>NC_139330.1:3920000-6420000 GCF_056507025.1 Lutjanus erythropterus
TGTTGTGTGATTTTTAAGTGAAGTTTATCAATTTAAATCAAATTCTTGGATTAATAATAATTTAATACCTGTTTCTTATTTACACCACAAGATGTTTCCACCTCTCCAAACCAAAGGGTGACCAGAAAAACAAAGTCATCAGCTCCTTCTTGGGATTTCCTTGTGACCTGCAGTATAATGTATTCTCCATCCATGTTGCTGCTGTTCACTTTGCCTGCAGTTTGCCCACAGTCCATGTTACTCATATGAAAGTTGCTTATCAGTCCGACCTATATGAGATGCTTCAGTCTGTGTATTAAGTGGCAGGGACAGCCTATATAAGTGAAATATAGCTCATTCTAAACCAACCAAACTCCATTCATAAAAACATCAATTTTACCTCACAGAGCACAGCACTTACTGTTCTCCCACTGCCTTGATCGGTTAGCTTGTTTGTGTTATTGTGTGACTTTGGTGAATCTCAACTAACAAGAGAATACACAGAAACCACACAATAAGACAAACAAAGTACCTGATCAAGGCAGCAGTAGAACAGCAACTCCTGTGTGTTCTGTGAGGTAAAATTATTGATTTCACCAATGGAGTTTGGTTTGTTTGAAGAGAGCTTGTCTAACTTTAGTTTCCCATCAGAAAAGGCTGTCTGTCTGTCTTTTAGGTGGTTTACTGTTCGAGCAAAACACTCAACTCTAACTCACTGATACTTTTTTATACTTGATAAACAATGTCAGAGTAACTTTGTCATTCAACCATCACACAAACACACACAAACATATTTTAAACTCGTTGCACCAGCAGCAGTCAGGACGTTCACATTACACTCATTACAGGTCAGTCAGGTCAGTGTGCTGCCCTCTGCCCCCTCTGACCTACAAACCCAACCTAACCTGACCCGTCTGATAGACGTCTAATAGAATCACCTACTGCTGAGCCGCTCATCTGATGTGTGTGTGATCATCATTCCAGACTGTTGATTGGCTGCTCAGACAACATGGACCACTGTGGCCTTCAGCGTGACCTTGCGTGGCCCCTGAAAGCACCACAGGAAATTAAAAAAAGGAGCTGTGTGTTTGTGTGTGTGTGTGTACAATGTGAAGAGATCAGGGGTCATTTGGTATGTCTGTGTGGACGAACTGTTACTTGATTACATTAGTCAGACACTCATTACATGTCAGTAATTACTCAGTTAGTCAGTTTTTCCTTATTCAGGCAAGAGTCTACAGGACGGGGGGTGTCGCACACTGTACAGATTGTAAAAAAAAAATACAAAAAATTACACAATTAATTCCACAAATCAAGATTCAAAAAGATTCATGTCAGTTGTCTCACTCAAACTGGTGCAACAAACCGTCACTCCTCCCCTTTAAAACCGGGTATGTGGAGCCGTTACATCACTCCTCATCCAAACAGATTTACAAGCAATTTTAAAGATTCAAGATGTTTATTGTCACACTGGTTATACGAGTACAATTGAGTGAAAAACTTTGGCTGGCATGTTCCACTTTAAAAATAACTAATAAAATGTGCTGTTCTTCAAACTAGGCTTCCTAATTGTTTATTTTCACTCAGATTTTAGTGGATGCTTAAAGAGAAACTAAACTTTTATATCATATTTTTGCTATTTCAAGCCAAACTTCCAAAGGCTTTAAAAATAAGTGACACAGATTATAAAAGTATCCTGAAAAGAGGAGACGAGGCGTGACTCTAACTGACATGACTTACTCTGCACATGCTCAGTGGGTTCCTCTCTCTATCTGTGGAATGACAGCAGGATCATTTTCACCTCAGCAGAAGTTTTCAGCAAAAAAAACTTTTGAAGTTATTTTTCGGGTTTCAGTATTTGAGTATTTTTCTTCTCCTGTCTAAAGTTAAACTAACACCAGTTTTATCTCTAGGTTATTGTACCACACCTGACACCTAACAGACTTTGACTTGTTAAAGGTATAATCTGAAACATTTTAATATTTTATGTCAAATTATTTATTTTTGTGGGTAAATACCCAAGTATGCAGGATAAAGTACAGTGATCAGGTCATTATTGTGAAATAAACCCTGACAGGCTGATGCACGAATCATCTCTTACTTTTTTTTTTTGGGTTGAAACTGCCCCCTTGCCTCCACCAACTGGACAATTGTAGCTCTTCTTGCATTAAGTTTGATATTTTTGTCTTGTCCTTATTCATATATTTTGTAAATATATCAATTATTAATCATCATTCATTCATTCATTCATTGTCTTCCGCTTATCCGGGGCCAGGCCGCGGGGGCAGCAGTCCGAGCAGGGACACCCAGACTTCCCTCTCCCTGGACACTTCCTCCAGGTGTTCCAGAGGGACCCCAAGGCTGATTATTAATCAGTGCACATATATTTGTTTCTTATATATATATCAAAAGATGACTCATGTATTTCAATTTGTCTGTGAGTTACATAAGAAATGTTACAGTTGGCCCCAGTCTCCCCCCATTAATTTCAGCTCAGACGTGTTTCATGTGAATGAATGAGTGAATAACTGTGTGTTCATGCGTTTGTTTATGTTCATCACCACACACCCTTCACACTTTGCTTATCCAGGACATTTCTATTCTTGACTTGACCTGCTGACCACCGCTGGTGCACATGTTGCCTAATACACGCAGTTTTGTTGTATTTGCATTTCCTAAATTTGCATGTGAAACCACGTCGGGACTGAAACTATGGTTTAACCCTCTAAGCGCTGACTCATATTGGCCCATTAGGGAACAAGCGTTGTCATGCTTTTGCAGCTCTGCTGAGAAGCGGCCTTTTTATCTCTTCTCAGAAGATTCTGGATGGATTTATTTGAAACAGTATTCAGATTAGAGTGAAACTGAAACGGGCTCTTGTGATACAAGTCGTTTGTGTCTTATCTATCCCCATGGTGAACCTGCTCTCTGACTCACACTCTAGTTTGCTTCTCACTCATTCATGTCTGCATGCAACGATGTACAGTGACGATCCTGGTCCCAACAGATGGCTTGTCAATGTTTTTTGAGTAAAGATAAAACCAGAGTTTCCTCGGTTTTGCTTGAATGGAATTTGTGATAATGCAGATAATTAATAATAACACAGGATATTAAATCTGTTCATTACTGTATGTTGGTGACATTATTGAAGTGCTTGAGTGTTTCCATTTTATGTTACTTTATAATTCTACCTCAGTACATTTCAAGAAAAAAAGAATATTGTACTTTTTACACTTTTATATTACAGTCTCTAGTTACTTTCATTTTAGTGAGGATGACTGTGGTTTAAAGTCTGAGTGGCTTGTGGTTCAAACGCAGTTCTTTCACACAGGAGATCAAGGTTTGTTGATTACTTTAAGGATGGAAGTACTTTTGATTTAAAATCTGTTCTTTTCTAAAACCTAAGTAGTTTTGATGCCCAAGACCTTTATTTTGCAAGTGTAACTGAACGGTGCACTTTGCAAACTTCACTGCAGAATGAGTGACAGTGGATGATGGAGAAATTGTGTCTATGCACACAAATCCACTGGATTAAATTTCATGACATTTTTGTGAACCGTGTTGTTCATTGTTAAAGTGAGCCTGTGTAACTTTTCCTAAAGCAAAAAGGTGCGTTTGAGTAGAACAAGTCAGGCGTAACGTCAGAGAACTGACTCTGCAATGTCAGTTAAACAGCAGCAGTGTTTGTGTCTGCGTGTTTATTGTGATCCAGAAAAACAAGGATTGAACAATTATGATCTACAACATACAAAATGAACAAGACGTCATATCTGAACATGAGACCCGGGGAGAACAAGGTGTGTGTGTTTCTGTCAGAGCCTGATGCTGGCTGCATCCCCCGTACTCAGATTATCAAACTTCAGAAACACTTTCTGATTCTGTTTCCTCCACCCACAGTGGTGTTAACAAGACGGAGGTGTGAGGATGAGAGGAGAAGAAGGAGGAGCTTCTTTATACTTCAACTCCACAACAGAAAACTGAAAAAATGTCAACCACTGTTTCTCAAATCCCAAGATGACGTCCTCATATCTTCACACATTCAATTTACTCTCAGAGAGGAGATAAGAAACCAAAAAACAGGCACATTTAAGAAGCTGAAATCAGAGAATTTGACTTTTTTTTCTCAAACTGATTAATCAGTTATCACAATAGTTGATGTTTAATTTAGCAGTTGATTAAAAATCAATTAGTTGTTGCAGCTCTGTGTCTTGTTCTATGAAATGTCAGTAAGAACGAAGCTCGATGGTCATGGAAAAACAGTCTAAGCACAAAGATAAAACAACAATGAAAATGATTTAACTCTTTATTTCAACACTCATCCAGTGAAAAAAATATTGAGATGTTTACGAGATGAGTGCAGGAGGTGTCATCGCCTCCTCACATCATAAAATCCAGCCTCCAGGTCGGTGAAGGAGCAATAAACTGTCAGCTGACGGAGGGTTTTCAACCAGCAACTGCTTCACTCAGTAAAACGATGCTACTCGACACATCACAGAAGTATGTGCAGATGTTGCTGGCAATCACCTCGCAGTTTTTGTGCGTGCGTGCGTGTGTGTGTGTGTGTGTGTGTGTGTGTGTGTGTGAATGAGGCAGATTTTATACGACTCTTGATCTGTATTTCCTGCGTGTCCTTGTACTGTGCATGTGTCTGAGGCTACAGAGGCCCATTTGGGACAGAAAGCCCTGAGGCGAGTGGAATAAAAGCTGGATAACTGTATCTGGTTGTGGTCAGACCAGTCATAACCCATAATGCAGCGTGAGGAACATCTCTGGCCTGGGGGGGTAAAAGGTTATGAGACAATACTCGGGCTAATGCTATTTAATATGGTGGGCAGCTGTCTATCTGGGCGTCTACCTGTCGCTCTGTCTGTCTGTCCACATCTTACATCATCTTTAAATCTGCTGCTGCATACCTGATCTTCAGCCTTTTTTATGGAAACTTTATCCTCTTCCTCGTCTCCGGCCTCCCAGTCATGCCTGACTCACTTTATGAGCCGTCCCCGCGGACAATCAGGCTTTCATGCTTCACGTAACGCTTTGTGTGTGTATTGGGAAACTTTTACTCATTCTTAATTGCTTGTGGATGTGCATCCAGGCACGTCTTGTGGTTTTCCAAAAGAAAAAAACAAAGAAGAGAGAGGATTTGTTGTTTTTGTGTTGTTTCTGGACACTAAAGACTCATCGGTGTAAGATATCGCCTGGTGCTGTTTACATGGAGCACATGTAACGCTGCAGGACACACAGTCAGTGAATCATGAACTGCAGAAACAGTCCAAAGAAAGAAGGTGCAGTTACACACTGCTGACTGATGTTCAGTTATTCTAGTTTTGTATTTTTTCGTATTTGTTTCATTGAGTTCAGTGTCAGTTAGTTTCCAGTATGAGTTTGCTGGTTTCAGTTTAGTTTTTATTGTTTAGTTTTGGTTTAGTTTTTATTAGTTTCACTACTAATTTTAGTTCAGTTGAGGATTTTTTTTGGCATGGGTTTTTTTTTTTCAGATGATTTGGGAACTAAATCTTTTTTTTTTTGGAGACAACAACCCAACATTTTGAGATAGTAAGTCATTATTTTGTGGCATTAGCTCATATTTTTTAGATACTGAGTCATTATTTGACATGCAACGTCATAATTTTGAGATATTAAGTCATTATATTAACATTTTACGTCATTATTTTACATTTGAAGTCATTATTTTGGCATGAAAAGTCATTACTTGACATGCAAAATCATAATTTTGAGATATTAAGTTGTTATTTTGACATTCTAAGTCATTATTTTGAGATACTATTATTTTGATAAAGTTTGTCATTATATTTTCCATCACATTAGTAGAAATGGACGTCCAGAAGAAAGATTTTTCATCACTTTGTGAAAGCAGTTAACATCTCAGTCTCTATAAACATGCATCAGTGCCTCCTCATCCTTGTTGCGTTGTCAAATTTGACCAATCTGACAAATTGCTTTTCATGTACATATTTATTTTATTATAGTTAATTTTGTAAATACATGATAACCTTTCAGTTAGTTCTCATTTTCCCTTAAAGTTTTTTTGCACCAAAGTTTAGTTTTAGTTAACTATAATGACCTGACTGATATTATGAAGTGAAACGTATCTGCAGCTTGTACAGTAACTGCATGTATGTCAGTATAGATGACACACTCACACACACACACTCACACACACACACACACACACACACACACACACACACACACACACACACACACACACACACACACACACACACACACACCTCTTACTGTTTGAGCTCAGTCCAGCATGTAGGCCAGCTGATAAGAGCAATGGCAACAGATAAGTAGTTATCAGATAAATATACTGAGCTGTCAAGGAGAATAATTTCTAACCATCAATCAGTGAAGTCCTGCTAATAACAGCTCAGAGTTATATAAGATTATTTACCCTGTTTAACTCCCAGCGACTGGTCGGAGCTGTTACGTGGTGGCGGCTGGTTTCTGAACCTCTTCAGTGTGATCAGAGGAGACTCCGGCCGGTACAGTCGAGCTGAGGTTAGCTGTGAAGGGCGGGTCAGTTACAGTCCAGAGTCCAGGCCTGATATGACAGGAAATGAGGGCCTGGTTCAGATTTTTAACTTAAGAGACTCCCAGCTCAGCACTTCAACTTGATCTGCTCTGGTGGTGTCTGTGCAGTTCAGCAGGATCAGGTACGCACGAGTGTACGGAGCAGCTTTGGTTAAAATCTAACCGACGACCAGCAGGGTCAGCTTTTATCTGTCCCATTACTGCAAACTCTAAAGAAACATGTCTGCAGAACAGCAGAGGGTCTGACAGACATGAAGGCCAAAACTACAAAAGTAAAAATAAAATAAGTTGTAATAAACCAGAATTAACCTTTAAAAGGATTTTGTGGCATCTAACAGTGAGCTTGCATATTGAATGTCTCGACTCGCCCTCCCCTTCCAAGCATGTAGGATAGTGGCTGTGTTTGAGTTGTCTCTTCCTGGCTACTGTTGAAACATAGCGACCTCCACTGAGATATAAACAGCTTGACAAAAACACAGTGACTCTTATTTTCAGGTGATTACAAATGAAAACATAATTATTAATATTCTGTTACAATCTTGTTCTAATAAATCCCTGTAAATCTTACACACTGGACCTTTAAAACCAACATTATCATCAGTCAGAAACATGAACCGTCTGCCAGTGGGGTCATGGAGAGAAACCCTCACCTGATCTAACCTCATCCGGCCTCCATGACGCAGCACCGCCAGTCCATCCAGTATTCAGCACCATCTGTGGTCTGCAGCCTGAGCAGGACCAGGCTGCAGACCACAGGTACACCGTGGTTAATATGGACGTGCTGCGGAGATGCATGTATGAGGGATGGATAAGGATCGAGTGTGGGGGCAGGAAGGACACTAACGGAATAAAGTGGTCTGGAAAAAGTGAAGCTGTGTTTATTAAAAAAGATGCATATTGTAGATCTGGAGGTGGTCGAGGCTGCAGCACCTGATCACTGAACACTGCAATTATTAGAGAAAGGACAGATGGAAAAATGAATGTAGAGGAATCACTTAAAGGGATAGTTTGGATTATTAGTGTTGGGGTTGTATTCTCAATAATAATCTTGTTGTCTACATTATTGTAATTATTATGTATTGAAAAAAGCATTTTTTACCTTGCTGTCAGACACCTTTTTTGATAGGAAACTGCTCTTAAATTAGTCAAATATCAGTTCTTCTCCCTCAACCAGATTCCCTTTACAAAATTAGTAATTTCACTGTCAGAACACAGGAGCTGCTGGTTATGTGCTGCCTCAATCTTTCAGTTTGTTTGTGTTATTGTGTGACTTTGGTGAATCCAAACCAACCTTTTAAAACACAGAAGTCACAGAATAACACAAACAAACTAAAAGAAATCGCAGCAGTGGTAGACCAGTGTCACTCATGTTCTGAGAGGTAAAATCACGGATTTTTTCAATGGAGTTTGGTTGGTTTGGAGAGGGCGATATTTAATGGTGGGTTCCTGAAAAGAAAAGAAAAGAAAAGGCAGCCTGACAACAAGATAAAGCAGTGAAAATGTTGTAAATATAACGTATATTTAAACTTATATTGATTTTTTGGATGACTGTAATCCACAGCAGTACATTGCTTAGCTTTCTAAACCAGTACTTCTGGTGCTTCTCCAAAAGATTATAGGGTCCTCATGCAACGTACTTCAAATAATCTGTACTATTCCTTTAAGGAAAAAGCGAGGTAAACAGAGGAAGTGACATCATTGTAGACAGAAGGACGTTTCACACCTGTTTGTTACCCAGACTCCTGCCTTGTATGTGTGTGTCATGTTGTGTCGGACAGTGAAAAGGTGACTGACAGCCACAAACAGGCTAAACAAACATTCAGTTGATGCTGTGTGTGTGTGTGTGTGTGTGTGTGTGTGTGTGTGTGTGTGTGTGTGTGTGTGTGTAGGTGGGGGGGTATTAGCCCTTCTCTCTCTCTCTCTGTGAGTATGTGTGTTTGGCGGTGGTATGTGAACGAGTGTGTGTGTGTGTGTGTGTGTGTGTGCGTGTGTGTGTCAGTGTGTATAGCGTCCTGCTGACAGCAGTGTCCTGCCTGTGATGTGGACGGATGGAGGTGCTGACAGGCTCGTGTTGTTTCATGGTCCTGCTGGGGGCTGTCGGGGCAGGCCGGGGCACAGACGCTTCAGCCTGCTCGCCCCACACACCCCGTCCCCGTCGTGGCCGGGCCTGCCGGTTAAATATACAGCCTCCCAGAAACCCCGTCACCTCATCAACACTTAACACTTAAAGGGATAGTTTGGATTTTTTTGAAGTGAGATTGTATGAGGTGCTGATCCATAGTCAGTGTGTTACCTGCAGTGGATGGCAGTCGGCACACCAGCAGTTTGGAGAGGAAGACACCTAAAAGACTGATCTCTCTCTCCAAATCAGCCAAACTCCATCGGAAAAATCTGTAATTTTACCTCACAAAGAGGCAGGAGTTGCAGGACGACTGCTTCCTCAGTCTTTTAGTTTGTTTGTTATCGTGTGAATTGTGTGCTTTAACAGGATAGTTTGGATTCACCAAAGTCACACAATAACACAATCAAGCTAGCCAATCGGGGCAGCGGGAGACCAGCAACTCCTGTGGTTTGTGAGCTAAAATTACTGATTATATAAAGGGAGTTTGGTTGAGCTACAGAGAGTGATGTTTGGCTTATGTAACAGTGGTTTCCTGTCAGAAAAGGCTTTCTGACAGCGAGGTAAAGCTGTGAAAATATTTTTAATATAGCATGCACTTAAAGTTAAAAATACTGCTTAGCTTCCTGCACCAGTACTCCTGCTGCTTCTCTGCATGTCAACCACCCTCTACCAGACAATCACCCCACTTTAAAGAACATCTGAACCATCCCTAAACCCCAGTATTTGGTGTGTTTTGCACTAAATTAGTAATTTCTTTTGGTGTTAATTGGCTTTGAATTCAGATGCATGATAAAT
The DNA here is from genome assembly GCF_056507025.1 of Lutjanus erythropterus. Lineage (NCBI taxonomy): Eukaryota > Metazoa > Chordata > Actinopteri > Lutjaniformes > Lutjanidae > Lutjanus > Lutjanus erythropterus. The sequence goes on from NC_139330.1 coordinate 3,929,458, forward strand.
ATTTTTATACTGACAAAGGATTGAATGACTCTGTGTAACGTGAAATGTGTTGCTAATCACCTGACTCTGCAGTTTAGCTCGGGACTATTTTACCATCTTTACAGCATCATGACTAATGTTACACTGAAACTATGATTATTATAATTATTGTATCTGTGAGTGTCAGTATTTAGTTTATTTTGATCCTGAATGTGACCGAGCACCTGATACACTGTCTAAGACATGGAGCTTCACGCTGAAACAGTTTTCATAGATTGTAAAATCCTCCCACACTCCCCTGAAATTAGTTTCCATTTCATACCTTTGTGATATCTAATGTATGATGTAAATAACGGCTCATCCTCTCTATAATAAAAAAGTCTAAATCTGCAAAACAATAAATCAGTCATATAGCATCCCGGTCTGTTCTATTGTTATCAGAGGAATCCTGCCTGTGAACCCGAGTGTACATCAGCTTGCTTATGTCTCACTGAAGGTTGTAAACGTCAAAGTCATTTCCACCTCTGCTGTGAAGGCTGCGCCGTGATAAAAGGGAACTCTGACCTTATTAATGGATGTACAGATGAGGGGGGCTTAATTCATGGAAAAAATAACCAGATGTGAGGCGACATTTACATGGAAAAGGTGGACATCTGATCACTTTGCTGGCCTGACTGACCTCTGTGTGTGTGTGTGTGTGTGTGTGTGTGTGTGTGTGTGTGTGTGTGCGTGTGTGTGTGTGTGTGTGTGTGTTTAGGGGCCGCTGAGACGGCCAACAGTCTTTCCGAATCTGTCATATCCTGTTATGTGGAAGAACAGTGAAAAGGAACACACACACCCACAAATTCACACACACAGAAACGTACTGTACACCTTCGTGATACTCTTGGTACAGAATGTCACCTCTGTACGTACACATGTCAAAGTTTAGCTGCACTTTATAGCAAAACACCTGCTACGTAAGTTTAACAATTTGTTGGTACTTTTGCTTACCATTAAACTGTTATCAGACCTTTATTTTGAAAGGGGTCGGTGCTGTTATCATCGGTAATAATAGTGAACTGCATCTTTTATATTATTATTTATATCACTCAGTGCTGCACATCCATGTTGTTTATGTTGCTCTTCTTCTACTTTCACTGCTACTATGGTTGCAGCCTGCCTGCAGCCTGCATGGTTCACTGTAAAACATCATGTTTTGGACATTAACTACGAGATATTAGCCCACAATTCTTCAGAAAAGGTGACCAACAGTAGACATGCACTTAGTACACTTCTGACTCATTCCATTATTAGAGATTTGGCCTTACGTTGTTTGAGTCTGGCCCACAGCAGCCTGATCAATATCTCACGTGGCCCCTCATGAAGAAGAACGGCCCACTCCTGTTCTAGATAGAATTTTGGAGATATTAGCCGCAGAGATGTCTTCATTATCCGGTGGGAACAGCAAAGAAAGAATAACCTTTATTCAGACCGTATTTTTTAGACCGTATTTTATTGTGAACAACACACACATGTCGTCTACCAACAGACTTTTATACGTTTGGAAGGAGGAGTCAGATGCAGTCAGAGTGGAATTTGTCGTTGCACATAGTTGTTTTTGCTCCTCCTGTCCTATAACAGGACTTAAATAAAGATAAACTGACCACGAAAGAAGTACAAGACACAGGAGGCTCCTTACTGTTTCAGTTAGTCCTCTGAGGAAATGACTGTGTTACTCTCAGATGAAGTTCTCATGTTAAATGTCACAATAGTATGAAATTAATCCAATGCATCAAACTCACCTTTGACCTCTTACAGACTGTGTCTTAGCCTGACATGCTGTAGTACAGTGTCTCCCAAACTTTTTTTTTTTGACTATTTTGACTCAGTGACACGGTGAACTTTCTTTTGACATTCCTGAGAAAAAAGTCCAGACTTTGTTGTGAGCGAGAACTATTTTATTCTTTCCAAACTACACCCGTCAACAGCACTATCTACCTCAGTGGTACTAAAGTTACAGCTCAGCCAAGGACGCCGTTGATGTTTACATCCTGCACTCTCAGCCTCTCATCCATGAGTAGATGCACGCTTCCTTCTGCACAGTGGGCAGGAGTAGTTTGGTAGAAAGAAAACACTGCTCTGTGGATTATCTTGAGTTTTTCAAATGCATTTTTTGCTGCTTTGTGCACCACAAGCGTCATCTAGTTCAGTTATACTGAAGAGACAGCAGACATCTCTGCAGCTGATGTCTCTAAAACTCTGCAACTGACACCAAAACTATCTGGATTGATACATGGCACCACGGGAAAGAGGAAAATATTTTCATTTTGGGGTGAACTGCTCTTTCAAACATTAACAAAATAAACTAATACTGTGTACAGAGAGATATATCATCATAAGCTGTGTCCTCCTTTAAGCTTGCTGTCATCGCAGGACTGTCCTGAACTCAGCGATGGAGCAGAAGAATGGAAAAAGGAGGAGAGGAAAGCGAAATGAGGACGATGACAGATGTTGAGAACATCACCTCTGACTCATGAGAGGAGACGGACGAGCCAGGACTGACATTTGTCTCTGATTTAGATCTGACGTCCGGTTTAAATCATTGTCAGCGCTCCACTTTTTTTTTTTGCATCAGATTTCCATATTTCCAGTCATTCCATCTGGGTTCATCACACTCATACAGCAGCAGCGCTGAAGGTCGCCCTTAAACTATCTCTGCTTCTTTTTAAACTTTGTTTTCTTTCACATTTCTATCTCTCTCTTCCTGCCCTGTGCCCTTGGAGAGTCACTGTACGATAAGAATTATGCTAATTATAGTAAAGTAGGCCATCGTGGCCAAGGACGTCTGCCATAATAAACACTTAGCAGCAGACAGACATGGGCACCGACACACACACACACACACACACACACACACACACACACACACACACACACACACACACACACACACACACACACACACACGTATTGTGCTGCTCCGTTGAGGCTATCTGAGCAGAGATAGTCCGCGGCGTCATTAGAAAGAGGAGATAGAGGCTCTTAGAAAAGCTAAACTCAGCCCATCATCCATGTGTGTGTCTGTCTGCGTGTGTTTATTTCTTTATGGATCCCTGTGTCGGAGTGTGTGTGTCAATCAGTAACAGGCACCATTCCATTTCAAAATCTTGAACCCAAACAATGGGCCTCGTGCAAGAAGAACTCATAAGACCAGAACAGATTTGTTTGGGTTCTAACAGAGATGTAGACTTGGAGAACACCAGTTTTCTTTTGCATTTTGCCTTTAACAAATATCACACCTCCTGTAATTTAAGAATTGCAGAAACCCATATTGCGATTTTGATGAAATTACAATTAATTGTTCATCCCTGTTGTGAAGAAAATCCTCTGTAATAATTGTTAATCCAAGTGCAATATCACCTACCAAGAAACTTATTCTGTCCCCCGTCTCTGTGATGGACACTTCACCTTGACCTCCTCCTCCCGTCGCCAGTCATCATTGACCCTGATGTGACGAGATGTTTTCATACGTATTTCCCTGGAAACACACGGGGCCTGACCAATCACTGAAAAGAATCAGTCACATCAGTAGAACTCCTTCTTAATATAACCTAGTTTAATACTCCAGCAAATAGGCCGCCCTTTAGTAACGACCAGCAACGGAGATGATCTCTCATCCCTGTTCAGTCAGCAGTCAACCTTCGCCAGCGGTTTCCAAATTATACTTTTACAAATCCATTTTAACAAAAAGAAAGAAACATTACAGAAGCTGCCGGTGGTCAAAAATCAGACTGCTTTGTGGAAAATATTTATGATGTATAAAGTTGGTGTATACGTTGTGAGTGAGGTGACATTGTAGTGAAGTGTAACTCTGTTTGGAATGCAGCCCAGGAGCCTGTGAGGCCATCTGGATTGAAGATTGACCTGTCATACCTGCAAATGATCTACAGCCTGCTGGAATCTAACACACACAAACACACACAGCAGTTGTCGTCCATAAAAGTTTGCACAGAGGAACACACGGCAGACATTAAGTAATGTACACAAACCTACAGCACACACAGACGCTCGCACGCAAACACACAACATACATAAACACACACACACACACACACACGCACAACCCTGCTGATATCTCTGTGACCTTCACCATGCTGGCAGACATGCACATGCAGACACATGTACATACAAACACACACATACTGATATATTTACACACAAAGGAATGCAGTAATATTCAGGTGTACACAGCTCAGCAGACGACTAAAGAAAGTGCAAATGTTGACTTTGTCTGAATGTCATTTATAGGCACACAATGCGCCGTATGGACACAGTGTCAACAACACTTTGTAAAGATCATTGCTGTCAGATGTGACCATTCAGCATCTTTCCATCGAAAAGACATAAAAAATGACTGTGGTCAGGACTTACAACACTTTTCATCCTCTAAAATGTGCAAATATTGGCCCATTGTCGCTTTTGAGCTGAACAATGAAACCACATCCGCGTTTCTCAGTTGAAAGCCAGACAAAAACCTGAGTCCTCTGGATGAAAGTCCAGTGTTTGACCCATTTACCCAACATGTCTTCCTGCCTCAAAGAGGGACTTTATCACTATTTATACTACTTCACCTTTCTGACTTCCTAAAGCCTTTCTGCTAGAAAGTGTTCCTGCAGAAAGGCCTTTTCCAGCACCACAACATCCTCAGAAAAGTCAAAGCTGTAAACAGTGTGCTTTAGTATTTGGTATGCATGTTAGTCTACAGTTTTTTTTTTTTTTGCATGTATGTAATGCAAATAACTTTTCCCATTACGATGTTCTGAAAGCTTCCTGTACAGGCACACAGTCTATATAGTTCATTTTATATGACACATTAAACATCTTCATGTCAACCAGATTTTACCTCCCAGTGATACATGACTTTGCAGAAATACCTTCACATTAATGAGTATTATCTCTATTTTTAAAGTTCTTTTTAGTTTTCTTGGGAAATATGACAGTATGCAAGCACTGGACAATAAGCTGGCATAAATATCCCACAGTGCAATGTAGTAGTAACAACAACATCATGACAAACCAAGGAGGATAGCGATCGGGCAGCTTTGTTACGTCAATAACTTACTTTGTCTTTGGCGCAGATTACCATGGTTACACGTCTCTAACCGGCAAGGAGGCTGTCAGGAAGTGATGTGCAGCGCGTCCAAAGAAATTACACATCTCTGTGTATTTAGTGTAAGTATGAAGAATGATAGTGTTTAGTTTGGGTCTGTATATGATTTCTGATGCAACAACAGTCTTGCACATTACGCCCCCATAAAGCCACAACCTGCAGATTTTACACTTGGGTTTTTGTACGGATCAAACAAACGAGATATGAGGTGTTAATAGCTGAGGTTTAGAGGTGCTGGTTGGCACTTAGTTACATTTTCCTCCCGGCTTCCAGAAAACCGACAGATATGAAAGTGGTGGGTGTTTCTGCACATCTGCAAGTCCCAGCTGTAAAATGTTGAATTTATAAAATAAGACACTTAATAAATTTTTACACACAAATGTTTAATAAAACACTTTGAAATAAAAAATAAAGAAGCATGAAACATTTTATGGGGCCTAACACCACTTTTGTTCATGTTTTTTGTTCATGTTATCATTTAAATAGCATAAAATGACTAAATAAATAAAATGCTTAATAATAAAAACATCCCAGTGATCTGTATTTACATCCAGACATCACACTGCAGTCATGACTGGAATGCCACCAGTGAAACCAGTGAGGGTCAACGGCAGGTCAAAGGTCAAAACATCACTGAGAGGGTCAGAGGAGGAAGAGGAGGAGGAGGGAGAAGATGAGAAGAACAGAGTGGACAGATAGAGGGAGGACTGAGGAGATAAACTGAGGGAGGATTACACGTGACTCACTGTGTGTGTGTGTGTGTGTGTGTGTGTGTGTGTGTGTGTGTGTGTGTAGAGGTTCATGACTTTGTGCTTCTTTGTGTGTACTGGTGCTGCTGGTCTCTGTGACTGGATAAGTAAGAAATAAGTTTTCTGACCTGTGTGAAGCCACCACCTCCTCTTCAGTGTTGGAAGGATTACTTTAAGAATGTACTCTGATACAATTAAAGTATCACATCATTAAAGTAACTTGATTACTTTCAGTTACATTTGGATCACCTCAGTACCAGATATGGTACAAATATTTAGCCGAATGTAATGTTGTATGTTTGTTGTTGGATTGTTAATTTATTGCCCAGCTTTGCTTTATTAAAGGGATAGTTCACCCAAAAATGAAAATTCAGTCATTTTATAGTTTCACAGAAAAACAAACCCAAAATACCTGAAAAAGCCCCATGAAATGTCTCCATACCATTCATCTGGAATGATCCAAGTTTCCTAAAGCCCCGAACTGCCGTTCACTTGCATTTACATCCTGTAACACAACACCCATACAGTTCAGATTGTGTGTATGATCACATGAACGTGGCTCCAAGCTAAGGATTTATCGGCAGGATCTAGGCTGTAAACAGCTGATCAACTTTTCCTGCTGCTGCAGAGTTTTCCCTGAGTCTGGGGAGGAGGAGGGGAAACAACCCACATCAACCATAAATCGTATATGAAATAGGATTTTAACCTACGTAATATACGATCTACAGCTCGAACTCGCTATTTGGACTGCAGGTCTCATTTCTGAATGCACACGTGCTACAAATTGCTCCTGTAACTCTGCTGAGGTCGTCATGGAGATGACTTTTTCAGAATAATAATGAGCAACTTTGGACAGAAGAAATATCAATTTCCGTCTCATTAGTCGTGCTATCCCAAAAAACGTATTTGGATTCGGGTGCATCCCTCGTGTGTGTGTGAGTGTGTGTGACAGTGAGAGAGGGAAAGCAACAGACACCAGGCAGCTAACTAAACAACAACAAAAGGACCGAGCTGAGTAAAAGTGCAGCTCTGCTCTAGAAATAGCAAATGGCCTCACAGTGGATAAACCAGATGGGTGGCACACACACACACACACACACACACACACACACACACACACACACACACACACACACACACACACCATGCCAACCCTCTTGGCCTGGTGTTTGTGTGCAGGTTGTGGTTTGATGGATGAACTGATGATGGCCATTTGAGGAGGATCAGCTCTAAAGCAGACTCTACTGTACAGAAATACACACACACAGACACACACACACAAATACCCAACTTTAATTAAGAACGTTAAAGTTAAACATGGTACTGCTCTGAACGGAGGAGGATTTTGGGAAACCTTGCGTGTGTGTTTGCGTGGTTTTACGCCTGAGTGGTCATTTTCGTCGACACGCTGGCACTTTATACATCCCCACCACACGCATATAGGACGCTGTGCCAGACAGAGCTGTCATTTCTAAACATAAACACTGCAGTATGTAATATACTGTAGAGTGTGTGTAGGAACGCAGTTATGACACCGTGTGCGTGTGCGTGTGTGTGTGTGTGCGTTGGTGTGTGTGCGTCTTTGGCCGTCTGCTCAGTTTCAAGGACGGGTTAAACACTGCTGTCTTTTTATAGCACCAGCAATTCAGCCTCTGTGTGTGTGTGTGTGTGTGTGTGTGTGTGTGTGTGTGTGTGTGTGTGTGTATGCGTGCGTGTGTGTGTGTGTGTGTGTGTGTTTGTGTGACAGTGAGGAACTTCGTGAATGAGAGAAAGAACTTGTTTGTGTGAAACAAAGTGTAGAAAGATACTTCAGATAGCATCAGTTTGAGCTGTGACAGTGAGAAAATTGGGAGGGAAAAGTGTGTGTATGTGTGTGTGTGTGTGTGTGTGTGTGTGTGTGTGTGTGTGTGTGTGTGTGTGTGTGTGTCTGTGTGTGTGTGTGTGTGTGTTTGTGTGTGAGCATGTACACTCCTGCATGTCCTTGGGCCTTTTCAACACAGCAGCTCAGCCCTGCTGTCAGAGCAGTCATAAAAGCATATGAATCAGCCCGTGTGTGTCTTTGCCCGTATACACACACACACACACACACACACACACACACACACACACACACACACACACACACACTTGGGAGTATTTTTCCATTCAGGTGTGAAAAAACAGACAGCAGAGAAGAAGATGACTCACCTGACCTGCATTTCACACACTCATTGCACTTGCCTGGGAAACAAACATGTCACTGTTATTTTCAACACATGCATACGTCTCCTCTGCAGGATGTAACTGTGGATCATATGGAGGGTCTGTCAGGTGTTCAGGTGTTCAAGGAGGATATTCTGAGCTCTGGCAACCACAAACTGTCTCTCTGACCCTGTGATGTAGCCATCACAGCTAAATGGGTAGTTTTTAATATCCTAATTTGCAGAGATGGGAAGTAACTACGTACAAATACTTTGTTACTGTACTTAAGTAGAATTATATTTTTCTGACTGTTTATCTTTACTCCTCACATTTTGGTACAAATATCTGTACTTTCCACTCCTTATATGTTAAAAACAGGCTTGTTACTTTAGTTTTAATGCATCTGAGGAGAATTATTGATAATTTTTATTCTGCATCATTCCACGCCACCTTCCCAACATGAAGAATGATCGATGATTTCAACCTAAATGGACAAGAAAACATAGAAGAAGATGCTTCTTTGGTGTATCAATCAGTGCATATCATGTCGGACAGACATCAAAGATGTGATGTGAAAATCAAGACGAAGAAAGAAAAAAAACAATGTAAAAGATGTAAAGGACAAAAAATGACATAAAAGCCATAAGATGATGAAAGTAAGGTAAAAGACTTAACAAGATAAAAAAAAAGACATAAAAAGACAAACCACGTAAAAGATGTAACACGACAAAAACAACGTAAAATCCATAACAAGACAAAAGGAATGTAAAAGACATAACAAGATGAAGTATAACATAACAGATCAACAAAGATGTAAAAGATGTAACAAGAATAACAAGAGGAAAATGACATAAAATATGTAAAAGACGAGAAAAGACTTAAAAGCCGTAACAAGACAAAAGCAGCGTAAAAGCTTCCTGGTATTTGACCTTCATGTCTTTAAAACCTTGCCAACGCCAAAGGACGAGAGGCCTTGCCTCTAAAATGATGAAATTCCAGGCCTGGTTGTATCAGAAACGTCCCGTTTATAAGAAGTGTAGCCGCCCTCAACCTTCATGGTCAAAACTAGGTCAGCAAACAAGTAAGTTGCATGCGCTCTGTGGCCTCCTGTGTTTCTCTGTAGCAGCACAAGTGTTGAATAAAACTGATTTTAGGAGAAAATGTTTCAACAGAGCAGAGTTATCACCCAGAAGAACTTAGTGTTTTACAACTGTCTGCTAATGTATCCATGCTACAGTGATGAACATATTAACATTTAACTCTCCTGCTGGTTAGTTTAGGTTTCAGTCTTACAGAGTGGAGAGAAAAAATATTAAATTGAGGCTGTGTTTTACACACTGAGCATTCAAAATGCTATTGCATGTGCAGGACATAATTCCCTCCTATGTTTTGATTTTGTGTGCATGAGATACAGTTTGTTCCCACATTTTTGCACATAAGATAAGTGTATGCAGACAGCCAGCACAACAGAGCAGCCTATGTAACGCATAGTTAGACTATCAAAAGCAGTTCCCATGAATTAATCAAAGCGTGGGAATGAACTGTATCTCAGTAGCATTTATAGCACTTCATGCAGTAAAATGTAGCATTGATATATGTTTTTTTTCCGTCTATGGCCACTCTGAGGTTCTGTAAGCTTGCTACTGGAGCTAAACACCAATTTTCAAGACAACTCGACAGATGATGGTGATGTTTTCTCTAATACCATTTGCACCATAATTAAGGCATATATATATAGGTGTTTTAAATGCTAGAAATATCTGATTTACTGTTCTCCCATATGTTTTATAAGTCTCTGTGTGTTCAGCTCTTCAGTGTTTCTGCAGCTTTTAACTGGATCTCTGTGGTTTGAAGTTTGATTTCTCTCCTGCTCTGCTGTTTGTACTTTCAGGTATCTGCTTTATTTCACTGTTTCATGTTCACTTTCAGCTGATAGAAGTCGTGTCAAGTTCCTGCTGATGAAAACCCAACATTTCCTGATCTTTCTGCTTCACAAAAGAGATTTAAGAAAACAAACTACTGTGGGACTTTTGTTGTGAAGAATCTACAGGAAATAAAATGTTTTTCCACAGTTCAGACTTTCAGCTAAAGATCTGATTGAAAACAAAAGCCAGATGTTAGCAGGTGTTGGTGTGTTTATTGTTCACTATAAACATTTAAGAAGCTAATGCTACCAGTGTGCTTCTGGATTTACTTGTAACCTCTTCACAGCAGATATTTTGGCTGTGTTGAGGCAAGAAAAGCACAGGTGCAATTAATAATAAGGCTAATAATAATAATAACAATAATTATGATGATGTGTTCTTTTCTATTGAACGTCCCAGTAAGCCGTGGCAGCCAGCCATCGCTCGCAGTATTTATCTTTAATAAGAGCCCTTATTAAAGAATGGAATGCAGCCATTGTTAATGTTATTATTCAGTTCACACCTGTTTGATCGTTTCATCCGCCGTGACTGCTGCTGAGAAACAGGACGACTTTATTACTGTCAGTGTTGCCAGATTGTGTTCATGTTTTCCAGCCTGATATTTGCTCATGATCCGACCAGATTAATTAAAGAACACCAATATATTATCTGTAATAAACTATACAAGGAAATTTATAAGCAATTGCAATTATATAAATAATTTAATTAAATATGACATTAAGTGTACACAAGTGGGCTAGAACGCAGTTTGGAGTTTCAGTGCAGCTATAAAACTTTTTCCATGTCTGTCCTCTGCCTTAATATTAAAGAAAAAGTAAAGAGACAACTCAAATAACAAAAATAATAGATTTTATCTAACTTGATCAACTCACAGTACAGTAAATTAAATGTAATGATTCTGTAATGTTACAAGTGGTTCCTCTAATGAAAATACGGGTTTGATGCAGATCTCTTCCCTGAATAAATAAAAATGACATTATCATGTTATAGCTGAGTGACTGGATGTGATCACATAACATGACTTCAGAATATATTTTTAATGTACTGCATTTTTCGGTGTATTTAAAATGATAACTTTATGCATTAAAGCACAATTAATAACTGAGCTGACAGACAAAGCAAAAGAGCAGGAGGCAAAACAACAAGAGAGGGTCGACACAGCGAGGCCAGGAAGTGAAAGCTTCAATTTAAGTAAAACTAAGACTCTAAAACAGTAAAATTAAGATAAAACATGACAAAAACAATAAATGAAAATAGGAGGACCTGATGTCATGACATTGGCAGCTCTCCTATTAAAGTGTCATCATCGACCTCTCAGTGACTTAACCTTCTGTTTGACTCGATTACTCAGGTTATAATTGCTCTGGTACTTTTTGAAGACTTATAATTACATGACAAGCTACACCTGTCCCACCACCCCCCTCACCTCACCCCCACCCCCCTCCATCCCTTGCTGTAACACTTCCCTCCATCTAGTTTTCATTTCTGCAGCCAGTTATGCCTGGAATGACACACAAACGGGCGAGTTGTCAGTCAACTGAGTCACTGCGCCAACAAGAAACTGAAGCTCCACCCCTTTAATTAACCCTTTCGGCCAAGTCTGTGAGCTCAGAACTAATATTAAAGCCTGTTTTTTTGTGTATATTTTTTTAAGGAATCATAAGTTGCTTTTTAAACTGGACAAAAACCCACGAACACCCACTAACATCTGGCTTTTGTCTTCAGTGGTTATAATCGACATTCACTCACATGACTCTGCAGTAGTTGCAGGTATTTCTCAGCTCTCGCTCCGATCAGCAGTGATGGAAACATGAAACTCAGGTGGGGAGGCTAACTTTTGTCCTTTTCCAGCGGAGCCAAGGCTTCAGTAATGATTTCATACAGATGTGCTGCTTGGTCTGACTCATGTGTGTGTATTAACTGAAACACACGCGCCTTTAGTCAAGATTTAATGTAAATTCTTCACAATAAAAGTTTTCCCTGTTTTTTACTTATCTAAAAGCTTTTATTTTGAAGTCAGGAAATGTTTGTTTTTCTTTCTTTCTTTTTCAATCAACTTTATTGAAACAAATAAAGATAAACAGCAAGTATAAACTTCACAAATACACCAGGGGAACCAAAAGATGTATTAAAAAAGACTGAATTAAATAAAAAATAAAATACAAAGCTGTATATAATGTATTACTGCATGTAGGCAGTCAGCTCTACATTTTTTTTTGTCCATGAATTTGGACAAAATATTAAGTAAATGTAGTTTAGCTGTTTAAAAACCTGCATGTTGTACAGTAATTTTGGTGTAAAAATCTCCAGGCATCAATAGATGGTAATTCAATGTCTGTCCAGTTCTGTGTAATTCGTTTATCCCCATTGCACAAAGCAGTTTTAAAACATGGAAAAAATAATTTCAGATTAGACCTGGAATCATAAAAGGCAAAGGAAAAACCTAAGGAAAAAGGCTGAGTTTCCCAGATTTAATGACTAATACTTATGCTAATCAAGTAGATACAGTAATGAAATGGAAATGAAATAGAAACTAATGAAAAAAAAAAAGATGCTAAAAGTTTAATGGAAATGCACAACAGGAATAATAGATGTGTGCACATTAATACATTATAGATTTGTAAGTAAAATGTATAAATTTGACAAATGCTGCATATATTTGAGATACTTGAAACATACATAACTAAATTTAATATATCCTACAATAATTTCTTTGAGCATTTGCAAATAAAGAGCCTTCTCATGGAACAATGGAGAGAAGATCAGAGTCAGAGGATTGGGTATAAATCCAGCAGAAATAGAGGAGGACGATAAATATAATACCCACAGCCACATTAAAACAAATAACACAGAAGTGGGTGGAAGTTTCTTTCCTGCCAGGAAAGAAAATAAATGTTCTGCCAGGTTGGCAGGAATAGTTTCAGTGTCTGTTTTTCCTGAGAGCAGTCTTGACATGTGGATCACAGGTTGTTACTGATTTATAGCTGTGTGACACAGACCCTGTGACAGAAACAAGCATTGTATGTGATTAAACTGAATAATACAAATCAAACACAGCCAAACCGCAGGTTGATACACGCACCATGTGATACACACCCTCACTGCGTATTTCCTCTTGAAACACTGCTGTCTGCTCCGTGTCGTATCTTGCAGATTCCAGGTCTGGGCTAAGTAGAGACCTTGGATTTTTTCACGGGGATGAAATATGAGCGGCTGCAGGTATGTTTCTATTAAGGATCAGCAGAGTGAGAGAACACTGTGGTTATTAAGTCAGCCTGATAACAGGAATGAAAAGGAAACCCTGTTATCTTAATACCGTCTTAGCTTTCAAAGTGGTGTTTTGGAATTTTGTTGTTTTCCACATGTTGTCAAAGATGTCAGGTCATGAGCTCAGCTGGGTAACGGCGAGATGTGGAACAATTCAGACCTTAACCAAAGTGAGCTATTTTTGTAGAGATGGCCTTTGGAAATGGTGGAACATAAAGTTAAGTACATTTACTCATTTACTATAATTAAAGCAAAAGTTGTATGAAAAACTTATTTGTCTTTTTGCCCCCAGCCTAAGCAGCCCAGAAGCTAAGCAATGTCCTTTATTTTGGCCACTTAAAAAAAAAACCTCAATGTCAGCGTAAGTGTAAACTATATTTAGAATATTTTCACCACAGACAGCTTTTTCTGATGAGAAATTGCTGTTACACAAACCAAATATCACGGTCTATAAACCAACCAAACTCCACAGGCAAAATCAGTAATTTTATCTCAGAGAGCACAGGAGTTGCTGGTCTACTGTTGCATCAAACTGTTAGTTTGTGTGGATTACTCTACAACTTTGGTGCTTTAAATGGTTTGTTCAGATTCACAGAAGTCAAACACAAAAACCAAACGAACAACACACAAACTAACCGATCGAGGCAGCGATACAGTGGCAACTCATCTGCTCTGCAAGATAAAATTACTAATTTTACCTATGCAGTTTGGTTAATTTGGAGACAGAATTATTTGGCTTCTCTGCTTCCCTTCATTTAAACATAGAAGCCATGAACAGAAACATTTGGAATATATATGAATATTATATTCCATTTCTGCCATATTCTTGAATGCAGGTATGTCTACACTGTGGTATTATTGCTACTTTTACACGATTAAAACATCTGATAACTTCTGCCGTCACTGGTCTTAATTATTGCTGAGACCTTGGAACATGCTCTTAGACATGTTGTAAACAGATCCCCAAGTTAGCCAAATGGATTTATTAACAATTATTTTTAACTATAGTTTCCCTTTAAGCTCCACTGGACCCTGCAAACTGATGACTTATTACCTTCACACTGAACAAATATTTACAGACTGGGATACTGTCATATGATTCATCCTTTGTTTAATATTAAGTCCAGACTGCAGGGATGTCGAGTGATGAAGTCATGGGGAAAATGTATTTGTTCAATGTCAACATTTTCTTTGTGGCTGAACTTTGACATGTTCCTCCAGTCTTTCACTTGTGATGTTTGGGTTGTTCTAACTTAATATGTTTTTTCCTCATGAATCACTAACATCAATATCAGGATTTGTCTTCTTAAAACTAATCTGTTTATGGGAAAACGACAACAAGTGCAACTGATAAACACTTTGACCGGCTAGAATTTATGGTGTCTGCGTTTAATCGTGTCGTTCACTGGTCGCGCACATCCCTAATTATGATCCTCCTATGTCACAACAATACTGACTGTCAGCCACTCACACTGCCACCTTTCAAACCCACACCTTATACACACTGGCACACATAATCACACTCCCAAACCGGCATGAACACACCTCTGCACACACACAGACACACACACAGACACTGGCTTTGTTTGTGGCCAGTGTTGCATGCCAGTGAAAACAATGAGGACTTGTGAGAAACAGGCGGGAGCCAACCTATCCTTGATATGACAGGTGCAGCAGCAAAGCCTATCACATTACACCCGTAATCATTAACTACTTGTGGCCCACTTTGTGTGTGTGTGTGTGTGCGTGTGTGTGTTTCTGTGTGAGTGCATGCATGTTTAAGTCAATCACTCCCAGTCCTGCGAGGTTTTCTTATGCAACAAGTCACTGCTTTTGTTGACTAATCAGGCCTCTGTACACAATGATGTCATTCTCAGGTGTGTGTGTGTGTGTGTGTGTGTGTGTGTGTGTGTGTGTGTGTGTGTGAGTCTGGCCGTGCTGGATGTCTGGTTTACTTTAGATTTCAGGGTAAAACTTTATCTTTTAGTTGCACTTGAAATATGTAAGTCAAATATATGTTCTGAGCTGTGAGAAAAATGAATGAAACCACGCTGTGAATCACATCTTCATCCATCTTACCGCTCCCTATAAAGATGAATCACTCTGTGGGAGAACATGGCTCGGCAAGTCCACTGAATCAACACTCTTATCACCCAACTTAGAAAAATATGAAGACCAGGAATGTTATTTTAAAGCCTATGAAAACACTGCTGTCGTTTTCTAATCTTACTTTGCCTTAATACACACTGAAAGTGATTCATAACCTGAAAAAAAGAGAAATTTGTGATAATCATGGAGCAAAAAGGTCACATGGTTGAACCCTGCTGCATGGTGCGACAAAATAAACCCTGTTTAAGTATGGCATGTATGTTTTTTAGAGTTTTTTATGCATTAAAAAACAGACCATCCAATGTTATGATGAATGGAGGCTGTTGGGTTAAAGGTGGAGTAAGATAATTGATTATTTAGCTGCCTCCACCAGGAACTGAACAGAATATTCAATGCTACTGTCTTCCATGTAGGGCTGCACAATTAATCACAATATTATCAAAACTGCAATATGACCCAGTGCAGGATCCAGATCACAGAACCAGAAATCACAATTTTATGAAAAAGCAGCCGTAGTTCAACGTGAACATTTCTTGGCACGCTAGCAGCATTAGCGCCGTGTTATCGTAGCATTCTGTCCACCACTGTGGTTCAGATTTAAAAAACTTAACCGTTAGATGGATTATCATGGAATTTTGTACAGATATCCAGTGGATGAACCACATTGAGATTTCATTTATCCAGTGAAGCATCTTAACATCTGCCAGATGAAATGGCAAAACATTTTGTACAGACATTTCTGGTTTCCTACAAATGAATTCCATATTTGTGGTTTTTAGTGAAATAACAACAACGATGAATGTTTTTGGTAATCCTTTAACTTTGTTTCTTAGGTCATCATCAGGTCAGTATTTTTACATGTAATTTTGTCCAGCGCTTTGATTTATGACTAAATACCTGCAAAATTAATGTCATTCCCATCAGCCTCAGCTACACTTTGTTTGGTACTAATTAGAAAATATTAGCAGGCTGATGTTCTAAACTAAGATGGTGAACATGGTAAACATTATACCTAATAATTATCATGTTAGTAACCTCACAGAGCCGTTAGCATGAATGAATCTTATCTATTATTTCTCTAAATGCTGATCAACCTTCTCGACCTTCACACTGATCGTTGCTACTGGATGTAATTTGTGTACTGAAGAATTTTCAAAGTAAAGCAGTGCAGAGATTTCCATTAATTCCTGATTATTGACACATCGAGAGGCGATGTCCCGCTCATCCCCTGGTCACTTCCTGAAAAAAACAAAACAAAAAAACATTAATTCATATTTTCATGCATTTTGCAATCAAAATCTAAATTTATTCACAAGACATAATAATCCCTGTTAACACCTGAGGGTTTGACCAGTACCTAGAACAATCAGTACCTTCTCCTAAGGTCTTAATAAACTGTTTACTTCCCCAGAAAATAAGACAAATCTTAGAATCAACTTGGCAACGGGAGAACTCGTAGGTGCCTTTGGCTCAGCTGTGAGTCAGAAAGGTAACATTAAAGGGACAGATCATCAAAAAAATATATATAGACGTAGAGATGTCTGTCTTCTCTCCAATATATGGAGAAAATGTCCTGGCTTGCTCAAAGCGCCAAAAATTACATTTGAAAAATTTGAAAAACAGACCACAGACCTTGTTTTGAGCACCTTCATACAGGAATGACTTTCTTTCTGCAGTAGAAGTACTTTATAATCCACTGGAACTACTTTCTGTCTAATAGAGAAAAGTAGATCCTACATTAAACTGCTCACAACAGGGTCTGTGGATTATCTTGAGTAAAAGGGTCATGATTTCTGGAAAGAGACACTGGTTTTAAATTTTTCAAATGTATTTTTTTGGTGCTTTGAGCCCCACAAGTTGAGTGCCATCCAGTCCCATTATATTGGAGAGAAGTCAGACATCAGAATTACAGGCCAGAGGAAAAAAAATGTGTATTCTTGATTTTAAACCAGATTATCTTGCTATGCAGCCATGTTATTGTCATCAAATCAGTGTGAAGATTTTCACAAGCAAATAAAAGGCAAATGTAGGTTACTGTTGGCCACAGTTAATGGGACGTGAGACGAGGAGTTCAGAGGGTGAGTTGTATTTCTTGTTTCAGTCGCCAGTCTGTGGTGCACCAATGATGAGGCTCACTGGTTATCTGTGGAAGGTTTTTAGGGTGAAATGATTTTACATGATGCACACGACTGATGATCACAAAGATATATTTGTTTTAACGCTGCTGCAGCTGGATACGAGATGTGCAGTGTAGAAGCAGCTGTGGCAGTTTTGACAGTCAGCACAGAAAGAGTTAAGTCAGGAGGTGTTGCACTGGTTATTTTCCATCCACTTACTGAGATGTGGCATCCGATTAAGCTGCGGTACGTGTCTAATGTTAGTCTTGGAGCAGCATGGGGGAATCTCCAGCTGCCCAACTTTGTTTAGTCAAACTTTTTAGTCAAACACCTGCTCATTACCGCACACAAACACACACTCACACACACACTCCCGTCTTCTCGACACACAACAAAAACTCAGAGGTGCCAAGAAATTCCTGTCTAATTGTGGAGCTCAGGTAAATTAACTATGACAAGTGCAAACCAATCTCTCTCTCCGTCTACCCATCCGTCTCTCTCTGTCTTTCTGTGTCTTTGTTTGGCCTCCATTCAGTTCTTACATAACCGTGCTGGTGAGAACCGACTGGCTGTTCAAACAGGTCGGCATCACAGAGGATTAGAGGCTGACGGACACGACCCACATACTGAGACACTTTTCTGCAGGTAGCTGTCAGCCTGTCATCCCCACCCCCTCTGACACACACACACACACACACACACACACACACACACACACACACACACACACACACACTCTCACACACAAACACTCACACATACATGCCCACAGAGAGGAATCTGCTCCTGTCATGTTTGAGGATCAGGGCGTTACGCAGATAATAAATGGCTGCCAGCGGTGAAACAGGTGACTGCAGAGCTGCAGCCGCACACTGAAACCTGTCTGAAGGCCGTGGATAGACTTTCCATTGTTCTGCCTCGTCTTTTGTTCGAGCCGTGACTCATTTCAGATAAGTGGCTAATTCAGATTCTGCATGAGGGCCTTGTGACCTGCTATTGTGTTTCTCCTATTTGTTATCGAGAGTAGAGAAGGTTGCTGCTCCTAGAAAGTGTTGGTAAGGCCACTTATAAATAGGGTTGGGCATCGTTTGGGGTTTTTCCCGATACTGGTGCCTAGACGATACTTTTAAAATAGTCCCGGTACCTGAATAGCTCCTGGAAAGATAGTTTTTTAATTGCTAAGGAAAATTTTGACTTGAAATTGAACAATAGATTAACTTAAATATGGAAATAAATACAAAATTTACATAACACATTTACATAATGAATACAACCTAACCCAACTACAATAACTTAACACTGTTTAAACGCTGTTTAGACGGCCAGAAAAAGAGGAACACAGATAACAGCTGCAGATTCTCGCCTGTCAGGGTTGATTATTCGTCGATCTGTCGGTAATGCCTTTCCCTACAGGAGCATCATCTCCTCTCCCTCAATCAAAACAGAGGAGTGAAGGTGACATGTGGTCATCTTGCTAAAACAACTCGCTGTAATAATAAATAAATAAATTAATTAATTAATGCATTTTGAGTTGGTATTCTACAACCTCCAGCTTCAAATTTCTATGGTCATATTTATTTCATGCTAGCTACCAGCTGCCACAGTCATGTGGACAGAGGGTTGCTGTAATGTTAACTGGCAGTTTGCAGATGTGTCTGTAACATCTGCACCAGAGGAAAACTATTTCACTCGACAGCTCAGGCGTGTAGGACGGTAATCTGTGTTGTGATTTAAAGAACTTTGCGCTTCGGTACCAAAATCCGTTTAGAAAATTAGTTAGTTAAACAATAAGGACAGTGTTCTTCACTCCTCGTTGTCAACAAATCCCAGAAACACCATTATCTTTGCTAATGAAGCTACGCGCGAACTGAAAAGGGTTTAAACTAATCTAGCAGTGCTGCACCTATTTATGAATGAGGCTCTGGATTTTTTTAAAGGAAGATACTAGTATTAATAAAAGCCATCAACTGGTTTTGTGCAAAGACCACATATGTTTACATTTGACATCTTTATAACCAAAGAAAATTCAAACAATTGCAATATTTAACATTAAGACATCACATTCTGCTTGTGAAGGCAGGATGTATCTGGGCCCCAATTACTCTCACTCCACCAGAACCCAAACTAACAATTATAATAATTAATAAACGTCAATATTCCTGCTTGCTTGTTTGAGCTCAATTAAACTGTCACATTAAAGTGCATAAAATTGCACACATAAAACTTAATTATATACCTTAAAGAGCCATCTGAAGTGGATGACAATGACTGACGGTGTTTTCATTGCAAACACAGCAGCAGTAAATATCAGCAATTTAAATTAGATCGGTCCAACCCTGACAACGCAGCAAACAGACGTATAAACAAGCATGAGTCATACAGTATATATACTTGTGCTCTAGGTGTGACCGTGCCCAGGAAGCCCGACGAGTGGGGCTTCACCGCAGAGTTTAGATAACCACAGGTTGTCTGTTTATATTTGTCACTGATTTGCAGCTTCACTGACAGCGGCTTCATTATCCCGCCGCTTCCTCGGGCGGGTCGAACGACATGTGAGTTCAGTCCTGACGAAGCACACGTTCATCCTCTTAGTCTGTCACCATGATAACGTGTCCCCATCAGTGGGTAACCATGACGACAGGAGCGTGACATCGATCATGTCTACATCTACCTGTAGATCAGCAGCAGCAAGGACTGTTTGTGTGTGTGTGTGTGTGTTTGATCATACTTATAAGTGTTTGCTCATATATGTTCTCGTACGTGTGTCGATGTGTAAGTAAATACACTGTGTGTGTGTGTGTGTGTGTGTGTGTGTGTGTGTGGTGCCTGTTTATCAATGTAAAGCAACAATAAGAGGAAGCAACTCCAGGAACAAACGTTCAGCTGCAAACACCATTAAAGCTAAACCAGCTTCCTGTCTGACACTTTTCCACCGTGACCAGCAACTTTATACATGTTAAAAATATCAGCCGTCATCAGCAGGGTTGGGTACAAGAGAGATTATGTAATCAGATTTAAATAATAATAATAATAATAATGAGACGAAGAAGAAGAAGAAGAAGAAGAAGAAGAAGAAGAAGAAGAAGAAAAAGAAGAAGAAGAAGAAGAACATGCTTTGTTATTTCCCCCACTCTTTTAACTTCCTTGTTAATTATTTCACATGTGTGTAGGGGTTTGGTGCTTTGCCCGTCTTCAGCTGCCAGTCCACACTCCGTACTTTTGGTCCCTTAAGGACTGAGCTATCGCTGCCCAAATAATCAATAATTACGCCAGCTTATGTTCGCAAAATGTGTAATTACATCATAGTAACAATGTTAGTTTTTGATCACATCACAAGTTATGATGGGTCACATTGATGTTAACTCTCTTAATGAATAAAAGTGCAATGAAAATGTTTAAAAAGAAAAAAACGCTATTTTTAATATATGATGCAGTATCTTGGAGTGATCCAAAAATGTTCAGATTACTTTGTTTTGTAATCTGATGGAGTACTGTACAGATTACAGGGACTGCAATGTAACTAATTCTGCAATTGGGGTGGGAGGAGCTTGAGTCACATGACTGACTGTAGTCGGACTCGACTTACTTGACCAAACAACAGCACTGATTGAAGATTCGACTTGACTTTGACTTGATATTCATGACTTTATAATGACTGAGTTTCTAAAAATAAACAAAGTATTTCGATTTATCTTAGGCCAAATGCACAGGTCGAGGAAATCCACCTCAAAAAAGTCTACAAATGTGAAAAATATGTGAAGTATAATTTGCCCAAAGGTACTGAAACAGGCAGATACAGAGACGTAAATGAAAAAGAGAGAATTTGTGATTGTTGTGAGCTAAACGTGGTGGAGGATGAAATGATATCATGATTTGAAACAAATATTCTGTTCATGCTCCTGATTTTGATTTAATCGAATATCTTTTTGATGATGTTTTTGCATTTTCTGCGTTTCTTTTTAAAGCGTGGGAACGAAGGACAAATGATACATTTCTCAAAATTTAATTAATTTTAATATCGACCACAGATTATTGGTTAATCAAACAGCTGCATTTTTCTAAATAGTTTTCCTTGAATTTGACGGTATTATTTGCTGTTCCTCCCACATATCGGTGTGTAAAAGTCCCAGAAACTGGCTGAAAATCCTCCTGAGTTTCTGATTTAACAGACCAAAACTGAGGTTGCTTCATCCAGATTCTATGATAAAGGTAAAGTTTGACTCATCTACCCACAAAGGTTTTGTGACAAAGACCTGTATTTATCACAATGTGACTGTTCGTAAAGATTTCACAGGACGTTCCGGCGTGTGGCGGCGCTGACTAACACAACGTGAACATATAGAATCAATACTGCACAATAACAACACATTTCAGGGACAGAGGGTAAAAGCTCGTCAGTGTTCTCAGTTTCAGTATTCATGTACTTTCTTTGGTTTGGTAAAGCAGAAGACGTGACGTAACAGTTAAAAGAAAAACCCACCAAGATGAATTTCAAAACAAGATCTATACCATGACACATAGGGTCTGACTGCCCCTTAAAGTTCCCATCAAGTCTAAAACGATGATTAAGTGTTTTGATCGTTGAATGTCACCCATACGCCAGAATCTGTCACACCGATGAGAAAAATGTGGTTTTGTTGTATTTCAGTTTGTCTTTTCCTGGAAAACAATTAAAACCTGTTGATGACTCATCCTGCACTCGGTGGCGGTACTAAATTTACCACCAATGAAATGCTTTCGTGCTCATGAGGCGTCTGTTAACCAGAGCGGATCGCAGAGTTTCTGGGGGCCTCACTGTACAAAAACGGTCAGTTTAAAACTTTATTCACTGATTTTGGTGAAACTGGTTTCCTGTCTGACGTCCTTCTGCTGCTCCGCTTCAACTAACTAAAAAAAATATGGGAGTAAATAACTTCCGTGACGTATATTTACAATTTAACTTGCTAAATTACAGATTTATGTAATTATCATTGTAGTCTGGTCGGTGCCGCTGCAACGTTCAGTTCAGGCAGTAAAACTGACGTCCATTGTTCTCAGAGACGGCGCCCCATAACTGAGCTAACTGAGCTAACTTGCTAATAGCAGCTACGGTACAATTAGCATGAAAAAAGGTCCACGGACAGCAGCAAAAATATGGTTATATTATTTTTTTAAAAAAATCAAAAACAGTATATTTCTTTTACACTTTTATTTAATATATTTAACAAACAGCAACCTATTATCTATTAAATTATAAATTTAGTTATATTTTTGACTGACCTGATAACTTTTTATTACATTATGTCAGTTTCTGGGCTCCACAGGTGTCTTCAAGTTACTTGTTTTGTCTGATAAAGAGTTTAAAACCCTTAAACCATTGAACATAAATCAGGAAGCAGGAAATAGATGTAGGAAGACTTTTAAAATATGACACCTTTAACTGTTAATAGTGAAAGGTGTATGGATAGATATTTTAATAACAGTTAATAACAAATAATTATATAGAAATAATTACTACTGCCACTAAGAATTATTGGACTGTGACAAATAAGATTCCTAAAAATAAAAATAAGAAAACGTTGGTGAATCCCAGAAATGAATGGGTACTAACACAATAAGAAGAAATTATAGACACAAATAAAAGAAAACTTTTGTTTCTTGCACGATTGCTTGTTGTTTCTTAAATAAAGAAAGTGTAAAAATTTCCGTGCGTGTCGATGATCTCATCATCATATCATTTTTACATACATAGTTTCACATATATTTGTGACTTATGTGTGTGTGTATGAACCCTACACACACTGAGCAGGTGTCGTGAGAGTGTGCGTCATTGTGGGGGCTCTCTACTCACACACACACACTCATTGATCCAGCTGAGCGTAGCCTCTAAACCACAGGCCTGACTCACCCCGCTGTTGTTATTCTTGTTGTTGTTCACGAGCTCTCTGTTGTTCCACGACCCTCACCTTTGCTCTACTGTCTCCCCGGGGCGAGCGAGCATGTCTATGTACTCCCTCTCTCTCTCTCTCTCTCTCCATCTTTCTTTTGTAGTTTCCTTCTCGTCGTCTTTTATCTCGAACTGGAGCGGGCTTCCTGTCTAACAATTGGAGGAACCCCGCAGTCAGAGGTGTCACGCTCTCTCATCTCCCTGTATCTCTGTCGCATGCACAGATAGAACACACACACACACTCACACACACACACACACACACGCACACACACACACACACACACACACACACACACACACACACACACACACTACAGACAGCTGGCGAGGTGAGGGAATTCTGCAGGAAGAGCTGGTTCCTGTTCAGGAGTTCACGGATGATGACCGCTTCGACGAGGGATGAGTGTGTGTGTGTGTGTGTGTGTGTGTGTGTGTGCGTGCGTGTGTGTGTGTGTGTGTGTGTGTGTGTGTGCAGAGTGTAGCTTCAGCAGTTCACAGTGGCTTCAAAAGTACAGTTGTGTGTCACATGATTTCAGTGTGAGACACACATCACAGAAAGGCCGCTGTTGATTGGCTTTCAGGAAGATAAAATTGCTGTGGGGATAAATGAACAAAAAAATAAATGAACAGGAAAAGAAATCAGATCTGTTAGACAATCAGACAGTTTAGTGCTGTAGGTTTACTAAACCTACAGATAAAATTCACGGTCACTGAACTCCATCTTTGTTGTGGACAGCTGTGTTTTTTGCAGAGATGACAGATAATCAGTTTTTGAGTTTTGCCAAGTGATAATGCTGCGCAGGGTTGTTTTAAAGCTGTGATATTAACATTTCCACATTCAAATGTCTGAAAAACACTAGAAATATATTAATGTGAAACAGTAACACACACTAACAAACTCAAACTCCAGCTCCCGTGTCCCGTGTTTGTAAAGAGCGACGATGAAAAACACTATTAAACCGATATTGATTGATTGTTTATGTGCTAAAATACATTTTGCCACAGCCTGCATCTACAGCGACTCACAGCAGGAAGTTACTCAGCTTCCATGTTGAGACTCCTGAGGCAGCTGTCAATCAAACGTGAGCTGACACGCTCACACACTCCTGAAAAATAATCTAAACAGGTTTTCTAATAGTTATGAATGTTAATTTTTATTTCAGACCTTTGCAGACGCTTAATCAGAAACTAAACTTTGATATCATGAATGCATTTTTACTATTTCGAGCCAAGTTTTCAGAGGATTTACAGGTTTTGAGCACTGATATGCAGCTCCATCGATCAGCTGATTCCACTCCAGCAGCCTCTCATCACCACTACATCCATGATCACACAGATCTATTGGAACCTTCCTGACATGAATACATGAGACAAACAGAAATGTCAAATTTCCATCTAGTTTTCTACATTATTTTTCACCGTTTGACGTTCGACTGGTGCTCTTTTAATGATGTTCATTCATTCACAAATGGAATGTCTGTGAAATTACACATGCACAATAAAAAACATGCACCGTAAAACAAAATTTCCGATACATTTGGAAGGACACACAAGTAATTTTTCATTTTTCACACAACTACTTCAGTCACTTGCATACAAACCACTGCGACACCACAAACACCTTCGAGGGAAAAACTGTTCGGAAAATGAGCGTCATTATTCTCATATTTGAACGTTCCAGGCGTCCCACTGTCACCCTGCGTTTGAGTGTCGGCGTTCAGAACGCTCAATTCTTTCTTTTATTGATTTGTAGTTTAGTCAGAAGCACTGACTTTTGGTTTTGTCAACAATTAACTCTTTTTCCTCCAGCATTTTTTAAAAAGTAGCCAACCAGGGCCAACATTTTTGTAAAGATTCACTGATTATTCAACACCCACAGAATATTCAGTTTTATGAATATGTTGATGTCAAAAGAAAGAAGAGATCTTCTAGTTTACGTCAAGTTTCTAACAAGTTTTTGTCAGATGATGCATCACAGCATCCTCTACTGCCTCACAGTGAAAAGAGCACTTGACGACATATCTCGTCAGTGACGGGGACATGGTTAAAGTGGTTTATGTAATTCGACTAAACTCTTGTCTTGTTTGTCATTTCAATGTTTGTGTTTCAGATCCCGTCAGTGATGTCGGGACGTTCCAGATCTCAGAAATTCTCTTGGTCAGTACAATATTACCATAACCAATGGCCAAAACTATGAAAATAAGACCCAAGTTAGAATAAACCAGAATTATAATTTAGCGTTTCTTATGTAACTTTCTAAAGAGTGTGGTACACTACAGACAGATATAAAAAGAGCTCCTGCTGTGTGTTCGGGCCGCTGGTTGAGGTTAGGGAAAATCCTACAGCCGCTCCACTGGATGGTTTATCAGCTACATTTTCTTCAGCAGTCTGTAGCCGTCATGGTGACTGAGTAAAGGTTGTCCTTTCTAAGTTGCGGTAACTGCGTCCTGAATGACTGAAATGTGTCTGTCTCGATACCACAAGTGATTATACTTTTATGCTTTTAAATAATGATTTCATGGGAAAAAAGTCATAACAACTCATGACTGACCTTACCTAATACGGTCACACACAATCAGCACACACACACACACACACACACACACACACACACACACACACGGGAGAACAGCTGGAGGTTGCCCCGGGTCCGGCCGTCCACTGTGTTGACTGACAGGTGCTTTAACAGGCCGTGATTGGCTCTAATCTTACCTGAGATGGACCGGTCACACCGACACACACACATGCACACACCTACCTAACCCCCTGCCTGTCTGCACTAACAATACCCCCTCAATGTCTCAAACTGTGTCCCTCCAAACTTCGTCCATCCCACGTTCATTTTGGAAATGAAGACATTCTGTTTGATCTGCATAGGAATTTCCCTCTCTCCCATCTCTAGGACAGAGGCAGAGAGTCGCACAATGTACCAGTTAAAAAGACTTGGTCTCCATTGAAACTGGGCCCTCTAAACTCCCTGTAGAGCCCCCGGGGCCCCCATTACGGTTCTGGCCTCTATAGAAGGAGCTGCGGCGCTGAACACTGGGCCTCCTTGTATTCTCCCGGTGCCCCAACCGAGAGCCATTGACAAGCCCCACAATGTCCCGAGCGCTCCTTTACAGTAGAGAAGGGCTCTTTTCTCTAAAGGGTGGCTCGGGACGCAGAGAGGGGGACCTACTTTTTCACAAGAAACCCTCTCCAATAGAGGCATCTGCAATCTGTTGCTTGCCCCCAGCCCGGTCCAGCCCCTTCTCCTCTTCAGCTCCTTTTTATTGCAAACCGGCCGCAAACAAGGACAAATCGACCATGAATTCCTCAGCGCCTGGCAGGCGCTACCCGCTTCAGCTCTGTAAACCCTCTCTCTTTTTCTCTTGTACTCTCCCCTCTCTCTGAGCATTCAGTCTCCCTCCCTCACTCTCTAACTCTGTCTTTTGTGTGTTTTCAAAAAAAAAAAAGCCCCGAAGGCCTGTTTTTTCCTAAACTACCCTTTTACTTCTCTTCCCGCTCCCTCCTCATGTGTATCTTTCAACTGCTTCCCACTCTCTCTCCGGGAGTGAAGTGGCGAATACAGGAGGTGAGAGGGCTAACGAACAGAGCTCCCAATAAAAGGCCTTTATACAGAGCTGCTGAATGGGAAGCTGTTTTACAGGGCATCCACCCATCCACCAGCAACTCCATCACATGTCCTGTTCCCTCCTGTGAGACAAATACAGATATGAGACAAGAGAAGGGCGTTTGTTGACTGCATAATGAAATTGTACCTCATTAAATTCACTTTATGTGGAAAAAGTTGTTGCTAAAACTCAAAACTTTTCGTTTCACTCTCAGAATTCTTTTGCAAAATCAACTGAGAAGAAGCAGAAGGTAAAAGGTCGCAGCTGTGTGTCCAGGGTGGGGAGGGTTACTTTAAAAATGTATTCCAATACAGTTACTGATTACCTGTTAGAAAATGTAATCAGTAACGCAATTAAAGTGTCACAATACTAATGCAATGTAACTTGATTGCTTTCCATTACTCTTGGATCACTGCAATACCAAACGGTGCTTTTCTTTTTTTGCCTAATATAATGTTTTATGCTTGTTTTGATATTTATTGGATGTTTAGATTAATGTTGCTAATAATGCACGTTTAAATGTACTTTACTCAAAATTTACACTAGAAAATAATCTGACATAAATTTATGTCGGTGAGGAGCTTCTGATTTTACCCAAAAACCAACACGGTCACCAGCATCACCACCTACAGTCCCAGTATAACTGGATTTATGTGCAGCTAATGTTAGCAGTTGGTCTTAACTGCTAATGTTTTCTTCTTTAATTAGATTCAACTGATTTAAAGACTCAATAAAGGTGAAATTGTTACTGTTAGAGTCTAAAGTGTTGTAATGTGTGCACATATATAACATTAATGTATTTATTTAATGTATTTTCTTATTTTTTTTATTTTAGAGTAACTGTGATGGAATACCTTGTTTTTGGGGTTTTGATTATCTAATCCTGTTACATGTAATCCATTACTCCTGAAGCCCTTGCCTGTCTGCCATGCTGTCATTAAGTGTCTGTCAGTATCAGCATGTCTGTCTTCCTGTCTGTCTGTAAAGGAACTTCCATGCCGAGGCTCTCGGCTGCTGAGGGTCACATAATAGCTGCAGTATAAAAGGACCAGCGGCTCAAAGGAGGCTCATTCAAGCCTGAACACCATTTAAACCCACCTGTTTTCCTCCTCCTCTCCATCCTCACATCCTTCCTTTACAGAGGAGCAGAGTGGAGTTCAGCGGTTGTATAGCTTGCTGTATGGCCTCTGATCACACATAGAAACACACACACACACACACACACACACACACACTCAGAGACACTGGCAGTTTCACATCAAAGCTGAATATGCAGACCACATATAGCAGCTATGTGAAGTTCTGCCAGCCTCGCTGCGTCCAGCACAACAGATGGAGATTCAAATTTAAATTCAAATCCAACAGGTGTCCAGCAGCTTGGACGGTTCGACTGGTCCAACGCTGAATTTCAAGGAACTGACGATGACGATGAAGACTTTTATTATTGTACGTATGTCATTGCATTGAAATATGTCCAAACTGCAAGGGCTTACAAGATCCCACACATGAATATAAAGCAGATCCACAATGCAGCTCGTACCTTCTAATATTTATAATTTCCAGACATTAATTCCATAGCAAAATGCACACATGTACAATATTAAAAAAAATATTTTTTTAATTTGATGTATGCAAAAATTAGCTAGCAACTGACCCAGTCCCACCCCTTTTTGCTCTAAACCACTGGGTTAACTAATGTTGGTAAAACTTTGAATGACACAGAGCTTTGCTGCTCAGCCCTGCTACCAGTTTTTTTTCTAGTGGCCACTCGCGGTATTGCAATGAAAATTTCCCACCAGCCCAAAATGCATTTTTCCCCCACAGGCCGCCATTATTAAAAAAACTGTTGACAGGACAACTTGAACTGCAAGGCCAGTTATGGCTCTTTCTGTTATGAATTTTTAATCCATGAAGGATTTATATTTGTAAACGTTCCTCAAGGTGAAAAAAATCGATCTCTATCTATCTAATCTATCTCTAAAAATCTATGACATCACAATGTTAAAGTCTATGGGCTGAGCGGCTACTTCAAACACCACATATTCAGTATTCTACATATCTGTCAGCTGTGTGAGTGGGGCTGCTGTGGAGCTCACCGCCCTCTTCAGGGACCTCGCTGTGGTTTTCGTCATGTTACCAGCCAGCTAGGCTAGCTAACTGGCTAACCTCACTATTTGAAAAACCCATCAGAATGATCAAAAATACTAACCAAACTAATGCACACTGTATACAGTGTACAATAAAATATTAATATTATGACCCGGACTGCAACTGGATGGATAATTGTATAATTGTTATATAATATAAAAAAATAATCATTATTAGCATCTTTAAAAGCATATAAATGAAACAGTCAGTCCAGTTTTTGGCTGTAAGTGCAGGCATGTATTCCAACTGAATGACATGAAGAACTGATGCGACGTGGGAAGACATCCACAAACACACGTGCATGCATGAACCCAAGTGGACACCTGCAGTAAATATAATGTGGCACCCCACTGCCTCAGACAACAGGTTCAGGCCCTGGAGGCATATATGACCAGGAAGCTTGGCCACAATAAGCCCTCCACAAACACAGGACCTTGGTCACACAAGCCCTCTGTCAAGGCCACTCTCATCGTCTTTCCTCCTCCCTCGCCCTCTGTAAAGCCCAGGGGATCCAGTCATCCAAGGCCACTCCTCTGTGCACATCTGCTGTGCTGGACAGCCAGGCTGGCAGGCGAGGCGAGGGGCCGATTTGGGGCCCGTCGGTCAGGGTACTTGGCTTTGGAAAGGCTGGGGGGGCTGGCGGCTGGACGGAGGGGGGGTGAGATGCCTCAGAGCAGTGTGCGGGCTTCCATGGAGATACTGTCTTACAGTGTTTACAACCTCCCAATAGCGTGTCCGACCTCTCCTCCCCATCTCTCTATTCCTCCACAGGCCCACTGTGTCCTTCCTCTTCTAATGTAAATGTCGGGGGCTGGCAGGCTGATGGGTGTGTGTGTGTGTGTGTGTGAGGGTGTGTGTGTGAGGGTGGGTAACTTGTTTTGGTGAGTCTCTCTGTGTTGGAGCGGTGCTTTACGGTGTAAGCCTTTCATTTTATAACTTTCTGTCCGTCCTTTCTCTGGGTTTTATAAGAGGTTCTGTTCATCCAGGCCGGCTGCCCACCACAGTCTGGTGTTAGTGCCACCGGCCATTCACACCGCCACCTATTAAACTGACTGAAAGGTGGCAGGGCTTAAGAGCGCTGTCTGGCCCTGAGCAGTGGGCACCTGGTAGTGTCCGTGTGCCAGCCTGGACACCAGGCCAAAAACATCCATCTGACCAACTCATTTAGTCCACAACTCAGTCTGAAACTCGTATTTTTCTTCAGACGAGTCAGGACAATCTGTCTGTTTTTTTTTTTTTTAGCTTAAATCATAACCTCACTGGTTTGATTCTCATATCAAACAAGGATTAAAATGTCCTCAAGCAGTATAATCAAAGTCAGTATTTTACTTGAATGCGTCACTCGTCTTCATCACTCATTACATTATAAAAGTCAGTATAACCAATCTCACTGCACAGCTGCTGACAGCTGTTCAACATATGATGAGCCACGATCAAATCTCATACTTGTTCGGTTGTCTGACAACAGAAAACAGATGTCAACAAAAGATTAAAAGAATTAAAAGAATTTTTAAAAGTGCATTTTTTGCAGTTCTCATTGCAATGTTCCTGCAAATTCTTTGCAAAAAAAAAATCCACACACACACACACATACAAAAAAAAAAACAACTAAAAACATCACAACATGCCTTGAATTTTATTTTTAGAAAAGCTGCCATGAAATAAGGCATTTTAGGCCACAAGAATCCCCCAAAAGCCCACGAAATCCTGGAGGGATTGCAGTTCATGCAGGACTAACATTAAAACAGGCTCTGAAATATTGTTTGCTATTTGTGTTGGAATTTTTACTTTACGAGTTACAGATTCACACTGGATTAAGATCACAGACGACCTCTGCAGTTATTACTCATTGCTACACATCTCCAGGTAACACTGGTCCCATTCAAATAATGTATGCAGTCATCCAGTAAGATATCAAGCACTTGTATCTAATTGAATAATTGATTATTAGATTAATCAGCAACTATTTTCATAATTGTTTAATTGGTTTGAGTATTTTTTTTAATAAAAAAAGTTGTTGTTTTTTCAGATTCTAGCTTCTAAAAAAGTTTTCTTTACTCTTCTATAACAATAATTTGAATATCTTTGGTTTGTGGACCAAACAAGACATTTGAGGCTTTGAGAGACACCGATCACCATTTTCTTACAATTTATAGGCAACAACAACTATTCATCAATTAATCGAGAAGATAATGGAACAATTAATTGATTATGAAAATAATCGTTAGTTGCAGCCCTACTGAAAGTTACGGCTGTTTGGTTGGTTTTACATGGAGGCTCAGGGGTATTGGACCAATCAAACCACCAGCACCAACAGAATCAGAAATTCATATCAGTTTAAGGATTAATATTGGGGGGCACTGAAAAAAATAAGTAAAATGTTTTTCTTTCTGTTAATCACAATTTTGATTAAATAGTGCAGAAATCAACACCAAGGCCTGATTTTAGAGCTGAAGTACTTTTTAACGGGTGCACATTGACCTACATGTGACGTGTTTCTCAGCAATCTGCTCAAAAGATTTTTACTTTCTTTGAATACAGCAAAGATGAAGATCTTCTGGCAGTTTTTCATCTGTCACAATGCAGCTCTACCAAGAAGAAATCAACAAATTAAAGATTTGGCTGAAAGTAAATCAACCTGTGGGTTGAAGGTGATGACTCACACAGACGAATGTTTTGAATCTGACAGATAGCGAAGGGGAGGAACAATGAGCCGAGTGAGAAACTGTTTAAACTACGATGAGTCATTTCTCTGCAGACGCCACTTTCTTTTCTGAGAGTTATCGTCCTTGCAATAACTCGCCTACAGTTAGCCTGCACAGTCAAAGGGAAAAAAGACACACACACATACACACACATGCACACACACACACACCATTCAGGCAGTGAGACATCCAGCAGACTGCTGATTGATTTCTGTGGGTAAGAACAGAAGCACCTGACCATTAGCGAAGAATGAGGGGCGGAGCTTGAACAGAGGGGCTTTTTACAAGCCCAGTGTGACTGACAACAACACCAGGGAGCCAAGTGCATGTGTGTGTGTGTGTGTGTGTGTGTGTGTGTGTGTGTGTGTGTGTGTGAGAGAGAGAGAGAGAGAGAGAGCGAGACAGAGAAAGAGTCAGAGGGGGAATCTGGTGGAGTGAGTCTGTTGGTCTGTCTGTCTGTCTCTTTGTGTGGGGGGGGTGAGACGGAAAAAGAGGAAACTTTCACTGTGTGTGTGTGCACCTGCAGTTGTATGTGCGTGTATTTATGGTGTGCAGCATTGTGTGTGTGAGTGTGTGTATCGGGGGGGAAGAGGAGCAGGCTCTCATCATTCCCATCAGTCCAGCTGTGCCTCTTTTTATCCACACTTCCGAAGCCCATCAAGTTTGCTTTTTCACGCCACCCCAACCCCAACCCCAACCCCAACCCCAACCCCAACCCCACACACACACACACACACACACACACATGCGGTGCACTTGACAGAAGCTCAATCTACCGCTGCACATCAAAGGCGGCATGAGGAGAAACAGCCTGGTTGAAGGAGGTGAGGAGAGGAGAACCCCCTGCTCGCCTCTTTTGTGGTGTCACTTTTTCTACTTTCAATCTTTTTTTCTACCTATCCTATTCATTTAGGACACTGTAAAAAAAAAAAAAAAAAGATTGCCAAGTTCATAAAGGGCCCCCGCTCTGCTCAGGGGTCCATTGTGGGATGGGGAAGGTGGTGGATGTGGTGAGGGGGGGTTTAAAAATCAATATTCCCACACACAGGATCACTTTTCCTCTGATAGAAGCAGAATAAAGGAGAACAGTAAGATATGATGTGAAGGAATGATAGCTTTATGAAGGAATGAGGAGGTTACTTTCAATTTTTACACTGTCTGTAGTGGCTGCCTTTCAGTAGCTGAAATTTGCAGGCAACGTGATCGAATATAAGATAAAAGTAGCTTGTCTTTAAAGAGCAACAACTTGCTGTAGACCAGCAGCTCCTGGTAAAATTACTGTTTTAGCCAATGGGGTGTGGTTGGTTTGGGGAGAGCAATATTTGACTCATAAAACAGCAGTTTTCTGTTGAAAAAGGCAGTCTGACAGCAAGATAAAGTGGTGAAAATATTCTAAATATAGTGTACACTTAAACTGATTTTGACCTTGGGAGCAACATCAAGTTTGATGTATGTAGACGTACCAGAAAACATCTTTTGTGTGCATCATCCATCTGCAAGAATCAAGCCCTTGCCATAGTTGTATTTGTGGAAAAAAATCCAAATAAAAGGAGGAGAATGTGGACCTGGTTGAAGGGTGAGGCCAACTTGGGACGCCAGATTTTTCAAAGAAACATTCGTGCAGCCCTGTCTGTTGGTTAGTAGATGGAGGTCGTAGCAGCAGTCACATTGTGGGCGACCACCATCACAAAATTACACATCAATCAATATCAATAATTATTGATCATATAGGCTGTGACTGATGACATGCTGTGTACTCCAAGGGGTGAAAGCAGTTGAAGTGATAAAATGAGTAAATATCACAATACTTTTGACCAAATATCTTGATTTCGCAACAATGCTGTGGGGATGAGTATGTTTTGATAATCATCAGTAATGTGGATGTAAGACTAAGACTTAAGACTAAGTAGACAAAGTTCACAAAATCACATCACTTTATTGCCTGCAGCCTTTAAAACCAGGAAAAGACAACACTTACGCCGTATCGCGATATAACAATATACACACATACACGATATGCTGTCGTCTTTGAACCAGTTTCACTTCAACAACCAAAAGTATCTCAGTGTTTCTTTCACGTTTGTCTTTTTTTTTCTGTGAGAGTTCAACATCACCAGGCTTTAGTCACCAAATATTTAGCCTACTGCCTATCTTGGCTTCATCAGGGTGGAAAAGAGAACGAGAACCACAGGTGATTATTCAGACGTTCCTGTCAAACCAGTAAAATAAACACTGTGAAAGTTGCTTCTGCTAATGCTGCCTTGTAAAATAGATAGATAGATAGATAGATAGATAGATAGATGGATGAACTTCTGTATTTACTCTTTTGCCAGGATGCAAGCTAGTGTCTGTTACTATGAACAACCTCTGCACACTGAAGTTCAAATCCAAAAAGGGAATAATTTAGAACTGAGTTTACAATACAGTGATATGACGTAGAATAAACCAGGTCTAATTTTGGAAATATTAAGTATATGTGGCAGTGATGCAGAACAAAAACACAACTTGGTAGTTTGGTTGGTTTTGTTGAGAAACAGAGTTTTGCCAATAGAAACTAATGTGTGTTTACAGTAAAAGGATGAAGCTGAGATCTGCTGGAAACAGTTTGTTGAGTGCATCGAACAGATGCTAGAAGACAGAACCCGTTCTTAATCTTTTAGATGAAAAACTGATGATTTCCCATTAATGACTGAGTCAACCGCAGGTTCCAAATAATGAATTACTGTAAGCGAGGGAGTCGGTCCAGTATGGTTGCACCGTGTAGGAGATATTCAAAAATGTGGTTTTCTCACATTTCATGTTCAGCACTGGGCGTTTATGTGAAATACAGATAAGAAGACTGAGCTTTGTCTGTGAAAAAAAAAATAAATAAATAAACACAGAGAAGCCTGTAAGTCATGTGCTCTTCCGTCAGTGTCACCCCACAACCCGTGCAAATCACCTGTGGTGTTTTATTTCTTCGCATCAGTGGAGGAAACCTCTTCAAAAGACCTCCGGTTTGGTTTGTGCGCAGCAGTAGCAGCAGTGGTGGCGAGCGTGCAGCACGCTCTGCAGTGTGCACGAGAAACACAGTGGGAGAGAGAAAGAGACAAGGGTGATGGAAAAAGAAACAGAGAAATGGAAACTCTTTGCATCCCAAAACAACAATCAACTATAATGACCAAATAATAAATTACCTACAATCAGTGTTACTCAGAAAATCTAATAACTTTTACTTATGACTCCTTTAAAATCTAGTAATGTTACTTTACTTCTTACTTGGTATAAAAGTGAACCAGTGAACTGGTAACTGTTAAAGTGTTTGTTGTAGCTGTACAGGTTTGACCTTCAAATTAGATTCCATCACCACAGAGTCTCCCTCAAGGAACCAAACAAGCTCAAAGTAATGACATTACTTCCACCTGTGGAAAGTACGCCCCTCTCCCTCATCCTCTGTCCTTCATTCAGCTTTTTGGCTAACAGCTTACGTGACCTTACAGGTCAAAAAGTAACTCAGAGGTACTTAGATTAATTACTGTAATATAATTACTGTTTTGGAAGTTGTAATCCCTATGACTACTGGGTAGAGTAATAAGAGTAATGCATTACTGCTCAACACCATATCAAAGCTCTTAAAGGAGAAATCTGTAATATATCTACTGTACTACTGTGCTGTATTTGATTCTATTGCTCCAACTAATAAGAATATAATCATACAAAAAACTCTTACTAATTTATTATTTAGTGGCACAAAGAAACCACCCACATAGGAACATCTTAATGGTTCCATAACACATGAAAAGTTCCATAAAGTGCAATGAGGTCAAAATAATTTTCCTCTAAGTCTGTTTGTTTAAAAGGAAACTTAAATAAATATTGTTGTGATTTTCTTTTTTCCAGAAGGAAAAAGAGAAAGAAACAGAGGGAAACAGAAAGAGATGAAGTTATGATAACATCAGAACGCTGACTTCTTTTATCTGTTTGGTAAGAAGAGCAGAATGACTGGAAACCTCTACAACGCTGCATGGATGAAACCACATCACACGCACGCACACACACACATGAACGCCTGTGTGTCAGTGATGTGGTGCAGCAGAGACGACCACGCTCTTCACTTTGCATTCACAAACACAGCGCTGCACCCTTCCCTGCTGCACTGTTTTCTAGACAGGAGACGTGGAAAGGAACAGTGAGCACATGTGGAACCATGTGAACAGAGATTGTGCTGATACCACACCACATTCAAAACCACACTGTTAGCACATAACACTACAAATGCAGGCACACATCCTGTACCTGCACTGGCAAATGTGGGGCAGAGACATCACTTAAAACAAAAGCTTGCGTGTGTGTGCACACAGTATCTGTTCCAGGTGTATCTACAGTTCCATCTGTGTCTGTGCATCTATTTTTCCATGTCACTGTGTTTGTTTTTGTGTGCATGATGTGTCTGTGGCTGCGTATGGGTAATGCACACATCATATATACACAACATCACTGTGTATGTCCAGTGTGTGGGTGCACGCTGTCAATCAGCTGGTGTGCCGGCTCAGTGTGGGCAAACAGAGCCGAACAGATGAATGAGAAACACATATGTGCGTCCCCATCTCACACACTCATCAAGTTGCCCTTTGCACCCTGGGAAACCTGCCACCACCTGCGATTGGACACTCACTAAGCCTCTGGTGTGTCATGGCCCCTGGTTGGACGGATGAGTAAGACGTTGTTGTGAATGAGGACAGTCTGTACCCAGCTGAGATGACTCGTTCAGTCTCTACAGATGAGAGGTGAGATGCTCTGCAGCACGTAGCTGTGACGTAGGTTGGATTCACACAGAGACAACCTGCAGCTACAGACACACACAAAAGCACTTCTCAGTGCCTTACACACAACATCAACCATTAAATTACAGAAATTTAAGGGAGCGTTCGGATTATCTGAAGTGGTGTTATATGAGGCACTTAACCTGACCGTCGAACTCAGATCACAACTTCAAAAATAAGTAAAAATCACTACCGACCAGAACCACGTCCTTAGTAGTAAGAGCTGACGCCTTCAGGCAGACGGTGCAGGTTACCAAACTGTAAGGTGAACAGGTATTTATTCTCATTAGTCCCACTGTCACACTACTTAACAGCAGGAGATGAAATGTGTGTGTGTGTGTGTGTGTGGATGTGTGGATGTGAGGGGAGGGACATGTGCAATATTTTGGTGTCTTACCTCTTTTTTAATCTTTTTTACTTCTCTGCCCTCATGTTGTAGTTGCACACAAAAACATCCACAAGCATCCCTTACTACCAAGCAGTATTGTCTTAGTGTTTTTGTTGTTGTTGTTGTTGTTGTTTTGTACTGATATTTGTTTGGTTGTTGTGTTAGGAATTACAGTTCTGTTGTGTTATATCTGTTGTCACTTAATGTCCACACCTCAATCTGTAATAAATGCACGCTGCAATATTTTTTAAAAACGTTTTCTTCATATTAATAAAAACAACTGAAAATTGCACACATATAGCAACTTAAAAAAGGTCCACCTAAAAACTATTAATATCTGGTTGAGTGTACGCAATATTTAGAATATTTTCACCACTCTATCTAACATTAAAGATCAAAGTTAGCGTTCTAACATTAGCGATATTGAGCGTCATCACTTGTCTTTTCTCGTAAATGTCTGGTGTGGAGCATGATAAACACCACAGCCCAACAGATAGAGTGCTGACATTTTCACCTATAATGCTGAAAGGGCTAACATGTTATCAAACAGCTGAGAGCTTCTACGTGTCCAGCAGACACGGAGCAACATCAGCATTCATTTGCGGTCATGTTTCTGGTCACCTGATGAATGTCCAGTATTTGCTTTTAGCTCAGTTGTTGGTCCCCACCAACTCCTGATGGCTCATTAGCTGCTAAATGCTCCTCTATGTTCACCTGCTAGTTGCTAATTTTGAGTCTGGTGCTGTGCAGACACTATAGAGTCATTTTTAGGGGTTGCTTGCTAAAAACAGCGGCCTGCTCACCTGATGACAACACTGAACCACATCAGTAAAGTCGCAGGTGGGATGCAAAGCCTAAACAATGAGTTAAAAGACATTAAGAGAGAGAGTAGCAGCATCAACACAACACAGCAGTGACATCAGAGACAACAACACAAACAAGGATGTAGAGCGGTGAGCAGGCAGCACAGCAGCACATACTGTGAGGTCACATGTTCATGCAAAGTGACTAAAAACATCAAGTACCAAATGCTTCCTATTTGCAAAAGCACATGCAAAAATAGATGTATACGAACAAGAAGTGACAGCTGACGGGAAGCAAAATGAGACACGCTTGCAAATTTAAATAAAAGCAAGGAAATATATTTTAAAAAATATTGCACAAGCACATATTATCTTATCTCATTAGGTGGTTTTGGGCTGACGTATTTTGCAAGGTGTGTAATCATGCTTTTATGCATGTTTTTTGTCTCTGTGTGAAGACTGTTCATATGTATGTCTGATTGCATGTGACTGTGTTAAGGACAGCTGGTGTGCTAATCGTTGCCTCTCATCTTCCTCACATCAGCACACTCAGCCTGTACCTGTCTGCTCTCTTACGCACACTGTGGTTTCTCCACCAGCCCTGCAGTACGCTCACAGCCACAGATAAGAGCTGTTTATTTCACCACGATGGCTTCCTCTTCAGCATACAAACACACTCCGTCTCCCCCCTCTGCCTCTTTTTTCTTTTTATTTCTCCTTATGTTGACGCAACCATGAAATGCTGCAAGCCCTGAATGTGCTTTTTCGCCTCACAGTCTTGCACCAATCTTTCCTGCACAAGCGTAGATTAAGACGTGCAAAAAAAGGCTGATGATGCTTGCTGATGATGTGCACTTACACACCCAAGTACTGAAAGCATCTGCAGGCGTTCACGCACGGACAGAGGCATACGCGGCGTGCGTGCACTGACAAGCCAGCCTACAAGAACACATAAAGAGAGAGATGCATGTCAGGAATCCTCTTACACAACTGCCCCCGCATCACTCCGCTGTCTGACATGGGAAACTCTACAGGAGAATTCAGTCTTGTAAAAAAAAAAAAAAAAGCTGAAGCAACAGGCCGTTTGGCAGATTGATGATCAACAGGCTTCTCCTCCTCACTGACACATGTACCAGCAGCATGAGGCCGTCTGTCAGCTCTGCAGACTGCTCTCTGTTTTTGCAGAAGTTGAGTTGTTTCTGTGCAGATCAGATTAGATTTCTGTGTAGATGCAGGCGCTGCACTAACTTCTGTAAACGTGTTAGCGTGTTGGCACAGAGAGAGGTGGCCTTTTCTGAGGCTATGTAGATATCAGGTAGGGAGGCCCCATAATGCACCTCTGTGTGATCTTATGACACAGTCAGATAACATGTCACATTTATTCATAGGGCACATTCCAAATCAGGGTTACTTCAAGTTACAAACTTTCTTCAGTGTTACAAAAAAAATGTAAGAGCACATGAAAATTATCAGTGATCTTTTCTCTTCAGGTTAGATTTCTTTGTATATTTTACTGCCAGACATTTCTGGAACAAAGCTGCATCCAAATGATACAAATTAGTACAAGAAACTGTGCCTGTAACTGTACGTGCTTTGATTTTAAATCACCTAACAGTTCTTGACCTTTCCAAACTCAAAAAGCGTGTTGTCTTTGCTGGATTGACAGCATTGAAGAAAATGCAGGAGGCCACCCTGACTCTGACTCACTGGAGGCACACAGTGGGTTTAAGTCCTGCCATTGGCCACGGTATCGCTACCTGTGTTTTCATATTCCGTGGGAAATGACAACAACAACCTCCATGCTGCAACCTGTGTAGTGTAGAAAAAGTCAGCACAGAGGTGATATAGGAATGCTGTGAAGTCATAGTTAGTAATCATGCAAAAAAAAAGTAAACTAACTGTAACCAAGCTGCAGCTTCTTGGCTCAAACAATAATACAGCGAGTTACAATAGTCAAGATGAGAGGAGACGAAACAATTGCATCATTTATTTGAGCTGCTGGAAGGATGAGAAACATCGTTTTTGCAATATTAACCTATAATCAATTTAAGATTTTTCTCACAGTTCAGCCAAGAATCAAAATATGTTTTGTTTCTGGAAACTGTGGAATTAGAAGCCAACGTTCTGTTGTTAAATTTCAAATGTCAGTCTTATTGTGATTTATATAAGACAACCTGGCAGTAATCATAAGGCAATTTTGTAGAATGACCAAGTTTTAAACTTCTCCAGGTTTCAAATTTGACATCATCTGTATAGCGGTGACACATAATATGCCCTAAAGGATGCATGTAAAGGGAGAATAACAACTGTCCTGTGATTGAGGATTGATTGCAAAACTTTCCTCTGTTTCCATTTTGATTTAACCGAAGTAAATCTGAAGACAGTCCAGCCCATCGTCGCTGCATCATGGAGTGCTGACAGGAAACAGGAGGAGCATTCGGGTTGGGAGGGGGGGGATGAGGAGAAAAGGACAATAAAATGAGACAAAAATGAGTCGGAGATGGAAGGGGTGGGTGGATGAGTGGGGAGAGAAAGTGGGGTAAAAGGAGAGTGGGAGCGATGGCGTGAGAGAGCACCTGTCCCTCGGGAGTTGGGTCCACTCGTGGTTAACCAGAGTTGGCAGCACCTCAGCTTGACCTTATCCCCCTTATGCTGCCGCTCCCCTCTGATCCCATTAGGGGCCAGGCACCATGGCAAGACTCCCCCAGCCTCCCCATCCTCCCCATCTTGGGCTTGGGCTTGTCCTTGTGGGGGCCCAGGACAAACATCAGGCTTGTGGAACAAACAGGCCACTAATGTGGACAGACAGGACAGACAATTAGAAGCAGCACATGCTGTATGAGCGTGCATGAGCCTGAGAAAGGACGCACAGACAGACAGCACATGCACAAAACGATCTCCCGAAATGAAAGTATCTCGTCTTAGAAGGACGATCAGACTCTTACTCTACCTGCTCGCTTTCTACAGTGTTGGGAGGGTTACTTCTAAAATGTATTCTACTACAGATTACTGATTACATGCCCTGAAATGTAATTTGTGACAAGTTAAGTAATATTTTCTAAGTACTTCTGGAATACTTTAAAGTCGTCCTGCTGAGCCCATTTGTCTGGGTCAAAGTAGTCAGCACTTGCTTTTGGGAGTGACCTCACTGGAGGGATCCCTTTACTTTTGTGCTGGACAAAAACTAATATCTGGATTATGTCGTCATTGTGAAAGGGTTCAATCAGCACTCATTCCCGGGTCGTGTGACTCTGCAGTAATCACAGATATTTAGCGGCTCCAGCTTCAGTCAGAAATTTGAGTTATAGAATTTCAAGATGGAAAGATAGCTTTATTTGTGGCTAAAGTAACTTAGCTATCCGCTAACTTCTGTCAGCTTGGTTAGCAATGACTTTGCTCTGAGGTGCTGGGAGCCAAACTCGGTGGGAAAACCACCTCGGTCAAACTGGCCTTGGCTTGGCGGGGCGTTTTGGTCCTGGTCTAGCTGTGGTCACTAAGAGCTCTCAGTCCAGGAAGAGTCAGCTAGCAGGGCGACTCTCCCTTCCAATGTTACATCCATCAATGGATCGCTTTAGCTGCATGACACGTGGGTGTAACCTGAATCGCTATTGGCTACAGTAGTGAGTGTCAACAAGTCCCTCCCTAGCTGCTTGTTTTTACAGGAAATGTGACCAATAAACACTGAGCTAACGGTTTCATCGCAACTTTAATGTTACCTCAGAGCAGTTTGGTTGATGACAAGCAGAGCAAGTTCTGCACCGTAATGTCACGACCTTCTTCATCATGCGTCTGGGTAAAATGTTCTGTATATTTCAATGTTAAAA
Source organism: Lutjanus erythropterus (assembly GCF_056507025.1). NCBI lineage: Eukaryota > Metazoa > Chordata > Actinopteri > Lutjaniformes > Lutjanidae > Lutjanus > Lutjanus erythropterus. Next base: position 3,971,150 of record NC_139330.1, read on the forward strand.
AAACGCATTCCTGACGGTGTCCTGGCTGTGCGTCTCTTCTCATGTGGTGCGTGGCAGGTGCACCGTGCACGCACAAAATGTTGCACTTCCAAAAATATGCTTATGGGAAATGCATGCCTCATATGAATTAGAGCAGATAACACAAAAACAAAGTAATCCCCGTAAGTAGTGTATTTTAAACTATTCACAATACCACCAATTTAAACTGTAACAGAATAAGAATACCTACTTATATTTTGTATTTTGGATACAAAATGCCGTGGCTTGTATTCTGTCACTCCTCAACCTTGGCGACTGCACCTGCCTGAAGTCCTCAACCATGTGTGCAGACTGACACAAAAACAGTAACTTTGCACGCACCAGCAGAAATTTCAAGAAGGTCAGAAACCCACATCAGAGGCCCTTAAGTACTTTCTCATCAGGCCCCAAATTTTAAGTTGGCTTGGAGATTGTGACCTAGATATACGTAGGCAATTCATAATGACCCTCTTTATGAGAGCGTCCTGCAATGAGCGTACCAGGCAAAGACGCTTAAATTCCAACATCAGCAGTATTACAAACACACTGTGAGGAGCGGAGGGGTCAGGCCAGAGCACACACAGTCCATGCATCAAATATTCTCATTACACTTGGACAATGGAGGGATAGCAGAAAATTCTCCATTGAGTTTCTTTTTCTTTGCAGCCTTGTCTCAGGATTTCCCAAAAACCCGCCTTTGGTTTGTGCTGCTTGAGAAACTCTGACCTAGTTGGCTGATTATGTAAGACTAAGAGGGGGAAATGGAGGCCACAAGAAACCTTTAAATGCTTGTGTAAACAAAGTGAATGATCTCGTCTGATGCAGAGACAGACTCACCGCAATTTAGGCATCCCTTTCATAGAAGACATACATATATATCTCCTCCTCACATCCCTGAGCTCTGCTTTGCTTCAGCCAAGACAAAAGAAAAGCCCCAGCCTGTGTATTTGTGGTTGTATATACAAGCCGTGTATGTACACATTACGCTAAAGTTAGCATCCGTCTGAGAGCTTGGCACAGCCGCAGGTCTGTAACCATAGACTCAAATACATTCAGCCACACACATCCACACACACACGCAGCATGTAATGCCATCCCAAGAGGACTGCAAAGGATTGTGGGTACGGTATAGAAAGGCAGAAGACATTGCAAAAAGGAGAAACAAGTGGTGGCGATGCTTTCTGCCTTTAGCTTGAAGGAGATGGGGATTTAATGAGAGTTATTTTTCACTGTCATGTTTCACTGACTTTGAAAATAGTAAAAGCATATGCAAACTGTGTGAAACACCTGCTGGTAACTGTGGAGTCTCTTACCTACATTTTTTTGTTATTCTGGTTCAGCGTTGCAGTCCAAAGTTAGCAAGTACTACAGTTTTCAGTGGCAATATAAGAGGAAATAAGACAATATTTTTCTGTATTCATGTTTGTGAATAAATGTTTTGTAATGTGATTATAAATACTGGACATAGTAGCTTTTAAAAGACTTTTAGTGACAACTGCAAATGACAAATAAGTTTATTCGAGAATATTTTTCAAGAGAATTTCCAAAATTTTGCTGTTTCAGGGCAGCCCGACCTCACCAGAAAAATGTGCGTGTTGGTCGGATGTGTGAACAGCTTATTCTGACTGATATATCTCTTTAATGTTAGGCAGCGAAAGTAAACAAAGTTTTGACTAGCTTAAGTTTTATCATGGACAAGTATTCTGTCGTCACTTCCGTCACATAATGCATGAATTTTTGCCCAATCCAGGATCTTTCTCTGAACTTACCCAAGAAGTTTTTGTGCCCAAACCTAGTCTTGTGTAGCCAGACCTCTGTCCAGAGTGCTCAGTGCTGCAGAAATGATTCACCACGTTATAATTCTGCACCAGGGGAAAAAACACTTGCTTTTTTGTATTTCTCTAAACTAATCACAATCGTCTTGAGCTGCACTTAAGCCCAGGATGTAGCGACAGTTTTGGTGAAACATTTGCAACTTGGGAGGTTAGCCCTGGTGTTAAAATAACTAAATCACTGCTAAAGAAAACCTACCATCTGCTAGCTTGTTTATGGTCTTACATTTAGCGACCCAGATGCTAATTTGCCATGTTTAGCATGCAGGATGCTACCTCAGAGGTTGTTTCCCAGAGACTTAAAAACGCAGATAGTGGATGCTGCGATGCCTCCGGAAACAAGGGCAGGCTTATACCCACAGCCTAAACCTAATCAAACTGCAACAGTTTTACAACGTATGAGGATGTGTTGTTTTAGAGGGGGAATCAAGTGTCAATCAAGGGGTCTAAAACCCCTCAAGACCTCCTGTTTAACACATGTATACTCTGATACAGATATACAAATACAAGCACATAAACATAAATAGACATCCCACACTCAACAATCCAAACTTAGTCCAAGGCAAACACAATACAAACAACCTCCCCCAACTTCATCACAGGCTGATACCTGCTGTGAACCTCCAGCCGCCGGCGCAGACCTCCAGTCACACTCACACTCACACACAAACACACACACACACACACACACACACACACACACACACACACACACACACACACACACACACACACACACTCTCTCTCTCTCTCTCTCTCTCTCTCTCTCATACACACAAACAGGTTGAGACCTGTTGCCCAAAAGACAGACTGCCGTCCCCTTTGGCAGATCAGCCAACACATCTTCATGTAAACAGATTTGTGTGCTGGTGCTCACTTGCATAAAGGATATATAAGAAGGCAGGCATGTAGCTGCACATACTGTACATCCACACACACACACACACACACACACACACCTCGCAGTGCAGTACACGCTGACAGGCTGATGCATGCCGGCAGTGTGACACTCCAAGACATCAGGCCTGTGAAGGGCCCTTACAGTAAGAGATATATCCAGGAGAGAACGCTGTTGAGCCCAATGATGGCTTTTTATCTCCAATTTTATGTGTGAGTAAAACATGATAAGAAATAACAGACTGTAATCAGACTCATCAAAGGCCACAGTGACAGGAATGAGAAAAAAACAGCCTCAAACACAGCAGCAGCAGCAGCAGCAGCATGGGAGAGGAAATTCAAATGGCAGTGTGGCTACACAGTGAATGTCAGTGGAAACAGAAACAAACAATACACTGGGCTGGATCCAGGATATGTAATGACGATTATTTCCTATAAAAACAGTAAAGAGTCTTGGTTGGATTGAACTCACGTCCAGTGGAAAAACACAGTTTTCTAACAGGTTATATTTAATGTGATAATAACTCTGTAACTGCAGGCTTTCATGTATAAATCAGGATGGATGTTTTCACTGAATGGCTGGTGTGTTTGAATCAGACGACAGCTGCAGTGGTACGATGATAATGTCATTTGATTCAAAACATTCCTGAAGTAATTAGATTTTCACTATAAAATGTAGAAAATATTTCACCCTGCCAGATTTTAATTGCCTCAAGAGTAAAGCAACTTTAAAACCCGACAGTAGACGAACCAGCTTAATAAGAAACATGTGTGCAGTGAACCACAATTTGTTTTCTAGCTGCTGATTTTTACCTTGGAATTTCAAAATCTATAAATGCACATGTATCACTCAGATTAGATCAAATTGGAGTTCCCTGAGGAAACGCTACTGTCCTTAGACTGATATAACCGCTGGCCTGTAACCGCTGCTGCTGCTGCTGCTGTCACGCCTCCAGGAAACCAGACGAGAGTCCCTTTAGGTCAACTCCCACTTCAAAGGCCAGCAGTGAGCTTTGTCGCCAGGCTGTGGGCAGTGAGCTAGAGCGTCCTGGGGCTCCTGCTCCCTCGCACAGTAATGGGATTAAGGCTTCCACAGGGCAGATTAAGGGGCTCCGGGTCCCACCCTGTTCCCCCTGTCAGCCGAGGTAATTCCCATCCGCTGCATCCGAATTTATTGGCGGTGGCAGAGTGGGAATGCTCCGGCTCTCATGGAGGAGTTCGTCCATACTGACATGAGCTGACATACTGTAAGATAATGTAACTGAACAACATGCAGCAATGTGCAGCATGATGTGACATGACACAACATAGCATATCGTAACATCACATTATTATTATCATAAATTATCATGACAGAACATACTGTAACAAAACATAAGAAAACATGACATGAAGTAAGTACCCCAACAACATGACATGACGTTACATAACATGACATGGAACAGCATTACTGTAACATGTCATGATATGACATGATGCAACATAACATGACACCACATAATATGCCATAACATGACATGCCATGACATAAAGTACTGTAACATGACATGATATGACATAACATGACATGCCATACAGTAATATGACATGACATTACTTGCACAAGAAACTTTAAACATAATATGACATGACATACAACATGATATTACATTAGACATTAGATGACATGACATTACAAAACATATTGTATCATAACATACCACGACATGACATGGCATGACCGAAAGTACTGTAACGTGACATAACAGGACATGACATTATATGGACAAGAAACTGTAAACATAACACGACATGACATGACAAACTTTAACATTACATGACACCACATAACATACCATAACATGACATACATAGCATGACATGAAATAACATGACATGGCATGGCATGACAGCAGACACAGTACAATATGACATGATATGACCTGACATGACATGACATAACACATTGTAGCATAATGTAATACAACATGACATAACAGACCATAACATGACATGGCATGACACGAAATCCTGGAACTTGACATGATATGATATGACATGATATGACCTCTAACGTGACATAACGTATCATACCATAATATGACATGAAATTACATACAGAAGATACTGTAAACACAAAATGAAGTGATATGACATACCATGACATCGCATGACATGAAGTACTGTAATATGAAACGATGTGACATAACATGACATACATTACATGCACAAGATATTGTAAACATAAAATGACATACCCTAACATCATAACATGACATTACATACAGTACATACCATAACATGCCATGATATGACATAAAGTGACATGATATGTCATTACATACTGTAACACAAGATAGTATAGCATGACAGGATATTTTGCACTTGACATTACATAACATACAGTGACATAAAGCAACATAATGTGACAGAAAATGACACGACAAAACATACTGTAACATGACATTATGTGAAATAACATGCTGTGACATGGCATGACATAGCAGACTGTAACGTGACCTGACACAATGTAACATGACATGATATGCATTGACCTAACGTAACATAACATTTAGTACACACGACATATGTATGTAATGACTTAATGTCACAAGAGTTACATAATAAAATCTGAAGAACTTCTCAGTGTTTTAAAGGTCTTATATCACCAAACCTGCATCCATAGCAGTGGGGGGTGAGGTTGGTGGGTGAGGGGGGGGGGGTTGAGATTAGGCTGGTATGTATGTCATAGTTTGGCCATAGTGGATGCAGTTATTATTACACACACACTGGGCATGCATAGACATGCTGACTGGGGCTTAAATGCAGACAGAGACCCTCACTCAACCACACATCTACACACACACACACACACACACACACACACACACACACACACACACACACAGCCACCACAGCAACGATACAATGACACAGACTGAAAGGTTACGGTTAGAGATCCAATCAGTTTGGGTTTGTTCAGTTGTTTCTGTGACGCATACCAGGGTAAGCTGAGGATGCAGACGCCACAACTGAAAACCAGAAAATAATAAAAATTAGAAATCATAAAAGAGAGCGAGGTTATGTAAGAGGACATCATTAGACAGGCTACTACAGACAAGACGGGGGCAAATGCCTTTCTGCCGGGCCACGGCTGCTGGTTTGTCCTGCAGTGACAGAGCAGAGAGTCAGTCTGACTCATGGGAGATGAAGGCTGATGGTGCTGCTGATGCTGTCTTTACTCATAGGAACACTGACCCCTAGTGTCGTCTTAGTATTCAGAAAAAAAAACAAAACACCAAAACTTCTTTCACAAGCAGATATTAAGCTTTTATTTGATATTTAAACCTTAAAAGGACAGAAACAGACAGAACATATTATGAGAAACCATAAATATATTGAAGTTAGTGATCATATGGCACTGTTGACTTTAATCTCACTTAATAAAAGTTGTGTTGCACCAGATGCAAATGAAATTCTGTTATTTCTTCTTTTGTTTAAAGAACTCCATTCTGTTTATAATTTTAACACTGTAAAAATGTTGAGAGAAACTCAAACTCTTAAATTTTGAAAAAGTTTTACCAACTACTGATCTTTTGTAGAGATAACTTACTTTTCTTCTTTTGATAAACCTGAAACTTTGAGTTAAAATGAAAGATGGTTAAACTTAAAGATTCGAGTTCATCAAAAGAAGAAAGGTAAATTAACTCAAATAAAGTTTATAGGTTGTCAAAACTTCGTTTTGGTTTATTTCAAAATGTAAGAGTTTGAGTTTGTGTGTGTATATGTTACATACATATAATTCTGTATGTATTATGAAAAGCAATAAAAAAGCATTTTATTCACTGTCACTATGATGGTGAACCTGTGTATGTATGCTTCATATTCCTGCTCACTCTTTGCTCTGCCTCCACTCTTTTCTCCTCATGTGTTTTTAGCTCTGTAATCCAATTTAGTGAGAAGCATCAGTGCATGCACACACACACATACATGCACACACACACACACACACATACATGCACACACACACACACACACACACACACACACACACACACACACACACACACACACACACACACACAGAGGATCCTGCGCCATAGTGTCTCTGGCCCCCACCATGTTGGAAGATTCCCTCTAGGCCCAGCTGGCAGAAGTTACAGCGGGGCAACAATGTGCCTGCAGGACGGGCCAGGACGGGTACGGGACGGGGGCCCCACGGCCCCGCTGAAAGGCTCCTATTGTCCGGCCCCACCTCCATCAGGGACCATTAATTATGGGCCGCGGAGCACGGCTCTGAGTCAGAAAAAGTCCAACCTCCGATCTCCCCCACCAAACACACACACACACACACACACACACACACACACACACACACACACACACACACACACACACACACACACACACACACAGAGCTATGTTCCCCCCCTACTACAGCATAAACACACTGATGGGGCTTAGGAGGACCAGCTCCTCCTCCCCTCCGTCCCTCCGTCCCTCTTCCCCGTCTCTCGTCTCTGTTGGCTCTTTTAATGAAGCCAGGCTGAGCACTGAGCAGAGAGCCATTTCAGCTTTTGCTAATTTATTTTCAAGAATTTACACTTGAGTCCTGCTGGGAAAAAAGAGAAAAGGGAATGTCCTCAAAGGTGTTTTCTTCCTATTTCTCTCTCTCCCTGCTTTCACTTTCACCTGGAGGGATTTGAGATCTTGATGGTTTTTGCTCGGCCTCACGCCTCCACCTTCATCTGTTCCTCCTGACACAACTTGGCTGACAGGGTTGAGTCAGATAACTGATGTTGTGATAAAAAAAAAAGGAAAAGACAAGCATGCTGCTTCATTTAACCTTTCCAGGCCTTTAGGGCTGGGAATTTACAAAACAAGCTAGCATGTCATCCAACCAGGTCTGAATCACATTTTAATTACAAAGTGCAGCTGCTCTTACAAAGTATGTGCAGTATACATACAATTAGAACATACTGCTTCCTTATAGCATGGTGCTTTGAACTTTGACTCTCTTACGCATAGTCCCATTGCAAAGGATTGTGGGTCAGAACAGCCAGAAAAGAATGCATACTACAAAATGTGACCAGATGCAGTAGAACATCCTGTTTTTTTCAGCATTTTGCATTTGATGTACCATGTAAATCTTATTCTTGTATTCTAAATAGTATGGTAGTGTGAGTACTGGAGCACACAGAAAGTGTTTCAAATCACCACACTTGAGAAAGAACTTGAGAGTGAAAGTCATATTCCCACAACTGTCCAACATCTGTATATGCATCCATATGTATGTACAGGTATACATATGCCCCGTGGCAGTCTACCACGTGCTCCAGTGTTATGTTTAAAGGAGAAATCTGTAATATATTTACTGTAAAAAGTCATAAACTCAACACCATGTGTCCATTAAAGATCGAGGAATCATGTCTTCCTTTGACATTTTTATTCCAGGCTGAAATAACAGTTTTTGTTACAAACAGCTGGTCAACATACAGTGTTTGACTCGTCCTCGCTTGTCATTGTGCGTTGTGTGCTCCTGCAGCGTCCCTGCGGCCTGCAGAGCTTCCCTGAGTTTAGGAGGGAGTGGGGGGAATCAACTCACTTCAACCACAGATCATATATTAAACAGGATTTAAACCAATGTAATATACAGTCTGCGGCTCCAACTCACTATTTGGACTGCTGGACTGGTTTTTGCACATGCAATTACACTACATTAGCCAAGGCAATCAACTAGGCCAGGGATGGGCAATTATTGTTCCTGGGGGGACCACATGAGAAATTGATCAGGCTGCTGTGGGCCAGACACAAATGTGATATAAGGTTCTAATAACATCTGAAAATCTATTAATGGATTAGTCAAGTGATACAAGGCACACCGGTGCATAGCTGTCTACGAAAAAACGAGTGACTAAATGAATTGTGGGCTAATTATTTTTGTTGGCAGGGTCCAAAACCTGAAGTTTAACCGTGTGCTACGCATGCAGGAGACAGGCTGCAGTAAGAGTGGCAGCAACAGAAGAAGAACAACAATGTAAAAGATCTGGATGTACGGACATTAAATGAACAGTTAAAATTTACAGGTGAATATAAAACAGTTCATTATCATTGCCAAAGAATATTTATATTTCCAAGTGTTCCCGATGGTCTTGCAGACCACATACAACCTTTCAGCGGCGTGGATCTGACACCTGGGCTGTATTTTTCCCAGGTCTAAGGGCTAAACCCGATCAGCAAGTGATGAACTTAGCTTCCTCTTTGACATATATTGACTTGATGCACACTGAGTCTGTATTTCTGAGTCTAACTATGACATCGAAGCAGGAAAATCTGCTGCTTCTCAGGTTGTAATAACATCAAGTTTTCTAAACTACGCAACAACTGGACTGGGGACCTTTTGCAACAACTGAGTATTCAATGGAAATATAATAGGATTCACCACAACAATATTTTACAATTTTCATATTTCATGAAAAAAAAAAATTTAATGATTTGAATACTAAATACTTTGCATAGTAAGCTTTTAAAAGACAATTGACCGATAAGTCTCGACTATTTTTGCTCTGTGCTCCAAAAATAGTTGTGCAGGTTCTCAAACCTGCAGAACTTCACTCAGCTCTCTCCATTCCTGTTGCTTGTACTCAGATATGCTATGTTCTATGTGCTGTCCTTGTCTATGTCAAAAAGAAAACCAAACTTTTTTTTTCCCAGCAACATCTTTTAATCATCTTCAAAATGTGGTTTTCGTTTTAACACAGATGAGCTGAGCACAGAGCGCAACCAAGAACAAGAAACAGGAAAAAAGAACTTGGATTGAGGTTCCAAATGGGACGACTTAGGAACAGTCCAATTCAAGTGACAAGCAACTTTTTAAAGATTTTTCTAGAGACCCTTGAAAACTTTGCTGTTGATGCTTTCAGAGGGTCTCAGGTGTCAATCAGAGGGTGTTGGACCCCTGAGACCTCCTGCGTTTTGCACCATGTGTATATGTATGTATACGTAAAACACGCATATGGCTATATATGGGCTGACTTACATAAATATCCCAGACAGAACTCACATAACGAGAAATTGTAAAGCAAAAAGCAAGTGCCAACAGCACACATGAACCATATAACAAATACGTTACATAATAAAAGATCTTATGGCAACAAAAAGAAAATTTTGACAGGCGAAATAAAAGCCAACAGAGCTCAGAAGAATGAAAGAATCAAATGAGTTAAATAAAAGGGAAATTATATAAGATTCTGTAATGAAACCAAAGTGACATCATCTGGATTCATTATTACAGCGCGCTGTTCGATCGACCCACGGGAATGACACATTACATTACACATGCCTCAGTAATGTGACGCCACCCAAGAACAGTTACTCAACACAAAACTACATTTTGATCTGGACAACAACCTGTGGTCTAACTGTAGCCAATAGACCCCACCCCCCACCCCAAACTCACTCCGGCCCCCTTGGAGTTTGATTCATGTATTCATAGGGACTTTAACACGTTCACATCATAAAAACGTTGTGTAATGGCTCACACCAGTTGACTCAATCATTGGAAATGAAACACTTTGAAAGAGACAGCGGGTTTCCGAGCAGAGATCTGAATGAATTGGTTTGGGCAGGACGTGTAAAGCTGAAGGCCAAGTCTGCATCACATTCAACCAGATGGGCTTCAGAGAAAATCATGACTACGTGCTTTACGAGGCCCAGGCTGAGCTGGTGTTTGTCTTTCAACTGCCGCCATGGCGTATTTACAGAGCAGATACAGTTATATGCCTGAAATGATGCGTTCAAGGACCTGGAGTCCGTTGCAGTTCTAACTTAGCCATGTGGAGATTTATGCATTAAAAACTAAGGTTGCACCACAGAAACTAGTCATTACATAGAGAAGTTCTTACTCATAGTCTTGGCCAAAAATGAATAGACAAGGCTTTTTCAAAATAACGATGCTTCGATTTGTACGGACTCTGCTCTGTTACACGCTGCCTCCTGGAAACAGCGATAACAAAAGTCCTGCTCAGCTTTAATGTTAGTTTTATGTAAGTCATATAAATTGGAGTAACAACCTTTAAGTGTACTTCCAGTTTAAACCTGGGCCTCGGAGATCGCCTCAGCCGATAACTGCAAAACAGGCCGCAGTGTTCTCATTTCCAACTCGTCGAATACCGACTCAGATGTGCGCGGTGCAGCGGGCTGTTGACGTACTATAAAGAGGGAGGAGTCTGCATGTGGAGGATAGTGGATGGATGGATGGATGCCTCAAACAAACTCAGGAATTTCACCCACAAGACTACAGATTGTGTCCCATGTGACACCAAATGTTATTAAAAGTGTCAAGGTTAATAGCATTGCATGCATCATGTGACTTTCTGCTTGAGCGTCACTTCAACATAATTAATAAATAAATAATTTACCCAGAATTCATGTGCTGTAGTCCTATGTAAGATAGTCGAAAACTAAATTGCTTTATACAACAGATGAATTTTTGAAGTCTGACTATCTGTTATATCTAAGCTATAGTTATTATATTATATTATATTATATTATATTATATTATTTTATATTATATTATATAAGGTAATTATACTGATGATATATGAGTTAATAGAGGTGAGAAAGGAGTAGGGAAATATAAGTTTTACTTCCACCTACTCTGCTTTGGACACCGTTACTCTCTTTTGTTTATTTCAAACATAAAAAATAAGCAGATATTAAAACAAAGTCTTTCATTTATTCATTCATTCATAGTCAAAATCTATAATCTATCTTAGAGAGGGAAACTGAACGAGGGATACCTCAAACCTGAGAAACCAGAGAAAAAAAAGAAAGCCTCATTACATTCATGCTCTCTTCTTCTCCTCTTTTCGTCCCTGGGTCTGACCCTCTTCTCTCTTTTTCCCCAGAGAGGAGGTTACATAACATATTTCCAGCCCCCCAAACACACACACACACACACACACACACACACACACACACACACACACACACACACACACACACACACACACACACACTCCAGCTACACTTCATCAGTTCCTGTCCCTTATCCACACCCCTACCTCTCCTCTCTCTCTCTCTCTCTCACACACACACACACTTGTCAGCTGTGAAATATTTCTCCCCCAGATCTCCTCGGCTGGACATTGAACAGACTCTCAAACGCGTCGAGAACCTTCTCATGCCCTGATTCTTCTCCCTCCTTCTGCGTTCTCCCCCCTCCGCCCCCCCCCTCTTCTCTCCCCTTTCATCTCTCAAACAAACACCCTGTTGCATTAATCAGAGTTTTTCCCCCCTGACAATGGTTCTGTTTTACATCACTGATTGGGGATGTGACCCCCCCACCCTCCCCTCCTCACACACACACACACACACACACACACATACCCCCACCTCGTCCTCCTCTCTCTCTCTTGCCTCACTGTGTTTCCCATAATGCAGCAGTCGGAGAAAACCCCACGGCTTGAAGAAAGGGTCGCAGGGTGGGTTGCAAAGAGGTTGACACCAAGGTCAGCCGTGTCAGATCTGGGTCTTGGGGTGGGAGGGTGGGTGGCTTGTGGGTGGTTTTTGGAGGGTTGCGTGGAGGGGTGGGGTGGGGCGGACAATAGTTCTCTCTGACACCCGAAGAGAAAAGATGCACAGCGAAAAGGCCGGATATCAATGAGCAGTTTGACACAGTGTTTGGTGAGATCCACTGTGTCCAGGACGGGGGGAGGCTGGGGGTCTTTTTGTGGATGACAAGTACAAGTGTGCTGGAGTATCATGTGGTGGGAGAAGTCTGGTACATTAGCATATTTGCATGCATATTAATATTCAAGAAATTTAATGCTTCAATGAGCCCATATCATTACAAGAAAGTAAAAAACATGACAGGAAAATACAAACCCAGTTACAAAAAAGTTGGGATGTTGTCAAAAATGTAAATAAAAACAGAACGCAACGATTTGAAAACCATTTTCAGCTTTTATTCAATAGAATACAGTACAAAGAGAGGATATTTAAAGTTCAAACTGATAAACTTTATGTTCAACTGTGAAAGTTGTGGAACGTTCAAAAGAAGCAACATCTGTTTGGAACATTCAACAGGTAAACAGGTGACACAAGCATGGATGGGGTGAGATTCATGACTTTTAAAAACTGCAAACAGTCCAGCAGTTTAAGAAAAACAATGTTTGTCAACACATAACTGTGGGAATTTAGAGATTTCACCATCTACAATCCATAATATCATTAAAAGATTCAGAGAATCCAGAGAAATCTCTGCACATCTTAGACCAATCAATCAATCGATCAAAGATTCCTATAGAAGTAGAAATAATAACATTTCACTCACCAAGTATATTACTGTAATAGAAGCAGTCAGATGATCTGACAGGTTTAAACACACTCCAAGGTAAGATAAACAAAATTGGACGACATAACAAAGGTAAACAGTAAAATTCTAACTCCCTCGTTGCATATTTCCCTCACAGTTTATGAACTGGCTTCACTGTGCAGCTTCCCGTGGAGTATTACAAACATTTTGGGTAACTCATTTTGAGTTTTGGCCTCAGTTCTGCAAAACCGCTGGCTCGATTACAACCTGAATGATCGTCTGAACACTCTTGTTTTCACTGGACCTCACAGAAATGTCTCTGTGTTCCCAGATCTGAGCAATTATCTGAGTGAGTACAATGTCATCACCAGGAGAAATGATGACTGGAACCACAAAATTAAGACCCATGCTGTAATAAACCAGAATTATCACATTTGAACACTGCTTAAAGTCAGTATGTCTGCACACTTGAGGACCAGTGTGTGTTTTTTTGTCTATTATCATCTGACGGGCTGAAATATTACGGGGTTAAGTGTAATTTACGGGCCTGAGCTGTCGCACTACTTTTTCCATTATATCAGGGGGATTTACCGTTAATCCAGGGCGTCACTGGCAGGTTAGTGAATTTAATTATGAAATAATATTTTGCTTACATCATGTTTCATTATTGTTTACTGGCATTGGAATCAAGGAACATCTGTGTGTGTTAATGTCCATGCATATTGTGTGTGTGTGTGTGTGTGTGTGTATCCACAAGTGCTGCAACCCTTAGCAAGTTTTTCCCATGCCTCATCCTTTGCTGATCATCATGAGTTTAGCTAAAACCTTTAAAAACCACAGTGAAGTAAAGCTCTGCTGGCTTTGTTGGGTGTTAGGCCGCGTCCACCACAGTCTGGGTGGCAGACTGAGGGCTGAGACTGACTCAGCTGAGAGCCTTGTGACTTGTGTGGTGTGCCCAGGCTCGGACGGCTTCAAGTCTCATCAACACGTCTGATGGAGAAGCAGAGAGAGGAGGGTGGGGAGGTGGAGGGTTTGCAGACTGGCACAGTGCTCACTTAGACTTGGCATGGGTCACTGGATCAGGGGCAAACTTCCTTCAACCAGAGCTGGTGGGGGGAGGGATGAGAGCTGGGCTGTTTTGGGATGCAGGGACTTTTGTGTGTGTGTGTGTGTGTGTGTTGGGGAGCGGGGGGGTGCGCTGAGGGATTGAAGAGGTAGCAGGAGTAGGTGAAGGAGCTCAATGGGTATCATATTTTGCATCTCTAAAAGGCAGCTCTGACAAAAAGAGAGGCGTCCGTTCCCCTGCCTGACCCAATAATGCCCAGCAGGACCCAAACGGGGCCGCCATGCTAATGAGCGCATGCGATTAGCGCGACATAGTGAGCTAGCAATGGTGAGGATGGGTGGGGGGCATCTATTGGCTCTTAATGAGTAGCGAAGGGCCCCCCTTTTCCCAGCAGTGGCCCCCGCGGGCTGTTTTTTTTTTTGAGGGGTCATTTCGGGCTGTGCTGCAGATTAATGATGGGCCACATACCAGCAGATAGAGAAGGATGGGGGGGTTAACTAAGACAAAAGTAAAGCTCTGGAAAAATGCTAATTCACCATTGGCTTGGCGAAGGGGGTTGGGGGGTGCAGGGGAGGAGGTGATGACAAAGAGGCAGGGGGTGGAGGTGGAACGAAAGGCAAGAGTGTAGCGTGCAAGAGATATTTTGGGAAGGGGGTTTAGAGTATGTGTGTGTGTGTGTGTGTGTGTGTGTGTGTGTGTGTGTGTGTGTGTGTGTTTGTGTGTGTGTGTGTGAGAGAGAGAGAGAGAGAGAGAGTGTGGGCACGGCTGAAAGCTGGAAACAAAGGCAGCGAGCGAGGCCTCGGGCTCCGGGGGCCTCCAGCACAGAGAAACTCAACCCCCTGTTGCATGCTGCTCTGATTTAAAGTCTGAAAGTTCCTGATAGATTTAAGCCAGAACCCGCTGGACAGTGACATAAACACTCAAACAGCTCTGAGTCGCCTCTAAAAGGTCCAATATGTAAGTGCAGCGCAGGGCCCCATGATGAAACACTCTCCACCAGTGGCTTTGTTTTTACAGTGATTCAGCTGGAACAAAGAATTAAGTAATCTGAAAATGTATTATGTGTATTATGAGAGGATGAGATGATATGTGCACATGGAGACTAAGAAGCATTTTTGTTTACAGAAAAAACAGGGCATTATCATAAATCAGTGGTTTCTAACTTTTTGTAACTTAAAGCCTGCCTCTGCTCTTTTTTGTAACTTTTGTCTGTTTTGTAAAATAACTAGCCCCGTAAATAACAGGAGCAATAAGGAAGCAAACTGTTCATGTACACGTAAAACTTTTTGAAAAATACAGTAAAGTTTAATGTTGTGATGCAGAGCTTCTTAAAAATATGCCACACAGAATGAATTTGGAATTAGGGCTGCAACCTAAGATTTAACATTGTTGATATAGCTCCTGATTATTTTATTGAAAATGTCAGTTTTCCAGGAACAAAAATAACGTGTTTTTGCTTCTTTAACTGCCAAACAAGATCAGCAAATCCTCACATTTAAGAAGCTGGAACCAGCAAATGTTTGTTAGTTTTGTTTGAAAATTGACTGAAGCGATTGATCAATTATCAAAATAGTTGGCGACTAATTTTCTTTTGATCAGCTGATCGATTAACCAACTGTTGTTGTGCTCTCTCCTGAATCCTGTACTGAGACATAAGTCAGGGTGAAACTTAAGTTTAAATGACCTATATAGAACTGACCATCTGTTGAATTTATACTCCAAACAAACAGGCAGTATATCACCAGACAGTTAAGCTAAAGTAACCACGAACTGCTGCTGAATGTAGCTGCCATTCGCTTGTTAGCTCAGTTAGCTGTGCAGCTAATGGTTCTATTAACTGACTCTGCCCTGACTGCGGTGCCAGCCACAGTGACGTTGGACTGAAGGCAGACTGGATGCTACAGTGGCTCACCATCGCCTCTTCTGGTATGAGACATGGTGGGCTGAGGCTAGCTGGTTAGCATGCTAACTTCAGCAAAAAGGGTAGGAGAGAGGTGATGGCACGCAGTGAAAGGGCCGCCATCGAACCGGCGGCCGCTGCAGAGGACTGATAGCCTCAGTACTGAGTTACAGGGGAACTCCAACTCTGTAGATTATTTAACTAAAATTCTCACAAATACACTTGTAGCTCCTTTAGATTTGCTGATTTATGTCTCTGTACTAAATTTTGCAACTGATAATGGAGAAATGTGAAATATATCTACAGTGCCAAATCATAAAATGATCATGATATGTTATCAGAAATTATGGTAACATGCAAATTTGAATACTGAATACTGGCATCCTTTGAAATGTCCCTTTTGGGCCTGTTTTTGTTTGTCCAAAGTATCTGTTCATGAGTTGCAAGAAATCATTAATAATCTTTTAGGAGGAAGAGATGTTTATAATGTTTAAACTGAACAAAATGTTAATGCAGTCTGGCAGGCAGAAGGAAGGCTGTGAATGAACTCCAACTTCAGCTTTACATTGACAGACAGTTGACAGTTAAGAGCTGATCAACTTACAGTGGAGAACCAGTCGCTGCTTGTCGGTGTCAAAGTATAATGTTTCACTCGTCTTGCACTCCTGTTCAGTTTCCCCGCAGCCTGCAGGCATCCTGCCTGAGCTTTGAGGAGGGGGCACACAATACAATACATTAAATAGGGATTCAACCTGTTTAATGTACAGTCTGCAGCTCCAACTTGCTATTTGGGCTGCTGGACTTATGTTTTCTTACATATTGCTCCTTTAAGTTTCTCAGCATGCTTTTACTCTGGGAAATGGAAGAGTTAGAGTTTGGTAACCAGTGAAAAGTGCATGTCTTTGTTCCTACTTCTCTTCAGTAATGATATTTGGCTTTCTCGTTTTGGTGTGTTTCTTTCTTGCCTATTTGCTTTGGAAGGAGGTTGAATAGGAAGAGATTGGCTTGGTGGTGGCGCAGACCAAAAACTCAATCATCCTTAAGGAGCCACACACAGTCGGTGAGACCGCAGACTATGATGTTTCACTTTCTGAGAGGTGTAACCCGGGTCCTGGCTCGAGGCTGAAAAGAACTTGCTGAGTGTGAGGTGGAGCGGTGCAGAGGCAAGCAGAAGCTTTAACGAGAAACACTGCAGTTTGAAATGTGAGGTGACGCTGGGATCAAACTGTTGGCCTTTCAGTGGCTGTATTTTGCATGGATGTATTAAGAAACCCTGAATACCACATTCCATGATGGCACCCCATTTATTTTACAGCTGTTGCTTTGTAGTGATTGTGTTGGGAGAAAATCTTTTTTGGACAGTGTTGCAGTTCTGAGTGGAGCCACTACAAAAAAAAAAAAAAAAAACCTCCTCACAGGCTAGTGCCATTCATGGGGTGCTGATGGTGTCTTTAACCATCCAGCCATCTAGTGTCTCATACGGATTACAGTTATAAAATAGCTTCAGTATTAATCAGTCTGTGTCAGGTGATGCAGTATAAAGAACGAAAAAGTCTGCAAAATGAAGGAGGATGGGGTTTGTGTCCAAGGTCACTTAAAGTACACTCAAACTGACACTGATTTCTTTTTGCTTAGCATCCATGCTGGTGCTCCTTTCTGCTTTTCAAACTACGTGCACGCTAACTCCTACCTACTGTAGGAAATACACTGACTATGCATAAGTTCATCATATAACCCATCTTCAAATAATCCCTTTTAGCTACCCAGCCACCCAGAGGCGTCAGTTCATTAACACAGGTCAGTAAACCTTCAAGACGAAGGGAACTTTAGTCCTGAATATTGTATTTATGAAGTGCTGACAAATAAATTCTCTCATGGTTTTGGATTTCCATTAAAAAGATTTGCTCTCACTGAGGCTGACTCACAGTAGTGTGATTCCTCACAGACACCCGTGCAGCCAGAGGGATAGAAGGTGGTCCTGCATTCCTGCTGCTTTCAGGTGGTTCCAGTGTGGTTTCTGTTGACCCACTTTCCCTCCTGTCTGCTGCGGTTTAGCAGCGGCGAGAGTTCACACCCTGGGAATAGCCGGCAGCCACGGAGGGAGGGACGGTGAAAGAGCGGACTACTGTAAGAGTGTGATTAATGAGCGAGTGTTATGGCAGCACCGCAGAGAACAAAGAGACTAATCTACAGCACATGGAGAGTGGAAAACACTGCACATACCAGAGGGTGGATCTAAAAACTCACCCACGTCTGCTGGTTAGTAACAGAGCTGAGAACAGCGGCTGTGGACATGTTGAAGGTGAATACTCGGCCGCTGACGTTGTGTTACATAATGTAGACTGCACTGAATGTTCCTGCAGCTCCAGAGTATCAAGAAAGTGCAGAATATCCACATTGAAAATAAATAAAATCACTGAAAAATGTGTGGACACATTCTTGCGTGTGTCTGCAGGTGTGTGTGTGTGTGTGTGTGTGTGTGTGTCAGGTGTTGATTAATGTCCGATGCGATGGCATGGTTAATCTGGAGGGCTCAGGCTTCAGGCTTCTATCCCCTCTACTGTCTGTGACAGGTGTTAGTGTGTGTGTTAGTGTGTGTGTGTTTCCACAGAGAAAAGGCAGGCTCAGTCACTCACCTCGACCATAAATCACACACTCTGGCTAATTGATTCAGCTCTGCTTCTTATGCTGCTTCCCCACCAAATCCTTAAAGAAGCGTCCAGGCTGCCTTTTAACACAGTGTTGGGTTCTGTTGTGTAAGTCTCCATAAATTGCTCATGTTCTCTTCAAAAGACCCCGCGGATGATTCATGACCCACGGCCACCAGCTCTAAAAACCTTCTACGGACCGCTTAGCTTTTAACCCCTCGGCGCTTATCCGGGCACCTCCATTTTTCTTCATGTTTTTGAAGATCACCAAAAAATGTTTACTTGGGGCAGGAGCAACACGTCTGTGAAGGACCGAGCAGGCAGGCATGAGGAGTCACAGGTGGATTTTCACAAAAATGGTTTTATTTGCTTAAAGAAATTAAAGTTCGGGTCAATAAACAGTCAATCATTTAGGCATGTAGACACGATCAAGACGACCTGCTGAAGTTCAAACCGAGCATCAGAATGGGGAACGAAGGTGATTTCAGTGACTTTGAATGCAGCATGGATTTTGGTGCCAGAGTATTTCGGAAACTGCTGATCTAGTGAGATTTTCAAGCACAACGTCTCTAGGGTTTACAGAGAATGGTCAGAGAAAGAGAAAATATCCAGTTCTCTCTTGAAGCAGATGGTCTACAGCAGCAGAAGACGACACCGGGTGTCAGCTAAGAACATGAAACTGAGGGCACAATTCTCACAGACTTTTTTTGGGATCGCTGTGGCCTAAAATGCCTGATTTCACAGCAGCTTTTCTAATAAATTGCAAAGCATGTTGTGAAATTGCGGGACCGAGTGAAAATTGAAAAGTTGTGTTTTGATTTTTTGTGTAATTCATTACAAATCGAAGGCAACTTTTTCCAGGCAGAACAAAATGGCACTCTGTTCTAACCTTGTACCTGTAACCTTTTCAGCACCTATGACAAAAAAAAAAAAAAAATCTAAATATATATCTAAATATAAAATATATATATATATATATATATATATATCTAATATGTATATATACATATATAGATAAACATAAATGCAAAAAAAGTAAAAAGTTGATTGAAATGTACATGCATGACATTTGTGTGGGGGGACTGCTATGACTGGGAAACCTGTGTGAAATTCCTGGAGGGACTGATTTATGTGTGCCGTTTTGTATGTGCAGTGTGTATGTAAAGAGAACATAAAGAACATCTAGATCTCTAAAACACAGGACATGGCATGAAGAATGGTTTGCTGTGAAGTCAAGAACACATACATGAGCTAATACTTGCAAAACTGCTAGAATGGTCCGTTACGACCATATTTTCAGTTTGGTCAAGTTGTCTGATTTACTGTCACATTTCTCTGGCTCACTGTCTGTCTCTCTCTTGTGGAGTTGTGTTTTGTTTGTGGGTCCAGTTGGAAGCGATCTGCAGGCTGGCAGGGAATGAAAGAGCTCCCTGGTTCATCCCTGATGCTCCACGGCCGCTGTGCAGCCGACTCTCTCCACGGGCCTCCGTCTCCAGCCCTCCCCGGTGGGCTAAGACCTGCTCAAGGTCCCCTCTGTGATGTAGGCTGCCCAATAAAAGCCAGCGCTAGCTGGATTCCCAGGCCCAGTTTCCCCCTGAGTCTTTATCTTTCACAGCGCTGGCTGAGGGTGAGGGCTGCCAGAGAATTAGGTCCAACCTCCTCCTAGTCTGGGTCCTGGAACCCGCTGTCCGGAACGCCTGCCCCCTGGCATTGCAAACGGTCCTCCTGCCACGAGGCCCGCTCCGATGGCTAACACTCGTCTTGGAGGGTCGTGCCGGAGGGGACGGCTCCTGTGTCTGTTCGCCCCTCTCCAGGGATCAGATCAGATGAGATGACCTGCTGAATTTAAGCATATTACTAAGCGGAGGAAAAGAAACTAACAAGGATTCCCTCAGTAGAGGTGAGCGAAGAGGGAAGAGCTCAGCACCGAATCCCCCTCTGGCGGGCGGACATGGGAAATGTGGTATACGGAAGACCGTTTGCCCGGTGGCACTCGGGGGACTGAGTCTTTCTGATGGAAGCTCTACCTGTGGTTGGTGTGAGGCCAGTAAGGGCTTCCATCACGGGCCGGCCGAGGTGGGATCCCGGACCCCAGCCGGGCCGGATGCACCACACCCATTTTAAACTCTTACAAGTACTACAGTTTCCTGACTGTGATTCAGACGAGGATGAAGACTTTCATGAACAGGACCAGCTACTCAAGAGAAATAATGCATAGAAAAAGGGATAACTATAGACCTAAAAAAATTAAACCAAAAAATTACACAGACGAAAAAAACAAACAAACAACAACAACAACAACAAAAACAAAAACAGCTTGCTTCGATACTTCTACAGCTAAATGTATGATTTAACCTAAAATTGTCCTGACGTAAGTCTGAAGGTTTCCTGGCTTCTTTCTTCAATTTCTTCATCTGTGGTGTTTGTACTCTGAAGGAGAAACTCTATAACACAACCTTATAAACATACCACGATCTTGGCAGTGAATGTAATGCAAGCAAAATGTCAGCAGTCCGATGGGGACGTGAGATTTGTGAATCATACATTTTATGAATTAAAGCTAAACCCAGTGCTAAAGTTAGCTTAGCCATTTGTTTGCCAGACAGATAGGCTATGGAGTGTAGCACTGTGCTCTGCCTCTCTGCGCCCTAACTTGTGGCGAGCCAAGATCACATTTCTTATCATTTGAAAGCAGATTAATGCTTGACTCCAAGACTTTTCTTACTTTTTCTTCTTTTCTTACTCATTAGCTTAAACTTTAAAAAATATGCAAAGTCAGTTTTGACAGTGAGACTGAGCATGCACTTACCAAACAAATCCATGTCCATCACTCTGTATTTTATGGTTATTTAACTGACTTTCTGCAGAGAAAGACAGAAAGAGAAAGAGAGAGTCTGCAGAGAAATTTGATGCTGATGTCCCTCTCCATGGGCATGCTGAAGTTTGACAGAGCTCCTGACAGAAGCATGAGCTTTCTCTCATGACAGTAATGACTGTGTCCGAACATGTAGGTGCGGTAATGTACATGTTTGTGTTTACATCAACCCAACAGCTGCCCTGACTGCTCCCTGCGTGGAACAGGAAAAGCCTTATGTAACACGTGACACAGCAAAGGATTAACACGCAGTCAGTGAGTTAATCTATTGCACAAACAGACACAGAAACAGGTGTGCACACAAACGTAGCACGCACATCTACACTGAGGACTGAGTGGAGCTGAAACAGGCATGCATCTGTGTAAAGGTGCACACGTGCGGCGTATGAAACAACACACAAGAACAAACAAATCTATGCAGAGTAGAATTTATACTATGGTCAGTCTTTCATATACAAAAAACATGCACACACACACATACACACACACGGACAAACAGAGTTCACCCAGTCATTCCATCCTCGCAGCAGTGAAGCTGTTTTTCCATCGCTGGGCTCTTAGCGTGACATCGTGGTCCAAACAGCAGTGAAATATTACATGGGCCTGTGTTATTAAAACTGTTATTAGCACAGCCAGTTGGGGCTAAACAGGACCTGACTGTCACCCTAATGACAGGGTGGCTGAGGAGGGGGGGGGGGGCTGCAGAAACCTCTGACCATCATCGACCAAACAGCCCCAGTGGATTCCCCACCGCTAACATCCATCCACCGCCGACCGCCCCTCCATCATAACTCTCTGGGTCCTCTGCTGCATGAGACATAAAACTGTGGTATTGACACACAAAGCCTCAGAGACACACGGACGTGGAGACAGATAGGAAAACACTTTTACACAAATAAATACTGACACAAATATGCATATGAAGACAGGTTCTCATCCAAATAAACATGTTTATAGATAAATAAACACTTTGACTTCATCTTTTTCTGTGTCTCAGTTCAACAAAAAGTATATTTTGTTCTTCCGCCCAGCAGCTGTTTATACTGTACATCAGATCGTGCTGAGAACGTCACTTTGAGCGTGAGACCTCGGTATTACCACTGGTGGAAAGTAGATCAGTAGATTAAGTCAAGTACTGTACTTTAATTTAATGCTACTTTATTCCTCTACTCCAAAACATTTCAGAGAAAAATGTTTTAACTTGATGCATGTATACACACACTTCAGTGCTTAGTTTGTGTTCAGATTTTAAAAACTTCACTGCAAAAAAAGAAAAGTTGGGTCAACTCAAAATTTCAAGGCAACAAACTTCGATAAAATTTTAAGTTGGACAATTAAACTAAATATTTTAAGTTTTGCTTCTGAGTTTGCTCAACTCTGAATTTAGATTTTTATCAACTCAACAGTAAGTTCTACTAACTTATAATTTTACATTGTAATAACTTTTAATTGTTATTTGTGCTAACTCGCTCCAAAATTCTACTAACTCATAATTTTACATTGTAATAACTTTTAAATGTTACTTCTACTAACTATCCTGTAAATTGTACTAACTTATAATTTTACATTGTAATGACTCTACTGTAAGTTCTTACACAGAATGCACTTTGATTGAGTTAAGTTAGTATATAGAAGAATAATTCAAGAGGAATTGAAACTTGCACACTGCAATAGTTTATAATGTAGCTCAAATGTGTAATTTAGAACCAACAATGTATAATCAAATGTATAAATAATTACAGATGCAACATATACATTCAAAACATTTGTTTTATTTAAACTGTACCAGCAAATGAATTAATACTTTCTTTTTACAGCAAATGTCCTTGTATTCACACAACCAGCACTGAAATGTTAAGTTCTCTTGCCTTCAGTCCTGTGCAATCTTGAAAGATGTGATTTCAAAGCACTAATGGTTCTAAAAGTGCAACAGCAGTCCCTGTTGATGCAAGGCCAGGTTGAACCTCTGTGATGCAGTCGATAGTGTTTCAGCTTCAACGGCGTGGGTGAACTTGCACAACTTGCACTGCATTCATTTCAATCTGAAAAACAAAGATGACAATTTGCTGGGGATTAGTAAAGCAGTCAGTAAGAATTTTAAACATTTTATCAATTTAATGACAATCATGTAAACAGTAGACTAGAGACTATAGTTGACAAGACTAACAATATAATATTCTGTCCCATTTTTAATTTTTAATACATTTTGCTGTTGTGAAGATGAATTTCAATTAACTTAGTAATTAGGGAGACTACTCAACCAACCAGGACAGTCACACAAGTCAGCAGTCAGTATAAAATTGAGCCAAATACATGCATTTCAACATTTTCAAACACCGTGATTCAGTATAACCAGGACGAGGAATGGAAATTCAAAATTAAAAATTTAACTTAAATGAAATTAAACTTTTTTGAATCCACAGATACACAGTAACTTATCTGTCTAGGTATAGTATGACCAACACAATAATTGATAGGCTACAGGTGAACTGGTCTTTCCTGCGACTACACTATTATGATGATATTAAATCTGATATAAATTACCCTACATCTTATTATTTTAATACTTAAATCACAGTGGCATGGTGATTTATTGAACTCAGTCTGATGTAACATTAAACATTAATAAGTAGGGATGTGCATTTCAAGCAAAAGTACTATTCGATAATCACAGGGCCCCCACCCTTGTGTCGTTTCTCTGCAGGCGCACCCCACATACACATGTGCGCACATACATACAAACGCGGGTGCATGGACAGGTGTGTTTGGCCAGTAAAAAACGGAAAATACGCTAAATCGCGCTAATTGTATATTGTTTGAATTGCCGCGAGTGCAAATGCTATGCTGCCCCGTGCGGAAGATTCGATTATTTATGTGTAGCCTATTTGAATAGAGAGGCACACAGCAAACTACGATAACCTAACTTACTGCAGCATGTGGCTAGTTCGGCTCTCTCTGTCCCTACTAACATAAAACAGCCTGCTCACCTGCTGCTGTCTGGGAGCAGAGACGAGCATGACTGTTATTACCCTGTGTAATAACACCTTCAACATTTATGAAAGATGAAATAAAATGTCGGCTAAAGTTGCAACCACAATTTTGAGTTGAGCATGAATTAACACAATTCCAACCAGTCAGAAGACAACATGCTGTCATATTTGAATAGGATTTGCCCAGACAAGCTAATGTTACTGGCTTACCTGCTGCAGCCCTGCTAGCATCAGTAAGCTGCTAACTGCTAAGGACTGAAAAGCCTTGTGTTTAAATGTTGAAAATGTGTAGGTCGCTTTCTCCATTACGACACAACTCAAAATAAAATTCCTGTATGATTTAACGTTAAAATAAATAAAATTAAAGGTTGTTTAAAACTTACCTGTGCAGACTTCAGCCCGAGGCAGCAGCACTCCAGCTCCTCGCAGCAGCACACAGCCACGAGACTTGAAGTGAAAAATGCCAACTCGGAAAGTTGGCTTTCCCGCATTTCACAACAAAGAAAAATGAGTTGGCAGAACTGTTGTCCCTTGTATTGAACCACAACATAAGGATTTAAGTATAAACAACTCACCAAATTATTTTGGAGCATACAACTGTCTTGCTTTGTTGTGTGAACTTAGATTATTGTCTTAAATGTCAATAATTTATATTTTCAAGTTTTACCAACATAAATTACTGTTTTAGGCCAAAAAATACAAGTTGGTTTTTTTGCAGTGTTGCTTTTATTGTATAGACCAAACATTGCATAATTTAAAACCCTGCAAAAGGTCACTACAGTGGCTCTGTTTTTTATCATTTATTTACCTCCAGGTCCTTTTTAACTGCCCCATATCTAATCTCAGTGTTGTCCACAGACCACACACACACACACACACACGCATATTATTAATACATACTAAAAATTAAAATATGCACCGAAATTTGTTTGATTTATGATGTGATTCTTTATTGAGAATAATTAGCTATAAATAATCACTTTAATGTCAGATGATTTGTTTTAAAGACCAATGCTTTGTAAAATATTGAAAATATTAAATCCTGTAATATTACACAACTGTGGACCTGAAGAAAATTTGCAAATTATTTTGCACAGGTACGTCAGCACTCAAATGTGTGTAACTGAGATTCTGTCATTCCACATGAGAAAACATCAGTCAATGCCAGAATAGTAGAAAGTGGAAATTTCTTCTTAATATTGGTTGATGAATGAGGTCTAGTCTTTCTTTTGATACTTTAAGGTATGTAAGAATTTTTAGTTTAAAACATTAAAAATTTAACTTAAATGATCACAGAACATTAAAAAATAAGACTTTTGTCAGAGACGTGCTGCAGAGAGTATCTACTGAAGTTAGCAGGATAACCAGTTACCCCCGGTCCTCCTGTCTTGTAATATCACTTCATACCTCAAGAGGTGATAGTGAGTCACTGTGCTGTCCAGTCTGCCCTGAGGGCAAGAAAAAACCAGTGATAGAACCCAAAGGAAGACAAGAGTTAATGTCGGTGTTGTTTTCGATCAGAAAAGGGACAAAGTTTGATGCAGAACTCAACATTTCCTCCAGACTGGCAAGTAAACAGCTATTAATGCTAATGTAGGGTATTTATTTGCCCCTTATAAAGGTAGTTAACTGTTTAAAGATCTATAGGATAGACTATGAATTTCCTTTCTTGCAGTAGAAGTAGACACCCCAACTTCCTGGTGAAATGCTGCTGCAATAACAAATGACGATCAAGATCAGTGGACTTTAAAGTTAATATACAAAATATATTTAAAAAATATAAGAATATGGCAAGAGGAAATATAAAAATTATGAATAATAAGATATATATGAATAATAATGAATGATATAATGAATAATAATAAAAAAAATAAAAACAGAACTATTATGAACAGGGTAAATATAAAAAAGGGACAGTTTATACAATATAAAGAGATTTAGCAGTTGAATTTCCACCACTGCACAGAGGGAATATTAATATTACACATAGAATGATGATAATACACCTGATTCTTGCACATTGGAATTAAAAATCCACCTGTGTGAAATACTGCACAGTATGAAGTGACGTTTCACCTGAAAATATACTAATATTGCACAACTTGTGCACATTGTCGTGCATGTAGGACCAGTGTTCGCTCCACTGCACCCTGAGGGAATTATCTGCTAAATGATCCACTCTGCTCAGGTGCTGGGAAGGTTTTTCTTTAATTATTTTATTGAGTGCAAACAGTAAAGTTGAGAGCATGAAGAGCTGAAAGGTGCTATAAAGCTTCGTAGAACTGCTCGATTTCCGCTGCTTTGCACAGATCAACACTGGATCCGTCAAAAACAGACTCGGTGCGTATTTGAAGCAGACTAGAGAGCCTCGACTGAGACGTGCTGCAGCGCTGTTGGTGGAATTTGCGTAGAACGGTCATGAAATGAGCTCCGGTGGACGTGAGGCGACTGTAAGACGTAGTTCCACCGTCCAGTGGAATCAGGCCGTCACTCTCCACTTTCACTGCCTGAATCTACACTGTCACTATCAAATAAAGGGAAAGTATTTGTTGACACATTTCTGGCGTGCCTCGGATCTCTGTCTTTTCCACATGATTACTGTTTTAGCCAAAGAGCACCCAACCCTACAATCTTTAACATCCTCTGTTTTTTTTCCACCAATATCTGCTTTATAATAATAATATGAAAGACGTCCAAAATCAACAACGTGTATTTACACAAACCATTCAAAAGCCAATAAGCACGTATCAGATCTCTCTTTCCTCCTACTCAGCTCCTCAGTCTCACCCACCGTCTCTTTCTCCTCACAGTCTGAGCCCTGCAATAAAATAACTGAGTGTCTTCATACAGAGACAGACAGAGAGGACAGGACGTAGCTGCAGCACAGCGGTGGGCGATGCTGACCAACTGCAGTGGAGTTCAGCTGGAGCCAGAGAGACCGCTGTGGTTAGCATCATGTCTAAGTATCCAAAACAGGGTCAAGCTAACCCACCCCCCCAACCCCCGGCCCCTCCCTCTCAGACTCCATCACACAATGGATATCAAAACTCTACACACCCTCAAACTTTCAACTTAGTTTTATTGCCTCAAAGCCTTAAATTAAAAGACAGTAAATCACATTTTTTCTGCTTTCACTGGGACGTACAGTAGAATCAGTAAATACTTACAACTGGTGAAAACAAGACGCTTAAAGGCCAAAACACGACTTTAAACATCACTTTTTAATCAGCTTCATAATTCCAATGGAATTACAGACAAATATTCATCAATTATGATTATAAATCACAAACTTTACAAAGAAACTACAGCTGCTTGACATCTGAAACCTTTCAGTCCCCAGTTTAATATTATTAAACACAAAAAGTATAATTATTATAATAGATCCATGGTGATTAGTTGGAAATTTAATACAATTTCCATTCATTCTAGTGTACCTGGTTTAAAGGACGCTAATTTCTTTCAGATTTAATGAGCTGACAACATGTTTTGTCTGTAAAAGTTTCTGCTGTAAAGTAACTTTTGACTAAAGCTGTGAAATAAATGTAGTGGAATGAAACTGAAATACTCAAGAGTTGTGTTTAAGACTTGTGATGTATTATGTAGAATTTAACCTTAAATTTAACCAGTCACATCAATAATCTTTGTGATTTCAGAGGTCAAGGATCAACACAGCATGTGAATTATTTACAAAAGTATCAGACAAATGAAGAAAATCGGCCGTCTATTTACAAAATCATAGATGAACACTTTACAGACTCTTTAGGGCACAACCAAACATGATGTGCACATGTTGCATAGATCTCCACAGTAACATGCAAGGATGGTTTATAATTAAGAATGAAGTCGTCTTATGTTGTTATAGTTGTGGTGAAATGTGCACTTTTAAATTTTAAAATGTCCGAGAACATCATTGGTACCCATTTACTGAGCATCGGTGATATTGGAGAGGTGAGGTTCCTACTGTACCACAAGACTTGATTCCAACGAGCGCGTCATGTCTGCGTCACGTCTGCGCCACGGTTCTGATCTGTCCTCCACACGGCTGCAGCGTCCACCAGCAGTGTTTCAGAAGCAGCATTTTTCCTGCCTGATCATGTTTACTTGCTCAGATTTTGTTGATTAGGTCCTCTCTTTGTGCTTCTACCATGGATAAGCAGGCTACTTGGTTAAATACTTTCTTTTCTGTCTGTCTTTTTGCTTGTGAGTCTGCATGGGGTGTTTTATTCTGAAAATTAACTGGATTCTTCCTGCCTTTTGTGTGTCTGACTTCCTGCCTGTTCGATCTGCTCTGAGCTAACTGACGCAGCATCTGTCAAAAATAGACTCGGCACATATTTGAAGCAGAGCGAAGAGTCGCTTCTGGGACGCATCGAGGCGCTGCTGGTAGAATCACAAGCATTGTGTAGAACGGCTGCAATCAGCATCCGAAATGTGATGCAGCCGGAATTAAATCGAAATGTTGTTATACAACCTTGTTGTAAAATGTTAAATAAAATTGCCCTTTATCCTTTTTATAAAGTATTATAAGTATGTTTATAATGCATTATAGACATGGGCTGTCTTAGAGAAAGTGTTACCAAATGTACTACATTATAAAAATTTATTATTATTATTTACTTCATTAAAAACTGAAACATCAGCTACTTTGAATGATAAGAGTCTGGTTCTATTTTTCTTTCCGGTTTATATGAAAGAGACATATTCACCCAACCATCCATTCATCCATTAACTTGTCCAAACATGCAAAGAGACGGACAGAGAGACTACGTCCACCTCAGGCTCAACACATGGAGCGGGTTTGAACCAACAAACAAGAAGTCTGCTCTGTGAAATACGAGTCCAAAAACAAAGCTCTCCCTTCAGTGGAACCCCCACCCCGGCACAAACACACACACACACACACACACACACACACACACACACACACACACACACACCTCTGTCTTAACCCCCCCCGCTCTCCTGCACAGGACACACTCGCTCTCTGAGACCCTTCACCTTCTCCTCTTCCAACAGTTAATCACACACAGGGGGTCCGGGGGAGGTGAGGTGACGCCGGGGCAGCAGTGAGCTGCGGCCCTTCCGACAGTCGGCGCGGACGGAGATGGCAAATGTGTGTGCGCACGTGTGCGTGGAGCTCCTGTAAGATTTACCCACAATCGCTTGCCTCCTCCGTGTTTCTTTGGCCTCGGTAATGGTGGCTGTCACTGCCAAGCACCCGAGCCGGCCGCTGATTTACTCCAGGTGGCTCTTTGGCTATTGTCCGGCCCAAGGAGCCGCCCTGACCTTCGACCTCTGACCCCCCGGGGGTCTGCCCCGTGCCCTCAGCAGAGGACGGGCTGGAGCTGAGGGGAGAGGCGACATGGGGATTAGACCAGACTCAGAGGTCTGTGTGTGGAAAAGTTTATTCCCACAACTCCAGAGACCCGGACCGCACAACTCACCATCCTGATGGGAGAGGTCACAGTGGAGTGTGTCAGCAGCTGATAAGAGTGTGATCAACATGATGTAATTATGGATTAATCTGTCGTTCACCTGACTAATACTAAACTTTTATGAAAATCTCTTGATTCTGGGTTGTTTTAGTCATAGAGGAGACATTCAGGAGACACTTTCTTAGGTGAACAAGAATAATGATGGACGAGATTTGGATCACATGCAAACATAATTTCATTTTGTGTGTGTGGACCAGGTTAAACAGGATTAAATTACTCGTATCATCAGACCTAGTGTCAATGATCTACACTGAAATCATTACATAAGGTCAGTGAATTTACTGCTGAGTTTGAACTCTGTGTGATAAGTTAAGTAGAAGAAAAAGTTGCCTTGACTTGAATGCAAATGCTACACATAATAATAGAAAACTTTTTACAGAACAAAAAAAACAAGTATGATGAACTTTTAAGTCCCTTCAGGAAGTTGTGATGTTGCGATCGCAACAATTAACAGAATCACTACACGATCCATTTGCACATCTAACAAGCTGACATTGATCGTCTGTCCATTATGGTTACTTGATAACTAGAGTTGTCATGATACTTGAATTTAAAACCTTGATACAACACTAATCAACCATTTCACAGTTTGTAAACAGTGAAGGAGATGCACTGACAGTTTAGAAACAGAAGTATGGAAACACGAGCAGTTTTGATCAGTCAGTCCAAGCAGCATGTTTAATAGTTTGCAGCCACAGACGTCGCTGACTGCTCTGAAACGTTCCTGATCCTGTCGTAATCTGCAACTTGACATCCGTACACGCAACAAGAAGACATTTTGGTGCCAGTAAATGGTAAAAGGAAAACTAAAAAAACATAAGCCTGCAAATTAGGACAATTTCATGCCATGACAACAAAGTCTGACGGATCCTGGTCCGTGTCCTGAAGGCCTGAATCGTTGAAGTTGAGCCCGTTGAATCTGATTCCCATATGAGACTAATTAACTTCAACGTGGCTGCAGAATGAGAATGATGGTGGAGACGAGTCCATGTACACAGATATATAGATTCATTTTTATGACAGCTGTGTGAACGTGTTGGCACTCGACCTGCCTAGACCTCAGTGAGCAGAGGGGACAGACAGCAGCGATGGTGGCGGGGACAGACACGCCCCTGTTAAGTTGATCCCTCTATAGTCAGTGGAATATATAGTCATATGACCCGATGTACAGCACATATATCCTCTGACCTTTGTCCCACCCAAAACACCCGCGGCATGCTTAAATATAGACGGGGCGTGTAACACATGATTAGAGATTAGGGACATGTTAGGACCACTGTACATGACCTTATGAAAACGGTGTCCAACATACGTACACATACTGTACATGCAGCCAGCGTCTGGACTTCTGCACCATGAGAGGTTTCTCACTTGTTACTAATGAAATTACTGTTTAATAAATAATTTATTATTGTTTTATTGATCTGCAAATGATACTTTTGTTCATTTTACCTCCAAATTTCCTCTGAGTGTGATATTTTTACACTCTTTCCACACACACACAGCTGTCTGTGATCTGGACTATATATATTTATATGTATGTATATGTGTGTGTGTGTGGTGCGTACAGCCAGGTGGCTGGTGTTCGGCATGTCCGCGGCGTTGGTACATGATGACAGAGGGCGAGCAGACAGACAGCAGCTGTCAGTCTGGCTCAGTTACAGCCAAACACCACCAACACTGATACACCTCACCAGCACCCCGAGGTCCACGTCTGGGTCACGGAGCTCCAGAGTTCACTGTGGCCTTTAAGTCCAGTCTGACCCGTGTGACACATGGCGGCATTCGGTCATGTGCTCATCCTGTTAGATGGCACAGACACGGCAACCATTTCTACAAGAAATTATGTTCATACTTTAGAGTATTTATTTGTTTTCCCTGAGATATTTTAAAATCACAGTCTGGATCATGTATCAGGCAGTGTGTGTGTGTGTGTGTGTGTGTGTGTGTGTGTGTGTGTGTGTGTGTGTGTGTTTTTGACTGAGGGAACTTACAGTATTGCCACATACAGTATTTGAACCACACACAAACCGGATGTGGTCAGGGTGGATGGTGGACATAAAAAGCGAAGGATTTGCAACATTACCCATAATGAGCCTAATACAACCACAGATATTAAAGGAATTAAAACCACAACAAAAGGTCGTCTGACTGAATATGTGGTCAGTTTGCCCAACTCTACTGCCGACACATTTAATAAGTAGAAAGTGGCTTTTGTTTTGTTTTTTAAGACACCAAAGTGGCGACAAATTTACAATCACTGAAGACACTGTATGAATACACAATTACAAGTAAAGATAATGCAGTGGAAATGTCGCTGAAGTAAAAGTACATGACTATTGGGTCTTGTGCAAGAACCGCTCATATGAGCAGATTTGTTCTGGAGTGTTTTGCATGTAGGAGAACTTGTCACATTCACCAATATTCTCATATTTTGAGTTTTCTTTCAGATACATGCAGGATTTCTGAGTGTTCCCGTCCTGTCATAGAGTCGTGTGCAGTCGGTCTGCTGGTGTCCAAACTGATGTTTTTCACTAATGACTGAATATTTCATTAGTCTGAAGACATTTTGAGTTTGAAAAATAAATTACTCTTCATAATTATGTTGACATTATCCTGTTTGACTGAATTTCAAATGTAAACTTTAATATAAAGTCAGTGATCTGTTGCAGTGCTGCAGTGTTTCTCCTATCCTGGTCCTCGGATCTCACTGCCCTGCATATTTTAGATATTTCTCTGCTCAAACACACCTGATTCACATGATCAGCTCGTTATCAGGCTTCAGGCGATCAGGCAGAGGCTTCATGACGAGCTGATCATGTGAATCAGGTGTGTTTGAGCAGAGAAACATTTAAAACATGCAGGGCAGTGAGCTCTGAGGACGAGGACGTCTGCTGCTGTCAGATGTACTGGATGTACATCTGCACAGGCAGGTTGATGAAGTCTCTGTCCAGGTGAACATCCTCAGTTATTTTGTCCTCTGTCTCCATGATGAAAACTTCCCCTTAACCCTCTCCTCTCGCTGCAGTCATCTTTTTTTTTCTCTGAAGTCATTTTCACATAGAGACGTTTCTTCTTTATTTCAGGAACAGTCCGACCCTCCAGTAACATGGCATTAAAGGCACTCGCTTTTCTTTTTTCTTTGCTCTAGCAGGTCTTCTAATTTCACTGCTGACGATTTTCCTTTTTCTGATCTCTGAGAGCAGGACGTCAAACTCCAAACTTAAGTTCTTTTTTTCTCTTTAAAAGTAAAAGTACTCATGCAGAGAAGGAGCCCTGTGAGTCTGATCAGCTTGTTTTCATCCCTGAGACGTCTAATACCAACATTTTTGTTTTTCAGGCCCCTCAGCGTCTGATACAGATACTCAGGATGTCCTTTAATTAGTTATTCAAATGTATTTATTAGGTTAAACCCCTTGAGATGGATCATCTCCTTTTCAACCCGACATATGCAACAGTGAATACATGACAACATAGAAGTATGATTATCAAAATGATAACGTTTAGGCGCAAATAAGGCATAAAAAAGACAGAAAATAGTACATGAAAAAACAAAAACATTACAATAAATAAAGAAATAAGTAATAACCTGCACTGGAGCCTTTCACACCGCAGGTATAAAGTAGCAGAAAATGGAAAACCTCAAGTGAATAAAATGTTCTTAGTTTATGTTCCTTCACTGATTTGATGGATAATTTCTCTTATCATACACAGCTTTCATTCATTTTTTTCTTATCACAATATGCTGCATAACTATTATTTTATACAGCCTGAAAACCATAGGAAATATAATTTTTATACTTTTGCTACATTCTCATGCTATAATTGATGGTTGTGTTATACTAAACACCACCATGATTTGCTCTTTATTTATTATATTTTCTCTCGATGCTTATAAAATTTACTACATGGATCCAGTTTTGCTCCCTGAGATTAATAAAGTTTCATTTCATCTTCTTGAAAGTCATAATTTCTGAATTTCTGAAAGGGAAATTCAGGGTTTTTAGGTTACCGTCCTCACATTTTACAATCCCTCCCTGACCAGACTGCAAACCGGCACTTAACCCAACACAGACCTTCGCCAAACACCAGGACTGTAATTCAAAAGCCCCCCTGTGTGTTAGTTATACAGGCTGTTCCCCAGTTTACTTCCCTGTTCTGCGTGACTGGCTCGGCGTAGACGTGGGCCCTCCGTCTGACGGGCTCCACCGCACCGGCAATATAAACCTGCTGGAGCTGCGTGGAGACGAATAACAGAGCAGACACATATGAACATGCATGTACACATTTATACTGGCTCAGTCTGTCTTGTAATGTCATGACTGATCTCTTTGACTCTGGTTAAATAAGAATAGGGACGAGTGTACAGAACCTATTCTTGAAGACTGGAACAAAAAAAAAAAAAAAAAGATGACATCTAACACTCTAATTCCATTTTTTCTTTTAGTGAAACTTTATTTGTTGAGTGTTTATATACTGGGATGTTCCTGGTGACTAGTTTAGACTCATTTTGACTAGTTCACTGCACTGTAAAAAAAAAAAGAAAAAAAAAAAGAAAAGAAATAGAGCCAATTTCAAGGTCACACACTGCAATATATTTTTTAGTTTTGAGTCCAACTCAGACTCTTCAATTTTGAAATAAACTTTAAACATTTTGCTGACCTGTTTTCTTTTGTTGAGATAATTTACTTTCCTTCTTTAGATAAACTAAAAAAGAGAAAACAAAAACAAACAAAAAAAAGAAATTCCAAAAAATTGGTCACAGTGAGCTGCGAACCTGATTTGTCTTTTTTGAATGCCTCAAATATTAATAAATTAATTAATTAATTTAAATTAATTATTGAAAAATAAAAATCTTAACATTTACTTTTATTTAAATGAATTTACTCAACTTTTTTAAAATAGAATTTTTGAGTTTGTAAAATTCAAAGCTGTAAGTTTATCTAAAAAAGAAAAGTAAAAGATCTGTAGCTGGTAAAACTTTTAAATACTTGAAGAAAGAATTTGAGTTTGGCTCAAAACTCAAAAATCTGTTGCCGTCTGCTGCCTTGAAATTTTTAGTTTTCTCAACTTTTTCATTTTTACAGTGTATAAGTAAGACAGGGGAGGAAAAACTCAGAAAACAGTCAAAATTGAGCACAATTTATTAATCAATAAAGTTACACATTGTTTGAAAAAAAACATTCTGTGTATTAAAAGCCATGAAACAAATTCCTCAATGACCAAAACATATTTTAAATGCTGCTGAGATGTGTGGTCATGTATGAAGAACATTATCCTGCAAAACATGACAACAACTCAGTAACTGTGTTTCTCTTTTCACACTGAACAGGATCACAGTGTTTGCAGGTAAACAGTGTCGTCAGCTGCCACACAGTGTGACTAATGTTAGCAGACTAACCTGCAGGTTAACGTCCACATGTCTGTGCTGAATGTTGTTACTCGTTGCTCCAGTCGAGGGATTATATATCAGTTTATTCTGACACAGACTTCATACAACATTATTTTACTTTTCCACATAAAAATACTGACAAACTGAGCTGCAACGAGACGTTATCTGTCCCATATTGTTGATTAGCACAACATCTGGGCCATAGGGGCATTAGAGAGACGAGCTGCTGTCTTTCGGTGCTGCAGCCCCCACTGGTGGCAGGCAGCTGCGTAACATCTTACAAAAATCAATAAACACGAATGAATAAAATTTCAGTGATTGGTTTAATTATCTAGTATTTCTGGTACTAAACTTGCTCTGTGCCAGAAAACAGCCTTATCCCGACAATCACAGCTTCAAACAATTTGAAAATGTGTCACAAACCTTCAAAATCTCAAACTAATAATACTTACTGATAACAGATGTAAAAATGTGCTATTTTGACCGTCTTTATGTTAAAACTGGCTGAAAGTTGTGTCCCTGACTCAACTCTGTCAGATTTTTACTAAAACATGATTTAATCAGGCATAAACAAGCTTAGTTATACATGGACCCCTGTCTCACTTCCTGGTTTAAAAAAGGCGGGAATACTGCTCAAAGCATCGGCAAGCTTTCTACTTTTCGACAAATTCATTAAATAATATCGATATCAGATGTGTCTCAACCATAACATGTCGACTCTGCAGCCCTTTTAAATCAAAGCTGAAAGGATTTAAAAATGTGCACTTTGATTAGAATTAAGAGAAACTTTAGAAAATAAAATAGCAGCTGCTTTTGAAATTAGTGTTTTTTTTAATTCAATAAAATAAATAAATGAGTCAAGTCCCACTTGGGCCACCTGGACAATAAAATGTGTGGACACACCCGTGAATGTGGCGTCAACTCCATTGAATCATTGAACAGTCAGATTTTTCTATTATATTTATTAAATATATGTTTATAAGAGTTATTAAAAGAGTTTACGTCAACAGAAACATTTCATGTTACACCTTTTATGTGTTCCTTGTGTTATAAATGATTTTGTGTGTTGACAAAATTAAATTCCTCAGCTGCAATAAATGCTATTTAATAAAAAAAATAAATCAGCAGGAGGTTGGCCTGTTTAATAGCCAAGAGTCGGACCTTTTAAAATATATTTTCCAGCATGATTAAAGAATAAAAATCAAAACCCCCTAAAAATGTGTTTTTTGTCCCAGTTCTCAAGAAGGACAGACAAACACTCAAGAGAGCTTGATGCATAGAAATAAAATGAAAGACAGAGGGAATGTGGGGGGTTATGGGAGAGGACGTCTGGAGCAATAAAGGCTGGTACCAGCGCTCAGAGTTTAAGGGCCAACAGGGCTTCGGATATGAATCTTGCCCAAGCACGGCGACCTCCGACCTCGTCCCAGAAGCCCCTGTGGGGTGCAGTGCAGTTATTGTCTTCGTCTCTCTGCCCAACTCTCCCTGACCTCCTCTGTCTTCCATCTGCACAAGTCCATTACATCCATTTATTTCATCGCTACAACTCTCCGCACATAAACTGCTCTTTTTCTCCTCCGCGCTCTATTCACTCTCTGTCGTCCCCGTCCATTCATGGCCCGAACAGAGCCATCGATTCATCGGCCGGACATGACCGTATTGTGTCAGAATGCGAGGATGAGAAAAGGGAGAAAGAGGGAGAGTATGCTCGGCCATTAGGGCGACACTGAAAAGTGGAGAGTGGTCCTGAGGTCAACATGGAGGACAGAGGACGGGGGTAAGTGGGATCAACATGGGACCAGCTTTAGATCGCTCCGTGCGTTGCAGGACATTTGGACCCTTCAGGCGATTGATCCGACGGCTCAAAAGGACTCCACGCTGATTAAACAGCCATCAGTCATCCACTGTAAGCTGGGACAGATTTGACATGATATGTCATGGGAAAAGATCTTCTCTTTATGCTAATTTAACACCCATTACTCATCCATCAGCTAATTCACATAAACAAAGATTTAGTTATATGTCAAAGGGAGCAGGCCTTCAGGGACTCTTATAATTTCTTTACGTCATCTCTCATAGTTATATTTGTCTCAGTGTTTTTGGTTTCATTTGTTTCTGATGATTCTGTAAATTTTTCAAGTGTTAGCCCGTCTCGATCGTAGTTGAGTCAGACACATTTTTCACTCGCACGTCTTGCATGTTAATGTGAGTTGGCAATATCATTCTGAATATGAGTCTTAGACTTAGCTAATTAAAAGTATTCAAAGCAAACATGAGGTAGATAAATCATGTTTATCAAATTAAAGCAGATCAGCAACAAGAAGTACAATTTTTAGTTTCACACCAAGATGAACCATCCTGCTTCATGGCCTTGTTGCTTCTCCAACAGCTCTGATTCTCAGTGAATCCTGCAGTGTTTCTGTCATCAGTATGAAGAGAATGGTCATACTGGTCTGCAACCATCTGACCAGTAACACCAGCATGCCCATGTTGGTCTGTCATCAGCTGAACAGCTACACTACAACCTGGTTGCTCATCTCTCAACCAGCTACAACAAACTGGTCTGGACCATGTTGGCCCACATGAAAAATTCAGGAAGACCAGAGAATTGGTGTGTTTTAGAAAGCAGTTCATGTAATGCAGATTTCAACATTAACATTACGTTAATAACTGCAGTATACATGAAACTTTTTCCTCAAATAATATTTTTCACATTTACTTGAGTCATTTTTAGCGCACTAATCATGCTCTAACTTGAGTATAGATTTTCAGTCCTCTTTGCCCCACTGGCCCTGTGCAGTCATATGTCATGGGAAAAGCCTTCCAGGGGTCTTTTTAGACAATTGCAGAAGGGAACCGCAGAACAGAATTCTCACTGGTGAACTTATGGGAATGATTAGAGTACAAAGACGGTTGTTGTCGGGATGTGAGCTGCAGCTCCAACAAGACAGCACTGTCCAACAGGAAGACGTTTCAGCGGCTCTGTGTGCTCTGCAACGCTCAGTCTTACACTGATTAGATTACTTTATTTGTTCTACTAAGTGAAATCCTTCCTGGACGCACACACTCAGCTTTGTGTGTATATGTATTTCTTCTCCATAGACAGAGAACTGGACAGACAGCAGGGGGTCACAGTCGGGGTGGAAACCTGACGTAAGGATCAAAACAACAAACTGAGATCTCGGCCCTGCAATGATCTTCACTCCTTGAGGAAAATCCAAAGCTCTCCAACAATGTTCAAGTTAGCGGCTCAACACTTTTAATCATGACATCACCTCGCTACATGACAACAAACAGAGCAAGATGTAACTGGACGACCTCTCAGCTGAGGGACCATCAGCCACAGTCTTGGCCTCGTCCTCCTTTTCCTCATCCAACTCCTCCAAGACCTACTCCTCTTTCCCCTCACGTCTCCTGGGACCTCCGAGTCACAGATGAAGCGGGAGGAGGGAGTAAGATCATAGTTAGGATGAGGCATTTGTGAGCAGAGTTGAACAGATTGACATTCTGGCTGGGAAAGTATAGACAGAGAAAAGAAATGGAATGTTTTTTTTAAACAAATGTTGAGGACGTACAGGACAATGCCACTCCAGACTTCGGCAGCGTCAAATAAGAGCAGAAAGAAGCTTGTCTTTCAAGTTTCTTTACATCTTTACCAGAACTTCTTTACTGATATTATGTCAACATCTTGTTCATTGCAAACTCTACTTTCTTCTTGCAGGGGTTGGAGATTTGTTTTGTCTGTGTTCAGATTATTAATGATAACTGTGATTAACCAGGGGGCCTGAATTCGATCTGACTGGTACAAAGGTACAAAACAAAATGACTCAGTATCACTTTAAGGGTACTAAACACTTTCCAGCCTTTATTCCAGCCCATATGTAAACTTTCCTTCACCATCCTGGCTGTTACTGTGAAAAAGAACGTGTTTTTAGTGAACCTGCCTGCTTAAATAAGGATTGAGGACTTCCATCCCGATCTTGCCCCGGTCAGCCTTAGCAGCACACATTCCAGTGCATCATGGGCCACGAAGCCTCACAGCCTAATGAAGATGAGGTGAGGTGTGATGGGAGATGAAGTCATCAGGCGAGGGGAGGTGGTGGGAAAGCAGCGGTGGGAGTCATAAATCAGAACTCGTTGTCTTTGTGGGTCTGAGGGATTGTGACTGGGTGGATGTGAAGGGGTGAGGAGGGTTCAGAATAGAGCGGTGGGAGACGGGGGTCACTGGTAGGGGATCGGGAATGTGAGGGAGATCAGGGTGCGGTCAGTGTGATGTAATCCGCTGGACATCTGTGCTCCGATGACAGACAAGACACGCCGTGTTCCGGCACCGGGAGTTCTCAGACACACACATACACACACGTATACACACACCTCCCTCCCTCCCCCAGGGAGCTGCGGTGCTGTCCCTGTCTGGGAGCCAGAGACTTGGTACTAATGAGACTAAATGAGGCTGGAGCCTCTCAGTGAAGAGGTCACAGCTTGTCAAACAGCCAGTCAGGCAGCTGGTTACAATACTGGTTCGAGTATGCCAACCAGTTTAACAACCTGTTGGCTCTTCAAGCTGATAACCAGTTAGCTAATCAGTCAAGAAGCTACGAAAACAGTCAGTCAGCCAGTTAGCCACATCACCAGTCAAACAGGTAGCTCAGGAAATTGCCAACAACTAGCTAACAAAGGTGGGACCAAGTCGTCTGTTAAGCTAAAGATAGCTCAGTATTAACTTGCTAACTATGCTAACATTAGCCTCATCTTATTGTTGTTTGTGCAACAAATTTCAAACGAAGTTGGAAGTTGTTGCGTCTCCATCTGTAATCTTCAGCCTGCACATTTTTCATTCTGTAATTCATTTTATGAATGAAATTTTCTGTGTTGTGGAGGAAGATCTGCCACATCAATGGCTGTGTTTCCACACAAAGTCCCCAGAACTTTTAGTCCCAGGAACTACTTTTTAATCAACTAAAATGTTCAGCCCATTGATTGTTCCCATGATAAGGCAAATTAGTCCTGGCTGTTTTAACATATCAATTTTGTGCCTGGACAAAACCCTCTGATTACAACCCTCTGAGCAGAGACTTTTGGGGGTAAAATAATGTCCCAGAACTTAATTTAGACCTTGGTCCCTGTGGTGGAAATGCACTGAATTCCTCCAATGGTTTCTGGTCCCTGAGGAAAGTTCCTGTGGTGGAAACATGGCAAATTTATGTAAGGGGCAGTGGCAAAAAAGTAATGGATGAAAACAGATGATTATTATTATCTCATGTCAGGGAGACGCATTATTCTGTTTTTCTTCTTCAGAATGAAAAGTAAAATTAAAAGTATTTAACAAAAACTTAATAAACAAGTTGATCTGTCAGTGAGTAAGCAGGTTAGCTAATTAAGTAGCACCAACTAGCGAGCTAGTCAACCTCTAAAATTGCTAAGAGCCAAATAAACCATCAAGTCAAGCAGACAGCCAACCAGCCTGCCTGTCAGTCACCAGGACCTGAGTTTAGCCATGCATGTGCTGATTAAAGCGATGGGGGGGTGGGATCAGGCTTATGTAAGGCAAGAGTTAGGCCAAGCAGAACTGACACAGGCCAGGCCTTAGATTGCCTCAGCATGGGGCAGAAATGTGCTGACCAAAGCCGCGGGTTGATTGAGAGTCCAGGGGGGTTGAATGAAGTTTATTTGACTGCGGGTAATATAGGCTTTCTTCAAAAACAAACAGGACTAATTTTGTTTGCTGTGTGTTTTAGCAGCTGTGACCTCCTATATGACTAAGCTTGACCCCGTCCCTGCAGCCTTTGGGGGATTCCAGCTACTCAAATGTCCGACATCGACTGGACGCCGGATAGAAATGTGCATTTTTCTGGTTTAGTGCATTTGAATTTGTGTGACGTATGGGCAGAGTTATTTGTGTCCTCTCAGGGTAGGGTGACGTCCTTGGTACAGGTGCAGGATGGAAAGATATACTGGACAATGGTCACCACACACACACACACACACACAAACACACACACACACACACACACACACACAGTCACACACGCCTGATCTCTTGCAGCTCAAATAACAGAGACAACACAGTCACTCTGGCCCTTTTTAAAGCCAAACCAAGACTTGGACCAGACTATTCCCATGACTTAAGGGCTGGGATGATGATTACACTGTTGCTATAGAGATGCTTCAGATGACAAAATATTGTCAGTGAAGTATTCATGACAAAGTACTGCAGCAGATGTTTCATGACCAAAGAATTGTAGTAGTAAAACTCCTAATGGACGTTTTGACATTCACCCCAGAACATTTAAAATCGTAGAAATAAGCACAGTGACAAAGGATTTGTCATTGGAAAACTTATTTTGGTTCACATTTCACGGCAAACAGCTTCATCACACTCTATGTATGAGACACACCCACACACACACACACACACACACACACACACACACACACACACAGTCACGTACACAAATAGACACGTTCAACTACAAAAAGCTTAAGCTCGCTGCTGAACATTTGCACATTAAATTGTTGAAATTCACGGCTTCACTCACCCTTTTTATACATGACAACGTCACGATTGGGTCTAATCGCGAAAGACTTTCCACACTTCTCACCCAGATTGTGCACATCACTTGAATATATTTTGTTCACTCAGAACGAAGCCCTGATTCAAATGGTGTCCTCTTGACCATGAGTAGGTGCACACTTCATTCTGTTCATACGGTTGGCGGCTGTGGTTCAACAGAAAGAGAACAGTTCTTACACGAAAATGGTCACGATTATCTTGAGTAATGGGGTCATGGTTTCTGGAAGGAGAGCCTGATGTTGAGTGTATTTCAAGTGTATTTTTTAAATTTAATTTTAATATTTTGGCCCCTTTGAGCATCACAAGCAGAGTGCCATCAGCTGGTATCTCCAAAACTCACACCGAAACTATCTAGATGGATAAACAGAGGTAAGACAAGTAAGAGGAAAAACATGTATTTTTGATTTGGGGGCGAACCGTCCCTTTTCCTGAGTATTTCAGATGTCAGTTAGGTGGCATGTAAGCACTGGCAGCAAGAAAATTACATGAGCAAAAAGAGATGAAATCTTTTTTTTGTTGTTGAGAAAAGATGGAAAGCAACATAACATGCCATTTCCTTAAAAACAAGCAAGGAAAAAGCAATAATAAATCCCTCACCATCTACATTTCCTATTGCGTCAGATCACTGTATGTATTTACTGTTCAATGAGCAAATAAAGACACAGTAACACAAACTAAGGGGTTTGATTTTCTGCAGAGGAGTCCAGTGCAGTGTGAGAGGTCAGAGGTCGGGGGGTTGATCTATAAAGGATCATCGCGAGTCCTCTCTGGTCTTAAACCTCAGGACCCCTCGCTGAGGCAGGTCAGCCATATACACACCACAAAGGCTGCCCCTTGCTCTACCTGACAAATAACCACAGAATAATGGTGGAGGCAGCGGTTGCCAGTCCAGATGACAACTCTTCCAACAGCTCTGATGATTCATGTGGCCACTTTTCTTCAAACCCGTTACACAATCCTCCTCCTAAGGACTTTATATTTCATTATTCCTGCAATCGAAGATGCGAGTATTTGCTTTGACGATGTATCATTGTGAATCATTTACTGAAATATTGACAACAAGTAGAATTAGGTCATTCCTGGTAGCATTTTCTATGGTTTTATGGGAAATATGTCTTTAAGTGAATAATAGATAATAGCAGGCAGCTGCAGATGGACATGTTTTTCTGATTTGTCCTGTCTACCGCTCTCTTTTCTTTTTCCCTCATCTCTACTTCTTGATTCAAATCCTGCTAATTAAACTTTGAGAGCCTGCCCCCCCCCGTCATCCCCACAACTTTCTCACAGGGAGCATAAAGAGCTGGAGGAGAGGAGAGTGAGAGAGGCTGAACAGAGGGGGGATTCATGGCGGCTCTGCTCTGCTTCTTATCAGTATCCTGGCTCTGTGAATGAAGCTCTTCAGAGGAGCTCCTCGCCCCTCGACACCCAATACGCCTCCAAAGCTATCTCTGAATCCACACACACACACGCACACACACGCGCACACACATGCATACACACACATGCAGACCTTACATATACTGCACATGTACATATAGTGGAAATGAGATTTAACATCACGCTTTCATACAAAGAAGGGCTGAAACTAATGCCTATTTTGATTGATTAATTGAAGTGTTAGACTTTTTTGACGTCAGTTTCTATTTGTGTCTGTAAAATATTGGGGAAAATAGTGAAATTTACCTTTCACAATCAAGTTTTATCCAACCAGAGGTCCAAATCACAAAAATACTGAACCTCAGACTTTATGACAACAAGAGGCAGGAGGCCATGAGACGTAATCTGTGGCAAAACACAAATTCAGATGCACATTTTGAATGCATTGTAAACAAAGCAACTAGCCAACAGTTTGCAAGGCTGTGGTAGAGATACATGCGCCAAAGAAGCCCACATTTCTGGTGGAGAGCAGAAATTTACTACCTGCTTTTAAAAATTATGAAAGAGGTTTTTGGATATGTGCAAATATCGCACAGAGAAACCTTTTCAAGAAGGTTGAACAGTGATCAGAAATCAGTGGGTTTTATCAATGTGTATGCTAGATCAATTATCCGGTCACAGTGGAGTACCAGTGTTCTTAATGCTAGGACAGGATAAATGCAGATCTGTACGTTTACTGTCTTTACTTTTTTTTTAATATATTACAGTAAAGTTTGCCTTTAGCTTTACTTTGCAAATCTCTGCCAGTTGCATCTGGTAGTTGTGGTGGGATTGCAGTAGGTGCTTCACCATACTAAATTACAGTGAGGGAGTAGTGTTTTTGGTTACTTCAATCAATTACATGTAGATTTAAAAGATGCATTACTCTACATAATCTACTTAGTTACTTTTACAAGCATGTTTGAGTACTGAGTACAATTTAAATTAATATCCAAACCTTTCACCTGCATTTTAGTAACCAATCAGGTGATCTGATCACAAAACGCCAATGAAAACAAAAACCAAAGGATGAAAAACTAAACAGTGCAGCAGCACAGATTTGGAGTAAGAAAGTTAATGATTGATCATTATCCCATTTATCACCATCAAGAATTTAAGCAATCAACAATGTATTTGTGGATATTTAATAAACAGTCTAGAAATGGCTGTAATTGCACTTTGTTTGACATTGTTTTGTCTGTCTTAAATTTAAACTTAAAATGAGAAAAAAATGACAAAACAAAAAAAAACGAAGATGAGAAAAAAAACATGTTTTGTATCTGATAAATTATTAATGA
Organism: Lutjanus erythropterus; assembly: GCF_056507025.1. NCBI lineage: Eukaryota > Metazoa > Chordata > Actinopteri > Lutjaniformes > Lutjanidae > Lutjanus > Lutjanus erythropterus. The sequence goes on from NC_139330.1 coordinate 4,015,848, forward strand.
TTAATAGACTCTATTTTGGAGAGATGACTGAGACAAATACTTTGTACTTTTACTTGAGTATTTTTACTTGTAATTGAGTGATATTTTAGTAATTTAACATAACTTTTACTGATTAATGATGACATCACACTCAGGCTCACTCTCATACTTACATTCAGCTGCTGTAATAAGCTGCAGGCCTGTTCCTACAGTCTTCTTCTGTTTTCTGTGATGAGCAGGAGTAAAAGGGGAGCTGCCTATCTGCCGAAAATCATTATTAAAACACACGAGCAATGACACTTTTTGGGCGCATCCGTATTTCAAATGACATCACACATCTGTGCGTGTGGAAGCTCTCAGCCAAAGCGGAGTGATGTCAACAGCAGCGGCCCAATCAAGCCAAAGGATCAGAATCGCTCAGACTAACGATGGGACGAGCTGAGAAATCACGCCACTAACCACCATGTCATAATATTGATCCAGCTCTGATTTATCAGGGCAAACAACACCCCAGAACCTTATTTCCCAACGCTGAATGAAACCAACATCTCATTCTGATTTCCTGGTTCTGCTGCACAGTCCTCGCTGATGCTTATTTATCCAGTTCACAGTAGCCTCTACTTAGTGGCCTGTGTGTAATGACTGGGAGCCGTTGTGCAGCTATGCACTGGTTAGATCCAAATAAAAGAGGGGGGATATTGAGTATCCTGCCTTATTTGCGGTGTGGGCAGCCACCCCCTCCCCATCCCCCTGGTGGAGGCTGTTTTGGAGATGAGTGGGGGGCGAGGGGGGGGTTATATTATAGGATATTAAATGGTAATGATGGGCCTCGAAGCGCTGGGTCCATGGGAAAGCGGTCGGTGCGTCTCGCTGTGGCCCGGCGTCGGTCCCGAGACTCTGGGAGCCAGGACCGGGTCACCCTGCCGCAGAGATCATTACAGGGCGGGGAGGTGGTAGCAGTGGGGGTGAAGGGATGGGGGAGAGATGGAGATGCCAGACCCCATCGACCACTGCAACCCCCACCCCCCCACCTCCATCCCCGGTCCTCATCCTCACTCAAACCCAAAGTCCACTGACCGCCCGTGCCTGCCCTCTGGAAAAAGACTAGCCACAGTCGCCAACAACCATCCCGACCCCGTCGCCATGTCGACCAAGCATCCAGACAACATTGAGCAACCTTGAGGCGGACAGGAAACCGCCCGCACCATGACAACAATGAGGAGGGGAGAGCGGGGGCCAGTACCACAGAGCTCATCTCAGGACGGTCCGGTGAGGAGACAAGAAACGGACGATAAAGCTGCAGCGCGGACGCCCGCAAGGCACGAAAAGAGCGGGAAAGAGGGGAGGAAAAGAGAGACGGAGACAGGAAGAGAGACAGAGGGAGGAGGACGAGCTCCGATTTCACTACATTCCTTTAATTCAACCAAGCAGTCAGCATATTACTGACAAAGCCCATACTGACAGCTCCATACACTGTGTGTGTGTGTGTGTGTGTGTGTGTGTGTGTGTGTGTGTGTGTGTGTGTGTGTGTGTGTGTGTGTGTGTGTGTGTGTGTACTTATCTGTCACAGAGACACACAGCTCTAACACAGTGTGTTATGTAAGCAGGCATAAGTTTGTTTAGAGCAAAAGACAACACAGTACATCACATCGTGTTAGACTGCATGAAGTGTGTTTGGCATTGAACTCGTGTGTGTACGAGTTTTACAAACATAAATCACAGTCTTCTCTACACGTGTACACGCTCTGTGCGAGATTCACTCACACTAAATCAGACCATGATGTGCTCCTGACAGGTAAGAAAGTCTCTGGTGTTTGACTAATTACTGCATTCATATGAGGATATGTTTTTATAGAGAATAAGCCGAGCTAAACGTGATGTCTAGAGGCAGGAGAAAAGAGCCTGGCTTTATAAATAATTCACAAAATTTTGAACAATTTCTTGGACAACAGGAGTTAATACATAAGATCAATATGAACAAAATAAATACACAGCTTCATGCACTCTAAAGAGGATTATCATAATCCCATAATGCATCTTAGAAAGTTGTTAAACAGATATCACCAAATAGTTTAAATGTCAGGAGCTCAAATCTTGACTGTAAAGGCTCATGCATATCTTTGATTTTTGCAGACAGATGTGTAGCAGGAAATATCCACGCACAAGACAAGAAATAAGTCTTGCACACTTTATTCAAGATACAACATTTCAGTCTATGTCAGTCAAATGTCAACTACTACAACTGAGTCAAAGTCATCTGAGGAAGATAAAATCACCATCAAGTTTAATAAAGTCACTATAAACTCATCACCAGACACCACAGACATATTTATAACTCCTACAGAGACACTACAGCAAAACTATAGGAGACAGAATTGGAGATAAATCATGATAAGGTCACAATAAACTCAGCAGTACAGACCCCAGACACACTGTACGAGAGGACTGTAGGAATGTTACTGTGACAGAGGAAGAGACCATAAAGTACCATATGGTGACCAAGAAACTGAGCGTTGAGCACCTTAGAAACATTATATATCCAATAAAAGCTCCTTTAAGGATATCGATAGGACTGTTACAGGGATGGCGATTCCACAGGAAATTAAAAAACTGTCATTTGATGCCTTTAATCTCATTTTATAGACACACACTGTAGGCTGGGTTACACCAACGCAGATTCATTTTCAAACCTGCTTAAATCGTTTAACTTTAAATTATGTTGCACAGGACTTTTAAAAGTAGCTTTAAATTAGAAAAGATTAGAAGAAAGTAGGAAGAGTTTAGGTTTTACTCTAAAAATAAATAAATAATAATAATAAATTTACTCCTTTTGCACCAAAACTTTAAACTCCAGTTTAAATTGTGGTCCAGTATTAACTTTAAACATACACTAGAGGAGGTTTATTTTTTTTAAAATAGCTGCCTCTTAGAGATGAGTTGAGCAAAATAAGTTCTTCAAAAAATGAAATCAGTTGACTTCTGTGAAGGATCTCTTCTTTCTTTTACTTCAATTTATTATGAGGCCAACAAGTTTTTATTAGGAGGAGAAATTAATTTCTCTGTCAACCCATCATGATGTGTATAAGCTAACTGACTTTAGCAAACAACTTTTTTCTTTTTTTTTTAACTATCAAACAGTGCAGCATTTTGTTAACTTTTTACCTGGCTAGTAAAGAATGTAACATTTTTTGTTGTTTGTTTTTTACTTTTTAGCCGGCTACAGTGTAGCATTTTGTTGGCTTTTTAGCTACCTAGCAAACAATCTAACATTTTTGTTTTTGTCTTTTAACCTCTTAGCTAGCATGCAAATAATATAAGTTTTTGAGAGCAGCCAAAGTTAACAGCTTCCCCTCTCTTTTGACATTACTAGATTCCCAACAGCACTAAAATATATTATTTAGTTAGTAATTTATTTAAATATGGGTAAGAAAGCTTCTCCCTGTGGATTTAACTATTTATTATCTGTAAACTGAGGTTAGTTTTTCATTTTGTAACAGAGCTCTACTTAAAGCTAGTTTTGCTGAACTCTGATTAGAACTTAGATTAAATTCATCTTTGTTGGTGCACTCCAGTCTAAGTGTCTATAGGAGCATTAGAGTGACTTTTCCATACAGGGAATATGCTGTGCCAGCGCTCCTCTCCTCCTCCTCCTCCTCCTCCTCCTCCTCCTCCTCCTCCTTCTCTTCCTCTCCTGCTCATATCGCTTCATCCTCACGGCGGTATTTTCGACCCGAACCCCACCGTCCAACATGATCCCATATAATTAAGCAGGTTTAAGGCAAACTGATCCCCTCAGAGAGCCTTGTCTTCCATACATTCCAATTAAAAGCGATTACACACAGTGGTCTTTTACTGCTAAGAGGCCTCTGTCAGCTCCTCACCCCCACCCCCCCACCCCCACCCACCCACCAGCACGACCCATTCCCAGGGTTTCAGCTGTCACCCGTCGCCTCAACGCATCAATCTCAATACAGTTTTTCCAGCGTTTGTTTTTTTCTTTTTTCCCCCCTCGAGCAAGTAATTGTATGTTTTGTGTTGTTTGCGTGTGCTAAGCTAGCCCAGATATATTCTCCTTTTCCAGTCACTCTCAATTCTTCTGTTTTTACGATTGCTAATTCACGTGAATAAGAGAGGTAGAGTCGTGTATATTCACTCTTTAATGCGGGCCGAGACAAAAGCCTGAGCCAGGCAAATCCTTAAATCTTGTCAACTTTCACTCAAGCCACCCCCACCCTATCACCACCCACGGCCCGCTACTCTCCCCTTCCTTATTCTCTTTTGGAAATGCTCGCAGGGAGATGAATAGAAGCCCCACATTTCCACATGAAGTGAGCAGCCAGCAGCGATCTTCTCTCCCCTGGCAAAGTTTACTTTTCTTCTAGCTGTGAGAAAGCTTGGTGGGACTGTGGTTATGAATATTCATGCCGGAGAGTTCCCTGTCAATCAGTCAAGGAGAGCCGAGGGGGGATTTATGTCTCCAGTGGTTCGTTCTGCCGTGGAAGGAATGTGTGCTAATTCGGGTTTAGGCCGTTCCATTACTAACTTCTGCTGTATTTTGTTTTCTGCTATATTTATCAATGACACTTTCTCTTTCTGCAGCCACACGCTTTCAGCTGTTTTTGTTTCATATCGACTGTTCACGTCCGTGCAGCCACATCCATTCATCTCAATAAAAGAAGAAGTCAGTCTATTGTTGAAGTATGTCCATGTCTCCAGTACTGATGTGTGACTGACATGAGCGTATTCAGCCTTTATGACAGCACTGTCATAACTTAATGAGCGTATCCACAGTGCATTCGAACAGCAGTTGAAATGAATTACAATGCACTTGTGCTCATAATAAAAATTTATGAGATTTATTTCAGCCTTGAAACCAGTTTTCGAGCGTAGTATTTCCTCATATCAAGAAGCCCCTAGTGCAGCTGTGTTTCCCAGTAGCTGTTAGATTGCATCGCTATCTTCAAACTCATGTAACGTTCACTGAAGCAAGCTTCAGGAAGTTTCTTCCACTAACTTCATGCACAACCAAACAGCATCACTGCGTTTAAGAAGAGCCCATCTGGTGTCCTGGTCAGTTAGTGAAGATGAGAAAGAGAATAGAGAGTGGAGAGAGAAAGTCAGAAAAAAGCACTGCTGGACTTCACTCACAGGCATAAATCTGGACACTCACAATTGGATTCAAATGCAAATCCAGCACCTAGCACCCAGTGGAAAAGGCCAACCTCAATTTAGCCAAGTCCCAGTGTGTATCCTACCCCCAACTGACAGGAACACTTCATTCTCCACACTGTTTGTCTCTCAGTGTGTGTGTGTGTGTGTGTGTGTGTGTGTGTGTGTGTGTGTGTGTGTGTGTGTGCTCGCAGGCATGCATAAATCTGCATTTACCTCTTATTAGAAGCACGACGACGCTGACAGACAGCTTTCAAGTTTGAGAATGGCCTCAGAGATCATGTTCTGTACAGCCGCAGTGTCCTCCTTTGAAACTTCTTTTCCAGCTTTCGTTTGTCCATTTCTGTGTTCAAATTAATGATCAATGTTTGCTTGATTAGTTTGTGTCTGTTTAAGTTGTAAGAAATCATTTAGGACCATGTGCAGCTTCTGAGTCAAATTTAAAAAAATGAAAAAACTGCATCAGTATTTTGAATTTTGCTGTGTCATGTTTCTCCAAATGAAGTTGATTGTTTAGTAAAACTGTAAGCCAATCAGAGTTGAGGATATTGAGTTTGTTTGAAAATGTATGGCCTGAGCCTGCTGGTCCCAGAAGAAGTCACAATAAAACTTCAGTGATTTGGTTCCATGAGAAGAAAACATATTTTACATCTTACATCGTAAAACTAAACTGATCATATTTTCAACATCCCAAACCAGATCTGTAATATATTTACTGTAATTATCATAAAATGATTATGATATGTCATCACACATCAAAGAAATATTTGAAGATGAAATGTGCCTCTCTGACAGCTGTGGTGTCTTCCTTTGAAATTTCAATTTCTGGCCCGGAATAACTGTTTTTGTTGTTGAAATTAATGCAGAATTTTCACCGAATGAGTAAGTGTCTGTTTATGAGTCCTAAGAAATCATTAATAATCTTGTAGAAGGAGTAGATGTTTATAACAGTTAAATTGAGAAAAACGTTAATGGAGTTTGGCAGTCACTGCACTCAGACTCCAGAGTGTGTATTTTAAGAGCAGTGGGCTTTTTCAGGATAACAGGCTGAACTTTACATCGACACACAACTGACAGAGTCACAAACAGCCGATCAGCTTACAGTGGAGGACTCGTCGTTGCTTGTTATTGTCTGGGATTCCTACTCCTGTTTCTGCAGCCTGCCTGAGCTTCCCTTAGTCTGTTGAATTGATGGCAGGGGAAACAACTTGCTTCAACCATAGATTGTGTATTAAATAGAATTTAAAATTATTTAATATAATGTCTTTGGCACCAACTCATGATTTGGACTCATTTTTGGACATGCAATTTCTGCATATTGCTCCTGTAAATAAAGCTTACTCAAAAAGGTGACTTTCTTTTTCACTTTGGATGTTTGAGTTTGGTTTTAGAGTGTGTGTGTGTGTGTGTGTGTATGTGTGTGTTATAAAAGGTGGGAGGTGTAACCCTTAACATGCACACCCCTCTGTGCACATCCCTGCCCATCCCTATTCTCCTCTCTCTGTTCCCACCTCCCAGCCCCTCCAGCAAAGGCAGTCAGAAATGAACCTGAACTGATTGGGAGTCAAAAGCAGTTGCCGGGGCAGGTTCAGTGGGGCAGAAGCAGTTGCCGGGGCAGCGGGTGTTGGTGGTTGGTTACCGGGGGCGGAGGAGGAGAGGGTCGAGGAGGGCAGGGTGGGTAGCCCCGTCGGTTGCCAGGGGGCAGCCCGCTGGTTGCTCGGGAGTGCCGTAGCAATCGGGTGAGTGTTAAAGCCATTAGGAGGCCTTACCATATGAAAGGCCGGGTGGGTGTGGTGGGGCAGAAGATGAGTCCTAGGAGGATAGCCCCACTGTCAAACAGCAGGAGTCTTACAAAAGAGCCTTTCACTGGGCCATTACTGCCCCCCCGCTAACACACACTTTCACAAAACCTCCACCCTGCGCTCCCATCCCAGCCGGGCCCATTCAGAGCCAGCTACCGTGGCCGCAGAATAGGGGAATTCCCCCTTTAAGTATAGGAATGACAGGTCAAACAGAGCAGGGAGAGAAGACTGAAAGAAAAAGAGTAAAGAAAGAGACGACTTAAAGCACAGGGACCTTCAACCAGCCTGTACGGAGGGAGCGGTGTGTTTTCCACTCAGCTGGCATCCAAACTCCAGTTAGAGAGGCCCCCCGGGACCCCAGTCCTGCCCCCAGGGACAGACTCATTACTGGGGGCAGCGGCTCCTTCTCACTCCCCATCCTGTCCAGGAGCAGAAATCTTTATTTCCCTCTTACTTATGAGCAGAGGTCCTGTTTACTATGCAGTAATGAAAAAAGCACACAGGAGACTAAAAATAGTCTGAGCTAATGCAGCCTGAAGAGCCAGGAAAGGAAATCTGGGTGTATATAACTGTACATACGTGTGTGTGTGTGTGGACATATAGCCACAGGTATGGGCAGCAGTGGGGAGAAGCAGCGATAAAAGCCCGCCTCTGTTTCCTGTCCTTAACAGGCTAATGGTGGGGATTTACTGGCCTTTTATTATGATTGCTCCAATTAGCTGTAAAGCAGCGCAGGACCAGTCCTCCTCTAACTGCCTGTTTGTCTCTCAGTCTCAGTTTCACTTACTTTCTCTTCTCTCAACAGACGCCTGCGCTGCGGTTTAAAATGAAATGATCCACCAAACAGTATCATAATGTAATACAATGCATAGTGATACTTGATGTAGAAGGAAATTCCAAGCCAGGTCAGTTTTATTTGCATAGCAAAAAATCACAACAGAAGTTATCTCAGGGCACGTTTGATACAGAGCAGATCGAGCACTGAGGAGAGAGTGGGGAGGAAAAACCTCGTCTTAGTGGATCAAACAGTGTTCAAAGATGCTGCATTTGACTCTGGTCTGTCGTGTTGCTAACCTCCCACTACAGAGCTGCCAATAATCAGTTTTTCAACTGAGAGTCCATGTTGATTTAACCTGGATCTCATTTTCATACTTTACTCATTAATATCAGTTAAATTATCATTGAACTCAAGTTAATTGCTGCAATCCAGTTACAGAAACTTTCTCTCCATTTCAAAGACAAATATTGTACTTTTGACTCCACTACATTACTAAGACTTGGTTCCTGTGACGTCATCAGGGTCATCCATGATGGACAACAGTTCATTCAATGCCCTCCCCTCCACCACTGCTTCAAAAGTGTCGAGCGTCCACAGAGCCAGCCTCCTTAATGAGTCTGTCTGTCTCACCGTCTCCGATGCTGCTGATGCTCTGATTACTGGATGAAGTAATAGTAGATGAAGTCAGGTGTTCATTAAAACAGCTGTTGAGATATCTCAGTCTTTGACCAAAGTGGTGGAACAACAGACCAGCTGACATTTCCATCTTTAGATTCTCATCACGAGTGTAACTAACAATTCACTAACATCTTTATCCAGAGAACACGCTGTGAACAGTTGGAATAACATTTCATTCAAGACATAGTTCAGATAAAGACCTGTAGATTATCTGCAGTAGGGATGCCGTCTCTTACTGTAAAAGACACTTTGTTGTTTGTTCATTAAAAAAAAAAAAAACAATGATCTTGGTGCCGTTATCACCACAAATTAAACATTCACTTTCATTTTCTGCAGCAGCCTCTGAGATAAATATGTCAAAACCTCAGCACAATGCACAGAAACCACAGTATGCACACTGAGATACCACAGGAGATAACTGAAAAATATGTTTTGTTTGTAATTTGGGTCAACTGGCTGTTGTGGCAGGGCAGGGTATCAATAGCGTTGTGGTTAGACCGAACACGAAACTAAAACAAAGAATCGGTTGGCAAAAAGCACCGATTTGAAAAGTCATAGCTGTCTCCTGGTTGTGTTTTAGTTTCGTGTTTCCTATGAAAACGTCTCTGTGTGATCGATAACGTCCCCCGACACAGGAGGAGTGTTGAGGTCGGAGGAAAGTCCAGGGAGAGTTGAGTTCGGTGAAGTAATGGCGGCTGACTGAGTACCTGTCTGTTCCTTCAGTTTATTTCAGTCTCTCTCTCTCAGTCTGTCTTCCTGCCGTCCAACTGTGTGTTTGTGTCGGTCCGTCGGTTCTTTTTACTCTGAGCTGACCTCAGTCCAAACCTCACGTCGCTCCAAACATCTGTGCTCAACTAATCTTACACTCTCAGAAAACAGGGTTCCAAAAGGGTTCTTCCTGAGGGGCGCACGTTCTACCCAGGACCATTTTCTTCTTCTAAAAAAAATCCTTTATGAACTCTTTACTCAAGGTTTCCTTTAATTATAATATCAAAGGGTTCTTGGTAGAACCCACTGGACAGGTTCTAGATAAAACCCCTGTAATATAAAAAGGTTCTTTGTAAAATCCACTGAGTGTGTTCTACATAAATCCCTTGGAATACAAAAGGTTTCTGGTAGAACCCAATGAGTAATCTTTCGGAATATAAAAGGGCTCTTGATAGAACCTCATAGGTGGGTTCTGGATAAAACCCTTGGAAAAAATACATTCTCTGTAGAACCCGCTGAGTGTAGTGTAAATAAAACCCTTAGGATTTAAAAGGGTTCTCAGTAGAACCCCCTAGGTGGGTTCTAGATCAAAACCCCTGGAATGTAAAGGGTTCGTGGAAGAAGCTCCAGGGTGGGTTCTAGATAAAACCCTTTGAATTTAAAAAGGTTCCAGGAGAATCCACTGACTGTGTTCTGAAATATAATTCCTTGGAATACAAAGGGGTTCTCTGTAGAACCTTCCTGAGTATGTTCAAGATAATTTTTTTGGAATATAAAAGGTTTCCTGTAGAACCCACTGTGTTCTACAATAAAATCATTGGAATATAAACCAACCAGGAGCCAAAAAGGGTTCTGCTGTGGGAATAAGCTGAAGAACCCTTTATGGTTCTTGTGAGAACCTTTATGTCTAAGAGTGGGACGGAGCAGTTTTCATGTTGGTTTGTTATACAACGACTCACAGGACAAAATACATCAATTATCCGTCCACATGTCAACACAGAACGATTTAAATAAGCAGAACAGAATCTTGGATTCCTTCTCGTTTTGGGGGTTTCCTTCGGTTCTCCGCGGTCAGAGGGTTTTATTGTTGGAGAACATAAAGGGAAGCAGAACGCTCAGGATGCAGGACGGGAACAAAACAGCATTTATTGAGGCTTTGTTCAAGTTTCACTTTAAACCATCGAATGAACCGTCGTCGTGTTCGATCCAAACTGTCCAGTAACGTCCTGAGTGTGAGTCAGCTGTGAGTCACTGGAGTGAGACGCGTGTGTGTGTGTGTGTGTGTGTGTGTGTGTGTGTGTGTGTATGTGTGTGTGTGTCTGTGGGTGTGTGTGTGGGTGTGTGTGTGTGTCTGTGTGGGTGGGTGTGAGTGGGAGTAGTACGTGTGGGTGTGAGCTCTGTGGTCGAGAGTATGACTCAGGAACAACTTATGAGCCTGTGTGTGTGTGCGTGTGTGTGTGCGTGTGTGTGTGTGTGTGTGAGGGAGGAGGAAGGAGGTGTGTTTGAGACGGTGACGTCTGATTGGCCAGTTTTCATGACAGAGCCAGAGACTGTGCAGACACTGACCACAGCAGAATAAGATTATTCCTGTAGTTTTGTCAGATGTCCTACAGAAACAAATGTTTCCAGTTTTTACAGGAAACGTCTTTAAAGGAACAGTTCAACATTTTAGGAGCCATGATGATATGCCAGCCTTACATTTAAGAACATCTGAAGTGATCTCACTGTTACAGACAAATTCCCAGTGTTGGAATAAAATCATCAGAGTCTTATTATTTATTTATTAACAAACAGAAACTGACATAATCTGTTAATCAATTCATACTGTAAAAATGTTATAAAAAGTACATAAATTCAATTTTTTGTTTTACTTTAATTTCAAAACTTTAAAAACAGATGATTTCTAATGAAAAAAATATGGTCCAGTTTATGGATTTGAGATTTCACAGTTCATCAAATCAAATTGATCAGAGTCAGAAATACTTTATTGATCCCCTGGATGAAATCGTTGACATTACAGGTGCTCCTGTTCAAGAATAGAAATGCATTCAAGCACAGACAATTCTAAGAATAGAAAATTAGGAGTATGTAAAATATATACATTCAAATACAATATATAAACGACATAACAATTACAACATATATACAAACACATATATATAAATACATATGTGCATGTGTCTTCTCTACAATATATAACAGCAATATAAAAATATATAATGCAGAAATGTATAATATATATAAATCCTAGAATGGATAAAAGAATTATGTACAAAAATGTGCCTCAAGTTCTAATCATATATACCAGTGTGATGACAGTTTTGTATATATTGCACAGTGTTTTGGAAAAAAATCAGAATCAGTATATTAGGAAATAAAATGTACAGACAGCTTGATAATTAATACAAGAGTGTCTCTGCAAGATCCTCTGTCTTTGCAAAATCTTAATCTGTGAATTAAAACTCTGTGACCTCTAACAGATTGTCTTCGGGTGTGAGAGGGTGTCAGACTGAGGTCTTTAAGAAGTCTTCTAGTGCATTGGTTTCCAAACTGGGGTCCGGGCACCCCTTTAGGTGGACTCCAAAAGTCACAGGGGGTCCCCGAGGCTTTGTCTGCTCGGAGGTTATCAAAATTAGATTTGCACATTACAAGACTATCAAAAAAGATATTTTATGGTCGTCCTCGGTCATAAATGCACACCTGTGTGACGTCTCAAGCTCTGTGGAAATGAGTCATTCAGCAAGGATGAGTGTGTGTAACCCTCCTCTGTTGGGTTGTTAACAGAAAACACATGAAACTGAAACAAGGAAAAGAGACATTTACCAGAGTTAAAGGCTCTAAGGTGGAATGGAAACAAACATAACTGCTGTTAATTTTTGACTATAAAGTTAAGTATGAAGTTCATAGTGTAAATGACCTGTGAGACTGTTACTGCATCACTAACATCAGTTATATTCTGTCTCAGGTCACCATCTGACGGTAAAATGAAGGAGGTCTTGGGAGGGAAATGAAAGTAAAACTACTTTACATTATGTGTCACTGAAAATACATTACAGTTGAAGGTGGGCTATTTCACAGTAAATGGGAAATGAATGGTTTCCTGTATTTTTAGAAATAGAATTACTTCCCAGGTATCGGTCTGTTTCCAGGAAAACTAAACTAGGCTGTCTGTCAGTCTGTCAGGACTGTGGCCATTTAGTCACAATGTTGTATTTAATTCTCTCATATTGTATTCATCAGGTTATGTGTCAATGTTTTTACAATTCCTTTTAAAACCTGAAAAAAATCAGTATCATTCTAATTGTACACTGTATTTAGAATATTTTTACAGCTTGACCTTGTTGTCAGGCAGCGTTTTCTGATGGGATACTGGCGTTATATAAGCCAAACATCACTTTATCCAAACCAACCAAACTCCATAGAGGAAATCAGTAATTTTAGCTCACAGAACACACAGGGGTTACTGGTCCACCACTGCCTTGATCAGTTAGTTTATTTGTGTTACTGAGTGACTTAAGTATTCTAAAAAGTAAGTTTGGTTTCACTGAAGTTGCACAATAACACAAACAAACTAACAGATCGAGGAAGCGGCAGACCAGTAAATCCTGTGTTCTGCAGGATAAAATGACTGATCCCGCCTGTGGAGTTTGGTTGGTTGGGAGGGAACAATATTTGACCCGTATAATGGTGGTTTGCTGTCAGAAAAGGCTTTCTGACAGCAAAGTAAAGCTATAAAAATATATTACATTTAGTGTGCATTTAAATTGATAATGATTTTTTGAGATGGGCTAAAACATGTTTTGTTGCCGACCCTGTTCATTACTCCTCTCTGCTTCTCCAAACTGACTATCCATAAACACCTCATACATCCCCTCTTCAAATAATTTTCACACAAGCCCTTCTTATGACAAAAAGTGAGAGAAATTTCAGAGACGAATACGAAAATATTCTTGCATGAAGCCCAGTGTCAACCATACAGAGAATCATTTGTCCTTCAGCAGATCGTTTTACCAGTTTTAACAGGTCAGAGGAGCATTATTAACGTCTTTATAGTGCTGACTTGAAGTTTTATGTCAGAGCAGACAAGGAAAATCCATGTCATGCAGCTATCTCATCTAGTTGTGTAGGTGGATTTGGGAACAGAAGAATTGCTCTTGGACATTTAGTTGCAATGATCTCTTTTGCATCTGCCGAACTCCTCTTCACTCTGCTCAGATTTAGACACGAACGTCTGATTAAAACATCTGTCGAACTACCTGTCTGGAGATTTTTTCACTCAACTTCATTTACAATTATTCTAAACAATGTTTCACCACACAGCTAAAGCCACGTACAAGATTTTAGCACAGATTTTCCACTCGCTGACAGGTTTTGGTGATCATTGACAAAAGCCCTCAGGAAATCAGAAAAAAGCAGCAATCGCTATGATGCGAGTCTGGTGAGTGTCCGCGCCACTTCGAAGATATCAAGCAGGATTAATAACCTGTCATATCGAGGACAGCTTGGGCATCCATGAAACAGAAAATAAAATCAAAAAGTACATAGAAAGTAGTAAAAGTAGTTGTAAAGTTATAAGAAACTGATATATTGATGCAGAGATGTCACCTTTTCTGTATTCTTTTTACATACATTCATTACCCACAATGCAAGAGTCTGAGCTTTGGGTGTGTCATACTAACAGCAGCTAATGTAGCCACAAGCTGCTCGCCTCAAGCAGAGATGAGCTGCAGAGAACCTTTTTATATTCCATGGGTTTTTTTCTCAAACAGACCCAGGAGGTTCTACTGAGAACCTTTTTTATATTCTAGGGGTTTTATCTAGAACACCGTTGGGGGGTTCGACCAGGAAGAATTTTTTAATCCAAACGATCTAACTATTACCACCCAGCAGGTTCTATCGAGTACCCTTTTATATTCCAAGGGTTATATTCCAAGAACCTTTTTATACTCAAGGGTTTTATCTAGATCCTACCCACTGGTTTCTGCAAGGAACCATTTCATGTTATGGTACCAAGAACCATTGACAAACACTCCTTGAAGAACTCTTTCTTCCCAAAACAGGTTCTTTGGATTAAAAAAAATGCAAACACAAAGAACCCTATTTCATCAAATGCTCTGATGCAGATGTACAAGAACGTTGACACCTGTTTGATCACTGTTCCATGACTCAGTGAAAACTTTGTGTTCTTTCACTGTAACTAACTGTATTTTGGCTTCGGTTCTCTGTGTTTCTGCAGGGTTCTATTTTGAGGGGGAAAAACAGACAAGAAGAAGCTGGCATGAAGCAGCGGCAGACCAGTGCTGCCAGTTTCTTAGTAGTGCCACTCCAGTGGGGTCTGCAGACTTCAGTGACCCGTGGACACACACACACACACACACACACACACACACAGCAGCAGCAGCAGCCAGAATGATTAGTCACGGGTTCCCGTTCCCTCCCTGTGTTTATCAATTAACACTGAGAACGTGGGAACGGGAGGCAGAAAAAATCCAGAGGGATTAAAAGACAGACTGACAGCAGCACATGTTCCCCCGACTCCTTCCACTCTCTGCCTCCGTCCACCGTCTCCTTCCTTCTTCATCCCTTTTTTCTCTTTCTCTATCATCTCTCCATCTGTCCATCGCCACAAATCCTTCCCCACCATTCCTGTCTTGCTTTTCTTTGGCGTTTTTGTTATTTTCAACCATTACACAAGACGCTGGATCTGTTATTGGCAAATAAAGTTTGTTTTGTCCAACTTCGCTCGCAGCTGAGTGAGTGATCTCATATGGGAGCTGATAAAAATTACCAGAAAGTGTTAGCAGCAGTTTGGTTGGTTGGTTTGGTACATGGAAGAAATATGGACAGTGTTACTGCTCATATGTTGTCAGTGTTGAATAAAACAGATAAAACAGAGCAGGGTTTGGCTGTGCAGAGTGAAGCTGTGCTACCAGAGGGATTTTAAAAAATATTCAGCTGCTTTGTTTGTAAAAATGCATAGTATATCAGATGACATCTGAGGCTGATGGAAATGTCTTCAGTTTTAATGTGTTTAATTATAAGCCAAACTATTAAATAAACTTAAATTTTCATCTGATTATGGTGCTGGATGAAAGTCAGAGGATTGCCAAAGTTATTAGAGTATTTGCTTGAAGGACTTATATCAATTTATATCAATTTATATCACATGCATAAAGCTCCAGAAATAGTGAACATAGCAATACCATTGCAGGCACAAATGGTGCATCAAGAGAGCTTGTAAATAATATAATTCGTGCAATAAATTTGCTGGGGAGTCGACCTTAGATCAGTGGAGTGAACCATGGACCAACAGAGAGAGAGGAGAGAAACTACATTTAACAACATAAAGATTAAGTGTGAAGCTACAGATGTACTGAGAGCTGAACATAAAGAGACTTTTAAAAACGTCTTTCTCTCTGCTCTCCTGCACACATGAGCTTAGTATCACAACACTCACTTGTTGGAGGTGGGACAGAAGGGAGGCTCGCCGCCGTTCGGCCGTGGTCAGTGCAACATGACCACAGCCCGCTTGGAGGTGAGTCAGGCACAACCTGATTCCCATCATTGTCAACATAATAATGTTATTATGGCACTGCTACCAGCGGTACCAAAATGAAACAACAACTGAAAACTGCCTCCCCATGTCCTGCTGTGGGTCAATGAGCCCCTCCACAGAAAAAAAAAACAAAAAAACATCCAAAAGTCCAGCTTTTTGGTCCGGGGGAGGTTTCACACCTGTAATTTTCGTCCGGCTCAAACTAAAAAGTCTAAAAGTCCAGGACAAACGAGATAGGTGTGAAAATGCTTTAAGAAGTGGTAGCGTGTTCTCAGAAACAGACTTACCTCAACCAAACAGACTGACATCATCCTTCGGCTCCATGCTGCTACTGTGGCTAAATAAATCCAGGAACTCGTGTTTACAGGTTGAAAAGCTTTCAATAGCAAAGGGTTCACAGACTTTATTATGTCGTCATCATGTGTAAATACAAACCTTGTTGTTCCTCAATTTTCAGTATTTTCTTCCTAAACAATAACATTTTTTTTTCAGCTGCAGCAGGACCCAGACCTGACTGGAGTTCCTCAAGTTCCACAAACCAAAAGCCTCCTCACCAAGTGACCATGAGCCCGTCCAGACGGCCCCACCATGGGAAACAGCTTCACCCATTATGGAGCAGAAAAACATCTCCCTGTTTACGTTTCAAATATCCCACTTTGGACCAGACTGAGCTCAGTCTGTGGGAGAGGAATGTGTAGGCCAGTGCGAGTGTTACTGTTACTGTTAGCAGTCAGCCATTTTGGATCTGTGAGGCCCCACACGGTGCCAGCTGTTTCTTCAAGCCCAACTAAGCTCTCGGTATTGGAGCTAATTTGACCCACGGAGGGCCGATTGGGAGCGAGCTGGAGAGTCGAGCTTAGATCAGTGGAGCGAACCACGGACCAACAGAGAGAGAGGAGGCCATGGGGAAGTATCTTCCTCTAAGCCCCAAATCTCTGCTTTCTTGTCTTTCATTCTGACTTTTTCCTCCTCTTTCCTCCCCCAGCACAGCAGCAGCAAAGGCACGAGCTGAGGCCAAAGCAGCCCAAGCTAAAATATAGGCACAGCAAGAGATGGAGTTAAAATTGGAGAAAGTTAAAACAAGACTGGACACACTTCAACAGTCGCAGCAACAGGAAAGTCAGCAGCTAAAGGTGTCTTTGCACCAATCAGAGGAAATTATGCTTTAAAGTATGAGCACACGTCATTTTATGCTACGCATGTTAAGTGAAATTGATCTGTTCATTAAGAAAACATTACAGTGAATCCAATGCTAATTTTTGTTAGCGCTTTAAAGGGAATTCCCATTATGTGTTAGCATTAAGCTAACAGACTAAGTGCTTCTGTCTATAGCATAAAGCAAACATAATATTATGTAGCTCATAATTACTGTCAATAGAGCGACCAGTGCATATCGCCACCGCGGGACACTTCTACAGCGCATTGTGAAAGTCTGTGTGTGTGTGTGCAGATTGTGAGGTATGTGTGTGAAAGAGAGAGAGAGAGAGAGAGAGGGAGAGAGAGAGAGAGAGAGAGAGAGAGAGAGAGAGGAGTGTGTGTGGCGAGGAGAGGGAGACAAGTCTGTCTCCCGCTGAGGCTCCGATTCTGTTTAGTTTTGACTTCATCTGTCTGCAGCTAAAAAAAGAATAATTGTAAATGATAAACTGGGTTATTTTTTAAGTCTTAACTATTATTCAAACTTATCAACTTCTATAAATGTTGTTCGTTAGGTTGTAAAAAAAATTATTAAAGCAGGTAAGAAAGTAGGTAGAGGAGAGGAGTGTGACTGTTTACTGATTTTTAAGAGTCTAGTTAGAGCATGTGTGTTTTCTTTGTCTTTTTCTTTCCTTTCTTCTTGCAAATATTTTTCTAAGTTCTCCACTATTTGATTAACTGATTGATCAGCTGTTTATGACAGTCAGTTGTCTGTCAATGGAAAGTTCAGCCCGTTCTCCTGAAAATAAAAAGCCCACTGCTCTGAAAATACACATTTTGCTCTGTTGCTAAAAAGATCCCTGAAGTTCCTTCTTATAAAGTTGTACACTGTGTTTTCAGTGATACGCCGTGGCTCTGCACCTCTTCTTTCATCCGCCGCCTCTCTCTCTCCTCTCCTCCTCATGAGGAGTAACGCTGGTGGTGCAGCAGCCAGCAGACGTGTGTTGGTCCAGAGGATAACGGCGGCTCAGAGGCCTGTTGTCCTGGTTGCTAGTGTCAGGGAGATGGAGGGTCATGCATACTGATGCTGTTTGAACTTCTCCTAAAGTGATTATTTATGCACAGCCGGACTCGCTTGGCCGAGCCAGGATTAACTTCATGAAAATGCAAAAGGGCATGTAGGCAGGCACGCACAAACACACATGAGTATGCACTCACACACACACACACACACACACACACACACACACACACACACACACACACACACACACACAGTGGCGTGCTTTCATGGCCCAGTGCCTAGCTTTCTCCTCAGTAGTTTGAGGACAGGGCACCTCGAAACCCCCATGGAGCCTTCACACTAACGTCTCCATGGAGATGCTAAAGAGATTAGCACACTATGCGCCTGTGTGCACATGTGAGTGTGTATATGTGTGTCACCCACGATGAGAGTGGTGGCAACCCTGCATGGCGGTTTAAACTTTAACCAAATCATTTTTTCTGCCATCAATCAACAGGTAGCAGTGAGTGGAAGTGAAGAAAGGGGCTGTCTTTGTCATCTTTGTCCAAAAACAATGTCTCACTAAATAAATGACAGACGTGTAACCTCCCATCCATCCATCCATTCATCCATCCATTCATCCATCCATTCATCCATCCATCCATCCATTTATTTACTGGAGCCTGTGTGCCTCAATGGACAGAGCTCAGCATTAACATGTTTTATTCCCACCAGTAACACATGCTGAAAATGATGTTCATACTTCATATTCTCAAGTTCTGCAAAATCTAAAAATAAACAAGAAACTCTACAGTGTGCCAAAGACAATAAAGGTCCAGTTTATGATATTGTTCAGTCATTTGATTTTGGTAAACGACAACAAACAGACCAATTTCACAACAAACAAACAGGAAATCGTACATCATGGAGCAGCGTCAGGTTCTGTTCATGTTGGAGTAATAAGAATATCAGTCTATATCGGTATCATTATATCTGTTGTCCAATCTGCATCTACTTAAAAACTTTTTTGTGTGTTTGTGTATTTGTGTTTTTGATTTAAAGTTAATTATAATTATTAAAAAATACGGATGAAAGATTACTGTTTCAGAGCCCTGACTTTATATATAGACAACAACTTTTAGGTTAGAACTGGGTTAGTATAGATTATGGGAAGGGGTTGACAAGCATGTTGCTTTTTCCTACTTAGTTTCAGACATAAAATGTCTGTTAAAAAAAAAGACAAAATCATCATAATGTGTTTGGTTTGTTTGAACTAAACAAACATGTTTTCTTGCATCTGGAGAACAAGATTTGCAGGTCAGAGCATTTCTGCAGCTCTACAGTACTTCATTATAATGCTGTTTGTCACAAAAGAATTGCAGCATTTTCTACTTTTAATATTGCAATTTGGGTAATATTTAAATTTTAACTGTGCAGTCTGATCACAAGTGTGAACCAAGTTTGAGGGATCCTTGCAAAAAATGTGTTTATGTATATTACATATTTTGTAAAAGGAATACTGGCAAATATAACTCAAAATCAGAATTTTTTACACACCAACATTTATATCGACACCAAAACTCCAGTATTGCTTGGCTGTTTATTAAATGAAAACATAATTATGAGTATTATATTGCATTTCTATCATATTATACCAATAAATCCCTGTAAATCTTTAAGTAGAGACCTGCACAGAGACAATGAAGGCAGCAAAGCATGAAGAGAAGCAAATATTTTAAACTCTTGCCCCCCACCACACCACCCTCCTGTCTTTCTCCTCTGTCCCTTCCAGCCGGTACCTCCTGTCCTCTGCAAACACAACATCCTGAAAGTTTCAGCTCTCACTTTCTTTGTCTGACTGTCTCTGTCTCTCCAGAGGGTGTAAGAGCAACAATCCCGTCCTCTTTGAAGTATCAGACAGTGTTCTGTATTACAGGGGACGGACACACACACACACACACACACACACACACACACACACACACACACACACACACACACACACACGCATGCATAAAATCAGCTTTGGGTAAAACAGGCAGCAGAGCTCGCGAGTTTGAAGCGAGCCAAGTTATTATGGTAACCCCAGAGAGGCCTTCCTCCCTCCACTCCCCTCTCAGCCGGCCCACCTCGGGGTGCTTTGAAATGAGAGAGGGAGGGTGAGCGTAGATAAACAAGGGATGAAGAGGAAGAGCAAGAGGAGGGGGGCGGGGACACAAACAGCATCCCATACTGAAGAGGTCTCCCACTTCCCCTCGGAGAATGAAAACACACTGATAAGGACGGGGGGGTGAGCAAGACTGACCACTTCCTGTGTGCTGCTGAGAAGGTTGACATGGAGAGAAAAGAAATATTAAGACAGATGACAAAAAAATAAAGAAATGGAGTGTCATAAAGAAAGCACTACACGATGAAGAAGAAAATATAAGCTGTAACACTTAACTTTATAGGTCAAATGTGTGAGATTTAGGGGGCTTATTGGAAGAACATGGCAGATTTGACCGGTTTGGTAGCTTGTTCCACCATCACAGAGCCATAAAGTAGAAGAGTGTAGCTCATGACTTTTGACCCTGTTGTGGTGGTTCAATCCAGTGTCTTCGGCAGAGCGCGGTGAGCAGGAGGGAGCGTACACCTGGATGTGGGAGTTCAGGTAGGTGGGAGCAAGTGTGTCAGGGTTTTAAATTTGACACTGGCACAACTGGAAGCCAGTGGAGTGATCTTAACAGCAGGGCGACATTGAGTTGTTTTTGGATGACTGAATACTATCTGCGGAGGTTTGAGCGTGCACAAAGGAGAGCCCGAACCAGGAGTTGTGCCTCATGCTCAGGCAGGTAGTGTTCTGTTCCCCCTCAGCGTGCTCTCTGTGAGCTCGTTAAGATCAACAGATAGCTAAACTCTTAAGGGGCCTTCACATGACAAGAAACTTGCTCTTCGCTCACCGCCAGGTAGGGCGCAGAGGCGCCGGGCGGACACGGAGGAGCTCAGGTATACGTCATCAACAAGTGCGAGCTATTCACCGTTGCTAGGCAACACCAAAAGGACGAGGAGGAAAAAGCAGACTCCTCTTCTACAAAAACTAACCACAGCTCTATGTAACAACATGATAGGATTTACTGTTGCTGAGCTAAACGACAGTTTATCTAAGCTACGAAGCACTGATCCTGTCACTGTGTCTGCCTGGAATAGCGAATGTACACAAACAGCTAAGCTAACGTTAGCATTGTATTTAAGTGGGTCAACTTTTGCCTGGATGACTTTGATGCTGCTCTCTGGGACAGCCTCTGTCTCTGTCCTCTCTATGTCACTAATGTCCTGTTTCTTTAGGTTTTGACTGAGAGGCTGAAACTTTTAATTTTTCTGTTAGATCTTCTTTCTTTATGTTGTCAGTCTGTTGGTTCTGAGACTGGTTTTTAGTGTTGACGTCCTGCTGTTGTTTATTCAGCATCTTTGTTTGTTGGTGCCTGTCAATATAAAAATCACTATTAGAGTCTGCTGTCTCTGCTGTAGATCTATAATAAATGCAATATGATTAGCAACAACACTGAACTAGCACGAGGCTCTAGTTGGTTGAAAAGGTGTACAAGACACCAAAGCCTTGCTGTCACGGCCCCTACGCACTCGTTACTGGTCACGCTTTGCATCATGGGCCAAGGCACATGAAAATAGGCCTCATGTTTTTCCCTGCGCACTAATTGTTTTTTGTCTTATTATGATCTGAGGTGCCAGGCAGTTTTATAATTATGTACATTCAGACGGACATGATCACATAATATTTGTCAACTAGGAAGCTGTCTTTACTTTTACCCTGCAGGCCGATGTTGTTTGTTTTGTCAGCTGACAATCACGCGGTTGTTACTGCTGGCTGACTGATAAAACTCGGAGAGGACCACGTATGACACATTTGGGTCTAAGGGCATTTTTCCCCTGAATCCAACAGATCTGACCTTTCACCTTGTTGCCATAGAAGTATATTCTGACTTGAAGCAAACTGTCATTAGCTCATCAGGAAGGACACTTTAGACTCTCACAAAACAGGAAGTCAAAAATGGGATTAAAGAGGAAATGATGTCACGCCTTACTGTCATTCTTCCAGTGTGATTATGGAGTCGGTGGAAAGTACATCGAGTCATGTCAGGGGGTAAAAAGAAAAAGGAAGAAGGAAAAGTGAGATCAAAGATCTCTGCAAACAGAGCAGGTCCATCACGCGGCTGCTCTTCCTCTCTCTCTGTCTCACACACACTCAGACAAACCTCTCAGTCACCTACATTTCCACTTTGCAAATTACAGCCTGAATTATGGCCCCCACCAATCATGGCAGGCATCTGTCACTGACCCGCCAATCACGGTCCTCTGGGGTGCTTGTTGCTGTGCAGGGCGGTCGAGTCAGACTTAAAGTGCTCATTTTCTGTTGAAGCCTGTAGTTAAAGGCCCTGGGAGCAGGAGGTCGGCCATTTTGGCGCCCTGCAGACCCTCACAGAACTGACGGGGATTGTGGAATGAAAATACTGAATCCAGTTTGTATCATAAAACTCTTCACTTTACCATCTCGTCTTGTTTCGTTCAATGCACCCTGAGGAGACATTTATCAGTGACAAGTTTTATAGCAGCATGGTCCAAAATTTCTAAGTGGCAGATGCCAGATTTGACATGGACTGTCTCAAAATAGATGGTTCTGCAAACCTGCTATGTGTGTGAATCACCCACAAACTATGCAGGAGCTTTTCCAAGCTGTGGGGAGCGTTTAAGATTGTGGAGTAACAGACTACACGCGGGGTGGATACAGTCATATTGTTCTGCAATTAAATCATAATCTCTTACAAGGACAAGAGAATGTGTGTACATTTTGGTGTGCACGCCAATTTTAGCCTTATTCTTTGAGCTGCAATCCCAGCAGAGTCAAACAGACCTCGGAGAAATGGTCACACTCAGAAATATATCCTTTAATGTGTTTACTTGATCATGTCCTGTAATCTGATCTGCCACACGATGATCATACATATGAAATGATATTTGGAAAATGAGGTTGTGCTTCAACAAAGGAATTTTTAGTGGCGTGCTAAACCCAAAATCCGGTGAACATATTCCAAAAAAATTTAAAAGAATGCACATCTCAAGTCTCCAAGTAAAGGAGGCCAAAATATTCACATTTCACTAATTTATTTGGCTCATTTCACAATAAACAAAGACTCAAGTGTTTTGGCACTGGCATTCATCAGAGCGTTTGCTCTGAAATGTGAGTATTTTGTCCTCCTTGACTTGAAGACGTGAGATGTGCTACCCTTTAAAACTTTTAAATTAAATTATATATTTCTGAGTGAGACTCTCTTCTCTATGCATGTATTTACAACCTGTCAGTCAGTCAGGACACAGTGACAATCCATCAAGAAGTACGAGGCTTTGACGCTTCAGTCAGTCTCTGTTGTAGGATGATATCAGTATACAAAAGCACAATCAAATGGTTTCACTGGTCGTCCCTCTCAAGACTCTGTACTGGAACTGGACTTGGTTTGACTTAGATTTGCTTTAATAAAGTATAATTTATATAATATTATATGGATTTATCTGGTTTGACAAGACTTGTGACTTGACTTGGACTCGCTCCAGTAGACGTGCAGTAAAAACAGCTCATATAAATAATCCTGAGTGATGAAGACATTATGGTTGCAGATTACAGTGCGTTTTGCACGTTACCATTTTGAGTTCAACTCTGCTGACCTTGAGTGTGTGTGACACATCCAGTCAGAAATGAGCGTGTGTGTGTGTGTGTGTGTGTGTGTGTGTGTGTGTGTGTGTGTGTGTTGGGATGGAGTTCCCTGTATAATCTGGACCGAGCATGATGAGTAATCCTTCATCATGACTTACCTCACAGGCTCATAGCTCGTCCTCAGGAAATTAGAGAGCGTCCAGAGATGTGTGTGTGTGTGTGTGTGTGTGTGTGTGAGTGTGTGTCATTTCACAGGAGTCCAAGCGTACAAGCGTGTGAGTGTGTGTGTGTGTACTGGTTTGCTTCTGTTTGTGGGAGTGTGTGCATGTGAGCAAAGCTGTTACTGGTGAGTGGTTTGTGTATTTGTGTGCATGTGTGTGTGTGTGTGTGTGTGTGTGTGTGTGTGTGTGTGTTCCCGCAGTCTGGGATCAGCTGTGTGTGTCCTCCTAATCACAGTCTTTAAGGTTGTGTGATCACAGGCCTTGCCGAGCGAACTAAACCAAACTACTGACTGACAGACACACACACTCCCACACACACACACACACACACACACACACTCCCACACACACATAAACAACATGGGCATGCACATTTATCCAGACACACACATTTATGCACACTTTCATTATTATTATTATCAACATTAACAGAGGTGCTACAATTTCATAATTACATAGAATATCGATCAAAATAAGCATTTGATTCTCTCAGTATTTTTTTTTCTGTCCACTCCTGTCTACTAGAGAGTGACACAGGAGTGAATTTTCACCTGTCCTGTCCCATTCCCACAAAAATACACCTGTCCCGTCCCTATCCTGGAGGTGTTCCCGTCAATCCACAGCCCACATGTGACATTACACACATTTAATGTATAAAAAACAGTTATTTTCTTATAATTCCTGCTCATGCTCACTCGGTCCCGTCCAGCTCCTGTTATGAACAGTGGAACTGACCCCGATGTCCCGTGAGGTTCCTGAAGAAAATGTCAGCCTCCACTGCCTACCTGTCAGAATAAAAAAAAAAAAAACAGAACTTTGAAGCGGCATAACTTTTTCAAAGTTGAATTTTAAATGAAAAGAAAAATCATCAAAATAAATCAAATAAAATTAAACTTCCTCTTGTTTCTGTCTCTCCTTTTCTCACATGTACACAAACACACACACACTTACTCATCCTTCATGGTCACTGTCATCACACTAAAACACACACACACACACACACACACACACACACACTCCCTGTTTGACCCTCCACAGTCGATGTCGGTGGGATTCAGCAGCTCCCAGGACAGAGAGGATGGGCAGGGGGCTGCTGTGTGTGTGTGTGTGTGTGTGTGTGTGTGTGTGTGTGTGTGTGTGTGTGTGTGTGTGTGTGTGTGTGTGTTACGAAGAGTCATCTTTACTGAGATTACTAACCTTTAAATACGGCTAATTAGAGAGGTGTCGTGTCACTGCTGTTGAAAAGCGGTCCACTGTGAGAGCCAATGACAGACTAGGATCCTCCTGGGTGTCTTGAGGAGGGACACGTTATGATAGGGATGTGGTGCGCTGTGTGTACGGCCTTCGCTGTCATGTGGCTCAGGTCAGGGAAACACTGTGTGTGTGTGTGTGTGTGTGTGTGTGTGTGTGTGTGTGTGTGTGTGTGTGTGTGTGAGCGGCTGCTTTTGTGTTTGGTTTAGAGCCGCACGAAAAAGTTAGAAAGATTTTTTGTTGTCTTTAGCAGTGTCAGAAGTAACTAGAGATCAGTTTATACACAAAGCAACAAAAGATATACACTATATTTATGTAAACTATATTTACAGTATTTTCACTGCTTTACTTTGCTGTCAAACAGCCTTTTTTGGCGGTAAACTGCCGTAAGCAAAATAGCGCTCTTTCCAAACCAACAAAACTCCATAGGCAAAATCAGTAATTTTACTTCACAGAATACAGGAGTTGCTGGTCTACTGCTGCCTCGATCTGATCATTTCTTTGTGTTATTGTGTGACTGCTGAGTTTTAAAATGGTATTACAGATTTCACAATATCACATAATAACACAAACAAACAAACAAACAAACAGATGGAGGCAGCGCTCAACCAGCAAATCCCATCATCTTCAAGATGATGACAGCAAGCTGACAGCAGATTGACGATTTGATTACAGATGTTGTGACGTTGTTCTGTCACTGACAGAAATCTTGGTGGTCCTACACACACACACACACACACACACACACGCACGCACGCACAGCGATAAGAAGCCACCAGGAGCAAAGTGTTGCTCTACACGTGGCGAGCGGAGCAGCGATGGAATGCCCAGCTCGTGTTTTGCAGGGTGGCGGGTGTGAGTGTGAGGTCAGGGGTGAGGCGCTGGGGGTGTTTGTGTTAGGGGAGGGTCCCGACGGGGTCAGAGGGTAAACCGTGGGGTGAAGGGTGTTGTTTGATTTTTGAGGATGCATGTGTTTTAGCGGGGTCGGTGAGAGGCGGGGTGACTGCGGTCGCTGGATGAGACTGTACGACTGAGTCAGAGCCAGATGTTTTGTTGCATAACATGCATTCAGCTAAATTAATGGACATACTGTACGATGAAACACAATATGGGGAAATACACGTGCGGTGTTTGAGAGACCCTCTGTAAGCACAGATAAAATGACAAAAACCCAAAGTGGACTTGAGTAGAGTTTCCCGGTATCTGTACTTTACTTCAGTATTTACTTTTCTGACAGCTTTTTACTTTCACTTCCTACATTTTAACACAAATATCTGTATTTTCTACTCATTACATTTCCAAAACAGGCTTGCTACATTACTTTTAATGCATTTGCAGGGAATTATTGATCATTTTTATTTCTTTCCATCAGTGACAGGTTCTACCTAAATGGATTGGACAGTAACACAAAGAAAAGACAATTCCTCTGTGTATCCATCAGTTTATATCACACATGACAGACGCCACAAGACGAACAGGCTGTAAAAGAAGTAATAGGATGAACAGAGACCGAGAGGGAGACTCGACTGCAGAGAAAAGATGAAAAATGAACAGAAAACAACCAGTGGAAATGTCCTTCACTTTTATATTTTAAGTACATTTCACAGCTTGTACCTTTTCACATTCACTTGAGTAAAAAAGTTGAATTAGTACTTCTACTTTCAGCTATCTTTATTTACACAAGTATCTGTACTTCTACTGGTGTAAAGAATATGTGCACTTTTCCAACTTTTGTCTGCAAAAAGCCTCATAAGAATTAATGAAATTATTACCAAAGTAAGAAAGAAAAAGAGAAAAAAAGAGGGATAAGTAGCATCATCGTATAAGGACATTTCAAAATATCAGATGCTGAGAAAAAAAACTAAAACCTAATGGCTTCTAAATATATATGTTACTGTAAATTACAAAGATAGTAAGGTCAGAAAAGTGGTGAACTCCAGAACTAGTGTCAGAATTGTTGCAGGTAAGCAGAACAAAATCATTTACTGAGCAGATTTCTGCAGGAAAGGGTTCATTGCTTGAACAGAACAAATCACCCCCATCGTACCCAGATCAGGTGAGGAAGAAGAGCTGTTTCTTAAGTTTTTTTGAAGCTCATGGTGGGTGTGGGCATGTTCAGATGTTTTCAACAACCCTGGATGAGTACCTTTTCTTCATCTTCATTTTGGCACACTTAACACATCACGCTCTACTTTACTCTACTTTACTTTACTCTACTTTACTCTACTTCACCACACCACAGACTGTATGCAGCTTCTGGCTGCTAGCCGTGGTAGTGGTCCAATCACGTGTTGCATACAAACAGTATTTTTCTTTTATTGATCAAAAGTTGATCAAAATAATATTCAGCAACACATGTAATTAAAGATATCTGTATTAAAGGGTCACAGTGAAATAAAGATCAGGATTCTTCTTAGACCAGTTGTGGTTTTGGGGTGGGGTTATGGTAAGTAAGTAAGTAGACGTGTGTTTCTGTGTGTGTGTGTGTGTGTGTGTGTGTGTGTGTGTGTGTGTGTGTGTGTGTGTGTGTGTGTTGCTGTCAACGGGTCAGTGAGATAACCACTGACCTCCTGTCAGATCTCACCAAGTGGATGACCCTGTCACTACAACCTGCAGGCTCCGCCCACCGCTATCAACACCACAGGCTGAGAGTGTTGAGTCGTCAGGTGTCTGGATTGTATCTCTCACACACACACACACACACACACACACACACACACACACGCACACACGCTCGACAACTCACCACATCAAACGTTGACACACCACAGGGATTCACAGCTCAAAAAGTTTCACTCTAAAAGTTTTTTTTTTTTCTTTCTACTTTAGCGAGGATTTAAAGGAATAGTTTGGATTATTTGAGGCAGTTATCACTGCGTCAGTCTGTTAGGTTGTTTGTGTTACTGTGTGACTTTGGTGAATACAAACTATCCTTGTTAAACACTGGACAACAAACAAATGAACTGATCGAGGCAGCAGTAGACCAACTACTCCTGTGTTCTGCATGGAAAAATGAGTGATTTTGTCTATGTTTGGTTAGTTTGGATGGAGTGATGTTTGGCTAAACAAAAGTTTCCTGTCAGGCTGTCTGATGGCAAAATAAAGTGGTTTCAGGTAGACTTTTGCATGGCTAAAATACTCTTTATCGCTGACTCTGTCCACAGCAGGACATTGCTTAGCTTCTGCGCTGGTTCTTCTCTCTGCTTCTCCTAACTGATGGTGTGCTGATCACCAATACACTGACTATCGATAACTACCTCATACAACCCCACTTCAAATAATCCAAACTATTCCTTTCACCAGCTGTCCTTTAGATAGTACATCCAGATCTGAATATAGATCTGCTCCTGTTCCAGTTCTTTATCCTCCTCAGCTGTGGCGTGTGTTTCTGATTAGATCCTCTGCTCTTCCTTGACGTCAGCAGGGCTGCTCCCCTCGGGTTACATTCAAACGAACACCACGCTCACACCTGGGAGATGCCCAGCTCAAACCACAGGAAGCGCTGCAGTGGAAAGTGCCTTGCTCAACGGCAGCTATAGAAATCTAATCTATATCTTTAACTGCGGGTTTCCACTAATAAAAATCCTCTCTGTGACCGTCATATCGCGCCACGGTCGCCCTCCTCTCTGCCTGGATGTGTTTTTGATCAGATTCCGTCTTCTTCCTTGACGTCAGCGCGGCTGCTTCCCCGCTCGGCTGTTTATTTTCATACAGATCCCACAGTGATGAGAGTTTATGTGACTGCGATACGGAACAAATGAGAGCCGAGGAGCTCTGCTGGCTCAGGGAAGGAAGCAGAGGCTTGGCGGCCTCCAGATACCTGCTGTCAGACGCTTTCACGCTCAGCTCCTCCAGAACAGATGCACAGACGAGCTGCTGGCCCACAACTCCTATTTCTGTACAAGAGGAGTTATTGTTAGACTTTTCACAAAAAAACCCTCAAAATTTCAAGGCAGTAGATTTTTGAGATTTGATCCCGACTCAACTTTTAAATTCTGAAGTCCTACCTACTACTGATCTGAGAAAAAAGACAAATCAGGTTTGTGGGTCACTGTGACCAATTATTATTTTGTTTTTTTAATCTAAAACTCAAAGATTCAAGTTTATTTAAAGCAGAAAAGTAAATTATCTCAACTCAAGATTATAGGTCAGCAACACTTTTTAAACTTTATTTCAAAACGTTTTTGAGTTAGGCTCAAAACTCAAAAATCAAAAAATGAAATTGAAGTTAGAAACTCTCATTTCCTGTTAGTTTTCTGCTCTTCTATCTAACAAAGGAAGGAAGACCCCAATGTGTGTGATTGTTGCTTTGTCTTGTGATGAAATTATTAGATAAAGCTTAAAAACAAATGCACAAATGGAAATGCAAATGCGAGCATCTAATGGTTGTTCTGTTTGTTTTTTGTTTTATTGGTAACCAAACCATCATTCTGATGCAGCGCGGCACAAACTGGACAAAAGAGGCTGGAGCAAAGTGAGCATATTTTTTAGAATGACTAAAACATTATCAGCTTAATTATTGCAGGTGTCACTCAATCATTGCTAATCACATTAGCTTCTCGCCCTTCTGCCTGTTTAATGGACTTGTTCTCTCCAGAGACAACGCTAATGTGTTTAAATTTACACAGTGCAGATATCGTTAAACGCCCACCAAAAATGCATCCAGGGTGGATATTCACATTAATGTTTAATTTGTCTGCCTCTGTTTTGAGCAATAAAAGGCAGAAAAAAGGCACAACTACAAAATGATCTTCCTACTGACACTGCACCATGCCTGTGTGGACGTGTGTATGATCTAAGAAGCATCTATAAAGTTATTTCTGTGTGTCATTGGTGTGTTTTCCAGCCTCTGTACTCGTGCTGACAGCACAGCTGAGAATCCCCCTCTGTGATTGAGACGTCACATTCAACATGTAGCCTGTCCATCAAGGAACACAGCAGGTTATTCTTACCCATCTGTCTCAGCACACAACATCTCTTCATTTCTGACCTCTCACTGTGGACGCAGGTGGTTGTCACTGCTCCGATCAGGGCAGTAAAATCATCTTGTTAGTATATCTGACGTCCCAACAGTCACATGGGATACAGATGACACGGTTTGGACAAGAAGAAGCGAGGACACTTTTGACTGCAGCACCACATGCCAGACCTTGAATACGAGTCACGAGCGGCTGATTTATTAGATGAAATGTTACAGATTCTTGTGGGGAGCCTGGATCATTGCTGGAGCAGAAACCAGGATGTGGTATATTCATAAATACCTTACAAATATATATATACTGAGAAATAACAAGCACATATTGGGCTTAATCATGTTGGGTTAGCATGCTAGCATGCAAACATTTGCAAATCAGCACTAAACACAAATAGGAATGTCACTGGTTTTCAGGTATTTTGTCATAAACCAAGTTATTGGACAAAAGGAAATTTTGACCAGATGATGGTACTGGATGGAAAATTCCAGGATCAAAGTTATTACAATTTGTTTTTTTCACTCTGCTGAAGTAATCAGAAAACAGACTTTTTCCAAACAACGGTGCAAGAAATATCTGTATCCATCAGATTTTTTATGCTTGGATGCATCCCTACTGAGAACCGAGGATATATGCACCAAATTCTTTGTCAAGCCATGTTGAAGATGGAATATTTCACAGGAAAAGGGAAAACTTTGTCCTGCTGGCGGCGCTAGAATTAGAGTCAAAGGATCACCAAGGCCAACAGACTCGAGTAGCTGTTCTACACTTCATGACAAGCCATCTAAAAGTTGTGAAGATATTTCACTTTGAACTACAATGTCGACCTCATGGTGGCACTAGAGGAAAAGTGAGGGGTTCATCCTCTAGAGACCTGCATCTCTACAAAATTTCATGGCAATCTTCACAAAGGAGCTAGCTGCAAACGTTTAAGACTCACACAAGCATAGAAGTGCTGAGTACTCAGCATTACATATTTAAAAGATGTCCCTGTTAAAAGGTGAGACATTCGGTTGGTGATCACGAGGTAAATCAACCATCAGTCAAGACAAAAAGAATTAAACTTTGCCCTAAAGATGCAGATCTCTCACAACCTGCAGCAGCGAAATTCTGTCTTTTTTATATGGTCCTGTGTTCTTCATTTTTGGTTTACAGCCCTCTGAGAAGTTGTGTAAACTCTTCCTCCACATATATGAAGTGAGCTTTAATGGATTTAGCAGGATTCACTCTCCACTTCAGGCCTCTCTGTCGTGTTGAGGAGCCACAGATTCGAGGGCAGGCCGAGGCGACGCTGCAGGTTTATTGAGAGCATGTGGAACGTTTAGTCAGTGTGTCTACAGATCATCAGATCGTGATGCATTCAGAGGTCTTCCTGTATGCTTTGTTTACATGCGGTCCTGTAAACACACCGCACAATGTTGCTGTTGTCAGCAGTTACATGCAAACTGTCGCCGATCTGATCACATAACACAGAGTTCAGCCACGAGTTTGACTAAACAAATGAGGGTGACTGCCCTGATGTGGCCTATATAACACAGAAACACACACACACACACACACACACACACACACACACACACACACACACACACACACACACATACACACTCTTTACATGAATGCATCTTACATGCACTTGCTTTCTCTCAGTAATCCAATGACACTCACCCCCTATAGGCCACGGTGAGTCAACCAGCCCCAGGGTTGCAGTGATTGATGACTTCAGCCAGGGCCAGGCTGCAACCACAGACACACACAAACACACATTACTCACCCCAAAGATAAGCAAATGGTCCACAAACCGCCAATGGCCCTAAGTGCTCCACAAACACAGGTAACACTGGCCTCATTTCAAAAGGTTTCATTACTTAACCACAGCCTCTACGGCTACCGCTGCAGAACAAAAAAATAAAAACCTGAGAGAGGCTGCTCTGCTTTCATCTCTTCGTCTGCTAACACACGGTCAGATCAGATCAGCGGCTCTGTCCTCAGCAGGGATGCCCTCAGCGATGACGTTCAGTCTGATGAATAATAAGATGCATGTGAAACTTTCCGAAAGATGAGTTGTTGTCCTGCGGGGGTGAGGAGGTGGAGAAGGTGCAGATCTGGATCTTTGACGTAAAGTGAACCAACAGACGAGGGATGCGGCATAATTAACTCATGACATGGATGAACCAGTTTGTTGTTTAGCCCGCCCTGATGATGCAATACGTCTGACAGTTTCTGTCACAGGACTGAGCCTGGAGGGAGGATAACGGGGCCAGATGTTACCAAGGAGACGGGTAAGACTAGTTTCCATCCATCTGGTACAGCTATACACAAAGATTGGAAGTAACTAAGTACAAATACTTTGTCTCTGCACTTGTTTTTATTTTCTAAGAACTTTTTACTTTGACTCCTCTCACTTGTTGACCTTGTAGCTGCTTTATGCTTTACAGTCTGTTTCCAACGGTTAAATGACTCGTCCTGGACCAACACTGGACTAGTTTCAAATGCTGCTGTCCTCATTAGTCATATAAACGCAAAAACATGGAAAAACGGTTAAAAAAAAAATGAGAATACTGTCCACAGTTGCCCTTGTCCACAAAGGAGGAAGCAACAAACTCTTCTGAGCTCCCATTCAAGTAGCATTTGTTACTCAGAAGACAGATTTTCTTTATAATGGGACTTAGAAGCCCTACTTTCCATCTTCTGCATCCCCCTCTTGCGCAACAGGCCAGAGCAGGCAGATGAAAGACACGTCCAGAGCGGGCCCCGACTCCAGCCCCCCTCCATCCATCACAATCAACGCCAGCATTGGGCCCAATTAGGCCCCCGGAACACTCAGGGCCACGGCTTGATTGTTAACACTGTGAAAACACAGAGAGGAGGCGGGGGGCAGAGGGGGTGGATGTGGGGCGATGACGGGACGCTGAGAGCTCAGGGGGAGTTTGGGCAGAGATGGAGGGGAAGAGGAGGAGGGGGAGGAAGGTCAGATAGCTGGCGGCCCCATTTCCTCTCTAATGGCCTCAGAACGAGGGAATATGAGGGAATGTTGCCCCGTAAAGCAGGTGACCTGGAGGAGAGGGGGGCAGCCACACCCACCTCTGAACCCTCATTTTACTTGAACAACACACACACACACACACACACACACACACACACACACACACACACACACACTGCACACAAGCCATTAAAGCAAAGAAATGGATGGTCATGCATGAGCACAATTATGCATGCAAGGAAGGCGCGTAAAAGGCACACACAGGGGAAAGCCATAAACACAAATTATGAGGAAACGGACGCCAAGCAGAGGTTGTTCCTGAACATAATCATGCATGTAACACACACACACATACACACAAAAACATGCAGTGTCATTTCCAAGCAATCCTATAACCCCCACCACCGTTAATCACTGATTTGTTTCAGTTCCCTCATTGAAAAGCCATTAAAGAGCTGCGGTGCACTTGGCTCTTCTAGTCCGCCTGATTTCCGTCTTCAGTGAGACTTACAGTAAACAGCAGAGAGAAACACCTGGGTTGGGTTTCACAAGCTGTTCAGGAATCCAATTAAATTTGTGTGTGATTCATTCCTAAGTTCTTACTAACTAATAGCTACTTTCAAGAAGCATTTATGAAACTGGGATGCTAAATAATCTAACCGTCTGCTTAAAGAGATAGTTCAGATTATTTGAAATGGGGTTGTATAATGGACTTGATCAATAGTCAGTGTATTAGCTACAGTAGAGCCCCCAGTTTGGAGAAGCAGGGATAAAAAAGGTCCATCTAAGAAAAAACTATTAATTTAAGATATAAGCTATATTTAGAATATTTTCACAGCTTTACTTTGCTGCCAGACAGCCTTTTCTGTTTGGAAACCACTGTTCTGTAAGTCAAAAGTAGGTGTGCCAAATTCAACCAAACTCCACAGGCAAAATCAGCAATTTTACTTTGCAGAACCAGTGGTCTTCTGCTGTCTCAGTATGTTAGTCTATTTGTATGAATGACTTTAGTGTTTCTAAAGGGTAGCTGTTATTAATAAAAGTCACACAACAACACAAAGAAACTAACAGATCGAGGCAACAGTAGACCAGCAGCACCAGTGTTCTGCAAGATAAAATTATTGATTTCATCCATGGAGTTTGGTTGGTTTTGAGATAACAATATTTGACCTATATAACAACAGTTTCCTGTCAGGAAAGGCTGAAAGTAAAGCTGTGAAAATAGTTTAAATATAGTCTACACTTAAACTGATATAGATTTTTTTAGGCAGATCTTCTTTTAAGTGGCTGAAATACCTTTTGGTCCGCTACATGTACATATTCAATGAGAATGAATCTCTGTGTAAGACCCAGTTTGTGGCTCCACTTAATGGACACTTTTGCTGTAACTGGGCGAAATACTGAACCTCAGAACTGTGGGCGCAACAGGCCCCTGCAGCTGCTGTGATTTAAAACACAATCTTATAAGGACATCAAGTTATCATCATTAGTTTTTCTGATCATTACAGACACAGCCAAGAACTGCAGCCAACAGGTACAACTCCTAATCAGGGTAAGAAATTCAGGTCAGGTAGTTAAACTTCCTCCTCTCTCTCCTCTGCCAACACATTTGCCTAAAAAACACGTGGACCTCGAGTCCTTTTTTTTTAGCTGTTTGTACTGTATGTTCTTGTGGATTTGGTTGATACTGATGGGATGGTGTGTATGAGTTGTGACACACTGCTCTCTGGTTAGCTCGTTGACTCAGTCAAGGTCTGTTTTCAACCGTTTTTCTGGCGTCCTTGCTGTATGTGCCAAGCTCTAAGCAAAACCTGCTGTTCCTACCATTTCTGGTAATACAATCTCACTTCATTTGGGTTAATAAGTGAAACCAACTGCGCTCTGACTCTTTTTTTTCTGTTTGTGTGAGTGTGGGTGGGTGGAAGCTGGCATGTAAAAGGCATTTTGAAGTTTTTTTTATTGTTACAGCATGCATTGTGTGTGTTGTTGTATGTGCGCATATAGGCATCAATAAAGATATCAGTGTCTAATGGTGGTTTTCTCCCAAAAAAAAGCATCGACCTGGATTTATTTTTTGTCCTTGCATGTGCGTGAGTGCACATGTAACTGTGGTTATTGAGTAATAAATGCTGACCAGATGTGCTATTTTTAGACGGGCACTTCATTCCACACTGAAGGCACCCAGATAGAGCTGTGTTTCCACCCAAAGTACCAAGAACTTTTAGGCCCAGGAACTACTTTTCAAGTGACTAAAAAGTTCCTTCAGCCTGTTGTTTGTGTTTCCACCGTGGTCCAAAGACCTGCAAAGATGAGGCAAATTAGTCTGCTGACTTATGAAAAAGACGGCTGTTTGCACCTGGTCTTTGCAGATAGGCCCATGTTTTGTGTGATTTTCTCCAGAGTCGGGCGATGTCTACCAAACTGGCTCATGACGATGTCCATAGTTCAACATTGCAGTGCAGGTTGATATCATTCCTGGGTCTAAACGTGTCTTCATCTCTGCACCACATTTCCATAACTTAGTTGTGTTTTTAAAAAAAAAATAGCACAGCAGCAACAGCTTCTTTTTATTTTCTCTCCCACATGTGAAAAAATTCAGGCAACAACTCTGACAACTTTGAAAGGACACTCTACCTCAAATACAGACAGATTTTAAATCAAGATGTGTTCCGTCTTTGTCTTTTTCCGCCCTTTTGATTTCTGATTGTTTTCATCTGCCCCTGTTTTGAATCCCAGTCCCCTTGTGTCTGGTTGTAGTGTAGGCTATAAGCCCCGCCCCCTCCATGTGAGCAGATAGGACAGACAAAATAAAACATGAAAATACAAAGAGACCAAAGTTAGTTTCTGTCATTTTAGGTAGTTCTTATCACACTGATTCTTCTACAAGTGTTAATCTTTCTGAAAAGTTTGGCTTTAATTAGTGTTTTGATGATATAAAAAGAGGGTTTTATGTTATGATTGACAGCTCTGTCGGCTGTATGGGTGGGAACTCAAAAAACGTGGCTCTAACCCTGATCACTACTGTGCAGACTCCAGCTCCAGATGATGTCACCAGAGCAAGATGTTAGTGCTCATATTCAGGATATTTTGGAGCGGGAGTCAGAGGAGACGTGTTGTCTGTCTTCATGTATGTCAGTGGCTACCGTCCAAGCAGGGACTTTTTTGGGGATCTGGATCTTAATATAGACTCTGGTCCCTGCAGTGGAAACACACTGAGTTCTTCCAAAGGTTCCTTGTCCCTGGGGAAAGTTCTTGTGGTGGAAACGTAGCTTTGGCCTGTGTTTGTCTGAGATGTAGTGGTGGCAGTGGTCTGTATTTGTTAGCGTGTAACTTAAATCCATCACTCTGCGTTGGTCTCCTGTTCTGTCAACCCCTACACCTCCTTCTCTGAAGCTGAAAGACGGAGGGTTTTTTTGACTTGGAAAGGGGGGAATCAAAGGCGGAAGGGGAGGGTTCAGGCCTGCTTGTTGAGGGTGGGGGACGTGACGGATGAGAGAACCTGTTTGGTGGACCAGCGAATGGATGTGCGGGTGTAGCTTATACCCCTATCCTCTATACAATATGGCGTAACCAGCCGCTGCCCTGCCCACATCCACAGACAGCCGTGTCTGACGGGCCTGACAACACCACTAAAGGTGTGGAATTGCGATTGTGAGGGCGTATTTTCCGTGCCTTCACGCTCTCTGTGCACGAGGCGGAGGCTGGCCAGTGGGTGTGTGTGTGTGTCTATGCATATGTGTGTGTGTGTGTGTGTGTGTGTGTGTGTGTGTGTGTCTGTGTTCAGGAAGCTTGTGATGGAGGTTGCATGTGTCCACACACATGACTGAATGGATCTCTGGAGAAGACGCTGCTGTTAATGTGTGACTGAGCTCACCATAACAAACGTGTACAATCAAACCAGATGTACAGGTCTGTTTGGCCGGCTGCCACGCAGAAAACCCCCTACACACACACACACACACACACACACACACACACACACACACACACACACACACACACACACACACAGGATGCACTGTACTGCATGCATACAGGAAGGCTGACATGTCACGCTAAGGGGTTAAAGGGGGGGTAATGATTTGCTATTAGACCAAGAGGAGGGTGTACAAACAGACAGAGTTCCTTGAGAGACTGCTCTGATTCCTGCTCCACTATGAGTGTGTGTGTGTGTGTGTGTGTGTGTGTGTGTGTGTGTGTGTGTGTGTGTGTGTGTGTGTGTGTGCGTGTGTCCTTCATGAATTCCTTCACATTCCTGAGGATCAGTGTGAGGAAGTTCAGTGTCCTGCCAGCTGTGGGCAGATTTAATGTGTCTGCCACTCAGCGAAGCACACAGCAAAGTGGTCGTGGCACTTCCTCTGGTTTCCTCTGCTCACACCTGGAGCTGGTGGACATCAGGGTTGAGCGATGTGTTAAAATTTTCCATCCAGCCTCTGTCACCCCATCAACCAGCCACTGCAGATATATTTAAAAATGTGCGTACTCCTTTAGCTCAGTTTTAAAATCAGCTGAACTGTGAACCTCATGAGGTTGCAGCCACTGTCCAGCACGTGATGCACACTCCACCCTCCCTTATGCAATGAATCAAGAATTTATTTGGACCAAAACCAGAGCTGGTGATTGTTGAGGCCGTGGAAACCAAGATGTTTTTGAAGCTGATGATGATGCAAAACAGCTGTTTCTGGTTAAATGAAACATATCTTGCCAAACCAATCCAAACCAAAACCGGTTAACCCCTTTTATTGTTTTTGGTGTTATTAATGTCACTTTAATTTTCCAATTTATGTATTTATTTTCTCTTTACTGTTATAGCTTTTACTGTGACTAGGATTTTTTGCAACATAATCTATTAATTATAGGTTTATTGTGCAAGAATCTGATGTAATTTAGCCACCTGGTCACTGATTTTCTATATTAGGAATCATGACATTCCACTCTGGTAGGCTCCTCTTTCTGGCCACGTCATGAAGAAGGTGGTTGAAACTGTTCAGTGTCCTTTCGAGATTTTTTAGCCTTGATATGCCCAAACTAAGCAAGGCTTTTAAACTATACAAGTCTGCCTAAAGTATGACTAGTGGTTGCCCCCTTTGTCTACGTTGATCAGTCTGACTTCAGGAGCACTTTGCATTCACCTGGAGTTCACTACTTTCCACTCATAAGCACAAGGGTTGAAATAAATCCTTAATTCACTGAATTAGATGTGAAAACAGTCTGGCTGTACAGGCTGTTAACTGTCACTCCTCCTCAACCTCATGCACTCGTCTGGCTCAGGTGGTGCATCACTGAGCAGTGGCTCTTCAGCAGGGCCTTCAGGTTGATTGCTGATGTGATATTTGAGTGTGTCTTTAGGCTTTTTTTCTCTGTGTGTGGGCAAACGTGTTTGTGTGCAAACTATGGAGCAAACTGCAGCCAACAAACCGCAGGAGAAAGCTGAAGGATAATGAAACGAATGATGATGTTGAGGTGGCTGGGGGGAGCTGGCTGCAGTGCTCTTGTCAGGTGTGCATCTCTTCTTCCACATGAAGAAGAAGTGAGCGGCGCAGTAATTATCAGTTGGGATTCGGGTAATTGAGGAGCAGCAATTTGTGGCCACATTTAAGGCTTTAAAACCTTCAACAGTGGGCCAGTTTCCTCTGGAGGAGAGTGCCGCACGAGGGGAAATCCACCCCATAAAAGAATGTGCGTGTTACTGCAAGCTCTCTAATGAGATTGCGCCGTTTAATCCAGATGTGTGAGCATGACAAAACACAAGTTATAAACAAAGGTACGACTTTGGACAGGATTAGATTAAATCAAAAATGATGCAATGAGTCATAAAATTTGAGTGCTTGAAGGCACTTTCCTAACTGCATCTCTGTTGGTGGATGAAAGCTGAACTTCTCAGGCTGCAGTCTCACTGTGTGATGTATATAAATGTATGTTACAGTATATTACCTGGGGATGTTCAAGAGGCTCTCTGGTGAGGTTTACAGCCTAAATGGGTGTATTGAATAGGCTACATGAGCAGCTTTTCTCA
Source organism: Lutjanus erythropterus (assembly GCF_056507025.1). Lineage (NCBI taxonomy): Eukaryota > Metazoa > Chordata > Actinopteri > Lutjaniformes > Lutjanidae > Lutjanus > Lutjanus erythropterus. The sequence goes on from NC_139330.1 coordinate 4,054,806, forward strand.
CTGATGCAAAGTTATTTTTGGAATGAAACAATCAGTTTTGGACGCTTCTCATGAGCTCGAAGAATATTCCAAGAAATTCTCTGTGTGCAAGAAAACCTCATGAACGAAATTAATCATTTGAAACGTTGCAGTCTGTGTGACCTCTGCTGCATATTTTTGCCAACAAAATTTTTAGCAGAATAACTATGGTAATGTAACCCCTGACCATTGGCCCAGCACCTCTCCAGGACGATTCCATTAGCGTGGATGTAGACTGTCACTGGAACGTCTCACTCTACAATGGAAGGAGGGGAAGTCGACCTCTGACCTCTCACCTTTGTCCTCTGGGTGCAGCTGGGGTCGACTCTAGGGGTTCTGCACTGCTGATGAAACTTCATTCCCATACATGTGGGTCATTAAAACACCAAATGGGATTACTTGCATCATCTTTTCCTGCTTGTGGACGCAAAATCCCAACTGTTTGCATCCTAAATATACAAACTTAACGCCCTCAAAATCCACACTTATTCCCAAACCTGTCCAGCATGCATGCTGCACTTTATCTTACATTGGTTGCACTATTGTTCAAATGGAGTTATTTGGAGATTGAGAGATATTTAAAAGGTAACTTGGTTATTTTTCAACCTGTACCCCATTTCCCCATGTTTTTCTGTCTAAGTGACTAATGGAAACAAGAGCTTTAGAAATGGTGCAACTGAGGGAGAGCGAAGAAGAAGAAGGCTAAATTCCATCAAGCGCAGCTGCATTGCGTTACAGCCGGAGCTGATCCCATTCTACACAGAGCCTGTGATTCCGCCGGCGTGTCCCAGAAGCAGCTCTCCTCTGAGTCTATTTCTGACAGATGCCGCACAGAGCAGATGAAACGGACAGGAAGTCAGACACAGAGTAGGCAGGGAGAATCTGTTTAATTTTCAAAATAAAGGATCCCATGCAGACTCACAATCATGAAGACAGCGTATCCATGGTAGAAACACAAAGAGCAAGGAAAGAGGACCTAATCAACAAGATCTGAGCAACTAAACATAATCAGGCGGGCAAAACGCTCCACTCCTGAAACGCTTCTGAAACGCTGTTAGTGGGCGCTGCAGCCGTGCGGAGGACGGATCAGAACCGTGGCGCAGATGTGCCATGTTTGGTGGAATCAACTGTTTAGCCACAGCATAATCCTTACGTATGAGCACTACAAGTGCTTGTTTTTGCCACTGGCAGGCTCTGACTGTCAAAGAGTAAGATACATTTTGGTCAACCACAAACAGCTGTTTTATATTAATATTTAAGTGTTTTAATGTCAAACTAACCAGACTCTCTTTACAAAATGTTCATTTTAATATCATCATTAGCCTCTTCATTCAAACATGACAGAATCAAAATGAAACTCATTGAAATCATCTTGGCTCGTCTTTTTTTCACTGCCCCAACGATCACCAACTCTGATTTGGTCGAACAATTAACCCTTTATTCCTGCATTGGATGTGAAAACACTGGAAGAAGAGCAAGAAAGAGAGAAGAGCAGAAATCAGAGAAAAAGTATGTACAACCAGAATATTTTCACACACACATTTTCACAGAACCACTTTTAATGGACATGGATTACAGTGTATCTTAGTTTAGCTTCTGCTGGCTGCAGCTCTCTCCCTCAATACTGGACCAACTTTAAAAAATGTCGTCTTAGACACAAAAACATGGGAAAATAGGGTCCAGGTTGAAAAATACCTTTAAGCAACTGAACATAGATTTAGCATTCTTCACTGGAAACAATCAAAAGCCTCCTCTCACACTCATGGTCATGTTTTCTTCTTTTCAAACACATGCAAATGTTTTCAAGAAAGACTATTTCTAAGAAAAGTGAGGGTGAACGCTCGGCAGCACATCTTAGAATAAATTATTAAGGGCCGTATTCTCCTCATGAGCTTAGAAGCAAATCACATAATTCAATAGGAAATCATGCATTAGTGAGGAAAATTTCATTTGGATCAATGGAAGGTATTGATGTCAACATTAATGGCTGGGCGGACTGTCGTAACCCAGTTTGCGATGGAGGGGAGGGAATGGGTGGAGAGTCGGGATGAGGGGGGGTGGCTGAGAGAAGAGTCAGCCCAGTGTAGAGGCTCTTTGTCTGGGACGGACTACAGAGATGCAAGGCCTGGCCTGGTTCTGGGATCTGGAGGCCGGCCAGGGCTTGAGGGAGAGCCAAGAGTGCAGAAGTGGCCGATCAGTCCCATACTGACACAAAGGGGCCTTTCTCTGGACCGCAGGTCTGCGGCGGCCCAGGTCTCGCACTGGGGACGTCACGCGACAAAAGGGAGGCTGACACACACACACACACACACACACACACACACACACGGACAGTGAAAGCACCCAGAAAGACAGTAGGGCACTGAGGAACATATCGCTGCTGCATCTCTTAAAAGTCTCCAAAGTTTGTTCCTTTTTATAATTTCATTACAATTAAAGGATAATAAGCTTCCTTTAAAAGGTTAGGTCAGATTATTTTAGGTATGGTTGTATGACGTACTTATCCATCATCAGTGTATTACCTACAGTAAATGGACATGCCTTTGTTTGGAGAAGCAGCAGAAGCACTGATGCAGAAAGCTCAGCAATGTACTACCATATTTTAGCCACCTAAAAAAAACAATATCAGTTTAAGTCTATTTTATGTTTAGAATATTTTCACGACTTTACTATGCCATCAGACAGAAATTTCCAACGGGAAACTGCTGCTGTTACGTAGGCCAAATATCACTTGCTCCAAACCAACCAAACTCCATTTGCAAAATCAGTTTATTTCATTTGTTTGTTATTGTGTGACTTTTGTGTTTTAAAAGGTTATTTCAGATTCACATAAGTCATACAAAAATTAAAATAAGCTAACAGATGGAGGCAGCGGCAGACCAGCAACTCCCCAGACAGCATACATACGTCCGGCTGACGTCAACCTCAGATCGTGTGTCAGCAGTCTACTCCTAAAGTCCGTAAATGCATCTGAGAAGCATCAGCCCATAGCAGGGACATGGTTTGCCAGAGTGCGGGTTTATGTGCTCCATTTCAAAGTCAGCGATAGGTCGGTTATGGATCAATACATTGCATGTTATCCAATTGGCACCAATGGAACTAAGAGCAGGCATTGGAGATGGAAAGGTTACTTCATGTCAGCCACGACTGGTCTTCATGTAAGCTCAATTTAAGCAAATATACATAAAAAATAGCTTTTTTATAAATATGACATGCAAGGTTAGCAATGTAAGTCGGGATTTAGTAACATAAGTTGTTAAGCCCCGACCGGGTATGTTAGCACAGGTGAAGAGCCCAGATGCCGACTCCTAACAGGCTAGCTAGCTAGCTAGCTTAGCAAACGGTAGTTGCTTATAAGTCACAGACCTGACCAGCAAATGTATCAACTCATTTAATTTAGCCATTGCTAGGTAGCCTGTGACACTGAATTAAACATGGGTTATCTGGAGGTCTTGTTGCGGTGCTTTTTAAAACATTTAATATATAACGTCTGTCTACTGACAGACTGACTTACTTAATGCAGATGTAATATAGTGCTGCTGATTTTGATCAAGTGCGTGTCTGTTGTGCCGACCCCTCCTCCCTGCCCCTGCTGCTGCTGCTCTTCTCTCTCTCTCTGCAGGAGGGTCGTTGGGAGGACGGGACACACCTGAGCCCGGTGTCTCACAGCCTGCAGTCTCTGTCTCTTCTCCTGCTGTCACCCAGACAGACAACACTCCAGCAGCATGAGACCAGCATGAAGTTCTCTTTTGTTTCTTCCACACACACACATTCACATGCACACATACCTGCACTACACCACTGATCCACTGACCCCCACACGTTCTGTTGATTTGCCGGTGTTTTTTGTTAAATAAGTTAAGTTTTTTTAGCCCGCCACCTCTTGTCTGTCTCCCTTTGTGTTGCAGTTGTTGAGCCAGGCTGTAACACTGTGTATGCATTTCCCTCTATAAAACATGTATGTGCACATGTTTTCCGTGTTATGTAACACAGATTCATCCGGCTCAGAAAACTACATTTTTGTGGAAGAACCTTTTTCTCTCCTCAACTCGCCGACCCCCAACCCTCGTCTCTCTGCAGCTTGTAAATGGGTGAGGTCTGGCCTGGGTTATGCACACCCAGCCCCCGCCCCCGGTCAGTTAATGAAGTTTAATTAGCTTGATTAAAGTCTAATTAGGAACCGGGGGTGAAGGGAGAGCAGTCCCTGTAAAGATGACCTTTAACCTTTGAACTTTAGCCCCTTTTCCCCCTCAGATCAGAGTGACCTGGGAAAAGGCACTAAAAGAGCCAGACGGCTGTACATGTGTGTGTGTGTGTGTGTGTGTGTGTGTGTGTGTGTGTGTGTGTGTGTAGGTGAGCATGTAGTGTCCCATTGACACAGAGCAGCCTCAGCCTCCCTGCTGTGATAACACAGAGCGTGCACACTAACACATATATACACTTTTTGTTCATGTGCGCAAACCAACTTCCCTTAATCACATTTAAAGGGTCATTCCATCAAAAAGCTGATTTACTACCATCCCAAATGAAGAGTGCTAAATTGCATGTTCATTCTAATATATTGCCTGTAGTAGTGTAAATGACAACAGGTGCAAACACTGTGGAGACAGCAGGATTTAAATGAGGGTTTTGCGTGTGTTTCAGTTAGGTGCCATGAGGAGTTTGGACAGAGAGTAGAATGACTGCAAGCTCAAAATTAAATTCAATCCTATAGAGTTGTTAATGGGAGCATGTTGTTGAGCTACACCAAAAAAAAGTTAAGACCAACACATGGAATTTAGAGGAGAAAGAACAGAACAAAATTTGGCTTAAAACTTCTTCAACTATCTTAAATAAATTAATAAATAAATAATTGCATTAATCCATTGTGCAGGACATGAGAGCTGTGTCCTCTGTGACCCGAGCGCTCAGTCGGGACATTCAGTGCCAGTGTCACGCAGACCAGGCAGCTTCTCAGCGCTTCACCTGGTCTGACAGCGGCCATAAGTGCCCTGGCACGAGGGATCGAAGACAGGCTACAGGCAGCGGTGAGGTCTCGCAGTCCAAGCGCTCCCACAGCAGAGGAGCCGGGGACTGGAGAGAGAGGAGAGGAGTGTGCTGGAGGAAAGACACGTAACCTGCAAACAAAGAAGGAAATAGAAAGACATAATAAAGATCAGTGTTCATGTTCTTTAAGCTACAGTGTCTGTCAATGTTCAGTTTCATTTGGCTGCAAAAAAATTATGTTTAATCATGGTGTTAAGGGTTACTGAATGAAAATAAAAATAAATGCACTCCTCAAAAAGCTCATGAGTAATGACTTTAAATCAGATTGTCTCCTCCTCACCACAGTAACAGCAGCCATCTCCGTGCAACGCTGGTCCGATTAGCACGTTCATTTTAATCATGTTAAATACAGATGCAGTCATAGTCACTGCAAATTATTTTCAGGCTTGGTAAATCACAGTGTGTGTGCTAAATTAGCCTATTTGCATTTTCTCCTTCCAGTGTTTTGTACAGTAGGGTAGAAACAACAAATACTCCATATTTATTGAGGCAAACATACTAAATGGACAGTGCGTGCTGTCGTGCACATTTCAAAGAATAGTATGGCATGGTCCAATCAAACTGGCTCAGACTCAGCTTGTATGTGTCCTGTATTGTCTGTGTTTTGAAGGCTGACACCTGTAGAGTTTAGTGTGAAGCTGATACTTGTGTTGACTGTGTCCCAGTAGGACACTGTGCTATTTTTATTACATGAAATAACATGTATTCACTGTTTCCCCCAGTGTTTTATTCTTGGCAAGGCAAGCAAACAGCGAGTATATCATGGGACAACGTAATCCTTACACTGGGATAAGATTAACTTTAATGACTCCCTGTGGGAGATCGGGCCACTGCAGCAGGAAACAATAAAAGACAGTAAAAATTAAATAAATGTATGTGGGAGCACAGCCAGTTGGGTTATATAAATGTAATCAACTGATAAATTTACCCAGGACGTGTGCAGTGGATGAATTATTGTAAAACAGCATCAAAAGAGTTGGATGCATGAAACAACGCTGCAGAGCACACATCACAACAGGACGACACACAATGTGAGGACATACATGACTGAACAGAGAGAAATCCCAACAGTCTGTCTCCAATTAGAGATAAATCAGAGTGAATAAAACCGCAGCATACAAGGTTGGCTCACTACATCCTTTGTGTGAGTTCACCCCCTCCTATGTAATTCTTTATTAAGTTCAAATTTCAGCAGATTATTTGTGTTTTTTGCAGCTGTGTCAGAAGAACAATAGACCGACTGTATGTGCAGTATGATACAGGATGACTTTAACTAGCGTTTCCCAAACTTCTTCTATTATCTTAGCACACACACGTCTTAAATTTTTTATAAATTAGAAATAAAAGCATTTAGGCTGAGTTAACGGGCCATCTCAATCTTTTACATTTATATTTTTTAGTTTTGAAACTAAAATGTTGAATGCAGCCAGAGGTCAGAGTGGCCTGGAGGTGATCTGACAGTGTGTGTGTGTGTGTGTTTTATAGCCTGTGAAGTGAAGATGGGGGGAGGAGGGGGGGTTAAGGTGAAGCAGGGAGGAGGGGGAACGGGGTCATGAGATAATCAACCCCCTATCAACCCCACCCACCAACACATACACACACACTGTCTCTCCTGGGTCTGTGATAACCGAGTCAAGGGCCTGGGGGGTCAAAGGTCAGGGCCCCGGCTCATAGGGAACACATGGAAGGCATAAAGAGGCTCTGGATTCCATAAAGCATGAGCGGGAACGGACTTATTTATGACTGCACGGAAAACATCACAACTCCCTCCTCCTTGTGTCCCGTCCTGTCCAGTCCCGTCCCGTCCCGTCCCGTCCCGTCCCGTCCCGTCCCGTCCCGTCCCATCCACTCCCTCGCTGACGGAGAGAGGGATGCAGAGAGGATGAGAGAGAGTTCTCTCTGCTTTCTGTCCACATGGCTTCCTCTCAAGGGCTCTCCGAAGGGGACTCAAACTTTCCCTCAAAAAGGAAATTTTAAACAGTCAAACACTGTCAGCCGCAAACTGGACGAGTAAAGAAAAGCCATGTGAGAGCGCCGTAAAACAGCAGGATATTGTGACAGGCAGTGGTTTTGATTTAGACCACAGAAACTAATGGCGCGTTGTTTGCTTGCACATGGCATGCCCGCTCTGTGTTTGGTGCACATTAAGTCACTGCCTGGACTGACTCACAGACGAAGAGTATCACCCTCAAACACGCTCCTGTCAGTCTCATTTTCTGTTTGGTACACATCTGTCTCCGCACATAGAAACTACATGTTCCATAGGTCCCGGGTTTAGACTGTAATCTGTTTCCTGTTTATGTGATTCTGTTTGACGTGAGACACACTGTATAAAACTGAGTCAATGTAATGTCACTTTAAAGGAGCAATACGTGGCAAATGCACGTGCAGACATGAGTAAAGCTGTCCAAATACTGAGTTGGAGCCATGAAGGTTGAAATCAGTGGCGGCTGGTGATTTTTTCTCCAAGGGACGGGGCGCTATTTTGAAAATGTTAACGTATGGCACCAGTGTGTTTTAATATACAAACAGGCCTTTATTTGTATTTTCTGATCTGAATAAACATTTTCACAGCCTAATGGAACTTGCTTAGTTAAGTTAAGGTGCTTCAGTTAGCATGCCTTTATAACAATTATCTTTTATGCTACAATTTGTTATGCTAAAAGACTAAATGGATGAAAATTATGAACACACTAAAACCTATTAAAAATAACAACATTTAAGAATAAAATTAAAAATAAATTAAAATATGGTATTATATTTAAAATTTTAAAATTGATATTTTGCGGCTTAAAATGTACTTTTTTGCAAATTAATTTTCCCTGAGAGATTCTGTGGTTTAATGTCTTTGTCAGGGTTTATATAAAGTACCTAGTTTAAGGTGTGTTTGTTTCCTACTTTTCTGCACAAAACTGCACTTTTTCAGTTTGTAACAGACCAACACCACCAATCACCTTCTGTCATCTCCAGTGGAGGTAATGTCACTAAGTACATTTAATCAACTTTAGTAGAATTTTGAATTCTATCCAGTTTATGCTTATTTATAATTATACTTAACTTTTTACTCCATTACATTTGCCTGACAGATACAGTCAGTCGTTACTGAAAGGCAGCATTTTACTGCACAATAGTTACTTTTACTTTTCATACTGATAACAGCTGATAATACTCATACTTTTACTCAAGTCGGGTTTTGACTGCAGGACTTTTGCTTGTAGTGGAGTATTTTCACAGTGTGTGTTAGTGTTTTTACTGAAGTAAATGAACTGAATACTTTATCCGCTCCTCCTCACCTGTCCGCAGATCACCTGTTCCCAGTGTGAGGCTGAATTCCACTGTCATCATGTTCTCCATGGTAAGAATTTATCATCTTCATCTGATCGATGTCAGTGCCAATCAGGTCCAGGTTCTTAAACTCATCTCCTGTAAAGCTTTTTTGTAATGTTCTCCACTCAAAACTTTAATTTTATGACTCCGTTCTTGCAGCTGATGCAACCACCACGTCTCACTCTGCTGTATTAATTATCAGACGTCCATCGAGCCTCTTGCTCTCTGCTGCCACCCAGAGGTTGACAGTGAGTATATCATGCTGGGCGCTGGTTCTGTGCAGCCCACTGACCTCCTACCTCTTGTACTGAGACAGTCAACTGTGCATGTACAACTTACAGTGAGAGTCACTGGGCCAGAAAATTGCACCCTAAGCCAGAAACACATGACCTATCCATAACTTTAGACCACATAAAACAGTCAACACTACATTTTATTGCAGATTATACATTTTATTCGCAAACTACACAATATTATCCATGCACATGTGAAGAAATACACAGAAATCTTCTTCACTTCAGTTCTAGGATGTGGGAAAAGGTGTGGTGGCTTCACAGGACAACTGCGATCCATTGCATTCCTACTACTTTTTAAGATACGATCTATGGTTGAAGTGAGTTGTTTCCCCTCCCCCTCAGACTCAGAGAAATCTCTGCAGGCTGCAGGAGCTCTGCAGGACGCATGCAACGTTGTAAACCGACAATAACAAGCAATGAGGAGTCCTCCAGTGGGAGTCGATCAGCTGTTTATGACTGTCAGCTCTTTGACAGTGTAAAGTTAAGCCTGTTATCCTGAAAACAAAAGCCTCCTGCTCTGAAATAACAGCCTCTGGACTTACAGTTAAAGAGGCAATTCACACCCAGATGCAAAGTTGCAGAGTTTTGTTAATATCAGCCGTGGAGATGTCTGCCTTTTCTCCAGTATAATGGAACTAAATTGCACTCAGATTTTGATGCTCAAATGCCAAAAAAGTACATTTGAAAAATTCAACAGCAGTGTCTCTTTCCAGAAATCATGACCTGATTACTCAAGATAATCCGCAGACCCTGTTGTGAGCAGTGGGATAAATCAAGTGCTGAAAACCTTGATTTTTGGTGGTTGAAAACGCTCTTTAGAGTGAATTATGGATCAAAATGGAGAGAAAAAGATTCACTAATCCTACTTTGGCCTGAGAGGAAGAGTTGAGGGGGACAGACGGAGTTTGGCCTCTTGGTTGAAAGGATTTAAAGAGGTGATCGAAACAAACACAGGAGAGTTAAAGAAAGAAAGATATACGCCGGCAGAAGAAAGACTTGACACTGACCATCTGTCCTGTTCTGGCCTCTTTTTTTATTTTTTTACTGTAGCTCAACCAAGGGTGTTAAAGCACACACACAGAGGGGCACACATCTCACGGTCATTACTATCCCGTTTTCAGTCTGTCCCCTTTGTCTCTAGTGTATAAGTGTGTGTCCGTGTGTGTGTGTGTGTGTGTGTGTGTGTGTGTGTGAGGCTGTGTGTTTCCATGGGTGTCGTCAGGTCGTTGGGCTCATCACCTAAAGGGTCCTGAGACAATGGTGGTGAGATAATGAAGACAGGAGCCAGTAACGGAGACTGACGGAGAACAATGCAGCGGTAATGGCTCTGGCACAGTGAGTGGAGTTTACTGGTCCTCACTGGGATGCTTCCTTCCTGTCCCGCTTTATGAACACACAGGAAAGACAACAACAATTCCCTCCTCCGCCTCTTTCTCTTAAATGATCCCCGTCTTTCTTCCCCTCCGTACCATCCTCTCCTGTCTCTCTCACCTTCCTCTCTTCCGTTCTCCTGTGATATAAACTTATTTTGACCTGCGACTCTCCTTTTCCCTTTTAATATTCTTTACAAATTTTTCCTTCCATCCTGTCTTCCCTCCCCTCTGCCCTACAAAAACCCAAACACAGTGACATATTTGGTCACTGAGTCAATTGACTGAAGACCAGAATCTGACTTTATGACTGTTCTAGGGCGACCAGACGTCCCAGTTTGTCGGGGAATGTCCTGGTTTCGAGCTGGGTGTCCCGAGTCCCAACAAATATCTGTAAAACATTAAAATATTTCAACTTTGACGACCAAACTGTCCCAGTTTTCATGACTATTACATAATAATAGCTATAATCTGTATTTATTTATAGCACCTTTCATACAAACATGCAGCTCAAACTGCTTTAATTATTAAAAATAAGGAATAAAAATGGGACATACATTAACCCTTTATATATAAAATAGACCAAATAAACACAAACTTGAGGCAACACTGTGCCATGATGGTAAGGAATGAAAAAAAGAGAGATATTGTTTAAAATTTGAACAAACTTTATTTAAAGGCTGAATGTGGGTTAGGGTTTTAGTTGCGCATGGAAATCTCTAAAGAAAAGATTTAAACACACAAGATCAAAGAGATCCAGAGGCAAAAGAACCACAGAACCGCAGAAGAATAGATCCACAGAAGAAGACCTCGCTGCAGGTTGTTCTTATATGAATCTTGAATCATAACCACAGTTGTCTCTCTCCTGGTTTCTTGAATATTGTGGGGATTGTTGAGGTTACTTTGCTGTCACCATAAACAGTATGTCATCCTCGTTGAAGCATCTGTAGCGTAACATTTGCTGAACTGAGGTCACAAGACTCACACAATTTGTGTCATTCACTTGGTAATCAATCAATCAATCAATCAATCAGCAACGACTGAGTAGATTAGCTGAGAATAAAACTAGACTCATGTTTTAATCAGACAAATGCATTAGAAGACAAGAAGACATGGATACAACCAACTCACGTATCTTAAAGATTCCTCTGGAATCGTAATTTTGCCCTAATTATCACTATGATGAAACATACATTGTGGACCAATTAAACAAAACAGATGTGTTTTAAAACATTTGATTATTTTTGGCACATTTATTGTAGCCTCAACTGGCCTTCAAAAAAAGTATTACTATTAGTAAAAATTGTGTATCTTAGCGATTCAGGCTATGATTCACTTTGTTGTATACATTAATAAAATTAATTATTGTATGTAGGACTGCAACTGAGTTCAAGTACTTGTTAAATAATTGTTTTCTGGGACTCATTTTCTATTAAATATTTCATAAGTATTTCATACTTTTGCCAGTATGGTCATGAAGTTGTCATTAAGTTTCATTCTGAGAGGTATTTAAATTTAACTTGGAGAACCCTGGAGGTTCCCTGGTTCAGATTTTAACAGACATTCAACAGATTGACTTCACTGTTGTTGACTGAGTGAGTGAAGCAAATCTAAGAAGAGGGTTAGAAAGATTTAATGATAAATCTACTAGAGAAAGGTGCTTAAATAAAAAGAAATGTGTGTGTGTGTGTGTGTGTGTGTGTGTGTGTGTGTGTGTGTGTGTGTGTGTGTGTGTGTGTGTGTGTGTGTGTGTGTGTGTGAGCGCTGGATTAAACAGTGAAGAAGCAGCTCTGAGAGGAAACAGTGGTTAGAAAAGAGGAAGTGTCTCCTCAGTTTTACTGTGGCAGCAGCAGGATGATATCTGCCCAGCTGCAGTGCTGAAAGATCGGCTGCTCAAAAACACACACACATTCTCTCTCTCCCTCTCTCTCTCTCTCACACACACAGAATTCCCCACCTGTTTCTCCGTCGCGATCGATGGCTGCTTTGATGCTTGGGAGCGTGGGGGTGATGGTGGCGAGGCAGGGGCTTTTGGGTACAGGGCTACACAGCCCATGGGACCCGCGGGTGTCAGGGGCACTTTGATCCTCGTTACACCGCTACATGTAGGGCAGCGGTCTCTGGAGGGGGTACCATATCCCCTCTGTCCCCCTTTCTCACACCAAGTTATCCCCAGACACCCCCCCACCTCTGCCCCAGCTCCAGTGCTGATCCTCGGGGACAGGTGAACCAGACACCAGGCGTGGAGAAACACGGACGCTCTCACGGTTGAACTGCGCTGATTATTAGAGCTGGAACACAAGCTGGAGCCAAAACACACAAACACTGTGTGCACAAAATCAGACAGGCATGTGTGCATATATGTATTTAAAGTAGTTTGATATTTTGGAACATACATGTATTTTCTTTCTTGTTGAGAGTTAAATGAGAAGATTGATACCACTCTGCAAATATAAGACTACTGCCAGCAGCTGGTTAGCTTAGCTTAGCATAAGTTAGCCTGGCTCAGTCTGAAGGCAATGAAATCCCTCTTCCAGCACCAAGTTTCAGTTTCTCTTCATTATTGTGACATTTTTTATTGCATCAAAGAGCAGAACTGTCTGTGCAAACAACATTCAGTTGTGTAGTGGATGTACTCTTTGTTGCTCCGCCGCTGTCTGTGTCAAACAACAATGCAACATGCCCGTGCGGCACGCCGTGATGTGCACCCTGAGTACTTTAATCTGACAAATAGTGATGACTGCACGAAAGAGGAGCGCTGTTTGTAGATATTGTATGGCTGTGAATGAAAACATGTGTGGTAGGAAGAATGTTCACTACAAATTAGATCAAACACGCAAACAAAACGTCATGAGAAAGACAATTTTGAGCTGGAACAGAAAAGAGGCATTTCAGCAGTAGAGCGTTTTGCCCGAATTAGCTCCTCAGATTTTGTTGATTAGGTCCTCTGTCCTTGCACCTTCTACCGTGGATTAGCAGACTATGTGGTTAAATAGTTTCTTTTCTGTCCGTCCTTATGATCGTCAATTTGCAGTCTTTTATTTTGAAAATTAACTGCATTCGCTCTGCCTTTTTTGTATTTTGTTTCCTGTCCTTTCAATCTTCTCTGCACTAAGTGACGCAGCATCTGTCAAAAATAGACTCAGCACGTATTTAAAGCGCTTCTGGGATGCACCGATGATGGAATCAAAAGCACTGAGTAGGACGGCTGCGATCACCTCCAGCTGACGCAGCGCAACCGCAACATGATGCAGCCACGCCTGCTGACAGAACTCTTTTCAGAGGAGCGTCCAGGTATATAGTAGTTAAATTAATATTTTCACTGAATCGGATCAGCACTGGTTAATGGCCCTAAATTTCTTGGTGTTGGATAGAAACCAGATTTTGCCGACACAGATGAACAATTTATAAAATACTAAAAAAAACATCCCTGAACATCACTCTAACATGTCCCACATGACAATTTCTGCAACCGCCTTCTGGTACAGAGATATTTTAAGTGTGTAAAGATGTAAAAAATGTCAGATACCCTCGTACACACACACTCATGTAAAAGTAATTCAGTATCATTAGCGTGCCTGAGCATAATCAGATTTCTGACCACTCAGTTCACACAGAGTTGAAGCGTGCTCAGGTTGAATCTAAAGAGGACTGACACAGTAACCACACGGCAGAATAAAAAAGGAATACGAGACAAAGGACCGAAGGGAAAAGCGAGAGAAGGAAGGTAAAACAAAAAAACTGTCTGTGTTTGTGGGCTTGTGGTTTAAACGACAGTCAAGGCCGATGGATGTTTGAGAAGAAAAAGGGGAGGATGAAGAGAGATACAGAGAGAGAGAGAGAGAGAGAGAGAGAGAGAGAGAGAACGGAACAGAGTTCAGCATGAAGAGGACAGCGGGACGAACAGTGCGTCCATTGTCCGTGTGGCCTGGTTAACATTTTAATGAAGGAGCCGCATCCAGAGTCCTGCCACAAAACTACACACTGACTCACACAATGATTAACACTCTGCAAATACACTCAGACAATACCGCCACTAACTGCAAACTCATTGACATGAACACATGCGGACATACTGTGGACACATGCCAACGAGAGACACACAGGAGGACGCTGTTCACACACACAAACATACCTGCACACACACACACACGCATACACACAGCATAATTATGGTTTATTACAAAGTATTTTCATAGATTTTTTTATTAGTTATTGTGCGAAGTAACTCTGCCTGTGTATCATTATATATATACTAACTCATTTAACCGTCACACCACAACTCACATCACTGCTCTCCAACCAAGCCAGAGAACGCCAGGGAATCTTCACCAAAAATATAAAAAATGATGTCTCTTTATTCAGAGGTTTTGGGTGGAGGACCCCTGCTGGTCTGGTGAGTTTTCTTTGAGAGAAATGTCCTTCTTGGCTTTGCTCCGGAGGTCTTTCCAACCTGACTGGCCAGATAGTGCAGATAGAACCATCTGGGAAGCCGTCCGTGGAAACTGTTTGGAAAAGGCCGGCGCTCTCAAACAAGAGGTGATTTGATGAACCATCTGTCATGTCTAACATGGGCTAATTTCAACCAATCAGATCAACTCACTCAAACCAAAACTGCCCGAAAGAAGAGCAAAAATCTCTCTTCTGTCGATGAAACCCTTCGGTGTCGTTCTTTGCTCTTCTTTCAATGAAGAAATACTCTGCAGTTCTGATATAACTGATGCTGTCACAGAATCCATCATAATCTCCTCAAGAGCCGCCATTGTTTGTTCAAGATGATTTGTGTCCATGGATGTTTTCTCACTGTATCACTGCATCTAAAACTACACCTGTATTTGCTGGTAGTCCCTCTGAGGACGCTGACTGGTTTGCATCATCTTTAGTGCAAAGACAAAAGGATAACTTGGAGCCTGACAAGAGGGATTCTCGTGTGATCTTGTGATCTCGCAAATCCAGCTGTCCCACAAGGTAGGCAGCCCGAATCCGAACAGTCATTAATTGTCACCGTTATTTCTCTCCAGGCGAACTGATTTTTCTTGTTGGTCATAGCTCAGTTAATTTTCAGATCTCTATGTCTGTGAAGTTTCCTTTGCTCTTTCTCTGATCTTCCATATTCAAAGGTCAGTCAGATAACTCATGTTTTAGATAGAGTTTGGCGTCTAGGCTCCGACCTCATCACTCCTCACAGATTATGTTTACATCGAGATACAGAGGAGTGATGAACACTTATCTCGGACCCCCAGTCAGAATCTGCAGGTGGATGCTGGGAGGTGGTGGGGCTGAATGATCAGGCAGTGACGCTGATGCAAAGCAGCAATGGCCTTGACCAGAAGAGGGAGAGATGGGAGGTTTTAGAGGTTTTAGAGGTTTCAATAGAACGCCAGATTGGAAAGATGCATTTGGTTTGTCCCACAGAGAGTGAGGCGTGTTACATGTGACTGAGGTGCAGCTCGAGCTGACTGCCTGAACTGGCTCGCAGGCGTTGCTACATTTACTGATAACGATCACAAAGTAGAGAACCAGAGAGCAACACACGCTGCAAAGCCTTAACATGGGTACTCACATGAATGTGCATTGCTAAGACCAGGAGTAGTTAAGACTGGGCTTAAGTCTGCTTGGTGGAACTGACGACATCCATTATAAAGACTGTTATACCAGTTAGGACCAGGTGTAGCAACTCCCTCCAGGTGTGAAAGCACCCTTAAAGACCAGACTTTAGGTCATAATTTTATCATTCGCCTTTGTTTTCTCCTCCTTATAAACTTTGGCTAACCTGAATGTTTGGTTAAAACCTGTCTGATCAGCTGACTTCATCCCTCATGAGGCCTCGTTTTTGGTGATGTTGGCTCATTCCCAGATCTCAGCAGTTAAATTACAGAGTACAATATTATTAGTACTGATGATAATGATGGCCCAAATTACAGAAATAATGACCCAGATTATACCAAATTTCCCTTTAAATACAATCGCCTTTGGACAATCACATGATGGATAAATCAAAACTCAGATGTGCCCACAATAATATGGATGATTAGAGGAGATTGTTCTGATTCTGGCAGTTGTAGCGGACTTCAACATCGAAGACAAAGTGAATACGAATGTTTTTTTTTTTCTTTTCCAAGGAATGCAATTTTCTATGATGAATAGATAATTTTGAAATTGTGGGTGAAATGGCCCCTCAGATTGTGGTGAAATAACCATAAAGACTCACATCAGGGTTGAACTGCAGCCATCAGCCGTCAACCCACCACCCATACTGCTCGATGCACAGGAAGCGAAGGATTCCTGAACTCAGAGCGACTGTCCTTTTGAATGAGCACAAAAGGAGCCCACCCTCCTCTTCCCCACATACACACACATTATCCAACTGATGTAGATCTGCAGGACATATGTTGAAGGGGCTACATAGGGGTTGTTTTCAAACCAGATGCAAATGTTTCTGAGGGGAGGCTGCAGGGACACGTACGTATATGTCGACAAAAGTTCAGTGTGCCTTCTGTTGCCACTGTGTCGAATGCTCTCCTCCTCCGTCTCTCACACTCCTTCCTTTCACTCCTCATTTTCTCTCTTCCTTTTTATCTTTACCCTCCGTCTCACACACACACACACAGTAAAACATAATGTCTTCCACAGCTGTCTCTCCGGGGCAGGCGGTGTGAGGGTGATATGATGAAGAGGGTGAAAGAGAAGAGAAGGGAGGAAGAAGAGGAGGAGGAGGGGGAGTAAATCTTGGGGGTCACCGCCACTGGAGTTGGATTCCATCACACCAGTTGTTGAAAGCTTCCTCTGCACGCATGGGAACGTGTGTGTGCATGCAAACACACACACTGAAGAGGCTTTGCATTGTGTTTCCTGTCAGTCCCCTCTGCCTCAGGTGACTGTGTGCAGTAAGGAGGTGGGTGTGTAGGTCACCAGGTGTGTTTGATCACACATACACACACACACACACCTTGATAGACAAACACACAGTGGAGGAGATGTGGATAAAGAGAGGAGACAGATTGCGGGAGATTTCTTTACGTTAATTTCTCCCAGAAAAGGATACAGCAGCAGGTGAGTGGTGGGACTTTCCAAACAGAGTCTCCAGTGAAGACAGTGAGGAGGACAATGGTATTAAATCTTCCCCAAAACCCCCCAGTCACTGGGTGTCTTATTAAGAGGTTGGTCCCTTTTTCTTTATTCAGCCCCTTCTATCATGGCCAGTTAAACTAATGATCCTCTGAGTGCTTTAAAAGCTCACTTTACCACCAGACAGCAAGTCAGTGAGGAGGGGCTCATGGGTAAGAAGGTGAGCATAAGACTGGAGCAGCTGACACTTGCATAAGAATTACTAATTAATTACTAATTTTTGACCCTAATCATAAATTAGATCATATATTATCCTTTTTCTATTAACTTGCAGTAGTCCAGTTATGGAAAAGTGGAATATCTGGAGCCATTTAGCTTCCTTGTGTTAAAAATGTTTCCACTGGTGTCGGACTTGTTTGACCCTCCCTCTTTTATTCATTCAACTGCCCTCCTGAAAAGTTCGGCATCATGATATCCGTGCCATTCGATGTCTTTCAAAAGGTTTTTCACTTTTCACTCTGCGTTGGGAATAAGGCTTAACTTGGAATATTCAAAAAGAATATGATATTTACATCACTCATCAAATTAGGAGTATTAGTATGCATGTAGCCTCGGCTGTAACGGATCCTAACGAGTGACTAAATGAGACTACAGAGGTTGTCTGAGACATTAAACATCATCATAACGAATACTGGTCACTGCTCACCATAGTTTGTTTATAGCCTAATGTTAGCTTTTTACTTCAGGCGATTGCATGCTTCAAAAATCAGTGGTCAAAGTGGTCATTTGTTAAGATGATCTTGCTGAGCAGAACATGTCAGTATCTGTATTTTCTGCACCAATCCAATGGAAGAATCCCGCTGCCATTTTGTGTGGTCATGTTGCCTGATAAAAAAAAAGTTCAAAGTTAAAAATATCCTAAATGAGGCACATGGACACTGTAGTATTGAACATACCAAAAATGAAAAGCACAATTTCTCTGGAATAAACACAAAACATATAATTGATGGCTGTAAACTTCTATTGGGGTTATTGTTAAAAATAAAATTTCTCCACACTGTTACTGCTGTCACATCAGCATGGCAGCAGTGTGACACAATCCTGCATTAGAATTCCTATTGCATTACTACGACTGCATTATAGTCACTATAAAAGTTTAACTGCTGTCCCAGCTAGCAATTATTGGTTCCAGGACCGCTCCCCTGACATTCCTACTGTGCTATGAAAATATCTTTTTAAAATGCTCTGATAATATATAATGCTTTTTAAAGGGTTTTCAGAATGGGTTTTATGAAACCAGGAGAAAATGCCTGAAACATTTTTGCACCAGCGCTCTAGATAGACCATTATATAATCTTTGCTCTAGCCAGCAGTGGTGGAAAGTAACTAAGTATTATTTTACTTATTACTTAGTACAATTTCAGGTTTTTGCTACATACCGTTAAAGGTTAAAAAAGGGCGTTCCCAACCTGTTGGCTTGTGGGAATGTCCTTTACATGCTGCAGATCAAACTGTCAGATCTACTGTTTATGTAACATTATGCAATATTACGCAATGCAATTCTATATTAGAGCCACTATCATGGTACTGCATGTACTGAATGAACGGAATGTTCCTAATCAGAACTGACATACATTCATTCAGTGCACACCTTAAACCGACACCTACACTGATGACACAATTACACTGTGCATTAAGATGAACACACACACACACACACACACACACACACACACAGAACTGTGTTCCTGTATTCATGTGGACCTGTCATTTGACATAATGAATTCCAGAGGCCCTTGTCCCATTTCGGTTCAATTCAACTTGATTGTCATTAACACAGTGTGCAGGCTCACACGTTAATGAAAAGAAGGGCTGCACCTTCATCCATGCATTTTTACATCACAGTTTTTAATGAACCACATATCTGGAACAAACTCCCAGAAAACTGCAGGTCGAGGCTAGAGACTTTTCTGCCTTTCATTCAACACAATCTTTGATTAATATCTTAAACTGCACTGTAATATTTACTTTCCTGTTTTATCTCAGTTTTATTTTCTATTTAACTCTTTAATGTGTTGAAATGTCTTTTTTTCTATTTTGTTTTATGTTCCTTTTACACTTTGTCTTGATGCTTTTTATATTTTATATAAAGCACTTTGAATTACCTTGTTGTTGAAATGTGCTACACACAAATAAACTTGCCTTTCTGAGATATCAACAGCAACATATGTACAAAGAAGCAACATACAATTAGCAGCATATGTATAAGGCAAAATGAGCAATTTTACCTTGCAGAACATGGGAGCTGCTGGTCTACGACCACCTTGATTGGTTAGTTTTTTAATGTTTTTATGTGACTTTGGTGAACCCTGCAAGATAAAATTATTGGAGTCTGGTTGGTTTGGAGAGAGCGATATTTGACTTATATAAGAGCAGCTTATTGTAGGAAAAGGCTGTCTGACAGCAAAGTAACATGGTGAAAGTGACTAAAATACATTTTGCCACCGACGTTATGTAATTTCCGTGCTGGATCTCTAAACTAGTGACCTGCTGACCACCATCTACTGTAGGCAACACACTGACTGTCAGTAATAACCCCATACAACCCCACTTTAAATAATCGGAACTATCCTTTAACCAGTGACCCAAAAATCATCCTTTTCCCAATTGGGGACACGGCTTTTGTCCCTGGTTGGACAAGCCGTCCCCAATTAACTAGTCTTTAGTGTGAAATGTGTCCCTAAAGGCCCAAGTCAAACCCACACACATACACACTCTCATACTGTACTGTGCACACATGCTTGTTTGCACACATACTTCCTGTCAGGGGTCAATGGCATTCATCTTATCTTAACTACACACAGACACACAAATGCATGAAGATACGAAGACTCACACAGAGTTTAAACTACACATGCACACACTGGAGTCTGCAGACCTTCAGTATTCAGGTTAGTGTGAGCACAGAAATACACAGGTATGCAATCTGCAATCACACCCATTCACAAGTGCACACATACACACACACACACTCAGAGAGTAAACACACACAGTGAGTGAGCACGGCTGGAGGTGCCTGCTGGTGGTGTTGTTTTCGGACTCATATTACAGCTCGCCGAGGAAGCTCCATGCAGCTCCTTCTGCGGCCGCCGCTCTCATTCCTCTGAAGCCACATCAAGGAGCGCTGGCTTCCCCGCTAAACAGACGCTTTAGCAGCACCGCCGCTGGCTCCCACCAACCTCGAGAAAGAGAAGGAGAAGGAGAAGGAGGAGAGAGCCCTCCACCCCGCAGCAGCACAGCTACACCGCAGCCATTATGTGCAGATTCAATGGAATCTAATGTGGAGGATGTGGCTGGCTATCTCAGATGCTGTTTATGTAACCATGGAGAGAAGAAGAGAGCAGAATGTTGAACAGAGGACGGTGGAGGCCAGAGACAGAATAAAGCCGTCCATTCTCTGCCCTTTTGTCTAACTGGGTGAACGTTCCTCTGCAGCCCCTCAGCTGCCCTGCGCTTTCTAATGGCTTAATGAGCGCTAAACAGAGCCATTATACACTAAATGACCATGTGTTTAAGGCCGGTTTGAAAAATTGGGCGATTACAAAGTGATGATCATCTGTATAAACAAGAAGAGGGCTGTGTGTTTGTGCCAAATCTGGACTGGAGCTCTTGTTTTCTAAGTTGTTTAAAAGTTATGAGCTGCAAGCAACATGCCTGTGTGTGATCAACCCCTCAGAGCTGCACTCGCCCTATGTTTTGTGTTAGACTGCCCCCTAGTGTTGGCACGTCCCCAGCCTCTCCTCTCTCTCCTCTGCTGTCCTCCCCCTCTCCTCTCCCTTGTGCATGAAGTTATCTAACAGGTATTAGCGCCGAGGGAATCTCGACTTGAGTGAAACCAGCAGATGTGGAGGTGATAATGACTCTCCAAGTCCTCTCGTCCTTGGCTCGGGGAGATTTCCCAGACTTTAATGTGCTCAGTCAGCTAAATCAGTAGAACAACAAGTGCTCGGGGAGTTGGAGAATACTGTATGTGTGTGTGCGGATAATGAAAGATGGAAAGATCGTGTTGACCACATTTGATCAATCCCTTGTGTTCAACTGAAGCGATGCTCGCAGCCTACGCGACGTCCAAGCAATAAGTCAGATTTTTAAGTCATTGTTCAGCTGATGTGTCATCCACAGATTTCTTTATTTCCTCTTCTTGTCAGCTTGTAAATCACTCCTGTGACACTGGCTGTTAATAATAGTTTTGAGTCACTGGAATCTGTTCACTTTCTGTTTAACAAATCCCCAGCAGTGTTTATCCGAGCACAATCTCAGGCCTTATTTCACTTTATTTTCAAGCTGTGAAAAAACCCCGAGACTGAAATGTTTTGGAGCATTGGAAACAGGTGGAGTTGTCTTACCACACCGCCTTGAGTAATTCCATTTTGTGAGACTTGATACTTTTTTTTTTTTTTTCCCCCCAACAGATTTCACAAGATCCGTTCCTCCACCAGATTAATCTGACAGCTGCAGTTTGTACTTTGCAGACTTTCACATGCAGAAGCTCTGATGAGTTCATGCGGTGCAGTATCACACAGAAATAAAGCTTAAACTACCCAACACTTTATAGCAGCAGCTTCTGAAATATTATAAAACTAAGTACTTTTACTTTGAATACCGAAATATATGTGAGATCATTTGAATTTGGAAGATCTCAACTTAAAATCTCCATAAGGAAAGATGGTTTGTAGGAACAAGATTACACTCATGTTGTCATAAAAATGTAACAGTAAACTTTATTTGAAGATGTGTGCATAAGGCTGACATGACACCTTCATAACCATGAACATGAAGGAGTCTTTATGAATGTTGCCATTGTTGGAGAGATGAAACTGTACCACTTTAATTGTGGTCAAGGGAATTATTCATGACACTGTTATAGAAGCATTTGACAGTGTAATAAAACTTAATGACATCATTATGACAGGTCCAAAATGTATCACTGTAGTTGATCTCAAGACAGTCAGAGTCAAAACCAACCACAGTATAAATGTAATGTCAGCACATGAAGCTAAACAGTTTCTTTAAGTTAGGCCTGATATGACATGTTTATGACCATCAGACCATCAGCGAGGTGTCTGACTATTTCTGGATAGTAATTGTTGTTGCTTGATGAGGCTGAGGAAATAAGATGAAATTATTTAGAGGATTCATACTGGAGGAGCCTTTGTTTGCATTTTGCCAAGGAAAGTTACGTTAGCCAGTTAAGATTAAGCAGCAGGAACTTTTTCTTTATATGATTTTATTTTTGACATTATATTTTGTGGTTTTTACAGAGGAAACACTACTGCTTTTGTCCACAGGGGTCTTCAAAATCAATAAAATATGAAAATTTCTTGTAGCTGCTTTAAAGAGGTTGTACTTTCTTTTCCACTGAGAAAATATAATGTGATTCCTCTGAAACACTGACACTGAGATAATAATTAGAAACCTGTTGGGATGTTAGAAACGTGAACAACATCCTTGATGTGTGTGTGTGTGTGTGTGTGTGTGTGTGTGTGTGTGTGTGTGTGTGTGTGTGTGTGTGTGTGTGTGTGTGTGTGGAGTTTTTGGTTCATGTCTCCTGACCTGGAACACATCCTCACAACGCTCAGACACGGTTATGTGGCACTTTCCAAAACTCATTCATCTCAAGGCGAGTTTCAGTGCATACCTCAGGCAAACACACACACACACACACACACACACACACACACACACACACACACACACACACACACACAGATGCACACATGCACACCTACACACATGTATTAACAGTAAAGTGTATGTTTAACTTAGCAGCTAGAATATTCCCCCAGTGAGAGGTGTTGATGGATGGATGTCAGGAGGCAATGACCTGCCTGGGTCTCCTCTATTTCACACAACCACATTAACTGGGTCATCAATCAGTGTGTGTGTGTGCACATATGTGTGTGTTTTTAAACTTGCACAAGCACACCATGTGTTTGGCTGCACCAGCATGTGTATTGCTAGCATGTACCCATATGTACTAGCGATACTCTCGCACAGCAGGATGCACACACACACACACACACACACAGAAGAGGGATAAGGATCTGTACTGTTGACCTGCAGGACCTCATTACTGCAGCCAATCAAGAGACAAAACACTAGTGACTGATGTAACTGATTAGTGAAAGACCTGCACAAATAAACAGCGAGAGATTGAGCAGAGAGCCGGGGGGGAGGAGGGTGAGACCGAGGGGGGAGGTTGGGTGAGAAAGAGACGGAAGAGACAGAGAGAGAGAGAGATAGTGTTGCCTGAGGTTCACTCGTGTACAACTTAACCTCACCCTGCACCCCCTGAGCGCATGTCGGAGGCCCGGTGGATACATTTACTGTGTGCAAAAAGAGAAGAACGCACACACACACACACACACATGCAAACACACCCATCAGTTCACACACTTGTTTTTCTTTCCAAACTCTTCTATCTCTCTCGAACACACACTCGGACACACCTAATGTTCCCTGTAAAGAAGATCTGTCCACAGTTGAGCAGCGTTACAGCTCAGTGGTTGTGATGAATGAGGAAAAATCACAGCTACAAATCTTATCTGTTTGTCTGAATGTGTGTGTGTGTGTGTGTGTGTGTGTGTGTGTGTGTGTGTGTGTGTGTGTGTGTGTGTGTGTCTGTGTGTGTGTTTCCCCCCAGCTGCTCTCTATACTGTGTGGCCCAGTCTCCTCTGATACAACCTCAGGTGGTTATATAAGAGTTGGCAGACTCAGCTGTAGAGTGTGTGTGAGTAAATTATAGGGACAGTTCAGAGTATTTGATGTGGGGTTGTGTGAGGTACTTATCAGTAGTCAGTGTACCGCTGCTGTGGACAAGGTCAGCAACAAAACGTATTTTAGACGCAAAAAAAAAAAGGTCAGCCTAAATAAAATCAATATCAGTTTAAGTGTACGCTACATTTAGAATAATTTCACTGCTTTATCTTGGCATCAGGCAATCCTTTCTGATGGGAAACTGCTTTTATATGAGCCAAATCTCATTCTCCTCAAACTAACCAAACTTCATAGGCAAAATCAGTCATTTTACCTCACAGAACACAGGAGTTGCTAGTCTGGTGCTGTCCCATTCTGTTTGTTTGTTTGTGTTATTCTGTGACTTTACTGTTTTCAAAGTTTCGTTTGGAGTCATTGGAGTCACGCAGTGACACAAACAAACTAACAGATTGAGGCAGCAGCAGACCAGAAGCTGGTCGTGAAGCTGAACGTGATGTAAACATTGGAGCAAAATAACGACATTAAAAATAACAAGCTGATGAGGAAACTTGCTGCAATGCTACATGCATGCACGTTCCTGCATCGACTTTGTGTTAGTCGGGTACATTTCTTAGCTTGCATGCTGGTGCCTCTCTCTGCTTCTCCTAACTGGGGGCATGTCAACCAGCGTCTACTGTAGGTAATACACTGTCCACATCAAATACTCTGAACTATCCTAACTATTACTGTCTGTAGATGCAGGTATGTGTGTTTGGAGGTGTGAGTTTGGTGATGCCCTACAGCAACAACACACTGTTGTAAAACTTGAATCTGAAGTGAACATATAGATGTTTATAATAACCATGAAAGAGACCACATTTCTAAGTCACACACACACCCAACACACACACACACACACACACACACACACACACACACACACACACACATTTGCTCTTCGACATACAGTGCTGTAGGCATGCACACTCACACATGGCTCAGTGACACACTCACAGCAGTGTGAATGGCATTACAAGAGCTGAGGAATCTGGCTGCTGGATATTTCCTTCATTCCTCTGTCAACCATTCATCTCTCGCTCCGAGGGGAGGAGGGGAGCGAGGGGCGAGAGAGGTATACAGAGAGTCAGAGACGGAAAAAGAGAGAGGGAGAGAGAGAGACGGTCTCTTCATTCAGCCGCTGGCGATCGGCCAGGAACATTCTGTACTAGTTTGTTTGTGGGGGGAAATAGAGAATACGTTTCTATTCCTCCTGAACCTGACCTTCCTGTCTGCCTCTCTGTGCATTCACTGTCTGTAGGATTCCCTGTCTGTCTGTCTGTCTGTCTGTCTGCCTGCCTTCACATCTCTCTGTGACTGGCTGAGCTCCCATGTGTCGGCTCATCTGCCTGTGAGTCTGTACACAATGTTAAAACTCTTAAAACTCACACTGTAGAAGAAACAAGTGAAGAAATGACCTAAGACAGAAAATATGTCTGTCTGTGAAGCTGTGAGACCCACAGTTCACTTTCTCTACAGACAGAATTTAGCTCAGGTAGCCAAAATGCTTCAGAGCCCTAAATCTGGCACAGCTGGTTCCTGATGCTCATGCCAGATTTGTGAGGAATGATGCACCAGATTCAGCTCAAGATCATTTATCTTATTCTTTATACCTGCCAGTGGTAGAATGTAACTAAGTACATTCACTCAAATACTGTACTTCATTACATATCTGAAGTATTTGTACAAACCCAAGAAAGTTGGGATGTTGTGTAATAGATAAACAGAAACAGAATGCAATGGTTTGCAAAATCTTTTCGACCTATATTCATCGGCATACAGAACAAAGACAAGATATTTAATGTTCAGACTCGTGAACTTTGCAGGGTTTTTTGTAAATATACACTCATTCTAAATTTGATGCCTTCCAGGCGCAGGGACACTAATTGTTGAAGTTTTTTTGTCTGATGGAGATCTAGTACTGAAACGTGGCAAATAAATGTTATACATATACATATATGTTTACCTGTCTCTTATTCACCTTTCTCATCTAATAGATGTGACGTGTTCTGAAGTTTTGAAAGTGAAATTCTTTCTTGTTCTTGCTTGAAGTACGACTTCAGCTGCTCAACAGTTTGGGGTCTCTGTTGTCGTATTTTGCGCTTCATAATGCTCCACACATTCTCAATGGGAGACAGGTCTGGACTGCATCTGTACAACTGAATGAGAGCTCTACTGTGGTAACATGTCACACTAACGCAAACTAATGTTAGTGTGCAGGGAAATGTTTGTGTTGCACAGAAAGCTCGTGGAACTATTTGTGTTGGCTTAGCCAGATAAATGAGTAAACAGCACTTCATCCTGTGTGATACTGTTGAATTAAAATTGGATTGTTTTAGTGAAGCTTGGAAAAGGTTAGACTGACAAATAATGGTCTGAAACTCTTTACAGCCACTGAGTAAGTCGTTTTAGTTCCATATGATTTCAGGTTATTTAAGTTCACAAAATCAGTCCAGCTGTTGTTACTACTTACTGCCATTAAGAGGCACCAACTCGAGGATTCAGTGTCACAAGCAGCTTAAAACTCCAAACTAAATAGCATGACATGTTAATAGATATGTTTAAAGTATATTTACCTGTCTGTCTGTCTGTCTGTGTGTCTCTTTGTCTGTCGTTCTGCCTGCAGAGACCACAGTACAGCACATGACAAACAGTCTAAACATAACCAGCTGTGCCCTGGACTGCTCGGAGCCCCCATCACACATCTCTGCTCTTAATACACACACACACACACACACACACACACACACACACACACACACACAGTCAGTCACAAGCACAAGTACATACAGTATGAACACATGGATGTATGAAAAACACTTAAAAGCAAACAGGGTGCATGATGTAGGTGTGCAAACACCAACGAAAACACTTAAACAAAATTGTACAAAAGTCTCTAAATGAAATGCAGAATATAATAAATTATATTATAGTTGCATATTTTATTATATGCACATTATGTTTTTCTGAAGCTGATTGCGTCGCTCGTTCTCCTACTACTTCCTTCTCTAGGACGTTTTCCTGCTCAAAAGCGAGCACCAGTGTGTGTGTGTGAGTTCATTTTTAAACCACCATGTCCTTTGTGTGTGTATTTATGCAAGTACATGGTGCACAAATGTCCACCCAGTACAACAATCAATAAAAGCCTCTTTGTTAGAAATATATTAGAGTCAGTAGACCTCTCTATGGGCCATGCTGTGCCATAAACACCACTTATTAAACTGTATGAATTGGCATTATCCAGCATAGATCTGACAGTAAGAAAATGTACTTTCAGTGCTGCCTTGGCTGGCGTATATCAGCAACAGCTTCTATAAGTTATTAGTGCGGGTGTGTGGAAAAGCTACGATGACAGAAGAAAATGTGCCATACAGCACAGAGCTATAAACAGAGCATGAGCTCAACGTGAATATAAGAGTACTTGCATGCATTTCAGCACCAGGAGCAATTAGAGAAAAGCAGCAGAGTTCATTTGTTCGCTGTGAGCGGAGAAAAGTCAGCCAGCGCTGACTGACAGCTCGTAAGTATCTGTGCTGATGAAGATGATGATATTGAACACTGAAGCGAAGAAATCCCTGAGGGCCAAAAGAAAACAAAGCACACGGTTGTTGTACATTTTCAGGACCAGCTTGTTCACATTAAATACTGACTAGTCATTGCTGGTGGTAGTGTACAGTATAACTACAAAACCAGGGACGCAGTGGGGGGTAAACCCAAGTAAACTCAGTTCAACCGCCTCTTTGAAATGAAGCTGAGAGTTTACTTATTTATTTTCAGTAGGGTGACCAGACCCCTACAAAGCAAACGTGGGGCAAAGAGTTTGTGTGGGATAATGTGGGACATGTTACCAATGATGAGAGGTAGTCTATATTTTTTTAGAAATATAATGTCTAACTAACTTCAAAAAATGAATGTTTATTCTGCCCCTTTGTTTGCAACATCTCATACTTTTGCAAAAAAAAACTTTCCCTTCAAACCTTCAGTGAGCTTCACCTAGTTGAAACTAGTTTCCTAGTCTTTTTTTTTTTTTTTTGTAGCTGTATTTCCTTTTTCTTCGTGGTAGTTTCCATTTGCACAACTTTGTGACTTTGTGATGACTTGACTCACTGGGCGTAGGTAGCAGAGTTTAACCTGCACAGTTGCAGACATCAAACAGCCATGTAATGACAGCGTTCCCTGCTTTCCTCACAGCCACTGGATAAAAGTCATATTTTAGAAAAGCATCTGTCCTGCAGTAGGTTGTCTTTTCAAAGCTAGAGACAGTCAAAATGTGGGACATCATTTTAATGTGTGGGACGTGCAACAAGGGATAAAAGTGCTGTGCAGTCCTACATAAAGTGGGGAATCTGGTCTCCAAAATTTTCAGATCAACTGTATGAATCAATGAGAGGAACAAGGTACCGTTTGCCACCTCTGTATAAATCCCTGTACAAAACATATTAGAGTCATGCAGCATCATGGCAATAAAACCCCCATTTCTCCTGCAGGAACTCAACAACCCTGAACTTTGGGGTTTCCCATATTCTGAACCCTCCAGGACTTTGTAAGGCTTTGATACAAGGATCAAATATGTCATTTCCATGTACTGTTAGGTATGTATGTGAGATACATAGTTATCAGACATGCAAAGTCAGAAGAAGTGGCTCTGATGCTCTTTCATTTTTATGTGAACATACGATACATGTTTATATGCTGATGGAAAACCCAGAGCACCCAGCTGAACAACTTTTCCAGCTGCTGACTGCTGCTCCTAATGAATGACCTGCTCTTTCCACGTACTAAAGTGAGCCTGAAGGTCATTGTTGTTCAATATTCAGTCTACTTTTGACTCTATTTTTGTCTCTACCAACTCCTGATGGAAATACCTCGCTCTTTATTTGCTAAATGTTACACTGGCGGGCAGGTAGGGTGTTGTAGGTCTATCAGAAGGCCAACAAGGTTGATGTGAGCAGTGATAGTGAACTAAGCGATCTTGCTTCTTCACATATTTCCCTGTGTACTTTATGTGTTAATGGAGGGTTCCACAGGAGAACTCAGGCTATATAGAACTTCTGGTTTTGCATGATGTAACAGGGTGAAACTAGAGAACTTAATTCTTAGATCACAGCAGAAAAATGGTGTCTAAGGCTGCTATATCAAGCACATCATGACCATATTTGTCACCGTCCAGCAGCAACGAAACATCATAAAGATGAAGCTGACTTTATCTTCAAAACTTTACGTGACAGTTGTTGTTCCTGTCACATTGTATCAAATTGCATCAAAAAATCCACTTCTAACACAAACAAACAGACAATGGCATTTTTGTGAAAGCAGAATATTGAGTTCATGTTTTTATTTGGGTTATGTACCACTTCATATTAAGTTAGCTCTGTCTGTTCCCACCCCCGGGCTGAAACACTCTGTCCAGGAGGCTCGGGGGCTGGAGCTTCTTCTTCCGCTGCTCAAGCTTGGCAGTTGTCTTCTTCTTCTTTCAGTGACAGTGTCCCCGACCACCTGGCAGTGAAAACAGCAATTGACGGAGTATCTCATCAATGGCGGAGAAAGAGTTAGAAGCAAGTATAACCCGGACGTAAGCTAAAATTTTGTACTTCTTCTTCTTCATCATCTTATTCTTCTTCTTCTTTTGGTTGCTCCTGTCAGGGATCACCACAGCGATGCATATTTGATTTGGTGCAGGTTTTACACACAGCCCTCACCATCTATCTGGGCCTGGGACTGTCATTAAGTGTGTACTGGCTTTTGTGGATTCAGCTTAAGTTAGAATGGTGACTGCTAAAAAGAGAACTGAACACAATCCTGATTAGAGTAACTTTAAGTTCCTGTAGTGGACTGTGGCTTGAAGCAAAAGTAAATGTGCAACAGACAACAGCAGGTCGAAACACAGGCGGCTCCTCTTCTTCAAACCTGGCTCCGTCGGCCTCAGGCTATCTGATGTTTCACACATAGACGGCTCATCAACACGAGTGACAACTGCTGAGGCGGGAACTTGACCAACTGTGGGGGAGGAGAGCCACGACTGACAGTACAATCTCTGCCTCCAGGTGAAAAGTTGCATGTCGGGGCTTCAAGCTGTGTCTTGCAACATGTGAGGCGATGAGCAATTCTGGAAACTTCCAACAGGTTTTTCTTTTCTTTTTTTTAGCAGCTCATGAATATCAAACGTCTTATCTACCAAAGAGAAACCTTTAAAATGAAACTTAAAAACCTCCACTGACACATGTTAAAAATATATCACCAGTCTGTGCTGAGGCATGCCTCTTGTTACCTTTGTTTTTACATTGCAGAAATTCTCATATCTACCTCTAAATCCAAGCCAAACAATGCTATATTACCACGCTTTGATTCTCACAGCACCACATCCTTCAATGTACACACACACTCACACACACACACACTCACACACACACACACACACACAAGAGTTTCAGTGTGTAAAGGGTCTACCTCTGTGTCTTTGAAAGCAGCCTGAGCGTCCAGCAGCTGTAATACTCCGCTGTTGACTTCATGTTGACTTAGCCATTAAAAGCTGTAGCAGGTCTGAAATCAAAACCTGCTCGACTGTTTGGTTTGGACCGAGTGTGCCTTATAAGTGTACACTTGAGCCGGGTTAAACAGGTCGCCGGTGCATCTCTCAGAGAAGAACGGCGCTCAGATTTATATGTTATTTTGGTCGCACTTTATTTTACAGTTCACTAATAAGACATAACACAACGTAATTTGTATTAAATTAGACAAAAACTAGAATTTATATGTTCTTTATTGGAGAGTGTTTTGGGGATTGTTGTGACCTGAAATGCCTGATTTCACAGCAACTTTTCTCACAAATTGCAATGCATGTTGCATATTTTTTTGCAGTGAAATTACTGAAGGAAGTGAAAACTATTTTTTGTATAATCCATTAAAAATCAAATGTTCCAGGGAGAATGAAACCGCACTCTGTTCCACACCTTACCGAAAATTTGCTTTATTTGTTAATGAAGAAATGCACTTGGGGCATATTTCACAAAGAAGATAAAGCTTGGAGATAAAGCTCAGTCATCACAGCAAACAAAAAATTACAAAATATAAAAGCAGAGAGTGCTGATGAATGTCTGCAGGTCTGCAGGTTCACAATTAAACAACCAGTCTACTAACACAAAGTTAAAAGGAAAAACAACCACAATTTTATTATTTACAAATATATTAAAATGAAAACAATCTAACTTTGGGGAGGGGGGGGCGGTCAGGTCTTCAGTTCTAAAATGGCTGGGGGGAGTTTTCTACTCGCCGAGGGGGGACGGGGACAGCAGGCCAAGGTCCGTTGCTTCTACAGTCGTCCTTCGTTGTCACACTTAAACGTCACTTGATGGCCGACTTCAGACCGTCGCCGTAGACGAGGCCGGCATCACTCTTCAGCCTCCCGGAAGCCCAACTTGGCCTCAAGGCTGCAGCATGTAGAGTTGACCTCTGCCCTGTTCCAAAAAAACCTTGTGTTCTTGTGAAGCCACAATGATTGGTCTAATTTGCAGAAAAGTTGCAGTGATTGAAAAAAAGTGCAAAGTCATGCAGAATTCACAGGGATTGGCAGAATTTACATGAACTCTTTGCAGTTCTGTTATCGTGTGTCTCTAATTTCTGTTCAAGAGAGTCTAAGAAAAGGTGTAATACTGATAAAGAACACCTTATTTCTAGTATCTGTCTAATTTAATACAAAGTACAGCTTGTTACATCTTATGACTATACTGTAAAATACAGTGTGACCGTTATTTTAAGAGTGTGAGACTTTGGGTTTCACCAAGCGGACTGGGCTTTTGTAAAAAAAAAAAAAAAAAGTGTGTGTGTGTGTGTGTGTGTGTCGGGGCATGAGTGTGTGATTAATTGCCTTGGCTCAGATAAAACAATAAACAGAGGAAGAGTGGGATTGTTCACGTCAGCCTGTCATGTCAGGTACAAACATCTTGATTTCGACATTCCTTCAGTCTCCACATTTCATTCATTCAGCGTTCATTCCTGACTCATGTGTTTGTTCTTCTTTCAAGGACGGTTCCAACATCTGCTGAGTCTTTTTTTTTTTTTTGCCCTTTAAAGTTGTTAGTTTTTTCTCAAAATAATGTAACCTGGCCCTGTGAGACGGATTCACTTTATTATTTGGTTTTGCAGCGGATCAATACATCTAAACATACATGCACACACACATTTTCAACTTCTATCAACACACTAAGAACATTCCAAAAAACCCTCAGACTGATTGCTACACTCTATTACATCTCATGCAGGTTGCATGAACCGCTCGTTTTTCATTTAGTGTTTTTTTCTTCTTCTTTGCTTTGACGTTCTAAAGATATTTTGGCAGATTGTTGGAATGACGTCTAAAGTTGTTCCAGATGGACTGTTGATGGGTCGCCTAAAAAGAAGTCCTTGTTTTATGGAATCAAAGTGGAGTCAGGCCTACTTAGAGCTGAGACTGACATTAGAGGAGAAAGGAAAGGAAAGGAAAGGAAAGGAAAGGAAAGGAAAGGAAAGGGGTTCAAAAGGAAAGTGAATCTCTCAGGTGTTTCTGACAACCACAGCCTGTCCCAACTTTCTGTTTTACACTGTAAAACAACCTAAAACTCCAATTAGACGTGTTTTCTCCCAAATAACCTAGAAATTATGTTTATATACACATAACATGCAACTGCAAAAACTTTTTAGAGGGAAATAATTTCTATTAGTTGTTAATTTACACACCTGGCAAATAACAGAGAATGTCACTGACAGAGTATTTAGTTTGTTTTTTGCCAATTTGCAATTTTGCAAGACACTATCCACTCACAGTGACTACAGCATTGCTCCAAAGACAGCAGTGTCTTATAATACCAAACCAAAAATCTTTCTCTAACCCGAACTGAAATAGATTGGTTAGGTGGACTCATGAACGCGCATGAACGCACGCACCGGAGCAAGCAGCTGACGGGAGCAAGCACTCTGTTGCCAAAACCTACCCAGAATGACAATTTTCCTAATCTTTTATTTACTAACTCTACCCACAATCCCAGTATTTCCTGACCTTAATCACAGCACTTCTGCTGCAGGAGTTGGGATACTTTTGAAGTATTGCTGTGGGATGAATTTTATGTCCCCTGGTTTGATGACCTATTTTGCATGCAAATAACATTAATAATATCTGTAAACTGACTCCAGATCAGCACGTACACACACAGACCTGGCACACGTCACACACATGCCCACATGAATACACACAGATTTGATATGCCTATGCTCTCTGCCTGCCGGCGCTGCTTTTACTGGCCGTTGGGCTGGTTTTGTCACACACTGTGTCTGGACATGAACCTCAGACTGTGGTGTTAAAGTCCTGCACTTTGTACGGCTGCCATCCACCCCAGTTACCTCCGAGAGACGTTGTCTGTCGACATAATCTAGTTAGGATCAGCAGGTATATCAGATGCACTGCACTTTCGATGTAGTATAAAGGGAAAATGTATTTTACAGTAATTAACATGTTTGTGTTTGTGTTGGCAAACTAGTCCAGACTAGTTAGAGCAGATATCTGACGGTGGTTGGACACTGGGAGTGGTGGGAGATGAGGCAGACAGAGACGGAAAGTGTTCCCTGAGAATCCATATCGCTCATCTGATTACTTATCTTTGTATTAGCTCTCCTCCAACAAAAACACTCAGAAATACAGAGACATGCCTTCCTCACTCCCATGTTCTTCATGTTCTGCACTGGGACAGGGGTGATGTATTTTACGTTGCATATACAGACGTTATTCTTAAAATGCGGCATAAATTTAGCCGTCGTCTGCTGCTGATGATGGAGCGTCTGCTGGCCCCATTACTCAACGCCCGGTGAAACAGTCCAGCAGGGTCCTGGGACCTGGAAATAAAGCATGTGCAGACAAATGTGTTTTATCTGTCAGTTCAACCAGATATGAAGTTCACACACACACATGCATATAAACACTTTCACACGTGTATCATATATGTACAAAAACATACACGGATGATGTTATTATCAGTTATGATGCTAAGATCATCTCCAGGTCACATGATTTATTAATTTATCTGAAAACATTGATTAAAGCAGCTTTAAACACACAATATGTAAGATCTACCACGAGGAGTCTCACATTAAAACAATAAAAAAAGATGCAGTTTGATGCTGTTGTGAAGTTGTGTAGTGTGGAATCATGGGTATTATGTTCTTCATTTTTAAACTACCACCACTGCAGATGGAAATATCTCTGACATATCTCTGGTAGAAATCACAGATGAGGTAATATATTAAAGTTTTATTCATGTTATGTTTAGTCATGTTTTCCATCTTCCTTTCTCACTCTTTGCTGCATCCAACGTATCCTGTGTTTTCTCAGAAGTTACAGCAACTACTGGCTTGAACAATTTACAGATTTCTCTGGTCTGAACATTGTTGGAAATATTTGGGATAATGTAAGTACACAGCTCAACAAGATATATAACATATGTCAGAGTTTTTAGACATTTTAATGCAGATGTGTGACATATTATAGCTTTAAGTTCCTGCAGTGGAAAAGAGCTACATGTGTAAGCGAAGCTAAATGTTCATCAGTCAAGTGGAAAAAACAGGTACAGGTACGAACAAAAGATGCTAAAACACTCAGTAGAGCTGAGGGAAACTTCACAGTCAGGGGATCTGTTGGCTCATCACTACTGTAAAGCTTTAACTTTACTTTTTCATACTTAAATGTAGGATATGTTTCTTTTTTATCTTACGGTGTGTTTTTTCCTGAAGGCATGTGCAGGCATGAATATCTTCCACTACTGGTATTTGTATTGTATTATTCCTTTAATATGCCACCATGCTGGCATTTACATTCAGTGACAAAATCAGAATTGAAACTCCTTTTAATGTCTTCAGAGAGACCTTATTTCAGATGAATAGTTTTTGTCGGGGCTTCTCCATTTCAACTGCAAATGGACCTAATAGGAAAATCACTGAGGTTTCGTTCATTGGGTTTTATGCATCTGTCACCACCTCTGCATGGAAATACTTAAAACAGGATGCACAGTGTGCACTGCGCTCTAACGAGGGATAAAACGCTGGACCGAGGTTTGCTTCGACATTTGAAACATCAGATAAAACTCCTAATGAAAGCTCAAACATTAAAGAACAGTGGATATGATGGATTTACCTCCAACAGTTAGCTGCAGCAAAATGCACCTCTCACTGCAGGAAAACGGCAAAAACTTCCTGAAGAATCCATCCAAAACCTCACACCAGCTGAGTGAGAGCTTTTTCTTAAGTTTAAGTGATCATTTAAGTTTTCAGGCCAACTGTTTGTGACATTGCGGTGCACTCAGAGCCACGATGGAGTCACATCAGCAGCCTCTGAACATGAATAGAAAATGGAATTTGTCTCAGCTCGACTGAATGACTTTGAAAACATCAAACAACTTGTTTTACTACATTTGATTTGTTTATAACATGAAGGATTGTGACATATCACTTCCATGAGGCTGTTCAGTCAGACGGTGACAGATCACAGGGTTCAAACAGGATTTTGTCGGGCTCAACTTTTCAGGTCCAGTTACATTTCTAGTTTATATTATGTTCATTATAATGCTGATTTATGTTGAAACAATGTTTTTCCACCTCAGTAATTATGAATAGCACCAGATAACAGACTAAAGTGTTTGGGTTTTTAACCCCCTAATCCAAAATATCTGTCTGTCTGTGACCAACATGTTTTCACAGCATAGTCGCAATTAGACCTTAAAAACAAGTGCATTTCCCAGGACAGTGAGCTTCTGTTCCCAGGAAAGAACATGTCTAATTTTCAGGAAAATATCACACCATCTTACATTACATAGGCCGACATTGTTTTGACCCTCCAGTGTTTAACCCATGGACGCAGTCAGTCCCATACAGTTCATATCATACAGCCTATGATTCAGAAATCTCGAAGTAGCTGTGAGATTTATACCGTTGTTTTATTTATTATATCACTCATGCCAGCCTGATTTGCAGGCAGCCCCTTGTAGGCCATCAAAAAAAAAAATTGAGAACAGCCGCTCGTTGAGCAGGTCGACCTTTTCACACTGTCTGCATGTATTTGAGTGATTTTACTTGTTTCTTTATTGAAGACATTTCTGTGGCAGGCTAACCTTAAACTAACCCATAATAACCCTAACTATAACACATTCTGACAGTAATATCACAATAGTTTGTTTTTCTGCTGATCCATAGAATAATAAAATACTTTTTCACCAGCCTCCACTATTATCATTCCACATGGAAGGCAGTTTGGTTCCAGTAGAAACAACACGGCTGCCACACTGCTCACCATTGTCCAGTTATCTCAGCAATAATATTTTCTCTCTGAATTAGCCTTATGGAATATGGTCCGAGACTCGGGGCTTTAATGTAACAAATCACAGGCCGGCAGACACGCCGACGGGCAAGAACTCACAGGCCGAGACGCACAATACTGTACGCACACAAACTGTGAGCACACAGACACACAATGCGTCAGCTGGGTGGTTATTGTGTAAAAGAGTGTAAACAGGAAACATGTCGCAGGACCTCGAGATTCGTCATCAGACCTCCCAACGATTTAGTACACAGCAGAACAATATGAGCAAGACGCTGCTAAAAATACACACACACACACACACACACACACACACACACACACATGCACGTTTGTCATCTACCTGCCATGTGTGTATAGTGCATGTGGGCACCTGTACAGGTCTGTGCATGCATGTTTGTGTGCGAGTTTATCTGCTGTATGAGTGTCTGTGTGTGTGCTCATATGAGTGTGTGTGTGTGTGTGTGTGTGTGTGTGTGTGTGTGTGGTTAGCTGTGTCGGTAAGGAGGCAGAGATACAAACAAACTTGTGGTCTGTTCTGGAGAATGGGCCAATTTCCTGGTACACACAGGAGGATAAAGCCATGGACAAGTTCAGACAGAGAGACACGGGGGAAAGACGAGTGGACAGACACTGATTTTCTGGAAAGCGTGGGCTTCATGACAGTTTTAGGAGAAATTGCCTCCTATTTTACTTTTACTTGCACAAAAAAAACAGCTGCATTACAAAGTTTAACTAAATTAATTAAAAATAGCAGCTAAGAATAGAACATAATGACATAAACAGAGCATAAAACATGAGCACACACAGACATAATTGTGAAAGTTTTATATTTCTTTGGTTGTGTAACTCTATGGTTGTATTTTTCTGTTTTTAGAAAACAAGACTAAGACTCTACAGCTGTTCACGGCCCTGTGAGGCTGTGCTACAGAGGCACAGTGCCGCTTTGAGCCAAATCATACCGTCACTGTGCTAAAATGCTGATGAGGAGACAAAATTAATCTGTGCAAATGTTCTGCGTGGAGTTAGAGCGTGGTCGCACATGTGCATCATAAACTCACTCACACGGAGCTGAACATCCGTGAGCCTTAACCAGCCAAGTTGCAGCCTCAACCAACAGATAAGAAGTGTGTGTGGTTGGTCATGTGCGCCCACCTCAGCAGGCGATCGTCTCTGCACGTCTGCGTTCACGTCCTTAAATTCTGGTGAACTTTCCACCATGAATTTGTACTGGTACACCATCTGACAGCGGTGATCTTTTAGAAAACAGTGAGCTTTTACGCACCATCCGCTTTAATTTAATCTCTCCTGTCAAAGTAAAAACGGAGCAGTTTTTTTTGGGGGGGGGGGGTGCGTCAATGGTATAGACCTTTTCAATAAACTGTGAACTGTGCTGCAGGAATGAGTCCTAACGCGAAGAAATGAGTTCGCATATTTCCACCTCCGGTTCTCTTGTCTCAAAGTCAGTGGGTTTTCCAAATGAGTTTTTGTTGGATGCCTGCCCATGTTTTGTTTTTGGACACAAAATACATCATAAAATACCCCACTCATGAATTTTAAGGCGTGTACATGTCTTAAGGAAGGCAGTTGCTAACAAGTGGCTCAGAGTACAGACATTAAATGTCACCACACTGAACACTAGTCACTTATTGATGACGACACTGAAGTCATACAACCATGGAGCAGTTTGTTTACAGCCTAATGTTTAATGCATTTATGCTTTAAAAAAACTCGCTCATTAAAGAGCTTATTTGCAAAAATCCAAAATCCGATGAAAAACATCCCGCTGGCTTTCTGTGAAAAGAACTGCAGAGATGCAATTTCCCGGTTAATGAATACATCATCCCTGCAGCACCTTGTTATCCAATTAGTGACAGCGACAGCGCAACGTTCTGTTTACTTTGGGTGTCGGTCAGAGCTGGGAATGAAGTCACACCTGAGTTGATCACGTTCCAGTACAGCGACGCCTTTGTTACCTGTATTTTGAGCAGCCATCTTGGATTTTTACATCAAGTTTGGTGATTCCTCAAACTCTCGGGGTCTGACATCTGACTTCATGGGGAATTCCAGTTCAAATTACCAACTGGGAACTGGAAGGTATCACAAGGTCACAAAGCGTCCGACCCTGTTTGTTTCTATTTCACATGGTCACATGAACGTCACAGGTTTGATCCCCAAAATGTCGACTTTTCTCACCCAGTGTTAATAATAGAGGCGAGGTGGAAGACAGAAAGATAAAAACAGGCAGCACGAGGCCTGTTTTGATGTCAAATTAAATCTCACAGCAGCTAAAGTGAAAGCAGCTGTTTTCTTTTTGTTTTCTCTGACTGACATGTGACACAGTTAAAACTTGTCTGCACATGAGAACAGCTCAGACTGATGTAATTGGATGGCAAAGAACAATCTTATCATTCTGCCATCTGAAAGGACTCATTACACACACACACACACACACACACACACACACACACACACACACACACACAGACTGGGAGGATGAAAGCGGCACATTTCATGCATTGCTTTAACCTGCCATAAATTAACGGTGCGTTTCCTATATTTAGTTTGGAGCGGGGCCAAACATTCTCACAGCCTGCATGTCTGACTAACTTTCCTCATACCGTGTCGCTGGTTAAGATTCGGGCCGCGCGGATCAGCGACGCATGTTCACACACACACGCACACATGCACAAGTCATTAATGTGCGACCCCCACTAAAACACTTAAACCCGTTCAGATTAGGGCGGGGTTAAGCCCTCTGATGATTTTCATTTGAAGTGCAGAGAGCTCGTTTCAGTACAGCACATTTTAAATATTTTTAAAGCTTAATTGACCACGAACGTGACTTAAGATTTTTCTTTCTATCTGTGCTCGACTGTTTTTTTCCACCCTGAGACAAAGAAAGGCTTGTGTGTCTGCAAAGTCTGGGGATTATGATTAACTCTTTGATTACTGAGGCTGTATTAAGAAGAGATGGAGGGCTGAGAATTAGGCAGAGAGACAATAATAAAAGCTACGTTTACATGGACAACACTTCTTCAGTATGATTTGAAATTATTTTGGTTAGAAATTCCAACTTAGCTGTTTTTAACAGTTTGCCTCCTTTGGAACTATTTGACCACAGGTGCATGACTCGTCCTTAACCAACACTTAATATGCAGATAATGAGTATATAAATGAAAGGAAAGAGAGAATTATAAGACGTATTTGATGCTGAGCTTTTATTCTTATTAAGTCTGCTTTTATCTGGTGCATGTATGTGTGTATAGTGCCTTTAAATATGTACATTTTTATTTAATAACAGTTTACATAGTTATTAATGTCCTAATCATTCAGCCACCCATACTTGACTTTTCATGACAAAATTTTTGTGAATGTTTCTTGCTTATTAACTTTATATTATTCCATGATTTATCCTTATTTGATTTATGGTAATATTGCTTGGACAAATACACACCCCACCAATCCTCATAAACTTTATTTGCTGCAAAAACGATTGTGTAACACCAGAAACCCCCTCAGACTCTGCAGAGGCCGCAGCTCCTCCTCAGAAAACTTAACGTGCTTTCAGTATACGACATAAATATTTATCAGATGTGTGTTTATGTATATATAAATATTTGTTTCTGCCTTTGTCTTTACCGTCATACAACATGAGACAGGTTGATCATCTTCACCTTCCTGTTTATAAAAATGAAACAGTCAGTTCTCCCTCAGATATCGTGATGCACAGATCCAAAAGTTCATGTTATCAAGAGCTCGTCTACTTTAGAGATTTTTAAAAAGGAAAATGGCATCATATTTAATTCATGATGTTTAATTATCTCTTGACAAACACACAGTTATGCTTTTTTAATGTATTGTGTGTGTATTTTCTTTGTTTCACTCATTGTTTTTATTTGTTTGTTTTTTCCTAAAAGGAGGGGAGGTCCGTTGTATAAACCTGTGGCTTCCTGACCTTGTTAGTTTTTTTTCCTTTCATTATTGTATTTTATTGCAGTTTTATGTGTGCAAACAAAAATAATCAAATAAAAGACTAGAACTAGTTACTATCTGCCATATTTACACTCATTCTTTGTTTTGGTTTTTTTGTTTGAAACTAGATGATTTTAATTATCATCTTGTAATGTTCTTATTCTTTCAAACTGGGTTGATTTTTCCTGGTTTTATTATTTAAAATGTATGATTTTTATGTTAATTTCAACACGTCTATGCAACTGCATGTGTGATCTATGTTTACGTGTTTGTAGTATGTTGTGTGATGCAGCAGCTTTGAGTCCAAAATAAATTTCCCTGTGTGACAATAAAGTATCCTGAACCTTATTCGACAGATGATCAAAGCATCTGTTCTGGACCGAGCCAGTCTCTTCCAATCGACGTTGTTACATGAGGCTCTTTAATTCTGATTGGTCAATTATTCTGATTATTTGTGTAATATTAGGGTCCATGTAAACATCTTATGGAAGGAGCTGAGGGTGGTGGTGAGTAAACAGTGCAAGAGGTGACGAGA
Organism: Lutjanus erythropterus; assembly: GCF_056507025.1. Taxonomy (NCBI): domain Eukaryota; kingdom Metazoa; phylum Chordata; class Actinopteri; order Lutjaniformes; family Lutjanidae; genus Lutjanus; species Lutjanus erythropterus. The sequence goes on from NC_139330.1 coordinate 4,095,588, forward strand.
TCCAGCGTTAGTGACAGCTCATCTTTGGTCTCAACGGCTGGTAAATTGTGGGTTTGTGTGTGTGTGTGTGTGTGTGTGTGTGGCATCATGCCAAGGTCTCACACCTACAAGGCAACCTGACGCTTGTTTCTATTGTTGTCTTTGTTTTCCAGAAGACTGTGTGTGTGTGTGTGTGTGTGTGAATTTTCTGCATGTTGCTGCAGGATTAACCCTACTGTAACTTTGAAACCTGATTTATACAGATGTTGTTTACTTGCAGCTGCAGACAGTGGTTGTAAATTAATACAGTATAGACAACATTCAGTGCACAAAGTGCAGGGAAATACCCTGACACATCCTTACTAATTTCATCCTGTAAGCAGGATCTGGTGTAATTTAGCTGCTGTTATATTAGAGCACTGGAATGTATAAAAAAAAAGGTTTTACTGCAAAGTGGGTTTTCCACTGAAGCATCACATGAGTACATCTTCCTTCCCCTACAATTTAACATCATGCTGCGTTCAGGTGCCTGTCATAAATATGACAATTACATGTTGAACACATACAGATAATGTGCATAATGGAAACAAATTATGTTAAAGAAAATAAGTGTGATTTGCCAGCCTGGTTCAGATTTCCAGGCTGGTTTTATTTCAGTCCTCCTCTGCATGCTACACATCTTGGACAGGGTTTATCCAAAGCGTATCAGTTTAACACCAAATTGGTCGCAGCTTTTCTTGCTTATTTTTGGTCCACTGATGTGGTGTTATTTTATTTCCCATCTATTTTCTGTACTCATGTATCCTGTTCAGGGTCTCTTCAGCGTCTGGAGCGTTTCCCAGCGTGCGTTAAGTGCAAGCAAATTTTATTTTGTCTCACTTTTAAAGCTGCTGTGGTTTGTTATTCCTTACATTTTACTTCCCAGAGATGATTTGTTACTAAAGTGCTACCAGATAAAACAGTAAATATGAAAGGTTTTGTGGTCTATCTATAGGTTGAAACTTTGTCATATGAAATGGTGGCATAGGCAGCGATCACATGAGGGCTGCAGTGACGAAACACTCAAAAAAGGACCACGAATAAAAGTAGATCTTAGCATTCTGGATCCCTATATTTTGGACCACAAGCAGGGTTTTAGCGACGCTTTGGATAAAAGTAATGAGACAACTTTCATTTCAAGTCAATTTTATTCAAATTGCACATTTCATACGTCAAGCATAAACTCATTGTGCTGCAAGACACATCGTACATGAAACATAAAACAGCATATAAGATAAAGTATTATATAGAAAAACAAGTTGGACATGATAAAAACATACAAGACGAGGTATTATTGGCATAATTTTTCTTAAAAATATGGAGATAATAACAATAATAATACTGATTCCTAAAGCAAATCAGAAAGAAAACTAAACAAAATTTTAAACTAAACTAAAAGCTTGCAGAAACTTAGGGTCCATTTTTGTCTGACTTGTTATGTTGTCTAGCATTGACAGGTTCTGACTCAGTTTGCAGGATGGGAGTTGTATGGTGCTTAATTTGTGCGCAAAAACAGAAATCAGCACCTTTAAATGATGGTATAAGGTAATAAAATGCTGATTTCCTGTTATTGTTCATCATAACTTGCATTTCTGCCTTCGTCTACCATCTATCTCCTCTTCAGTCGGGTCCCCTAAATCACAAAATGCGACAGCGACACTGTACTTGGGAAAGTGGTGCTTAGACCTAAATGTTAAAGTTATCATGTTAACATGCAAGTTTAGCAGGTGTAATGCTTGAGTCAGAGATTTGATGACTTTAGACTCGACCTCTACTTGGACATTCACACCAATGACTTGAGGCTTTTGACTTGAACATACTCCATACTTTCCCTCAAGGCCAAAAATAAAAAATTCTGTTATTTAAAAAGCATGAATCTGAATCAAGTGATGTCATCAGTAGTTATTCTCAGCAAGCTGACACTTAATTCTCCAGATCCACTTTGTTTAAACCAATCTGTGTCACGGCCATGGTTGTGCCATAAGTTACTTTTTTGTTTGATGTGTTTTATCTTTTTTTTTTCCTTGTGTTTCTAGTCCTCCCTGTCTGTTTCTCTGTGTGTTTGTGTTGTGGGCGTGGCTCCTCCTTCATTCTCTCGGTTCTCTGATTGTGCTTCATGCACCTCACCTGGTCGCTGCTGCACACCTGAGATTCATCCACTAATCAATGCTGCAGTATAAAATACCAGCTCTTCTCACCAATCCTCTCAGATCATTATTTCAAGCTAAGAGGATTGGAGCCAGTCAACCTGCCACCCTCACCTCATCCCCAACCATTACTCCATGGGCCTTGCTTCACTCCCCTCTACCTTCACCATCAGGACTCTCCTCTCTGTCCATTCTAATATTTTTCCAATGAACCCCTTTTCTTAATCACTACTTCCTCATCTGACAGAATCCAATTGCGTCACAGGAGAGAACCATGAAGAACTAACATTACATTACTGAGCTCCAGCTGGAAAAACTGATACCAAAGATAATTCTGTTTGCACATAAAAAGCCATGAGGTCTCCAACAGAAACAGAAAATAACTTCCAGCTTCATTTGAAATTACACATAGAACGGGGAATCGAGGTGATGTTGTCAAAGTGGAATTACATTTAGTGAAGACTCAAAATTCAAACTTTATGACTTGGGCCGAAACTTGTGGCTTAAGTGCAAAGACTTAAGACTTACCTTTGACTTGCAAAACAATGACTTGGTCCCACCTTTGCTAATTAGCACTAAACACAAAGTACACCTGTGGCTGATGCATTTAGTTGTAAACCAAAGTGTTGGACAAACCAGACTTGATACAAGTCATCCTGAGGGGGAGCATGAGTTTGTACAGAACTTCATGGACAGACCCACATTGCCCACACTTCTTCTCACTTACCTCTCCTGGTATGTAGCTGCATGTTTTGGTTTTGTTCATTTTCTCTGGGACTATTGCTTTCATAGAAAGTTTGTCCGGTGAAAACTGTTCCAAAGCAGCTGAGACATTGTTTCTGAAAAGACACTTTTCTGTTCAAACTTTTAAATATAATTTTTCACTTGGTTATATTCACTGCCAGTTTTTGGGGTGGAGGCTGAAACTGATATCTCAACAAATTAGCAAATTAAACTAAACTATCTGCCTGGCAACGTACCTCCTAAATGTAAGACAGAAAACAGGTCGCTCCAACCTCTCAGGCTTTTTTCTGTAAAGCGAGTCGAGCTCTCTGAATCCCGAGGCTGACTTATGCTTTATGAGCTCATATCGTAGCTGCAGCGTGTTGGTATTAGAGTACTCAGAGCAGGAGTGATGTGTGCTGCGAGATGGATTCCTCTCTCATAAACGTACAGATTTTGTCTGATTCGTTTCTGATGCTCGGCCTTTGATCTGCGTCTCGTGTAATAAACTCTGAATTCCAGCACAATTTCCTGTCCCACTGCAGGACGTTCAGTGATTGGGAGATGAGATCAGAGTTAAAAGTAAAGACAAACACACACACACACACACACACACACACACACACACACACACACACACACACACACACACACACACACACACAGATGCACGGTTTATCTCATACATATGCGTATGGGTGAACACCCACACACACTTGTTACACACACTGATTACATGCTCACGGAGCCCTGGGGGATCCAGATAAGGTTGGAGTGTGAATAAAGCTCAAAGCTAAACCTGACACACAGGCTTACAGGACAAAAGACAGGATGTGAAATGCAGACAGTAAGTACCTCCTCGTAACGATCGTCCTCAACCTGTTTCATAACTGCACTCATGTGCAAAACTCTGAACTGACAAACCATAAAACTTTTTTTTTTTTTACATAGGATAGAGAAAATCATTTAGGCTTAGAAACTAGTTGCAGAAAATGAGAGTTCTGTGACAACCTTGTGTGTCGCATTAAACTGAAATTAAATTGCAAGAGCTGAATTTGAATTGTGTGAACAGAGTTGAACTTCAGTGAGGATCAAACGCAGCGCGCAGAGCAAATTTACTTTCAGATTATGCTACTTGGGTTCAGTTTTTCAATGCAATTATGTGCTTTTAATTCAATTTCTAATTATGCATATTTCTGCCTATAAGAGAGCTGAATCTTAGTTAAATTATCTTCATCTGTTCTTTAGAGTGAGGCGGAGGGATGGAGGCAGTGGTATCTGTCCTGCAGGCCACAGATCCAGAGTCATCCAAAACTCCCAGAGGCATTCCTTGACAGCAGCGATCTGCCTCTGTTGTCTTACACACAAATCTTAAAACGCTGTACAATTTCTAAGATTTAAATCAGGGTGCACCTTTTATCAGATGTGCCTCTTCTCACTCTCACGTCAGTCTTATAGAGCGCTGACGCACCGAGTTGACCTTAAAAACGTACCATCAAAGGCTTCACCTCCTCCTTTAAAAGTTACACCAGGACACGCTGCAAGAACTCGAGCTGCTGGCACAACATGAACATATGTTCCATATTATTAAGACACTGCAGAAAGACAAAACAACTTTTTTTTTAAATAGTTAATCTATCTGCTTAGAATATGGGCAGGAACAAGTCCGCCTGCATTTACTTAACTACTGTACTTAAGTACATTTTAAGGTTCCCGTACTTTAGTATTTCCACTTTATGCTTCTATTTCACTGCGTATTGTACAAACCTACACTTTTTACTCCACTACTTTATCTGATAGCAAGTTATTTTAGTTGGAGAATCTGCTAGAGTTTTGGGAATTTGTTTTTAATGTCTGTTATCTTCATAGTTTTTGTGTCCTTTTCAGGCTAATTGATACAGACACTCATATACAGAATGGATTTTTAAACCAGCCACTTAAATCAAAAACAGATTGTTCTTCAAATCTTTTACTGCATATGTAAAAGCCCAACTAGATGAAAATTAGTTATAAACTCTCCATGCAACACATCAGTTTCTTACACTCTATTGGAACTATGATAAAATACATCAAAATAAAATTTGAACTGGAAGAGGTCAGTATGGTGCAGATGTCCGCAAGGCAAACCAAAAAGAAAATTCAGATTTGACCCCTCTCATTATCGAGATTGTAACTCTAATTTCATAACATGTTTTTGTCAGTAACAGATTAAAATTTAAAAGTTTAGCCCAGCTGTTGTTGACGACTTGCGGTCCCTACGAGGAGCGACGAGTCAGGAGTCAGTCAAGGTTATAGAAGTTTTTTTTCAGAAACTGACAATCACTGCAACCATGTGAGGTTCTTGAGCATACATTTATAAATATATCTAACTGTATCTGTGTATATTTGTGTGACATTTTGCCATAATTAGCAGAAGAAATCTTGATGGCCAGAAATGTGTTTCGTGAGGTCACACTGTTTGAAGAAATTCCCCCAGTGTTCCTGAGACATCGTCAGACTGTGACCTTACAACATAATGTCTGTGGCCAGAGCGGTCACCGGCGTCAGGACATTAAAAAAAAAAAGAAACAACATCAAATTCTGAATCACAGTGGTCTTTCCGTATGTAGTCTTGAATGTGCACGAAAAATATTAAGCTGAGCAGTTCAGTAGTATTTGAGATTAGCTGTGGACAGGCTGCAGGCCTGTTTTGCATGCATGCACAGTTTTTAAAAGAATTAAAAATCCCACCAGTCCATATTAAAACATGGATGCATCTCTATGGTTTTGGTGTTTTTAATTTTTAATGGAGTGAGGAGGACTTCTGTAATGGAGCATTTGTACACTGTAGTACTCTTACGGAAAGGATCTGAACACTTTTTCCACCACTGAGAATATGTCTGGTAAATCAAAACTGCTGATAACTAAAGAAGAAGCAGACATAAACAAAGACAAACCACATTAAATGAGTGAACACACTGAGTCACGACTGAGCAGTCAGACGGTGCTGTCTCACCGACTGCCTCCCAAGTCAACACGCTGAATCAGATAACTTTGGAGCCAACAATGCCAGACACATTTAGCTCAAGTCTAACTTTATTATGCAAAAATAATCCAGCTGATGATCAGACACAAACGCTAAATGATGATCCAATGACGGCTGAATGTCTGCTCGGTGTGCCAGGACCCTCAGACTCTCAGCATTTCACTTCATCCTTCAGTTTGGTCTCATTCCTCTCTGCACAGCCCCCTTCCCCCCTTTGCTCCCTTGCCTCCCCCTCCTCTCCCCCTCTCATTCTTTGTCTCCCTCCCTCTGTAGTCCTGGACTTTGATAAACACAGTTGATCCTGGGCCTATGCACCGAGTATGGAGTGTTTGAAGGGCAGCCTTTCTACTCAGGACCTTGTTTATTCTGCCCACTCCCCGTCAACCGTGTTTAATGTCACCAAGGCTTTTCTCTCCCCTGAACACACACACACACACACACACACACACACACACACACACACACACACACACACACACACACACACACACACACACACACACACTTTACATAAGTTGCAACAAAAGTGAGAGAGTGGAAGAAGGGAAAGAAGCAGATAGGCGCTCCATGTGCATGTATGTGTTATGGTAGAAGGAGGGGGAGGTAATGCATGAAAGGCAGAGCTGCTGATTACATCGCCTTTGAGGAGCGTGTGTGTGTGTGTGTGTGTGTGTGTGTGTATGGGGGGAGTTTACTGAGTATAACCAGGCACACTTGGCACATGCACAAAGTTTTGGTATTTTGGTTTTCTTCGCAGAAAAACAGCATTCCCTCCATCCAAAGTGTGTGTGTGTGTGTGTGTGTGTGTGTGTGTGTGTGTGTGTGTGTGTGTGTGTGTGTGTGTGTGTGTGTGTGTGTGTGTGTGTGTGTGTGTGTGTGCATTAAGCCTGTTTGAACAGCGGGTTTGTACGCTGTCAGTGTCAAGGTGCATGATTTGTATGGTATGGTTGGTGTGTGTGTGTGTGTGTGTGTGTGTGTGTGTGTGTGTGTGTATGTGTAGTCAATGTTAAAAGTGAACGAGCAGTGTAATCTGAGCACTGACAGTTTAAATCCCCAGTGGGAAAGTGGCTTTTGTACAGTAAAGAAAGAGACATGTGACCCAGATAGTTTGCAGCAGTGCACATATCATTAGATTATACAACATATAATCAAATATCATTCATTAAAGTGGGGAACTCTAGTTTGGAAAAACATATATAAGTCACGCCGGATCAAGACATATCCTTGGAAAAACGAACAGCAACACAGAGTTCAGGAATTCTTTGAGGTTTCTTGGATACAGACTTTTGGTAGAAATTCATTGATTCGGTTTGGTTTTTACTCTAAAGATAATTACTGCAAACCACTTTAATCTCAAGTATTTCTCTATAACAGGGTGTGCTGTGGTGAACTTTAGTCAGATTTTATTGACGGTGACTAAACAACCAATCAGCTGACATGAAATTCTGATTTAAATATTCCTAAATTGTGCACATATAACTAGAATGTCCTCTGGTGTCCTCATCACTTTAATTTTTCAAACAAATCCCGTCTTGAAGTAAAGTTACGACCATGCGACCACTTTTGTACGCCCTGTTTGCTTTGTGGGTTTCCCTAGTGTCAAAAATCAGGTCCCCATAAATGTCAGGAAACCTGATTTCTGTCCACATGTCAATATCCAGGAACCACCGTGTCTTTGGTGAGTTGTAAGGATCACTGTCGAGTCCAACTGCCTTTAATTTAAGCGGATAATCATTAGTTTTACTCACTGGTTTTGGAGTTTCACCTACTAGAGGCAGCCATGTTACTGGATGTTTTGCTGTAATAGGATAGAGTCACCACAATTATACCATTTGTCACTTTTACTCAGATTTTTTTACCTACATATTTAATATCTCCAGGTAAACTACCTACATGTGTTTGTTCTGTATATAAACTTTCAGTGATTTATTGTTCTCAGAGATGTTTAGAAAGACACTGACCACATGATGATGTGATGGCATTTACATTGCAGGACAAAGTTTGTGTAACAACTGTAACGCATCACTCCCCTACATACCCTCTATAGAAAGTCATACGGCGCTTTTGGCCACGCTAAGTCAAACCATGCAATGCTGATTTGCATTTTGATTACCAGTTTTATTGTGCTGATGGAGCCACAAAATGAGTGTGGGCTGCAGTGACGTCTCCGCAGCCAACATGTGACAGCCCCCTTTTCTCCCCCTCAAACGAGCAAGTGTTGTGATGCTCAGCTTGTTTGTGCAGGAGAGACACTCTTCCCATTCATCTCTCAGTGCTTCTGTAGCTTCTAACTGAATCTCTGCTTTGACATTTAGTTTCTCTCCTCTGTCGCTGTTGTACTTTCAGGTATCTGCATTATTTTACTGCTTCATATTTGCGTTCAGCTGTGTAGGAGTCATGTTAAGTTACTGCTGATGAAACCCCCAAACTGTTTTGTAAGAATTGAAGGAAACAGTGACATATGAACAGTCTATCCACCGGTTTACAGCTGCTCGATTCAAGCCTCCTCAAGCTCGTCTTCAGTTAAAAGACACACCTTCAAGCGTGCAGCCCTGTTATGGAAATGTAAACCCCTGGCGTGCTGGGCTGAGTCAAACTGAATCAAGCCAGGCCAGCTGTGTGTATGGAAACAGGCCAAAAGAGTAAGCAGGCTGACCTCAGTTACACAGCAATAGCCATGAAATGCTAGTTAACATTAGCCACCACTATAAGCGACTAGTCTTATCAGACCAAGTAAGACTGCAGCGACTGTGGAGTGTTATATTAAGCGTTATTATTTCAAAAGTTACATCCACTGACTGCAGGACATTATCCCTACTCGCCTGCTTACATTTTAACTGCACCTAAATATATCCTGGGTTGTATCAGATGGCAGCACACAGCGTTGTGTTTTCCCCACTTTGTTTCTGCAGGTTTAGTTGATAGATTTCTATAAATCAAAGGGAGCAGCAGCTAAAGATATTTATACTGGGCCTGATATTTAATCAAGACCTGCAGAGTACACACGCACACACACACACACACACACACACGCACACGTGACGTAGATGCATGTGTGCACATAAAACCCTGAATGGTTCATAGACGAGATCATGGATGCAGGAACACTGCACACACACATGCACACATTTACAAACATACACAAACAGCCCCCTCAGGTCCAGCCTGCTCTGCAGCCTCCTTTTCAAAACTCCCAAACCCCCCATGTCTGCTGAGTTCACCAAGAATTTATTAGCCGAGCGGAGCCACATCTGCAAACCATTTCAGCTGTTGTTGTTGAGTCCGGGTCGAGGAGAAGGACTGGACACTGTGTCCAAACCCCTCCCCCACCCCCGTTTACCTCCTCCCAGGTCAGGACATCTTAAGGAGGTCCAGGGAGGAAGGAGAGCAGAGGATGGAGTGTGTGTGTGTGTGTGTGTGTGTGTGTGTGGAAAGCCCAGCAGGAAACCCATCCTCCCGTTTCATGCTCAGAGGGACTTTATTGTCCAGGTCCGGCGCTAAACTGCTCAAGTTCATTAACATGTTCAAACTGCTTCAAGCTTTCTTCACTGATACACCCCCTCCACCTCCACCTCCACCCATCAACCTCCATCTACTGCAACAGCAACAACAATAGTTCTTTTCTCCAGATTAACATTCAAATGGCGCATACAGTACAGTTCCTTTGACGTTCATATTAATGGCCCTTATGAATGTGTATGAGACCCAGCAGGAGGGACGGAGCTGGATGAACCCGCTGGATATTTGCATGTTTCATTAATCTGCTAACATTTGTCCTTGGGTGGGCCGTGTGTGTGTGTGTGTGTGTGTGTGTGTGTGTGTGTGTGTGTGTGTGCGCGCGCAGGAGCTTTTAAATTTTCCACTATTTCAGGCATTCGATCTCAGCTGAATAGAGATGGGCTGTGAAACCACAAAAAAAGAAGAAAAATCCTGTCAGAAGTAAAGGGAGCACATTGAAAGTTTGGGTGGCCTCATCCTGTACAGTTGTGTGTGTGTGTGTGTGTGTGTGTGTGTGTGTGTGTGTGTGTGTGTGTGTGAGCTGGGGATCTAGAGTAAGCCCTGCGCACACACACCATCATCAGTGATGAATAGGACTACCTGGAGAGAGGGACACACACGCTCAGAGTCTTCTTGCAAATACATTACTCTGCACTGACAACAGTCATCTTCTGTTTCATCTCTTATATCCCACACACACACGAGTATTATCCTGTGTGTGTGTGTGTGTGTGTGTGTTTACATTGTCCATGGCCCCCTGGATTACAGCAGCTAAGCAGGGAATGCTGGGAACAGCAGGTGAAGTGCCATGATGGGTCTTCTTTCCATGACGTGTTGCTCCAGAACAGAACGGGGGAGCTGGAGTGGCCACATGGGTGACGGTTAAGAAATATAAAGACAGAAAGATTGTTGGGAAAGAAATTATGAATATGTGAGTCAGTTTTCAATTTAAAGCTGGACTAATTAAATTACTCTGTTATGCAAAAGCGATAACTGTTGTGATAAACCCACTGAGACTCTAGTTCTCCTCAGCTCTTAGCATCATTTTATGCAATATGTTGTGTGTGTCTGCAACTAAACTTGCATATTTCTGAACCCAACCTAATATTTTTGTCCACATTTATGACTCAACCAATCAGCTGTCATCAGATTGTGATTTAAATATTGCTAAAGTCTGACTGCTGCACGCTGTTCACACCATCACCTGTTTCCAAATGTGTCCAGTCCACAAGCAAGAAAAAGTCACAAGCAGTGAGAGAAGCAGAAGGTTTCAGCTGTCTTTCCTCCTTGTGTCAAACTGTAAAACATTCAACTGGAAGGTTTGTTTCTTTGACCACATAAGGGGCTAAAACACCTTTGTGGCCTAATATTTTTTGTGCGCACTTATAATTGTATCCTCGAGGACCTCTCATGGTTGCAGTGACATTGAACAGGCAACATTAAGTATAAATTATTTAGAATTTTAGCTTTTGTGATTTACTTCAAAACTGTATATTTCTACATAACTAAGAATAATATAACAATATTATATTGTTAGAAAGCTGTCTGCTTGTTTAATGTTCTAAATAAATCTAATAAACCTCTAGATAAAAAGACTTAGACTCTACTATATTATAGAAAAAACTTTATTTAAAACTTTTCAAGGTTTTGCTGGTTGCATCTGGCCATTTTGGTGACATTGTAGTAGGTGCTTCATCATCTGTTGTTACTGAGTGACCTCTTCTAGTTAGCGTTGTTCTCATCAAGCTAAAAAAAAATTACAAATACCAACCCGTCTAAGATGTGACATGGCACATTCTTTTTTTTATTAATTGTAATTCCTCCTCTGAATGATGTTTTTCTTTTTATCCGGAGCATCACAGACTTTTCTTGGATGCTTCTTAGATTTTACACCATAAACTTTGCCACACTCCCATGTGTGACTGTTGTTACTGACACCAGACTTAAAAACTCTTTTATTCTGTGAAACACAGAGGGATCTACCATAAAGGGAAAGGCTTTACCAGAATTGTGTAAAATGGTTTGGCAGGACTTGAATGCAACAGATGTTGATTTATAAGTAAAACTCTCACACTTGCAGGTTTAACTTTAGATAAACAACTTTAGTCTGTTTTCTTTTTTTCTTTCTTTTGCAGTAATTGCTCTCACCAGAATAATTGCTGCGATCTGGGAAAACAATAATATATCTACACCAAACTGTGACCAGGCAAGAAGCACGAGAAACTGCTCAACCAGATTTTCTGAATCACTTTATTTGGAAGTCAAATCGAAAGTAAAAATGCCCGAAATGTCAGCCAACAAGTCATGATGGATGTTTATAACATACAGTTTGGGAAATAATTTCCCTGCTCTCCTTTGTTTTCTCTTCCAAGTAAGTTTGGCTAACCCAGAGTTTGTTCAAAACCTGTATGACCATCTGACTGCTGTTATTTTTCCCAACGGACTCATTATTTGGCATTGTTGCTGCATTCTCAGCATAAATCTTGGTGAGTCCAATGTAACTATTACCAATCGAACTGATGGCAAAAATAAACCAAGAGAGGAGCCAGAGACAAACATCCTCTCCCCTCCCTCTGCTGATCGCTGAGGGGAGCAGCAGTTAACCTGCTCGTCACTTGTTCTACAACTGAGGAAACCGCTGTCCAAACAAGATACGCTGCCACTCCGACACCCCCATCTGACTCATCTGACTCATCTGACTCATCTTCCTCGCTTTTATCACAGACACCACTTTCCCACAGCCAGGTCCAAAGCTATTACAGAGCGGCTTCCAGGTCAAAGGTCAGGGTGGCAGCCTATGAGATTCTGTGAGCAACAATATCCTCATATTGTTTTACCTGATTATAGTATTAGGCTATAATTATTCTTATTATTAATCCAAATCACCCCCCTTGCCACCCCAGTGGTTAAAAAAAATGTTGCAAAAATGTCATCTTTGATGGTAGAAAAAACAGGATGAATACCCTCTACAGTGGCCCAGTGTCCAAAACAATGTGATAAAGTGTCGCCTAGAGAACCCTTCCAGTGGGAAAAAATGTGAAGATTGCCCCTTACATTTCCTCTCGAGTGGACAAATCATGATAAAGTGGACAAAAGTGTGGTGAAGTGCTCTCTGGAGTGGCTTCTACATTGACAGAATGTGGTCAGATGCCTTTAAGAGTGCTCTTTAATTAGACAAACATCGGTGAAGTGTCCTTCCAGTGAGGGAGATGTGATAAAATGCCCTTTCAGTAGACAGAAACATGGTGAAATGCCCTCTAGAGTACTACATTTTGTCCACTAGAAGGCCAGAGTCCCCTTTACAATGCCCTTCCACAAGACAAAACGTGGTCAAGTGTCTCTAGAGTGCCCTCCCAGTAGAGAAAATGTGATAAAATGCATCACATCTTGTGGTGTCCCACCACATGCTTAGTTTTTGTCCCTGGCCTTCAGACAGTCTGAGTCGGCACTGTTTGTGCCAACAGCATACATGTGTTGTTCTTATATTCAGTATGAAGTGCTGCAGGTGTAACGCTCGTATCATGTCTTTTAATTCAGTGTATCATCATCTCAGAGTGTAAATGAAGACAGCGTCTCAGTGGCGCCACACGAGCTTAATTCTGTACACTGTCCTGGATTTATGTGTGAGAAGATATTGATAGTGATCTTCTCCATAACGTCTGTGTGTCTGCATGCAGAGATGCTTGGCCTCGAAAAATAGTCAACATGCACAATAATACAGTTTTTTGGGGAGCTGGTTATCAAGCTTGCCAAAGGAATTTTCTGATGGAAGGAAGTTTCTGGTCCCCGAGCCAGGGCTATTTGAAGCTTTAAGCTCTGTCAGTGCTGCTGAATCTTGATGTTTCCATGCAGACATAATTTTCAAAGGAAATGACTATAAAAGCTGCAATAAGCTCTAATATGAATAATAATCGAGATGTTCCAGGGAGGTTAGCAGGTAGCACAATGATGCAAATCAAATTTCATAGAGAGAAATGGTAAGGACACTTTGTCAGTGTGGGTTGTGAGGTCGCCATATATAAAAGTCTGAATGGTGCTTTTTTATTCAGGCTTCCCACGTTTCTTTGAAAGCCGTACACTGTGAAAGGCCAAGCCGCTGTCATTTGATGGCTGTTTTGAATTGTAGAGCTGAAAAATCTTTCAATAACCTTTCCAACAGCCCCTCTCTACACAAAACCACCCTTGGTTGATCATGCAAAGTAAAAGCAGTTATAATTATATTTGCTCCTTTCAGATGACAGCAGCTTGGCGGTCTCTGAGACCCCCCCACCAAAAAAAAAAAAAAAAACGCTTTTTGTGTCCAAGGTTAAAGCATGTGGAAAGTTTTAGCTCATATAAATACTTTATGTCAGTTATTGTTTGTCTAATGATTATTTTGTGACTTCATCGTACTCGCCGGCTCGTAAGACTCTGTTTCTCTGCCGCTCGATCCAAGAATGTCGTAATATTTTGTCATTTATGAATTAATTTTTGTTTTTATTTATTTCTTTTATTTTATTATTACCCTGCAAGTTATGATTCACCCCTTGCTAAACTACTGGTATGTTCTTAAAGGGACAGTTCCAATTATTTGAAGTGGGGTTGTATGAGTCAGTGTATTACCTTCAAATCATCCAGAATGTCTTTTTAAAGGGAAAATTCACCATCTTTTGGATGGATGTTGAATGTGGCAAATCTGTTGCTGTTCCTGCATTTAGTGATGTCATACTGATGTCACTGGATGCAGGAAGAACTACAGGATATTTCAGCTTGGATTTTTAGTCTGCTTCTCTGGTGGTACATGAGTATTTCTGTCACCTAGTGCCTCATGTTTTTGGCAACAAAATAATAGCTATAAGTTAGGGCGGTGATTCCTCATGCACAATGCATCCTGGTACATGTAGGCACCGCTGGCATGACTCCACATGCAGGAGAACTGAGCTTTCTTCATTGGAATAGCATGCAGTGACAAATGTATTGCTTCAATTGACTACATTTACCATCAACAGTGACTGGACATCCACATAAAAAGTGGTGCATTTCCATTTAAATTTCCCTTAAATGGAGGCTTTAATTCCAAGAGACAGAATAACAGAATAAATACAGACCGAAAGACAAGGAGACATGAATGTGGTGAGGCAGCAGAGAGCTGGAGGCCTGATTTGGAAAAAGAAAGAAAAGGATGGGATTGATGGGAACAGAAAGCAGGAGGACGGCTCTCATCAGTCAGTTATATAAACCGGCTGAATGAGTCAGTGTAGAAATCAGAGCTATCAGACCAGTGAGACAGACAGACGGGGAACCGGAGCCAAGGAACTGGAGCAATGTGAGGAATAGCTCACAAATGATAAGACTGTGTTTTTATGGCCTCTTGGCTGCTGATTCATGTTGTGTCTTAAAGCCGTTTTAATAAAGCTAGAGATCAAAGTCTGCAGCAGATGTGGGTCCAACACTTTCCGCATTGATTTCTGTTTCCTAGTACCACTTTAATAAATCGATTACAGCACATGCAGGTGCTGGCACTGACACCGTCAGTCACACCTTTGGAAATACTTCCTCATCATTGACTAACATTTTCTGGCAAACCCCATTCTGTTGTCCATTTGCCAACAAACCCATTCCAGATTCTATCGTACCTGAAGCAGGTGTGTGCAATAAAAAACATTGTAAAATGAGAGCATTTGTGAAGTTAATGTTTTGTAGATCAGGGGTTTACAACGTCTTTCAGGCCCCGTTAGCTGATACAGAAACAGAGCAGGGACCCCCTACTACATATATGATTATTTTCAGGAGTGGTTGTCTTGCTGTCTAGAGGGCATTTTATTATGTCATGTCGACTGGAAAGGTATCCTCTGTTTGTTGTTTTCACATTTTGCTCACTGGACACTGCAGAGAGCACTTTTTTGTGTTTTGTCCACTGGAAGATATTCTAGAGGGCATTTTTTTTCACATTTTGTCCACTCGAACGGCACCCAGAGGGCACATCAGGGCACATCCCCACCTTTTCTCTCATGGACACCTATAGGGCACATCATCATGTTTTAAACTCATTTTTTCACCACATGAACGCAGGATTTACAGGTCAGCTGTCTCACATGATTGCACAAGGATCCACGGGTAGGCTTTTGTCAGTGTTGCATGGATTAGATGTTGAATTGTTTTTATAAAATTATCAAACAATAATTTGGCGGCCTCCCTGCTGTAGCTCTGAGGACCTCTTCAGGGGTCACCGACCAGCAGTTGGAGACTCAGGCTCTAGATTACATAAATAAGGTTTAGAGATAAAGGTGTAGGATTTCAATCTGCTGAAACCCAACGTTAAAATGAGTTTAGGTGTGTGTGTGTGTGTGTGTGTGTGTGTGTGTGTGTGTGTGTGTGTTTCCTGTGCTGATGATGATGTGAGGAGCCAGCCTGTAACGGTGCAGCTCAGTTTGTTTGCACAGCCACTCAGAGACCCGGCAGGTCTACAGATCCAATCAGAGAGGATGTGGTTTCACTTCTAATTTTACACAAATAGTTTCGGCTACGCTATGAGTGACTGTAGAGCCGAGGATGAATGGACGCACAGACGGATGGGTTGTCAGAGATATGAGTGAATGTGCGTGAGTGTGTGTGTGTGTGTGTGTGTGTGTCTGTCTGTCTGTCTGCCTCCATTCATGTCTTCATGTGAGGGCTGCAGGAAGGAGCCTTTCTACATGCTTTTGCACAAACAGAATGAGTGCATGTGTGCTTGATCTCATGTGTATGTGTGCCACACATGTACACACAGTATTATGGTGTGTGATTTTTGTGTGTGAGTGCAGAACTCCTGACCCACTGCTCTCACAGCGGAGCAGTAATGAGCTTATTAGTCTGGGGATGTATTTAAAGCAGGTCACAGCAGTCTGGATTATTAACAGCAGACTGTACACACTCAGACATGTGATATACTGTATGTGGTAGTGGCAGTAATTGTAACAGCAGTAATTGTAGTTCAGGCAGCGTTAGTGCTGGTTGTTAATGCTGTGGTTGTGTAGCTTTGCTAATAAGCGGGATGTGTCTGTGTCGTATAATTTTGATAATTGTAACCATTTGGCTGTGGATACACACACATTTCTATTTAAATGTTAGATGTTACTCAATACCAACACTTCACTTATGTGTCCCATGGTGTGTTACAACATGGAAAACTGGCATTTACTGATATGAGCATAACACTGCCTGACCAAAATCACTCATGGTATTAAACAGAAAAGCTCATTTGAAAAGATGTAACATGACTTATGATGAAAAATGATGATGGAGCTTATATTCTGACTGTGGAATCATTTAGCTGCATGACTGGACACCATTAATGGCAGTGTGACTATGTTTAGTAGTTGCACTGTAAAAAACAATTTTTTATTTGAGATAATTTACTTTCTTCTTCACTTCAATGAATTTACTCAATGTACTTTTTTAAATAAAATGTTTTGAGTTTCTAAAATTCAAAGCTTTAAGTTCATCCCAGGAAGAAAAGTAGATTATCTCAACAAAAGATCAGTGGTAAAACTTTTTCAAAACTTAAGAATTTGAGTTGGACCCAAAACTCAAATGTATTGCAGTCTGTTGCTTTAAAGTTGTTTAGTTATCTCAACTTTTTTGTTTTTACAGTGTGTGATAGAATAGCAGAAATGGCCAGGGCACAAATATAAGAAAAAGCCTGGGGCAACTTTGTTTTTCTCTGTTTAAAGTCTTTTGGGGGGAGTTTTTCCTTACTCTTTAGAGGGTTTACAGGACAGGGGGTGTTGCACCTGTACAGACTTTAAAGCCCCCTGAGACAAACTGTGATTTGTAGTTTTGGGCTTTATGAATAAAATTTGACTTGACTAGTCTATATGCATTGAGCCCTGGCACCATCTTGATATGCCTGTTTATACTCAAACATAGTCATTAATATAGAGCTGTAACGGTGATGTTGTCCTGTTACCCAGCCATTTTTCTGTTGCTATTCTTCATGAATGTAGTAAAAAAAAAAAAAGGTGTCGACCAAACCTGCAAAGCACTTTGATTGGTCGACTGTTTCTCAAACTGGTGGAAGTGATTTACAGGTCTGGGACAAGACACGGACAAATAATTAATAATGATAATTAATGATTTGCTAATCTGTAATGCGTAACTAACAACTTGAAGCATCAATGCATGAAACTGACAAGAATCTATTTTTTTAAATTGCATTTTTTTCTGAGAATCGTCACTTGGATTTCTTGGATTATTTGGATTCTTTCTTCAGTAATTATGTTAAATTGTGTGTTAATCCCAGTGTATTTTCTATATTATGTCTAACTATCTAGAAACTCAGCGCTCTTACTCTTTGCTGTGTCTGGATTTTTGAGGCAGGGTATTTTGTTCCAGGGTTTAACAGCCTCTAAACTAGACTGCAGTGATGGCAGCAATTGAGTAAAAAGGTGGGTAAACATGCAGGTCAAAAGTTAAAGGCAAATATTGACCCACTGACTCGAGACCAGGAGGCTCGAGAAAACAGCTCCACAAAACTGAGTAAGAAAACTACAAGACATTACTCATGGAAAGTTTTGACTGCTGCCTCACAGAACGGCCTTCTTGGACCATTTTCACAGACGAAGAAAGTCACACCGCAGGTCCAACTCTCCCTCATTTCTATGTGGGATTTACGCTTTCCAGCAATGAGACGACAACTTCAAGTTCAAGTTTCTTTTAATTCCCACAGAGTCAGGCAGGAGGAATTTGTTTCGGCTCAGATGAAAATTGCTCTGACATTTACAACACCTCGCTTTGCCATGCAGAGAATAAAAACAACAGATCCTGTAGACGGAACAAAGTGCAACAGTGCCGGACACTTAAAGTTCACATAAGAAGAAACCAATGAGGTTGATTTGTATTAAACATGATGTTACTTGCTCGTATGGCTTCAGCACCAATTCCAAATAAGTTCGGATGCTGTAATGTAAATAAAGTTCAATGATTTGCAAATACTTTACAATGATTCATTCTGTATTTGATGTCTGAAACACGTTTCTAAAAAGAAAGGAAACAACTTTGGAAAACCGTTGTCAGTAAACACAGTTTGTCTCTGCATCTACAAATGCAAGTTAAGATTCTACCATGCAAAGAGAAAGACATATATCAACAACATCCAGAAACACTGCAGACTTCTCTGGACCCGAGCTCATCTGAGATGGACTGACGCAAAGTGGAAAAGTGAAATGTGGACTCATCAGACCACAGCACAGATTGTTTTCACAAATTATGGACGTTGTGTCCTCCGGGCTAAAGAGGAAAAAAGATCATCCAGATTGTTACCAGCACTAACTTCAAAAGACAGCAGCTGTGATGGTATGCTGGTGTGTTAGTGCCCATGGCATCATGGGTAACTGTCACATCTGTGAAGGCCCCATTAATGCTGAAAGGTACATACAGATTTTGGAGCAACATGTGCTGCCATCCAGACGACGTTTTTTTTCAGAGATGTCCCTGCTTTTTTCAGTGAGACAGTTGTGCACATGTTCCCACAGTGTGCCTTTGTAGTAAAAGAGTTCAGGTACTAGAAAAAGTTTTCATTGCATTCTGTTTTTATTTCCACTTTACACAACGTCCCAACTTTTTGGGATTTGTTGTTACACTTCCTTGGACATTTACAGGCTTCTTGTTTATTCTAACGCAGTCTTTCAGTGATCTTTACAAACTCAGCAATTAGTTTTCAAGCTTTCCTCTGCAGGCCCAACCTTCCAGTTTCTTCTTAAGTTACAGTTGTCTATCATTGACATCTGCATGGAAAAATTTGACCCTCAAAAAGATTTCCAATCTCTGAGATTGGACAAAGAACCTTATTGCCTTTCATAGTAAATTACCTATATCGGTGAATGCATATCTTAGCTATATCTTCAGCTGCTTGCTCTTTGCTTCCAGTGGGCATTCATTATGAAAACTCTTGAGTTTCAGCCAAGCAACTATCATGATAAAGACCCCGTGGGTGGAAATCTAGAGCAGAGGCCATTTTGGTTCTTCAATGACACGTAATGGAGGCCATTGAGTGGTCCCAGGACAGGAAACCAGGGGCCGTTGGGGGTCGTTGACAGGCGTCACTGACCCCTTTCTCCACTCATCTGGGGAGAAACCAGAGCCCTCCAGCTGACAACACAACATCTCCTCACATTCAGGCTCGGGCCAAAGATTTGGTGCTAATAGCTGAGGAATGATGATTGTCCCCGCGGTCGGGTTTCACAGAGGAGACATTTGCGGACAAAGGACAGGGAGGGGAGAGTCAGCTCGGTGTCAAACACCATGTGCATGTAAGCTCCTACAGATGGACTCCACAGGTTCGTAAATGTCCATTTTTAAAACTTTTGTTCTCAGAAAACAGTGCTTAAATCAAGTTATGAATGTTCCAAAAGAGCTTAAGGGCTCAGGCTTGTGATATACTGGATGTACAGTATGTAAGACAACAAGCATCTGTTTCTGTATTTTCACCACATGAACATTTAAGTATTTAACAGCTGAAGAGCCAGGAGTTGGTGGAGACCAAAAACAGAGCTAATAGAGAGAGAATATTGAACTTATTGGAATTTGCCAGGTGGATACAAACACAAATGATGTTGCTAACTGCTAAATAAACCAGTGTCCCAGGACGTACTTTTCAAGGAATTAGAAGGTTTCTTCAGCCCAACACTGATGGCTGTTTTACATGTAATTCCACACATAAATGCTTAATAAGGCCTGGACTTTGTCTCCAATCTGTTGTTTGCTTTCTTCTGTAACTCCATGTAGGTGCGTCAAAGCACAGTCAACAAAAGCAAAGTGGTTTGTGGAAGAATATTTTTACTCCATCAATCAGAAAACTTCAGCACTTCAAGTTCCTGCACTTTTGGGAAGTACTTCCACGCCAAGATGGATGGTAAAATAATGTCGCCAGAAATTAATTTAGACCCCAGTATGGCTCCTAAGTGGTTAAAAAGGTCTGTTAATGCAGGTTTAACCCAGTGTTTTACTTGCCTAACTCAAACCATACCATAATAAAATTTAATTTGCAATAACTACCATCTTTCTGTAAAATGACCCATAACATAGCTGCCATGCACAAAGCAAGAGTTAAAAGCAAAAAGGACATCTTGTCCTCTTTTTTTATGTTCAGTACAAATATTTTTTTTTATCTGTATTGTAGAAAGCCTTTTGGCAAGAAACTGCAGATGGAAAAATAGGTTTTTGGCTAATTTCTGAATTTTTACCGTAAATTTAACCAACATAAATTAAACTAAGAATCCAATGAACATCATCTGTGCATTTGCAGATCTGTCCAAACTCTTTGCCTGCCAGCAGGGTTGTTTTTTTTGTGTATCACAACGACTGAAGCAGCAGTACAGCTGCTTTATTTAATATTCCATAAATGTGGGACACTCACAGGAGACAGATTTGAAAACCCTCCCATAATGCATCTTGATGGCGGCCTTTATTGGACCCTTTTCTGTCTGGTGGTGTTTTCAACTCCACATCCTAAAGCAGACTTTCTGTTCCAATGACGTCTAAAAGTTGAAGCGCACGCTGTGATAACCCGTATGACATCCTGAGATTTAAGTTTTCAGACTTTGGATGCTTCATCCAGATCCTAAAACTAGAGCTCATGAGATCATGACAGAAAAAGTGGCAGATCAGATTCTCTTTAAAACTTATTCCCATTTATTCAGAGTCAGCAGTGACCTCAGTTGCTGATGTCATGTCCTCTCTATTTGTTTAAATTAATTAATGTCCACAAGATGCTGTTAAGTAAACATGCACTCTTCTTTTAATCCAGAATATGCTACGTTCCTTCAAACATGTCAGAAGTCAGACATCCTCAACAAAAATATCAATGCACTGCTTTTGTTTTTGCTCCCATTTTTCATGAGCTGAAGTAAAAAAATATCAGACTTCTTCTGTGCACATGAAAGGTTTGTTTCTTTAAAAGTTTTTTTCAAAAATTTGTCAAAATGACTGTGAGCATTTCTTCTTTGCCAAGATTATCCGTCCACCTGTCAGGTGTGTCATGTAGTGATGCTGATTAAACTGCTGGATTATTCCACAGGTGTGTCTCGGACCGGTCAAAATAAAATGGTGCAGTTTGATCTTTAAAAAAAAGACATTTATTTGTCACCCAAAGTTCAATGATTAATACCATTTTTCCCAGGAGGGCACAGTCATGACCTGCCGTACTCTGCCTCTGATTGGCTTGTACTTGTTGCTTTTGTTGGTGGAGTTGGTTAGATTTGGGCATGAGGAGTGATTGGTTAGTGTAAGGCAGGTTTTTTTTACTTCAACTCATTAAAATGGAAGGAAAAACAACACTGTTGCATTCATATTTTTGCTCAGTAGTACAAAACATACCAGACATACGTCAGTACATATGTGAAATGGGTTGAACAACTCATAAAATGTCTTGAAACCACAGTCAGGCTCTGTTATACTTGTAAATCTTGTAAAGTTATGAATTCAGACGACACAACCGTCGATCACCGCAAGAGCCACATACACAAACACCCCTCTGAGATAATAACATGTGCAGTGGATCAAGTGTTCGAGTGACACTCAGTCACACAGATCCCTGTCCTCAAACACTCACTCAAACCCACCACAGACAGAGACGGAGAGGCTTCGGTCGAGCGAAAAGTCAAACTCTGAGCCAAACAAACATGGAGATTTGCTTAAGACAAGAAAAACCAAACAGGATTAGTGTCGACTGCATTAAATGCCGACCTAAAGGATGTCAAGGGGTGACAAACAAAACTCTGCTTTACTTTTTAGACCACAGTTTGGAGTCTGGCTCTGCTGACCTACATCCAGATCTCCAATCTCTCTCCGTCTCTGTTTTCAAAAGCATCCAGACCTTTCGTCCTTCCTCCAACCACAAATATCTCCTAATTTCTGCCAAGTCTTCCTCTGGCTCCCATCCAGCAGGCAAGCACAAACCTCCCCGCCCTCATTCCACCCCACCATCCATCCCTCCATCTACTTCTCCTTCTTCTTCTTCTTCTTTCTCCGTCTGTTGTGTAAACCTCGTAACTACAACCACAGGGATGTTCATGTTTTCACAAGAAATGAAGTTTGACATGGCCCTTAAAGGTACGGTGAGCTGCGTGACCCCGGGTCCCCTGAAAGCTATTCAAACCCCACAAGAGCAAATTAAAAATGCATCGTCATTAATCTGAAGTGACGTCTGTTTTTTTTTTTTCCAAGTTCAAGGACTTTTTTTTCTTTTTTCTTTTTTTTTTGAAGCTTTCCATCCCATCCGTCCATCTCCCTGGCACAGCACTGTTACCACTAATCCTGCTGTCTGTCTCTGGCCTGGGACCCTCTTCTCATGGACGGCCAACGGGGAGAAACCCCATCTGGGCGCAGGCAACCAAAAACCACAGCACTTTATGAAGGACGTGTGAAACCCTGCAAATATCTGGGTTTGGAGTAATGAGAGGGAACCTGATGTATAGCATGGAAACATAAATTCTCTGTCTTTGTTTTGTCCTCCTGCCTGATCCTCAGGATCGGGGAGTAACAGATTACATTAAATGAGATTACGTAACTAGGATACAAAAAACGTAACTATTCCGTTATAGTTACTGGAAAAAAAAACAAGATTTTATCAGTAAAAATGAGGATTATTAAGCAGGTTTACAACTTTAAAATAAAGAACCATATATTACCATGCAGTATAAAACTACAAGTCTCACAACATCACTCAGGTCTCAACATCTAATTTAAAGAAGCATTTACAGATCAGACAAACTGCTAACTTTAGCTACATAGACCAACAGCTAACATTAGCTTCTTAGAAATCCAGTTAGCCTGCAAATCTATTATTACTATAACTAGCACTGCCTTTGCTACTATTGCTGAGGAATATTTCTGGACCGTAGGTGGTGGTGCCGGTGACCAGAACGGTGTTTGGGTAAAAATACAAGCAATTTTAGGACAGTTTACATGAAGTTTGGGTGTGAAGGGTGAACAGCGTACTTAAGAAAGTGCTTTTAAATGTGCATAATTACTGTTATTACATGCATTTGCACATAATGGAAGGAATAGGTGGACAAACAACAACATAAAACATTATATCAGGCTGAACTTTTACCATATTACCAAAGCAAGAGAAAGTAATCAAGTTACCTAAATATTGTCATACTTGGATAAAGTTACTGATTACATTTTTTAAACAGGTAATTGCATCAGTATTCATTTTTAAAGTAACCCTGTAAACCCTGAATGAGACGGAGTCTGATGTATAGCATGGAAACATAAATTCTGTGTCTTTGTTTTGTTCTCTTGCCTGCTCCCTCACACGTATCAGTGAATCTCTGTTTGTGTTGCTGGTACATTCAAGGAACCGATAGTCGTATCAAACCTAATTTTTATTGGCACCGGTCAAAAGCAAATACCAGTGTTCCAGCAGTCTAGCACCACACACACACACACACACACACACACAGCTTTCTTTGTTTAAAGCTACAGCAGCGTGCCTGGGGTGTAGAATTAAACTTGTTTAATCAACAAAGCTCCTTTTTTTTTTGTTTTTAGTTATATAAAATTGTCCACAGATCCTCATCCAAGACATGAACGTGCAAACATGGGGGTTCAACATGCCTGTGTTCCTCCTGAAGTGGAGTCGAGCATGTTTAAGTTTCAACGTTTGAATGCCAAAACACTTCAGTCGCACTACAAAACTAAATGAGATCTGATCTCTTGTTTTAGCTCTTGTTGTATCAACATGAAATATTACGATCATGATATCGAGATGATGAGAAATACAACCCCAGAGACGTAAAAGTCTCTACATTGGTTTTCCTTTGTTTGGATTGAGACTGGGAGTTATGGAAAGATTGATTTTTAACATATCTTTAGTCACGGTGCATGCAGGCAAAAGTGGTCACAACCAGGCCTCGATTTAAATTTTAGGGCAAGGCCACTTTGGCTTTGATAAATACAAATTTATTGGGTGTTATGGCCAAAATGTAGGACACCAAGGACAAAATCAGTGGTGCGATGACAGTAAGTAATATTTACATTGTATGGAGACAAAACAGTATTAGTGCTGTTAGCTGATAATTAAACTGAAAATGATCAGCCACCATCAGTAATCAATTCAGACAACATTATTAGTGTTTAAACCTTTAATCAAACCAATAACTAACACAGTCGATGTTAGACGACCTTCAGCAGTACAGTTGCAGCAGTTTGAATTAAACTGAAGCTCCCTTCGCTTTCTGAGGAAAATATTCCATCAAACTCCCTTTAAAAGAATGATGTACTAACAATTCATTGTGTGTCTGCAAAAACACACAACTCTACAAACACAAGATACGAGCCAATCCGTGTCGACAGTCTTCTTGTTCATTCAGCATCAATATAATCTATAAAGATAAACTGTTATTCTGCACAAATTTAACATTTTGGGTCTTGTCTCTGTTGGTTAGCTGGACTATTTTAGCTGGAGAAGCTCCTGTAAATGAGCGGTGAACCATTTCAGAAATTAAGATTTCTCACTAAACTAAGTGCCGGTTGGTGGATCTGGCACATGGTGAATTACATACAGACTTACAACACTGTTAATCCACGTGTGCCTGTTTTTTTGTTACCAGAGTAACTACAAGCTCCAGTCCAGAAGAAGAAAACCAAGTAAACTAGCAACCTGTCAGATCTCACACCAACTTTATGCAAGATCCTGATAAAAAATAAAAGAAAATAGTAAAGAATATATGAAATAATACGCACACTGTACGGTGTTTAGCTGCTTGTATTCATCACATAATGTCAGTAGTTAGCTAATGTTAGTTAACAGCTTAGCTCTAAATGTTCATGTTACACGTAGATTTGAAGGTGGAGGAGAAACATCATGCTGTTGTTGATGAACAGTTTTTCTATTCCTGCAAAACCGTTTGAAACTTGCTAACTCACCCTGCAGGTGAAGACGTTTCTAAATTTACTTCCAATGAAATTCTTTCTCTCTTATGATGCTGCAGAGCATATTGCTTCATGGTGCTTAATCATGTTGTTGTCTCTTGACTTGATCCTTGCTTGTGTTGTATCAGCTGAAATACCATTAAATATACCAGAGAATACCTTTAACATTACTTTTTTCATCATTGTTGGGCCAGATACTGGAGTGTAAGTGATATTTAAGTGTTTTTGTAACATGTGTTGCACTAAAGTTCCCATGAAGTCAGAAATTGATGTTTAAGGACAGAACAGCCAGTTCAAACCAGGGTATGCTAAATTGGCTTTGTGGGGAGGTAATTTTAGAAAGGGGAATTTAGGCCACACTCCAGGGCAAAAACAGCACTGGCCGTTTGTCCTGCCCTGGTCACAACAGACAGAAACTGAGCTCAAGTCGTGACAGATCTCACCTGGTTTTCCTAGAAGTGATGAATTATAACCATTTTTCATGACTCCCTTAAAAATGCAGTGCAGACACTGTGATGCTAAGTGATACCATTTACTAAAGAGGCAAGTCAAATCCATTAAGTTGTGGGACAGCAGATAAAAGGTCACAGGTCAGCAGGCTTTTGTCCCCCAGGATGAATCTATGATGATTTACTGAAGGGACGCTGGACAGTCTCATCTTGCTTTGCTAAAACAAAAACACAAACAGAGTCTCAGTATTAACCAGCATTAGACCACCCATTGAACAGAAACGCACACACACACACGCACACGCGCACACACACACACACACACACACACACACACACACACACACACACACAAACAAAAGGGCAGATTTAAACCCCAGTGGTGAGAGATAAATGAGAAGCCTGAACATGACACTCCCTGTATCAACAGACTTTGAAGGGTCACTGAGGGAGAGGGTTTGTCCTTAACGCCTTTGTCGCAACAGAAGATATCCAGCCAGACGATGATCTGCATCTGAAAGGCATTCTGGGAAAACACAGCTGACTAATGAAGAGCTAAACCCCCAACAGACACTGATGTGATATCTAATAACTAAAAAACAAAATGGAGTGAAGCCTGCAAGTGAGTTCAGGCAGGCAACTTAATACTCTGACTCTCCCCTCACATTTCTCTTATTTAAAGCTAACATTAGCCACACTGGTGACAGTGATGTCACACACGTATATGAAGTGATAAAAATACAAAATTCTGCTTAAAAATGATAATTTTTTTTATCCAGAAAGTGTCTTTTTTGATGCAGCAAACAAACATTCAAGTGCCTGTAAAAAAGAATGAATGAATGTGGAACGAAACTTCTTTTGTGTGTCTGAAACTATGAGATCTGTCCTTTCTTTTCATATACTCCATGTTAACATATTCATAGAACTGAATATTCTGAGAGTGTTGAAAAATCAGAATTTTGTCAAAAATGCTGGTGCTGGCTGGCAAGTTTTTCTAAAAAAAAAAAAAAAACACTGGTGGGGAAAGACCTGATGACTTAGACTTGATTTGGCTGAAATCAAAAAAGAATGAAAGATTAACAACTGTGTTATAAAAACTGCAGCAAATTTTATTCTTAGTCTGACAGCAGTTACTCATGTTATGCAAGCAGGAGGCAGAAGTGCATTTGGTTGTGTTCTTCAACAGACTCCAAAAATAATAAGTTAGCACGGATTATCACAGTCAACTGTAGAGACTTAATCTGACACTCCAGATGGTTTGTGACACAGAACCAACTGAGAAAATGTCTTTGTTTGAAAGTGCTCGGCCTTTTCCAATTTCCAAACACTTGTCAGGTGATTGGATGAACCATCTGTCTATCACCAACTATTACAGGATATTTTCATCCAATCAGATCAATAAGCCGTATGACACCAGTTGGAGGAATAATGAAAACGTCTTCTCCATCGAGAAAAGCCTTTGGTGTCGCTCTTCGCTCTTCTTTCACTGAAGAAAATCTCTCCAGTTTCGATGAAACTCTTGCTATGGCTGCATCTATGCTAACCTGTTCTGGAGCTGCCTTTGTTGCTTTAGAACGTCTCACTTTCAACACGCTGAAACCACGACATTCCAGTAGTTTCTCAAAGGAAGCTGGTTGATCTGAACCAGTGCAGTTCAGCCACAAACACATAACTTGAAGCCCAGTGAGATTCTTGCAGGATATCATGATCTTGTGAATCCAGCTGCCTTGCAAGATAAATAAAAACTTTGGTCAACAGCAACATGAAAAACATGCAACAGCTTCCACCCACATAGTAAAATTGGTCTGGCCAGAAACGGGCCACACAGCTTTCTTACACTGGGTCCAAATACAGTAATGAATTACGGGCCACAGGTGGCAATGGTTTACAAATGCTCAGTTTTCAGGCCTTGTGTTTACTTACTGAATTTCTTCATTTGTCTACACATCACACATGCAGCTCTGATGGGGCTGAGGAAGGAGGAAGAGAGGAGTGAAGGAGGGAAGTGAGGAGACGGGAAGGAAGGTGGCTATGTGGCTACCAGATCTGGACCACTTGTGGCCAGTAATTTATTGCTGTATTTGGGCTGAGTGTAATTGGACTGTGTGGCCCGTCACTGGGCGAGACCAATTCTGCTAAGTGGGCCTGAAAACGACTTAATGAGAGCAGTGAGAGTGAAGCGAAGCTGTAAAGTTGTGGGAACGTATGAATCACTGTAAAGTTCAGAGAAGCTGCAGATTCAGTCGATTACTGCAAATAACCACACGGTTCACACACCGTCATTTAATACAGAAAATTAAATCACTGATTATTGATGCTTTAGATTTACTTATATCTTACAAAACATCAACAGCAATGGGAATCAGGAAGGATGGGAGGGTAAAGGTCAAAGCAGAGAGGGATGATAGGAGTCGAGGGACGGAGGTCAGTCATTGAGCTGAGCAGTTAGGAACCTGGGGGTTGAGACTCGGGTTAAGGGAAACGTCTCAGAGAGCTTTGGCGCGTCGTCCCCCGTCATTCCTGTGATAGAAAGAGAGAAAGACCAAACCACCAACAATGGGACGATCTACTGTATATTTTTCAAATTTAGTTTTTGAGGCATTTAGCACCACAAGCCGAGTTCCATCTACTTCGATTTATATTAGACAGAAGACATTTTTTTTATTTTGAACTGTCCCTTTAAATTCAATGCAGTTTGAAACTAAGTGAATCATCTAATTTAAAATAAACTGATGTATGAGTCTGCTGATGCACAGTACGATTGCTTTTAAGTCTAATATGCAACGAAATGTTCAAATCTCCTTCCTGTAATAGTGAAACGGAGAATAGCACTCAAGGACTTTTATTTTCCTCTTCACACCCTGTCCAACACACCATTTATTGTGGCATTTCTGAAGTGCCATTATTAGGCACTATTACGAGATGAATTACAGTCTATCTCCCAACACACATGCTAACTTCAATGACACTGTAAATGTTCATACACTCCCACACACACACACACACACACACACACACACACACACACACACACACACACACATGCAGCTGCTGGTGCTTAGGCCTCCCATCTGTACATCTCAGACACTGATAGACCCCCATTACTTTAATATGAAAATTACAACCACATGAAATTTCTCCCATGGTTCAAACATACAGAGGCTGGCAACCGCACTGTATGGCAGCCTGTCGCTCCGGTCCTGTGTTTTTCTCCCTCCCCTCCCTCAACTGTGAATCAGGCACTTCAAGGTCTGCCAACCATAACACAGTTGGCACAGCATTTGCCCTCCCATCACCGCGGTGCACGCAAACGTTGTTTCACGTCTTTCTTCTCTTTTTCCTCATCATCTGTTTATTTTGGTTGTTCTTTTCTTTTCCGAATGGAAATTTTGAGGTCGATTGGTGTTGCCTGTTCCGGGCGAACAGTTCCAAGCACAAAGGGTAGGATGAGGGATGGGCGGAGGGTTGAAAAGAGACAGCGAGAAGTCATGGGGGAAATTTAGATTTTTTAACCGGCAATGAGGGAGCTTCAAAACAGCTCCCATGTGTTCTTTATTTCAGCTGGGGTTTGATCGCAAATGGAGCGAGGCGAGAGCTGGCTAGACCCTCCACTCCACACACAAATACTGTACGCACACACACACGCACACACAGAAGACGAAAGAAAGACGTACACTCTGCCCACTATCCCCATCCGGTGACCACATCCACCGACTACAAACCGATACAGAGCAGGGGACTGTACTTTCCCAGACCCTGCTGCCAGTTTGGACTTATTACATTACCTAGATTTGGTTTATGACAATACAACAAGACACTGCGGTCTAAAGGAATGTAGGACTGTCTTACAAAGCCATGAATATACACGTATTTCAGCTTACAGTCATCCAGGGGAAGCAATTGAGAGCACTTTCTGTTTTCCAGGAGCAATCAGTCAGTTTGAGGCTGAGGAGCTGCCAGCAGACTGTTGGCTTCAGAGCAGGACTTCCTGCCTTGCTCAAGGGCAAACAATGCACTGATGAGGGGGAGGAGAACATTACTCATTCACTTCTTCATCTTCCAAAGAGACTGAGAGGAGCACCTGTCCAGTGGGAACCCCACTGTGTCATACTTATAAGATGGATTCACTGGCCGCAGCAATTAAAGGAAAATTCTGGTTATTTTCATAGTTTTGGACAAGATTTCTATGTGTAATGATGGTTCTTGTTTACAGATATCATTTTTCCATTTGCCTTCAGTTTCTCTCCCAATTATGTTTGGCTCAACTGTCCAGTCTAGACATAACGGCTACTTGCCCCCTCAGGAGTGTATCTATGTTCCCAGGGTTCTTAATTCCCAAGCTCCTATGTTCCCAGGGTCCTAGGTTCCCAAGGCCCTATGTTCCCACTGTCCTATGCTCCCAGGGTCTTGTGTCTCCCTACTCCCATGTGTTGAAGAAAAAAAATCTAAGATTTCTTCTGTGAACACAAAAGGTTTATTTCTGTAAAATGTGAGCACTTCTCCTTTTCCAAGATAATCCATCTACCTGACAGGTGCAGCGTATAGAGCTGCTAATTAAACTGTGACTGTTGCACAGGTGTGCCTTGGACTGGTCAATATAAAAGGCCGCTCTAAAATGCGCAGTTTTATCTTGAAAAAAATGGAAGCAAAATATAAAATGAAACAGTAATTTTGTTCCATTAAAGCAAAGAAATGGCTTGAAGATGATGAAATGCTGCAGTGTAGCTGAAAGAAACTGCAGGGTTCATCGCCACTACAAACATTGCAGGTACTGATTTTCTGCCATTGTTAAATCTAAAATACTGATCAGTGCAGCTTTGAAATAAGATCCTAGTTGTAATAAATCAGAATTATCCTTCAACAGGACTAATCTATTGGACATAGTTGCCAGTTTTTGATTTAGTTAAACACTTGATCCCATTTATGACATAACTTTTTTTTCATAAGCAGTTGTTCTTTTCTGCTCATGCTTCTCAAACTCAGAGCATATGTTTTGTTTCTTACTGCTAGGAGGGAAGGCGGTCATGGAAACAAGCATATTACAGATAAACACAGGAGGTGAAGCCCTCCTCTGTTTGTTCTGCTGTAAACATGAAAGCACTTTCATGCTGCTGGAATGCGGCGCCCTTGTGTTTCTGAGTGCATGTGTGTGCTTTCATGTATGAATGTGTATAGAGGTCTATATCTGTTTATCCTCACTCTTGCATGTGTCAGCAGTATTGCTCAACTTTAACGTATCAGTTATATCACTGTGTTATGTTTCTGTGGACAAACTGAGCCTCCTCGCTGCCCTTTGTAGCACAAATGTTGTTGCAGCAACAGGCGGGACATATGGTTGTTCTAATCTTGGCTGCTGATGGGAGGTGATCAGCTGCAGCCAAACCCACCAACTGAAAAAACAGCGTGACCGTGGTTCACATCATCTATCCAAAGTTTTGTTTGTCATGTTTATTAAATGGATTTTTCTTTTTTTTTTTTAGTTTATTGGTGATCAAGGCATATGATTAGAGTATACATAAAATGTTCATAAATCCATGTGTGCAACAAGGGGTTAAAGGTGCATTTTTCAATATTAGCTTGGTGTGTTTATCGAAGACACTGTTGGCAGCTTCAATCTCACACTGCTGATGTTGCTAAAGGATGAGGCTCGTATTAGTCTGCCAGTGATGCAAAAGGGCTTTTCACACTACATTTAGCCCCAGACATTATCCTGGGTCACTGCAAGGTGGGCTAACCCTGACTTTAGCCCAGGGCTAGTTGGTTCTGCTCCAGAGCAGAGTAGCCCTGGATTTACTCAGTTTTCTGGGAATAACCCTGCAAACTCAGGGCTAAGAGGCAGCCAGAGTGAAACAGGTCCAAAGGATTAGAAGAAGACAATAATGAGCCAGGTTAATGCAAAGCACCTGTGTGGG
Organism: Lutjanus erythropterus; assembly: GCF_056507025.1. Classification (NCBI taxonomy): domain Eukaryota; kingdom Metazoa; phylum Chordata; class Actinopteri; order Lutjaniformes; family Lutjanidae; genus Lutjanus; species Lutjanus erythropterus. The sequence goes on from NC_139330.1 coordinate 4,127,257, forward strand.
TGTACAGAGGCTTTAACTCAGAGCTGGAAGAAGGGCAGCGTGAGTCATTTCGCCCTGTGCTTAGCTTAATCCTGGGTCAACAACATGTATGTGAAAAGGGGCTAAGTTATCCCAGGGTTAACTGTTAGCCCAGGGCTAAGAATATTAGCTTATTGCTCTTAGCTTGTCAACTTACTAAAGCAGTATAAATGAAGGCCTCAAGAAGAGCCCTAAGATTTTGGTGTAGTGATGAAGATAATGTAGTAATAATAGTAATCGTGATTACATGATCAGATTATAAAACATAACTAACTATAATTAACTGTGATTACATTTGAAGGAATGTGTGGTTACGTAGTTGCATTGTCAGGGATCAATTTAAATTAGGGCCATTTTAAACTTCTGAAACGTTTTTCATGATGACCAAGGCTCTATTAACTCATGGAAAGCACTTTTGACATTCAGGGTTTTTAAGTGCTCCATTTTGTGGCAGACCTGGCAGGAGAAAATAGACCCCGTTGCAAACATGCATTTTATTTGCAATGAATATGTTTTGAGATGTTTAAAGAGAAAATAAAACTGTTTACTGATCTGACACCACTATGGTTAAGCATAAAAATGATTTGGTTTGGGAGAGATCATGGTTTGGGTTAGAATAATTACTAACTCAAGGTTAAAGGGACCTTCGTCATCCTGTTTACAGGAATAACTACTTGGGTAAGGTTTGGGAACGATTTTGGCCATGGTCAGTTAGAAACGGGAATTTTGAAGCCTGACGTTTTGTTACTTGAACATAAAGCTGATTTCACTGACAATATATTTCATTTGTTCATTTGTTTTCCACCATAATAGGCGATCTCGTAAAACACTATCCAGTTGTAATGATTACAGCATTATTGAAAAGTCAGCAGTGACTTGAGACACAAGATTTATTTATCAATATTCAACCAAGCCCAACCAAAGAGCTTTTACTATCTATGCCTACCTTAAATCAAGATATTTCCCTGACTTAACCAAAGTGCTGTTGTTGCAGGAGTCTGTCCACATCCTGTCTCCTGACCTCCAACCTTAACCATTTGTCCAACCAGTCCTTCACTATGGAAGCACCAGATAAGTCGTTCAGGTGGAGGAGTTGTTGGCAGGGATGTTGGATGGCTCAGCCGGAGAATGAAGTGGAATGAATTTTCATATTTGCCAACTGAACAAATTTCATTCAAGTAAATGGGACACCGCCCTAATAACCAGTTATCTTGTTTACACCAGGGATGTATTAAGAGACTCCCTAAAAACTTTGTATTTCACTCGGGTGGGTGTGGTTATGAAGGATGTAGCAATGCATGACCATGCTCAGTCCATGTTCTGAGACACGACTGATTGGAAAAGTATTGGCTAATTTTATTTCTAAAGTTTGGAAATGAGTAAACTAGACTGAATAATGCATGCATACAATATAAAATATGTTTGTTTGATGTTTTTAAGCCTGTTTGGCCAAAATACTACAGTGATATCAGACTCTTAGTATACTTTTGTTGCTGGACATAATTTAGTCCATCTTGTCAATATAATTTAGCATCATTACATTCAGGGGCAAAATGCAGTGGGAACACAAGTAAACTCTGAAATGAGGCTGAGAGTTATTTCCCCTCATTAGCTGATAGAGTTGATTTGAAAATAGGTGAATTAACAGTTTACCTACCTCTGGATTTAACACCACACCCCTGATTTAGTTATATTGTCCAGTATAAAGTTATGACGCCCACAACAGTGAGGTAAACGTTATGTGAAAATGTGCAAGGAAGTCTAATGTTTGTCGCAGCAGTCGTACCGGCAGTACAAGGAGCCAAAAGCTGTGATGACAATCAGAAAAAAAATAAAAAATCATCTCTGCTTAAAGTTACAGTCAGGTATAAAGCAAAGATTAGGTTGATAAACAACTTTTTAGGTAATGGTTTTGTTAGTTTATCCAGAAAGTGACAGGACTGTGTCCCTGATGCTCTCCAGAGATCACAAACTCAGTTGTGGATTTGAGTCAGAACAAAGTGCAGTGGCCATGTTCACTGTAATGAATGAATATGTTCCTCGGTGCTCTTTTATTTGTAATACGAGCTGCTCTTAAAAAATAATGGGTCAGCTCAACTATTAAACTCTGCTGGACAGCTGTAACAATGAACAACCTGTGGTTCTCCAGTCTAGACGTACTGTAACAGGTTCCCTCGTGACTGTGATTATGTTCTTAATCTCACAGAAAATGCTGATGATCTGTGCTAAATAACTTGACCTGCGGCCCTGAAACACAAACGCATGCAAACATACACACACAATCAACCATTTGGGTTCTGTCCGCACACGGGAAGAGGCGTGGTGGAACAGATTTACAGGGATATACATCGATCAGGACGTTACATCGCTCCCCAGGTTCTCACACGCTGTTCAAACACACACACAGCCATTTTAAATTGAGTCAGATCCTCGCTCTGGGAGAGCTAACGGCGGACCAGATGTGGCTGTAATGCTGTTTTAATGTCGGACTTATAGACAAACTTCTATAGGAAGGACCTGCTTCACCCAGAGCACCTTCAACACCTCATCACCAGCACAGAGCCACCGAAGCGAAACAGTCAAATCCCCCGTCTGAGGATTAATTTAAGCCTCAATAGAGCAAGTGTAGGCGGTCAGAGCCGGAGAGCAGCGCAGCGGTTTGATAGCATCACGGCCAAACATTTGGATGTTTTATCTGTCTTAAAGTTTGGCTGTTCTGCTGTCTGGTGATGATGTTTGTTAACATTGCTATGGAAATGTTGGACATAACAATTATTATCATAACGGGAGTCATGATGAGGGAATTTCCACTGGAGGGGAGCAAGTGTGTGTGTGTGCATCTGTGGTGGCCATGCAAGCAGAGATGGGAGAGATATCTGTGTGATGATGGTGGAGGTTTGGACTGAATCATCATGCAGGTTGGTACGGCCAAGTCCTGCTCTCATTTCTCTCCTTCATCCAGGGTGGCTCTTAGCTTTATCTTATGGGAAATATTCCTGTTCTGCATTTCATGACCCAGCAGACACTTTGTGTTCAGAACAGCGAATGTGAAAGCTTTCATGGAAATAAATCAAATGCTTTCAGCGGAAATAAAGATCAGATAACTGATCGGAACTGGAATAAACTGCAGTCCTTCACACAGCTGCTTAGAGATGACAAAAGTGAGGGTTTGAGTTTTTTATTTGGGTGCCTGTCAGTGGGGTCCAGGCTGGGGGTGTGCCATATCATGATACAAAAAAAATGAGTGGTTTGGTTACAAAAGATCAGATGTTCAAAGAAACATGGTAATATGTATGAAGTGCAAGAAAACTAAAAGGAGCAGTAAAACTGGTCAAGCAGAAGCACCTGGGTGAGTATAAGGAGAGCCAAAAAATCCAGTGAGGAACAACAGCTGTTGTGATTCTGAGCCAAAAATATTTCTCAGCATTTTGTCATATGGTCAAGAATATTGTTACTGCAGAAATACAACTAGTCCACGGAAACACAGGACACATCAGAGAGCGAGGAAGGAAGTCGTGACCATACGTGAAGGAATAAAACTTTATTACATCGTCCTGGTTAAACAAAACAAATCTTCCCCCTCGCCCAGACTGAAAATATCATGTCCACATCATGCGCATCTTATCCACACATTTTAAAGAGTCCATCAGCAAAGGAGCAGCCAAACTTTCTTTGCAGTGTGCAGTTTTTCTTCCATATGTGCGAATATGTATGATCTACTTTTCTATCAACATGATGCATGCTGTAAGCACTGCAGTGATGTGAGTGTGTGTGTGCACGGAGGGTTTAGACGAGCAGAGAGGAGGGAGAACAGTAAGTGCCGGTGCTGAGCTCAGGACAGACAGGTGTTGGCGATCAGAGCAGAGGGATTAAAGTTTAGCAGTGAAGCTGTCCAGGGGCAGTAAATGTACAGTTTGTTCATGAAAACACTGCAGAAAAATCTGAAGAAGTTCCTGTGTCTTGTTTCCCAGCTGCTGGGGTGAAGTGAAAGGAGGGGAGAGGAGGGAGGTGCTCTCTGGCTCTGGAACACACTCTGCTCTGCCTCTGGGACAAGATGTGGATAATATACGTTTTCAGTGTCTTTTAAATGGGAACCAGGTTCTCATTTATGCACGTACTGCCAAAAATTAGACTTAAAGTCTAAATATGCGATGCAGTTCATGTTTACGCCTGTCAGATGCAGCTGGGATGCAAGATGCAGACAGCCGCACCGATAAAAATGAAAGTCTTTCTGTTGCAAGACACGTGCAAGTAAAAAACATGTCTGACTCACTTTAATAAAAAGATCTGTCTCTGCACAGATCATTTCCTTAATGTTGCCAGACATTTATAATAACAATCTGAACCTGCCGGTGGCAAAAACAAGCACTTTTAGAGGAAGGACTTTGACAGTGTGCACATGTCCATGAGGATTATGATGCAGGATTCTGCCGGCTGCAGCGTTCTCCCGTAATACTGGACCAGTTAAAAAATTGTTGTCCCCATTAGTCACCTAAGCCTATTTTCCATCCACATGTGGTGGCCTGGCTTGACTCAGTTTGGCCTGGTGTGTCAGCTCAGCACGACAGGGGTTTGCATCTCCATTACGACAAGACTTCCTGCTTTAAGGTCTGTCTTTTAACTTAGTCAAGCAGCTGTAAAACTGGAAAATTCTGTTTAATTTTCTATGTATTCTTCACAATAAAAGCCCCCATTACTTTATTATTTAAAAGCTTTTATTACGAAGCAGCAAAATCAGGAAATGTTGGGTTCTCATTAGCAGTAACTTAACACGATTCATACAGATGAAAGTGAATTTGAAAGAGTAAAATAAAGCAGATACCTCAAAGTAAAAACACAGGAGAGAAACTAAACTTCAAACTGCAGAGATTCAGTCAGAAGCTACAAAAGTAGCTGAACATGCAGACAAAAAGTTGAGTCTTGTAACACAGACCTGTTTTAGGGAGAAAAAGGAGGGTTGTCAGAGGTTAGCCACAGTGGATGAGACATCACCACAATCCACATGGAGGTGGGTCGGACACACTTTGGTGCCAGTCCGGAGACGGTTCATCATGGGCACGACTCAGCACAGCTCAGGGTGTTATGGTAAGTGGTAATGGAAATGCAAATCAGTGTGACTTGTCAAGACGTACCAATGGAAAAATCCCCATTATGTGCAAAAGCATGGAAAAAGGTCAAGATAGAAAAATATGGACGTTACCCTTTTAATGTTATTCTACTGTAGGCTGTCAAAGTCTTTGTAGTCAAATCACTGGATAATCTCACAAAACCAGTGGTGGATGTCATTGTAAGATATTTTCCATGACCATTTTTATCTCAAACACCTCTAAGCAACATGTGTGTGTGTATTTTTAGCAGAATGAGAAGTGAAGCCAAAACCACGACAGTGTTGATTAACTGAAACCATAATTGGGTTTCATAATATCAGAGATGCAGGCCGCAGATTTCTGCAAGATGCCAAAACTCATGTCAACCGTAAGATATTAATCTTTGCTGCTCTTGGCAATCTGGCAGCACCTTCAGGAAGAAAGGGATCGCTGTTTTGACTGAAATAACTGTATTTAGTTCTTTATTCTTCATCCAGCTTTAATTGGTGGCAAATATTAATGGTTGAATAAATTGTGCAATTGTCCTAACCAATTTTTGACTGTATTCGACATCCTGTTTCCCATGCACAACGCCAGGACTCTGCGTATTCTACTGTGAAGAGCCATTTGCCAGTATGTCATCATCGATGTAACAACATGAAAATCCTTAATATTTATCGTACTCTGTGATTTAAAGTGGCTCGTTTTCTGTTCCTGATCTAATGAGTCGGAGCTGCAGACAGTTTCTGCCAAACATTTCTGAGAACCGGTGCCAAAACAAACCCTCGCAGACGTTGGGGTGAGTCTGTCAGTCTTGTGAAATCAAACCCATTAACCTCCTCTTATTCCTCCTCCTCCTCCTTTACAGTAAATGCTGAAGAGTAAATACACCACAAAGAAGGAGAGAAGGCAAACAGCAGAGAGCCTGGACTCTGCTCTGTTCACCCCCCTCCTTTCATTCACAATCTCTCCCTCCTCTTCTCCTCCATTCTTCAATCCTTATCACAAGACTGTGACTACAAAGACAAACTGATTTCTTCTGTTTCTGAAATCAGTATATCCTTATGATGTGTTGTGACCAAAATTAAAAGTGCTAAATACAATGTTCTGCCTCTTTAGATCTCAGAAAACAACTATTTGCAATGTAAAGATGTTATTCAGTCGTCTCTCTTCAGCTGGGACAAACGTGTGTGCGTGTTTGTGCATGTGAGTCGTTTTCAACATGGCAGTTTAGCTGTAATATGATGAAGTTAATCACCAGGCTGTCTCTAAAAAATGTTGGGTTTTTTTTTTAGACATTTTAGGGAAATACCTGATGCAGTAACAGAATACTTGATCTGAGTTTCAGGAGTCTCTCCCTCTATAGGGGAACCTATAGCGTGTGAGATTTGTGCACATTGTACAAACTAATGTGACAATGCTCTGTTTAATATCTGGGTAGGTTTGGGGATGGAAAACAGCTGGTTAGGCTTAGGGAAACATCATAGTTTGGGTTGAAATTATCACTTTCGCAAGATCTTTTGTGGGTCTGGTGTTCCCTCCTACGCATGAAAGCCAAAATGGCGGCCACCTGGCAACAATCTTTTTCGTTTTACAACTAAATAGTCACTTAAATGTGTTTCTGATGACATTTTAAGTGAGAAACGGTCGATATAGAAACAGAATTTTAATCCATATTTGATTAGCACTTCCTATTCTGACAGTTTGATCTGAGTTTTGTGAGCAGTGTGAGTTCAGACGACAAACTTCATTTAAAAAAAGAAGCATGCATTTGTTTTGGTCTGAGATGCTGGCACTCAACTTAAGGTGCTGTATATGACAGAGGTCGCTGTTAACTCTGAAAAACAGAAACTTAAGATTGAAGGCCCGTTAGCTAAGTTAGTTAAGTCACCTACGCATGTTAGTGATACCAGAGTGCGTATTTTCAGAACAATGAGCGAATAATGGCCTGTCGGAACAATGGTGTGGAACCAGGCTTTTGGACAAATGGTTTCTCAGTCCAAAGGACATTTTCAGGAACAGGTACATGTGAACCAGATTACCCCTGATGCCGCACCAATCCGCCTGTCAATCTCACACTCCATCATCACAAGCGAGACCCAGAAATACTTCTTCGCTTGGGGCAGCAGCTCACTCATGGTTGAGGGAGCAGTCCACCGTTCTCTGGCAGAGAAGCGTGGCGTCAGACAAGGAGGTGCTGACTCTCATCCCAGGAGCTTCCCACTCGGCTGCAAACTGAGCTACAACTAATGCAGTCTAATACAAAGTCCTGCAATAAATTACACCTTCATAAACATTATCATGTCCAGTATAACCAAATACAATTCAAGCTCCCACCTCCAAAATAATCATAAAGTTGAATCAACACTAAAACAGTTTCAACAAAAACTTTTCATTTAACCTTCATGAAGGTAGAACTTACTGCAGGACTGTTGTATTAGCCTGCAGACTGTGCTAAAACTAATAAAACTAAACTAATTAAAAACTAATATGACACAAGAATATAACCCTTACAAACACACACCAAGCGCCAAGCAGGTGCGCACACACACACACACACACACACACACACCAGCGTTTTTTCCCCCTTATTTTTCTACCTGATTAAGCACTAAATTAGATGCCTTCATGTTGCTGCCTGGGAACTGAGCTTTGGCACAGATGACCTGGCTCGAGCTCCGCTACACATCCTGGGAAAAATCATCATGTATGGGACTTACACAATTTCCATGTAGAAATCCAATGGAACAATATTGATGTTTTAAAAAAGTCGATATTTCCACCCCCCCCCCCTCACACACACACACACACACACACACACACACACACACACACACACACACACACACACACACACACACACACTCTCTCTCTCTCTGTGGGACAAGGGGTTCATTGAGGGAAAGAAACACAGCTAAGCCCTCTTGATTGCTGGAGCGGCCTTTTCCTCCGACTCCCTTGGGTCACCTGCTGCTTCACCCCACCACCACCACCACCAGGACCACTGCCACCACCGGCTCCTCCCTGCTCCACCATTTCTCCTTTCCTTTCTTTACATTGTTTGCCAACAGCAGGCCAAGAATGTGTTAATCCTCAGAACACGCCAGCAGATTAATTGAGGGCGTTTCTCTTTGATCAGGACGGCGGTATCTAACACTTGACATATTTAAACTCAATCAGCAGCGATCAATTAGCAGAACAATAGCTGCCAGGTCGGAGTTGAGGAGCAGCAAGTGCCCCCTCGTCTCCTTCTCCTCCTTCTTCTGCTTCTTGTGTTATTTTTTCTGTCTGCTGATGATGACCCCCCGGCCAGCAATCAGGGCAGCGCAGGAAGGATTAGACAGACATTAACTATGATTAATGGGAAAAATAACAAGGCAGCCAAACAAAGGCTCCGCTTCCATGGCATCTCGGAGCCGCTTTGAAGAGGGCTTCTCTTTCTTGATCTCCTCGCACACACACACACCGCACGCAAACACACACATGTACAAACGCATGTGTGCAAATATGCACAGATGTACACACAGATACGCTCACATGCAAACACCCCACACACACAAAACACACACTTTTCCATCTGTGGGCCGCCTTTCACCCTGACTGAGGACCTATAAATCAAAGCCTGAAGAAAGAGACGGAGCCCCGGACTTGTGCTTGTGATATAAAGGAGCAGAGTGTGTGTGCATGTATGTGCGTGTGTGTGTGTGTGTGTGTGTTTGTGAGAGATTTAAGGGGAACTGTAGGGCCATAAACCCCCTGGACTGAAAGAGAACAAAGGGCAGACATTCATTAATCTCTTTGCACAGGCCTCTATTCTCTGCACTCCACTGGAGTACAGTCACACACACACACACACACACACACACACACACACACACACACACACACACACACACCATTGCACTACTGCTGGGAAGTAATGGATTACATGCAATAGAGTGATGTAACTAGGGCAGGAAAAAAGGTACCTGTATTCCATTACAGTTAAAAGAGATAAAAAAAAATGTCTGATCAGATTCCAGATACATTTATTAAAAACTGGGATTATTAGCAGGATCACAGTTTAAGAACGATATACTACCACACACAGTGCACACATATTAAAATACTTAACGAGGCTCACAGCACCGCTCTGGTCTCAAGTGAAACCATAACTTATCTTACAGCTGCCAATTCATTATCATGTCCTCATGTGAAAAACATGTTTTCATTGGGTGGAAATTTCACCGTTATTTTGTCTTTAAATCAGAAAAGAGGAACAACATCACAGTAGAGTGCCAGTTCTGCCTTCAGCTGTGAAAATACTGTCATCATCCAAGAACTCAGCATCTAATTTAAACAAACATTTACAGGTAAGACCAGCTGCTAACATTATCTGCACAGGAGCCCAGTTAGGTAACTACTGCTACGGCTGAAAAGTGTTTTGGGACTGTAGGCATTGATGGGTGAAAACACAAGCTCAACACTGGAATAAGTTTGGCAGTTTACTTGAAAGTATTTAAATGCATATAATTACCAACATTAATCTGAATTTACACATAACAAAGGAAGGGATTTGCTATGACATTGATGGTGCATGTAGATGCTGCAGCTGCTTTGCTACTTTTGCCTTTTAGTCAGTCATTTTTGAGATTTTATTGCTGAAACACCCACCAGTTATGACAGAAATACTCTCACAGGCACTGGAAAATTAAGCTGGATGCACCACTGTTGATCAATCCGAGGACTGGAGGTGAGCGTGGACAGGAGCCACGTTAACCCAGGGTGGATTTAAAGGCTGCTCCCAGCTAATGTACAGGCAGAAAAAGACTCAGGCTGGGCAAGAAAGATGTGAATCAGAGTCTGATGCGCCCACGTCTTATACAGAGACCTGTTCTGCCACAGCATCCCGGATGAAGGTGTTGCACTTGATGTTCTGAGCCGACGGGACGCAACATGAAAAACTCCAGCGGGACGAGGGAAGACTCTGTGTTTACACTGATGATGCCTCGTGCTCAAACACAGTCACAGTTGACGGACGATGTTTCCCAGATGTCAGATAAGATGTCCCAGTTAAGTTTTTTTTTAGTTAATCACCACCATCGTGTTGCTGCTGTTTACATTCAACCTGATGCAGATTCAAACAATTCATGACAGAATTACGACTCCAATTCTAAAAAAGCTGTGTAAAACGTAATTAAAAACAGAATGCAATGATTTACAAATACTTTGTGCTGTTTCCAACTGAACACAGTTCAAAAAGACAAGATATTTAATGTTCAGACTGATGAATTTCATTGTTTTTTTGTAAATATACACTGAATTTGTTCCAAAAAAGTTGGGACAGGAGCAAGAAAAGAGAGAAAAGACTTTTAAAGCTGTGGAATGCTCAAAAAACACCTGTTTGGAACATTCACCAGGTTAAAGGGGGCATCCGTGAAAAGCTCAGTCATCCACAAGCGTTGATGGGATGAGGTTCACCACTTTGTGAAAAACTGTGTGGGCAAACAGTCCAGTTTAACAGTTTAAGAACAGTGTTTAACAACACAAAACTGCAAGAATTCAGGGATTTCACCATCTACAATCCATTAAATCTTTGAACATAAGGGGCAACGCTAGAAACCAACACGGAATGCCTGTGACCTTTGACCCCTCAGGCAGCACTGCATTAAAAACCCACATCATTGTATAAAGGATACTACATGGGCTCAGGAACACTTTGGAAAACCGTTATCAGTAAACAGTTTGTCTCTGCATCTACAAATGCAAAAGTGTGCTGTGGTCTGACGAGTCCACATTTCAGATTGTTTTCACAAATCATGGACCATCCAGATTGTTACCAGCACTAACTTCAAAAGACAGCAGCTGTGATGGTATGGGGGGGGGGTGTTAGTGCCCATGGCATCATGGGTAACCGTCACATCTGTGAAGACCCCATTAATGCTGACAGGTACATAGAGGTTTTGGAGCGACACATGCTGCCATCCAGATGTCTTTTTCAGAGACGTCTCTGTTTATTTTATCAATTTGAATTAGGTTACTGACGACGTAATTTAACAAATAATTATTAACTGCATTGGAACACAATTTTTTAAACTAACCTTCCCAAACCTGCCTCTTCAGTGTGTGTGCGTGTGCGTGTGTGTGTGTGCAATCTCAAATCAGCTCCATATGGAAACACTGCTCCTTGAAAAATGCATTTTTACTGTTTATGTATTTCTTCCAGTGATGTGGACACAGATAAATAAATGATTTGTGTGTGTGTGTGTGTGTGTGTTTGTGTGTGTGTGTGTGTGTGTGTGTGTGTGTGTGAGCTGGTGCTGCAGTCAGGCCGGGGAGGCAGGATGTTCCCATGCTATGGAGTATCAGGCAGCTGGCTGGCCGCCCGCCAAGCCAAACCTGTGGCGGCTGGAAGGAGAGCGGCCCAGCACCGAGATCCAGTTACCGTTTCCTCAATCACCGAGCGGAGAGACAGAGACCTGATGAGCCGTCTTTCCTGTCTACACACACATGATAAAATGATAGATTCAGGAGAGCAGGCCTGGCTGTGGGCAAACGCCCCGCGCCAACTGAAGATGAAAGCCGCATTTCAAATTTCACTCGGAAAGATAAACTGCCAATTCTCTTGTTTCTTCGTCTTCTTGTCCTCCCATCGTGCCCATCAACCTCCGCCCCGTGGAAAAGGAGAAAGAGGTAAAAGAAGGGGAGGTGGGGGAGGTGGTGGACCCCATATGGAAGCCATTCTCCAGTCCCTCCTCTCCTCGCTGATGGGAATGTTTTGGCGTGCACTGGAGATGAGCCCGTGATGTCACACACTGGCACAGGACTGCTGTGTCAGTGAAGAGGAGGAGAAAGAGAGAAGCAGAAGGAGGAGGAGGGGTGGCGATGGCGGTTGGTGGGAGGAGGAGGAGGGGGTAGGAGAATGAATTGCTGAGCCGCCAGTTTTTTCTCACCACACTGTAAATTAGCGTGCCGGTTCCTTGATGGAAAACATTCGGGGGGCAACAGCGAGGGGCCTCCTGAGATCGTAGAAATGTGAGAGAGCCGTGTTCTGTCGGGGATGGGGGTGGTTCAGGGTTTTTGGTGTCTTTTCAAATAAAAAAAAAAGGCCACGAACAAAACATGTCTCCCCCAGGACGAGTCCCAGCAGAGGAGCAAGAGCCTGAGAGAGAGCAGATGAGTCCGACTCTGAAACAGCTCAGGCTGCCTCTAATAAAGTCTCGCCATGCCCCCCCCCCCAACCCGCACGGAAAAATCAGCGGGTACTGCCCGGCCTCGCACTCCGCTGGAGATAATTAGGTAAAAATAGAAGTGCAATTTCCACTGGTTAATATTCCAGAGCTGCTGTGGTGACACACTGACTGTCTATTGAAGTGGGACATGTACACTATATACACTTGAAGGCCTTAATGACGGGATTAAATATGTTCAGGAGCAGTGCTGGACGACTTTTCATTACATTTGTCAAAAGAATCAAAGGAGGTGAACTTTGTAGTTACCAATGAATCTTTGAGACAAGCATTTTATAAAAAGTTAAGATATTTAACATGTATATATTTTTCCAATAACAGGTCAATATAATATATGGTGATGCAGAAATGGCAGTAAAAAATGTCAGGAAGGGTCATTTATGTATGTACAAAGTAAGTATTGATAAGACCTTCTGTAAAATGAGTCGTGGTTGTTTGTCATTTTAAAAAAGTGGATCTCCAGAGAAAAAGTTTGTGAAACACTGTACTGGAAAGTCTTTTAAACACATGGTTAATATGAAACGTCTGTATTTTGGCTGGGTTTAGGTATAAAAACTTCTTTGATAGGTAGGATGAGACTGTTTGGTTATGTGTGTCACATGACGTCACTGAAGCGAAAGTCACACGATGCACATAAAGTTATTTAACTTGCAACATCTGATAAAGTTTTGGTTTCCTGTGGGACATGAACCGTGGTCTCCTGGGTCAGTTGTTGGAGTCCGTCCACCAACCACACCTCCTGTAGATGCAGACTGTCTCCCTCTTTATACTCTGTCTCTTACAGCCGTGGGTGGTTTACACTGAAGTCACTTGAAACCTGGTGCATCTCTTTCATAATGGACACTGTACTCGTCAACAGGGTATACTATGTTATATGACTTCCTAAAGCCTTTCTGCCAGAAAGCCCTTACTTTCTGGTAGAAGGATTTCTACTGACAGGGCTTTCTGTGTGAGAGAGAAGTGATGAAAAACAGGATTACTCAATTGCTTGGAATTGGTCAATATTAGAAACAGGATTTATTTTACCTCAGAGAGAGAATCCACCGACGGCGGCTATTCCACTGAATTACACAGCCTGGCAATTCTGTCCCACCTTCACAGGAAAAACATGAAGTATGCCAAAATTTATTTTCACGATGAATCAGGAAATGGTTGAAGGGCCAGATGCCATGCTATCAGAAGTCAGATACGGGCCGTATCTGGCTTCTAGTTGAGAATCACTGCTTTAGGAACAGGAGAAAGTAACACTAATAATGCTGACATAAATTACATAAATCTCAGTCTTCATTGTCAGAAACAGTTCCCTTAGCTCAGTCGCTGTCATGTGACCCAGTGAGCACCAACCAGGATTTCAACATTGATTTTGTTGAAAATTCGCTCTGAATATCTAGGATCTCTTTTTACAGTCTTTTCAATCAGCTGGCATGTGGCTACAACATCAACACATCACAAAACACAATTAAAAAAAATAATTTTGATGAAAATAAAGGTTGTGTGCTGCCAAAAAGAAGCCTCCAGGTAGTTCAGTTTATAGGTCCAACTGCACCAAAGCATTATGCACCAGAACTTGCAGTATCAGGAGAAGTTAGCCTTTGGGCCTTTCTGCCAGAAGTGCCAGTACACTTTCTGGCAGAAATGCTTTTAAAATTTAGCTGACGTGGTATAAAGACTGATAAAGTTAATTGATTGGCAGGAAGACATCCAAGGAAACCACGAGTGCCATGTGAGGTGTTGTTTTTCTGGGTTCCAAAGTGACGATAGGCTGTTATTTGGTTAAAAAATGTTACTATTGTAAATGTGGGTGAAATATGGTCAAAATGTAAAATATTGTTTTGGTCAAACTACGATTTCAAAGATCTAGACTGAACTTTCACCCTCAACTGTCAATCTTATTCTGTTTCAACATAGATTCTTCCATAAATATCTGAGCTGAATGGTTTAAACATAAAAATATACTGTGTGTTTTTATTAAGAGGACAATACTGAGCTGATAAATATTTGAATAACCACACTACACACACTCCTCCACCTCTCCCCCGCTTCCTTACAGTTGTACAGACCCGATCTGCTGCTGTCAGGTTATAAATATGGACAGAGAGGGGGAGGCGAGGGGGAGGCCGGTTTTTACGAGACTCGACTGTATTGACTGTGGCACACATGGTGGCTGTGGGGGTCGGAGGGTACTCTGTCACACACACCTAAATTTAAGCCATTCCCAGAGGCCAGGCCAAACAAAGCCTCAGGAAAAAGGCCCCTGCTCTGGTACGGCGGGCCGGCGCAGCGCTGCGGCGAGTCTGAAAAACAACAGGAAACACATGTGGAGGCCTCGATACAGGGAGGGACGGCGAGCTCCCGGAGAGGCCAGGAACCAGGATCCCAGGACCGAGACCCGACCTGACCCTGCCGGTTCCCACTGACACTTCCTTATCCGCTACATTAGGGCAAAGGTCGGGGCGGCAGATATGAGTGCTGAGCTCAGCGGCAGGAAGCAGCAGCCTGGGCGCAGAGCGAGGGATGGAAGGAGTGAGAGGAAAGGATGATGGGTGTTTTTGTCCTGTCCACGGTGAGGGATTTCTGTGGCGTTGTCATGCTTACATAACAGATAAACACGGCCTTAACGCTTAAAGCTACACATCAATATATCTTGATATTTATATACACAAAGATTACAGTTTTACCAGCCAGCTGCAATCAAAGACCAACACCTGCTGCTCATATTTGAAACCGAGGTGGGTGACGTTCAGTTGGCCATGTTTGTTTTGGGAACGAGGCCTCATTTGTAGAGAGGGTGGGATTACAGAATGACTCGAACAGAGGCTGAAATGGGGTGTCAGCTGAGATGTGTATGAAGCCTTGTCCTCTTCAGGCTAATGCACAAGAGACGGATCACTAGAACGCCCTCGCCGCTCTCCCTCATCATCATCATCTTCTTCTTTCATGTACTTCTCGTCTGCTCTCTGTCATTCCTCCTCTAGTCAGACGGAAAGCGGGGCAGAGTTTAGTCTGAGTTCGGGAAACGGTAATCTCCTTTTCCAGCCGCTCATCGTGCAGCCAATGTCAATGTTTGGTGATCGGAGCGAGCCAGGCTGTGCTTAACGACGGGAAGTGATATCAGTGTCTAAATCTGACAAACATGCGTAAAAAGAACTCTCACTAAAAAGTAGTCCGCACTCTTTAAACACCGTCCTCCAACTGTCCAGCTGCCAGAGTCCAAACGAGAGAAGGCCTGAGGTGATAAAAATGTTGATAAACTCAACTGGGTTTAATTATTACTTTGCACTCACAGATGTAAACTGGTTGCTGGACTGTCAGGCCTTTTCCAGTGTCACTTTTTGTGCATAATTCCCTTTGCACACACACAGATCTCCAGCACTGGTTTCAGGAAAGCGACAGCTCAGTTCAGCTCAGCTTTTTTTATTTTCCCTTGCTGATTCGTGTGCATGAGTGAATACGGTGACAATCTGCTTCTGTTTCTGTAGAGCAAGTTTATTTTCTGTTACCATGCTTACTTTTGTGTATTTTCCAGTTTGCATTGGTACATTTATTCAAGCATTTAGCCCTGCTGGAATGGAAACCGAGTCAAGCCAAGCCAGCCATTTTTTGGATAAGCCGGGAGTTAGCCGAGTCGGGCGCTGCCAAGATGGCGATGGCTTGAGCAACCACAGTGTGAGCTCCATAATAGCTCTTCAGAAACCTATTGGTGTCGTCACTGAGACTACATCCATTTTCTATACATTCACATCTCCACTGGAGCAGAGAGAGAGAGAGAGAGAGAGAGAGCAGGACTGGCAGCTACTGGGCAGCTGACCTGCACAGTGGGACACAGCTGGCTGTGTAGAGCTGGTCAGCAGGGTGGACGGGGGTCCGGTGCCTGTCTTGTGGTCTCTTCGCTCCATTCTACTGTGGGAGGGGCTCTTCCATGAATGTAATGATATTAGCATTAGAAGTCATAAGCATACACCACTTTTTCACGTGTATCTGTCTCAAAGTTTCACTCATCTTTCCTTGCAAGGCAGCTGGATTTGCAAAATCACACCATCACACAAGAATCCATCTTGCCCGCCTTCAAGATATCCATCTGTGTCCACGCCAAAAGTGATGCATCTAATCAGCATCCTAGGAGGGACAACTGGCATTACAGGCGTGGTTTTAGGTGTGATGACAGTGAGAAGCGTCCATAGAAGAACAAACAATGGCTGCTCCTGAAGAGGTTAGCATAGATACTGTGATAGCATCAGTTATATCTGAAGGCTTTACTCAATGGAAAATATTTTCACTCTTCTCCCGACCGGCTTTGGCAAGAAGTTGATCTGACAGGAGTTAGTTTGATCTGATTTGATGTGACTGTAATCCAAGTTATTTACACCATGTTTTTAGCCTGAATCTTCAGTGTAGATCCTAAGCATGGAGCCACGTTCACGTGCACATGCACACTGTCTGGACTGGTTGTGTGTGGTGTGACAGTGTGCAAACGGCATGTTTAATGCCAGTCAAGGAGGAGTATGGAGGCATTTTATTTTATTTTTATTTTTCCAGTTTGAAAACTGGTCACATTCACTTACATTGTTTGGGAGATTCTACAAGGCTGTTTTACTGTGCAGTACTCCAGCAGTGTTTTGTGGATAATGACAGAATTTTTATTTTTGGGTGAACAATCCTTTTAAACCAAAACCTACACAACTGTGTTTGACTGACATTTTGACATCATGCCCCATATTTGTTATGTTCCCTGCTGCCTTTGATGAATTGCACTACAGTGTGATCCTGCTGCAGCCACCCGTATTCCCTGCAGAATCATTAGTTTCATCTCATCTTCAAAGCAAACTCTATTTCTCTCCACGCTGCACTGTTTGCACATTAACCTCTTCCCGTGTAAACGTTTGTGTCGTATGCGTTGACAGAATCATGCATCACGAAAACGCACACCCCTGATCCAGATCATGCAGCACTCTTCATAACTAAAAGATTTTCTTTCTCAGGGATTATGTCTCCTGTCAGAACACGACGGTGTGATTTTCATCCAGAGTCAACAGAAGCAGAGATGGAGGCGGTTTAAGTTGGCGGCTTGCAGGTGTGATGCCGACATGCCGGGACGGACCGGCAAAGAGACGAGGAATGCGATCCAGTAACACACAGATGAACCAACACACACATAAACCTGCACATGTACCTACAAGCTTTCAATAGCCCTCAGCTAATCAACATGATGGGAAACTGCTGAGTGCTGATTATTATAAAAAATCAATCACATAGATGCATGTTCAAACCGTGGGATCATGGAGTGATTAAATAAATTTGGGTGAATTTCTTTCTCCATTTGCTCTCCATCCTCATTCGGCACAGAGCTCACAGGCGAAGCTATTCCGATGGTAATGAAAATAAATACAGGCCTTGGGAATCCATGTCCATTCCAAGAGCCATTCATCTATGAAGCAACCTCATTCTTATATAAGAGTCCCTATTTGGATTCGGTTCACATCACAGTTTATTTAACTTGATTTCCCTAAATAGGGTCCTGATTGGGTTGCATAAGGGCTCCAGGTCCTCAGTGGAAAGGGGGGAGGGGGTTTATGGGACAAGTAAGAGAGAGAAGGAGTGATGAGGAGGAGAAAGAGAGAGTGAGAGACTAATGAGAGGGGTGTTTTTATGTTCATGTTTCAGCTTTATTTGTCCAAGTGGGGAACTGGTTTGGCAGCGAGAGACGTTACTCTGACATTACATAAACGTGTAAGCCAGGCACTGATGCAAGGTGCTGAAAACAAGAAATGGAAGACAAATTAGCACTGTCATCAGCATCATTGAGACCTTCGTCATCATTATCCGCATAAAATCACAATCAGGACTGAATCACAGTCTTCCTTCTCTTTTTACCAACAGCAACAGACATGGTGAGAGTGAGGAGCCCCCACACCTGTTTGTCTCAGCTGCAGAGTCACTGTAATGACTGCCAAAAGATCGTCCTGCTTGTTAAACACTGTGAAGGGCACAGTCAGGCCTTCCAGATGTGGATACTGTGCATCTGAAAGAGCCAAGCATGAAAAAATCCACACTACAGTGATTTGATCAGGGGTCATTTATACTACCTGTAATTCCACTGCTGTGATGACTGAGACTGTTAAAAAGAGACACAAAGCTTTCTGATCAAATGCTTCACAGCTTCTTTGTCAAAGGTTGCTCTCAAACATACAGCGAACTACAGCTGATGGTCTGCTGAGGGTGAGGTTCTGCAACTCTTTGAAATGAAATAACTTAACAGCAATTTGTGTTCCTAAAATCTGCAGGAGACTAGTCTACATAAACACTAGTGGCTCTGTGGAGGGCTATAAATATATCCCCAGCAAAACTACTGTTTTCCACATGGTGTGCACTGTCCCTTTGCACTGTGTTTCGTTAAGGCCTTTGCACATTAGATGCTAGGTTTTTTTTTTTTCATGCAATTAATTTGCATAATGGAATTTCACTGAGCGATATTGCAACTTTTATTTTTTCCGACCAAAGGTAATTTTTCTGAAGTTTTGCCTGTGATATGAACACTTCCAATCAAACTGTATGTTGTTGACATCACATTCCAGCATGGTGGCTCGCTTGTTTCACACTTGTTTTAACAAACTCCAGACAACATGAGACAAGACATATCACATGAGCTTCAGTATGATTGTGTGTATCAGAGATGTTCCCCTGTTGATAAAATGCAAATTTTAGACTAGTTGACTAGTCTGACAGTAAGAAAACACACAGACAGCAGTTAAAAATTGATAATGATAATGTTAAACATTGTATGAAAAAATACCGCGTGTATTAAGAGCCATTTGAAGCTGTTAATCACAGTCTACAATCACCAAATCACATTTTAAAAGCTAGTGAAATGTGAGGCACAACTCACTAAATGCTCCCACTTGTCAGACTGAAAAGGATCACAGTGTCTGCAGGTTAACATCGTTCACCCTGAGCTGACTTTAGCTGCCAGCCTGCTACACAGTGTGGCTAACGTTAGCAGTAGCAGCAGCAGCTGCTCTGCTTGCAGGTTAACATCCATGTCTGTGCTGAATGTGGTTACTCATTGCTCCAGTCAAGTGGTTATTTATTCTGACAGGGCCTACATTCAACCTTATTTTCTACATCAAAATACTAACAAACTGTGCTGGTTTTATGAGCTGCCGTCCGTCCCACTTTGCTGAAAATAACGTCCAGGCCATCCAGGCTGGGCCAGACAGGCTACTATCTGCAGGAGCTGCAGCACTGACTGATGGCCTGCACCTACATGGCTCAGGGCACAGTTAGCTGTTGAAATTCAAGTCACACGATAGCACAGTTTGAGGAGAGTGATATAACAGCTTCTGGTCCCCATTGGACAGACCTGTCTGAAAAGGTCTCTGTAAGGATTCCTTTGCATAATGTTGTCAGACACAATAACAATCTGAGCCTGTTAGTGGCAACAATAAGCACTTTTATACTGATAGTTTAATATATTCCCTTATTCAGGCCAGAATGTAGAAAACAGATGTTGTCAGATGTGTTCACATTATTGTGGACATGGTATTAGTCTGTTTAGCGCCCGTCTGCAGTGTATCTTGTGGCGTCACTGCTGTGATTTTTACTCCAACCTATCTCACAGTCCTCTCTCGTGGGATCTTCTCTGTAATGCATCATCAACAAGTGTAAAAGGTCACCTCTGATTCCATGTAAGCTCTGAAAAACTCAGTTCATGTGAGTCTTCTCTACGTAAACAAGTCGTTCCTGTTTTTGCGCACCATGTTAGTGTTACAACCACATCTCAGCCAATTATATTTAGTTAAGTGTTTCTGGTTAAAATAGCCTGTGAATCATCATTTTCTCCATCAGCACTTGAGTCTATTGAAATAAAACAGTTGAATGCAAGACTTGAGTTGGACTCTTGAGTCTCAGTGAAGCATGTTCAGGAATTTGGCAAAATCTGACTCACGGTGCCTCTGATGGCTTTTAGAGCAGGATAAAAACCCACTGTCTGCTTTCGTAAGACCATTTAGATTTTATGGATGTTATCCGTTTAGTTATTTCACCATGCATCTGCACCTGAATAAAATATAATATCTTAAACAAGCTTCTCATGGCAAGCACTGACAGGAAATCACAAGAAACTGGAGACTTAGCGCAGGCCTTCCCATGACTGCTTGTATCAGAATATTTTTGCAGATATTTGGCCTGAAAACCTTTGCGGTCGGTACATCCAAAATAAATTTGGAGCTGTAGCTGAGTGAAACAAAAAACCCCAAGAACTAGTCTGGTGATTTATTCAGAAAGACTTTAAAGAGAGAGATTTCACACACCGCAGACACAACAACTGTTCAGTCGATAAAAAGGTGCGCACACGTTTCCACAGAGGGCGACCTCACGACCCCGAACAGCACCACCGCCACGCAGACACACACAGACAGGTGCATGTGTGTGTGTTTGTGTGTCGGGGGGGAGGGCAGTGTGAGAATCCCGGCCGGTGTGAAGACAATGGTGAGAGATCACTAACACCACAGGCTTAATGTATAGTTTCCAAGGTCAAGCCTTTTCTCCCACACGTCTCGTCTGGTGAATGAGCCTCTGTGCGGTGCGGCGGCCCGTCCGAAGACCCATCCGGATGCCGACGCGATTACCGCGGGGATACAGGGGGTGAATTCCTGAGTGGCCGCTGTGACATTTCAGGATTAGTCATGATGGCTGAAAGCATGAGCGCCTGCTAATTGCATTATCAATGGATGGTACTGTCTGTTCTGGTCGCCCACTCATATTTGAGGAATTCTCTCTTCCTGTTTCCCCAACCGCCTGTCTGTCTGGTTCACTTCAGTCCAGTTTGAGTTTATTCATAAAACAATTTCAGACATATTGAAGACATGTGAAGTGAGACACTCTGATAACCTCTCCGGAGCTTGAAAAATACTCAGCAAATACTACTTCAATATACTGTTGCTGTCCTGTGAAAACCACTTATCTGCAAGTTTGGTGATTTAGAAACTTTTGATAAAACTGACTGAGAGAGACATTTCTCCTATTTCTTCAGCCAAATAAACCCTTTACAAAGTCATTGGATCGTCTGCGTTGACATAAAGCTGAAAACATGGCTGTTTTTCTTTGCTCCTAAAAAGTTGGAGATTGGTTTCACTGGACAGCGATGATATGTTTACTGACACGGTGTCTAAATTTACAATTTAAATTGTCATACTGGGTACACTAACTGTGTCTTGTGTTTTCTGTGCACTTTTTTATTTTCTTTTTTGTTTTTGTGTTATCTATCTAAAAAGTGCATGTATTAAACTGTAACATGTAACATGTAACCTAAACCTAAAAAAAATACTTAATGTTTTATTTCCCATCAGTCTAAACATGTTTAAAGGGACTGTTCATCTCAAAACCCAAACTAGCTTTTTTTAATTTGATTTTGCAGTTTTGATTTTGGGGATTTTGGGGGAACTGTCCTTTTAAAAAAAAAAAAAAAAAAAATCATAATCTGTAGCTTCATGAGATATTTTGGGAAAATATGACATCATGTAACATTACAGTAATTTAAATGAATAAAGACTGATATGAGGTTAAAAGTGCTTTTAGTGGAAGAAAGAGCCTCAGCTTGAAAAATAAGGGAACAACTCTGGACAACTTTTTCCTAAGTTCATCAATATTGGTCTTAAAGTTTAAAAAATCTTCAATACTTACCACCAGAAATTCACTCTGTCTGAATGACCTGTCCATTTATTTAGATGCAAACATCATTTTGGACATAATTTTGATTTCTACTGGAGCGAAAAACAATTAGATTTAGGGATTTCCAGAAACCATGACCCAGTTAGTCAAGATAATCCAAAAACCCTGTTGTGAGCAGTTTCATGGAGGAAATATTTTGTGTCTATGGTAAAATCTACTGGAAAAAAATAAAATAAAAATAAAAGCATCACAAGCTGAGTGTCATATCGTCCAATTACAGCAGAGAGAAATCAGACATCTCTATGGTGATATCTCCAAAACTCGGCAACTCGCACCAAAACTTTCTAGATGGATAAATGGCTCTACAGGCCGGGGAGAAAATATGTGTTTTTGATTTGGGAGGAAACTGTCCCTTTAAGCAGTTCTTCATTTATAATACTTTGCAGCTCATTTAGGTATTTTTGAAATAAACATTAACTTGCATCATCAGCAAATGATACTTTAATGATTATTCCCCTATAGGATTCTACATAAACAGAGTAATGAGAAGTGGTCCTGAACTGGATCGCTGGGGGACGCCGTATGTGATTGTTTGACCTTGAGATTTGTGACCACTCTTCTCTGAGTCAGCTTACTTTTGACTTACCTCAAAATCAATAAATCAGACATACATTAGCAAAGCATAGCAAACATTTCAGATTTCACTTTATGACCCTTGGATCACAAATCTGGCTCTAAATTGACCCTCGGTTTATTCCTCCTTTGAGTTTGACCCGGGGCATTTCTCTATAGGTGCAGCAGCATGTTCAGATTCAGCTCAGAGACGTAATCCTGCGGGGATCACTGCACAGAGACGGGAGGCGATGGACAGTGAGAACTATGTGGACTATGAGATCCCCTCGTAAGCCCCAGTGATTGTGGGATAAGACAAAGGTCTGCCGAGGCGTCTTAGTGGAGTGCGAGGAAGCATGTTAAATCCAAAACCTCATCTTCTCCCCTTCTCAACATCTGCACCCACTCACAGTTTCCATGTTCTGGCTTGATGAGCCACAACACATGTTGGGTCCGAGTGAATACTTATACAAGCACACACACACACACACACACACACACACACACTTTGAATCAGGGGCGATGGAGCTGGTGTGTGTCTGTGTTTGTGTACACTAGAGGCAGGGGAGAGATGTTCTTGGCCGAGGCACAATCAGGAATCAGACGTCTTTCTTTGCCAAGGACAAGTTTAACTCTATTCTGCTTATTTTTGGCAGCGGAGGCCCGGAGTAAATCACAGCGCTGCTTTATTGGCGATCGCTGAGAAGCTGCCACGGGCTGCAGCCCAGCTCCTCTCCGCTCACTACGTCAACAAGACTCCATACGGTGTCAGGGTCAGAGGTCACACTGCTACACAACTCCAGGCCAGCGGAGCAGCACAGAAAGAGGAGAGCAGCAGTTACACACTGGAAAACAATTTTTCAAATGTCTGGGGGAAAAAAAAGAGACAGCTGCCCCATTTCTCAGTCACAGACTGAAGAGGAATGTACAGTAACACTAGACTATGATTTAAGGAGGATCCTAACAGACAGTTTCTCAAGACTTTCATAGAAGCTTTCATTGACTATTGCAAGTGCAAATAAAGGTCAACGGGTGATTGAAATCTCTCTTTTGGCCGTGGCATTCTGAGGAATAGTTTGACATTTTGGATAAAGCATTTATTTGCTTCCAAGCAGAAAATTAAATGCGTAGATCTGTCTGTTAAACTTTAAATTATTTGATGTGGGGTTGTATGAGGCACTTATTGATTGTCAGTTAAAACCTACAATGGATGCTGGTCGTCACATCCCCAGTTTGGAGAAGCACAGAAGCGCAGCAGGATCAGCAGAGAAACATATTTTAGCCACCTACAAAAGAGTTCATCTAAAAAAAAAATCAGTATCAGTTTAAGTGCATGTTATATTTCGAATATTTTCAACACTTTATTGTGCCATCAGGTAGTATTTTCTGATGGAAAACCACTGTTATGTAAGCCAAGTATCACTCTCCCCAAATCAACCAAACTCCATAGGCAAAATTAATCATTTTACCCTGCAGAACAGAGGAGATGCTGGACTACTGCTGCCTTGTTCTGTTAGTTTGACTAGCGGTGTTAGTTAGTTAGCGGTGACTTTTTCAAGTTTCTGCTGGTGACAAGACTCAAGGAAGTTGCTGTTTCTGGCAACAAAATGGTCAACTGCAACTCATGCAAAGCACAGTTTGTACAGAATAAGTTGTGTTATAGACCAGGGCAGCTGTTTACCCCTTCTTTCACTCTTTAAACTAAGCTAAGCTAATCATCTCCTGGCATCGAGCAAATTCAGGCAGCCTTGTTCACAGTTTAGGGTCCATGCTTAGGGGGGTTAAGGGGTTATGGGGGGTAAAAGGGATAAAAACCATGTTGGTGTCTCTCCAGTGATTATAGTATCATTACAGGAGGATTAGTTGGAGGATCATCCAGGAGGATACACTAAAGACAGCTGTGGTGTGTAGGGTGGTCTGGTGGTCCTGGGAACTCGAGGCCGAACTCACAGAGACACAGAACTACACAGGCAATAACGTCACCTAGTGTGAGAAAAGCTCAGAAACGGTGTTGTGTCTGTGACTGAGACATGTGGTGGCCATTTTGGCTCTGAACTGGCTTCGGTGGAGGAGTCAAGTGTCTGCAATGTCACCACGACGATTCATGCGAAGCTGTAACCAAACCTGCTCTCTGGGGAGTGCTGGGCAACCACCGCCTCAGTGTGTGTTACTGTGTGTTTGTTTGTCTGGTATGTGTGTGTGTGTGTGTGTGTGTGTGTGTGTGTGTGTGTGTGTGTGTGTGTGAGTGTGATGAGGAACGTGAGAAAGTGTAGTGGAACCCCAGAGGTTCAGACCAGAGGGGTAAAACACACACAGGCCACTTCACTCCACTGTGTAACACTTTAAATGGAGAAGTTACACTGAGCAGACGGGCGAGAGTGTTGCAAACATGCGGGGCGCTGCTGCACATTGACTCGTCTGTTGGTAGTTTTTATTTCCACTGTTGCACTCATGTTCTGTCTTGTAAATGTCAAAGCAAGTTTTCATATGTAAGAAAAACTCCACCTGTGAAAAGGACTTGAACATGAAGTTTATAGATTCTATTTGTGTCTTTTCTTAAGGCCTTTGCACACCAGATGCATGTTCCAAGTCTTCTCTTATACAGCATGATGTTCATTTTGTTAGTTGTGGTTCAGCATAGAGTAAAACAGACAATAAAACCACTGATCAATTGTCAATAAAGGCAGTATTATTCTCTTAGTATAATGCCTACAGGTTTTCAGGCTGCCATTATTTCGTGCTGAACAGACTGACTCTGTCAGTACTGCACATGCTCTGAGTGCAAAAAACCAAGATGGAGATCCCCATAATGCATACACATTCTGCTACAAGGGAAGAAACACCCTGCCTTGTTAGCATCACTCAAGACGTTTGTGATTGGTTTAAAGGGTGAAAAGCCCAGGATGCATGAAGCACCAGTGCTGCTGCAAAATAATGTCGAGGGGGAACTTGTTTTGGTGGAACATTTGCACAATGACAGGCGAGCTCTGGCATTAAAATGACTACATCACTGCAAAAGAAAAGTAACAGCTGCTTGCTTGTCTATGTTCATATCATTAATGTCCCAGTTGCTAATTTGCCGTTTTCAGTATTAGGGAGATTGTTCTTGTTTCCTGTGGCGTTATGCATCCAGTGAGTCAGACTAATTGTCTCTCTGAAATGACTCCTCTGCTTCTTCAAACTTAATGTGAGTTGTTGTTTTAGGGCTGAAGTCATGAGGCAGCTGTGGCCCAGCTTCATCTCCTAAATGAATCAGTGAAACTCGTCTCTTCTATCTTTGTCAATACTGGGTGTATGTTGGGCACATAAGTAAACAGAGCACCAGGTCATCATCAATAATTAAAGGAACCACTTGACATTTTGGGAAGTATGCCTTTTTATGTTCTTGCCAAGAGTTAAATGAGAAGATCACTGCCATTCTTGTGACTGTGCGTTAACTATGGAGCAGGAGCCAGAAGGTGATTAGCTCAAAGACGGTAAACAGGGAGAAATGACGAGAATACTCTGTCTAAAGATCAAAAAAACATCCTCTCTAAAGCTCAGAAATTAAAGGGATCTTTCAGATTATTTGAAATGGACGTACTTATCCAAAGTCAGAAACTGTTATATGAGCCAAATATTGATAAATATACCTCTGTCACTGCTTTTTGCTGGCTGAGTGGACATTTCCATTTCAAAAACCCAGAAAAGAATGCAGATGGAGTCGCCCTTTTAGGCATCTTTACATTTTTGTGCTGTGTTCTTGGTGTTGGAAAGGCTGGAAAAAAAATAAATAAATAAAAAGAAACACTATGTTCTTCATGTACTGAGATTGTCCTTAATATATCTTCATGTAAATTGCTTGAACGTGTAGAAATCCAGAGGTTAATATGCCTGCCATGCCCAGTTGGTTGAGCTACAAATGGATAATCACTTTTCGGGTGAGGGGTTTAGCAAACGGTCAATTATACGTTTTACAGAAGTAGTTTGTTGCAGAGCTGACTGAATTGAACAGGTGCTGCTTTTGTTTTGTGCATCTCCTACATTATGCAGCAGATAGTCACGAAGACGCTATTTTTGGCGATTTGAATCAGATGCGTGTCCTCGAACGCAACTCCAACATTACACAACTTCTTGAAATCATAATCACACACATACACACACACGTTAGATCGAAAGTGTGATACAGTGCTGATTGAGGGGAAGGATGAATAACAGTCTTGTGTTTGACGTCACCATGTTGGCCTTGAAAAGGGCCAAATAGGCCTCCATTCATGATCGCTAATCATAGACCTGTCGCTAAGCAACAGTAACAAAAACACAACTGTTGCGGAACAAATTAGTCGATGTGATTCAGTGAAAATTCATAAAAGAGCACATGAAGCCCTGGATGGCGAAGGTTTGAGTCAGGAGTGCCGACATGCTGCAGCAAAGAGCTTTAACACAACACACACAGACGTGGCCTCGTTAGCTCACAAAACCAATTATCCATACATTTTAACAGGATTGAATATGCATGCACTGCACTCGTGTACAATTTCACACACATTCTATCCCTCTCTTTCAAACACACATTACATTTGTGATGGACTAAAGAGGGAGCAAGGGAGGTGACCCCCCCCACCCCCCCACCCCCACTGCCCCCGGTACAACCATGTTTGAAAAAACACAGCCATAGTATCCTCTTTGATGCCCCTTCAGAAGATGAAATGGGGTAAATGCCCTCTACAGTGAATGTCTGAATGTCCAAGATGATAAAGCTTCCTCTTCCATTGGAGAAAATGTAGTAAAGTTCCTGCTAGAAAGCCCTTCCAGTGGACAAAACATGATAAAGTGCCCTCTAGAGTGCCCATCAATTGGATAAAACATGATTAAGCACCCTCTAGAGTACCCTTCCTTTGGAGAAAATGTGTTAAAGTGCCTTCTAGAGCACCTTTACAGTAGACAAAATATGACATATTGCCCTCTGAAGTGCCCTTCTAGCCGACAAAATGCGGATAAATTTCCCTCAAGTAGACAAATGTGTTGAAGTCCCCTCTAGAGTGGCCCAGTCTCCAAAACAAATACTAAAGTGCCTTCTGCCCCTCAGACAGCCCGAGTCCACAACTGCATTTCTGTGTACTGTGGAGCGCCTGTACAACTCCCCGTGGATGAAATCCCTTTATTAGTGGCCAGTAGCCGCTGGCTGGCTTTAAACCTGGCAGCGTCTGCCCGGGCCCCAGAGAGAGAGGCAAGCCATCTATAAATGTGATGATTGTTGCCCTGCGTTTTCCCCTGCACTGTGTAAAAACCAGCCAATGACCTCCCTACCTCCCACCCTGGCACCAGTCTCAGCGTCCCACTGGTCCCACAACGGCTCCCGCAACAGAGCCGCGAGCTCCAGTCGCCTGCACTTAAATGTAATCTCAGCAACGTTATTGGGAATTCAATAAAAATAACAGCCGCTGAATCTTTCACCCAAATTATAGGGTTGAATGTGGGGCAGAGTGAGGAGGGGGCGGGGGTTATGGTGCGGGGGTGTTGAGGAGTGTGAGCAGGGGGGGTGAACCCAGAGTTATGGATACAAACTGACCGCTAATGGACCAAACTCACACTCCTCTATGATTTGTGAGGGGTGAGGGGTCACTCCACAACTCTCCGTCCTCTGCTCTGAATCCAAGATCCTCGCAACACAACCATTTATTTTCTCCGCCCCCCGGTTACTTCCTCTATCCACTAACACTGGCCGTTTTCAATCTGGGCTTCACGATCCCCAAAGGAGTCACAAGATGATTCATGGAGTGTGAAAACATGGATCTTTAATTCTCAGCTACACAGCTGCATGATTAATGACATTTTTCCATATGAAATTAGTGTTTGGAGCCTTCAGCCTCCTAAAATTAATCAAATTAAACAACCTCAAAAAGGGAATATCAAATTTGGTGTTGTAAAGTCACATATATTCACACCCACGGCAAGCGGCTGTGAGTGGGGTCAGGATGATGTATGGGTTTGGATTTGGACCAGTGTTGGCCTTAAAAAGAAACTGGCGACTGGCCAGTATCTGAGTTGGGTCTTACTTTAATAGTTTTGGCCATCATTTCTGTCAGTTATGGTAACATTGCTGAGATCTGGGCAGAAGCAACACTGCTAAAACAAAAGCCACGTTTCTACCACCAGGGATTAGGAACCTTTGGAGGAACTCAGTGTTTTTCCACTGCAGGTAACGGGGTCTAAATTAAGTTGTAGGGACGTTATTTTACCCCCCAGAAAGTTCTTGCTCTGGGTTAGTACTTTCCAAAAATAAAGAAACTATGGGGGTGGGACTTTAAGTGCTGGACATTTCTGATTGGTCATTCATTGTGCTTTGACACATCATCATAGAGTTCCAGAAGAAGCATACAAAATTATACTGAGGATGAAATCTAGCCAGAACTGTCTGGTGCTTCATGTGATGTCGTTGTTGTACAGTTGCACACAAAATGATGTGCAAAAATAGCCATTACTTTTTTCATACACTTGCCTAAACTTTGTAGGTCTTTAAACTGAAACAGAAAAGCAGATGGGCTGAAGGAACTTTTTTGTTCCTTGACATGTAGTTCCTGTGTCAAAAAGTTGTGGGTAGTTTGAGTGTTGCTACAGCAGGCCCGTCTCACCTGCATCTGACAGAATATACACACTTTTATTATAATCCTTAGTGAGCAGAACCAAATGTCAGCCGCTTCAGTTCAACAATGCATGCACATAGGTGAAGCTATAATAGTCTTTTGTGCAAATAAACTGCTTTGTTTCGACATTATGTTCAATCTGCATACAAATAACAACTTTCAAATTTCAAACTTATGTTTGTGTCCAAACTCCATGCATAAAAATGATGGCGTAGTATAAAAAGCAAGAAAGGCCACATAGGGTGGAGAATTGAAGGACAATGAAGGTCCCCTGCAAAAGTCATCTACTCTCCTTGGAAGTTAATGGCAAGAATTAGCATATCACCTGCATGCAGAACTGGACTTTGGCATACACACTGCACGCTGTTTGAAAATGTAAAGTCGTGTTACTTGTTCTCAGACTGAAGAGGCCGGGTTGAGCACCAACATGGCTGTGACTGACTCAAGTAACCTCTAGCTCACCGGTGGGCCTCATCCAGAGTTCGGGCGATGTGGGACTCCCAGCGAGTTAACCCAGGGAGGGTGTTTAATGGCTGGGTGGAGGCCTGAGTCCTTGAACACAAGGTTTTCCAGAGAACAGTTACAATGGCTCAACTGGGAGACATAATGTCAAATGAGCTTAAACTGTAATGATCCCTGCAAGGACCCAGGGTAGATGGGGCAGCCAGTGGTCATAAGGTACAAAACTATTAGGACTGGAGCAGAAGGTAGTGTCATGTGTTTAAAAGAACTATGGAAAAGTAACAGAGGCATGAATACACTTCACGCTGAGTTCCTGAAATTCACTTTGGGCACTTCACTTTTTACAACATTTGTTTTCTTTTGGCCAAAAATGACTCTTTTGATGGAAAAGGTTCTAGACCTGATTAGACGCTGCAAACAACATAAAACATCTACTATTAGTTCATATAGATAATTGTATTAAGTACTCTTTGGCTCTGGTCTTTGTTTTAATTACATGATTTGGTAAAAAAAGGGTCCATTCTCTAAAGGCTCTGTGAATTACAGGAGACCTGAGAAGATTTGTCTAAGCGATAAAAGATATCCTAAACTGGCCTGCCTGGTGATATGATTATGTTTGCTACTGTTGTACACTAAGAGGTCAGAAAAACTGTGATTTCTTGCAATTAAAATGACAATATCTAAGTTCTAAAGCAAGGGGTCCCTCTCACATTAAAACAACAAAAGACGTAGTTTGATGATGTTGTGAAGTAGTGTGGGATCATGGGAGTTGTTACCTTCACTTTTTTCACTTTTCATGGACGTGACCTCAGCACAATTAATGTTCACAGACAAGGTAACATTAAAGTTTTATCTGACATATCCTGTGTTTTCCCAGAGGCTATAGCAACTAGATAACCGTGGCTAACATGAAAACCACCGCTACCATGAATAATTTACAGATTTCTCTGTTTGAACTTCATTTGAAACATTTGGGAGGATTTAAGTACACAACTCAACACTATATATAACATGGGTCTAGCATTTAAAGACATTTTAATGTGGAAATGTTACATATTACAGCGTTAAGACATTCCTGAAGAAGGTCAGGAGACTGGATTGGATCTCTTCTCTGCGTGCATTACTGCTGCTCTACAACCCATTCAGTCCATGCAACAGTTTGCATGCTCAGTGACGCCATCTCTCCTCCTCTCCCCCCCGTTTGACAAGAAGCCAACGACTCAGTACAGCCAGCTGTTTCTTATTTTTCTTCTGCACCCCCCTGAATCCTCCACCCATCCCCTCCTCAGTCTCTCCTCCATCAGCACTCCCTCCATCCAAAAACATCCAGCCCACCTCCCCTCCACATGGGAGCCGCAGAGCCTACCTGACATCCAGATCTCCCTCACACACACACACACACACACACACACACACACACACACACACACACACACACTCATGCACACACAGGAAGGGTGGAGGAATGGAGATCATATATGATTGGTCTTTACTGGCATTGGTGGTTGGAGGTGATTTGATTGGCTCATGTCCTGCACATACACACAATACCACTGCTACAAAATGTACTATTCTTTACATGCAATAAATTCTGTGTTTTCAGTAGGTAATTTGAACATACGCAATGCAAAACCTTCCACCTTTCCCAACAAATGACACATCAGATCACATCAGTATTTTGCCATGCTTGAAGCACAACATCAAGGTTGTCAACAATTGTAGCTAACTAGCAAACTAACATCTGTTCTACTCAGCTAATTAAATGCTTCTGATACTGCCTTAAGCCCTGGCATTTGTATCTGCAAATAAACCGGTCTATGCACCGATCCAATAACTTATTAACCCTCAAAACACACCCTGCTACTTCCCTGCACCGTCCTGTCAGACGTAACCCTGGGAAACTTCGCGTACGCTCGTCTAGGTGCATCCAGGGCTTGGTTGCCCGTGCATATAAGAAACAACAAGAACATTCGGCTGCCAGGCAATGGTAAACTGTGTGGGCCCCACCGTTTCCTCTCCGCTCCCGCACCGATCCAATGCTTGTCACTTGGCCAGCTCACTCTCCTCAGTCAATCACCGCTTTTCGTCAGTCGACAGTTCATTTTGTAGACATTCAACACATGGACAATAAGTCAAAACAAAGTTTTGCATGGAAAGGTACTTACTTTGACACACCCATTTCAAACAAACACTCTAATGTGTGACAAGGTAAGGCCCGACAGACTTGCAGGACAGCCAATGGGGAGACGGTGTGCCGTGACATATTTTTTAACAGCTGTTAAAAAATAAGTGTTTGCACTAGTGTTGTGGTTTGGTTGTGATACCGGGATGTGAACAACAGGATGGATTACTTGCTGAATATTTGATTCAAACTGACCTTAGGACATTTAAACCACAGAAAAGTACAGAGAAGTACTTGACAGCAGGAAAGGCTGCAACATTTTGAGACACTGGCTTTAACAGGTGGCGACGATCCATACGAGCTGACCCCTTCGCCTTGGAATGACGACATGACAATTTTGCCTTCTGTTTCCCATCTCGACATAATGAACCGCCTCGCCCATACACAGCTAAAGACCTTACATGTTACAAAAGTTTGGAAGCCTACAACCAGATGGCGTGTGGATGGTGAGAGAGGCTGAGTATCATGAAAATTTGTATTTATGAGGTTGTGAATACCACAAGATGGGGGCGTACATGTGAACTCTTCTCTTGAACACATTAGGAAGGGTTGCAAGTTTGGATGGGTTGTTTATGGCCAGTATCTCCAACAGTGCCTCCAAAACAGCTGATGTCTGGATTGAAAACACTTTATAATATTATGTAGAGTTCAGGCATCTCTATACATGACTCAGGGGTAAGAAACAAGAGAGTCTAGCAGAGAGTAAGGGAGGAACCAAGACACGGAGAAACCAACGGACGGCCCTTGTTTGTACAGAGTTGCAGCTGTTGGGTAGTTATATGCTAGCTAACCCTGACTGGTTGTTTAACTCGGACTGGTTCCAGTAATAAATACAAGGGACCAGTGCTCAAAGACGCATTTAAAAAAAAAAAAGAAAAAGAAATCCTTCAATCAAATTTTGTTAGTGACATGCAAAGGCTGAAAAACCAAAATTATAATGAAATAATATTGCCTCCTGCAACTCTGAAAGAATGTAGTTACTTGTGAGTGTTTGTGAGTGTTTTCATGTGTTTACAACCTCAAATAGAGGCTGTTTGTATTAAAATCACTGGTAAACAGACTGAGGAGGGTTACTCTCTCCAAGGTGTCAGCAGTTAGTCTTTACAGTGACAGCGTTGTAGTGTGTTGTAGTCCACACACACAAAAACACACACACAAACTGTCAATTAGGTCCTGACATGAAAAACAGCACTTAATGCTGTTTTTCCTGTAGTTTATTGAGTAAACAGCGCAGGTAAATGAGCATCAGACAGCAGCAGTAAAAGGCCTGACAGTGCCTCTTTCTCACTTTCCCTGCATCTCACTCACCATCTGAGCCTTTTCATATAATCTGTTTATGTCTAAATATTTTTCTTATTTCACAGAGGAGATGATGGAAAGTTTCCGGAAATTTAAGCCTGTCAAAATAAGCCTATGGAAACGTGTGCATTTGTGTGTGCGTCCTTTTTTTCCTCGATATTTCAACCCCTTCATATCTCCAACTGACTCGACACACACATTTGTTCAAAACAGGCTCCTTCGTCCACCAAATATCACACTTGTTTTTCTGTTTTTTTAAACTTCATTCACGCGTGTTTGCTCTCTCTTTCTCTTTCTCCGTCACACACATAAACATATCCACAAAAAGCATCTTTGTTCTGGCCCTATCTGGAGAGGGTGAAAGATAAACAAGCATTCTTTTAGGGGAGATGAAAGAGAGCGGGAGTGACTGTGAGGGAGGGGGGAGAAGGTAAAGGGGAGGTGATGATAAGATCTGACCCTAATTATGTGGGTGAGATAGAGCCCCATATTGGAAGGGGGAGGGGGAGGGCCTTTCCCGAAGACACCAAAAAAAAAGGGGGAGTTTCAGATAAGAGGACGTCACAGTTGTTAATCAGGATATGAGCATCATGTAAATTCCTTCATAATCTAAAGCCTGGTAGAAGGAGCCGTGTGGACGCCTTAAAGCAACCTGATCCCATTATCAGACTTTTAAGCAAATACCTGCAAATACAGTTGCTGCACAGCCTGACTCTGTCAGGACTGAGGCATCTGCTATCCCCTAGTTCTCCCAGGTAGCATCCTTCACACCAAAAACAGCAAATTAGCCCCTAGGTAGCTAATGGTACAAACCTGAACAAGCTAGAAGCTGCTGCCTTTTGTTTTGCAAGCATTTAGTCATTTTAATGTCAGGACTCGCCTCCTGTTGTGCATGTTCCCCTCTGACACTACTTGGCAGGGACACTGTCACTGCGTCCTGGGCCCAGCACCGCCTGAGATGATTGTGATTGGTGTAAAGAAATAAAAAGAAGCCAGAACGTTTTTTCAACTATAGCAAAATGACCGTGCCAGTAGAAAATAAGCTCTGTGCAAACTCAATACTGACACGTGTTGTTCAGCAGGATCATAATGATGCCATTTCATGTCTCCGGCAACCTCTGTAGTCTCAGTTGATCACTTGTCAGCGATCGCCTTTTTCTATTAAGACACATACAAGTATCAGAATTCACAACTGAGGTCTTAACTAATGTATTTTATGTCACAGAACAAAATGTGAACATCTTTAAAGCTTGTGTTAACAACAGACCCTATTTCAGGCCTCTAACCAAAAATTTATTTAAAAAAAAAGCACTGACTTTGAGACAAAGGAAACCAAGGTGCAAAATTATCAACTTTCCCAGTTTGAGGACTCAGCACAGCACTCCATATAGGGTCAAATTGATTATATCATTGAATTAATATTTTGGGAAATGTGCAAATTGATTTTCTTGCTTAAAATGAGATGAGAAGATCGATTTAACTTGCCTTTCTGTATGCAAAATACAAAAGTGGACGAAGCAGCCGCTTATCTTAGCATAAAGATGGGAGAAAGGAAGAAACAGTCTGGTAATAAAAAAAATCTGCCTATCAGCGTCTCCAAAGCTCAGAAAGAAACATATAGTCAAGCAACTGAAGAATAAATCAACAGGACGCTACAGATGTTTCAGCAGCCTGTGGTGATGCTAACCTTGCTGTGATGCTGCAGTGTGCCGGCTCAGTGATTGGAGTTGGAGCTGAGCTGGAATCTGTGGAGGCTGTTACAGAGAAGAGGACGCTGTCCAGGCTGATGAACCTCCTGAACTGTGTCGTCTCCATGATGAGCTGGATGAGAAGAGGAGCATCTTCAGCGAGACTCATACCCCGAAGATGCTCCACCGAGTGTCACAGGAGGTCAGTCCTCCTGGTGACAAAAACACCCATCCTCACTGTCACAGGTCATTATTTCCCCCTGCCTTCAGTTCTTATGCTCAGATAAGCAAACAGACCCCTGGGTCAAGCTTCGTATTTAATGGACAAATATGAGAGTAAAGCAATAAATGCCAAAATTCCAAACTTTTCCTTTAATAGTCAAAATGATTCTGCAATCCAACTGAAGTTTGGCATGATGTTTCTAGATATTCAGTTGTTTGTGCAGGTTTTCCAAAAACAATTCATACTGGCACAAACCTTCATTTCCTTCAGATGATTCAATGTGAGATTACGTGTTTCCAGCTATTTAAAAGCTTAAACGGATGCTCCGGTCACTGAATGTTCCTTCAGTATCGCCTGCAACACAGCTGGTCAGCAGGTGACGCAACTCTCTCGGTGGAAACTTGGCGAAATCGCAAGAATCAGAGTGTTGATAGATGAAAAGCTCAAACTACATTGTGTAAACAATTGATTTAATGGTGGAACAAAACTAGAACATGGGATTATTTATCTGTGCGTGTCAGAACGTTTTTATTCTGAGTGACAAATGTTGGTCAGAAAAAATTCCCTATGAGTGTCTCATTTTAAAATAAGCGATCGCGTCTGCGATTACAGATGTCAGTAAGTCATTAATAAAAGATTCTTAAAATGGGAAAAAAAAGTTTAGTGGATTTTGGTTCAGATTCTCTGCAGCCTATTTCCAGAAGGAAAGTGGTTGAACTTACTTTGGCGGGGTCTTCCTGATGAGAGAGAATAATAAGCAAAAGCCAAATGGATCATTTCAAACATTGATTAATATTACTAAATTATGATTAACTATTATTTAAACAATTAATTAAAACTTATTAACCCTTTATAACTTAAATTTGTGTTATTGTAAAAGTGATACCACAGTGATGAGATGCTCTGTTACACATTAAAACTTAGTTGTGGAAATCATGTGAAAAGACTGAGAATTATGCAGGTTTTGACTTATTATCAGACCGTGTTGTTCACAAACCTCACCTCACCCTCCCTCACAGTCACTTACAAACATACCTTCAGCAACTCTCTCAGTCCAAATCAGCCCAGCAGTTCACTTCAGCTCACTTCAGTTCCAACAAACCAACGCAGAAGGAAAAGAAGACCACCATTCTGTCACCGTCCTCTGGCTCCGAGTTTCAGGTTATTTCCAGGTGGTGTTTGACTCAGACAGCAGAGAAGAGCCGTCCCCAGCGTTTCAGGGCAGAGAAAACTGCTCATTTTTCATGTTTTTGAGACCTAATTTTATTACTTAATGATTTTTTAATCATTCCAGTTTGGCTGGGTGGTTTATGACAGATGTTTCTGTGGTGTGAGAAACTCAGGACACACATTTATTGTTGCTTTAAAAGATCTTTAAAGCTGGATTTCTTTATTATTTTGGCCTCTTGTGTACAGTAAACACAACGCTGACATATTATCAAAGTTATGTCTTTGTGAAGAATTTTCTGCTCCAACTTTTCATTTTTTTATTTCATTTGTACTTAAGACTCAAACCCAGCTCTTTTGCCTCTGACATGCATGGGCTGATCCACTTGAAGGGGTGGGAGGAGGTGATGCCATCGCTTCCACAGTTAGAGCTGCAACGAATAATCCATTAGATGTCAACTATTACATTAATCCCTTGATTGATCTGTTTCTGACTTTTTTTAAGGAAAAATCTCTGATTTCAGCTTCTCACATATGAGTATTTTCTGGTTTCTTTACTCCTCTCAGACAGTAAACTGAATATCTTTGGATTGTGGACATTTGAGGACATCATCTTAGTTTCTGTGGAACAGTTCCCCTTTTTTTCTTATGTTTTATAGGGAAAAGACTAATCAACTAATCGATTGATTAATCAACAGTAAAAATAATTGTTAGTTTCAGATCTACTTACACTATAGGCAACCTATGGTCAATTTTGGGATCGCATAACCGCAAATCAGAGGCGCTGTTCCAACATTAAGTGAGCTGCTGCAGTTCGGTGCAGTAAAGTGGAGCTGTTGCACCTCCTGCACCGCAACTTCCAATGTGTATGAAAAAGATGCTATATTAACACATCTAACAGACACAAAGTGACATTTTTATGTTCAATATACACCCTCCTTTTAGCTCTGTTTTGGTCTCCACCACCCCTGAGGGAAATGTCTGGATCTCTAACAGCTAAAAGCTCCACTGTGTTCAGGAGCTAGTCGCTAATTTTCAGCTCAGTGCTCGTCAGTTATGTCTTAATGTGGAACACTTGGTTCTGTGGAGGAAAAAATGTGGTGGGGCTGCCACAGCCCAAGGCCTCATAAATCACCCTAGAGCCAATTCCTTACTGTAAAACACTCCAAGGCACACTGTAAAAAGAAGTTATCAACAGGGGAGGGTGATGTTTGGATTGTGCGTCTGTGTGTGCTGAGCAGGAGGGTTGAATGGAGGAGAGCGGATGGTGATAAGATTGAAATATCTCAGCAGTGTGTTTACTTTAAGAGTCAGTGGTGCTGGTTGAAGTCCAGACCAGCTGAGAGATGTCTGCAAAAAGAGGGATCAGGGAGGAAGTGTGTGTGTGTGTGTGTGTGTGCAGGGTGTGTGTGTGTATCCATGTTCATTCCGTAAGTATTGTACAAAAGGTCAACGGGCTAAAGAGGCGAGTAGCTTGCATCATATACAATAAAAGCAGTAATGCTCTCAATCTGGCTGAATCCTTCTCTACGTCTGTTTCTCTCCATCGAGGTTTCTTCTTCTTTCCATCGGTTCTTCTCTCTCTCTCTCTCTCTCTCTCTCTCTCTCTCTCTCTCTCTCACTCCGTAGGGATTTATTGTGGATCAGTGTGCCCTGCTGCAGCCAATCACAGCTGTCCTGAAGCCTTTTGTGCCAAGCGCGAGTGTGTTTTTTGAGTTATGTGTACTCAGTGGACCACAAAATCTAACCACATGCATGCACGCAAGCACACACACACACACACACACACACACACACACACACACACACACACACACACATTTATTCTTTTTAAATGTATATTATATTTCAATTATTGTAAATTTGAGTATTGTACATGCTGCGAATTCAGAGTTTAAGAAGCAGCTTCAGGCCTCCATCTGTGTCTCTCCAGGATGTGTTCAGGCATCAGTATTAAAGGACCAGTGTGTAGGATTTGGTGGCATCTAGTGGTGAGCTTACTGATTACAAACACCTCCTCTGGCCCTCCCTTTCCAAGCGTGTAGGAGAAAATATGGTGCTCACGGAAGTTGTAAAAAATGTGAAGGCCATCTGCCACCATTGTGTGCTACTGTAGAAACATGGCAGCCTCCATGAAAGAGGAAGTGCTCCCTCTGTAGATATAAGTGAATAAATCACTGTAACTTTTACACACTGCACCTTTAAGTGTACATCATTTTCTTGAGTCCAGTCCATTTGGGAGTATGTTCGGGCTGGATCTGGATCTGCAGCTGCCATCGCTGACGCCATCTGCAGTTGAATGATTTTTACCCCAAGAGAAAGCGAAGAGCGATCACTCTGCAGCTACTTCAGGGACCGAAATGTCCTCTGAATTACTCTGCACAGACCAACAAACTGCTCATTCTACTCTGCCTCTGATTGGCTAGTACTTGTTGCCTTCATTGGTTGGGTTGGGTAGGTTTAGGCATGAGGAGCGACTGGTTAGGGTTAGGGTAAGACTATCAAGATCGGCCAATCAATAGAGGAACAGAGTGGGCCATGACTTTGCCCCCCCCCCCCCGAGGGAAAATTGTATCTGTAGCCCTACGAGAAATAACCATAGTTCAGTGCCTAATAAATGTCTTTTTTCAAGATAAAACATCTCATTTTAGAGAGTCCTTTTATTGTGACCAGTTTAAACACATCTGTGCAATAATCCTGCTGTTTAATCAGCTCTACATGCCACACCTGTCACACAATTTTTTTTATTGCAACTCGTGAAAGATGGGAGCAAAAACAAAAGCAGAGTACACTTTTTTCACAGAACTATGTGGGGAAAAACTAATTTAAATCCAAAATGTCACTTCACTTCGGTCTGTGGCCTGCAATGAATGAACTAAAACATGCTCACTGACACATGTCAGTGTTCCTTTACATGTGGAACAAACAAAACTAAACCCCCGATCCATTTTGGGTTCCAACCAATAGTTTAAGAGAAAGTAGGATCTAATGCTGTGGTATTTTTCCTGTTCCTATAGACCCCCTCTCTTTACACGCTCTGCTGCTTTTCATTCTCTCAGATGGTGATTGCTGTCTGTTTTTCAAGAGCGCAGCGATAGTTCCCCAGTGGATGGGGGGCCATGATACTTTACAGATGTGCACGCCTGTGTGTGTGTGTGTGTTTGTGTGTGGGAGTGCGAGCACGCCAGTTTCTACTGATCTGTTCTCTGGTGTTACGAGATGAAGAGTGCTCCTGAAACACTGCTGCAGGTTTCACCTCACCGCAACAACTGCAGGCCTGAGGTATATGTGCATGCATGTGTTTGTGCATACATGCATGGATGTGTGCCCCCCACCAACCCAACCCCCGCCAGCCAGCATTCCCTTTCTGTCAGTCAAAAGCAGGAACCAACAAGCCTGCATTTATTAACCAAACCAATCCTCTGGAAAGCCCGCGTAATCCTCCATAAGCCCCCTATAGCCCCTTTATAAACACTCCAAAAAGTTTACCTCATGCTTTGCCTCATCAAGGATCTGTATTTCCAACCACCATAGACAAAAGATGGAGAACGCCCACCACTCAATAATCAGACACAGGCTGATTGAATGGTGAGCAGACTCAGAGGCAGCCAGCGCTCGTCATCTGGGTCACTGTGTTACGAAACATGAGGATGGCTATTGTCATGTGAGGATATTTTCTGCCTGTTTGTGTGTCTTTCTGTGTGTTAGAGTGTTTTTTTTCCTGAATGTGAACAATCAAATGGTTATAATATTACATTTTATTGTATTAGCGCTCATAAAAAACCCAGTGTGCTTCAAAGCTAGAAACCAACAAAATATCCACAGTAGAGTTTCAGTGAAAATAGAATTACACCGAACAAGGGCTACCAGATCCAGAGTTTTGCATCAGTTCTGACCTTTTTGGAGCAAATACTGTCAGGTAACACTGACAGCAAACTGTGCTTTGATTCAGATACTGATGTGTTGTGTAAGAAGGGTCGCAACACTTGTTTTGTTTCAGGAAAATGAAATTGTTCAGTGTTAGCAAGACACTAGTGGCCATGTGGCCAAGTGTTCAAAGTAAAAACACTTTTAGCCAGATTATGAAGCACTGCAGGTCAGCAGAAAACTCCTGCCATCCTTCTTGATGCTGATCACCCCCTACATGCAGACTCTCCCTGCAGGTACCTGTTTTAGGTACAGAGGATTAAAACCAATAGACATAAGTATTAATTTATCCTAACATCTATTAGCTTCTTAAATGGACAGAGACTTGCACTTCACTGCACAAATGCTCTACTGCAATGCACTTTACCCCAAAACTTAACGTTCCCACAGTTTCTCTCGACTGTCCCTCGACATTACAACGTTAGTCACACACATTTCAGTTAGTCTGGAACCAAGTAAATGTTGAGTAAACATTCTGTCGCAAAATACATTTCATCTGTACAGGTCCCTCTCACCCCCACAACTTTTTATTAAAAAGTGCCTCTTTATTTAAGTAACAGCAGCGACTGTCCAACCAGTGACAATCTGGTTGACAAACCAATTAACCAACTGACCAGATGTCCAACTTGTATTGTATAATCCACTGCAATAAGTTTTTCACTTTAAAATGTTTACTTTTGTATTGCTCTGTGCGATAATGAATTTTGAACTTTGAAATTCTCGTGGGAAATTCAAAAGATAAGGGGAGCAAGGATGGATCAGTGGGGTTCTCCGCAAGTAAAGTTGGTGTTGGACACTGGTCTTAAAGAGAACCGTGGGAGGTTCTCCTGAGGAGTTCAACAGCTGTTTCACAGCTGTCTTAAAATAAACTGCTACAGTTCCAGTAATTATTACTGAGGTGTGCGGTGAAACAAATTCAAAGACTTTGGTCTGAGTGTCAAAGGCACATACAGAGGTGTTACCACAACAGATGGGTACATCCTCAGGTGAGGTGTTTGTAGGCTGCTTTTAAATTTTACATTTTGTTGATTGATTTATTATGTAATACAAAATAATTGCAACCCCTGAGCACGCCACTAACACAATTTAATCTGAGATGAATCAACACCATCTCATTCAGTACATAATTTATTCTTCCTATAGCAGCTCAGCCTTTGATTTAGCCTGCTGTGTTGCTTTTGTATCCTGGGGAGATTCAGTCATTTGACGGATTGTGGTGGGTGGAGCAATAAGAGCGTGACCTTTATATCATGAGCAACACTAAAAGGTGGATGGGTCAGGTACTCAGGTCATGTGACTTTATTCCAACAGCGGCACTGTGCATGAACAAAGACAGTGCCCATGAGCTAATTTATATGTCTCTGTTGAAAAATATTGAATTACATTTTCACAAATTTGTCCTGGAGGATATGTTGCTCAAATAATGGTATAAAACAGGCTTATTTTGATGAGACATTATCGATTATTGATATACTTTTCTACAGATTGTTAACCTAATAATTGAGGATATGACTACTTGTGATAATGACGTGTACTTTTCTGATGAAACTGTTAGTTCCAGCCTGTTGAACCAGTGCCTGATCAGAGAGGTGATTTAAGAGAATGTGAGTCTCCAATGTGTTTGTTTCCGAAGAAGACACAGTGTGGGTCGACACATTAGTCTCTTAACAATAAAAAAAATTATTATGTCTCAGTCCATGTGCTCCAGCGCTTTTGGATCAATCTTTTAAGTTTTTCCTGTAATAGCAGAGCACCAGACGGGCCTGCAGTCCTTATGAGTCGGCTGAAGTGTGTTTAACCTCCTTCCTATTTTGTGTGCTGCACCTTTTCCTCCAGATTTTGAGCCTGTGATTTGTAGATGAGGTGATCGATGCAGTAGTACAGTCGTGTGTGTGTGTGTGTGCGTGTGTGTGTGTGTGTGTGTGTGTGTGTGTGTGTGTGTGTGTGTGTGTGTGTGTTGACAGGAAAGAGAGAGTATTACCTTTGTCCTTGGCAATGCTCCAGCTAGGTCTGTCTGTGCTTGAGGATTAGGTGTCTCTCATCACCTTCACCCCACCTCCAACCTCTGACTCATTAACACACACACACAAAATGACTCACAGACACACACATGTACAGAAAATCTGCAGTGATTGAAGTCCAGGCCTGTTTCAAGTGTTGCAATCAGTATAAACACACATACACAGTAACATCACTAAGTGAAACACTTGCGTAGGGTCCTTTTGTGTGACCATAACTAGTTGAACATGAATGCAGATGCTGACCTCGCATATAAGCACAGAAATGGCACAGCAGTAAAGGGTCAATGTGTGTGTGAATGCATGCAGACACAGAGACATGTAGCCACACAGCAGTGCAGGTACTGACAAATGAAAATGCACACAGACACACACACACACAAACACAACACCCTGCTGCCACTCATGTAGGTCTGCAGTAAAGCTTCTTCAGCTTAACGCCAACCAACAAACAAGACCGGTTCCAGTCAAACAGTCAGAGCGCATATTTGGCAGGTCCTGAGGTGACCCTGC
This sequence comes from Lutjanus erythropterus, assembly GCF_056507025.1. Classification (NCBI taxonomy): domain Eukaryota; kingdom Metazoa; phylum Chordata; class Actinopteri; order Lutjaniformes; family Lutjanidae; genus Lutjanus; species Lutjanus erythropterus. The sequence goes on from NC_139330.1 coordinate 4,169,974, forward strand.
TGGGAGAAGGTCAGTCTGCCTGCTGCTCAGGAAAAGTACAACAGAGTCCGCAGCTCCTGAAACATGCTCGATCACAGATTATGTCAGTTTTATCTGCTTCGTCTCTGTTCAGTTTGACTTTATTTTAGCATAAAGACTGAAAACAGGTGCAAGCAGCAGTCGCCAAACTGTTAGAGGGTAATAAACTCCACCAACCAGCACCTCTAAATCTCTCCAACACATTATATCAGGGAGGCAACAATATATTGCATAAAGAAAAATCCCTAAATACTTGTCTTGTGATAGTACATGGTGGGTATTTTGTTTTAATATTTTTATTTATTTTTTTTTTCATAAAGAACTGCTACTGGCTGCTGCATTGTGTTTGGCATGATTTCTCTTTGCAATGAATTATGTACAACTGTAAAACAAATTGTACAAAATGCTGATATGTTTAATTTGTTTTAATAAAGAAAGAGAGCAGAAGCATTTTAAGTGAAAAGGAGAATCAAGTTTTATGTAAACAAAACATGCTGTCACCATCAGATTTGTTATTTATTATTTAGCTGACCTGCTCTAGCTTCATATTCATGGGACAGATCAGAGTGGTGTTTATTCATCCATCTAGTGTCCATAACCGCTTAATCCTCAAGGGGTCGTGGGGGGGGCTGGAGTCTATCCCAGCTGTCACTGGACGAGGGGTCCACCCTGGACAAGTCACCAGTTCATCGGGCTGAGACATAGAGACGGACAACCGCTCATGCTCACATTCACACCTATGGGCAATTTAACCTATTATTCTGCATGTCTTTGGACTGTGGGAGGAAGCCGGAGAACCCACACGGACATGAGGAGAACATGCAAACTCTGCACAGAAAGGCCCCGCCCCTGCCATAAACTCCCCGGCCCCCCAGCCAGCTAGGCAAATAACATATTTGTTGAGCCATCCTTTAATGTCTTATAACGTTTGTGAACTGGAATAGGTATTCAGCTGTAACTTCTCCTCGACTGTGTGAAACTTTAACTGAGGACCTATGAGCTCCCTATGAGCAGTGTTCATTTCAAACACTCAGCAGCCATAAAGCGTGTAGTTTCCAGGACCCCGTCTCTAAAGACGGGTCGTAACACGGGACAGGAGTCCAACTAGTGCACCTGATTTGTGTCAGAGGAAGATGGTTACTGGAATAGCACTTGGTTTAAGTCATGTGCATTGCTGTCTTCATTTGAAGAGGCCGCAGGGATGCTCTGACGCACGCTGGCGCTCCAACAGAGAGCAGCAATGAGAAACAGACCGTGGTCGGTTTGGGGGGGAGGTAAAGACGGAGGGAGGGGATTATAGAGACAGTGTGTGAGAGAATTTGATTTCTGACACGTCTTTATGGTTGCAATACAATACCACGTACAACTGATAAAAATACCTCACGCTTAACTGAGCACCAGTGAAGCCAGATGAAGATTAAGCCGTCTCACATTTGGAAATTAAGTTCCGGTATGGCAAGAAAACAAGAGAAGGGAAAACAGTGAGGCGAGTAGCAGTTAAATCGAGGTCAACTCCACTATAACTCATCCTGTTGGCTTGGTGGTCAGCTCAGATGTGCTTAGCTTGGAAGATCCCAGAGAACCCAGAGTTCCAATTAATTTCCAACGGGTGGATCTGCATCCAAGGGGGACACATTAATGTCCCAGTGTCCATGGCTTCCTGCAGTCCAAGCAGAATGAATGTGAGTGTGAAAAGACCATCTGGAAAAATGAGAGGTGATCCAGGAGAGGAAAAGAGAAGGGACAGAAGAGGAAAGAAGCAACGTAAGAAGGAGGATGGAGGAGTATTTATCTTTTTCAAGGAACAGCACAGAGACGTCTCTCCTCCGAGTCACGAGTGACGTCTTGTTGCAGCTTGATCGTGTTGAAAGCTGCGTCTTAGATTTAAATACTGTCTTTAGTAAAACTTAATGTCCTAGTAATTTAAGTAATTGTTAGTTAATGGGTAATAAAGCCCTTATGAGATGCTTATTACATCAATATGTGCTAATAACACTATATAAGAGTTAATAATAGCATGATAAACATATTTATTGTTGGATTAGCTATTTACGAGCACTTATAAGAACTTGTTAATGTTGTTAATAGACTGCTTAAGAATGTTAATAAAGTCGTATAAGTTTTTTTTACTAATTACACATTTACTGAGTTAAAGTGACTTACATATTATGTCATTTTTGAACCTTTACTAAGCTTTTGTTGCTGCTTTATTAAGATTTCTACAGACATCATTATGCATTTATTAGCAGTTCTTAGCAGAGAAAAGGCCTGAAAATAGTAATAATTTAAAAATCATGGGCAACTGTTAATAAGTGCATAATAAAGGATTGATTGACCCCAATAAGCACTGTTCACATTTCATATCTGGTACCCCCAAAAGCCGTACTTTACTGTTAATAAATGCATAATAAAAGATTAATTAACAATTAACACACAAAGCTGTGCTTTCAAAGCAGCTCCGCAAAAACTGTTAGATGAACATAAACACTTGAAACAGGAGAAACATCTGTTGGCATTAAGCAGCTGACGTCTGTAGCTTCATAGTGACTGTACAGACATGACACTGATATTGATCATTTTAAGGAGATTATTTCCTGCGTGACTTTCTTGTCTTTGCCCCAAATCAGCCCGCTGCCTTTTCTATTCTTTTAAACTTACATATTACTATGACTGTTGATTATTTAATTTTGTAACAAAATTAATTTAAGTCTGAGTTTGTTGGGTCAAAATAAATAATACAACATACCACACAAAGTGATTTTAAGCGTGAACTTTTCTTTAACCGTGGGGGACGAGTTATCCAAGCAGTCCCTCCTTTACAAAATGTCAGGTTTGATAATTCGGCCGTGGGACTGAACAACCAAGGAAGCGGAAAGTGGTCAAAGGAAGAAGAAAGAAATGATGATCTAAATGAGAGAGGACAGAAAGGGGATCAGACCTGGGTCAAATCATTTCTAGCATTTACTTTAACCTGCCTGGAGTAGCAGCAGGTTAGGTGGAGCTTACGCCATTAAAACAGCTCGGATGGTGTCAAATCAAGTTGGCAGCCGCAGGAAAGTTCAACAAACTGACTCTCAAATACTTTCAAATGATTGTCTAATAGTTCTGGCACTCAGCGTATTGTTCTATGTGGCAAATCCCACCCATCTGGCACCGAAGCAGAGCCAACACAAATCATAAAAATTATCGTCAAAAATTATTTGGCTTCGTGTTTTTTGGGCCCCTGGTGGGAAGAAAGGGAAGGAGAGATGGAAAAATAGAAGAGTTCTCCTCTCTTCCGTGAGTCTCTAGCTCCCCCAGTGGGGCGGCTGAGGCGTCTCTCAGGCATCCTGCATCCGTTTGTCATGTTCTTATCTGTCATCCATTAAAACATAATGGCGAGCAGATGCCCTGGAGATGGATAGCTAACCATGATACACACACACGTACACACACTGAGACACACAGAGACATCTGCAGCATCCATAGAGCGAGGTCTAATTACATAACACTTGCCCCGCTCGCTGTGGAACACCGGCAACCATGCCAGGGTTTCCAAAAAAACTCAAGAGATGCTGAAGTGATAAGTGACACCCACACACATAAATACACAAAACGACAAGCTGAACGCACACTCACACACACTTAAACAGAAGGACGTGCAGACAAACACACTTTCTGTTGCACAAATATACAAAACTGATTGAATAATTGCATGCAGAAGAAGAAACGCAGACAAACTCCATCAGTCACACATTCAGATGTGGTGATGCAGCGATGGGGAAATGGAGGAACAATTACCGTAACACCTTGGGAAAGAAACGCCTACAAACTGCGAAGTACTGGCTACAGATTTTTATTCGTTTTTCATCTTCTTACGTCTGTTTTGTCTTGTTTCATAAGTACACAGTTTTTGTCTTGTTTTTTTTTCATCTTTCAGGTCGTTTGTTGCATCTTTTTCATCTTGTCATGTCTTTTATGTTGTTGTCTTGTTACTTCCCTTTTCATTTTTATAATATCTTTTTCGTCTTGCTACATTTTCGTTTCTTTTTGTCTTATTACGTCTTTTATGTCTTTTTAGGCTTGTAACATCTTTTTTGGTATAGTTGTGCCTTTTTCATCGAGTTACGTCTTTTATGACATTTTCCTCTTGCTATGTACGTTTTGTCTTACTCTGTCTTTCATATAGTGTTTTGTCTTTTTTGTCTTGTTACGTCTCTTTCACCTCGCTACATCTTTTTCATCTTGTAACATATTTTACATCTTATTCATCATGTTACGTAATTTTTCCTCATTTTCATCTCATCAGGTCTTTTTAGTTTGATCTATTTTACGTTGCTTGCCTCTCTTGCTGTCGAACACCAAAAGTCAAGAGATGCTGGTGTGATAAGTGACACTGACAGACATAAATACACAAAATCTGACAATCTGAACATACTTTCACACACATTTAAACAGGAGGAAGCGCATACAAACACACTTTTCTGCACAAATATACAGAACTGATTGAATGATTGCATGCAGAAGAAGACACGCACACAAACTCAAGTCACACATTCAGATGTGGTGATGCAGCGATGGGGAAATGGAAGAACAATTAGCGTAACGCCTTGGGAGAGCAACGCCTATAAACTGCTGAGGACACACGGCCAAGAATAGACCGTCAGAGAAAGGAAGGGAAGAGAGGAAGAGAGGGAAAAGAGGGGAAAATCTGCAGTGTCACTGGGACCGAACCACCGCCGAGCCTGTTCACCTGCCAAGAAAAACAGCCATCACCAAGAACACAGAAGGAGAAAGAGGAAGAGAAGGAGAGAAACAGACAGCGAGGGATGGAAACAGGGGAGGAGGGGAGCAGGCAGATGGAGAGAAACAGAAGCAGAAGTACAAAAGGGAAAGAAAAGGGAAGCCAGTGTGAAATGGATAGTTTGTGGAGGTCAAGGCTACAGGGAAGACGTAATTGGACGGCCCCCTGAAGGCGATGATGATGATGATGATGATGCTGGGCGGTGATTGGAGGTGAAGGGCCGACGCTGTGGAGACGGGGCCAAAGTGGCCGTCCGTTCACGTGGAAACGAACATTATTATGAGTACAGTTTGTCCTCTGATGTCATCCTGCTGCTTCTCATGGCCGGGCCTTCAGCCACACCGCCGGTCTCCTGCTAACACACACACACACACACACAGTGACACAGTAACACAGAAACATACACTAACACACAGACGCATGAACGAGTAAAAAGAAATACACAAAAAATATAATTATTCATGTATTGACAAAAATATATATGCCACGCTCCAGAGGTGGCAAAAGTACAAATGTTCTCAAAGTAAAAAGTTCAGTTAAAAGTTAAAAGTCGCCCTCTGAAGGACATTTCTGCTGTTTCTGTGCAAAACTGGCTGAACCTCACCTTTTCTCGGGTCGAGTTTCATCTTATGTTTTTTTCATTGTTTTTCACCTTATTACATCTTTTTCGTTTCTTGTTACGTCCTTTACTTCATTTTTCGTCTTGTTGTGGCTTGTGACGTCTTTCCCATCATTTTCAACTAGTTACGTATTTTTTGTCTTGTCACGTATTTGATGTATTTTTTCACCCTTTTTGTCTTGTTAGCTCTTTGACGTTATTTTCATCTTGTTACGTCTTTCACATCTTTTTTCTCCTTGTTACATCTGTTGAATGTGATGTGCACTGATGGATACACCAAGCAATCACGTTTTTTGTGTTACTGTTGCATCCATTTAGGCTGAAATCAGTTTTGATGTTGGGAAAGTGCTGAATAAATGCATCAAACCAGAAGTAATGAAGCTATTTTGAAAATGTAAAAAGTGTAGATATTTGTGTTAAAATGTAGGGAGTAAAAATGAAAAGTTAGAAAAATAAATACATGATACAGTACAGGACTGTACAGATACCTGAAAACTCTTGTAGTAACAGTAAGCATCTGTACTTCATTACTTTCCACCTCTGCTAAGTTCATGAAAATAAACACTTTAACATGCGAAGGTGCAAAACAGCAGCTGAACCCTCAGTGTTCCTCCCTACTCAGACCACTTGCTGTTTTACCATGAATCAACAAAGTGATGATGATGATACAAGAGGAAGATTTATGGAAATGCAGTGGCTGAGCTGCTGAAACGTGTTGAGAACTTTCCCCCCTTCTCTTCTTGTAAATGTAGACTCTCGGGTCTGAGCGGAGGGTGAGTAAGCCGGCTGTCTCACTCCAGCCCTCTGCTCGCGTTGACTGATTCTATCTCCTTCTGGGTTTGGCGAACGCTGATGGATCCTGTCACCATTGGCAAAGTGGGTCTCCACATGCACAGTCACTAGTCCCCACCCTGCACCCTCCTAACACACACACACACACACACAGAGCAGGACACACACACAGTTTTCTGGCTTTTGGCTAACATGAAAACTGGCGAGCTAAAGCAACTTATTGTTCTAGTAAGTTACAGGAACATGCCAGTCTATTGTCTTGTCAACTTTTCCATTAAGTTTGAGTAAATAGGCAAACAAATCATTCAGACTAACATTCATCATGATAATATTTTAGCATATGTAAGCGATCACATGTAATTGGCATTATTCAGAGACAGATTTTTGGGCTTGTGTGACTTGCACAGATGTTTGCCCTCCACCCAACCCTCTCCTTCTCTGGTTCATTGTTTTTAAAAGTAGAGAGGAGAGAAAACTCTAACAGCACTTTGTCAGATAGTCATGAAATTATTCTATTAGATTTGGGTACATGGACACGAATTTTACTTTTTTTTTCCTGACACTTAGCACGACTTTCAGACTAAAGTATTAACTCCCATATTTCTCTTTCCATGGCCAAGTTAGTAATAATAAATGTCAGTGACCGGTTAGACTTTCAAAATAAAAGTCTAGGGTAAGTTAAGGCACCAAAACTTGACTGGTCTGACATGGGAACTGAAGACGGGTCTCCCATGTGAAAGTCCTGTTTTCACCCCACATATCCACTCTAACTTTACTCAGACTTTCACACTTTTTTTTTTGTCTTTGCATCAGGAAACCCTGTAATCCCCAGACAAGTTATTGAGCTGCAAACATTTATCAGACAGTTTACAAGCACCACAATCACAAAAATGTGTGGTTCTTACATGAACAGTTGTCAGGATCAATAATCCACTGGTCGACTCAGTTCTGCAGGATCACGACTGTTTCAGAGTAACCGGTCACCTCTATGGCTGCAAGCTGTTTAACGTGTTGACTGACCGTGCTGAAAAGCTGCCTCGGGGCCTTACATTAGTCAACAGCATAGACAAAGGGACCAAACGATTTACTTGTGAAATATGGATGACTATGATGTAAAAAGGTCTGTGAAGTTCTCACCCAGGTCGCAGTATTCACCAGGAGCTATCGTAGGCACAATATAGCTAAAGATGTGCATCAGGTCAGTTTCCCAAAAACTTTGAGCTCCTTTCAAGCAGAAAGGAAACCCCAGCTGCTGAAGAACGCCAGCGTGAATAGGTTTAGCCTGCAGCTACTTAACGTTGCTGTAGGTGAGGCCGAACAAGACCTGACCTGCTCCACACATGAGTTTTTAACATGACTGGATTTGTTGGTGTTTAATTAGACTGGTTGATCTGCAAACAATCACAGCAAGTTTATTTTGGCTGATGTGACACCGCTGGCCGTGAGTCACGTCGTGACAGACGAGGTGAGCTGCGATCTTAAGATAATTACACGTATAGATAGAGCGATGTGAAGTTTCCTTTGTTTTATTAAGTGGTTTATGTTGAGAACAGAGATCAAGACATGTATCTCATCGAGTCGGTTTGTTGAACATTACTGAAGGGAAGGACTGACTGAGTCCAGTCTTATTTACAGCAGAGGCCTGAGGGCTGCAGTCAGACAGGGAGGATCAAAAACTCACACCTGATGGCTGCACTGAAGAGCCACAATTACAAACAGTAACTGTGGATTTGAACCAGCAGTCAGAAGATTGACAGTTTGGCCTGGTGCTAAAACATGCCAACCTGTTAATGGAGGTCATTACTGCAATCATCCACCCAGCACCCCAATGGGAGTAGGCCTTCATCATGATTAGGATCTGCTTAAAGGGATAGTTTGGATTATCTGAAGAGGGGTTGTATGAGGCAACTACAGTAAATGGTGGCTACCACTCCCCGAGTTTGGACAAGCAGAGAGGAGTACCAGCAGGGAAGCTAAGCAATAGCAGCATCAGTATTTTAAACACCCCAAAAAATCAATATCAGTTTAAGTGTATGCTATTTTTAGAATATTGTCACCATGTTTTATAAAGCAGACATCACTTTCCCTTGCTCAACCAGACCCCATTAGCATAATCAGCAATTTTACTGTGCAGAAACAAGAGTTTCTTGTCTATCACCATATTGATTTGTTAGTGTGTTTGTGTTATTGTGGGACTTCTGTGCTTTAATAGGTTGGTTTGGATTCAGCAAAGTCACACAATAACATAAATAAACAAAGTGATTGAGGCAGCAGTAAATCAGCAACTCCTGTGATCTGCAAGACAAAATGACCATTTCTGTCAGTGGAGTCCTGTTGAGTGAGAGAGAGAGCGATATTTGATATTTATTTCTAAATATAGTGTACTATGGTTGGGCAATGTCAACCAGTTTGACATATAACAGTGTCTACAGTGACACATCACCAATCAACAATGATATTTTGTTTGCTAGGCTGATGAAGCAATAGTGCAAATAACAACAGCACAAGTGAAACAAACACACTAACAGCAGCCTGCAGAAAAGAATCTGAGCTGCCGTTGAATACTGGAAAATAATAAACATGTCACATTTTTTATGTGGACAAAATATGTTTTGGTCCTGACCCTGTCAGCAGCAGCACATTGCTTATCTTCCATGCCGGCACTCTTCTCTTCTTATCCAAACTGGTGGGCCTGTCAACAGCATCTACTGTACATAATTCATACGTTATGGATAAGTGCCTCACATAACCCCACTTGAAATAATCTGAACTATCCCTTTAAGCAAGGCACTCGTCCCATATCTTCTCCTACAGAGACGCAAACAGTCAGAAGTTTGGACACTTCTTCTCATTCAGTGTTTTTTCTTTATTTGTATTATTTTTCCAGCTGCTGGAGAGATCAAGACAATGAAATATGGAATTACGTAGCGAGCAAAAAGTGTGAAAACAAGGAAAAAGGTTTTTGCTTTTTTAGAATCAAAAGTATGAAAGACTCTCACACGCTGTTTATGCACTTGCATTCAAAGTGCAGAGGACAGCATACAAATGCCTTTTTGCTTTTTATTATCAGCTCACTGTTTATATAATCTGAACCATTTCTTATTAAAAAAAAAAGAAAAAACATTGAAAGAGAAGTGTCCAAACTTCTGACTGTGACTGTATTTATATTTATTTATTTATATCTTTGTACTGTGTTCATGCCAGCAGTCGGAGTGCTCTGACAGACATGTGAGTGTTCTCCGGGGCCTGATTGTGTGGACACCGCCTTTGGGAGACCCAGATAATGTGAGTCCTCTCATAAATTCGCAGCTTTCCGGGGGACTGAATGTTCTTTGGGCAGCGATGATTGACTGCCACTCCAAGGGTCGTTATTTTCTGGGTGAGTGGCTGCGTCTTAAAAGGAGACGGCGAGTAACTCATGGCTCCAGGACCAGAGCTATAAATCTGTGTGTATGGATACAACATGTGTGTGTGTGTGTGTCGCTGTGTTGCCTCAGGGCTCCCTCGATGCCGCTGTGGAGCTTGCTCTTGCTCGCCCATCAATCAGTTCTCGCTTTATACCTGTAAACACACACAGAAGTGGGTTAGAGTCACATGAGTCACCTCTGACCTTAAATATGATTGGTGGATTCTGACGTTAAACATCTGAATCCTGCAGCTGCTCACTGTAAGATGTTTTCAACCGTGACCTCCAAAAGAAGCCACAGGTGGAAGGTTGAGTTGAACGAGCCTGTGCAGTATGGCGCCTTCCAATGACCTGGACGAATGAGAACTTTCACGGACATGTTAACGCTGTTATTTCTCAGCAAGTTGGCACTTCAATGAAAGGACTTCGGGAGACTTCAACTGTTTTGTACAAAGTTCACACTTTACCCTGGAAGCAAATATAAAATATATTTTCTGTTTAGTTTTTTTAAACACCTAAAGTCATGAAGTAAGGAAATACTTAATGATTGTAGGCATCGTGGGTTACAATCTTGACAAGACTGATTATTGTTACTGATGTGACAGTGAAATAAATTAAGTAACCTTGCTGCAGGTGTGGTTGTCTGATTACACTCCTTTACACATGAATAGATACAAAAACATTCAGCCATGTGAAGGTAAATCACATTTATTCCACTCACTGAGTGTTTAAAACTCATTTTGAATACCGTAGTTTTTGAAGAGAGACCTTTTAATTGTTGATGTAAGGAGTTTGAAATTTTTTCAGAGTAGAGATTTGAATGCTTCTCTCTTCAAAATGCATTAGAATCAAATTTAAAGTGGTGTAAATACTCTTTTCAACAACACTAAAATGTGCCCAGGAGAGCTTTATTAACATTCATCCATATGAACATCTCTTCTTGAGTCTTGAGCAATGCCATCTAACTTCATCTCTGCTTTACACAAACACACATATTTTGTTTGCATAACTGTCACGTCACGTTTGCTCCTCATAACTGACTTTACGGGTTACCAACTGATGTTCTGAGACATGAACAGGCCTGCGGCTGGCGCAGAGAGGATGACTCACTAACCCATAATAACACCCTCTGTTATGATTTGCCTAAATCAATAAAATCTCAACAACAACAGTCAGTCATCCCTGACCTTATAAAACTGAGATTTGAGGTGAACTGTGTCGCGGTTGTTGTACAACCTGCGTGCATGAAAACTGCACTTAATCTGTGGTCATTAAAGTTAACATTTTGATTAATAGAGGATGGTTGCAGATGAGTGAAACAGGATGAAGTTGTGACTGTTTGAATCTGACAGGTTCAGTCAGGATCTAGTTTTAATTGATTTTCTGTTTTCTTCCATGCATCCAAATATTCTCTCTCACAGAGTTTAAGTTTATGATGGAAAACTGTTTGGACTAAAGCAGCTGCGTAATCTCCATCAGAGCTGTCCAGATTTCTTCTGTTTCCTCTAGTACAGTTTTTAATTTTGCTGCGTAAATATTAACGATATCTGCTGCAGCAACATTACTGCACGCATGGAAACGAGACTGAAAGCAGCCTCACTAATCATTTAATCAATTAAATTTAATCTTTTAAATTATGTCGGGCAGCACAAGCTTTCAATGTTTCTATTATGTGTTGTACTGATGTATTAGTTTTATTTCACAATCTATTTTAAAGATGAGAGAGGCTGCTTTCTGTAACTAACATAGTAATGTTTCCATGCACACTATTTTGTCACAGCCACCCAGCAGTGTCTGCATCATTACAAGTTGATATCAGCATCTTTGTTCACTTCTCCAACTTACTGAATCTGTCATTTAAATAGCAATGTGCCAGAGATGGGCGCACCTGGCTCTGACACCTGAGACGAGGTTTCATTCACCCAAAACACATCTATGATTTATAAAGAGACCTCGTGCTTTATTTTGTACACAGATGATGCTCGGTTTCAATAGCAAAGTAGAGTTGAACGTGCCACAAATGCCTGCACACCAGGTACTTCAGAACGTGAACTATAGATCAAACAGGACCCAAAATGTTTTCTAGTGCCAATAAGGTTTTATCTACTGTACTGTAATCATGTGTTCATGTGAACGCAGGACAATTATGTCAAAGAAGGAGTTGTGTTCCTTGCAACACGTTCTCAATCTCAGTTCATCAAATACAGCAGGTCAGAAGACCTACGCTTCAAACTATGATACCGTAGGTCCTTTAGCATCAGCTTTGCACATAAAGGGCTTTACAGAGAAATAATAAAGATGCAATGCTACAGTAGACTTTAAAAATAAAGGCCCAAAACCTGCTTGGACAGATTCAGGCTAACTACAGGTGCAGGCAGCTGTATTGTCTTGCAGTGACAGGTTATTTGAAAATGTAATACTTCAATTGAAAAACGACCATGTTGCATTGCTCAAGGCAACAAAAAAGTGATCTGAGAACTACTTCCTGAATACTACCGCCCCCCAGTTTGGAAACCACTGCCCTAAACTACAATTGTAAACAAGTTAGCAGCTGTTACCTTTTCTATTTGTGGTAATTGAGACATAACGTTAAAGGGGCAGCTCCAGGAATGATGATAGAGGGGTTCCTACAGCATCACAGTTCGAAGCATCGGGGCAGTGACCAAGCTGGGGGTGAAAACTGGCTGGTTCCTCACCGCTGTATCCTGCAGCATACACCATGATTTCTAGAAATTATTTTTAAAGTGAACTTTTCAACATGAAGTCTACAAAGACAAGTATAATCCTCATCTGACTGAGTCATGTTCTTGGTCAGCCATGATATATATCGTTTATTTATAGCTGTGTGACAGCAGCGTAATCCAAGGAAATGTCAGCTCAGTCTGTGGGCTTGTATTCCAGCCCCCTGTCTGCTTCTCATTGATACTATCACATCATTATTTCTACAAATAGCAGGAAGAGCCTAAATCATTGTGACGTAGACAGAAAACAAGGACGCACTCTGAATAGCTCGATGAAAACCGGCAACAACAACATCTCTCTGTGAGTGTGAGAAGGCGGCGGCGGGCGAGCTCAAGATCGAGGGAAAGCATTGTGACTAAAGCTGCGTTCTTGTTGTTATTGTTATGATACAGCAAGACAAAAGTGAAACATTTTTCTCTTTGCAAAGGAAAACCACTCAGCTCAGCGTGCTCCAGCTGCTTCGGTTTCCTCCCTCACCCGTCTCCCCCAGCAAGACGTCTTTCATGCCATTGTGGATGTGGCATGCTGGAAACACAATGAAACAAGCATGAACCCAAACTACACTTCCCCTGGCACCAGAGCGGCATTGTGGGAGCCGGTGGGAGGAGATGCCGGGTCAGGGGAAGCTCATCTGGGGCCTGTTGCACCCACAGTTCAGAATTTACAGTCCAGAGAGCAAAGACAAAGGCCAGTCAAGTAGGTATATGTTGACCTTCTGGCTACTTCCTTGTTATTACCAACCTCCCTTCATGCCTTTTACCTTTACACAGTTTATTCTTTACATTTTACAGTCTGCTGGAGGCCGAGAATGTAGAAGGTAAATAGATTGAAATCTGATCCATGCTTTACCAGCAGGGGAAAAACATCATGGGTTTTAAAGTTAATAATGAATCATTCGTTATTAATAAGCTCAGTGATTGATCTAGAGAAGAAGATGATAGAGGACCACTTTTGTTTGGTTTTAGTGTCGTACTAGTTTGAATTTCAAGGTGTTGTCTCCATCCTGAGAGTCACTTTTAACTTATAACTACCTCTGACTTCCTGATAGAACCCTAAGACTCTATTTTGCATTTGTACTTCTTTTAAAATGTTGTATTTTCCTTTCATTCAATTTTTATTCAGTGGGTTTTATTTCTACTTATTATGGTTAGTGTTATTGTTTGTACTATGCTAAAATAGCATGCATAACTGTGTATTGCATTCCTATTGGTTGATTAGTAGGAGTAGTAGGGATGCAGCAGTAGTCACATGGTAAATTTCTGATACTGTCATCTTTGAGCCTCTCTCACAGTGCATTGTTGGACCATGACCAAAGATATCACCACATTTCTTTCACGCTGGTCATCTTTTGTCTGAGACAGCCCAAAATTACAGTGTACACCCGGTTTTAGATGGACATTTTGAGTCTTCCAAAGACAGTCAGACAGGAACAGACGCTAATACACCACAGACCACCGAGCCACTAAATTTGTAGAGTTTAAGAGGCCCAAATGTAAACTAAAAGGCAATTTAATTCAGCGTAACCTTCCTTAACACTTATGTTGTCCACTTTTCTCATGAATTGTCATGTGATGTTTCCAAGATAGACTTTGTTGAGGAACCTAGCAGTGCATTAACTCTTAAGATGTGTCAGATTACAGACACTCCTGCTTCCATTCAGTCCTACATTTTCATTGCAGTTTTGTTTTGTCATAGTCCATGTTTTGTGTTTCTGGTTCTTCTGACAGGTTCATATTAACATGTAGGATTAGTAAACCCAGACTTCAGTTGCAGATGAATACTGTTCCCTGTTTTCTAGAAAACTGGACTAACGGGTGTCCAGAAATCTGGAATCAGAACTGAGACACTGTGTTGCAGGAGGCTTGAAGTGTGAGCTGGGGAGGATCTAGAGCAGTGGCATTAGGTGCCACCCCAGTTTTGAATGATTTAATTCAAAAATACATTTGAAAAGTTGTGGCTGGCGGGAAGTTTGAGAGCGAAACTTCAATGTCCGCGTACAAGTGAACGTGTATCTATCTGTCTGTCTTAGGGCTGTCACATTTAATTAAATTATTAATTTAATTTACAGTATATATAATTTAATGACCTGTTCTGCACATTTTAGACCAAGTGATGGACTTCTGTTCAATGACAAGCATATGTATTACCAATAAAACAGTGTATTGATTTTTAATGCCACCTGTATACACTTTAACAATGATTTACTCATGTGCCACAATAATGTAATATTATTGATTAAAACTTTTGATATGTGATTGTTTGCACTGTGTTTATTTCAAAGTCTTTTCTCATGAATATTAGATCTGCCCCTGAGTGTGGGGATGAAACTTGGTGGCCACATGAGGCCACCAATGTGGAATATTTAGTGGCCACAGAGAGACTTTTTGTGGCCACTGTTGATGCTGAACCCTGGTCAGAGCTTTTCAATTAGCTGCTCATTTACACCCAGAACCCTGGAGCCAGCAGGTTCAGTGGGCAGTGTGTTGGTTTAATTAAAGAAACACCCCCGAGTCCATCAGCAGCAGACGTTTACGGCTCAGATCATGAGCTGAACCCCGGGGGGCTCTACAGGTAGCAATTAGAGCCACCACCCACACACACACACACACACACACACACACACACACTCCCTGTCCTTCTTTCTCCTGACCATGACCCCTCTATCCTCCTCCTGTATCTCCTCATCCTCCTCTCAGATCAGATTACGGGCTCATCTGATAATGGTAAACACTGTGGTTAAATGTTGGGCAGGGCCGAGTGTGTGTGTGTGTGTGTGTGTGTGTGTGTGTGTGTGTGTGTGTGTGTGTGTGTGCGCATGTTGGGAGATGAGTTAGTGTACAACAAGGGCCCTCACCATTCCTGGTTTTTCAAGGAGCCATCCTGCTTTAAAACACACATACACATACACACACACACACACACACACACACACACACACTTGTTTGCGTTTCAAAATAGATTATAGGCTGTTTTGTTTTCCTCTTCTCCTAAATTCGATTTGCAACCGTACACGCGGTCTGTGCTATGTGTTTAACTCCATCATCTGTTAGGTCATGGTCTGTTCAGCCGTGACATCCAGACCGTTCTTCCCCAGCAATCGAGCCAGCCAATTACAGTAATCCTATTGATCCAAAACACACCTAACCCCGCCATTACATGTTATCTGCAGGATCGACCACAAACAGCGAGGCAGCCTCTCGCTGTGCACATGGACTCCGTGAGCAGAGCTTGATATTTATTAAAGATGACATCTCTCATCCAAATCAAGCCTTTACTTGAAGCCTCCTCCCTTCAGAGTTTGAGCTGGAACAAGAAAAAAAAAACAACTAACGGCTGTAGAAACGTTGCTGTGGTTATGTACAGCTGCTGAGTGCGCAGACACGCTGGATTTATGTTTACATGCTGGACTTGTTTAATCTGAGCGCGCTGAGCGGTGTGTAAAAGAGCTGGAATTTGGTGGATGTAAATCAAAAACACTCTGTCGATCACAGCCTGTCTGAGGAGTTCATCAGCAAGATTTTTGTTTGGTCTTGATGACTTGATGGTCTGGTGTCATTTCCCAATTCTATATGATCTCATTGCATATAAACTAAGGTTTAATGTGACCAAGTAACCAAGTTAAAGTTAAGTACTGATGCTGTAGGACTGTACTGAGGTTTTTGTATGGGACTTTAATTTAAAAAAAAATAATAATTTTGAAATGTTTTTATAAGATTTAAATGAGACAAACATGCAATGATCAGACATCCTGAGTTGATTAGGATTGTCCAGGTTTCAAGCTGAACGTCTCAAGTCCCAACAAATATCTGTAAAATACTAAAATTTCCCGGTTTTCAACATGCTCCACCAAATTGTCATGTTTTTCACCACAATCAAACAGGATACGAGGGCACAAAAGCACACACTGCACCCTCAGTTTAATATTTTGCAGCCTCAGTTGAAATTTGAAAAAAAAAAAATAGATGGTGGTGGGTCTGGCACACAGGCTGTTTGTTTTCACCTCCTTTTTGTGCAACAGCACAACGTGCAAAAGGCCTGGGTGGAGCTGAATATAGATCAGCAGGTGTGGTGATCACTGGTTTGATCGCTCTGAAACAGCTCTGCCAGTCATAATTAAACATGTCGACATGAGTTAATGACAGATCAGTAACAGAAACTGATTCTATGATGATTACATTACATTACACTTTTTTTTTTATCAATAATTCTAATGCATCTCACCTCATACATCAGGGGTCTGCAGCCTGCAGCTGCGGAGCCAGTTTCATTGTTGTTGTCCAAAATAGATAACATTCAGCAATTGTAAAAATGTGTAGCCTGTACACCAAATGAGAGCAAAATGTGTGTTATAGTGTCTACAACTCAGCACCTTTTCCTCTAAATAATGCCGGTAACAAATCTTAATTCGTGCTTGGCTAAATATCTAAACAGAAGACAAGTCTCTGAGGAATATGCTGTAGTTGTGGCTGTAGTTGTTTTATTGTAAAAGTTGCTGACGGTGTTTGCACTGCGATGTGATTCGAGGTTGACACTGTGTGACTAACACAGAAACTTTAAGGGAACTTTTAACCGCTGTGCAATGCTTACAAACTAAGCAACCTTCACTACTTTACATTTATATTTTTATTTTCTATATATTACTGTTTGTGTATATATGTCTTTTTCTTATCTAATCTTATCTTGTATCTTTTTATTATCATTGTTCTGTCTTTTATTACTCGCTGTTGTTTTTATATCGGAGTATTCCAGCCAAAGTTTTTCACAGGATTGTACTTGTAAAAGCACTGTGACAATAAACACCATCTTTGAATCTTGAATCTTGAATGTGATAAAAATTTGTTTTCCATCCTGACAACTGAACTGTCAACAGTTGGTTTAAACAGAATTCTTTATTTTTATTGTCACTGCAATGAAATTGAGCTGCAATCCTGTCGGCGCATTCATCAGACAACTGAAAAAGCAGAGAATAAGAAATAAAACAAATAAAATGTATTATTATTTGGTGTGACCTATTACAAGATTGGTGCATTTAACAATATGGATTTATATACCCAAAGGGTGAAGTTTAAGTCTGATTGGATAGAAAATATTCAGTTTTACGTGGGACTTTAGTTCCTCTTCTGGGAATTTACCTCTTTTGTTGGGATAATGACTAGATGTGAAGTAAGATATTACGTTATGTTGCTAAAGGTTAAAAGAAGGTCCATTAGAGGCAGAGATTATACACTGTTCAGTAGCAGAGCTCATGTGCTGAGCGTTAACAGACAGGCCGCATACCAGCGTTGATGGGCCTGTTTCCATAAAACAGAGCAGCAGTCCTGTGATCACCTGCTGCAGAGAGGCGGGACTCTCATCTGCCGCTACAAGAACGATGAGAGATGGACAGATTGGAAGATGGGGGGCCGGATTCCTCGGACACAATCACACGCAAACACGCACCTGAGATCAGATCATCACCTGCACAGATAGACGTGCACACCCAGATTAGACCCCCCTCCTTCATCTGCTCACACACACACACACACACACACACACACACACACAGACTTGGTCCACGTGTGCAAACCACTGAAATGAGCGTAAATTGCAGTGACATAAATGCAGAAACCTCAAGGATTAAACTGGATGTTTTGCAGCAACAGGTACGCCGATTCAAACCAGACCTGCAGTGTTTGACAACCACTTCTGGGATTTGTTTGATGCTGCAGGATAATGCAGGTCATGTCAGGTGAGCGGTGATATCACACCAAAGACTTTTGTGTACCTATTGTGAGATTATCCAAACTTTGTGGTCGTCGTTTGAAGCAAATACTTTCAAAACCAGGTCTGTTTCAGATGTTGCCGCCCAGGAGGCCGCTGCATCTGCTGCTACTAGCTGGGAGGGCGACACACAGCAACAACAACAAAAAAAAGAGGTACACAATGTGCTTTTATGCTGGTGAAACACACACAAATAAACACACACATACACACACACACACACACACACACACACACACACAAGCACATGGAGTCAGGAGGCAGGCATCCCCTTGTAGGCATTTCTGTGGGCAGCTGGGGCTCTTTAGTGGTCAACGCAGACGCAGACACAGTCAGAATCAGAGCAGCATGGAAATCTAAGGTCCTCATTAACACAGATGATTCAGCCCCTTTTCACAGGGCCGTGCTGCATGTGTGTGTGTGTGTGTGTGTGTGTGTGTGTGTGTGTGTGTGTGTGTGTGTGTGTGTGTGTGTGTGTGTGAAAGAGAGAGAGGAGGGGTGAGAGTGGGCGTGAGATCCACTAAAGTACTGCGTACAGTGGAAAGGTTGTGACCCTCACTATTTGCAAACAGCTCTAACGGTTCATTTCTTTCCTGCAATGGTGCCAGGAGCTAATAGTGGCATTATTACGCTCACTGTCACTGTCGTCATGGTTTCCTCGTCTGGACTGTCTCATATGACCACGCGGACATAAACAGCTCGAAAACACAGGTTGAGATTTATTATGCAGAAGAGGTCAGAGGTCACAGTGAGGAAGGCTGCAGGTGAGCACAGGTGTGTGTGTGTAATCACAGAGGTGTGTTTTACTGGTAGCAGGGGGTCAAAGGTCAACACAGCACCAACAGACAGCTACTGCAATGACTAATAGTTACAGAGGAGAGGAGCTGCTCTCTGTGCTGTCACTATGAAACTGAAAATACCATGAATTGACCTGTTAATAATCATGAGTTTTTAGGGACTTTTAGAGGAGAAAATAATGGATAGATAAATCGACGGATCAGGAGGTTTAAAGGGCAGAACTTACACCATAAAACTCAACTCCTAGTTTTTAAAGGGGGCCATAAAGTTTTAGTTCACCTCTTAACTTAAATTGATATGTTTATAGGGGTATATTAAGGCTTGATGGTGGAGTTACCTCTTAATCGCCTAAGAACATCTTAAACTGAAAACTGAACTGAAAGTCATGAAGCCCTTCTCTATAATTAAAGGGAGTTTGGATTATTTGGAGTGGGGTTGGTATGAGGTACAGCAGAAGGCATCAGACAGCCTTTCTGATGGGAAACTGCCATTTTAACCATTTTAATATTTTTTATTCTTTTATTCCTTTTGTTGTATTTATTTATAATGGCATCATGTGATGTTGTCTTGGCATTCTTCTCCTTTTTTAATGATTCTCACCTACATGTTTGCTTGTCTTCATGTCATGTTCTGTCTTATTTTAACTGTTTTAGTGCCCACTTTAATTTCAGTTTCCTACTTTCTGTTGCCACTTTGCCTCCCGGGTATCCTGCTGTTTTGGTTTGTCTGTCAAGCACTTTGTAAACTGTGTTTTTAAAAGGTGCCTTCATCTGTTAGTTTGTTCATGTTATGTTGTGACTTGGGTGATGTAAAGAGCCAAAGTCACACAATAACACAAACAAACTAACAGATCGAGACAGTGGCGGTCCAGCACCCCCCTGTTTTCTGCAAGATAAAATTACTGATTTCAACTATGAAGTTTGGTTGGTTTGGAGAGAGTCATATTTGGCTTATGTAACAGCGGCTTCCCGTCGGAAAAGGTTGTCTGTCAGCAGAGTAAAGCAGTGAAAATATTTTAAATATAGCGTACACTTAAACTGATGTTGATTTTTTTTTTTTTTTTTTAATGTGGACCCTTTTTCAAGTGGCTAAAACATCTTTAGCTGCTGACCCTGTCGACAGCAGTATATTCCTTAGCTTCCGAGCAGGAACTCCTCTCTGTATTTCCACATACTACCCCACTTCAAATAATCCAAACTATCCCTTTATGGGATCTCTTAGGCCTACTTAGGCCCAATAATCTGAATAAACAAAGTCCATGTAGGAGGTGTTCTGGGGCTTTTGATTGCGTCAGATGACCTTCCTCAGTACATGTCATTTTTCCACTTCTAATGAAATTGTTGATGTCCAATTTCTTCTTTTCCATGTTGGCTTGAAATTCCAGTCATCCAAGAATAACTGGGCATGGATAACTGTCAGATGAAAGGATATCTTCCTCTTAAAACTGTTAATGTAACTTCTGAGGACTTCAGAGGACGATCCATCTTGTGCACGTGTCTGCTGGTGTGGACTGAAGCTTAACTTATTGGACCAGCCCCTTTAATTAATGCCGCCAGAGGAATGATGACCCGCTGCCTCGGGTAACCTGAAGCCAACACACACACACACGTCCTGCTCGCCTGACTACCTGAAGCATTGTGGGATGTTGGAACAGCCACCCCCATCCTCCCCTGTCTCTTATTCCCCTCCACCCAACCCCATTAAAAGTCAAACTACTGGAGGAAACACCCACTTCCTCCACATTCCTGAAGGATTTTCCATACAGAGAATAGTAAACAAACCTGTGAACAAAGAGCGAGTGGAGGGGGGCACACGGACAAGTTAATGTTATTTCCTTCGTGTAGTAAATCAAACCAAAGAGCGAAGGCGGAGGAGGCGTGGGGGGGGGGTTCTTTTGTGAGCCGGTGGAGGTGTTTACCGTCAGCGGCGAAGGCGGCAGGAGCAGGAGAGGGAACAAAGGCCTGGGCGAGGGCCTGCATCACCCTCCTCATCCTCCCACCTACCACTCCCGGCTGCCGGCGTGCCAGAGGTGGCAAACGTCCACATATTCTTTACTCCAGTAGAAGTATAGATGCCTACGTAAAAAAAAGACTCAACTAGACGCAAGTAGAAGTGAAAAAGTTTCCAATAAAAGTAAAAAGACCTGTTCTCTGCCATTACATCTCCCGCTCTTGTTTGTTCCATCTTGTAATGTCTGTTATGTTGTTTTGTTAAGTTGTTTTCATTGTTTATGTCTTTTAAATCCATTTCATCTTAAGTCATTTTTATCTTGTTAATTCTTTTACATCATTTTCATCTCGTTACATCTTAAGTCGTTTTACTTCTTATTTGTTTTCATCTTGTTACTTCTTTTCCATCATTATTGTAATGTTACATTTTGTTACATAACTTTTGTCTTGTTACATCTTGTGCCTTGTTTTTGTGTCATGTCTTTTATATAATTTTCTTCTTGTTACGTCTTTTTATGTCTTTTTTGTCTTGTTATCTCTTTTTTGCCATATGCCTTTTGCCTTGTTTTTGTTCTCTTATGTCTTTTATCTTGTTTTTGTCTTGTTACGTTGTTGTTACATGTATTTTATCTCATCATGTTACATCTTTTAAATCATTTTGTCTTGTCATTGGTTTTATGTTGTTATTATCTTTTGTTGTGATATGTACTGATGGATACACAAGGCATTGGCTTTTCTGTGTTATTGTTCCGACTGTTTGGGTTGAAAATTGTTGGGAAGGCGGCACACAATGATGCAAAGTATAATAATAATCAATAATTCCTCTCAAATGCATTAAAACTAAATTAATAAGCCTGGTTTGAAAATGTAAGGTGTAAAAAGTAAAGATATTTAAGATATTTAAATAAAGTGTCAGAAAAATACCTGAAAACTGTACAGTGAGTACTTAGTTACTCACCACTTTTGCCATGAACACACACACACACACACACACACACACACGCACGAAAAAAGAAAAGAACACACACGTTGCCATAGCACCACATGCCAGGAGAGAGGAGTTGGCTGGTGGGAGGAAGGACTCCTTATCAGCTTTCAGCATGGGAACCTCTGTGTTGTTCACTGACTCGTGTCAAAACCTCGGCCTGAACTTGACGCAGAGGGTGTGTGTGTGTGTGTGTGTGTGTGTGTGTGTGTGTGTGTGTGTGTGTGTGCGTGTGTGAAAGGAGGAGAAAGAGAGGCAGGAAGAGAAACAGTCTGTCGTTAACTGACAAGTTCAAACAGCCAGTCAGACAGTTAGCCCAAGAAACAGACAGCTCAAAGGAAAGACAGACATTTGGCTCATTCCCAGGGGGACTGAGAGACAGGTAGAGGTCTGATCTGTGGGTGTGTGTGTGTGTGGGTACGTGGGTGTGTGCATGGCAAGGATGCCAACAAGCGCCCATCAGCGACATTTAGCATTTTACCCGACTCACAGAGCAGGTGAGTCTCTGAATTTTCCAGTACTGAGGGGTCACGCTGGCATCCAGCTGTTGACTTTTAAAAGTGCTGATTTGTACAGTTGTCAGACGTTTCCTGCTGGCACAGACACACATACACACACACACACACACACACACACACACACACACACACACACAGAAAACCTTGGCCCACTAGAACCTGTGGGCTGCTAAAAAAGTCAGCTTCCTTCTTTAAAGGTCACTCCACTCAGTGTTGACAGTTTCAGAGGGCATGTGAACTCAATATTCGCCCAGCGTCCAGGAACAATAAACCCCCATTCCAACCTGAGACCTCTGAGCTGCGCTCACGTAACCCAGTCAGCCCGTTAAAGTGTGTTCCACATAGAGATGTGCACAATTAGTCAACTAAACGATTAAATATCGCTACCCTCGCAGTCGGAACGTTCATATTTTGTCCAAAGATCCCTTGATGGTCCACTGGAAGGACAGGGACTTCGTTTCTATCCAGCAAGGTGAAAAGCGGAAAGTGGGACAGATGACATTGCATAAAACCAGTGCAGTGTGTCAGAATTTTGATCTAAAACTCTCATAAAATCTCTTAATTGGAGCAACATGTAACCACATTCAGCACAGACATCTGAACATTAACCTGCAAGAGAAAAAGGCTGCTGTGCTAACGCTGTGCCAACACCACGGTGACCATATTTTCAAACCCCAAAACCAGGACACTTAGGTGTGTGCAGTCATGCATTAAATGAAAATGTGTTTATGTAGGAAATACCGTACATCAGTCTGCGCTGATCTCTGAATGACTGTGGATGATTTTTACAGCTGCTTTATACTTTATGAAAAGATTCTCTTTCAGTTTACGAAATCCCTGCAGCACTTGAAGGCAGCAGCGCCAGACTGCAGCAGTGTTACACACGGCGGCTTACTGTGTTTACCCCCATTAAAACACATGAAACCTGCCACAGTAGAATCATATGAGGTGAGTTACATTAGAATTGTTGACAAAATAGCATCAGTTCAATGTAATCCTCACAAATCAAGTCCTTTATTTAATGATCACCATACCTGCTGATCTATATTCAGCTTCATCCAGCCCTTTCACACATTGGAGCCTACTTAAACCAAAGTACGTGCACATGGAGACACAGTCCGTGCACCACACAATCTGCAAAATACTAAACCGAGGATGCATGCTTATACATCCTCATAGCCTCATCAGTTATGGTGAAAATTTGGTAGGGATTGTTGAAAACTGGGACATTTTAGTGGTTTATAGATATCTGTCAGGACTCTGGACACCCAACTTGAAACCAGGACAGTCCCGGTCAAAGCAGCACCCCAGGTCGCTGTAGCTAGCACTGCTAACGTTAGCAGACAGTGTGGAGCAGCTGTCGTTCCAGTGTCTTACTGCTGTGCTGCTGTTTGGTCTGAAATGATAACACATTTGTGAGGTACTGTCATGTTTTATCAGGTGATGATGCAAAGTGTCACATTTTGTGGTGGGATTTAAAATATGATTTAGTTATTGAAGACTCACAGCTTCAAATGGCTCTTAATACACATGATATTTACGTTTTCTGCATCTTTTCCAACTTTTAGACTCATTCGCTGGTCCACATTAAACCCACTACAACAAGTGGAACTCTTCGTGGCCCCTGTTGACAAAAGCTGTTGTTTTTCCACCATAATACCCACA
Organism: Lutjanus erythropterus; assembly: GCF_056507025.1. Lineage (NCBI taxonomy): Eukaryota > Metazoa > Chordata > Actinopteri > Lutjaniformes > Lutjanidae > Lutjanus > Lutjanus erythropterus. The sequence continues at coordinate 4,194,009 of NC_139330.1, forward strand.
AAATGTAACGGCCAAACGAAATTCATCTAAATACACAAACACAAACTACCCAGAGGAAAATTTTGTTTCTCACGATTGTTCTTTTCTTTGTCTTATGAGAAATAAATGAGTTTCTTATTTTGAGTTCACTGAAATCTCATCTGTTCCTCCTTAACCCCCCTTAGGAGAAAAAAGGAGCAAAACAAAAGAAAAGCAGGAGGGTCTTTTGCTGAGCTCATAGGTGTCTCAGAGGTTTCTCCATGATGACCGTACGGAGCAACAAGACTTTAATTTGACCACTGAGACAAATTTAAGATCTTGTTTAGTTTTCTTTTAGATCTCACTGTTATCTCAAGAGCTGATTATCAAACATAAATTTAAGATCAGTGCAGTGAGACAAACAAAGAGCATTTTAAGATCTTCAGTTGGGCTCAAATTAATCTCAGGCTGAGACCAGTCGAAGGCTTTTTCTCAGGAGCCGAGTTTAAGAAGTATGAGAAAATGTTCATGTCTGATGTTGGTCTTAAATTGAGTTCCTGAGTGTATTATGCTCCATTTGGCTGCAGCTGAAGCTGCAAATATGACTTTTCTAAGGGCTAACTTGGTGCTATCACTGAGAGGGGTGTCATCTTTGAGTAAAACTAGGGTGTGCTGTTTAGGAATCTGGAATTTCAGCACATTTTCAGGATGTTTAGTCACCTTAGACTAGAGATTAGATACAGAAGGGCATTCCCAGAAGACATGAAGGTATGTATCAACAATATTCTGGCTACATTAAGTAGAGTTTGGACTGCCTGTGAGATTTATTTTCAAATTTTATGCACATTTATAGTAAATGAGCAGTTTTTTGATTAAATAATTTTTAGCCCAATTTTTGTTCCATCAAGGTGACGTGTCCAGGACTCAATCACCCCCAAAGATGTGGCATTAGAGGTTAAATCATTATAAATATTGTGCAGGAACCCAGCAGAGGATGTCCTCCTGCTTCTTTTTAACACAAACTTATTTTATCTGCTTTCACAGAGACTCAGACTTGGTGGCAGGCATTAAAATAACTAAATAGAAATAACAAATCTTCTTGCAGATGGTCTCGTTTGATTATGTAGGTCACTGAGGCATCAGTAATAAACTGTTTCATAACCAGTTAAAACTCCTTGTAGTGGCTTTAAAATTTCCATCGAATCGACAGGAATTAGACTCCAGAAACATCCCAGTGGTGGTTCCAGTGGAGGCCGGCACAAGATGTGTGAATAACTCATCTTCTATCTAGCTATCTATCGAGAGCCTACCAACTGTGAGTCCTGACCTGCTGCTTGTTCTGACGACGTCCTTTTTGCTCAATCCCTCTGGCAGAGGCCGGCCTGTAGCTGTGGATCCTGCCCCGGCTTGCACACAGGAATGTACTATTGAGAAAGCGCTGCACCGCAAACCCTCCCAGCCATTCCAACCCGTAATCAGATCCAGCCCGTCATCCCCCATCCTGTCTCCAATCTCTTTCTCCCTCTCTTTTCTCTCTCTTCAGTCCCCCCCTCTCTTTAAATGACATGCACACACGCAGAACACAAACACCCACATACAGAACAAGCACTTAGACACCCACACAGAATCGCAGACACCAATTTGTAGACATGTAAGCTTGTGCAAACACGGTTCTAAAGTCACAGAAACTTTCCACTGGGACATTTACTAGTTGCTCTACTGGGGGAAACACACATATGAGCACATATTTCAAACTCAAGACCTATGAGAGCTTGCAAAAAATATAATTTGCACAATACAATTCTACGCTACATTAGGCCCCAGTCACTTGTGCATCGGACAGGTTTCAGATAGCTCTTTTTTGTTGAAGCCTTTATGCTTTAAAAATGAGCAGCTTGTTGGATTTTTTAATGTATGCAACCAACAAATTAGCTGTGCTTAGCCTAATCCTGATTTTGGTAGTATTTTGGTCAGCTAGAAGTAGTTGGAAGATAGATAGCTACCTACATTTGCATAAAAATTAGACAGGCGGAGCGCTCTGTCTCTGGCTCTGCTTGAGGATGAGAGGCTGTTTTCAAACCCTTTGCTGGACACAAGGGACCAGATTCATGTGAAACTCTCAGAAAGAGGAGCAATTACAGACAGCACGCCCAGGGACATGTTGAAAGTGAGCTAATGTTAGCTTAACACAAACCATGAAGTGTATGTTATCAATTATTAGTCCGGCTTAAATGAATGAAAACAACGTACCCACGCTAATTTGCCTCCAGACTGCTGTTGTCTGCTCACATCATGGGAACTAAGGTTGGTAAAATCATAGCTCCAACTATCCAGCAACAGCCATCACTAGTTTGTCCCCCATAATTATTATTTCAAGCATCTATAAACTTTATCCTCACCACTACAAAGGGCGAGTCATTCAATTAATTGGAAAAAAACACGAATGATCGGGCACTTTTCCGCTCTGAGTTGATGTTTGTTCAACTCGAGGTGTGCAGAGCACTCCTGCCAAAACGCAAGGCGCTCCAAGTGTCCAAAATGTGAGGCGCATTAGAATGCAAAACATTTCCTGCCTGGAAAAAACAACTAGACGCCAAAACTGTTTAGAATTACAAATCCCAGAATGCACCCCTATTTTGTGATCCAAGGTAGATCAGGTAGGTCAGAATAAGCTAGACATCAGTTTTCAGCAGTGGCACTCTAACTGGCTGCATGTAGCCGATAAGTAAAAATAAGTAAAGTAGCAGCCAAACAAAACATTTCATTTCATTTTTAACCAATTTTTCGTCCTGACTGTCTAGTTATTGATTGTTTAGTTATTACTAAAATCAATAATAATTGAAGAGAGACAGAGGAAATTATGCAATATAATAACAAGTAGACACATTTGTATAGTCTTACATTCATAGCCAAGCCTTTGAGGGCAGCCGTGATGCTGATGTGACCCTGGATGAAACTGAGTTTGACACGACTGGTGGAGAGAGATGATGAAGAAGGAGAATAATCTGATACCAAAAACATATACTACACTAAAGGCCTGGTCACACTGGTTATCTAGGTCAGTCAACTCTCTGTGCTTCAATCTACTGAATTTTCTGTTTGCTGTTACACCCTCTGGTGTTTTGTGGTTGGGATTATTCAGTGAAGGGTTATTGAAAAGAGAAACAAAGCTTGTTAGATAGAAAGCCACATTACCATGTAAGGTTTTCTATTTTCTCTGTGATGTTTTGTTTACTCCCCCTGACCGACTCTGGTCGTCATTTCATTAAGGGTCCCGGTTTAGAGGTTTGGGAATATGATTATCTTACCACTGGCAAATCCACCAATTGCTGCAATTCATTGGGAGTGAACCAATTTTGCCACAGAATGTTACCATTTTAAATGCTGGTGTGACCAAGACTCTTCAAATTGGGTCGTAAAAACTCAAATAAACATACACACATATCTTAACCCTCGCCCTATCTTACCCCTGAACTTACAATAACCTTAACCTAATTCTATTTTTGAAAAATTGGTCTTCAGTTCCAAAGAGAAGTAAACAAAAACAGATTCTCATTTCTAGCTCATGACCGTGCGTTTTGTTGGCTGATTCGATGACTTTTGCTTGCAGGTTTCATGTAATGTCGTTAGCTAATGTAAGCTAATGCTAAAGCTTAAAACTCTTTGAGTCGGCTGAGAAGTCCATCTCCAGCTGACTGTGAGAACCTTAAAAGGGTCTTAAAACTGTAAGATATTCAGTGACTGCAAAACATAATATAACTTGAATGCTAAAAGACTGAGGCTAAAATACATCTTATATGACACATATACACTAGATGGGAGAAATACACTCATTAACATTGGAAAAGGAAGTTCATGAACTCAATTAAGTGCAGTGGATCTTGAGATGGTCACCCAGCCAGATCAGTCGGACCACCACCGCCTCAGGAGGAGAGCCGGGATAAGAGCTAAGCTAACCCAGCTTAGTCGTCGGCCCACTTTGATTCTGCACCAGCCACATCCTGCTCCTCAGAACCCCACATAACAAGTTTAAACCCTGGTGGGAATAAGACATGAGTTTGGAAAATGCAGTGACTAACACAAGTTTGTCTGGCTAAGCTAGCATTAATTAGCTGAACATTTGCATCTTACATTAGTGCAGATAAAGACAAAGTTTGATCCATTCCTCACATCGCTCTTGTGATTTGTATATTTGAAGGGCAACCAAAAAGACACCACCCTCCAAACTCATGAAACACTGTGTATCGCTCCTCTTAGAAGCCAATGCACACCGATAGAGAGATGCAAAGCTTGACAGGCCTGCAGTGCTCAAGTTAAGATTATTAATCTATGATTGGACAGTTGTTGTTCAGAGGAAAGAATTAGCAAAGGGTCAATTACGTTCAGTTATCTTAGCTTATTTTAGATTAGGTTAGATTAGATAAGGATATCTTAGGTTAGCTTAGTTCAGTTTAGGTAAATTAAGATGAGGTGAGGTTAAGTTAACTTTATTGTCCCCCTTGGAGAAATTTGTTGTGCAGCAAGGCAATACAAAAGCACAGCATCATCAACAACATTAAAGAAGAAAAACAATAATCAAGCCGATGGAAAATTCATATCAGGCACAAAATATGCAAGAATGCAAATTGCAGCTGTGCAAAAAGTGCCAGGGTAGAGCAACGACTGCAGTCAAAGTGCTAGTTGCATATTGAGCATATCTAGAATTAGAATTAAAGAGACAGTAAGTCTTTCAGTCCTCCATACAGGTGCCTTAAAACGGTGGCCTGAGGACAGAGGCTCAAACTGCCTCTGAAAAAAGGCTGGTTCTGGAGGATCAGTATGGCATTGGCTGAAAGCACAGATCAGTTATAAATGACCAAAAGTTAGGTCTGACTCATCGATTTTACTGGCAGTTTTAACAAGACTTCCACGATGATTCTTACAGGGCAGATTAAGTTTTCCAAACCAAGCAATAATACAAAAAGTTAAAACAGATTCACTGAAACATCTGTAGAAGAGAGTCATCATCTCAGTATGAACGTTGAAGGAGTTCATAGTCTTTGTTGGACCTTTGTCGGGGTGGCGTCAGCAAGGGATTCAAAAGTGAATTTATTATCAAGAACTCATTTCCCATTATTTTATACAACAGAAATAGCCAAACATTTGAAGATACTGTATGCACGTAAACGTTCTCTGATACATTCAAGAGAAAAAACAGGGGATTCACATTATTCATACTGGGCACAAAACACTGAGTCATCCCGTCCGTAATCATCATCCTTACATTTCCCACATTTTCGCTATTGAATGTCTTTCAGGCTTTGTGTTGCCATATTTAATACACGATGTGCATTAGAAAGTCTGTACATCCAAAACTAGCTTTTATACCCCCCCGCATCACAACCTGCAGCTCCTGAACGCTCCTCTGCGACTGTTTCAGAGGAAAGAGTTAAGCCGTGGGGTGTAAGTGTAATGCACACTGCCCCTGTGAATTGACTTTAAACGGGGGAAAGAAAGTCAGAACACGGCAGACGGTTTTGATTTATGGGAGCAGAACCACATTTGATATTCATTTCCGCAGCTGTGGCCAGCTAAAAAAACAGCCCGCAAATAGACCCACACTGACAATGGCGCAGTGTAGCCCTCCAGTGTGTGTGCGCGTGTGCGAGTGTGTGTCTCACAGCCTGCGTGCGTCAGTCCTATTTTAGAATTGTTTTGGGGCTGTTTCAGTCAAATTCACCGCAGATGTTTCTGATTCGCCAAACACATATAATAAGTAATTATTGAAAACACCTTTCGGTTGCCCAGGGTTGTGTGGTGCTTCATTTTGTGTAATCGAAGCTGTGGTTTCTCAGAGAGGCGCAGGATCCAAGAGTTTATTGAAAGCCAACAAAACAGCCCCGCAGTCAGAGTTTCCTGAGAGAAGAAGAGAGAAAAGAGAGCTTAAAGAAATATTTCCCATCCCGCCTCAGTGAGAAGAGAGAAAGAGAGGAGAGGAGAGACGAAGAGGGAAGGATCAGCAGCAATCAGAGGCAGTCAGGTGGACAAAGATGAGAAGATTTGGTGGTTAGAGATACAGGAGAAAGAGATTGTTCATTGTTAGGATGATGAGAATCTGAATAAGACTATAAGTGGGCATGTAAGCTGAAATATTTGCTTCAGATAAAACAGAATGAACACGATTTCTGACGTTTGAATAATATCTTCTAGCATCAAGAGCAGGGATGCACCTGAATTCAAACACGCTACTTGGGAAAGCACAAATAACATGATGGAAGATATTTCTTCCATCCAGTTGATCATTATAATTTGGAAAAAGTCAGCCCAATGATTACCTCAGCATAGTTAAAAAGGTTGCATCAACCTTAATCAATCAATGATTTCATGCACACAGATTATTTCCAACACGCCCAACCATTTCCAATGCATCGTTTGATTTTTTTCAGTATCCCACAGTTAAGGGGAGGTGATGGTGGGCTTCAGACAGTTCATTAAACTTTGCTTCACTAAAAATAAAAAGTGAGAGAGAGAGAGATGAAAAGTGCAGTATAAGGATGTAGAAATATATTTCATAATTCATTATATGCCAGTATTAAATCATTTTGATGCCGATGCATCCTGGTTCAAGAAATAAAACATTTGTGTTGTTCGGACAGAAACAGATATAAATGCAATTGCAATTTTGCAATTAGTGGATTTGCTCAGAAGGATGAAATGCATTCATGCAAATCTTTTGCGCCGAGTTCTTTGGCACCTGAATTTGCACTGTTGCACTTTCAAATGGAGTGGAGAGAAATTTAGAAAGCTATCGAAGGTTATTAGTCGTGTTGCCTCATCCAGTTTTATTTGATCTTCTCTGTCAGACGGTGAAATGATCCACAGCAGAGGAACAGGAATAACAAACAGACCGTTGTAAAATTAAATGAGAGTTGAAGTTCTTTCATGCTGCACACATATACAATATAGATAATAATCAGAGGACAATAGGAGCAAATCATAAGACAAAAAAGATATATATAGTTATTTACAAATATACATACATGTATACATTCTGTAGTGCATTTATGAATTTGCATCAGGTTGAATTTAAACAGCAGCAACAAAAACATTATGGGAACATCTGGGAAACATCATCCATCAACTGTGACTGTGTTTGAGCATGAAGCATCATCAGTGTAAATACAGACTCATACATTGTGTTTTAAATCTTTTTTTTTGTTTGTTTGTTTGCAAAATAAGTTCAAACACTTTGTTAAAATTGCTTAAAAATCCCTTAAACCTTTCATTACTGGGTGAAGTAATAATGTAACAGTGATAGTGTTGCATTACTGCTCAACACTGATGGGAAATGTAGTTAAACTAGTAGCATCCCTCCAGTGTCTCTCCTGTCCAGTAACCACAGGTGTTGCCAGATCAAACAGAACTGAAATCTTAAAGATTAACTTCAGTATCTACTTCACTTTAATTTGTACACTCTGGTTTGACGTGTGCAGTTGTAGGACTTGGTTTCATCAGATGGAGTGAAAACATTTCCCGTTCCTTTCCACTTCAGTTTGGAGTGAAAACATGGACTTCACCCTCCATCCTTCTGTCTGTCTGTCAGTGTGTGTGTGTGTGTGTGTGTGTGTGTGTGTGTGTGTGTGTGTGTCTGTATATACTCAGTGCCCAGGGTGGAGATTAGGTCTGGTATTAATGGGATGTCCCTTGCTGCATGCCCCCCCCCCCCACCCTCCCTCACATTCCACTGTCCCAAACATACACACTCACACACACACGGCCTTACGTGACCCCTCTCCACCCTGTCCTACTTGAACACGCACACACACAATCACACACACACACATTCCCCAGGCCTTTGGACATCAGAGCAGGCCTTCCCAATCCCTCTTTAGCGAGCATCCAGACCTGTTAAACCAACAGACGTCCAGGTCTTTTGTCCCTGGAGTGTGTGTGTTGGTTTGGCCCCGACGGTAGGTTAGGATAACGTTTGGACAGCGTTAGATCCCCTCTAATCCCAAAAAAGCAGAAGAAAAGCCGAGTCCAGGACCTCCGGCGCTTTCAGTGATACACCCTCCTTCACCTGCACACACACACAGACACACACACCCACAAACACACAAATGTGCACACATGATTTCCATAGTGAAGATTAGCAATCACATCTTCTACTACCTAAAAGATGCTAAATATTTTACTAGCAGGACATACTGGTGAACTAGAGATAATTGCTCACATGCCAACTAGTAGGGGTCGGCATCTCATTGACTGAGATGATTCCATATGTATTTCCATACATCTGCAACGACACAATGCATCTAACAAACTTTATGAATAGCTAACAATTCTGTACGACATGATTCAGCCGTGTCATAATGCAATATGTGAATCTTTACATTTTTATTCTATTAATACTATATTTGTGGGGGACTATTTGTTGCAAGAAGACATTCATCCTTCAGTTTTACTAAATCCAGTAACAGAGAGGAGACATTGCAGTGGTGTTAACATCTTATTATAAGTCTCATTTGTTAATGAGATACTGTAACCTAAATGAGAATCTTTATATTTTTGCAGTAAGATGATCTGCTGCTCTGTTTCATATGAAGAGTGCTGTGGTTTTGATTGAATTTGACCGTGTAGAGGAAGTGGGGTGTGGAGGAACAGTGATGCTATATGTTACCTGCTCTCTCAGTAACATGGCGTCTCTGTGGGTCGGGAAACTCGTGGCTCTCTACTCCACAACATGTTTTGCATGAATGATTTGCAGCAGTGCTTCTCATCTTTCTAATAAAACCAAAAGTTGCGTGTTATGAAAGTTTGGTGGAGACAGTAGAGGGAGGAGGAAGCGCTTTGCGTTTTGCGTGAGCGAGGCCACAGGCATCCAGTGAGAGCAGTGCAGGCAGAGGCAGGGTTACCGATACAGGCCGACTGAACCGATGCACTCGCATCTTATTCATTAAAGCCCGGTGCATTGGCTACATAAGTGAATCATTACACCCCTACTAACCAGCCATTACTATGCTATCAGAGTGCTTATTGCTTATGCATATTACATGTTGTCCGTAAAAGACAGTCAGCTAGGGAAGGACTTATTAAGTTCACAGTAGCCAGTAGTACTGAATGTGTCTTACACCCCCCCCCACCATGTAGCTATAGCTGTCCACGCATGTGTTATATTAGCTGACTGTTCCTGGACTCAGAGCTCCCAGTGAACATATCTGGCTGGGACCAAACCAGCCTTTCAGAGCAACAGAGACCAGCTTCACAACAGGGCATAGCAGTGTTTCCCCTATCATTGTTTTGGAGGGGCGGCCCACCCCTGCAATGACACGCCAAAATAAACTAACTATATTATTTATGTTATTTGCCAAGTTTATGTGTACTCATTTCATTTCAGCTCAGTGTGAGCCATGTTTAGCTATTGGTCGGTCTCTCCTCCTCCTGCTGCTTCACCAATGAACATTCACACAGAGTGGAGCAGTCAGGCGGGGGTTGACGACAACTTCGGACTTGAAGTGCAATGAAAGCTTCCCAACAAAAGTGATTTATCAATGTAATCCATCTAATACCAAAGATATGTCAACCCCAATCCAGCCGAGCCAAAGCTAGTCAGCTAGTCAGCTTCTCCCCCTCAAACAAGCATGTTGTTGAGACTCAACTCATGTCAGTGCTGCAAGAGAGCAAAGAGACATTTTCAAAAGTGTTTGTGTTCAACTTTTAACTGAATCTCACTTTATTTTACTATCTCAAGTTCCTTTCAGCTGATAGGAGTTGTGTTAAGTTACTGCTGATGTTTCACAATAAAAGCTTTTAAATAGCAAAACAACGGGGACTTTTATTGGGAAGAATTTACAATGTATGTCGCTTGATAGCCACTTGACTCAAGAGAAGTGAGTCATTTATAGGCTGGTGTTTTTATTTTTGATGTTACATTCAGTGGAAACACTCATGCTTTTTTCCACAGGGACCTCCAAAATTAACACAATGTTTAACTGATGTTGATGACGTTGACTCACACACACTGTCCAACACACAATATAACATTTATTTGCAACATTTTGGTACTAGATCTTCATCAGACAAACAAAGGTTTGTATATTACTACATTTTTTCATAGTTACATTGTGGTACAACGTAATCACAGCCTGAATTATGTTAAGAAACAACATTTCTTTGAATGAATGAAACACTACATTTATGTGCCGTGCAGAGAGGCGGTTAGGGTGGACGGCAGACATACTCCACAACCCAGGGTTTGCATCCAGACTCCTGTCTGTGGTTAGGTTTAGGTAATAGAAAAGGCTGTAATGTTGGTTAAATCTTGTATAAGTTACAAGTTGCTGTCACCATTTATATAATCACTGATGATTGATATAGCCTTATGAAAATTTCAAGGATTTTAACATCAAAATGTTGGTTGTCCTGCATTATTTCAAATAAAATACCCTCTAAATCTCTTATTATATAGTTCTAAGTCCCTGGATTCCCCAGTGAATCATTGTCACACTACTTTGGTTATAGGTTTTTTTAGAATCAAACTTCTTTGTCACTTTTAAATTCATTCAAGGCCAAACTAAGAGCAAGAAAGTGCATCAAAGGTTTGCTCATATGTCTCACATTTGTATCGAGTTACTATGGCTTAACAAAGTTTTAAAGAAGGCTTATTTCCCATCAGCTATTTCCCTAAAGTGAAACATTCTAATGCACATGTGAGTGAGCGTGGTCAAATAAATTCCAGATTGCACCTTTAAACTCCATTCAGTGAAAATAACTGCTTCAGCCACACTGAGCTGTCAGGCTTCATAAATTTACCCTGAAAGCATGTTCTTCACATGCAGCATAATGTGTTTAAGCTCTGAGTCTGGGCAACATGTGCAAGCAAGTGCCTACTTGTGCTGTACCCATGCACACAAACACACACACACACACACACACACACACACACACACACACACACACACACACACACACACACACACACACACACACACGCATGCTGAGCTGGAACCCCCCACGCCACCTCCACCTCCACCTCCCAGATTTACAGCTGATGTTGAGCCATAATTGGCGGTTTCAGTGAGTGATAATGCAGCAGTGTCAGGCCTTCACTCTGTAATTAAACTGAAAATTATCTGTTGATCTGTGTGTGTGTGTGTGTGTGTGTGTGTGTGTGTGTGTGTGTGTGTGTGTGTGTGTGTGTGTGTGTGTGTGTGTGTGTGAAGTGCATTGGTCTTTTTTCATGGTTACGTATGTGTGAGAATGTGTGTGCCAGTCAGCGTGACCATATCTCAGCATGTGTGAGTTGTTTGTGTCCCTGTGTGTGCATGTGTGTGTGTGTGCATGTGTGTGTGTGTGTGTGTGTGTGTGTGTGTGTGTGTGTGTGTGTGTGTGTGTGTGTGTGTGTGTGTGTGTGTGTCTACAGTAGGAAATGACAGAGCTCCTGTGATGTGAAGTTCCATGGAGATGTTTGCAGGAGCTCCTCTGAGCTGAGAATGGCAACAACAACAACCCCCTGAGCACTGGAAGGAGTGATGTCAGCCTCTCCCCTCCCTTTACACACACACACACACACACACACACACACACACACACACACACACACACACACACACACACACACACCTCTGACACCAGTGATGATTTTGACAACAAACTTTGATTTTTGAGTTTATTTTGACTAAAATTTTACTGATCTGATTTGTGAGTTCTCATTAAGTTGTCATTGATCAAATATTATAAGATTTTAAATCTTAATCCACTAACACGTCACTCCAGGACACCCCTCAATTACTCCCAAAACCACATATATTTCTTGCAGATAGTACCAGTGTTCTGACAACATGTGTATCTGTATCGAGATGTGCTACTTAGCAGTTAATAGAGTACAGCACAGTAGAATATAAGCACTACTCCTGAAATATCCTGTTATAATATATTAAAATACACTGTTGTACCCGTTTGTACTTAAAAAAGAGTGACTTTGCTATCAATTCATGCTACTGTAGCGTTTTACAAGGCAGCATATAATAAACAGAACACCGGCAGTGAAAGGCTTACCAGACTGTAATGACATTGTGTAAGTCATGTGACATAACTTACATGACATTACGCATGTGGTTTAAGTTGTAAAATGGTCACAGTTCAGTTCAGTAGATAACTTAAGCAGAGCTTAACTGTCGATCATGACATTTTATAGCATCAAAAATTTAATTTACACCACACTGAACAAACATCAGCATGAGAGGAACTACCTGAAATGACAGAAACAACCTTTGGGGAAATTTTATTTTATTTATTTATCTACTTTGATGTTTTAGTTTGGTCCATGTCCCTTCTGCTAACATGGAGGAAGCTGGGTTATGACCTTTACTGCAGCCAGCCACCAGGGGGTGATCCAGATGTTTTGGCTTCACTTTTGGGGAGCTCTCATGTTTTCCATTTCTATTTATGTCAATGGTCTGACACCACAGATCCACTGTAGTTTAGAAGTGACATGTAGCTAGTGCTAGTAGCTCGATGCTATTAAGCTATTAATGTTTTTAAAAGCAACAAGACACTGGTGCAGCGTGCCAGCTTACCTTAGCCAGCCCTTACAAAACACACACGTGCTGCTTCCTTCACTTTACTCTCCAACCCTTCCTTGCATCCTCCGCTGAATGGCCACATTCATAGCTGTCTGCAGCGAAACATAAAACACTATTAATAAAACAGCAAGGGTCTGCTGAGTGACACCTGCCCAGCCCTGCCAACGTACACGTAAGCCTGCTCCAGAAACAAGTGTTATCATAGTCAGCCCAGAGGAAGGTGTCATAAAAAATAGGGTTAGAGTTAAAAATATATGGAAAAAAACACTCCTGGAGGGTAATTGTGTGTGTCTGGGGGGGAGGATGGTTGTACTGCAGCTTCAGGGAGGGCAGGATGGCACAGCACATGGCAGCCATGTGTGAGTGCATGGACGGCAGATTATAAACACCAAGCAAAGAGGTTATAAACAACCTGCATAGGACAGAGAAGAACAGTGTTGCATGTACCATTTTTACACCAAAATTAGCTTGTATATGTAGGTTAATTAAAAACTGCTAAACCTGCTGAGAACAGGTGATTAATGTGTGTACAGGAGACAAGAGTCTCTGTTCACATCTCAGTATTTTTGTAGCTTCTAACTGAATCTCTGTAGTAGTTCTTAAACTTTTGTTTCCTTTAATGGACATAATTATTTTTAGTAGTTTTATCGCCTAAACCAACCCAAACTGCCAGAGTTTTACAGTATAAACTAGTTAAGCTCCAGTTAACCTGTCGTTGCTGTTACTCTCCACTGGTAATGTATGTTGTTTTGGGAGTAATTGGATATCGACCTATTCAGTCATATAGGTGTGAGGAAATATTGGTTAAAATAGGTGACGAGCAGCAAAAATATTGGCATGGGTGGAGGTCAGAGGTCAGGCAACGAGGTGGAGTCAGAGGACATGATTTTTCAGTGTCTTACACAAAGAAACAGAATCAGTATAAACTCTGTTTGACTGAATGGTCAGTTTCTGTCTCTTTCAGACAGACCAGCTTGTGATATTTTCTCACACTACACTACACTGCTGTCTGTGCCATTCATCAGCCCTCAGCTCTCATTCAAAAACACGGGATATTGCTCAGGTTTTTTTCAACAGATCACAGATTCTGGCGTATGATGGAGCCTGAGCAGCACTATGCAGCACCTGTAAGTCCACTTGCCTGCCTGCCTGTAACCACAGGCGAAGACGTAGGCTGCAGAGTTTTCCCAGGCTTGGCCGAGGTGAAAATAAAGGCCGCTCTGTTCGCTCTCCGCCTGCATCTCCTGCTCCATCTCTTTGAACTGGGCGGTCATGTCAGCAGCTCCCAGCCCCCAGCCACCATACCGCCCTTCATGTGCCCACGAGGAGCGATAGGCTGGGCGCCGACAGATCCACACAACACCCGGGACTAATGCACGCACACACACACACACACACACACCTATACATACACACACACATACGGGAGACGCTGACACAGCCATGTGCAGAACACATAAAACAGAGAGGGAGGAGGAATATGGGCCATTGCCTGCATTTTTCTGTTTAGCTTTACATTCAGTTACACAGGGTTTGAGCCAAAGGTACCATTGCAACAATGAGCCCCTTAAAATCTAAATTTTTCTGTCAGTACATCACCCCTGTACCCAACTGTCCCCCATAAAATCAAGGAAAGGATAAGCACTGTTAGCTGGCCTCTCAGTTCAAGCTTAATGAACCCTATCAGCACTTAGTCTAACTATAAAATAAAACTTGTGGCTGTTAACTAGAGAGCATTCATTTAAAACCAGTGTCTGCACACTTGACCAAAGATGTTTTTTTGCAGTAATGTCCCACGGCAAGAGAATAAATCATACAACATTGCCGCTTCTACTTGTCACTTGTGTCTCTGGATGTATCAACACACACAAGCTAGCTAGCAAGCTAGCAAGCTGACTCACTGGATGTAGACTGTGCTGCAGAAATGAGTCCAAAAATACAGAGGTCAGTTAGCATATTTGCACATCCAGCTCCCTCGCCTTGAAGTCAATGGGTTTTAATTAGACAAGACAAGCTTTTTATCTTAAATGGCAGCTAACACGTGGTTGTCGTGGACATTAAATGTCATCACGCCAAACACCAGTCACTTAGTGGTGGTCACACTGAGTCACTCAACTGTGGTGTAGTTCATTTATAGCCAAATGTTAGCTTTCTACTTCTGGTAATTGCAATTGCACTTCAAAAATTATACAGTGGTGCTAATTTATTTTGCTGAATAAAACATGGCAGTATCATAAACTGTTGCTCATCACACACTCACATTATTTTCTGTAATAATCCAAAATCCAATGGAACAATTCCATTGACTTTTGGTTGAGGAACCAGAGTGAAACTAACCTCTGGGTTGGTCTACAACAATAATCTCTGAGTAAACAACCCACATGCTGAAAATGGCAAGTTAGCACCTGGTTGCTAACAGTACGAATATAATAACCTCACAGCTGTTAAGGGTGGGTGATGTGATTTATTTTATTTTATTTTTTTTTTTTTTGATGGTATTATATCACAATATTACAAAAATAATAAGAGATACTCCTCTCAAAACAGGAGCATTATTATCAAGAGAGTTATGCCATATTTTTAACACAAAATTACATACAAACATCAAGTGCAACAGACAATACCTTCATTCATAAAAAGCACATTCAAATATGCCAAGACAAACACCCATACACAAGTAAAAACACATGTACACATTCTCTCACACACAAACACACTAATCAGGCGTCCTTCCCTCCTTTTCTGGCCGCAGTGACGTGAAGCTGGCCGACCAGGTAGAGCACACAATCACACTGGCACAGGATCAGACAGTCCGCTTCCTCTATCAAAGGTCATCATTCTGTTAATTATACCAGCCACGTCTGACTCACACTCTGATTGTTGCTCGGCGAGCAAACCGGACACAATGGACGCATTATAAATCATTGAATCCATATTAAGAATTTGGAGGATTGATGAAATACACCTGGCTCGTGCCAAAACAAAGATTATGGTGTTTGTTGTAGCAACAAAGTTACAAATACATAAGTCATGGTGACCAGAGGGGAGTGTGTGTGTGTGTGTGTGTGTGTGTGTGTGTGTGTGTGTGTGTGTGTGTGTGTGTGTGTGTGTGTGTGTTTGTGTGTGTGTTCACCTCAGCATGGCAGAAGCAGATGGTTTAAAGAATTTTCAAAGTAAGAGATGAGAAGTTATATCTCTGTTTTTCTGCACATGCAAACTGGTCATGGTAAAGCACAACTACAGCCAGAGACGAAAGCAAGACAAACATGCATCAGTATTAATCCCTCTGGATCCATTATTTTTGTGTTTTTGTTTGTATGTCATTCTGTAGCTTCCCATTAGTGCCCATTATGTTTTGAAATCCTGACATTCAAATTTAGGTCTCAATTAGAGCTGCACAATTAATAACAATTGCAATAAAATTGCAATATGGCCAAGTGCAATGTCCAAATCACAGAACCAAATTTGAATTTTATTGAGAATTAAAATTATGAGGTCCTGCAGTGCTGCAGAGATAACCTGGTCTAAAAAATGTTGTTCTCCAGATTAAAGAAAAGATGTTTGTTTGGTTCAGACCTCAATAAATATCACATCATTTTGATTTTAATTTTTTTTTTTTTTTTTTTTGGTGAATATGATCATTTCCACTAATCATATCGCACATCTTAATTAAATGTACATTAAATGCATGTTAATCCGTATAATTCAGTGTTCACTGCAGCTCCTGTAGTCATCATGGCTGCTTCCTTGGTCGCCATTTCCACAGGCCACCTCTTCTGCTACGTAGACAAGACTGAGACCGTTGAGGGTGAGACGTGTCCAGCGTTCCACACTGAACTTTTTGGCCGATTTGAGTACAGTCTACATTCCCAGTTTCCCATGCTCAGTTCCTCTGCTCTCCCAGTAGTTTTCCCCTCCCCACCTGCCAGCCACTCCCACCTCATCACTCCACGCCACTCACCTGGTCTCACAGCTGCAGCTCATCAGCTATCAACCTGCTATATAAGCCTCTCCAGTTTACTCACTCGTGGCCAGATTGTTCTCCAGGTCTCCATGCCAGCCTCATTCTCAAACTGTTTCCCTGCTGCAAACCCTGCCTGTCTCAGACTCACCTGCTTCATCTGAATCCTGGAAAATCACCACAGCGTTCTGTCCCCGGCCATGAGATCTGCCTCTACATTCCCGGTTTCTGTCTGCCTGTCCCCCTGGTTGTTTGGTGTTTCCCTCTGCTTCCTCGCCTGTGGAGAGAATCTACCCACCTCACCACTGGAACCCTGATTCTCTTCCTGGCCTCAGCTTACCTTCTGTCTGCTCCCTGCTGGTGTGTTTTGCTTGGACTCTGTACTTACCTGGTTTTCAACCCCCCCACCTACTGGACAGCATCTCCTGTCTGATCCATTCTTATGGAGCAAACATTTAATTTATAAGGTTGTGCTTCTGTGCAGTAACATTAATAAGTCAGACACAGCCCATCATATGCTGCATGTAGCTACTGTTAGCTGCTGCGGCAGTAAACTGTAAAATGCCTTGTGCTGTCACAGATGCCACCTTCCACAAAGTGAATAAATTCTGGCCAGTGGGTCTGTAACTACAGTATTTGGGACAAACAGAACAAAATCAGAGGTGGCAAACATCTTGGAAGACACTTCAGTGTACCATACCATACTGTAGCTAGCTAATGAACGAATGTAAGCTTTTGCTCTGCAAAGCGGAAGACTGATTGACAGATGGATGTCCTGATATTACTGGTTGAAACTGGTTAGTTCTAACTTACGCAAGCATGTGTTTTATTTTGCTTTACAGGGAAAAAGGCATATATTTATAAAGTTACTATAAGGAATTTTCATGATTTGTTGTTTTTGGAGCCCCCTGTAGACAAAAGCAGTAGTGTTTCCACCGCAAAAAAACACAAAATATAACATCAAAAATAAAATTGTCCAAATAAAAATCCCTCATGCTTCTTTTTTTGAGTGCCTAATGTCCAACTCTCTTGCCTGGAAAATATAAATACAGGCTCAAGAAAACTCCAACCAGGTGGCAGAAATTTAAAGAAACAATACTGTACAGAAACAGGAGATCTTCTTGCAGATGCTCTTGTTAAGTTATGCAGGTCATATAGAGACATCAGTGGTAAACTGGGACTGTTTCATAACCAGTTAAAAACTCTGCATACTTGCTTTGAATAGGTGCACAGTATGACTGGATTAAAAGGGTTGAAAAGGGATTTTTCATTTCATCTCGACTTTACCAACACATAAAAACTCCTCTCTCCGTCTGTGATGAGTTCAGGTCCGTCCAGCCAAGAATGCCGCTTGGCTCGGCCTCTCAGGAAGGACCCTTTTAGGGATCCTGGCCCTCCGTCAGGTCACACACTCTTCCTTTTCCAGAGGGCTCTGCGCACACATAAATCAAACACACTCCCAGCGCTCCCCCCATTATTCGTGACATCTATCTGGATGGGCAGGCGCGTTGTAGAGGATGTGGTCGCTCACCGAGCCCCGCCAGGCCAGAATCCCGGGCCAGGGAAGAGGGGCGGAGGCTGGGATACAAACAGAATCTCTGGCTGGGGATGATAATACTCCCTGTGCTCTTTTTTCCCCCTTTGACAAATGAAAGCTTTAAACCTTGCTGGGAAGATAAAGGAAGTTGCAGAATTTGAGGAGTTTCAAGTCCAAGTTTCCTGGAAGTTACGAGACGCTGCTGTAAAGTTTTTTAAGTACAAGTTTCCTGGACATAAAACAAGGGAATGAGTACATTCATGTGAACCTATATATATATATATACTCACACAAACACTGATTCATACAACATGCTGCGTATCTGACCCCAGAGTCCGTAAATGAAGAGTGAAGTGCTGCGAAGCCTTTAAATCCGCATAATTTCCAGGAAGACTGTGGATGTGTACGTATGTGTGGGTGATTGAGTTGGCAAAGGAGCCAGGCTGTTGGAGGGATGTTTAATTAGGTTAAGGAGGTGCAGCAGGGAAGACAGCCAACCAACCAGCCTTACACACCCTCATCCTAAAAACACAAACACACACACACACACACACACACACACACACACACACACACACACACACACTCTCTCATAGACACTCAACTTCTTAAGTGCATCTGGCTCCTCAGGCTCAGCGCAGTGTTCAGTAAAATCTGGAAAACTGTACAAGTTTCCAGTTGCCACCTGCTGCTGTTCTCACTTTTCATTACTCCTGAGTGAGAACACACAGCACAAATTACAGTAACCTTTCATTTATTTATTTATACTCAACAAAGAAAACCAATGAAATGACTGCTGGCCTTTGAACATACAGTGCAGAGCAGAATGCTGCTGCCTAATGTGAAGTCTGGAAACCTTCTGCTGTCCACTAAAACCTTGAATTCCAACTTTGATCAGCACGAGATTAAGACCATGTATTTCCTTATAGATTTCTTTTTTCATAAACACAACAATTCTGTGAATGTGGGCATACGGCAATGCAGTGTATCCACATCCACAATTTGTAAACTTGAATATCTTTCCTTTTTATCCCGTCCTGTCAGTGATGAGGCGCTGCATCAACTACGATTCCCTGGCAGCGCAGAATGTACAGAGATTAGTTGAATTTGCATGAATTGGTGTGATCGCAACTTTGCAACTTACTTGTCAGATCTCATGAGTAACATGCGTCGGCCAGTGCACTGCCTTTGACTCTCCATACCAAACTGAGTTGGTTATACGACTTATTCAGGGAGAGTCATCAAGATAAATCTCCTACACCTAACCCTTCATGGTCCACCAGGGGGCGTTCTGATGATAAAAGTTAAACACAAACCTTCTTCTCAAGACATCAGCAGTGGAAGACGTATTCAGATCATTTACTTAAAGGAATAATGTGGACCATTTTCCTCGGGACTCAGGAACATAATCCGTCTGTCTACCTGCAGAGACTCTGTCCTCAACTTGAGACAGTGAAGTGGACACACCCCCAGTATTTCAGAGCAGAAACAACTGCACTTTTTATGATTTTGAAACAATTTTTACATACTTACTGATTTTTTTTATCATTTAAATGCAGCTAACATAGTTTTTTGTGGTGTGACAAACTCAAGTAAAAGTTCGATGTTGAAAATATCACATGAAGCTGCAGTGCAGGACTTTTACATATACATATTACCATCCCCCAGACATAAGTAAAAGTACTGATTCAACTTCTTTACTTAAGTAAAAGGTGAAAAGTACAGGCTCTGATATGTACTCTTCAGTTGAGTCTCCCTCTCTGTCTGCTTCATCTTGCTACGTCTGTCATGCATGTTCTGGATGCAATCATCTTTTCTGTGTGTTGTTGTCGTCAATTTAGACTGAAATCAGTCTTGATGGTGGGAAGCAAAATAAAAATAATCATTCCTCTCAAATGCTTTAAAACTAAAGTAACTACCAGTTCTGAGAATTGAGGAGTAGAAAGCAGAGACTGTGTGAAAATGTAGGGAGTAAAAGTAAATATTTGTTGGAAAAATAAATACTCAAGTAAAATACAGATACTTCTACTTACTCAGCCTGTTTTAGAGTGTGTATGTGTGAAGTAACAGTGATAACCCTCCCACTCACACAGTGTTATCCTGCTGCTAAAGATGATGATGATGATGATGAAGTGTGAGAGACATTCCCAGGTTACCTTGAGAAAGTGGAGGTTAAAACAATGTAAATGGCACATCTGGGAATTCTTCACCGGATGACCCCAAAATTCACACACTTCTCGTGAAGAACACTCATCTAATTCGCTTCCAACGAACAAAGCATGATCGCACGTCTTTCTGAAAACTCACTCTCCCTCCCTCGCCAGGGGTCACATCCAGCACACACACATCTCCACTTCTGACAAGACACACCTTTGACCTCAAGGTTTGCTGGTGTGCAGCCAGCCAAAATGACATCACTTCCTTTTGGCAGCTTGACAGACGTTTCATCAGTGAAGTCGCTCCGGGCTTGAGAGAGCCGTGGAAGGGGGGGAAAAAAAACAATAATGATAATAATTATACCTTCACACGTAATGAGCAGAGCCTACGGGCCACAATACATAACAGCTGGGCCTGGGAGCTGTCAGACGGCTAGATAGTGAGTGAACGCTCAGTGCTAACCAGAGACAGATGTGAATAATAGCTTGTGACACATAGCTGAGTGGTTAGTAACAGGCTGGCCTGGATCTAAAGATCCTCATATACTGTTGCAGGGCGCCTTTAAAAACACTGAAATGCTGCATTAGCATGCTGTGGCTCAGCCTCTAAACAGTCATTCCCATATCTGTGTTTTTGCTCAATTTTGTGGGATTTCAATGCATTTGTATCCTTTTGACATCTGTTGCCCCAACAAGGATTATTTTTTAAACCTAGTTAAATCATAGTTTAACTGTGTTGCGCCAAACTTTAAAACTAGCATAAAATTAAGAAAGATTACATTTAATTTATTTTTTTGCTCTAGATTAAATTTAATTCTGTTATACCGTAACTTTGAACTCTAATTTAAAATGTCAGTTTTTAAATCTTCTATTATTCTGCCATAATTCTGCATTAATTCAGCCAAGTTTTTTGTAAAGGAGAAGAAATTAGAGCTTCTCTGCTAAGCCATCATTAGTTGGCTAAACTAGCTTTTTAGCAATAATGTTTTGCTATATTTTTTAAATTGGAAGCAAACCATGTAATGTTTTGCAAACTTTTGTTGTAGAAAACAGTTCAATGTTTTGCTTATTTTAAAAAAATAATTAAATCATAGTTTAATTGTGTTCCAACAACCTTTAAATAACCAGCATAAAATTAAGAGCTAGTAAACAATGCAATGTTTGGTTAACATTTTGGCTAGCTAATGCAATATAAAGTTTTAAGGAATACAGAGCAGTCAAAATTTGATTTTCCCCATCTTTTATACTTACAAGGTTCTGACAGCTCTCAATTTTTTTTTATATAGGCCTATTTATTTCTTTATTTAGTTAGTTAGTTATTTCTTTATTTATTTTAATTAGAGTAAAAAAAATCTCCATATTTATAAAACTCAATTTCAGTTTACAATAAACTTGCATTTACTTGTGCAACAGAGCTCTACTTAACTTTAAATCTGGATTTACTCATTCTAAACCTAGGTTTTCTAAACTCGCTTAGAGTTAATCTTAGATTATATTAGTCTTGTTGCTGTTCTTATGGGAAGCAATTACCCCAGATTTTATAGGTAAATACAGGCTTCATTATAAGCAAATTACATAATCAAATAAAATCACTGGTAATAAATTTTACATTGTAATGGAAAAAGACTGCATTGATTCACAGTGGTGTGCGTGCGTGTGTGTGTGTGTGTGTGTGTGTGTGTGTGTGTGTGTGTGTGTGTGTGTGTGTGTGTGTGTGTGTGTGTGTGTGTGCATGAACATGGCTGGATAATGAGAGGAGGTGATTGATGCTGCAGGCCAGATCAGAGCAGAGATATGAAAACAGGCCTTTGCCACAACACCTACAGACTCGCAGTTATGGTGCCTTCAGGTTCTGTTTACTCTCAGGTCTCTCTTGCGTCACACACACAGTTTGTGTGAATCTCTCTCATCCTCACACACGTTTACACTCTCCGTTTCCCACCAAACATTTTGTTTCATCACACTTTCTCCTTTTCTTTCTCCTGCTCATGCTGCACACACACCCTGGTTTCTTGTCTCCACTAGAATGAAATGGGTCAGCTGGCTGTAAATCATAACAAACCAAAGCTATTAAAGACATTATGACCCACATACTTCACAGACAGACAAAATGTGTCCCAAGTGGAATGTGTTGGTTGATATGAACCGTACTGTATAAACAATACTAACCTCTGATCTAATAATTCTGCACAGGTTGTTCTGACAAAATGGAAACAAAACAAAGACAATGTGCAGTGAATGTATACCAGCACACTGCTGTTAGTACATTACACTCTGTCCTATTAAATTTTACATAAAGAAACAATGTCACTAAGACATTTCTGGATTTGAGACTAAACGGGGAAAGGGAAAGGGAAAATTGACACGTGTCATGTCGCTGCGATGTTCAAAAGATTTACCATACATACAACTTAGTGTCAAGACTCCATGCTAACGGTTTATCACATGCTATGTTAACAGCACATTAAAAACTTCATGCTAACACTTTAGCATAGACTATATCAGACAGTAGGCCCCATGTAGGCTTTGCTAAAAATGTTATTATTTTGTACAGATTTAATGCAAAAACTTTTATGCAAATTCAGGCGGGCGTGTAGACTGAACGCAAAACTGACACATAAAACATGTGGCTGTTCTAGTCAAAGATTTAGCATACACTAAATTGAGTCTTGAGGCTCCATGCTAACGGTTTGGCAAACAGATTAGCATGTGCTAGGTTGAAGTACACTTTAGCGTCTGAATGAGTGACAGTAGGGTTCGGTGCCAATACTTTAGCATTTGCTAAGTTGGGTAACAGTAAGGATTGATGCTAACACTTTAGCACTATTATAGATGGTAGACTTTATGTATGAGTTTAGCTGTATTGTTCTCTTTTTCTTTATTTTTTACACATTGCCTCTAATCTAATTACAACAAATGCTGCATGTCAGTGGCTGTTATTAATGATTACTGAAGTTCATTCGTCATGCTCAACATTTTACCCTGACATGCACATAAATGCAGCACATCTTGAGAGGAGAAGGCTGGTTTATGCTCAGGAGGGGGAGAAGAGACAACATAGACAGAATGAAAAGACTCTTATGCAAATGTTTGGGTAAACAAGTATGGTACGGTGATGATAGGGACAGTGTTGAAAATTACACGCACAGATTGAAACTTTTTTTGCACAATGATGATCTCATACACATGGCATCTGGCCTCAAGTGATCATAATGGAGCAAGATGGTCCCTAAACAGACCATGTTTTCTACATTATGCCTATTCTTCAGCTGGTGATAGTGAATTATGGGCACATTTTTCATCCATATTGGTGTTGAAATTCAACATACAGCACATTAAAATCAAGAATCACAGTGCAGGCCTTGCAGCAGTTCCCACCAGATAATAAGGTCGGTTTGAGTGAAATGTAACACAGGATACACAGAGTGTAGAAGTCGGAAGAGCAAAGTCGGACCAACTGTTTTCATTCAAACAGCAGACACAGCCAGTCAGATTCAAGTAGTCACATGTTCATCAGGGGGAGGGGACAAAAAGACCAGCATGTCCAAACAGTGGACAACGCCGACCTCCAGTGGTACAACAGCAGAATGTCACGTAAAGTCAATATTTATTAGGAATCACTGAGACTTCACGCTCACTCTTGATGTAATCACTTGCATGGAAATTAATTGTTGCATTCCTCTCATGATGTTTAAACCATGTTGTGGTGCTAATCATATTAATTTCTCCAATCACTGCACTCCTCTATAAACTTGTTCCAAACAACTTTTCATTATACTTACACATTGACAATACAATTATTAGGGTTTTTTTTTTTTTTCACTGAATAAATTGAGTGTTTGAATAAACTGTTTGAAGCCAGAAAAAAGAAAATGTGGAATGGTTGAATTATATTAGATTATATTAGACAAACAGAATAAGAATCAGAATAGAAATACTTTATTGATCCCTAGGGGGAAGGAATTAATTGCATCACAGTTGCTTGCATTTTAGACTAGAAGTATATATAAGCATATATAAATTATAAACAGAAAATATAAATAAATATAAATAAAAGTAATAAGTAAAAATAGTAAAAAAAAAAAAAAAAGAAGAAGAAGAAGAAGAAGAAGAAGAAGAAGAAGAAGAAGAAGAAGAAGAAGAAGAAGAAGAAGAAGTTTTCAAAAATATGTGCACAATGTGTACAACAATATATAAAAAAAACTGAATGGAAGAAATAAGTTTGATAAATGTATGAGTACAGTGAATTTGAAGGACCTTATGGCCTATTTTATAACATTTTGTTATGGTTTCTATGATATTACAATAATAATCCTATTGACTTGTACAATATTTCAAAGACTGCCCTTGTTCTAAATGTGTAAGGCTGTACTTATTCTGGTTAAGGGCTTAAGAATTACATTGCGAATGTGATTTGCATTTTTTCTAATACAAAATGAAGTGGATCTACCTACAACACACAGTTACTAATATATCAAAAGACTGCTCCAGGTGAGGCTCGAACTCACAACCTCGGCATTGCTCTACAGTGTACTGTCATATAAGTACCGCGCGCTAACCGATTGCGCCACTGGAGCTCACTGCTTCTCCGCTGCAGCTCAGTTTATAAACCAGCAGCAGGGAACTCGCCGAATTCTGCTGTTTGTATTTGTTTACTCGTAAATGCTGTTTTACTACGTCCACACAGACATTTATATTTTACATCAAAACACGAAAAGGCTATGGTAGATTGTGTTATGATGAAATCACAGGTCACTTATTGCAGGAGGCGCCATTAAAACGTGTCATCAGAGTTGTGGAGCAGAAAATGCTACCAAAAATATGAACAGTGTTACATTAGACTCAAATTTCAGTTAATTTCAAAATAATATGTCAATAATGTGCCTTTTTATATCCTCCCAGCGTCTCCCACATACTCATCGCTGCTTTGCAAGAGCTATGGTTCAATGAAGAGGAGAAGTCAGTGATGTTACACTCATAGCCACCGGTCGTCTCTACAAGAGATGATGATTTGCTGAACTCTCGCGAGATTTGGACGTGTTGTTTGTTTTTTGTGAATATTATAGAAACGAATCATGTTTTGTAATGCGTTAAAAAAAAATGGTCAGGTTTGGGGACAAAAACTACTCGGTCAGAACTTGAGAAAAACCTTTCTTTGAGTTGAAATATTCACTCTCGCAATACCTTTCACGGATATGGGATTATTCTTATCCTCTATGCAGGATCAGTCCACTTTCAGACAGGAAAGGAAACAGGACAGTCCTTTAGTAAAACATATACAATATACAAATCATATATATGTATTTATGTATATATATATATATATATATATATACATACACACACACACACAACTTATATAGTTTAACCATGTCTAATGGGTTATATCCTTCTCAAGGTGAACTGTCTTGTTTGGCACAAGATGAACAGTTAAACAGCATATGCAACAAGGTGTGTTTTTTTTTTTTTTTTTTTTTTGTTTTTAGTAATTTTTGGAATGGAGAAAGTTAAATTGAGGACACAGAACTATGTCACACACTGACAATGTTTAATAAAAGATTATTGATATACCAGCATATTTGCCAAGCTTAAGGACAGATACAATTAATAAGATATTATTTCTTGAAGATATTTGCATTTATTGTATGCTCGTACCTTATAGTGTGCTTGTGTGTTAGTGGTGTTATATAAAAGACAATATGTTTTTAAGTAAGCAGTAACCCACTCAACTTTCAATATTTTATGTCATTTTATTTCAGTCAGTCTTTCTAAATCTATCTGTCTACATTAACAGAAGAAATGTGGATTTGTCTATGAGAAATCCATACACATACAACAAGGTACAAAATGGCTTAAAATAAAAGAGTTTTTCAGTTTAAAAATCTAAATACAAACAACTAATAACTGTGTACACAAGGTAGTCTTATTGCCATGGGTTTACAGTGCTAAAGCAAGTGTGAAAAACAACAACAAATTATGCAGTACATTGCCAAAAGAAGCATAAATTAAATACAACAAAAATGTACATAAACAGAAGAAATCACTTGCTTATTTGTAGTCATATTATGTTTATTTTAATGTTTTTTCTTTATCCCTTCATCATCATGACCACATGTCAGATAAGCATCATAGCCTGTATTGACAAAAGCGATGAATGCCAACAAATTAACACACTTACATTTCCCTGCTTTTATTTTTGTTCATATTCATATTATACTATCTGGGCATTAATACTGAATATTTACAGGGATTCCACTGGTCACTGTATTTATTATACACATTAGGAATGTAATAACACAGCTCAGTGACTGCTGTACCTGTGGGGGGCGCTCCAATGCAACGTTCATCAACCCAGGGCCGTTACCCAGACTCGAGTATAAAACACATACTGTAGTTTAAATTTTACAAATATTATTCCACTTTATATCTGAATTTACAGTCAGACCTTTTGCGAGGAAGTCTAAGCATTAAAGAGATAGTTCTAAAAACAATTATGTCAGTTTAAATGAAAGATAAGATAAGGGTTAGGGTTAGAAAAACAGAAAAGACACTAAATTAGTTCATGAGATGACATAGCAGCAACCAACTTGGTTTCTGCTATCTGAATGCAATTTTGCACTATATTTGCCACCTCATTCAACCTAGTTCAAATAATGTGACCTATTACTTTAAAAGATATTTTCGCCTTTCAGCAGTTACTGTTTGCATATTTGGTTGCTTTGATATTCTTCTTCATCAAGCCCAGGTTGCTGATGAAGCTTCTGAGGGCATCACGAAACATGGAGCTGGAGAAAATGTAGATGACGGGGTCCAAAGCACTGTTGAGGTAGGTGAAGCCGATGCAAATCATAAATAGCTCGGTGATCATGTTGTAGGATATGCAGTCTTTGGGGTAGACAGATTTGATGTACACTCCACCCAAACCTGTGAAGATACTTGGCAGGAAGCAGATGGTGAAGATCAAACTGATCACCCCAACTGCTCGGATGGCCTTCCGCACCTTCTTCTGCCTGTCCATCTTCCGTTGGTGCAAGTAGCAGGCGATCCGAGCTGAGCAGAACAGCAACAAGAACCATGGCAGGAAGAACTCTGCAATGAAGGCCACATAGTGCACTTTTAATGCCAAAGGGACGACTTCGTAGGCGTTGAAGCTGCGACACAAGGAGACGTTGTTTTCCTGGTAGAGGAGGTTGGTGGTCACCAGCGGAATCCGAAGGGCGACGACAACAATCCAGATCAGGCCTGCGAGCCAACCCGACTGAGTCAAAGTCATACGGCTGATCCAGTGATGCGGATGGACCACTTTAAAGTAGCGATCCAGAGCCACGGTGGTCATGAACGCAATACTGGCAGAGCGATTGACGGCCAGCATGAAGAGGTTGATGCGGCACCAGACTTCGCCAAACACCCAGCGTTCTTCTCGGAAGTAGCTGTCGATGCGGAAGGGCACGCTGACAAGCAGCAGGAAGTCAGCCAGAACCAGGTTAAAGAGGAAGAAAGTGTGAGGTTTCCAACGTTTCATGCAGAAACAGAAAATCCACAAAGCTATAATGTTTGTTGGCAGGCCCACAATCATCTCAGCGATCATGATAATATTCAGGAGCAAAGGTCCATGGTGTAGGGTGGAAAGGCAGTGCATCAAATTTATTTGTGTCGCACTGGTGGTACCATTTACAGGATCCATTTCAGAAAGCAGTCTGATCTCTCTGGGTCTTCTACTTCTCAGATCGTCTGCTCTAGAAACATCAACAGAGGAGAGAAAAGTTATTTAGAGCTTGAAGGGATAGTTTGGATTATTTAAAGTGGGGTTGCACACCACCAGTTTGGAGAAGCAGCAGGAGTTCCAGCATGGAAGCCAAGCAATGAGCTGCTAAAAAAAAGGACTACCTAAAAAAATCAACATCAGTTTAAGTGCATGGTATATTTAGGATATTTTCACAGCTTTACATTGCTGTCAGACAGGTTTTTCTGATGGAAAACCTCTGTTATATAACCCAAATATGACTTTGTCTTAAATTATAGCAACAGAAGCATTCTTATTTTTTGCAATTTTTTCTATTAAAACTGTTAGGGAAAAACTAACTGTTTCAATAAAAAATATACACAACATTGAGTCCATCATTCAGGGAGGGAGAGAATGTGTAAGCAACAGAGAAAGAAATAAACTCTGACTCAAACTGAAACTTGGTGTTGCTGGAAAAATCCTTTACTGGAGACGATAACAGTCTTTCATATTTTTGTATCTGATGGTGATGATTCTCGCAGGATCTGTCTGCCTCACTGAACCAAATGCATCATGACTCATTAGTTTGTATTTAGATCTGAAAATGTTTTCAGAAACTAGTGTGAGTCCTGCCGTCTGCCATGCTTTTTTAAAATGGGACATAATAAACTATGATACGTTAATGAATCATGCAGTTTGTGTTCAGCATGGCTGTTTGTATTTTGCTGAATGTGTGCTGTGTAGAAATGTGAATCAGCAGGTTTTGTTCTCCACAGAGTCTGATTCGCTCACACTGAATAAAATAATTTAAAAAATAGATTAATTCAAACTTTCATTGGTGTCATTTCATACGATTCTTAAATTGAGAAGATGTGGAAATGGTCTTACTCTTAAGCTTAGGCTCCTCTGCTGGGATATTGTGCAAACCCTTGCAGCTTATTATTGGTTAAATATAACTCGATGTTAGCTGTAATATCTTATTTAGACAACATTTTTCTTAGGATTAGATAATGCAAAACTTGCCTGACAAGATAATTATTCTTTTAGGACAAAAAATAACGCTTATTTTTCAAAAATGAGGCTTGGCTCAACTGTCATATTACAGTGGCATTGTTGAGATACACCCATGACAGAAAAAACTCAGCAAGTTATTAATCTTTTAAAGATCAAAACACAAAATAAATGTGCAATACAGAAAAGGTTTAAGTTACAGCACTCACCAGAGGTCAGCACTGAAATCCCTTTAAAAGACACACTCCTTCTCAGAGCTCAGTGTTAATCGGTGTATTCAGCAGATGAAGATAATAACATAAAAGTGCCTTTAAAATGGTGAAAGTGGTTGAGTGAGATCCTCTTCATATAAATGCTGGCTTCCTCTGAGGGCTTGTCATAACATGGGGGCAGTGATTGTTCCTGGGAAAAGCAAGCTGCGTCACAGTCACTTCTGGTATTTGAGATCACAGTTTTTACCGTTATGTCTCAGTTTACCTGGAAATGCTTTATTGATACATGAGAAATTACCGAGTGTGAATTAAGTCTTAACAGAGGTAAGTTGGTGTTGGTGGCGATGACACAGATGCAGTCACAGTCTTACTTTAAAATCAGAATTTCTTTGGACTGTGGGAGGAAGCCAGAGCACCTGAAGAGAACCCACGCAGACACAGAGAGGACATGCAAACTCCACACAGAAAGGCCCTGCACCAGCCAAAAACTACCCGGCTCCACCAGCCGACTGGGGGATTTGAATGCCTGTAATCATATTTTAATTTTTCCTCCTTTTCCTCAAACATGGGCACAGTTCGGGTTGGTTCAGGAGGCTCACCGAACCCGCTAGTGCAAGGGTCTGCAACGTTTACAATTAAAAGAGCCATATTTGGCCTAAAAAAAACTACACTAACTGCAACTATTAAATTCTTTCATTCTTTTTTTATTTGGCATCCAAAGCTAACTTATAGAGACTCAAGAAGACTAGGCAATAACACACATTTTAACTGACAAAATATTAAAACCTTTTTGAAAATTTGGTGGAGTTTTAGAATTTCAAAAGTAAAAATGTATTTCAAAAATTGGTCACTGAGAGCTGTGAACCTGATTTGTCATTATTTTGGTGCCTGAAAATAAATGGTTTTCATTAAAAATAATAATAATTTAAAAAAAAAACATTTTAAACATCATTCACTTTCGCTGCATCAATGCATTTACTCAACATTTTTTAATTTATTTTTTTTTTTTTGGGGGGGGGGGTCTAAAATTCAAATATTTAAGTTTATCTAAAGAAGGAAAGTAAATTATCTCAACAAAAGATTAGTAGTTGGTAAAACTGTTTCAAAACATAGGAATTTGAGTTTGGCTCAAAAGTATATTGCAGTGAAAATGAAAATTACAGTGCTTAAACAAAATAACTGTTATTCATTTCCATTCATTTTTGCCAAAGACACAGGGAGCCACTGGAGAACAGCTAAAGAGCCACATGCAGTTTGCAGCTCTCATGGAGCAAGGATTCTGGTGTCATGTGGTGTGGTATCGTGGAGTGATGCGTGGATCGATGGACCTGCAGGCTGTGGGTCGACATCCTCGAAAATATAACAGGTTCACACAGGTGGGACAAGTGACAAAGCAGCTTTTACAATTAAGTTAGTAAAACTTCTGTGTGCAGTAGTTCATCTCCCACCTTCTCTCCCACTGTCTGTCACTCCCTCTCTCTCTCTCAAACACACACACACACACGTTGCTGCAGCTATTACTCATTGTATAATAATAGTCAGGAGGTGAAGATGCTCCCCTGGTATCCAAATGATTCATTTTTGTATTAAAAAACCTGTTGTACACATTATATGCCCTCTAGATGTTTTTCTTATTTTTTGTGAACTCTTAACCTTAAAGTTCATCTCATGTTTTTCATTTCGGTGTAACTCAGCTCCATTTTTCATACCAGACTGAATCGACACTGATGATAAGTGATTTGAAGAGAAGTGAAGTCTCTCTATGCTTTCTGAGAGCATGAACACTCATTTCCTTAACCAAACTTTCTTTGGTGACACTTGATTATGCAGCAATGCAAAACAGACACACAAAGACAAAGTGAGCCCAGCTCCCCCGCTGTGTGAACAGTCCGACCTTTGTCAGCCCGATGACTTTATGGTCAATGACTTCCATACAGCGGTGCAGTCCCCCTTCCCAGCCCTGAAAGGTGTGTTTGCTACTATCACTGGACTCTGATCTGGAGGTCCGCCATTCATCTGACTGTTTTATTAGAGTACACACAAAACAAACACACAGGATCCAGCACTGGCACCGAGTCAGGACTGACATCTGCTCACACAGACTCTTGTATGCATGTGTGAAACTACTGGTAGAGCTCCACGTTCATATTTATACAGTATGTGTTTACATGTGTTTTGGCAGCCTGGCTGTTTGTGCTAAATGAGTAAATTATCATGTTTATAACTGCAGATGAATGATAAATAACAGTCTTCATAAGGTGTCATAAATCTACATACTGCAGCCAAAACTTTTAATGGCTTAAATAACCAAAATGAACAGCTGGGCTAACAATAAAAACTATGAAATAAATATTGTAATTATAAAATATTTAATAAATAATAATCAAATATTGCACCACACAAATATATCACACAAAACTGACACTTAATATAACTGTGGAAATATAGTGAGAAAAAATATATTTAGGCTGTTCCTGTGCAAAGGTGCATATCTCTACATGCAAACCTGCAATAACTTTGCATCTGGAACACTTTAACTTTATAAAGTTTAAACAAATTACTGTTGTGTACTGTTTTAGTGTCCGAGCTGCCTTAAAATTTATAGTTGGCTGAATTCAAAAAGTTGAGGTAATTTTGTAAATGATTCAAAACAAATTAACTTTTCTTGTTAAATTTTATAAAATATTAATTCAGAGAAAGCATGTTCAATAAGCTTCAGATCTTAATATTATTTACATGAGATTTTAGTTTTTTTGAGTGAATACCGGACATTTTTGTTATTTGCAAATTCCTAAGCAAATTTTGAGTCATTTTCTTTTGTATAATTTTGCTCCTTGCCTTCTTTTTTTTTATTATAAAAAGAGATCTAAAAGCCAACCAGAGACAATTATTACTGAATTATAATTTGAAGTATTAAATCAGAATTTTTTATCAAATATGGCCTTATGAATAAGAGTGTACCATAACCAGCACCAATGAACGTACAAAACATACAAGCAAGCAAAAGAATAAACAAACTATAACTATTAAACTTAAAAATAGTTTTAAAGTTTAAAGTTTTTTTATGTGAATGGACTTTAAATTTTAAGTTCAATGTAGGTTTCACAATAAGTTCATTTATCTATCAATAAGTGTGTATTTTGGGCAACTTCCCTGACACACCCGCCCACTGTGCCTCACTGATAACCTCCAAGTTTGCCCTCAACAGACACACTCACTGTGTGAAACAATTCACACAGTCACAGGCACCCGCTGAGTGATCAATACTTTTATTGATACACGCACACACATGATTTCCTTCCTCAGATGCTCCAGGTTTGCTTCCCCGTGTCCGTCCCTCGGTCCACAACCTCAGCCTGTGACAGAGGCATCACTGTCTCACTCTGATAACGTGGAGCCGCTTAATGTTTAGCCCAAGATCCACACACACACACACACACACACACACACACACACACGCATACACACACACACACACACACACACACACACAGAGAGAGAGAGAGAGAGAGAGAGAGAGAGAGAGAGAGAGAGAGAGAGAGAGAGAAGCAGAGGGATTACAAAGACACAGAGTCCCATATGCTGCCCAGGGATGGAGACGAGACAACTAACTGTGAGGAGAATGCAAGGTGAGAATTATTACTGTTTTCGTTTATGACTTATAATGTTTAATAACTGCAGGAGGAAACACTATGAAGCATCACTGTTGTCACTGCATCCCAAAGTCAGGTGAAGTCAGTTCAGCGATGGAGCTGGATCCAGTGTTTCTGTGAGACCACTTTATTTGGAGGATAAATCATTGAATGACCCCAACAGTCACCAAGTAGATTTGGCATCAATGAAGAGCACTTTTTTAAAAAAATGCAAAATGAAAACCTGTTGCAGATTGTCCAATCTGTCTAATGCCTTTAACCTGCTAAACCAGGCTATTAGCCTGTTAATCCAGAGCCTGTATACACACTGTGCTGTGTGTCCTGTGGAGGAGGGACAAAACACCAGTGTGTGTGTGTGTGTGTGTGTGTGTGTGTGTGTGTGTGTGTGTGTGCACTAACGTGTCTAATTTTGTTCTTTTGTTCATTTGGTGTCACAGTGTATGAATGTGAAGTTCACTTTGTGTCAGAGCGCTGCTGTAAAAAGAGATTGGTGCTCAGTGAATTTCCCTAAATAAACATTGGATATATACAGGAATTTATCAACTCGTCTTTTCACATAAACGTAACACACATATCCAAGTTTTATTTATTCAAGTCAATTAACCTTCAGTTTTCTGGTATTGATTTTCAGAACGCACTTCAGGCCTTATGAAGATTCTTATTCTTAACTTAAAGAGCTGAAATAATGAGTTGAATGAATGTACAGTACAGCACATTTTTAAAGAAACATGGTCAACATATTAAACTGTTAATATCTTCAGCTTATTCAACAAGTTTTCTCAAGTATAACTGAATCAATATCAAGTTTATTTGACTTTAAAAGTTTATTTGTTTTGAATCATTACAAAATGACTTCAATTTCTCTTTTTAGATTCAGTCAACTTAAAATTTTCAGGCAACCTGAACACCTTTTTTAAGTTAAAACAATCATAGCACAAATGCTGTGACACGTGATAGATTCACTAGAAATAGTGTGTTTTCTTCATAAAGAGGTTGTTATAAGGGGCCTGATTTCACCCATTAAAAGCCCTCAGTAAGACAAACTGTTGGACACTACACCTCCTTTATCCAATAGTCATAACTTTTCTGTAACAAAATACATTCATACATCTCATTACTGCAACTGTCAATTATCTAATAGGAGGAGTAGTAATAAGCTACTACAAGGAACTTTCATGTTCTGTTCGTTAAGTTTGTTAAGTTAGTTATTATAAATCACTAACAATAACTGGGGATAGATAGCAGGAAGTTTGTAGAATCTGATGTGTAGGACAGGACATCTCTTTCCCTCGACATTCAACATTCATTAAATTCAAAGTTTTTTTGACACATTTTCCTTTTAACAAACTCTATTTATTTACCTACATAAATCACATTAATTTAGTTGTGTTTCACTGCATATATCTCCTGTGGTCATCCACGCCCCTCGTTGCAGTGGCTCTACACCCACCAGGGGGGCCCACGCCCCATTTTCGTCTTATACTAACTATGATATTAAGTAATGTTAATTGTTACTGTTTGGCCAATTTCTTCTTTCAGATTTATAGTCCTGAAGTTTATTATTACACACTTTGCTGAAGTTATTTAAAAGCTCGTTAGTGTACGATTTGTTTTTGTTAGCATGTCACTTTTGCTTCATTTTATCAAAATCGTTCAGTAATCAGAGTTTCTTTGTGACAGGGTGTGGTGGTGAAGACGAGGCGGTAGCAGAGCCACGTGGGAGCGTCTCCGGTCGTCCTCTGTCTGCTGCAGTTCGTCTCTACGTGTACGCTCTGCACGGCTGCCTCTGTGAGGTGGTCTTCACCGCCGTGTGGGACTGGTGCAGCACGCAGGACAGACGGCTGGCAGGTCACAGCAGCCTGTGGGCGCTGCCGATGTACGCCACCGCGATCTACCTCATGGAGAGCCTGAGAGCGCGGCTGCTGGCTCAACATCGCCCCCTGCCGCTGCGTCTGATATGCTACACCCTGTTCATCTACCTGTGGGAGTTCAGCTGGGGGGCGGGGCTGAGGCTGCTGGGGGCCTGTCCCTGGGACTACTCAGGATATACATACAACCTGGGAGGACTGGTGACTCTGGAGTATGCGCTGCCCTGGACTGTGGCGGCATTTATAGCAGAGCAGCATGTGATCAGAAACACTCTGAGGATACGACTGCACGACTGAACTCATATCAATATCCAATTATTTGTTTTTAACAGCAACAGAGCAATAAAGGACACTGTTTTAGGAACAATTTTGTGAGTTTTTGACTTTAAAAGTTGCTGCACATGCTGCACATCCCTGAGGTGTCTCCATTATTTTCTTTTTTTACTTTTTAGTGTTGGTGGGTTTAAAGAAATGAACATAGCTTTATATGGTAGGAAAACTCAGCCTGGCATCGCAAATTAGTCTGTCAGTTCATTTTCAATTTCCAGTGGGTGCAGACCAAAATGTCTCTGCCAAATGAACCTTTATCAAGCCTCTCCTGCAAGCAGCAACTGTCCAATCATAGTCTAGTAACTGTAATTATGGTTCCACAGGCCTGTCAACCTTTGCATTTCTCCCCACGTTGAAGAGGTGTGCATGGGGCTCCAAGAGAGGCGATACTCTGTGTCTCGTGCGTCTGGATGGTGGCGTCTTTTTTGGACTGTTTCAGAAACACAAGAGCATATGTGTGTGAGGATTGGGTTAAACCTGCCGGTATTGGAAGCTGCTTTTTCTTTCGAGTAACTTTAGATTCTAATGTAGTTGTGAAAATGCTCACAACAAGGTCTGTGGATTATCTTGAATAACAGGGTCATGATTTTTGGAACAAGACGCTGGTTTTGAATTTTTCAAACATTTTTTGGTGCTTGGAGAAACACAGGATGAGTGTTATATTGTCCCATTAACTGAACTATGAGCAGGATGCACTTTTACTTTTTCTGACTGTGTAGAAACCTGAGGTTTTTACGTCTCAGATGCGCACCACAGAGCATATCTCCAGTCTGCTGTTCACAGCAGCACAATGTTTTTTCCAAGGAAAGAAACAACTTAATGCTCTGTATTTAATGCAGAATAAACAAGAAGGCATGAATAATTAAGTTTAAGACAGCTTTACAAAGTTTATAAAGTTACTACTCACTCAACAACTCTCAAAAGAGTGTCCTTTTTAAAGGGATTTTGTGTTTACTAGTGTGTTCACAAACATAAGACCCCAAACAGGTCATTTGCATTACAGTGAACCAAATGATGCACTTACAGGACATCAGCTGAGTCCTTTAAAAAGGAAAACTGGTTTGGTAACTGACATAACTGACTTTATGACAGCCTTAATTTTTGCTTTATGACAGCTTTAATTTATGGTAAAATAAGCTCATTGGCTTTCTTGCTAAGAGTTCTGAAGATCAACATGTGAGACGTTAACTCGCTTTAGCTCAAAGATTAGAAAAAGGAGGAAGAAGCCAAAAAGACCAAAGTCAAAACACAAACAGACAGACAGATTGATGCAGCGGGAGACCAGCGACTCCTGTGTCCTGTGAGGTAAAACCACTGTTTTTACCAAAGGGGTCTGGTGGTTTTGGAACCACAATATTTGGATTATATCACAGCAGTTTCCTGTCAGAAAACCCTAGAGCTGCAATTGTATAAAAGTAGAAAATCCAGGTTCTCAGAATCCAGGGTGATGTCTTAATATTTCTCGTGTTGTCAGTTTGAAACCCAAAATATGGTATAAAACAGAGAAAAGCAGGAACTCTTTGTATTTGAGTAGCTGAAAACAGCATTTTCTGCCTTGTTGCATAAGAATTACTTTAACCATTAATTGACCAGCAAAATAGTTTAATCATTTATTTCTATTTTACCTTCTGTAAGGAGCCCTGAATAAAAATAAGGCAAACATCCTGTAAATATAGCATACACTTAAAGTCACACTGACAACAACCCCTTCAGTAATATTTGAACAGGCTACATTAGCAACCCTTTTGAAAAAATCTCTGATTCCATTC
Source organism: Lutjanus erythropterus (assembly GCF_056507025.1). Lineage (NCBI taxonomy): Eukaryota > Metazoa > Chordata > Actinopteri > Lutjaniformes > Lutjanidae > Lutjanus > Lutjanus erythropterus. Next base: position 4,230,750 of record NC_139330.1, read on the forward strand.
TTCCTTATGAATAAGAGATATTTGTGAAAAATCTAACAAACCCCAAAACAAAAACAAAACGTGAAAGTGTTGAATCATCCATAAAAACATTTGAAATTCCTCCTACAGAGAAACACACTTCTGTGCTGCCAAGGAGACTTTCGGTCCTGTGAAATAAAAAACCTCAACAAAAGTTTTATAATTCAGTTTGAGCCCGTCAACCTGCAGGATGAATCGCTTGTTCACATTTTAATTTGATGGCCTAATTAATGCAGCTTATATTCACAAAAACTGACCATATGATCAAAAGAAGAGCAAACATTTATATGTTTGTGTTGTGGATTTTCTCCTAAAACAACCTGATGTCTGATCAGTCGTTGCATCATTACGGGATGACAGTTTTTTAAGTTTCAGGTGTTTTTAGATCTGATCCAAAGTCAGGTCCAGTAATTTCTGTGTTTCTTTGGAACAGACCCTCAGAATTACATGGTATTGATTAGATAACATCCTGGCAGCTGAACTTGGCTCATGACACATAAAAAGGATTAACACAGAGGTGTTTGTCCCTCACACTTGTAGGAACTTGTGTTTGACAGACTTTCAGACAACAGGACTGTGATTGTACAGTGTACGGTTGGCAGGAGGTTATTAAAAGTGGTTATGATTTTCTTATCTACATTTTTTTTCAGCTGATCTTCTTCCAGAGAAAATAATGAATCACGGTTTACAAAGCAGCTGAACTGTGAGGCTTTTTGACTCAGTTCATGTGTAAAATGTAAGTGCAGCGTTGTAGTAGAGCAAAAAACAATTAGAATGTGAAAGTCAAAAATTATCTTATTAGAAAAAGTTTTAATATATATTTTTATACATATTTATGCTTATATTTTCTATATTTTAGTCTTGTCCTTGTAATGTAATGAGAGTCTGGAAATAATTGACATAATATTACATAATAATCTGTAAAGCTGCATATTAATCTCTTCAGGAATGACAACATACATTTTGTAAATTAATAAAATCATATTTATTCACAAGTTACATCCATTTTAATATAATACATTTTGTAATGGTATCAGTTTTTTGTTTTGTTTCATTCTATATTTTATTTCAGTCACATAAGTTTGCAGTAGAACGGCTACACACTGTATGCTGGTGGCTGCATAAATTACATGCAATTAAAAACTAAAACAAAGTGCAATTTGCAGTTTCAGAATAACTGCTGGTGACTTTCAATAGTGACATGAGTCAATGTTTAAAAACTTCTGAGTGCATGATTTATTTTACTAGGTGTTGATACACAACATTACTATTATAACACCTACAGTAAGTCCTTTTCTACTGTACAAAATACTGTGTATTTAATGTTCGTGTGTGTGAATTGGCAGATGATGCTCAGGGTCTCTTCCTCTCAGGGTTTTGGACCACAAACAGGGCAACAGTCCCCTCGTCTCTCTGCCACTGGTACCTACAGAAGAGGAAGAAGCCGTGTTAGAAATTTTCCTAATCTTTGAAACTCTATCTCAAGTCATCACAGCCAAATGATGTCCAAGTCTGAACATTTGCAAACTGACTAACTTTGACATGAATTGTTAGTATTGACTCACTGAGTCTGTTCAGGAATCAGTAAACTGTCTCCTGCAGAAAGAGTGAACTCCTGCTGGTTCATGGTTACTGTTGAGGAGCCCTCCTGAGAGGCACAGAGAGAAGATGATTGGAAAAAACTGAGAGTTTGGTTATTAAACAGCGAGTCAGACAAGGATACGGCAGGGACAGAAACGTCTCAACAGAACTGAGAGACTGGTTGGACAACATACCATCTGCCAGATCCACACTTCACTTTGCCGTTTTGACGTCTCTGTCTGTCCAGGTCCAAACACCATCGCCTGTGGTGAGCATAAGAAAGAGGGAGCATTATTTCATCTTTGCATCTCTTCTATATCACCATCATCATCTCCAGCACATCACAATGAAATGCACTGTCAATGATTTATTTATTTTATTTATCTGTTTTTTTAATCTACACTGCAACTCTGAACATCCAAGTTTAGTCAGAAAAAATTTACACAGGCAGGAAAATGCTTGTTCTGATTTTGTTTCAGTTTCATTTTACTTTACAAAACATTTCATTAAAGTGTTAAAACAGTAATCGTGGAATGTGATTGAGTGTATATATAGTCAAGTACTGTTCTTCACAAACTAAATTAGAATTTTTTTTGCACAAAAAAATACAGTATGAATCAAATATGCACATTTATTCATCAAGTATTTGATGCTTGATGCTTTAATCTGATACCAAATAAGAAGTTTGCACAGTAAAACTCATCTGATAATGTGATTCTTGCCTCTGTCTCAAACTGAGCTCCGAACATGTCGACGTGCCCGCCGTTGGTCAGGGATGGCCTGTGTTTGTCCAGCCACTGTTTGAAGGAGAAGGGGGACATCACGTTCATGGTGTTCATCTGGAACGGAGGCTCTCTGAAGACTTCAGCTGTTCAACAAAAAATAATCGCGACACTGGTTACAGAGTGACAGGGACTAGATTTTAGATTAATCACAAGAAATAAAAAACTTACTTGGATCTGGTTTTCCTGTTTTGTACTGCTGTGACGCCATAAACCTGCAGAGTCAAACAACAAACTGTATTAAAACTGATCTGATGGAGACTGTTTGTGAATGTGTAGATAAAAAGATTTCTTACTCTTTGATTATTGGCACCAGTTGTACGCCGAGATCCTGGCAGTAAAACCACTTTTCAAACAGGATATTAGTGGTGTTGTCCACATAGTACCTGAAAGCACCACCACACACTAATATTAATGTTGGCTGTAACTCTGATGTATGTGTTTGTTTTGTTTCTCACTGAATCCTGAGGTATATTTGGAGATGCAAAATTTCAGTCACTGCTGTAGCTCACTGCACCGCTGATGTGATGCATTTCTGCCAACTGTGTTTGAGGACTGCAAATGCAATATCAAAGAGAGTAAACTTTTGCACACTTGTAGGTCAACAGGTGTGCGGGAGAAGACTGGGGTCGAGCACAGGTGGGACCAAAAACGATTAAAGTAAGAAAAAAGAAAAAGTATTGAATGAGAAGATGTATCAAGACTGGTTCTGTAACTCTCTGTGATTTCTGCTTCTCTTTTCTTCTCACATGATCATCACATGGGAAATGTGATAAACATTGATCACAGATCACGTCTTTCACTCACGAAATTTTAAATCTTGTTCCCAATGCAACTTGATGCTGCTCTGTTGGTTCACTCACAGTGTGAATGTATGCAAAGGTACCATTTGTTTTACGAGTAAGTTTGAAGAAATGGGCAGTGTTTTAGTCATAATAAATGTATTAAAAATATTTATTTAATTACTTTTGAGTCTACTGTAATTAGTATTTTGCTGGACAGAAAAAAATAACATGTTACTTTTAACAAAGTACTTTCAGTGATTGTATTTGTGTATTTGTAATAGCCTACTTAAAATACATGATTTAATATGTTGTTATATTCCCAGGTTTAAACTGTAGGGGGAAAACAACTGTACAACAATTACGGTCTTTGGCTAAATTCAAGTGACGCAGAGAAACAGTTATTAACCTCAGACAGTCAAACTCGGTCAGCAGACGTCTCCTCTCCACCACCAGTCCCACAGTGTTGGCCTGTCTCTGAGGGGAGTGAGGGATCCGAGCTGGCAGCAGGAACATCTACACAGAAATTAAAGAAACTTTACTGACAAAGTTGCACTGACCAGTTTATTTTCTTTGAAAGAAAATCCTAAACCTCTGAAAGGAGCACTGACAGAGTGAAGTATGCTCCTTTGAGTTGATCTATAAAATACATTATAACTAATTATGTGGGCGGTACAGTGGTGCAGTGGTTAGCACTCCCACAGTCCAAAGACATGCATGCTAGGTTAATTGGTGACTCTAAATTGCCCATGAATGAATGAATGAACTAACTATGCAGTGCAGGTGGGACCAAGTCATTGTTTTGCAAATCACAAATAAGTCTCAAGTCTTGCACTCAAGTCCCAAGTCAAAACTGACAGGTCCTAAGTCCTAAATTTTGAGTTTTGAATCCTAAACAAAGCAAAATGTGACAGTGAGTTTCCATCTTCATTGATACACAAAGTTACTTATTAAGCTAAAGTTACCTCATAACCTCAAGTTATATATTATATGTATTTTTTTACCCTCATGTTTTGCATACTGCAGTTATTTTTTTCTTAAGACAAAGTCTTTCGTATGCAAAAAAAATTTAAAAATCTATAATTTTTTCCAGCTGGAGCTCAGTAACATACCATTCAACACAACGCTGTCAACTTGACTGGATCCCATCACATCCTGTCACTGGTGTTAATGTCCACCTCGAGTTGAAAGTCTTTTTTGATTTTGTCCAGTTTGAGTCCGAGTCACATGACTGAAGACCACACCTCTGCTGTGCAGAATGTAACTATGCCAAAAACAAGCTGTTTATAAAAGTATATTAGAGCTCACCTCTCCCTCCTTGATGTGCACATCCTTGTGTTTGCCATTTTCAATCACCTTCAGACACATGTCCCCCTTCAGCTGGTAGAATAGCTGTTCAAAAAACAGAGAGGAAGAAAAAAGGACAAATTTTAGTTGATTAAAGGTGCTGATTTAACATATGAAGTTTGTTTAGAGCACTAAAGTATGCACAGAAAAAGAAAAACTTGTATCATGTTCTGTGAAGTTGGATAAATGTGATGATACTTGTGGGTCAATGGTGGCCTTCAAGAACATTCTGTGCAGCCTCCAGACACAACATGAAATGCATGCCTTACATTTTAATCATTTAGTTTCAAGACCATCACTTTCACAAGCCTAAAATTAATGCATCTAAGTTTTGTTCTGTTCTTCAGTAACAGTTTACCAAGCTTGGTTCCCAGTAGAACCCAAGTCAACTTTCTCCTTTCCTGTTTCCTGTCCGTGGAAATGCTACATGCTCGATTTGTTTTTGTTGAAAAGAGAGCCAAATATTGAAGATGGTTAAAAGATGTTGCTTGGGGACTTGTAAACATGATGGACACATCTTAAGTGAGACAATGTTAGCTAACAATTGATGCTAGCTAGCATTTTGCGAACATGAGCGATCAGATTTAATGATACGCTCCTTTTGCACTTGGAAGTCAGAATTTCGATGTGAGTATCCCCTGAAGTCAGGTATCAGACTGTTTATTATCCCCAGTATACCTGTCTAATGAATGATTATAGATAGTCAGAAAGAAAAAGTTGACTGAGGGTTCACAGGGTACCACGTTTGCTCGATTTCCATTAGAGCACAGAGTGGAAGAAGGATCAACTGTATTTTCAGACACAATTAAAGAAACATTTAGGATGGAGCAGAAAATCACCACCGATTTTCCACACCACCGTGACATCACTACTGAGTAACAGCTTCTTCCATGTGCCCGTCACCTGACCAGCGACCACCCTTTATACTCTGACACCGTAAACTTCAAAAGGCCAAACAGCAAAAGATGCCAACAGCAGCAGGAGCCAGAAAAGGCAAATAGTGGCAATCGGGCAAAATTATTTCACCAGGCATTGCAACATTATGCTGGAGTTTGTACTTTATTTAACACAGAGTCAGTATGGGGGGAACTGAAACTTAACCGTGAATACAAAGCAGTTAAATGAAGAACTGAAGGCTAAAGTGTCCTAAATGTTTGCATTAAATAATCCGTGAAGGAAGTGAGACGAATGAACATGAACTTCTCTCTTACCTCCTCCCCTTCCTCAATATGATAATCCTTCCTGGTGTTTGGACCTCCAACAAACATGACATTCAGCTGAGAAAAGTGCCTGACAGAAAAGGGAATTAAAGACAATAGCAGCTCATTATATGTCCTCAAATGCTGCAAAGAAAAACCCACTGTAACAACACACCTTTGGAATGATGTGGTTAATATGAAAGAGAAACTATACTTACATGAGTTTGTTGCACACTGGTGGGAGAAAAGCATTCTGATTCTCCGAAATCCAGTTTTCCACATTGACAACGCTGGTCATGTTTGACACTGATGTGGCTTCTTGCTGCAGTATGAAACCTGTCTGACCCGCCTGCTGCTCTGACAATCTGAGTTTAAACAATCTGACTCACTTTCAAAGTCCAAAATACAGAAGTGGGGGAGGAGTTCAGTGTCGTACACAGGTTAAAGGTTTTTCTAATACGTTGTGTCACACTGCAGCGACTCTGCAGACCTACAGGGATTCTTTATTATGAAGACAGGCTGCTGACAGCCACCGGGCATCTCCTGGAAAGACGGACCATGATTTGTCTGACAGGGAGACACATGTCTCCTCTCACAGCGATGGACTAATATCAGAATTAGAATCAATAGAACAACCAGACAAATGATTAAAATAGCAGAGATTATGGATGTATCTGAGATTTAAAACAAGCTTAAAAACTCTGTTTTGCTAAATATTTTTATTTAGCCTACAATATATCTTTTGATGTAAATACATAGAGCACATTAAAGTTTTAACCAAATATTGATGAAATATTTGTTTTGAAAACACAGTTGAGCAAAGAATAAACTAAACCGTTTAAAAAGAAATACCATATTTGAAGTGAAACATTGTCCTTAAAGGGATAGTCCACCCAAAATTCAGTCATTATCTACTCACCTACATGCTGACTGAAGGTCAGATTTAGTTTTCTAGTCCACAAAACACTGCTGGATTTTCACAGGAAAACAGTGTTGGAGAATCTCCCAAACAGTTGTAGTGAATGGTGATCAGTTGTCAAATGTGAAAACAACTAATACTGCTTGTCTGTTGTAATCCAAGTCTCCTAAAGCCCCGACATGCCAAGTTGACTTGAATGATGTCGTTTACACCATGTTTTTAGCCTAAATCTTAAAGCCACATTCATGAGGGCGTGCACACTGGGTCTGTCTGAACTGGGTGTGACGGTGTGCAAACTGCATGTTGGGGCTTTAGGAGACTTGGATTACACCTTCATGTTTTTTTTTTTTTCATTTGAAAACTGGTCACCATTCACTTAAACTGAGATTCTGAGATTCTGCAAACTCCAGCTGTGCTTGACGATGAATAATGACTGAATTTTCAATTTTGGGTGAACTATACCTTTATTAAACAACTATCCATTGTCACATGCCTGCATCATGTGTGCAGTATCATGACTGAGCATCAAAATGCATTTATATATTTCGATATTTATTTCACACCAGGTGTAATAACTTAAACCGTACACTAGGTGAAGCTGTTTGACCTAGAGAGGTTTAGATATTTTTGGCTGTGGGTTCTTCAGAATTTTATCACCAACATTTTTACTTTTGTAAGTGTTTTAAGTTTAAACAGATACAAATTTTCCAGTTTTACACATCTGATGTGATCGCCTCAGTTTTTTCAGAAGGTGTGTAAACCACATCTCCTCCGTGATGCAGTCTGTAAGTCACTTCCTCAAAGGTCAAGGATTCAAATCCACATGTGACCAAGTCCTGCTTCTCAACAATGTGACAACCTCTGCATGACTGTGTGCTGTAAGTGTCCTATCAATGCTTGTTTCTTACAAGCATCCAAATACCTACAGTCTGATCCCGTGCATTGCTGCTTGCAGCTATATTTGTACATGCTTTGGTTAACTTTGAAAGAGTTTATATAACATTAAACAGAACTGGAACTTCTCCCAGGTGGAATCACTCAAATATTGCAATGATGCAGAAATCATAACTGCTCCACTTCCAATCAGGGGCAGAGCAATAGCATATTTAAACTCTTTTATTTTGTGGAGGCTAATATGCAACATCGTAGGCAGCAGCCAAGGGACTGTATTGAATATTTACTAAGTGGTATAAACCAACAAAAATTCCCAGTGTTAATCAATTTATTTTCCATACTATTCTATATTATACCTATACTATACTGTACGAGTTGACATTTCTTTTAAAGACACAATAGTTTATCAGGTAAACAGTAAAATTATTCACAGAACCTCTATTTTTCTATACTTGGAGACCCTGTGATTAACAGCATAAGGCTGCTCACAAGAACAAAAGGGTTGCATGTCTGGTTTACATTATGTACACAGACCAGTGGAAATATTAGTTTTTATACTTTGTAAAAGAATTGTTGCATATATAAGTATTGGATTTTCAGAAAGTTTAACTAAAATTAAATTATATCCTGATAGTGATTTAGTTATATTAAATTATAGCCCAACGGTGAATATTCTCCCAACATAAAATACTAAACTAATAGTTTCTAGTTCTGTTGTGCAGGTATGGTGGCTGCTAGCTGAGTTGGGCTTGGTATAGAAGGGAATCCCAGACCCGCGAATGATCTCGCGAGAGTAAGTATTTTAAACCTAATTATGAGCTTTCTTTTAACCCTATATAAATTTTTTCTGTTCCTAAACCTATTCAGGTGTTAACCACAGTGTTTAAAAATAATGAAATATAATTAGTTTGTACAACGTGTAAGAAGAAGAAATAATCCATAAAATCTCGCGATAGTTTCACAAATCTAGGGTTCCATTCTAGACGCGACCTTGGGCTTGGGCTCAGGCCTTGGTCACGTGATTTGTGGCTGCCTCCTCCTGACGTTCGTTGCTCGGCGTGCTACACGCGCAGACTTTGTCCCAAGAAACGCCGTTACATTTGTAGTTTTGAATATTAAAAAAGGGCCTAACAGCAATTAAACGCGTCTAGCTGCTAGCATCAACGAACATCCGGCGCGTTTTGTAAATAAGTTAGATATGTATTTTCTCTCAGGATGTCGAGCTGATACGTTATGTTATAAGAAGTGATTCCGGTTCAGTGGGAAGGTTTGAACTGCTCTCTGAAAAGTGACCATTGTTGTAATCAGGTCGAGGCTGTTATCATTTCCACTTGCTGACTTTCTTAGTTTTTTACGGGTTTACAGCAGAAAAAACAGTGCAAGCTTTTTAAGAGTGTCATGAAAGAAATGTCAAGGTAAGTCATGCATGTGGCACATTTTCCATTTATAAGCGTTTTTATTTACGTTTAAGAGAGTCCTAAAGAATAGGCTAAAAGCTAGCGTTAGCCAACTGTCACAACAACCAAACAAGGCCCGCAGCCACCGTCCGTTGGCTTAGCTCAGCTCGCCTCTTTGTTGTTTGGTAACTATATTCCGGATATGCATAACAAATTGAACAGGCTTCACTCATTTTGTTTAACAATTAACCAACTATTCAATATGTTAAACGGGGAAGCGAGTCATTAGTTAAACCAATATTTCCGTAGCAGCTAGCTAACGTTTGCTAACTTGCTAAATTAGCCAGTTAGTTAGCGCCTCAACCTGTTTGTAGCCTCTCGGCTAACGTTTGTCCGCCGCCAGCTGCGGTTGCATACAAACACATTTCAGACACATTAATTTAGGTAAAGTCTGCATAAAGATTTTACATTATATACACCCATGGAGTCATTATTACACTTCTTGTTTAAAGTATGTATAGAAGCGCATTGCTGTCATACTATGAAGCTAATCCCCAGTGTTTACACATGGGTTCGCGGTAACAGAAAGGAGTGGAACAGACACCGATAAATATATTACAGATGTTGACTGTGGCTAATTAATATCGATTTGTCAGTTTGCGTTTCTTTTCATCATTTAAGACAGGGGTTGAGTGACCATGGCAGGAAGAAATGAACGTAGTGTCGTGAAGTGTTGTTGTGTAGTAGCTGTCATTTCATGTTTTGTGCCTTGTTCCCTCGCAGCACCATGCCTGGTGGGCAGCAGCCTCAGAAACACTACGGCATCACCTCTGCCATTAGCCTTGCACCCCCACGAGAAATAGACCACCAGTACACCAAGAAACTCTGTGATGCTATGAAACCTTTTGGGGTGTTTGAAGATGAAGAGGAATTGAACCATAGGTGAGGAACAGCAACTGCTATTGTATCATTCTGTTAATCACAACACCGTTATTGAGCGTCTCGATTTCATGTGTGTCATTGCAGCAGTCACAGCTGCACATATAACATCCATCACCCACACCCATCATGTACTATAATTAGGGATACACGATAAATATCAGGGCCAGTAAATTATTGGCTGATATTGGCCTATTGAGCTATATTGGTCTTTGGGTTGGGCAATATATTGATATTATATTGTATCATGATTTTAAACTAGATATCATGGTAAATTTATGAAGCCATAATATTGTGATAAGGTATAAATGTTGTCTTTTCCTGATTTCAAAGGTTGCATGACAGTAAAGTGTCATGATTTTCTGAACTTAGAAAACTGTTCTAGCTTTTCTGTTATTTCCTTTTACCCACTTAGACGTTGTATCTGCATTACTGGTGATTATTTATCAAAAAGTTTCTTTGGGTTAATATTTTGTGAAGGCACCAATAGTCATACCTACAACAGTGTCTCAATATGAAGGTATTTGGTAAAAAATATTGTAATATTTACTCTTTTTATCACTTCAGCTGCTTCCACTGCTTAGAACAAGTCATCAGTCACAACCTTCTAGATCAATAATTATCGATATCAGACAATATGAAACTGCGCTATTGTGATTGCTGTTTTTCAGCTTCATCGCTCAAGCCTAATTGGTCTATATCAGTATTGGCGTATACTAGCCGATAAATATTGCCTATTCTAACATCTGATTTTGACTAATTGTCAGGGTATTTAATTAGAATTTTTAGGAAAATGCTCAATTAAAGCCAAAGTTATGCTCAATTAAAGCCAAAGTATATTTGAAGTTTTTTTATATGCTTAACTGAACATTTGTACAGGTTATATGAGCTACTTTTTAAATATAAAAGTGAGAAAATTTTAGTCATTTTATCAGTGTGGGCAATGACAAGCAGATAATTATTGTCATCCGCTGACAGTAATCCATATTGTTCATCTCTAAATATAAGGCACCTGCACTTCTCTGGTAGTCTCAACAAAAACAGAAATTTAGCATTTATTGTAAGGTTGTTGTTGTTGTACTGTATTTTGTGTGTTCATGTCTTTGTGGTAACTAAATGTGCTCGGGATTGACCAGTTATCAGTCCTGATATTCAGCATTTTTATCTGTATCTCACCTGATGTTCTTTTAAAAAAAACCCATCGGAGATTAATTAATTAAAGAATACTCTGATGCAGCTGCCTCTCCCTCTGTGTAGTCACCATGCTGTGGTTTCACTCAATATATCACTATCTGATTGATTACATGTCATGATTAATAGACTGTTGTCACTTCAAACGTGCTTAAAGGCATTAATGTTTTGTGTTGCAGTTTGCATTATTCTAAAATTTGACACCAAGATTTTTACACCAAGTGTATATTGGTTTCAAATATCAGTTCCTTTGAATACTAATAATCTGTTTTTGCCATGAAAAAAAAAAAATCTCAACCCTTAAAATGCATGTCTTGATACTTGAATGCACATTCTTATAACAGCTGAATTTGGGAATATAGGTGATTTATTTCTATTGTGTTTATTGTCACTATTGGGGTTCGGCAATATACCAACATATCTATCGTGATATGAGAATGTATATAGTGTTAGGTTTAGGGTATTGTTAATATCGTGATATGGCACATGTGTTGTCTTCTCCTGGTTTTAAAGGCTGTATTATAGTAAAGAGGTGTAATTTCCTGAACTTAACAGATTGTTGTAGTTGTTCGATTATTTGTCCCTACACACTTACTCATTACATCCACATTACTGATGATTATCCAAAAATCTCATTATGTTAACACTTTGTGAAAGCACCAATAGCCTAAAAATATCATTGTCATACTGATCAAGGATATCGTGATATTTGATTTTGCCCAGCCCTACTTTATATACTGTTGGGTAGTTTAATCTACATTAAAGCATCGTATTCCACAAGATTGTCACTATTAAGATTTTATGGTATGTAAATATGTATGTCAATATATATTGTATATTGTGTCATAACTTAAAAATAGGGAGATTATTTATACGCCATGTTATCCTGCTCTACTCACTATATGTGCAAGAGGTGGGTTGTGAATGAAGCACCTGCTAAAACTCTTATCTCCTTTCAGGCTTGCAGTTCTCGGGAAGTTGAATAACTTTGTGAAAGAATGGATTGCAGAGATCAGTGAATTAAAGGTAGGTTCTGTTGTGGTGTTGAATGCCTTCCAACTAAAAGCTGTGATTTATGATGTATTATTGACTCAGCAATGATAAGTATCAAATCGGAGACAGTACAGCTTGCCGTTGTAATGCTGTAAAGAGGAAAAATGTACTGACCTCACTGTATATGCTATCTCCTTTTCAGAACCTTCCACCATCAGCTATAAGTTGTGTTGGGGGCAAGATATTTACATTTGGGTCTTACCGACTTGGAGTGCACACAAAAGGTATGAGTAGTTGATAAATTATTATTTATCAACTATTATTGTAGTTATTCATTCACTGCAGCCACATCATCAATCAAATCATTACTTTATGCCAGATGATTGTCTGACCACCTTAAACTAGTTGACAACATCTGTACCATGTTATTGGCTGTACTGATGTTGGAAAGGAGCAAAGAGACACAGAGGTAACAGAACGTTACTGCCACACAGCACTCGACTCTTTCTGAGCAGGCATGCGTCATTGTTTTTGAAAAGCTCAGTTCACCCTGACCACACTAAAGCATGAGGCCGGCATTGTCATATTCCTCTGCTATTGAGAGCATTTTTGAAAAGACTAGGTTTGGGGTCTGAAAGCCATGTAAACACTGGCCTACTATAGACTGGATGTGTTAGTGTGAACGTGGTCTGAGTGCCTCCTTGCTTTAAACAAAAATTTAATTTGAAAATTTAGAAATGAAAAATATACACGTATGATTGGGGCGGGTGAAAAAAATCTGTACATAGTATATTTTCTGTCAGTGTTGTGTCACTACATGTATGTCAAGTACAAACATTTTACACTAGAAAATATTAATATTGCAAATAGAAATTAAGATTTTGGTACTACATTACTAAAATCAGTTGCTTTTTCAGTCGGATCATGATCAGTGGGATTGGTTTGTCGGCTTGCTCGGCGATCAAATATTTAGCTGCAGTGGAGGTGAAATGAACAGACTGAAAACTCTTATTAGATAAAACAGATGTTGACAAAGTTTTCTTTGGGGACACAATACTGTCCAGCTTACTGATAATGAAAGTGCAAAGTGAAGCATGGCAGTTACTTTGCACTTTTATTATCAGTAACCTGGACAGTCATTGCTTTATGTACATCTAATTATTGGCCCTATTCTTGAAGAGCACCTGATTTTATTTTATTTATTTATTCACCAGCACTTTTCTTACCCAGTACAGCAGTCTCTGTTTTTAATTCTTAAATGGCAATGTATTGTGATTTATGTTATGACAGTTCTGAATGTTTGAAATCACATCGTAACCTAAGTAGCGGTCCATGGACCCCGAGGGGTCCGTGGCACTCTGCCGGGGGGTCTGTGAAAAGTTTTCAGATTGATTCAAGTTATGACCTAAAAAATACATTGAAAATATTTTGAGTATATTTTTTACAAAAGACTTTATATTTCAACAAATACTTTAATTTTAAAATCTAAAATAATTCATAGATTACATACTGTGTCAACCTTCTTTACTGAGACAAAAAAGTTTTGAGCCTCTGCACTAGAGGTCATCGGTGTCTTGCAACAGCTATGATTTGTGGTTTTACTTGCTAAAAACTATCTAACCCCATAATATTTTCCAGGCTGGGACTGACAAAAGCAGAGCAAGTATTTGTCAGTCAGGGTCACCAGTCATAAAAATATTCAAGTTGTTGAACCTCACTGTAGCTGCTCTACTTCTTGTTTATCCATTATGTTTTATCACATGAACTCTCTATAGCTTTGAATGCAACTTTGTTCATTGTGCTTATCAGATTATTACTGAAGTCACCAAACATTTAATCTGCAGGGCAACACTGATTACAGTTACTGTTTCTTCTAGGAGCTGATATTGATGCCTTATGTGTGGCTCCACGCCATGTAGAGAGAACTGACTTTTTCCAGTCATTCTTTGAGAAATTGAAACAGCATGAAGAGATCAAAGACCTGAGGGTGAGTCTCTGCGGCATGTTGTCATTAAAGCACAGGGTAGTAAACTAACTTTAGGCTTCTATGAGAAAAGTCCCACAGTCTCGAGCCTCTAGTCATTTAGAGGGGAATCACCGTGTTTCTCCTTTTCTTAATGAACGAAGCCCCTATTTTATCCCAGATCTTAAAAATTCAGTTGGTTCAATCAAAGGCTTTTCAGTGAAAGAGGTGCAACAATAACAGAATATTGCATCACTGCTCCTGTGGGACATTTCTGTTTAGGAGAGCTGAGTTCACTGTACTGGGATTGCAGAACTATTCCTAACACTGGTATAGATTGTTGGATGTGGCTGAGCAGAACTTCACTTTTGCTGAATAGGTAGAGGAGTAAGAAGGCACTACACCAGAGTGAGTAATAATGTAATAACTCTCAGCAGATGAGCAATTCCCAGGAGCATTGCTTATTGTAAACGGTGTTAATTTCCCAATGTATTTTGTATTCAGTAAACAATACACAGGATGAGAAAGTGTGTACACTCCTTTGTTTGTTGTTACACTAAATTATATTAATAAAATATCAAATTGGCTGCTATTTGTTGTGTTTACTTGCAGTAAAAAAAAATCTTTGGATTTGGAATATCTGCAGATGTAACAGTTACTTTATATGTTGCAACTAGCTAAATTCCCTATCAGCAAATTGCAAAGACTGTAAGTGGCTCACATTCCATACTATGCTCACATTTTCTTATTTGGAACCCGAGCTCATTTAAGTCTGTCAGCTGTGTCCAAACATTTTCAAAACACTGTAGGTTTCATTCTGAAGGAGTAGCATATTGTCCTCATTACTTAAAATGTCTGTTCTTGACCTTGTCTGTCACCTGTTGTTCATGTGATGTTAATTTCAGTCTTTGAGTCGCTGAAAATGTCAGTTAAGCCCTTTGACTTCACCAAGTCTTAGAGTTGTTGGTAATAATATCTTTTTTTGGTTGATTTTTCCAGGCTGTCGAGGACGCATTTGTACCCGTGATAAAATTCAAATTTGATGGAATAGAGGTAGGTGACATTGACATGCCTACATATAGGCGTGTTGCTACTTGGAAATGACGTTAGTTACCATTTTGACAAAGCCTTTTAATAGGTCATATGACTCTGAGAATTAATGTGTTCAGCTCACTTCTTTGTTTTGTTTCTGTCTCTGTCGGAGTAGATTGATCTGCTTTTTGCCAGACTGGCCTTACAGTCCATTCCAGACAACCTGGACCTGAGGGGGGACTCCATCCTGAGAAACTTGGACATTCGGTGTATCCGCAGCCTTAATGGTATGCTACATGGCCTCTGTTGTGTACAGTACATACAGAAGAGAAGTTGATTTTAACTTGACGCCTGATTTTTGTTGATGTTTCTCATGTGTTTTCTTGCAGGCTGTCGAGTGACTGATGAAATTTTGTACCTGGTGCCAAACAAAGAAAACTTCAGGCTGACACTGAGAGCCATCAAACTTTGGGCGAAACGTAAGTGAACTCAAATGGTCTTCTAATGTAGGATGCACTTTTTTTTCCATTTTCTTTATTTTTGTGTCTGCTTCCAGGGGTCATATTCAATCGTTGTCACATTTAAAGAGCTAATCTATGAAAAACAAACGCTCTAAAAAGTGTAGAGTTAAAGATGTGTACCTCCTTCAGTTGTTGTCTCAGATTAGAGTTTAGTCTGTACTTCACAAATCAGCGATGTGCTTGTCTTTTGGATGAGAGCAATATTTAAAGAAGTCACTGTCTGATTGTGATGTGTCCTGTGCCTGCAGGCCGTGGGATCTACTCCAACATGCTGGGGTTTCTGGGTGGAGTGTCATGGGCCATGCTCGTGGCCAGGACCTGCCAGCTGTATCCAAACGCTGTGGCTGCTACACTGGTCCACAAGTTCTTCTTGGTGTTTTCCAAATGGTGAGAATAACACCCTTGTCCACTTGGTGGCAGTATTTCACAGCTTTGTGCAATGTCAGTTGTGTTTCAGTTTTCACACATTTCACTAGATTTGACATTTCCATCCAACAGGGAGTGGCCAAATCCCGTGCTACTGAAACAGCCTGAGGACAGTAATCTGAATTTACCTGTGTGGGATCCTAGAGTGAGTATGACACTGGTGTTTTCCTTCCATATATTCATAATGTTGTTAAACTTTGAATGTGTATCGGTGTGCACACACAGTAAATCCATCTGGACAGAGTTGATCTGCTGTGTTGTGAAAAATTAGTTGGTGTTTTAAAGTTAGCTCAACAGATGGCATGAAGGTACATTTACTTTCTCGTATTTCATGTCTCCTCATTCCTCTGTCCTCATGTGACCCGGAAATTGATCGGGTTCCCCATATGAGTTCCAATGCCCTTTTCTCTGCTTGGAGGAGGCTTCACAGAACAGCTGAAGCAAGGAACACTTCCTACGTGGATGTCTATTATCAGGCAGACAGCCTATCCATAAAATGCTTTAGGAATCAAATAACACGACAGATCTGACATTTGCTTAAAACAAATCAGTACAACACTGCAGCCAGAAACCTGTGTGGACAGACCAATAACAGTACTGAGTGTATAGTGCAGTAAATATTTAAGAACACCTCTACACACTCTTCTTTTAAACTGTCCATTTGAATTATTTCCCATGGCTTGGATGTATTTGTTTTGACTTAGGTTTTCTTTTTACTGTTTTTCATAATATCTTAAATTTGGTCTTGATGGTCCATGGTCCATGGTCTTAATTAAAAACATTCTAGCTGTTGTAACTTCTGTGTCATGTTTGTGGTGTTCTTCAGCAATAAACACATTTTACTTATCTATTGGTGTCATTTCCATTCAGTCACAGTTAGGCCAACAATCACCGTGAGCTCTAGACAGAACTTTATAAATTCCCAAATGTTTTGGCTGCTTTACTTCTGTTTATTAGGGATGCCCTAACTGTGAAGTTCTTGGCCGACTCAAATAGCCAATGTTAATACCTATATTTTTTGTTGCTGTTATTTATCCCACTTTTTTGCCAAGGAAACAAAGAAATCTTTATTATAAGAAATTATGTTTACAGTTTTACATTCATTCAGTCCTTATTTACATTATGTTTGAAAGAAGACATCGTACATCATACCAGAGTTGTGTTGTGAGTTGTGTTGTGACTTCTTCTCTGAATCAGCAGCTAGACGTGCCAGCTAGCCACTGTCTTAATCTGACCGTTAATAACCAAAACCTCATTTAATCAGCACAGAATTAATGTGGCACAACCGATCAGCATCGTCATAGCCATTGATGAATGTTATTGTATTTGCTGACAGTAGTCAGCAAGGTAAATATCTACCAATACTGATGTTCAGCCAGTATTTTGGTGAAAGTTTCCAAACACAATAGACAAATATTTGCATGTTAAAGGCTTTGCTGCTGGCAGAAATGCTTAAAATTGCATGTTTCAAACAGCTCTTCAAAATAGTCTGTATTTTCACCTCTAAATAGCTCTTGGTGGTAGGAGGGAATTCTCACATAGTTCCCTTTTTAATACAGAGACGCTGCACAAGGTCATTGAAAGGCTATCGTCTAGTGTAAAACAGATTCATTAAGAATGCAATATACTCACAAATTTAATTGTTTTTTTGTCTCATTTGTACACCAGTCTAAATACAGGTGTGTTATGTTGTGTTGGTGGTTGTAGAGTAATTCATATTGAGGCTCAGTGTGTGCATGTAATATTTAAAAATATTTTTGTTACATTGGAGAACATCAAACTTAACTAAAATTACTGTAATAGCACAAACTGTGTTGTCTCACTGTTGTAATCATTACGTTAGTGATTGATGCTATTGATCCAGCTGTGCAGCCTTCATCACTAACTGACAGTTCACTTCACATGATGTTTGAGAGGGAAGCACATCTCTTTCACAATATGCCCTTAATTCTTCCGTCGTCGTGTCACTTGTGGAAAAAATGCAAATGAGGGAAACAAGAAGGCAGTAAAGTGAATTGGGATGTACCCTGTGGGATGTGATGCCTTTCGGTGTGTGGGTGTGATGGTGCCCTACTCCATCAGTTTGGTGGGTGGAGTGTGCTGTGTTGGTGTGTTAGTACAGGCTCTCAGATCTGCTATGAAACCAATCTTGGTCCCGGTTTCTATTTTTTTTTATTTATTTTTTTAAGGTCAACCCCTCTGACAGATACCACCTGATGCCCATCATCACACCTGCCTATCCCCAGCAGAACTCCACGTACAACGTCTCCACATCAACACGAACCATCATGAGTGAGGAGTTCAAATACGGTACGACAGAATGCATGAATGAAACGACACTGAAAGATTTAATATCTGTTCACCTGGTTTTCAAGTTCTTTTTAGATAAAGATATAAAATAAGTTGGATATTGTCTCAGCCAAGTCTGCTTACAGACAGATGAAACGTTTTGAAACGTGAAACTTTGTGTTTTCCTTTAGTTTGTCACCCTTATGTAGAATTCTTTAACAATTTAGTTTTGTTTAATTTAGGTTTTTTTATGGCACAATAACATCTGAATGTGATAAAGAAGTGAAACGATCATTTTGAGTGTATGTGTATAAATATGTGATTTACCACAGCTGTGAGATGCCAGAAAAGCTTGAAAATGCACCTTGAAAATTCTTGAAAAGCTGCAAAGGTGTAGGAAGGCTGTAATACTAACAGTACATCTCTGATCATCTTAACCTGAGTTAACACTTCTCAGAGTATGTCTTTGATTTTTGTGTTAAGGCTGATCAATATGTCTTTGACCCTGGTGTGAACAGGCCTCAGCGTCACAGATGAGATTCTTCAGGGAAAGGCAGAATGGCCCAAACTCTTTGAGCCACCCAACTTTTTCCAAAAGTACAAGTAAGTGTTGCATTTGTCAGATAAAAGATGTAAGGATGAAACATTCTGTTAACCAAAGCAAGATGAAATAAAATTGGAAGCAACAATGACCGGGATTCATATTGATATTGCAGCACTCTGAATACATCTGGATTTTCAGGTTAATATCTCGATTTGTTCATGAGTCATTATACATATTTTGAAAATTAGTTATTTGGTATGAATTGTTTGGCTCCTAATTTTTGGGACAATTGGGCCAGCGGTCACTAACAAGTTTTTGAAAATAGGATTTTGAGAAAATTGAGATATGGTCAGAATTTGACATTTTCAAAGTGGAAGACCATTTGAGAAGATGAAGATGAGATGCAGATGAACTGAAAGATTAAAATGGTGAAAGAAGTTTGAGTCTATACAATGCTGTTCTTCTCACAGTTTTTGCTGCACAAACACTTTAATTGAAGAAAAGAGAATCTGAACAGAAACGGTAGCGATCTGCAGCAAGTGACACTGCTTGGACTCCAATTAAAACTTAAAGAGGTGCATGTGTCTCAGATTTTCTGTATCTGCTTTACTGTTTCCTTGCTTAGAACTAAGAGCACAGTTGTGTGCATTTGATTCACAAATTTTTAAAATCTGTATCATGTAAAGGTTTGTGGAAATGAGTTGGTTGTGTGACAATAACACTGTTGGCAGGCCATCGACAGTGTTTGTGCAGTTAAAACTAAAACCGGATGATGCAAGTTTTTTTTCCAACCAACTTATTGTTTTCACTTTTTGGGTTTGGGCAGATTTGACTCATCGTAACTGTGGTCAGTTTGGTCGACTCATTTTGTTTATGAAAAGTTCCTCCCACACTCGTCTGATTTTCTGTCTTGTGCTGCAGGCATTACATCGTTCTGACTGCCAGTGCGTCCACAGAAGAAAACCACTTAGAATGGTGAGTGTCCCTGAACCAGATAGCCAGTACGTCTGTAAGGTTAAATCATAAAAAACCACCTTCAACCTCCATCGTGTTTATTTGCACCAGTACATTTTGACTCAGAACAACTGATTCGCCATTCCTGAGTCTTTTTGTGTAAATTTCTTTGAATATATGAAGTCGTAGAGTCTGGAACAGAACTGCAGTCATGTTTGTAGATAACTTTTATTAACAGCCTCTCTGAAAAATCATTCTCATGTTTGTCCTCAGGATCGGTCTGGTGGAGTCAAAGATCCGTGTTCTGGTGGGAAACCTGGAGAGGAATGAGTACATCACCCTCGCTCATGTCAACCCCCAGTCCTTCCCCGGCTCCAAAGAGAACCGCAACGAGTGAGTCCAGTTTTACTCATACTTTACAAACAGCTCAGAGAGAAAGTTCTGGATTAGTGAAACCGAATCCTGCTAATCGTTAAGCAGATAATTTTTTGGGTCACTCAACATTTTTATTTTAGTTTCAAAGGAGAAAAAGCAAAAACAGCCGAGTTCAGGAAATGCATTTTTGCAATTTATTTAAATTTCATTTTGAATGTTTGAATAGTGCTGACTGATCAAAAATTCTGCTGTGTGTGGAAAACATTCATATAAAAAGAAGTAGAAGCATTGCATAACTGAGTCATGTTGTGGGCTGTTTATTTCTCTCTGCATGAGAGGAGACTGTTTGTTTTAGTTTGAGCATGATGTTTTTAACATGGCAGGTTAAACAAAGGCCATCCATACAAACATGTTATTAACAATTTAGTTTTTTTGGAGATGGAAAAAGACAGCATCAGGTTGATATCGGCAGATTCTCAATGTTTTGGTATCATTAAGACGAAGTATCGAGCCATTAAATCATTATTGGAGAGTGTCTTATTAAAATGGCACATGGAGTTCGTTAACTATGGTCTGAAACCAGCAAAAATAAACATGAGCTAACTTCATTTTGCTGTTTTGTGTTTTTGTGTAACAGGAACGACTTTGTGTCCATGTGGTTCATCGGCATCATATTCAAGAAAGTGGAGAATGCAGAGAGTGTGAACATCGACCTGACGTACGACATCCAGTCCTTCACAGACACCGGTAGGTCCCGCTGCATCCCTCCCTGTTGATGATCATGGAACAACTGAGTCAAACGTGCTGTTATACTGTAGACTGCAAGTGTATAAAATGACTAAACGGTAGGACAATTCATGTGATGATCAGCCATTTAAAATAACTACAGCAACATCCTGTGGTCTGGGACTATTTCTGCTGTTTTGTTTTATTGACAACCACAAAATGAGTCTAATTATCCCACACATTTGTTCTAACCACGTACAATATGACTGTTTTGGTTAGTAAGAAAATAAGGACAGACTGTATGAAACATTTTATTTTTATTTAAAATAACAAATAGAACAAATAATAAAGGTTTTGGGGGGGGGGGCTGAGTTAGCAGTGCCGTTCCATAAATCGCATTTTCATCTTAATCGTTATATAAAAATGCGCAATAAATACATTTTAAAAGACTGAAACCTATCACATTTTGGTGTCCTTTGCGGGCACACTGCTTCTGTCTTCTGTGTCGGACTTTGACAAACTCATACAGGGACGTCATGGTGCATTCAAGTGCACCTCAAAACTGATAAATATATACTCAAATGACCACTAAGGTTCTTTGAAACAGCATAGTTTGTTTTTTCTTATTTTCCTGTTGAAATACACAGGCCGTCATCTGTCTTTACTTTCTTGTTCTTTCACTACGGCATTTTCAATAATTAGTGGCTAAAATCATGTTCCCTGCTTTCATGTCAGAATTCCCTGTTTCTCTGGAAGACAAGACAGTTCCAGGTTTATAAATGCACAAGCGTATCTTAATACCAAAATATTGCCCAGCCTTGTTGGCAGCTCTTCTGTTACTTCAAGAATTATTTTAGAATTTATTCAGCAAGGTTGAATGTGCAAGCATCAGAACAGGAGAAATGGGCACAGTCACCTGGACTGAGAAGAAACCTGTTTGTACATTCATGGCAGTAATCAGTGACATGTTCTCTGCAGTGTACAGACAAGCCAACAACATCAACATGCTGAAGGAGGGGATGAAGATTGAAGCAACACATGTGAAGAAGAAACAGCTCCATCAGTACCTTCCTCCTGAACTAGTGCAGAAGAAGAAGAGGGTGAGAGATCTTCCTGAGCAAGTTGAAACAAAGCCTCAATCTTTTTTTTTTTTTTTTTTTATCCTGGTTATTGTTGTAATATGCTTCCTCTTTGTCTATTGTGTGTTTGTTTACTTCCCCCCTTTTCTTCTTCTATGCAGAGCATAGCTGAGCTGAACCGGAGCTCTAACGGGGGGAGCTCAAAGCGGATCTCTCTGGACAGCAGCCATCTGGACAGCTCCAGAGACACAGACTCAGGAACCCCCTTCAGCTCCCCATCCAGCAAACCCTCCAAGCCTGTGTCCGACACAGATGACAGGTATGATTCACCTCGACACCTCTAGTGTCATTTCTTTTTATTTATATGTTTTTGCATGTAATTGTCAACATATCCTTATTTTCTTTGTCATATATTATCACCAATTACAATGATCAGGTTCAAATCCAGAGTATTATTCTGATTGATGTTTTCTGTCTTCTCTGTATTTAGCAGCGTCAGCCCTCCCAAGCAGCTGTTTGTTGAGAGCTCTCCTGCACCGAGCGCGGCACCGGCTGCTCAGGACCAGGGCATGTCCATCCCTGTCATTGGCTCAAGTGAGTAATTTTTTCAGTGACTATTAGATCAAAATGATCTAATAAAGTCACCTTCCCTTCAAAGAATGGCTGTGTAATATTGAGTAATTGCATGAAGAGCAATATGGTATAATTGACAGCCCCATTACTCAGCCACCATCTCTGTATGTGTCTGGGGTGTAAATCACAAGTTTCATCAAGCAACAATATATTGATTCTTTGGACAATGATAAAATATTTTCTGATTTCACGGTCTGCTGTGACACAGTTTTGATTTGCTCATTTAAGTTTTTCTGGCCCTAAAAGAAAAAAAAAACACCTAAATAATTCTCAGTATTTGTTACAGTTTAACTGCAGTAAATTTTATTTTAATGTGACTCCACTAACCCAGATAAAATAAAACAAGGCTTAATATACCTTGTAGCTCATAGTTTCTGTTCCCGTTTAATTTTCTTGTGTGCCAAATGTCTGGGTTTTTTTGTATCTTTTTTAAATTTGCTTCTCTATATTTTATATTTTTATACTTCTATATTTTTATGTCTGTCTTGCCCTGCGAGAAACGAAAGTTAATTTGTGTGTACGCTGTATGTGGAAATGACGACTCGAACTTATCAGCAACAACATTTAACAAAATTATATAATTCTGCTCAATAATACAAAACAAAACAAATGTTTTTTTGCTGGTCACCATTTCTAGCTTTAAGCCTATGACATGTTACATTGCATAAATTAGTCTAGCAGCCTTGTTTCCCAACAAATTTCATGTATTATTTATATTTTTTCTCACTAAACAGTAGTTTAAATCAGTGCCTCTTCTAACAGAAAACCACAGTTGAATTTCAGCCTGCATGTATGTTTTTGTCAACACAACAGCTAATATTGCCACAGAGAGCAACAAGTTACATCCCTTATATATACATAGGAAATACGAATCAGAATCTTCAAATCTGTTATTTAACAAAAGACATGTTGTTATTAGAAATGTTGAAAGCATTTCCATGAATCGATGTTAAAAGCACTGACAAATCATCCTGATCTATGTCTCCTTCTCATTCTGTAGAGCCTCCAGTTAAAGCGAAGCCTCCGTCTCCACCAGCCAGCAGCACCATCACCACAGTGCTGAGCGGGGATGTGATGCCCAACGCCACCAGCAGCCCCAGAGAGGAGCCCAACGGCCTGGAGGACTCTGTCAACGGAGCTCCCGCCAAGAGACCACACACGCCTACAGAAGAGGACCTGGCCAAGAGGCACAAAGACGCAGAGGTCAGGGAGGCTGTTTTCAAGTCCAGTGTTGTAGACTATTTAAACTTAATGGATTAAGTTGTAACACTGTGCTGTGTTTGCTGTAGGTGGTGTCCAATGATGACTCTGCATTCAAAGAGCCATATCCACCATCCTCTGACTTCCACACACATGGAGAAGGACCCAATATTGTAGGTTTTATTTATTTTGTCTGCCTCTATTAACTGTATAAAGCCAGGTTAAACATAATTAACATTTTTCAATTTTGTCACTCTTCACCCTCAGACCCCACTTTCTGGATCAAAGGCGAAGCCCATTCCAACCATCGATACCTCAAGAACACAGGTAGCGTCTTCTTTGTGAACATTAACTCAATTTTATACCGGAATGATTTGATATTAATTAATGTTGAGTAGTTAATTTCTCTCTGTGGTGGACTTTGATTATATTAAAGCAGTTTTTAAATGAAGTAATTGTGTGGCGTGATCTATGATGTGGATTTCTCCTGCCTCAGAGACTTCCCAGCATGGAGCTGCCAGACGCCTCCTCGCCTCTCCCAGCCAGCAACAGTTGTCGTGTCGTGAAAAATTCCATCAAACTGGCTCTCAACCGCCACAAGTGAGCTTCACCTGTTTTCCCTGCATCATGACATCAGTTGAAACTGGTGGTGTTACTGTTTTGATTTTCTAATGTATTAACTTTATGTTTTGGCTTGTCTGTTTTTAAATTTAATGCAGCATCACACCTCCCAAGCCCCCCGTGTTCGAGGGCACCCTCACCACAGACGCTCCTCCTGCCAGAGAAGAAAAGGGCATGTCCATTCCTGTCATTGGATCAAGTGAGTCTCTAATTCTGTGTGTGTTATGTGAAAATATTCTTGTTTGACGTCTCAGCCGGTGGCTGTGAATCAGGCTGCAGTGGCTGCAGCATAAAGGCAACTGCACTCATCACAGTATGTCTCCTCAAAGACTTTACTTCACTATATATTTACAGAACAAATAGTTATTTGCTGCTATATTAATTGCATAACTTTTAAGGAGGACTGTGACAAAAAGAAATATTAGACTACCTTTTCTAGCTGACTTTAGTATTTTGTGAAAGGTTGAAAAATTCATTATTATTCACAATCACACAGTGAAGTAAGTGATTGGTAAAACATTATCCCCCGCCACCTTAAACTGTCTTTTCTTCAAAAGTTGATATCACTGCTTAACCTGTTGCACTGGTGAGCAGCATCTCACGTTTCAGTAATCCACAACCATGCCTGTAACCATGAACAGTAGACCAGTGACTGATGCTGTACTGAATAGGTCGAAGCTTCATTCCTAACGTTGACATTCAAATGCTCAGTCAACATTTGAATATGCCTATTGAATTTGTTGGTCTTGGTATTTCTGCACAGCCTTTACTAATGTTATTATTGTGTACTGTTTGTTTTGGTTTGTAGGATAGATTTCGACTCATGTGATCCAAACATTTCCAATAATGTCAGTGTCATAAAGTCGAAATGTTTTAGGAAAAAAGCTAGCTGTAAATATGTCCAAAATTAACATGTTTTTATTAAAAGAAATTCTGCTTTAATCCATATCTGTTGGCATTTAGCCTTTAAAAAAAGATATTTTCACAGCAGCCTCTGCCTGCTGCACACAAACCTGTATTAATGGGGCAGTGTAGCAACAGTCTAACAGCACCATAAATCAAATTTATGTTGACAAAACTAAAGGAGGTTGATTCAATTTATAAAACGACTAACTCATTTAATCTCAATCACTTTATTCAAATTGATGATTCTGTTAGTTTTTTTTTCTTAGGGTGACATAAAATCTGAAGACAGATACTCAAAGCTTCTTTCAAAAACCTCCTCTGAAAACGAACCCCTGCCATCAGGAAGAAGACTGTGTGCCAAAGTGCAAATCAAACCACATGAAGCAATCATTTGTTCCAACTTCTATTAAGCTGTGAAACTCTGTTACACCTCAGTACGATAGAGCAATGTGCAGTAAATGCATTTACCACTGTAGCATCTGGATTCTTAAGAGTTTTCTTCTTAAGCGGTTGTGTGGTCAATGTCAAATTTATAATCAAATGTTTTCTGATGATTTATATGATGTGACTGTCAAGCGTTGCACTGAACTAAGGGTGTCACGATAACAGTAATTTAGTAGTTTGAGATTCTCCTCATCCAATTCGATACCACCGCCAAAAATGGGTCTAAAATTCAGCCATTATTATTTTTCTTTGCCACAAAGGTGTTCTGAGGGGGAAGTTTGTTTGTTATGTTTGATACAGTGTTGGGGTTCAGGTTGCCATGTCTGAAAGGTAATGCCAAAGTGCAGGCGTTTCTGCAACTGAACTTTAAAGAGAAGTCCAACTCAAAGTGCAGCAGCAGTTTGAAGTTAGTGATGTGGTGAGAGACAAAATGTTAAGCTACATTATGTCATTTTGATGACAGGACGGTAGCCCAGTAGCAGTGTTTACATCATGTTAGCCTTTAGAGTTAAGCAATTGCAAACATGGTGGAAAATAACTGGCAACACAGCAGCAGCTGTTTAGACTTAAGTAATGGAGTAGTAATGTGTATTTCAAGATAACAAGGAGACACTTTGGATATGTGGTTAATGTAACGTAACATGAAGTGAAACTCACTCACCCACCCTCTGGATGTCTGTGAACTGCTGAGCTCAGTTGGTTAGTCGGAAACGTTTCCTCCTTTCATCTGAAGAGTTTGTCGTTGTTTTCATGCTGGTTATTGAATTGATTATTAATCCCTGGTGATGCACCTCAGACACAGTCACCTACTTCCTCAGATGACTCTGTTTACTGTTTTTCTTTTCAATAAGTTGAGGCTGCAGCTGCACATGTTGGTGTCCTACACATGTAGTTCTTGTTCCACCATGTTTTCTCCTTTTTTTGGCATTTAACATCAGACCTACAGTACTTGCAGGAATGTGCTGTATGCACTGTGTCTGTCAGATTGGGATGCGTGTCAGGTACCTTCTGAGTAGGAAAAAAAAGGAGAACAGTTAGGTATTCAAAATTTTGGCATTGATTTGGCACTGAAGTATCAGATCTTGTGACACGCTTGCACATCTCTGATGTTTTTTATGTGAAACAAATGGCTGTAGCTCTGTGTCCACGACAAACCTCCTCTCAGGGAAAATTAAGTTTGTTTTATTCCAGTAGAATCTGTCAGTCAGTACAGCCCTTCAAATAACTTGAATGTGACTACAATAAAACTTGTCAGAGGACAAAAAATAAATCAAAGTCAGGGGCCAAACTTAACGCTGTTCTCATCCATCTCTTCCTCTCTGTAGAACATGTGGCATCCAAACACACGGCGCCCCCCGTCGGCAGCTCCATCCCCACACTAGTGAGCCGAGGAGCTGACCCACTGAACGGAGCGGCATCCAAGAGACCCCTCTC
The DNA here is from genome assembly GCF_056507025.1 of Lutjanus erythropterus. Taxonomy (NCBI): domain Eukaryota; kingdom Metazoa; phylum Chordata; class Actinopteri; order Lutjaniformes; family Lutjanidae; genus Lutjanus; species Lutjanus erythropterus. The sequence continues at coordinate 4,257,939 of NC_139330.1, forward strand.
CCCGTCTATGGAGGAGCAGGCCAAGAGGCTGAAAGAGACGGAGAAGGCCAGAATCCACATAGCCTGAACACACGCCTACAGACTGGATTCATGCACACACAGAGGTGGGGCTTCACGGTCAAGTCAAACACCGAGACGACGACTTCACACGGGGACGGGGAGTGTGTTCAGGTCGGTCCATCTCAAGTGTGAAGCAGCAGGACGGACACCTCACCTCAAATCTTCAGAGATTATAGATCTGCCAGTGGATAGGTGATTTGGTCAAACCAGATGTTGTCAGCTCCCTCTGTCCCGCTCACAGCCGGAGGGCTTTAACACAACAGTCACGGAGATATCTGACACGAGAACTAAAGCGACGTTTTTTTTTACTCGTCTTCTCCCTCTGTGTTTAAAAATGTGCACAGTACAGATGGAAAATGTGCTGTTTTTCTTTTCATTCTCCCTTTTTTCCAGTCAACATGTTTTAAAACAGCCCAGAACATTTATCAACACTCGCTACACACGATTTGGGTGTATGCAGATGTTTTTCTGTTGTTTTCTTTTTCTCCCAAACAGAAACCTGTACAGTAAATGTTGATGTACATAACTTTTTTGTCTTAAAAAAAAAGCAAAAGATCACTGTTAAGTCTTTTGAGCATTCTATTGTAGTTTTATCTAAAAAGGAAAAAAAAAAAGTTTAAAAAATTGTATTTTTTTTTTTTGTTTTTCTCTATTGCTTGTCCAAAAAAAATATTGTCTCCAGCCCTGGATATTTTTTGTAAACACTGTATAGGTTTGGATACAGTTGCAGGGAGGCTTTATTGAGGGTTTGTTTGGATATGACGGAATCACAACCATCTTTGGACCGCCACGACCACCCACAGAGGACTCCAGGTTAGTATGGGACTTGCAGTGTGTAGGTGATCGTAGACGCCCAGTGACATCAGTGCTTCTCAGGTGCCGGTAAGAGCAAAAAAAAAAAAAAAAATCATTCTGGAAACGTTATGCATTTTCTGGAAGTGAGGAAATGCGTTAATTGTTCAGCTGTTGGAGGAGTTAGTACAGAACATCAAGGGAACCATATCAAAATGCTTCGCTAATCCTTCTGTTCAGTGTAGCTTCAGTGTCACAGTGCCTGTCGTTCGTCCTGGATTAAAAGAAAAAGGTTGACGAGTTTTCTGCTTACTTTTCATGGTGTTGTTGGCATGTTTGACGCAACAAAATGAGCGCTGGACAGTTCAGAAAGTGTGTGAATATCAGTTTTGTGTACGTACCTGTGATTCACCAACTGTCGGACTTAAATTTAGTCCATCAGGAGGGATAACGGACAGCAAAATGAATAGTCTGGGATACTGTTTGACCCCCCCACCAGTCCATCATGATCTGCTCCCAATGAAGCAGGTCCCGGTTGTTTTCGTGTCCATGAGAGGGTTTTGTGGTGCTTAGTGACAAAATGGTTCAAAGCTTTTTGACGCTGGTTTGTTTGTGTGTGTGTGTGTGTGTGTGTGTGTGTGTGCATGCATACATGGTTGACTGTGTGTGAGCGTGCATGCATCGATGGTCATGTTTATGCGTCGAGAGAGAGAGAGACAGAATTCCCTTCATTTTGGGTGTTAACCCTCTGCGCCTCCTGTGGAGGTTCTTAAAAGGCATCTCCTGGGGTCACAGGTGGGGGGTCAGGAGACAACTTATTTTCCTGCCTCGGGCCCCAACCCTCCATCTTTCTGGTCCTCATGAAGCTGGATGACTTTGATTTCAGCACAGAAGAAGATATATGTACACAACAAAGTATAAAGCGACGCTGACAAGGCGGCCTCCTCTCCTTCAGAGCAGGCAGAGAGTTGGGACACAGGCTCTTTTTCCAGCATCAGTTTACCCAACTAAATGTACAGAGAACAGTTTTTTCAAAAGGCATATTCGTCATTATCGGGGGTTTTCTTATCACTTTATTTATATTTGCATATTTGTACCATGTGATCTTTTTTTTAATAGCATTCATAGCAGGTAGGTCTCTTTTGAATGACATCTGCACCACTCTGTTTCAGACAACTCATGTGTTGCTGTTTGGACACATTTAACAAAAAAAACAGGTCATTTAGATGTTTGTTTCTAAAATGTATTGAAAGGGTATTTTTGTATGTGTTTATCACTTCCTTTAAATGAATCTGTACACCCATTAAACCCCTAAAAACTACATTTGAGTCTGTGTTCTTTTGCATTTTTACAATTTCATGTTTGTTGTCAGTTGTGCTGGCAGTTATTGAAGAGTCGTTACTGTGTCAAGTCTGAAATAATTTCCAGAAAATTCTTCTTTTTTTTTAATTTGAACTTTTGACCAAAAAAAGGCGTTCATGAAAACTCAGTGATTGCAATAGTTTTTATATTACAAACAAGAATATTGCTCATTGCTTTTGGGGAAAATGGCACATTTCAATTGGCTTAGTTCTTTTTTTTTCCAAACAGACACAGGTTTTCATTTTGCCTTGTGGTCAGCAAAAACAGCTGGTCAATGTAAACTGAATTGTTCAGTATAACAATTATTATGGCCAAGGAAGATCATTGTTATTGTTACTAACAAGTCCTCACTTGCTAATTATTTCTAACAAGTGGTTATAATGAGAGCATTTTTCATATATAAAAATTGATTGTAATTTTAAGATGATATTTCAGTCTTAAATTAGTTTGTAAGCTGTGTTTATGAGTGGAATAATGCAGTTATGTTCATCAGAGCAGTCACTGCCACAGACTGGGTTGCGACCAACAAGAGATTTTATTTGTCTCAAGAGACAAAACTGGAAGAGATTCTGCAAATTTAAGATTTATATCTGCAGCGCACTTTTCATAAAGTATTTAAAATGTCTATATTGTTTTATGAGAGCCAGTTAATTCCACCTTGACAGAATTTTTTTTTCAAACTTGGCTCAAATGTCCACTTGGACTCAAGGATGAACTGATAAAATTTTGAAGGTCAAAGGTCACTGTGTCCTCATGTCCAGGGTTACCACCTACAGGATTGTTCTGTATTGAAAAATAGTATGCGCCGTCCCTCACTGACCCACCCTGTTTGGAGAAGTATGAAGTCAGAGGACAAGTTGTCCATCACTCAGGGTCATTGTTGCCCTGGTTACAGAGACACAGACACATTTTTTAATACCTTTTGCTTAAGTCCACCTGTAAAAAGAGAGAAGCTGTCAGACACAGAGCTTAATGACAAATAAACTACAAATAAATGAGTTCTGTCAGTGGGAGTGAGGACAAGAAAAACTGAAGTCCAGAGTGGAGACATTTCTGATCTGAAGTTTGAATCCTTAATATAACAGAGTCAACTGTGCTTTACTCTTGTTCAGAGAAGCAGAGGACTTTAAAATTGATGAATAAAAAGCACAAATTGGTGCATAAAAAGTCACCAGACTGCAGGAAATAAAATGAGGGAGGACCCCAACACCCCCTGCCAGGTATGTGTCCCCGTGTCCGGGGGACTTAGGGACGAACTGGTTAGAATTTGGAGGTCAAACACGTGATGGCTCTAATTCAAGAATTCATATTTAATAATACTATTAATAATAATTATGACAAAACTTCACAATAGGATAAAATGATACCATGATGACATTTTTCCTATTTAACATTACTGTTAATAATAATTATGACAAAATTTCACAATAGGATAAAATGATACCATGATGACATTTTATATCCAAAAGGTCAACCTCACAGTGACATCATAATGTTCAGCTCTCTATCTATCCTCTGTCCTCCTCTGTACATGGATGTAAAACGCTGTATGGTTTGTGGAGGCATACAAACACCTGGCACGCTTCAGTCTAAAGGTCAAAAGAATCCGCCTACCAGCACCTCCAAACTCACTTATTAAAAGGTTATACCTTGTTTGTTTAATCTGTGTAAAATCCCCACATTGCTGTTTAACTGGGAACTATTTCTTGGCTCTTATCTCTGTAGGTTTCCTAGCAACTGCTCCCAGCCAAGGAGTAACCCGTCAAGAAGCTTTTCACTCGTAGGTTTTAATACGAGTTAAAGAAACAGGGTAAGCGAGCTTTAAAGGTGCTGGTAGGCTGGTTGTTTCCCCTGTTTCGTCTCATGCAAAGCTAAACTGACCAGCTGATCGCTCGGAGGGTACATATCTTCTCATCTAACTCTCGGCGAGATCTAAACCGTCGTGCATCTCCCAAAATGTCAAACAATTCCTTTTACCAGCGTGGGTTTTTCAAAGAGCGAGTAGTGCCCTATTTTAGGGGTTCTCAACCTTTTGTAATCTAAGACCCACCTCTGTTTGTTCGAAACAATCCAGCATCTCAAATCAATGAAAAATTAAAAATAAACTGTGACAGGATTTCACCACCATTATAAATCCAGACTTAACCCCCCCATGATACAGTGATGCCACCCGGTAACACACCCATTTTTGGCACTTTATATTCACACAATATATCCTTAATTACAGTGTAATACTTAAAAAAAGAGAGACAGGGCCCTGAGGAAACCAATAGGAGTGTTTTAATTTGTCACATGAGGCCATGTTGAATCCCTTTACCTTCCTCACATTGTTCAGCTGCATCATCTCTCTCCGCCAAACTGGTTTGAAAATGTCTTTTTCTGACATTTTACATTCTAGAAAAATGTAGATTCGTATTAGCAGAATAGTAAAGTTTAATTACTCATCAAATAAAGTGCATTAAACTGGTAAAATGTAAATGTTGCCTTCAACATCATTTTAGTTTCCCACCATGACATTTTTGGTGTTGTGTATTTAGATTTATATTTTGTTCAACTAGTATCAGATAAGATTTAAAATGTGCTAACACACTTGAATATTTTGCATTATTAGTGTAATACAGTTTATACTTTTTTCTTCTCTGACCATTGTGGTACAGTGCTGCTTTTGAAACTTTATTCAAACTTTTAATATATATTCATCGAGGGCAAATGTGTTCGGGGTCATATTTCCTCACCACACTCTTTGGAGCTGTGACTGGTTCACGTTTGTCTCCCACCTTTTCGTTAAAAAAAAGTCTGTTTCGTGTCCCTGCGTCTGAGCGAATGTTAGCTAGCTTACCAGTCACGCTTGTCTCTGCCTGATGATGATGAACTGTGATTGGCCTGGTGATAAAACTCTGCTGGCCAATGAAATTATGCATTTTATGTATGTGAATTCTTGAGCATAATTATTTAATAATATTAATTACTTGTTTCAATTCTAATCTACCCATTGCCACATTTACCACTGCCTCTGCAGCCCACTAGAGGGCACTCTGAGGGCCACCAGTGGACCTTAAGGGGTTTATTTTGCAAAATCAATGATTTGATCCAAAATATTAATTTAAAGATGTTTTCAAGGATTAAAAAATGATTTCATTGTGTCTGCAGAGGCTATGAGCCAAACTGTCAAACAACAGTCTGTTCTTCATAGCAGCGGTCTGTTATACAGAAATAACAGCCCTCTGAAGGCTGTAATAAACCAATCAGAATCGAGTATTTGACAAGGCCATGAAATAAAGCGAAATAAACCCTGACATGGTGATGCAGGATCCTGGCATCTTGAATCATCCTGAATGGGTTTATTTCACTTTAATAACCTGCTTTTTGTTCATTATCCTGCTTATTGTACTGTTACTTACCAAAGAAAATTAATAATTTGTTACAAAATCATTCATTCATTCATTCATTCATTTTCTGTAACCTCTTATTCCGTAAGGGTCACGGGCTGCTGGAGCCGATCCCAGCTGACATTGGGTGAGATGTTACAAAATCCTCATATTAAAATGATTTTATGGGTTTAATCAGAGGTGGCAAAAGTGAACACGTGTAAAAGTTTAAATGTACTCAAAGTATAAGGACTTTTCTACAGGCCGTATCTGTGCAAAACTCACTGAACCTCACTTTTTCTTCACAGTCGAGTCTCCCTATTCTCATTTTGTTGTCTTTTCCATAGTTTTTGTCTGGTTACATCATTTTTGTTGTGTTAAGTCTTTTATGTCATTTTTGTCTTGTTACATCTTTCATGCCGTTTTCGACTTTGACCTCTTTTCTCTTGTCATTTTCGTCTTGTTGGGTTTTTTACAGTGTTTTTGTCTTGTCGAGTCTTTTACATCATTTTAGTCTTGTTACTTTTCTTTACGTTGTCACGTCTTTCATGTTGTTTTGGTCTTATTACATCGTCTTTTCTGTGTGTTACTGTTCCATCAACATCAACAGTTCCTACTGTCAGTGTTGAATACATCAGGCATCCATGCATGATGCTGCCTCCCTGCTCCACAGTGAGTTTGCATGATGCATGTGGTGACATGCAGCAGGTTTGCAGTACAACGAACAGCTGCACAGTTTTACATTTCATTTTTTTTTATTCTTTTTTTTTTTTTCCAAACTCAGCCCTGCTGTCGTGTGTTTCCTCTCGGCTCTGTGTGTCTCCCTGCTCTCCCCTCACACAGCCTCTTATATTGCAGGACACACATGCTGGTGAACTCCCCTTAAACCTCACAGCACTCTGAGGCTCAGACAGGCAGTGTAAAGGGGAGGGATCCCTCCCTGAGAGCGGCTGTGAGTAATGCAGCTTCTCATTGGTCAGTTCGGAAAAGTGGGCGTTGATGAGAGGGGAATTCCCCAGTCTCCTCCAACAAAAATTACTTTTCCTGTCCTCTGTCACTCATTCAGCTCGGAGTTCTCCAAGAGACAATACAACCTGTGACACTGCTGAGAGTGTGTGAGTGTGTGTGCATCATGGATGGTGAGTAGAAACACCTTTATTTACTGAATCATAACAAAGGCAGGGTTTAGAATGAGAATAAATGCTGATAATCAAAGCCTGTGATATTCAAAAACATGTTCAGACTCATGAGTAACTTTATTTATTTGAATATCTTGAGCTTAAATGTAGAATAGCAGCACTAATGTTTAATTCTGAAGTGAAATGCTGCTCGGCACTTTGACAACACAGTGAAACTTCCCCCTTGTTGATGATTGACAGTGTTTGTGGAGTCAGTGCCCGTAATTACAGGACAGCTTTAGCAGAGCTGAATGAGCTCACAAAACACTACAGCTGCAATGATTAATCAGCCAGTTGCTTCCATTTTGATAAGCAAATAATCATTTTGAGTCATTTTTTAAAAAGAAAACTGTCCAAATTCTTCGATTTCAGCTTCTTAAATGTTATTATTATTATTGTTGTGACTGTTTGTTGGTTTCTTTAGTCCTCTGTAACAGTAAACTGAATATCTTTTGTGTTGTGGACAAAACAAGACAAGAAAAATATCCAAATTCTGTGATTTCATCTTCTTAAATGTGAAAATTTTCCCCTTTTTCATTCCTCTGTGTCAGTAAATTGATTATCTTTGACGTTTAAGGACGCCACTTGGGGTTTTGGGAAACACTGATCGACATTTTTCACTATTTTCTGGACCAAACAATTATTCAATAAATAGTTTTGAGTCATGTTTTTAAGAAAATTCTTCAGTTTCAGCTTCTTAAATGTGATTATTTTCTGTTTTCTTTATTCCTTTAAAACAGTAAACTGAATATCTCTTGGTTGTACACAAAACAAAACACTTTAGGATGTCAACTAAACAGTAATCAACATTTTTCACCATTTTATGGATCAAACACCCTATCAATTAATCATTTTGAGTCGTATTTTTAAGAAAAAATGTCCAAATTCTCTGATTTCAGCTTCTTATATGAATGTTTTCTGATTTCTTCATGACAGTAAATTGAATATGTGAGAATGTCACCTATATTTCACCATTTCCTGTAATTTTATGGACCAAATAGCTAATGGAGTAATCAAGGAAACAGTTGACAGATTAATTGATAATGAAAATGATCATAAATTGCAGCCCTACTACAAACGTCTGAGTGAAATTCTATGCTGTGCAGTTTTGTATGCAGTTTGCATGTAAACACTTCCTATTTGTCACGTTTTCCTCCTCAGTTCTTCTGCCCTCCATGCTAGGGGACGATCCACACCTCAGTAAGTACATTTTAATTCTCCTGTCTGGTGTCAAAATGAGCTGCTTGTCTCCACAAGCCAAAACTTTTCTAAGAGCCAAACAGCCTGTGAATGTGTTGCACTGTCTTTCACTTCCTCATTTTGTTTTATTGGTAAGCATTGCTTTCTTTTTCAGACCTGTGGTGTGGTGTGTGTGTCTCTTGTGATCATCAACCTTGTAGTTTGTGGTGTGAGAGATCATATATTGTGTTATAAATGTTTGTGAGTGCGTGTGACTTTTGAGATATATCATGTCTAAGTTTTGTCTTTGGAGTGAATGTAGCAGACAAAAAAAGAGGAAGGCAGAACCAGGCTGAGCCGCTTTTATTGGCAAACCTACATTTCTTAATTATGTCAGAAATGTAACAGGACTTGTTTTATACTAGCCGGCCAACATCACATCTGTGTGTCAACGCTACACTTTGGCTGTCATGTCCACTAAAACATTTTTCTGTTGTAAAATGGAAACAGTGCACACCAAAAACAGATGCACTTCCCGGATCAGTTTTAGTTCCTCTCTCTTACAGTCAGGCATCATGTGCTGCAGGTTTTGTTTCATGCAAAAGGATCAAAGTAGAGCGACAAACTTCTTTCATGCTTTGTTTTTTAAATGCAGAGTGTCTGAGATTTGCCTCTTTAGTGAGCTCTGATTTCTTGATTTGCAGTTTAAAAGACTTGTATATGTCTGATCGGGATAAATTTGATGCTGAAAGATTTTAGACCCTTAAGTGAGGATATATAATGTCTATTTCAATGAGAAGAAGAACCACACTCTAAAAGCTTCACTTTTCAAACACATTTTGCATAATTTTAACCAATGTGTAGACCAAAGGTGCCCAAATTCTTTCCAGTGAGGGGTCAAAAATTAAAGCTACTACAAGGAATGATAATATTTTGTTGATTTTGGAGGCACCTGAGGGCAAAAGCAATGGTGTTTCCACCATAATAACCACAAAATATAGCATCAAAAATAAAATTATCTAAATTAAAATCTGCTCCTGCTTCTTTTTAACTGGCTAACTTACAACTCTCTGTAACTTTGCCCAAAGAAATGCAAACACAGACTCTTTTCATCTGATTTCAAGGAGAATCTGCTCAGATGGATGGTCTTCTTTGCTTGTGTAGCTCATATGGAGACATCATTAATAAACTGAGACCTGTACCCAGTGAAAAACTCCTGGTATTAGCTTTAATCTGGATGGAAGGCTGTGGATGTGGATGTGACCCTAAAAACAGAATATAGGATTAGAATTACAGGGTTATTCATCGTTTATCAGTTATAAGCATGCAGAACAGTAATAAAAGGAAGAGAGACTATTAAAGTTAATAGAAACATGATTCAGGACAACCTTATTCTACATTGTCTGTTGTGTTAAAAACATGCAACACAGAGGCTCATAAAACAACTCATGCAAACCAAATAAATAAATATTAATATTTATAAGAAACATGGACTAAAGACAGCATTATGCTGCATTGTTAGACATTAAAACACGCAAAGCAGAAGCAGACATAAAAGCATGCACAGTAAATATAAAATACATCAATCAGTCTGACACAGCAAACCAACAATAACAGACATGCATGCAGGGACAAGAGGGAAGACAGGTGACAGCAGACAGTGAGGGAGTTCAGCTCAGACAGACTTTAATCTGGTTAGCAGTTATTTTATTTATTTGCAGAGTTGATTGTCCAAAAATTCACCCATACACTTTGTTTGGGGATCATAAATCTAAAAGAGAAGACACCTTTCTGACAGACAGTGAATGCAACTCAAGGTGTTTTATATCAAGTTGAACAGCGTGACAAAAATGAGGTTAAAGTGACAACACTGAAGAGTAAATCAATATTGGTTTATTAAGTTTACACTGAGCAGCGTTTAAGTCACACATCAGCACAAAATGCTCCTGGAGCTTTTTTCACAGGCCCTGCACAGTCATTTATCCCTACAGTATCAGTGAGAGATCAGACAGATAAGATGTTTTAATAGAATTTAATAGGGGAGCTGAACAGCACTGAGCTGCACAGTGCAGTAAAATAAATTTGCACTGAACCAGTGGTTATTATTTTACTGAACCAGGCCAGAGTCCATTTTAGATTTAGCAGTGAACATGGGAAGCAGAACAAAAACAGGAAGATGAGGATGAGCTCATCCATTTAAAAACAAAAAAGAGAAATAAAGAAAAATAGTGATTTCATGGTCTGTTCTGTCTCTCCAGTGGCTGAGCCGGAGATCCAGATCTTCGAGCAGCCCAAGCAGAGGGGAATGCGCTTCAGGTACAAGTGTGAAGGCCGCTCTGCAGGAAGCATCCCGGGAGAGAACAGCTCCGACAACAACAGGACCTACCCGAGTCTGCAGGTCAGTCAGTGGAAATTTAAAGAGACACTTCACCCTCAAAATCAAAAATGCACATTTTTCTTCTTACCTGTAGCGCTTTTTAATCCATCTAGATTGTTTTGGTTTGAGTTGCAGAGTTTTGGCCACAGACATGTCTGCTTTCTCTTCAGTGTTATGGAACTAAATGGCACTCAGCCTTTGGTGCATGAAGTGGCAAGATCTGAAAAACTCAACAGCAGTCTCTCTTTTCAGAAATCATGACCCACCTACTGTATCACCACACTAGCTAGCTTAGTGGTGCTACCAAGTAGGTTAGCCGTGGAGGACGTCATTAACGTTTACCAGACGTACCTCATGAGTCGATTAGATTCTGATTCAGAGGGTTACGATACAATCATGAAATGATTCTCAATGCATTTTAATGCATCAAAATTCTGAATGCATGTACGTGATTTATTTTTGCTCACCTGTATGACTTGCTACTTTTAAAACTGGTTTACTGGATGTACTCTGCAGGTTTGCCATTGGTCGCTTGTTTCAAGTGGCACTGCAACATTCACCATCTATGGTTTCAAAGTCCCCTGGAAACAAGAACAACCTCTTAGCTGTTTGTGATTGGTTTAAAGAAGTTTTCTTTCAAGAGAGAATCACGATGCATCTAAGAGTCAATTTTTTCGCTCAGCCCTTATGTTTACGTCCTGCGCTGCCACAAGCATGAGCCTCTCATCCATGAGTAGATGCACGGTACCCTAGTACCCTAGTAGTTCCTAAAACTGCTCACAACAAGGTCTTTGGATTATCTTGAGTAACAGGGTCTTCATTTCTGTATAGAGATGTTGCTGTTGAGTTTTTCAAATGTATTTTTTGGGTGCTTTGAGCATCACAAGCCGAGTGACATCTAGGTCCATTATATTGGACAGAAGGCAGACATCTCTACGGCTGATACCTCCAAAACTCTGCAACTTACGCCAAAACTATATAGATGCATAAATATTACTACAGGTAGGAGGAAAAATATGATTGATTTTGGAGTGACCTGTCCTTTTAATTTCCTCAGCCACAAAGATTAACATGTTTATTTGAATCCGATTGTGTTATTACAGAAAAACACTCAAAGCTCTTTTTCACCTCTGCATGTGTTTTTCTACAGACGTTTGCATGTAAATGTATCAGTATAAACAGTATATCTGCCTGCACAGATCCTGAATTACTGCGGTAAAGGGAAAGTACGCGTTTATTTGGTAACGAAGAACGAGCCATACCGACCGCATCCACACGACCTGGTGGGGAAGGACTGCAAAGACGGATTCTACGAGGCCGAGTTTGGTCCAGACCGCAGAGTGATCGCGTGAGTTCAGAACACCACTCCAGCCAACACCACTCTGACTTCACTGTCACTGTCGTCATCAGAGCGATTATCTCCACAGTCTCAGTCTTAATCAGCATTATCAAAATAGGCAAACACACACACGCACACACACACCACAATGCAATTAATTTGCTCTCTATTAACAGTATTTCACTTTTCAGTTGACGGTTTCGGAAAGCATTGAGTGTAAATCAGTGACCTCTCAGATACAAGAGAAACTCATAGAGCAAATCACACACACACACACACACACACACACACACGCACACGCACACGCACACACACACACACACACACACACACACACACACACACACACACAAAGCATATTTGTCAAACCATGTCTGTGATGAGGATGGCAATATGGGAATTCCCCAAGTGACATCACTCATATTTGCTGTGTGTCTGAGAGAGAAAACAGAGGTTGTGTGTGTGTGTGTGTGTGTGTGTGTGTGTGTGTGTGTGTGTGTGTGTGTGTATTCGTGCATGTGTGTGAGAGTGTGAATGAGTCAGTATCCTTTGGTGTAATTTACAAATCCCTCATGGACTTTTGTAGTAAAATCAGACTAATTTAGACTTTCAGACCTTCGGTGTAATTCAGTGGAATTTGTCCGACAGAGTCAAACGTGATCAGAAAATCATTATTATGTGATCAGTTATACTCACCAAAATATAAATGCAACTCTTTTGTTTTGGCTCTGATTATTACAAGATCTAAGGCCATTTCTGTGCACACAAAACACGTTATTTATCTCAAATTTAGTTCACAGATTTCTTACACATGCTGGTGAGCACTTCTGCTTCACATGTGCCACAGATACCAGTTTTTCCCAAATTTGGTACAAACATCCACTTGGACTCAGAGATGAATTGATTAGATGATCACTGTGACACTGTACTTATGATTGAATGTTTCACACATACTTCTGATAATATACTCAACAAAAATATAAACCCAACACTTTTGTTTTTGCTCCCATTTTTCATTGATTGATTTGATTAATCTGATTCATCTGTGCACACTAAAGTTTTATTTTTCTCAAATGTTCACAAATTTGTTTAAATCCATGTTAGTGATCAAGATGTTCATTAAGCAGCAGGATTATGACAGAGGTGTGTCTTGAACTCATCACAATAAAAGGACAATCTAAGATGTGCAGTTTGATGTTGAAAACAGACATTTATTAGACAACAAACTATGGCTACTTCACACAGGGTTACGGATAACAGTTTTTTTTCCCAGGAGGGCGAAGCCATGACCCACCCTACTCTGACTCTGATTGACATACCCTGATAGTCTTGAAAGAGCAATATGTAGTAAATTCACAAGCAGAAATGAACAGTATAAAAGAGGTGGAAATCCTCATCAATATAAGATCTATGGTTGAAGAGAGTCCTCGGGGAAAGCCCTGCAGACTGCAGGAACACTGCAGGAGTGCAGGATGCATGCAGCATTGTAAACTGACAACAGCAAGTTGATCAGCTGCACTGCAGTCTGGGGTTTGAGCTCAGTCCCTGCCTGCCAGACTCCATTAACATTTTTCTCAATTTAACTGTTAGAAACATCTACTCCTTCTACAAGATTATTAATGATTTCTTACAAGTCATAAACAGACACTTACTAATTTGGCAAAGATTCGGCATTAATTTGAACTGTAAATCACATGAAACAGGCAACTAAAAACTGTTCAACTGATTCAAATTTCAATGCATCTGCAGCGTTGTTGTCAAAGAAGCAATTATTTTAGCTTAACATGTTTCCTTAATCTCTGATGGTATTCCATCATGCTTCCATGATTTATTACAGTAAATATATTACAGATTTTTCCTTTAACGTAACATTTAACAATTACTTTTCATGCCTAAAGCTAACCAACCTAAACTAAACACAGCAACAAGTCCTAGCCAATCATGACTTTGCCCTCCTGGGGAAAAAAAAATGTTATCTGTAGCCCATTGTGAAGCACATGTGAAGCAGAAGTGCACATTAACATGTTTGTGTACATAATTTGAGAGAAATAAACCTTTTGAGTGCACAGATGGAGTCTGGGTTACAGTAACTGCACGATTGCTTAATTTTTTGAGATCATACTTCACTCAGGTGTGGCCCCATGTGTGTTTTGTTTATGACAGTCAGCTTATAGCAGTGCTGTTATCGTCTGTCACTTTCTCACGGCCCTGTCATGTTATTCATTATTCATACAGTTTCCAGAATCTGGGTATCCAGTGTGTGAGAAGGAGGGAAGTGAAAGATGCGATTGGACAGAGGATTACCAGAGGGATCAACCCCTTCAACGGTGAGTCGTCCCTCCTGCTTCGATTTTCCATTTTCTGTCTGTTTCTGTTTTCATCTGTCACCTTTCATACACGTCACACTGACTGACAGCAGTGCTTTCAACCCACTTATGCGGGTAGCCGTTTTTTCAGGACCAGCACTGATTTGAGAAATAAAAAAAAATGGAAATAGATTTTAACCACATAGAAAATAAATATCAGTTTAAGTGCATGCAATATTTGTAATGTTTTTATCACTTTACTTTGCCATCTGACAGCCTTTTCTAAAAGGAAACCACCGTCATATAAGCCAAATATCACTTTCTCCAAACCCACCAAACTTCATTGGCAAAATCCATAATTTTACCTCACAGAACACAGGAGCTGCTGGTCTACCGCTGCCTCAATCGGTTAGTTTGTTGATGTGTTTGTGTGACTTTGCTGTTTTAAAAGGATAGTTTGGATCCACCAAAGTCGCCCAGTAACACAAACAAACTAGCAGATTGAGGCAGCAATAGACCAGAAACTTAGTTATTCTGCAAGGTAAAATGACTAATTTTGTCAATGGAGTTTGGTGGCTTTGGAAAGAGAGATACTTAGCTTACGAAACAGTGGTTCCCTGCCAGAAAAGGCTTTCGGACAGCAAAGTAAAGCAGTAAAAATATTATATATGCACTATGTGATAATATATGTTATATGCTGGAATTAATATTGTTTTCTTTAGATGGACCTTTTTAAGAGGCTAAAATATGTTTTGTTGCAGCAGTACATGCTGTGCTTGTACAACTGCTGTAGGTAATATACCAACTCACTTCAAATAATCTGAAATATTCCTATATTAAATTAAATATATTATATTTATTTGACTAAACGTTGAATACATATAGTAATGAATATAGTAACGTTTTACTCTGCTCATACCAATATATCTCTGATAAGTCAGTGTCAGTGGATAATATCAGTATATGATGAGCCGTGGACAAAGTTAAGAGTGTAATTGGTCGGTTCAGTTGCTGTTATCAGTGTTGCTGGTTACTGTAGCTGTTGTTGCTGCTGTTGTTACTGTTAAACAGGTTGTAAACAATTCAGAAGAATTGTTTTCAAATGCCGGCTCACCCACTTCTCAGGTACTTCGAGCACTTTTTCCTAACATCAAGTCGTAAGTCCGCTGTCTTGCCACCGCACTGTCTACCATAATGCCATTTCCTCAGCGTGTTTTCACTCTGCGGTGCTCCCGTGCAGGCAGACAGACAGCGGTTCTCGTGTACAAACAGGCGTTGAGCTACTTCCCCATTCTTGGTCACAGTTGCTCAATTCAGCACAGTGCAGGATGCCACGTGAGAGCTGGGAATGCAGGATTCATTAAAAGGGGGAGGGTGGACCGAGGGGGTTCCCCAGCTCTCAGAGATGATGATAAAAGTAGGGTATGGTGCTTTACAGGACTGTAAAACCAGGGAGGGAGTAGAAGGTTTATGATCGGGTTTGATTTCAGCATGTATGCTTTTAGTTTGTGTGTTTGGTGTTGATCTGTAAACTTATATGAAACATGATCATACATTTTTACAAACTGCATGAGGTTAAACACGTGTATTTCACATATGTGTTATTTGCTCCAGTGCTTTGATTTATTACTTTATGTGTTTGTAAAAGTGTCCTGGTACCTGTGACTTCACCTTCACTCCTGCACAGCTCAAACACTGCATACAGAAACAGATGGCTGCTGTGAGATATGACCTTGGCTGACATTTTTAGTGTCTTGCTCTGTCTACTGACTGAGCTTCACCATATATGACCACATCTCAATTCTAGATTCAAATGAAGGAGCTAATTTAGATCTGAGAAGCTGAAGAGCTGAAACACTTGTAGCCTCTTTTGAACTGATGTTTGTAGCAGAGGTGAGAAGTAACAAAGTACAAACAGATATCTGTACTTTATACTCCTTACATTTTCTAAACAGGCTTGTTACTTTTGTTTTAATGCATGTGATTGGAATTGATTATTTTTATTTTGCATCATTGCATGCATCTTCCTGACATTAACAAGACTGATGGTTGGAACAATAACACATTACTTTGTTGTATTTATCAGTCCAAATTATGCACAACAGACATAGCAGGATGAAAAATGACAAAAAGAAGTAACATGACCATATCAACGAAAGATGACATAAACAACATAACAACATGAAAAACAATGCGAAAGACATGACAGTACAAAAAAGATGTGACGACGAAAAATGGCATAAAAACCATACGATGTAAAGAGACATAAAAAACATAACAATACAAAAAGGGTTTAACAAAACGAAAAATAACCAAAAAGACAGAACAATACGAATAGGACATAAGACAAAAAAAAAAAAAAGACGTTAAAGGCATAACAATATGTTAAAGTGAGATGAGAAACAATGTAAGACTCAATAACTGTTATTTAATTAATATTGCTAAATAAATTAATAATACTATAATATTATTGTAATATTATTAGGCATTGTATGGTTATTAATACAACAAAAACACAAAAAAGGACAAAAGTTAATTAGTGAATCAAAAAATGTTTGGACACAAAATGTGTTTGTTTGAGTCTCTCGTTGGATGGTGAAACTCAAAAATCACAAATTAAAAGACCAATTAAATGCTTTTATTTTCACAGCAGGGTCTGGTTCGACCTTAAAATGATCAAACTCTGATCAGCATTGCGCCTTCATCAATGAGCCAAAAAATTGAAATTTATGTTAAACCATCCCCTGATCATGTTACAACTGTCCCTAGGGTTGGCTAACATCTGACATCTTCCTTTCAAATAAATGTCGTGGACGATGTCGTATGTAATCGTCTTCAAATACGATGGGTAATTAGAAAACAGATCTAAGTTTAACATGTAAAGATTTGGTGTGATGTCGTCCAAAGTCCTTCCTACTTATACTTTTGATGGTAACATTTTGAATACAGGACTTTATTTTCAGACTCGGGTATTTCTATTATTACTCAAGTAAAGGATCTGAGTACTTCTTGCACCAGTTTGTAAGATGGGCAGCGCAGTGTCTTTCTCATGGCTCAAACGTTCCCCTCTCTGCAGATCACTTCTGCTGTGAAACTCAGCTGCTTCCTGTGTCAGGGGCAGATAATATGCCCCCCTCTCCCTGATCATACTCCCCTCACCCCAACAGCAAACTGCTCAACACACTTTACACGCACTCAGACTCCCTGAACTCGCCTCGTTTCATGCGTCTGACATGTTGTTCAGGGTACATCGGTGTGGGCGAGCGGAGAACGACATGTTACGTGTGACGTACTAACATGTTTCTGTATTACTGTTCCCTCTCGTCTCACAGGTGGTGCTGGTACACCTGGTAAATGTTAAGGTTACATCACATGTGTAACACAAAAGTGGTTTCTTTTCCAAGTAATCTGCTCCTCAATTGTAGTTCTCAATTTTTTCAGCTCACGCTCACGATCAGATGCTGTTTCTAAACATCATTTCGCAAAATCTTATTTATCCATATTTGCATTTTGTCTCTCTCAGAGATATAAAACAACAGTGACACACCTGTCACTTTAGATCACTGTTCCCTCTGCCGGCTTCTCTATTTCTACCCCAGTTTTCTCTCAGTTTCACAGGTTTTTCAAATGGTGATATACATCCACAGGCTTTTAATTATTTCTTAACATCGTTGCACTACTCAAAATCTTTTGATCACATACAAGACATACCACAGACACTCCCTGGCCATTTTTTAAGGTACATTTATACAGTTTAATGCAAGTTTGTGGTGATGCTGCACTGGAATGCATCATATTGAAATGTGTTTCTGATGTTCTTCCAGTTGAAACATTTCTCAGTTTACTGCAGCCCAGATCAATATCAGTGCAAACTACAACCTCAACAATAAATTGTTAAAATTAACACATCTGATAGTGTCAATCAAAACTGACCATCATTTTATTTATCATCTAATTATTATTATTCATGTTTTAATTACAACAATAACTATAAATGTGTTGTTTTAAAAACGCCACAGCGATGGCGAATGATATTGTTGGGCTCACATTCAGAGTGATTTAATGAATGAAAATTTCTATTTCTATTCTATTTTGATAATAGATTCATAGTTTTAATATTTTTTTAAACAAAAATGTTTGAAAGCCGGTTGCAGCTTCTTAAATGTGACGATTTGATGCTTTTCTTTGTCATTTATGATAGTAAATGAAGAGTCTTTAGGCTCACATTTTATTGATTAAACTATTAATCATGAAAATAACCAGCAGATTAATTATTAGTCGTACTTGCGTGCGACGTACAGCAGTATTAGATCATCATCATTATAATGATATGGTAATCATTATCTAGTTTTCCTAAGTTACCGACACAGTTGGAGAGGCGTTTGCTCGGTGCCGCTGTTATCAACGTTGTCATTCATCAGTATAGTTGCTAGTTATCGTTCTTACCGTGGAAACTCAAAACATCGATGGCAGATTAACTGTTAAACCTCAGTTTAATCAGCGCAGACAAATAACATCATGGAGGAAAGTAATGCAGAATAATACTTGGTCTTTTCCAGGTTCTATTAAGATGGACACTTTCTTTCATGAAGAAGATCTTACCTCTCCTTTTGTTTGTCTTTGCTTTAGTAAGGAAGATGAACATGTCAGAGGTGTTCTTTCCCATCTGTCTTTATACTTTTATTTTAGTTTATTTAGTCTGCTTTATTTGTATCCAAACCATCCTCGATTATTGTTTCATTTTGCTGTAAAACATTAACACTGATATCAGAAGAACACGCAGTTTTATACTGTGAAAGTTCCTATGATAAATATGGGTGTATATATATATATATATATATATATATATACATATATATATATATACATGATGTAATATATGATTGTGTAGTCATAGCCTCAGCCTCTGTTAGACACACACACACACACTGAGTGATGTGTACCCTGAAACTTGTTGAAATTGTGAGTCATTGCAGTGGAGTGTTTGTGGTGAGGCTTGGCACCTGCCTCCCCTTCGTTCTCACTCTCATGTTCTGCTCCCACCTTCACACTAACCACTCACCCGCCCACGCCCACTCGACCCCCTCATCATCATCACTATCCCCCTCACCGCCGCCACCACAGCCAATGACCTCGTCTCCAAGCAGCTGCAGCTCCGTGCGGCCACGATGCCCGCTGCCCCTGGGCCCATTTTCTTTCCATAACACACACACCGCTAGTTTTATCTCCAACCCACTTTCCTGCACCTGTCCAGCATCTGCACTCCACAAACACTCACACACACACATAACCTGAGTATGTTCCATCAATATTTTCTATAAGAGTTCCGCTTTCATACATGAGCGCGCCTTCATCTCTGCCTCCTTCAGTTTCTCCACTGTGTGTATCTGAGCCTCCTACAGCAGACAAACCTGATGACCCAACAGAAATCTGAAGTAGAGCAGAGCTGCATCACTTTTTATGGTTACAAACAGACCATTCAGCCCAAAGACGCCGAATTTCCAGCGTCATTGTTGTTGGTGTCATTGTTCAAAACACTAAAACTCCTCTGTGATCACACTGGGCTGGGCAACATATCGATATCATCTTAGATATTAGAAATTGTTAAATGACACAAATGTTGTCTTTTACCAGACTGTTCCAGCTGTTCTATTATTTGTCTTTACCCGCTTAGTCATTATAGTCACATTACTGATGATTAGTTATCAAAGATCTTGTGTTAATAATTTGTGTGCCTACAGTACTGTCACAACATGGCTATTGAGCAGGGGCAGATCTAGAAAGGTGGTCTGGGGTGTCAGCTGCCACCCCAGTTTTAGACAATCAAATTTAAATATACATATCAAGGGTTGTGTGCAAGTAAATGCAGCAAGAGATGAGACTCTCTGCAGACTTCTGGGTTATTTTCAATGAAAAAAAAGACAGATTTGTAAAAGAAAATGCCTGAAGATTTGAAAATAAAACAATCAATTGAATCAAATTTGTTGTGGATACAAGATTTTTAAACTTATTTACTGGTATATAGAAACAATACTTGATACCTCTTTTCATACCACAGCATATTTCATAATAACCTGCAAACAGTGCCTTTAGGTATAATGTCATTCAAGTGGTCTGATAGAAAACTGGAGGTTTTCTCCTCCTCCTCTTGGCTCTGTTTTCAGCCCATGATGGAGACTCACATGTGGGTAAAATGGTTGATTGTTGAGTCTCGTTACCAAAACGTCCTGGGAATGAGACTCAAAAATCAGCCATGTTTGTCCAGAGTTGTTCACTGCATCTTAAAATATCCATGAAGTATATTTGTCTTATCTTAGCACAACTTTCAGTTCCCTCTGTGTTCAGTGAACACTGCATATTAATATCCCCTGTGATGTCTGTCTCATTATATATTCTTGCAAATTCTGCCACATACTTCTACATTGTTTGAGGTTGTTGGGCGTTTGTCTTTAAAAGACGGTAAAACTTTCTCTCTGAGAGTTAAACTCAAAATATGAAGCAGGAGACAGTTAGCTTAGCTTAGCTTAGCACGAAGGGCTCTGTCTAAAGGAAACAAACTCTGTCTTGTTGTACACCTCAGTTTCTGCACACATGTAATGTGTTAATTAGTTGATTTACCTTTGGAGCCAGGCTAGCTGTTTCCATCTGTTTCCGGTCTTCATGATAAACTAAGCTAACCATCAACTTAAGGTCAGTTTAGAGAGAGGTGTTAATATTCTATCGAACTCTTGGAAAGAAGCAAATAAATGTATTTCTGTTTGGCTGTGTCTTTACAAGACAGTGAAGCAGGTCAGACAGTCTGAACATTGTCATGAAAGTCATTGGGAGGCTGACATGTTTTGGCTGATGGCTGTGATGTAATATCAGAGTTTTTGAGTTTCATGTTGACACCAGACGTAGGTTATTTGGTGTCATCGTGTGCATTATATCTTTTATCACAAAACTGCTAAAGCAGAAGTTAAAACTTTTTGTTGGCAGCTGTTTGGCTCTCTTTCTCTGCTTGTTAATTGCACAACTGGGGATTCCTGCCACAGATTTGATGACTTCTGACTAAGCAGAATTATTCAGAAAGGCTTGTAATTGCACCGTTGACCTGTGACTTGACTTGGATTTGAGCCTTGAAGTATGATGTTTGGTGCCAGCAGTGCATGCAGAGGCAGAGCAGGAACAATACCTGTTTGCACTGAACACGTCCAGTGACACATCAGTCAGGATGAGGAGTTTCCCCACAGCTCACGTGTAACTGCAACACAGCTATTTGTTTTCTGTGACTCTGTATCTATGTATTGTTACCATGGGAAATGCTTGGAACAGCAAAAAAAAAAAAAATTCTGGTATTATACTGTTAGTGCTGGCATTTTGAAAATGACTGAAAAATATTTTACGAAGGACTCAAAACACAGAGTTTAAGATATGACACCCGCTACTGTCCCACCACTTTCACACACGTCAGGAGCCATCGTGGTCACTCATGCAGGGAGCCTCATCCGTGTTAAGAAAACACACACACATACTTCTTTCCACTCTGAGGTGACGTCGGCGAGCGTCACCGTGGCGACACACTGTAGGCGGGGATGGCCTCGACGTGAGTGAGAGAGACAGAGGGAGAGAGAGTGGGCAGATGTGAAAGCCTGGTGTGTGTGTGTGTGGGCGTCTCTCAGTAGAAGCCCCCCCCTCCGCTGCAAGGTGTGTGTTGCCTCTGAGGGCGGCATGTGTGACGCTTGCATATGTGAGTGAGTGTGTGCAGAGTGTGCTGAGTGTAGGCTGAGGACGCTTATCTGTGACGTGTTTAAATTAATTCAAAGTTGAGGTTTTGGGGACGACCTACAGACACAAACCTACAAACATGAGCACATTATAGACTAAATATCAATCTATCTGATCTAATGATGTAATTGCAAAGAACAGAAAAACTCAACATCAGAGTGTATCTTCAAGATAATCCACCGACCGAGGAGGAGAGAGAACGTACAGCAGCACAGTAGTAATGGTAACAGCGGTGGTGATAATACTAACAACTAGAGGAGGTTACTCAGCAGAGTGCAGGTGGCCACGCAACAGGCGGTGAAGCACCTACTGCAATGCCATCAGCTCGAAACAAGATTTCAAAGCAGCTGTTCATCACCTGCAGCCGGTTAAGAAGAGTGAGAAGTCAGCTGTCAATGATTGTATGAAAACAGAGAAGTAAAAAAAAAAAATAGAATTACTGCCTCACAGTTGTTTGTTTCCACCAACCAGTCAGGTTACGCTTCACATCCATGTCTGTTCAGACTCATATAGGAATTCATTATGGAACTTACGCATATATTGACCTGTAACTTTGAAGGAATTTAACAAAAGGTATTAAGAGTGTTTTCTGACAAAATCTATTCACTTAATCTTTGAGTGCAGTTGGTTGTTAACGCCAAGTTTGATGAAATTCCATCAAGACGTTCTTGAGATATCGCGTTCACAAGAAGAGGTCCACCTCAAAACCAAATGCCAGTGGTCATGACTGTTGCTGCCGTGGAGTCATTTTATTTAATTAAATTAATTTATTTATTTATTTTTGAGAATCTGGACTCACAGAGGTGCTTGAGGATAAAGTATTCAATGTGCACAAAAAATTAGGCTGATTGGAGTCAGTGGTATGTGAGATTAGCTGCAGACAAGCTTCAGGTTCATTGATGGAGCACGCACTCACACATGCACTAACAGAAGTGATTGCATGATCCCCTCCACGCTTACACCTAGACAATAATAATAGTTTGTGACCTTTATTAAATAGCTCAGTTTAGCTCGAGCTCGACCAGTTGCAACTGTAAAATGCAGCTTACACATTAACGTATCAATAATAATAGTAAAAAATGTAATAATATTGTATATAACAGTATAAAAATTGCCTTGTATTTTAGTTCTTGTAATTGTGATTAATTTTTTTTATATAATTTTCAGTCATCTTAATTTAAAATGATGATTATCATGATCTGAAGTATCACTTTCAGTGCAGAACTTTAACTCACAATCAAGTATTTTCATGGTGTGATATTGACACTTTTATTTAAGTAAATGATCTAAATATTTCCTCAACCAGTGGAGAGAGATGAGTAATTCTGAAGGACATAAAAGCAAAACTATCCGAGCTCACCAGAGCATTTGCATCTTATTTGGGTAAACTGGCCCTTTAATAACAAAACATGTACTCTGTTTGCTCATGTTGCTGCTCGTGTGTCTTTTGTAATGATGCCTCACCTTGCTGTGATATTGACACCTGTGTGTGTGTGTGTGTGTGTGTGTGTGTTGTGTGTTGTGTGTGTGTGTGACCTCAGTGCCCCGCGAGCAGCTGCTGCAGACGGAGGAGTACGACCTGAACGTGGTCCGCCTGTGCATCCAGGTGTTCCTGCAGGACGAGAACGGCCACTACACCCGACAGCTCAACCCCATCGTCACCAACCCCATCTACGACAACCGTGAGTGGCTGGGATCTGTCCTCTTCAAACTGTGACGCCATGTTGGGCAATTACAAGAGATTAGAACATTATGAAACCGTCAGATAGATAATTATACTTACAGGAAAAAAAGCTGCCTGATGTTAGGTGTGTCAAGCTCAGGGTGCAACTGACAGGGTATTTCAAGAACTGATGATGATGTAACGTGAAGCTAATTTCATAGTTTCAACTGGGTAACTTCATTATTTTTCAACCTGTACCTGTTTTTAGTGTTTAATTTTTGTCCAGTTTTGAGCGAGAGTGCTGCAGCAGGCAGAAGTCAAACTAAACTGCGACATAATCCTTACTGGCAACTACACACCATTAAAGTATGTCCACTAAAGGTGTTTGTTTTTGCCACTGACAGGTTCAGATTCTTATTTTAAGTGTCTGACAACATTATGGAAAGGATCCCCACAGAGATAGACCTTTACTTAGCCAGCAAAAGCTGTTTTATTGTTCTCGACAAATGGTAATTTTATCAACGTCACTTTCATTCAAACTTTACAGAAACAAAATAAAACTCACCAAAAATGTCCATGTTCATCTTTCAACTATTCCAAAAGATCAGCAACTCTGTTTTTTTTTCTGTGTTAAATGTGGAAATATCATGAGAGGAATGAGAGGGAGGTCAGACATTGGAGAAGCAGAGGGGATAAACAGCGTGAACAGCCAGAATATTTTCACATCTAACTCCCTGACCGAAGAGTTTATTCCAACCAAGCCAGAGCTGGTGATTGTTCGAACAGTGGAAAGAAGATCCAAGATGTTGGATGCTGTTTCCGTCATGTTTGAATTAAGTGCATTTTATGATGATAAATTACCATGTTTGCTAAGGTAGTCTTGTGAGGTTGGTGAGAGCAATAAAACAGCTGTGCCTGGTTAAACAAAACCTCTTACTCATTTAAAAAAAAAAAGTCTCCCTCTGTCAGACACTTAGAATAACAACCTGAGACTATCAGTGGCAAAAACAAGCACTTTTACTGGACAAGTGGCATTTGCCCATGAAGATTACAAGTTTAGTTTCACTTCTGCCTCCTGCAGTAATCTCCCTTAATACAGGACCAATCTGAAAAACTGTTGTCCGCATTAGTCACTTAGATACTAAAACATGGGGACATACATTCCAGCTGGAAAAATACAGAATTTAGCATTTTATGCCCATCTTACAAAAATGAAGTAAAAATTAATCCACTATGCAAGAATTGAGAAGTTACACAAGTGTTTATGCGTACAGATCATACAGTATGTACCTGTAGCTGCGCACGTATGTGTTTGTTGCAAGACTGTGTCCAGTAGATGTTCTCTCGACACTGTTTCAAGTGTTGCACTCTATAGCACTCTGCAACTAGTTCAGTGTTCCTCACACAAGTTGTGAAAGAGGAAGTTCTTTATACACACTTGGCCTCAAACAACACCGTTACCATGGAGCACTTCCTCTTCTCACAGCAGGCATGTGACATGTGACTCAACCTGGTGAGGCCTCGATTGTAAACTGAATGTGGTCTTTTTCTGAGCTGGATGAGTTAGACTGAGCCAATAAAGCTTAAGAGTTGGTATCTACTTTAAATACCAAGACTGGGCTGCACCAGCAAATATTAATTTTTTATCTAAGAATAGTTCTAATCAGAGTTTAGAAAAACTAGGTTTTTGAGTAAATCCAGACTTAAAATGAAGCAGAGCTCTGTTGCACAATTAAAAAGTAATCTCAGTTTAGCAAATCTAAGTTTAGTGATATTAACTGAAATTAAATAGTTTAATCTATATGGAGATGCTTGTTTACCCAAGTTAAAATAAATAAATAAATCAGAAATGTAATTGTTGTTGGCAAGTATAAAAGAGGGGGGGTGATGCAGAAAGTCATTTTTCCTGTTTGCTTCATGTCATATTAACCCTTCAAATGTTACACAGCAGATCATCCAAACACTAAAATAATAGATCACTTGGAATGATGACTTTAAGTTTGTTTTGTGCTGCTGGTATTACATCTCAGACCGCTGATTAGAAAATTGATTAGTCCACCTTATTTATCAGGGAGAGTATTCAATAAAAAATCATTTTACTTTGATTTGGCCAAACATTAGAGTGATTTCTATGTCTACATTACAGGACAGCTAAGAATTATGTTAAATCTGCTGTATTAAGTTTAAGGTTTAATGTGCAGTCGTCACATTATAAATAAAATCAGCTTCCATTATAACAACTTGTTCATCTTGACTGGAATAGGGATTTCATGATCAGTCTATTTCATGCAAATAAAAGAGTAAAATGATGCACCAAACCCTTTTTATGTGAACACGCACAGAGCCTGAAGAAGAAAGCCTGAGTTAACAAAGAAAGTTGATAACCACCATTGTGATACCTGTTATCTCTGACCTGGGTTTTGGGTTTTGTCAAACCAGCTCATGAAAGCCTGCCGATGTTGAGCTTCCTTTGCAGAACATCCCTTTGGTCTCCCTTATAAAAGAGATCTTTGATCTCAGTGCGACGACCTTGGTTAAATAAAAGCTAAATAAAAAAATAACCAAGTGAATGCAGATTGTGATGTTATCATTCTTACGTGTAGGAGCAGTCTGACTTGTTAGATTTGTTGCATCCGTTGGGTTGCATGTTAACAGCTTGTTTCTGCATCATCAGGAGCTCCAAACACAGCCGAGCTGAGGATCTGTCGGGTCAACAGGAACAGTGGCAGCGTCAAAGGAGGGGATGAAATCTTCCTACTCTGTGACAAAGTACAGAAAGGTACAAACTATCACTGTTCTGCAGACCTTTGCATTTTACTGTATGCTCTGTTTTTCATCCATTTTTTTCTCCTTTCATCTCCATTCAATCCATTTATCCATTCATCCATTTAACTTTCCATGGCGATGGTGCCCATCTCTTTGCGTGTTCATTCAGTTTTTCCCATTCCTGTCATCCCATCATCCTTCTTTCCTCCAGATGACATTGAGGTGCGATTCTTCTCCTCTGACGGCTGGGAAGCCAAAGGCTCCTTCTCTCAGGCTGACGTTCATCGCCAAGTGGCCATCGTCTTCAAGACCCCGCCCTACTATAACACCTCCATAATCGAGTCCATCACTGTGCACATGCAGTTGCGCCGACCCTCCGATCAGGAAGTCAGTGAGCCGATGGATTTCAGATATCTGCCCGACGACAAAGGTGAGCAGCCTGTTATTAAACTTCAGACCCAGTTCTCAGTTAGACTCAGGTGATATATGTGACCATTCTGCGTTTGTTGCAGATCCTTACGGCTACAATGAGAAGAAGCGCAAAAGAGAGAACCTGATGAGGATATCAGGATTGTCAGGTAAGAGATATGGTCCTGTACAACCTGCACAGCCCAGTATGATTCCACGTGTGCATGTATGAGGACATCCTTTGTATGAAAAACAAGATCTGAGAAGTCTTGCCTAATAGCAAATGTCTCTATTTTAATTGCAGCTTGTGCTTATTACATGAACTTTTACTATAATCTGACAGAAGTAGAAAACAGGTCGGTTTTAGCCCCACATCCTATGTTACTTTATTCTGTTTACAAATTTTATTTTTAAAAGATAGGTCAGCTCAATTTATGTAAATTATTCACGTTAAAATACCCTCTGCTCCCGACATTCTTTCAGATTGACAGACTTTTAAACAAACTCCATTCTAAAACTGGTGTTTTATGGCAGGGACATTTTTTCACAGTAAAAACTTTACTTTCTAGTTACACCACCACTAAGACTCTTTATTTAGTCACTTTCATCTACAGGCACAATCGGCACACATATCATTTACTCGGTACATTAACTAACCTGTGATGATGTGTTTGCCACAGATGCACACACACTGACCGCTGGCATAAACAAAACCCTATCTGTGAATTATTTTAAAAGTGGAGCTGGCTTCTTTTAAAGATATATTTTTAATTATATAATTTATTTAGAAGCAATCTGTGGGGGACAACCATGTTTGTCTGCATGATGAAATATTAAACAAGACTTCCTGGATCTTTGTCTTCCTTCTTCTATCATGAACCACGTCCTTTGCATGTCAGTACACATGTATGTATTTTAATATAGATTTTGTGGCCTTTCTTTAGGTGGTCCTTTTGCTTGTCTGGGTATGAACAGGCCAAAGGCAGTGTCACAGAGTACCATGAGTCACATGCGGAAAGGTAAGTACGCTGAATAGTACCTCATACAAATACACTTCAGAAAATCTGAACTCTCTTTAAGTCAAATACAAGATTTCCGTCCAGATCAGGATAACTCTGCCGTACTATAACACTAAATGTCGCTATGTTTTCCAGACATGTACCTGAGGCAACAGCCCACTGCTACGATGCAGCAACACCAGTCTGTGTTCAACCACCCCTACCAACCAGGTCCTCAGGGTGTAATGATGTCATCACAGACTCCTAATGTACCAGTCAGCCATCCATGGTCAAATCCCAACCCAGCAATCTCAATGGAAACAGTCACCATAAACCAGTCTGGTGCCATGAGCAATCTGCCACGTCATAATACCAGCAGGCAACAGCAGCAGAACCGTGCGTCTGGTTACTCCCACAGAGCGGAGCACAGCAACTTTGAGAGTAACCCCCTCCCACAGCTGTCCCCAGGGGACTTGCAGTGCTTGGACACAGTCCCCCAGGCCACGGGAATGAGCCAGCCAGAGTCCCAGCCGCTCTACCACCTGCAGCACCAGAGGGAGGAGCTCACCTCTGAGACCCGCGCCCAGAACCAACCAGGCAACCAGAGCCAGGGTCTCCAGACTGCGTGGCCCAATTTCAGTACCCTCAATCCAATGCAGAACACCTACAACGGGTCAGTACCTGGAGGTGGAGGGGGGCTAGGCTCTTTCCCCTTCTTAGAGGTAATGGAAGGGGACGATTTTCTGAAGGGCCTGGCCGGAGGAGCAGTGCCTCCAACTGGCTTCCAGCTGAAGCAGGAGCCCCAGATCACTGGGGGACAAGAGACCCAGTCTACACTCATGCAGTCCCCAAGAGAAACCCAAGGAAATACTTACACCAACTTGCTTCCTCGTCCTATGAGCAACGGCAACAACATGGATCCAATGAGGCCAGACAATATGAGCAACTCCCAGATTCTGAAAAATCTGCAAAATCCTTACTCAAACAACAGCATGGTCTCCACCGAAGTCCACTTTGCAACCGTGGCTGACTGGCTCAAAACATCTCGGCAAACCGACTAAAGGGACTACCGTTTTTTGTATCAAGTAATAAACAGAAGCAGCTCCAAGGAATGCACTGGTCTTGTTTAGCCTTGCAAAGCCAGGAACTTTCCTTCACCCATTCTGGCCTGGTGAGGCTCAGTGGGCATTTGCTTGGGTTATCACAACAGCGAGCTTAAGAGCAAAATTACTGGCCGCCAGTTTGATCCATAACCAGACAAAAGCATTGTTTTAAGGCAGTACAATGATTACAGACTAGTTCCTTCTTTAGCAAAGACAACACCAAAAATTTGTCCTGTGCTTGATTGGCAAAATGTGGCACTTGACACACTGTCACGCTACTACTGTAGGTTAACTGGACTTCACTTATTGTTCTTAAATATGTTTCACCTCTAAGGTCAAATGTCTTCAAGAACCTCAAGCAAAGTCCAGTTGCTGTTGGATGACTGAGAATCTTCACAGACTTGGTAAGCTATCTTGGCTTCCCATTTTTAAGCTGACAAGACCATCAATGCATTAAATACAGGAAAAAGAAGTGCCCTTTCACACCAATGAGAATTGCTCACCTGGTGCAGATACCAAAAAAAGGTTTCCAGCTTCTGGGTTTAGATCTGTGGGTGTGCAACCCACTGAATATTCACAGTAGTGTTTCCACCACTGGCCCACAAGTTCCCACTCGACCTGGAGACTTTACATTATGATTTTTCAGCTTAAGGAAAGTTTTACAAAAATAAAACAACTCATAAAAAGACTCACAACTGATCTTGTTTATAGTTCAAGGCGTACTGTCAACAGTTTTACCGACATCTCTGTTAGGAATAGGGTTCGGTATTGTTGGGATTTTCACAATTCTGATTCTGCTTATCGATTTCGTCTCTTAACGATTCTTGATACCAATTTTTTAAGCGTCCTTCGACCAATGGAAACACAGAACGTTAACAACATAACCATAATGACAGCGGTCTCTTTTCTGTTTTCTTGAATATTTTGGGGTTGACTCAGGCTACTCCACTGTAATGACAGACAGTATCCCATCCTTGTAAAGCATTTTGTAGTATAACATTCGCTAAAGTGAGGTGATTGTTACAAGGGTCACACAGTTTGTGCCATTCACCTGCTAGTCAAGCAACTTGGCAACAGCTGAGTAGGTTAACTCAGAATAATGCTAGGATTTAATAAGACAAATGCATTAGGAGACTGGAAGACATGCATGCATTCAACTTGCGCTGACAGATAGCCAGGTCAATGTAGGGTAGATGTTTGCAGTACATGGTTTAATTTTAAACCAGTGTGGATTAAATTTTGTAGGAATCAATAAGCAGAATCCAAATTAAAATTTCTTCATGATATCCCTGGAATCGTTTCTCAATGCCTAACCCTATTTATAATGGCGGCTTGTGGGGAAAATGCTTTTGGCAGCGATTTTTTTGCTGCAATACTGCAAGTAGCCACTTGGCAAACATTGAAGCAAGGCTGAGCAGCAATGCCATATCTAGGTTTTCTTACACATTTATGGGAAAGACATCTTTCTCTTGAAAATGGTCAATAAAACTTGATTTTTTAGTAAAAACAAACAAACAAACAAAATAGACCATAATAGAATCTTGATGCTTTTAGATCAAGGACACTTTTTTCGAAGCCCCAGTTTACAGCCTTTAACCTGAGGTGCCAAGTTACATCGTTGCTCTGATCACTTCCCCAGATTGATTGATTGATTTGGCTGCTGTTGTTACGGATATTCTCCAGACTAGTCAATAAAACTTAGCTCACATGTGTTCAGCTGGCTTCTGCAAGCGCTAAGACCTGTACGTGGCTGAAACGCACCGTAGGATGTGTTGATGACCTCAACAAGGTTTCCAAGCCAAAATTGGATTTCAGAAGAAGTGAATGTAGTACTTTTCTTTCTTTCTTTGTCTTTCTCAGGTGAAGTTGGATTCACTGTCAGCATACTGTACAGAAATCAATGTTTTGCTTGTTTGATCTTGAAAAAACACATGGGTTAAATGGAGGGATTTTTTAAAGTACAGTGGGAAAAAAATGCTTATTATCAGGGGTTAACTTTTTATTGCTTTGGAAAGGATTCTTGCATATTATGCTGTTTTACTGAGCAGAGTATATTTGCTGTTAAGTGCACTCTGTACATACATGTTAGCCATAGTTGAGAGTGAAAGCAATAACTGCTGAAACACTCAAGAACTGGCAAGGTACTGAAATTTCCAATGAGGAAGTTGGAGGAAGCACATTGAGTGTTGTCTTTCCTTTGTAATGACTGTGTCATACCAGTGATCTCATGTGTTGTTTGGAGTTCTCAGAGCATTCCTACCAGATGTTTTGTAGATACAGATGTTTTATTGTTGTTTCATTTCTTCAGCTGAGGCTCTTTACAAAAATGTAGCTTCACAGACAGAGCGTCTTGCTTTGAGGACATGTGGCTGATTATGAACAAACTCTGGCTCTTGTGCGGGTTTCAAATCTGTGACCTGTCTAGCATGTTGTTGTTGTTGTTGTTGTTTTTACTGGTATGCCTTCCAGAAGCTTGTTGGTTTTAAATGAAATTAAATATTTTGATGACTACTTTGTAAGATTTGCTATTTTTGGAATTTTCCTATTTTTCTTAATAAACAGAGTCTGTCTTATTCCACGTCTTTTGTCATTTAATTATCACCTTTATATTATATCTCTTGCTCTCTATACGTGATCTTCACATGCAAGCACTGTTACTGAGAATAGATATGTACTTGAATTACAGTTACTGATCAAAATGTTGGTGATTACGTATATATTATTTTGGTAAAACGTTTCTGTGCAGAATATAACACTTATTCTGTTGCTTAGCATTTTTTCACCATGAAGGAAGGCCTTATTTTGGCAAATTTCCAAATAACACAGGTCAACAAAGCCACTTGGACAAATCTGAGTGCAGGATGGCTTACAAGGCGCTGCCTCTACATGTAGACAGGCTCCTTTCATTGGGCGGTACAAAGTCAAATTTTGGGTGATGTTTTTGATCGGTTCTGTTGTTTGAATTTGCACTGCTGCTCACACATTCCTCTAGGCATTTGTTAGAAAAGCAAATCACATGACTTTGATGACATTATTAAAATAAGTATAATTTAATAAGTAATTATTTATTACATTGTTTATGACATTTTTTAACAGAGTAACTAGCAACTGATTACATTTCAAAAGCAACCTTCCAAACGTTGCATGCAAGCATACATATGGAAGTGTAAAATATGACCAGGCGCTCTGATATATGATCATAATGGATGAGGAGGTGACATTCAGAAATGCATTGTTTTCTATATCGGGACACCTCAGAGTGCATTATCACTCTTACAGCATAGCCAGTTAAAAGAACAAACCTACTTTCTCTCTGGCTTTCCTGTTATTTGGTAACACAAAAGCATCAGTGTTGCCTTCAGGAAAGCATTTTACTTTTTGTCACCAGATTTAAAGATCCAGTGTGTAAAATTAATATGGATTATTTGCAGAATATGGCAGAAATTAAATAGAATATGCATAAGTTTGTTTTCACTAGTGTAAAATCACCTGAAAATAAGAATTATTGTGTTTTCATTACCTAGAATGGGCCGTTCATATCTACAGAGGCACGGATCAGCATTGTGTTTTTTCTGACTGTTCGGCCTAGTCCCGCCCTACTGTGATGTGACTGGCTACTATTACTGCACTGCATAGAGACAAAGTGCAGCATGTCATGCTCTGAAAACCATGCCCAAAGATTGGCACTACATCATGAAACCAAGTGCTTAAACGCTGACAAAGTGACAACAGTTTGCAAAAAAACATTGGATCACGTCAGAGGATTATTTTAGTGCCCTGTGTCTACCAGAGAGGAAAAGTTAAACTGACAAACTCAATATTTCCAGCTAATCTCAGCATCCTTCTCCTTACCTTCCTTTTCTGTGAGAAATGATCCCACTGAACGTCCAGAAGTGAAATACTGTAATATGAACAACTATTTGATTGCATCACCAGGTAGGATCATCCTTTGACCCAACAGAGATCAAAACCAGGCCTTTTTATAGCAGAGTTATCTGAAATTTCTGCAGTTTGTCTGGTCAGATTAGCAACTGTAATTTTGGCATAATGTTAGTGAGTGTCAGGATCCCACAGTTACCCTCTTCATCCTGCTGACGACTCACGTCTGTCTCCACTTCTGTCTTCTTAAAGACTCTTTTTTTCAGGTTGGCAGCTTATAAAAACTTGGTTCTGGGTTCTTTAACTTATTGGTAGTGCATCTCAGCTCACAACAACTTTTAAACATTTTTCTGTTGTTTACTAGCAGATGGAAAGTGACAAGAGGCACCATCACACAATACAAGTCAATGGAGAGCCATGGATCGTTTTCCTCTCTGGTGTGGGCGGGGCTTAAATGCGCTTCATCTCTATTGGCTAGTACTTGCTGCTCGACGACATGGCCTTCAGATTGCCAGAGATCCTCTCAATCATTGTCAGAGGATCTGTTTTAACCATAAACCATGATCTTTTCCTAACCCTACCTAAGGAGTTTTTAGTTCCCTAACCTACCCAAGTCGTTTACTTGCCTTAACCTGCCTAACTTTGTAGTTTTTGTGCCTGAACCTAACCAAACTGCAACTGAAAATAATGTTTAAAAAACTGAAAGTAATAAGTCAGCTGAGTCTAATAGACAGTTAAAACTGATCTCCTTGTTAAATTTCACCCAACAGCCAATATCTACACTGTCGCTCACAGCCAATCAGAGCACACTAGTAAAATCACAGTCGTGGGGGGAAAAATACAGTCCGCCATGTTGGAATGCCATGTTTCTTGGGGAGCCTAGAACAGACCAACTGAACGCTAGCTCGTGCCACGGCCACCGTAGGTTCTCTTACACAAGGGGAAGGTGAGGCAAGTTATCTGATCTGCAAGTTCTCCGCTAGATGAAGCTAAATCCAACACGCTGGTCCTTTAAATCCTAAACATTAATGCTCTGATCAAAGCAGTCACAGGAGCATTTTGTGGCCCACATTTTAGCAAAAATACACATTTTGACGGCTTGAACAGTTTCTGTTCAGAATATGGTTGAATTTAGAGGTCACCAGTTGCACAGTATAAAGGAAATGAAGTGACTATTGTCACTACTGTTGAGAAATATCAGTTGAGTAAATAAAAAAACCCTGCAAATCTCTTATTACTCATGTAGTTTAAAAGTTGAGTATTTTCCCATATAATTGTTTGTACATAATGGCCTGACAGCTCTCCCAAGATGCCTCTTTTAGCTCCTCTTCCTAAGTGTTTATGTTTATTTGATAAATCCATCATGCAAGTGTGCTCGCCATACAGACTCATTTTAATCTGAGGTCCCTGGCAGGTTGATGGCAAATAGAAAGCATTTTAAAAAAAAACATTAAAAAGCACATCAGCGCAGACAAAAGCAGATTGATGAGATGTAAAAAACGTTAAAGAATACAAACAAAAACATGCACAAAAGCACATACATGGAAATGCATCTTAATGCATTCAACTCACTTTTTTTATTTGTATCAAATTTCCTCATGTCTGTTAGAAAAAACTGATGATAATCTATCTCATACCTTTGTTATGACTTACATCAGATAACATAGGATGAAAAAGTTACTGTCATCTCCTGTTGTTTGTGTACACTGGCCATCAAAATGAAGTTTTGGTTTGCACGTAATTTTACATCAAATGACGTGCAATTCTGACACATGTGAAACTGATTGTTACCTCAAGGTTTCAATAATGTGGTGCAACGAATTCAGAAATATTTACTGAATATCTATGTACAATCTTGAGAGTCAGCGGTTAGAGCTTGTGGATATTCAGTGGCAGTTCAACAGGGCAGATGCTTGCTGACACAGGGGCAAAATGGCCCATCCACCAACTGAAGGAATTTGGCCACATAGATATTCAGGTTACCTGCATTTTGCGAAGCATATCAAGACAGTTCTCTGTTGAGCGAAACAATGTCACGCTCAGTGTGGAAAGCTCAAATGTCATACTGCTGTGTTTCAGGTAGAGAATCTGACAAATTATCATATCAACACTTTCAGACTGATTGATCATAATTTACATCCATTCTCGTATTTCCATTCATCATTTATTTTCCATATACTGCAGCTTTAGATTATATTTGCTGTTACATATTGCAGATAAGGCACAAGCGCATTTACACACTTCTTATTGTATATATTTGCTAATTTTGTTATATCATCTCTAATGTTAGTGGTTGAATACTAACGTTAGCTATGGTAGCTGATGGGTCATCATATATGTTATTTAATCTTGATATATGGCCCAATATCCCTTTAGATTTTCACCATCTTTTGTCTTTTCAGGTAATCTGGAACCGCTTTGTTAGATTCTCTGCATTTATATGGCTTGGGACACAGCAGTACGACATTTGAACGTCCCACCGTAGACGTTTTAGACATAATTTATTTTTTTATTTCTTTTGGGGGGGTATTTCAAAAAACTTATCAAACAGTAATTTGGCAGGTTACTTGGCCTTGACCAAAGTGGTGAACGGACAGACAGACATTGCCATAGAGTCACGTTGCCTTTGTGTCTAATAAAAACTCCAACATGGCATGTAGGCTTTCTGCGTTCATTCCCTGGCCCTTTATATCAAAAGATTAGATCACAGCTTTGGAATAACTCACACAGACAATCATGTAAATACGAGGAGTATGACTGAAAAACATGAAGACATATTTTTGTGATGACAGTCATAATAACTCTGTGTATTTGATGTACAGTTTCGTATTTACAACAGTTCCATTCATATTTTCATCATGACAACATTTTGATACTAATCTTGTTTCTTGAAAAATCTGCATCCGAGGTTGCCACGGTACTTTACAAGCAGCTTGTCCTGAAGCGTCATTACCGAGGAATCCAGGATGTGCTACGGTGGAGATATTTGTTTTCTCTCGTATTAGGAGACTGAGGTGAAATGCTCTATGTCGCTTCCTTCCTGTCTCGTTGTCAGGAACCACAGAGAACCCTGATTTAAGTTCAGAGCACAGGATACTGTGAACATCAGCTCACAGGGGTTTTTTAGTTGTTTTTTTTTTTTCAGGGTGTTTTTTGGCTCATAGATCCCAACTAATTTGCAGACAGCATTACAGTTATTGAACTTTTAATTTAATGTACAATATCTGTCAGATTGATTCAAAAGTTTTAGATCTGAATTTTTGTCAGAACAACAACACAATCTAAAATCATTTGTTTTTCTGATATTATGATCTTATAAACATATGGTTTACTTGTTAGCAAACTATTAACACCTCCATGGCCAAAAATAAGCCCTATTCGCTGTCCTTTTACCTCTTTGGTCTGCATGATGCTAGCTGCTAAATGCACCAATATATCCACAGTTCACACACTCAGACCAGGTGTGAAACTCACCTTGTCTGGCCAAGTCGATGCCAAGATCAGTGCAGGGGATCACAAGCAGGTTCTGGGCCTGGAACTGGAAAGCTAATCCAACGAACTAGGGAATATCAATATCAGTTTGTACTTAAATGTGTGTCCAGTGGGTTGATAAAGTAGGCAGGTGGCGCACGGTGACGTTATCAGAGCTTGTTTGCTGTAGCTGGATTGATTAGGGACTGAATTAAAACATTTGCAGCCTGCAAAACCAAAACAATTCACTGAAAGAAGCTAAAACAGTCAGGTCTTAATTCTCAGCGGGTTTGTCAATAAGAGCAAATCCATTTAAAGTTATAAGATATAATGTATAACATAATATCTCACATGTGACAGTATGTAATGTGACTGAACATAACATCAATAAAACTTAACATATCTCATCAGATTTTCATTAGCTATGGTGGTTGATTAAAAGTTCGGTTAAAGCTCCCACGCCACTTCACGATGTCATCAAACTACGTCTTTTGTCATGGTTTTAATATGAGAAAGACGCCTAGCTGAAGAAGTTAGCTGTTTTGCAATTAACATAGAATATAAAGCGTGTATTTCTGCAGCTTTAAAGGGCCAGTGTGCAAGATTTAGTGGCATCTAGCGATGAACTTGCAGATTGAAACACCCTGATCTCACTCACCTCTTCCAAGCATGCAGGAGAACCTAAGGTGGCCATGAACCGGTGTTCGGTTTGTCCATTCTGGGCTACTGTAGAAGGGTGCAACATTGAGGACCAACACCATCTGTAGATGCAAATGGCCCAGGAATATTCTGCAAAAAGTCCCTGTAAATTTTGTATACTGGACCTTTAATTTCTTTTCCCTCTCAAACTAAAAAAGAGACAGATTTAAGGAAACATAGGTTTTATTTGTTTTATAGTATAACTGGGAACAGGTAATTTTTTAAAACTGCAGTAACCACAGCTGGTCAATGAAATGCTTTCTGGCTCTTTTTTTTAGAGTTTAATCTGTAGTCTGAAGTGAACTCTGTGTCAACTGTGACCAACGTCAAGACACAAATTACACCAGGAACGATCCCATGTGCAACAGCATCATTCTATCGACAGATTCAATTCTCACAGAGCCTCTTTTAGTCTCTCTGTGAAAAGAGATGACACTAACACTGACACTTACAACATCAAATCCGGATTATTGATAAATAACAAAAGAACCCAGTTTCCTCACTTATGATGAAGTAACACTGTGACACTCAGGATATTTCATCTGTGCAAGGAGCCGTGTTAGTATGAGGACATGAGGTGAACAGAAAGTTCTCACTGAATGAGTGTGTAGTTGTGAGCACATGTCTGTACTGTATGTTGTCTGTCCTGTCTGCCTCCCTGTGCACACGTAGTGAAAGTTTGTCCTAGATGCTCGGCGCTGTGTGTCTCTTCAGTATTTCCTAACCATGTCCTGGAAAAGGCAACTAGACCTGTTTAGCCACCTATTTCCAGTAATGCCCCTCCTCTGCTGCTCTGTCTCCTCCCCCTTCACCCCCCCTCCCCCCTTCCTTTGAAGCTCACAAACCCTCTCTCACTGCAACGGTGGCATCCGGTCACACTCCACCTGAATGAACACAACATTATCTCACCAAACCAGGCTGGCGTTACTACAAAGTAGTGGTGACGTACTCACACAACAGTGCACTCGCACAGAGGAGTATGCATGCAATACACTGTAAAAAATACACTAATTGTTTTAACTTTGAGACAGGTTAAGGTATTTTTGTAATGATTCCAAACAAATAATATTAATTCAGAGGTGCATTAGAAAACATGTTCACTGTTTTGGAGGATGTGAGATTTTATTGTGAGTAAAAGACTTAAATAAATAAATAAGAAATTTATGATTATTCAGTCAGCTTAAGATATTAAGTTGAACCAACAACTCTTCAGTCACACTGAGGAACTTTTATAAGATTTAATATTTATCATAATTTATTCATTTTTAATTAAACTTATTCAATACTAATCTTCATTGTATTTTTCAGTGTTTTCATTATTAACAAACAACCGTGACTGTTATTAGAGACACACAGCAAATTTTCATCATGTACGTTTTCTTAAAATTTTAAATAACAAGGGTCTCTGGAAATTTTAACTTCTCAAAATGCATGCTGGGAAGTCTGCGAACATGCTAATCATGTTTCTCTAGAAACTTAGTTTAATGAGTTTACTTAACTCTGTACAACACATTCATACAACTCATCATTTCAAGTTAGAAGAACTTGTGTTTATAAGTTCTGAAGTGGTCTGAAAAGTAAATACTAGAATTTCAAGTTTAATTAACTTGAATTAATAAAACTTGTATATTTACATCAAGTTAATGAGTTAATGATTAGTTGATTTTGCTAAATTCCTGTGTGATTTTTTTTACAGTGTAGTGAAAACAAAATTAGACTTTGATGATATTTTACTTCTTCTTTACATGTATTCACAAATTGTTTGATTGTTGTAATAAAATTAGTGGTCATTTATCCTATATACTGAGTTTGATTAAATTCAAATAAATCAGACAACCTGAGGTTTTATATTACAACATGTAGCCATAAAATTCATGTTATTATGGTTTTTTTGTATTACGGTAAACACATTTCTTTTTCAAATGAGATATTCTGGACCCTCACCTCAGTTAGCTAATTTTATTGCATGTCAAGCTACGTATCGCTGTAAAAAAAAAAAAAAAAAAAACTACTGGAAATTAGTTGAATCAGCTAATCTTTTCTCACTAATTTAACATAAATATCGAAGTTTTATTTGTTCAAGTTAATTTAAGTGAAGATTTCTATTTTCAGAACATTTCAGAACAAACTAACTTTAAGTCTTTTAATTTGAAATGATGAGTTGATTGAAAATACTCTACATAGTTCAAAATTAAGTTAAGTGGGTTTCTTTAAAAAAAAAATATGCGTAGCAGACTTCCCAGCATGCATTGTTTGAGAGGTGAAACTCTCCTGAGACTTGTCTTTTTTATAGTTTGTAGAATACACAGTAAGATAAGTTACTGAAATAGTTGATCAAAAGTTAGTAAATGGTAATAAATGTTATAAATGTTTGTCAGTATGACTGAAGAGTTGTTGATTCAACTTAATATCTGAAGCTTATTAAATATGTTTTCTCAAGTTCAACTGAATTTGACAGAAAAGTTTATTAGTTTTGAATCATTATAAATTTGCCTCAACTTATCTTTTAAAATTCAGTCAAATTAAACTTTTTGAAGTTAAAACAGCTTCACATTTGTAGGAACAAAAGGCTCCAAAAGGTCCTTTCATTTTATAAATCATCTATTTCTAAGTATCTGTCTTGTTCTGAATCAATTCGTGGAACGATGCCTAAACAGTGTCACAAACACATACAGTCATTTTTTCCACCTGTAAGTTCACTGAGTCAACACCTCTCTATGAAATATGCAGAGCAGTTATTACTTCCATTCTCTGAGAGCAATTTCCCTGATCCTACAATTTGCAAACTTCCTGCAGCACATTTTAATTATAGGTATTGTACCTTATGTGTAGCTAGAAAGGCTCCTCATGCAAGACTTAACTCATGTTTGAGAGCCGGGAAAATCCCGCACAGCTTTTACTGTGTAATGTTTGACCAGAGCGGCGGATACCTGCCTGTGTGTCCCAGCGTGTTCAGCAGGTTTAAGTCACGTGGCTCCATTGTTTTTAGATTTTATTCTAAAGGTTAGCAAATCAAGAGAGTAATCACACTCCTTGTTTATGTATGT
The DNA here is from genome assembly GCF_056507025.1 of Lutjanus erythropterus. Lineage (NCBI taxonomy): Eukaryota > Metazoa > Chordata > Actinopteri > Lutjaniformes > Lutjanidae > Lutjanus > Lutjanus erythropterus. The sequence goes on from NC_139330.1 coordinate 4,297,701, forward strand.
TAGTGTGGTGAGTGGATAAGAAGACGTGGAAGTGTCACTGCTATGATTTTTATTCTTTGCTGATATACAGTATTTACCACGGGAGAGTATCAGGACCAGGGAAAAGAATTAGTAGTAAGAAGATTTTTTGAATTTCACATTTTGAGAAGAAAGTTCAAATATTGAGAATAAATTTGAAATGTCAAGAATGAAGTCAAAATGTTAATAAAATCAAACTTTCACTCTTATTGGCAGACATAGGAATTAAATAGATCAGGAAGGAGGAAGAATATTTTATTTCTTTATTCATTTTGCATTTTTTGCAGGTTGACTTATCACTATTAGTGCCAAGCATTAAAAAAAAAGAAAATAATATCTTCCTCCTCTAAATGTATTGTTTTCTTATGCTTGGCATTAATACTGAAAGTCCAATGTTATTCTCAACATTTTAACTTGATTCTCAAAATAAAAAATATCTTTCTCCTCTCATTTTCCCCGCCTCATGCCTGGCTCTAACACTTCAAACTTCAGTCAGTCAAATTATGTATATTTATACATCACAAGTCATTCAACAAATGCAACTCCAGGTGCTTAACAGCTATAAAACATAGGAGATCAAATTAACAGTAAAGTCCAAATAAGAATTTACCACATGAGATAAAAACAAGGCTAAAAAGGTGTGGTTTAAAAAAAAAAGACAGAACTCAGTAACAATTAACGGTCCAGTGTGCAAGATTTACATTCATGTGTTGGCAAAGTATGGCAGAAAGTATGTTTTTAATGATAACCTTATAATGAGCCCTTTATATCTACTTGTGCGAGTTTTGCTGCCACGTTATTTCTCCCCATCTTCCTCCTGCTTGGTCGGGGAAGGTAAGACAAGGTGTTTGCAATCTTCAAGCTCAGCGGTAGATGTCTCTAGCCGGTTGATTCCACTGAACACAGCACGTCCTGATCCGTCCTGCACACGACTTCAGCCCTCACAGCATTTTAGAGCATTTTGATTGTGTTTTCTTGCTCATATTTTGTTGAATTTGTCCTCATTCCTTGATTTTCGTGCTTCAACCATGGATAACTAGGTTACTTAGTTAAATAGCTCCTTTTCTGTCTGTCTTCGTGATCACGAGTCTGCACGCGGTCTTTTATTTGGAAGTCGACCAGATTGTCTCTGCTTTTTCTGTCTGACTTTCTGCCAGATGTGCTGCCGGTGGAATCACAGGCATTGTGCAGAAAGGCAACAATCAGCTCCGGCTGATGTGGTGCAGTCATAACACGACACAGCCGTGCCTCGTAGAATCACACGCACCAGTCCTTTAACATATGCAGCTAAAATTTAGCTGACTTTTGACTTTTCATTGTTCGTGTAAAGTGATTATGCCATAGAAATGTATCGATTTTCAGTAACAAATTGCATACAGAAAGCTAAAACACTTTGACAGCTTTATCTTTCTAGCTGCAGTAGAATATCAGCCAGCCTGAGCTTGATATCGGTGACTTTCCCCAACATGTACCCTATAATTTCAAGCCAATGTTGATGCTCCAACATCTTATTAATTGAGTTTGTTAGCAGTAGCTACATGTGATGACAAAAGAGATCAAAAGTAACACTAGATAAACAAAGTTAACTGGCCTTGATGCTCTCTCGATTTGTCATACAGTATCTGTTTTCAACCTAATAAAACCATCTTGAAAAGGTATAAAATTTCATTGCATTCAAAACAGTCAACAGTATTTCTTTCCTTGCTGTTCCAACTTAGGAAAAAATGTGATAAAAGTTAAAATTTTCTTTTCCTCCTTTCACTGGGGACCCTCTACAACTCACTCAAGACCGCAGTTTGAAAACCACTGCTTTAGACTTCTTTTGCACTTGCAGTTTCACAGTTTTTGTACTGTAGGTCTTGCTGTCTTCCTTTTTACACCCCATGAATGCGATAATATCACCTCTGAGCCCAGCACAACAGATAGTACAGTGTTGTCTAGTTTGACACTGCACTTATTTACTGTATTTCCTTTTTTGACAAGCAGCCACACAACCGTGTCATTCACACAAAGTTCATCTGTATGTTCCATCAATATTCTCTCTCGACAGTTCCACTTTTGTATTAAGCCTCCATCTTCCTGTTTGACATGTGCAATACACACATTTGCACCACAAGCTGAACACACACACACACACACACACACACACACACACACAGAGCAAGGAGGAAGCAGTGTTTGTGAAAAGTACAAACATCACTTTGGCCAATCCAGCGTGCTGCCCAGCAAAAATACACTGTATAACCAGTTTGGAACGCTGGAATTTCAGAGCGAGTAAAGAATGTGGTGTTAGAGTGAAGTCGCAGGTCTGGTTGGAGCAGTTGGAGCTAAATTTGTCCTCATGAACAGAAACAGATTAGTTTAGGGATTCTTTGAGCGATTTTATGCTGTCAAACAGTTTTTTCTTAATTACCGCCGTTTGTGGTTCTATAAGACAGGAATATACGGGGTAAATTTGTGGCGACCCCAGAAATCTTTTTCAGTCTCTGTGAAATGTGTTTGCAATAATAAAGAACATTTTATCCCACAAATATCACGCTGACCTCACAGAGAATAATGGTGCTATGATGACTGCACATAGACTGATCCAACAGGAGGCACAGACTTTCAAACACTCGTCTCAAGGAACTTTTCTGCCGTATTCTTCTCATCCTAACTTATCTTAACTTCAGCATCATGAACAATAAGGCCAAATGAATGTCCACAAACTTTGGTGTCTGGAGCTGCTTGTTTGACCCCTTCAATTAAAGGGACAGTTCAACATAACATTGTACAGAGCAGCAGTCAAACAGAACATTAAGGGATGTCATCAGCTGAAATTATCACTGTCAAGTCAAGTGAAGTTCATTTATGAAGCACATTTAAAAATAACCAAAGTGCTGTACAATAAAATAACGACAGTTAAGAAATATAACGTGAAACTGCAAGATAGCACCAGAGATAATAAAAAATCCCATGCATGAGTAAATAAATAGAGGAGCAGATAAAAAGAAAAAAAGTGAGATACACGGCCTGTATGACTCTTATAAGCCTGAGAGAACATCAGAGGGGGAACAATTAATTGAGCAGGGTAGGCTGTTCTAGAGCTTTGGGGCAGCTCGATCGTAGGACAGCTAAGAGCAGCTGGTCTGAGGATCTGAGCGATCAGGGTTTGGAAATGGAGCAGAGGAGTTCAGATATGACCTGGGGTGGTAGGCCATGCTGAGCTCTAATAAAACATGAGGGGTCCTGCTAAGTATTTTTGTCAACCTTTGTCTGGTCAGAGCCAGTCTTACCCCTGTTCCCTGTCTTTGTGCTAAGCTAAGCTAACTGTCCACTGACTGTAGCTTAGTATTTAAAGAGATAATTTGGGTTTTTGGAAGTGGGAGTGTATGAGGCGCTTATCCATAGTCAGTGTATCACCTACAGCAGACGTTCTGTGGTTTAAAAGGTTAGTTCAAATTCACCAAAGTCACACAATAACACAAACAAACTACCCAATCAAGGCAGCTGTAGACCAGGATCTCCTGTGATCTGTGAGGTAAAATGACCGTTTTCGCCCATGGAGTTTGGTTGGTTTTGAGAGCGTGATATTTGGCTTACTTAATAACAGTTTCCCATTGGAAAACACTGTCTTATGACAAGGTAAAGTGGTGAAAATAGTCTAAATATAGCGCACACTTCAACTGATATTGTTTTTTTAGGTGACTAATGTTCTGAAGCTGAATCTGTCCAGAGCAGTACATTGCTTATTGCTTCCAAAATGGAAAACGAAAAATGAAACTGGAGCATATTTACATCCAAAAGTCCCAAATGAGTGTCATGTCCAGGTGTTGTGTATTTCTAAAGGTCAATTTCATAAATTAGTTTGCATATAATGACCCTTTACTTTCCCTGACCTTCCTCCATCACAGAGCAAAAGGTCACAGGTGCTCTACAACAAACCCCAAATACCAGGACCATCATCAGCTCAAACATCCTCTCCCACAGAGCGACGACATCACAGCCAACACTTTGGATCGCCACCTTACAGCCGGGATCCTCACACCGTCATATCACAGACCGCAGCCTTAATCTCACACACCTACACTGTGGCATCACACATGCTCTTCTGTCATCCTCCCCCTTGGTGAATCTTATGCACACTCCCCCACACGAACAAAACTTGACATCACAGGACTCCCTCTTAAAACCAAACCATACACCTCTTCGCTGAGAGCAGCTTTCCTCACGCTCACAGCGACGTAGACACAGGCTGCCCCCTCACAAACCTACTACAGGGTTAACTGACAAACACTGACAGCAAGTGAAAGCTCAAAGGGGAATCCATCCTCACACCAAATTTATACATGTCATACAAGTCAAATCTCAGAGCTGCTACATCAGCAATGCTCACTGATGCCGATGGTATTCAATGTGCATTCAACTTCATATTTTTAGCTGTGTAAGCATGTTTCTATCTACTGCCAGTGGTCTGATCTTGTGAAATGATATGGTTTAATATGGGTTGGAATAACATATTATTTCTTCTTTCTTTTGGAGAAGCAGAGAAGAGCACCAGAATAGAGGCTAAGCAATAAACTGCTGTGGTCAAGGTAGCAGCAACAAAAGGTATTTTAGGTCAATCTAAAAACAACAGTATCAGTTCAAATGTATGCTATATTTCGAATATTTTCAGCACTTTAACTTGCCATTTGACAGCCTTTTCTGATGGGAAACCACTGTTATATAAGCCAAGTATTGCTCTTTCCACACCAACCAAACTCCACTTGCAAAATTGTTAATTTTAGCTCACAGAACCCAGGACATGCTGATCTGATGCTGCTTCAGTCTTTCAGTTTGTTTGTGTGATTGTGTGACTTCTGTATTTTAAAAGATTAGTTTGGATTCACAGAAGTCACACAACAACACAAACTAACAGATTGAGGCAAGAGTAGACCAGCAATAACAACATGTTCTGCAAATTTAATAATTGGTTTTACAAGTGGAGTTTGTTTGGTTTGGAGTGCGTGATATTTGGCTTATATAACGCTGGTTTCCCGTTGGTAAAGACCGTCTGATGGCAAAGTAAAGCTGTTAAAATATTTTAAAATATAGTGTACACTTAAACTGGTATTGTTATCTTTTTTTTATGGGGATCTTTCTAACAGGCTATAATCTACATTTTGCTGCTGACCCTGTTCACAGCAGTTCATTGCTTCCATGCTGGTACTCACCTCTGCTTCTCCAAACTGTGGACATGCTGACTGCCACCTACATCACTACTGTGGGAAAGTCTTTATTTATTAAAAGGAAATCTAAATATAATATGATAGAAAATAAAAGTACTCAGAATCAACACCTATTATGTCAGGAGTTAAAAGAGGAAATCAAGCCGTGTGCAACACTATCTTCTCATGAAGGGGGATTACTCTGAGGACAGCAGATTTTATCCTGTGTCATGTTTACTTCAACAGCAGTGTCACATTTTATATCTTAACTTCCTCTTGGTGCAGGTTGGGTAGGTACATAATGAAGTCCTAAAACTAAGGACAGTGGTAATGTTTCTCTTTTAGCCAAATTAATTTAAAAAAACGATTTCAATGTTACCGGAGATCAGTGAGCAAAACATTAATAAAGAAAAATGCTTTCTTTGTTTAACCTTAGTGTATTACAAAAGAGGGAAATCCCCCCTTCCCCGTAATATTGTTGGCCGTAAACGTTTATCGATAGGGACTTCTCTTTTGATTAAATCACAGCACCCTCTGCTGGACAAAAGAGTGCATCAACAGTTTGGTTTCAGGCTGTACTAATCGAGTGGGAAAAACAAATAGGATTAGTTATGGATCTTGCATCGATTTGGAGGGTAATTTAATGGAGTCATGTCATAAAAAAAATATATTTTCACATTTATTCGTTCATTTATTTCTGTATCTGTTGTTTACATTTTTTTTTAAAATTCTTTCCAAAAAATATTCGTTTAGCATGAACTACATCTATCTTCTATCGATTATTCTGGTATGACAATAATATTTGTTGCCTTTATGGGGTATCGGCATTATATCAATCACGGACATTTTATCACATCTGTGTGCAGATTGCAGTCAGAGAAGTAGTGAAAATGCCTCAGAGACAAAGTGATATGTACCAAATATACTTGTTCCTATTCCTGTATCTATCAACACACACACACACGCGCGCGCACACACTCACATACAGTGAGTTGCGAAATGTGACGTAGTAAATTCCGAGGATCACGTGAAGGCAACAGGAGAAGCCGTCGGGGGACAGGTTTCGTGATATTTTGACAGTTTGTGGACATTTTAAGATGGATTCACAGTCCCCGCCAAAGCCGTGGGAAAGGCGGATCCCAGGCGCCATGAGTGCACCTATAAACTACAGGTAAACTAGCTAACCGTGTTAGCTCGTAAGACGTGTTTACTGACTGTAGCCGACTAGCTAGCTGTTGTTGCTAACGTTAGCAAGCTATCTTAACACTAAGGTTTTTGCACAAGTGAATTGATATCATCTAAAAAGTGCTGGCCTTGACATGGTGCTATGAATCATTACCAGTTGACCACTTGTATTTCCATGTGTTAGAATATTTCGGAAACGGCAGCCATTTAATCTAAATATCTGTTGTTAAGAGCAAACCAAGAAGCTAGCAAGGCCCAGTGAGGCCCTGTCATGTGCGTTATAAGAAAAGTGTTTCTTGGAAGGCTCCGTTTATAACTTGGAATCAATTGTAATCGTTGCAATGTTGCAGTCGCAAAGGGGATAGCACATTACCAAGAAGCAAAAGTAAGAAATAATAAATAAAAAACCAAACAAGGTATACACATGAGAAAACAAACAAGGTCTGTATGTACGAGAAATGATTCCTACAATTGAATATACATCATTGCACATAAGAAATATTTATATTTCTGAGTTTGAGTTGATATTTCATCTGAGTGGAATATTGATATCGCATAGTTTGTACACATTAATGTTGCAGTGTCTCTGTTAGTTTTGATGTGTGTGAGATTCACAGTGTTGGTTGTAAATATGGTGTTATTTGCAATTGTAAGCAATTTAATACCAATAACGTTTTGCCATGGTTTGAAGATGAATGTAGCTGTGGATGCTTAAGGTTTGAATCTGATATACATATATGTATGTATGTATATATGTATGTGTGTGTGTGTGTGTGTGTGTGTGTGTGTGTTGTATAGCACTTTTCAAGCCAGGGGCATAAAGTGCTGCTTCCCATAAATGGTTAAAAAAGAAAATCACAAGAATAATAAATGTACATGCACATAATTAAAATACCATATAGAGGAAATTTATCCTAAAGGTAGAAGAAAAGAAATTAGGAAAATAAAACTGATTGAATACCAGCTGGAAGTCTCTTCCAAAGCTGAGGTGTGAGTCAAGCAAACCTATCAATTTTTTACCTTAACCTGGACTCTGGAACATCTCTCAGGCCTAACCCAGCTGATCTGAGAGGCCTTTTTGGACAATATGGAGTGAAGAGTTCACTGATGTACTCTGGTTACTGGCCATGTAAAATCTTAAGCTTGATTTTAAAATGTCTTCCAAAAGACATTGGTGAACAATGCAATGAGGCTAAAATTAGGGTGATGAAAAGTGCTGTCATGCATCTTCCACATCAGGCACTTGGCTAATTAAAATCTCACTCATGCTCTTCTCTATAATAAAAAAAAGTCTTCGTCCTTCTCACCCAACAGGTCTACAAACATTGGGCCATACGCAGGCCCCTCTGCCTCTGCAGGCCCTCCTGTTCTGACTAGAATGGCGCCCCCAGTGCCCCCTCGTCCCGTCCAGCAGTCCTACCGTCCATCCTACAGCTCCTTCACCTCCTCTTACAGCCCCTATGGGAGCTCCATGTATGGAGGGTACAGCCCCTACAGCTATGGAGGGGGCTACGGCCTGGGAGGGTACAGCCGCATCTCACACACAGAAGATGTCGCCCCCAGCCGGTTTGTGCAGCAGGCTGAGGAGAGCAGCCGCGGTGCCTTCCAGTCCATCGAGAGCATCGTCCAGGCCTTTGCCTCAGTTAGTATGATGCTGGATGCCACCTTCTCAGCAGTCTATAACAGTTTCCGTGCTGTACTGGATGTAGCCAACCATCTAACACGGCTGCGTGCACACCTCACCCGAGTTTTGTCAGCGTTTGCTCTGGTGCGCACCTTGCGCTACCTCTACCGACGGTTACAGAGGCTGCTGGGGCGGCAGTCAGACTCCGAGGTTGAGGACTTGTGGGCCGACAGTGCGAGTGATGCCCTGGCTACAAGTGCATCCAGAGGGTACGGAGCAGAGGATCAGAGTGTCAAGTCCTGGCCAATCTTTCTGTTTTTCGCTGTAGTCTTGGGGGGACCTTACCTCATCTGGAAGCTGCTGAGCTCCAGCCCCGGCTCTGAAGAAAGTGGTAAGACTTAACATTCAAGATTTCAATTCAGTACAACTTTGTTTTTCCCCCTAGGAGCAATTTGTTGGAGCAGCTTGTTATACTTAAACCAGAGTTACATGTGGAATACAGTCTATAAACTGTACTGATAAATAAGCAGCTTGCAGCAAAACCAGAAAGTATTCAGTGACATTTTCTGAACCAGCATTCTGTGTTCTTGTTAATTTTAAAAAAAAGAAATAATACTAGTATTGTATCCATGTTAAACATTTTGGTATTGTGACAACTCTATAAAGTATGATAAAAAAGATCATATAAAACATATACCAAAATGGCAGTGGTTTAAAAAATCAGCAGAGGATATAGTTGTTAGATTGCAGAGGGAATGAACAACTTCATTCATTTCATTTAACATTTTGAGTGCAGGAGCTGTTCATAAATCTGCAGCAGCCTTGTTTTTTTTTTGCTCTCTTTGCACTTTACTTGCTTGCTTTTGCCATCATGGCCCAAGTCTTTGTTGGTCTTTTTTCCATACATTCACAATGACTTTGCATCACAATGCTTTATCAATTACCCGGGATGAGAGTGTGTGCTGTCTTGTTGCTCAGTGGCCAGAAGTTGAGAACCACTGCTCTGGATAGTATCATTTAAACATAGATCGCTCTGAAAGTAGCTGGAAAATATCAAAGACTTACATCAGCTGTATCCAAGGCATGTTCCTCCAAACAGCAATGAAAAGACATAATATACAAGAGAAGCTGATGAGTGTTGTTTTAACGTTCATAACTCTCATGTAAAGATGTTGTGTGTTTCTTTGTTTAGCCACTAACTGGGCCAGTGGAGAAGATGACCATGTGGTGGCCAGAGCAGAGTACGACTTCTCAGCTGCATCTGAGGAGGAGATTTCTCTGCGGGCTGGAGATATGCTCAACCTCGCGCCTAAAGGTGAGAGCTTGCAAATAATGGCTAGACGTTATCCTCTGTCCTCACGGTCCTCTTGTGCAAAAATTGTTCAACACATCTGGGTGTACTGTACCAATACAGTCAATGTTTCAATCAGTATTATCAATATCATGACCTAAAATTACATGTATACAGTGGTAGAGGAATTCATATAGGTCATCCGCTCCTAGCCGGGGCATTTTGTTCGGTCTCTTTCTACTCTGTTTTACAGTTGTTAACTGTCAAAATTGTTGATTGTGTTGATGTTTTTTCCAAAGAGACGGTTGTGAACTCCCCCCCCCCCATGCCGATGAGCTCAGGTCGTGACCTTTTCTTCTCCCCTTTGTTTAGAGCAACAGCCCAGGGTGCGAGGCTGGCTGCTGGCCAGCGTGGACGGTCAGACCACAGGACTTGTTCCAGCCAACTATGTAAAGGTCCTCGGCAAGAGGAGAGGCCGTAAGCATGCAGAGATGGAGAGGCTTGCACAGGTCCAGCAGGACAACGTGCAGGCCTCCCAGACGGCCCTCACTGCACTCCCACAGTCCAATCCTGCCCAAAGCTTCACCCCGAGCCTGAGTTCTGCTTCAGCTTCAGCTTCCTCAGAGGAGCTGCTGGAGTCTGTCTACACAGAAACACCAGCTTCCCTCACTATGGGAACATCCAACTCCAGTTTGCCCTCCAGCACGGCGCTAAACATCCCTGAGAAGACTGACTTGTGATGCCTGTGCATGTGTGCATATCTCTGTATGCAAGTCCATGTGTGCTCATAACATTGGTTGGCTCAGTCAGAACTTGTTTGCAGCTTTTAACTCTGAAGCTTGACTAATGATCAGCTGACAGTAGATATTTGGAAGAATGCCACGAAGGTCATTAAGAATTGCTCAGAGAAATTCTTTGGGTCTATAATGACTCGAATCATCAAACACAGTCTGGACCTTCTGAAATGGTTGATATTGGTTTCCACACACAGGTTCCCTGATATACTGTTCTGTTTAGAGTTTTTTTTCCCACTTCATTGTCAGAGCTTTTAAAGAAAGAGTTTTGTGTATTCTCTATATATGCCACACTGCTGTTCTAAGTGTCTAATATAAGATGTTATGTCTTGAGCTTGTTTAATAACAGGAATTAGTTCAATGTTCAGGTTAATGAGGTGCACTGATAACATCATCTGTACACTGATAAAGCCAGGGTATTTTGTTCGACAATGTAATTATGTGACCTTGTACTTGGTTTTGGCCTTCACTTGTAGGCTGCTCAGTCCTCTGTACTGTCTTTTTGTGAGGCAAATGTGACTTGGATTTATTTCATAATGACAAAGGGGCTAATTTTGCACATTTTCAAGAGTTTGTCGCGGAAAAGTAATTTTGTAAATATTTAATATAATTATTTTGAAAATAAATACTTAAAAAAATCATGTTGTCCATTGTGCAAGATGTTTTTCAAGTGAATAGACCTTTTTTACAGCAGTCATTTTGACATGGAATAGGGTAAACACAAATTATACTAATTAAAGTTTTGTTACATTCAAGTTAAACAGAGTCGGCATGCTGTCATTGTGCATGCTACACTAAAGGGAACGGGACTGCAATTTGTATCATTGGTAACACCAGTGTTTACTCACCTTTCATATCAGTAGATTGTCTTTAGAGTAAAAAGTTATGTTTAATTAGTAATAATAATAATATAATTTTTTGCAACCCTTTTGTTGTATAGTTTATTGATGTCTTTACATGACATTTGATAAAGAAATGTGTATTACGTTCAACCATATTGGAAAAAAGTTTACATTTTCACAACAATCACAAAACAGCTGTTGAACATAATAAAAAGGACAGTAAGAGCAAACAAAAAATTGACAAACAAAATAACTAAATAATACAGGGGAAATCGACATGTGTGAAAGAACTGTTGAGTAAATACAAATCATATAACTTTTTTTTTGTACATTGTATTTTTCCAGTTAATTGAGATGTTATAATAGACCTCTTGTTCATTTTTGTCTTGGAAACAAAAGTTAAGAGTAAATTTTAACACCATGAATGCTTGTTCTTTTATTTTATTTTATATTGTAGTAACATAAGTTAGTATTAGTTGTATTTATTTCATATAACTTCCCCCTTTATTAACAGATTCTAAAAACAACAAGGCACTTTCAAACCAATAATATAAATTTCTTGGTTGAGCATGGACTACAATAAATATAAAAATAAAATTTTAAGTGAAATAAAACACCTGAAGAACAAGAAAAAATAAACATAAGATAAAACATATGAAAAAATGGATTACATAAAAGAAATAGGGCTTATCACATTAAACAAAGAGAATAATTTAAGGGTTTTTTTTAGAATAACTTCTTGTTTGTGCAGTAAGGCCACTGGTGTCTGGTCGTGTCTATGGAAACCCTAGACCCCCCTGATGGGAACCCTAGATTTACGAAACTCTCGCGAGATGTGTACGCGTAGTTTCATCATTGTACATGTTTTACAAACGATGTCCACGACGGCTTAAGATTTGGTAAAAAATAATAATAGTAATAATACGCACACAAAGAGCAATTGGTTAAGATTAAGGAAAGGTCATGGTTTGGGTTAAAATGCGCACTCTCGCGAGATCTTATGCGGCTATGGGGTTCCTATGTAGAGACGATTGCTGTGGTCTGGCAACAGGACGCCTTTAACCTGCTGCAGTGCGACAACAGGGACGAGTCAGCGTTGCAGATACCGACCAAACAACCAAAATGCATTAATTTATCTAAATGATTGTTTGTGGCCTTTACCGCTGAGTGTGTATCATGGCGCGTCGATAACATTTAACCCGTACTACTGGGCTCAAACATACACAAGCATGTATGCTAAGTAACTTAGCTGGTATGCTAGCTAATTGAAGCTAATGCTGCCTTCATCGACAACCGGAAATACTTTACTTATGGATTCAAATGAGTGTGACGGTTCATTCTTTACCTTAAAAATAGTACTTTGGTTCTTAACTCATAGTCATAGTTTTTCATAAATGTCTTACAAAATTGACTGCATCTTCTTTACTCAAAAGATTGGACAACTTTCACCCACTTTGGTGAAAGTGCAGATTTGTACGTCGGTCTGTAATTGTGACGGTCTATTTTGACATTGCATTTAAAATAAGATAACTTGCCTAATTTGTAGAAATTAACAGCGCCCATCAACAAATGAGCAGTAATACGGCTGACCACATCACCGTTGTTCATGACGCGTCGTTTGGAGCTTTTGTTTACGAGGAGAGCGTGAAGGCAGCAGACCCTGTCCCGCAAAGTTAGCTAGCTTAAGCATTAGCAGTGGATGCAGTTAGCCGGTAGGAGAACACCGCAGCATCAGCATCACTCATACACAATGACATAAGACAGCACCAGCTTAGTTTACTGTACGAGACGACGGGAGGAATATTTCTGACTCCAGATAAGTATGTTAACTATCTTATTTTTCCTTGTGTTCTAATGATGTTTATTTTAGTGAAGTAGCTGGTTTAATTTGACCTAAAGGCATCTGATGTTGGTGCAGCAGCAGGAGGACACAGGCACTCGGCCTCTGCTAGCACCACTACTCCACTAACACAAAGTTTCTCTATTTTATAACTGAACAGATATTGATATCATGCACGTGTATGTAAAATGCACAGATGATCAACCTCATCTTTGGCTATCACCACTGCGGAGAGTAAAGCTCTGCAGAGCCTTCAGGATGTTGTGTCCCATCATGTTATTTAATGCTAGAAAATCATAGTAACTTTGACGTTAAATGAATGACGCATTTCACAACCATCAGTCAACAAACTGAACCCTTTAAAAATCAGTTTTCACGCAGATTAGATTGATGTGAGGCTTCTTTTTTGATGTGTGTGAAAATTATGTGAATTTACCATTTGTTAATGTTATTATAGGACCATGGCTATTTTGAACCGCAGCAATTAGTGGATTAATCAACTAGTTGTAAACTATTAAATTTATCACCAACTATTTTGATGATCACAGTCATTTGTAAGAACTAATTGTCTGATTTCAGCTCAGCAAATGAGAAAATTTAATGGTTTCATTACTCCTCTGTGACAATAAAATGGATATCTTTGGGTTGTGGATAAAACAAGACATTTGAGTACGTCACCTTGGGCTTTGGGAAACACAGATCAGCATTTTTCACCATTTTCTAACATTTTATAAACCAAAATAAAAGACATGGCATTTCTTTGTTTGAAAAAGTATAATAATTTGAAATTTGGTTATGATGATCAAAGTATTCATTGTTGACTTTCTGCCTTTTCTCTCTTGTCTTTCTGACTGTAGAGATGAGCCGCTTCTGCTCGGACAACAACAACTTTCCGTATGACAACAACGTCCTGGTTTTGGACATGGTGCTGGGCTCTCTTTGGGGCGTCCCCCAGCCCATAAACTGGGACAATGTAGCCAAGCTAGTTCCAGGATTCACTCCTAAGGAGGTAACTGGAATGCTGGGTAACTATGAATGCTTCCCATCGATCCACCCCTTCATCTGTCCAGTCCCATGCATTAATCATCTCATGGTTCAGTGACATTAGGCCTGACTTGTTGATAAGAAATAATACTGTGGCACTGATGGGATCTTACAGTGTGCCCGTCGATACGAGGAGCTGAAGAGCACGGGGGGTTTTCCTCATGTGGACAACCAGTGTAACGCCCTGACAGAAGGAGGCACCTCCCCTTCAGACGGCCTGTCCACGCTGCTGGACACCGGGGAGGTGGTGGAGACAGGAAACAGCCAGAGCAGCAGCAAAGTTACAGGTCAGTTAGTGCTATCCAACACTTTAATGCAGGTAGTTTAACCAAAAGAGCTGGGAATTAGAAATATTTTGACCTGTAAATCGTCTTTCTGTTTATGCAGGGTATCTTCAGGTCTCAAGTATTAAAAACACTAAATTCAGAACAAAATTCTGTTCTCTTCTTTGAATTAGTGAGATACCCCCTGCAGGGTCTCTGTGCTCAGGGCCAGCTCTCAGCCCCGAACCAAATCCCATAACCAGCATCCAGCATGTTCGATTTGGCCCAGGCAGGGCGTTCAGGCCCATAAGCCTAACCTGAATAGTTTTCCAGTCCTCGGCCAGCCTCTAGCAAGCTCCAGTGAGCCCCGGTAAGACTCTCTACCCCCTAGCCTTCACCCAAGGCCCCTAATCCCCCCTCCAGGAACCTCACCCACTATCCAACCCTGTGGGCCCACTCTTAAGGATGCGCCTGGTAGTCTGTTTGACACTTTGTGCCATAACGCTGGCTCTCCAGTGCGTGCCTGGGCCGACTGAAACAAGCTGGAAACTGGTCCTGGGATTTTGGGGGGCTGAGAGCCGGCCGTGGCCAAAGAGAGCCTGCTGGAGTGTTGGGATGCTTTTGATGAGGCTTATAGAGGTGGGTGCCCTGCCTCGGCCTGCTGGAACATGCTGGAGCCTGGTTATAGGCTTTGGGACAGGGTCCAAGAGGCTGAGAGCCAGGTCTGGGCATGAGCCTGCTGGAGGTGTCTCGTTAATTCTGAAAAACAAGGCAAACGTTTTCTTGAGTGAATGCATTATGCTTCCATAAAAATGCACTTAGTTTTCTTTTAATATGAGCTTGTATCATATAATGAGATGTTTCTGTCATGTTCTCTTGTTGAATTTGTTGAGTTGTATATTTTGATTTGTCATGTGGCCATCTTGGTTGTTGCTGCTTAGTGTCTTGTCAGCTCTTCAGGGCTGGGCGCTAAGGCTGCACGATATGGTAAAAGAGTCATTGTAATTATTTTGACTGAAACTGCAGTACAGTTAGTGGGAATGTTCATTTTTGAAAATCATGATGATGTGACACTTGTTGGGGTCAAGCAACATGTCTTCTTTCATCTAGAGAACAAGATTTTTAGGCTAGGACATCTCTGCAGGCCTGCAGTACTTGAATTGTGATTTAGTTTTGGTTCTGCAATTTGGATATTGCACTTGGCCATATTATGATTCTGTTAAAATTACAATTAATTGTGCAGCCCTACTGGGCTCCATGTGGTGCAGAACTCTACAAAATCAGTCAAAAAAAACCCAATCGGTTGTGTATCAAATAATTTCATTTGAATATTTTGACTGACTTTTTCTTTACAAGATATAATACAACAATCTAATATTTTAGAGCCTTAGAAAACTTTTTTAGAACGCAGAACACAAAAAATGTGAAGCTCTGGTATTGATGGCTACTGTTAGTTGATAACTACGTTTAGAGTCTAGTCATATTTCTTCTGTTGGTGTCAGCAGGCTCCAAATCGACACCGTCAGGAAGAGTTAGTGCCGTGGAGAAGAAAGAGAAAAGAGTTTCAGCAGAGGAGAACGACAAACCTCAGAAGCCACGAGAGTAAGTATTGAGAATTCAGTCTTAATAAGGTACTGTTCTCTACAGCAGTGAACCGAGCTAACAAAAAATGCACAGTGATGCTGTGAACATTTGCTCCGTCTTTAAATGACTCAGAATGAATCACTGATGCCTTGTAGACTCTAAATGCGGCTATTAAAAGCTCTGTGTTCTCATATTTAGCAGTGAGTTTTACTGTTCACAGTACTTTTTCAAACACTGGATTTTTTCTCCTACAGTCCCAACATGGTCATCCATGTGTGTGACGAGACCAAGAACCTGAAGCAGGACTTCACGTGTCCCAGAGATCTTCTAGTTAAAGAGATGCGTTACTTTGCCGAGTATTTGTCTGTGGATCCCCAGAGGTGGGAGGAGGTGGACATCTCCGTCCACTGTGACGTGCAGATCTTCGACTGGCTCATGAACTACGTCAGGAGGAACTCTGCAGGAGAGGGAAACAAGGACAAACCCCGGCTCGGTAAAGAAAAAAAAACTGTAAAACAATAATAGATATCACATTTTTACACATGGGAATGCCTGAGCTGTCACTTACACCACCTGTTTGTGTAAATCCGTTTGACGGTGCTCGATTTATTGGTCACTAAACATGGTGTGTGTTTGGTGGGTCACTGGCTGCGTGTTCTGTGTTGTTTGTTGGTTGTGGGGTTTGCTTGGTTGGTCACGTGGTGTTTGTCGGTTACAGAGCCCAGCAATGTGATCTCAATCCTGATCTCCTCCGAGTTCTTGAAGATGGATACGTTAGTAAGTGTTGTGACGTGTGACGCTAACGTGTGGTGATGTGCTGCGGGCCTTTTGTTTTTCAAATGTGATAAAAATCAGTCGGTCTGAGTTCCTGCCAGTAACACATTCACAAGAATATGGCCAAAAGAACTGGCAGCTTGCAAATTTGTTTCATGTTTCAGAAGTGATAATTTGTCGTCTCTCCTAGTCGAGAAAAAACAAGAGGCCCATACGTAGAGCTTTGATAAAGGTCCAGTGTGGCAGAAATGGAATAGAATATTCATAAGTATGTTTTCATTAGTGTATATATATGTATTGAATGAGCTGTTTATATACAGGGTTCCTATGCAGTACAGAAAACTTGATTGTACTCATTTCTGCGGATAAGTATGTAAAAATATTTGTTTTTCTAGATTCTCCTATTTTCTAAAATGTAGCATTTGGAATTTCTAAAACTAAATTCATCATATATTTCATACATACATGTTGGATTAAAAAACATCAAGCTATTTGTACTCGCATGTCAAAGATACTCTGAAAACTCTACCGACAAGTCTGGAAGTTTGAGTCTGGAAAAGTTATAATTTTGAAATAGAAAATGTGTGTGAGCGCTGTATGTACAGAGGGCGCAGGTCCTCTTCCAGTGAGGCACACGCTGCACTGCCATGTTTGTGCAGGAGCTCAGAATGGACAAGCCAAACACCGGCTCTACATACGACTATTCACAAAGTTTGCAGCTGGTGTAGGTTCTCCTGCACACGTGTAAAAATTGTATTCCAATGGTTGCAATCTACAACCTCACTGCCAGATGTCACTGAACCCTGCACACTGGTCCTAAAAGTTGATGTTGCATGAGTGTTAAGATTGTAGACGTTCTTTTGCTTCCATGAGTTATTTACAGTTCGTAGTAAATTTTAAGTTCTGACACTGTGTCAGTAGTAAAGTCGTGTTTGATTAGTATTTATGTAAGAGAACTGAAACTAAATTTACCGTCGCTGTGAAAGGTCTTATGAGAGTGATGTATTTTTACCCAGGTGGAGGAGTGTATTCAGTACTGCCACAAACACATGAGCGCCATCGTGGCCACACCCTGCAACATGAACTGCATCAACAGCAACCTGGCAACGCGCATCGCCGAACTCTTCAACCACAACGAGGCCGATGACATCAGGGACAAAAAAGACAAGTTCAAAAGGTAACCAGATGGAAACGCAGAATATAGTTCATTTGGTTTTAATTAAAAGTCACTCTTCAAAGCAGTGGGATGAATAAACAGGGTGACGTCTGTTTTATTTCCCCCTCAAAGCAAATTGTTTCAGAAGAAAATTGAGCGTCTGTTTGATCCCAACTATCAGAGCAGAGATTCACCAGGAAACGCCTCAACTCTCTACAGGTGAGTCTGAGCACTCAGCTTCCTAGTTTCTCCAAGGAGTTACCAACCTCACTGCAGCAACAGCTTTACCTGCAGCTTAATGTACGTCTGGGAGTTCATTAACACTAAATGAACTTTCATTCTTACTTTTATATTGCTTGTTATTTCTGGAAGTCTTACCATTTGTCATATTTGTGTTTTTAATCACAGATGTGGTCTGTGCCTTAAGCTGCTGACCAAAGACACAGAGAGGAAGATTTCTTGTGTACCAGGGAAAATCAACATTGACCCTCGTGGAGAAATAATCTATACACACACTAGGTATGTTATAGTGCTAATTTAATTAACAAAAACTTATGATGAAAAATGTTTTTTTCCATGACTGAGATTGGAAGATTGTGCAACGGCACCGACATCGACTGTGACTATATGAACATGCAGAATTGTTGATGGAAAAAAGACCAGACTAAAATGTATTTTAAAAAGTCAAAACTTCAGAAAAATCTAAATATATAGACTTATTTTTCAATGCAGGTTAAAAGCAGGTTAAAGTTGAATATGATAAAACATAACAAGGACATTTGACACAGGACTGCACCATTCAACATGACAGAGCAGTGTCCTATACAGGGACACAATTCATGTACTCGTAGTTCCTGCAGCTCTCCTTTAAGAGGTAAACTGTGTGTGTGTGCATCTGCAGACAGAAGAGCTGGGATGTGCATGAATACATCACAGGTCTGTATGAGGAGCTCAAGTCCTGGGTCCTGGTCTACTGGAGAATCTGGGGTACCATCAACTACCTAACCTGCTCCCGATGCCAACAGGTGTGTGTTTGTTTGTGTGTGTGGAGGTTTTTGTACTGTATGTGTGATGCACAAGTAAGCAAGACTGATATGGTCAACCTGAGCACTTATGACACAGCATCTTCAACCTCACCTAAGAGTTTCTGGATGTGTGTGTTTATGTGTGTGTGTAGGTGTTTGTTTGTGCAGAGCTGACTCATTGTAAGTACCACCCAGAGAGTGTGCTGTACCCTGGTATGGGTATAGAGAAAGGCTGGCATGGTGCAGGAATCTACCCCTGCTGCAACCAGAGGGTTCTCCGCTTTGACCCGACGGGTATGCCCAAGGTATGGACACGCACACACACACTGTCAGATGCACAAACACTCTATCCCTGATAATGCTACGTTTAACAATAATGAAAAACAGGATCACAAATTAAATATAAAATATCACAAAACTCAAGACCTGTTAAATATTTTGAGTTGTGTCCCTGCTTCATCTCAGATGTTCCCAAGAACTGCAGAGAAATCCACAATTTATTCAAAGTAACTGTGTTTCCTGCAAGCCGTTGCTAGATAATTACAAGTTGTGTGAAGTTGCTGTGATTTCTGGGAACACAAGAGATGCGTCACAGAGCGGGGAAGGAAGTTGGCAAATGTGACTAAACATGACATGAATAAAACTTTCATACCTCACCCATGAACATGATTTCTGTCTGAGTCATGTCAGATTGCTATGGCATTTGTTTTAACTTGAAGAAAACAAGTCCCATGATCCCATTCCATCAGAGAGAGACCCATAGAAGCGGCATATTTTACTTATTGTGTATTTAAGTTGTCAAAGTATGCACTAATTTTCAATTAAAACCTTTGTAACAGCCATTAGACAAAAACCATGCATGTTTTTTCTCTTCAAAATATTCAGTTAGATGGCTGGATTAACTAATGACTGCCCTGTCAATGCTTAATGTAACCATTATTTGTACTTTTGAAAATCCTCTACTTGCCTTGGAGTGTTTCTGTGCCCTTCACTCAGGGATAGATGATAATATTTTTAAGCACTGGCCACTAAATCTGGTGGACAGAGTACATTTTGGTGGTCCAAATATAAACTTATATAGAAAGAATACACAAAAGGCAATTTAACTGAACTTAACACAGCCTTCCTAAACTGACACTTTCCCATGAATTGTGATGTGTGTGTCCTCAGAGCATTGCCTCTGAACAAGCCAGACTTCTCAGCTAGTTGAGGAAACTGGCACTCACACTGCAGTACATTACGTCCTGAAATGTGTCATATTTTAGCTACTTCAACTTTGTGTTGCTGTGTCATTTTTCATAGTCGCCTTTTTTGTTTCTGGTTCTTCTGTACAGAACGTCTTAGCAGTGTGAGTAAGCCTCGTAAACCTATGCTTCAGTAGCCCCAACATATCGATACCTAGCTGATGACGAGTACTGTTTGCTTTTTCCCTTAATTTGACTTTAGAAAAGAACCCTGCACTAAATCCTGCACACTGGTCCTTGTGTAAGTGTAGTTGTGTTTGTGTGCTCAGGGCTGTAAGATGCGAGACCACATAGTGAACCTTCCTGATGAAGAGAACTGTGACGAGGTGACCTCGGCCCAGACCAGAGTCCTCAATGACCTGCTGCTGCACAGAGACGCAGTGTGTTTGTCCAACACACCACCTGCAGAAGGGTGAGAGCCAGAGTGTGTGGATTGTTTGAAGATGATTTTTTTTGGCAGTGTGTTATGAAAAGTTTCTATTGTTTGTGTTTATATGTGTGTGTTAGTACTGAGGAGAGTCCATCCAGTGCAGAAAAGGTTCAGGACTGTGATGTTCTCCTGGAGCCGACACTACTCGGACCTCTGAGAGGAGACGGCAGCACCGTGAGTCTCTCTGTCTCTCACACCATGTTTCTCTGTCTGATGATTTTCTTCTGCCTGTGTGTCTCTTTGCATATGTTGTTTTTCTGGTTCTGACTTCAGCTACTTCCTCTTTTTAACCAGTTTTCCCTTCTGAAAAACTGGAGTCTGCAGCTGGTAGGACTTTTTCTCTCATTGTCCTCAGTACATCTGCTGACATCCTGATCTGTTGTTTGATTAGTGAAATGTAAAGATTGAGGGTGCAAACATCTAAACTCAGTGTGATGAAGCAGATGAGTGGTGATGTCTAAATCATGTGACCTTTGGCCTTTCAGAGGCAGCAGTCTCTCCTGTCAGAGGATGAGGAGTACACCACGGGGTCAGAGGTCACTGAAGATGAGGTGGGGGATGAAGAGG
Source organism: Lutjanus erythropterus (assembly GCF_056507025.1). NCBI lineage: Eukaryota > Metazoa > Chordata > Actinopteri > Lutjaniformes > Lutjanidae > Lutjanus > Lutjanus erythropterus. The sequence goes on from NC_139330.1 coordinate 4,318,571, forward strand.
AGCTGTCAAAGAAACAAGGTGAAGATCTATAACTTTTTATGAGGGATCACAGCTGGATTTTTTTTTCATGGCTGTGTGAAAGCATTTGACAAAAGCCACAGTTGTGCTAATGTTTTGGAAAAAAATTTATTACTTTTTTCCCAAGAGTGAGATGGAAACATTGATACGCGTCCCACGTTTGTACATTACGACAGTGTTTCCCAAACTTTTTTCTGGGGACACTCAATAACTATCATAACCCAGTTCACAAGAGGCCTTATCAATAAATCTTGCTATTTCTGCATCACCTTGTATTATCTTAACCCATGCGTATGAACATGTTAAATACTTTAAACCTTAAAAAAAGAGATAAAACAAAATTTCAATTTTGAGCCACACTCAAACTTAAATATCTCTTTATAGAGATTAATGAAATTTGTGAAGACAGGCAATCCAATCGAACAGTTTTTGTAGCTCTTATTTTTACTTAATAAATGACTAAAATAATTTATTATCAAAATTCTAAGTAAAATTACATATATTTATCTTTCTTTTGAATTTCTAATTGAGTCATCAACCAGTTGCTTCAGCTTTGTGTTTTCTACTTAAGCTTTTGAAATAGAGTGGGTGCGCTGCTTGTCTGAAAGAAGGAATCAGTCATGGATACATTCACTTAATTAAAATGCTGTTATGAGGTTTAATTACAGGCTCATAACTGTTCTTGTCATTCCTATTATAACAGTTTTGTCTTGTAATGACAGTTTAATTCCAGGTTCTATGGTTAATCGTTGTGTAATCGCCAAAACTTGTCGGCCGATTGAAAGTCATAACGGTTATTACTGCAGTGATGCTGAGAGGACAGATAATATTAGGGCGAATTACAGCAGATATTATGTCAGTTTTCTGAATACCACAAGTGTGTTTCTTATTTCTTAATCATACAGTGAATATATATTGTGAGGTTTTTTTTCTTATACTAGACAATCATTTGCAGTTTGTAATGTTCCCTGAAGAGTTAGAGTTGCCTGAGAGGAGAAAATGACTAAAATATAATGATAAAGTCGACATTTTGCATCACTCAGACCGCCTTTAATCATGTGACATATGATGCCTTCAGGTTGTCATTGCTGTGATCACAAATCACCTCTGACCTCGTTATAAATGTCATGTTTATTTGCATGAAAGGTTTCAGTGAATTTTCCTTCCTTTCACTGTTGTGTTGCTGGTAGCAGCTTGAGTCAGTGTTGTAGTTTAAATGATAAAAGTAAAATGAGGACACGTACTGAAATGTGTCTCTATTTATAGCTCATCACTGCTGTTCCACCCCCACTCTGTTTCATCATGGCTATTTTTAACATTTCATTGTTATTTCCAGCCCTTTTTAAGCGTGGAGGATAAATCGGTTGCTGTCTTTGGCCAGCAGATGGCGTCAGTCGCTGTCAGCGGTGTATTAATCATGTTTTCTGTTGTTTTTCTGTTTCCAGCTGCTAAGAAGGCCAAGAAGGCCCACAGACCTCTGAAAAAACAAATGTCCTCTCCAAACTTCCAACGCAAAGACAAACCAGAGAAAGTGAGTCATTTGCTTCATTAATATTCAATTGAAATTCCTCAGTGCAGTAAAATGCTGCAGAATGAATCTTGATATCTAAAATCAAACACTTGTTACACTGGATTGAACCACAGGACCAAAACAGAAAATGACGGAGCATTTAGGGTTCAGTCAGGACCTGAAGATTAATGGAAATGTCTTAACTTATGATATAGATCTCTTGTTTTTCACAGTATAGACTTTTATTTTTGATGCATGTATGAAATCAGGGTGTACATTCTTGAAGTTGTTCATCCCAGCAAAATAATTCAGCTTCAGTGAATTTGTAGTTATAATTTTCTCTGACACTTTACAAAACCTGCATTGTTGTGTTTTCTAAATCTGATTTTCTTTCCTTCAGTCACAGTCCCGGGACAACACGCCTTTCACGTGAGTTTGTCTGCAAACACAATAACATTTAAAACATCCTCACACTCAGGATCATCTTTGATTTGACTTTAGTGTTTTTGAATATTGTGAATTTCAATCTTACCTGACATTTTTCATATGTGTCTGATGCAGTAAATATTTAGCTATATGTGAATCAAAGTCTGGATAAAAGAATGGGAGAGTCTCACACATAACTCATGCATCTGTGTCAACTAATAAAGATTAGTGTTTCAGCATCACAAAGAAGATGGATTTCCTTCAACCCTCAATAGAAGAGCTGTGTGTTTTCCCTTTTTTACTGACTGAACTTGACACCGGTGTCCACTGTGTGTGTTTTGTAGAGTGAGTGTCCAGAAAAGTAAGTGGGACAGTTCTCGCTCCATGCGATACAACCAGGACGCTCAGAGGGAAGAAGGTAACTCCACAGAAAATGAATATTATTAATACTTTGATCATTTTAGGCATACCAAGTTTACATCACCCATTCAAATTAGGCTCTGTCTTCTAAATGCTCTCACTTTTAATTTTATTCCCAAATTTTCTCTAAGTTTACATCAAATTCTATCTTGCTGTGTGTTTATTTATTTTTTTCTTCTCATGTTTGTCTTTTTGAACCAGACCAGCGTCGTATGGTGGAGATCATCGGCCACCTGACTAAGATGAGGTTTGGAGACCAGGAACAGAGCAAATCCAAGGATACGAAAGAAGTAAGTTTCTGTTCATATCCTGTAGCACCTGAGTCACTTTAACTGGAGACAAAATTTAATTATTTTAGACTCGACTGAGTCAAAAAAGTCTTGCAACACGACTTAAACACCAGTCACCTGTGACTTCACTTGAACTTGAGCTTTTTGACTTGATATCTTCCACCAGACCCAAAGATTAAAAAGTTTGAATCCATGAATCAGTTTCCTTTCATTTCCTCAATCAGTAACATCAACACTATTTATTTCTAGCAAGTTGACAATTAATACCCCAGGTCTACTTGAACCAATCAGACAGCTTCCAGTTAAGTTGCAGGAGAGATTTAATGTTATGTTGCAGAGGTCCAGTTGGAAAAATTATACTCAATTTGTTTTTTTCCTTTATTAACCACCTGCACACCTGTATCAGGTATCTGTATCTATTACGCTGCAAGGCAACTTTCAAGTGGTACAATAAAAAAAACTAAACTCTTGATCTTGAATGAGCACACAGATCATTTTTAATAGTTTTGGGACTTTTGATATTATCAAAGTTTAGTACTGTATTATTTTTAAGTATGTGATGTTGAAAAGTGTCGATACCTGGATACAAATCATGTAGATCAAAAATTACAGCGAGATGCAACAACTTCCAACATTGTCCAACATTTGAAGTTGTACAAAGAACAGTAAGTCGAGCTTATGTTGTTGAAATGACATTGCCTTTGGTGAGGACCGTATAATGACTTGTTTAGGACTTATGACTTGTCAGTCTTGACTCGGGACTTGAGTGCAAAGACATGAGACTTATTGTCTTATTTCACAAGTTGTGGTCATGAGTGGTGTTGACAGACCTGCTGTTCTGTCCTAGTTTTTGCAGCTGCCTGATGTTTTCATTCTTGTGTGTGTGTGTGTGTGTGTGTGTGTGTGTGTGTGTGTGTGTGTGTGTGTGTGTGTGTGTGTGTGTGTGTGTGTGTGTGTGTGTGTGTTTGCTGTTGCAGCCTTCAGGGGGAATCTACTCCAGACTGGAAGCGCAATTTAAGAGTGCCTCTCAAGCCAGACAGAGTTCAGAGAAGACACCCAGGTACTCACACACTCACACACAGCCACGTTTCCGTCACTTCAGAGGATTTTACATTGACTAGTCCCCAAAAGTTAAAACACAACATTGAGTTGTACACGTCCACATACACATGCTTCATCATGTCCCATTTAATAACTGACTGTTTTCTTCTGTGTCTGGTTTTGTAGATCTAAAATCCGCTACGCTCAGATCCGGACGACATAAAGGACCCGATGGAAAAAGGCCTCTGAGCTGCTGAAGAGACGAGCATGAAAACCGATGAAGAGGAAGAGGCCAGATCCTCCTGCGAGGGCTCAAAATAACTTCCTCCCGGCAGCCCCACCCCCACCTCCAGCACGGCCACCACTTGTAACCCAGCTGTGGACTCTCCTCACCCTCCTCACCCCCCCACCAGTGTCAGTCCTGTTCCCTCCTCTTTGCTTAACTCAGGTGACTACGTATGGATCACCATCCACTGCACCCTCCGTCACTCAGCTAGCTTTTTATTTGTGCAGCTGTGGTCAGTCCTTGACAAACAAGGAGACGTCTGGATCCAGCTCTGCTCTTAGGAAATGCACTCGAAGCGATCGTCCTCTCAGTGTCTTTAGGATTTATATTTGGATCTAGATGAGTCAGGGATTCCTGCACACAACAACATGAGAAATGTTAGTTTCTTCCTCGCCAACTGTCATCTTACCTTAAGGTTTTTTGACCAGAAAATCCTGCGTGTTTGGTTAAAGGGATAGTTCGGATTATTTCAGGTGTGGTTGCATGAGGTACTTAGTGTATTACCTACAGTAGATGGCGGTCGATATGCCTTCAGTTTGAGAAGCAGCAGGAGTACCAGTGTAGGAAGCTAAGCAGTGCAGTACTATGAACAAAATGTATTTTAGCCACCTAAAAAAATCAACATCAGTTTAAGTGTACTCTCTATTTAAAATATTTTCACTGCTTTACCTTGTCAGACAGTTTTTTCTGATGGGAGAAAAATCTCAGTCTCTCCAAAGCAACCAAACTCCTTAAAGCAGAGTTCAACAGGAGAGGAGCTGAGAGAGCGAGAGACAGAGAAGGAAAGATGGAAGAGCACTGGAGCAGCAGCCAGAAAAAATATAGAAAATATAGCAAAATGAGTGAAAAGTAATTATGAAGCAGTAATGGCAGCTATAAAATTTAGGGAAAGGAAAACGTCCTCAAATGTCTTGTTTTACTAACAACACAAAGATATTCAGTTTATTGTCATGGAGGAGTTAAAAAAATGCCTAAAACCAATTAATCAGTTATCAGAATAGTCGCCAATTAATGTAATAATTGATTACTAACAATAATTGTTTTTTGTCAGAAAAGGCTGTTTGATGGCAAAGTGGTGAAAATATTCTAAATATAGTGTATACCCTGTCCTCAGCTTCCTTCACTGGTTCTCCTGTTGTTTCTCCGAACGCGGCGTGCTGACTATCATCTATTGCACAGACTACACAAAACAGTCTAAATATTCCAAACCGTCCCTTTAACTTGACTCTCTCTTTGTCTTCTGTGGGTGAGACAGATGCTGCAGTTATTTATAAATGTTCCCCCCCAGGTCTGGTAGAGATATAGTTCTAGTCATTCCTCTCTGTGCTGGAATGTAACTGTACTGTACAACACTGGGACCAATAAAACATGAATGACACTCGACTCTTATCTGGCACCTTCTTCTGCTTACTGTCCACTGGGTGGCAGTATATCACCTCGGGGGGAGCTGGTGGGCACACAGCGATCAACTTTGCCCCAGTTTGACCACAACTTGTCACCTCTGCTCCAACGAGCTGCCAGGTGATACGGAGGAAAACTAAATTTAAATGAATTCTGCTCCTCTTGCTGTTCTTCGTTGTGCTTTTTTTTTTCTTCGTTAAAAAGACTAAAAGAAGCCGGTTGGTTGATTTAGTAGAAACGGTGTGAGAGTCCTGGGCAGAGGTCTGGTATGTGCCGCTGGGCAGAGGGTCAGCCACCCCTCTCTGTTTGAGCGGCACCGAGCAGTGGGTGTGATAACCTGCCTCTTCCTGTACAGCTTACTCACAGGGGTATTAATAACCCTGCTGCCCACAGCGCAGGGCATGAGGGGGCGTACAGTGGGCATTTTTTTTCTTTTTGGGTAGGTAGTGGAGGGGTGGGCGGGGGCTACCCCAGCTGTTCCCTCTTCTCCTCGACAGCGGATGCCGAGAGTAGCTGAGGATCTGTGGATCTGGGTCAGGGAGGAGAGGAGGGAGGAGGGGGGGGGGGTCCAGTTACAGCCGGACTGAATTATGGTCCCAGAGAGATGGTCAGATATGAAAGCGTCAAAGCAAACATGAAGCAGTGATACGCCAGAGGAAAGAGATGCTGACTCCACGCAAGGCTGCAAACCACACAAACGTTAAATCACTAACAGAGTCCAAGTTTAAACTTCCGTACAGCGCTGGTATAAAAACCAGGGTGGCAAATATTCTGCGTTTTCCTTAACTGATAGTAGAACACATTAACAATTATTGATTAATCATTAATAGGGCCGCACAATTAATCAAAATTTTAACAAAACTGCAGTATGGCTTCCCGCAGGAGGTGTAATATTAATATTTAATGTGCATCAAAAAATTGTAATTAATGAATAAAAAAAATTAGAAACATATGGGGGAAAAAAATCATTTACTAAACCATTTACTTACATTTGTAAAATTAGGCCTGGGGTATTTATCAACATTTTTATGCTTTTCTTTTTAATTCACTGAACGACGCTTGAGACAGTCACATCATAGGGCAAAGTCAAAGATTTTTAAAAAATCTAATTAGAAAATTGTTTTTAGAATATTATATTGATAATTACTCCTTAGCATCATTCTTGGCATGAGCTTCAAAAATCTAGTATGAGTCGGGCTCTACTTTCAACACTAAAATAAACAGATTTTGAATTATTTTAAATAAGTCCTATTAAAAAAAAAATACTATGAAAGTATTGATGCTTTTGACAACCTTAACCACTAATATCAGCAAAAGCCTTCCTTTACAGAAGTAAGGACCTGCAGCCATAACAACAAAAAATACTTTATACTACTAAAACCAAGAGCTGATGTACTGCACCCCCAAACATAATCAACCAAAGTGCAGTAAAGTCAGTTTAACCATCCAATGCAGATCTATCAGAGTCCAGCAGCTTCCTGTGTGGTTGCATCAGAGCTGACAGGTTGTCGGGGTTGCGTCAGACGAGTGTTTCAGCTTTCAGTGGCGGAGCGTCATCATAACCTTTAATGTAATACCAGAATGTTAACAGGGATTAGTGGCAGGCTCAGCTTACACAGCACCAACCTTGGCCAAAGATGTCTGAGCGGAAATGGCCAGATGCCACGGTGTGTACGACAGATGACATCCATCATCATCATCAGCTACCTTTTAGGATTCATGTCGGTGTGTGTGAGAGTGAGGGACTGAGCTCTGGAGATAAATTTAACGTGGTTTGATTAAGGTAATTTTATGTTAGCTGCTAAATCTTGCTGTTATTGACCAGCAGACATTATTTTATGTATGTATACTCTAAGACAGTATAGGGCTGTACAGAAGATGGGACAGTATAATTACTATGGTCTTTATACGGGGACAGTTTATCACAAAGTCCAAAACATTTTTTTTTATCTTACCTGTAGTTCTTTTTATCCATCTGGATTGTTTTTTGTGACAGATGTTGAGTTTCTGTTTGCCTTCTCTTGAACTTAATGAAACTAGATGGCACTCAGCTTGTGGTGCTCAAAGTGTCAAAAAAATACATTTCAAAAACTCAACAGCAGTGTCTCTTTACAGAAATCATCACCCAGTTACTCAAGATGATTCACAGACAGAGTTTTCAAGTAGGAACTATTTTCTTTCTACCAAACTACACCCACCGACCGAATCACTGCGTAGAAGGAAGCGTGCATCTGCTGTGATGTCGATTTATTGGCCCTTATTCTTTATACAGAATATAATGATTATATACACTGAAACACATTTTTTGCAAGGGTCTCTCAAAAGTCTTGTTGCCTCTGTTGGTCACTGCAAATACACATTGTGATGTAAACTAAAGGCAATTAATTTTGGACAAACGCTCCAGAGCGCCTTGTTTTTGAAGGAGACTTTCATTTCGTATTTTTTATTCAGACTATATTTCACCCGGGCAACACATTCTTCACAAGAAGTCTGTTATTGGAACTGGCCAACTGTATTTTAATCTATAGAATGATGTATGGAGCTGTTGATGGTTTAAGTGATTTAAAGTTAGGAATAATTTATCATGCATACTTCAAGCAAAGATTAAGTCCACCTTGACTTGTTAAGACACATTAAAGCTTCTTTTTAATGATTTAGGTTCACTCCTGCTGTCATCTTTCTCTGTCCTTCACTTCCTGTCTTTCTTCTGTCTCCCTTAGTTTGATGATCTGTCACTTCCTTGTTTTGACCAATAGGCTTGCACATTGGCTGGGAACCGTCCTCCCACTCAACTCATTAGTGTAACACAACACAGGTGTGTGAGTTTCTCCTGACTGACCCTGATGAAGACCTCTGTTTGTTGCAACATGTTGGTCATTTTAAAATACAAACTGCAAAGCCATTTAATTTAGGACAAACGCTCCAGAGTGCCTTGGATTGTTTTTGAAGGAGACTTGCATTTTGGATTTTTTTTTTTTTATTCAGACTTTATTTCACCCAGGCGACAAGCTCTTCACGAGAAGGAATTAACACAGCACAGCACTTCTGCTCTACTGTCTTTGTTTGTAAGCCATCCAGTCCCATTACATCGGAGAGAAGACGCACAACTCTGCAGCTGATACCTTCAAAACTCTGCAACTCACACCAAAACTATCTAGATGGACAAACAGCATTACAGGTAAGAAATGTGTTTTTTTGATTTTGGAGTGAACTGTTCCTTTAATGACAGCATTGTAAGAAAAGAATCCTACAACATGTACTTCATAACAAGTAATTTTACTGACTGTTAAAAGGCCACATACCAAACAATACACACGTGTACATCAGCTTCTATTGATGTACGTCACTCTGTTAATGTGGATAAATAGCTAAAATATAAACCGTAATGTTATTTTTTTTAAAACATCTCTGATCTCACGAGAAAACCACATAGGCATGTTAATTGCCATCAAGACTTTTACCAATTAAAAATCTATTAATCGGTAATCAACAGTCTAGAAATGGCTGTAATGGTGAATTGTTTGGCATTGTTTTGTCTGGTGTAGCCATTTATTGAATAAGAAAACTTTAAATGAGCAAAAAGAAAAACTTTGCGTGTAGTATTTCATAAATTAAATTGATAAGTGCAAATAATTTGTGACCCTAATACCACATTTTTGTGCCCGCTGCATGTTATCAGTTCATCTGGTCCAAACTTTTCAGACTGCAGGGCTCTGACTCATCCAACGTCAACGTGTTGTTGTTTATGTTGTCTCTGTTAAATATCCCCTCCACACTTTATTACATATAAAAATATTCAAATAATTTGTCTGTTTTACACAAAAAAAAGTTCAGTTCCCCAGTTAAAGATTCTTTAAATTTCCCTCCTTGGAAACTCCAGAATCAATGATTATGTAAATATTTTCTAAACTACTGGAAAAGATCTGTTACTTCCCTAAAGTCATTTTTCAGTGTCTGAGCTGGAGGTTTTAAAGAGAAAAAGCTGATATCTATTCTGTAATAAATCATAGAATAAGCAGGATATCTCTTATGTACATCAAAGATCGAGTTCAAATTAATGCCTAATGTGTTTATTTATTAGTAGTAAGTAATAATTAAGGCTTGGAACCTGTTTAATCTCCTGTTCATGGCTCCAACTCATGCGGTACTCATTTGGACATACATTTATACATATTGCTCCTTTAAGTTTCCTCAGACATGTTGGCTGCATATTGGACCACAATCTGGCTTCCAAACTAGTTGTGTTTTCACAGTTGTGTTTGTTTTCACGTTCATCTGCTTATCTTAAGCCTGAGGTAAAGATGTTTGTACAAACTGCACAGTGAAGCTCAAACATCCAAATGAAGTAACAACCAAAATATTATTGACTTGACTTTAGATCAGTTCCTGTTAAACTGATCTTTCTGTTGTGGAATGAAGAAATCTGAGCGAAGGCAGAGTTATAAAATTCTCAATTTTAATCAGTTCAAAAAGTTCACAACAAATGTAACACCTTGAGAAGGGAAATTTGCCATTAGAGATTGGGTACTTATTTGGATTTATACATTCTTTTCCTAATTAAACTCGTTGGCAATTCATTTGCTCTCTGGACAAAAAGCCTCTTGTTTATTTGGACAGAACTCAAACAGGTACAAATGAAAAATGCAAAAATACAAAATTAAATGTAAACCCAGTTTTATTTTTCATTTTGCTCTAAAGGTAGTGTCTTGAAGCACTACTGCATGGTAAACAATCTAAATTAGTACAATTCAAAATCTTCAAAGCCTTCTGAGTTAAACAGGAGCTGTTATAAAGATGCAACCAACTAAGAACCCATAAATACCTCCGCCACTTCCTTAAAACATCCCATTAATGAAGGCTCACAAATGAGCAACAATCCTCTTAGAGGAAAACAAAACGCTGATGTCGACTAGGCGACAGCACACACGCGCACACACCCACAACAAAAAGAAACAATAGAATAAAAGGAAAAAAATGTTCCCATGGTATTAAAGATGCTATACAATTGGGATGATATGCACATAATTCGGTTTTGCTTTCCCCAAAAAAAACCTCCTGCCAGAAACACTGTTTATTTCATTTTTTTAGGTGAAGCAGAACTCATGAGCAACAGATGCCGATACATGACGCAGCATCTCTCGACCTTCATTCATTATCCGTTAGATTCACATTCTCCCACAATGCTGTGGGGCACCAAACAAGCGGTGCGTGCGCCTCTAAAAGACCGCTTCCCGTCTGTCACACCACAGGTCTAGAAGCTTCTATGCCAACTTGACAGATATGCCACAAAAAACCCTGCTCAGACTGTATATATAATATATTTATATATAAACAAATATATTGGAGGAGGGAAGAGCTGGAGAAAGGGAACATGGGAGGTGGAGGAACAAAAACAAGATGGTTAAGTTGTCCTAATCGTTACAACCTCATCATGCAGGTCTCGGGATGAGCCAACGAAACATAAGCTTCGATTAACAGTTGTGGAAAGATATTACACAAAAAGTCTCCATAGAAAACGCAGATTATGTAAAAAGGGCCACAGGGTGACGCGGTAATCATTTACATTTTGTTGGCATTGTTTTGGTCAACAAACATCCAATGGGACGGCCCGCTCTGCAGAGGGGGAGCGGCCTCCCACCACTCTTAAGTGCCTCTCTTGGGTTTTGTTGTGGTTGCTGTGGTTAGGGTTGATTTGTTTGTTTGTTTGTTTATTTGGAGTACTGTACAGTTCGGTTGAGCTGCTGCTCAGTCACACATCTCCTCAGGGATCTCGTGAGGGTTGAGGATGCCAGGGACCGACATCTGGATCTTGTGTTTCTCCTCCTGGGCCTGACGAAGCGACGCCTCCCTCTCCTCCAGGAACAGGTCTGAGGTGTCCTCGCCAGCAAACTCCTGCAGCAGCAGAGAGGAAACAGGAGGGTAAGCTGCAGGCTTTATACTGTCAGACTACATACAGTATATCCACTTATCCTACTGCAGCATCCTGACTGGGGCTGCAACTAATCATTACTTTCATGGTCGATTAATCTGTCAATTCATATTACAGTTAAATGAGAACTCTGTAATATATTTACTGTAATAAATCATAAAACAACCACAATATGTCATCAGAGATTAAGGAAACATGTTAAGTCCAAATACTCACTTCAGCCAACAGTGACACACTAAATGTTTAGTATTTCTGCTCAATAAATGACTTGAATTAACCAATTATCAAAATTGTTAACAATAATTTGACTTTTTTTTTTAATCTCATTAATCAATTAGCTATCTGATCATCTAATCTCGACAGCTCAGTTTTATCTTTAATTTCAAAATCATGCTAGAGAAAATAACCACTGAAAATCCATTTAGCCTGACACCTGAAAATCTGACCCATCAGTAGACCAGAGAACACTGAACACGTCCTTTATCAGTCACTATCACACACAGTTTGACAACAACAATAAACTGGCACAGCAGCCTCAAACCTCCCATATACTTAGAAGGACAACCTGGCCATGCAGGAAAATGTTATTTCTGGAAACAGCAGCTAAGCAGCTAAGTATGTAGCCCCTGATAACCTCTGTGTGAAGAGACAAAGCCCTCACAGCACGGACAACAAACAGCAAAGCCGGCGCTATGCAGGGCCTTGTTCACTTTAATTCAATAAAGAAACGCGCATGGAGACAAAGTTCCAAAACACTACATTAAATTCAACAATGAGTTTTGTGTGTGCAAAAAAATTTAATTTGGTTCTGTGATCTGAGTACTGCACTTGGCCATATGGTGATGTTGATAATGTTGTGATTAATTGTGCAGCCGTAACTGCGCACACTGTCTTTTTCCCCCAAAATCAGACTACAACAGTCTTTAATATTAAAAGCTAATCTGCGTGATGCACCTCTCCTCCTCGGATATGAAAGCTGCCACAGATTGAATGATTCTCTTCCATCTCTGAGTTGAGCTTGCAGTAATTTGTGTAAGGCAGATTTTACACACAGCATGCATTATGTCCAGTTTGTGCTTGATAAAATTGTAAATGTCCAGTTTCAAAATACTGAGTGCATTTTTTTTTTAAATCAAATCACTTTGTCTCTAACATACAAAAGTAAAGTTAGCCAGAGTTTTTGTTCGTCCACAATGGAGAGCTACGCTGCAACGTAATGACTTGACTACAAATTTATTGACCCACCAAGGCCAGAAAATCAACAATCAACGTTAGTAGGGTATAATTTTTCTAACAATTCTATTATGTCACTGCATCAATGCAGAATCTTTCATGTCCGCATCACGATGCATCAAAACATTTCCACACTTGTAATTGTACAGGACTTGTACACTTTAACAACCTCACCTTTATCTGGACGAGGAAGTCCCTAAGGTTTGTGCTTGATAAAATTGTAAATGTCCAGTTTCAAAATACTGAGTGCATTTTTTTTTTAAATCAAATCACTTTGTCTCTAACATACAAAAGTAAAGTTAGCCAGAGTTTTTGTTCGTCCACAATGGAGAGCTACGCTGCAACGTAATGACTTGACTACAAATTTATTGACCCACCAAGGCCAGAAAATCAACAATCAACGTTAGTAGGGTATAATTTTTCTAACAATTCTATTATGTCACTGCATCAATGCAGAATCTTTCATGTCCGCATCACGATGCATCAAAACATTTCCACACTTGTAATTGTACAGGACTTGTACACTTTAACAACCTCACCTTTATCTGGACGAGGAAGTCCCTAAGGTGCTCCTTGAAGGCGGGAATGTCCTGGTTTAAGCTGAACAGCCCGGTCACAAACACCTTCACCTGAGCACTGACAAACAAAAAAACAAACATGGTAAACAAATGTGCATTTTACTACAACGGAGTGTGTGTGTTCATGTGTGTTCATACTCACTCTTGTAGGTGAGGGAAGGCAGTCTTGAGCAGGTTGGCCACATATTCCTGGATGAACACCTGGTTGTTGGTGGGACTGGCAGGGTTTAGCACTGTAGTGATCTTCCCCTCCTCCACCAGGTTGAACATGTAGGCCAGGATGGACGCGTGCATCGTCAGGCCTGAACAACACACAGCAACACAGACGCTCTTACAACAGAAACCTGAATATATATCCTCAAACATACCACCTTTCTAAGGCATTCATAACTGTGCACTAAGATCTGGACCCCTTTTACTTTTTTAATTTAATCAGTATTAGGAATTTTATTGGAGACTTTCATGGGTGTATGTTTTTATGTTGTTTGTGAGCCCTCAGATAGTCAATTTTCTATCACTATGTGATAACCAAAGTTTTTTTAACCTCGCTGTCCCCACTAATTACTTCCTTATCTGCCAATTATTTCCAGTCTATAAAATGTCAAAAAATTGTGAAAAATTATCACAAATTCCTCAGAGCCCAAAGCAACTTTTTCAAATTGCCACGTTTATCTAACAAAGCCAAAGACTATTCGTTTACTGTTAGAAATGACAAAGAAAAGCAGAAAATTTAAATCCTGACATTTCTGCTTGAAAAATTACCTTAACAGTTAATTATCAAAACAGTTAGCACCTAAATTCCTTTCGATCGACTAATCAACTAATTTTTGCAGCTCTGGTGTAAACTTACCAGCAGTATGTGATGTGTCTGTGACCACAGAGAAGATGTGTTGTAGGATATCACAGAAATACGTCTGGTAGAAACTCTGAGCAGCTGTTTCCTCCTGAGCCACATTCTGAAGCAACGTGTAGAGAATCTGCAGACCTGGATGAGCAGAAAACAGAACTTCAGCTTCCTGCACACTGTTAAGTTCAAACGTCCTCACATACAGTAGGAACATTATACCTGCACATCACTGCAGGGCCAGAAGCGTGATCTGACAAGTATCACAGTGTGCATGCAGTGTCACATTTCTGCCTTTTAAAGCCAAAGTGTGTTTGTGGTTTGAAGATTATCCCCACCTGTGACACCCTCTGTCCTCACAACATGAACAAACACGACACCCAGATCGTTTTACATCATTTGTATTCATGCTCCAGGCATTTTTTCTCAAGACGAACAATAATAAATGTTGTAAAATGTGTGTGTCAGCAGGCTCACCAGTGTCAGCAACATTCCTCATGGTGTGTTTGAAGGCCCAGATGATGGAGTCCAGCACCAGTTTGAACTGGGCAGGAGGGATGGCGAGGAACGCAGGGAAGCAGTGAGAGTTTACAGCTTGGAGTAAGTAGAAGAAGTGGGTCCTATGCTCTGGATACTCCTCAAAGTTCTGGCAGAAAAACAAAACAGTTTCAAAATGCTATACAGCAGACACCATCTGGCCTGTTGGTCAATTGTTATGATCTTGTATGACCAATTTAATTTTTGGGTGAGAGGTTATTTACTGATCAGAGCAACAGCACAAATCACTACTTCAGTTCCCAGCCTCAGAGGACTGAAGACCTGAGATGATAAAATTTATTTTTGATGACGTGTAGATCAATACCAGTTATGTGAGCGAACCTCAAACTCAAAAGCTGCAAGTTTAGTCTTGTTTTAGGTTATTTTTGTCTTTATTTTGTGGACTAACATGTTGAATCTGGCGCCAGCATGTTGTTCCTAATGTCCAGAGAAACTGAACATTAAGCCTCAGTTGAAGCAACTAAATGACAGGAGTAGGTTGGATGGTGCAACATCATGAGAACAACTGGGTTGAGTTACAATACAATTTACACTGTCAGGGATTTCTGCACCATTGATATTTAAACAGTCAATGCAACAGCTCACAGCTTGTTCTGAGCAGATAGAGAAGGAATCAAACAAACACACAATTTCAAAATAAAGGTTTCTCAGCATAAACTTTGTGATATTAATCACTGCAATTGTCCTACAGTCAGTGTCTGAAATGAGACTATATCAAGGTAAAATTCCCAAATTCTATGCTGAATGTCATTTCCACCCTGCCTGTATTATAATTGTGGTTGTGTTTTATTGTTCATACATGGATTTTAAATAAAATGGTAAATGTCATCCTGTCTCATTTAGCCTACAGTCAGTGTGTCATAATGAATCTAGTCAACTTTCTCGTGTAAACAGGATTAAAAGCTGAACTGAAGCAGAAACAGAAAGGCTCAAAGTTTTGAGTTGAAGCTCAAAATTGATATTTAAAATACATTTTATCTTGGTTTCCCACTCATAATGGCCCATCAGGTCAAAGTGCACAAACACAGTCCGTCCAATACAGCGCTGTGATTAACAGACTGCAGCAAAGGCCACATCATATAGATTGCTTATCTATGCACAAATGAAACCTGCTAAGTCAAATGTTTGTGTTTGTGATGACTACGGTGCTGAGTCACTTATTGTTCTGGAAGTGATTAGATCTTCTCTAAGGCAGTAAAAGGTCTGCCTTATGTCCATTTTATCACACTAATGCAAATCAGTGTAGATTATTTGCACATCAGATACAGAAAAAAAAAAATGACTGTACATATTTAGATGTCTACGATTGGATAATTGAAATCATGTCAGATTACAAGCTGTATCCGTTTGTGCCTTACCTTGTTGATCATGTTTAAGGTGCACTCGAAGACGGCATCAAAGATCTGGGGTATCTCGCTGGTGATGTGTCCTCCCAGCTTGTTGACAATGGTTGCCATGGTGCTGAGGACCTCAGGCTCACGGGCAGCGGGGACGTTGCGTTGGTAGTCAATAAGGACAGCGTCCAGGAGCGGCGGAACAAAGTTCTCCCCTACCTGGAAAAAAAAAGGAGGGAGAGAGGGATCAGCAGGGGTCAACACACCAACAACAGAGGAAAAAACATACAAGAGCATCCACCTTTAAAGACAGGTGAAACAAAATAAGTTCAAATTATTGAAGCTTGGTTGTATAAGATACTTATAGATAGTCACTGTACAGCAGAGGGCTGACAGCATGCTGCATGAAAATATAAATATAGCATACACATAAACTGATACTGATTTTCTTAAGTGGCTAAAATATGTTTTGTTGCTGAGCCTGTCCACAGTAGTTGACAGGGTCTTCCCCAAACTGAGGGTAGGTTGATCACCATCTACTGCGTCTACTGACTATGGATACCTCATTCAACCCCACTTCAAAAAAATCCAAACTCTTCCTTTAAATGCTCAGTTTTGAGAAGTACATAACAAAAAGGTGCAGCTTTAATTTTTGTACACGTCTATAAACTTTGTGAAAAATGGCTGGTCCTTGTCTGCAGACACACCATGAATATTAATTGTTATGCAGATAAAAACACAGCTGAGGGCAGGAACGGCCAAGTCTGCCATGTGGAAATTAAATCTTTGTGTTTGATCTAAAAATACCAACTTCTTCACATTAGTTCTACTTCTTTTCTACTGTCAGCCGTTTCATTGATTGCCAAAGTGTGCAGTATCTCCTGAGGACACACAAGAGTAAAAATATCACTGCTGTTTGCTCAAAAGAACTCTATCTTTTTTAGTAAAGTATGTCTTTATATACAATGGAGCCTTTTCACAGCAGCCATTTGAAAGAAACAGTATGGTAAACACAGGTGTTACCGATGATAATTAATGTTTCGTTCCATTCAGGTCAAACAGAGTCAGGGTGCTGTTGGAAGGCTCTGCTTCACAAAATGGAACAGGATCATAATTAGTTTCATTGGTAACACCTGTGTTTACCCTAATATTTCATATCAATATGACTGCTATGAAAAAAGGTCTATTGAGTGGAATGTTCATCATCCCTAAAATACGGCTACTGTTCCCCACGACAACTTCAGAAACATTAGGTTATCCTCGCTCGACAATGACGTGCCTCCACATTTCAGAGCGATTTCTCACCATCTGTGGGTCGTTTGATCGGCTGACCCATCCAGAGATCAGTTTCAGTGTCTCTCGTTTCACCGTTCTCATACTCCGGATCAAGGGCTGTTTTGTCACCATCTCACCTGCAACGCAAGAGGAAGAGACATATATTAAAGGCACAGCATGACGGACATGTCTAATAATGTATTATTTTCTTGTGAGGATGTGAGCAGGCAAGCGTTGCGCACAGGGCACAGTGCAGACGTAAACTATGAAGCATGGACATCTGCAGACATGTTTGTGTATCAGAGTTTCCTCATGTTTGCTGTAGGTTATAGTTCAGCCGAGGAGGACAGCATTAATGTTTACTTCCCACGCTGTCACAAGCTTCTTGTCCATGAGTAGATGCACACTTCCTTCTGTCCAGTGATATGGTTGGTGGGTGTAGTTTGGTAGAAACAAAATAGTTCCTACGTGAAACTGCTCACAACAAGGTCAGTGGATTATCTTGAGTAACTGGGTCATGATTTCTGGAAAGAGAGACTGCTGTTGAGTTTTTCAAATGTACTTTTTTTTTGCATCTAGTTCCATTATATTGGAGAGAAGACAGACAACTCTATGGCAGATATCTCCACAACAAACAAAACAATATAGATGGTTTAACAGCACTACAGGCCATAAGATTTGATTTGAGGGTGAACTGTCCCTTTAAGGATTTGAAAAGGATGCAACGCAAGTACAAAAGTCTCTGCTATTTGATCATTACTGACAGACCTCATACGGCACCCCTTTCCTCCCATTCAAGTGCAGAAAGACTCAGCGATGAGTCACCAATACAGGTGCATGCAAGGAAAAAAAGGACACAGTCTTGTTGGCCTGCTGACAAAATACTGAAATGCTACTATGCGACAAGTGTAAGTGTAAGTGAAGGTTATAATAAAACAAACCAATTGCAACTGCAAGGCCCACCATAAAAAGCACAAAATGGTAGTTTATGTGAGTGGGTGAAGCTGAATCTTTCGTTCCCAAACACTTTCACATCAAAACATCAAATATAAACGCATGGTATTGAAAGGACTGGGGTATTTTTCAACCCTGGCAACACACTGAAGCCATGCTGGATTTACACAAAGGACTGCATGCCTAAACAACAATGAAGCGACACAGACTCTGCAGTGCACAGGTCTGTACACAACCCAAACAAGTCCCATACAGAAGAACAAGCACTTTAGGTTCTGCCTCAGTAGTGATCAACTACTGAAATAGGTTTCTCTGACATTTATGTTAGTATCTTACAGACACAATGGATCATATGTATAAGACATTAAAGGTGTCAAACGTAAGAAACATCATTGCACAGATGGAAGGGGAGAGTCTCTACCTGTCTGCTGCTAACAGCACATCATTGCTTTGGACATCACATGAACCTTAACTTGTCTATCAATCTACAGATTATCACTTAAACTATCATATCATGTGTGTAACAACCAGCATTAGCTGGTCTAGTTTTAGTTGACTAGATTTAAGATTTTAAAGTGTAAAGCATTATTTACACAGTTAAATGATCATTTAATTGTCTAGATTTCTCATGTATGAATCAATCCTTTCATTTAAGATCTAAGATGAACTATTCTGTGTTATTCAGTTCTCTTAATCAGTGCAAAACAGCTGTGGTTTCTTTTAGCTTGTATTGTATTTCAAGTTAAGCGAAAACACACTAGCTTTGTTAGTTATCGTCTTGTTTCCATCAGTAAAAAATGTTGATGAAAACTATGAGTCAACGAAACACTGGTAACAACTGCCATGTATGTGACATCCTGGTGTGAACAACAGTGAGATGAATCCACAGACATGTTTTTTCAGTCAGCAGTATGATCACAAACACACACCTCCCTTACCGTTTGTCTGAATGGCAGCCGAGATGTTCTCGCTGAGGCACTTGTAGACGTTGAGCATGTCCAGGTAAATCCGTCCCAGCTGGATTACAAAGGGGTGTCCCACAGCCTTACAGGCTCTGACGTTGGTCTTCAGGATGCTGCCGAGCTGTTTCACAGTCTCTGGGTCCTTCAAGATGTCCACGTTCTGAGGGAGCAGCAGATTATAGATTAACATATTGTTCTTGTTCAGGTATATTGGGTAACGTTCGTCAGTATGTGGTAGTATACTGGTGTCTTACCTTAGTGGCCTGCTGGATGATGCTGTCCCACACTTGATTGGGCAGCAACATGTATTTTTCTATCAGGTGCTCTTGGACAGCCTGATCAGTCTGGGCCCCGATCATATAACCTACTGCCTCATAGAATGTGTGCACCTGGACAGAAACAGGAACATTTATCAGCATGACAAATAATTTTCATGCAGAATTCTGGTAATACTGTAGCTGTGTTATTCATACCTACTGAAATTTTCTTAAGCAGGCCTTATTTCTATATAAACGGGGGACAGTTTATTTTCTTATAACTCCCATTTTCCTTCCAAACCTCATCCTTTTTGAGCATATCCCTATAAAAAGGATAATATATAATGTGCTGCTTCTCAACCTCATAAATTAGTCTCTTTTCGTCCCTGCTGACTGCTTTGATGAGAGAAAACAGAAACAGAACTGCCAAACAGGATTTCAGCGTCAATTTTGACCAAAGAAAACAGGTTTGAGGAGAAGCAAGAGTGCAAAACCTTGCAAAAATAAAGCCAGGATAAGCTTTAAGTGACATGCTACTAAGCCTTTTTGCTGACGCACAAAAACTTAAACAAAGTGACATTCGCTTGCTCATTTCCAGTTTGGAAGTGGTGTGAGTGTGATAAATCTCTACACATGATGAAAATGTCCATTAGCATTTATTCACTGACCTGCTGAGGTTGAAGGTCACATATGATGGTATTGATGTTGTTGAGGATCTCATCGATGAAGGGCATCACCTCCCCCACCTGCACTTGGATAAAGTGACGCCGGCACTTCTGGGCGATCTTGATGAAGGTGTCACAGGCCATGTCCTGAACACCATCATGGGTCTCTGATGAAGAAGGGACATGCAGACCAAAATTAAGTTGCATCAAAACAGACAGAATTTCAAAATATAATAGATAAATTCACCATTTTCAACCCAATGCATAACACAACGAATGCTTGAAAAAAAGTTACCCTCATCTCTCACCGTGCATGAACTCAAAGAGTTTGTTGACCACAGTTTTGAGAAACTTCCAGTGGGCTCTAAGAAAACGTGGATACTGGCCAACAATATACATGATGTTGGAGGCGATGATGGCCTTGTTGTCCTTTCCTCTCTTCTGCTCGCAGAGACCCAGCAAATCCTGAGACAAACAGACACATAACCTAGGGTCAGGGTCAGTACTTTTTACAGATGTCCAGAATATATATATATATATGTGCTCAGACAAAAAAAATCTAAAAAGACTAAGAGTTTCATAGTTCTTGAGTCGTTTAAAGCACTAACACATCAGGTCGACCACAGTTTCAGTGCTTCTTCATACCTTGATGACAGTGACCAGGAACCTTTTCTCATCCTCCTCATGCATGGCTCCACTGATGGACCCGATGGCCCAGCACAACGTGTTGAGGTTCTTCCAGGACCATTCAGTGCCGTTCACCTGGTTATGAAGCTTCTCTGTCATTATGCGTTCTGTGTCTGCATAGTCCAGGTGAGTCAAGTACACTGCAGGATGACAGAACACAAAGTCATCAACATGTGTACAAAGTCTGGTACACTTGATCCCAAAAGCACATCTTTAACTGTGAACAAGGACACAATCAAAGCTTTTAAAGAGTACATAATAACAATGGTCAAAATTAAGCATTTTCCAAACTTTCAACCATGAACCTAGGAAAAAGCGTATGTAACGATGAAATGAGATGTTGTGCCAGTATGGTGACATGTATATCTATCAAAACACACTTTTACCAGCAGTTGGTGCTTTTCAGCTTTTAATTTATGGCCCTGGAGTCTGGAGTATGGAGTATGATAAATTTATTCCATTTTAATTACTGGTCAATGTTATAAGTAATAAAAAGTATTAAGTCAATCCACTTTCTTAAATGATAAGCAGTTCAGGGTCACAGGATATTATCCTAGCATACACCCTGACCAGTGAGTCCAATCTGCATGTCTTTGAAAATTGGGAGAAGAAACCTACAAACACTAAGGGGAGAACATACAAACACCAGAGAGAAAAACTCTTTACAAGTGAGTGTTACAATATTTAAATTTTACAGTAATTCTGGAAAAAAAACCTCATATAATAAAACAATTTTTGAGGTAGTAATCAGTGAGTATGCAGGAGACTGAAAAAAATAATGAATGAAAAAGCTACTGGATGGATGTATAAATTGTATAAATTAGCAACCACACAAAAATCACATCACTCTCTGTGATGGCTAAGAAAAAGTCAACTGAGGTAATGGCAGTGGATGTCTATTTTGATGCTCTCATTACTCAATCATACCGAGGGTTTCCCTCATGTTTTTGTAGAGGTTGATGGAATCGGTGTCCTTCATGAACTCTCTGACCACCTCTCCCTGGTCATTCTCCACCACCAACACCTCCTCCGGCTTGGCCATCCGACTTACCATCAGCAGACGCACCTGTCGGGAGAGATAAACACCTGTCAGCACGTACACACACCACGGAGCAGCCTCTCCGCTCACACACCAACACTCACATCAGTGTGTGTTATGTATGGGGCATAAATGTTACAGGATAATATACACAGAAATGTCTTTCTCACGGCAACAGACACACACACCACAATATGGAATGGAAAATATCACCTCAAAGAAAAAAAAATCTGATGCTATTTTACTTTACTAGCTGCTGATTTTCAGTAACATTGTAACGAGGAACTCTTGGCAGCAGTTTAACAGCCACCTGTTGCTTCACCAGTGCCAACTGATTCTAATATGACTGCGAGCTAAGACCCTGTAGGTTCCATAAACTGAAACACCCTTAAACACATCACTGCTGTGCCATCACTAACTTGACAGTAAGAAATGTATATTACACTAAACTACAACAGTGCAAATATTTGATGTTGAGTTTTTCAGCTCATGGCCATACTGTTGACACCCCAACAATGCATTAATTTATCTAACTGCATCAAATTAAATCATCATGTGTGCCATCAAGTGGGAAAAGGGAGAATGCCAGTGAAGGCAATAGATGTTTTAATTCTTATTAATTTTTTATTGAAGAAGTAAATGCCTATGGGACTTTGGAATTGAAAATGAAAAAAAATCATAAAAATACATTATATCAAACTTGAGTGCCTCATTAAGTATTCACACAAATTTGAGTAAAAATAAACGTTCATAACTTTTAAAAAAAAACTAAACCTAAAAATAACAGCAGATCAGCTGCTCAGACCATTAGACCAGGCGTGGCATGTTTTGATTGACACCTCCCTCAGGAAGCGACACGGAAGCTAAGCAATGTGCAGCAACTAGGGGGTGTAAGAAAATATCAGTACACTTGAGTATCATTATGCACTGTGATACTATATCTATTCTCAAAAACACTTCATTAAGGCTGTACTTACATAAATATTTCAATTTCAGGCTAAATGTAAGCAACTGTTTGGTACCTTGGAGAGCACAGGAAGATAGAGCTGTCTGCGTGGTGGCACGTCAAAGTGCTGGTTGCCAGAGAGCAGAGGGGATGTGGATGTAGAAAAGGGACTCTCTCTGTAGAGCTCAGCAGCCAAATGGTTCCAATACTCCAGACAAATTTTGAAGATCTCAGTCTCCTCCACTTCTGACACCAACAGCATGTAGTGGAGGGCCTGTAAAAAAGCCAACGGACTAATTAGACCGTGGATGATCTACATGAGACTTGTTTATTCTGCAATATTTTCTCATGTGCAGCCTGCTTAGACAAGCCATTATACGACTGTACTCTGCTGTTATGTCTTACCTCCATTAATGTTTCTCTGAGGTTGAGCCGCTTCTCAATGAGCTGCCCGTGCTCTTTAAGGAAAGTACAGAGGAACAGACTGAGGTTCTGGATGAAGTTCTGCTCGTCATCTTTCCCGTTGGCGTAGGCCAGACGAATGTTGGTGTTCAGAGGCAACATCTAGCCAGAAATGGATCAGATGGAAATCTTCATTAGCATGTTTACAACAACACGTGAATCTGAGCATTGTCTTATCTGAGCATATTATCAACCCACCTGTTTTAGTTGACACATTGTCAGGGTGAAGAGTGTGACAAACTGCTCCTCATACTGGCTGACGCTCACACCAGCAATCTCTGTGAGGCACTTCAGTGTCACATTGCGAAACATGGGCACGTTCAAGAACTGAAAACAGTTGAAACAGATGTTTAGTTAAAGACTATTTTGGTTAACAATTTGTGTGAGTGACAGTAGCAATTATGCAGAGTATTTTTTTAAGCTTGCTTTTTATATGTCTGACTTAAGCACTGCTAACAAATCCATGCTGCAGGATTTGTTTAGCAAACAAATCATTCTGGCTCAGTCAAAAGTCCTACAGCTTGAGTCAACTTGTTATGTGACATTGTGTACATCCGTGTACACACCTTATACACCAATGTGCTGATCAGTTTGGTTTCAAAGATGTATCCCAGAGGAATCCAGTTGAGAAAACGTAGGAGGGTCTCCAGAGTGGCGTGGACCAGTGGGGCGTTCTGAGAATTTTCCTGAAGTGCAACCAGCAAGACATTAAACAGTTAAAGGACAAAGACTGCTGGGAAGTGACAATGAAGATTGCACACCAATGCTAAAAAGAGTAAGAGATGAGGTTTTGCATACCATAACAAACTGGCAGAGCTGGAAGATCTGGGAGAATTCATTGCACATGCTGAAAGAAAAAAAAAGACACATTATACGACATACTGTATGCATCAAACACACTTTAATACTGATATTTTAATAATCCATTTTTCAAAAGATCATACTGAAATTGAACTGCAAAGGTTCAAATTAACTTTATGTAAATGAATGTCTACATTTAATTAGACTGACCAATCACGGTCATCTGCTGAGCTAAACCTGACAGATCCTGAGGCATTTCGTCTGATCAATTTGCTTTCTAGTTGATGGTTGCAACAACCACAGATTAACTGTGACATTTCCTGTCGAAATTAGGGCTTCTGATATCTTTGCCTGTGCAAGAAAACACTGTGCAGAAATCTGATACTTCTGTATCAAAACAGGGAAGAATCTTTTTGACTGACGAATCAAATACTGGAAGTGAAACAAGCAAGAGCAGTAAGAAAATTGTTCGAACATTCAATAGTTTCATTTAAAAGCATTAAAAGCAAACCACCATGAAAACGTATAAGAAATACATCCTGGCTCATAAACAGCCTGTCATATTGCTTGATAATGGGGGACAACCAATCTTTTAACAGGTGTGTTGTTTAGTTGCACCACTGACTGTGACAACAAATGAGTGGAGAAATTGTCAATAAAAAAAGGGTCAGCTCACCAGGATGACCATTACCTGTGAGCCTTGATAAATAAAGTGGTTAAATTCAAAGTAAGTCAATTATGACCAATGTTTATTCAGGGAAAATTGACTGAGCACTAAGTTATTTTACAGCAATGCCCCGAGTTAACATTCATAAACGAATATACAATATATGATAATAAAAATATTAACAATAACAATAAAATATGAAAAAAAAAACAGATAAAGCTAATACCTAGCAGAAATGTCTACATTTCACAGAGTACTGTTTAAGAAGAAATTTCTTAAGAACAGTTGGTGAATGAGGCCCACCGAACTTCAATTGCGTCACACTTATAGCAATAACAACTGACTTATCACATGTAGTTTTGTGGTAATGAAAAGTCAACAACAGGAAAATGTCTAGCGCACGGCGGAGGAAGTTTGTCTGAAAGTCTGTTAGATACAGATCACAGCATTACATCACTGAATTAAGGCTGCAATATTTTCAAGTGCCTACAGGCTGAGATCAAATTTTATGATGCTCTAAAAGTTCTGGGATCATGTGGATTCTGAAGTTTGGCAAAACTTTGTGGGATCAGTGACAGACAAATACTTAATAAATGCTTTAATTAAAAGCATCTACGAGGAGTTTTTATTTGGTTATGAAACAGTCTCAGTTTAATACTGATGCCTCTGTATGACCTAACAAGACCTTCAGCAAGAAAACTGGCTGTTTTTATGTAGTTATTCTTGATGTCTGCCACCAGGTCGTATTCTCGGTGAAATCAGACAGCATTATTTAGGCATGCACAGTTTGTTTTAATTTTTCCAAGCAAAGCTACTGTGAGTATTGCATCAGCCAGTTAAAAAGAAACAAGGAGATTTTTCTTTTAAAAAAAAAAGAAGTTTTTATTATATTTTATATTATATTTTGTGGTTATGGAGGCAGAAACACTACTGCTTTTGTCCCCAGGTGCCTCCAAAATCAACACAATGTTAAAGTTCCTTTAGTAGCTTTACGTAGTAAGTTTAAAAATCTTAACTGTAGCGTGATTTTCCACATAAAGTCTATCTTTTCCACTTTGAAACACTCCCTCTGTGGGCTTGTTGGTCAACTGGGTTAATTACATAACTACACACATAAAACCCAAAAGTAGTTTTTTCTAGAAATTAGGGATAGGTATCGAGAAATGGTACTAAATCGGTGTGAGTTTGTGACTGGTCAGTACCAACATATCGATAAGCTCCATGACAAATGATGCTGCTATCAGCATTTTCGCAATGTTACATAACAGCTGACAGGGCAGAACGTTCAAAAGTGCGGCTTCACTTCATTAACTTAAATGAAAATGCAGCTAAATGCAATACCTCAGGACATAATTTCACTTGTTAACTGTGCAAAAAAGTAATAAAATAAATGTTGAATCTTTTCATGCCATGTCTTTATTTTTGGCACCAAATTCTGGCAAGCAGTATCAATAAACGTATTGTGATATAATGATATATCTTCAATAAATGGTACCCATCCCGACTAGCAATGTCATAATTCCTGGTCTGTTACTACAGTTACACATGCATGTGCTTCCAGAGTGTTATGAAGATGCAGCATGCTGACCTGTCTTTTAGGTGCTTGGCTTTGACCTGGGTCATCTGGCCGCTAGAGAAGTCAAAGACCTCCTCACTGAGCAGCTTGAGAATGACCATGTTGTTTTGACAAAGGCTCTCGCTGGTACGACTTGCCCCCACGATGTCACTGATGAAGGTGGGCCAGTGTTTGGGCCACTCCTGCTTCAGGATCTACACACACACACACACACACACAGACACACATTGGTGTTACATGGTTCAGAAATGACATTTTCCACTGAGCAGAACATGTGATCTGAAAATGAAAAATTGAGGGGATGAATCTGTGGCTCTTGCTAAAAATAACGACTCCTCCTGTAAATCTCAATTCAAGCCGTGCCCCTGTTTCTGCTTTGTAGAAGACTGTTTACTGTGATCACGAAACAGCTGAAATGTAAAACTGTGATGCAAGCGAAACGCACACTACTACAAATACAACATACATGTCCACAAACATTTGAAACAAACAGCCTCCTGAGGATGAGCGTGGAATCTGGAGCTCTACAGTCCCTGAAGGCCAAAACAATGTTAGCTCAGCTGACGCAGGCAGTGACTCATTCTCACTGGCATTAATGCAAAGTCACTCATGTAGCCAGTGAGCCAGTCTCCGTCTCCCTCACGCAAATGTACATCAAACACACACACACACACACACACAGGGATGGTAATGGAAAGTGTTTTCCACTGAGGAGCAAAATTCAGAATGTGGACACCAACAAGTCACTATAAGTCTAGTCTGTCAGTCTCAGGGCCTTTCTGATATATCTCTCAATGACTCACAATACTGTCCCGAGGAGGTCCGCACTAGTTTGTTGATCAGACAGCACAGGTCAGTGAACAGCTCATTTCTAAAGCCCAGTATTTAAAGGATTCAGCACTCTCCTGGAGTAAGGGTACAATTATCACTGACACCATTTGTTATATAACATGTTGTTCTATACTTATATTGTGTGTCACTCTTAGTAAAAAACTGCCACATCAATAATGACAACATGACCGTTTATCTGAATGTTTCCATACAAGCAAATACACTAACCTTCCACAGTGACAATTTATAAACACTGACTGCCTTGCCTGACACATTCAAGGAGAATTACAATGAAATTTTAAAAAGAGATCATAAACTTAGTGATCACAAACAGTTTTAGAATCAGATAGACCAATTTAGAGCGACATCTTCAGGTTGAAAAGTATCACTACAAAAGCGAGGGAAGTACTGAGGCAGATGTTTGATGCCCAAACACATCGTTATCCTGAAATTCTATTTAAAAGATCTTAGATCACTACTGTCGTTTTCATTGAAAAACATACAAAAATAATTACAGTGTGATTTTTGCTGAGAACAACACCAAACAAAAACATTTTCTTAAATCTGTAGAATATGATGTAAAGGCCAGGACATCTCTGCAGCACAACAATATTTAATTTAAAATGGTATTTGGACACACATTTTGCCTTTAGCAAATATTGTCCCAAAACACAATTTCAATAAAATTTAGATCAGCTGTTCAGCCTAACACTGGATTGCTCTGTACATATCCCCTCACTGTAGCTACAGAAAAGCCACTGAGAATCCACACCAAGCAATGTCATTAGCAATAAATCGATGTTTAAACAAACTCAGTTCTGGTTTAGTTTACAATGTAGTGGGAAAAAGTAGGTGCACACTCATAGCCTCAATGTAAAAGACAATATTCTTTATTTTTGAAGTTGGTAAACTAAAGAATATTATCTTTCACGTCGAGGCTACAAGTGTGCGACTACTTTCTCCCACAACCTGTGTTTATCAATAGCCTGCACCTCTCCAGTATCGGTGTGCAGTCCTCCCTCCTACAAATCCTTAGTTTACATTTTTACCTCCAGTCTCCTAAAGCCATTACTTACAGTCATCTACATTTTAATCTTCTGCCTAAACCCTCAGTAACCACAGTGATAAGCTAGCCTGTGAGAAACTAACCAACCACCATGATTCAACAGCAGTCAGTAAGCAATAATGTGGTATATATACCACCAGGCTTTTAAGTACACTGTGCACATGACAAATGTTTTACATGTTAAGTAGTGCCTTCATCATTCTGTAGTTTTAAAGTTCCTCTCCAGAGAGATTTGAAAGTAAAAAAAAAACTCTACTATGATTAGTATTTTATTTAACATGATTTTCATGTATAAAAAAAAGGCCATTTCAAAACGTCCTGGATGGACATCTACACTTCTCCCTCAATGAGAAGACCTGGATCTGGTAAAGTAGCAGTGGACATCATGACCCAGACTCAGATGAGGAGTCTGTTGTGCACTAAAATCAACAATTTTCTAAAGATGTATCATAATGGTAAGTGAAGTTAGCATATTTTATTTGTTTATGTTGTTAGCTTGCAACTGGCAGTGGCTGACACAGCTAATGCTAACCCTCAATCTCAGTACTGACAAGCCTGGTCTGTGCTGAACGTTACAAGTTTCTTTTCCTGCATTACAACGATTGGCTTTTGAATTTATTACACACTAAATCTGGCTTGCCTGGGCTGCATTTGAATCTCAGATTTTAGGGAAGTGTGCAAAAATCTTCCCCTTCAGTAGACAATTGTGAAAACACCCTTCTGGTGACAAGCGTACAGATACAAGTCAGTATAGTCAAGTTCGGAAATCTTGGTGGACATAAACACAATCAAACACATTTTTGAGTGGATGGGATCTTTAAGGTTTTGCAACTGAGTTGTGGCTCCAAAGGCAGCTTTGAAAATGTTTTAGTAACAAAAGTTTTTGACTTGGAAGCGCTATTGAAAGCTTACCTGAACAAGGATCATGTTCAGCTTTCCAATGTACACCTTTTCTTTCTAAAAAGTAAACAAAAACAAGAGATAAATTAATGCAAGTCATTCTATATCAGTTTCAGAACACAAGCAATCTGGCATTTCATCTCATCATTAAAAACTGAATTTGGAACACTTCAGAGAAGTGAAGAAGAACAAGAACAAGACAATGATTAAAAAGGCACGATTAAAAAGGGACAACAGCATAATTAAAAGTAAAACATTAAATTTGAATGTTTCATGTTTTGGAACTATCAGATGACTTCCACAATTCTACAAATTTTAAATAAGAAGGAAAAGACGTGTGGTTGTAAAAGATGCTTTAGTACTGTCTTTAGTACTCATGAAAATAAACATTACAAATCTAATGTATCAGCAAATCATAGCCGTCAGTAAAGTAAATAATGAAGTTATACTAATATAATAACTTTCTATCACACTGCAGCACATCATTTTTTTTCATTCTGAATGAAACCATTATTTCTGCATTGAAGAGTGCTGTTTTGGATAACAGACCGCACTTCAAATTCAATTACTACTCAAAAACTGTCTGACCAGCTTGGTGCTATAATCCAAGTGACCTTGTGAAAAGTCTGTCCAGTTGGATTTAATGTGTAATGTTATGTAGAGTTGTAAACACCAAAACCATGTCTGGAAAGCCACATTCTCAGCAAGTTAGTTATAAAATGCTATCAACCAACAACACTCTGAAATTTTTGTGTTACCTTTACCAGAGTACCTTGTACACAGCTAACCTCTAGTTAAAAGCATCAGCTTCACTTTTATTTTTGCTTTTACACCATCATATGGATTTTAACAAATAGTTTTTAGCCTTGTGCTAGTTTTCATTACAGGGGCAGGTCACCCCAAAATCAATATTTATTTTATTCTTACCTGTAGTGCTATTTATCTATTTAGATAGATCTTAAGTGAGTTACTAAGTTTTGACATACCAGCCATAGAGCTGTCTGCCTTCTCTCAAATATAATCCAACTTGATGGCACTTGGCTAGTGGTGTTCAAAGCGCCAAAAAATACAACACTTCATGTAGAAACTTTCTTTCTACCAACCACATCACAGCACAGAAGGAAGCATGCATCTGCTCATGGACAAGAGGCTTGTGCTTGTGACAGCGCAGGATGTGAACATTAATGATGCCCTCTGCAGCTGAGCTGTAACCTCTCGTCCACGAGTAGATGTACGCCTCCTTCTGTTGGTGCAGGTATACTTCTGTAGAATGAAAACTGCATGAAACTGCTCACAACCAGGTCTGTGGATTATCTTGAGTAACTGGGTCATGATTTATGTAAATAGATACTTCTGTTGAGTTTTCCAGTGTAATTTTTTAGCACTCTGAGCACCATGCGCTGAGTGCCATCTAGTTCCACAATACTGGAGGGAGGGAAGACAGACATCTCTATGGCCCATATCTCCACAACTTTGCAAATCACAACAAAACAATCTGGATGGATTAACAGCA
Organism: Lutjanus erythropterus; assembly: GCF_056507025.1. Lineage (NCBI taxonomy): Eukaryota > Metazoa > Chordata > Actinopteri > Lutjaniformes > Lutjanidae > Lutjanus > Lutjanus erythropterus. Next base: position 4,349,040 of record NC_139330.1, read on the forward strand.
CTACAGGCAAGAGGAAAAATATGTATTTTTGATTTTGGTGTGAATTGTACGGTAAGAGTACTGCTAATATTAGGAACTCAACAGAAAACTAAAGATTCCATTGTAACTTAAGTTATGCTGCACAACTCCATTTACACATTACTGACATGGCTTCCTTCCTCCTTCCCATCTGATGATCATACAGCTGAGTTACACAGCAGAGTGACAGCCAACCAAAGTGACTTTCTGAAAGCTGCTGTAATCACTAATGGACTTGAATTTGATTAGGTTTTTCATTTCAAAGCTGAATCACATTAGACAAGCTGTGTTGTACACTTGCTGCCTCTCACATGTGAGTGTTGCATGTTTTCAGGTGGGTTGCTAATAAATCACAGCCATCAAAGAAGCAATGCATTTTAAACCCAGTCACAGTTTTCACACTGGAGTTCAGTGTAGCAAGTAAATTTAATAAAGCATAGAGCAAAATGCTGTGTTCTCCAAAGGAAAAGCATAAAAATCTACTGTCAACAACTCAACCCTCTGGCTGTTGTTGGAGTGGTCAAGTTGCCCGAAAACATTTTCAAAAGCAGCTGAAGTCACCATCTTTGGGTCTGACAACATAGCACTATGGTTACCAGCATTACTCATGGCTGTCCTGAGATAAGCTGGCTAGGAGAAGTGACTGTTGCTTACATGCTGCTCTGATGTAACATAAACAGAAAAACAGGAGACACACACCAATTTGTGAATATGGCTGTCAATGTAAATGCCAACAGAATGAAGATAGCTTTGGGTTGTGTTAAAAGAACACTTCACCCTATACTCAAATATATATATTGTTCCTCTTATCCGCTGTGCTATTCATCTATCTAGATTGTTCTGGTGTGCGTTGCTGAGTTCTGGAGATGTCTGCATTCTCTCAAAAATAATGGGACTTAATGACACTCAGGCATTGCTGTTGAATTTGTTCAAATGTGTTTTTTGGTGTTTTGTGCACCACAAACTCTTTCCAGAAATCACGACCCAGTTACTTAAGATAATCCACAGACCTTGTTGTGAGTAACTTCATTTAAGAACAACTTTCATTCCAGTAGAAATAAATTAGTTTCTAGTAGAAAGAAAGTAGTTCCAGGAGATTCTACCATATAAACAAAGTAGTTCCTATATAATATTGTTTAAAACAAGGTCTGTGGACACTACTTTTGAGTGTTTCAAATTGTTTTGCACATTGAGCACCACAAGCTGAGCACCAGCTTGTCCCATTATACTTGAGAGAAGGCAGACATCTCTATGGCTGATATCTCAACTCACACCAAAAAAATATCTAGATGGATAAATAGCACTACATGTAAGAGGAAAAAATATGTATTTTCAGGTAAAGAATTAGTCCAAATCAGTGTTGGTAAATGTTATCTTGACACTACAAAGTTTGTCCATTTAATTTTAACAATAAAAAAAATACTAAAATAACTGTTATTTAGTATATTTTTGCTTTTTTTTCATGGCGATGCGGCTTAATATTAAACAAAAAAACATTATTAACCAAACAGCTCAGTTGGCATTGTTTTGTCAGCTTTTACGGTTTAGCTCTCATATGATTACCCAAAAATGTAAGGCATGTTTAAGTTAAATTCCAAGTTTACTCACCTCCACATTTGATGCATCAGATGAAGTCTTGATAATGAGACCAACAACATATTTTTTTATACCTGGTAAAACACAAAGATATCAGAGGAACATTGTTAGCGTGCACCAGTAAAACATGTTAATTAAACACATCCTGACATGACGAGTTGCCTGGAATATGTTACTCAGTAACCCTAACAGTCTGCTGGCTCTTAACTAGCTGAATCTGAAAATCTTATTCCAGTACATTTGTACTTTAAAAACACTTGCAAAGCCTGTTGGTAAACACATGGATGCAGCTGCCACTGAACTTCAGGGCAAAAGTTTTGGTCAGTTCAGTGGAAGTTACATTTCCCCACGTGTTTTTACAGACAGTAAAGATTGTCAATGTGAGCAGAGCATCTTCAAAAATGTGTTTTCAGCTCCCTCGAATTTGTTCTAGACTGTATCTGTACTTAATTCTGAAAATTATGTGCTGGGGTGTAGTGAGCGGAGCCGAAAACAAGGCAATACTCTGACACAAGGGGGGAAAAGACATACTTGCCGGTCGCCCTGCACTGGGTTTGCCACTTGAACAAAATTCAGGCATCTACGGTCAGAAGTAGGGAAGTCTTAGGTCAATGAAAAAATGAATTTTGAGCAAAATTATAGAAGAATGGAGGGAGGCAGAATCAACTGATTTGCACTTATACAATAATTATTATTATTGTCATAATCATGGCTTTTTGCTCAAACCAAAATCTTTTAAGACAGTTTTCATCCCTGTTTTCAGATTCTTAAAAAATCTAAATTAAGTATTCAGCAGTCGGTGGTAACAAAACACAATAAATAAGTTTTAATGTTAACTTAAAGTTAAAGTAGAACTGGCAATTAGGCAATGGTCTGAAAATGTAAAACCTTACATTGTGGTTGTAATCAAATTTAAAAAGATTTATGTAAAATGCAAGACATAGTTGCATTTGATGCTTCATGCTTATAATAATTATTCATGAAAATCTGGAGTCCTTCCAAAGACTTCTGGTTAAAGCCCCTATGTGTAAGATTTGAAAATATCTGACTTTGGCAACTTGTGGTGGTAGTTTCAGAAAAAACACAATGGCAGGGATTACTCCACGCCAATAACTTGTCCCTTCTTCTCTGTTGGCTGCAATTAGGGATGGGAATTGATAACTGGTTCCAGTTTAGAACCACTTCAGAACTGTATACTTCTGCACTTCTCTGTTCCTTCTATCGATGCAGAGTCAGACAATTTCTTTTCTGTCAGTTGCGCATTGTAAAACAATGACATCGAACGCACACATTTTTGCTGCTGGAAACTTGCAACGAGAAGGAGGCATGGCCGAAAGGAAGAAATGGTCCAAAGCGTGGCGTTGCTGTAATGTCTGTTAAATGATCATTTCTAAGGTGGAAATTCCAGCAATATATTGGAACATCTTTCTATGCAACATGGGCTTAAACTCCAGGAATGTCATGTAGTTGACACTCTATTCCTGAGTGCCTCTGCTTCCCAACCAAGCAGCACATCCATTAAAGGGGGTAAACACTCTGTGTTACAATAAAATTAGTGCCATGCAGACAGGATTAGCAGATTTTCTCTTTGACTAAGCAAACCTAAATTAAACAAATGCTTTACAAATATTATCTCATTTCATCCATTTTAGATGATGACAGACAGACTGTTGCCACAGATTAACAGTGCAGTGTTTGCACACCTGAGACATATCAATGACTTTTCTAGTCTGTCTCTGTTACTGTGGTCCTACTCAGAGATAATAAAACAGTTGCACTGACTGAAAACATGGGTAAGACTTCTTTCTTCTAGACAGATATTGACTCAATAAATGGCATTGGTATCAATAACAATTTATCAATTACCATCCCTAAATACAATAAGATGAACAGGTTAAAAAAAAAGTAATTTGAAAGATACCATGACATAAAAATTGAACACATGGGGGCTTTAACATTTTAAAGTAATGTACGGAAGTGAAGGAATAACTATAACTAAAGTTCCTCTACTTCTTTAAAGACGCCCCTTCACAAAAGGTTTAAAATCAGTGCTGGGCTGTTTTGGTTGTTGTCCTCTGTAAAACAGCTGCTACAGTGCAAAATCCAACCTGGCTTGCAGCGACCAGTAGAAGCCAGTCAAGCAGAAAACAAACCAGCATGCTTAGTGGGGGAACACTCCTCAACTTGGCAACCGCACGTCACAACATTTAAAAAGGCAGTGACACTGACAGAATCCAAATATTTTGTGACTTATACCATCAAAATTAAGTGTTACCTTCACATTGATTCCTGGGAAGAATCTTCCATCTTGTTTTGATAACCGTTTCCAGAATCTGAAGAGCATAGTACTGTAACATGCAAGGAAGGAGACGCATTAGGATAAAGCAGTTATGATGACATTCCAAAACAAGCATTGTGTAATTTTAATACAAACCAAAAACAGTATGAAGTGGACCAGCCTGTAATAACTTGCATGTCTAAATTGGATTGGACTGAACCACATCTTTCATGCAGATTTTGTAGTATGCAGAACATTCACTTGTAGTTTCTTTTTTAACATCTCTATAAGCAGCCTTAAGCTGGAAACACTGCAGAAGTCCTGCTGTTTCTCCCAGCATCACACCAGACAGCAAAAAACTCAAGAAAAATACAACAACCATTAACCCGCTTTGGCTCTGATCGCTCTAAGAATGAGTCTAAAAGACTATAAGACATAACAAGGTCTATGGTAAATGTACTTTTACTGAGGATATAAGTCCTGTGTAGGGTTGGGCATCGAGAAAGTTTTTCTGGTAAATTTGAAGTGGCTCCAGTACTTAAGTACTGTGAATTTGTTATGAAAGAATCTGCATGAGCTCAATGACTCCTGAAAGCAAAGTCTGAACTAAGGTTGGGCAGCTGGACAAACATATCAGTACTTGGCTGAGTACATGGTCGGTTTGTTTTTTGGGTGCGATTTTTGTCATTTTATTTAGGTGTTAATGAGAGAGGAAAACAGTCAGTAAAGCAAGAAGATTTTCACATCTAACTTGGTGAATTAAGGATTGATTTATTGCTGGAAGAGTGCAAAAACTAACCAAGACAGTTGTGGTGAGCCTGTCTCAGGTCAGTAAAAGAGAGAAACTCCAATTCATAAGGTGCACAGTTGTGCTTTGGTTTGATAAGGAAAACAACTATATTTCCTTTCTTGACATTTTGTGAGTTTATTTTACTTGTTGGATGTGGCTGGCACACATCTCTAAGCTGAAACAGTGAGGGGGCAAATATATCAGCAATCACCACTTATTAGGATGGCTGTGGCTGGCTGGAAAATGTTAACATATTGCCTAACCTTACTTTGAACCTACTGTGTTTGTGTCTACCTCACCAGCTGTGCATGTGTCAATACAGAGGTCTGGTGCTTATAGCCCATTTAAAAAAGGACAGTAGTCATACAGTAAAACATAATCACAGTTAGGGCTGCACAATTTGGTAAAAGTCATATTGTGATGATTTTGACTGCAACTGCATTCATGACATGCAATACAATTAGTGGAAATGATCAGTTTTGCATTACAATTTTCATGTTCACTGGAAAAAAACTATTAAAATTGTGATGATGTGATATTTATTGAGGTCTGTATCAAACAAACGTGTTTTCTGAAGAACCAGATTTTTTTGGCCGGGCCATCTATGCCGTACTAAAACACCTCATTATCATGCTTTTTTTTTCCTTTTTCCAAAAGATTGTGATTAAATGCGCAACCCTAATCACAGCTCAAAAATAAGTTTATGACATGAAAAAAGTCAGAAAAAAATCATGACAAAGCATTTACTTCAGCATGGGTATAGAGTGCGGCAGGGATGATGTTTTTATGTCGGCCAACCCAGAAAATAGCACCACTCTGGTTCAGGTAACAAAACTTCTAAGTTTCTTCAGCTTGTGTTGACCACAGACCTTATTTCAGGCATCTAACAAAAAGAAAACAATCAAAAAACCCACTGACTTAAAGGCGAGAGAACTGGAAGTGCCAATATGCTCTTTTTAGGGTCTTGGGACTAATTTCTGCAGCACTACATAAAGCCTAAGTAAGACAAACTACAGTCCAGAATTATCAAAAAATAAGGTGGCCCCTCTCATTAATTTAAATGGAACCAATTTGTTGATGCAGCAGGGGTGAGCTTCAAAACCTCTTTGTCTCCCCACTAAAAGTTGCACCTTCATCTTGTCAAGGTGCTGTAGTCGTCAGTCATGGACACATTCCTTGTAGATTAGTTTGTAACATGAATACCTTGATCCTAAAGATCATTGCTGCAAAAATAAAATGACTGCCGACATGTAACTTTACAGATGAGTAAAATTGTCCTTCATATTGTAAACCACTGGACAAGCCTTGTGGATCTAATACTCAAACTGGACCCCCTGTGTTGTATTTTATAGTCTGATCTAAACAATATCCAGGGTGCAAAATTAACTTTTCTGTCCACCAGCCAACTGGCTAGCGAAGTTTTAAATTTTACCAAACACTCAAGAGATCCTAACTGTTCTTTTTTTGGCTGTTGAGTGAAGCAAATCTACCAGCAACTTGCCTGTTTTACCAGCATTTGGCAGATGATAATTTGTGCCCCGCTAGTATCTGAGGCAACATGCCCTCACCATTTAAACCCCTTCCATTTTTTAACGTCCACTGAGAATGAGGGATTTTTAGTGACCCCAGTTGCAGTCGTTATGTCCCAAACTCAACATCCCTGCTGCTACTGTGTCCAAGTAAAAACAAACCAAGTGTAAAAAGGGGACAATATTATAATATACATACATTTTCATCTTGTTTTTTCTTCCTAAAAAGTAAAATATAAAATGCCTCCTTGTTTATGACATGTGACTTTTTATGGCATCCTAAAATCTGTTGAAAATGAGGTTTTTGGGGTTAATTGGTTTCTTTTATTACTCAAACAGCGTAGAATGTGAACAGGTTCTTAATAAGAACCAGAATCGATTAGCAGAATCCAAACCAATAAAATCTCATCGATACCCAACCCTTAACCATGCAAGTCAATTTTCCCAACACTTAAATATGATTCAAGTTTAAAGTAAGCCTAAACAACGTCTCTTTAACTGGTGTGTCTTGAGGAACAGCAAGACCAACCACAGGTTATGCCCTATATTTCTGATTGCTTAATAGTCAAGCATGAAGAAAAAAAACAACATTTTATTTATTAGATTTTTCTTCTAGTATTACTTAAACTGACTGTTTCAACTGTAGGGATCATCAATTTAACAACAATTCCAAAAAATAATAATGAATGACATGTAGTATAGGATATTATTAAAGCAGAATTAACAATGTGCTACAGACAATGGATGCTGGAAGATTAAAGGTGAAATCTCCTTACAGGCACCATTGACAGGTGTCACTTGGAGTGCCGAACACATTTCTGGCATGTTTCATTTCACCTTTAACTGCCACACTTTGCACAAACCATCACAAAAGGTAAGAAGAGAGAAATTATCAGCAGTTCAACTGCCAAATGCAAATTTTTAGCTGGCAAAAGCAGATAAATAAAGGATCTGGGCTGAAAAACTGAGGGGAACAGAGGGGAGAAGTGGAAGAGGATGCACTGTAAGAGGAGAGAAGGGTGGGGCGGGAACAGAGCCATGATCCCTACAGGTGAAATTAAGCCATCAACAGATTGTCTCTCTACAATGGATCCTACTGACTGCAGCCTGCACCCTCCCTCTGTCCAATGAAACAGATGCAATAGAAACGGATGAACAGAATTCAGTCAAAGGGAATTTAAAAAAGGGTAGACCTTGTGGAGGCCTGCCGTCAAAGCCTAGCTGTGTCATGATGCACAGGATGACACACCCCTTTTCTTCCTATTACAAGCCATAAACATAATGGAACATTGTGATTAATATCAAATAGTCACAGCTTGAATTCATTACATTTTTTCAATTAATATAATTACTGTAGTACTAACAAAAAACCCAAATGCTCAAAGTGCTTAGAAATTATGCACTTTTTAGACTACCGAGACAAGATAAATGCAGAATTCAAGTGTTTACCTTTTTTTCCCTCTTTTCCTCTAATGAACCCATTTTTTGGCAAGTAATAAATTTAAAACTAGAAAAGGTACTGTTGATACATCAACTTAAGACATTAGTAATGAATGTCAGTGTTAAAAGCAATCTTACAGGCAAGCAAAAAAGAAAAAAGGCAACTGTCACATTGTGTACTTTGAGGAAGTTGTGGATACATTGCAGTTTACCTCATACTAGGTACATACATTGATTAATCATTTTACATTATGGACGTTAGGTTTGAGTACTCTATTACATAAATCGGTCAGTTTGTGTATTGTTAATACAGCTATGAATCCCTTGATGAGTTTGAACAATGAATCAATGGGGTCACAATTCCCATGCCATTTGCTTTGTCAGCTGTATCAGTGCACCAGAGGGGCACAATAAACACTTATCTGTGTGGACATACTGTAAGGCACAATCCAAATCTGAGTACTTCAAATAAGATATGAGAGGCAATAGGGGTGTTAATGGTTTATCAATAATCAATTTACTAGTGTTATTACTTTGAAAACTCAAAATAATGTCTAATACTGGTTATTGTTTACATCTGTATGATTTTTTTTAGCACTTGACAAGTCAAAAAGTTAGTGTAACAGCACTAACTGATTGGAGCCCCTGCTACGAGCACAGCAGCAGCGTTTTTATGACAGGAAACTGTAGGGTAAATGGTGTTGCTGACCTTGATAACGTGCTGGAAGTGAGAGTTCAGTAAATGCTAGATAGCTATTGCCTGCAGCTCTTTTTCTAAGCGGCTTACTATGTCTTCACTATACCTTGCAAAACTGATGCACTAACTCTTGATCAATGAGGAGTTACAACAGCTGCCTGTACGTACAGCTCACCCTTGTCCATGCTGATTACGTCCATATATCTAACAAGCAAGGGGATGAGCAGCCCCTTTTCTACTGGATGTTGGCATTTGTAAGCTTCAGCTGTTTTCACAGATACAAAAATATGTATCACATGACCTGGGTTTTTAGTCTCATCTAGTTTATATGCAGTAAATCATGCAAGTCATACAGGAGTCTGTTTAATAGGGTTGTTCCAATGGCAGTACTGGGAATGCATCCTATTAGGGCTGCAACTAACAATAATTTTCAGCGTCGATTAATCTGTGGATTATGTTCTCAACTAATCTATTAGTTGTTTGGTCTATAAAATGTCAGAAAATTGTGACAAATGTCTATCAGTGTTTGTCAAAGCTCAAAATTACATCCTCAACCTAATGATATTCAATTTATTGACATAGAGGAGTAAAATAAAAACAGAAAATCTTCACATTTAAGAAGCTGGAATCAGAGAATTTGGGCTTCTTTGCTTAAAAACCAGCTAAAACCGATTATTCAATTATATTAATTGGTGATTAATTTAATAATGGATTCATAATAGATGAATCGTTGCACCTCTTCCTCCAATATAGTCTAAAATGCTGTATCAGGTACTGGCATGTCTATGCACCAATCAATCATATTTAAATTAAATAAACAGGACCTATTTACTTCTAAGCAGTGCCCCATACCATAACCTTTTTAACATAAGGCAGACCAAACAACAATGACAATCATACTGCATTGGTACAGGGTTAGCAGTATACAGCTACTACTAATTATAATAATAATGTTTTTTAAAACATGGTTTCAGGGCAGTATCAGCCAATGCACAAAGCTGAGGTATCAGAATCTGTATCGGGATGGGAAAAATGGTATGGGAACATCTCTAACGTTTAAAGATTTGTTGAATGACACGTAAAGCAGGAGCAACAATTTTATAACTTATGATGATTCAACGACCTACTTTACTAGATTGCACTCATGTCAAATATTTAAATAATTAACATTTCTTGATGACTGATCAATGAACCTGATTCAAATGTGCATTCCTCACGGGTGTACTGCAATACAGACCAACACTGCTGCTTACTCCATATTAGTAGACCAAACAAAAGAAATAAAGCTGATAGGATTGGTATTATGATTAAGAAGATGGGTAAAATTGCAGGAGCTCATTTCATTCAGATCCAACTGTGCAGAATCTTCAAAGGTTTATTTAGCATTGTATGATATTACCATCAGGCGTTGACAGGCAAAGTCAACTGTTTATCTGGTATGTTCAGATCCAACAGAATTAATTTTATCAGAAGCGCAGAGGTCCTGCATAGCTCACGAGTTTAGGGCATAGTGCAAATGCCACCAGGACTACGTATTTAACCTCTCCTGGGTCCATGTGCACTCACAGTAGATAAAGCTGCTTTAATAAAAAAGAGCCACCAAATAGATTTCTTTTAAATAATTTAAAGCATGTTGTCAGCAAACCACCGTATCCTAGTGTACTGTTTTTATTTTTTATTTTTTATGAATTGTAATTTTGAAAGCATACACTTCCTCAAAGCACAAGTTAAATGTCTTTCCATCAATGCTTTCTGGAATGAAGCTGGCTTACTTTGGTGTTCATGTTCTGGGAAAACTCGAGGATGGTGTCCACTCTCGTCCAGGCATCCGGGTGCTCTTTCAAGTGTGTCAACACTTCTTGTGCCATTCTTTGCTGTAATACAAATGTGAATGACACTTTAGATTAAACATTGAGCGAGCACATTCACTAGCCATTTGGCCGGTGGACCAAAAGATTAATATTGCACCCTGGCTGTAATAATCATGTGAATTTGTCTCTGATGAGAAGATTTATTTTACAGGTAGAACAGGAAAGGAAGAATTAATATGCATTTTTTTCCTTTTATTTGATGCATAATCACATATTTATGACACAAACACACAACAATATACTCAGTGTCAGATGGCCTTTAAAGTGTTTGTACATGCTGCACAACGTACCTGTGGTCCCACCCCATGATATAGACAGTTCACCACATTATCCAGTAGGTTGATATCCAGTTTCTGGTTGAAGTCCAGCAGCTGCTGTGCTGCATGGTCTGCTAACATTGTCATAATTGCTGGCATAGAGCTCTGCAACAAGGACAGCAGAGGGAGGGGTCGTGAGTGCACAGAACACATTCAACAGGCAAAGTCATGTGAACTGTGTGTGTTTAGAAACAATTCCAAACAGCTGACCACTAAACAAAATCCCCTCGACCCACCAGTGAGCTGTCAGTTTAAGAAGTTAAGCTTGTGGTGTCACAAGCCTGTCACTGTTCAAAACGTATACAAAGGAAAGGAAAGCTTTGTTGCTTCTTCTCTTGGACTGATTTTAGAAAGTGCAGTCTGGCTGAAAAATTGCTCTGGTCCACCCTAGGAGTCAGGACTTACAAGTAGGGGCCCACAGAGCAAGGACAAATTAATTTAATTATCACAGTTAGTGGCTAGCAACACCAGACTGATACTGTAAAAGTGTCTTAAAACTACAGGTGACCTTAATTTGAATGGTGATAGGAAGGCTTTTACCAGACTGGCACCACACTATCTTTTAAAATAGGTTAATATTGATTGGAAAATGGTTGAGTACACCATTTATAAAACCAAAGTCAATGACATTTCCCTGTGCTTTAAACAAACAATCAGTGTTGGAGGAAGTATTCAAATTCTTTACTTCAATAAATGTTCTAATACCACACTGTACAAATACTCTGTTTCAAGTAAAAGTTCACTATTGTAAAAAACTTTTGTATGTAAGTCTTACAAACAAAATGTACATTAAGTATTAAAAGTAAAAGCACTCAGACAAAACATCCCACATTACTGTTACACTATTATTAAGGTTCACGTCTTAATCTAAAAGCAGGATTTTTCTGTCGTACTTGGCTGAGCTCATGTTGAAATATTCTGCACAGGAGTGCAACTAGTGATTATTTTCATAATGGATTAATTTTGCTGCATAAAGACTTTTGATATTTTAAGTACATTTTGCTGATAATAGAGTCAGATTTTAAATGCAGGACTTTTGCTTAGAGTACAGATTTTTTTTCTAGCAATACTGATACCTGTTTCTCATGGCAAATACAGACAAGATAGCCAATAATTTCACATTGCTATATATTAAAAAGGTTTATATAACCTACAGTTTACAAAAACCTGAATGTAAGAAAGGCTAAGGCGTAGTGAGCAAAGACAGATGCTTTCATATTCAGTAGCTCTGACCAAACCAAAACTAACATCAGTATTACATCAAAAACAAGGAACAAGTCTGACTCTTCACATGTTCATCTATTTGGTGTAGTATAGTTCATCTAAAAATTCACAATTATAGTTTACATTTTATACAACATTTTGCTCAAAAATGTAAACTCAGCGCAGACATATTCTTCCAAATCAGATGTAATTATAGCTGATATTTAGTGTGTATGCCTACTTTGATTTATAGAGGAGTATTTCCATAGTGTGGTATTAGTACTTTTAGATAAGAAAAGGACCCGAATACTGTTTCCACCAATGGATAAATGCAGTGCACTAAAAAGTACATTATGAGATGAGAGATGCAGTTGAGTACAAGTAGAAAGTGTCATGAAAACAAAAGTCAAATCCCTCAAAATTGTACTCACGTACTACACTTGATTAAATATACTCAGGTACATTACATCATTGCAAACAACAGAGTCAAGAATAGACACAAGAAGGCTGCAGACTGCTCAGTTCGTCCATACTGCCTACTCTGATCTACTAATCAAGCGCTTCTTCTCAGACCATATTAAGAAGGTTAACCGGGCCACGTGCCGGATATACTAGGCGACGTCACGTTGTTTACATCTGCAAGTGACGGAGTTCACTCCTCCAAACACCGACCGCAACACACGTAGCAGGCAGCCGTGGTTAAAGCGCTTAAATAATGAATGCAGCTTACAACTACGATGACAGTTAACTCATATTACCTCTATCGTGGCTACTGTAAACAGCGTGAACGCCGAACTAGCGGGCTCCACACAGAATGCTAGCACTAGCTAGCCATTAAGCTATATTTTTAGCTAGTGTGCCTCACAAACAGCTCACATGTGGTCCGTCGGTGCTGACTACAACCACTCCCACCAAGCCTAGCAGGGACAGAGGAAGCCCATACATGAATTCACTCACTGTCATTTAACAACTGTGTTTTAAAAAGGGAAGTTGAGCAGACATCAGAAACGCTGACAACAGTTTGTCTTAACAATGGCATTTTCAAACGCTAGAGTTAACATTATCTACCGCTAAGTACCTAGCAACATCAACTTGACATCCGCTCACATCACGCAGCCGAGTGATGCTGCTGAGCTGTAGTGGGAGAGGCACGGATTTAATCATACAGCGTGTGGTTACTTATTCATCTGCAGTGTCGCACAGTAACATTACGGTCAGTTATACGTTTAGTTAGGTTAACTTACAGCACTTTCATGACAGCCATCGTGAGCTAATCCTTATAAAGTGTACATACTAGCTAGCGGGCAGTCGGAGGCTATTTCCCACTGATGAATTCTGAATTAGCGTGTCTGTTCAGGAGCACTATGACAGTAAACTACAAGATAACACAATTTAACACGCACACTAATATGCATTTTATTCCTTGCACAGGTAAAAGCCAAGAAACGTTAATCACAGCATGGCAGGTTTGCACTTCACCCCAGTTACCTACCTAAAGTCCGAGGCTCTGACTGAAAAGAGTGGCGTTTGCCCAAGAAGCTACAAGATATAGTGAGTACTTCACTGTTGGTTAGAAAAGATTTCCTATTTCTGCAGCGTTGACTATCTCCAGCTCCAGCAGTGAGTGATGTCTGGCTAGTAAGAACCACTGATGTGGATTCAAAAACTACTATCACGGCAAACCCAGCAATATGTTACTCCGATACATCTTACGAAACAAAGTAAACCTTGATTCACTAATTAATTCGTTACTCTAATAATTTTCCAGCGGGGCGGTGTAGAGGTTGTATGCCTGCGCCTCCTCTCCTCTCTCAAGCAACTAACTCGCAACCGGTTGAAACCGGTTCAGACTGGGAGATTCCATCTCGGTTTAGTTTTCAGCCGATGGCGCCGCGTAAAGTTTGGACTGGGGTTACGCCCACACCACGCCGTGATTGGCTGCGTGTTCGGCGGAGACTTCCTAGTTGGTGTCTGATTGGATGAATGGCCTGTCAGTTTATTTCAATTCGCTCAAGCGCCCACGCGACTACTCCGCCCGGAGAGAAAAAGAGGGCAGACTCCCATGCAGAATGGACTTGTACATGACTCCGCTTATCAGAATAGAGAATAAGTAAGCGACCACTGTTTATTGCTACTCCAGAGGGTCAAGTTATACATTACCTTCATTAATGTAAATTTTACGCAGCGTTAAGGCAACACGAGGCGTAAACTAATGCCATTTCATGTTTTTATCCACTTAGACTCTCAGTGAAGCTTCTGCTACTTTTAAAACGTAATATATCCTGAAAGCGGAGTGGCTGTCTCATGCAGGTACACTTTCGGGTTGAATGATATGACAAACCGCAAGTACCATTCATTTGCCTGTTGCTTGTAAGCTGGTAATTTTCCACCAGCCACGAGTGGGAGTGGTTACATGATCATGAACGCACGGGGTTAGAAAAACGACCTGGAGGAGAATTTGTTTCCCGAATGGGCAACAGTGACAAAGTGATCGGCCGACTTTATAAATGTACAGTGTCAGCAGCAGCACAGACACGAAATGTTGCAGCATTGTCTGTATTTTGTCAGTTGAGAGCCGTGTACAGCGTGCACCGCTGTCAATTGAGGATGCAAACATGACAGCGTTTTTTTTCTCCTTTGTGGTCACGTGGTCCAGCGCGCTACTTGATGGAAAAATACTGGATTTGGTGTGTAGTGGAGACAGTACACAACCCAGTAAAGTCATTCAGGGAGGATTTTTCGAAGGGCGTTTGAGTCTTTACCCAGCAACACTGTCTACCACTCATGTCTTTATGTCTCGGCGAACCTTAGAAACATGTACGGATCATTTATGTTACTTTAAATGGTCTCCTGCTGTAATACTGTTTGTGCAAAGTCATCTTATTTCTGTAATTTGCTGTTCTTTCAAGTCTGAAGTGAAAAGCAAATGTCATTTTGTCCTTTTTTATGTTTTCAGTTGATGAAAATGTGTTTGCAATAAAAGCTGCTTTTACTTTTGTTGTGTTTCAGAGTTGCACATTGGTCATTACAACTAGTGTACTATTATTATTGAGCTCAGCATTCGCTGTTATACACACAATGCATGCAACTAGTGATTATTTTCAATTAACATGCCAGTCATTTTCATGATGTGTTCATTAGTTGATTGGTCCATGAAATATTAGAAAATGACGGCTTTAAATGTCTTGTTTTGTCCAGAACATAAAGATACTGTCATAGAGGAGTAAAGACCTAAAAACCAGACAATATTCACGTTTGAGAAGCTAAAATCAGAGATTTGGGACTTCTTTCATAAAAAATACTCAGAATCTGAATAGATGGAGATTAATTCAATAGTAGAAAACTAAACAATCAATCGACTAATCGTTGCAGCTACTACATAGCAAGTGGATTTTTAGTGTAGGAAACAGGTGCAGAATCATTATACTCCACAAAATCCTTCAAATAAAGTAAAGTAAAAGCCAATAAAAGTTGAATATGCATGCCATTTTCCATCTCAAATCTAAGTTAGTGTATTTCTGCACTGTTGGTGTGTCAGTGTCCTTGGATCAGTCTCACACCCTAGACAGTTGGCCTATATCTGAGCCTTTGTTATTAACAAACAAGATTTCAAAGCCTATTATCTATGTGTTGATTCATGAATGCCATTTGGTTTGCCCTCCATGCTGTCACATTCCTAGAATCCCCTACCCTTGGAAGAAAACAAACCACACACTAATAGACACAAACAGGACAGATTTTTAGGGATAGAGGAGTCTGAAAATTCAATTCAGTGCATAAAATATGTGGAATAAGACATTCATGTTGGTCCACATAATGCACTCTGTCCTGTGATCATTTGCTGCTTAAACTATTGTGGTTTGTCATTTACATGAACTGTATGCACGCAATTGTCCGCACTTGTCATTTTGATCATGATATCAGATTTGCAAACAAATAAGCGTGCAGGATAGACTGTCACGCCTTCCGCAATGGTTTTATCTAAAATACTCTGTATAGTATATAAGAATAGTTTTTCATTTTTCATTGCCCACCCATGTAGTCTTAAATGTCCAAATCATATTTTATGAGTGCAAAGAAACATAAACCTGCAAAAGTGTATGTGAGAGAGTGTGGACTGGGACTGTGACTAACAGTTATTTTCATTGTGTATTAATGTGCGTATTATTTGCGTGAGTAATCGATTTGTTGTTTGGTCTATAAAGTGCTGGAAAAGGGTGAAAAAAGTTAATCAGTGTTTACCAAAGCCCAAGATGAGGTCCTCAAATGTCTTGATTTATCTACAACCCAAAGATACTCAGTTTACTGTAATTAAGGAGTAAATAAACCAGAAAATACTCACATTTAAGAAGCTGGAATCAGACAATTTGGAGGGGTTTTTTTCTCAATAATTACTCTGACCCTACTCCTACCTATTATCAAAATTGTTTGTCGATTAATTTAATAGTCCATTCATAATCGATCAATCGATTATCCGTCACAGCTCTGGTGTGGACCTTTGGAACAGGCATTCGTTCTACATACAATATATCAGTTAAAGTCACTCTGATGAAAATTGAACTTTGTAAAGCAAAAACATAAGCTATATTTTCAGTTCTCGACTGCCTTTCACTCAAAGTAGGCCACACTTAATAAAGTTTACATCAGTCTGATAGAATTAAAAATAAATGTACTATCAAAAACTGTGTCATTTCATTCAGAGAGTGATTTTGCTCATTGAGAGTCGACTGCCCTCAGGCCCTCACTGTCAACAGAGCTGAGCTGTTAGTGCAGTGCTGGAATTTATTGTTACACATGTGTGAAGTTTGGGGGTAAGCAACCTCCGTCAGGCGTAGGCTGGCTAAATCTTGTTCTGTCTGGTTGGGGCATGGTAGTCCATTTACATATATTATCATTGCACCACACTAGGGGGCTGACCTCCATGTGGCAATCAACTAAAAAAAACTTTGTAATTTGTTGTGCTGGCTCATACTGCTGTTGGCCAAGCGCCTGAATGTTCTTTCTTGGCATATGAGCCCTCAACAGTAAAAGGAGAAATGAAAACTGGTGCACAATTTCAGAGGTATCGTGCAATACCAGTAATCTGACATGTCATTTGTGGTTCAGACCTCCTGGACTGTTAAACGCAGCGAAATTATTTAATGTTCGTATGCTTGGTGATAGTTGGTGCAGGAAGTAATTAGACAAGAATATTAAACTGCCTTTTTGATTAACCTGACACTCCAGCCCATGCTTCATTCAGGACATTACATAAACAAATAACAGCGCCATCTTCTGCAACTCAAGTGTTTGAAATGACAGCATGTGTCATGTGATCCTGGAGCGCCCTCTGCTGGGGAAATGGCAGACTGAATGACTGAAAACCATGCTGAAACAAACTGGTAAATGAAAACATAAACTCAGTCTGTTAAAAACTGTTGGTCTGTCATACTTCTGTCCTAAAAATTGCCTTGAGTTCTACCTCTTCCAAGAGTAGGCTCTTTCCAGTGGTGGAAGAGGTGTTCAGGTCCTTTACTTAAATAAAAGTACTAATACCATAAAGTGAAAATATTCCACTTCGAGTAAAAGTCATGCCTTCAAACCTAATTTATGTAAACATATTAGTATTATCAGCAAAATGTATTTAAAGTATTGATGCTGAAACTTTTTCTGTCACGCCCTCTTCAGAGGCTGAAAAAAGTTCAATCATATCATTACTTTTAATTAACCAGTCCCTCCAGGATTTTGCAGGATTTTTTTTTAATTGTTGCATCCAAAAATGTCTGATTTCTTCGCAGCTTTTCTTAAAAAAAATGTGATGCATGTTGCAATGTTTTAGCTATGTTTTTGTGATGAAAAAAGAGAAAGTGACAACTGCAAAGTTTTTGTTGGTGTTGCTGTATAATTCATTAACAAAATGAAAGGCAACTTGTTCCAGTGCAAATAAATCCAGGCTTTCAAGTAACCTCACCAAAGAGGCTCAGGATTACAAAAAATCTATATAATATGCTTTATGTGTAAATGAAGAAGTGCACCTGGGAGGTACCCCCACAAAGAAACAGGAAGCATACAATTATAAAAATTTAAACGTGCAGAGCATTGATTATTATCAACAACAATGATGAATTTTGCAGGGGGGTGGAAGTATAAATCTGCATAAAATGGAAAAACTCAAGCAAAGTGCAAGTACCTCAAATTTTCACTTAAGCACAAAACTTAATAAAAGTCCATCTAAAAGATGTTTAAAATGACTGTAACATATCTGTCACTCGTGCCACTGTGCCTCATATCATCCTCATTATGTGTAACTGATCTTCATAATATTAATGACAAATGATTTTGCTGTAAATTTGTTATATTTTAATCCCTCTGACCTGACACACCCACACCCAACTTCCTGTCCTGACTGTCACTCAGACAGTGACACGTTGCACAACCATGATTCCAAAAAAGTTGGGACACTGTGTTAAACATGAATAGAAACAGAATGCCATGATTTGCAAATCCTTTTAAGCCTACAATCAACTGACTAAAGTGCAAAGACAAGATATTTCATTTTCAAACTGGTAAACTTTATTGATTTTTTTTGCAAATATGCAATCATTCTCAATTTAATGCCTGCAGCAAGTGTCAAAAAAGTTGGGTTAGGGGCAACAAAAGACTGAAAGTTGTGGAAGCTCAAAAAACCCTGTTTGGAACATACCACAGGTAAACATGCTAATTACAAACCATTAGTAATACTATCATAATCGGGTATGAAAGAAGCATCTTTAATAGGGTTTCATTCACAAGTAAGGATAGCAACCAAATTTGAGAATTTTGTACATAGAGAAACTTTGCACAAGTTTTCAACAACAATTTCATATGATACTACCTACGGTGGCCGTTACGGGAACAGCTATACATGATGCACAGGTGCACAGCTTCTCTATAAGCGCCTGTCGACATATTAAAGAATGGCACCAATTGCTCCCCCTTGTGGTCATTAATACAACATCATCATTTCTCTTGAACACATTATTCAGCTACAACTGATCTGGGGTCTTATCTTCAGATCTCCCACAACACTTCTTGCAGGGACTTTTTCAGAAGCTGGGAGGGGTGAGAAAAAATGGCCTTTATGCTGACAGTTTGAGACCCCTGCACTCCTGTACTCTGCCTCTGGAAGTCTTCAGAGGCAAGTGACAATTCTGGTGAACCTTTTTCCATATAAATGGTTTTCTCTCCAGTGTTTATGACCCAAGAACAGGTAAGAAAAAGAGTTAATTAGCCTTTAAAATCCTTAGTTCAGATACACCATCTTGATTTTTTTTATGCAGCACACCTTGGATTTTGTGTTAGTGGAGTTATATGTTTGTTTTCTGGCTGAATATGAAGTATTTTTGTAAACAAATAGGACTTCCCAGGGCTGCTGTCAGCCATATGCTGCACTTCTGCACACCAGCCACTAGATGGACCCTTGGTTATTCAGAGGTACAATAAACAGTATGATGAGTCCAATCTTCTCAATCTAAACACTGGTATTTATTTAGAATATTTTGTTATCTATTTAGAATATTACAAGCAACTAGATGGATTCATAGAAATATAATAGAATAAACCTTCATTTTTGGTGAAACTCGAAAAAGTAGAATTCTAAATAATTTAAACTTGATGTAGCCTATTCAAAAGTCAGAGTCTAATCTAAGCTAATCAGATCGTCCCCAGGAACTGAATTCAGTTCCAACAAGCAAATCATGTTCAATTTCTCATTTCTTCAAATCATTTTTCATGAAAATCAGTTCAGAAATAAGCAATTTACAGTTGGTAGATGCATAGCTGTGACATACAGCAGTAGCCAATGAGGTATAGTCAAAATGATGGAGATTCATTCACGTCGTATCGTGCCTGTCTTTAATGGATCATGCCATATTGACTGTGGAATTAAACTACAGATGCTCCGGTTTAAGATGAAGCCACATTTTTCTATGGATGTCAGTTTTTGAACCAAAATGTGTTCCTGCAACAGAGAAGATAAGTCTTGTTTTTAGCCTAGCAGTTGTTAATGACTTGAGGATTCATCAGTCAGTATAAGACAGAGTCACCAATAAAATAGGTTTTAAAAAATTGTGAATCACCATAACATCAAGAGGCCCTTCAGCAGACAGTCATAAATGTGCACAAAATATTAGGCTGATTGGTTCAGTAGTATTCAAGCTCCAGCTCTGTTGGTCACTCACATATGCACACACGACCCATCGAAGTTTCAGTACTACTTTTTACTGGATTATTTCATTTGATACTTTAAAGGCATTGCGTGCTGATACCTGTACCTGGGCACCCCTGAGCTAGCTAGTGCATCATTGGTCTTGTTTGGTAGAAAGTAAATAGTTCCTATATGAAACAGCTTGCAGCAAGGTCTGTGGATTACCTTGAGTAATTGTGTCATGATTTCTGGGAAGAGACACTGGTTTTGAGTTTTTCAATGTTTTTTTGTTTTTTGGCACTTTGAGTACCACAACCTGAGTGCCAAGGCAGACATCTCTACAGCCAATATATCCAAAACTCTGCAACTCACACCAATACGATCTCGATGGATACAAGGATAATTAGCATTATAGGTATGTGGGAAAATGTGTATTTTTGATTTTGGGGTCAACTGTACCTTTAAGCACTCTTAATGTTCCTTGCATGCTTTTAGTGTTTTCAAACCCATCTAAAATGCCGTTTGTCTTGTTTTTTTGTGAGCTGCACATGTGAGCATAAACATTTTCCTCAGAGAAAATGTTTGTTGTCAACTTCAAACTGAAATTCAGCAGCTAGTAGTTTTAGTTCAACAAATATGTCAAAGCAGCTCTGGAGGCAGAAATAAATTCACCGGTTGCATTAATCCTCACTTGGCAGAGCCGAGGATCTGCAATTTTTCTGGCCCATGACCTCGGGGGCACGTTCACAAAGTGTGTGTGTGTGTGTGTGTGTGTGTGTGTGTGTGTGTGTGTGTGTGTGTGTGTGTGTGTGTGTGTGTGTGTGTGGTGGTTTAGTTGAACTCTGGAGTGTTTACTCTTTTGGCTCAGTTCATTTGGTCAGGTGAGAGCGTTTGAAAATAAAGTAGCAACAAATAACAAACATGGTTAAGACAGCAGAAAATGTGTCTCAGCTCTCCTCTGTGCTGCAGTTTGTTACAGAGGTGAGAACAAACTCAGAACGTCAGGGTTTGTGTCGTTTCTATGGGTTCCTCTGACATCTCACCAGGCTGATGATTTGTTCATTTATAATGTGTCTGTCGTAGCTGTGCTAACTGTACCGACTGTCTGTCTCATGTTCCTCTCATGTTTACTTTTCGTGTTTAACTTTCTGTTCACCTCTTTTTTTCCCTCTCTGTCTTCTTCTACGGTCTTATTTATCTTCATAACACTGACTGAATGCCTGTTGGTCCCTGTCCAAGTATGATTTGACTGAATACCAATAAAATACTCATGAGAACCTAATCCGGGACAGATATAGTACGTCCAAGGGAAGAACAATGTAAATCACTGAGAACATATGTTAAATAAACAGTGTGGCATCTAGCAGTGAGCTTGTAGAACGCAAAACACTAAAGGCCGTATCTAGAGCCAGTGTTTGGTTTGTCCTTTCTGGGTTATGGTAGAAACATGGTGGTGCAGCATGGCAGCGATCTTGTGAAGAGTACCATGGATGTATAGACCCTTTTACAGTTTGTAAAAAATGAGGGTGCTGTGCACGCAGTTTTGCAGCAGAAGTATGGCGGACCGCAACAGCTTGTCAATGGGCGCCGCAAAGTCGAGCAGTTTTGATCACGTCCCCTGTCCAGTCAATGGGTTTAATAGCTTGTAGCCACAGAGGTCGCTGGTTGCTCTAAAACGGTCATGATCCTGTTGGAATTCTGTACAACAGTCGACCAGTGGAATATTGATTCATATATACATCAACCAGACAATTTGGTGATTTTGGTGTTGATAAAATGTTTAAATCAACCATTGCAGCTTGATAACTTGTCTAGATGACTTGGGGAGACCGCTACTTCTGTTACCGATATGCATGCACAGCTTTTTGATGATGTCAACTGTAAAAGAGTCTGTTAGACACCGGATAAGTTGTCGCTGTCTTGCCTTCAATGGTCACTCGTGGTTTTGCAGTGAAAAAATCCTCTGTGGCCCAAAAAGCTTTCCTCCCCAATAAGCCAACATTATAAAAGAGAGGTCTATAAAACTGATGACGGGACTCTTCCAACTACAAACAAGGTCAATTATGACTCTGTCTGTTATGAATTTTGGATTAATTTTAGAACTGCAACCTGGCAGGTACCCGATGGATAACAAGCAAAATAGTGGTGTAACAGGTCAAACATGTATTTTTATGAATTTACAAGTACAGGCACGGGTAAAAATGAACTAACTGTGAGCACGCAGAGAGGGAGAGCAATAACATACACAGAACAACACATACCATGCAATAATATGTTGTTTTTTTCCTGTAGAAATCAGGAATGAAAGTGATTCTGCAGTATTTTCAACATTTTCTTCTAAATACATGTGAGAACATAGTTGCCAAAAACACACACACTGAATTATGAAGTTAGAGTTTACCACTTTTTCGTTCAGGATTTTTTGGGCGGACCCGTAACATGGTTCCCTCAACCCTGTATAAGCTCCATGAAGCGAAGCAGCACCTCCCTCTCGCTCCTCTCCTAGCCGGGAGCAGCACCAGAATGGGCACCAGAACTAGAGTCGAGTAAGTGGGCAAAAGAACCGGGCTCAGCGGCCTCAGAGATGGAGGCCAGTTCTCTGGCCGGGTGCCGGAGGGGAGCGAGACAGAAGTCGGACATCAGCAACAGGGAGAAACAGCATGTAGAACCAGAATATTTTCATGTATGACTCAGAATTAAAGATTTATTTCTACCAAACCAGAGCTGGTGATTGTTGAACAGTGGAAAGATGAACCAAAACTGGTGAGTTTTCGTTTGTTGCTAGTTAATTAAGATATTTTTTGACACAGTATCAAAGCTTATTATTAAGAGTTATTTTTTCACATTCTGTTGATAATTTTAGTTAATTTGGAGTATTTTAAACTAAAACCCTTACAAACAAAAGACATATGTGGTCAAAAATACTAAAGGCCGCAAAACTCAATTTTAAGGCCCTGTAAAAGATGAGGCCCCAAGTTCAGGTGTAAAGCAGGTGTCGCCTTTAGCCCTTATTAATTAATTTTATAATGCATGTCAGTGGTGATTAATTAAATTAAAGTAATTGCCACATGGTCAGCTTGGGTCCCCTGGGGAACTGGGGCAGTAATCCACACGGATTTTGCTATAAACAAGGAGAGAGTTTGTATAAATGAGAGTTGGTATTGATCGATTCCACAAATAGCTTGTAATCGATCAAACTACCTCATAACTATCATATCACAGCCTGTTTCCACATCTGCCTGTCTGCCATCTGCTCTGCAGCTACTTCAATAATAGCTTGCAGCTGCAAAGGAAGGGGGAGTAGGGGGGGTGGAAGGAAAAACCCAGAGGGGCGAAAGGTAAAGGGAGGGCAGGCAGGCGTTTGGGGAGGGAGGAGGGAGGGCGGGAGGAAAGAGGAAGGAGGGGGCGGTGAAAGCAGAGCTGTGATGCAGACAGCGAATCACATGAGCAGGGATCTGTTTACAAACTGAGGGCTGTAGACGAGAAGTGGAGAAGAGAAACGAGGAAGGAGAGACGAGAGTGAATGTGAGAAGAAAATACAGGAGAAGGAGAGGAGAGGATCTGAATTAACATTAGCGCATTGTCTTCCTGTGTTATACAGTGAACCTCCCTGTGTTCTTTGTTCAGAGCAGGAGAGCAGGGGAAGAGATGAGACGCTGCCTTCCACAGGAGCACTGAGGCTGCCTGCCTGCCTCACTGCCTGCCTGGCTGGCTTTGCTGCCGGGAAACCCATCCATGTCCTTCCCTTTGCCTCTCCGTAATTTGCCACGGCAGGTTTTCACAGCCGGAGAGGAAGAAAGCGACTTGGAGATCTGAAAAGAGAGAACAGAGGAGCGAGAAGAAAGGAAGAGAGAAGAGAAAAGAAGAGGAGGAAGGGAGGCAGAGACTCGTGACAATGTTTTGAAGAGGAGACAAAGCAAAAAAAGCAGAGGTACATAACCAGAGTGCTGGATGGGATTTGGAGTATATTTTCCCCACACTGTCACTTACATTGGTGTCTTTTTATCCACAAGGCTCACAGGTTCATCTCCAAGACAGTTTTCTTTGTCTGTCAGTGGAGATAACAAAGGAATACCTACATTTCTTTCTCTAGTTGTTTTGGAGTCTAAATCTAAATTAAGGTGGATGATTGTATCGTGTTTTGGGGTGTTTCAGTGTTTAAATGATCCTAATGTCGTCCTGAGGAACTGGGGATCAGGTCTGCTTACCCCAGACCACAAGGATTTTACCCACTGCACATCCACTCGATCAACTGTCAGGGTAGACTAGCCTGAACCTAAAAAGTCCTGGACGTGGAGGTCACAGCTTCTTCTTTTGTGGAAACCAGACTTTGGTATATCGGAGGTCACGACCCCAAAGATTCTCCGGGTTTGCCGACCCGACGTCCAAACATTTGATGCATCCTGTCCATTTGTGTAACGGTGAGTCTCCTGGAGCCAGCTGCACCATCTTTTCTCAGGTTTAAACTTAGCTGAGTAACAACGGAAGTGTTTACTAAGTAGAGGAAGGTTTATAAATCAAAGAAAGGTCAAAGGGCAAAAGCTGCACACAGGAAGTGGTGATGAATGTATGGTGAAACAGTTTTATTATGCGTTTCAGATTTAAATATAACTACTAAACCTCTGTAATGAGGACACACAGGGAGCTATTAACTATTTTCAACATATTTTCTCACATGAAGGGCTGCCTGTATGGCACTCCATCATGTTTTCTCCACTGGAAGACAATCTAGAAGACACTTTATTACATTTTCTTTCACACGGGGCCACTTTAGAGGACATTTAAATTGTCTATATCTTTTATCTATCATAGGGGCATCGGTAAAGTCCATAGCTGTGGTCACAGTACCATTGCCCTTTCCCGGTTTCCTCCTGGGGTCACAATTTTCCTGTATTTCTCCTGATTTATGACAAATTCCTGGCACTGTACAGCTTATTTAAGACTAAAAGTCTACTGTTTCCATCCAGACAACAATATAGGTACACCAAATGTTGCTTCATGATGCAAAATCAAACTGCGCACACCATTTGTATGACTTTATCCAGTTCTCCTCAATACAGCCATGGTTGCAGGCTGTGTCTAAAAGAGAACCCTAGACTGGCAAAATATCCTGCAAGCAAGAAAACCATGATCTTTCTCAAACCCTCACCAAGTGTTTTTTGTCCCTAAACCTACCCAGGTCTTAACGACAGTGCTGTCACATCATAAAACATAACTACAACATGCACAGTGCAGGACAATAACAAATCCATGAGCGTTTCAAAAATCTAAGGTCCCTTCTAGACATGACCATGCTTGCGTCTTGTCCTCCTCTGTCTCCTCAGTGATGAGAGAGAACTAAGAGAAAGAAGCACTCACAAAAAAGATTCCTTGTTTATTACAGAAAGTTTTTAAGGAGAGCAGCACATTTTTGCTAAGAGCGGTCTAATTAACTTCCCCTTTGTAAAATATTAATTTTCTATGTTACTGTAATAGAATTTGATAATGGACTGGGTAAGGCTAAATGCTGTCGTTCCATTAAGTTTTCCAGCTACAGTAATAAGTGTCAATTACAGGTCATCTGCAGGCATCTGTTGTGCATTAAAAATGTGTACTAAATATTTTGCTATTTTCTTTATTTAAAAGTCAATGCAGGAAACAAAGTCTATAAAACTTAATTTTTCTGGTAAAGACACTCCTCTTCGGTTTTGAAATCCTCCTATATTTTAGGTCTCAAAGTTGGCGAGTACGTGATGCGTCACTTGCTCACACTAGCTGGCCAGCTCTAGCTACTCCATCACTTGGTAGTATTTGTAAAGCTGGTGCTAAGCAGCTTCCCTTGCTGGCGCGCTTCACTCCAATCAAGGTAATCTACATTTAATATTCACTGCTGGCTTCATTACAATGTCGCATCAAAACAGATGCCTTTTGTCTCAAGTGGCCAAATGCTGGAGCACACTTCTGGTTTGTTCAACAGTGTTAAGGCTCATTTATGCTCCCTGCTCCCACATATATTCGTGCATCCCTTATGTTGGCATGGATGTTAAGCGATACATCCACTAGAGGGTATTACTCAGAGTCAAAAGTTTCTGACAGCAGCAAACATGGCAAAGTTGTTCAGTTGTACCTCTTGAGAAAGTAGGAGGTAAAAGTAGATTTTCAAAACTTCTTGTTGTGTCCTGTGGTCATGTCTCACTTGAATTACTGGCTACCAGTGGCATTGTTCTGTTTTGTCTAGAAATACAGAACAAAAGAATATGGACGGAGTAAGGACAGAAGGTTTCGTCTGTATCCATATGCTTATCTACCATGGAGCATAAATGAGCCTTTAAAGGTAATCTATGTTTAGACTACTGTAGCCATGTTTCCTTGTCCTCAGCAGTTGCCATCAGGACCGAGTGGGATGCATGCAGCCCATGTTGGCTTTATGTTAGAACATAGTTGCTGAAAACATGTTAAGACAATGAAAACTATGTAGTACTGATTTCAGGATACGAGTTCAGGATATTTTGGGCAGACCTGAAACATGGCTCAGTGACGCGTCAGAGCTGCAGTCCCCCAACACTACAGTCCTACGAATCGACACAAAAACGACACCGCCTCCCTCTACCCTAACCGTCTCTAACCGTCAGTTACAAATGTACCCTCTGCAACTTTCAATCCAAATCAGCCCAACAGTTCAGTTCAGCTCAGTTCAATTCCAACAACCCAACACAACCAAAAACATTCTAATCTCATGAAACTTTTCACCAGCAAAGAGCAGCCTAAGCAGTTCCACATTGCTTCACTGATACAAAGGCTGTTTCAGATGTGTGTGATGAGTTGGCTAGAGGCACCCCACTGAGGAATGGGGTTGCTTCTGTCAGCCCCTCACCTGTCTCAGGTGAGGTGTATAAAGGGAGGCTCATGTCTGATGCCTTCCCTGGCCTCTCATCCTGCTCTGTGTTCACCAGGAGCTGATGTGCATCGTTACAGGGCCACAAAAGTACACATAGAACTGGAGTCACATCCAGATAATTACTAGTTCATACAAAAAGATTAATGTTTACACCCATTAGCTGCCAGGTATAACTGTTATTAAGCTAACGGAACAAACTGATCAAAACGCTGTTTGTCAGAGTTTTAAAAGAAAATCTCACCAAGTTTTATGTAGATGTTCAGTTCATGGGAAAATGCACTAGTTTTTCAGTCGTTGTGGAGACATTGCCACTACATTTTCATCAAAAATAATGTTAATTCACTGGATCTTGACATCCTCAGATAGTAGAACTGGTTGGAAGAAGATGGAATAGCCTGTAGTTCATCCTTGACACCAGCCACCACTGTATGTCAAATGACAGCGCTGGCGTCAGAAGAGCAACAGATTTTGCGGCAGCAGAACTCAGCTTTCTTGGTTAATGTAGCAGCACTAACAAATGTATTGCTTCAGTTGACTACATTACATAAAGCATTGTGATTTTTCCTATGAATATTTTAAATTTAAATTCACAAAAAAATTTTCAAAAGGTTACAATACTGTTAGCAAAGTAACTGGATAACAGTCAGGTTAGTTTAGCTTAACTGGACATTTCCAACTCATTCTAAACTTCATCAGAATTACAGATTTTGAGACACACGTTGACAGAGGATTGGCTTCATTTCTAATCTGTTGTTTGCACTCTTAAAACTATCCTGTATTAAGTTATGTTATGATGCTACAGTGACTTCCTGTTTACATAGGTGATTGCTTTTAATTTGACAGTGCAAAATGTTTCCTGGCAACCAATTTACATATTTACAAGTCTTTAAATTTAGTAAATGACTAGTCTGAAACTACTAGTTGAACTTAAAAACTCATGAAGGACTTTCCACAAACTTAGTACTGAATTTCTGAAAAAAAAAAGTGTAAGCAAAAATTGTGACATGACCAATAAGAACCATAATCACAGTGTGTTTACTCTGTGTTTAACCAGTTGCATACCCTACAGCATATTCCAGAAACATCTGAGTTTATATGCAATCAGGTTCTATCATTTTCCACCCAAAGCACATGAAAACCAAAGCTACTGTTTCTTTGTAACAGTGTTCAGGTACAGTCCCATCCAGCCTGCATGCATGTACACAGTGGCCTACCTTTTACCGCTCCACTATCAATGATTTACTAACATCGTGCTAAGATTACAGCAGCCTCCTCCTTCACCCAAACCTCCTGTCAAACTCTCCCAAAAAACCCTCACTGTACACCCGAAGACTATACCCTCAGGCAGTGACCCCTGCTCATCAAAGAATGACTTTTGAACCAGGAGGTCACAGCTACCATATGAGATGGGGCATTTGACCTTAAGAAATAGTTAACTACTGCAGTTTAAGGCTTACGTGCGTCATGTGGAATGAAAAGTGCTACGTTCAAGTCCCTCAGGCTCCCCAAGCCCAAACTCCAGCGAATAACGACTCTCAGGCCAAGAAGCAAGTGGAACACATTCCTGTGTGACGCAACGATGGCTGTAAAAGTTCACATGAAAGTACTTTGCAGTATTTTTGCTTTCGGATCTATGAACTTTGTAGATACGTGTGAGATTTCTTTACTGTTATAGCCACTGTGCATTATGAAGATATTAATCATACATGGAAACAGAAATCTGAATGCTGGATTATTTCTGATAAATATGTATTTATGTCATAAAGATTTTAAATGACATTGCATTTGTATGGCAGGAACTTCTGTCCACCCCTCCATCCTCATGCTGTGCTGTATCCATTTTAAACTTAAAGCATGTTCAGTGCAAAAATACTTATCACACAAATAAAAAGGTGATTAAGTCAATCGCAATTTAAAATACACCTGCAAAAAAGGCTGTCAGTTATCGCTTACATCTCTCCCTTTGCCTCACTTTCTCACCCACTTCTTATGCAAACAAAAAAATTTAAAATCAGGCACCTCCACGGCTGTTTTTAACGCACTGACTCGACACATTCGCTCATATCTCAATTCTTTGTCTCAATGTTCAAAAACGTTTTGCAGCTCAAGAGTCCCTGCAGCAGTGTTACATTGCAGTTTGAAACACGAGGCTTCACAGATGCAGTGTAGAGTGTGTGTGCCAGGCCTTACAAGTTACACAGTTACATAGACTTTCTAAAATCCTACCCCACATCCTCGCCATAGGAGGTGGACACAGGCAAAGTATGGGACTGCCAGACAGGGTGATGTATGTGTTTGTCATGAAGACCTGTGTGGACCATGGGGTTGAGCTGAGGGGGATAATATAAAGGACACAAAAGGTTGTATTAGAAGATTTTGATGTTGTTCCCTCTTTGACTGATTTCACTGAGATAAAAAATACAAATATAGAGCCAAACTAATTTACATGGAGGGCAGCAAATACTTCTGTATCTCCTCACAGTAGGGTGAACAGGAGGTGGCTGGGAAGGGTGTTGTCTATTAGTATCAGCTCATCTCCCTAATATCACTGATGTTCGGTAGATGGGTGCCAGTGATGTTCTGTCCTGGACAGAGCACATCCCATGATACCAGTATGTGTGTTTCCAGGCAGGACTCTTTCTATTGTTTCTCTGTAGAAGATAACAAGAACTTGGCACTTCCTTAAGAAATTCAGCTGTTTCTGAACCTTATTTACCAGGGTGGAGATGTGTGATCTCTATGATGGTGATTCCCAGGAACCTAAAACTGGCTCCACCTCAGCTCCACTGATGTAGACAGGGGTGATCATCTTTGCCTCCTTTCACTGAAAATCAGCAATCAGCTCATTGGTTTTGCTGACATTGAGCAACAGTTTGTTTTCTGTGCACCAGTCTGCAAGACTGTTGATTTCCTCCTGATATGAAGTGTCATCATTTTTTGATGGTGGTGACATCTCTGAACTTCACAAAGGAGTTTCCTCCATGTCAAGCAGCTTTACTCATATTCACTCTCGACAGGATCTTTTCTCACATCCTCTGTGGACACTGACAGTGGCAGGTTCTCTGGAGGCGGCCCACCAAGTGGACGCAAGATCCCAGGAAATGACCATGATGAACCTACAGTGAAAGGCCATTATATACACCTTATGTTCCACTAAGAGTGAAAGGGTTTATTGTAAGAAGAAGATACATTCTGAGCTGCTGTCATCATGTCTAACTGTGACTTATACAGCTGATCTATATTCATATTCACACAGCCCTGCTGCTGCTGCTGCACAGACATGAACCAAAACAGGTGCATATGGTGATGCACAGTTCATGGACCAGACTTACCATCTTGCGCTTGACATTTATTATTCAAATTTCAAGTGAGGCTGCAAAATATTGAACTGATGGTTCAATGCATGCCTCACAACCCCTTTAATTGTGGTGAAAATTGGGACAACCTAGCAGTGAATGTTGAAAACGGGGACATTTTAGTGTTATACAGACATCTGTTAGGACTTGGGACACCCAGTTTGAAACTTGGACGGTCCCAATCAAACCAGTACATCTTGAAGCCCTTCCCTATCTCAGTCACACCATGGAGGGGAGACCATACACCTATAAATGGATAGTTCACCAAGGGACAGACGTAGCACCAAAAAAATATATTTGAAAAATAGAAAACCAGTGTCCTTCCAAAAAATCATGACCCAGTTATTCAAGATAATCCACAGACTTTGTTGTTAGCATTTTCATGTGAGAGCTATTTTTTTCTAGTAGAGAGAAAGTAGTTCCGGTAGATTCTACTGCAGAAAGAAAGTAGTTCCTACAAGAAACTGCTAGCAACGAGGTCTGTGGATTATATTGAGTAAAAGAGAAAAGAAACACTGATTTTGAGTTCTTCATATTTATTTTTTGGTGCTATGAGCACAACAAGCTGAATGCCATTTAGTCAGAAACTCACACCAAAACTATCTAGATGAATAAATTGCACTACAGCCCTGGGGGAGAATATGTATTTTTGATTTTGGGAGTGAACTGCTCCTTTAACTAAACTTGATTCTTACCCTAGAAACTAAGTTGAAAGAGTAAAATAAGCTGTCAGTGTTGTGGTCCACCAGCTTTTAGTGGGCTGTCGTGTTTGGGTGGAAACCCAGTGAAACTTATGAGCTCACCCACAATACAGGAAGTTTTGCATTTACGCTAACATCATTCCTAGCAGTGATGTTGATACACAGTCTTTAAATGCCAAGTGTAAAACACCCTTTATGCTCTTTGTGTGAGTTTTTTCTTTGTCATTTCTGTTTCTAAATGCCACAACTGTTGCTTTGTTGCCTGTGACGATTCACATTTAGAAAAGACATTTTCACATATTTTCAAAATGCATTTGAAAACATTAATGTGTGTTTGCATTTTTACCAACAGTGGGGTATATTCATGAGTGCCTTGTTCTTTGTGTGAAGACGAAGCTGACTCAGAACACACTCACATACCAGCCTTTCGTGAAAATGTTATGTTAATATAGATATGATGCAGTTTGATTAGTATTTATTGTCAAAACTGCTAATACGTCACCATGTGTAGGAAGTTTGAATTGAATTTCCATCTGTTTGCAGACAACAATTCATTAACATTAGTGCTGGTATAAATGCATGTTCAGTGGATGGTTCAGAGGCTGTTCAGAGGCTTTTTACCTAGGCAGGAACACAAATCTATGGAAATATTACATTTTCTTACTATGAAAATTTTGCCCTCCTGGAAGCTAAACCGTGTTGCTTTAGCTGTATTAATAGACTCTGATTACGTCACAGTGTTAGCTGGAGGCCAAACAAAGGCAAACACAAATCACCTGAGAGTAGAAGACCACATAACCAGGCGAAAATGTCATCTTGCTGTCTTGTTGGGTGCCAGACTCTAAGTCGTAAATGGATCCAAATTGAAATTTTATCATATATTTACTTGGCTGCCACAGCCAGTCAAAGAAAACAAAGACAATTAAGGTTAAAAGTCATAACATGAAAGCTGTGAGATATGTGCGAGACGCAACAGATGAACTCACAAAATGTCAAGAAAAGGAACTGTTTTCCTTAATAAACAGAAAAATACAACCGATCGCCTTCTGAATTCTGTCAGTCCCTTTCTCTCCTCAACTGCCTCACTGACTCATCGTCTCGACCGTCTTGGTCAGTCTTTCCATTTTCATAACAATCACCAATTCTGATTTCGTCAGAATAAATCTCTAATTCATTGTGTTAGATGTGAAAATATTCTGGCTCTACGGGCTGTTTTCCTCTCACACGTCCTCTGGTGTCCTCTGGTTGTGTCTTGTATCAGACTCTTAGTCTGAAGACATAAGCAAAGTAAAACAACAAAAATCTCCCAAAGAAAACAAGCAATGATGGACTCAGCCAATCGATAGCCGATATATATATCCAGTCACTGAACCCTGTGGCCACTGAGTGAGCGCGTGCAGGTCAGCGAGTCTGCTCTCATTAGGTTAATGTGATTTTTTTCAAGTAACACTCAAGACTGAGTGACTGTACATGTTCAGAAGAGCTTGTATTTTCTTCGTCGATTGTTAAGAAAAAAGATGACAAAACGTCATGGCTAGTGTTCGCTAATGTGTTCCAAAAAACATCATAATGTTCAGCAACAGAAAAGAAGTCTATACAGTTCATTTTACTCCTGTCTCCAGTCTGTCTAATCTTATTTCACGTGTCTCATCCTCTCAGGGTGTCTGTGTGTCCTTGGATTGCAAAACGTCGACCCCTACTGCAAGATGACATCTGAAGAGCTCTTCCACCTGCCGCTCAATGTTTATATCATCATCCTCGGCATCGGCCTCTTCATCCTCATGCTCACGCTCATCTTCTGCTGCTACCTGTTCAGGTACGAGACAACAGACACGACTGAGTTAGAGCTCCTCTGCAGGATTCACACAGGTGTCAAACTGCTATACTGGAAAAAAAAATCAGAGTACACTGAGAGAAGCCTTTAGTGTCGTTTTTTGCTCTTCTTCCAATTAAGAAATTCTCTCCAGTTCTCTCTCTCTCCAGCTCTCCAGTTCTAATTTTTGTTCATTTTTTTAATTTATTTTTTTTTATATTTAAACTAAAATTCTTACATATTGCACCTTTAAACCTGCTTTAGGCTCAAAATATCAACAGGCTGTTTGCCTTTAAATTTAACTTTAACTACACAAGATCTAAAACCGCAAAGGCAAGTTTATATCTTCCATCCACCAGTGAAAAATATATTTTATACTCTCAGCACAATAAAGACAATGGTCTCGTTTCAAAGCATTGAGCAAATGTTGTACACACAAAATTCAGGTACTAAGTGACATAATGTAGTAAAGCTTTAGCTCTTAGACATTCTGTATTGCTTTCAAATATTTATAATCCTGTAGATCAACTTTTAAAATCTATTATTTAACACTGTTGTATGAATTTATTTGCTATATGTAAATTTCAAATGTCCCACACTGTCTGCAAATACAATGGTGCTGTTCTTTTGATTGTATTTGAACAGCTGCTGTGTAGCTAATGATAAAAAAAAGCAAGCAGCTTGTCTGCTGCTATTTTAGCGAGCTAACAAGCTTTAATCATGGACAGGCAACATTAGCCTGCTTTAAAGTTCCCATGAAGTCAATGTTGAAGTTTTTTTTTAACACAGATGTGTTGCGCCATATGTCACCCATATGCCAATTTCTGTTTTGAGCTCCAACCTTTCTTTAAATTCTTCACAGAGTTGGTTTTATTGTTTTAATGAGCTGTACTCAGTTGATTCAGGTAATCAGTCAATGCAGAGGCTTCTCACTGCGTTGCATGGAAGCACATGACTGTTCAGGGAGGTGCAAGTGAACACTGCTTAAGGCTATTACAGAGTGGCTGGAATTAGGTCAGTGTACTGCTGTCTACACCCAGGACTGCTGGAAAAACCTGTTCAAACCTTATGCTTCTTAAATTTATTTTACTGCCATAAAGACACCTGAAAAACATAATAAACTGTATGTAAAGTTGGTAGATTTAGTGATGGCATATTTTAAACATATTTACCTGTATAGGTCATTTCCAAAGTTTCAAAATCAAAAAAGCTGTGTTTCTCACTGAACCCAAAACAATGGTAATCTATTAATGCTCTAGCAACTTATGATTGACTTAATAAAACAGAATTTCAGCCAGAATTCCTGCACAAGGACATGTTCTTATAAGTGTTATAGATCTCTTCATGGCGAGCGTAGATGCACAGGCTGTTACTTGAACGCGGCATTGTGTGAATTCCAGGACTACTTGAAGTCGTTTCTCAGCTGATTCATGCAGCATGAAAGGACATGCCCTGGGGAAGACAGATATGCAGCCATTTTTATGACACTAAATCACATAATGATGTTTGTGTTTTTTTGTGCTTCACAGACTCAGGCGACAAGGTGCCAGAGAACAGTATGGTTACAATGAGGTAAGACTGTCCAATTTATTTATTATATTTCAGATTACATTAATTTGCCTTTTTGCCTAGCGAGCTACATGCATTTTTTCTGACGTATTTGTTCTTGTCAACAGGTTGTTTTGAAAGGAGCGGGGAAGAAACTGAGCCTTCTTGGTGTAAGTTGAATACAGGGTGAAGGGGAGGAACACTGTTACCAAGCAGTTTAAAGAAACAGAGATGACTGAGATGTCTCATTATCCAGAGATGGATAATGAGACAAAATGAATGAGGAAAACATACTGTCACAGTTAGGTGCCTGAAGTGTTTAAAATGTGGCAAAAGGAAGAGATGGCTACAGCTTTCAGCAGCAAATTGACTGCTGTAACGAGCTACAGTAAATCTATCATTTGCTGGAAAAACAGGGAGGAATTTTTCACCATTACTGTGGGCAAAAGTGGCCAATTGTAGCGTAAAAATGTTTCTCATATAATCGACACTGAGGATAACCACACGACCAAACAGAATTCTAGATCCAGAGAAGCCTTCCTCAAACCCGGACAGAAAATAATGCTGAAGATATTTCTTTTAAGGATTTTTTTCTATGAGGTTCTAGCGAGTCTATTACCTACAGTAGACGGCACAACCCCAGTTTGGAGAAGCAGACAGGAGTACTGATGCAGGAATCTAAAGCCAGTATGAATGAGGGGTTACAGCAGGACTGTAGAAGCTGATGAATGGATGCATTATTGTTCTGTCTTTTTAAATGCTGCATACTTGCTGGACCGAGGAGTCGTATCAGGATATTAACTGAAAATACTTAGAATGACAGCCATGAGAGACTAACTTCCCAATCTGTCATTTCCCCTTTTCAGCAAACATGTGCCGTGTGTTTAGAAGAGTTTCGCAGCAGGGACGAGCTTGGAGTGTGCCCGTGTTCCCACGCTTTTCACAAAAAGTAAGTTCTACAACCTTACTTGGTAATAATGGACTTGATTCAGTTGTTTTGCTCTTTCACAGATTGGTAACTGTGCAGCTAATTCTGCCAACTCATGCGTTTTGTTTGAAGCCACTGACACATATAGTATAAAGTTAGATGACATGATAGCTCCCAAAAAGTGAAGCCAAGCCATCTGGATTGCCCCCTGATGGCTGGCTGCAGAAAGAGCTAGTTCAAAGTTCATCTCACAGAAATTAAAATTTCATTTCATTTCTTCCATTTTTTTAAAATTTAATGTTAAATAGAACCTACTCCTAGTCTACATAATGATGTCATATTAATTGGCAGATGATATTCATATGTGTTTGTATTAACATAAAATGGCCAGAATAACTTATAAATATAGTTATTAACAACAATTAACAGCAGCCTGAGAGTGTCATACACTACAGCAAACTTGAACAACAACATATTGTGGAAATTTCCAACTGGGAACATGGAAATTCTGACTTGCTAGTTCAAACCGAATGCACCATAATGCATCAGAGCTGCAAGGAGAGGAAGAGGAAGATGGAATAGAAGGGACAGGTGTATATAATCTGTCTGTGTCTAACAGAGACTCCAGTCTGCAGTGCAGCCCAGGTCATAGATATATGCTGCATGATCAAGGAAAGTATTTATATAACGGTGACACTTCAGTCCATATATATTTACGCTCTCTCTCTCTGAGACTTTGTGAATGTTGGTGCACAGCACTGGACCCCAATACTGCTGCTCCAACACTGATCACCACTACACAAACTCAGCTTTGTTGTCACTTTTGTTCAGTGGGACGAAGTGGAGACACATTGTCCGTCTGTATGTACAGTCTATGTTAAGACTGAAGATGCACACAATCTTCTGCTGCAAACAACGTGTCTGCAAATCCATGGTCAGTGGTTCCGTAGGTCTCACTTTCAAAACAACAAAGTATTATTTTGCCCTTAACTGCTTCAACTTTTGGTGTAGACCACTTGATGTGTACAAAAGTTGAGTAACCTGTTCAAAG
This sequence comes from Lutjanus erythropterus, assembly GCF_056507025.1. Taxonomy (NCBI): domain Eukaryota; kingdom Metazoa; phylum Chordata; class Actinopteri; order Lutjaniformes; family Lutjanidae; genus Lutjanus; species Lutjanus erythropterus. Next base: position 4,385,217 of record NC_139330.1, read on the forward strand.
GACTGACTCAGAAATTTGACTTCATGATGGATTTCTGCCTTCAGGTCAACAGCTGAAAAATTCAGAGAATCAGTAAATTTCATAAAAACATACTGAGCAGTTTTTTCAGGGAGTCACGCAGAAAATGAGAAACAGATTCCTGACAACATATGTCCCTGCGTGTTTGAACACGAACATACTTCATGCAACTGAGACCTGTTTTTGCCCTTTAGCATAGGTGTGACATTGACACGGTGCTTAAGACCGGTTTACTTGTCTTTACTGATATTTCTCTCCTTGAATCACCTGTGAACTGTGCAAATATCTGTAGGTCTGTCTGTTCAGTCCTGTTTTACAAACATTAATTAAGCTGTCTGAACTTGTTTCTTGTCTTGGTTTCTGAAATTTCTGTTCATCTTTATGTCCCTTATTTTTCTTAGAAAAATTAAAAAAAATAAGTCCCTCCTCTGTCTGCTTTTCTCAGGTGTCTGCTAAAATGGTTAGAGATCCGCAGTGTCTGCCCCATGTGCAACAAGCCCATTTGTCGCCTCCAGCCTGACCCCCCACAAGCACCTGAGCGGCCACAGAGTCTCCTGGAGGTCTGAGAGGGGAACACATGTCCGGCAGCAGCTTGCGCTCTCCAGACACCTGTCACTATAGAGCGTCCTTCTTTCACTGTCCAACAGATTGTAGTGTTAGTAATACAAACATTTATGAGGCAGAGCTACTTGTATAATTGTCAGAGTTAAACTATAAGTTCAGAGCCAAAGAGCCCACCTGAAAAAATTATATGTGGGGAGATTATAACACCGAGACAGAGGTGGTGCAGATTAAGGCAAACTATCAGGCCTTCATTCTGCAGGTTTCAGTACACAGCCAGATGCTTAAGTTAATGCACAAGTGCCTTAAAGCTGCAGATCCTCTAAAGGCAACTAAAAAACAAATTAATGGGTTATCAAGATTGATTGTCAGTTAGCTAATTCCACTTCATCTGCGTGTATTGATGACAATCTTTGAAACTCTTTTATTAAGAGGATAAAAGCTGAAAGACAGCTGTGTTTGCTCAACTGACAGGTTCTGCCATTTTATTTAACTGTCTGAACTTTTTTTAATATTAAAGAAGAACAAAACAAAATATCTTTTACAGATATTGAATTGAAAAAGTGTAAGTGTGCAATATACAGCATAATGCCCCCAGCAGGGTCCGTATCATGAACATTACTTTTTGCTAGAAACACGACAATGTAATGTTCTGTGACGAAATGTACAGACCTGAAGGAGGTGGGTAATATTCAGAGAGAAAACTACTAACATTATAGTCATAAATTTACAGAACAAAGACTTGAATATTCTTTGTGTTTAGATTTACAAGAAAAGAATCGTAGAAATCTTCTGAGATTAAAGTCACAAATTTCCAAGAAAGAAATGTTTGCTGTCTGTCTGCATAATGGACCTAATGCCATGTCATGAAAACATTCTCAAACTGTTGTTACTATTGATATAAGATATATGTTTTCATGGCCCTGACAAAAAAACAAACAAACAAACAAAAAACCCCACTATTTTTCAGAAGTTTTTCTCTGGTGAGTTTGTGTCTTCAATCTCAGAGAATAATTGAGTTGTTTCCATAAATTTATGTTTTTTTTTCTCCTAAATTAACCTCTTTAATCTTAGAATATTACCCCTTTCAGTCAACCCCTTTTCTTTCTTTCTTTTTTAAAAATCTAATATCCCTAATTTTCCACTGTCTACTTCCCTCTTGCTGAATATATTGTCATTGTGATGGACTACACCCGTCAGCAATAGCACACAATGATGATGATTCATAAGCATCTGAAATCCCAGTTTTCTCCTCGTTCTGGATAAATTATGCCGGAAACAGTGAATGAGTGAACAATTGTGGACCCAACCCTGGATTGTCTGGCTCCACTGAACTGTCAAGCTGACAGTGAGCCATAAATCCTAAACTTCTCAGTCCTATGGATGACATCACCAATGTTACTTTCACATTTTCGGTAGCAAGAAATGCTACTGCTAATTTATATAAATGGGCTACAGCTTAATCAATTTACTTTCATGCAGAAAAACAGTAGTTAGGTTCACCCACTGAAATCTGATTTGACTGGATGACTTGATTATCTGAAAATCCTGAACTTTTTAACAGCACTTTGTGACATCAAGACATCAGCATTTACCATCATCATCATGGCATCATCACCAAAACATGTCATTTGCATCACCATCAGACCGTGGAGATACCAGCCACTTGGGAAAAGTTTAAGTCACGATTTGAGTGGCAAGTGGGTCAGATGAGACTTACAGCTGCGTGACTTTTACTTCTGTCACTCAGACAGCTGTGTTGGTCCCTCAGCAGCATGTTAAAGATGTTGGTGTGTTACTGCTGTAACTGAACTAAAGAGATTATTTCTGCCTCCAGAGCAGCTCTGCCTCTGAAAAATGTTTGTATGACAAATTGCTGCTTTTTCAGTCTGCCCAAAAATGACCTACAGCTCCACGTGAATATGACATGTCTTTTACCACAACTTACTTAAAAGGATAGTTTCGATCATGTGAAGTTGGGCTGTATGAGTTACTTATCTGTCGTCTGTGTATTACGTACACCAGCACAGAAACTAAGCAATGTACTGCTGTGGACAGGGTCAGCAACAAAAGGTATTTTAGACACTTAAAAAAGAGGAACATCTAAAAAAAAAATGAATATCAGTTTAAGTGCGCGCTATATTTAGAAAATTTTTACCACTTAAACTTGCTGTCAGAGAGCCTTTTCCAACACCAGACCGTTGTTATGTCAGCCAAATATGGCTCTCTCCAGACCAACCAGACTCCATAGGCAAAATCAGTAATTTTACCTCGTAGAACATAGGAGTTGCTGGTCTACTGCGGCCTCCATCTGTTAGTTTGTTTGTGTTATTGTGTGACTTCAGTGAAGCTGAACACCAAAGTTACACAACAAACTAACCGATTGAGGCAGCGGGAAACCAGCAGCTCCTGCGTTCTGCGAGGTAAAATTACTGATTTTGCCAGTGGAGTCTGGTTGGTGTGGAGAGAGCAATATTTGGCTGTTGGAAAATGTGGCTTAAGTCTGTTTTGCTGCTGACCCTGTCCAAATCAGTGCATTTCTTAGCTTCCTACACAGGTACTCCTGCCACTTCTCCAAACTGGGGGCGCGTCGATCACCATCTCCTGTAGGTAATACACTGACTATGGATAAGCACCTCATACAACCACTTCAAATAATCCGAACTGTCCCTTTAACAGCCTGGAGCTTTGGAAAGAAGGAGTTTCAACCACCAGACACCAGCTTTTGTGATATCAGATCTACCTTTGGCTCATAGTTGCCCTAAATTTGATGGTAAATGCAAACGCTTTAATGAAAGATGTTCAGTTGTGGAAGAGAGGACTTTAAAAAAAAGAAAAGACCAGACATATTATGTAAACTAACAAGAAACCGGGGTGTGTATATTTTGGCTGTAATCTTCCATTGTCTCCCAGTCAGTCAGCTCTATCCTACAGTGTGTTGCCAAGCTGAGTGACAGCAGTGAAGCCTTAAATGGTAAGACAGTTGAGTCATATAGGATCTGATAGAAAAGACATGCTGTCACATGCCTGTTCAGCTACAACTAAAGATCCTGAGTGACTCAACCACTAAAAGACCACACATATATATATACATGGTATTTAAGTTATTCCTAAGGAACTGTTTTGTATCATAACTGGCTTTCAGTAAAGGTATTGTGTGTCAGTGATGCTAAAACTCTTTGACTGTCATTTGTCAAATAGCGTGTTATCGTTGTCGGTGGGACAGAATGAAATCTTTGCTCCCAGTGTTGAAGAAGTGCCCTGTACTGTTGTGATGGACTCACTGCACTGATACGAGGAGCCTGTCTCAGCTGGTTTCTCGTCTGAGTGAGGTGCACCATGAACATCATTCTATGTATGTATTATGTAATATACCACAAGTACTGTGTAAATTGTAAATGCTTTTAAATTTTCTGACTTTAGAAAAAGAAAATATAACCAGTGTTTTGATAAGTTCATTTGGAAGTCTTTTTTTTTCCTAGTTTGAAAGAGCAACATAACAGGAGGTTTTTATGCGATTTAACCAAAAGAATTACAAGCAACTCACCAGTAAAAACAGGTAAATAATCAGGTAAGTTGATACCTCATTGGAGACTGGATCCTTAGATCCATCTGTGAAAATCTAGCTTAACTCTCCCTGAAGATATTATCTGGGAGAGACATGAAGAAAACTTGAGAATAAACAAAGTCTGGTAATCTTGTCCAAGACGAATAATTCTCACAAGCTGTTTTATAAGGTTGATTTCTTCTCCCTTCCTGTCTCCCCACAAAAGACACTTGGCTACAGAGCTGTATTTATTGCTCAACTTATACTAAAGGTAAATTTGTTCCATCTAATCCTTCATGGGGCTTCCCCCATTTCCACGCGCAAGGTTTAACAAAAGCAGTAAGTTATCCTGCTGTGGAGTTCTTCATAATCTCACTAGAACAAGTAAATACAAAGTGATCGTGCCAGTATGAGGATGCACATGACTGCAACAAAGTGCGCCACACACACAAACTGAGACAGCACAAAGCTGTTCCACACAGTGAGCAGATGTCTGGAAACTCCCTGCTCAGTCATGACATCAGGATATTTGTGCAAGAACACAACGCGTGAGTCATGAAAGGTTTTCAACGATGCTGATCACCCATTATTGACACTGACTAACTGCTTGCAAAGACACTTGAAACAGTCGGACACTTCAAAAACACTATAAATGTTCTATATTACCACAGGCATCCTTTGGCAGGTAGGAAGTATTCTTTACATCCTCACAAAGAAAAAAAGTCAATATTTAACCACAAGATATTAGCGAGAATTCAATGTTCTGTACATGAATGGTATAATTACACCAAGTGGAGCGAATGTTTAGAGGATAAAGAGGATTATCATGAATGGAGACAACTGATCCATCACTGCAAACATCTCTCACTAAAGCTCTCAGGTGTACAAGTCAAGGCAAGTCATTTTATTAAAGGAGAACTTTGGTATTTTTATTCTGAGCTCTATTTCCTCATGTGCATGCGTGTGTGTGATTGAAGACAGCTCGTTTTGAAAGTGGTCCACTACCGGAGGAGGCAGCTGAGAAACGAGCTACAACGTGATTCTTGGGGGCAAATGTGCTCCATCTCAGTTCAGCCACTAAAAGTGCTTGTTTTAGCCACTAACTCAGATCGATAGTGTAAATCTCTGACAACAGGATGGAAAGCATCTCTCTTACGCCTCACTTGTTCCAGGATGTGTATAACCAAATCTCGTCAAACATGAAGTCTAGCACGATCTTGTGGTTGCAGGAAGCCAGACAGTCACAAAACCAAAGAATTTCTGCACAAAGTGTCATAAACTCTTTCAGGAAAGCTCATCTGAGTGCTCGTCATCCTCACCGGGGTCTTGATCTGACTGTACACAATTCCTGGAAGTTGAAAACATTCCAGTTTTTGTACGGCCTGCATACTCAAAAGACATTTTTGGGATGCTTTGGATCAGCGTGTATGACGGCATGTTCCGATTCCTGACAATATCCAGAAACTTCCTCCAGCCATTGAAGAGAAGTGGCCCAACATCCTACAGGCCACAGTCAACAGCTATGTAGGTAGATGTGTCACACTGCGTAAGGCAGACGGTGGTGCCAAAAATATTTCAAGATCAAACTGCACATTTTGGAGTGGCCTTTTATTGTGATCAGTTGAACACACACCTGTGCAATAATCATGATGTTTAATCAGCATTTATATATGCTACACCTGTCAGGTGGAAAGATTATCTTGGCAAAGGACAGGTGTTCACTAAAATAAATAAACCTTTTGTGTGCACAGAGAAAAGTCTGAGATCTTTTACTTCAACTCGTGAAAGATGAGAGCAAAAATAAAACTGCTGCCTGTTTATTTTTGTTGAGTGTTTTTGCTTCAGCTGCTCGTACCTACCGTCCTCAGTGAATAAAGTGCAAAACATGACAGCCTGCATCTGTACCGTCTTCACACACTGGCTGATTCAGTAACACTGTATACAAAGCAGACAGAGGTGAAGGTGTAATGCTGCTGGTGCCAGAGATTAAAATGGTGAGTGAAAAATATGACATCTGGAAACACATTTAGAGTTTAATTTTAAGTATTTAGGTTTGATTATTGATTCTAATCTAGATTTTAAATACATACAAGCACATGCACCTTTCTGGCAAAAATCAAACATTTAATCTTGCAATTATTTACATACAAGTGTGGCTATGGTGTTTGTGCGTTGGCTGATATTATTTCATCTGTCTTATTGTGCCACCTCCTGGTCACAGATCTGCACAACAACAACACAACCACTTTGTAAACTGTGTAAACTAAAGCACTGGACAAAAACTCATATCACTACTGCAATATCATAGAAACATGTGTGTTTTGTTGTTGTTGTTGTTGTTGTTGTTCTGTCCCGAAAGAGACAAGAAAAATCAAAAACACATATTTTCCCCCTGGCCTATAGTGCTATTTATCAATTTTAGATAGTCAGCAATAGGGGGGGAAATGTATTTTTGATTTTGGGGTGAACTGTCCCTTCAAACAATTAATTATAACGGCTCATGATAGCAAAAAGAATGCAAACAAGATCATTAACAAGGGGAGACTGCTGTATAAAATATAAAATGCAACAATGATCAGCTCTCCAAAATATAATGATTTTATTGATTTAAAAATGATGTTATTGCTCCTTCAGAGTCTGTGATCAGAACTGTGTCTCTGTGGTGTGGTTGGTGGTCATGTCTCCTCTCCTCCAGATGGAGGCAGTGTAGGACAAACAATCTGAACTGGTTTTATAGCATTTCTCACAGACAAGGAGGATTAAAGGGGTAATAAAGCCACCGTGTCAGGGCTAAAACTTGTGTCTGTTTGTTTGTAACGTGTAAGTATAAATATACACAATAAAAAAAATAATAAAAAAAACGTAATAAAATAAAATAGTGTAACACCTTCACCTGACAGTTTACCCTAAAAGAAAACAGGTATCTTTCTCTTATCTGCTATTTATTCATCTAGATTGTTTTGCTGTGAATTGCAGAATGCACAAAAAATACATTTCAAAAATTCAACAGCAACTTCTCTTTCCAGAAATCATGACCGGGTTACTCAAGATAATCCACAGACCCTGTGAGCAGTTTCATGGAGGAACTATTTTCTTTCTATGGTAAAAGTAGAGGAATTTCTTTCTTTCATGCAGCAGGATCTACTGTAACTACTTTTTCTTTTAGCCCACAAAAAAACAAAAAAACAAAACAAAAAACTAGGGTTTCCTGGGTCTAGTGGGATACTATAGGACTTTGTGTAAAAACTATTCCACTGTTGTGTTTCCTCTTACTGAGCTTGCATCTATTGTCTGGTGAGGATGTGCACACTTTATTCTTTATTCACAAAGTGGTCACTAGTCTTTCTGGGGTCCCCAAACAAAACAGCAATGACAAGACCTCCATTTAAAATCACACAGTATCTATGACACAATAACATGTAATATTAGGCTAACGTGAAGATAAAAACATAAGTGAAATGACTCCACACAGGGTTGAGACAGAGCTGCACCGGTGAGCAGCACACCAAAAAAAAAACAAAAAAACAAAAACAAAACAAATCATTAAAGCTGCAAGCAGCGTTTTACGGGCCCTCGCACCCCCACGCCACTCGGGGGGCCGGCGGCCACGGCCTCGTGGCGAGATTCGCCCCAGGCGAAGAGGCTCAGAATTGTCACGGCCTTCGGACGTCCCCTTAAGGAATTCGATGTCGCTTCCTGTCGCCACTAGGTGGCGCTATGAGTATGTCTCCTGATTGTCATGCAGATGTGTTCAGACCAGGACTTTTATGACACCTGTGAAGTTTGCTGCAGATCGGACCATGTACAAGACATGACTCACTCCGGGCTGTTTAGACCGAGCCAAAGCACTTTTATTCTGGTTTTCTTGTGTTGAGCTGCTGCTACTGACTTCTGACTAATGTCTTCTCCTTCAACACACAGAAAACTCAGAAAAAAACAAATAAATATTGTAGAAAGAGACAAAAATAACTTAGTTTATGCAAGTAAAGTGAAAATATAAGCATAAATTATGTAAAATGTGCTATTTAATTTAAGTACAGACAACATTTGCATTTACACTGTGTGTGGGAGGAAGCTGGAGCACCCAGAGAGAACCCACGCAAACACAGGGAGGACATTCGTCCTCCACACAGAAAGAAACGTCCCGGCCAAGCCTGAACCTTCTCACTGTGAGGTGACAGTTCTAAACACTGCACACCTGTACTGCCCTGTGTGTATAAAATATACACATTTCACCTTTTTAAAATCGACATCTCATCCCCAACCCGAGCCCCCACCAACCTATAATCTCATCTAATCTGTCCAGCCATCAAGATTCATATAAGAACAAACTGCAGTGGGGTCTTCTTCTGTGAATCTATTGTTATTCTGCAGTCCTGCATTTTTTTTGTGTTTTGTTTTTTCTGTTTTTTCTTTTGCTTTGGAGCTCTTAGATTTGGGGATTTTAAATAATTTCTTTATGGACTTCCACAAGTGACGAAAACCACAACCCACATTCGTACTTTCTTCAGAGCTGTCTTCTTCAATCGAGAACCGTCTCTCCTGTTGTTGTTGCTGTTGTTCTTGTGGATGCTCTTTGTCTCTTGGATTTGAGCCTCCTGCACCCTCTTCTCTGTTTTTTTCTTCTGTTTTTTTCATGACCTGAAACCTTATAGTCTGAGGTATACTGCTGTTTTTTTCTGAAAACTGAGCACTCAAGCTGAGGTCTGATGATATCCTAAAATGTACACCATGCCATGGTCATATTGTCATTATGAATGACTGTACTTACTGAGACGCTAAGGAAGAAATCATTGAATCTGTATCTCCAAGATACAGGTTCATCAGTGTGCGTTGTGGTGATGTCTTGGATCTCATGGGAAAGATGACAAAAGAGAGTAAACGGACTCTGTGACTCTGCTGCTACTGACTTCTAACTAACGCCTGCTTCTTCAACACACAGAAAACTCAGAAAAACCAAGAAAATATTATACAAAGAAACAAGTAAGAGGGCAAAAGGTGCAGATAACTCAGTTTATGCAAGTAAAGTGAAAATATAAGTATAAACTGAGTAAAGCACACTATTTAATTTAAGTACGGACAACATTTGCATTTACACTGTGTGTGGGAGGAAGCTGGAGCACCCAGAGAGAACCCACACAAACACAGGGAGGACATTCGTCCTCCACACAGAAAGAAAAGTCCCGGCCAAGCCTGAACCTTCTCACTGTGAGGTGACAGTGCTAAACACTGCACACCCGTGCTGCCCTATGTGTATAAAATATACACATTTCACCTTTTTAAAATCGGCATCTCAAAATGAATCGGCAGAAGCAGAAAGAAGCCGACCCCCCACCAACCTGTAATATAATCTAATCTGTCCAGCCATCAAGATTCATAGAAGAACAACCTGCAGGAGGGTCTTCTTCTGTGAATCTATTGTATGGCTGCAGTTCTATGTTTCCTTCTGTTATGGGTCTCCTTGATTTTGGCTTTTTAAATAATTTGTCTACGGATTTCAACTGGAGACAAAAACCACAACCCACATTCGTACTTTCTTCAGAGCTGTCTGTCTCAGTCGAGAACTCTTCTCTCATGTTGATGTTCTCAGAGATGCTGTCTAGCTCCTGGATTTCTGCCTCCACCCTCTTCTCTGTTTTTTTCTTGTGTTTCTTTCCAGAACAGGCCTCATTGTCCCTTCCGTCCTGTTTCTGCATGTCAGCCTCTTTAGGCTCTGGCTGGGAGGTTGGGTCAGATGTCTTGTACAGGCCCTCAGCCTCTAGCCTGTTTTCAGGTTTGTCTCTCTGTCCCTGTCCAGAACAGGCCGCAGGAGTCCAGTTCTCAGCCTCCTCAAACATCCTGTCGAACCAGGCCCCATAAATGACAAACCTCTCTTTCCTGCACTCCTCTTCAAGCATGTCAGCTTTTGCCTGCATGACTTTGATGCTCTCAGTCAGATATTGAACTCTGTCTGGGACAGCCTCTGCCTCTGTCCTCTCTGTGTCTCTGTCATCCTGATTCTGCATGTTAGGCTCTTTAGGCTTTGGCTGAAAGGTTGGGTCAAATGTCCTGGACCAACCCTCATACATACAGAAATCACCACTCCTGTACTCTTCTGTCAGATAGTTAAGTTTTACCTGGAGAGCCTCTCCTCTCAGATCTTCTGTCTCTTTACCATCAGTGTCTTTGTTTTGAGACTGACTTGCAGTATTTGCCTGGACTTCAGTCTCCTCTGTGTCTTTCGTGTCTTCTAGCCTGCCTTCAGGTTTGTCTGTCTGTCCCTGTCCAGAACAGACCTCATTGTCCCTTTTGTCCTGTTTCTGCATGTCAGCCTCTTTAGGCTTTGGCTGGGAGGTTGGGTCAGATGTCTTGTACAGGCCCTCAGCCTCTAGCCTGTCTTCAGGTTTGTCTCTCTGTCCCTGTCCAGAACAGGCCGCAGGAGTCCAGTTCTCAGCCTCCTCAAACATCCTGTCGAACCAGGCCCCATAAATAACAAACCTCTCTTTCTTGCACTCCTCTCCAAGCATGTCAGCTTTTGCCTGGATGACTTTGATGCTCTCAGTCAGATATTGAACTCTGTCTGGGACAGCCTCTGTCTCTGTCCTCTCTGTGTCTCTGTCATCCTGATTCTGCATGTTAGGCTCTTTAGGCTTTGGCTGAAAGGTTGGGTCAAATGTCCTGGACCAACCCTCATACATACAGAAATGACCACTCCTGTACTCTTCTGTCAGATAGTTAAGTTTTACCTGGAGAGCCTCTAATTGTAATCCGAATTCTCTCTCTGTGCTCTGATTGTGCATCTTGTCTTTAGGCTTTGACTGAAAGGCTGGAACTTTTTCTGTCAGATCTTTTTTCTTCATATTGTCAGTCTCTTGATTTTGAATCTGGTCTGTGTTGTCGATTTCCTGCTGGTTATTCACTGTCTGTTGTCGTGTGTTTGTCATGTCAGAAATGATTATTAGAATCTGTTGTTGAGTTTAAGCTGGATATATGTTCCAGGGTGTGATGTCATCAAAGCCATATTTGAAAGGGAATCTTACATCAAAGGCATGTGTGATGTCATCAAAGCATTCTGCCCTCAGCTCTGCCCCTCACTTTTTTTCTGTGCTTTTTTTTAAAAAAAAAACTTTATTGAACAATATATTTACAAACAACAAGACATGTTAACTTACTGGGCATGGCAAATACAAGGAAATATGACTAAATATATATAAAAATATATTTTAAAAAGGGTAATTAAATATTGAGCTGCAACAATGGGCCAACTGGAGTAATAATGGATTATTAAATATATAATTTTGATGACTGATTAAATTAAAATTAAATGAGTGAAATGCACACCTGCACACCAGCCTAATAGCTTATTCTGGAAACTGGACACAATATTTTCCAGAGCTATTTAAAGGGATTCTACTTTTTCTCAGCATGGTGGAAGGTGGAAGCAGACAGGTGTCTCATGATTGAATAGAGAAGCTAAAAACATGATCTGAAATCACTTCTTCTCATCTTAAGTGTCAGCTCTGGAGGTGATGTAAGTGTGAAAATAAATGTCCAGTTTTACCTTGTTGCACTCTGGGTTTTGTGTTTATACCTTTAGAAATATGGGGAGTAAGAGGGCAGTATGGTTCAGATTATCAGAATATAGAAAAATAATGAGAATTATTAAAGAAAAAAGAGTTTACTTTGACAGAAAGTGAGGTTCCCACACTTTAATCAAGATAGCAGGCAATTCTGTGAAGTCTATTCTAATGTTAGGATTGATTTCGTGAATATGACTCATACTCTGCTTGTATTTCTCATTGTCTTCTTCCTCATTTTCTGCACTGATGTCAGAGTATTTCTTCTGAGCAAAGTCCCACAGTCTATAGAAATGTAGAAACTCCTACATGTGACCGTACAGGATGTGGCTGAACATGCACTGACAAACACACACACCCAGTATAAAATATTCTTTATATACAATTTATGACCTAAATATACAATCTCAATATACAATATGCACAATCAAAAATTCTACAAATCTAAACTATACAGTGTACACAATCCAAATACCCAGACCTAATAATATATGTTCACCTTTACCTTTAATTTGGTAATTTTATTGGTGGTAGGCACAAATGATTTACTGTACACGTTGTTGTTCTAATTTTCTGTTGCAGGAATGCTGACCTGCTCCTCCGGAAAAAGTATGTATTTAATAACTTGACTTATTTGTCAGTTGTATTTTGCTGGGCAGAGATAGATAAAGATGTAATTTGTAACAAAATACTTTAAGAGCTTGTGTTTGTGTATTTGAAGTAGGCACATTTCCCTCAGGTTTAGATTGTGGGAGGAAAAAATGTAACGAAACCAAAGAAAGAAAGAAACAAAGAAACAAAAAAAAGATTCCCAAAACAACATATTTGGCTGTTGGAGAGGATCAGCAGCAGGCGTACTGGACCTAAAGTATGTCATGTCAGTCACATTAAACATGTGGTTACAGTTGTGAAACAGTTTGGTTAGTTTTGGTCAAATGGAACTACTTGGTCAGGTTTCAGGAAAGTTTAGGTTAAAATAAATAGGTTTCATAAATGACATCACTCATGAGACATAACTTAATGACCAACTTAAAGCTTTAAATAAGTCACACAGTGAACCTCATTGGGGGGGTTGGGCAGGATTAGTAAGCAGTGTATCTTCAACACCTCTCTTAATTGATTAGTCTGGTAAACAGGCATAGGTATAGAATTTATGAGGGACACAGGGGACACATCCCCCTCAATGTTTAGAGCGCATGTATTTGTCCCCACTAATAAAAACACAAAAGTAGAGCACTTTTGTATTGATAAACTGTTAGAAAGTGACTCACAGACACAGCAGTGCTTCTGGCAAAAGTTAGTGTTAGCAGCAGAAACCAGAAGGGAAAAAGAAGAGGTCCAGTGAAAAAAACTCCAAAGATTTACATGCAGCCTATTGCTGTATACCTATGCCATTGCATACAGGGCTACAAATTCAGGTCAATCCATCACCTACTTAAAAAAAAAAAAAAAAAAAAATCCCATGCATGTCATCTTCAAACAAATATTTGGTGTCTTTGATGTGAGAAAGGCCAGATGTAATCACACGTTTCTGGTTTTAGGTTTTATTTAATGAAGATTATTGTGAACCAGAACCAAAGGAAGATGATTTTATTCAATAAGGACAGAGAATTGACAATTCATGTATCCTGTCTCTACTTTTTCCCGTGAAAAACAGAACACAGTCTGTTCACAGGTTACTCACGCTTGAGACACTTTCCAGCTCATCATCTCTTCTCACCACGTAGCTCAAAATTCAAAATCTGGAAGAGCATGTTGAGAAATTTAACAAGAACTCAAAGTGAAGAGTTTCTAGCTTTTACGTCAGCATGTGGATGATGATGATGGATGACAGACAGTGTTCAGACAGAGGATGGGAAACAGACAACTTGAGTAAAAATTAGCTGTGTTTTATAAAATCAAACAGTCCAGGTTGCAGCTGCCTTTAACCACAGATATCCTGGGTTTCCCTGGGTTAAGTCATTTCTGTGTAATACTAAGTTCTTCTTTTTGTTAAACACCTGTGTACGGCTTCAAGTATACATCAGAGAAGGATACTGAATTAATTAATAGATTGATTAATGTTTGTGGTTTAGTTGTGTCACACTTCCTGACTTGACATCATGCATTTTAATCTCATCCCTTAAAGGCGTCCGGTCCTCTGAGCCTGGAGCAAAGGTGTCATATCTGGCTATTGTCACGTCAAAGACAAGGAAATGTGAGTAACGCCGGCGTCAGAGTTTTTAGTTCAGAAATCCCCATGCAAAATCCAAAACAATGCCCATTGTTTGAGGGGAAGTTGTGTTACACTGTTGGCATAAGATGTGCAACAAATGTTGAAATGTCTCGAAAAGCAGCTGCTCTGTCATCCAAACCAGATTTAGGTTGGTTAAAGTCACCCATGTGGTAAAATTTAAAATTCTTCAAGACTCAGGAATACGTGCTTTAAAGTGGTCTCAATTGATGATGCAGCCGTGTGCCTGTACAACAACAAAAGGTCAATCCAACAACAATAACAAACCCATGAGTCAAACGGATGTATAAGTCAGCATAGATGCAGTGAATGATCGAGTTACATGGAGGATGTGAGATCATTATTTTACACAATATAAACAAATCCTATAGTCTTGTTCTTATCTACAGTATTTATGTATTTACATTTCTTACTGACATTAAACAACCTTTCAGTGATGATTATCTTGCTTGTTATATGTTTAAGAATAATGCTAATTTCTTTATGTAGGACCTCAAATGTTCAGTCAGGTAATAGTATGAGTATGTAAAAAAAACACAAGCACCTGAAAAATCATAAATAAAATAATAAAATATATAAATAGCAATAAATTAAATAAAATGGTAGGCTTTCAGATCACTAATATGAGATGGAGCAAGACAATGAATAGCTTTGTAAGTTCACGATGATGAAAAAATCCAAAAAGTAACTGAAGCGCAACTAAAATAGGAGCATGTCCTTTTTTACTTGATCTGGTTAGAAGACCTGCAGCTGCATTTTGTGTCAGCTGAAACTGGTGCACGCTGTTTTGGTCGAGAGAATATAATGCACAGACAAGACAAAATTAATTATTTTAAAAACTAATAAAACTTTATAAAATAATTTATTACTTCCTTATATAGATGAATGCATGAGCTGAGTCATGTTGATGATTAAAAATTAGATTTTTGCAGTACTTCTGCTCCAGATGTAATAGAGGAAATATCTCAACCCATGACTCTTAATATTTGTTGGAATCCCCCGTCACAGTTTCTAAATGAGAGAGAGTCAGAATTTTATGATGCAAAATAAATGAAGAAATGACACAAATTTACATATCAAGATGCTTTTTAATCAATGTAGATATTTGAACTAAGCCTTGAATCAAGCAAGTAGAGATTATCCACATAAATATAACGCTACTGTATACTGTGGAAATATGCTTTGTATAATTTCACAGCTTTTTGAGGGAAAAATTAAAGGGAACAGGAGGGATTAAAAAATGGTACAGTAGTTTCAGCTGATGCCATCATGATTATGTTAAGCCTATGACAAAGTAGTAATTTCTTCTGACCATGTTGTGGCGTTTGCAATACAAATTTGTGTTAGTATTGTGAATCTCAAACCTGTTGTTCTTGTCGTGCTGTAGTTACCTACTTCAGAATTCTTTTGAAGGCGTTGGCCTCAAAATCTGGTCTCAAAATCAAAATGGACCACATTTCTACTTGTTCTTGTCTCAGTCTCAGACAAAGATGAGTCAGGATTTTAATTCAAGGCTGCTCTCTGCAGATGCTGCAGAGTCAGCCTTTCTGACTCTTCACCTACTTTCAAGGTGCATGGAAAAGGGCGAAAGGAACTCAGGAGATAAAACTCCAGCAAAACTCAGCAGTAAGCCCATTTTGAATAACTTCATTGCCAAATCTTCTGTGATAGAATTTGGCTACTTAAAGCAGAAAGCGTTAATCTGCAAAACAGCGTCCAAAAGAAAACACACAGCAGTATGTAAATTATCCAGTGCAACGCTGAGACGGTCTCACTCTGCCTTTGTCTTCAAGGTCCTGACATGGTCTCAAGCCCTCAAAGTCTTGTTTCGGACCTGCCCTACCTTGCTCTTGGTCTTAACTCAGACTCAGGTCCTCAAACCCTTGGTTCTATCTCACTCTCAAAACACTCTGGTCTTGGTCAAAAATTTTAAGTGGTCTTGACTACAACATTGTGTTCTACCTTTCAATGCTAGAAGAAGTACTCAGATCTCGTACTTGAGTAAGAGTAAAAAATACTACGGTGTAGAAATTATATGTTGCAAGTTAAATCCCTGCATTCAAATTTACACTTCTGTAAAAAAAATATTGGGACCAAAACATACTTAAGTAAAATACTTACATTGCAGAATGCCCTATTTTGGAATCTATATTATATTACTGGATTATGATTATTGATGCATCAGTGTGTTCACCACTTTAATGTTTTTGAAGCTGGTAAAGGTGGAGCTCATTTCAGCTACTTTATCTACTTTATCCAATGGGCAGCTTGCGAATTTTCCCAGGGATCCATGAAATTTTATATTAATCTATAATTTTACATCATAATTTATTTGTGGATTATATGTTGCATTATTGATCTGACCTCAGAAAGCATACTTAAGTACATTACTTGAGTAAATGAAGTTAGTTTTTGAAAAGGGATGTGCTCTTCTGCACCACAGCTGCAACAGTTTCCATTACATTCACATAAACATGACCAATTTAGGGTATTTTCATTGTAGCTATGTTACTGTGGTTAAAGGGGAAGGAGGGGAGTGTTAGGTGTGAACGTGTCACAGGACATTACAAATTTCTTTGGTCAAGATTTAGCTGATCAGCATTTGAGTGGCAGTGATGTTTTCATATCTCCCTCTAATCCCCTCCCACTTGGAGCCTGTGTGCTTTTAAATGGGAGGAAACGCAGGGAAGAAGAAGAAGAAGCACAGCGACGCCAGAACAGCTACAGTTGCAGAGGGAGACTGAGTCCTGCTCACCTGCATATCAGAGGATACAAAGAGGAGATAACAGCTGCAAGAAATAACACAGAGCTTCATCAGGATTGCAAGTTTGGACAGAAAGGTAAACATAACTCTAGCAAAGATTCTTAGACTGTGACATTCAGTAAAATATTGGTTGTTTTAGTTTATTTTATGAATACATTATGAAGTCAGTTTTATTTAGATTGCCTGAAATCACAAAATCACAAATTTGTCTCAGTTTGGCTCTATAATCTGTAAGCCACACGACAGCCTCTATCCTTAAACCCTCAATCAGTTGAGGAAAAATGTTTGACAGGCAAAAACCTTAACAAACCTCAAGAAGAGGATGGACAGAGGATGGATCACTCTTCAGGGATGGACAGACATGCAATAGATTTTGTGTGCACAGGATAGACAAACATTAAAATAACAATATGGGCAATCAGGATGACAACATTATTGATAAATGGTAACCATACATAAAGAATGGATTGACACAGATAGGTGAAAGAACACAAACACAAAACAGGATGAATATTTCAGTGCTAAAAACTCAACTAAAGAAGGACATGAAAGCGTGCATCAAATGTTAAGTTTTATTTTGTCATTATCAAGCTGATACTGTGTCCCAGTAATATCTAGAAAGTCAACATTTGAACTGTACACATTGCAAAACTAATGTAATGGTGCGCACATGCTTTGTAGTAATCAACTAACCTACAATGATATTGGTCTCACTGGACTGATAGAGATGATGTTTTCAGTACAGAGCGCTCACAGTGAGTATGCATCTATCTCTTGCCCCACAGCACAGCTGTAGATGTGCACATGCAACCAGCAGACATGCAACACTGTGTGAACAGAAGATGGACACAGAAACCACGTGTCAATACTTGTTTCTGTCCTGTCGCATGCTTAAAGATAAACTCCATAAAAGGGCACATGAGTTTTAAATCCTGTGTTGTTCCATTTCTGTATTTTTTGTTCTTTTTTAGACCATCGTCAAACAAAAAATAGCCCAAATAAGGAGAAGCAAAACCAGAAGTGAAGATGAAGCTGTTAGTCATTCTCACGGTCTTTGCAGCAGTCGGCGTTGAAGGGGTAAGCAACAATAAGAGGAAGTGACTTTAGGTGTAATGTATCACTCCCAGGGGGGCTCTGTCTCATCAGTCTGTGCTTCTCTCAGGCTTTTTCCCGAAGAAGTTCTAAAAAGAGTTGGTCACCTAAATCCCAGAGCGCATTCAATGGTAAGCCAACTGCACATATTCTTAATATACGTAATTATTTGCATTTGGTGACACTGACATTAAATGCTCATGTCTCTTGTTGTCATGTGATCCTCAGAGAGGTGTCTGTCTGGGGATGGAAGCAGTTACAGAGGACATGTTGCCACGTCAGTATACGGCAACACATGTCTCCACTGGAACAGATTTGCTAACCCGTGGGGAGATTCAAAGGGACTCGGTGACCATAATTACTGCAGGTAAACTTTAAATCAGAGTTCTCCATTTTTTTTCTCAGCTAAGGACCCCTTACAAGACAGAATATATACCTCAGATCCCTCATGTATGTCCCTTTTTTCACACTTCGACTTAATTTATCTGAAAGAACAACACAAATATACAATATACATATTGTAAAAACAAATAAATATATAAAATATGTACACAATATGATAATTTAAATTAATGCTTCCGAAAGGGACAGTTCATCCCAGGATCTAAAAACACATATTGTTACTCTGTCCTGTAGAGTTATTTATCCATCTAGATTGTTTTGGTGTGAGCTGCAGAGTTTTGGAGATATCAGCTGTAGATGAGATGTCTGCCTTCTGCCAAACATAATGGGACTAACTGCAATGATTCTCTCCAGAAATCGTGACCTGGTTACTGAAGGTGATCCACAGACCTTGTTGTGAGGGGTTTCATGTAGGAACTACTTTCCTTCTGTAGTCAAATCTACCAGAACTACTTTCTTTCCACTAGAAAGAAAGGATGTAGTGCCTGCATCAAACTGATCAAGTGCCATTTAGTCCCATTCTCTACAGTCGATATCTCAAAAACTCAGACAGGGAAAAAAAAGTTTCATGTGTTTAATGTTATTTCACTTGAATGTCAGGAATCCTAACCAGAGCTTGATGCCGTGGTGCCGTGTCCGAAGAGGAAGGAGGATTGTGAAGGAATTCTGCAATATTCCCAATTGTAAGGGATTGGGGGATTTAAAAAAATTAAATTCTTGTGTACTTGATGTGGATTTTTTCTGACCATCTCTTGTTTCCTGCTCCCACACAGGTTCTACACCAACAGTAAACACTCCACCTCCTGTGGATACAGGTAATTTTATTGTTTAATTATATTTTTTTCTCATCTGGTGACCCCCCTCTCTCGTGCTCACTGACTCAGCCTGTGTGTCCCTGCAGAGCTGACATGTGGTGAGCGGTGGGAGCCAAGGATGCATAAAATCGTAGGTGGCTCTTTCACACCCATAAAGTCGCACCCATGGGTGGCTGCTATCTTTCATCGTCGAGGCTTCCTTTGCGGTGGTTCTCTCATCTCGCCATGCTGGGTTGTCACGGCTGCTCACTGCTTCACTGATGGGTGAGACTAAACACAAAACACTCATTTCCTCCACTGCAATTCTCTGCTATAAAGGCAGTATGACTCACATGGGTATGTAATATGTTTACAAGCGTGTGTGTGTGTGTGTGTGTGTGTGTGTTTTAACCACTTGTGTTTGGTTTTTGTTCAGTGATCAGACTAACATCAGGCACCTATCTGTGTACCTGGGGAAGACAGCCATCAATGAGACAGATGCTGACAAGGAACAGAAATTCACTGTGGAAAAACTGATCCTCCACCAAAAGTACAATGACTCCAACTACAACAATGACATAGGTGCATAACTGTACTGTGTGTATGTGTTTGAGCGAGAAAGATAAAGAGCTGTGTAGGTGTTTGTTTGCAGGACTCATTGCTGTGTTTGTCTGTAAATTTCAGCACTGGTGAAGATCAAAAGCAGAAATGGAGGATGTGCGGTGAAGTCAGCGTCTGCACGGGTTGTGTGTCTTCCTCCTCATCACACTCAACTTCCTGCAGGATTTCAGTGCAGCATCGCAGGATTTGGGATGGAGAAATTCAGTATGTACTGCAGAACCTCTAACCTACACAATCATGACTGATCTCTCAGCCATTTCACTGACTTTAACAGTACACCTGACTGATGTGTTCTCTGCAGTGGCGTGGCATTACTCACAGTACCTGAAACAGGCCGAGGTGAAACTGATCTCCCAGACTGAGTGTAAAAGTCAATCATACTATGGAAATCTCATCACTGCGAACATGTTCTGTGCTGCAAGCCCCGACTGGAGCACTGATGCCTGCAAGGTGAGCAAAGAAGCCAGTGTATGAATGTGTGTGTGCATGTGTGTGCTGTGAAAAGATGTTGTTCAAAGAGCCTAAAACCTAAAGAGAAAAAAAATGAATGCTTCTTGCTTGCATACAGTGAATGGCTTTAGTCTTGCTTTAAATATCTGCACAAAAACAGAAGTAAATACAGACTTGAAGTTAAAGGAAGTCGCAATGACAGATATGCAACATGCTTGCATAGCCTTGTGTTAGATTTATTTATCCATCTTGCTCAAGGACTTTTCTCAAGGGGGGACCTTTGGCTGCACTGGCTACCCCCGAAATCTGATTGGCTACTCCATTATCCTTGAGTATTGATCTGGCCAGTGAGAGGAGGGACATCAGTTTGAACCAACTGTTTTTTAAAATGTGCCGTTTTCTTTTGTATGTAGCCCACTTTTCAAGGTTAATTTAATGCATTGAGATGTTAGTTGTTAGTTCCCTTCATTATACTCACTAAAACAAAAAACATACACACACAAAAACTGTACAAATAGGTTAATTAATAATAAATACTAAATCATATTAATAAAGCTATTTTCCGTGGCGGCTGAGGATGAATTGCCTGAGGATAGAAGCTGAAGGGAGATACAGTTTTTGAGGACTTATAGATGGGACTTAATAAAATAATTAGGTTTCAATTTTATAAGTGAGAAAATTGACATAAAATATTTATGATTACTTAAAAAAAAGTAATCCTGACTAATAAAACAAAGCCATGGGATTTAAATTATGTGCTATTCTTCATTTATCTGGCCCAGATAACATTAACACTGGAACGTACCGTATCTTTTATCTCTTCATTGGTAAGATTAGTGTGTTGGTCAGAGTTGTGATTAAAAGGTTTGGTGAAGATTTTCAGCTTTTAACTGAACTGAACTGTGGCATCCTTAAATTTTGAAATGGAAGTATGGAGGCTTTATATTATATTATATTATAATATTATAATTAATTTTTTATCATCTATTTTATGATATAAACTCTTGGAGCCTTTCTTCTCACTGTGAACCCTGTCTGACTGACGTGTCATCTCTTCACAGGGGGACTCTGGCGGTCCGTTGGTGTGTGAAGTGTCCGGTCGGATGTTTCTGTTCGGGGTGGTGAGCTGGGGTGAGGGCTGCGCCCACAAGGACAAACCGGGTGTCTACACGCGGGTCACCAACTACAACAAGTGGATCAGAGCAAAAACAGGGCTCTCCACGTACACGACCGGATTAATGTATCCCACAAAATGAAGAGGTGGCTGAAAGTCACCTGCTGGGCATTTCACTGGCATCAACTTTGTAGCCTCTGTGTGTGTGTGTGTGTGTGTGTGTGTGTGTGTGTAAAGCAACATGTTGGTTTGATGAACGGTTCAATATGAATGTTTATTTAAATATGTTCTTGTGTATATAGTGTGTAATAATTTTTATTACTTGTGCTTGAACTTTTCATACTAAGAGTGTGGATTTTTGAAACAAGCTAGTAGAAAGTGTATTTATCTAATTTAATTTAATAAGCACTTCCTCTTGTAAAAGGCTGGCCCTGCTGTTGAGCAACATTTTTGCAATAAATAAAATATTTGTATTACATATTTACTGTGCTTATTATTTCCTCCAAACCTGTGTCTATCTCATGTGCATTCACAACCACATGTAAAAATCCTTTTGTGAGTCTCACACCAGAGGGCACTGTTGTGTAAAAATTGTGTTCATGCTTCTCAGAAGTTTCAAACATACTGAAGATCACTTTGAGTATTTTATTAGAAACAGTGGTGACGTACAAACTGAGTCAGTGTCTTCAAAATTTAAGATAATTGTAGGTTTATTTTTTACATTTTTAAAAGGCAGTAAATAAATCTGCATGTAGTATTTTATGATATTATTTAAAACTTATTTCTTCAAGTACCTCAAAATTATTAATGTTCTTCTTTGTTCTTCATAGTAAACAGAAAGGAAGTTGAGCTCATGAACTGATGGTTGTTGCTGTAAATGACACATAAGAAAGATATCTGCTTTTTTTTCTTGCCTGACTCGACTTCCAGCCTACAGTATATATTTGCATTTTAGGGGCACAGCAAGGGCTGCAAATAACTCTCACCATTGTTTGAAACCTACAGAGTGAAGCTCCTCAACAAACAAAAATATGTTGGTGGAGTCAAATCTCAGGAATCTTGTCATTTTCATCTTTTATCTCTCATGCCAAGGAGGTGAAAGTTTGCCAGAGTGGACAGAAGAAACGGCTCTGCATCTATTTTCTGTGTCCTGCATTTTCAAAAATATTTCCTTGTCTGATTGAAGTGGAGAGACAGAGACTGAGACATTGGTCGTAAATAAACACTGTTCATCATCTGAAGGCTCAGGATTAGTTTTCACCAAGAAAACAAAGAGTAAAGCTCATCAATGAAAGATAAACAGTGAAAAAGAAAAAAGAAAGATGAATAAAAGAAGAAGGTTTAAATAATCAGGACACAAGAGAAGGAATCTGCAGACGAGTTACCTGCTCTCTGAGCTAAATGTTAACATCAGCATGCGAACACGCCCACAATAACAATGCTGACTTAAGCAGCTACAGTAAAGCTTCCTTTGGTAGTTTAGTGTGTTACAGCCGAGGCTGACGTGAATGTCATTCAGTTTGAACGGCGACCAGACGTCCCTATTTTTCCAGAGACAGTCCCTGTTTTTAATGACTTGTCCCCTCCTGGAGGTGTCCCTGTTTTTTCATTGCATCTTAAAACACACTTGATTTGAAGAAGCATGAGGGAGATAAGTAAGAAAAGTAAGATATTTGAGATAAAACACAAAAAAGAGCCAAGTGATGGGATTATACCAAGTATTTAGTTGTATTTCATCATTTCATCATTTCAGAAATCTTAATTGTAGACATAAACCAAAGTATTAGTACACAACTTTGCCTGATGATGGTGCTATAAGATTTCAGCTTTCTGTCAATATAGCATCACAGAGGAATTTATCGCTTCAACTGACTTCATTTGTCATCAACATTGACTGGACAGCTAAATAAAATTTTCCCATCGAGATATTTCAATCTGCACCAAAGTAATAGGTCAACCAGCTGCCCTGCTGAAAAATAAATGTGCTAAAAATGTTAAATTTTAACGTACTTCAATATACTCGCAGTCAGACTCATTATCACTATACTTCAAGTGGGATAATAATAACAAAAATAAATAATAAAGTAAATAACAACTTATTTTGTACGTATATTTAGCTGAAATTAAATTGTCGAAAAACACAATTTTAAGTGTATTTAGTGTACTTTTATGTGCAAATATGTTTTTTTGAGACTTGCAGTGCTCACAGCAGTTTCAAAGCAAGAAATGCTCCGACATGGCGTTTTCTGCTTATTTAGCTCCTGATATGTCTTGTATTAGATGAAAAACACCGCATGGACATGTTAACAAGGTTAAAAACGTTATTTTCACTAGAGTGGGGGTCTTAAAATAAACTCATATTGAAGCACACTTTTGTAAACATACTTCTAACGAAGTGAAATTAAAGCACTCTTTAATAAATTACAAAGGACGTTTGGCATAATTATACTTTTCAAAAGTAAACTTTACTTTATAAGCATTTGCAATTTACTTTACAATACACTAACAAGTACATGTACATGTATGTACCCTGAAAAACCAATTTAATATTGCAGAATTTGATCTTAATTTTTAGTACTTTGAAGTTGAACTTAATGTCATCTTTTTTTTTTTTGGGTAAACTTTTTAATTGTAAACTTTGAGTATACTTTAAATTAAGCTTAAAAGGCATGAAGTACACTTGCGAAAACCTGTATCCTAAAGCCATGCCACTAGCAGGGCATAAAAATCCATAAGGCAGTTAATTTTGTGAGAATCATTGCTGTTTTACTGCGTCGTTGCAATGAAAGCCTTTTGTGGTGAAATATTATTGTATATATAGTGCTAATTTCTCTAATCCATGACTTTTGGTGTAGGAACACCAGCTGCGTGCACACAGCCACAGAATCAGCTGTAGTGAGTACTTTTCTATTCTTTTGCTTCCATGCGGTTTTAAGGGGAAAAAAAATCATTGTAGGACTCAGCAAGAAACAGTTGTTTATATCCATATGCAGCATTACGCAAATGAAAGCAGTTCTACTAAACATGGTTCTGCTGCAGATCGTCACATCTTTCCACATGAATTATGATTCCCAGGAAGGTCTCAGTGTGGAGTGTTTACGTGTTCAGTTGTCCACTGACTCACACCTCTCTGTCTAATACCCCGATACCTCCAACGCCCACACCCCTCCCCAAGAAACAGAAACACGCCACAGGAACGCTAAGCAAATACACTTACAGCAGCTACACAGACAGATCGAAGATAAATGTTGCTGTAATCATCTGAGCATACTTTGTTGCAGTGAACAACCACAATCCAACTGGTCATCACGTCATTATTGAAAGCACACTTCAAAACCTCTCCAAGCAACCTGCTGCAGTGCTTTCTATCAAAGTCTGTTTGGACAGGTCCACATAAACAGATAGTTCACAGCAGTGCTACTGGAGCCAATCACAGCTCGTCCCATTCCCCCTCAATTATTCACAGACACCAGTTTACTTTACTGCTCCTCCACTCTGCCTCAACCCATATATGGATTTGAGATGCTGCGAGTATGAGTCTTACTCCTCTTTAAGGACAATTCCTTAAAGAAGGAGAGGATAGAGGAGGCAGCAACAGGGTTTATTCTAACCAGGTGGACCAGAGTGTCCAGTCTGTCTGGTTTGGACCGCAGCCGCCTGTCTACACCCACACACACACACACACATGTGGGGGGGGGGGGGGGGTCTCTTGGCTGCAGGCCCTTTGGTCAATACCAGGTCTCAGGGGTATAAATACTGCTGTTATTGCTGCTGGGGTCTCCGGTTTCCCCAACACAGATCCAGATCTGAGGAGCAGGGACAACCCTATCAGCAAACACACACACACACACACACACACACACACACACACACACACACACACACACACACACACACACACACTCTTAAGTTATAGTGTGAGATAAATACAATTATTTCTGCTTAATACATTAATGGTTGCACTTCAGTTTAAAGTATACCAACAAGACATAACAAGTCGTACTTTGTGTTAAATTAGACAAAGCCTAGAAATAATATGTTCTTTGTTGGACAGTATTAGACCCTTTATGAGACTTTATTCAAGGTAAACAGGGACACATTGTAACAGAACTGCACTGTAAAGTGTATTTGTTCCAACCCTTAGATCCTTACTGGAGTTTCTTGGAGGGTTATTTGGGAAACATTACAGAACTGTGCTGCAAACTAAAGTGACGTCACATATCTGCTACTTCCCCATTTAAAAACAATACATGAACCAAGTATCTACCAAGTAAAAGCCAAAATAAGAGAGTTAGATGAATATTTTGTCGATGAGTCGCTGTAATACTACAGGCAGAAAATGTGATCTGAATGAAAACGCATCATTCTCATCTACTCAGCCAATTATACGGGACCAGCCAAAGAAAGTGTGTCTCAAGTAGCAGCATGTGATTTCACTGTAGTTTGCAGTAGTAAACTAAAGTTACAGTCCACCTCAAAATAACATACTTAGATTTACAGTGCAGGTCTGTTTTAACATGTCCCTACTTACCCTAAAAAAATCTAATAAGGGTCTAAGTGTTTAATACTTTCTAATAAAGAACATTACTTCTAGTTTTTGTCTAATTTGATATGAGGTGCAGCTTATTAGTGTGCTGAAAAAATGAATTGTGATTGCACTGATTCCGACAGTAAAATAATTGCTTTCACACTATTTCAGGAGCAACCTGTCAGGTGTGTTTTAAACCAGCTGATCATTGTAAAGAATTTGGAGAAACAGTGGTTGGGTGCGCTGCAGGACCTGTAAGTCTCCGTCTGTTGGAGAGACTCCTTCTCTCAGCTGTAGCCAGCAGCAAGCTGAATCCTTGGTCTTTATTTAGACCTGGAGACATGAACTCCTGACCCACCTTTTAATGAACAGAGATCATGTGTCAGATGCAAGTTTGAAGCTTCATAGAAAAAAAAAAAACAACGCACAGCTAGTTTTCTTCAATATTACACATGTTGGTGGTCGAGCTCCTCATCCCATCTCGGGTGTCCTTGCTCTTTCACAGATGTGACGTTGACCTTTAAGAGGCTGCAGAGAGCCGTTTCCAAATTATGTTTACAGCCTTTCCTTGTTTTAGATGTTACATCTTCTCCCAAATCTTTGAATCATAATCTCTTCCCATTAAACTGGTTGGGGAGTAATGGATTATATTTAACAGGATAATGTAATTAGGATACAAAAATGGTAATGTATTCCATTACAGTCACAGCTAAAATGCTGTAATCAGATTACAGGTACATTAAGTAAAACCTGGGTTTATTAGCCAGATTAGAATTTTAAAATAAATTTTAAAATGAGGAACTACGTACTGTGAAGTGTGCACACACTTCACTTTCTCCTTCCTCTTTCCTGGTCTCCAGTGAAAACCAGCTAATCTCTCCTGAAGTCTTGTCTTTAAATCAGAAAAAAAGGAACAAGATTAAAGGAGAGAGCAAGTTCTGCCTTCAGCTGTAAAAATGCTGTCATCAACCAAGAGCTCAACATCTAATTTAAAGAAAACAATTATTTTACATTTTACACAGACCAACCACTAACATTAGCTACACAGAAATCCAGTTATCTTGCTAACCAGTAAGTACTCCACTGCTAATACTGACAAATATTTTGGGAATGTGTAGGCTGTGATGTGTTGACGGGGATGGTGTGTGGGTAAAAGTAGAAGCCCCTGGGATGAGTTTATACTTTAGCTTATACTTTTTGAAGTTTGAGTGTGAAGTGTGAATAACATACTTGACAAAGTACATTTAAATGGGCAGAATTACTGTTATTAATCTAAACTTGCATTTCTGGGCTACAAACTAATAAACCAACAACAAACATAAAACATTATAGTAATAACTTCACAATATTTGGCATTGAAGTAATCAAAAAGTAACGGAGAGTAATCAAGTTACATTACTTTAATATTGTGATACTTGGATTACTGCCTACATTTTAATTTCAGGTGATTAGAAATGGTATCAGATTTTTAAAGTAACGCTGCCATTAAGTTACCCCAACACTTTCCTTTTTGGGGGCGTTGGCATGCATGACGTAATTTGGGAAGCGCTCTCACTTGCAGTGTGTATGTGTGTGTGTGTGTGTGTGTGTGTGTGCGCGCGCGCGTGCGCGCATATGATGTGTGTGTGCTGTGTGTGCGTGGAGGGGGGGGCGTCAGTGCGCACCAACACCAACCCGCTTGGCAGCTGTATTCCTTCGCTGTGATTGGGCGGAGGGCGGTGATTCCTTCTGTCACGATTTGGGTCGCTCCCACCGGAGGACACCGACCGTCTGCGTCCAGCCTGTGTCGAGGTGCTCACCAGCGGAGACGGTGCACACCGGGAGGAGAGACGCATGAGGGTTTCGTCTCAGGGGCTGGACTGACAACTCGGGATTTGTTCTCCTGCCCGTGTCGGTGAGGAGAGGAGAGGAGAGGAGAGGAGAGAAGAGGAGAGGAGAGGAGAGGCAAGGGAGAGGAGAGGAGAGAGGGGGAATCTTCAGTGCTGGAGCGACCAGCCGCCTTTCTTGTGTCGGGGCTGCGGTAAAAGTCGTTCACGATGCCGGTGTTTCACACCAAGACCATCGAGAGTATCCTGGAGCCGGTGGCCCAGCAGATCTCCCACCTGGTCATCATGCATGAGGAGGGGGAGGTGGACGGGAAAGCCATCCCGGATCTGACGGTGCCGGTGGCCGCGGTGCAGGCGGCAGTCAGCAACCTTGTGCGGGTGAGTCCCGAGTTCTGATCAGGGCGTCAATTCACTGAAACCGCCGGAGCAAAGTGGCTGCATCCACTGACATTTATCATCCAAACTTAACCCGACATTTCTGCAGACGAGCTGGTGCAATGACTGCTCTGACAGTATAGATTCTATTTCATCAATAAATCATAAATGATCAGAATAACAGGTCATCATCAGGCTGCTCTGCACAGCCAGCAGTTAATGATTCTTCTATGACAGATTTATGGTAACTCCATCTTGATCTTTGCTCGCCATTAAAATGATATAAAACTGCCATAACACCCAGCTGACGCTCATGCGTGCTTCACGCGCTCCTGCAGTAGGTTTTTTGTGCGCGTCTGTGCGCACACACACAATAGCAACACACACACACACATACACACACAAACATGACAAAGTTTGCCCCCACTGATAATCAGATGGCCTCTGAGCTTAATGAAGTTTGTGGGGCGGAAGAAAGGAGCGCTGATTGAATTAACAGGATGCGTGTTTCTATCCCTCACACACACACACACACACACACACACACACACACAGTCAGGGAAATGTCAGTTGTGCCAGAGGGAGGGTTGCACTGTAGCTTTCTGTGCTCTCAGCTTCATTAAACTGAGTTAGAGTGTTGCAGAGTTTGCAGTTTGTAGAACAATGACTTTAAGAAACTCAGCCCATTCATATAATAACCTCCATAGGGAATACATACTGTTTTTGGTCATTTATCAACAGTGTTGGGCTACTTAGGAAGTGTAATAGGTTACTTTTTACTTATTACTACTTTAAAAAGTAATGGTGTTACGTTACTAATTACTCAGTGTCAAAAGTAATTAGTTTGTTATTTGTCGTATTACTTTTGGATCTTGTTGGACTCAAGTTGAACTTCTAACTAGGGCTGAACGATTTTGAAAGAATATCTCATTGCAATTATTTTGACTGATTGCAGTTGTGATATGCAAAATTAGAAGGAATGCTAATTTTTACATAATTATTGTCATTTAATTTAAAACATCAGTAGTATCTGTACCAAACAAAGATGTTGTGTGGGTTAGGACATTTCTGCAGCATGATGTTTAATTTAAAATGGTAGTTTGACACACATGTATCACATATTGTACTTCCTGCAATTTGAAAATTGCCGTAGGTCATATTGCCATTGTGACAAAATCTCAATTAATTGTTCAACCCTACTTATGACCCAGTGAACTGTTAAAGCCCAGAAAGTTTTGTTGTTAGCTGTCGGCTGTGGTAGCAACAACATCTGCAGTTACAACCGCAAACACTGCAGGCTGGGTCATTATAAAAATGAAGGCTTAAAAATGCTTAGAAATGTATTTATCAATAATGTATTAACAAGTTTACACAAAAATTAGTGCATATTTGCAGTTTTTTTAAACGCAGGTAAACTGACTAAAAGATTTGCGATTGCCCCTTTTCCCACTGCCAGCATAGACTTTTGTTTTTCATGATGTGCACAAAGACTTACGTGTGCAGTACAGAAAAAGTCTATATGTTAAGCCCTCAGCATTTTTGTAACTTCTAACTGAATCTCAGTGGTTTAAAGTTTAGTTTCTTTCCAGTGTCACTGTCTGTACTTTGTTTAATGTCTGCTTTCAGCTGCAGAGCAGTTGTATTAAATTACTGCTGAACATCTCAAGATTTTGGATTTTTGCTTCATAATAAAAATCTTTTAGATAACAAAATAATGGGGAACTTTTATTATGAAGAATTTATAGTAGTAAAATGTTCATGCATTGTTCAGCTGCGCGACTAAATACAAGCACTTCATCACTAAATACACTCCTTCCAGCAGGTGCAAACTTCACTGTTCTGGTCTGACGCACTGAGTTAAACTGAGTCACTGCAAGCAGCTCATGCAGATGAAAAAGGACCGAGATCTGGGACAAGCAGTCATCAAGTCCACCGAAAAGGGGTGAAAATAGGGTGTCCGCCCAGGTGTCATTGACATGACTGCCGATCTGAAATACAAGAGTAATTTCGCCTGGGAGTGAATTCTGATTGTACCCTTTCCCACTAACGACAAAAGCCAGATGTAGCAGGTTTTCGTCCGGTATAAAAGGGGCTATTGTAAGAGTTTCTCCAGAGCTCACAGGTTTTCTCATGATTTGGTTTGGTCTGCCTTGTTCGTCTAGAAATCCCGCAGTAATTGTGTCCCATAAGACAATGTTTTGTTTGGTAGAGTCATTTGTTGAAGGACTGGTGGACAAGTGCAGCCATTTCAAGCAAGAACCTAATTGTTTAATTATTCTATTCGTTTAAAATGCTTGTGCTTCATGAATTAATGTGTCACCTGCCACTAGAATTGTTTGAGTTGAACTTAAACTGAGAAAAAAAAACATTAAGGAAAATGCACATTATTTGCAGCCTTAATCAGAAAGGCTGTGTGGGCATTTACGCATGAGACAGCAGCATAACACATTTGATTATTTAATTCTGTTTCCTCTGGAATGGTTTTTTGCTGCTTGAATGCCTCACATATTTGCTGCAGTGATATTACATGGAAATGAAACTGAAAGCAGCCCTTCTAATCATATAGGTAAACTGTTAAAGAAAACACTCGGACGTCAATACAACACACAATAAAGAAATTACCCACAAAGCGTAAGCTGCTCGACATCATTTAAAAGGTAATATAGCCTACAGAGTGGTTTAGAAGTGCAGGTATGGGTCTCTATATTAGAGAAAATAATATGTTCAGGTGGATGGCAGGTGAATGATTTACGCAGACATGCATAAATGAAAATAGTGTCAGGCAGCCTTACATCAATTAGTAAAAGTAATATTTCTGTTTTGAAAATTGTAATTGCTTACACTGCTCATTACTGGGACAAGTAACACTATTATAACAGTAGTAGAGTTACTGCTCAACAGTGTTCATCAGACTTGCCTCCATCCTGTTTCCTCCCTGTTCTCTCTTTTCCAAACTTTTTTAACCCTTCCTGTCATGTCCTCCCTCCTCTGACTCGTTTCTTCTCTGTCAGCTTGAGTCTAAATGGTCGTTTTACGTAAAGCTTCAAGTCAGACACTGATGTCTGCTCTCCTCTGTACGCACTCTGACTGACTGCAAAAATCAATAGGGGCCACATCATTAATGCTGCTCCGGGTGTTTGTTATTGATCCAGGGGCGACTGTGCTTCATTCACTCATAAGGAATCAGCAGCAGATAGAGGGAAACTTGCTTACACTTTAATTATTGAGTCTGATGGGGAAAAATGGAGCTGTTTGCTTGTTAATTTGAGACAGAATGTATCACAAAGTGTGGGAGGTCACACTTGGTGGAGCAGACTTGATCACAATGCCAGAAAAAGTGTTACTGCAGATTGTGTGTCAGACTGAGGAGCTGTCTGGGCTCTGACTTGACAAGATTTAAACAGACTCTGTCTACTTCTTTGTTTGTTGTTGTATGTATTTTCTTTTGATTTTCTACATTGCTGCACAACCTTAGTGCTGCTTTTCTGCCCATGGCTCCTCTGGAAAAACAAGATGGTTTGTTTTCAGCTGGACCGCCATTTTTCAAATAAACTTTTAAATGGTCTATTTTAACGTGATACTGGGATGATTTCCTTTCTGGAAAGGAAACTGCTGGTTAAATTCACAAGTACAAAGTGTCGACTAAATGCATTTTGTGATATTACTCAGCATGTATAAGGATACATCCGACAGATTTTTGAAGTAAAACAAAAACATTCGGATTGTGAAATTGTGAAAGAGGTCATTGCTGTCATATTTTGCACAGTCAGTGTCCAACTTGACTTTCATACATCAACAGGCCGGACTGGAATAAGAGCTAGACGGTATCTTGATATTTTATGGTGTCGTAATATCAGACTAGGTGAGCCTAATTGTTGTCTTTTCCTGATTGTAAAGGCTACATTACAGTAAAGTGATGTACCTTTCTGAACTTACCAGACTGTTCTATTATATCTTTACCCACTTAGTCATTATATGCACATTACTGATGATTATTTATCAAAGATCTTGTTAGTATTTTTTGAGAGCACTCATGTCTGTATCACCCAGCTCTAACTACTTAAGACACTGCTGGTTATGGTCAGGTAGTGTCTACCAAATTATGATGATGTCTGCAGTGAAACCTTGTAATGAATGATTATATCTTTGTTGTATTTAAAAGCAATTTTTATGTTTGCACATAAATTAAAACATGCTTTTACTGGGCAGTAAAAAGTGTGACTAAATAAGCTGTTTTTCTTCTAGTAAATCAGGTGCAAGGAGCTATAACCTTTGAGTACAAACTGCACATGACTTAAAAAGGTTTTTATTTTACAGATTAGCAGTGGTTTGGTGGCGTCACATGGATAGTCCGCATGCAGAAAGAGGAAAAAAAATATGCTTTATGGTGTTTGTTGTATGAAAGCAGTGGTTGGTTGCAAATTGGTTGTAAAGGAAACCTGAAGCTGAAATACACACATTTCTGCTTTATTTTAGAAAGCATTTCTACACTTGCAGCGAAGAAGGTCAAGGTTTTGAATAGTTCTCAGATAAGGCTGCTTCCCTGTGCAAGGACACACAAGATCATTTTGATAAATATCTCATTAACTGATAATGAAAACGGCCACTCAGTTGTGTGTCTTAGTGAAAAATCCTCTTTTATATGCACTGAGTCCTTGATATTCCCATCGCTACCGGGCACACCTCTCCATCTCTCTGTTCCTCTGCTTGTCCTCGTTGATCCATTCAACTGATCCGTCCAGACAGTGAGCAGAAGGAGGCTAATAGCAGCCTCAGGCAGGTCGCTCGGTCTCAGATGATGGAGATGTGAGGCTACAGAGCAGAGAGCGATAAGTGCTGAGGGCACGGTGACACTGGAAGGTGTCGGACAGAGGAAATGTTGGTAGGATGGACAGACATGAAATGAAAAATTAACACAATAGAGGAAAAGCAGGAGGCAATAAAAAGTTTAAAATGCTCTCACCTCCCATCTTTTCCTAGTTATACACTGTAAAATGTTACCAAATTAACAGTAAATAAGTGTATTTCATTCTATGG
This sequence comes from Lutjanus erythropterus, assembly GCF_056507025.1. Taxonomy (NCBI): domain Eukaryota; kingdom Metazoa; phylum Chordata; class Actinopteri; order Lutjaniformes; family Lutjanidae; genus Lutjanus; species Lutjanus erythropterus. The sequence goes on from NC_139330.1 coordinate 4,418,135, forward strand.
TTAAATTACTGTTGTTTTTAGCATACTGACAAATGAAGTACACATTATATTGATACTCTTTGGTATACTGTGTAATGAAGTACAGTGTTATACTAGTATGAAAATGTTACTGTAATATATTTTACAGTGCAGCTGTATAACCTACTGTATTTATTACAAATAAAATACTGTTATTTAGTTAAAATAATACTGTAATAACACAATGAAAACTACAAAAATGATTTTTTTTTGTGGTGGATGTAAGATTTGAGGCTTGTTGTCCTCTCAGACTCAGCTTAATGTCGACATAACAAATTGTTAGTAGCTGTTGTTCACTGATAGAGGAGTAAAAGTATAGAAGTGGGTGACAAGAAGGTGTTGAGAGAGAGCACAAAAGGTGCTTGAGAACAGAGTATGTGAAATCAGTGTGAAAGCAGTGGCTGGTTGCAAATTGGTTTTAAAGGACACCTGAAGCTGAGACAGGCACACCTCTGCTTTATTTTAGAAAGCTGATTCATTCCTACACCTGCGCAGTTAGAGCTAAGATATAACACAGTATACAGCAACATGTCACCATCGCCACAAGCGTCCCACTGCACGCTGATACAATTACACTGCTAACCCCCGTCCAGGGTGGGCTGGCTGCGGGGGGCACTTAAAATCTAGGTCACTGAGACACTTAGACACTCACACACAAGATGGTGTCAGTCTCAATCTGTCAGAGGTGGTGCGTGGGCTGACGCTGATTTCATCTAAAGATCTGAGAGATGCTGCCGATGTGTTTGGTTGAAAGTGTGAGCTTGCTGAAGTTGTGCTGATGAAAGAGCTGCCTCGGTGTTGTTTGTGAAGTATCTGCTCCTGAAGGAATCAAAGTAGATCCTGAGTATGACTGGGAGGGGGGTGGGAGGGGGAATAAATAGATTTACCGTTGAGTGAAGTAACCACACACTGACAGAACAGAGCGGAGAGGGAGAGGAGGGATGTGAGGACCAAACTAAAACTGTCCAACAGTGATGCAGAATGAGGAAAGAAGAGGAGGGCTGCAGAGAGGAAGAGAAATAGCCACTTTCAGTTGGACGCCGGCACCCTGTGAGGGAGGGAAAGTGTCTCTGGCGTCTTAAGACCAGACTCTGCCAAGCCTCAGCCCCCCACCCGCACCCCCCCCACCCCACCGTACACACGCATACACACACACACCAACTGTTGTCAGCCTGCTCCACCATGTAAATATGAGCCATCTCGTCTTGTTCGTTGGCAGACCCAGGATGAGTTTCCGGCTGTGTCTCCACACATCCCCTCTGTTTCTCAGTCTGCCTTAAATCTACTCCTGGCTTATGTTATACAGCAGAACTGTGTCAGTTTTTTACTGTTTTTATTGTGTTTTCAAATGCTGAAACAGTTAGATGGTTAATTGCTTGATTACATCTTGCCAATCAAACCAGATAAGTGATAAGTAATTGACATATATCGGACAAATAAGATTTACAGTGATTTTTGGCAGAATAGAATATAATTTTCATACTGTGATACAGTCATCAGTGTATAATCACCAGGCCCAAACAGAATCTGCAGGTTTTTTAAACACTTTTCAGCTTGATCCAGAATGAATTAATAATTATCTTTTGATTGCAATATGAGAGACCATATTCATTTAAGATAACAAAGATAGTTTTTAGGCATAAATAAGCACAGAATACACTGAGACAGCCAGCAGGGCAAAATTATTTATTATTTTTTAGTAGAACCTTTACATTTTAATTTTAATTTCATCACTGGCAGTTCAAAATAAAGTGTGAACATTTGGTGGAAAAGTGAGCCAGCATAAAATGTAGCACACATGGCTACAAAAATGCAAGGTTCAATGTGGAGCAGAGGGAGCAAAAATCAATTTGTGAAACCATTAACCATTAATAATTCCTCTCCCAACAGTTACCACTTCAATACATACACAAACAAATATATAAACAAATAATGTGCTTGATAACATTCTGAATTTTACAAGCAGTGTCTTTATTTGTTCAAAATCTGCAGAGGTTTCTGCAGAATTTTGCATGCAAAGCTTTGATGTAGACCTGATGACCACCTGAAAATAAGAATTGTTGTGTTTTTGTTACCTTAGAAGGAGCTGTTCATATCTACACAGGGTGCATGTCCTCCACAGAGGCCGTCATGTTGAATTGTGATGTTTCCACAGTCACTGTATGTTCTCCTGCACACTTTGAAGGATGTTTTTGTTTGCATGACGGTCTATGATTGTGTGTAACATGGTCACTCAGACAACAGAAAATTATTGCCAGCCTCACTTAGCATTTTAGCATACAACATATTGAAACTTTTTTTTAAGACTATTTTTTGGGCTTTTGCCTTTATTGTGATAGGACAGCTGAAGATATGACAGGAAAGGGGGCAGAGAGAGAGGGGATGACACGCAGAAGATGGGCTGCAGGCAAGAATCAAACCGGCAGCCTCTGCAGAGGAACTGAGCTATAGTGGCGCCCCATATTAAAACATTTAAGAGCTAAAGAAAATTCCTTGAGAGTTAGTGGAGACCAAAATAGAGCTGAAAAGAGAATGAATCATGGACTTACATCAGTCAGATGGACTCAACTGTAACTTTAAATTAGTGCTAATGCTGCTCCGTGTGCTCTGGATGTGCAGACAGGCCATTCTTTGCTCTCATGTTAGCTAACAGCTTGTTTATGTCCTGTGCCAACTTTTAAGATATGAAACATTCACTTTGAGTTCAGTTTCTATTGAGTTTTTTAATATTTTTACCATCAATCCATTATTGGACTGGACAGTTTCCACATAATGTGAAACCCAGAAGAATGAACTGATTAAAAAAAAAGAGAGAGAGAATGAAAGTTCCCACATCAGAGCTGACGTTTGTAGATCTGAGATGAGATCAGACCAGGTTCAATGTATCATGTCAGTTTGACAGACAGCTGTCTGTTTCCTGCTGAAGCAGTCACACCTTTCAGGTTGTACAACAACAGACACATCACACTGTCAGCGTGTCCAACAAACCACTCAACTGTGCATTACTTATGCATTGAATGATCAATAGCGAGTGTTGCTGCTTACAGGAAACTCTGGAGCTCACACAGCTCTTTGATCAGTCACCTGATGTGACTCGGCGAGTTCGTCCGGACGTTTCCATCAGTGTCCGCTCTTCTGGTAGAGCTGCATTCCTCCCATTTTAGAGTTGGGAATCTCCCAGCTTTTTTTTTTTAACAAGGAAATTCAGACAAAGACACATTTAAACCCTCAGATAGTTTTATCATATCCATTTAGATGTTTTTGCAGTGTTTCTCAGTAACACATTACAGACATACTGCACACCATCATACAGATTTAGATCTAAATATATTAAAAAGATGGACGACTATAGCAGCATGCCAAAGATACTTTTAATTTGGAAATGGTGGATTGATTTGAAATACATCTATATATGCATCCATTCTGTCATTGTCATTTCATCATTGTATGTGATCAGTGTCTTTGTTGCAGTCAGATTAAAGGTTGTGTCATGTTTAGTTCAAGTTAACAACTTGAGTTTGACTGAACTGAACTGCTCAGAGTTATTTTGTGTTGCATACACTGGTTACACCAATAGTTCTCAAATTGTGGGGCGGGTCCCAGTGGCAGAGCTTAGACCCACTGCAGGTGGGGTGTGGATGACTAGGGGAGACTTTGTTGAGTGAATATGAATTATGTAGGGGAAATAAACTGATGCTGATGCTATTATGCTTACCTTAAATACATTAAAATTCAGCTTGGATCCTCTTTATTGGCTGTATCAAGACTTTATTCGGCTTCTGAAGTGGGGCATGACAGAAAATATTAGAGATCCTGTGGGTTACGCAAAGATGAAAACACTGATTAAACTAGATTTCTTGTTTCTATGGTTTGTAAAATACAAGCACTGATAATTTCATAAATTACTGATGCATTACAAGCATGAAATGGAGTAGCATAACATGAAGAGACTGGTTTTCTTGCTCTATCTTAATTCTCACCAGACTAGTATTTGCCCAGAATCAGAGATGTTGACTTGCATAATTGCCATTAAAATCCTGACATGAATCACATGTGAGGAGCAGACTGGTTGGATCTCAGAAGGTGAAACTGTGTTGTTTGAACGCACAGCGTGATGGCTGCCTCCTGAGTCTCTGGAGCCAGAAAGTCTATTAACCGACTTTCATCAACGCAGCAGCAAGAGACTGATGTCATCATCTCACTGTAATTGCAAGTGTGTGTGTGTGTGCGCGCGCGCGTGCTCGTGTGTTTGTGTGTGTTGTAAGATGTCTTGCATAAGTGAGTCAGAGAGATGTGTGGTTTTTCAGCCAGCTAAGTAACTATATAAACATCTGCAGAAAAAAATGAGCAATATCACCCTGCTGTGTGTGTGTGTGTGTGTGTGTGTGTGTGTGTGTTTATTTGTGTGTGTATGTATGTATGTATGTAACCCACTTTGACTTTCTGTCTGTTTGTAAGTGATTTATACATTTTTCATGACAAAACAGGGGAAATGACAGAATCTTCAGAATTAACTAGTCCCATGTTTCTTGCAGAATTTCTCATCCTCAGCTTTGTGAACAGTTTGCATGTTTCTTACTAACTTCTTACAATATGTGATATAGTTATACAAGGTTTTACAAGGTGTGCAGCTAATAAAGCACTGGGGATTTTAAAGTCAATATGAAATGAAAAATGCTTTTTTATACCTATTTGCCGTGATGTCTATTTAACAAAACCGTTTCATTGTTTTATACTGATACGGACCTATGTGTCTAAGATAAACTTAAATTGAATAGGTTGTATGCCTCAAAAATACAAAAAAAACTATTTATTTGAATTCTTATATCAAGATGTAATCATGTTTTCTTCCTGTAAAACAAAATGTCATGTGAAAAATGACTTCAACCTTTGCTGTTTCTTCTGGACTTTCAATATCGTACCTCAATAGAAAGACCAAAAATCCCCTCCCAAAAAACAAAATTGAGGCAGCACAGCAAACAACACTGCAAGAGGAGAACTGGAACTAAATGAGATCTAAATGACAAACATATTTGTCCATATTTTGACATCTGTAAGTAGCTGTGGAGGTGACAATGCCTCTTTGTGATAAACAGAATATAAAGGAAGAATTTCTTAAAACAAAACATGCACAGCAGGACACAGGAAAGACTTATTTCTGTGTCTCTGCCACTGTAATATTTTACTGCAAAATAGAAACCAATATATATTACAATGATTACATGTTTGTGGACTGAGAATATTAATTCTGTGCAACCAGATCTACAGAAAAAGTTTATCATGGTCATGAATGACATGCATTGAAATAAGTGTGAGGACAAGAAAAGGTCAAAGTTTTTAGTGTGAATCACATTCAGAAAGAAAACTGTGTGAAGGACATACAGAGAAAGAAACATAATAGAAAAATCAATTCTCACAGTCATGACTGTCGGGTTCAATTTGTTCAGTAAATAGAAAAAATTCATTCACCTTTATCGGGTCCTGAATATCATTTGTGTCTGATTTAATGTGTAAAACTATCACACTCCTGGCAAACATTTTCTTCATTTCCATCATGGCCACATGTGGGTGCACAGGGCTCAACAGTAATGTTTTTTTTTTTGTTATAATTTATTGCAGAAATCTAATTGCCCAAAATCAGTTTTACTTATTCTTGTCCAAATTGTTTTATTTATTTATAGCAAGTTAAATGTCATTAAATGTCCATCCCAATTTTTCAAAGTCTGAGGTGACATCTCAAAATATCTCATTTTGTCAGTCCAAAATCCAAAGATAATCAATTTAATACAATAATTAATGAAGAAAAGTGGGAAAGCTCCATATCTGAGAGGCTGAAAACAGCATTTTTGTTTGAAAAATTACTTTAGCAATTATCGTTAATTATAGTTAAATAGTTTATGTCTTTTTTTTTTTAACACTTTTCTGGTCAGGCAAGTGAGTTGCCAGATTTACTAGCCTGACATGGCATTTTACTTCCCTGGCCTGCAGACAATCCTTATTTTTGAGCCCTGAATGGTCTGAAGATTTAGGTCAAATAACAGTTTTTCCTCCAACCTGCTCTCATGTAGAATAACAGAGCAGAACATCCTGAGCTGCTTCCCCTTGAAGCTTGAAAGATATGACATGCACGCATGGTTGAAATAGGTGTGAATTGATGCACACCCGTTCACCCTTCAAACTATTAATAGAGCCTGCTTGAATACTACTTCCTGTCTCGCTGCAGCTAATGATAATAAAATAAATGGTCCATCTGTGTGTGTGTGTTGCAGGTGGGGAAGGAGACAGTTCAAACCACAGAGGACCAGGTGATGAAGCGAGACATGCCTCCTGCGTTCATTAAGTAAGTCTGTCTCTGTCTCTCTGTCCTGCTCCCACCCACAGTCACACACAGAAATACCCAGAAACAAAGTTATGGAAATGATCCATTTTATCTCAGCAGACAGAGAACTTGTTAAAAAGAGGATTCCAGCCGATTTAATGTCAGGAAATGTGGCTGCGTTCCCAGCTGCAACAAAGAGCTACTTCTGAGGCCAAGCGCGGGTGACTGTCCAGCGTCCAGCCCTCTGAGAGCCTGTTTGTTGTTTTCCAGCTTGCTTCCAAAGAGCTGACTTGAACTGCCGGCTGAGAGCTGCTCCTCAGCAGTCGTGGGACTTAGACATCAGGCTGTTTGTTTGCCTGTATGTGTTGCATTTGTCTGTATGTTCATGCTTTTACGGTGCATCTGATATAATCCATCTTCAGTTTATCTCCCTGATTTGCTTTCCTTTTCAATTTTCCAATTAGTTTTAAGAAACAGGTCCAGACCTCCAGCAGGTCCACACACACTGCTCCCTCAGGCCCACTTGCACATACACGGATCATTACACCATAAATCTCACTCACGGGGCTTAGGAGGGGGGCGTGTGGGAATGTGAACCAGCCTAAATATAGATGAACCAGCAGCCATTGATACCCTGACCAATGGGGGTCATAAAGAGGAGGGACTTGGCTTTATTCAAGTGCTCTTGAAGTCTACCACCTTCTTCAGGTTAAACTAAACATTCATCTCAAAGGAACGGGCACGAAAGCCCCAAAACTTTGATCATTCTGCAGTGCAGCATTGGTAATGAGCCATGTTGGGCAAGTTACTCAGGAAGAGTAATAAGTTACTAAGAGGGGCAGTCTCACCAGAGAGAGAGGCTGTGTGCACCTTTACGCACATGGAAACAGCAGCATGAATTTTATAACTACTAATAGATGACCACCGCCATTCTACACAATGATTGCGATTCCACCAGAAGCGCCACAGCGAGTCCCAGAAGCGGCTCTCTGCTCTGCTCCACTTTAAATACGCGCCGAGTCTATTTTTGATGGATGCCACGTCGCTCTGCACAGAGCTGATCAGGCAGGCAGGAAGTCAGATACAGGAAAAGCATAGATAATCCAGTCAGTTTTCAAAATAAAACACCCAGTGCAAACTTTCAATCATAAGAACAGACAAAAAAGAAACGGTTTAATTATGTAGCTTAGTAGTTAGGTTAGTTAGGTTAGTTAGTTAGCTAGTAGTTGAGACATCAACAGCGTGCCCAATGGAATCAACAGGTAAACGTCCCACATATTTGCTGCAGTGAAATTACTGCATGCAAACAAACTGAAAGCAGCCTCTCTGATTATTAAATTAAATTGCTAAAGAAAACACTCATACATCAATACAACACACAATAAAGAAATTCTTTACCTTCCTCCTCCAGTCTTTTCCTCCCTGCTCAGCCTCATTTAAAAGGTAGTATAGCCTATGGAGACGGGTCTCTAAATTGGAGAAATTTATATGTTCTGGTGTGTGGTGGGGGGGTGATTTATGCAGACAGGTGGATTCAGATGAACTCAGATGAACTTTGTCATCACCAGGACAAATAACAAGTTGCATAACACAGTAACACAGGATTACTTGGATTAGTAACTGTAATATACTTCCTGTCTTGAAAACTGTAATTCCTAGTAATGTGTTATTGCCCAACACTGGTAATAAGAAATTTGCAGGTTTTGCTGTATTAAAGGTCACATTATTTCAAACACAACAAACTCTCAATCTCAGATTTAATTACATTACTGGAAAGCTTTATTATTCTTTATATGGAAGAGACAACCTTCCAAATGCAGAATTAAACAGAAAAATATCTTTGATTTATATGTTTCTCTTCACACACTTGTACATGCCCTTTTTAGCCTTGTAACCTTCTGTCAGCTGTCTTGAATGGCCGATAGATACTGATCTGTTGATTTACAAGGTGATAAATGCCTGTTATTGGTTAAATGTATGCTGGTTTTTATCCTGACTGCTCTTCTTAAGCTGACTGTGTTTTTTCAGGGTGGAGAACTCGAGCTCTAAACTCGTCCAGGCGTCTCAGATGCTAAAAGCAGATCCATACTCTGTTCCTGCTCGAGATTACCTGATCGATGGATCCAGAGGGATCCTGTCTGGAACCTCCGACCTGCTCCTCACCTTTGATGAGGCCGAGGTGTGTGTGTGTATGTGTGTGTGTGTGTGTGTGTGTGTGTGTGTTTGTGTATGCCTTCTTATATTCATGTGTGTGTCCTGAGAGGCACTCTTACTTCAGAGGTGTGGTATCTTTCAGGGAAATAAAGCTTTATATAGCTGTACAGAGGAAGGAGGAACTCAGCTTAGAGCCAGTCTGTAATGGAGTCTCAAATGCAGCCAGATCTAATCACTGAGATCAAATGACTTCCCTCTGTCATAACTCAGGATGTGTGTGTGGCTGGCTCTGTGTGTATGTGGGTTATGGTATTTTACCAGTGTGTGTGTCTGTGTGTGTTGAATGTTTGATGGCAGCTCAATAAGTGGAGTCACATTGGGCACGTGATAATGCTCACCACGTCTCATCACTAGCCTCATTTTTGAAAGAACAACTTCTCACAGTCACAAGATGTACATCACAAGACTGTACACACACACACACACACACACACACACACTCACACAAAGACACCACACAAACGGCGGGGTAACTTTAACGCTGTCTAAAAAAGCTCATCCACAAACCGAATGTTGAACTCATAGTAGAGGAGTTTGTCTCTAATCATCATCAGCCTTTATTTTATCTCTTTGTACATGATCTCATGTGCTTGTGATAATGTCTGTGTTGTGTCCCAGGTGCGTAAGATAATTCGTGTGTGTAAAGGTATCCTAGAGTATCTGACAGTAGCTGAGGTGGTGGAGACCATGGAGGACCTCATCACTTACACCAAGAACCTGGGACCAGGTCAGCAGGAGCTTTCTTTTTTTTTTTTTTTAACACAAACTGAGAACTACAGTCTCATTACTGTTGAAGAGCCCCCATCCAAGATCTATTTGAGCATCACAGGGATTCTCAAATTGATTTTATAGGCATTTATGCCTTTGTTTAAATAGCAGAGATGGGCACAAATACATCAAAGTATCTTGTTACAAATTACAAATACTTGCTTGTCAAATATACTTAAAATAAAATACAAAATACAGGCATTAAGAATGTATTTATTAAAATACAAGCATTTTGTAATTTGAAAATATGAAAATACACTGTCAAATTTATGACAAGGCAAATTTCATTTGTATAGCCTAATATCACAAATCACAAATTACCTCAGGGGACTTTACAATCTGTTCATTGTGAGACAACCAGTGTCCTGGAGACCCTCGAATGAGAAAGGAAAAATTCCCCCCCAAAAACATTTTAACAGTGAAAGAAAAATGGAAGAAACCTCAGGGAGAGCCATTCAGGAAGGATGGACAGATGAGTAGTATGTGTTGTTTGTGTAGAACAGAAAAGCAAAATCTCAAAATCATTAAATACAGACTTTGATGACAGAGTTTTTGATACATATTATTATGTGAACAATGTAAAGAGGGTGAAATGGGTCCAGGAGGACACTGAACAACTTAAGGTGTTGCCTACTGGACGTGGGCCACACAGGTAATTATGACATTTTAGGCATTTAGTAGCCTCAATGTGGGTCTGACAGGAGCTGTGTTCAGTCCTGGTCTGACTGTGTTCCCTGGGAGGCTGCTGAGTCTATCAGCTAATGACAGTTACAGTTAGTAGCTGTAGTTAGCAGTTACTCTGCCTATATGCTGCCCCCAGGTTGGTTTAGAGTATAAATCTGACAGATGGCCAATTCTTACATATTGCACTGTTCAGTTTTTTTTCCCACAGTTTAAACCTGGGATTATTTGAGAATAAAATGACGTAATAAGTAATGTATTTGCTCAGTAGGTAGAGCATATGACCCATCTACAAGCTGCCCTGTCCATTAAGACTAAAAGCCCCTGAAAATAATCAGCAACAACAAATAAATTGGATATAATTGGATACGCCAAACACTCCCTCTTTCCAGCTTATAAATTGTGAGAAGTTGCAACTTTTCTTTATTTTATTTGAATCTGAATTTGGATCTTTTGGTTTGAGACTGTTAGTCAGGCAAAACAAGCAATTTGAAGATGTCACCTTGGACAAGAAAGACATTTTTCACAATTTTCTGGCCATTTATAGACCAAATGATAAATCATTCAATCAATCAGCATTTAATGATCAGCACATTAACGGATAATGAAAATAATATATGCAGACGTTTTATACTGGGGTTTGATCATTTCTGTTTAGACCAAAAGCTTTGCCACAAATGAATCACAGTATTTGCCGTTGGTGCTGGTGTTTTATGAGGGCCACCACTAAAATATGAACCGTGCACTCAACCTTTGTTTTAGACTGTTCTCTGGGTTAAAACATCCATCTGCCATGATGAAAAAGTAAATGAACCGACTGCCGTGATTAAGGATCAGAGTCTTTTCACTGGCAGAAGAGCAGCACCATAAACAGGCTATTTATCATCGGAGGTAAAAGGTCAATTGTGTTGTCGGTGCGTGGTGGCATAATGAGCTGGAGGAAATCTGATGCCAGGGTTTTCTCACACTTGACTGATGCTGTCATTGAATGAGATCGGTCATTCATGAAGTAATGATCTGTTTGGATGTGCTGGAACTACTCAGTTGGTGAAAACACTGGAGGACGCCCTCAGCCTCTGATTGTTGGAGCCTAGTTAAAACTGTGATGCTAACGCCAAACCCAAGGTCACTGCTGTTTGCTACCTGCTGGTTTGTTTGGTTTTGCCTCTGCTTTCACAGCACAGTAAATTCTCCATATTTTTCTTTGTTTTCCTCAGGGATGACCAAGATGTCAAAGATGATTGAGGAAAGGCAGCAAGAGCTGACGCACCAAGAACACAGACAGATGCTAATCAGCTCCATGAACACTGTCAAAGAGCTGCTGCCTGTTCTTATATCAGGTGTGTATGGGTGACTGTGTGTGTGTGTGTGTGTGTGTGTGTGTGGGCAAATGACAGTGCAGGTCACCGAGCATCCAATAGTTGTTATAGCAACGCTGATAATTACAGTCATTAGTTGCTGGGGATGTCTGACTGACTTTAACACACATCGCCCACTAGCTGCTCTCTCTCATACTGTATCTTGCACCAGCAATGAAGAGAAACACTGACACTGATTTTGATTCAAATATACATGTTAAATGTGGATGTAACATCAAAAAAGTTCAGATCAAGTTTGATCTTGTGCAATCACTAACATTTTGCAACTTAAAGTTGCTACAGAGTGCTGCTGAGGAGTCCTGCAACCTGAAAAAGAGTTAGCACATCAGCACTAGCGGTTCCCTCATCTCAAAGTCAATGGATTTTTTGAACAAGGTTTTGGTTAGATGTCTGAAATAAGATCTGTGGTTACCACAAGCTTAAGAGATTTTCACGCTTCGCTCCTAAGAAAGATGGCTGCTAACAAGCGGCTAAATGACACTACAGAGGTTTTCGCAAACATTAAACTTCAGATAGTGGTGGTGAAGTCATGCAGCCGTGGTGTAGTTTGTTTATAGCCTTTCACCTGTATATAAGCACAGCTGCGAGAAAATATTTTCATTTTGGGTCTTTGCCAGAGGTTTTTTTAATACTACTGTACTAGGGGGGCACCAAAGTGAGGGATTTTCAAATGAATAGTTGATTCAATGAGCAATTTAATCTTTTATGTTCTAGGCCGGGACCGAAAAATGTAGCATGAATTCATGTCACTTGTATCCATTATCAAGGGATATGATAGGCTGTTATATGAGCCAGGCCATATTTGTTATGTGCTTTCATGGTGGTTTGCATTTAATGCATTTAAATGAACATTTTATTGAACAATTTTCTTATTGCTATTGACGAAGTGTCTGTTGACGAAATATATCATCATTGTTTTATTGCCCAGGTCTGGTTGAATCTGCGCTCCTGTAATCATCAATACTCATATTTCTGTCCTCAGCTATAAAGATTTTTGTGGCAACCAAGAGCAGCCGAGGCGCCGGCGTTGAGGAGGCAGAGAGGAACAGAAGGTTTACCTTTGAAAAGATTAGCGCTGAAATCAACGAGATCATACGAGTCTTACAGCTCACCACCTGGGATGAGGACGCCTGGGCCAATAAGGTACGACCTGTGCTGCACATCTGAAGTCCCATTTTCTTCATTTTATGCCCCGAACCCCCCAAAAACAACTTGACAACTCAGATAATCACTTTTGCTTTGGAGTGCCTGTTTGCACACACATACCGTAGCCTCACACTCTATCCACACATCCCTCTGTGCTGCAGAGAGCATCTCCAAAAAAATTCACTCTTTACTTTCTGTCTCCGCTTTTCTTTTTGCTCGGTAGTATAACTCCTGGTTTTTCTTTTTCTTTTCTTTCTTTACCTTCCTCCTCCATTCTTTTCCTCCCTGTAGAAGGTAAGCCTGTTTCTCTCCCCCTCTGCAGTTTCCAGCATGCAAGTGTGTGTGTATGTGTGTGTGTGTGTGTGTGTGTGTGTGTGTGTGTGTGTGTGTGTGTGTGTGTGTGAAAGAGAGAAGGAAATATGTCTTCATGCTTACATATGTATCTGTCATGCTGGTATTTAACAGTAAGTGTGTCATGTGTTTAAGTCCACTGACCGTTAGCTGATGTGATGATGTTCAGTACACATACTTCATCACTATATTGTTATATGTGCATCTGTTTGTCTCCAGATGTCCATTTGAGCCAAATGGCTTGAAACAGATGACAGTTATTTAAGTTTTTCCAAGCTAAATAACTTACAACCCCAATACCCCCAAAAATTGAAATGCTGTGTAAAACATGAATAAAGATAATGCAATGATTTTTTTTAAACATGAATAAACCTGCTAGAAATAGGAAATGGACCCTTTTCTCATTTTCAGTAGACCCGTTTGTTTTTTATTTTTTCAGATGTGCGCCAAGACTCACGGAGAATGTGTTTTCTTAATTGTGCGTTCAGCTCTTAGTGCTTTTGTAGCTTTCACATGAATCTCTGTGGTTTGAGATAGTTTCTCTCCCATGTTTCTGTTTGTACTTCCAGATGTGTTCTTGTGTCATGGCCGCTTTCAGCTGCACAGTTACTGCTGATGAAAACACAACATTTCCTGAATTTTCTGCTTCATAATAAAAGCTGTTGGATAAGAAATATAACAAGGACTTTTATTATGAAGAATGTATAGGGAGTAAAATGTTTATACATCGTTCAGCTGCATGACTAAATACGAGCGCTGTGGTCGTCAGACACTTTTCCACTTTGTGTCAGTCCATCTCAGATGAGCTCAGGTCCAGAGAAGTCTGCAGTGTTTCTGGATGTCTTAAGTCTTAAGTCTTAAGTCGTTTGTTGCCTCTGTCCAAACTTATTTGAAATGTGTCGCAAGCATCAAATTGAGAATCAGTGAATATTTAGAAATAATAATAACATTTAGGAGTTTGAAAATTAAATATCTTGTCTTTGTACTGTTCTCAAGTGAATAGAGGTCAAAAAGGTTTTGACAATCATTGCATTCCATTTTTGTCAGCGTTTTACACAGTGTACCAACTTTTCTAGAATTGGGGTTATATTTTTTAACAATAATTGCTTCAGAAATTCAATCCATCTTCAATCGTGGTATTTTCCTTCTCGTTTTGCAAATGTTCACTGCTTGATAGAGCCGTCAGGAGCACAATAAGGTGCTGTTTTAGGCAGATTATAGTCTCTTGGAAATGTTTTGGGCACATCAGTTAGAGACTGTGCCATGAGATCATTTAGTGGTAAAGTTCAGATCTGTTTCACCAGTCTAACCTGTAACCCTGCATGTTTCTCTGCACACAGCTACCTCAGACAATGATCTGTCTGTTTGTGTTTGTTTGTGTGTGTTTGCTGTGGACATACTCTGTGTATAAGCTGTGATAAGCTCTTACCGTCAGTGTGTGGGGGAACCGCTGGCACACGATGACTGTCCTCCTCTCAGGTCATGAATTATAGAAATAAGCTGGTCGGTGTCCAGACACATCCATAATAGATGAGCTGTATTGAACGGTTCCACTTAGGCAGTTCATTCTCCTCTGAGCTGGAAAAAGGCTTTTTGTTTTTTTTCCACCTGTTATAAAGCAGTGAAAGAGTTTGTGGCTTTTTAAATATGAGATCATTATCCTCCCTTAGATGTCTCATTTCCCCTTTATCATCAGTGATTATCTTTAAACAACACATAAGTTAATCAGTTGAGTGATTCAGAATTTCTGAAACCTGTTCCCACTTTATACAGCTTAAATGCTTGTTTTGTTACTAATGACTTAATTCAAGGTAATTAACTTTATTACCGTTTTACAGATTGATAATAAACATTGATAAAAGTAACTTCTGAGTCGCTGGGTTAAACTGCACTCAGTTAAAGGGATTGTTCAGATTGAAGTGGGCTGGTATGAGGTACTTACTGATAGTCACTGTATCAGCTACAGAAGATGCTTCTGACAGGAAACCACTGTTATTTAAGCCAAATATCACTCGCTCCGAACCAACCAAACATCACAGGCGAAATCAGTCAGTCTGCCGCTGCCTCCATCTGTTACTTTCTTGGTGTTATTGTGAGACTTTGATGTTTTTAAAGGTTTGTTCAGATTCATTAACAGAAACAAAAAAGTCTGGTTGCTTTGCTCTGATATTTGGTGTATTTAATGGTGACTCCCTGTCAGAAAAAATCTGACAGCACTGAAACTGATATTAACATTTTAGGCGGATCTTTTTTAAGTGACTAAAATAGCTTTTGTTGCTGAACCTGTCTGCTGCAGTTCATTGTTTAACTTCTGTTCTGGTGCCCCTCTTTCTTCTCAAAACTGTGGGCGTGTTGACCGCAATCTCCTAAGTACCTCGTGGAACCCCACTTCTAAGAACTAATCCCCAACAAAAGCACTATTTATTCCTATTTGAGGAGTGTTTGCTAAAAATTAGAGTACCCAGCTGTTTTAGAAAATTAGGCAGCATTTTTTGTGAACCTTCAGCCTGTATTTATGAGCCACTGTTAATGAGTTACAACTTTGGGAGGAACAAATGGGCTTAAGGCTGAGTGCCACAGGCAACATAGAGTCTGAAATGATGAAAAAAAACAGACTAAAGCATCGTTATGGGTATTTTTATTGACTTTATCCACAATAAGAAAAATAATGCCACCCTTTCCTTTTAGTGTGGGCTCACAACACTTTAGAGCAGTAAATTAGTTACTAAAAAACACAAAAGTCCTTCCTGACAGCTCTTTATTTGTAGCATGCCAGTGATTTCCAAAGTGTGAGCTGTGGCCTCCTGGTGGGCCTTGGAGGTACTGCAGGTGGGCCATGAGAGCGCTTTGAAAACAAATAAAGTTTTAATTTTCAGCTCTGTAATTAAGTTTGAAATTACCATAAAAAATCATGATTAATTTTAAAATGTAAGCAGAACTAATAAAACAAAGCTGTGCGATTTAAATTGTGTGTTATTCATCATTTATCTGACTATTTTAACAGGTGTTACACTATATTTGGTGACCTGTCACACTGACACCAGAATGATACTTATATCTTGTAATCATTGGCAGGGGCCAGGCAAAATGGAGCAGTTTGGGTAGGCCGGAGAAGATTTGCAAATTTCAAATTGGGCCGCAGTATTGTTATAAGTTTGGGATTGGCTGCTGTTTGCCATAATCCTAAATCCGTGCACCCGCTGATGTTCTGACAAATCTATACACATGCTGTGTTTTCTCTTCACCTCAGGATATGGAGGCTTTGAAGAGATCTCTGGCTTTGATTGAGTCAAAGATGTTACAAGCTAAAAGCTGGCTCAAAGATCCCCATGGACAACCAGGTAACTGTGTTTTTCTGCTCTCTGCTGAAACTCTCAAAGAAGTTTTGAAATCTTATTTCACAAAGTGGTCCTGTGGTGTGTCGTTGTCGTCCCCAGGAGACCCCGGTGAGGTTGCCCTGCGTGTGATACTGGATGAAGCTGGTAAGGTGGGAGAGCTGTGTGCTGGGAAGGAGAGGAAAGATATCCTGGCGACCACTAAGGCTCTGGGACAAATGACTGACCAGATCACAGATCTACGAGCCAGGTAGTGTGTTTGTGTGAGAGAATTTGTCTCACTCCTTATGTTCATGTTCATGTGTTTGGTCAACTTGTGTTTTTCTTTCTGGACAGAGGCCAGGGCCCGACCCCGGGGTGTGTGCAGCGTGCAGGCCAGTGCTCACAAGGCTTAGATTTGTTATTTGGCAAAGTGGACGGTGCTGCTCGCAGACTGGAGGCTCTAATCAATGCCAAGCAGGCCATTGCCAGAAGGCTGGATGCTGCACAGGTCAGATAAAACAACAACAACACAATAATCCATGTTAACCCTCTTCCCCAGTGAATGACACCTCCTATCTGCATTATATTTATCCTATTTCTGTCTATTTTGTTCTGTTTCATTACCAAGCAAATGGTATCTAATTTTCAGTGACTGATTTAAAGCTAATGTGGAAAGCAACAGCTAAACGCCTCTTTAACAGGTCAACATTTACGGTTGACCTATGTTGCAACCAAATTGCTGTCACAAAAACTGAGCAAAACCCATATTTGCCTGTTAATCATTATTCCATGATTGAAAAGAGTGTCGAATGGTGATTATTTCCACTGAGTGGAAATGTTGTAAAACTATATTGTTGCCTGGAAGCTGAGAAAAAAACAAGTTGATTTCAAGTGACACTCGAAGTTGAAGTAAGAATAAAATCTTATTAT
Source organism: Lutjanus erythropterus (assembly GCF_056507025.1). Classification (NCBI taxonomy): domain Eukaryota; kingdom Metazoa; phylum Chordata; class Actinopteri; order Lutjaniformes; family Lutjanidae; genus Lutjanus; species Lutjanus erythropterus. Next base: position 4,435,258 of record NC_139330.1, read on the forward strand.
ATTTCATGTTCTAGACCCCCTAACAAATTATGTTTTTATTGAGTGGATGAAATGTTATCTGGTGTGGTTGAGTGTTTGTTTAGTGACCCCCCCCCCCCCCCCCCCCCACACACACACACATTGTACGGATTTATTTTGCTTATTTCATCAGATGAGAACTAAACCATATATGTGCTCTTCTTTAGGCCTGGCTGGCTGATCCTAATGGCGGTCCAGAGGGGGAGGAGAATATCAGAGCGCTTCTAGCAGAGGCCAAACGCATCGCCGATCTATGCGAAGACCCCAAAGAGAGGGATGACATCCTGCGCTCCATCAGTGAGATCGCAGGCCTCACCGCCAGACTTGTGGAGCTACGCAGACAGTACGCTTTCCTTCCCCTGTCACATGCATGACTAGCAATGCTTTGTGAACGCTCTATGTAATTCTTAGACCTTCTTTTTTAGGATCAAACTGCAACCTCATGCCACCAATAGCTGGCACATTTTACCTGCCTGGAAAATATGTTGTTGCCTGTCAACCCTGGGCATCAGTCCTACGATAAGGTTTCTGTTTGAATCTGGTGTGATGGGGTCATGGTATTTATGTGGAGGGTCAGTAACTGTGTGAGGATAGTAGGGCGCAAGGAAAATACCACTTGATTCAAGGTTCATGCCACTGAATTTGATGGAGCGTTCGCCCCATGTGCTGAGGCTGTGGGTCCTCTGCGGCTTTGCTGCACATCGTTCTGTCCCCATTTCCTGTTAAATCTCCTGCTGTCCTAAAAATTAAAGGCATTAAAGCCCCAAAAATATATAAAAAAAGCTCATCCTCAATAATAATATTATTGCAATTATACAAAAGTTACCAACAAAATAAAAGATATAATCAAAATGTTTTCATATTTTGGGACAACTTGCTCTCAAAATAGTCATACTCAGTCAAACTCCTATGTAATGAAACCTAGTTTACTAGTCCAGCAAGCAGGCCGACTCTTAGTAACAACTAGCAACAGAGATGTTTTCTAGTCCTTGTTGAGTCAGCGGCAGCCAACTTGACCAAAGGTTAATGCTTACACGAGATCATGGGGTTTCCCGAACCGAATAACCAAACATATAAACACAAAACTGCATTGCAAGCTCCGTCCTCTTGTAACTAAGATATCTGCTGGGAAAAAAAACAAAACATTTTTTTTCATGGACAGATTTAGCTACTACATCTGCAAACTTCACATGTATTTTCATTTTTTTAATTTCAGAGTTTCTGTATCATCTGAACATTTCCAGTAACTCCAGATCTTTGAAAAGTCCAAAACTCAAAATGTATTCTATATTTGTTGTGGTCTAACCTTTCAAAAACAACAAAACTGTTTACTCTCCTGTTTGTTGCACACAAGCTACCTGTATTAAAGGGGCAGTGTAGCAGCAAGAGCAGCGTAATTCCATTAATTAAAGAAGGTTTATTTGATTATTCAATAAATGTTAATTAAACAGAAACAAAAACAGTATGAAAGGAGGTCATAGTCTATATAGACCCTCTGTGGTTATTGGTTTATTTTCATGAATAAAAATATTTCAAAATCATCCCCTCTCTGGGTGGAGAAATATTTTAAGTAATGAGAAAGCGTGCTGTCATGCAGATTTAACCACACTCTAAATGTCTAGTTGCCCCATCAGATTGCTTGGTTGGAACTATGTGTTTTATAATTTATATAACAGGGACAACAAAACAAAACAAAGGTGAATAAAGGTGAAGCTTAGACAGGACTGTTCTGTATACAAGAATGTGAAAAGCAGGTGTGTATATAAAAATACATATAAAGATACATTAATACTGTATATATAAGCACCAGTAACCACTATCAGTAAATATTTAAAATAAACATTTCAGATGCAGTCTGATGGCGAGTTTGTCGGGTTTAAAACAGTTAATTTACTAAATGGCACTGTAGTGCAGTGAATCATAGCAGGATGACTCACTGTTAGGAATATATTTTCTGTGCTCCTCTTCCACCGCATGTATTGACCATAAAAGGAAACCAGAGATAATCACAAAAGTCAGTAAAATGACCCAGCTGTTACACAGATCCATACAAAAACTGTGGATCTGAGAAAAAGGTCACTGCGTTAGTAAATAGGAAGATTTTAGGCATTATTATAAATGTACATATCTTGGAAAGATAGTGCTTAAAAGTACTATACATAAACACTGTGTGATCTTATATTTACTGACTGTAGGACCACAAAAATACTTAATATGAATAAATTTTTCATTTCTGGGGGAGTTTCTTCTTATCTGAATCAATAAAGCCCCTTGAAGCAATTTCTAATTTGTCATACTGGACCATATAGTAAATAAACATTTATTTGACTTGGCTTAAAAAGCTACATGTAGAGAGCAGAGATGGGACTGATCCAATCAAATATCAATATCGGGGACGCGATATTGATGAAAGTCAGTCATAGGACATTGGACTCATGTCACCGATCCGCGTTGCAATCTAACTTCCTCAACCCCACATGTTTTCTATTTGTAAATACTACACTGAGCAGCGTGAAATTGAGAGATGAATATTGCTTTTATGAGAAATGGAGGGCCATCTTTCAAAACTATGTGTGAATATCACGAGTCATAACCCTCCAGTGCTCCACAATGGTTGGAAGATACCATCAGAGAAGCTACATTACACAAACTAAACAAGCTTTCTAGATAAACAAAACTGACTGGTTGTACATCGACCTCAACTGACACAGAACCTCTCTACTAGAAAGTCTTAAATATTTCAAACTAATGAAGTGTGTAAATAATATTTTACTCCTATGGCTTATATGTGTCAATTATAATGAAACTCATTATACATTTTCTTGAAGAATTATTGTCCTGGAGCAGACCTTAATCTACATTTATGTCAGTGAAAAACACCAAATACAAACTAGTGATAAATATGTTTTATCTTTATATCCAAAATGAATGTTGACTCAAACAGAGGAAGTGGCATCAGCCTTTGACAGTGGTATTTCCCTTTAAGATGGTGTATAACAGGGGTTTGACTTTAAACATTTGATGGGTTTCAAGAAGAGCTGCAGTGGTTAGTCAACTAATCAATTAGTTGATCAACAGAAAATTAATTGTAAACTATTCTTATGATCGATTGCAGTTTTTCTCAATTGCTAAGACACACATAATGAAAGTGGGAGCCACCTGATCTTCATCAGCACCTTCTTAGCCCAGCGGAAGTCATGTCTTGATCCCCTGTTTATAAGCATGGATCAAGGAGGCCAAGGGCACATAAGGAGAGTAAGAGGCCATGGCAGAAGGAGCCCGAAAAAGAGGAGCTCATGTTTAAAAGGATGACCCCACTGTTGCAGCCCAGCCAAAAAGAATAACAAAACATAACAGGTGGATTTTACAAACAAATGTCTCATTTTGGCCTGAAACCTTCAGTTTAGGCCTGTATGTGAACTGTTTTTAAAATGTTACTTCTAAATGGACAAATGTGTTTGAGCAAATGAGAAAAACTGTAATTGTTTCAGTCATTTTTCAAGCAAAAATGTCAAACATTTGCTGGTTCCAGCTTCTTAAATGTGAGGATTTGTTGTTCTTTTTTGTCATGAATGAGTGTAAATGAAGAGTCTTTGGTTTTTGGATTGTTGTTTGGTCAAAAGACGGAATTGAAAGATGTTGTTTGGGTCTCTTGGAAATTGTGATGGACATTTTTCACAAATTTTTTACAATTATAGACTGAGAGATAAATCATGTAAATAACTGGCAGATTAATCGATAATGAAAATAATTGTTAGTTGCAGTCCTAGTTTCAAATCTGCAGTACATGGCTTTTCCACCTTGTTTCCTCCTTAAATCATCCTTCTGTCTGTCACTGTCTCAGGGGTAAAGGTGATAGCCCAGAGGCCCGTGCATTGGCGAAACAGATTGGGGCGGCGCTGCTGACCCTGCAGTCCAAAACCAACCGGGCCGTGGCGAACATGAGACCAGCCAAACCCGCCGTCACCTTGGAGGGCAAGATGGAGCAGGCCCTCCGCTGGGTGAACAACCCCGGAGTGGACGACAGAGGAGTAGGTGAGAAAGGGGTTGGATGACGGCTCCGGGGACGGATGATGTAGTAGTTTGGTTCAAAAATAAATGCTCTGACCTTCCATGCTTTTTGTGTGGGAGCTGGAGAGTGTGTGAAAGTGGTTGTGGCGGCACCTGGGACTCGAGCCGGCAGTTATGGGATCCTGAAAGATGTGAGGTGTTTGTGGCCCGCTGAGAGCCTGAAAGTGTCTCATTTCCATTCAACATTCATTCATTCTGAATGAGGCACAGACATGACTGAGCTGGTGACTGATGCCATTTCCTTAAATGCCCACAGTGAGGTAGTTCATGCATGAATCACTGGATGAATAACTCAACTTACTCAGTCAATCAGGGAGCATTGTATTGTTGTAAAGCTTTGTTTGATGCCTGTCGCTGTTTTCCTGATTTGTCATTTTACTGTTTCCTATTTTCTCACATGCTTCCCTTTTGGGAGCAGAGTGTGAAATACTGCAGTGGAACACAGGTACCTGCCCACTATATGTTTCCTTTGAAAATATGATCAAACTCTACAGATATTAATCACATGATGACTTCTGAGAAGGTTTATGAGGTCAGCAACATGTACCACAAAATACAGCATCCTCCTCTCTGTTTTACAAAAAAAGTTATATGAGCCACAGTCATTTGTCACCCTTCGTATTCTTAGTACTTGACAATTTGGAGATGCTCTGTGTCTAAATAAGGACGTGTAACCAAGGTCATTAATGCTGTCTAACTTATCACATATGCAAACTCTGTGAAACACTGAAAATATGAAAATACTCCACGTACCTTCAGTATCTTACTTAAGTAATGGTAGGTATTGTAAGCTAAATATACTTAAAGTATTGAAGTAAAATTACTCATTCTGCAGTAAAGTAGTCAAACAAATACAGTGGAGTAAAAAGTGCAATATTGACCTCTGAGATGTAGTGGAATAGAGGTATAAATTAGCATAAAATGCAACTACTCCAGTAACCTACAAATACCTCAGATTTGTACTTAAAGGGATAATGCACCCCAAAATCAAAAATACATATTTCCCTCTTACGTGTAGTGCTATTTATCAGTATAAATAGTCTGGGGTGAGTTCTTGAGTTTTGGAGATATCAGCCACAGAGATGTCGGCCTTCTCTCCAATATAATGGGACTAAATGGCCTTAGTCCTGTGGTGCTCAAAGCACAAAAAAAAACATTGGAAAAACTCAACACCAGTGTCTCTTTCCAAGATAATTACTAATGATAATCCTGAGACCTTGTGAGCAGTTTCTTTCTTGTGAATTATAGGCACCAACCTTATCACTGCACAAAAGGAAGCATGTGTTTATTCATGGACACGAGGCTTGTAATCATGACAGCACGGGATGTAAACATTAAACAGTCCCTTCAGGATTTTCCAGGGTTTTTTGGAGCCTTAAATTCCTGATTTTGCTTAAGCTTTAGTAACCAAATAAGCGCATCTGGGAGATATTCCACAAAGAGGCAAAATATTTTCTGGAGCTCAAAATCAATTGAAAAGAAAATTGCTCCTACATGTAACTGATCAAACTGTTCAGAACAAGGTCTGTGGATTATCTTGAGTGACTGGGTCATGATACCTGGAAAGAGACACTCCTGTTGAGTATTTTCAAGAGAAGGCAGACATTTCTACAGCTAATATCTCCAAAACAGTCTAGATGAATAAATAGCACTACAGGTAAGAGGAAACATATGTAGTTTTGACTTTAGGATGAACTGTCCCTTTAAAGACCAAGGAGATGTTGGGTATCCAGGTGTGGTGTGAGAATGACTTCTGCCCTGTGTCGCTCTCCAGGTCAGGCAGCAATCAGAGGAATGGTTGGAGAAGGGAAGAGGCTGGCGGGAGGCCTGTTAGGCCCATATCGACAGGATATGATTGGACGCTGCGACCGAACAGAAGCCCTAATGACATCTTTGGCAGACATGGCCGGCAGGGGCGAGGCTGAGGCTCCTCACGCACGAGCTACAGCTGCACAACTGCAGGACAGCCTCAAGGTAGCTCAGCAGTCTCACAAACACACACATTCGTTTATAAATGAATCGAGGTTTAAACTCCACTGACATTACTAACTTATTCTGTGAAGCTTCTCAGACATTATTTTAAATTCTAAGGAAGAAAACAAATTTTCCAAATATTTCAATTATGTCAGGCTCAAAAACAAGACATCTAGAATATTTAACATACTGTATGGCATGCATGCTTGTCTGTTATTTAAAGTATGGGTGCAGAGCTCCACCTAGTGGACAGATACAACAATCTCTGCTTCTACCAGGACCTGAGGAAGCACATGCAGGAGGTGATGACCCAAGAAGTATCTGATGTTTTCAGTGACACTACCACCCCCATCAAACTGCTGGCTGTGGCTGCAACTGCTCCCCCCGATGCCCCCAACAGGGAGGAGGTCAGTAAAGTACAAAAATAAGTGCTGGTTACAAATATGGCTGCAACAATTAATCCCCTCAGACTGGGTTGCATCATCAAAGGTTCATTAAATCCAAGATTTGTTCAATCAGAGTTTAGCAAAACTAGGTTTAAAATGAGAAAAATCAAGATTTAAAATTAAGCAGAGCTCTGTTGCACAATTCAAAACTAATGTCCCGTTTAGTAAGTCCGCGTTTAGTGATGTAAATGTTGTCTAGTCTGTATTCACTAACAAAATGATTGCATACTTGGGTAGCTAATAAGTTTAAAAAGAAAAGTGATGCTGTTTGCTAGCAAGCTAAATAAATAAGCTTGTATTGTTTGATAGTCAGCTAAAAGGTTGTTTTTTTAATGTATGTATGCTAGCAAGCTAAAAAAGACAAAACATTACATTTGCTTACTACTCAAGTCAGAATTTATTTATAAAACCCAATATCACAAATCACATTTTGCATCAGGGGGCTTAACTTGCCAAAATGAAAAAAAAAACTTTTTAAACTAATGTTTAAAGAGAGGTTTAAATATGAGCCTTCTTCATTTTAAGTTTTAAAGTTTGGTGCAGCATAAATGATAAACCTAAACATAAATTGGGGCTAATTATTAATCCTTGTTGATGCAACCTAGCCTAAGCCTCATTTCTCCCAATTCTGCACCATCCAGATGTTGTGTGTCGAAGGATGGAAACATTCTAAAAGATGATGTTCATGTCTATAGTCAGACTACACCAATATTAATGTTTGTTGTAGGTTTTTGAAGAGCGTGCAGGGAACTTCGAGGCCCACGCAGGTCGACTGGGGGCAACTGCAGAGAAGGCTGCTGCCGTGGGAACAGCCAATAAGGGCACAGTAGAGGGTATACATGCTGCTGTGAAACATGCCAGGGAGCTCACACCACAGGTGCTAATGTTTGCTCTACTGCACCTGATTTGCATGATTGCATACATAGATGAAACGTGTAGTGGTCAGAGTCCAGTACACACAGTCTGAGTGTGTCATGTTTGTTCATGTCCAGGTGACCTCTGCTGCTCGGATCCTGTTGAAGAATCCTGGAAATAAAGCAGCATATGAGCACTTTGACACCATGAAGAACCAGTGGATTGACAATGTGGAGAGACTCACTGGTGAGGATTCTTTCTTTTACAGCAGTCTGCAACAAACAGATCTCCCAAAGTACATTAACATACTGTAAATGAGACAGGATTTAGAGATTAATCTGTGTGTGTGTGTGTCCCAGGTCTGGTGGATGAGGCCATTGACACCAAATCTCTGTTAGATGCCTCTGAGGAGGCTATAAAGAAAGACATCGACAAGTGCCGAGTTGCCATGGCGAACGTTCAGCCCCAAATGCTCGTTGCCGGGGCAACCAGCATAGCAAGACGAGCTAATCGGGTCCTGCTGGTGGCTAAGAGGGAAGTGGAGAACTCTGAAGATCCGCGGTTCAGAGACACAGTGAAACATGCGTCAGACATCCTCTCACACACCATCTCACCCATGGTGATGGATGCCAAGGCGGTGGCTGGAAACATACAAGATAAAGGTACAGGAGCACACTGTGCAAACATGTGCTCCAGGGCCCTGCATGACACAGATTTACATTTTGTCTGTTTTTATGCTTCACCCTCTCCTCCACAGCTCTGCAGAAGGCCTATTTGGACTCATGTCTGAGGATCCTGGCTGCAGTGGGAAAAGTTAGAGAAGCCTTCCAACCTCAAGAACCTGACTTCCCTCCTCCACCACCTGACCTCGACCAGCTCCATGTAAGCACATTCAAACACACATACTACTTGTTCTCCAATCTAAGTATCCAATATGCTGTCTCCAACCTACACCTCCTCTTAAATACTAGCAAAACCAAATGCATGGTCTTCAACCAGAACTCCTCACTAGATGGGTCAGAACTCAAATTCGTCAACTTATATCAATACTCAGGGATCTGGCTTGACAGTTTGCTCTCCTTTCATACACACATCAACATGCTGCTCTCTGAAATCAGAGCAACAATTGGTTTACTGTACTGTAACAAAGCATCTTTTACCGACTCTGCAAAGCACACCCTGGTTAAAATGATAATTCTTCCCATCCTGGTCCCTCTGCTCTGCCCGGTCCTGCCCACCCAACATACTCTGCAAAACGATAAACGTGACCTTTTCACTGCAACATGATATTAAGCTACAGCTATTTCAGGGCCTTGATTTGTTGCTTCTTAAATTGTTTAATAGCTTAACAGAATAGGGCTACTAGCACTAACTACGTCTTACTTCTAGACTACAGCGCCTCTGTAGTCTCAGACAGTACAGCCACTAAAAAGAGCACATACTGTAAATTTAAAGAACATAGTGGAGTGGAGTGTCCTGTTGGTTCAATCATAACTTGTAGTTCTGGAACCTTTCTGAGAATAGTATATGGGTATTGTGCAGGGCAGGTCTATAATACATAACATATTAACATTTGACCCAATAAAAATAACCATAGATTAGCAATTGTATTTTATATTTGGTATTTGAACAAAAAGAAGAATGCACATTTGAAGAAATGCATGATAATTAATGTTTATGTTAATGTTAATTGTTAATTGTTAATTTAAACATCAGGTTAATAGATGTTTCCTAGTATTAGTTTATAAATTCTACAGAAATGTTTAGATAATGCATTATGTTACATTTTAGTTGACTAAATCTACAGTAGATTTAGTCAACTAAAATCTCAGCTCAGATATTTTTGTTCTTATCTGAATATCTACCCCTCAAAGCTCAAACGCACTAAAAGCAATAATTAATAAATGATTCTCATATGGTGCAATGCAGGCATCAGATGAATGCCAACAGGACAGAACCAGCAGTATTTTGGGAAAATGTCGCTATTTATATGTATTTATTTATTTGTTTGTTATCATTATTATCCTCTGTCTCTGCTGCGTTTTTCCTCTCCCGCACATTTGCTATGATAAATTAGAATTGAGTAACTGAGTACATTTGCAAGTATACAAATAGGATTTGTAAGTAAACGTCATGATCAAAAAACATTTATATAACATCAACACATCTGTCTATACTCACACACACCCTTTCACCCTTCCTCGCTGTCTGCTGCAGGTCTGTACACTTTTTTTAAGCTGGTTTTAGGCGGTGCTGCATCACATGTTTTTACTGCATTTGGACCTTCACATCTCCCTTTGTTGTTGAATCTTTCATATCTATATTTAGCATATGTGTGTCTGTGTGGTTTTTTTCTCCAGGTAAGTGATGAGCAGGCGCCACCCAAACCCCCCTTGCCAGAGGGCGAGGTGCCTCCGCCTCGGCCCCCTCCTCCGGAGGAGAAGGATGAGGAGTTCCCAGAGCAGAAGGCTGGAGAGGTGCTCAGTGAGCCCATGATGGTGGCCGCCAGGCAGCTGCACGATGAGGCACGCAAGTGGTCCAGCAAGGTCAGCTCACACAAACACACACAGAGAGACACACACTTTACATATTCACACTATCAAATGTGTAAAATTTCAAAATCAGTACCACACATACAGTTCTGAGCAAAATAAACTATCTGGTTAGTCATTATTAGTGGCTGAAGCATATGTCTGAAGTGATCTCAAAATGTTAGTTTTTCTCTGTTGACCATCGTACCTTTGTCCAGTAATGAAGCACCTTCACATATTCTGTGATTATCCTGAAAAAAAAGTTTGTCAGAAAATCACGATCAAAATCATGTTGATGCTGAAATGTGGAGATCAATGGCTCGATTCCAATTTCAGAGGAAAAATGGAAACTGTCATCTGTTCAAGGTGTCTGCATGTAAGGCTGTTAATGGCTTGCACATACACTCTTACAGGTGTGATGTAAATACAAGAAAAAGAGTCATCTGTGGAGAGACAATCCAGCTTCTCATCTAAATTAAAAGTGAAGGACAAGTGCACTATATCTGTAGTACAGTTTGTACAGGTGGGGGACTCGAGTCACATGATCTGACTTAAGTCAGACTTAAATCAAAACTTTGAGTACTTAAGACTTGCCTGACTAACACAGATAATGATCTGACTTAGACTTCAGACAGAGGACATGATAGGACTTCACTTTTTTAAAATGAAATATTTGCTTTTTTTAGATTTTGAGAAGCTTTTTAATTATGATTTAATGATTTCTATTGTGATGCATGCAAACCGCACAGTCTACTAGGACACGACAGACCAGCAGCTATCAGCAGGGGAGCTAGTCAAAAAAATAATAATTTAGATTCAAGGATTATGTCGCATCCTTCGCTCCTGCAGAGCTCCTGCAGCCTGCATGTCTCTACCGTGTCTGAGGAGGGGAGGGTGAAGGGAAACAACTCGTTTCAACCATAAATCGTATATTAAACAGGATTACAATATATTTAATATACAGTCTACGGCTCCAAGTTGCTTTGGACTATAGTGCTCATTTTTGCATGTGCAATGTCTCCTTTAATGTTAAAAATACAACTCAACTTTCATGACCGCTACCAAATTTAAATGTGGAAACTGGGGGTAGACAATCAGAATTTCATGCAACTTGATTTGTGACTTGCTTGACTTGTAGCAGGGACTTGTGGGCCTTATTTGAGACTTGAATTTTAAGACTTGCTTGTAACATGAACATGTGTGATTTATTCCTACCTCTGAGCATTTGTATTCTTTACACTCTTATCCTTACTGGTGTTTATGTTCTGTATGTGTGTGTCCAAGTGTCTCTGTGTGGAGGAACTGATAATGGGAACATTTATTCTGTGTAAATAACCACTGGTTATCCAGGGAAAATGCCCTCTCACTTTCTTAGTGAAGCCCACAACTGCTCTCTCCTCTGTAGCTCTCATGGCAGGTTTTCCACACTTGTTTAATGATCTGTGCATCAGAGGTGTCTCTGGAAACCAGGCACTCAGTATCTCTTGTAATGGCCATGGAGCACACGTAGTTTCCCTGCACACACTGCTGAATACACTATAAGGATGACAACCACTGGTTTTGGTTATAGTTAGACCTTCTTTGATTGTGCAAATGCTTCACAAACTGCCACAGCCACTGCCAGAGTCAGAGTAAGGCCCGTCATCCACCTGCTACCTGCCCAAACCAGCTCATCTTTCCTCTTTTTTTCCCCATCTTTGCTTGCGTGTGCAGTTCCACTTCCCCTCTCCCTGCTTCTTCACAGTGCTTGTATTCACTCCTCCTCCTTCCTGTAAATCTCCTGTCCTCTGTTCTTCCATCCAGTGCCTCTCATACTGTACTAAATGCCTCCTTTTCCCATGCTTCCTTCCCTCCTGCCATCCCTGGCTTCCCCCCTTCTTCTCCACATTCCTCCTTTTTTCCTCCTCCTGTCCCTTTTGCCTCCCTTCCTACTCCTCCAACCACCACCAACAATCCCTCCCCACCCCTGCCCCACCCAGCCTGAGGATGAGGAGGCAGTAGAGGAGAGGGAGGTAGATGATGAAGATGAGTTTACTGATGGTGAGGATGACTATGAGCCAGAACTGCTGATGATGCCCTCCAACCAGCCTGTCAATCAACCCATTCTGGCAGCTGCCCAGTCTCTCCACCAGGAGGCGCGCAAGTGGTCCAGCAAGGTCTGCACACGTACATGCACATGAGCGCACACACAACCAGACGAGGGTCAAGAAGTATGTGGGTCAAGCTTTAACAGCACACTAATAAGATGTTACAAGCCTTACTTTGTATCAAATTTGACAAAACAAGGAATAATATGTCCTTTATATGAACAATAATATCAGAGTCCGAGTCACTTTATTTGCCATTTGCAATAGGTACTACACTGGAAATGGGAGTGCAAGAGCCCTTAAAACATGAAAAAGAAACAATAAAAACACAGGATAAAAGGAAAAGTCCAACAAACCACCCAGCTCAGAAATAAAGCACACAAATAGTGGTGCACTAATTAAAGTGCTTATGCATAAGTTACTTCTAAAGTGTTCAATTATATAGTGCGTATGCATAGATAAATTTGTGTCCCGATTATAAAGTTAAAAAAAAGTTAAGTTAAAAAGTTAAAGTTAAAGCACAGATATTTAAAATGCACAAGTTTTAAACTGCATGTGCAAATGTGACTTCCTAGAACAACTTGAGTGTACAGTGACAGACTCCAACATCAAGAGTTATTTTATCTACGTATATCATTGCAAAGCGAGTGGTGGAGCATGTAATAGAACGACAGCATCTGCCCGAAGGAAAAGGAACAAAAAGACTGCCAGCAGGATGACATGAAGGGTTTATGGAAGTGGCACGGGAGACGAGAACTATGAAGATCCATTAAGGCTGGCAGGCTGACACCAGATATCTTATATGTGCACCGTGCACAATTTTGTTCCAGGACTTTTGCTCCTGCAAAGTGAGATTACCAAACCATACTGTGAAGGAGCTAGTAAGAATACTCTCAATAATGCAGTGATAGAAGTTGTAGAATTTGTTGTAATGTGTCCTTAATTAGCCTCTAATAAGGGTGAAATAATAGTCAAATAAGGAACATATCATTAATAATTTTAGTCTAATTTAATACAAAATCCAGCTTGTTACATCTTATTAATGTACTGTTAGATAAAGTGAAACCAGTCTTTGTTTGACCCACACACACACATCCACGCATGCAAACAGATGAAAATACGACACAAGGAAAACCCTGCAGGACAAAGAAACACCCTGAGCCACTGTGGCTGTGATGAGCTCTGCATCTGCCACTACCATGGAAACTTCCAACCAGCTGTGGCTGCCGTTTTACTCTCGTTGCATCACAGTCAGACATGGTTGACACACGGTTATGCTGCTGATGCTTAGGTTCTACTAAAGGTTGAGGATTGTTGGAATGGCAAGTTTGTTTGTTGCACCACATGGATAAACTGGTACTGGCTTCACACGTCCCTCCCTTATGTTCATGATTAGGTAAAGTGGTTTAAAGGAGGAGCCAGGTGCTCTGTCTCGCTGTTATCGTTGTTGTCATTCACTCGTTGTCTGGCCAACCTGTGAAGCCAAGGATGACAGTTTCCCAAAGATTTCTGGGTGATGTAGTTTTGACTTTAGACTGCCTGCTTGCCTGGTATAATCACTCGCTTCTGCTTCGTAGTCTCAGGATGTGTACCGATCACTCCAACACTAAACATCACCTCATGGGTACTAACCTCAGGCTGACTGTGATATGAGGGAGATGGTGACAACCTCAACACTATTTCCCTCTAAAACTATGGATAAATTTCAGCATTATCCTATTCTATGAGAGTTGAAGAACATGTTCTAACTTGCACTGACACTGCATGCAGCTTTCTACTTTGAAATTTAGTGCCTGTGTTGCTTTTGTAATTCAAATTAATTTACACAAAGAACTACACTCTTAGAAATAAGGGTCCCAAAATGGTTCTTCCTGAAAGGGCTGAAGTTCATATGCTTCTGAAGAACCCTTTTTTGAAGAAAGTGTTTCTCAAGGGTTCTTTGTAAGTCAGAGGGTTCCATTAAGAGCCCATCTCATCCAAAGAAATCTTTTTGGGAGTAAATGGATTGTTGAAATACTTGAAGAACTCCATCGTCAAAGGTTCTGTACCATAATATAAAAGGGTTCTGACTAAAATGTCCTGAGTTGTTCTAGATAAAACCTTTGGAAAATAAAAAGGCTCTCAGTAGAACCCCCTTGGTGCGTTCTTGTTAGCACCACAACGTTGAAAGGCTCTGGACAGAACCTACAGAGAGGGTTCTGGATGGAACCATTACTCCATAAAAAAGGGTCCTCTGTAGAATATCTCATAGGCGGTTCTGGGTGAAACCTTTCACAGATGGTTTTAGGAATAACCCTTTATGTTGGGTTCCAGGCAGAACTCTTGGAAAGGGTCACAAGTGTAACTTTTATAAAAGGTTCTACCAGGAACCAAAAAGGGTCCTCCTATGGGGACAAGCTGAAGAACCCTTTGTAGTTCTAGATAGTGTCTTTATTTCTAAGAGTGTAGCATTTGTTTAGTGTTTGATAACAGTGTTTTCAGTATCCTACATTTTGGATATTATCAGTATCATCAGAAAATAATTGTGTAAAAATGAGTCAGTATGTTTCCATTGCATTCTCATATCTTATCCAGTCTCCTGCTCACAGCTCTTTCTGCTCCCTCCTCCACCGTCTTCACAGGGTAACGATATCATTGCAGCAGCCAAGCGGATGGCTCTGCTCATGGCAGAAATGTCTCGACTGGTGCGCGGTGGAAGCGGGAACAAACGAGCGCTGATTCAGTGTGCGAAGGACATCGCCAAGGCCTCGGATGAGGTGACGAGACTGGCCAAAGAGGTGGCCAAGCAGTGCACTGACAGACGTATCAGAACTAATCTGCTACAGGTGAGGAACATTGACATAAATAAAGATGCCACGTCTTTGCTTCCTCCCACTATACAGTACTGAAGCCAAAATATCCCAAATACGAATGTTGCCACCTTGTTCGGGTGACATCATTTGGAGTCAGAGTCTACACAGTAGTTATCAGCCTTGAAGCCACACTTTTGAGTTCCCGCCCACACAGCCGGCTAACTCAATCACGAGAAGACCTCAGCTGTGAATCACGTCACAAAACCCCCTTTTTATATCATCAAATAACTAATTAATACCAAACTTGCACTTGAACACCACACGTGAACTTCAGTGTGATGAGGACTACCTAAAACAACAGAAACCATCTTTTAGGAAAATGTATTTGACGTGTACTTTGATGTTTTAGTTTGGCCTATGTTCTATCTATTAACACTAGGGAGGCAGGATTTATAACTTATACTGCAACCAACCACCAGGGGGCGATCAAGATGTTTCGGCTTCACTTTTGCTGAGTTGTCATGTTGTCCATTTCTAATATACATCAATAGAACGGACAAACTCATACAGATACAAACACATACAGAAGAGTCCTCTATGAAATTTAATTTACATATTTTTCTTCTTCCAAAGGTGTGTGAGCGAATCCCCACCATCAGCACTCAGCTGAAGATCCTCTCAACTGTCAAAGCCACCATGCTGGGAAGAACAAACATTAGTGAAGAGGAGTCAGAGCAGGTAAACTCACAAAATTGCATATTGGATCGGCGCATCAGTAATAATGTGCAATGGTGGAAAGTAACTATGTACATTGTAGGCTTTGGCGGTATTCATGTAAAAATTTCCCAAATTCATGATCTGGTTACTCAATATAATCCACAGACCTTGTTGTGAGCAGTTTTGTGTAGGAACTATTTTCTTTCCAACAATTTTTTTTTCTATTCTTCCAAATCGTGCACAAGGAAGTGTGCATCTACTCATGGATAAGAGGCTTGTGCTCGTGACAGTAGAGGATATAAACATTAATGAGATGTAACATTAGAAAGAAAATAGTTCCTACTTGAAAATGTGTATTATAATTATCTAAATACTTCTTCCACCACTGATAACGACTTAATTTTGTTACATCTCTGTTGTTGTTGCCTCTAACTGCTTCACATCCGAATGTTTCCCTGACCAGGCCACAGAGATGTTGGTGCATAACGCCCAGAATCTGATGCAGTCGGTGAAGGAGACGGTCAGAGAGGCAGAGGCAGCCTCCATCAAGATCCGCACAGATGCAGGATTCACACTTCGCTGGGTGCGCAAGACCCCCTGGTACCAATAAACCCTGGTAACTGAAACTAGTCACACTCGTAACTTGGCACCGATGGCACACACCTTGAGTAAAAGTAGCAATGTGCATTTTCATCCTGAGTAAACATGTGAACTCTCTCAAGGAGGAAGCTGCAGGTGACTTTGATCCATCCTCCGCTGTAAGTCTGGGTGTGTCTACCAGGAACCATTAGATCTGGTACCAAACAGTTTTCATTTATTGGAGTGAGTTCAGCTTTGCTCTCCAGTTCCCTTTATCTGTATCTGTGGAATCACGCAGGCTAATCGGAGACAGTTTTTAATATATATTTTTGGTATGTTGTGTTACAAGAGTTTATCCAAATCCCAGGTATATATTTTTTGCATGAAAATTTTTTCTATTTTCTAAAGGCAAATGATGACAATAAGATACGTATCTCCTAGAGGACATTTACTTTTAATTCAGTTTTTTTTTTCAGTGAGAGTTTCTTATTGTCTATTGTATATACAGTAATTATTTGTTTTATGGACAACACTCAGCTATGAGCTTTATACACTGAGTTTGACACTAAAGTGTGGAGTCTTGTGTAGGCTGATGAGCTCTCCTCTCTTCATGTTTACTTTCAGTAATAACGCTGTTCTTAACTTAAGATCTATGAATTCAAAGGTGATTCATCATCGCTGTTTGGTGATGTTTATACTTGAATAACTAAAAGGTCTTTGGATTTAAAGTGTTATGACTTAAAGGCAAATGATACAGTTTAAAAGTGATTGTATAATTGGAAACAATGTATGGTTGTCAATAAAGTTTTTTTGTTGATTGCAGGAAGGTTGATATTTAGTAGATGAGATTGACTGTTGCAGTATGAGTGACAGTAAGGTAAAGATCAGGGTCAGTTAAGATGTCTTTAATGTGTCTTTGTTTGAACTTTATTTAACTTTCACAGTGACAATGCCAAAGGATTTGTTTTACATTACTGTAAAAAGCTTCACAAAGTTTTTAACACTATCCAGGTTTTTACAAACGAGACAGATCATTTTCTTTAGAGCAGTGGTTCTCTGCCAGGGGTCCATCAGAAGTTTTTAGATTAATCCATTTAAATGATCATGGTAAAAAATAAAAATATTTATTATTTTACTTTATTTTTACAAAAGCTCTTAAATCTAAAATAGTTTATAGATTCTAATCCAACAAAAATAACTTCCTCCCATCAGTTAAGAGTTGCACAGATTTATCAATTAGTTGTTAACGATTAAATTTAACAGCAGCTATTTTAACTGATTGGTCTGAGTAATTTTTCAAGATGTTCTGGTTTCTTTACTCCGTATCTTTTTTGAGTTGTGGGCAAAACAAGACATTTGGGGATGTCATCATGGGCAGTGGGAACCACCGATCGACATGGCAGCCCTGCACCTGTTAGGTACGCGTCACCCACACGTCACCCATTAATTGTGCAAACCAGCTCTCACTAATCCAAGGGACACATTTGAGGGGGGCCCTGGTATATCTTCTGTCTTTTAAAGGGTCCTCAGCTGAGGAAAAAAAAGAGAACCTCTGCTTTAGAGACCCTGAAGTACTTTTTAAGGTCTGTTATTTTATTTAATTTTTTTCAGCAAAAAAAGAGAAAATGTTTCCTCCTGCTTTGGTTTTGTTTTTTTTTTTGTTTTTTTTTACTAATTGTAGTGCTTTGTTTCTGCACTCTCTCTGTAACAGTTGAACTGTTTGGATTTTTCTTTTAAAAACTGATCAAAACACTTCAGACATCCATTCAACATCCAGTTTTTAGACTTTTCTCCATGTGTGAGCTCAGTAGTCCCACTCTGGATGCTCTGATGCATCATTTTAACAGATTTTCTAAACAACCCCGGTGGTTTTAGAACAAAAACAGCCTTTTTATGTAACAATAGACATTGATGCCAGTCTAGCAGTCTAGTTATTTAGGTTTGAATTAAAAAAAAAAGTCTAAAAGGAGTGTTTTTGTCTGGAATTACACAGCAGTTTAAGGATTTGTGATTCAATGTTACATGCAATCAGATCAGTGAATGCATATATTCATTCCCTTAACAGTATTTCATCAACTTACACAACATATTTTGTAATGGATAGGCAAATTTAACTGTTAAATGGAGAACCTGTATGTGTACGTATGTGTGAATTAAGCCTCTTCACTTGAACAGTATTAGTGAGCTGTCCCTGTGATGGTTAGGGGAAGGAGCTCTGAGCAGCAGCACAGAATGTTAACTGCATTTTCATCTTTATTTGGGCCTACTGAGCATGTAGCAGTCACTGACCCCTCACTGAGAGCGACAGGGTGTACCTCTGTGTGTACTTGATGTGTTCATTCACACCCTGAATGTATTCTGATAGCTTCTAGCCCTGCCAACACATCTGCTGTGCCTTGGAAGAATAAAAGACTATAAGGACGACTGGAGTCAGCCTCTTCATTCGCTCTCATACGCCGCTGGTGCCATGACATAAAATGAGAAAGTGTTGCGGAAGAACAAGAGTTTACTCATGTATTAGTTACAACAATAGTGTACAGACATGCTTGCAGCTTTGTGAGGCTGAACACCCATTGTTCTGAAAATAATCCTAATCCTAATAACTAATATCAGACATGTTTGACTTTGTTGGAAGTGCCAAGACGACAAAAAGGCTGCAGGTTATTAAGACAGCTCTGACTGGGTTTTTGATCAGCCAACAACTAACAAGTTGGGTGTGTGGGGTGCACACCAGCTCACCTAAAACTCTCATGATTTTATTCCAACATTGGAAATTTGTCTTTCACAGTAAACTTGCTTGAATTGTCATTTGGTGTAAGGCAGCATTTCTCAATCCTGCTCCTCTGGAAAAAACTGCTCTGCATGTTGTTGTTTTTTCCTTCATCCAACACACCTGATTTAAACGATCAGGTTATCATCAAGCCTCTGCAGAATCCGGATAATGACCTGATCATTTGAATCAGGTGTGTTGTGTCCGAGGACCACCACTGAGAAACACTGGCAGACCCACAAAAGGCAGCGCAGTCCACTCACTGAATTAACAACTCAGGGATAGACACTTGTGTTTTCAAGCACTGGTTCCATAAGCCACTAATCCCTGTAATGTGGTGGCCAGAGTAGGTCTGCGCTTTTAGTGGCTCAACTGTAAATTTATGTAAAAATAATACAGAGGAGTCAACACAATTGAACATAGTCATCCTTAACTGTAACACTTGAATTGTGATGTGGTGTTTCCTGAAGGCATATTTTCCAATAAAAAACAAACTAGACTTCTCAGCTAGCTGACGAATCCAGCGGCACACACTTCAGTACATCATGCCTCCATTCAATCCTGTGTGTCTGTTTTCTCATAGTCACCTTTTTGTTTCTGGTTCCTCTGTAAGGATCGTGTTTGCAGTCTGAGTAGGTTTAGGAAACCCAGACCTCAGCAGCCACAACATATTGGTAGCTAAATGGCGAAGACCACTGTTCACTGCTTTAGTCAAAATTTTCACTTAAGTGCACAAAGGACTCACGATATTTGTCAAACAGTGGCTTTGTGATGGTGAAGGTTTGTAGTATGGGGACAAAACTACACGGAATAATTGGTGGCTACAGAGAATTTTTTTGTGGTCACACGCCATAGGACCACAGTTTGTGTCAAAACTTGCAACTGCAGGGTGAGTGTGTGTTTTCTGGGAAATGGGCCTTTGGAAACAGTAGTAATATGATGTACAAATGATATTTAATACTCTACTGGGATTTCGGAGTAGTGGTCCGTGGGAACATTGGCATGGCACCACTTTAAGCTAAATGCTGAAGTCAGTATGTTAACAAGTTCACAATGGCAAAACTAGCATGTATAAGTTTAATATGTATAATGTTTATCATGCTCCTCATCCCAGTACAGTGGGCTGGCATGCATGCATTTAATTAGCCATGAATGTGTCAATTTAGTAAACCAAAGAATTGGGACAAATTTAGTTTGATCTGCTTTGATGGTGCAAGATCAAATGTTGAGAGATTACCAAAGTTATTACAATTCATTCTGATGGGGACGTGAATGTCTGTACCAAATTTCATGGTAATCTAACCAATAGTTGTCAAGACACTTCACTCAAAATCACAAGTCATCCACATCCCTGTACAATCTTAATCAATCAAGTTGAATTTTACTGAAATAATGGACAGGCGGACTTACTATCTCCTCATAGCGTTGTGCCTTCCCTCTTGGAAGGAAGAAGTATGTAATTTGGAACAGGTGTGAGTTGTCATCTGTTCACGCTCTTTTGGCACCTCTGCCATGTGTCAGAATAGCCAGAACAGCATCTTAGCTTGCATACGACAAAATCCAACCAGATGCAGAAGCACATCCTTGTATTTTTGGTATTCTGCATTTGACATACTCTGTATTGGGACATACCAAACCTTATCTGGTATGGTAGTATAGGTACGGGAACGCACAGCCGGTCATCCACACCTCACCTGCAGAGAACAGCTGCGATAGGCCAACGGCATGGATGAAAAAAAAAAGCACACGTGGACACATCATTTTAAAGCTTTTATAAGACATCTTATATACTGAAATGCAAATTCAACTTCATACAAGAGCTTTAAGTAGTATTTTCCGCATCAACAACTGATTGTGCAAATCTTGTGCTGAGTAAAGAAGTTCAAGATTATGTGAGGATTTTGTAGATTTGAGTGTTTTTAACACAACTTTTCCCAGTGGCCTGCCTGAATCACAAGCTCATGTCTAACTAGTCCTGCGGAGAGTTGTACACCCTCCCCGAGTCAAACTAAGTATGTACCTTAGATATAAGACATATTTTTAAGATATACCTCCCTCAGGCCTCCCAAAAAATGCAGTTTGTGCTATACAACCAGCACCTTAACCTACCTTTACAAGGCCACATTAAAGTGTGAATGTGTGCAAAAATACCTGCACTAAAGACAGTGCCTCGAGACACACAGTAGCTATTCAGAAAAGTAGATACATTTGATTTTTCAAAAATAAAGACATATACAGAATATATAAGTATAAAACTCGCTACTTGATATCATGTAAAAAGGCTTATAAAGGCATGGCTGCTTATTCTTAGGCAACATGCAAGTGAGATTGTATAGATTGTTGTGAAGATTGTGTAGTGAGGAGGAGCGAGGCGGTGAGCTGCGAGTGTCCCTTTTCAAACCTAAATATTCCCCTTAGGCAACACTCAGAGGGTGTTAGACAGAAACAGGAAAAAATATTCAGAAATAGTCAAAAAAGAGGAATGTTCACACAATGAAACATTTAAACTGGATAGAAACTAATAGCACTTCAACAAAGTCACATTGATTATTAAGGCTTCCCTTTACAGGCCACAAACACCATCCAGTCATATATACTGTATGTAATGCCAAACACATAATAAATAATGTTAGAATGCAAAATCGTTCATTGATAACAAAGAGCCAGATGATTTGTAAGACTGACTCAGGGGGGTGGTGATCTTGACCCCTATTTGGCACATTAGATTAGCTGAGCGTCATCACTCAGGTCCGCACTTGGAATTTCCCAGCTTTAGTCAAATATTTGACCCCTTTAAACGGCTTGTACTTCTCTCCGTACATGTCGAGACGACTCACTTTAAGACCTGGACAGAGAGGAGAGAAGGAAAGTGAGAAAAGACTGAAAACGCAAATAAACAATCCTGATTCCAAAAATCTTCAGAGACACAAGCAGTAGAAGACTGGGAAAGTTGTGGAAAACCTGTTTGGAAGATTTCACAGGTAAACAGCTTCATAGGTGACAGGTGATAGTATCATGATTGCACAAGGAACATCAAATGGCTCAGTCAAGCACAGATGAGGTGAAGTTCACCACTGCATGGACAGTTAATAGTAGAGAAATAGATTTCACCATATGCGATCCATAATATCGTTAAAAGATTCAGGAAATCCAAAGAAATCTCTGCAAATAGGGGGCAAAGTAGAAATGAATGCAAGTGACATCTGACCCCTCAGGCGGCATTTAAAACCCACGCGCATCTGAGTTGGACTGACACAAAGTCCACATTTCACGGACTCATGGAGGTCGTGTCCTCCAGACTAAAGAGGACCATCCAGACTGTTTTCAATGCAACATTCAAAAGCCAGCATCTGTGATGGTATAGGGGTGTGTTAGTCTGTGAAGGCACCATTAAGACTGACCTGCCTGCAGTCCAGACCTGTCTTCCATTGAGCACCTTAAGTCTTATATCAAGCAAGACAGAGAAAGAATTTCAGTTTCAAAACCTCAACCTTTCATGTCCTCAGTTCCCAAATACTGACTGAGTGTTGTTAAAAGAAAAGCTGATGTATCACAGTGGTAAATATCTTGTCTTTGTGTTGTATTCAGTTGAATATAAGTCAAAAAGTATTTGCATATTGTATAATTCTGTTTTAGTTTTTCTCTATACAATATGCCAACTTTTTTGGAAGCAGTGTTGTACATCAACTCTGACAATTTCAACAGAACACCATCACAACTATAACCATTAACATCCCAAAAAACAAAGGTGGAGAGAAAGAGCAGGGGTAAAAGGGCCGACTAGTTTGTGTTTCTGGACTTTCAACTTGGTTCAGTTAAAAGATCAAGAGATCAGGTAGCGAGGGTTACCTGATATAGCCAGCTGCT
This sequence comes from Lutjanus erythropterus, assembly GCF_056507025.1. Taxonomy (NCBI): domain Eukaryota; kingdom Metazoa; phylum Chordata; class Actinopteri; order Lutjaniformes; family Lutjanidae; genus Lutjanus; species Lutjanus erythropterus. The sequence goes on from NC_139330.1 coordinate 4,457,965, forward strand.
GTATCTTCAGGTCAATGTTGAGCGAGGGGTTATCTTCAGGTTTGGGGACTCCTGCCTGCGTAGTCAGACTGCCTCGCAGGTTAGGAAGCTTCTGGGGGTTCAGTTTCCCAATGTCCCAAACCAACACCTACCGAGACAAAAGACACGCTCGGAATAAGGAGCAAATATTCACTAACACAGACCTTCTGTTTTACTGCTTAGGACAGCCTTAGAAATGGTTGGTTACTTTGGTAGCGAGGTCATAGGTGTAGTTTCCCTGCGTGGCTGTGAGGTTGGCACTAAGCACAGCTTTTGGCATGTGGATAGTGACCATCAAGTTCTCCACCGTCTTCCCCATGGTCTGCTTGGGTCCGATCGTGATGTCCAGGCGACCACAAGGTCCCGTCTCAAAAAAGCTGATGCTCTGTTTCACAAACACGGGAATGGCCACGAGACTGAGGAAGGACACAGACAGAATTCACCACAATAAAACAGTCAGCAGGCAGACAGCAAGTGGCTTGTGTTTGTGTGTGGATTGTGATTCCTGAAATTAAACCAGAATTTCTGTCCACAAAATAACAGGACAAAAGTTTTATTGTTGCGAGAGGATGTCGATTACACAACACTACATTCATCTGTGGGTCATACCTGTTGATTTTATTAGAAATAGTCCAAGTTTTCCAAATTCTTGCTCAGGACCACACAGAAGAAGGATTGACTTTAGAGTGAAGACTTTTTAAAAATGTATTTAATAATAAAGAAAACTTAAAGCCGTGCTCACTTTTGGGAGCTGACATGATAGTTCATGAGTGTGAAGTTTCCGTCCGGCGGGATGAAAGAGAGGACACGCTCCGACTCCCAGCGCTTAAACCGCACGCACGGGTGGAAACTCACGTCATCGAGGAGACGAGGATTCTGTCGTCAAAAACAACAACGGCGGTGAGTGAACCAAAAGATGCACGAGTGGGACGCACAAGAAAGACGAGAGGAAAACCAACCAACCATAAAGGACAGCGTCAGGTCGGGCATCCCAGAGAGCCTCACACAGGCTTCAACTACACCCTGGATCTCTGCAAATACTGTCGTACCTGAAGAGGAAAGATTGATGGAGATGATAACATGTTTAAAGAACAGACATGTCCAGTTATATAATCCAGGTAAAAGAAAACACTTCTAACTGCCATAAATACACTTCTTCTTCTATGGTGACACTACAGGTGGCTGTTTGTACTGTGGATGGAGTCAAGCCTGGAATTAAATCATTTTTGGTGCCGTTTTTTTTTTTTTTTTTTGAGGCCGAGGCAGCAAGACATGAAATAAAACACTGATCATAAGTCCATGGAAATAATGTAATGAATTTAACGTAAGGATACAGGATTTTTCCTAATTTGTTCATGTTAAGTAGAGGGACACAGTTAGATGCAAAAAAATTAGAAACTTTATCAAAATAGTCACTGAGGCAGAGGAGAAGCAGGCAACTGTGGCTGCAGAAGGAATAACTTTTTGAGAGGCACATGGACAGATTCCTGACCATTAATACTACCATTTCAAATTTCAATTATCATTAAAACCATGTCCGATTACAGCAATTTGAATTCACTCACAGTGAATACCGTCCAGCTTCAACTAAAGTTAGCAACGGTCTCCCAGACGGAGGTGCAGAAGCAGCGTGAGTTTGTTTTGTCTCATATCACAAATTATTTCAATGTGTGTGTCATTACTTTTTGAATATTTTTGCACAATTATTTGCACAAAACAAGATCTGAAGACAGAACCAGTTCCACATGTTGAAACTGTGGTAAAACCTTAAATATCTCGGCACGTTTCTAGACTCCAGCTCAGCTTCTCTGAAAACACAGACTTTATTTCTAAGAGATGCTCACAGCGACTTTACCTTCTCAGGAAACTCTGTGGTTTTGGGGTCAGTCAGCAGATTTTGCATCTTGTTTACAAAAGTAATGTGAAATATGTTTTAACCTTTTATCTTCCTGTTTGGTGCAGCCACCTAAACTGTAGAGTTAAGAATAAACTTTCTAGGATTGTGTTAGCGGTAAGTAAGAGCTGAGTTGTTTCCTGTGATTGGTGAGCTACAGACGAATTTCCAACAATATGGACAATAAAGATTTATTTTGTTTCAACACTACCACAATAACATTGATAATTGTGATCATTTCAGTCACTATAACTGTGTTATGAAGTCTGTGTACCATTTTATCTCTAGTTTATACCTGATTTGTCCAGAATGGCATCTATTTCCTCGATCACATCAAAATATGCCTCGTTATTGGTGTATTTGACTCCAGCCCGTCTCCAAGGGACGTTGGACAGTTGACCTGTTGGCAACGTGTCTCCCACATTACTACCTCCTGGAAAACACACAAAACAAAGGCAAAAACATAAATTAACACATCAACATCACCTATTTTATTTGGTTTAGAGATAATTGGACAGAAGGTAGCAGTGGTACAGTTCAGACTGGCCCTTAACGGCAGAGTGAGGAGAAGCTCTGTTTACCTGTGAGCGTATTGACGACTGATCGCAGGATGGTGGGAGGCCTGATCATCTCTTTGAGGACATTGGACTCTGTTGCTAGTGGAAAGCCGTTGTCCAGCATCTCCTCCAACAGCTCGTACACCGTCACCACATTGTCCTTGATGACACCTTCTGAGCACTCTCCAAAGTAGTCCTGTCGACAAAAAGACCCGTGACGCTCGACTGACGAATGTATAAAAAGCTTGTTGCAGAAAATCTGAGTGGATCTGTCAGCTGTCTTAAAAAGCACCTTTTGTCCTCTCCATTGAGACCAAAGCTGAATCCCAGCTTCATACTACGCACTAATTATATTCAATATGTACAATGGGGCTGCAACTAACCATTTGATCTATTGATTATTTTCTTAACTAATTGATTAGTTGTTTGGTTTTTAAAATGTCAGAAAAATGTTGATCAGTGTTTCCCAAAGCCCAAGATGATGTCCTCAGATGTCTTGTTTAGTCCAAAGCCCAAAAATAATCAGTTCACTGCCATTAAAAGAGTGAGGAAATAAGAAAAAAAGTAGAGTTGACTGAAAGGGATTATGTGAGTCTGTACATTAGAAAAATGTTGCATTTTATGCCTTTAAACATACCTGAATTGTGTCTGCCACTCTGTGCAGAAACTCAATGACAAACAGTGGAGGGACTTCAGTCTGGATGACAGAGAGGAAGAAGAGTTTGCCCCTGTATATGGTGATGAGATAGTGGTGTGGGGTCTGCAGGACAGGGGGAACATTCTCTGGGTCCACTGCCTTCTCCTTTGCCTCGAAAAAGTAATCACACACACTCCGGCTGATGACACTCTTCCAGTGTTTCTCCAGGAAGATGTCCCCCGAGTGATTAATCAGGAACAGACTGTGGATCATGTCAGCTGCAACAATGAGGTAGTTGTTGTTAGTATGCTATGTGTCACTGAGACAGACATGTAATCAACAGTTTTAAAAAGTTGACACCTCATCAATTATTTAATTGGGCTCAAATCAAAACAATGCAACGTATATGTAAAGCACTGTCACTTGTTGTCAACATTTTCTTACTGTCAATCTGTTAAACTAACTTCAACATCAGGTAACTAAATGGATCTGGCTAGCAATCTGAGAATCAAGTTCGGATATTATTACATTCTACATCTTTATGCTAAAATAAAATAAAATCTGGGAATGAGAAGCGAAACAGCATCATTAATGCTCTGAATAGGAGGTTAAGCACACAAAGTTTCACAAATTGTTTAAAGTTTTACCTGCTAACTCAAGTTGCTTGTGCCAAGGAGCTCACTTGGTGCCAATATGGCAGAGTTGTGTGCTGAGGAGACGCCTGCAGATCTATGCACACGTAAACACAACTGACTCACGAATATCGATTGACAAATCAAAACAATAAAGCCTAGATACTACCAGTAAAACATAAAAATATATTATGAGCGGTCTAAATGTAAAGCAACTCAAGTGTCAACACGGTCATTACTTTCAGGAAAAAGTTTCGGACTTTTTAATCAGGCAGCGTGTGCGGGCAGCTAATCCCCAGTGTTGTGTGTGTGTGTGTGAGACTTTTGGAGGTTTGTTGCCCTGAGTGCTGCCTTTCAGGTGTTCGTGCCGGCTCCCCTGTTATAATACTACAAATGTCACTTTGGCAGAGCTGTGACAACACGCGAATCCTAAACTTTAACCGTTATGTCAGGTTTCAGATATAAAAATTAAAATAGCAGCTATAATGTCATGATTAGCTCTCTGGCCAATTTTATTAGCCTTCTTGAACTGGTGCTGTCTTATGGCCACACCATGTAACTACACTAAAGGAGTCTTAATAGCGTAATGATACTTACGGTTTCAAAATAAAAGTTGTAGTAGTTGTAGTTAGGCGCTTGCAACATAGGTGGATAAATATGTGTGAACTGTCTGTAAAACTTGAAAAATTTAACTCAAAAGACAAACATCAACTGACAATATCCACCATTCGTTGACATCTACTCAACTTTTGCCCAAAGTAATGTGTACATTTACAGTAACTACTTATGCACTTATTTTACACAGCACTTTATTTTTATATAATGCCTATGTTATTTCATTTCCATTATTAATCAATTAATTAATTACTTTTAATTAAATTAATAATTTGGTTTTATCTGAATTTTGAGCTATCATGTCTTAACTTGCATTATAATCAATTAATGTTAGTTCCAGAGATACCTGTTTGAACTTTTACACTCAATGCTGACACATTGTTTACGTTAAAATATTGACTGATTCAATCTTTATTAAAGAAGTGTTATGGACATGGTTATTATGAGTTAGTTCCGGTGGCTGAATAAATGGGCGGAAACGCTTTCAGGCGAAACTTAATGTAAGGGCTTTCATTGGTGGAGCGCTGTGAGGGCGTCACACAGCCTGCGGGAGCAGTCTGCCTGCGAGGCTGTACTCAGGGTAAAACTTCCTTCTCGTTAGCACGACCGCGTTTTCACCACACCGGTTAAGGTGATACCAACGTGCACAGTGAGTCAGCCATGGCTTCGGACGAACCAAAAGCAAAGAAACTAAAACTTTCAGAGGAGGAGAAGACAGAGTCTCCGACCAAAAAGACTCCCGTCAAACTGAGGTGAACAAAAGCTAAATAAAGAAAGCTAACAAAATACTTGTCTGCGGAGCGAAGGGACACGACCCTCCTCTGAGTGGCTTGAATGCTAAAACGTGCGCAAGTCAAATTTCGACTTTAAAATGTTAACCTGGGTACATTATGAATGTATGCATGAGATGGCGAAGTTGAAAATGTTGGGTTTCTTGAGACTGTTAGCTAAATGTCTGAAGACACGTTGAGGAGAAGAGGAGAAGGAGGTCGCTGGCCGGTATAAAGTCCTTTGATATGGTTATTGTTTAACATGCAGCTAGCCACACAGCTAATGGTCAGGCAGCTAATTGTAACATTAGTTAAGTTATGTCAGGGGCGTGTAGAGGCTGCTGTTGCTGTCAAATAACGTGTTAACTCTTGCATGCTCTCTGCTCAGTCGGTGCCAGTATCTAATATAAGTTCAACGTGACCACCACCTGTCCTTGCATGCTTATAAGCTGCAGAGATAAATACTTTCAATGACTGCCAAAGATTGCTCCGCTGCTTGATGTAGCAACGATTCCTGCAGAGAAAGGTTAGCCTGATCCACCCCGTACTAACTGCACCAAAACAATGAAATACGAAGTAGTCACGTGGCCGTGCATATGTAATGTTTTGATGTTTTTTTCCCTTGTCTGCCACGGTGCATCATTCGGCGGATTCCCTTATTTATCTCAATTTAAACCTGCTGTTGTCTCATCCTCATCATGGGTGTCCCGGGCGCCTTTATCATCATCAGCACTCTACTCACGATGCATTTTAGCTCCAAATGAGTGAGTGGATTGAGGCTAGATTCGGCCAGACAAGCCAATCATCATACAGACAGACTGCCCTGGCCCTCCCTCCTTCAGATGCCTCCAATCAGTCAGTCCCGAGTGGGAGGAGCTGTGGTCGCAGGGTAAAATCGATCTGCCCGCACACTGAGCTGAAATTGTGAAGTTTTTGTATGCATAGCTCTTTCTGAGCCGGTTTTTAGACTGCTCAACAGGTCTGTCAGTATACACAGAGAGAGGGACACCATGTCTTCTGCACGGTAAGAGAATTTATGTAAAAGCAGGTATGTTTAGTGTAATTGGCTGCACAAGCCCAGTAATCAACTGCCTGCATATTGGCAGATATGTGCTTATAGAAAATGATAGTAAGGGTGTGGCATCTGTGTGGTTTTCAGTGACAAAAAAACCCATCTGGGAAACACATGTCACCGCTGGTAGCCACGTCTCTACATTTTGCTTTTTCAAAAGCCATCCCTCCATGATGCTTCCTCTTGCTTTATTAAATCTTGTCCTCGGGCAAGTGTAGAAATAAAAGCTTGATGGGAAAATGTGTGAGCACATGTTCATGAGGAGGTGGCATCTGTTGGGGGCCGTGTTCAGAGACTCACACCATCTGGGGGTTTCCCCGAAATACAGCAAGATTGTGATGACATCAAAGACTTGCATGCAAGAGTAAAGATGACACCAAGACACAGATCTGTTACATGTATTAGTAAAGGTAGAATCAATAAGATTTGTCTGAGCTTTTTGTAAAGGCACCAGGACGTTAAATACCAATGACTGAGGCTGGCGAAACGTCCTGAACACAGCAATATGATGGGAAAATAAGGAAATGCAGGCAGAGGGCAGGATCTCTGCAAATACAGCCGACACAAAACACCTCTACTCAGTCATAAGCGATGATTGAAAGGGATTATGTTTATATGATTGTAAACATTATTTTTAAAGAAAATGTTGCCTATTATACCTTTTTAGATGTTACCACAATCTCCCAGAGCCTTTGCAGTATTATACACAGAACAACAGATTATTCGGTATTTGCTTACAAATGTTGTTGACTAACCCACTCGCTGTAATTGGTTACTGATGTGTAAGACAGGTTCCAGTGGGACTGTTATGCATTGCCACAAAGCACAGGGGTGCTTTTAAGTTGCTGCCACTTTTTTTTTCTGCTGCTGTGCTGTTTAAAGTAATGTTTTTGGCATCACAAGACTATGATTTGTGACGATACTCGATCCCTGTGCTCAGTTGTTTGCCCCAGGAAAGAACAGAGTGCACAAACAGACACGCATACAGTCTGCTGCTGTCCTGATGTTGCTTGGCTGTGAATGTCATAACATGGTTACATGCATGACTGACTGGGTCCTCACCGCCGACCATATTCATATTTTTTTGCTGTGTTTGCTGATGAGTCGCACGTTTCCAAACTAAATCTCTCAGACATGTGCCATTTCTGCTTTTCTTTCTGTGTGAATTAGAGGTTTTTCAGTCATGTGGTTAAAGTCACATGGAAAGGAAAAAAAACTGTGGTTTTTGCAGAATAATGGTCAGCACTGGGGTAAACACTCAACACATTCAGTGGAGTGAGCGAACATGAATTTTAAGTCCATGAAATGTTCCTGAAAGGAGGGCTGTCTGTTCCTTTATTGAATAACCAACCAGTCTGAAGATAAAACCGATTCCAAATCAGATTTCGACATAAAGACCAGCTTCAGAAAGTAAAGACAAACAGAAGGCAATATGGACTCTGTATGATGTTCCTTTTATTACTGTCATTCCAGTTGAGTTAACGGTAGAATCAGTAGGATTTGTTTAAGCTGTATATAAATGCACCAGAACAATGGTTTACTGAGTCTCATTCCAGACATTTTTGTTGGTGAAGTACATAAGTGAACACAGGAGATGGATTAATGACAAAATAAGGAAATACAGTCAGAGGCGAAGATCTCTGCAGATGCAGCTACCAACACACACTTAGTGGGTCCTAAGTGATGATTGGACGGGATTATGTTTATATGAGTCTGTAGATTGTTTTTAAGGGAAACTGCATATTATGCCTTTAATCTACAAAAGAGTGAACCAAGGTCTTGAATGAGCACTCAGATATTTTTTTAAAGCTTCATTACTTTCCATAGTATAATTAATGAAAGATGTATCATTTTAAAACTTGCTATTAAAAATCTATTGAACTTTCAATGACTTTGACTACCCTAGACTTTATGTTATTGTGTTAAAGTTAAGCCATTTAAGAGATGTGTTTTTTGTTTTAACTCCGAGTCTTTATGTTTCAGCCCTAATTCACTGTTTGGGATGGGAAACCCCTTACTGGACATCTCTGCTGTAGTGGACAAAGACTTCTTGGACAAGTAAGTTTAAGGACTGAAGCAATGGGTCGCATAAAGAAACTACTGTCATAAATGGTTGTAGTCCTCAATGCTGATTGGCTTAGAAATGCTGAAGTGTCTGAGTAAGACATCGCCAGTGTCTCCGAAAATGTCTTTATTAGGAGACAGATCACAAATGCATAATATGTCTGGAGAAGAATTCTCAGTTGTTATGACTGGGGTCATTACATCTGCTGGAACAATAGTCAGGTATTGGAAATCAACTAAACCCCCAGAAATGAAAAAAAAAATGTAAATTTTCTGACAGAAACTGCCTCACATTAATCTATTCTGACCAGGATGACTGACGGAAACCATGCCAAAGTCAATAAAAATAATTTAAACATTAACACACATATTGCAACATTTCTTGACGATAAACTTAAACAGTCAAAGAAACATTCTGAATGAACTGTTTTGGTTGTTTTGTTTTTTTTGCAAAAGACGTTCATCTTTTTGCTGCTGTAAGATCTTCATAAAGCCATGTTTGGTGTCAGTGAGGTCGTCCCAGCAGCAGTCTGACCATGACAGAAAGAGGCTTTATGATGTAATTTGATCAATGGAGATACAAGGTAATGATGTTACAAGGCAACAGGACACAGTGAACAGCAGAGCTGTATGTCCTGCAGACGTATTGCTGTATTAAATCATTGTGAGGTGATATTTGTTGAACTGTTATAGCTGAGTGAAATGAACAGTCAGTGCCTCTCCCTGTTTTGTCATGTTCAAATTATTAATGATTGCTTATCAGTGTAGTTAAATAGTGTTGGCTTAAATGTGTGACTCGACAATTCAAATGGAAACTGACATTTAAATGGGGTTCCTGCAAAAGTGATGGTCCTTCACACTGTAATAATTATGAGATTTATTTATGAGATCATGTAAATATGTATTTCTTAGTTACCTATATCTTTATTTACTTTGTATTCTTTGAAATGGTGGAAACCTACACAGACAGCAGCAGTTTTCTGGTTTGTCCGAGCTGTGTCACCCTGAGTTGACCAGGGCAAAGGGTTCCAGCTCAGAGTCCAGTCTCAAACCCCCTTGCGTAAATTCCAGGATTAGAGCTAAACCATCTAACCGCAGTTTTAATTCAGCAGATTGGACATTAAGCCTCAACCTACCTTTGCCTTTCGAGGAAACTACACTACACTGCATGAGTGTGTACAACATTATTGACCAACATATTGATTTGCATTGTGTGATGATAGGTAGTAAATAGGGACTGTTTCACAGAGATTCTCAAAGCCTCTGTTTGATTTAATGGCTGAATGACTCACACAAATCACATTTTCCATAGGAGAGACCAACCCATTTGGCAGCAACACCAGTGTCTGCAGCTCTGATCCAGATAAACATAATCTGCATTCTTATTGTGTGTGTTGTGCATTGAATAAGAAAGTGGAAAATGGGTAAAATTATCAGATTTTGACTTGGCATGTGCTTCTAATGACCTGGAGAAACTAATACCTCTTTTTCTTTTTCTTTTAATTATTTGCAGGTACAGTCTGAAACCCAATGACCAGATCCTGGCAGAGGACAAACACAAAGCACTGTTCGTATCTCTTTCATTGCAACATTTCCTGTAGAATATGAGATGTGGTAGAACACATCTACTAACAGGGTTTGTAAGTCTGTACAGGGCGAAAATGTCTCAATTCACACCAAGTTTGGTCCTCTCTGTTCTGGAGTGGGCCAGTCATAACAGGCGCACACCAGAAAGCACCACGATTGACCTCCGGCCCCTTACAGACGACCAATAACAGAGCAGCAGGTCCAGCACAGAGAGACAGTCTCAGCCAATAGTAAACGAGGCCGCTTCACCTCCCAGTCCCTCTGAGACAAGAGCCAGAAAGCAAACATTTAACAGCAGGAGATAAGAAAGTTGTGTGTGACTGTGTGTGTGAGAGAGAGACAGTTATACTGATGTGTTCAGACTCTCCACAGTTATGGTATGATGACCAGTAGTCCCCCAGTAGTAGCTTTTAAACATTGGCAGTGCTTGTTATAATGTAAAATATTCACATTTACACACATACAGTATGTTTTTCAGGATAAAAGACAGCTGATACAACCAGATGTTTAAATTAAAAAGACAGAGCCAACTTTTTTACATTCATTAAAGACAGTTACATCCTTATATATTAATTATTTATGTCAGGGAAGATTTGTACTCATGAATCTCAACTTTAGAGTCATCAGTGTTGTCAGGAGGTAGAGGTAGAGGCCACTGGTCACTTGGTATGTACAGTATGATGCAGCACAGTCCACACGTGTTTAACATGTCAGTCTTGTTCCTGCTTGTACTTAAGTCACCCAGGCCTTTCTTGATTTAGTGCTCGGGGGCACAGTCCTAATGTGAAAGAAAAATGGGTAACACTGTCTGATAACCATCATTAATAAATGGTTAATTTATCCTAACATATAGTTTCATACATAATGTAACATACACACGTTAAGTTTTGTGATTAACAGTTGCAACTTTATAATAGCCATCCAGATAATGTTTGTAGACAAAACTAACAAATTATTAACCATCAACAAGGTTTAAAGGTTTTACAGGTCATTTGGTTATCATTAACAAATATTTAATATTGTATATAAAGTAAGTTTACTACTTTAATCAGAATGGAATAGTGATAATCTCTTATCAACTGTGACAAATTATAGAATTTATAAACTAATTATTTTAGATTACACAATCTAATTATAAAATTACATAAATTGTGACATTAGTAATAATTAGTAAACATAATTATTTACTTGTTTGTTAAGGCTACTACAAGGAACATTCATATTTTTTTTGTTTTTGGAGCTCCCTGTGGACAAAGATGGTAATTTTCCCACCATAATAACCACAAAATATAAAATCAAAAATAAAATGATCTAAATCAGAATCTCCTCCTGATTCTTTTTCACTGTAACTTTGGCTGGGAAAATGTAAACACAATCTTGACTCATGTCATTTCAAGGAGGATCCGACCTGTTGGCAGGCCATTAAAAATAAATATACAGAAATAGCTGATCTTTTCACTGATGGTCTTGTCTGCTCATGCAGGTGATATAGAGGCATTTGTGTTAAACTGAGACATTTCATAACCAGTTAAAAACTAGTTAAATAACCATTCATTTTAGTTTATAATTAACTACCACTTTACTATTAATTAATGATGGTTGTTATAAAGTGGTAGAATAGCCACCCCCACACCATTTTTCTCTCCATCTCCCAGATGTATCCCCCTCTGCAACTTCTGTCTCAGTCTCAGGTCCTTTAACAGCAGTTGGCCAGTTATACTTTCCAATGAAAACACTGTCTCACTCATCTAAGCCGCACAAACACATACAGTATCTGTGTGTAGGTTGACAGATCAGCTATATTTAGAATGCATAACAGGGCAAATTATAGATGCTTCAGCCCCAAGTGGAGCATCAAAGTGCTGCTTCTGACATTGTGTTACATAACAGGTGTAAATGGTTCAAATAGTGTAACCAGTGATCAGTTATGCATGTACTGCATGTTTTACCTGGAAGAATTATGCCTTCTGCAGACACAACAGTCCAGTACCAGACGAGGTTACTGCTACTAGCACTTGTAAATTTCACTAATTAACTTTTTTTTTGTCTGGACTAGACAAACTGTTTCTGCCCGTTTCCAGTCTTTGTGGCCACTGACTATAGCTTCAGATATAATCTAATGCTCTACTGGAAGATGAGCATATCTGAAAAATGGTGTTACTGTCACTTTTAAGAACTTGTTTTCTGTCCCAAATAGACACAGTTTGGTCAGTGCTCAAAAATGTTCACTACCGAGCCATAATTGTATCATCATCATGTGTGGTGAGGTTTGAATCTTTGTCAAGGACTGCAAAGAATAATATTGTTCTCAACTTTGCAGAAGAGAACAAACTTTATGCATGACATTGAATCTTCTTTTGGAAATATTAATTATGTGAAATACCTGTTTCTCTTTGTGTGTAGATTTGATGAGTTAGTGAAGAAGTTCAAAGTTGAGTACCACGCTGGAGGAGCCACACAGAACTCTATAAAGATTGCTCAGGTCAGCTATGTACACACAAGTTCACTCAAACTTCCCGTTTTGTCACCACAGCAAGGCTCTGTGAAATCTCACTGTAAATGTTGGCCTCTGTGAGAAGCATGAATTGACTGATCAGAGCTGTTGTCACTTTCTGTAGTGGATGATCCAACAACCCCATAACGTGGGCACGTTCTTTGGCTGCATTGGCAAAGATAAGTTTGGAGAAATCCTGAAGCAGAAGGCGGAGGAGGCGCACATCGATGCACACTACTACGAGCAAGATGAAGAGCCCACAGGAACATGTGCTGCTTGCATCACTGGCGATAACAGGTGGGTAATTACAATAATAAGTATATCCTGGCTCATTATGATCTTCTTTGTCTATTAGAGTTGACCTTCAATGCAGTAGCTTGTATAAAAGAATGATACTCGATAATTCTTTTGATACCACACCAAAATAAAAAAGTCCAAGGCATACTATGAAAAGTGTTTTATATTCATCTTATTATTATTACTAACAACATTCAGACAGTGCCATTAAGATATGGGACCAATCTGATGTTGCTATAAGTTATTCATTGTATTTCAAAGTACTATGTTAAGCAGCAGGAATTAAGAGTTGAGTGGCACTTTAATGTTTACTCTGCAGTAGCAGACTATACGAGAAAGACAGGTTCCATGGTATGCTGCAGATATGCAGCTGGAGTGAAGAAATGAGCCAGACACTCAACACTCAAGGTGTAACACAAAACTAGCACAAAAATAATAATTACCAACATAAACCACCATGTTCTGAATAAACACAATACAAACACACTTGCAATTTTAAACATAAGGTAGCAAACTTAAATTCATAGGAAGTGAGTATCAACTGCACATTTGAATGTCACAAGCCAGAAAGTTACATTGCACAAACTAAACAAGCTTTCCAGATAGTTAAAGCTCCAGATGTACATTAACTGACTGACTGTTGGAGTCAGTTAAATATTAGTATTGGCATATATCCAAATTCAGAAATTGGATTGGAAGTAAATAAAAGTGGATTATACATCTCTAGTGCTGATACAGAAAAAGTCGCTGACTGACTGGCTTTGCTATGCTGCAAGCTAAAGTTCACTCAGGATGATAAAGACTGAACTACACCATTAGATATTAGTTTTGTATTGATTTTAAACATGTTGTATTGATACGTTTGACAACCTTACTGTCTTAAACTCTACATCTCTTTTTTCCTTCCTCCTCTCAGGTCTCTGGTAGCTAACCTAGCTGCTGCTAACTGTTATAAGAAGGATAAGCATCTAGACCTGGAAGAAAACTGGAAGCTGGTGGAAAAAGCTAAAGTCTACTACATTGCTGTAAGTAGTAATCACCAAACTACTGTATGATGTGTTGTGCCATTTACTTCTGATATTCAGGTCAACTCATGTACTGTCATGTCATGCTTGTGGTAACCACCAGAACACCCACAAGGGGAATTTCCAGCCATACTGGTGCAGTTTTGTTCAAGACCTTACTCTGTCATTCATTAGAGCCCATCAAGATATAAAAAGAAGATCAGTCTTGACCCAGTGTCACTGTTTCCTTCCAGGGTTTCTTCCTGACTGTCTCCTTGGAGTCCATCCTGAAAGTGGCAAAGCATGCGTCTGAAAATAACAAGCTGTTTTGCCTGAACCTCTCTGCGCCCTTCATCTGCCAGTTCTTCAAGGATAACCTCATGCAGGTTATGCCCTACGTCGATGTGCTGTTTGGCAACGAGACGGTAAGCCAGACTTTCACAGTACATTCTTCAAATAATACTCACTGCATGTGCTTGTTCAGTGTTTCATGTCAAACAGATGTTGATCATAAGCACTTTTTTTGCTCTTCAGGAGGCAGCTGCATTTGCTAAAGAGCAAGAATTCGAGGTGAGTGGTCTAGAGTTGTCACAATACAATTCTAGGTATAGAAAGTAGGATAGATGGGATAAAATAGGGTAGATTGGACTGACAGTCATTTGGAATTTCCACACGATTAGTGCTGCGTATTTCATCTATTTCGTGTATTATCAGCTGGTTGTGTTTGTGTGTCTTTTGTCTGTAGACCAAGGACATAAAGGAAATTGCCAAGAAAGCCCAGGCTTTGCCCAAAGTCAACACAAAGAGAAAGAGAGTTGTAGTGTTGACCCAGGGGAAGGATGACACCACGATGGCTCTAAGTAAGATTTGTTTTTTGTTTTGTTTTTTTATCATTTTGTCTTTCCCCTCTTTATGTTACTCTTAAGTCTCTGAGTCTTTTGTGTGTCCTGTTAAGGTATACTATAGCCATATAATTTTTCTTCTTGTGTCTTTTCAGATGACAAGGTTGAGACATTCCCTGTACTGAAGATAGACCCGAAGGACATTGTTGATACAAACGGTGCAGGTGATGCCTTTGTAGGAGGTAAGATTTTCCTGCGTTATCGTTTCATACATTTCGAGGTAGGGCTACCCCTGACGAAAGATTTTCGTAGTCGACCTTTAATCATCTGGTCAAGCCAACAGTTGTCTAGTCATCGCAAATGAATATCTCAAGCATGAAGCCAAGTGCCTGTTAAATGGCTCAGCTTACGGTGGCCAAAGTGCCAAAAAAATACATTTTTCAAAGAAAACTCGATAGTAAAGTCTCTTTCCAGAATTTTGGAGATGTCAGCTGTAGAGATAGTAGTAGAAAGAAAGTAGTTCTAGTAAATTCTACTGCAGAAAGAAAGTAGTTCCTACATTAAACTACTCACTACAAGGTCGGTGGATTATCTTCAGTAACCAGGTGGTGATTTTTGGAAAGAGACACTGATTTGAAATTTTTCAAATGTATTTTTTTGCTGCTTTGAACTCACTGTATTAGAGTGAAGACAGTCATCTCTACAGCTGATATCTTCCAAACTCTGTGACTCACCAAAAAAATCTAAATGGATAAATAACACTACAGGCCAGGCGAAAAGTATTTATTTTTGATTTTGGGTTGACCTGTCCTTTTAAATGCGTACAGTGAAAAGGATAATGGCTGAATTTTTGGGAGCAACTGGCAAGGAGACAGAACATTTTGTTAAATTATCTCAACACAGTGTAACCTCGGTTTCACAACAGGAATAAAGATTAACTCACTAAGTCACAAACTCCGGTTGGAGCCACTGTAATGTTAAATCACTTCAGATCTTGTATTTCTTGTCAAACGGCCTCAGTTGGTCTTAGAGGCTGTGTCCCGGTCTAATAGGTCTACTAACTGGCTAATGCAGCAATAAGCAGCAGTGCACCAGTGACTACAGTATTTAAAGAGAAAAGGTCTGTGTCGCAACAATCCACTGGACCTAAAGGTATATGGAGTTTTGAGGTATCTTTTTTTCTGTTCTTTCCGCAACAGCGCTATTTCAAGGTTGCTTGTTGTCTTTCCTGTGTTTTCTGTGGATTCCTGTTTAACTTTTCCCTCTGTGGTTCAGGGTTCCTGTCGGAGCTCGTCCAGGAGAAGCCACTGGATCAATGCGTGAAGGCGGCACACTATGCCGCCAATGTCATCATCAGACGAGCAGGTTGCACCTTCCCAGAAAAACCTGACTTCAACTGAGGACTCCCAGACAACATTATTATGGCCAGCTGAAGACTGAAGAAATACTCGTGATACTCATGACACCTCTTCAAATACTACCCTCAGTTCTCATTGGCCTTTTTTTTTTTTTTTTTAATCCACCATCCGTCCACATCATCCATCCATAATTTTTTTTAACAATATTAAGTTGGGTTCCTGCTGTTGAGTGTGCCAGTCTCTGTGCTCTCTATTCTTGGCCACTAGAGGATCATGCAGCCAAGAGAAATTTATTTTTTTCTCACAAGCTTCTTCCCCTTGGAGACAGAATCAAAGCACAACAGGTTAATTCTACAGTGGGATGACACATTATACATAAATAGGACTACATAATAAAATACTGCTGTCAGCAGTGGTTTTGGATACTGCAGTGAAATGTGCAGTAGTTATTTTAGGCTTTTTTTAAGGTTAATTATGAGTCTTTTATGTCAGCTTTACAGTGTCAGAAAATTCAAAAATTCCCCTCAACTGTGAAAGTCTGTGCTTTTCCTCACTTCTAGTAATGAGTGCCTTTTAAAATGTCTTTCTCTGTGAATGCTACACATTTGCAGAGTCATACAGGTGTTGTGTGGAACTGCATTTGTCTGTGTAGGGAACCTTGCAAACCATACCAGTTATGGGCAACTGGCAGCATGAGGTGGATGTAAATGGACACACCACATTTGTAAAATGCATGTAAGGTATTGTTGGAAAACATCAGTCTGTGAATGTTCTTTAAATCTCTCCTCTATCATTTATTTTTCTCAGTTAGTGGCCTGAGTTCTTTCTGAGTGTTTGTTGATCTTTTGTAATATCCTACAATAAAGGCTCAAGCCACACTTGTGATATGGGGCCAACATTTCAAACATTTCAAACCATAATCACCTGAGCCAGTATTATATTGTTCTGAACATGTGAACACAACCCTCCTGAATATAAACATACTTACATATATGTGTACAGGCAAGAAGTACATGCAGTTTTTTCTGAGTATTACAAGAAATGTTTTGTAACTTGTACGTGTATTTGTCGGTACTCAAATGGTGCATATCCTTCATCTGTTTCTTCTACAGATCCACCCAACAGCCTTATGTCACATTTTATTCCTTGTCTCAAAAGCACTCATGTTGCCCATCTCTGTTCTGGACTGCAATTCACAAATAAAACTTCTTGTTAATTTTTCTGTTTGAGTATTTTTATTTAATGTTTCGTCAAATCTTAATATGTTTTTACTCAATTTCTTTAAATTAGATCATTTGATAATGCCTAGTAAGAGACCTACAAGTCCCAAGTACTGTACTGAAATACACCTTTAGGTTAGTTGTACTTTGAGTTTTTCTTTTTAAAGCCGTCTTCTACTCATCCTCCACTGCAATTCAGAGTGAAATATTGTACTTTCACACCACCACAGTTGTTGCATGATTTTACTTACTTGATGAATTTTTGCATACAAAACACGACAAGCTTATAAAATATGTTTTGTAATAAATCTAATGAAATGTTTAGTGGATTAATAAATTAAATGACTTGCAGAAAATTTAAGCTGTTTTGATAATCTCTCAGTCATTTTTATGTGAAAACATTTCATGTTTCCTTCTTCACACGTGTTGATTTTCTGCTTTTCCTTTTAATTATTTTAATGTATTTATAATAACTAATTCGGCACTCCTGATCCATAATGAAAATGATGGTTAGCTGCACTCCTATACAAAATTACTCAAGATAATTTCCACGTTAACAAAGTTCAACACTAAAATGCTACTTTCATATGAATGCCCAAGTAATAATATAATGATATAATAAAAATTAGTACAATGTCATGTTACATTTTTGATTTGGAGATTATTCTGACATTTTCTTGGGTATTATTTTCAAGGTAAGACTTAAAGTGTGGAAGTAGTTATTTTACTTAAGGAAAGACTGAATACTTCTTCCACCACTGCTGATAAGTACCAACAACTGCCACTATAGTTAAAAACAAACCAAAACTAAGCTATGAGGACACCCCATGGTTCAATTTTACATTTCAACTTAATGAGACTGGCACAGTTGTGAAAAACAAAACCATTTAATAACAATAGTTAAAGAAACATGAAGGACAATTTTGTATAACAGAGATAAATTCAGAAGAAACACTGAACAGGCATATTATCTGTGTATTGTGTACTATCTGTCTTGCATCTCTTTTCTTTGTCTCATCCTCTCCTCCTGTAATGTGATGTCCAGAGCTCTAAGCTGTTTGAGGAAGCCATGATTGGGCAGGATGCAGCGGCGCTGTCGCACATGCTCAATAGCATCCACCACTGATAAGCTGTGTTTCATCATCAGGTATGCCAAGACCAGACTGGCTGATCTGCTGCGACCCATCACGCAGTGGACCAGCACTTTGTCTAGAAGAAAAAATGAGGTAAAGATAGATTAATTAGAAAGATACAACAGTGAAATTAATTCTCCAGAGCAGCAATGACTATGATCAAAAAAGTAGTCCAGAATTGGTTAAAAAAGTGAAAGTTTTTATATCGACTATTTGAAGACATTGTTCGAACGTTTACAGTTAGACCATATTTGATCGTGATTTGCAGTCCTGCATTGAACCTTGAATATTAAACTGTCCATCCTGGTGCATATACCTGCAGAAGTTGTAACCAAATAGACATAAATCCTTGCTTAGGCTACAGCAATAAGCACAGTATCTGTATTTTACAAGAACTCCAATCACAATGTCCTCAAGGCTTCTTGTTGGCAGCATATATTGTTTGTATTGTGTAGACCAGATTTCGCCTACCAGTGAAATATGACTTTGAAGAAATGCCTTCATATTAATCAATCTTTCTCCACTTACAATTGAACAGATTATCAACATGATTAAACAAATCTGTGTTTTGTGGCACACTGATGATGCACCCACCATTCAGACCAAATATCAACCACTTTCCAACACTGAAATCCTGTTTGGTGCCCACTGGGAAGCTCAGGGAAAAAAAACTGGACTCTCTTCAACCAAATCACACACATTTACACTATTCAATGTGATCCATCTTTGATAACTTGTGTAATAGTTTTTCAGTTTCATGCACTGAGCCTCCCTTGAAACTGTTGGGAGACCCCCTGGGTAGGCCTGCCTCACACTTCCAGAGAATACTTTTGATTTCCTCCAGGACTCACTCTGTGGTTGACTGAGTGCCTCGTGTATGAACTGGGCTGCAGGGCAGAAGTACTGGGAGATGTTGAAGGTGGGTTTGTCGTCAGCCTCCACACCGTAGTACTGGATGTCCATGTCACGGTAGTAATCGGCACCAGTCAGCACATTATTCCATTTTCCCTCTGCTGCATTAAGGACATGTGTGATACCCAGATCCCTCAGACCAGGACGCTCCAGAGCTGTTTTCCTGCAACACACAGATTCAGTATCATGAATTTCAACCACTGACTGTACATAGAAATGGACAATATGACAGCTCAACAACAATGAAGCCAAAACATCTTGATCGCCCCCTGGTGGCAGGCTGCAGTACAGGTCATAAATCCTGCCTCACTGTTAATCCATAGGACATGGGCTGAACTAAAACATCAAAGAACATTTCAAATAAATTTTCCCAAATGTGGTTTCTGTCATTTTAGGTAGTTCTTATAGTGCTGGTATATATTAAAATGTTCATTTTTCTGATCTGTTTGGTCATGATTGACAACTGAGTTCCGTTTGCCTTTGAGTCGGTCGGCCTCGAAAAGTGCTGCTCTGACGCTGGTCACTACTGCGTAGACTTTGGCTCCAAATTATGTCACCGGCACAAGATGGCAGCAGTCATGTGATATTTTGGCTTAATTTTTGTACAGTGGGAGGAAATGGAGTGGTGGCATCCATCTGTGTGTGTTTACTTACTCATCACCGATGTAGACACTGGGCCAGACCTGGTTGACATGTGCATACTGAGCCCCGGTGCCGGTCCAGAACAGCTGCTCCAGGTCTAATGTTCCTGGTGTGATGTAATCACTGTCTGGGTCCACCCGCACTGCTGCATACGGGTTCCTGCTTCTGGGCTTCACCACACAGGAGGACATATCTCACCTCTGCTGCCCACAAAAGACACACGCACAAATCCCTGAATCACAAACTACAAAAGCATGTCTGCACAGTGTTTATTTGTGTCCAAGCTTTGTAGATACGATGTTAAAGGACCAGCTTGTAGGATTTAGGGGCATCTAGTGGTAAGCTGGTAGATTGGAAACACATCACCTCCCCCTCCAAAGGTGCAGCAGAAACTGGCTCATGATAAAGGTGAAAGGCCGCATCTAGAGCCAGCGCTTGGTTTGTTCATTCCAGGCAACTGTAGAAACATGGCAGTACAACACGGCAAACTCCATGGAAGAGGACTCATGCCCTCTGCAGATATAAACGGCTCAGTCTATGTTAATGTAAAAGCTGAAATTCTTATTTTCAGGTGATCATACACTAATGGAAACATAAATATGTATTGTATTCTATTTCTGTTGTAATTTGCAAATCTTACACACTGCAGTAATATTTCATATACAAATTTAGAGCTGCTTCTTATTTCTATAATCGATTAATCATCTGAGTCAATTTTAAGAATAATACTCACTGGTTCCAGCCTGCTGGTTTTCTTAGTTTCTTTGGGTTTTTGGATTCTTTAAGTCAATGTAAGCTTTCTTTGTAACACTTTACAGGATGGCACCCACCTGTCACAGATGTATGGAAGATGTTGCTTAAATTGTTACAATGCATCTCACTCACATATTCAATTTCAAAAAGTTCATAAATTTATGAATTTATACATAGATTTATTTATTTATTTAGGTATCTATACATAACTAAATAAAAGAATACTGAATATTAATTGAAACTAAATAGTTCCTGGATACACAATTTGTGTGACACAATAGTTTTGTGTGTGAAACAAATAACTGAATTCACAATAAAGTTTGTTAAGTAACTCTGATTGACTAGCTGGTGTCACACATTAATTTCCATTGAACTCCACTTTAGTAGTGCTCTGGGTCTTCTTGAGGCAAAACTTCACTTATCAGCTGTTGGATGTAACTGGAGCTCGAGCAGACGTCACTTCTTTGTAGCCACCACAGGCAAGTTAAAGTGAACAGTGAGAGTCAGACTTACTGTTAAATGGCGTGGACGGCATATCAGTGCAGTTTTGTCACACCAAGAAGTGTTGCTTAAATGATAATAGATTTGAAATGGTACTAATAGATGAAATAGTACAGAAACAGGAATGATTCATTTATTGCACAAAAATCGAAATTGCAAAAACAAATCCCATAAAAATGGCTAGTGTCTGTGAAAACCATGTATCACATGAATTTGTGAACTTTCTTTGTCAAAGCTAAGGTGAGCTAAAAAAAAAAAAAAAAAAAAAAAGGAACAAATGAAATAATTTCCTTTGTTTTGATATTCATAATCTGAATCTCTAATTTGAGCTATTCATTAATTGATTAACTTTTTTCAATTAATCTCTCAGTTTATTGTTCATTTACACTCAACGGCCACTTTAGGGTTGGACTCCCTTTTACCTTAAGAACTGTCATAATTTTTTGATTTCACAAGGTGCTGGAAACATCTCTGAAAGAGTTTGGTCCATTTTCATCATATGTTATCATGATATGGTAGCATGACACAGTTGCTGCAGAATTGTCGGCTGCACATCCATGATATGAATCTCGTGTTCCACCACAACCTAAAGGTGTTCTCTTGCAGAGGTTTTTAATTTTATATATGTATATACAAAATGTAAATAATAGAAAATATAAGACTAATAAAAACAGAAAAAGAACAAAAATAAGCCATGCCAGGGACTTGAATATGATAGAGAGAGCTTTTCACCATTAATGGGTGACATGTGGGTGATGAATGGCAGGAGGAAGATGTATTTATTAAGAATTATAGATATAATTAGATTAGAATGTAATTTATGAACTATTTTTGATTTAAAAATATAAATATTATTGTTTAAACTATGAAGCCTTTTGTGAGAACCGCTGCTCCAGATTAAGTGGTTTGGAGTAAAACAGAGTTAAAACAGAGAGAGGATGATGATGATGATGCTGATGATGATGATGATGATGATGATGATGATGATGATGATGATGATGATGATGATAAATGCTCAGAGTTCATCTACTCTATATGTTGAATCTTATAATAAAAAAAATTAAAGAAATTGCTTACCTTTGTCTTTGTCTGCTTAAAGTTTTAAATCTGTTCCTGGGCAAGATCGCAGACCAGCACCTCAACTTTCCTTCAGTGGACATGTGTGAACTGTGAACTGTGTGTGTGTGTGAGAGAGAGAGAGAGAGAGATAGAGAGAGAGAGAGAGAGAGAGAGAGACAGATGTCCCTCTGCGCTAAGCATAAAGGCTGACAGACAGATCTAGAATGGTAACTGCTCTCTCAGGCTCTGTGTTTAAGATGATATTTTTAGGCAGCTGGGCTGCAACACCTGACCTCAACAACGTGACACACACACACACACACACACACACACACACACACACACACACACACACACACACACACACACACACACTTTCTCACAGCCTTCCTAATGTGATCTGAGTCCTCTAATGTGACAGTGATTACTTTTCTTTAGCCTGTGTGGTTAAGAAACACTGAATCATGAGAAATGATGCCAGAAAAAGCAAAAGAAGTTTAGTGGCATATTACATTATCGTTATTATAAGAATGTCAGTAATGTGTAGACAGGTGTGGAGATCAGTAAACTTTGTCAGCACAGTTATTTCTGGAGACGTAAAACTGAAAGCATTCAGTTGTTACATTTTACTAATTGTTGCTGAGGTGGAAATCACATATGAGACTGACTCTGAGCTTTTCTTGTAACAAATGACACACAGATCACATCTCTATGTGTCAGATTTAATAGTTATCACAGAAAATGTGCATTAAGATAAAACAGGTGCCTGGCAAGGGTTAAAGTACATGTTATATACTTCGTTACGATGCATCAGCGTGGTACTCCTCTGTGACCTGTCCACTCTGCGGACTGAGGCTCAGATCCAGCTGCCTGAGCTGCTCTAGAAATCCGGAGTTTGGTCCGATGTCTCGGTTCAAACGCACAGCGATGATGGCCTCCACTAATGATAGGCCCTGGACGATCATCAGATACGCAAGAACCAGGGCTCCAGAGCGACTGACACCCATGGCACAGTGGACAAACACCTTCCCTGGAATATACTTTGATTACTGTATTTAATAACACTTCAGTAAAGTAAAGGAGGAAGAGTAGAAGGCATTACATTATGTATAATACACATGCAACATAATTTGAAGTTAAAGCATGATTTAGTCAGGTTTAAAAACAAATTCTCATTGGCACAATCCAGCCTAATTGTGTATAAACTTTTCAGTAATTCCTTAACATGTTTAAATAAATTAGAATATTCTGGCATAAAGCAATAACTAAGCTTTTAATAACTGTCTTTATATTGCATTTCTTTGATTTCTTTGATTTCTCTGATTTGTATTTCAGATGTGCTTATGTAGTTTTGCCCCCACAAAAAGTGCATTTGTGTCACTACATTATGAATTCAGCTGTCATATTTGCACACTGACCATTTTTCTTCAGAGCACTGTCTATGAACTGTGCAGCAGGGTTGAAGAAAGGTCGGAGGTTAAACTCTGGATGGTCTGCAGCTTCAACACCGAGATATTCCACCTCAAGGTCACCGTAGAACTGCTGACCTGTGTTGATCCGGTGTCGACCTGCTGCAGCATTCAGTATGTGAGTCACACCCAGAGATGAGAGTTTGGATTTATCTCGTGCCACAGACCTGCCGACACATGCAGACTGGTTTATTTTAATATCTTTTACATAAATTCAAGCTGCTGGTTGTGATTTTTCCACTCACGCATCTCCAATGTACAAGTTGGGCCAGACTTGGTTGAAAGGTGCCACTGGCTTCCTGTTTGTCCAGATGATTTGCCTCAGCTCTGTCAGAGATGGCATTTCCTCCTCCTGGGCTGTGTGATCTCTGCAGCGATAAAGATGTGTATGTGTGTTTGTGTGTGTGTGTGTGTGTGTGTGTGTGTGTGTGTGTGTGTGCATGTGTGGATGTTTATGGCTTTGTGTGTGACTGGTTGTGTCTTTACAGTTTTAGAGCCTGTCGTCGCTTCCTCCTCTCCCTCTCCAGGCTCATGTCAAGGCTTCGGAGCTGCTGCAGGAAGCCGGGGTTTGGACAGATGTCTCTGTGTGGCCTGACGGCAGCCACTGCTTCTTGCAGCCTCAGGCCCTCCGCAATCATCAGGAAGGCCAGCACCAGTGTTGCAGAGCGACTCACACCCATCAGACAATGGACAAACACCCGTCCTTGACAGGGGACATTTACTGTTACCTTCAGCACCAGATATGCAGCAAAATATACACTCTGTGGCCACTTTATTACCATATGTTCACATTATCAGCAACACAGCTATAAAAACGGCCAAACGTGGCCAACTACATTATCGCCAAGTGCTGAGAAAAGTTTATGCCAGTTCAATTTTCATTTGTGTGTATTGCGCCTGACACACAGCGTGTCAGACATCAGTTCCTGGCTTCATGTCGCTTCCTGAAATTGGCCTGTAGCCTGAAGTTCTGTTGCCAGTAGTCTGAACATACCATTAGGTACACCTGTACAATCTCTGGCTTTACAAGGTGAAACTTTCATGTATTTAGCTGTAGGTTGTAAATTGCATGAAACAACATTTCCATGCAACATGACAGTTACACAGTGCAATTAAAAAAAATAATTAAACTTTCATGTAGCACAATTAAAGAGTTAATTTCACTCAAATTAGCTGTTTGATTGTTTTTTGTAATAATTGTTTTCTTGCTTGATTATATCAAGTGGGAAGTGTCATTGTAACTACATTTATATCTTTGTATCTTATTTTGTATCATTTTCCTGCATGATAATAATAGTTTAGATGTTTTGTATCACTTTTCCATCTGGCCCTAGCTGGATACTTTCTTTCATAATGATTGTCTCAGAGAATAGGAAGAGAGCTATTGTTGCAATAATGTTTGTTGATATGCTGGAGGAAAAAACGCCACCTACTGGCTACTGGATGGATGGATGGATCATTTCACATTCTATTCAAGGAGCTTGATGCCACAAACCTCTTGTCAATGCGTTGGTCCTCAAGGAAAATAAAGAAATAAATAGCTCTTTGTTGCTGTCTCCTGACATTAGTATGTAACTGCAGCTAGATATATGGTTGTATTTTAGATAACAGCTCTGATTTTCATCAAAACTTTATATTAAAGGTCAGTTATAAAACAGCAGCAGTAACAATACCTGCCTATCTGGTAACTGCAACTTTGCCTTCATCATGTTTGTTGATAGTGTTACCAACCTAAGTCTATGAGGATCACCTTCTGAAAATCCCCAAAAGATCACCTTCTGTTATATTAATTTATTCATTTTGGTAATAAGGCATTGTCAAGTTGAAATGTTTGTAATGTGGAATGTTTGATATCATCATGTTTCAGCCAACTAAAGTTGCGTGAACATTTCACTGTGTAAAGCCAGCCTAATGAAATCCAATGCATCATCTCTGCCATAAGTGAGACTAACTTGCCTCCCATGGCCAGTGCAGCCCTGATGTATCGTGCTGTTGGGTAAAAGAAAGGACTTAGGATGAAATCTATTGCATCATCAGCCTCCACCCCATAATAGTCCACTGTCATGTCTCTGTAGAAACATGGGCCGGTGTTGACGTAGAAGTAGAGTCCAGGGCTGGTGTTACGGGGCCCGTGAGCAGCATTAACAATGTGAGTTATGCCCAGACTTTGAAGAGTACCCTTGTCACGAGCCGCCACCCTGAAACACGATCACACATTCACTTCTGTATGAGTGCAGGATGTTTATTTAGATGTGTGTGTGCACATGTTACTGTATGTGAACTTACTCGTTGCCTAAGTAAAGGTTAGGCCAGACTTGATTGACATGTCCAGTAGGTTGTCTGTCTGCCAGCAGGATCTCCTGCAGCTCTGAGACAGAAGGAGGTTCGTATGGTGGATCCCTAAGAGACATGCTGACACACACACACACACACACACACACACACACACACACACACACACACACAAACCAGTGGTGGAGGAAGTATTCAGATCATTTACTCAAGTAATGTACTAATACCACATTGTAAAATGCTCTGCTACAAGTAAAGTCTTGCATTGAAAATATTATTTAAGCAAAAGGATGCAAGTGTAATCAGACGTCCCTATTGTTCAAATATGAAATACAAGTACAAATACTGCTGTTCAAATAGTGCCTTGGATCCATAAAGGTTATATTAAATAAGCTGAACCAATATTTAATATACGGTCTGTAGTTGAAGTGCATTATTTTCCCCTACCCACTGCCTGCCAGACTCCATTACATGTTGCTCAGTTTAACCGTTACAAACATTTACAGCTTCTACAAGATTATTATTTGATTTGTCACAACTCACAAACAGACACTTAGTCATTCAGCAAACATATGGCATTAACTTTAACTCTAATCAACATGAAACAGGCAAATAAAAAGTTATTCTGTCACAGAATAGAAATTTCAAAGGGGGACACTGTGGCTGTAGCATTGAAGTAAGAGAAGCAAATATATTACAGGTCATCCTTTATGTTTTATTTTATATGCTCTTTGTATGTTTTGTATGCGCAATTGTAAAGTAACTAAAGCTGTCAAATATTTGTAGTGAAGTAAAAACTATAATATTTCTCTCTGAATTAGTGGAAGTAGAAAGTGGCATGAAAGTACCTCACATTTGTACTTGACTAAATGTAGTTATATTACGTTCCACCACTGCACACAAACAAAAAGCACACACAAGGAGTTCATTTTGTCTGAAATATCTTCCATACATGTTTACAATATACACGTCTCACAATAACCTTTTCTCAGAAACCTACTGCATCATCCTCAGTGGTAAAATCAGAGATGACAGACTGAGCAAACGAACCTGACAGATCCTCAAACTAACCTGTTTCCACTGTTATTTACACTCTCATATGAACTTACCTCCTTTCAAGGTAGTGCGATCTCGTCTTCTACTGTCCACACACACACACACACACACACACACACACACACACACACACACACACACAAACACACACACACGACTGTGGCCTGTTTCCTTTTATAACTCTGTAATCATACACTTGTTAGTAACAAAACATCCTGCAGAATGTTATTTTATCAGCAGTTCAGGCACTTTAAAACAAATTTAATGAAATTTTACTGCATGCCTGAAGTCTTATTCATATGAACAACATGGCATTATACTGCTGTGAACTTTAACATCAGCTCATTTGCTTAGTTTCCATGACTGCAGACTGTTATGTAATATACTGCTGTAGTACTGTGTGTGACTGTGTTGCTACGCAGGAGCCGACTGCTCTGCTCCTTTAAGAAATATGATCCAGGCTGTGAATAACATTCACCAGTGACGTCTTAACTTTGACTGCATTTGTTGTGAATTTTTTTTCATCAAATACTGAAGCTTTGGGAATGAGACTCAGCAATCAGGTTCATTTTTTTCGTCAATCTACTAACTGATTAATTGACTAGTCATTTCGGCTTTCATGAGAATTAGCTGTTTTTCATTTCAGTAGACTGAATATTTTGAGGTATTGAACTGTTTGTTGGAGTTCTTCTCATCATATGCAGCCAGCCAAAATATTAAACTGAAATATCATAAAATGTCTTTAATGAAAATTCACACTGAGACATAAAGCTGTATTTACAAAGCTTGTGGACACTGACAGAAAACATTTGAATACAGTTTGAATATGAAAACGAACATCAGAGAAATATGACACTGTACTTAGATATTTACAACATTTCACAGCACAGGGACATTGCTGCTGTACCCAGAAATTAAAGGTATACTGTGCAGGATTTCAGTCACAAAGAAAAGTATAGACATATAAAGAATAATCCCTTTCAAAAATCATTCATGACCCACCAGAAGTGTGTGGTTGTGTCTGTATCTCCACAGACGCTGTCCTCTCATTTTCTCATTATTTTGCTCTTTGGAACATTTTGGGGCTCAGTTCTGGAACACATTACCAAGAAATATGTTGGAGTACACAGATTACTTTTTGTTGCAACGAGCAAGGAAATTCTTAAGTTTTGAAACTCAACTGCTCCTCATTTAGTTATGTTTTCAATGAAGCAGTCCATTACCATCACAGTGCAAGAAGTAAAACTGCCTGCACCTGCCACCAGAGGAGACACTGATGGTGACTTTTTCATTTGAGGCAAAGGACAGTCAGCCTGTGGTCTCAGCGGACACTGAAATCACAGACTATCTCCAGTTGGGTCTTGAGGTGGATGTATTGCACTAATTCCCCACGATCAAATATTTGTTTGAGTCAGTACTCCAGATTAATTTACCCGTGGAGAGATTTTTAGCCTTGGAAGTTATGTCAGAGGAACCGACATACTAATTTACAAAAACATGGAAACATGAAAAGCCTGAGCACTTTTATAGTTTGTATGTAGGCACACAGTTAAGCTAACTGGTTCATTAGCTGCACATTGAAACATGATGTACCGTCACCTATACAAGCCATGTCTTATTGTTTTCAGCTGAGTAATTTGCAGTATGCTGTTAGATCATCAGGACAATATAACCAACGTGCGTGAGGCATGGCAAAGAGGTTTTCATTTTTGGTAACGCAACAGTACTCAGATGAGTTGCTTTTCTCAGGTAATGCTGTAATGTAACAAGTAACTTTTTAATGGCAGTAATCTTGTAATGTAATGAGCCACTTTTAAAAGTACTTTTCCCCAACCCTGTTCAGAACATAATTCACAGCTTTGTTCACGGCTTTGCTGCTCCCTCACTTCATAACTCTTAAGCTCACTCGACCACCACTGCTCTTTCTCATTTGTTGAGTCAGGGAGGAGGGGCCAACTTAGTATGGTGCATTTACAAAACAGCAACCAACCAATCCTGCATATTATACGTTTAAACTGAAAAATAAAAAATATGGACCTGAAATGTCACTCCAGTGTTCACCACCATCCAACTCACACCTCTAACTACATCATAGATATTCTGATAGCAAATCACTATTTACAAATATTGTCCAGACTGATTAGATTTGAAGTGCAACACATGGAAAGAGAGAGAAGTCTAATGTGATGAAGTAAAGGAGGTGAAAAAAGAGATTTAGGGATGTCAGAGAAGAGGACAGAACCTCCGTTTGAGTGTCAGCCGTTCATCCAGCCTGAGGAGGAGGGACAGGAAATTCTGGTTGGGGTAAATGGCTCGTTTTTGGACAACACGTCTCAGCGCATCTCTCAGAGAGAGACGCTGTCGCAGCATCAAGTAAACCAGCACCAAAGTGGCAGATCGACTCACTCCCATGATGCAGTGCACCAGCACTTTTCCTGTTGAGCAGGACAGAGTGTGAAAGAAAGTAGAGAAATTGTACAAAACTGTAAGCATTTTAATGAGAGTGTCACATTCATATTCTTTACCATCTTTGCTCTTCAGGGCTTTATGTATGAAGTCAGCTGCAGGTTTAAAGTACTGGCTGAGGTCAAAGTGATCTGAATCCTCTGCTGGGATGCCGAAGTAAACACAGGTGTTCCCGTAAAAGCTCTGGTCGCCAATGCTGCCCTGCTTAGAGTGAGCTGCGTTTAGGACATGAGTGATGCCAAGCTTATGTAATGTCTTTTTGTTCTGTGCAACAGCCCTGGGAAACACACAAAACAGACACAAACAAGGGGAATAAAGAGGAAACATGAGAAATAGCATCATGGAGCACTTACATAGGGACTGCACTTTAACAGGCTGATAAAACTAATCAATTTCTCTCTTGCAGAGCTCATGAAACAGACTCTACACACATGAGGCACTCACACATTTCCTATGTACAGGTTGGGCCAGACTTCATCTACTGGTGTGAGCTCCAGCGTGCAGGAATCCAAGATGAGCTCCAGCTCTTTAATGAGCACCAGGTCCTGTAGCCGGTTGCTCCCTGACATTCTCCCCGGACGTAGAGTGCTCCTCCAACAGACCCCAACACTCCTGCTCCTGCTGTCCGTCTCCACTGCCCCTCACTGCCAGAGTCTGCAGCTCAGTGAGAGACACAAGCAGGTGGCTGTTTGAATGCCGCTTGGCTCCAAAATTAGCTCTGTGTGTCCAGTGAGTTCTCTCTGATGGGATGTAGAGTTATTTAACATTGCTGTTGCATTGATTGGTCTGTTCACTGATGCCAAAGGTCCCCGGGGGGAAAGACAGGGACTCTCTCTGTCACCACCGAGGTCACATCAGAAGGGAACAAAGGAGGGGAGGGGTGACACAGTCGAACTGTTTAGTGTATACATACAGTACAGTAAATGGTACAAATGGAGACAGTCATGCATGGCGTGAATGAGGACATTGACTTCTGCCGACTAAGGGAGGACGATTCTATGGATTTATTTTGTAGGGTTGTTCCTCTCTTTGTTTCATTTTGACCCATTCAACTGTTCGTCCTGCAGTTTTCGGTCCAGGGCTATGAGCTGTCGCAGGAAGCCTCGGTTTGGGAAGATCCAGCGTTTCTGTTGTACGCAGCGCACAGAGGATAGAAGACTGAGGTGGTGATGGATCATCAGGTAGGCCAGGACCAACGCAGCTGAGCGACTCACACCCACAGCACAGTGCACAAACACCTTTCCTGTGAAATCATAAAAGGCACAAGCAAAGAAGATGCAGGGTGCTTCTATGCACAGAAGTGTCACCTCTGACAACATGTGGCAGCTCACAGTACCTCCTGATGTCAAAGCCTGGTGAATGAACTCAGCAGCAGGGTAGAAAAAAGGTGAAAGGTCAAATGTTGGCAGATCGTTGGCCGGGACTCCGTAGTATTTCACTGTGGTTCCATAAAAATCATCACTGCCCTTACAGCACAGTTTCCCATGCGATGCGTTCAGCACATGAGTGATGCCCAGCTGCCAGAGGCCGAGCTTGTCATGAGACATAAACCTGACACAAATATCAAATTTTATTCACACATTTCAGACACAAATATGTGAACTTAAAGCTACTACCAGGAACATTGTGGAAAGAAATTATTTAAACAAAAATCTGCTTCTTTTTACTATCGAAAGTGCTACTCACTGCAACTTTTGCCAGAGAAAATGTAAACACAGGCTCATTTCATCTGACATTAAGGAAAAACCGACCCAGTGGCAGCCATTATGAAAAAGTCTCATCAGCTTATGTAAGTCCTACAGATGCATCAGTAATAAACTGAGACTCTTTCATCACCAGTTAAAAACTCTTTGTAGTAGCTTTAAGCAAGGCACAGAACACTCACATGTCCCCCAGATACAGGTTCGGCCACACCTCATCGCCGTGACGACAGGAGCGTGGAGCTGAATACAAAACCTCTTCCAGCTCCTGGAGAGACGGGATCTTCCACGTACAGTTTGAATCCTCAGTCGCACATGAGCTCTTTCCCTCCTCCTCTGGGTCTGTGTCACTGACATTTCTCTGCTCAGAATCTTGTGGGTCACATCTCACCTCAGAAGCAGCATGTGTGACTGTTTTTCTGTCAGACATTTTAAACTGTAGAAGGTAGAAAGTATTCTGTACTCTTAAAACTAAATCACGGTGCTGTCTGTTGCCTTCGCTTTGGTTGCTGCAACACTCAAACTCTGACTGCTGAAAACAGGTGGTGTAGTTTGGCATACACTCTCTGTCTCATGGAAATGGGTTTACAATTACATTACTAGTTTGTAAATCGCTGCTTGTGCTTTTTTTGTTGTTGCTGTCAAATCAAATAGTCTGTTAAAACTTTTTTGGGAGGGATCTTGAGAAACATAGCATGTAAACCAAATTGGCAGCCTGGGGGCAATTCCTGGCCCCCTCTCTCACTCCTTCCAGCCTCTGATATTGTAAATTTAATCCAGCCTTCAAAATTATTTTATTTAAAGCTACTACAAGCAGTTTTTACCTGATGATTTATGATATATTTTGTAGTTATTATGGTGGAAACCATTTTGCTGCAGGCTGTGCAGAGGTCACCAAGTTCAACTCCACAGGGACGCCCTTGTCTCAGCATTTAAGAGGCTGTAGCAGTCCTCTTTTACATGAAACTGGAAGACCTAAGGCATCCTTCTGCACCATACATGTTGTGTTAGCTTGTCAGGAAGGGGGCTAAACAACATTCCAAATTTAGGCTAAATTTGACCTCTCACCTCAAGATATCTGCATGAAAATGGGCTCTACGGGTGCCTAAGAGTCTCCCTTTTACAGGCATGCCCACTTCGTGATAATCATGCAAGTTTAGCAAAAGCCATTTAGTTTTTTGCATGCAGCATACATTTTCACCCATTCCAAAAACTGTATAATTTGGCTGACTGTAAAGCTGTGACTTTTGTGGATTTGCTAAGCCCAGCATTATTCATTCATGATGATATTTGATCCCATAGTAGCCATTTCATTGTAGTGAGAGCATCTTTTGAAACTTGACCTCACTGTATATAACGATCTGTTGTGACCTCTAGGGTAATCACAGCCTCATGAAACTTCACAACCACAAACTACAGACCTGAAGCATTCAAAGGATGAATAGCTTTCCTTGGTATATTGACAGTAAGGGATTCTTCTTTCAGAAATCTCCAAAATGGTAAAAAAAAAAAACAAAAACAACAACAAATGGTTAACCTTTGAACCAAATCTGTAAATGGTATCAAGACATAATTGAGCATGGGAATGACAATCATATACTTTCATTAATAATATTCAGCCCTTATACACTGCAAACTTTCAAAATCTGAATAGGTGTCTAAAAAAATTATTACAGATTTAGGACTAGTGGTGGGGGGCACCACAAAGCAATTATGCCTAGGGCACACAAATGGCCAGCAGCGGCCCTGTGACATGCTATCAGTGGTCCCAAGCCAATTTGAGCTGGAGCCCCCTGCTGTAAACAGATCCTTGTTTTTCCTGAATGTGGCCAGCAGATGTCAGTGTGCTTAAAGTAGCAGCCCTGAACGAGGCCACCAGCTCTTCTTTTCTGATGTTGTTTATGAATATCTCTTCCTGTTTGGGGTTGCCTGGTTGTCAGAAGCATGTTGGCCATGAAAAAGTCCTGCCAGTCGAGACGCACAGAGACAGCTCGTCCACACCCTCTGACAGCTCAGTGACACTGGATCTTTGGTAAGAGAGGCAACTACTGCTTAATATAACCTTTTAAAGTAAGTTTGAAACTATTAAATGTACTTCCTGTGTCTTTGTTTCTACTCATTTGTACCTTTATACTTTTTGTTTATGCCAAGAAGATGTTTAAACTTTTCAAGACTGTCATGAAAATAAGATTTGATCTCTCAGAGTTGATCTCATGCTGAAATGTAGGAGTCACACAGCATTGTGACCCTGTGGTGGTAACAGACTATGAGCCCTTTGTCAAATTGTGTCCTCTCTCTGTCACACACACACACTGAAGGGCTTTCTGTCCCACAGCTGTGTGTCACTGCTCACTGTGACTCACTGTAAGCCAGCCAAACAAGCTGACAGGGCACTTATGAATCCCCAAGTAAAGCCTCAGGCAGAGAAGCTGCAGGATGTTGCCAGTAAAATCTAGAGGCTAGTTAAAAATAACTTATTTCTCTCTGAGGGAATGAAGCAGCAGCTACCCAGGTGAGTTATTTTAGGCTTCAAACATGTAAATATTTAACACTGATCAGCTGACCAGCTGTTATTGTTCAGTATGGATCGCTTCCTGGCAGCCAGACACAATATGATCTGCATTATTGATGGTATACGACATAATTTAGCTGGTGTGATGATAACTGGAGGCTTTCATTACCAACCTAAGCTCACTGACAAGATGTAATTTCCTTCAATTTCTGAATCTGATGCCGTATTAGGTGTGATTGGTAATCTAAGGGTGATGTTCCCTCTCAGAATCCCAGAAAGAATGGGTTGTAATGTGCTAATGACATGTCTTTGATCATTTTAAATACAGTAAGTTCCAAAAAAGTATTTCACTGAACTCTAATGCAGCCGAAGACTAAAGCACAATATTTAAGCTGTATGATGGTATCATATTTAAGTTTCAGCTGATATGTTTGGTTTTGTATGACAATATTTTTAATATAATGTAATCCTTAAATGAGCAAGTTAATAAAAAATATTTCAGAAAATTAATTCATTAATATTTTCTAATGTATCTGGGCTAAAATAACAGAATGGATTTTTTTTTTTTTTTCCAAAGCATGATCTTTGTTTTCTAGTTAAAAACTCTGTGTCACCTTTATTCTAGCATCTCCCCTGTGGTTTTCCTACACAAACAATGTTTTATTGGCTGTGGAAGCTGAGCAAACAGGAAAAAGGTGGAGCATTTTGACCTCTGACCGTGCAGTAACTGTGTATTTCACACCCTTATATTCTTGATTATCTGTACAGTAAAGCTCTCAAGATATAAGTATATCTGTGATGATTATCCCCTAACCCTAACCCTTTTATACCCTTATCTGGGTAATGTATCCTCCAGGATGCAGACCTTCAATGTCTGATTATCAAAATTGTGAAAATTCAAGTCATTATTTTTCAACAAGAAGGTATAAAATCACCCTTGAAAACAATAAAACAACATAAACATGAAGAAATAGGTCATGGCCAGTGTCTTTGTTGATATACGCTGCCATTTTGGATTTTGATATAAATGATGAGTACATTTTTGAATGTTGGCGTGAAATAGCATGACCTGAGTTCTTGATACAATTTTCTGACCTGTGGTAAACCAAATGAATAATAGATTAATTGAGCAAATAGTCAGCATATTTGTTGATAATGAAAACAATCATTAGTTTCAGACCTAACAACAGTGGTGCTACCATTTTGAATTTAGGACAGGATCTTCGCCATCCTAACTAAGGAAATTTAGTTGTGACAGTTCTGAAATAGCATAAATTCCCATACTAAGAGAAGATAGAATTTTTTCCTAAAGAGTCAGGAAACATGTTTCTGTAAGACCAAAAATCCTGAATGTCATCATAAACTTTCCTATAATGAGACCTCAACTATGTATGAGCATTTATTAATATCTCGTCATAGTAATGAGTCTAATGCCTCCCTGAAAACTTTAAGTGCTGTCTCGTGCATTACTGATAACCGAAAGCTGCTGACTTGGGTAATTTTGAGTCTGTATCTGCTGTCCAATCAGCACGTATCATAGCTCACATTGAGCAGCGAACACTTGTACAGCCAGTGTTGGTTGAGCCTCTCAGACCTTTGGAGCAGCGGGGAGTACATGGCTGTGGTGAGCTTATCAGAGGGTCAAAGGATAAAAATGAGAAAAACACCGAACAAAGAATGAGTGTTTCATCTGTACCTTAGTCTGTCAGTGGGAGAGGAACTTACTCACTCTGCTTGTTGTGTGTAAATCCGGCATGATCAGTGACTCACTGTTTCTTATTATGAAATGCCAGTGTTCTGTGGAACAGGGAGGATAGCCACACTTAGGTTGAATTTCTGTTTGTTAACTAGTTTGTCACGTAAAACATGAGTTTTCTTTATGTGGAGCAGGGCATGGTGTCAGTGTATACTTGTAAGCCACAGCTCTGCCGTACGCTCACAGACCTGACCACAGATGATGTAATGGCACTAAGTAGCCTGCAGTGTGTTGTGCTGGGTCACATCGAATAAGAGCACAAACAAGCTGCCTCAGATCACATTACCCCTTAGTCAGAGGCTAATATTTCTGCATATTTCACTATTAGTTACTGCTGAAACTAAAATTGGTTAAGCCTTTTATAAAGTTAAAATGCATAATGTGTGGTTGTGCTTTCTGCTCCCTAAAATGTGAGGATTTGCTTTTGTGAAAATGTGAAACAGGTTACAGCTTCCTAGATTCTTAGGTGATCTCTTCAAAATATATTTCATGTGCAACTAACAGACCACACCCGAAGATATTCAGTTTTGCAATGCAGTTATGAAATAAAGGAGAAAAGTAGAAAATTCTTACATTTGAGAAGGAGATTTTTTCCTTGAAAAATGTCCTACAATTATTAATTATTTAACTAAATAGATGCAGATTGCCTATTAGATGCATCTACTTATCATTTCAGCTCTAATCATTTAATTTTCATACTGTTTTAATCAGTTAGTTAAAAAATAATTGACAGACTAATCAGAGCCTGTTGAAGAAATCATTCAGACATTTTTTAATCTCTGGGTTTCAGACTATTGATGGAATGAAACAAGACACTTGAAGACATCAACCTCCATGGACCAAACAACAAGTTGATTAATTGAGAGAATAATTGACCGACTAATTGATAATTGAAATAATTGTCAGCTGGAGGCAGAGCTCCGTTATAGTACGGTTGTGATTAGGGGTGTCATGATCTCAATATTAAATTGAAAATTGATCAAAATTTCTAAATTTCATTAACTGAAATCAAAGGCAGAATCATGATGTTTTTCTCTCCACCCTGCCTACTTGCGGCATCCTGCATGTGTCCAAAGAAAAAAACAACTTCAAAGACGACACAGTGTAGCTGATTGGCCGTTATATCATGCTTGATACCATATAGATCTTTATATAGATATAGATGTTTGATCTTTTTAATAGAAGAATTTGACAATGTAACAGTTGGCAGGACAGAAAACCAATGATTTGTCTGTCTTTACAAGTTAAGTTAAATTGAATCGTGACCTTAGAATCAAAAGTTGAATTGTGTATTTGGAGAATGGTGACACCCTGAGTTGTGATCAATAGTATTCAAACTGAGTGGAAGTGTCAATGGGTTCCAGGCAGTATTGCATTCAAACAAAGGGACTGAGAGTGACAAAGACAGTGATGAAATCAATCACAGTGGAGAGAGAGGTGGTACTTAAATGTTTATCATCATGCCCACCATGACTTGCTTACCACTGTGTGTGTCTGTGTCTGCAGTGGCATGGCGCCGTCAGAGGACAGTGTGAGCACCTGGAGCTGTAAGCAGGTGGCCCAGTGGCTACAGGAAGAAGGTTTCGGGGAGTATGTGGAGTTATTGTGCACTCAGCACCGCCTGGACGGCCTCAGTCTGCTGGCTCTGACTGAGGCAGACCTGCGGGGCCCTCCGCTGGGCCTCACTGTGCTGGGAGACATCAAGAGGCTGACCATAGCCCTCCGCCGGCTCCAGAGACAGAACCAGGCCCAGCTGGAGGAGCTGGGTCTGCAGCCTATAAACAGTCTCCCTGCTGGGCTCTCGTTGGGTGCCGCCAGGGTTGAGTGGAGCTGTGATGGAGCTGACAGGAGGTGTAATGGAGGTGAGCGCTGTAATGGGACTGAGCTGCGGCTGAGAAACGGTGATAGATCCGGATACGGAGCAGCTGTGTGTCATACACACTCCAACGGGAGGTGTAGGCAGCAACTGGCAGGTAGATTGGACCCAGAGGTGTGGAAGACAGTCATCAGTTCCTTATATGTCTTTTTTGTGTTTGGATTCACATCTTTTGTCATGGTCATCGTACACGAGCGTGTCCCGGACATGAGGACATATCCACCACTGCCTGACATATTTCTGGACAGGTATGAGTGCATGTATCTGTATCTATGTGGTATCTAGCCAGACTCCAGAGTTCATGTACACATTGTTCTGTCACTCATATCTAATCAAAGGTGGTAAAAATACACATATTCTGAACTCAAACAGAAATACAAAAACTGGTGTAAAAAAAAGACTAAACGTAGAAGTGCTGATTTAACACATTTACTTTAAAGACAGTGAAAAAGTACAGGCTCTGACAAGTACTCAGAGTGTAAAAGTTTCTACCGGCAAAGTTAACTGAACCTCACCTTTTCCACACGGTCGAGTCTTCCTCTCTGCCAGTTTTGCCTTGTTATATCTTTTACATCATTTTGGTCTTGTTATGTCTTTTATGTTGTTTTTTGTCTTATGTCTTTTTCATCTTTTCCATCTTGTTACGTCATGTTTTCGGTTTTGTTGCGTCCTTTTTCTTTATATTATATATTGTTTTGATCTTTTTCATAGTTTTTGTCTTTTTTTCTCTTTTTATGTCATTTTTCATGTTATTACATCCTTTTCATTTTTTTATACCGTTGTTCATCTCCTAGTCTCGTTCTGTCATTTTGTGTTTTGATACATCTTTTCATCTAGTTTCGTCTTTTACATTGTTTTAGTCTTGTTACATCTGTGTGTTATTGTCCCATCCATTTAAGTTGAATCAGTCATGCTGTTGCTGTTGAGAAAGTGGCATGCAATGATGCAAAATAAGAATCATGAAAAATTACCCTCAAATGCATTAAAACTACAGTAACGAGCCGTTTTTTAAAATATAGGAGTGGGAAGCACAGATATTCCTACAGAGTAGAAAGTACAGATATTTGTGTTAACATGTGGGGGGTAACATTAAAAAGTTGTCAGAAAAGAAAATATTCAAGTAAAGTACAAACACCTGAAAACTCTACTGAAGTATACTAACTAAATAATTGCAGTTCCCATCTCTGTATCTAATTTACATGCTGATACATGTTTTTGTTCTCTGACAGTGTTCCCAGAATCCCATGGGCTTTTGCAATGGCTGAAGCCTGTGGTGTCATCCTTTGTTATATGTTTCTGTTGATCCTGCTCCTTCACAAACACAGGTAGTCCAGAGTCCAAGTTATTCCCATCACTGATACACTGTGTTCATAATATAAGATTTCATAAGGTTATGAAGTGTTTGTCTCTGTTTTAGGTCCATCCTCTTCAGACGGCTGTGTTCTTTAATGGGAACTGTGTTTTTGCTTCGTTGTTGCACAATGTTTGTCACCTCGCTCTCTGTGCCAGGGCAGCACCTGAAGTGTGCCAGTAAGGTGGGAAGCACTCATGAGATCATTTGCAGATTAGATATGGGTTGACAGTTTTAGGTCTGGAGTGGCCGGTAATTCTTGTTGGTAGTGGCAGTGTTAGAGTTTATTCTTGACTCACCACTGTGATAACTAGGGAACAGCTGCATAACTGATAACTGGTGTACTTTGTTCCCCAGACATATGGTGACACCCTTGGAAAGATTCAGAGGGCACTAGCAATCTGGAGTGGATTTGGGATGACTCTGACAGGGGTCCAAACGTGTGGAGACTACATGTTCAGTGGACACACTGTTGTCATCACAATGCTCAACTTCTTTGTGACTGAATGTGAGTGTTAAAACTTTTGGTTAAACTCACAGAGTTTAAATGTGACCTTTACAGGAGCAATATGTAAGATCCTTTGATCCTTTGGTTGAAGCGAGTTGTTTGCCCCTGCCCCCTCCTCCCCACATTTGAATCTCAGACAGGTTGCCTGCAGGCTGC
Organism: Lutjanus erythropterus; assembly: GCF_056507025.1. NCBI lineage: Eukaryota > Metazoa > Chordata > Actinopteri > Lutjaniformes > Lutjanidae > Lutjanus > Lutjanus erythropterus. Next base: position 4,497,168 of record NC_139330.1, read on the forward strand.
AGGGACACTGAACATGAGTGCAAGACAAGGGCAACATTGTATTTTGACAGTGACAAGTGACGACGAGTCACTGTCACTATAAGTTGATCAACTGTTTATAACTCTGCCAGTCATCTGTCAATGTAAAGCTAATCCCCGTTTTCCCGAAAATAAAAGCCCACAGCTCTAAAAATACACACTCTGGAGTTTGAGTGACTGCCTGCCTTACTGCCTGTCAGACTCCATTAACATATTGCTCAATTTAACTGTTATAAACACCTATTCCTTCCAAAAGATTATTAAGGATTCGTACGACTCATAGACAGACATTAAATCATTTGGCATTAATATTAAGTCTATTAAATGTGAAATAGGCAAACTAAAAAAGACATTCTGGCCTAGAGTGGAAATTTTAAAAGAGAACATGCTGGCTGTAGTGTTGTCGTTAAAGAAGCTGCTTTTTCAACTTCCTAATCTCTGATGACATGTCATGGTCATTTTATGATTTAGTACAGTACATATACTACAGATTACTCCTTTAAAGGATAAGCTGACATTTATCTTGCTGTTGGCAAATCTCATGAAAAGATAAACAATTTTGTGATATCTCTCAGTACTGTCTGACTTCCCCCCTGTTTGTGGCTTTCAGTCAGAACCTCACTGGTTCCTGTTGTAGAAATCTGAAAAAGCGGTCACCAATGTATCTTTTTAAAAAAAAAAAAAAAAAAAAAGGCTCAGTAATTTCCATAATCAGCTGAGCACTGTAGTTTCTAGCAAATGGATGTCAAACAGGTTTAAATAGTGAATTTGTTGGGGGTCTATTTTTAGCTGTGGAGTAATACACATTTGGTGTTCTTAGGAGTTATTTACTTTAGGAGTTATTAGTTATTTAAATAAACAGTGCCCATGTTCGGTATAATAAAGGAAAATGTCACCCAGTGTGATTTACTGACATATTTTTAATTATTTTTTGGATGACATTGGAGCTCAGTGGCACAGAAGAATAAAGAACCACAGGATGAGGAAATATATTTCATAATTAATTATATGCCAATATTAAATAAATTTGATGTTTTGAAGGTAGAACATTGGACTCCCAAACAATGAATAAACCACGCCCACCTCCAGTCTTCTATCCGAATACAGGTACAGAGACAGATAATGTTGTTGGTTGAACAGATACAGATAATGACGTCTCTATGCACTTCTTATTTACAGCAGCAGCACTGCGTAGATGGGATTAATTTAACATAAACTACAGTTCTGGTGTTCATCTTCCATGTTTATGCTGCGTCAGGCTTTGGCTACACAAATATTAACTGTTAGTACGATCAGTTCACTGGTTTTGGTCTTTTCATGGGATTTGTTGAAATATCACCTGACCTTTTAATTATTCCTTTTGATTGCAGATACTCCACGAACCTGGAATCTGATTCACACCATCTCCTGGGTGCTGAACCTGTTTGGGATTTTCTTCATTCTGGCGGCTCATGAACACTACTCCATCGACGTGTTCATCGCCTTCTACATCACCACCCGCCTCTTCCTCTACTACCACACGCTAGCCAACACTCGTGCCTACCAGCACAGCCGGCGGGCGCGGATTTGGTTCCCCATGTTCTCCTTCTTTGAGTGCAATGTGAACGGACCAGTCCCCAACCAGTATCACTGGCCGTTCGACAAACCTGCCTTCATGAAAACTCTGATTGGATAGAGGATTCTCTCGAAGATCAGCGGCTGCAATGTGCATGGACTGTAATATTAGAGCATGAATGGGACAGTTTTTACTTGAGATGCTGCCTATTATCTTTGGATGGTTATATGTTTATTATGTGGGAGTTTTTCCAACCTCATTTGTAAAAATGGATTAGCTTTATTTTGTGATGTTCAAAGGAATAGTTTGACATTTTGGAAAATATCCAAAAGTTAGATGAAGAAATTAATACCACTCTCATCACTGACTGTTTAAAGCTACTACAAGGAGTTTTTAATTGGTTATGAAACAGTCTCAGTTTAACACTGATGTCTCTACATGGGTTACATAAGTTTAGAAGACCATCACCGAGAACATTAAGTATTTCTACATGGTTATCATACTGCCTGCAGCCAGTCTGTGTTTACATTTTCCCAGGTAAAGTTACAGTGAGTAGCACATTTAAAAAGAAGCAGGAGGAGATTTATTTTTAGATAATTTTATTTTGTGATTAAGGTGGAGCAAACACTATCACTTTTGTCCACAGGGGCCTTGAACACAACATAAAAGTTCCTTGTAGTACCTTTGAATATGACGCTAAAGCCAGCAGCTGGTTAGCTTAGCTGAGCCTAAAGTCTGGAAACAGGGTTGGGCGGCTAGCTTGGGTCTGTTTGAAGGTTAAAAACATTTGTTTGCTCCTTGTACTTGTTTACTAAAAACATGGTAACAACAACACTACAGAAAGTCTGCTCCTAGCCAAGAAATAATATGGCACATGACCTCCTTTAACACTTTATACTTCCCTTTTTTTTTTTTACAAATTAAATTTGTACAAATTAGGGAGCTTTAGAGATCCTAGGCAGATTTTTCCATCCACAAACATATTCAGGCTGTCCTTCCCTGTTTCCCGTCTTTATGCTAAGCTAAGATAACCAGCTGCTGTCAGTCTTGTCATATTTGTGATACAAACATAAAATGTTATTTTGGGGTCTAAAAACTGCAGGTACGGATAATTTTCTTGGAGATTTATTTGCCTTTAAATGATCACTTTCCTCATGTTCCACTTTGGAGATGTTTATGGTTCACTAATGGTTTGGATTGTCAGCATTTATTGTATCACAGGTTCATACTGTAGTTGTCACTTTTTGGGAGTTGTTTTGTTGGCAGTTCACGTGTTGTTTTGCTGCGAAGAGATTTGACACCTGTGTGGTAACCGCTACCAAAGGAGCAATCATTTCTTTTGATGTGCAACAGGAAAAACACTTCCTGTTCTTTGCAGAAAGATCTTTTTTTCAGTCCCTTTTTTGTTTCCTCTTTGCAACTTTGTTGTATTTGGTGATGTCATCATTGAGTTTGTATAGCTGCCTACATTCACAGTTAAACTCAACCAAATATTTGAGCATTTATTGTAATGTTCAGTTTTGCCAATCATCCCTTAGAATAATTATTTCCTTATCCCAATTTGATACTGTGTTATGGTTTTCTGTTTTTACAGAATTTTAATTATGCAATGAGTACAGATTTGTATGGAGCTGGATATTGTTGAAGCTTTATTGTCCAGAGTTTCCCTCTGTTGCACAGTACAAAGACTGACTCTTTGTTATTGGATAACAATATTTCAAAAGTACGTTGTTTGCTACTATATGTCATGGTTGATCCAAACTGTCTTTTTAATAATTGTTTACAATGTATGGCTTTATTTGCAATGCAAGTAATCTATCTCTGCCTTTTGGCTCAGCAATAAAAGTTTACATATAAGGAAAACAGTTTTTATATTTCAGACTAACCGTTTCCTTGGCTGCTCTTTCACTAATGTTTATTTTTGCATTTGTTGAATAAAAGCATTAAAATATTATTTAAAAAATCTTGCTTCTTTGTGAGTTAGTACTAAGAACACATGCAGTATCATGGAAATGAAAATTATTCTGCGAGGTGTGCTGTTAATATGTGATATCAATATAACCTACATACTTGCTGTTTTCCCCACCTACAACAAATATTTGATAATAGCCACATCACCATTCAAATGTTATCAGTAAAGATATGCAGGGTTTCACAGCTCAATATAAAGCCCTCATCAGAGAGTTCTCACACACATCAGCCAGTTGTTGACCAGATCACATCTGAGGATGGTAAGTATTTTGCACCTTACAATTAGGAACACTAAGAATATGTCGAGCTGATCAATAAAGTAACTGCCTTCCATCTGTAAATTTAGAGACGAATAGATATATTAGACCTTAACGACTGCTGTGAGAGTGTACTTTATATTTTACTGCCATCAGTTGAGTAAAAATGTAATTTAGATTACAATTACCTTCAAATTATTACTATTATTTGTAGTAGTTTGTTGCAGAAAAAAAGTAGTTCTGGTAGATCTTTATAGACATCTTTAACATCTTTATAGCTGATATCTTAAAAACTCTGCAACTCACACCAAAACTATGTATATTTATAAAGCGCAACAGATAAAATATTTAATTTCAGTTTAATTTTGATGTGAACTGTCCCTTCAAGTGGTCTAAAAGACATACGTTAACTGTCAGTTTGATGAATCTTATTTTTACATACTTATTTTTTCATTTTTGCATTGAAATGTGTACATAAAAGTTTCTTATTTATAATACCGGATCATTTGGAATGATGACAAATCATGCATGCACATAGTTACAACTCTAAAACCTACTGACACGGACAGAAAACATTTTTTCTTCCTTTGTAGTCTCTTTCAAATAATAGGATTGGGCATTGTGAGCAAAAACAGCATGAATAAAACCTATCCAGTATTACGTAGATATCATGAGGATGTTTTGTATTAAATTGATTTAGAATAAGTGCATAAACGCACTGCAGAAACTATAATACACCATGTTTACAGGTGTCTTTTATTTACTCTTTCAGGCTTCTCTCCATGTCTTTGTTTGTCTGCTGGGACTGATTGTCCTATGTCACTCTGACTGCTTCTTCGAGGGGTTAGTGATCAAAGATCTGAAAAACCCTCCAAAGGGTGAGTTGACACAGTTATAACAGCAGTGTAGCAGCAGGTCTGTGGAGAGGAAATTTTTCTCTGCCATGTTTGACAGAAGTTGGACGAATTTGCTTTTAATCCCTCTTCATCTCCAGTCAAATGCATCATCCAGCTGTTTACTTAACGCCTGCCAGCTGATTCTTATCACAATCACAAAACTTATCACAACCACACCTATGCACACATTGATACACACTCGCACACACACATGTATTGGTCAATGCTACAAGCTTGATAAGGGGGTCAACAGCTCCTCAGATCTGTGGTTTTCTTTCTTTACATGCAGGGTGTGTGGATAAGGATGGGAAGCAGCATGATTTTGGCTCTGAATGGACAAGAGACTGCGTGTCATGCTCTTGTACGACGGAGGGCTTGAGCTGCTGTAGCGAGTAAGATTTTCATGCTTTGATTTATTATATTATACCTTTTATTCTTGAAAAATCCTCTCTATAAGGGACTGTAAGGAAATACTGAGGGAGCATTAACACCTGATACACACTAGTATGTTAACATATTGGGTTTGTTTGAAACAGCAGCTAGAGACTCAGAGTGGACTGAGCTGCTAGCTTGATAACAGATTCCAGCACCAGTTTATTACTGTGAGAAAACAGTTAAATAGTCATGCATGACAGAGGAAGACAGCTGTATGTGGTGTGTTCTAAGTATCTCTGGGCTAACTCTGGAGGAACAGACTATAACTTATGTCAGCATCATATAAAGCATAATACGCATAAGTTCACAACTAGTTAAAAATGAGAAATAATATTCTGTCTTCATCAAATTAGTAGAGGACGGATGCTATTTGCACCCAGGTTAGAACAGCCACTGTGGCTTTTTGCACTCAGGGTGGAATAGCCAATGTAGCTATTTAGACCTGGGTGTATCATAGCCTAGCATGGCAAAGACGAGCATCCAGAGCCAACAATGCTATTTACACCCAGGGTGTAAATAGCCAATCTGGCAGACAAACCATGATCCATGATCTTCCCCTAAACCTTACCAAGTTGTTTGTGTTGCCTAAACCTAACCAAACTGACTGAAGTGACAATAATAATAAAAAACTGTAAGTACTGGGTATCACTGACATCTAATTTAACCTTTTCATCCCCACAGCCTCTTATCAGGAGTGAATTTGTCACTCTTTATACCTAAAATAAGTGATTGGAAGCAAATATCCAAATAGCATCCAGTATCACAGTTTCACCAAACTGACATATTGGTGTTCTGCCAAAGCGCACCTTTATGACCCATCTCTTGCAAGGAAAGTCCGAAATAAAACAGAAATTTGATTAATAAAACACCCCCTGCTCTCCCATAAGAGTGCAGTCCCTAATTTGTGCAAAACCACTTTCTGAAAATCATTTGATTTTTTTTTCTTTTTATCTCAGAGTCATATTCTTTCTTTTTGTCTCTCAGTATCCCTGATAAAGACACAGTGGATGTTGGTGAGGACTGTGAGCTGATTGTGAATAAGGCAACCTGCTCTGCCAAGGTGGTGCAGAAGTCAGACAAGACAAAAGAGTGCAACCCTCTTTGAACATGCTGCAAATGGGGCCCTACACCTGAGGGACAACTGGCGATAGATCTTTTCCATAGTTGACATTTTCTCAACTAGTTTATGAGGTGTAATTACCAATAAACAAAGCCTCGTCGACTTTGCTCTTTGTATTATATACCATATTTTAAATTTCTTTGACAATAAAAAATTAAATCTTTCTGCAACTTTGTGTCCTTGTTTCTATGTCTCTGTAACAGCACTTACAGCAGGTGTTATTTTCAGGATGTAATTGAATAAATCTACCACTGTGTGACAGCAGAGCTCAGTGCTCAGTGGGTCTCTGGCACCTAAAGGGCTCAAACAGTCCAATAATACGGGGGCTGTCTCTGGCAGAAACGTTCTGGTTCTTGTGATGTTCAGCTCTTTCTCCAACTCTCATCTCTGTGGATTCACACCTGTTCAGAGCACCGTTTTCTCTGTCGTCCTGGCATCACAGAGACACTCACTCAGCCAACCCACCACGTGAGTGCTTTATTATTATTTTTTTTTACACACAATAATGATCAATTATGATGGTATATTTTCATGATCTTTGTAAAGGAAAGGCTGTCTTTTGTTAGTTAATCAGTTCTAAAATGTATGCTGTGTTGTTTCTCCACTGTCAGATTATAGCTTCACAGATTTGCACTGTATGTCTCATTGCAAATGTTTTTAAATGATGCATCCAAATAATAGCAGTCTCTAGAAGGCAGCTCTAAGAATACACATCCAATTCCAGCAGGAAAACTGGAAAATAAATAAATACAAAATAAATAAATAGAAACCAGGGGAAAATGTGTACCTGATTACATGTTGCATTGCATGTTTCATAGTCAGTGTGGAAATGTGGAGAAAAAAACAAGTCATGACAGCATTCGTACAGAGATTAGGTCTCAGGAGCTATCACCCACAATTCTTGACACCCCCAGCAGAGAATAATGAGGCTTGGATCATCATCTCAGGTTGAGCACACTACAGCACTGCCTGCTGCCTGTTATCCTGCTCCTCCACATACAGGAGGGAGAAGGGATGAAAATTGTTTCTGAATAGTCCCACTGGCTGAGCCTATGCATGGAAAGATGTGCATGTGTGTGTGCAAAATGAATTCACAATGATGAATTCCAGTAAGTGATATAGTATTCACTGGTGGTCTGCGGTGATAAAACAGAGGAATTTCATTTAAAAAACAGAGGTAAGCACTACTAATACTGTGAGAATTTTTAAAATACACATTTTATATGACTAAATATAAAACAGTGACTTCACAAAGGGGAATTTGAAGGTTGGGCTTCTTTCCTCTAACTTGTTTCCCGTCTAGTACATACTATATGTGTACAATTGAATTGTCTAATTAATTTAGGGCTGCAACTAATGATTTTCTTCTTCATCAACTAATTATTAATTATTAATTTGTTTCAAAATGAATCAATGAATTGTTTGGTCCATTAACTGTCAGAAAATGGTGAAAAATGTCAGTCACTGTTTCCCAAAGCCCAGGATGATGTCCTCAAAGAAATGTAATTATTGTAGCTCTAAATTCATTACAATTTAAAATGCATGTAAAAAATCCACATGTAAATTCCAGGAAACGTGAAGTTTCCAAAGCGAAATATTTTGTGATCGGTTACAAGGAAACTTGTATGAATTGCAATAAAATGAAATGGTGCAATCCATTTTAATACTGGCATGAAATTGTCTCAAAGAGTTTGGCAGACAAAGAATATGTGAAATTGTGCGGTGTGACAAAATGTTTCACCTACAGCTTCAGAAAATATTTTAGAGAAACACTGATGACAATGTAGGCTACGAATGAATGCATGAATTTTGTCCAAGAAAAAATATGTTCAACCATTCTCTCATTTTTGCTGTCTGAGAGCAGCATTTTCTCAGAGATGGAGGACACTTCACTGAGGCAGAAAAGAAGAATATGATGGTCAGAGCGCAGGGAGGTCACAGTGCTCCTCGTCACGTAGAGGTTTTCCTCTGGAGAACGACACACTTGTATGTCCATCCTATAGTGTCCTATTATCATAACATTACAGGTTGAGATTTGCCTATTAATGGGACATTTTTCCTTTTTTCGTCCAGCTGGTGTTTATGGTTGCTCCACTCTGTAACAGCTGTTTGTTACATCTGGTTACTGGTGACATTACATTTGTCTTTTCCTCCCTGAACAAAGGATGATCAATGCTGTGCCACCCTGCCTGCAGCTCACTCAACACACTGACAGAGTAGGTTAGTAATGATGCAGTGTGAAGTGACTGATAGCTAAGTGTGTGTGTCGTTAATGGAAAATGACAGGCCATTTTCTTTGCGATGCTGGTTTTCACAGCACACGGCAGAGGTTTCAGGGGAGAGGGGATCCATTTTTAGGATTCTGACAATGTCATGCCCTTTCACTTCGACTCGCTACATCATTCTCTGCTTAAATCAATACATAGTAATTTTATTGTCATATTGGCTTTTATGTTCAGCCTTGAAACCTGACTGGAAGATTCATATGTGGGAGGAGATCTGACAAATCTGAGTTGGGTAAAGAAGAGGAGAAAAAGGGGTGAAAGACAAAGAACTGAACTACTCTATGCAACTGCGGTGTTGCACCTTATTCATTCCCTAAATTAGTCTGAACTCTAAACATTTTGGATCCCTTAACTGATAGACGGACAGCGCAGGGACCCCCTACCATATACAATGTATTGAATATTTTTGTGTCATCTTTTGTGTGCATTTACTCGTTGTGCTAAGTCAGCAGGTCTAGCAGGGCTGGTGTATTAGCCTCAACCTAAGCACTTTGCACCAGTGGTTTCTGAGGTGGCAGGTATGTCCTTTGCTTGAGAAGTTGCAAAAAAATCCATTGTGGCTCACAGAGTGTCTGAACAATTGGGATAATATTACAGCTAATTGGCTAATACAATGGGTAAACATGGGTAACCTTTTGTCAGTGTTGTGTGAGTTAAATATTCAGCCATTTACAGATATAATTTAATATAAAAAATAATAATAAAAAACAAACAAACAAACAAACCACTTTGGAGGCCCCTATGCCATATATCTGAGGACACCTTAGAGGTCACCAGTGCTTTAAACTCATTTCACATGTGAAAAAGTTTGTTGCTGATATTCTACCCATTTTTATGATAATAAGTGTAATTTGTGGACAAACAACACACATTATTAGATTAACTTAAAGTTAAAAAACACAGTGGCCCTTTTGGGCTGTACTTAGGTTAGCTAACATCTGTAAGGTAACATAGTCTCAGTAACAATGCTATAACAGGCAGATGTTTCATGTTTACCATGTTCACTAACTTAGTTTTGCATGTTAGTACGCTAACATTTGCTAAAAAGCACAAAACACAAGGTACAGCTGAGGCTGATGGGACTGTCATTAGCTTTGTAGGTATTTGGTCAAACACCAAAGTGTTGGACAGATTGAAATTTAATTCAAAATCTGACCTCATGATGGCACTAAAGGAGAGGGCAGAGCATCACCACAGTCATTACAAATCATCCTAAGGGGGGGAAAGACCTTGACAAACAGATTTCATGGCGATATTTCACTAAAAAACACAATGGAATCGCTAGAGGAAAAGTTAGGGGATCAAAGTCAGTACGATTTATCCTTTGGGAACCATGAAAAACAATGCAAAATTTCATGGCAATCCTTACCTTGTGAGGCAGCTGGATTAGCAAGATCACAAGATCACGAGATCACATGAAAATCCATCTTGCAAAGCTTCAAGTTATCTGTTTGTGTCCACAACAAAAGTGGTGCAGTCAATCAGAATCCTAAGAGGGACTACTGGCGGCTACAGGTGTGGTTTTAGGTGTGATGACAGCAAGAAGTGTCCATGGAAGCAGCTCGTCTTGAACAACCAATGGCGGCTCCTGAAGAGGTTAGCATAGATGATGTAATAGCATCAGTTATATCAGAAATGTAGAGTATTTCTTCATTGAAAGGAGAGCAAAGAACAGCACTTTACTTGAGTGAAAAGATGTTTTTGCTCTTCTCTTGACCGGCTTTGGCAAACATTTGATCTGAGTGGTTGAAGTTAGCCTGTGTTAGAGGTGATAGACAGATCTTTCATACAATCACCTGTGTATAATATAACGTTTTGCTTTGGCAACATGTTTGATCTAAAACTTCATGCCAATAAAGAAACTGTATTCTCCCCTCTATTCAGTGGGTTGCAATCTATAACCTCATTGTTACATGCCACTAAATCCCACACACTGGTCCTTTAAACAGTTATTGGCATATTTCAGTCTGAACCTAAGTGGTGGACCAACCAACTGATAAAGTGACATCGCCATCTCAAGAGCTATGCCACTAGCATGGCTAAAAATAGAACACTGGGGCATGTTTTAATGACGGTGCTTTCGTGAACTTAACATCACTGTGATTTAAATAGAAAAAAGTCTTCACACGTAGCATCTCTCCAAGGCTTTTTTCCTGCTCAGCCACAGGATCCACCTTCCCTCACGCTTCTCTCGGAACAACAGTATCACTTCTGCATGATCTGATCCTTTGACCTATAGGAGTGATTGCTTTGCAAGTGAATAACATTTCTGTCTGCCTCTGTGCTTTCTCTCTCTTTGTCTCAGATGCATGTTTTCAGAGGACTGGGGATGGACAGTTTGATCCTGGGGGCTGGTGACACTGAAGTCCTGGTGAGATGTCCTTGAGTGGCAACACGAGCCAGTCTTTTCCATCAACAACAGCTCTGCCTCTGCCCATCAACAGCTCCACCTCTCCAAATTCCCTGCCATGGGAGGAGGGAAGGACCAGCCACGAGTCTGTGCAGGAGTGGCCGGGGAATACAACCCAGCTTCTATCTTCTCTTTCAGACCTCGCTGTTCTTGGGCATTATGAGCTGTGTCCCATGTCTCCTGTCCTCACAGCATGTCTAGTGGTATGGTACAGCATTACAATGGTGCTGGGGCTACTGGGGAACATTGGCCTCATCTGCATCATTGCCCGTCGCAGAGAAAAAGTCAATGTCACCAGCATTTTCATCTGCAACCTGTCATTCTCTGACATTCTGGTGTGTGTCTTTTGTCTCCCCTTCACTGTCATATACACATTAATGGACCATTGGGTGTTTGGGTCACTGTTATGCCGTCTGGTGCCATTCATTCAGTGTGTGTCTGTGACTGTGTCTGTGCTGTCTCTGGTGTTCATCGCTTTGGAAAGACATCAGCTCATCATTAATCCCTCTGGGTGGAAACCAAGCACTCCTCAGGCCTATGTTGCGCTAGTTCTCATTTGGATTTTGGCCTGCTTCACCTCCTCACCTTTCTTGGTCTTTCAGCTCCTCACAAATGAGCCCTATACGAATGTTATACCAATCCTGCCCCAGTCTCCACTCCATTACCAAACCTCTCCTCAGGCTTATCTCAATGCATCCCCATCTCAACCCCTTTCCTACACATTCAAAAACTCATCTTTGCTTCCAAATTCATACCGCACTCTCTTCTCTTACGTCCCCACCTCTCCTCGTATGGAGGCCTGTCTGGAGCAATGGCCATCCCAGCAGCACAGGCTCGCCTACACCACATGGCTCCTGCTCTTCCAGTACTGTGCTCCACTATTGTTGGTCCTGCTCTGTTATGTGAGGGTTTTTGTGCGCCTTCGTCATCGTAAAGACATGCTGGACCGTGCCAGGACCCCAGAAACCCAGCGCATGACCCACAGCCGCCGAATCAACATCATGCTAGTCGCCCTAATCACAGCCTTTGCTCTCTGCTGGCTGCCACTCACCATCTTCAATGTGGTTTCAGACTGGAACCAGGAGGCTCTGCCTATCTGCCACCACAACTTGCTGTTCTCCCTCTGCCACCTGCTGGCCATGTCCTCCACCTGCATCAACCCCATCATCTACGGCTTTCTCAACTCCAACTTTCGGCAGGAGGTGAGAGAGGTGCTCCTACACTGCCGCTGCAGCCCAGTAGAAGAAGAGTGTGAGCATTTCCCCATGTCCACTGTGCACATGGAAGTTTCCCGCACCTCTGTGCCTCTCAACTACAGGAACAACTCTGTTTGACTTTGATGTTTTTTTCTGCTGTTTGTTCAACATTTTGACAGTGGTTTAAAGTGCATCATTTTTGTCAGTGGTTTGAAGTGTGCAATACAATGTTGGTTTATCTTAGCTCTGAATTATATAAGGAGTGTGTAGATGTAACAGTTAAAAAGAAACGAATGTGTCTTTTTAAAGGGACAGTTCGGATTATTTGATGCTGGGTTGGACAATCTACTTATTATGAATCAGTATAAATCCGGTTAGGAAAGAATAGCACCAGCACTAAAGCTAAGCAATGAACTGCTGTTTGACTGACTGGGTCAGCAATAAAAGATATTTTAGCTATTTTCATTGCTTTTCTTTGCCATCAGGCAGCTTCTTCTGGCTGGAAAATGTTGTTATATAAGCCAAATATCAGTCTCTCCAAATAAACCAAAGTCCTCAAAATCAGTAACTTTATCTTGCTGAAAACAGGACTTGCTGCTCTACCACTGCCATGACCAGTTAGTTTGTTTGTGTTACTGTGTGATTTCGGTGTTTTAAAAGGATAATTCAGATTCACTGAATTCCCACAATAACACAAACAATCAAAGAGATTGAGGCAGTGGAAGACCAGCAACTACCATATTTTGCGAATGAAAAAATAGTGTTTTTCCCTATGGAGTTTGGCTGGTTAAGAGAGAGCAATATTTGGCTTAATTCATGGCAGCTTCTTATCAGAGGCTGTCTGATGGGGAAAAAAAGTGGTGAATAAAATTCTAAATATAGTGTGCACCTAAACTGATTTTGATTTTCTTTAAGTGGACCTTTTTAAGTGGTTAAAATAAACTGTACATAGCAGTTCTCTGCTTCTCCTAGCTGGGGACATGCTACTGTAGGTAACACACAGACTATCGATAAGTACCTCATACAACCCATCATTAAATAATCCAAACTATCCCTTTAAACTAATTTCTTGCTGTGTCTCATTATATGCTTCATTCTAATTGTACAGAATATACTATCCATTATAGCATACTGGCTTTTTGCATTAAGTATGCAAGAAATCAAGATATTTTCCCATTTCATACTAACAGTAAATGATCAAATTTGTGCCCTGTTGGACATCAATTACAATGTGATTTTAACTTGTTTTTAACAGAAAAAAAATGCTAAATGCTTTTCCAAATATTTTATACAAAGCATGATGGAACCATACCAGTGATGCAAGCTGTAAATTGTGGTGCTAACCACATACAGACGGGTGGAAAGACAAGGAAGATCCTGAATAAACAAATGGAGAAACATAACAAATATGGATGCATCCATACAGAGCACGAGGGGCCACATAATAGGATATTTTCACAGCAGTCTTTTTGACTTGTATTAATAGGGAAAAGTAGACAGTTAACACCCATGCTGTTCCTACTGTGACATGTCAAAACATCTTCGGTAGAAAAGGCTTGTTGTCTGATAATTATAATACGTGACTATACTGTGGCCCACACAGTCATCATACCTCACTGAACTGAACAACTATGGCAGATTTTGGACAAAATTGTTTGACAGTACTTGTTTGACAGGTCTGTATCATCAAAACACTAAATGAGGGAATATTTTTCAAAATAAAAGTGCTCATCAGAGGCTCAGACTTGTAGAGAGCAGTGCTGAAGTTGCTCTTGAGGCTTGAGCTGGACCAAGAGTGTGTGTACTAACAGACTTTCTTACATGTCGTTAAATTCTCATGGAACTGTATGTCATACTGAAAAGTAATACAGATGCATTTTGTGAAAATCTAGAAACACATGTTAAAAATGATTTTTATTTTATGAATGTAGTACTGCTGTTGTATTTCTTACATTTTTACATTACTTCTTTTGTATTTATAGCAATTGTGCCGTGAAATTGGTGCGTGAGCCTTCACAGAGAACAAAAACAAGGTGTATTTGTTTTGTGATTAACACTGTTTAAGTATAAATTAGACAAGTTTAATAAATATAGAAATAACATAAAATATGTTTACAAAAGGCTTTTGATTATTTAAATGTGTTAGTTGTTATTTTTGTAAAAGGAAGAGTGGTTTTGGAGATGCACTAAGTTCTCAAATATCTTCCATGAAATTTCAGACCTGTACACATGCAGATTTAATACCAGTGTCTGTCTACTTTATCAAAATGCTTACTTATAACTGTGCATACATTTGTCAGACTGTAGGCCAGTGCAGTCATTTATATCTGCACTGCTGAATAATCAAAGTCTATGGTATTAGAGAAACCAGATTCAAATGTGTTATTCACTTTTCTGTATTAAATAATATAAGATACAAATTGTTCCACTTGCTGCATGGCAAAAAACATATCGAGACACATTAGAATTCATGAATGCTTTCTAAGATTAGATTTAGTTTGTCCAAAAATAATGTAGCAATCCAACCTGTAAGGGATGCCAAATGCATATTGTATAATGAATGTGGTTTTTGATCGCCTGAGGCAGCCTGTGTCTGCAAAGAAATGAGATGCCTCGAGAAATATGTAGTAAAAACATTCACTTCTGAAATATTTTTGAGGTTAAGTAATGACTACCAATGAACACCAGGCTTTGTTTATTGCTACTCTTAAAGTTCTTGAAAAGGTCACTTTTAACTGTCTGCATATTCAACCAGTCCAACCTCAATCCAGTGCAGTCATGTATGCTTGAACTTGCTCAGTGTTAGTGATGGACAGAGATACCCCAGCTCTGTAAATTTCATTTGAAACGTCACCTGCATGCTGCAAAATAGAGGGCTCAGGGGGTCCGAGACCCCTTGACTGATACATGAGACTCCTTGAAAGCTTGAACAGCAAAATTTGAGGTGTCTCCGGGAAAATCTTGTTTAATATGTTTGTCACTTGCAGTGAAATTTCTTACTATGTCCAGTAGGCCTACTCATTATTTAAACTGCAAAACATTCATTCACAAATATATATACAGAAAAATATTGTTGTGGTGTTTCATCTTATATTTTTATTGAATACTCACTTGTTTCTGGTCGGTAGGTAGGTAGGTAGTTTTGTAGATCTATATTGAGTACTGAGTCTACACACTTAAGCATAACACTGAGGAACTACATGGTTTTAACTTTGGTTTATATACGTGGCAGACTACACAACATCTTTTATTCTAAGAGCCTCTGATTAATCAAGTCAAGGCAAAGCAAGGCAAGTTTATTTATATAGCAAGTGTTTTACAGGAACATAGAAATATATTAAAATAAATGTTAAAAGAACATTGGAATTGCATTTCAGATCAGTTAAGTCACTTCGTGCAAACTAGAGGAATCTGTGACTTTGGCTAGAATCCAAACACACATCATAAAACATTTTATTTAGACCAATGCCTAAAATGTTGATTTTATTAATTTTACCTTATTTATAGGCATTAGACCTATAATGAACAAGATTCAACCATTTTTGACTGTAATTAAAGTCATATTTACAGAATTATGTGCTTGTCTGTCAAGAGAGACAGAAAAAGTTACTATAATACCTCGAAAAGATTGGCTCGAGGTCAAGGTTTAAAGTCCCCTTCTTAGGGCCCTTGTCAGGGACGATACTACAATAATACGTTCCCTTTGCCATCGTTTCCGGTTTGCAGGTGACGTTTATCATCTATCAGCCAATCACAGCCGTTTGTCCCAGAATACATTGCAAGACAAACTGCACGCGCGAACTATGTACACTGTAGTCAGGTTTTGTTAGAAACTGTGAAATTTAATTCTCTCCGCTGCATAAAGTAAGTGAACAGCAATTACTAAACAATACTGGCTTCTATCTACAATGATTCCTTTGTACTGTCAGTCAACAGTTAAAACACGTGACGTGTTTGTCAACATATTACGGAACTATATACCCAAGTTAGCAAGTTAGCCTCTCCAGCATAATGCTAAGCTCGCCAAGTTAGCTCGCTAATTTACTAGCAAAACGTTGTGTAAACTAACGGTAAACTGGCATGAACATTAGCTTAACGTAAGCGTAAATAGCTAAGCAATAGATCACTAATGTTTGATCGATAATGTGCTTTAAATATTGTGTTACACAGTAACTAACTACTTGTATAATAACGCTATACATAAGGTTACATAATATTGCTCGTTCCGACATTGACGTTGCAATGTGGATTTAACGTTAACCCAGTTAGCTAACGTTAACAGTACTCATAGCTTTTCATTGATTGGGTTTGAAATAAACCACAATATAGATGTAACGTGTTTTGATAGAAAGAGGTCTGTAGATATATTGTATGGACCCCAAAAGAGAAAAACAGTGACAGTCCGTCTGTGGTATTTGACAAGTTTAAACATGCAGCATTGGCTACATAGCTTTAGATCAGAGGCCTGTGCTTTTACTGGTTTTAATACGTATGATCTATAAGTAATAAGAATAACAATAATTAACTTTATTTAGTTAGCGCTTTTCAAAACAAAATTACAAAGTGGTTTATATGGTGCACCCATAATTTAGTGGTACGTAAAATCAGTCCGTTGAAACAAAATGAAGCAAAAATGGAATAAAAAATAATTTAAGTTATTGGTTGCTGAATGAAATCATATTCATATTTCTGAAGCAGCAATTACAGCTTCTGGACGAGCTGCTTGTTTTTCTCCATCACATATCTTCATGATATTAAAACTTCAGAAAAAAAAGACACTATATTTGCCTGATGGTCAGTAGGGCTGGGTGATATGGCTTATAAATAATATCTTGATATTTTTATCTTATAAATGATACATATCTCAGTATACAGCAATTTTTTTGAAATAACATATAATAATTTCTTAAATTGTGCAAACATATGATGACCTTTTAGCGGGGCTGGATGATACGGACACAATCACAATATTTTTGTCCAAACACACATCAGGGAAAGATAACACATATGCCATATCATGATATAACGATATTCAAAATCTAAGACTATATAGAGTCACATATCTAGATATTGATATAATATTGATATATTGCCCAGCTCTAATGGTCAGACAATATCAGTAGAGTTAGGACATCACTTTGGGCTGTGGTAACTTATGGGCATTGTCATTAATTTTTACACTAACTTGGCACTGATTGTGATTAGTCACCATGACTGACCACCATGTGATTTCACATTTTGCGTCATCAAAAAGGGGTCACAAAGAGTAAAATTACTGTGGATTGTAAAAAGCACATCCTCCATTTAAAATGATATATTCATTGTTTTTGTGCAGGTGAATCTTGGAGATTAAGAGGCCAGTAATGGCCACAAGCAACAACTGTTCAGTTCTTAAAGGTACTGTACAACATCTTAGTTTTGCTGTAATTAATCAAGGTTATGTTTTATGGCCTGTGGTTTATGACTGTCTTCAACGTGTCTGCAGATGTCGTTGCCTATGTTGATGTGTGGTCATCAGACAAAACAGCAAACTATTCAAAACCATTTGTTCAGCAGCTGCAGGAAATGGGAGCTCAGGTGAGACCACAGAGCACATAATCTATACCATTTACTGTATTTATTGTAGTAGCTAAAAACCAGCAAAACCTAAATGTCTTTTCTTTTCAGGTATCAAAAACATTCAATAAACAAGTCACACATGTCATCTTCAACAATGGTCACCCAGCTACATGGAGAAAGGCCAAGAAAAGTGGTGTGAGGCTCGTCTCTGTTCTCTGGGTCGGCAGGTAAGAATAAGTCTGATAACCGTGTATGTTTCTTCATTGGATCTTCATTACTTAATCTCTTCTATGGTATTTTGATCATATTGTTGAATTTTTGCTAAAATGATATCCAGATGCCATGACGATGGTGTGCGTGTTGATGAGGAGTTGTTTCCAGCCGTAGATGAAACCAATCCTGTGCTGAAGAACAAGAAAGTCAGTAGAGTCAGATAATGTTATATATGTAATGTTTATGTTGGTGTCACACTTTACACTGTCATTGTAAATCACTGTTGGACAAGTGTTTGTCAAGTTATCCTATTTTAAATGTTTATTCACCTTTACAAGCAATGTGAGAATGACTCTGAACGTATTCAAACATGCATTTATTTACTTCCTATTCAAAATATTTCTTGTATTCGATTCTTATAGCATCGTTGCATGCAGCCTAAGGATTCTCCAGAGAAGACACCTGAAACTGACAGACGCATGAGGAAAAAATTAGACAAGATGATGAAAGACATAATACCAAAACAACCTCTGGGTAAGACATTATTACACCTTTTAGAAACTTTTAAAAGCAAAGGATAGTTTGTCATTTCACAGTTACGTTATTATTTTATCCACAGTTACGGATGTGTCACCAATCATTATCGATGAAGAAAATAAAATAGTCTATAGCCCTGCGTTGAAAAGATCAGATTACATGGCGCAGCGTTTGAAAGACATGAAAGAGAAACGGGAAAACCTCTCACCTACAGGTATGTATAGCCACCTATGTACAGACTGGTGTTTCAAAAATGCTAAAGTATTTTTAAGAGAAATTCACAAATACATCACTGTCTTTCAGCTTCACAAATGGTTGAGTCCTGTTCACCCACTGGGCTGAAGCCTTCCCTTGGGAGCACACCAACTGTCCTCAAATTAATGTGTAAGAAACTATGATGTGCTCATCTTGGCACTGATCAAAAGCTGGCAGCTTAAGCAACAAGATGAAGCCAGATGAACCCACATGTTGGAACCTTAGACAGCACTTGTACTTTAACTTAGAGACTTGGCATAAGCCTACATATTTGTTTTGCTCAAGCTCATAAAATAAGGAGATGAATGTTTGAAAACAAGAAATTACATTAAAATACTGTTGACTAGATAGGAATTGGTAAACACAGTCATAGCTATACACATGATTATTTTTTTTATTTTTATTTTTTAACATTTTTCTCATAAGTATTGTTTTTGTGGCTCCTGTGTCATTTGTCACATTGTGTTTTCAGACATCCCACTGCTTTAAAGTTGTATTAAAAGAACCTGACTACTAGAGACAGTAACTGGCAGAACATAGCAACATTAGCACCCCATTGGAGTCTACGCAATGTGTAGTAATTACTTGTGTTTTTCCCTGACTTGCTCTGACAACTCCTAAGAAAAATAGTACATTACATTACCTTCATTTGGCAGGCACTTTTGTCCACAGTGACTTAGAATAAGTGCATTCAGACCATGCAGGAACTAGAGTTAGATGTCAGCCAAAATTTGGAGTGTATCACTTTCAAAAAGATAGCAAAAAGCGTGATCCTGTGCTTTTAGTTATTTAGTTCAGGACTACTGCTGTGATGTTTGCAGCTCCCAGGTTTCTTGCTGTTGCATCACCACAGTGTTGTCAATGGTGAGGTGACCCTTTCCTCTGGATGAATACAAACTCATTGTTGTCCATGTTGAGCTTTAGGTGGGGGGTTGACATCCACTCTGATATGTCAGTAGCAACGTGTGTCTCGCATCTGAGTGTTATAGCAGGAGAATGGAAAAGGTAGCTGGGTACCGTTGGCATAGAGGTTGTAGGAGAAACTATGCAAGTGTATGACTGTACTAAGTGTTTCTGGTGTCTTTACCTTGATATATGAACAGCTTTGTTAATCAGCTTCATGTTAAAGCTACTACAGGGAGTTTTTAACTGGTCATGAAACAGTCTCAATTTATTACTAATGCTTATATATCACTTATTACATAAGCAAAGGGGACAAGACACAAGAGGATCTCATAATACTTGCCACTGGGTCAGCTTCTATGTGAAATCAGATCAAACAAGCCTGTATTCACATTTTCCCAGCGAAAGTTACAGTGAGTGGTACGTTAGGCAGTTAAGAAGAAGGAGATTTTTTTTTTTTCTTTTTCAGATAATTTTTATTTTTGACATCAGTTTCTGGTAGTAGCTTTAACTTCAGCTCTCTGTAATGTGAAATGTGACCAGCTACATGTGGTTTTATACAGGGGTGGTCATTGATAGCTATTATAAATAAACTAAACACACTGGCAAACAAAAACAATGTTCAGAGTGAGCCTATAGTATGCATAAAACTAATTACTATTTTTTTTCTCAATGTAGATGACCAGTCGGATGATGATTCTAGTGCTTCTGCTGCTGAACCTGCTTACTCACCTGATAAAGAAGAAGGGAGAACACAACGTGATGTTACTGACCATGGCCATCTTGAACACCACCACAGGAAAGCCTCTGAAAAGCCCTGGCTGTCACCCTGCCATGATGTGCCAAAAAGGATTTCAAGCCCTTTGAAATTTCCAGACTTTACTGACAAAGAGGACAAAGACAGGAGTAGACCAAAACAGCCAAGAAGGACCTCAGTCAGGAAAAACACAGCAGAGAAATACACATCTGTAGGTTTATTAGAAAGTCCTTGCCAGGATGCGAGATCTGATACCAGCGTGAGCCTTCAGAAGGAAAAAAGGCAGTCACGGATAAAATCAACTAGCTCATCACCTAACAAATCTGGAAAGGGAAGGCAAAAAACTAAAGTAGCAAAATCCCTTACAGAGACTAAGACATATTTTCCCCCTGACACTGTGAACTCCTCTAGTTTCTTCTCGCCTCCAGTCAAGTTAGGTGATGCTACAGTTGAACTCTCAAAAGCATCGTCTGCTTTGTTACAGAAAATGGAACAGAAAACACCCAAACGAGCCAGACCGTCACTTTCTTCCTTAGTACAGTCTTTCTCTCTGTCAGGCGACTCTAAAAGTGTTGCCGCTGCTTCCACTGATGTAGATAATGATGTGTTCGAGGACTATTTCTCCCCAGCTAACCGCTGCCAGCAATCAAAAAGGCCTCTTTTGCCTAATCTGCCTGTGGACAGAGACATTCAGATTCCTTTTGAGTTGGGCTCTGGCCCCAAGAAGAGAAAACAAAGAAGAAGTGAAAGCTTTGGGTCTGAAACTAACAGTAAAAAGAAGAAGAAACTGGAAGAAAGTCAAAAAGGCAAATATCACAATCAGCAGTCTGATGCAAGCTGTGAGCCTCAAAGTCATCCCCAACAGGATATTAAAGAATCTCAGTCTTCATTGGATAGTCAAAGTGCCAGTGTCGCAGTTATGGCTAAAAAGCAAAGACAAAGCACCTTGCCATTCATGAGCACCAGCACAACAAAAGATACAGCAAAGCAAAGAAGAGCATCCATGTCAGTACAATCAACAATGTTATCAGAGGTTAACACGGCATCGGAGCTGCAGAAAAACCCTGCTGTCAGTGTCCTTTCTCATACCTTGGAAAGTGAGTAGTAAGGCTGCCAGAGTTTAGAAAGAGTACAATGGCCCTTATACTTAGATTTCCTCTTTTCATCATTATGATTGAATAAAACAAAATATCACTAATGGTGTTCAGGGCTGCAACTGACAATTATTTATAAAAAAATATAAAAATAGTGAAAAATGTCTACTGTCAATAGTTTACTGTCATGAAAGTGTAAAAAACTGAAAATATTCACACTTGAGAAGCCTATCCTTAAAAAATTACTCAGACTGATTAATCGATTAGTAAAATAGTGTGCAATTAATATCATAATTGATTATTGATTGTTGCAGCTCTAATGGTGTTTCATAATGGTGAAGGTTTATAATTACAGCATGTGTGGAATCCCTGGGTCATGTATGGAATTTCAAAACCTTTGCAATATAATTGCTCTTTCAGGGAATACATAGATTGTGGATTAGTGAAGGTGAATTTCTACTTCTGGATGTCATATTTTATAGAGAAAAATAAAGAAAATCTGAATAAATGAGGCCTTTTATATGTATATTTATGTCAAATCCTTAATATGTGTTTGTTTTTCTTTGAAAGGCCTAATTAGTGATTTAGATCAACTTGACACACACATACACATGTGATATATGTATGTATATATATCTAGATGTCACTTTTATAAAGTTTGAGATGTGTTCTCACGTCTCTAAGAGTTTCCTCAGGTTTCTCCTACAATCCAAGTTATGTATATAGCTATTTTTTTAAAACCTAATTTTAGGGAAACTGTCATAAAATAAAGAACACACCATCATATACATAAAATCATTAAAACTGTTTACTTTTTTATACAATCAGAACAGTTACCGCCACAAATCTTTGCATGTATCACAATATCTATGACGATAGAGTGTTTTTGAGAAAAGGTACAGTATCGCAAAGTATAATGTCACGATGCTCAAGTGGATAGATACTTTCTTACACCCCCGCAAGTTAGATGAATTGGAGGCTGTATTTGCTCGTTGGGGTGTATTTATTTGTTAGTATGCGATTGGCTGGTGACCCGTCTGGGTTCTGCCTTGCATCTCACCCATTGTGTGCTGAGGCCTGACCTCCCTGGACTCTGAACAGGTTAATTAGTTTTGAAATAGAACAGACATGATTTTGCATTTAATATCTTCCTCAACTGATCATGATTGGAACCAAAGCCTTCTTTACTGTTGTGTTTAAATAAATCCTGTCAGAAAACATTAATGACTGTCATGTTAGTTTTCGTAAGACTTGACAATTTAAGCAAAGTAGCAGCGATGATGACATTTAGATCACAGATTGTACCTTTAATTTTAGTTACTCATGAAATTATTCACTGTGTTCATTGATTCTATTCTGTGACATATATTAAACATTTTATTGCACAATAAATGAGACATAAGAGGATTTGACTACGTCTACATCAGCTAACTTTATTCTTTAAAATGATCTGGTAATAGTAAAGTGCTAGTAAGTGCTTTAAAAATGTCTGTTTACAATTTCATGTCAGTTTTCAGACAGCTGTGAATGGAACAGAGCAGAGATGAATGTCAATGCACACACACACACACACACATATACAGTGCCTGCTGTGTGATAGCTTGAATGACACCCCCCATGCTGTTTTCAATTTTTTTTTTCTTGTTTTCAAATGTAGGTAGAGGAAATGAATGTACAGTTGCAGCTGGTTTAACAGAGATACCCTCTGAAGGTGAAGAAAATGACAATAAACAACTCAGCTTGAGTCTTCAGAAAATGGTCAACAAAACAAAGGTAAGAGGCTGTCAATATTAAACTGAATTGAATTGTGCAGTTGGTGAAAACTATCATGAGTGAATTTGGAGACATTTTTACACAGAATCAGAAAGTTTTCCTAAATTTGCATGTTGATGGTACATTTCATTTGGTGTTAGGGGGAAACAATTTGGAGATTCATGGTGATTCATTAAATTTGTGATGCTGGATTGCATAGTTTTGATTACAAATTCATATATGTTCTTCCTTTGTTAACTGTTTGTTAACTCTGTGAGCTAAATTGACTGTAGTTGACTATGAGACAGGTCACAATTTGATGAAACATTTGCCTCATTTTAATGAAATCCTTAGTTCCTGAACTTTGCAGAGTGCATTTTTATCTTCCTCCATCATAGAAATACAAAAAAGTGAACACAGTGCTAAAAATACCTGTAACACTTTGTAGTAAGGGTAACTGAATTATGAATACGTACGGCTTTCAGGAATGTACAAGAATTAACAGCACTGTTGAGTTGATGCAAGAGCAATACATTTAATAATGCAACAACTAAGGTATTTCAGTCATCATGATTTCTGAGTTAGAAATGATGTTCTGAAATGATGTTGTTCATGTCTTCATTATGTCTTGGCCCTTCAACTAAAGCTGTGACCTGTCCATCTTTAACACTGAATAACATGATTAATAGTGACATAATTGTGAAGTCACATGTACTAACCATTTGTTACTTGTGCATACATAATATATGCAATGTTGTTTTTTCCCCCTCTAAGATAATTGAATTAAGATTCCAGAATTAAAAAAAAAACATGGTTAAGTCATGAAGAGGTGCTTAGCATGCTTAGTTAATCATGATTCCAACATTTGAAATTCAACAGAAAATGTGTATTAGTGTGACTGGTCTTTTTTTTTTTGTTCTGTCCCTTTTTGCCCTGTAGACTTACCAACAAGGAAGACATGAACATCATTAATAACTCAGAAATCATGATGAATGAAATACCATAGTCAATTCATGATAATTCATGAACCCTTTACCATGAAATGTTATAAAAATTCTGTAAATGTTGAGGTAGATGTATTTTCTCTGTATTCTTCACACTTTAATGTATTTGATGTTGTACTTTATTTTTCAAAAGTTTCACAGCTGCAGAAAATATGACCGTGACATCGACATTTTCTGTAATATAGGAAGTTTAGGAAGTGAACTAAACATGAGTAGTGGTTCTGTAATTCCTTTTAAAGTATTTCCTCCTTAAGGTCATACACTTCCATAGCTGTAGGCGTTTGACGCATCCAGCCAACAGGTTGTGTCTGGTCTTTGGGGCTTCCTGTGTTTTTGCCTCTGTGATGGTAGCATACAACTTCCTTGCTTGTGAAATGCACCTGGGCTCTGTTTTCGTTACGCTAGTAACCTCAACAAGCTGTAGCTGAAACAAGCCAAACATGACGTCATCTCCCCTGGGGGATCTGTTATGGTTTGATTCTATTGTAGCTGGATTACAGAGATGTTGCAGTTGTGCTCTTGATTCTGTAAAGATTGTGATAATTGGTGAATGTCCAAACATGAGGCAGCATTGGTGAAATCAGTCATTTGGGATGACTGAGGTGGTCACATCAGTATGGCTCAGCAATCTTTGAGAGTGTAGATACTAAATAAAATGTTAAATTTCATGTTGTGCGGCTTTGGTGAACACAGTGCAAAATGCTGTTTTCTCTGAAACTGTTCAAAAAGTCATTCTGATATTACTGAAGTGTCTTTTATACAAATCCAAAAAAGTTGGGACACTGCTACTTTTCGACTTGTATTCAGTTGAATATATTTAATGTTCAAACTGCTAAACTTTATTTTATTTATTTTTGGGGGCCTTTTTATGCATTTAATTGATAGGACAGCTGAAGGTATGACAGGAAATGGGGAGAGAGAGTGGGGGAATGACACACAGCAAAGGGACGTTTTTTGTAAATATACACTAATTCAGAAGTTGATGCAACATGTTTCAAAAAAGATGAGACAAGTTAAACAAGAGACAGAGAAAAGTTGTGTAGTGCTCAAAAAATACCTGTTTGAACATTCAACAGGTTAATTGCTAACAGGTGAAAGTATCATGATTAGTTATTAAAGGGGCATCCTTGAAAGGCTGAATCATTCACAAGCATGGGGTGAGGTTCACCGCTTTGAGGGCAAATAGTCCCACAGTTTAAGAACAATGTTTCCTGTCATAAAACTTGAAGGATTTCACCACATTCCAGATTGGTTTCAGAAATCATGGTGACCTTTGTGCTAAAGACTAAAAGTATGTTACTAGTGCTAACTTTTAAAGCAAACATCTGTGATGGCATTTTGGAGCTCAGGGGTAACTCTCATGGGTAACTGTCACATCTGTGAATGCCCCGTTGTTGCTGAAAGGTACATACAGGTTTTAGAGCAATACAAGCTGCCATCCAGACAGCCTGTTTTTCAGACACATCCCTACTTATTTCAGCAAGACAGTGGCAAGATACATTCTGCGTGTGGTACAACAGTGTGGCTTTGTAGTGAAAGAGTGAGGTATTGAATTGGCCTCCCTGCAGTCCAGACCCGTCTTCCATTTAAAAACTGTGTTGCATTATGAAGCACAAAATACGACAACAGAGACCCCAGACTGTTGAACATTTTAAGTATATCAAGCAAAAATGTGAAAAATACCACTTTGAAAGCTTCGACAATCAGTGTCCTCAGTTCCACATACTTACTGAGTGTAATAAAATATCTTGTCTTTGCATTGTATTCACTTGAATATAGTTTGAAATTCTTTTTTTTTTCTGTATGATTTGCACAACATCCCAGTTTTTTTAAATTGGTATTTATATATCATTTTGAGTGCAAGATTTTGTAAGGAGAAGTTGCTTTGACTGTTCAAATGTCAATTGCTATGAGTTTCTGTGCCCATGATCATTTTCATTCAGTGTTTTTATAACATGCTCTTCAGTTGTGGTAATTTGGTATGTTTACTCTCATAACTGCTATTTGTAATCGGCTTTCAACTTTTGCAGAGACCCAGGATCCTCAGCTCCCTTTGATTTTTTTGAATAGCGTCATTTTCATTAAGCAGACATAGTCATACAGCAAAGAATTTCCTTCATTTGTGCTGGGAGCACTTGTGCTTGAAGGCCGTGCTGGAGTTCACACCAGCTCT
Source organism: Lutjanus erythropterus (assembly GCF_056507025.1). Taxonomy (NCBI): domain Eukaryota; kingdom Metazoa; phylum Chordata; class Actinopteri; order Lutjaniformes; family Lutjanidae; genus Lutjanus; species Lutjanus erythropterus. Next base: position 4,523,558 of record NC_139330.1, read on the forward strand.
TTGTCAAAGGCTCATTATGTTCAGCTCATTCTTCAGTGCCTGTTTTCTTGTGCTGCTGCCAGAACATGTCCACTGCATAAGATAAGCCAATGTTCCCTTTAGGGGAACCTGAAGAAAAGCTGCCAGTGTTTTGAGTTGTTTGACTTAGGCTGAAAGAACTCAAAGTAAGCAGATTTCTTTGGTCACCTTTTGGTGATCGTGTGGTGTTATCAGAAGGATCATGAACAACCTGGAATATCAAAACATTTTCCTTTGAAGAAAACTTCTGTCAACAGACAGAGAGACAACAGAGGAGAAGCAGTCATAGGGTGATGGCAACCATCTCAATGACTTTCCAACTTGCTTATCAGGGATAATGTGAGGTTTGACTGGTGTTGGCTGATCTGGTGGACCGTTTTGGCACCAGTGTGTTCAACAGGCCTTAACCCCTGACTTCCAGCTGGGGGACCAGATATCAGAGTGTGGCAGGAAAGGGCCCAGTGGTCCTGTTTGTAACTGCCGCTCAGGTGTTTGTGTCGATGATAGCTTGCTGTATTGGGGTCAAAGTACGAGGCTGGCTGGACCACAGTCGTCAGGTTACAAATTTACAGTTCTGTTCCAATGCCTCTGAATATGTTTTTCTCTACTCATGGCCTTGGTGTTTGATTTCCTTTTTGGTCTCTATGCAACTATATATCCGGCCGGGTTATTGAAAGTGCATGGTCTGTCTGGCTGGTGAATAATGATCCTTTTACCTGCTCAGCACTCAGCAGCTCACAATACTTACGCCTAAAAGGAGCATAACATGCATTAAACTTCCTAGTGTTTTTTATACATTTTTTTTAAATACTGTATTTTCTTGGCTGTTTTAAAGTGTAGACATGTTCCAAAGATATCAGTTTTTACTCCTACTGACCCAAGCCAAAAAACAAATTAAGCACAAATCTGCTCTATGGGTGCAGCACCTAGATTTAATTGTTTGCCAAATGTGTGGATGTTGTCACACGATACAGTGTGAGGATTAAAACTACTCCCCAAAAGTAAAATAGGTGAGAAAGGATTCAACACAGACTTATCTGCAGGAACATGCAGGTTTAATTGATTTAATTCTATGTATTCTCACTTGTCAGAGAATTACTACAAAGAATTACAATTGCATTTATTCACACAATATTAATTGAACTGACCATGAAGATGCTTATTTAAGTAAGGAAAAATTGATTAAAAAATGTTTTGTTCCTGTCATAAATTTGTGCGTTTTTCTTTGTCTCAGGCTATGAGAACGTTGGTCATGACAAGCATGCCCACTGAGTAAGTACTCAGACATTTTTAAAATGTTTGTCACCACCAGCCGTTGATTGCTTGCATCACTTTTAATGCACTGGTGATAAAAAAGGTGTCTTGTTTAATCGTTTGTCTTGGATGCTTTCCACTTTATTCACCTCATGTAGGAAGCAGCATACAGTAGCTCAGGTGGTGAAAGCACTGGGTGGATTTTCAATCGCTGACCGAGTATGTGAGACCACAACCCATGTGGTGTCTGGGGGTCACCGACGAACTCTCAATATTCTGTTGGGCATAGCTCGTGGCTGCTGGATCCTCTCTTTTGAATGGGTATGTAGTTTGTATATGCTTCAAAGCTATAACTGATGGGGAGATGTAAAATGGTAATTTTATTTATTTTTTCTTTTTATTCGTCCTGAGTAGATTCTCTGGTGTTTGGAGCAAAGGCAGTGGATTCCAGAGGAACCGTATGAACTTTCAGACCAATTTCCTGCAGCACAGGTGAGTATCAGTACTAGTCCTGTAAATTGTAAGAGATGTTTTATCAATACATGGTACTCATTAATACTGAATAACACTTAATTAATAATAAGTTTGGTAGTTCATTCCTTTGCTTATATATTTGATTCTGAGGGGGACAAAAGAAATGTAGAATCCTTTAAAATTTATTTTATTTGCCACTGCTTGTTTTCTATTTGTTCCTGGGCCTGATGTGCACACATTAGAAATGTTTGTTATACTTTGTTAAAATCATATATAAAATATAAAATTCTAGCATTAAAAAAACTACTTTGCATTTAGACAAAAACTTAATACACTCAGTTTAAATTCCTTCAGTTTTACAACTTAATTATGTGCAGTATATAAAATATTTTCTCTACATAGATCATCTTTGCAACACATTTTTGACACCCAAAAATAATAAATGCTCATAAAACCTAAGCCGAGGAAGCTGGACGGAAACCTGCTAATTTTTATTGCAGGTCATCCATTTTCAGTGGGCTTGTTTTTCCTGAAGCATCCTGTGTGAAATGTGAATGTTGCCTCTTCCTGAACTCGTCATTCATGAATCACTGTCCCCTCCTGCCACTGCGAGGGAAGACATACGGTCTTGATGCAGACAGATGTCAACACATTTCCCGTTGAAATTACGTGATGTCGTCTGTTGTGACAGACAAAGTATTTTTTTTGTCCCCACGGCCGTTTATCATTCCTTTACTCTTACGGACGCAGCCAACGTTTGGCAAACATTATGCTTCCCTCTTTTCATTCAGTTCCTATGTCCTGTGGAGCCTGGTGTTGCCTTCAGCAATTGTCAGTATTAATGATGATGAAACTGATTTTATTGTTGTAATATTCGTTAAAGATTTTTTGAACAGACATCCCAATATCCCAGTATAAAATTACCTAAACTGTACTGGAGGATTTTATCGTTATTGCTTTGTATTAGCTCTGCCTATATCTCTCTTCTGAGATTTTTTGAGCTAATCTGTGATTAGTGGCCATAGAAACAACAATGAAAATGCGACTTTGGAACAGGTAGAATTTTTATTTTGTACTAGAAATGATAAGACATTGCTGGAAAGGTTGTGGTGATTGTGCATTCACCAGGTGGTTCATTGTTATAGTGTAGAACAGCACTATAGCAGAAACAGACTTAAGAGTTAAAGAGTTAAAGCTCATAGCTTTAGTTCTCTGCCTTATGGTTGTGTTTAATATTCAACTTTAGGTGTATAATAGCTGGTAGAGCATCACAGTCAAACAATCTAAAAAAAATCTAAAGCCAGTGTTTACTGGTGAGCTTCCTCACCTATACAACTTTCTCATAAATTTTGCTTGTTGAAGCTTCATCTTAAACAATACATAAATTAAAAGAAATACATTCCCAAAAGACTGTAAAAGGATTATCGTCATGTATGCACATGTGGGAAGGTACTGCAAAATGATATTAAATAATTCCTCTTAGTTTATGTGCAATGAAATTGCTAACTAGCTAGGAACTAGTACTCAAGATCTGTAACAAATCTCCATCATATATAATAATGTTAAATATCAATCTTAAAAAAATCTACATATAAATTAAACATCAAATGTACATACATTCTATGGAGAAAAACAAAGTTATAAGACAGTCTGGCATTTTTACATTTGCATTTACATTTTAGGAATTCAACAGAAACTTTTCCAGAACAATCACTTTGAGCCAGTTGTTTATGCGCATGTTGTACCATAGTCTCCTTTTTTAACAATGACACTGGCAGTTATTATTCAAAACATTGTTAAAAGGGTGCTTAAACTATATTAAAATCATCCAAGAACTTAAAATAATTAATGTCACATTGTAATCTGGCTTCTCTTGTCTGGTTAGCTAGCTGTTATTACTCAGTGTAATTACTATACCTATAGTTATCTATACACACCAAAGTCAGTATTTTCAGTATGTTATTTGTAATTTTTTCAGTCCATATTTCACAATTTCTATGCAACAACCCATTTGATTGAAATTGTTAAACACATAAACATGCACAAAGTTTGTCTTTCCAAAGGTATGTAAAAATATTTTCATTAAGTGCTTTGGCTCCCTTGAGAATTTTTATTTTGGTTTTGTTGTTTGTTGCTGTTTGTCAGGCAGAATTTCCTTCCCACTTTGTTTAATTTGGGCTTGACAGTTCAAAGGGAACCTGAGAAGTCTGCTGGTCTGATCATCATTGTGGTGGACTTCAGTGAGTAGCCCGAGCCTTTCCAGTAGTACCATTTGATTCCATTGAAGCGATTTGAGTTTTGGCCTTGTTGGTAATACATCCCATTCAAATTGGACGGACCACAGGCATCAAACCACCAACCTGGAATGTTAAAACAAACAAATTAAATGTAAAAAGAGGTGACATAGAGAATGATGCATGCAATGGTCTTTTCTATACAAAGATAGATATACAATGCAGTTTAAAATATTAATGAAATGCCTCAGAGTTGGTTTAATAAAAGGCAGAAGCAAACTGAAAAGTCTTCAGCCTTGATTTAAAAGAACCAAGGGTTGCAGCAGACCTGCAGTTTTCTTGGAGTCTGTTCCAAATGTGCAGAAAACTGAAAGCTGCCTTTACATCTTTGACTTTGTTGACAGAAAGTAGACCTGTCCCAGAAGATCAGAAATTTATTTTGTCCCTAAACCATTTAGTGCTCTACAAATCAACAGCAGTTCGATAATAAGATTCGATAAGTGATCAGTTCTTTGGCAGAAAGGAAGCCTGTAATGTGATCTGCCTTTTTTTTTGGTCTTAGTGAGGACACGAGCAGCAGCTTTCTGACTCTGCTGCAGATGTCTGATCCACAGGCATTTAAAGACAATTACAGCGGTCGAGACAACTGAAGATTATGCAAAACTACTATAATTCTTAATATCTTCAGGTGATAATAGGCTGACTTTGTAATTATCTTCATGTGGCTGTTAAAATTCATGTCTGAGTCCATGAATGTACCAAGATTTCTGCATTGGTTTACTGTTTTTAACATTATCAGCTGAATCTGAACGCTGACTATTCGTCATTCTTCCATGGCTCTAAAGCCAATTACTTCAGTTTTATCTCTTTTTGAAGAAAATTCTGGCACATCCAATCGTTCAGGGAGTATGGTCCCCTGGTGATGTGGTTATGTAAATTTGTGTGTCGTCTGCATAATTATGGTAGCATATGTTGTTGTTTTACATCATCTGAGCTAGTGGGAGCATGTAGATATTGAACAGAAGAGGCCCCAGAATGGAGACTTGGGGAGCCACAGGTTACAACCACAAGTAATTTTTGTCTGCTCAGATGTGTAATTACCAGTAAACACAAAGTACTCCCTGTGATTTAAGCTGGATTCAATCCAGTTTAGTACAGAACTAGAAAATTCCACCTAGTTTTTCGGTAGGTCTAGTAATATGTTTGTGGTTGACTGTGTCAAATGCAGCACTGACATTAAAGACTTTAATAAGAGCAGTCTCTGTGCTGTGCTCAAGGAAAGCTTTTTCTCCTTCTCACTGGACAGCTGCTTCTGTGGCATAGTATTCTAAGGACATTTTTCACCATCACAGGGCAAAGCTATAAAATAAAATCCAATATTACAATATGTAAAGCTCTTTTCAGAGCTAAACCACCTTTATATCACCTTGTGGTGATTTCCAGTCCATTTGTACACATTGTAAATGCACCCTAGGAAAACTGTGAATGACAGTTAAACCATCCGAGCACACTAGAGCCAGTTAAAATTGTACATATGGAGTTTTTCTAAATTGCTCTCTGGAGACTGAATTCACTCTTGTAAAAGGTTAAGGTTAATGAGCTGCAATGTCTGTTCCATAGAGAGGGAAGAGAGAGAGATTTCAAAGAGCAAATGACCATAAATAAGATTTTTTCAAGCTATATAGTTCTATGGCTCCTATGCAATAAATAGTATTCATGCATTTTTCAGCCATGTTGCACTGGTAGCTACAGCTTAATCAACTGTTAAGAAGTGGCAGTAACTTTTTCTGCATGTGTCATGATGTCAAGGCAGGCCTTTCACAGCATCTTTGGCAGCATCGAATTGGAATTGGATGCGATAATGAAATTGCTTCTGCCATTATGTTGAGATGAATTATTGTGTCTTGTGAACACACACACACCTTTTTGTTTTAAGTCCCCAAGACACTTTTTAAGTTTTCATCAGTGTGTGCTGTTAAGAGATTGACTTTGTTTCATTAACTCTTAAAGACTCTGGATTTTGGTTTTTGCTCAGTAGTAGTAACTCAGTGTCCATGCTTAGTCTAGAGGAATAGCATGTAGAGCTCTAGTGATTAATTGGTAATTAATCAATTCACCATTGTCTGACATTTTATAGACCAAACAACTAATCGAGTAATCGAGAAAATAATTGAGATATTAATGAACTGTGAACTAATTCTAATGATTAGGCTTTACAAGTTTATGGGTTTACGTAACATTATTTCACACTGCTATCTAATGTGGCCTCCACAGAGTTACCAATTTATTAGTTATACCTGAACAATTTCAGTACAGTTTAATATGTATTTCCAATATATAGTCCTTAATAATGCGTATTGTTAAAAATATATCAGAGTGGATTTGACTCTACTCCATGGTAATAGATGATTTAACATTGTACTCCTGTAACTTTTTTATACCCTCAGTGGACAGTTTAAAAAAGGATCAAAACTGATTCAGCATCATCTTTTTTTTTTATTCCACACTGTTGTCTTCCTCATCAAAACCTGCTGCATACAATACCGACAATACAAACAGAACTCTGGTTCTGGTTCTGTGATTTGGATATTGCACTTGGCCATATTGCGATTTCGATTTGATTACGATTAATTGTGCAGGCCTAGCCCCCATTTACATACACACTTAGTGCATTCATCAAATTTTTGTTCATTCAAAATAGGCAGGTTCATATTTGTAAAGGCAGATCCTTCTTTAATGACTCAGTGCCACTCAGTCACGACTGTGCATAATGTGCATATGGAGTCCCCATGTGAGAGACCCCTCATGGGAAAAAAGGGATAGGGTTATGCTTTCATGCTCACTTGGCAGACCCCAATACAGAGTGAGACAAACTTCTGGCAGCGGAGTCACTTGCAAGGGAACGGAGGAGGACCCTTAAGCTACAAGAGCAGAGAGGGAAAAGCTCTGTTCCCAGGCTATTAATGTCAGCCATTGTAGGGGCTGAATTCCCCAATGAGTTGATCAGTGATTAACTCTCAGCTAATTGTGCTCTTTGACCTGCCCACAAAAGTACGGGAGCGCTTAAAATGCCCTTGAAGATTTTGGGGGGAAGTGCCAAGATTTGGGTGGGAATTTGTTCCACAACAAGTGCCATCACAAACTGACACAGTTATTGTGTTTTCCTGATGAGCGCAGTCATTCAGAATCACAAGTTATTTACAAAAATGTATTGCTTACCCCCTGTTGTGAGTTGTGAGCATTTGCAAACACATTTGTCATTGTCTGCATCCTTTGTACTGAAATCACTTCCCGGCTGCCCAATGCTGCTTATTTTGCCTGCTGTTCCACTGTAGCCTTTAAGGTGTATCCTGTAGAATGGAAAAGGAAAAATGAAGGAAGAGGAGGAGGAAGTCCATGATTGCTGTTCCTCAAAAGGCAACATCCCACTCACTTATATTCTTTGGCCACAACTTCACTACTACTGCATCTAAAATGGGCTTTGGCATAAAGAGGATTAAAGTGTGGACTGTTTGCTCTACAGGTTTTCCAGCTGTTTATGTTTTGTGTAATGTTATTTGTCCAGTTTCTTTGTAGGAGTTATTTGGAGTTACTGGGCCAACTAACTGAACACCAAATTGGTCATAGTCAAGTAGACTTAAGACCTGAATAGAACTGTGATGAATTGGAGCATTTCAAGGTCTGTTTGTCAAATTCAAAGGAAGTATCCATTCCACTCCTGAAATCAGCTTAGTTTCGGAAAAGAAAATACTTCTGAAGGATGTGTTGTTGCCAAGAAGTGCAGACTAGATGTTAGAAATCCAAGACATTTAATGTATTTCCTATTTTTCAAACACAGACCTGTTTTATGACATTTTCTTTGGACTGATGCCACTGCATCAGTATCAGGAAGTAAATAGTCTTATACTGCAAAGAACTTCCATCCAGAGGAATTTCTATAATGTGTTTTGTAATGTGTGGAGGTCAGCATTTCTAATGGTCTTCTGGAATTAACTATATGCATGGTATGGTCCAGGGACACAGTGTCTTTCAGATATAAATCATGGAAGACTGGAGAATGAATCTCTCTTACACATTAGTGCTAGATGTTAACAACCAGAGCAAATTAAGTGGAAAATCACCCCAAGCATTGTGAGCTTATCCATCAATGTGGCTGATCTTGACTGTCAGTGAACAAATTGTAGACCATTAGACTGATAATCAGACTGAAACATTTTACTTCATTATTCCATCTATTTGAACTGCTTAAAGCTACTACAAGGAGTTTTTATCTGGTTATAAAAGAGTCTCAATTTAATACCGCTGCCTCTGTGTGACCTACATTAGCAGTCGAGACCATCCACAAGAAAAAGTTACAGTAAGTAATATGTCAGCCAGAAGATTTTTATTTGCATAATTGTATTTTTGACATTATTTTTTGTGGGGTTTTTTTTTTTTTTACAGTGGAAACACTCCTGCTTTTGTCCACAAGGGTCTCCAAAATCAACAAAATATGAAAGTTCTCTGTAGTAGCTTTAAAAGAAACAGATGCAGGTGATGATTCAGAAGTATGGATCCAGTCTAGTGGAAAATGTATTATAAAATAATTACAGCACAAGCTTTCATTCTTTTAGCTAAGGGAAAATGTAATTATATGACATAATTTGCTACTACACTACACTACATTACACATCAGTTCTTCTAAAGATGCTTGTTATTTGTTCAAGAATGCGTGTTGTTTCAAGGACTACTGTTTCTGAATGTTGCCACAAACATAGTTGTTATAACTGCAAGGCCTTGAGTTTTGAGGCTGTGCTTTAGTTACGCTCCTTGGCTGGTAATTGCCAGCAGTTTTTGGTATGTGTTCAGGATAGCAGACTTCAAAAGCACCGTTGTAAGAGAACAGTATTATTTGCTGATGGGCTTCTTTGTCCTCAATAACTTGAGCTACATGAGCTGTAATGTTTTCGCTTAAAGCAATAATTAAACTGTTTAGTGACTGCCACAGAGCATCCAACATTTATTTCTTTGATGTTGTTGGTACAACTTACCTGTAATTTTGTGCTTCACTGTCAAGAGAAAACTGGTCATATTGTGAGAATCCAGAGTTTCCTTCCCAGTCACTCAGCTGGATCCTTAGTTTGTAGGACTGTTGAATTGTCAGTCTGGAGACAAATTCATTTCCTAACCAGAATTCACCTGAAGGTTCTCCAAAGCCCTGAAAAGACACAAAAGACAGGTAATTAAACCTTGTTGAACCCTTGCAGAACAGGCTCGTAGGTTGTTTCCATGAACAAAATGGAGCGCACAGACAAATGACAGACACTGTTTTTTCCTGGAACTACAATATTTCAGAATACTCAAAGTACTTTCAGCAGTTATGCAAAACAATCTCAAATATTCACATCCACAATGAGATACTGATAAGTAAGAATGCCACTTTAAACTGAGCTTGCATTGTGGTAGAATAAAGGAAATCGCATGAATGCTTTCCTCTGTAATAATTGCTCTGTAGGGACTTGAGATTGGACTTGAGATTCTTTTTGGCATGGTGTTGATCCATTTATCTCCAACTTGGCATTGTCAGGGCCGTTCACTATTTTGGGAATCATCTAGAAGCCTTTTTGATTGTAGATTATAAGCACAGTTTCAGATGCACTTGCAGAAATTTTAGACAGGCTGTGGTTGAATCTGGTACCAAAGTTATTTTGGTTTCTGTTGAGGGTACCTTGCTGACATTATTTTCTTGAATAGCAGATGGGGAGCATTTAAGATGTCTGTGCTTCTAGTTGCATTTTGTCCCTTCTCCCTTGGATTACATCTAGGAATTGCCTCTAAGTGCAGAATCACAAGGCCTGTAAAATACTTTCAGTCGATGGCCAAAACAAAATCTGGCCACTGTATTGTGCATTTGGGATGGAAACCGTAGCCTAGGTTATGTTTTTTTTAAGGGAAGAATTTCTTCTTGATAGCTTTTACCTTTTTGTACTCTTGCCACGTACGGTGAAAGTCAACACGGCCGTCAAAGCGTTTTTGTAGTACTGTCCAGCCACCTCCTTCTGTCTCCATGTCACAGAAAGCCTTCACACACAAAAATAAAGGAGTTGTTGTAATTAATAATTCAAAATTAATGCTCTGTAAAGAATTTGTGCTCATTTATAATTTGACAATGGGGTCTTATTTGAGTTGGGTTAAAACAAATGTTGAGTTGCAGTGAAGGGATACAGAATTGAAGTCCAATTCTTATTCTCTGAAAAGTATCTAAGGAGATCACAGTTTTAGCTCAAGCATGCACATCATTAATGGGAGTCTGAGAGCATTTTAATTTCACTGCCCCGCCCTCAAACACAATACTGTTTATTGAGTGCTTCCAGAAGTGTGCAGTGTTTTATTTACAAGGTTGTGTAAGAGTGGGTGGGTTAGTGCATACCTGTGTGTATGTATGCAGTGTTGGGGCATTATTTAACTGTTATGCAATATGGCGTTGTAAGACGTTTCCTCCTTTTATGATCAGATTACTGAACTTCCTACTTTTTTTCCATTTTAGTTCATGTGAGAGCACTACCCACCAAGGTTAAGCTAGTCTCAAACAAACAAACAGGCTTACTTTACCTGAACCTCTGTTGTAGTGTTGGATAATGTGAGAGTGTAGACTCCGCTTTGGGTGTTTCCTGACTTGAAGACAGCAGCGCAGTCCGTGAATGTGGTAGGAGTGTCCTGCATCATGACAGTTTTACTCTCTGCAGAAGAAATCATCCCTTTTAATTTGATACCACACACTTGTACAGCATTCAACTGTTCTCCTTTCACAAATTCACATCTTCTGGGAAAATGGGGCACATTCCAGTCTTCACCATTTTGAACGTGAATGAGGTAATTAAAGTTAGGTGGCTTTCTTTCGTGCAATCCAATAATAGGGCTGGGCAATATATTGATATGATATTGATACTGTGATATGAGGCAAGGTACTGGCTTGTATTTTGAATATTGTTGTATCATGATATGGCTTAAGTGTTATCTTTTCCTGGTTTTAAGGCTGCATTACATTAAATTGATGTAGATTTCTGTTCTAGCAGTCCATTTATTTGTCTTTACCCACTTTGTCATTTTATCCACACAACTGATGATTATTTATCTAAACTCTTGCGTTAATATTACAATATATGTTAAATATAAATAAACATTGATACTGAGGTATTTGATCAAAAATGTTATGATTAGATTTGCAACTAACTAATTTTCACTGGCGATAAATCTGTTGACTGTTTTCTCAAGTAATTTGTAATTTGGTCCATAAAAAGGTGAAAAATTTTGATCAGTACGTCCCCTTTGCCCTTCCCTATTAAATACTGTTGGGTAGTTTAAGCGACAGCAGTGCTTCATATTCTATAAGATCATGTGTTTGTACTATTTGAGAATTTACAGTATGTTATTTTCGAGAAAATGTGTATCAAGATGTATATCGTATGATGTGCATATCATAAACATATCAAAATCCCCCAGCCCTATCCAATGCAACCACACACTTATTATTGCCAGTGGCCACACCAGTCTTGGCCTACAGGACCCAAGTATGGACGTGTTTTAAAATATAAATATAAAAAAGAGGGCATATGTTGTCTGCCTTTCGTTGAGTAGAGATTACGATGACCTGGAGTGCTGACTCACCTCGAGCTGAGCCAGCAGAGATAGCATGAATAAGATTGTTCACGGTTCCCAGAAGCTCTTGCTGCTGTTGCTGCAGTACAGTGTTGTTTGAGGAGACTTTGAGTAGCTGCTGCTCCAACTCGCCGATGATGGCGGTCTGTCTCAGTATTAGAGTCTGAAGCTGCTCCTTTTCCTCTCGAAGCATCTTCAGCTCCACCTGCCTCTGCTCCTCCATATCCACCACCTTTTTCTCCAAAAAGCTGCAGAGAAGCAGGCAGCAAGTTCAGCAGTGAGCTTTCGTTTTTGCTTTGCACATTAGCCCAATACTGTGCTGTTAGTGACCCTGAAAATTAGTAGTATTTGTTTTGTTTTTTTGCCATGTTTTAGGTCCTCACCTGTTTTTGTCATTTAGCTTGTTGATTTCATTTGTTTGGATAATTAGTTGTTTTTCCAACTTGTTGGTTGACAGAGAGTTTTCAAGAAGTTTACGCTCAAGTCGAGTTGTATGATGAATTACCTGAAAACAAAAGAACAAGGGGAAGCAGCTCAGTCAGCCTGTGACACAGAGAAAGTTGTCACAATACCAGAACTTTAAACCTAGATACACTACTGGCATTAAAAAAAATATCAGTACTTTTAATACTATAATTAACAGATGTATCATTTTAAACATATGTTATTGCAAAAGTATCAAAGTATTCATCCCTCAGCAGTAAATTTTAAATGCTCTGAGGCCTAAACAATTAATTGAAATTATGAAAAATGTCAAATTCCTCCAGTAATGTCATATGATTCCCCACACAGCATGGTCCCAAGTTTAACTTGCAGCTGGAAAAGGGTTGTGTTCCAATAAGACCCTGATCTACTACTGACAGAGGACTGTTTTAAATTGAAATTAATTAAATAATTAAATTGCAGTTACATTTGGCATTTCTCCATTTTAATGTTTAAATTAGTTTGCAAATAATAACATGACTTGCAGCAATTTAGAGAAAAAACAAAGTAAAAAAAAAGCATGTAACATCAGCAACAACAACAGCAGAAATGTGTGGGAAAAGAACAATAAGAAACTTTAAAAATTAAATTAAATTATATGTATTAAAATCCTAAATTATATTACAATCCTAAAAAGAAATTGTCTGGATAACAGGCAGTTTGTCAAAGTACTTTGGATATTAGGTTCTGTATTCCATTGGTACATCAAGTTCCAAACAAAGCCCAGTTTGCATTTCTAGAGTGAACAAACAGCCATTTGCAAAGTGGAAAAACATGACAGGAAAGAACAACCAAGTTCCAATACAGCAAACGTACCTGGACAAGGGAAACTTTGAAAATCCACCTATTTTCACAGACGGACGTATTGAACTAAAGTCTGGGGTTGGGGACCTTGCCTCTAATTTCCCATTTTGGAGGAACTGAACTCAGCAAAAAGCAGGTTGTTTACATGGATCCCAGCTATGTGTCTCCAATGGAGCTGTTGATGTCTTTGAACAGACGGATGTCTGATTGTGACAAACTGATAGACCCTTTCTGTGGGAATACAAGTGTGCTAATAACAGGAAATGCTGTACAGTTGGCTCACATAAGGTCATTGACGTGTAGCCACAATAATAAACTGACGCAGTCATGCCTGTTTTTCCCTCTGCTTATTTTTTTAACACTCTGAAGCTACATTGTTTAATGCAGTGTACCGCAGAGACCATGTTAATGTATACCTGTCATCAAAACAACTGATAAACTTGCACCACATTTTCATCGGCATGTTTTTCTGTTACCAAGCCTGTTATGCTTATAAAAATAGGTGTAAACTGTTCTTGTCTTTCTTAGTGTTGCATTGCATGTATGCAGTTTTTAGCATTGTTTCCTTCTGTGTGTTTAAAGTTGTCTCACCTGTGCCTCCACATTGGTCAGTTTCCTTGTTTGCTCTGCAGTTTGACTCAGCAGGTTTGTTCCTATTTCAATCATCGTAGCTGTGTGGTTATGTACAGCTGTCTGTTGGATTTGGACCATGTCCTGCTTCATGCTGTCTTGTATGTAGTTCTCCAGCTGCAGCACAGAAGAAATACATTAACTTGATTAGTATTATTAATTAGTGGTTCTGTTGTGCATGCACAATCCTGTACATTAGTTCAGAGATTGACAGTTGGCTGCTGCTCACTACAATCTGCTACTGTAATGTTGGACACAGAGCAGCTCTGTTTCTTGTTTGAGTTCTTGAGAAACCTCATGTGTACTTGGTCAGAGTGAAGTCATTGTCACTTGTTCTCTTTGCTTCGGATTTACCCTATTGGATCAGGGACTCAAACCAGGGAATAACATTCATTTGAGTGTTCATTGTATACTGACTGGAGAACAATTAACGCCATTGTCATAGAGAGTGGAGTATCAACAGCTAAGCAACTTTAAGATGATGGATATACTATGTATTATTTGCAGTTTGCAGCCATGCTTCTTAAAGGGAGATGAAGGGACACTTCACCCCAAAATCAAAATACATTTTCCCTTTTACATGTAGTGCTATTTATTCCTCTAGATTGTTTTTTTTTTTTTTTTTTGTGTGTGTGTGTGTGTGTGTGTAAGTTGCTGAGTTATCGGCCCTAGAGTTGTCTGTCTTCTTCCAATATGATTGTGAATTGTGGTGTTCAAAGCAACAAAAAATATGTTTGAAAAATGTAGTAGATGACCAGAGAAATATAGTGAGAGTGAAACAAAGTTAAATAAATGTGATTTATCAAGAGCGAAATAAACAAACTAGAGTTTGCTTATTCTATCAGGCTGACCTTCATTTCACTAAATTTCATCTTTAATACTTTTTTGCTAATGATTGATAATAATAATAGTGGGGTTGGGGGTGCATGAACTTTTTCCAGCTTCTAAAGGAGGACACACCATAAGAAGTTTGGGAGCCACTGATCTAGATGGATTAATAGCACCATAGGCCAAAGGGAAAGTATGTATTTTTGATTTAAGGGTGAGTTGTCACATTAAGAAAAATGTTCAGAATTTCTTATTTCCAATCTCTCAGGAAAGTGGGTTTATTAGTAGACATATTCTTTTACTCCCTCTTCAGACAACAACTGTATGGTCCTCTTGGATGCTTGGAGACATCATCACATAATAAGCTCTGGTCTCCACATGTCCCATTGTCAACAATGGTTTCATCAGTTTCAAAAGTCTGTGTTGTTTTCATATTTGCTCTATTTCTATTAGAGATGAAACAATATGAAAAATTCTTATCACGATCATTTTCAAAAAGTACTGATACACACACTTAAATCATTTCACAAAGTTTTAGAATGAAAACCTTTCACCAAAATGACATATCGTCATGTCTTTTGGGATGTCGGTGTTTTCACTGACACAAAACAAAACCACGTTGTTGCTGTGCCTGTGTCTGGGAGACTATTGCTAACCTTGGTTAATGCCGGACGCATTAATTACGCTGAGATTTTCAAAGCACGGTAATGAAACATGGTTATTACAATAATTAAAATGTATTTTTTTATCCCTAATTTCTATGCTATAAATGCACAAAAATTTGCATTTAACAACCTGTCGAAAATAGACTGATGGTGTCACATCATGGTATTTTGAGGAAACACTGTTCAGTTATTTTAAGGGGAGCTTCGGGGATCAACATGAACAAAAATGTCTCATGACGAGGGAATTTCTGTTGTATATTATATGTCAAGTATTTTAGTTTTAGGAGAAGAATGAAAGTCATTTACAAGTAATTGTAATGGCCTGTACTAGATTGTAATTTCATAGAAAAGTACTGAAGCTTGAGACAATTTACTAATTTATCATTTGTGTCATTGTGACTCAAGAGGATAAATAACATTTACAGTTCTGGTATAACCTTGCCAATATCAAACCTCTTAATCATAGAAATAACACAATGGCTCAGGGTGGGAAAAGGTCAATGTTTCATCTTTACGAGACTTGTTCTTATCTACCTTACAGTATTGCCAAATTTAGACCAAGACCAATCATTAAGTTATTTCCTGCATGGTGTTCCTGAGTGGCAATCAGGTCACACGACTCGTAAACAGGATGGAAGTGTTGAGTGAGGAGTTACATCCTTCATGACAGTGAGTGTGCACAACTGGAAACCAGCGTCAGTTGAATATCTTTGTCATCTACAGTAAGTTTGCATAATCACTTGTTGTTGTTATTTACTCATCAGTCAGCAATGCAGCCGCAAACAGCCAGTTATTTTTCTTTTGGCAAATACAAGTAACAGCTGCAATTAGCACTGATTTTGTTTGTCTTCCTTTCATGACTTCCAGTTTGTTTATGTTTCTTGGATCCACACATGTTAGGTGGAAGGTTGTCATTTGAATTGCTGACAGGATGTCCCATTGACAGTCTATGATCTAATCAGTTGTTTACACCGTTTGTCTCAAAGGCGTCCGTAAGGAATGACTGTGTTCCTCATTCACATGAGAACGTGACAACAAATTGTTTTCCTCAGTTGTCATCAGGTGGTGTGGTGTAAATAGCACTTTCTGAAATTAAGTGACTGTGTTCAGGGCTCCTATGCAGTATAGAAAAGTGTGGATTTTTTTTATTTTATTTTTTTGCATTTTACTCATTTCCAGATCTGGAGTATGGAAAAATATTTGTGTTTCTAGGCTATTGCCCCTTTTCTGTTTTCTAAAATATAAAATTCAGAATTTATAAAAATAAATTGATTGAATTTTCATGGTGTCTGGAGCAGCCATTGGTGCCAAAATGTTTACCACTGCATGAGAGAGCACGGGCTAGAGTGAGCTTGATGTCACTGAAAGCAAAGCAAAAATATGGTGTGTGACGCAAGCTCCTTCTCAGACAGAAACAGCTCTGGTATCTTTGAATGTGTTATATGCATAGCATCACAAATAACCAAATATTAATCTTGTCTGAACATTTGAGTTTTGCAGTGATCAGAAAAGTCAGTACCTTTATGTTCATGGTTGTTTCCATGGACACAGTTAATGAAGGAGGTGAGAGAGACTTGCAGAGACATCATGAAAATTAAATTATCTAACTTTTTTCAACTCATTTTCCATTCTTATTTATTTGGAGTGTGAACTGAACGCCCACAGTGGGTAAATATATGTTTTCCGTGGGCTGATTTGATCTTAAACATAAAGCCTGATTAGCGAAGGAGCCCAATGAGAAAAGAAAGCTAGATGCAAACTGTGTGAAATCAGACACACATATTAAAAGACATAATAAACATCTAGCTATTTATACTCAGTTGGTACGCTTGGAAATTTAAGTCTGGAAAAGTCTGGAATTTTTGACATGGAAAATGTGCAGGAACCCTGAGCACTGAATACTGAGTTGGAACTGAGTTGTAGCTCATAGGATTGGATACTTTTCTGCAGACATCCTGAATATGTTTATGTGATAACAATGTGAAGTTATGTAAGCTTTTAAGTGACACTCTCGATTCCTCTAAATTAGGTGGCAGTTACTTGTTCTCTCAGGTTATTTAAACCCTTGAATCGCTCTTCCATCCTAAACTCCTGTAAAAGAGGTTTATAAAAATCAGTCAATCCATCAATTTTCTTTACGTGCTTATTCAGTACTTTTGAAACTCTAACAGATATTGTATTGTTTTATGCATGTGGTATTGAAAAAGTATTGAAGCATCAATACTTTTAACAACCTTTTAACAAGACTTTTGACAACCTGCAGTCTAAAAGCTCCTGCATTTTATTTAAGTTAAATGCTTTACAAATGCCTCAAGAACAGCATAATGTCATTTTCCCCCAGACAACACAACGTGGTCCCAAATTGAACTGACAACTGGAAACAGGTTGTGTTCCAATGAAACACTCATTTACTATTGATAGAGGAATATTTTTAATTTGAAATTATGCAATTGCATCTAGCTTCTTCCCATTTTAAAGTTTAATATAGTATACAAATAATAACACTGCACTGAAATACAGACTGTTGCAACAAAAAATGTCAAAGTAAATTGGATATTAAGTTCTGCTTATTCGTGCTTCAGATCATGGGGGTCATGTAATAAAGAGTAGTATTTTATTATTTTAAATGAATTAAAGTTACACTGAAGTTAGTAGCTTACAGCTGCAATAACAGACCAAACTCTTCTTCTTCATAAAAGAGAAATTAATGGACATAGCAGATTTGCCTATTCAGCACACCTTTACAAAATCTAATGCTTCTGCTTTATTAATGCAGAACCAGAGTAATGTATAATATGTAATACTGTGAATCTGTACTGTACTTGGGTGCTATTAGACATAATAAGTGTTATAAAAAGTGTCACAAGTCTGTTGTGTTCTTTATGCCAAAATATCCAGCACATTGTGAAACTTTAACCATCGTACTTTAGCTATGATTTACTCTCTCATATTAATTTTCTCATGTGCAAATTCATTCGGCTAAGTTGCATAACAAGAAGGTGCTGGAGTCGTAAGAAATATGTAACCTGTCACTGTCTGCTGTTGGACTTTTTGAAATGTTCGCTTGTGTTTGCAAAAGGCTGCAGCACTTGAGCTGTTGCCTCTGTGAGTGTAGTTACTGAGTAGCGTTGTCTAGATCATGAAGAACATCAAAGAAGAGTGTCCTCTGAGCTACGAGACAGGAAATGTGTGATCAAGCTGTGAGATGTTCTTGTCTCTGAACAGTAATCGCACTCCGAAGAGGGAGAGGAGAATGAGCTAGAAAAGAGGCATTTCACCTCTTTGACTGGCACAAGTTAACAACTCAGCAAACTGAAAGGGCAGTATGTGTCCCACCTGTGTTGAGTTTTTGTCAGTCATCAAACCCGTTACGTCCCTTTGCAATGAATAATAGTCTCTCACATACATGCAGCACATTCTTTTGTGTTCGTCTCTACATTTGTTAAATCAAAATAGATTCCCGAAGATTCTCTCAGTCTTTAAAGATAAAAAAAAAACTATGACATGACATAACTGTGACATAACTATTCATTTAGACCAGTTTTTCACTGGTTATGAAACAGTTTCAATTTAATGCTGATGTCTCTGTATGACTTTCATAAGCAAACAAGACCATCGGCATGAAGATGCGTGTTTCTAGTTTTTCTTGATGCCGACAGTACATAGTCTTCATCGAATTCTCCTTGAAATCAGAAGAGATGAGCCTGTATTTACATTTTTTCAGGCAAAGTTGCATTGAGTAGTACTTCAGTCAATTAAAATAAAGATGGAGGAGATTTTTATTTAAATAATTTTATTTTGGCCATTATATTTTGTGATTATGGCTATGGAATCACTACTGCTTTTGTCCACAGGGGCCTCCAAAATCAACACTGTCTGAATGTTCCTTGTTGTAGCTTTAACCTAAACTTTCACTCATTAAACTGATTTTGTCTTGTCTTTTTTTAATAGATCGGTTTTATTATTCGTTTTTATTATGTGGTATTGCTCAGTCCTTGATGTTAATAATTAATCATTAATTGCTGTTAAGAATTTAACCGATTAAAAATGTATTAATCAAAAATTAATAGATAGTCTAGAAATGGCCATATTTGCGCTTCATTTGACATTGTTTTGTCTGCCGAAACCATTTGTTAAATAAGGAAACTGAAAATGAGAAAAAAAATGACAATGAGAAATAAGCATGTGCTTTTTATGTTATTAATTATTAAAGATAAATGGATTAATTGATTGTTGGCATTTTCAACTGTATGTTAAGAAAATACACAAAATTTGCAACAACAAAGAACTGGTGGTTTAGTATGAGACTGAATAATCTGCCAATCACATGAAAAAAAACAGCAGCTCTCCTTGAAACAAGTTTCTTGTTATTCTGTCATGTTGAATGAATGTCATCTTGTCATGTTAAAATTTGCCAATGTTCCATGTGCTAAAGTATAGTAGATCATTAGGGATATATGATAAATACCAAGAAATTATCAGGTCATAATGGGAAAATTATAGTATTATTTATTATTCTGATAATGAAATTATAGCTGAAAAATACTGGCTGTAATAATATCTTGATTATGTCAAAGCCTTTCATTTAGATTCTAAGACAATAGGTGCTATAAAAGGTAAGTATATTTGGGATGTTTTGTGATGAACTTTATTTTAAAAATGAACTTTTACAGAGTCAGACCTGTTGTTTGTCTTTGTTGTAATAGGGATGTCAGGTAGATTCAGTTTGGTCTGAGGAATATTAAAACATTCATCTTTACACACTACATCTTAACCTTTTCATGCCCTCAGGTGTGCAAAAAGCTGCAGATTAAATTAATTTCCTTTTCAAATACAAAAATGTGGGATTATAGCGTGTCTCATTGGCTATAGAAGCAGATTTCTCCCTTTAGATAATTCTATAAAAGTTTTAGCAGGAAATCTGGTGAAGTCAGCAGTTCATCTAAATTATCCTCATGTTCCACACAAGGTGTTTGGTTTTTCGTTGGAAGTGCTACTTTCTTTGGTTCAGTTTGTAAAGAAGTGTGAGTATCTCCAGTAACACCTGGACACACCAGTGTTTTTTTTTTTTAGCTCTTCAGCACATTTTGTCCTCTTACACATCATAATGATCTCAGTTACTTAAAAAACACTTTGTCATCTTTTCTTCTGACATTATCACTTTCAAATCGCTGTAATAAATCACAGTCTCTTGTACTGATGTGACTTTACCTTGAGCAGCCATTGTGTGTTGTTCTCCATGGTGATCTCCAGTTGTTCCAGCCTCTGAGCCGACTCATCGTCCACAGGTCCATCCTCTTGAACCGGATAGTTGTAGTTGTTGCTCTGAGTTTGGCAGTTGTCTTGCTCAGGCAGCAGAAAGGTGTAGCTACATGGACCGTTTTGGATTTGATACTGTCTCTTACCCACAGCACTGTATCCTGTCCCCAGACCAAGACAGAAACTTAAAACTAGTAAGTCCACATTCAGCATCTTCATAGTGGAACTATTCACCTAAAAGTAAATTCAGTATAGTTAGAACTCCTTGGATTTTTTCTTAAACTTCTCTTGAGTAGATGTCTTTTCCTAGCAGCATCCAAGTGTAAACAATCCTCTTGAGGTTGTGCAGATTCCTTTTATTACCCCTCAGTGGTAGGAGGAGAGAAAGCCATCAGGAATTGAGGTAGTGTGTCATTCCCGGAGGTTGCCGGTGCCAGACTGCATGTGCTCGCCTTTCATCAAGCCCCCAACCACTTGTTTGAGCTGCCCATGGCCTCTCTGATTAGCTAGCTGAGAGTTTAAACCACTCCCTCCCCCTCTCACTGTGGCCAGTCACTGTGAAGAGCAGTGAAGTGGAGATTCCTTTCAGTACGCACTCACTAAACAACACAGAGGAGCAGATGAACAAAATCACACACGTTCCACTATATCCTCTACAATACACGCATGTTTTTTTTTTTTACCTCTAGTTGCACAGCTACTCAGGATGCAGCTGTCCACCTTCAGCACACTTTGTGATAGTAGCAGTGTCCATCCCATTCATTGAAAATTGTTTCCCGGCCTGGGACAAACACACTAGCATCTTTGAATGGGAGATTCAAAGGAAAATGCCTTTGTTTGAATGACATAATTAACTCTTTCCACACATTTTTCTATTTTGTTTGTACAAGATGCTGAGGCTATATTTAAAGCAAAATTGACTTCCTTTTCCTGACTTTATGAGACATTCTTCTTTTTTGTTTCATGTTCTTACACAGTAATTGGATTTATTTCACAATTTCATTATGTCATTAAAGAATCCAAAATTCCCAGATCTTCCCAAGGAAACTCAAAAGAAGTTAGTTTCTAGTTTGGATCTCAGGGTCGATAAAGTCTGTTACTGGTAAAAACTGACGTTGCCACATGATGACCTCTGACCACAAAATAGTCATGACTTTTTTTTTTTAATTTGCATCTGCTTCAGGGTAGTTTTGTGCAATTTCAGATTAAATGTACTTGGCAGATCTCTGTCTGAGTCATACGTGTAATGAAACATTTTTTGCATTTAAGCCTTTCAAATCAGTAAAGTCATGGGAAAGATGTGTGATATGTTGTTTTCTCAATCAAGGGCAAGTTTTTGGTGTGTCCTATATATCCTGCTATATCTTGTCCCAAATGTTCATTTCTACACTAGCTTGAAATAGCAGGACAGAAGTGAGCCCTCACAAATGGGGGGTAGATCTAGAGGGGTGGCATGAGGTGGCATTTGCCATTCCTTAAATATACTTTGCCACCCTAGTTTAGGACAATTAGTTAAAATACATTAATATGAGGAACTGTGCAGGATGGAAACTCTGAAGTCAGAGTGCAAGTGAATGCAGCAAGAGATTATGCTCTACTACACACAGTATAGTATGTTCTGGCCACATTTTAAGCTAAACGATGGCTTTATGTTGAATGACAAAATATGCATTTGGGAAAATGTATGAAGATTGGAGAATAAAACAATTCATTAATTTTATTGCCACCTGTAGCTATTTCTGTTGAATTCTTTACTTATGTGCAACAATAACATAATGTTTTTTAATTAATATATCTTCATTTTGAGGCATTTCTGAGCTGGTACTGATATATGTGATTGTTTGCAATTAAAGCACCTCTTGAAGTCTCCATGCTCCTCTTGCCAACCCATGAATATTTCTCTAGATCTGTCCCTGTTCACAGATTAATCCGTTTATATTTTTTTTTTTATAACAGGTTTTTTAAATGACCTATTAAAGGCAGCATTGTCGTTTTTTGGCTTGTTCTGTTGTTAGAGACTCTGGAGTATTTTCAGACATCTTTTGTAAACAACATGCCACAAATGCTTGCGTCAGTAACTTGTTTTTCTGTGGCTTGAAGAAAATACTTTTTCAGTACCAATTTCATTTTAAAGTGAGTCACCTCTGGGCTATTTTAACAAGAAAATTAGGGGACTAGCCTCCCACGGCAAATAATCATACAGCCACATACAAGATTATCTTGTTATAATGACTATCCTGGAGGTGCAAATAGAAAGTTTCAGGTCTTTTCCACCAACTGCAGCATCATCCCAACATGACAAAGTTTCTGCTCTCTGGGGACTCTTGTGTCACAGCAGGGAACAGAATGCAGGTGTATTGTACAGGAAGGGCATTGACATAGGAGGATGTTTTGTCCTTTACTGCAGGAATGTGCCTCCATCACAGACGCGCTACTGTTGATTGGGTACTGTGGCTTCACTCTTTACAGTAGAATCTTTGAAAGTGACACAGACCTTGGTCAATCTGTAACTGCCTGCAAAATAATTTCAGAGATTGAGCTTTATATTGTGTACTGAACAGTCATTTTCACCTCAGCATAATCACATTTTGTGTCAGCTGCACAATATTTCATTTTTTCTCAGTCTCAGATTTGCCCTCTGCAGTTGGACAGACATACCGAAACAGAATTGTAGGAAGCAGGCTGATGTAACAGTTACTGTATGAGGGAAATGCAACATATTTAAGCACATTACCGAAGAGGAAGGACTCGTCATTCCAAAAACATTGACTTCTTCAGGTGTTCAGACTGAATCACTAGAGCAGCAGATTTAATGGCAGCACTTCTTGTTTTACGGTTATTGAAATCACCAAGGAGGGAAGGGAAGCATTTAACTTATCACTGAGCCACAACCTATTTAGGCTAAGTGAATAGACCGTGCCATGAGCAAGCAATGTGACATCTCCTGAGCCATCAAGCATATACTGTATTATACAGGGCTGTTAAGCCTAATTTATTCTTACCTGGTGTTGGTTGTTACAGAGCTGCACAAACTGCCTTGCTGTCCACACTGCCCCTCTGCGGACTTGCTGTACACAACCAGAAAAATGTAACTGTACATCAGTAGCAGCTGCAAAGATATTGATTGGGTTATCAGAGTAAGACGGTGGGATTTCCCATGTGAGGAATAGATAAATTGTTGCCTGCACTGGACAATGTATCTCATCCAACAGTTTATCCAACTGTCATTAAGCATGATACCACTGGCATCCCAATGACCTGTCCTCTAGAGATTTTTGAAAATCAGTTTTTATTTTTAGTGTCATGTTTGACAGCAATTAAGTTTTATTTCTTGTATAATAGTCAGGCTGTATGAGGGGCCGAGGCAAAAAAAAAAAAAGGGCACCAGCTGTGTGTTGTGGGGCACCAGTGTACTGAATGTCATGATGCGCTTTACCACTGTTTGTCAACTGGAATGGCACTCTAGACAGCACTTAATCACGTTTCTTCCCCTGGAGGGGCACTCAAGAGCAGTGGTTACCAAATAGAGGTCTGCGGCACTCTTCCAGGGGGTCTGTGAAAAGTCTTCAGATTTATTCATTTAAATGATCATGATATAAAAACTAGTTATTAAATTATCTCACAAAAGACTTCATGGGAATAACATTTTACATTTTAAATCTAAAATAGCTCAGAGATTATGTTCTAATCTAACAAGTTTAACAAAGTCTTAATAAATATAAATATAATTCTTTTTTCCCATAAGTGAAGCACACGGTGTCCAAAAATTAAGAAACGGGCGTTCTAGAGAGCACTCTATCACAGTTCATCCACTGGAAGGGCACTCTAGTATACTAGATATTACATGAAATGTATGCAAATCCAAACTGCTGTTGAACACACCACAGCCTGTTTGAGTACTCCAAACAATGGTTTGTTTAACACACAACTTTAGATATTTGTTTTAACTATTTGAAGACAAAGTTTCTTGATGCCTAATACTGTATGTGTACTCTTTTGTGTCAGCATTTTGTTCAGCTGTCTTTCATGTTTCCCTTTTGGGTTAACCATTTTTTTCCTGGTTTTTAAAGCCTCTTTTCTCATGTAGTAGACCATACATGTAGTCTTCAGTGATTCCATTTAAAGTGCACAATGTGGGTTAATGTTAATCTGACCCTGTCTCTGAACCCTCTGACCAATCCCCGATTACATGAGGTAAAGTGAAACCTGTGTGAACATTGACAAAAGACCAGAAGCCATAAAGCTCGTTTCCTGGCATTCAACTTAGAATAGAGCAGATTGTACCCTTCAGTTAAGCAACTGACCCCTGCTGGATGCAGAGCAGGCCTGTAGTGAGACTTCAGAGCAACACTCACCGAACTGAAAAGAAGCAGAACCTCAAAGAGATTCACTTAGCCAGACAGAGTTGACATTACCGAAATGAAAACAGGAAAATGGCATTGTAGCTCACCTTTGTGCCTCTCAGAGTTCAACAGTTCCTGTCATTCTGATGGATTTTTGTAGATTTACAAATATAAAAGACAAGGTTGCCCTAAAACTAACTAAAATAGTGCTGATAGGTCTGCAGTAGGCACAAATACATTGAAAAGTATCTCGTTATAAATTACACATACTTGCTCATTAAATGTTTTAAATAGAATACAAAATGCTGGTAAGGAAAATGCATTTAATTAAACTACATAAAAATAAGTCATTACTTGGTACCCTCTATATGAGTCTGACCTTAACCTCACTACATAGAAAAATGAACTCTTCTAATTTCCCACATCAAGATTTGATGTGGCCAATCAGGATATCTTGGAGGTGGGAGGGGTGCATGCTGGGTAGTTTCAGTTGTAAGTGACATCACAAAAAACATAGTTATTTTAACCTAAACCATGATCTTTTCCCAAACCTAACCAAGTAGTTCTGGTGCTTAAACCTAACTAAACTGCAACCATTTCACATATTTAACATGATTTTGGTTATGTCATGTGACTTACATTACTTACGTCAGGTCTGGTACGCCTGTTGCTTGTACTCTCCAGCAGTCTCACATGTCAGTGTAGGGCTCATTGGTAGTCGATCAATGCTGTTGTTTAGGTATGAGGACATGTTGGTGGTTTTCATGCTCGACAGTACATTTGCCAGTTCTACCCATCTCTTAGTAGTTTATTTAAAATGTGTTAATGCTATTCAACTGTAATAAACTTTAATTAAACTGTATTAAACTTAAGGTCCCACGTTCAGCAATGACTTAGAAATATTTACTTATATTAATAAAAATTCCTATTTAAATTGGCTCTCATGGCATGTATAGATTTTCAGTAGTGGTGTTCTGGACTTGTTTTAATGTTCCTCAAAGCCAAATGGATACAGCTTGTGCTGTATCACAAGCAGCCATCTGGCCAGTTTTGATACTGAATCACAGTTCCAAATCAGGGGATACTACATTTATTTATTTATCAGTGGCAGCACACATTTCTCAACCTCGGTGTGATGCAAATGTGCCACATCTAGGCAAAGCAAACATGATTGAGACGTCAACCTGCTCTGCTGCCCAGTCTTTCTTGCCACATATAATTTTATTTCACTTCGCAGTCTGTTTTTTCATGCACAGTTGAAAACAGGGACATTTGCAGGGGCTACTCCAGACGGGGACAATCCACTAAAAACAGGGACTTCTGGCCACCTATTCTAACTCGAGTGGAGTAGCTATAGAACTGCAATCTGCACTCTGCCATCCACTTCAGTTAGAACAATTTTTACAACAATATATTTCTAGTTATAGATTTTGGTTTGGATAGCCCTTTAGAGGTTTAATTAGCCAGAGCAAATGAAAATTGACTGATTCTGAATGTTTTAACTGGAAATTTAAAGTTGATGCGAAACTGAAAAACTAATTATGTGCAGTTAGTTAATAGAAAAAAGATGATTTCAATGAATTGATTTTTGGCAGGGAGCAGTAACTTCCTTGAGACTCCACTGGTTGCCTAGCAACGGGTGCCAGCCAAGAAATAGTCCGACACATAATCCCCCTAAAAACAGGGTATTACTGTCTTTACACTTTGGTTTTTGTACGGATTAAACAGACGAGATACACCGTGTTAATTAGTGAGCTGGTAGGTGGATGGTTTTACCTTCAAACAGAGCCAGGCGAGGTGTTTTCAAGCCTTTGTTCTGAGCTAAGCTAACCAGCTGCTGGCGGTAGCTTCATATTTAGTGTGCAGGCATAAGAGTGGTATGGCTTGTCTCATCTGACGATTGGCAAGAAAGCAAAAAAGTGTATTTCCTTTGACATTTTGGAAATTGAGATTAGATTGTTGAAAGCTTATCATGAGTTTATTTGAATAACGAGTTTTTCAGATGATCTATTGCGGAGCTGTTGATCTTCTGGATGTTTTCCTAGAACAGAGAAGCTGAACAGGATCTGCGTCACTGTGTCCTGACTGTACCTCTCTGCAAACGGTTAATTTGCACAGTATGTTATTGTCATTTTCCTTCCCAGATTTGTCGTCTCCAGAGGCACCTGTCTGCCGGGGAGCACCAGCAGGACCTGTTTCAAAGCCAGCCCGCCATGTTTGTTTCCCAGCACTCCCAGCCACCCACTCAGAGTCTAGTGGAGCTGATCCAGCTCTGTGGTGGAACAGTCTGCAAAACTGTGCGGCAGGCAGGAATCTGTATAGGGAAGTACAGCGGCAGGAGACCAGAGGGAAGCAGGATCCTGTCAGAGCAGTGGGTGCTGGGTAAGATATTTTCTGATAATCTTTGTGTGAAATGCTCGTACCTTTTTCATGCCACTAATGGTTGCTTGTCTTCTTTTTTGTGATTTTATTTCAGACAGTATCACACATTTGAAGCAGCTGTCATATGATAACTACGATTTGGAGTGAAAGCTGAGATATGAATATTTTGTTTTGGCTGTAAAGTTTAGTTTTATTGATTTTATGCGACCAGTTCCTGGTAACATAGCCTCAGTTTCTACCTTACAGTGTTTCTCCTGGGCAGGTTTATCATCTTGCTTTTCAAATGCATTCAGGGGCTTTAATAAATCCTTTCAAATATTCCCTTTTGAAGGCTTTTAGTCCCTGGTTACCATAGAAACATGTTACCTCAGTACTATCAACCATTTAACGGTCTAAGTTACTGTGAAACCTAGAAAACTGCTTTGACATGGTGTATGTGAATGCTTTATTATTTGTATTGTTTTTATGTAGTAACCACTACAGTGTAACTGTGTTTTTTACATGACATGAGATTGAGCCACATTGTTTTTCATTTATAGGATGTGATTTTATAAAATAATTGCTGAGCCAGTTCAGCACTCTGATGGAGATGACATAATGTATCCTTATAGAAATGTTCTGTGATGTTATTGACAATAAATCCTTTTTTTTTTATTTTGATTGTGATCATTGGTTTTCTTATTTTCTGTTGAATTAAGAGAGCTTTAAAGCTACTACAAGGAGTTTTTAACTGGTTATGAGTCTCAATTCATAACAGATGCCTTTATGTGATGTACATCAGTTAATGAGACCATCTGCAAGAAGGTCTGTTATTTCTGTATAGTTATTCTTAATGTCTGCAACTGGGTCTGATCCTCTGTGAAATCAGATGAAATAAGGCTGTGTTTATGTTTTTCCAGGCAGAGGTATATTGAGTTGTAAATTAGGAAGAAAGGATTTTGTTTGTTTGTTTGTATAATGGTGAGAACACTGCCAATTTTGTCCACAGAGGCCTCCAAAATCAACAAAATATGAAAGTTCCTTATAGTCGCTTTAAGAATCAAGCTCACTTCAGTACAAAATTTGATTTATCAGCTGTTAACACACAGTTAATACACGCTACAGATGCCTTCTGACACAAAACTTAAAACTTTTTGTGTGATGTAATTTTCAATTATATAGATTTTATTGAAATTGAATTGTGATGAGATTATTGTAACTACACCTGATTTTTATTTTTTGTCACAATGAATGTGGCACAATTTTGAGAATAACAACTTGATTTTGAAAAGAACAAAACACAGTGTGGTGATGGATCAGTGTGTCAAAGGTGCTGTCAGAGTCCACTCAGCAGTGTCAGTGGGTGACAGACAACAAATGAACAAGCTGATATGTCACTGTTTGTACTCAAACTTGTGTTTAAGCAGCAGAAAGCAAAGCAACTAATTCTGTCAAATACGACACTACACTGATGCAAACATAAACACTTAAAATGTATCGGAGTATCTGTAGGTTTGTCATATACACTGCTGTCACTACTCCTAAAGTACGTTGTCTTAGTTTTAATCAACGTTGTTCATCTTCAACAGTTTGTAAAATAAATAACTTAAGACCCCCTTACTTGCTTGTTCTCAGTCTTCCAGTCACTTTTCATAGTACTTCCTCAGTGGATGGAGTCTGTTCAATTGTCATCATGTTTCATACGTCAAACCTGTTCATACATCACATGATAACAACTGAGCTGTTCACATAATAATGGAGCAAACACCATCTTCTGAGGAAGACTGAAAGATTCAGTGGTGAAAAGAGTACTGAAAATCTGTACACAGGTAAACAACCACAAGTAAAACCAATGCCATTAAACAACAGTCAAGTAAAAGGAAGTATTCTTCTCAAAAACTTCTCAGTGTTGCAGATTGTTTTTATTTTGTCTACACAACATGATTTTCATCAGCCTGTTTGTGATCAGAGAGCCTTATTGGCTTCAAAAATGCAGACAAAAGGTTTGTATATTCATTCAAATTGTACTCAGTACTCTATTAAGATTTTAAAAGTAACGTAAAGTGTAATGCATACCTAACTATGAGTAAAATTACAGACTTGAAAAAATACTCA
Source organism: Lutjanus erythropterus (assembly GCF_056507025.1). Classification (NCBI taxonomy): domain Eukaryota; kingdom Metazoa; phylum Chordata; class Actinopteri; order Lutjaniformes; family Lutjanidae; genus Lutjanus; species Lutjanus erythropterus. The sequence goes on from NC_139330.1 coordinate 4,552,664, forward strand.
GAAAAGTACAAGTGTCCCAAAAGAAAACTTAATTACAGTAATATGAGTAGCTGTAATTAGTTACTATGACCCTTGGAGGGGCTATTGAAAGCTCAAGAAAAAGCTGGTATTGGTGTAGATTGTCCTATCTTGTTTGAGATGAATGTTTTTTTTATATTGTTCCTGACAAATAAATATAGGAAAATAAATCACTTTAAACACTTTGACATCCATTTGAAAGTGTTTGAGAGCAAAAAAGAATTAGCATACTGTGTAATTAGTTGAAAATTGCAGAAAAGCCGAGTTAAAATTTGCTGGGAAAGAAAAGTGTTATAGCCCTTTAATGTCGGAGCATATGGAACTCAAGCTACTGCGCTGTCGCCCATTGGTTGGCCTCTTCTACGTCACTTGACCAATCATCTTCGTCGATGTTACAGGGTGTTATTACGTAGGGAGGCGTGTGTGACATTTGCTGCAGGCAGCTAGTTTGTGAAGAGCTAGCTGGATAAAGATGAACTACGGAAGGAAATAGGAAATAATTTGCCTTTTAACAACTGAGCTGGCTTTTAGGTCATAGTTTGTTATCGTGTCCACATTAGAGACGGCAGTTTGTATCAATTTTAGCGTTAGCTAAAACTTCCTGTTTGGCTAAACACGTTAAATAGTAGGCTAACGTTTTTTTTTTTGTGAACTTAAACTATAAACCTACGGAGTTCATTTTGAGGTTATGTCCTAGTTTGCTATTGTAAAATGTTGATACTTGTCAGATAACTACCGTTAGTTTGTTGTTTTATGTTGCAGAATGGGTGGACATTAGCGCTTAAGCCGACTTGGCTAACTGCGGTTTGCACACAAGGTTAAAATTAGCTTTAGCCAGCTAGCTCCTCCTTCCCCTCTTGCTGCAGCTTTCTCACTTTCTTATGCTGTCTTGTCAGGCCAGGTGTGTTGAAAGTAGGCCAGGTGTGCTGCGGGACAGATAAGGTGCACTGTCTGTAACTTAATAACAGTGTGTACAGTGTGCTTCAGGGATTTTTGTTACTTTAGTTGAGCCAGAGGTGGGATCATGCTGCTCTCCTTGGTAGTGCATACATACTCGCTGCGCTACTGGTTTCCAGCCACGATCATGCTGGGAACAGCACCAGCTTATCTGCTTTCATGGGGGGCTTGGCGATTACTTTCAACCGTCTTACCAGCGAGAATGTATCACAAGTTGGACGACCGGTTGTACTGCATCTATCAGAGTATGGTCCTCTTCTTCTTTGAGAACTACACAGGAGTGGACGTGAGTGATGCTTCACTTATTGCACGTAAACACACAATAAATGTGATCTTGAAAGACGTAACTGAAGTTGATAGTGTGGAAGAGCTGTGTTTATTAAAGACTGGGGGACCTGCAGGCTGTGAACTTGCACTTGTTATTACACACACACTGCATTCAGATAGTAAAACAATAGTACATATCAGCCATAGAGTCAGTCTTCTCTCCAGTGTTATGAGACTGAATTGCACTTGGCTTGTGGCACTCAAAGCACCAAAAAAATACATTTGAAAAAAATCAACACTAGTTTCTCTTCAAAGAAACAGTCCATTTAAAATAGCAAACTTTAAAGTGGAGCCAGACACAGAGGCTGATGAACAAGGTCTTGATGAACCAGATGGATGTCAAGATAGTCTGCATTCTTTTGCCCTTTTGTTGCCACTCCTTGTACAGTTGGTATGTTTCTACTTTAGGGTATGCAGAAAGGCACCAGTGACAGTGTTGTAACTGGTAAACCTTTATCTCTGATATGATGTGTTTGTGTAATAAACTGCCTACACTGTCCCACCAGCTGATCAGCAGATTGGAAGGGACCTTTTAATAAACCATTATGGGTTTTAATGAAAAGCTGCAATCTATGATGGTTTAATTTTTAGAAAATGAGCAAAATCAGTCTGTACTGGAAGCAAATCCCTGATCCAGTTTAAATATTTAACAAAACGAAATAAATCTCTCCGTTAGTATAGAATAATTTTGCAAACTCACAAAACATCTACCATTTTGCTGCCATCTGTAATTTTTTTTAATCTGCTTTCTCTGTAGATTATTATATATGGAGATATACCAAAGAAAAAAGAGAACGTGATCTACCTGTCAAATCACCAGTGTACAGGTAAAGTATTTGCCCATCCTGCTTTGAAATAACATTCTTGTGTGATGTGCAAATTTAAGTAAATATCTAATCTCTATCAATGGCTTTCCCTGTAGCTGACTGGATCATTGCCGACATGCTCGCCATCAGGCAGAGTGCTCTTGGTCATGTCAAATATGTCCTCAAAGATGGACTCAAGTGGCTCCCACTGTATGGATGGTATTTCTCTCAGGTAATGTAACTGTGTTTTGTGAATTTCAAATTTAAAGATGTAAATTAAACTTGAATCACATTCTGGTGCTTCTGTTCTGTTATATTCTTTTAGCACGGAGGAGCGTATGTGAAACGAAGTGCAAAGTTTAATGAAAAGGCGATGAAGAAGAAGCTCCTCAGTCAGACTCAATCTGGAGCACCAGTAAGTACGCTTTACAAATGTTAGCCTGTTAACTACATGCGTAGTTCCTCTTTGAATTGTGCCATGAATTACACATATGATGTTTGTCAATTTAGAAGATAATTGTCAAGTGAGTCACAGTTTGTTTTAATACTGCTGAAGTATAAGACTGAGAAGATAATTAGAAAGACTGCACAGCTAGACACTAGCGGTGGTGTTGATATTGTTTATTGTGTGAGATAAGAAATTCACTTCACTGAGTGATTTGACTCAGACATAATAGGTATAATTCATGTCACAATTCAAATGAGAGCAAAAATTGATTTGTTTCTCTCCATAGACTACCATTCATATTTTTTCCAAAGTAAGGCCCCATGGGGAACACAGAATGGGCAGGGACTTTGCCTCTCTATGATGTTCAATAAGAAACAAGATATAGAAGATATAAATTTTTCTGATAATTACAAGCTTGTTGATGTGATTCTATACTTCATACAGACTCCTCAGACTTTGCATGAAACATTAGGATTTGTCCAAGCTGTTGGTAAATGCACCAGAAAGTTTGTTGTTTCTCCTTCCCAGGATGTCAAAAACCAACAATTTTTGGGTCCCAAGCACTGCAAAATAATTAGAAATACAGGCAGAGAGCAGGGTCTCTGCAGATATAGACAGTGCTGCACCCTTGTAGTGGGTCATAAGTGATGATTGAGAGGGATTATGTTTCTGAGTCTATAATTTACTTTTTTTTTTTTTTTTTTTTTTTACCAAAATGTTGTATGTTATGCCTGTAACAGAACATCCAGGGACACCAGCACCAATGAAAAGAAGGTTCACTTGTAGTGTTTTTTATTGTGCTGAAATGGCTTGTTTTTAATCACTTTTTTGGATTTAGCTGTGGGGGATTAGAGTGTGGGTGTTTGACAGAAGTAGTCGTGGTGACCTGATGGTACACTGTGAAAGCTCTGTTGTGAAGTCCGGTGGTGAAAGAAAGTAAACCAAACCAGTTTTCACAATGACTAAAAAAACAGGAAGTAAGACCAAGGATGCAATGAGTCCATTAAATCAAGCTTTCTTCAAAACATTTTAAGTTCAGCAGAGTGTTAAATTTCCAGGTTTTTGGTTCAACAAATCCTGTAAATGTTAGAAATTCCATTTTTGCTGGTGCAATAGGAAACGACACTGAAGATGCTTTCATTTTAAGTGTTTTTCTCCCCACAGATGTACCTTGTCATCTTCCCAGAAGGAACTCGGTATAATCCAGAGCTCAAGAATGTTATCGCTGACAGTCAGGCTTTTGCCATGAAAGAAGGTACTGGCACGATAGCAGCTATTTAGTGCTGCATACTAATTCAGCAAAGCCCACTCAGTCTGTAAAACAGCTGACTAAGTTTAGTTGTATGACCTGTGGTCACCCTTGCAGACTACTACCGTTTGACCAATGAGCATCACATGCATACAGATTTGTAAAATCCTTTATTTCAGAGTTTTCTGTTTAAATTGTACTTGTGATCAAGAGTAATTAAGAAATAGAAAATTGTATGAAAAAGGAGCAGCGTTTCCTGATGATACAACCTCAAAAACTCAGATTTCAAATATACATGAAGGTAAAATACAATTTTTCGTAACAGCAATTACTAATAGTCTTTTGGACAAGTTTGTTCATATCCTCTTGTTGAAGTATCTAATAGTAGAGTTCTAATACATAAAAACTGCTATAATAATTATTTCTGTCGTCATTGGATTTCTGGTGTGGTGCCAGGAATTGGTCAGCTGCCACCAAAACAGCTTATTAATATTCCAGCTGGTGTTGACTCAAAGTTTTGAGGAATGAATGGACTCTCTGCTGGTCGATAAGAGAGATTTTATTGCTCACTCACAGGACTAAAAATAACCTGTTAGGATGAGTTTTCTTTTCTGTTGCCTTTGTAACACAAGGAAGTAAAATTAACAGATTTTAAATGATAACTATGTTTAGCCGCAATGCACTTTTCAAAGTAGCTTTAAGGGTTCCCAAGTAAATAAATGTGTTGCATCAGCATGATAATTGTGATGCAGTTGTAGAGTGTTGAGTTCTAGTTGGCTCACAAACTGCATCCATTCTGCAGAGATTAAGCCTATCTCTGGACCACAGCTCTGAATATCACCTTCCCCCATTAATCCAAATAAATCGCTCTGGAGAGCCGACATGTGCACATGACATTATCTGCTATTAGTGAGGTATTAGTGAGCAGAGGATGGTGCTACATCGACAACAGACTGTGCAGTAACTGACCCAAACACAAGCATCCACATAGAAGTACTGTGTTTTTAAACCATATGTTTCTAATATAATTTATTTCTGTATTTATAAAGGCCACCAGGACGCCCCAGTGTTGTCTAGCAGTACTTTTATTGGGACGGTTTATATTTGCACTGTTAATATTATGTTTATGTAATCTGATTTAAAGAGTTTTCTTTTTTACATTTGTTGTGTCCGTCCTGTAGGACTGGCTGTTCTGAGGCACACTCTTACACCCAGAATGAAGGCCTCTCACATTGCCATTGAGACCATGAAGGGCCACCTGGACGCTGTGTATGACATCACCGTGGCCTATGAGGGAACACTGGACGTCTCTGGACAAAGAAGACCTGCGCCATCAATGCCAGGTAAGCAGGTGTCTGAGTTTGGCCACAGTGTGGAAATATGAGTGAAGCATTTTCACAAGGAATACTTATACAGTCTTGCAGCTTTATTTATTTGATCTGTACCTGGATATCTACCCATACAGACACACACACCTCCAGGGCGGTAAATTACAGCCCAAAGGGTAGAAGAAGAGTAGAAGCAGCTTTGCATGAAGTCACTCCAGAACAATCTATTTTGCCCAGTCATGGCTCCTTCCCTGCTATGTTGTTCAGAGAATAAACTAATGTGGTAAAAGCACATGTTATCTGGTGTTCTCCCTTTTTTGAGACAAAGGTGATGAACACAGTTTGGGCGTGCAACTTAGATTGCCATGCACTTAAGTGAAAAAAAAAAAAACAAAAACAAAAAAAACACAGTTGCCCAACAATTTGAGGGCAGACAGAACAACTGGAGGGAAACGGACCACAGGATACAGAGCCTGATATTGAAATAAATCATTATTTTTTTCATAAAAATTGTAACTTAAAAAAGAAGCACTAAAATTTGGTTACCCTTGTTAGTCAAGAAATGGCAATAATTATGCACCATTTAATATTTCTTTGTTTAGCGGACCCATTTTTTGAATAAAGGTAGGCGAAAAGAGCAGCCATTTCAAGTGAGAGCCATATCATTTTATTCTTCTGTTAGTTTATATTGTTTGATCACAGTGATGGCAGAATCAGTGGGAACGACATCAACAAGAACGAAAATGGTCAGTGAAACCTTCCCACATACTTGCCTCCAAAAAGTGAAACCTGATTACAGTGATGGAAAATGCCAACAAAAAAGAGAGGGTAAAAGTAGCAATTTCTAACACCAGATATAAATGCAGATACAGACTATTAGCTAACAGCAGCTGCAGTTTGCCTCTATTTTCTGTTAATCAGTGTATTCATAGACACACTGGCGTTGTATTAATGTATTGTATCAACCCTACAACATGTCCACCCACTCAGTAATTAATCACATGGCAAACATTACCTATTAACAGCCATGTCTTCCTGTAAACAACATGACTCCGTGTTTTGGAGTTTTTGATTATTCTGTGTTCCCAGTTGTTCTACAAGCTCCGTTTGAATGTTAAAAAAACATCCCGTTTCAGTCAGGAATAAACATTGATGTGTTTCTAGCAAACAGAACAGAAAGAATAGAAAAGCATTCTTCTCATCACGCACTTCCTGGTCTCATGTGGTGAAGGTGACTTTAGTAAATTCACAGGGAGGTGGAAGTGACTCGAGGCTGCGTTCACACTGCAGATACAACAGTCACCGATTATTTTTTTTCATTATTGGCCTTCTTTATGTTTATGTTGAAAAAATGACATAAATTTCATGTCTTTCCATAATAACATCATTTCAACACTACTGGTTTGTTCCAGGATTGCTGCAAAAGATATTTGGGGGAAAAAAAAACAAAAAACAATTGTAGCAGTATGGGAGCAGTGAGTTGGGGATGGGCATTTTGAGGAGGAAGATGAGGAAAGTCAATCTGGTGTGTCTGAGTAGGGAACTCTAAATCTAAAACAGCACAATGTTTGCAGATTCATTAGCATGTTAATTCTGAATCACTCAGGTTGAATTCACAACCTTAGGCACCAAGAGCCATGGTCAAGGGTCATGATCTCGTTGAGTTACCTGCCAGGTGAGAAAACATGGATGGCTTTAATACCCGCTGGCACTATGACTGAGGAAATGAGCTGGTCTGCATGTAAAAGCAGATTTCAAATTAGTGTCAAAAATTAATTTGTCCAGACAGAATTCTGAGAATGTTCATACTTCATCTAGAGATGTCTATAATTTATTTATTTACTTATTAGACAAATCAAAAATCTGGTTGGATAGTTTGGGGGACACTGAAGTGTAGTGACTTTGCAAAAACTGAAAAGGGATTTAGAGGTTTAATTAGTTCTACAGTTTTTGAGAAAAGTGAGTGTGAGTGAGCAACTTCATAATTTCTGTCAGCTTCAAGCATCTTTACATTTTGGTGAGTGATAGCATGTACAGATAATTAGTTTAGGAATTTTTGAAGGTTTAAACTTGAGACACTTGCTGTAGTGCCACCATCAGGACTCGTGGCCCACAAAGCCAGTGGAGGACTTTTGGCATATGACTGAAACTGTGCAAAGTTTGGTTTATTTTCATGTATGGGAAGGCAGATTTCCTTACAAAAATAATAATAATGATAACATTGTCAAATAAAGAGGGAGCCTGGCTGCCCGCCTCTGACAAACACAATTTAAATGCTAATAACAAAATAGTGCTTTCATTTAAAGTTGTGGCACTCCAGCTCCATCTTATCGCTTTTGAACAACTGGGCAGACAAGTTAAAAATATTAAATGAAACAACACAAAAACACATTATATTTCCTGAAGTTTACGCTCTGCTGACCTGATCTCCTAGGTTGTCCATTCATACATTTTGATCTATTAATTTGATTTAGTAATTGATAAATCAAGATGTCATTTCTGTGGCTGAGGGAGGTTTCATAGATTGGCTTTTTGTATTTTTCCCCTGGAGTCTAGAGCCGACTGAATAAATGTCTGCAGCTCAACTTTACAGCCTTGTGCTTGCTAGAATTTTTACTTCCTTTGCCATTCTGTAGCAATCTTTATTTACACACCTACTTACAAAGTAGTACTTGTATAATTAAATTCCTGTGTAAACTCTCTCTGCAGAGTTCATTATTTAAAAACTAAAACTGTTGTTCAATGTAAAGGTGTTCTTTTTTAACTGGACTTTTTTTTTTTTTTTTTTTTCAAATCTAAGTGTTATGTTCATTTGGGGAATTCCAGTGCCTTGTTGGTGGCCTGTCACTGAATTGCATTTCACTGTTCTTATTACATCGGTAGTTAAATGAATCCAGCAAGTAAGCCAGCAGTTGTAAATTGGGAAATGTTCTTGCATTATACCAAAATATCAGTATTGTATTTTAGGAGTTTGTCTTGGTGAACATCAGAGTTGGCTTGAGAAAACAAAAGTAGAGAATGAAGGAAACACAACAAGCTGATAATTTCCCATTGATCTAAAATTCAATTTATTCAGTAAATTAAAGCTTTACTTTGATTAAATTAATTGGTTGACAAAAGGTCAACCATGTAGTATATTTTATGTAAATGAACAAGCTCCCTGCACCTCTCTGGGAACTGTTTGGTCTCCTCTTTGTGTGCAGACGACTCAACATATTAAAGATTCCTTCTCTCAGATTTTCAGCTTTACTGGAGTTTATTAAAGGGATTTAGATCAGGAGGCATTGTTTGTCGCTGTGGAACAAAGAGTTGATTTCCTTCATCAACACACATGACCTGCAGTGGAAACTCGGCTTTCTTTTAGTAGGTTTATTCATGAAAACATGTTTGGAGTCTCAGCAGCGCAGAAACCTGAAAACAGCACTTAACCTCCTCCTCCTTGTATGTAGACAGAACATAGTCTTTTCTTTTAAGAACGGCATTGTTTTTTGTGTGTGTTCTCACCAAAGTAAATCATATGTTTGTGTGCCTCTCCTCCTGAGCCTCTGTCTACACTAGCAGTCTTTCACTGACTTGTCACTGTCTATTTAACTGGCACACAGTGTGTCTGAAGGTCAATTTAAATCTGCACAGCTGCTGATTGAGGTGCTCTCTCTACCGCAGAAGCAATCTTTCGCTGCTGACTTCGATCAAGTTTCCTCTTTTGGCCGCAGAGCCAGGTTTCCTGATAATATTGCATGTTGTGGAAACAGGAACTTCAAGGTCTCTGGGGATACACGTGTAGCCTTGAGCGTTCACACTTGGTTACATTTTTATGTCTGACCTTCTCAGACACTTTGGCTTTCTTTCTTTGCTCAGTGCTCTGAGACTAACACTGAAAACTTTTTTATAGGGACATTAATTTGGTGATGCTGAAACTTATTATAACTCATGCAAATAAAGATTATTAAATTGAAACTCTGAATATTTACTGTGATTTCAGATATTAAATTGGACTTGGTTGACCGTGTTTTAGGTCTAGATCTGGAGGTATGAAAAAGAAACACTATTGCCCCTATTCTTTTTTTTTCTAATATATAAAATGTTGAATTTCTAAAAAATAAAACCATCCTACAAGCATTGTGTTTATATGTTTTTTGGAGCAGGAAACACAGCCGATACTAATGTGTTAACATCTATGAGTTAAGCAATTTAGTTATCAGAAAAGGAAACCAAACTTTTATGCCTGCGTCCATCATCATTTCACTGGACGAGCTGAATAAGCAACACTGCACAGGTGCAGTATGTAAATGTAATTTACAAATACATTTTTTTCAACTTTTTTGTTTTTTTTCTATTTGTCGTCAAGTGTCAGAATTGTCCGAAAAATCTAGTAAGTGTGGAATTTTGAAATGGGGAAAATGTGTAGAAACCCTGATTCCACCTGACTCGATTTGGACTCAGATTTGAGTGGCTTCATATCAGATTCATTTATTTAGTCTGATTCTGTCCTAAGCTGAGAATCTGACCGGAGCACCATTGTGACCAACAAGCCCTTGTACATTACTGGTCTTTACCCTCTTGAATCAAAGGGACTTGGCATCACAGCATCAGAGCAGCTCTACTCTATCATTGTCACCTCGTGTTGATTTTAAGTGCTTACTCTACGTGCCGTTTTGCTGAAAGGCTTTTCCTGTTTTTGTTTAGTCTCTTTATTTTCTGTGTTTGACAGAATTCCTGTGCAAAGAATGTCCCCGAGTCCACATACACTTCGACCGTGTGGACATAAAGGAAATTCCTACAGAGCCACTGTTTTTCCGCAGGTGGCTGCACGAGCGGTTTGAAATCAAGGACCGGTAAGTGTGTGTGTGTGTGTGTGTGTGTGTGTGTGTGTGTGTGTGTGTGTGTGTGTGTGTGTGTGTGTGTGTGTGTGTGTGTGGAACAATTAATCATGTTGAAATTGCATGTTAGGCAATCAGTATGTGAACTATATATATTTTGCTTCCACACAGCACTAGTTTTAAGCACAGATATGTAACTTGGCTTCAGTATAACCCTGAGAAAAAATGAAAATAATCTGATTTTCAGAAAAAGCTAGAAGATTATGTACAGTTCCCTTTAGTGTCTACTACTGGTTCTCAGACTGGGAGGACGGGCATCTGGGGTCATAGAGCTGTAAGCGGGGTTTCTCAAAATGGCAGTGAGAAGATGAAACACATCTACATATGAAGGGATGCACAATCTGGACTTTATTCAGCTGATACTGATAACCGATAATTACCAATATCGATAAGATAACTGATAATTTCACATTGTTAAATAAAAAAAAATTCATACTGTATAACCTGTAGTTTATGCACAGCTGAGGGTAAAAAAGGGTCAGATGAAGTGATCAAAGCTGGTGATTTAAAAATGCACAGCTCTAACTGAACAAAATCTTAACTGACATCACTATTAACAAAAACAAAGAACAGCTTTCTCTTTAAATGTTAATTTATTTTTTTCATTTCTACTAACAGATAACTTCACAAACCTAAGAATTCAAATTAAAAACCTTGACATAATCAAATCAGTCAAATCAGATGATATTACAGCTTCATTGTCTATATTTTCATTAATGTTATAATGAATAATAATATAAATTTCCTGATTATTTTTCATAATTTTTCAGCCCTGACATTTATTGTGCATCCAACAATCACCAAACAAGAGTGCTCTGCTATGAAAGAGGAATCTGAATTCAGGTTATCAAGACTTATTCCAACCAGTGTGTGATTTCTAAGAAAGTAAGAGTCTTGTTCTTGAGTTCGATGCCAGTGTAGCAGCAGAGCCTTGTATCCTTTGTGTCAAAGAACAGACTGTTAGTTTGGGCAAAAAGTTCAGCTTTAATTTTTAACTCATGATGAGTAACACAAGTGAAACATAAAGGTCATGTTCTAGATATTATTTCAATATTTTAAGTTTCCTAAATGTTGTTAATTGTTGATACAAATTGAAATTGAATATAGCAGGATGAATCTGCAGCTATATTGATAATTATTTATTTGTCTTTCTTTGAGGCATAAATGCCAGAACGTCCTCAGTTTGCAGCTTTGCAAATGTAAATAATATTTGATTCTTTTGTCTTCTATGACAGTAAACTGAATATCTTTGGTTTTGGGGCTGTTGGTCGGAAAAAGCAAGTCATATGAACAAGTCCACTTATACTTTGGGAAATTGTGATGGACAGTTTTCCCTGTTTTCTGGCATTTTATAAACCAAACGATTAGTCAAGAAAATAGGAGAGAACAGAAAATTCATGGATAATGTCAGAAAACATCCAGAACCACTGTTTTAGACTGTGAATTACCGTGTTTTTAAATATGATTTTTTTTTTTGTCTTTAATATATTCGGGTTGGAAAGTTACAAAAATTTGTTGAGCCCAACACTAACAACACAGTTGCAGTTTTTGTGCTGTAACTGCTGTAAAAATCCTGATGTGAACTCTTGTCGGCCAGATTTTTGTTTCATTTCACTTTGTAGTTTCTCTTGTAGTCCTTGTGCGTTTCTAAGACAGGCTGAATTCCTAAGAGAGTTATCTGTCTTTTCAAAGGCTGCTGACGGATTTCTACGAGTCGAAGGATGCAGACAAAATATGCAAGTTCCCTGGGGAAGGCAAACATTCTCCTCTGAAGCTCTCTAAAACCCTCCCATCAGTGGTTATCTTGGGAGGACTGACACTGCCATTACTTCTGACGGAGAACGGCAGGAAACTGTATGTGAGAACCTGGCTGTACGGGACACTGCTGGGCTGGCTGTGGGTGAACGTTTTTCCTTAATGAACCGGGGCCGAGGCTGCCATGATAAGATGCACAAAAGAAGAAGAGACCTTGCCATTTTCCTGTATCAGATCAACACAAGGTGTGTTCGAGATGCAGAGCAGCGTCTGATAAAAGGCTCAGAGATTTATCCCACGTCTGGTTCACTGAGCTGAAAGCTGAACAGAGATGTGGAGAAATGTTAAGCTTTTTGTGCTACTTGTTCCCTCGCATTATTTGGATTTGCAGCCTGAAATGATGAGAAAACATGAGTGGATTTGTTGTCAAGTGTTAGATTTCTCAAAAATACCCCTATATAATTTTCATAAAATCCCCCCCATCAGATTAAGCCAAATTAGTATTCTTGCATGCTCACTTTCCATCAAACATTGGCCAGTTTTAAAACTCTTATGACATTTATTTTTGAGAACTCTCAAGACACGGTAAATGACCATAGTCAGCTACTGTATGTAACTGACATAGTCCAGTGACGATGGCTCATTAATTATAAGAGCACTGACTTGTTGACATTGGTTATAATGTCTGTTATTTATGCCAAGCCCCAAGTCAGGAGGATTATGCACTTTGCTCATTTAAAAGTGGTGTTTTTTTACATTAGTAGATCAAAATAAATAGCATGCATTCCTCTATAGGGTCTCATAAACATGACACCAGCTGCGTTGTTTACCATAAATATTCATACTGACATCACTTTGTTTTATACTGAAAATGAATGTAGCTGTAAGAACATATTAATTTATGCATAAATGAAAGAGTAAATGTCTTTAATTTCCCACACTCAAGATTTTACTTACATTAATATCCTTAAAAAATACAATCTATTGTACATTTTTGTGCGAAGTCTTTGTCATTGATGTTGCCACAGTGAGCCCATATGGAGGATTGCTTGTTAAAAATGTTCTACTAATGTAAAATGTTGCTTTAGCGTTAAAATGTCAATCTTTGCCAAAACCTGGTGTGTTTGCCATGATGTTTTACACGTGTTTTAAGTTGAGCAATACTTGTTTTAATGCCAGCCCGGACAACAACAAAGTAACGTCTGTTTTGTTTGTTTGTTTGTTTGTTTTTTGTTTTTGTTTTTTTGGCCTAAATACATTATGATTTTTTTTTTTTTTACAATGGCTCCATAACTTTTATATGCATTTGTTACTTTGAATACCATATTACAGCTCACATGAAAGTATCTACCTAGCAAAAAGCTGACAAAGCCATGTTAACAGTATATCACAGGTTCCTGTGCACTCAAAGCCATTTGTATTATAGTTATCACTGTATTGTGAAATGCACTGTATGTCCATTGTTGTTGTTTACTGTGATGAAACCATTGCATTTTCCACGAGTCACTTTACATATTTGCTGTCTTGTCTTCCTCTAAAGTTAGTCTTTGATATGTTTTCCTCTTGTCCATGGTACAGTAAATTTCCTGATTTTTACATGTTGCTCCAATACCTCACTTGAATAATCCTTCCTTGTTCTTAAATGACCCTTGTCAGCCATTTTATAGTCATTTGTATCCTGACAAGATCAGACTGTAACTCATCAGGAAACTCTATGTAGACAGTATTTAAATGCCAACGGATTTTGGAAATGTGTGCCTTCTCTTTGGAGGAGCTGGTCCTCAGCCCTCACGTAGAGGGCCACAGTGGCTCTTTTCCACCAGGTGACTGCATGGAGGCGCTCTGCTGGAGCTGCTGCTCACTGCAGCATGTGGTCACATTGTCTACAGTTCATAGTGGCTTATTTTGCTCTAAGAATGCATTGATTTACACTTTTCGAGGACTATTATTAAATGACAAAACCTTTAATGTGTGTAACGTTCTGGAATTGGGGGTCAGAGTCAAATAAAGTGGTTTTCTTTGGGGAGAGTCAGGTTTTCTCTCTGTTGTCTTGCTGCCCTGAACATGTTTATTAAGACTGATCACTAAATGCTGACTGTAGAAGAAGCATTTATTGATCTGTGCATGCTGACTGAGTTAAACGTGCACAGCCAAGATGCTGTTTTTGTAATTGCAGGGCCACTTATGTAAAATGAAACATCTGAGTTTCCTGGCATCATTGCTTACATAAATAAATGTTTTTTTTAATTTATAATGAACAATCTTTAATGTTTGGAACCTAATCATCAGGGATAGAATTTTTAAAGCAAGTCCTGCAGGTCACCAACATCAGCGCCCCACTTACTGCCCTCTGTGCATCATGTAAATACTCTGTCTCCATGACCACATTGAGTACAGTGGACACAGCAGTTACACATGGCATCTTTAGCGTTAGTACAAATAATACTACATGACCCCAGGATTATTGTGTAAATGTCTCAAACATTTAGTGGTACACAGGGTGACTGTTTATGATTGTGTATACCTGCAATTTCTCTAATGTATTGTTAATATTGTATTTTGTGAGGAAACTCAGTATTCAAAAATCAGACTATATGAGAATAGGGACAAAAACAGTACTCTCCTGCATACATAAAACAATTTGTATCCATAACATAACTGAATGACAATAAATGAGAAATTGAATATCAATGCATTGCAGAGACAGTAGCTATTTAAAATTTGTTAATGATTTTTCAATGAATATTGAACAAAAAGAACTATCCATCCACCGGTATTAATTTTAATGATTTGAAATACTACTTTCCCACTTTATCAAAAGTCAGCAAACACAGCACAAACTAAATGGCGCATGCGTATTACGATTTGTGAGGTAGCAACCAGGAAGTGCAGTCACAGATTGAAGGTAACGTTTGTAAGTGCTGTTGCAGCTCTTTGGTTGGACTCCAGGTATGTAGTACAACAAGACGAATTAAAGAACAGTATAATAATAATAATAATAATAATAACAAGCTAACAATACGTACTTCACATTTAGTAAGTTGTTTGCGTGAATGTACGTGTAGGTTTGTTTGTGCACTTCCTAGCTGCGTTTGAATTTCAAACGATCTCACAGTGACACCTAGAGGTCTAGCAAGTTTATTACTGTTATTACACTCAAAACAGAGTGAAATACTGAACGTTATTGCGCTTAAAAATTAAGATGAGGTTAACTTATTGGTGTTAAACTCTAATAAGCGTATATCCTAGCTTGACTGGTCGTTTAAGGAATCGATAACAAACATTACACTATGGTTTTTAACGTTAGTTAAAAGGAAATTGTATATTGCTTTAATGGTAAAAGACCATGCTTACTTGCTTCACTTCGTCTTTTTTATTCTCAAGAATGCTGATGCGTGTTAGAAATAAAATAGATCACCAGTCTGCTTTAGGATTTTTGTAAGCTTTAGACATGAATATCAAACATACCTGACACGCCTTGTTCTGTTATCTGTTCGCAGCTTTGTGATGGCACTGGACTGGATTGGATTTGGCTATGCTGCAGCCATCACCTTTGGAGGATTTATGGGATACAAAAGAAAAGGTGGAAAACTCACACATGATGATCTGAAGTATTTATTTTAAGGGAACAGTTGGGGCAGTTATTTTTTTTTTTCTTTCATTCAGTTATTCGAAAATATATCTTTCTATCACCTCTTCCAACACCTTACTGTCTCTAGAGTGCTGTGAACTGGGAACTTATATCATTACAGGGAAATTATATTCACAGCAACAGTCTAAGAGGTGGCAGATATGTTTCTCTCACACTCCATTGTCAGTGTGTGTCAAACTTAACTCCCTTTTTTATAACACCTCGTTTATTTGTTCATTTTTGCCCCCCCCCCATGCTCACTGTTCTCCCCATTTCTCTCTTCCTCTTTCACCTTATACACTTCCTCCCTGTCTTGTCTGAAAATGTGGGACAAAGACACATATACACACAGAGACAATCACGCACATACAGTCAACACACCATCAGACAATGAATTCTGTCTTGTGTCCTGGGCAGATTCTTATTAATTGCCCTATCATGTAACTATTGTTTAGTTTTGTCTGTGTTGTGCTGTTGTCAATGTTCTGGCTTTCGTCTTGCTGTTAATTTTAAAAAAGTATTTGTTTTGGCAGAAATCTCACACGATTAATCTGTTTAATAATTAACCCTGATTATGATCATGTGTCTCTGTTTGTAGGTAGTGTGATGTCCCTCATGGCTGGTTTAGTTTTTGGTGGATTGTCCGCTTATGGAGCATACAACATCTCTAATGACTCAAAGGACATCAAGGTCTCATTGTGTGAGTATGGTTAAATCCATTCTAATGTGCTAATTTTCAGAGAATTCGTTTAAACGCCGAGCCTGTATCATCTCTTCTCATTGTGTTTTCTTTCTTCCAGTGGCCTCAGGAGTCCTTTCTGTCGTGATGGGAATGAGATACAAGAAGTCAGGAAAATTAATGCCTGCTGGGATTATGTCAGGGCTAAGGTCAGAGTCAGACTTGCTCAACATGCATAAAAGTTTATTGAGCAATTCCAGGATTGTGAAATGTGATTTTTTTTTTTTTATTTGCTTCCTCTTTCACGCAGTTTGTTGATGGTGTTTCGGCTGTTACTGCTCATCATGGTGTGACTGGTGGAATGACACTGACCAAACGGAGGGCTTTCAGTCTTTCCATGAACAAACCTTGTTTTAAAGGAAACAACATTCCCAGTTAGGACACTAAAACTAATGGTTTGTGTGGTAACTTAACTCTCATGTGACCAGAAACCTCATTAAAGCTACAGATTCAAGATTAACAAGTAATCTTAATGCAGTGAACTTTAATGCTATTAAAATGAGTTTTATGAAACAGTCTCAATTTAATACTGAGGCATGTATGACCTACATAAGTTAACAAGACCATCTGAGAAAATTGGCTATTTCTAAATGTCTGCTGCTCACTTGAATTCTCTGTAAAATCAGTTGAAAAGAGCCATTTTCCCAGGCAGTGTTGCAGTGACTAATACATAAGCCAATTAAAAAGAAGCAGCAGAAGATTTTTTTAAAGATAATTTTATTTTTTACATTGTATTTTGTGGTGGAGGAAACACCAGTTTTTTCCACGGGGGCCTGCAAAATCAATGAAATATGAAAGTTCCTTGTAGCAGCTTTAAATCAATTTGTTTTTGTTTTTTGCATTTGAGGATGAATATCATAACAAAATTTCCATGTTGCATTATTACCATGGGCTTACTCAATCACAGTTCTGGCAGCACATCAGATGTTCATGAGCTTTGTGGGTGCTGTTGTTTGTCTTGGCAGGGGTTTACGGTGCACACTACATATTTGTGTTCTTGACTGCTCATGCTATGTCTTTAAAAAAGATTTAAGGTAATACGTTTGTGATTTTTTTAATGCTACCAAAACAAAATAAATGATGTGATTCTTAAAGTAATGCATTTCTTTGTATGTACCAGTTGTAGTGAAAGTCCAGATTCTGTCTTATAAATAATGGAGTCTAAACAAAAACACAGCAGCTTCTCAAAAGTTCCTCAAAAATAAACACTTTATTAGTAGTACCTTCACATTCAAAATTAAAACACCCATACAATGTTATGACAGATTATGTAGATTCCTTTCATGCTAAATGGATTTGTTCTTATTCATCTCATCTCAAAGTAGCAAATATAATTGGTCCACAGGTTATGCTTTCATAATGATAGACTCATAGTGGTGATGTGAGGAATGTACCAGATCTTTAACAGAGTTTTTTTTTTACAATGGTAATTTGAATTGTAACACGTCCATGACGGTCTTCACGTAGTTGTCATCTGGCTGTGGCTTCCTCTTGCTGCCTGGCAACAGGAACCCTTTGATGGCGGCGATCTGGGTCATCCTGCCCTGGAAAGACTGGAGAGAAACACAGTCAGTCATTTTTAAAAAGATTACTCAGTGTTGAGTTTTGTTAACAGTAAAGTTATATTTACAGAGGAACAAGTTGTATTTTTTTTTGTCGTGAGTCTCGTGGCTTTGGCTATTTTGAAACAAGAAACTTTGTTGTGTTTTCCTTTAATTTTTCACCCCTCTGTAGAATTCTATCATAAGACATAATTTGGGTAATTTGTCGCGCACGCCATTCAGATTTAATGTATTGAAGAAATCAAATATATAAATATGTAATTTACTACTTGTATAAGGTGCTGGAAAAGCTTCAAAGTGCTCCTTGAAAAATGCTTGAATTTGACTTTGGCAAAGGTGTAGGAACCCTGTGTTGTTCGTTTCTTTGTATATCCAGCCGTATACAGTGCGTCACTTTTACATATTTACCTTTACATTGGGAAAGTCAGCAAGGATTCCAGTGAATTTCTCCTCCAACATCAGTGTGCATTCAAGCAGCTGTACGTCTGCACAGCTTAGTCTACCTCCCACCAAGTATATGGACCCAGCCAGCACCTGAGAAGTTTGTCAAACACACGAACAATCATATATAAATAATATATACATTTCTAACCAAGTCGGATCAGTTATTAGACCAAGCTAGGACTGCATATAGTCCTAATATAGTAAAGAAAATCATATTGTGATTAATTCCTCAGATATTCTGATATTTTTGCATTGCAAGCAGCTCTACAGCACTTTATTATAATGCTGTTTTGTCACACATTTTTCCTTTATCAAAATAAAGCAGCCTCTGCAGTTTGGATCACACTTGGTCATATTGCGATTTCGATAATATTTCAATCAGCTGTGCAGCCCAAGATAACACCGTGTCATGTAATATGTACAGTAAACTGGTACCTTTTCAAACACTGGGAGATAGCGCTCTTTTGCTTTAGTGTGAATATTGTCCAGTTTTGGTTTTGGATCTGGGGTGAAGGGCAAAATCATGATCATTTCCATGAGATCCATCAGACCCTCTGAGTACTGGTTGATCCTGAGGGAAAGTAACACCACATACTGTGACATATTCATTCACAAAGATCACATGATACAGTAGACGTTCCCATTATTACACTAATAAATAAATGGCCCATACATGACGCGGTCTTTAATGTCTTTTCCATGAAGATTGTACTTCTCTGCAATGTAATTCAGGATTGCCTTAGTCTGAATCAGCTTCATGCCATCGATTTCCACCATGGGAACTTGTTGGAACATGAGAGATCCATCTGCAGTGAAAACAGCAGCAGCAGGTTATTCAAGTTGGCACTCACAGTGGTCAGACATTTATTCACTTTGTAAACTGTTGCTTTGATACAAGATATTCGAGACCTTCACCTCTAAACTGCAGTCTCATCCCAGGTTACATAATAAGTAGGTTGAAGTTTACAGATAAGCAAATGGTATAACGAAGTCGTAAATGCAAAACTATGACTTGGGGATGAGCCAGAGACGTGATTTTAGCTCTAAAAACACCTTCTGGATGCCAACTCACCACTCAGAAGTTTTTCATACTGCTCACGAGTTGTCAGAAAGATCTCATCAAACTGTGAATGTGAAATTACAGAACAGATTTAGGGAACATTCAGGAGGTTTGTGGCTCCTAAAACAATCCTCAAATTCTAGGGTTTCAAAGGCGAAAAAAGGAATTTATTTTCACTGTAATTCCATCCATAAGGGGCACAATGACAGAATGGATGGCTATTATGTTGAAGGGTTTCATGCACCAGTTTTTCCTCTGTTTTCATTTCCACCACAGCAAGAACCACTGCAAACAAACACTGGGATTTAGCCTTAATGTTAGCTGACTAAACTCAGTACTCTCCAAATGCTTTGGAAACAATGATTATATAATGTTACAACCTAAACTTCAAGCATAACTAAGACCCAAATAACAACAGATATAAGCCGCTGTATGTCCACAGCTGTATTGTTTAAATTTCTGAGGAAACACTGTGGACTTTCTGGAATTAAAAGTCTAGAAATTAAAATATTATAAGATGTGGGACAAAATCTTATAAAACGGGGAGTCTGGAGACTAATTTATGTCAGTTTTAGGGGTTCCTGGCATGAAAAAAGTTTGATCCAAATCAGTTTAACATCACCACACCCCTTACTTACCTCAACTCCTGCAACTGTCAGAAGCCAGCGGATTGACTCCATTTTTCCTCTCCCATTAAAGTAGTACAGGACAGCTTTGTCAGACATGGCTAAGGTGTTCTGGAAATGAAAATCTCTGAAGCTAAAGAAAAGAAATGTCACATGTTATTGACTATACATGCAAAAACAAAAAAAACGAGTGGATGTGTGTTTGTTTAGGTCCCATATTCGTGCACCGACCTTGAATGTACTGGAGAAGTCAGGATGAAATAGGAAGAAAGTTCACGTTCTTATGTAAAGTTGTAGCGTCGAGGAGAAAAAAAAAAAACGCTAACGACGGAGCGAACGTGAGAAGACTCTGATTGGTTGGTCCTGGCCAATGGGAACATAGCTCATTTACATTGAGGCGCTAGACATCATGGGTAAAATGCTAACTGCTAACAGTGTTCGTTCGATCGTGTCTTGTATCAAACGAGCAGTCAGTGTAGTTTAAGTCTATATGAGTATCAGATGAATTGTAGACGTTGCTGTTAATGCACTGATTTCGACACCATGATAGTGAACCGCAGGGAGACGCAGCCATTTATAAACGCCACCGCCGCCGTAGTGAGACTGGATGTGAGGGCGATCTGGCTGCGACATCTGTCACCCCATTGATCGCTAGGGTTGATTCGGCTGATCTGGCTGGCTAGGCGGGTGTCCCCTTCCTCCCTCACCGCTCCATGTGTGTCCCTCCCGAAGCTCCGCGCTCGGTGGAAGAGGACGAGGTCCCCCCGCGGCGGACGACCATCCATCGGTGTACCAGTAGCTGCGCTCCCCTGCTAGAACCTCCAAACAACCTCAGGGCCCATTTGTAGGAGAAACGTAGGGAAGTTAAGCTCCAAGCGTCAGACACATCCAAATGAGGCGCTGCACGTGGCAGTCTGCCTTCCTTTTTAAATTTAAATCTCCTTTATTGTTAAGATTTGCATTTGACTGTTTACCCCAAATGTCCATCAAAACCAAAACTTTAAGTGGTTGTGAGGACCCCAAGAGTACCGCAGCATAATTTCTGGGGTTAGAACAAATACCGTAACATTGTAGCCAGAGGTGGAAACAGTTTTAAAAATGTGTACTTAAGTACAAGTACTGTTACATTACTAAAATATTACTCGGTTACAAGTAAACGTACTGGTGTTAGAAAAATACTTAAGTAAAAGTACAAAGTCTTTATCTCAGAAAATACTCAAAGCATCAGTTACTTTTTAACTGTTTGGAGAAATTTAGATTTAAGATTAGACAGCATTCTGTAACTGATAATGTTTTAAACAAACTCCTGCACTGTAAACGAGTTAGCAGTTCTCAAAAGAAAAGAGCCAATCAGTTCCAATTAGTTCAAACATTTAAGGGTTTAAGAACTTAAATGTTTGGCACATTTTTCAGTTGAATAATATTCCTCTGGAAATTGGACTACTACGTAAGACTAAATGTAGCTTGATTGTTGTTGATTGTTAATCCTCTTTTTGCAAGTCGCTTTGGATAAAGGCGTCTGCTAAATGCATAAATGACTAAATGCTGTGGTCCCATTGTGTTTTCCAACTAATTATAAGTTAAAGTCATCAATTATAGTAATTATAGTCAATTATAGTTTAAGTCATCTGCAGGCTACGGTTACTTATTTTGTTTGTTTTCATTCAGTAATTAAAAGTCATCAGAATGCAGGAAACAAGTCAAAGTGTATGAAACTCACATTTTTCAGGGGGAGGACCTCTGGACTCCATGCTGTTTTGAAATCCTCCCTATTTTTGAGATCCCAAGGTTGACAAGTATGGGGAGGGAGGTCTCAATCACCAGCCTGATTTTTCTGAGGGTGTCATGACTTGAAAAGGTTGAGAACGACTGCTGTAAATGACACTATTAGCGAGACATTGGAGAAGACACATTTAGTTCTCTTCATTGCTAACTACATGCAGCTACTTACTGTTTGGCCACATGTCTTACATTTCTGTCATCTTTAATACCATATTATTAACCTAACAATGACCGTATTCATTGATGTTTGTCACTTCTTATATTGTATAATAAAAATGCAATATCTGTCTTCTTTAGAAAATGCACCAGTGCAGACAGAAATACTTTTCATTACATTATCTGGCCCCTCTAGCAAAATTAATCTGAATCAGAACATCCGATCAGCAGAGATGCACTGTATCCATGTATGTATGGCATTAACAGGGTGCTGCTACTGACGGATTAATGTCGAGCAGATTAATGTAGCTGGCCAGCATCAATCATGGCTGCTGTGCTCACCGCAGTGCAGCTGTTGGCCAACAGCAACAATTGGAAAATGGACTGACAGGCGATATTCATATTCTTATTTGAAAAGTTATACAAGATGGGCATATTGGTACCCAGTCAAAAGTTTAATTATACTCATTAACTGGCAATTGCACAGTCACACTCAATATGGTCAAGGGGATATAACATGTTAGCTTGGATAATTTTACTTCTGAAACTAAAACAGATTTGTACAGCGTTGCATTGTATTAATTTTACTGAAATTAAAGCACTTCCTTGAATTTCATTAAAACAAAATGCACAAATAAGAGTTACCTGAATAATAAGGCTACCATCAAAGAAGAACAGCAGGAATGTAAAAAAAAAATACTGTACTATACAGAGGCAAAGAAATTAGTTGGCCAAAAACATGTCACAGTGAAGTATTCATAAACATATAATGTGCATATTATGTATACAGGTTGGTGAACAACATTCAATGATAAATTTGATACAAAACTGAGGACAGCAGTTATGTTACAGAAATACAAAATAAAACACTGAGGAGCGATCTGGGCTCACATTTCGGCCAGTTGCTTTTAGCTTTATGCATACACTTTGATATTTTACAACTCACAACATCCATAGTACGTATAATGAAAAAAAATTATTGCTGTGTAAGATGTATGTACATATTTTGATTATAAAACAACTAGGCCTACTCTTTGGAGGTGCAAGAGTTCTAAGGAGCACAAATCTCTCTTCCAGGGCACAGATCAGAGCTCCAGGGAGGGCACTAGTGGTGTCCATATTTGGCAGACCAGTCTGTTCGCCCGTGGATGTTCTGTACCGGTGGGCGAGGCAGCAGCCCAGGGGTGCTCTTGTTGGCCAATGGCATGTTGGTGGAAGTGTTCATGTGACTCCGACCAGACTGCCATGTTGCATAATCTAAAGTAGCAACGAAACAGAAATAAGTATACAATCCTCAACAATAACAGGTTTGTTGACTGAATATTACAGAAAGCTCAAGTTCATCCTCACTTGATGGTGTCGATTCCACTGAGGGACCCTGATGTCCTCTGTGACCAGCAGAACCAAAGTCTTTTTTGTAAAATGACGGCATGTATCCACCTGGGATTGTATTTGTGCCTGATATTTAGATGAAAACAACAGTGAGAAGTGACAAAGATTGCAATGAAATTAACATGAAACTTATGCATCTTTCATGTGGATGTCCAGTCAGTGTTGGTTGTAAATGCAGTAAACTGAAAGAATAAATTCCTCAGTGTCTGCTATATTGACTGAGAAAACATAATTCTTCTGGATTTCTGGTCTCTACCTTCAGGGAGCCAGGAGGTGTGTCATGAGTATTCTTCTCATCTGATGCCATACTTTGGCCAACACCATAGACATTGTACATAGATGCAGCGCTGACCACTTCACTTTGTTGCTGCATTATGTCAAAGTTGCCATCATTTTCATAAGCAAATCCATGTAAATGAGGAAGGTGCATTTTTTCTGCATAAAAAGCTCTATAACCTTTACTTCTCAACCAATCTCAATCATGGCGGTGGCGTTTATGAGCTATGTACAGTAAGTTCTAACTTTTTTTTAATAATCCATTAAATATAACACCACCACTATCATCATTGAGATCAGTTAAGAAATAAACATTTAAGTACTTTTCATCCAAAAAAACACATCTTCTCCAATTACATGGATTTGTTGACAGGTCAGTCTTGACCTAACAAAAAAGGGTAGCGACGATAATGTACAGTCCAAAGGCCAATGCAGCATCTACCTATATATGTCTATGGATAACACCACTGCATAAGCATGAGAGTCACAAGCTTGCTGACAATGGCTCTGAGAGCAGGAAAACTGAGGAATTCATCACGTCAATTGACTACATTTACCATCACTGACTGGACGTCCACATAATAAGTGCTGAAGTTTCCCTTGAAAGTAGAAGATGTCCTGGGAGATTTACCATGAGCGCCTCTGCTCGGCAGAGTCCCTCCAAATGGAATACTGCTGTTGCCCCAAAGATGGCTTCCAGTGTAGTCTTTACTGGCATTTATGGCCACGTTCTTCTTTGTGCTAATGCCTGCAGGAGACAGTGAGAGATGAATTATTATCTGTGTTTGGTATGTTTCACCTTGTATTATTGGCTGGTATTATGTATGTTATATGCAAAATAATTAGTAACCTTCCTTCCTGTTATTACATGTCATTTATGTTCTGATATTATTTATGTTTGCACAATATTTAATGTACATTTTGAATATTCTATGTTGTTTATGTCTTTATGTCAAGTATTCAGTGTAAAGTCTTAAGATACATGCATCAGGAGACCAGGTGATAATGTGATGATGCAGGTTTACTCAGAGTAGGAGACAAGCACTGTACACCTCTGTTTTAACTCCTTTTCACTTTGATCAGTGAAAATCTCTGCACTCGTACTGATGTGCGCACGTGTTACCATTGTTATCAAATGATTTGCATTGATATATATATTGTATATCTCTTATGAAGATTGCCTTTGAGATAATTTCATTAATGTTTCATGGGAAAAAGATGGATTTAATAGCAGTTTAGCTTTTTAATTCCTCCTAAAACAAAAATCACATATCTAATATGTCAAAACCCTGTGGTTGGCCCTCTATACTTTCAAACCAAAAATGAACCAGCCATGGGTTAGTTGTTATATTTCACATTAGAGTTCAATGGACTGATTTTACACTGCCTCAAAAAAACTGAACCAAACCAGCAATTAAACCAGAGTCCATTTGAACGAACCACCTGTAGACACTGATACTAAATGTATGTATTTTATAAGATCTACTTCACTCAAGGTAAATCTTTGAAGATATATTACCAGGTAAATATCTTGACTGCCTCAGGTAATGCTGTTTAGCAGAAGCGGTTCTTGATGGCTCTTGGTAGGCTGTAGTCTTGTTCAGATTTAAGGGCCCATCTTCCTTTCCTTTGGGTCGACTGAAATCCAGAACATTCCCATATCTGAAGAATGGAGACAGAATGAGAGAAAACAGAATGAGCCATGGATCACCTGCTCGTACTAATACTGACGTATGGCTCAGGCTACATATCTTTTTATTGTATTCATGCATTTTCTATCAATAGCATTGCTTTTTTGCATATTTTGTCAGTACATCATTGCACTGCAGGAGTCACTGAATCTGCTCCTGCTAAAAGCTACCTTGCGATGACAGATCGTGGCCTCACCTGCTCAGTGCATCCACCCCCTGCCTCGACTTCTCTGCGGAGAAGTTACTTTTTCCAAGAATACTTATAGTTGTCAGATCAGTTTCTTCGTAGTCGTCCCAGTCATCACCCTTAAGATGTCCTGTGCCATGTCCCCAACGCCGCCGCCCTCCTTTAGGTTTCAACTGGTAGCTCAGTAGGTTTGCATTTTCTGACTCCTGTCTCGTTTGCTAAAGGAACAAATCAACATCAAACACACGTGATGGATATTTTCCACAGTAACTTGTTGGAAGAAGCACATTCTTAAGATGTGTTTGTCTTAGAGGTGCGATTGATTATTTTATTAATTAATTAATTAGTCAATCAAATGAAAAGTAACTGCCAACTATTTTAGATAATAATAATAGTAAATGTTTAAGTATTTTTTTCAAGCAAAATGTTTCACATTTGCTGGTTCTACTTTCTTAAATGTGATTGAAATGTGAAATTGCTGCTTTTCTTTGTCATTTCTGATAGTAAATGAACATTGGGTTTAATCACAAAACCAATCGACAGTTAGTTACAGCCCTAATTTGTCTATATATTCTGGCTGGTGGTCTCCCTTTGATGGAAATTTTAAAGAAATTACTCACCTTGCTCTGGAGACTCTTGTCAACAATGTAAGGAAGATGGCTCTGTGGCGTTCCTTCAGTCTGCTCCTGCTTCAGGATGTGCTTCGGTTGCTGCTCTCGCACCAGCTCTGTGTGCCGCTGATACGCTGCTGCCTGGGCTGCTGCGGATGCAGGGGAGGGCTGGATCTGCTGGAGAGGCCTGGAGGGGGAACAGTGTTGGTTGGGGGGTGGAGGCTGGGAGGGAGGCACAGGCTTAAGCAGCAGGGGTTGCTGCTGCAGCGTCTGTTGTGATTGCAAAGGAGCCTGCAGCGGCACAAGGCCTGGCTGTGGTCTGCCCTGCTCCAGTATCTGCTGAGGAGTGCCCAAAGCCTGGCCCACATGGAAGTACGAGTACCTGAGAGCCTGAGAAGATATAAAGACAAACAACATCAGCCTTCATTCTCACTTGTGAGGGCTGTGGAAATACTTGAAGTCTAAGTCAGATACTACCTGGGCAGAAGCTGGTCGCTTCTTGGGATCCCACTGGAGCAGATCTGTCATCAGATGGATGGCTTCAGGACTGGCATTTGGGATCAGTGTCTTCAGATTACTGGGAACACACTGAGGCCAACGGAAATTCATTGCACTTGCCAGCTGGTATCCCTCTGGCCAATCATTCTAGAGCAAAAAGAAAGTCAGTCTTACAAACCAGCAAGGAAGTCTGGTTTTATTGACAGTAATAGTAGTAGGAGTAATAGAATAGTAACAGAAAGAATAGAGAGGACTGATCTGTAACAACACCTGCAGTACTAGACACAAATATATTTTTTACTGTATATGACTTATTTTTGTCATATGTCCAGTAATTCCCAGAAAAACATTTACCTGGTTTTAAATGTGCAGGTATACAAAGTATGTGACTGAAATATTGGCACATTAAGCAAATACTTCTGTAGCCATCTAGTTCTAAATTGAAAATGAAAGATGCAGTAAGCAACTGTGGAGAAATATAGTTGATTGCTGAGGATCATTCCCAGGTCATTAAACAGCAGCTCTTTGGGTAGATGGCTTGGACCAGACTCAGCTCTTTCTCCAGAATCACTTACTGCACCTGTCACCAACTAGTGTCACCAACTAGCTGGACATATTTGTCTAGCATGTGTGTCACTATACTGCTGTGTTGTTACTGCGACTTAATTAAAGATTAGTTCAAATCTATTATTGTTTTTGATTCGTCTGTTTGCCCCACAGACGTTGTTTTAACACATTTAACAAATGCTGTACTTATGCTTACAAGCAAAAACAAACTTGGGGATAAATGCTTCTGGTCTCAACTACATGCATCAAGTGCAGCTGAACCGTAAGGGATTACAGTCAGTGTAGACAGCCGCACTGGTATAAACAAAGTCTGTCACTTCAGTCAGATGGATTACTCAAAAACACTGCGTAGACAGGGTGTAACAAGGAATGACAAATAAAGCACTCGTTGTAATTCTGCTGTACACACGGTGCGTAAAGTTAGTTGTCATATGGTGAAATAGCTTCATGAACTCCCTCCCCTTACAACTTTCTGATGTCCAAATTACAGGGGGACTGTGTGCTACTATTTCTGTCACTTTACAAAGCCAACAATCCAACACTCACACCCACTTCATGCTGTGACTGCCCAGCTGTGCTGAATTGAGAAAGTAAGCGGGGTTTGAACTTCTCTCTCTAGCTCTTTTGTCATTGGTTACACAACTACTTAAATCACTTTTTGTGTGTGTACGGCTGGCGCAGCACTGAGAATATAAAAACCCTTGATACAAACATTGTACAAAGTAGTTCTGACTGAGCAAATCCTGACCCTTATTGTGCCCTCGTGTTTAATTTTTCTTAAATACTTTCTGCTTGGATCAGTTAAAGGTAGAATCAGTGGGATTTGTCTGAGCTGTTTGTAAATGCACCAGAAAGAAAGCTGATTATTGAGTTTCATTCCCAGGACTTTAAATAGTGTTGCATATTATGCCTTTAAATTCATATTTCTAAGCTTTTTTATCTCTGCATTTTTTCTTTTAAGTGTGTTGAACAAATTAAAAATATTACCTTCTTTGGTGTGCCCAAAACTTGGCAAATCTTGAATATGGTGTCTACTTCACTGGAGCCAGGGAAGAGAGGCCTGAGGGTATAAAGTTCTGCCATGATGCAGCCAACTGCCCACTGGTCTATGGGTGAGCTGTAGGATGTGGATCTGAGAAGCACCTCCGGGGCTCTGTACCTGTTCCACAAAGAGAGGAGACTGGGATTTGAGTGAACTGAAGTTTTAGACACACTCTCATTTACACCAAGTATAAGTGCATAATGTTCACTCTAAAGGGAACTCACCATCTTGTTGAGACATAGTCTGTGTATGGTGGTCGAGATCTGATTTCTCGGGCAAGCCCAAAGTCAGCTATTTTCACCAGCTCCGGGCCCATGCACAGAAGATTCTCTGGCTTCATGTCCCTGTGAAAAAACCCTAACAAAAGACACATTGCATGACCATCTTGAGTCCAACGGGACAAGATGTCAGTTGTGCCATATTTAACGTAGTGCCCTGCAGTCATAAAGAAACGTACCATGTTTATGAATGAATGCAAGCCCCTGTAGTATCTGAAACATAATGTTTCTTACAGCAGATTCAGGAAACAACCGAGTCCTGCAGCAAGAAACAAACAGAAAGTACAATCAGTTAAGATACTGTAAGTATATAGTTTTAAATGTGGAATTAATAATGTAACAAGCAACAACTATACTCACCGGTCTTTCATTAGCTGGTATAAATTTTCCTTCATGTACTCAAATATAAAGTACAAGTGATCATTTTCTCGAATCACCTCCTTAAGTTTGATCACATTAGCATGATTGAGTTTCTTTAAGGACTGAAAAAAATGAAGAAACAGATGCATGAGATTATGTGCAACGCAAAAAAATAGTAATAGAAATAAAGAGAAAGCCTAACCATGCTGGACAATACAAACAGGTCACTGCAGCACATTCAAAAGCACGCCCTACAACTACAGAAAACAAAACCTTTCTTGTTAAAACATGGCTAGTGTAAGAACACAATGTAGTTTGGGGGTAAATGCTGCAAAGGTGGGATTTATACTTACAATTTAAGAAGGGTAAAATAAATGTAGAGTAATAGAAAGCAGGATGGAGAAATATACATTTTTCCCATGCACTGGGCTGATACAGGTTTATCCATGCTAAATTTTAGTACGGGGGGAAAAGCTGTAATGGGATTTTGAGATCGTATGGTGTGACATGCTGTAATTATAAACTAATTAGCAGGACTCTAAAGGGCCAGCGTGTTCTACACATGTTTTGTTGCGTTAAAGGTCAAGCTCTAGGAAAGGGGGTCGTGTAGGCTGGGGGTGGGAACCAGAGCTCAAAACCAACAGTACACAAGAATCACCTTCTACTCTTACAGCTGGTGTGTGACTTTGAGCTGTGAGGAAATTTAGACAGTAACACACTGAATTGGTGTGAAAGGAAACAACAGAAAATTTTGTATTTGACAACTGTTGCTTATATGTGGCAGTATGCTAATCATACCACGATTACCCACAAATCATCATGTTATCATTAAGTTAATTATAACGTCAACATTGAACACAAAAAAAAAAAATCAAAAAATCAACCCAAACAGAGTCACAAGGTCATGACATGCCCACTTTAGTTCACAAGGAAAACCTGCTATTTTTTTTTATTCCAGTTAGGAACCAACTTTTCAAGTTCCAAACCAATTTATTTTTGGTGGAAATACTCAGAGTGGTTCCGAGTCACAGGACGAGAGAGGACACAAAGAGGAATAAGTTAGCATAGTTTAAAGCACCCTGTCATTAATGTTATCGTGGCAAACGTTAGTCAAGTCAGCAGCTGGACCATTTGGATAGGATGAACACATGGCTACAAGAAATGCCAAACTACCACCTGACCTGTGCTAATGCTACTGCTAGCCACCACTTTGCTTTCAACAGTTTAACGGCACAAGTAACCTCCCGATGTCATAATATTGCTGCACTTACCCACAGCATTGTTTTTAAGATTAGTGAGTAATACAGCATACTGCAGTGATATTTCACACCCAATGAGCTTGATAAGAAAATTAAACAGCCAAGTTAATGGGGGTCACTTGCAGCCAACATATAGCATTTCACATCAACTTGATCAGTAAATATGGATCATTCTCTCCCAAATCAAAGATGGGACCACACATCTAAATTGCCTGCATTCTATATCAAGGTAAGGAAAAGGGCAATCCTTTAAATTTGATTTTGGGTTGATTTTTCCACAATTCTGCTGTGCTATTCAAATGTTAAACTGTTACAAATGAAGAAAAGATGAA
The DNA here is from genome assembly GCF_056507025.1 of Lutjanus erythropterus. Lineage (NCBI taxonomy): Eukaryota > Metazoa > Chordata > Actinopteri > Lutjaniformes > Lutjanidae > Lutjanus > Lutjanus erythropterus. The sequence goes on from NC_139330.1 coordinate 4,582,925, forward strand.
CTCACCTTGACTTCACGAAGGTTCATGCATTCTTCCCAGGAGTAGAACTTTCTTTTCATTCTGAAAAATATTTTTCCTATTAACTAAATTTACTTACTTAATTTGTTGTAAATGACATTAAATTGCACAGCAGTCTCTTTTTTAGCATCTGTTAAGTCTAACCGCAGAGCAAGTCCACACATGAGCCCCTGCAGTTGCTCAGCATTGTTCACATAATCCTTACAGATAGGCTGTCATAATACAGACCACTGGTTTTCAAAAAATTTAAATGCATACAGTTTCCAGATACTTACTTCTTTATGGCAACCAGCTCCCCTGACTCCAGACTGCGGCCAAGGATGACTGAGCCGTAGGTGCCATCCCCAAGCTGTCTGATGGTGGTGTATCTATTCATTATGCCTCTCCTTCCATAGCATCGTCTGGGGGCAGATAATAATTGGGTGGAAAATAGAGATGTGTTGGCCTCCGGCTTTTGAGTGCAACCAGATTTTCCTGTGACAACAGCAGAAGACCACGGGCAGAGCTGGAGGACTCATGGTGTCATGGACTTGCCTCCCTCTAGCTGAGAAGGTGAGGGACAGACAACAAAAAGTGATGTTAATTATGCAGCCAATAACTATGAAATAAAATTACAAGCTATATACAACAATAAATGTTTATGTCTTAATGTTCATTACAAACTTTAGACCTCAAGTCAGAGGTCTCAACAACATCCTCAGGGCACATACAATAAGAAGACATAAGACCTCCAAAAATAAAATATAAAAAAAGCACACATAATTATTAAATGTGTATGGATACTGCTGATATAACAGACACACGGTGTAAGAAAAACTGTATATTGTGTTACTGGCTGTAATATAGGGATGCACAGTATGATTTTTTTCAGCTGATATTGATAATTATCTGCTTCTTATGGCAGATACCAATAAGATTTTTGTACTGACCAGATGTTCATTTATTTTTTTCTAGTAAAGTCCATCCAAAAACTTCAGATATACTTTGACTTTTATAGAGCATTTTCCCCAGAAATCAAATGAAATGCTTTGACAATCAGTCAATTCAGATATTAGTACTGCTGATATCTATCGACTAATATACAGCGATAACAGTATAGACCAATACGGCTGGATTAACCAATATCAATTTATAATTTATCAACAGCTGCATCCTTCACGATGTTACCAAAGTATTTCCACATTTTGTTATTCTCGTCATGTTTGGTTCATAACACAGCTAATGCTGACTCTTCAAATGATAATTTATTTTTTTCTAGTAAAGTCCATCCAAATACTTTGACTTTTAAGGAACTCAAATTACATGCTTTTTTCTGTAAAATCAAACATTAGTATAGCTCTGGGGTCTGCAAACTTTACCTCAGAAGAAACATTTTTGGCTAAAGAAAAAACACACAAAAAAAATCTGTCTGGAGCCAGAAGTCTAAATTGATTTTCCTCTGAGATTTTTTCTTTTTTAGGATGTGACATCCATAGCTAGCTGAGGGAAAAAAAGATTTAGGGGAATTTAGACGAAACGGCACTAAGTCATAGACATAGGATATGAGGCACATATTAGATGATGAAATATTTTGGAAAATTTTGTTTGGTGTACAGGCTAAACATTTTTACAACTGGGGAAATTTGAACCACTTTAAAAGACAAATGATAACAATTCATCTCTTTACGGGCTCGTGTGTCGTGTTGGTTAATAATGCAGCTAACGGTAGTAATAGTCCTAGTTTAGTTACCATTAACTAGTTGTGCAGAGTGAAAGCTAACTTATTACGACCATTTAGCACAAAAACATTCATTATTCGCGCATAATTGACACAGAGGTTAATCCCAGTGGGTTGGACTTAACTTAATACTATAACTTTACTTGCGGGTTTTGGTTAAATTTTAACGTTTGCCTTGTGCAGCTAATAGTAGCAAACGTGGTACAATTAACGCTGCTAGCTTATTTGTATTGTGGTGCTGATGGTGGCCCAGCTGCTGACAAAAACATTATAGCGCTAGAGAGAAAAGACTGGCCTGAATGGTTTCCAGAGTTAAAACAATACGAGAAGCAGCAGACAATACTCACCCTCCTCACGTCAAGCCGACAACAACACATAGCCTGAATCAGTAGTCGATGTTCAACAAATGGCTTCAGGAATTAACCGGCTGACGGACACCCTTAGAAGCCAGATAACCGCATCCAGTGTGTCCAACACACAACATAAATATAATTTTTCATCCAGGCCCTTTCGTCATAATCTCGCGTTGCTGTAAAAAGGAACAAATCACAGCTCTCCTGCGTCTGCAAAGATACAAAACGAGATGAAATAAGTCACTCAATCCATGTCGCGACCGTAAAAAAAAAACAAAAACAAAAAACATTTAAATACATCGTCGTGAAAAATAAACGCCATAACAAATCGTTAATACAGATAATCTTGGTAAAATAGAAGTAACACTAAAAAGACTACGAAAAACGACAAATGTTTCTGAGCACAAAGAAAGGTTTCCGAGCACAAAGCAAAGGCGGAAGTGAGCGTGTGATAATTCTCTTGCCTCTCATTCTTCTTCTCTGGTTAAATCTCTAACACACAAAGCAGATCGTCCGTTTTTGCGTTTTTACGTACTCTAAAGCAAAGTTTCATTGCATACACAAAACAACACACACACACAATTAACACTAGCCTATAGCCTAATTTAGTTAATTAAAATGTTACAGAAAGTAAAAAAAAAAAAAAATGTAAAAGAAAAGATATTTGAAAAATTAGTAGCCAAAAAGTTAATAATAGTGATGGAGAAGAATGATGTTTAAATTTTAAGGTGTATATGAAATTACTGATTACTGTGCAAAAAATATTCTTGGTCCTTCATTTTCAATGCTGGTTATTTCTAAGCTTTTAAATACATTTAATAAGCCCAATGAGCCTCGGGCTCATCTGAGATGGACTAACACAAAGTAAAAAAAGTGTGTCGTGGTCTGACAAGTTCAGATTTCAGATTGTTATTAGAAATCATGGATGTTGTGTCCTCCAGGCTAAAGATGAAAAGGACCATCCAAACTGTAATCAGGGCAAAGTTTAAAAGCCAGCATCTGTGATGGTATGAGGGTGTGTTAGTGCCCATGGCATCATGCGTAACTGTCACATCTGTGAAGGCACCATTAATTGTGAAAGGTACATACAGGGTTTGGAGCAACATATGCTGCCATCCAGTCCTTTCAGGAGCATCCCTGCTTATTTCAGTAAGACAATGCAAAGACACACTGTGCATGTTTTACAAAAGCATAGCAAGTATTAGACTGACCTGCCTGCAGTCCAGACCTGTCTCCCACTGAAAATGTGTGGTTCATTATGAAGCACAAAATACGACAACAGAGACCCTTGACTGTTGAGCACCACAAGTCATATATCAAGCAAGAATGGGAAGGAATTTCACTTTCAAAACTTCAACAATTAGTGTCCTCAGTTCCCAAACATTTATTGTATGTTGCTGAAAGAAAATGTGATGTATCACAGTGGTAATCATGCCACTGTCCCAACTTTTTTTGGAACATGCTACAGACCCCCAAATTCATAATAAGTATATATTCACAAAAAACAAAACAAAATAAAACAAAAAAACAGTAGTCAAGAAGTTTGAACATTAAATATCTTGTCTTTATACTGTATCTAATTGAATATGAGTAGTTTTAGACAATATTCCTCAGTGCAACGTAATACACATTAAGTGTAAAGTATGGCAGAAAATATAGATACTCAAGCACAACTAGGTTGCAAGAAATGCACACACACATGCACAGTCACAGGCTACACAGACTTGTCTGGGAGTTCAGAGTTTTCTGTGAGCTCTGCGGGTGTATATTCTGAAAAGCTTGCAGATGTTTTACTGGCAAATATCTAACCAAGCCTGCTGGTTACTTTGACTTGCGAAACTAGTTTGCCTTCATATTCACCCCTCCATTCCACTGCTGTTCAGGACAAGTTTAACCAGGCAAGATGTAATTTATAGAAACTTTGTGAAACAGCCTTCTTATGGAGCTAAGCAAGTAAGGGGCCATCCATACCTAACGGACAGAGGAGCTGCTGAGGTCGGCCTGTTATTTTATTCTACAGTTGACTGACAGTTGAATTATTATTATTATGGAGCAGGTGCTACACTTAATTTGGAGGTCACTGTAAATGTTTTTGTCACATTTTCATTTTTAATTTTTACCAAAACTGGTGTTAAGTATTTGGACATTTTTTTCATAGGAGCAACTTATGACCAGCAGAGTGTGAGTACAACCACTTCAGTTCAGTGTAGAGGTAGGTATTGCCAATGATGTGATGAGGACTGTCATAACCAAAGGTGCCATAACATCTGATCCAACCAGAATAGTGATGGTCTAAACATTGTTCATTGTTACAATTTGAACCAAAGTTTCACACTGGTTTTGTAATAAACAGATAAATCAGAGGTGGAATTGCTGTGTAACAAAAATAAAGATGTTAAGTACTATGACCACTTAATAATGCCAATACATTTTAATCAAAATTAAGTTGTCTCAACTAAATTCAGCTGGTAGAGGAAAAAGCAAATCACATTGGCTGATCTTTAACTATAAAAGTCGCATGAGATTGACTGTTACCTTAATTTCTTTAAATTGAGCCAGTGTATTTTTTTGAGTGTACCTTGGATGTTTTACAGTTTACATACATACAACGTTGGGAAAAGACAATTGTATTTTAAAGTTTACTACACTGCACCAATTCTGCAGAATGGCTCATTAGTGAAAAAGTTTGACCCCCATATACAGAATCAGTCTGTACATTGTCTTAAATGCAGCACCTCTGACGATTTTTCTCAAAGGATATTCTACCAATATGTGATAATGTTGTGGAATTTAACGTGGTCGTAATGAGACTGACTCCAGAGCGGAGCAGGGCGCCCCTCCTCCCTCTCCTTCTTTTCCCTCTCCGTCCGTCTCACTCCTCCGGACTTCCTGTGTCAGGCTCGGGGCTACTCAGCGAAATGGCTGCGTTCCTGCGAGCTCGTAAATATGTCCGTTGTGTTGTCCGTTTCTCCGACCGTGAACTGTAAACGCTAGTGCTTACCGCTTGTTAATTTCATAAGAAGACCTACTAGCCAAGCTGTCATGGTGGGTTACCCTGTTTTTACCAGTTATTCACAGAGAAACGTGTTAGCTAGCCAGCTAGTTAGCTAACGTAGCACACGTCACCTGTCCTTTAGTTACCTGTTTATCTGGTGCTCGTCTGCTCGACGTGTCTCTGCAGGGTTGACTAGTTACCAAACCCTGAAATGTTTCAGCTGTGACTTGAATTTAGCGATTCCTTATCTTAACGACATATTGGCATAGTCAGTAACAGTCATTGATTTTAGCATGTACCAACCTGATGTTTAACCACACTGGGTGTACTGCATTGCTGTTGGCCCCTTTCGTAATTAGATTAGGCCTTAAAGTCAAGTTTACTGAACTAGTGTCCGAGTTTGGGCAAATGAAATTAAATATCTGAACTTGCACAATGTGCAAGGAGAGTGGTTAAAAATAAACACAAGGCTATATGCAACTTAAAGGGACAGGTCACTCAAAAAACAAAAAAATACATATTTTTCCTGCTTGATAGTTTTGCTGTGAGTTGCCCAGTTTTAAAGATATCGACCATTGAGATGTCTGCTCTCTGATTATTGATTTATTGGTTTGCATATTTTTATAAATAAAAAAATTAACAAAAACTCCAACTCCAACCCTACAGTCCACACCAAACCAATCTTGTTGGTTAAACAACACTACAGGTAAGAGGGAAACTATGTATTTTTGATTTTGGGGTGACCTGGTCCTTTTAAATTGGGTTCCCTGATGAATGAGTCGAATTTCAGGCTGAGTTGATTCATGGGAGCCACATGGACATTTTGTTGTAAAACAACCCCTGCAGCAGAAGGAGTGGTTTCACAACAGCCTGACTAGGGAAAGATAAAGCCACAAACCACATGTGCTTTTATGGCCAGTGAAGGGGAAGCACAACAGATAAAGGGTTCCTTCTGGGGCTGCAACTAATGATGAGTCTTTCTTGAGTAATCAGTTGTTTTGATAGTTGATACATTAATTTCTAATTTACTGTTTAACTATTACTAGTTCGGCACATAGTGAAAATTTTTTTTATAACTTTTCACTCAGAGCCCAAACAGATGTCTTTAAATTTCTTGGTTTGTCAGACCAACTATCCAGACCACAGAAATGTTTAGTGATTACTTAGAATTTTTAAAACAAGATCCAGCTAAGAGGCACATTTTACAGTTTCTTGTTTCTTGACATACACCGATGATTATTGAACATATAAACACGAACACATAAGAACATATCACTCCCATAAACAAAACAAATACACACTATCCTCTGCATCCGTTGCTCCAGTGATTCATTTAGGTAATACGTAATTTCTTCCTTGTACAGGCTGAAGAAAATGCAGATATCGGAGGTACGGTCGAGGATGAAGATGAAGGTTCAGATGACCCAAATCTTCAGGTGAGAAATCTTCTATGGACATGGATCATAATATTTTGTTTTCTAAATTCCCCTGTGTGTGCCTGTTGTTCTTTCTGTTGCTCTACTAAACTGTTAACAGGACACTGCCCAGTGTATCCTGTATAAATAAATAAAGATTAAGAAATATTTGCCTCAAGAAGATTCAGTGATCATACAGATAAACCAGATATGCACCCATTGGTCACCTGTTTTCCTCACAGGAGCTATTGAGGAAAAAACTTTGTCATGTTATAGAAGCACAAGACTTCATGTTGAAACTTTTTCTTTTTCTAAAAGGGTGGGTATTTTGTGGTTCTTTTTGGAAAAAGTTAAAATTAAGAAAAATATCAGTAACCTTTATTTTGCCAGTTGTGTAGAAGCGTGTTGTACTTTACATAATTCACATTCAAAACAGGTCTTGACAAACCCTGCAGTTGCCGTAAGTCTGTGAACACGAAGGCTTTTTGGGCACTCAGTAAGTTTTTAATTGCAGGTGCAGCTGAATGCATTCAGAGCTCAGTGGATGTCTGAGCTCAAAGTGAGCTCTGGAGCAAGTGGAATGAGTGACCGTCTTCTGCAAGCTAAAGGTCTGAAGAGGACACAAGAAATTGCTCGGGAGGAAAAAGTAAGTTGTGTAATAATTTTTGCAGGTCATGTGCGTCCATGTATTGTTACACGACTTTACAGCACTGTCATCCTCCCTCAGGCCACTGAGCTGTTCTTGAGAGCTGTTCAGGAAGAGCAGAGTGGAGCTGTCTATGAGGGTGTGTATGTCAGATTTATGATGATCAAAATCACCAGTGAAAATGACACTGCTTGAACATTTTCTTGTTAATGAGTTGACCCCTCTACTTGCAGCTATCAAGTTCTATCGCATGGCTATGCAGCTTGTGCCTGACATTGAGTTTAAAATCAACTACAGCCGTCCTCCTGATGCAGACCGAGGAGGAGGAAACTAGTAAGCTGCTTTTTATTAATACCTTATCTGTCTGTAGTGTTTCAACATGCAGTGAGCAGAGTTGGGTATTGTTGAAAAATTACCAATATCCTTACAGTGATAATATTCATACTAATACTTCATTCAGTACCCATCATGTGACTAGAAGAATTCCAGAAATAATCCTTCCTGTATGGGTTGTAGCTGCTGCAATAGTAGGCCAATCATGTGTCGCATTTAAGAGAAGAACACTTGAGGTGATTGGCTGCAAGGAAACTGGCACAAATAGTAATTTTCTTCTAGATCCAGTTACAAAACATATTGAATGCAGGTGTAAAAATGAAATTATAATGCAAAATAGATCATTGCCACTAATCATGTCACCGTATCATGCAGCCCTAGTCGATACCCTAAAGGTATCAAGTACTGATACCCAGCCCTGGCAGTGAAAAGTCAGTATTTTGAAATTATGATAGTAGTATAACTGTGCACATGAAATTACCTCAAATTCATATGCTTATCATACAGTTGGTATATTTAGCAGACACTGGAAATTTCTTGTTTTAATAATCTTTTTAAATTAAAATGTCTCCTTGGTAGACGATGCCTCACAAATTATTTCTTTGTCACATCATGAAAAAGTAATTGCAGCATTTTTGTCTTTGCAGGAATCAATGTTAAGTATCTTTTGCATGTAGGATTTATGGCTTAGAGGACTATAATTATCTGCCATCTTAACTAAAAGGTTACTGTACTAGTTAGTCATCTTTTACCTCAAGTTGGTAGAGAAACAGATGCTCGCCTCCTGATACTAAAGTCACACCCAGGTTGTGAAGGGTCACAGAGCCAGGATTGATCATGTCAACAGCAAACATGGGCTTTTTCCTTGCTAATGTTGGAAAGGATAATAAAATGAGGCTTGTATGAGGAAAAAGTGATATTTTCACTTCTTAAACAGAACACTTCTTTTTTGCAGCATGGAAGACAGTGATGTTGATGGTGAGATCGAAGATCTACTTGCCTACTTTGAGCAGGAGCTCACCCTGGAAAGCTCTTTTCCAAAGATCTGTGTGCCTGAGTTGGACGTGACTCAGATGCACATTTCAGGTAAAAATATTTTATTAGAGCACAAACATGTCTACAGTCATTATCAGCTTGTATTTATTATAACTGATCTTTTTCCTCTGTTATTTGACTGCAGCCTTGCCGCGGGAAATCCTGATGTACATATTTCGTTGGGTCGTGTCGAGTGATCTGGACATGCGAGCCCTGGAGCAGCTCTCTTTGGTTTGCCGTGGGTTTTACATTTGTGCAAGGTCAGCCCCACTATCATAACTGATCAGATGTGCAGCAGCTTATTTGTCAGCAGCTTGCTTTTCTCGGTTTTGACCCTCAAAATTGCTGATTTTTGGATTGAGAAATTAGAGCTCTCATATTGTTGATGCACAAAATATATAAAAGTAATTAAAAGCCAGTTCTATGTGCATGTGTTTTACCCAGTCTTGAATTTGTTTTCACTTGATTTCTCCCTAGGGACCCTGAGATTTGGCATTCAGCCTGTGTAAGAGTGTGGGGACGGAACTGCACAAAGGTTGTACCCTTCAAATCCTGGAGGGACATGTTTCTGCAAAGGCCACGTGTTCGTTTTGATGGTAATTAAGTATTTGATCTATTCCACATTTAGGATGCTCTGTTATAGTTTGACTATAGTTCTCAAATACAGTCTGTGTAACTCTATTAGAGGGTCTGTGAAAACACTTAAGAATAATTCATTTTTCTTATCATGATATAAAATATATATATTTATTTTTAAATGCTTCATAATAACAATTTATATTTTAATTTAAATCTAAAATACTTAATAGATTGTGTTCTAATCTTACAACCTATAACTTACAATCTATACAAATGATGTGCAGCAGCACAGCTTGTGATTTCACTCTTAAGTCAGCCTTGTTTTTATATATATGTGGGTCACTTTAGTTACTTATAACTTCCATCAGCCCCCCCCCCCCCCTTTTTTTTTTTTAGTTTTTACTGCACTTTACAACCAGTGGTAGTAACTGCATTTTGATCTTTGGATTCATATTAATTTCACAGGTGTCTATATCAGCAAGACATCATACATTCGTCAAGGAGAGCAATCACTGGATGGATTTTACAGGGCTTGGCACCACGTTGAGTACTACAGGTGGTTGTTTGAGTTGAGTCGTTGTTTGATTGTCAGTGTATAGGTATCACAGCTAAGTGCTGACTTTGTTATCACAGGTATCTCCGGTTCTTCCCTGATGGTCACGTCGTCATGCTGACCACCCCTGATGACCCTCTGGTTGTTATTCCTCGCTTGCGTACCAAGAACACCAGGTACACCTCCTCTGTTTGAATCATCTCTTATTTTCACATGTTGAAGCACTTTCAATGATTGTTGAAATTTTGTTTACTTTCACAGAGTGGATTCTGCTCTGCTCGGTCACTTCCGTCTGTCACAGGAGACCGACAATCAAACCAAAGTCTTTGCTGTTGTCTGCAAGAAAAAGGAGGAGGTGAGTATATGTTTGGTGTGTTTGTTAGATCAGAAAAGGATAGGCAGAAAAGTGACCACTGTATATTCTTTAAATTACTTATTACCACCAGGCTTTTTAAAAATCCAATTTCAGTTAGTTGTGAAACTTTATTTAATAATTTTGTCTGACAGTTTTTTTTAGCAACGTTTTATCAGAGTAAATCAAAAAAATAAATTGAATGAAAAGACATTTAAAGTAAAATTATTTGAAGAAATACTTACTATGGCTTGCTATCTCGTACAATTTTGGGATCTTTTGTCTCCCCCTCTTGGCACTCAGTAATTACACACACTGACATATCCCATGCCTCTGCCAAGCTTCTAGTTGCTGTAGCCTTCTCTGTCACTGTGGTTTCTCCACCTTTTCAGGTCTGGTTAACCAGTTATCATTGGTTCAGGAATGTTGCCACAGCACCAGATTAATAAACTCTGGTATAGTGCAAAATACCAGGCTTTAACTGGCAGTGATCATTTATCATTTATCAGTAGTGTGTGAACGTGTTTGGCAAGGGGTAGAAGTCAAAATTATGAGATAGAATTATGGTGTTTTAAGTATCTTGTTTTTCTTTCTTGTATTTGGGAAAAAGTGTGTTTATGGTTCAGCTGGTCAACTATGTCATTTGTTAACAGAAAGCTGCGGAGTTTCAAAGGAATCGGTTCTGCAGGCGGAACCCACCTCCGGAGGCTGAACACAGCTTCCATGTGGGACTGCATCTGTCCTCTGGGGGGCGTCAGAGTTTCAATAAACTGGTGTGGATGCACCACTCCTGCCACATCACTTACAAGTAAGACCCATGAGTACTAATAATAGTGGAAAAGATTTTTTCTTTTTTCCCTACTTGTTTCAAACTTAACATTAATTATGTTTTTAGGCTGACGGGGGAAACTGTTATCACAGCGTTTGACCTGGACAGGACGTACACACCCTTCCTCTTTGCACGTGTGAAGAGTTACACTGCTTTCTCTGAGCAGCCTCTTTAAGCAGCCTGGAGACCTGTACATGATCCCACAGCAAAAGCCCCCTTCACCACTTCAACTAAACTCATACTCCTCAGCCTGTTTAATTCGTGCTGCAGCTGGATTATGGTATCAATATAATGAACCCTTGTGTTTCCTACATGCGAGCATGTTACGTTTCAGGTTTACATGATAGAATACTACTTATTTTCTGATTTCAGAAATTATGGTAATGTGCTGAAAGCTAAAATAATTAGCAACCTTTCCCACCTGTTCCAAGCAATGAATGTTCATGCTGTTTTTGTTTCACGGTGCACTTTCTCCCTCAAATAAACGGTGGTGGACAGAATGTACGCTTAGTTTGATTTATTTATTTATTTGACTGTGTTGATTTGGTTTAACTGAATAACTTTTACTGACAAATTCTGCACAGAAGGCATTGGGTAAATGTTAAAACAAAGTAAAATATCACCCTGAAGGTAGTGATGTGTAACCAGGGTCTTCTCTAACAGTTTTTCAGTATGTGGTGTTCACTCATGGCTATAGGAAAAATGATAAATGACAGTAAAATAAGAGATCCTATTACACAACCTCAGTGCAAGACTGATTGCAGATGAGGTTTCAGACTACATCATTTGTCTTGCTGAGGACACACACGGGTATAATCCACGTATTACATTTTCTGGGAACCAAGCATGGACAGATAAACAGGATTTGCAGAGAGGAAAAAAAAACTAAATGAAAGTTGTATTGGATTAGGCTAAAATGATTTGTGGCTTGTTGACTTTACTATAGTTGGTTTGTTAAAACATTAAAAAAGAACTATAGTTGTTTGCAAATGCTCAGTTAAAACAGTGAGTAAATCCCTAAATGAATTGTTTCTGAACAATTATTGCTGCTTTTGTATGAGTCAAGAAAAAAGAAAACAAAAGTGGGGCAAACTAGACAAAAAATAAATAAAAACAGCTTTTACACAGATAGGATTATAAAGAGAAACCTAATTCACATCGTCCCTCTTTGCTTTGATGTCATCATAATTGTTGTCGTTAGTTTAACTAATTTTCATCTGTCACAAAGCTAAAGCAGGTCAGTGCTGGAGATTAATTGTCCCACCCCAAACTGAAACTCAATTAATTTTCAAATTTGCAATATATTTAAATAGGAGAAGTTAGAAATGTTAATCCACTCTGAACGATACAGTCATTTCAAAAGACAGTCATGATTCATCAAATGCATGAAGATTGATTGATTGATTCAGTTTGAGAAATTAAAAATACAATACACAAATGTGCATACAGGACTAAAATTCATCAGGATATTGCAATAAAGTCACAATATCCTGTTGAATAATTCGGACATAAGCCATGTAAAAGTTTTACCTCTTGAACTCGTCCTTCCACAGAGAGTCAGTTAACTCTTTAAAATGGTTTGGAGCAATGATAATGGATGAGATAAAGATTAAGCACGACCTTCATTCATTTATTCTGAACTTGTTTAAATTAATCTGTTTTTTAAGTTATACCACAATACTAGATTATGCAGTTGTAATCATAGTGGCATTGAACTAATGACGGTACCGGTCTCCTCATGGTTTCCTTATCAAGGTGTTTGGACATTCTTGCCAAATATTTTGTCTTTGAACGGACCATCGTCTCACCGGACATACAGTACACTTCACATCATCCAAGATATCCACTGTCCAAGATAAGAAAGAAATAAGATCCACTCATGTCACCATGACTGCTGTTTGTATGATTAAAATAACTTGAGATGTTCTTGAGATTCTCTTTATAACGAGGTTTTTGTGATTGAATCAGGGCTGTGATGAAGCCATAGTTTTTTTTAGTTTACACTGACACAGTGTAATCAGTGGGTGGATAAAAATTAAACTTTATACCAACCAAAAATACTATACACATGATTTATTATTTAGTCATTGTTTTTCTTTGTATTTCTAACATCGTAATAAATATCATATTGTGGACTTTTTACCATGGTATTACCGTACCTTGAGATTTGGTATTGTTACAGCCCTGTGAAAATTAAATGAGAAGACTGACAAAACTCCTATGTTTGTATGTTAAATATGAAGCTACAACCAGCAGCCTGTTAGCTTATTTTAACATAAATACTGGAAAAAGGGGGGAACTGCTAGCTGTTGCATTTCACACACAGGTTATATCTGATGCTTACTTATTTGGACAAACCAGCTAAACAAGTGGCTGTAAGCCTTCATACGAAGATCTCAGAGCAACAGCCTGGGCTGAATACCACACTGACAACTGGATCAACACGTGGCCCATGTACTGAGGGACAAACAGGCAGGGACAGGCCTGCTTGAGAACCACAGTCTTGCTGAACAGTCATTAAGAGTTATCAGACACATCATTTATGTAGAAATAAGCAGACTGACACATGCTGACCGTACCGCTGTTTTCAGGGAGAAACCTCAACACCCTCACCCCGCCCTCTCTGTCTCCCTCAGGCCATGGCCTCTGAAAATCAGTGAGTAAGGCATTGTTTGCATAGTGGCTGGCCAGCAGACACGCCACCAAAGCTCACAAACAGTTGCTCTGTCCTCCAAATGCGAGCCCTGTGTGACACACAGCATTCCAGTGCATCAAGTCTGCACACTGTGCTGATGAGGAGGAGGATGTCAGAGTGATTCCACTTAAGGTCAAAGAACTTATGGGAGTAAAGGTGCACTGATTCAACATGTTTCAACATATACTGCTGGCTTAGTCAAAGCAGCTGTCAGGAGAGGAGCAGCTCCTTGAGAAAACATCTTAGAAAAAATCTGGAAAATATGTATCTTGCTTTCTGTCACCTTGAAGTACTGTTAGCAAGAATTCCAAACATTTCTCAGACCTCAGTTATCATTAAAGCTCACAAAGAGTTGGCAGGTCATATCAGGGCTGAGAAAACAGACAAACCGTGCCCTCCTAAAGAAAACCTTCATGTGTAGCAAACAAAGCTATGCAGGAACAGACTACATTTTCATGGCCATAATATTCCAGCTTTTGTCCTTATTTTGAAAAAGACAATATGTTTACTAGGCTGATTACATGACTAATGAAAATTAAAAATCCTCTAATTTTCCTGTTTACATGCAGCCGTGCATATTGTGGATGCTTCTTCGCATCAAAATAGGACTAAATTTTGTGTGACATAGCCTCCATTTTTCATTCATTGGACCACCTTCATAAAAAGCTCAGCATTGTGTTATTTGTGCATATCTCACAATCTGCAGAAAAACACCTGAGGCGCGTATTCTGAATTTCTTTCTTTCTGAAAAGAGTAATACCAGTGTATCCCACGTATCCTAATAAGAATATGCTCTATTCACAATATCCAGCCAGAATATGCTGTTTATATGACCTGTATCAAATGCAGAATATTGATATATTCTGGATAATAGTGCAAAATTAGTGCACATGTAAGCCTAACTACTGACTCATTTGTCTTCTCTCTTCTCAAAGAAATTTGATCACAACACCCTCACTGATTTCAACCTCATCCCCTGTGAGTGAGCACCTATCAATGGACCATGAGAGGAATAAAATAAAACTCACAGAGCGAGAAGTTGAGCTGTGATGCTGCTGTCACATCTGTTAAGAAATATAGCGATTCATGATAATGACTCAGCTTTTCAGCAAATGTTAGTTTGAACCGCTGCTGTTATCATAAAACATTGTGCCAACATTTTACACGTCAAACTATGAATTTGATGTGCCAAGAAAAGCATTTTCAGTCAGCAGGCCATGACTACTAACTGGACTAGTAGCTACATGAACCAAACATCGTCAGGACTTATGAGCACTGCAGCAGCAGCTAAAGATGGGTTTTACAAGGAGGACAAAGAGGTAAAGATTTATCAGTATGTCCTATGATCCTTTATGAGTGCATTTATGCATACCTCTCAAAGGTTCAATAACATTTTATGAAATATATGCATATATTTTGCATAAAAAATCATATGAAAATTTATCTATAACCTATTACTTTATAGAGTGTAGTTGCTATTATAATATATGACTGTGTTTACATTTGCACACCTATCCTGGATATGATCAGGTTTTTGGAGATCCTGGTTATGCTTTGAGCATGTAAACATCCTGGTTTCTGATTAAGGTTCAGTTTATGAGAAACCTAGATATGCTACCTCGAGCACTCTATCTTATCCAGGTTACAAGACACACCTGCACACAGATGAGCAGAAACCTGGATAATGTTAGAATCATGTATACATGGATATATATGACCAGGTTTCTCATGTTCCATGTAAATGGCATGTTCCGAATTAAACTCACTGATGAACTAACATTGGCACCAACAGAGCTGCTAGCATTTCTAACAGGATAATCATTTTCCAAAACCATTCAATGGGGAGAATTCAAAATAATTAAAAAAAAAAATGCAAGGCTCCGTGGACTCTCATCTCTGTTACTCAACAGATATTTCTTTGTCTTCATCTGACATTATTTGTTGCATTTACATCATTTTCAAGGAATGAAAACACTTTGAAAACAAGTAGATTTACAATCTCAGTTTGTCTTTAATGTGTTACAGCGAGTAAAGCATGAGTCACAACATGTTAACCCACATTTACCCCAATTTTCAGAAAATATATATATATTTATCTTAACAGTTTATAAAATGTATGTAATACTCATTACATACCTGTATGCTTCCTTTGCCTTTAATAATTGGGGAGTACTTTAATACTAATCCTGTCCCTGTAACCTTCAGCTCTATCACCTTGTATGAAGGAGAAACTTAACAGGGATGGCATGTAGCTGGAAATGTGAAAAAAAAACTATAATTCAATTTCTGAGTAGCTATGGGCCATGCATGTTAAACAGGTTTTGTGTTATCAGCAAACATCTGTGGACCAGATTCATCATGCAGAGAAAATGTGGCCTTTGTATGTATTATTCAGATTTTAACAATAATTCCATGATGCAGTGAGCATGAATCTAGGTCACCTATACATTTGAGCAACATGTCATGCTCATTCAGTGGTTAAGGCCATACAGTACCTCATTAAATTGAATCAACATGGTAGTGCAGTGTAGCAGTTCACCACAGCGAGAGGGTGCTGGATTTACAGAGTTCATAATTCAAACCTCCTTGTACCTTTATTTTCTATACCAGCATTTACCATGCAGGCCCCTGGCAAAGGTTTAAAGAAAATAACATTAACATAAGGAACACAAAGGAATAAATAGTTGAATCACTACAATCTGCTTTCTCTGCCAAAAAACAAACAACTCATTCTCATGTAATGACTTTGTTGTTTTTACTTTAAAAAATAGTGTTAATAAGTGTTTCGAGCCCTAGCTCGTGGTGGAAAAGGGAAGGCAACATAAACCATGCTGGTAAAATGAGAAAGTTTTTTGTCAGCATTTCTGTGGAAAATATCTAAGGAATAGTTCAATGGTGTAGAAAATAAGCTTGTTTGCTTTCTTGCCGAGAGTTATTTGAGAAGATTGATACAACTTCCATCTGTATGCAAAATATGAGGCTAAAACTAGCTGTCAGATAGCTTAGCTTAGCTTAGCATAAAGACTGGAATCAGGAGGACACAGCCAGCCTGACTCTGCCCAAAAGTAATATCTAAATTAAGCTTTCAAGGTTTTGGTAGGCTGATTTTCTCACCATTGGACAGAACCGGGGTACCTGCTTCCCCCTTCTTCCAGCTTTTATGCTAAGCTAAGCTAGCCAGCCGTAGCTTCACAAAATTCATGAATCATATTGATAATCTAACCCCCAGCAAAAAAAACCCACAAGCATGTTTCCCAGCTATTCCTTTAATATAACATAAACATCTATATTGTTTTTAGTATGTGTCAAGTTAGGAATGATAGTTTTGGGCATTTGATATAAAAAAAAAAAAGAAACATAAAGAGTCAGGCACGGGACTTGAGCAGAAGTCTGACACATATTGGTCTGAAATGGACCAACATGAATCTGGTGATAGCATATTGAAAAGATGAAAAATGCTACATTAGAAACCAAATCAACTGGTCCAGAAGGCACCCTAAATATGTATAGACTCAAAAAAAGAAAAGAAAACTGTATAGTATTTGACAAAACAATTTCATGACAAGGTCCATTTAGTAGCAGTATAAGTGCTTTTGATCACATATGAATGATCTTCCTCAGCAATTGTCATGTCCCGCCCTTTTGGGAACGTTGGTCACCTTTCTCCTGTCCTGTTTCCCGTACTTGTATGCTGTGTTAGACTGACCCATGTTGAAAAGCAAACAAAATTTAGAAGATTCCTGATGAACATTGATAATGTTAAAAAATCAATCACTACATCAATCATTAGCTCGTTACATTTGATATATAATGATAGCAAAACATTAGCTAACTGTGCAAGCCAATCTAGAGTTAGCTAGAGTTTTGCTAACATTAGCTAATTTAAGATGTAACTATGCTTCTTTTACAGGTCCCCTGGCAACATATTTTAACCATCTTCAAAATGTCATTTTTTTCCCAACAAACACAAGCCCAGCACATAGCATATACACGTACGGGAAAAAGGAAAGGCCAAAACTGATGAAGTTTGGAAGGGTCAATTGATGTTTACATTTACATTTTTTGGAGCATTTTAAGGACCTCCCATGACAACTGGCAAAACGTGTTTAGGAAGTTCTTATGACAATCAAAAGCTCCAGAGCATCTACTAAATGGGACCTTTGTGTTTTTTAAACTACTGTTTCCAAGATCAGTGATGAGCTTTTATACTTGACTATACAGTAAAGCTTATCTGGATATAACATATATGAGTATTTAAGCACTGAATTACACAGTATTATTATATTTACCTGATAAATTGAATACCTAAATATTACCAGTAAGCAGTTGTACTGCAGATCTAATGGACATTGTCTTATTTAATTAATTCCAGTGAATTTAAGTTCTAATTGCATTTACTGGATAAAGCTACAGTGGATATAGCACAGTTTCTAACATGGGGGATGTTAAAGAGTATGTGCTCAGAAAATGCATCAACTGCTCTCTATCACTGTGTCTTAAACTGATTTAAATATGAATCCTAGTATATGCAATACACTATGCTTTGGTTATGCTTTGGTTAGATGGCTAAATATTCCAAATTGGAAACCCTGCTCTGCAAATACGCAGCAAAATTCAACTTCTGCTGTTACAACCTGTCAATAAGATTTCATTACAATTATTACATCAGACAAAATTTAGGATTATGCAACAGCACAGGCGAGATAAAGCAAGACACAAGATCCATGCGCTAGTTACACATTAAGGACCATAGTAAGCAGTGTGTTATTTTAATTGTCCATTAGGTTGTTGAGACAGGGATGTCCTTGAGTGTGAGTAAACCTTCAGCTGCCAACACACTCTCATGAGCTTTCATCTTTGGACCTTCTGTGTGTAAAGCATCACTGAGCGAGTCAAAATGTGTTTGTTTGCTGGTAGCACGAAAGAGATTTTTGCTGTGGGTGAATTTCCTCTAGAGGGTGCAGGAGGCAATATTGTGCAGTGTCAACCTTACTACAATGCTCTTGTCCTTCAATTATATTAATTTAATAATTCGATACCATGAGTGTAGGAATGTGTGTAAAAACATGGGAAGTCTCTGGATGAATGTGGCTATGGCTTATTTTCTTCTCAAGTGAGTGCAAGACTATTCTAAATAAGAAGATAAATATATACCTCCTAGCAGCATTAGCTAACGCGCTACAGTGAGAATTGGGTGACGGTTTCTCAAATGTCAATCCACCCTCAGTTTCTTGTATGCAGTGTGCTCCGTAGACGGCATCCCATTTGCATGTCCATTCGTTGATGCAGGAGAGCCGTTCTGGTGCTCCTTCCTTAGAGAACCACTGTGCTTCTTGTAAGTCTTGTGTGAGAGAAAGAGGGAACACATGATGTTATTAATCAAAGTCATATACAGTTAAATTGTAATTACTGAAACACAAATCTGTATTTACAATGTGAGATAGTATGTTGGATGTCATTTAGAAACAGTAGCTGAGTTTCTATACAAATGTGTTGCAAATTTTAACAGAATTTTTTGCAAAAGAAAATGCAAATGAATGCTTGTTTCCATCCCCTGCTGTTATGTGATTATTCTGAGTTGGTTCATCGAGCAACTCTTTTTGGTTCTAGAGAATATTGTATAATATTGATCCATGGTAAAACTCACAGAGGCAGTACTCATAGAAAAAGTTGCAATAGACCTTTTTTCACAGCAGCATTTTTGACATGAAGCACAGGTGTTACCAATGATACTAATGTTTTATTCCCATTCCAGTTAGCTGAGGGATAACCGTAAGTCTCCAGTGCACTTGCTCTGTGGGCTGCACAGGTTGGAAGTGCATGTTGATGCTTCAGCATGAAACTTGGCTTCATGTGCCATTGAGCAGCTCTCATAGAAATGAATGGAGGCCCGCCTCCAACGCTGTATCCAGGTTTCCTTAACACATCCACAGTTGGCTCAGGGGAAATGCTAAGTCGCACTAAACAGAACAGATTCTTAACTGGTATCATTAGTAACACCTGTGTTTACTCTACTAATTCATATGAATAGGGCTGCTGTAAGAAAGGTCCATTAAAAGCCTATTTGCTACTTCAGCACTGCGGACAGCTCCATGGATTTATCAATACACAGCACAGTTGATATTTCAGAGCCAAGGCCAAGGCCATAGATTCTAACAAACCTCAGTCAAATAAAGGATCAGTGAGTCAAGCAGACCAGACGTTCAACTAAACAACCCTGGACTCTTTCTGCTACTAATGAATGGAGAGGGGGAGGTGGCAATTTAACATGGGGGATGCATTTTGGCCATTTTGCTAACCAGGGAGGTGGCATCTTCCCTCAAATAAGCAGCAACAGAACTAGTTGACCAAATCTAGCAATTTATTTTTGTGTATATGCACTCAACAAAATATAAACACAACACCTCTGTTTTTGCTCCCATTTTTCACAAGCGTCCAAGGCACACCTGTATCATAATCATGCTGTTTAAGCAGCATCTCTACATGCTACACCTGTCACATGGATAGATTATCTATAGGCCTTTTGTGTGAACAGTAGATCTCTTACTTCAAATTGTGAAAAATGGGAGCAAAAGCAAAGGTGCTGTGTTTATATTTTTGTTGAGTGTAGAAATAAAAACATATAGTTTTATTTATTTCATCATAGCTTTCGAAAATACTAAAACCAACAATGCGACAGTTTATTATTCTATACATACATTTTGTACCAATATCTAGAAAAAACTTGAATATTCATTGTATGGTTTAGCTCACAGCCAATCACAGCAAGTGCTCAGTTTAATGGCCCGCTACTGCAGCTACAGCCAGCAGCTTCACACACACACTGTGGTGGTGAAGTGAAGCCCAGTGACAGACTTGGCAGGTCACCGTGCTGAGATGCCACTAAAATGTTTGAATGTATGGAAGCAGAAGAAAAGGTATCAAATTAAGTACTCTTTTGGTATCAGTATCGCTTTAAAGGTACTGGTACTGGTTCTAGTATCATAATTTTTTTAAATTATACCCAAGCCTTTTGCCTATCTGCCTAGTAATTTTGGAGCTCTGTGCCATAGGGGGATATAATACAGAAGTTTTGGTATTTTCTTGTGATTTGCTGACAGTAAGAAAATGTCACCAGACTTATCCTTTAAACATACAGAAAAACAACTGACCTGAATGTAGAAGTTTGAGAAAAGGAAAATAAGTGTGACCATGTAACTTATTTGGAAGTACAGCCATCCCATGGGGAAGCCACATGGCCAAACAACTGCACACATAGTCTGAGACATGGTTAAAAAGAACTGGACCTGTGGAGGAAACATGACACGCACAGACACACACATGCAGACACACACACACATGCACACGCACACAGACACATACTAGAGTGAGAAGGTGACCCAGAGAGCGCATAGAAACATCATATTGATCCAGAGCCTAAAATATCTTATGGACAGTAAACATGTCTGCACTGTATTAAAGCTAAAGAGGGTGATGGAGAAAACAGTCCAAGAACACTTTCAACATAAATAGAAACATCAGCTCCACAATGTAAAGTGAATATAACAATCATCACATACAAACCAAAGACTAAAAATAACTTTTACTTGTTTTCAAAACAGTAATTCTGAAAAGGATGCTAGGTGAAATAAGGGAAGAAAAGGTGGTGGACAGTTACTGTATTTTCTCAAATATTGTACCAAAGTACAATTATGAGGTATTTGCACTTAACTTGAATATTTCTATCTTATGCTGCTTTTCTTTTGCATTTATATCACTGCATTTCAGAGGCAAATACTCTGCTTTTTACTCTACTACATTCATTTGGCAGCTATACACTTTTAGAAATAAGGGCTGAGGTTCTGCCCAGAACCATCTGCGTTAGAAGAACCCCTTTTTGAAATAAGGCTTTGTTAAGGGTTCTTTGTAAGACAAAGAGTTCCATTAAGAATGCTTTTCAAAAAGTACTTCTTAAAAAAAAATATGCTGAAATCCTTGAAGAACTCTTTCATCAGGGTTCTTTGTACCAAAATATTAAAGGGTTCTTGGTAAACCTACTGGGTGGGTTCAAGGTAAACCCCTTGGAATATAAAAGGGTTCTCAGTAGAATCCCCTGGGTGGGTTCTCAGTAAAACCCTTGAGATATAAATGGGTTCTCCTGTGTGGGTTCTAGGTAAAACCCTTATATGAAAAGGTTATCAGTAGAACCCCCTGGGTATGTTCTTGTTAGCAGCATTTTGACGGTGGCAAGGTACTGGACAGAACACTCACAAAGGGTTCTGGATGGAACCGTAGAGCACCACAGAAGGGTTCTCTGTAGAACCTCTGATAGGGAGCTCTAGGTGAAACCAGATGGTTCTATGTATACCCCTTTATGTTGGGTTCTAGGTACGGGTTAGGGTTAGGTAACTTTTATAAAAAGTTCCACCAGGAACCAAAAAGGGTTCTTGTATGGGGAGAAGCCAAAGAACCCTGTTCTGGTTCTAGTTAGCACTTTTATTTTTAAGAGAGTAGTTACTTTTTTACAAAACATATAACCTGACTTTAAAATAAAAGATTGTTTAGTGCACAAAATCTCCATCCTATCAAGTCATTTCAGTCTGTACTTGAGAATGCAGGACCTTTACTTGTAGTGGAGAGTTTTTTTCACTGAGGTTTCGCTACTTTTACTTTAGTAACAGTGTTAAATACTTCATCCACCACTGGGAGGAAACTACAGGATGAACCCACCAGCTGGAACTGTGTGATGTACTTCTTCCACCAAAGGTATGGCCGCATGGCAGGGATGGCTGAGAGGCCGTAGTATGAATACATCACGACGTGGACGAAGCTGTTTAGGGAGGCACCAAAGTACGCTGACGAGACAGAAGAGAGACGCAGGAAGTTATTCATTTACATCAAACAATAACTGTCAGTAAATGGCAAGTGAGGAGTGCAATGATCATTCAGGGAATAACGATTTCATTAGTCTGTGCCATTTGGAACAGTTACTGTAAAGTTCAAGAAAAATCAATACAAGCTATTAACAGTTAAAATAATACAGAAACACTACAGGGAACATTTGATAAATAATGAACTTGGTTATAGATCAGAATGACATATTATTGAGGAGTAAAAAAAACTGGTCTCTACTGAACTGTTTAACTTTCACACAAAAAAGGTATGCTACACAGTGCAGCAGTGTTCAGGTCAATACGTGTCACTCTGTGCCCTTAAAGGCTTTGTGGGGAAAACAGGCTGTTTTCAGGGCTAATGGGTTTAACACCAGGGCACTTGAATTATTTATCTCGCTTTGAGGCCAAACAGTAAATGTTGTTACTGGAAAGATTTGAGTCACTGGAGGGAGAAGTTGTGTTAAAACACTCACAGTGGCCGCAGGGCACCCAGTTCATAACAAACCACCATATGTTCAGCATGCTAGCGTGGTGGTAGATGTGAAGAAAGGTGATCTGGTGATTATTCTTTCGTAGAATGAAGAAAAAGGTGTCCATGAACTCGATGAGCTTGGAGAAGTAGTACCACCACAGGACATTTATGATCTGAGAGGAGACAACAATATGACACAGACAATATGGAGATAAAATACAGTAGGAGACTCTTCCATATTCCACAGACACACTATTTATCATGCAGGTTGATAAGCAGATATGTGTCCTGAAGGTCCTTGAAAGTTATGGATGAATCGTAAAGTGATTTAACTATCTGTAGGAGTGACACATAGATAAAACTTTTTATTTAATCGCTGTAGAACTGCAAAGCTGTGCACATTCCTCACTGTGAGCCTTGTTTTCACCTCCACTGCAGAGCTCAGCAGGGACACTGGAGAGTCATCATGATGACATGAGTAGGATTAAATTGACTCTCTGGTTCTGCAGCTCATCTGCTGGGATTTACAGGTACTGGCCCGTAGAAATGAGAGCAGTAGATTTGAAAGAAAAACACACGTTGCTTAACGTCAGCTGTCCTACCGTAACTGCCATTTATACCTTTACTGTACTGTTTATTATATCAAGAAACAGAATGTGTAATCATTAACTTTGTAATGAAATTACGTCAGGTGTGATCAAATGAAAATAAAATCACCAGCAATAAACATAAAAAAGTTGCACAGGGTCAATCTAACCCACCTTATTATCCACTTCCTGTGCACTGTGAGTGTCCTGGCAGTAGAAGTTATAGCCACCATGCCACACAGCCGTAACAAGCTAAAGAAAAAGACAATTAAAATGAATGAAAAATGAATATTTAACCAAATCTCTGAATGCATTTGCTACACAAACAGACACCACAATGCACAAATGCAATGTAAAAGTGAAACTCCGAAGATATGATGTTGTAAAATGTGACTTCTCCTTCCCTTCAACTAATAAACACATGCACAGACAGACAGACAGTAGTTCAGACTTTGTCCCGTATCGATTTGGTGTTTGATCTTTAGCTGCTGATGTTGGCTATAGATATTTAATCTAATTAAACTTGAAAACATCCCAAAGTTCACTCTGCTGCTGAAATATAATAATATCATGTTCAAAGGTCTTTAGGTCATTTTAGAACATGATTATCACAGAATAAAGCTACTTCATCTAATGATTTTACAGCATTTACACACAGGTAGACTACAAAAAGTGCAAATACACAAATTTCTATTTGAAATCCTCAACAGTAGCAGTCAAACTCTGCATACCTTTGCAGTGACTACAGTATACTTCTTTGCAGTAAAGTGATATTCCAGTAATTTATTATTGTGCTTCAATAATGTTGCGGGGAACTTGCAAGAGACAGATGTAATGGCTAAAATGTATGTAGCAAAGGCGGAGACTCCAGACTTTTAGTTCTTTAAAGAACTTAATTATTTATTCCATTTAATTGTAAGGGACTATGTACAATATTGAACATAAATTTAGTGTATATGTGGCCGTTTCACTCTGACGTCAGGGTGGGAAGCTGTACTGCTGTGTTCGAGGTTGCAAGGTGTATAAAAAGCTAATGTTAGGTTATAAACAAACTACATCACAGTCACCTGACTTCAATGTCGCCCCCACTAAGTGACTAGTGTTCGGAGCCCCTGTCCCTGACAACCTCTGCAATTTCATTTAGCCACTTGTTTGCAACAGCCTTTTAAAAGCTTCAAAATTCATGTGTAGGGTATTTACTGACACATTTTAAATCATATAACAAAACGTGAGAATCTCTTCAGCTTGTGTTAACTACAGACCTTATTTCAGCGATCATACAAAAAAAACCACTGACTTGGAGACAAAGGAACCAGACATGCAAATTTTCTAACTTATTTCCGGATTTTTGGACTGATTCTTGCAGCACTCTATTGTACAAGAGTTAGCTTAAAGCTAATTTTGATCTGCAGACCCTTCACAGTAAAACATGCATACAAAGACAGAACAACATTAAGCAAAGTATGTTGCATGAGCAGTACTCCTTGTGACAAGTAAACTAATCTGTATGTGTAAAATCAGTGTCCCTTTAAAGCAGAAATATTCAAATGCACATAGATGGCGTGGCTTAATGCTGATTCACCCAGTCAATATAGATCCGCTGTCTTTGTCTGCTGCTGTAAAAGGCCTCACTAAATAACCTCAGAGCCAAGAAACTGCCACCAGAATGAAATGAAGCTTGGGTTTTAAACATCCAGTATTTTATCATGTGTGCAAGGACATCAGCCCTCCTCACTCGATATACGTCCTTGATTCTTTGTTCAAACTCACAGTAGAGGCTATAAATAAACAAAATTAATCACAATCAGTTTTAATCACAATCGTTATGTTATGTGTCTCTGTGCCCTGGAAAGTTGACAAGAACAAAACTGCCCTGTACTTTGAGTCACATCAGGTGGCATTGATTTTGGACTGCCAAAAGTTCACGCCATGGCTGGGGCACTGTCAGAGCACAGGGTTTAATGAATCTCACAGCCAACAGTCCACCGGGGCCTTACGCAATGCAGACAGAAGCAAGAAACTTATTCTGCCAGCTGGATGATACAGGTACTTTTGACTTACACATCCTCAAAAACCCTCAGTAGCCTACCAAGTGTACACAAAATACACAAATACAGGTAATTATGATAAGAAAAGTCTGGGTATTATATTGCTACATCTGAAACAGCTCAGACTTTGCCTCCTTGCCTAATAAAAACGCAATTTAATGTTTGTTTCCATCAGTGCCTCTATCGATTTCAGTTATTTAGTCAGCTGTTTATAAAAAGCAGTTTTCCAGCAAACAATAGGGATGTCTGTGAGGGCATATGAGGGATTTGATGGCTGAAACAATGAGCCTGTCAGCGACCAGCTGTGTCCCTCTCACTCCCTGATAGCATTGTCTCTCATATGAGAGAAGCCAGTAGCCATCAGCCCATGTCTAATCAGTCAGGTTTGAAAGAAATAGTTAAATATCTTTGGGAAATACACTTATTTGCTTTCTTGATAAGAGTTAGATGAGAAGATTGATACCTGTCTCATACCTGTCCACTAAATACAAAGCTGCAGCTATGTTAGTTTAACTTAAAGCACCTAAAAGAATTTAAAAGAGCAATTTGTTGTTTTTCAGACAAAACAGATATACTGTTGTAGTGAAGTGTAGGGCTGCTAGGCCATGCTAGCTGTTTCCCTCAGCTCCAAGTCGTTAGACTAAGCTAACTGTCTCCTGACTTTAGCTTCATATTTTGGGAAATACGTGTACTGAATTGATTGCTTTAGTTGCACGGTAGGAGGCGTGCAACGCACATAATATTGCTACTGGCTGCTGTAAATGGCAATCGATCTTTGTGACAAGTTCCTCCCCAAAGAGGCCTGTTTTACAGGAAACATGTAACCGATAAATACTCTGTTTCATGGGAATTTTATGTTAACTCTTGACAAGAAAACAAAATAAACAAAAGTGGTATAATATTGTTAGCTTCAGAGGTGCTGGTAGTGGGATTTGTTGCCTTGGGGCACAGCCAGGCCCCCGCCTCCAACCCTAATGCTAAGCTAAGCTAACTGGCTGCTGGCTGTATCTTCATATTCAATTCATACTCCTGAAAGTGATATCAATCTTCTCATCTAATTCTGGCAAGAAAAAAAAGCAAATGAGCATATTTTCAAAATGAATGAAGTTTTTCTTTTGATTAAACATGCAGAAAGCTAGAGCTTTAAGTGAGTTTGCAGCGCTGCTGCAGGTCGGTCTCCTCTTTTTTATTTTATCTGTCTGTCCTGTGACGTCGCAGTGATTGCTTTGGCCTACTTCAACACACCCTCTGTGCTGAGCAGTCTGCTTACCTCATAGAACATGTAGAAGGACAAGAGTGTGAGGCCCAGATTGTAGAGCACCAGGAGGCCTCTACAGGAGTACGGCTGCCTGTGTTTCATGTACTTGGGCCCCATCCACACAATCAGAAGGTACATGACTGTGAGTGCAAAGGTTGGTGGATAGTTGTCGAGCAGCAGCCATCCCTGCACCCGCTGATCTGAAATATGGAGATTAAGAGGCCTGTTTTTATCACTACTTTAGATCAACAGGAGGCCGATAAGGTGGCCTCATTGGTAACCGCAGATGAACTTGAAAAGTGAAAAGCAGCAGAAACAGTGCACAAAGTGAAGGATGTTTGCTCAACACCTAGAAAGGTTAGCAGCAAGAAGGTGAAAAACTCCAGCAGAGTTCTTGTGCAAGTGCATGCAATGTGTACAGCATGTAATGAAAGACTTGGATCAAAGGTTTAAGGTAATGTTTACCTTCACTGCAACCTTCATGTTCCTGTTAAATCTAGTACTGTGCTGAACCTTTGCAGTAATTACAGTATTTGCAACATTCTGGCAGAAAAGTGGGGTTGTATGAGGTACTTATCAATAGTCAGTGTATTACTGACAGTAGATGGCAGTCACTATGGGTTGTGTTTGGAGATTCTGAGAAGACCACCGCCACAGAAACTATGTGTATCGTGGTGGACAGGGTCAGCAGCCAAACACAGGCTATTTTAGCCACTTCAATAAAGGTCAACCTAAAAAAATCAATAAACGTTTAAGCATATACTATAAAGAGAAGATATTCATTGCTTTATCTTGCGATCAGACAGCCTTTTTTGTCATGAAACTGCCATCATATAAGCCAAATACTGCTCTCTCCAAACCAACCAGACTCCATGAGCAAAATCAGTAACAGCTTCCGCATTCTTCACTTTTCCAAACTGGGTGTGTGTGGACCGGTGTCTACTGCAGGTAATACACTGACTATAGATAAGTGCTCATATAAACCCCATATCAAATACTCTGAAATACCCATTCAAAGACAGGAGCAACAAATTTTATATCAGCTGGTAAGATGAAAAATAATAAAATTGACATTTACCTCTGGGACCCATCCATGACTCTAAATAACTGTTTAGTTTATGATTGAAGGTCTCCATTTGTCACCTAAAAACAGAAAGCACAATTAAAGTTAATTCATATACATTATATCTAATTTTACATCTAAAATGTATAATTTTGAGTTTCTCAGATATTTTTGGATGAAAACAGCTGCTGGTAACAATGCTGATAATAGCCTTGAGAGTGATTAAAGTTTCAGTTGGTAAAACTGAAACAGTGCATTAAAAGATACTGAAATGCTCAATAGATCTGAGGGGAACTGCATAATGGGCTGAGTGTCTGTAGGTTTGTCCCTAAAAGTGACATATTCTACATTACACAAGTAATTTGACCCATTTTTGTCTAAAAATATTGATTTTAAGTATGATAAGCTTATCATCTAAAATTCTAAATGAAATTGTAATGAGCCATGTAATGTAACATCTAAATCTAAAATCTAAAATCTGAAATTCTAAAATTGTTCCCACCACTAATTAAATACTAAATCAAATATAAGTCCATCGACTCCACAAAGGGTTAATACCCGCATGTTCTCACTGCATGAGAAATGTTCCCACCTTCTAAACAAGCAGTGATGTGCATGATGGAGTGTATTTTGGATTAATCAGAAACGGCGGACTGACTTGGTACTTAATGACGTTATGGTACCTGTATCAAATTAAACAGTGATATAAATGACAGGCCAGCTAACTCTCTACAGACCAGGAATTGTAGTAGCATTACATTAAATTTGTGTCCACTAAATACTGTACAAACTGAAATAGGCCAATATCATGATGATAATATCAGTTGGGCTGTACTCCCCTGCCAAGTTTTTGTGACCAACACTTTCAAAATCCAACCTACACCCTTGGATAAGCTTAATTAATCTGCCTGAAGGAGGGCTTGGTGATCATAACAACAGTTATTGATTATGATTAACTCTAAGTAATTTTTAAGAAAGTGAAAACCAAAGTTGTCAATTTTGATACATGCCTGTCATAACCTCACATGACACCAGCTGAAGTCATAACTCTTTCTCTTACTACTGATGCCAGTCAGTCATTATTCTGGTATTTATAACCAGTGTTACCAGTATTTAAACAGTTACCATCTTAACAAACATCTGTGTTTATGTCTCTTTGTGCTCCAGCCTGTCTACCCACATTCTAACAAACAAACCAAATAACTGATCTTTTACGTCATTGTGGTTTCAAACAACAGGTAAAATATGGTCATTCTGGGACGTAAAACAAGAAGCCAGCAGGCAGGTGTGTATAGAAATTAACTACATATCTATTCAGTTGCGAGTGCTGTATAGTGATTCACTGACTTTCAGATTGTTGAATGTAATCAGGATGTCAAAACGTGTAGATGTGTTACCACTAATGTGCTCCAGGTTTTAATAAATGCAGGATCTCTCTGGCCCAGGCAGTGGTGCTAAATTTACTTTGGCAAAAATTCTAAACCTTTGTGCTCGTTCTCCTGCCAAAGCTGTCAAATTGTGGTGGCGTGTCATTGTTTGCATTTGTTGATCATCATTGCATTGTTGTTTGTAAGCATTTAAAATGCATGATAGGTGTATTCAGCACTGATTTAAACAACTTTTGGGTGGAACTGGTCAATAAAGTCAAGAAGTCAAAGTCAAATAGCACAGTTTTCTGCTTATTTCCCCTCCACAGTTAAGTACTTTTTGCCATAAACAGTATTTGCAATTTGCAGCATAACAGATTCAACCGCTATGCTTGTGACAGTCAGATGAACCTTGTGATATACAGCAGAAGGCCATTTACGTGTCTGTCTGCATGTCTGGAGTTCACAGCTAGATCATTTTTCTTATACAGATAAGTTATTATTACCAGGTCTGTTCTCAAGCCTGCACTCCCTCCTCATCGAACTGGAGTCATACTGTGACCAGTAGTGGAAAGAGAACTGCTACATTACTGAAATATTACTCAATTACAAGTAAAATCAAAACGACTGGTGTTTAAAAAAAAACTTGAGTAAAAGTGCAAAATGTTCTTCTTAAATGCTACTCAGAGTATTAGTTATTTTTTGATTAAATTCATTGCAGTCGTTCAATCGAAAGGGGTCTCCGTCTCTCCAAATATTCAGACAAAATTACTACCAACTCCTGTGCTGTTCTGCTCCATGGTCACCTCTCTAAAGTTTTCTTTTTTTCATATGTCGTGGTTTTGCCCGCCATGTTAATGTGGAAACTTTGTTATAACAAGGTGTTTCTCACATTAAAAGCAGATATTTTCACATCATTATGACAAGCTGAAGTATCACATTAGAACAAGAAACTTTTCTTGTTACAGCAAAGTGCTATTTATTATGTTACAATGTGATAAATTATTGTTAAAACATATAACATTTCTTGTTATATCATGATCATATGGATAGATAATAGATCATTTAACATCACATTATCACATTATAACATGAAACTTTTCATGTTATAGTATGGTTTTGTAACAAGAAAAGTTTTCTTTTATAATGTGAAAAAACGTCTTGTAATAATAAACTTTTCATGTTATAAAGTCATATTGATCTGTTTCTCTTTTGCTGACATGGCAACAATATGCTTCCATAGTGATAGGACATTAATTTAAACTGTACTCAGTACTCAACTCCCCTCCTTCAAATCACATTCTTTGAAGCCTTAAAACTCTGGAACAAATGCCCTCTGCAGAAAAAAAAACATTCTGGTTTTTAAATCTCATTAAGTTGTGACAAGATTCACATTGCAGAGCAAAACCTGCACAAATCCCTGCAGCTGACTTTCTTCCTGTGAACCTGATAACTCTCAGGCAGACACTCTTTATGCATTATCACCCCAGAGGTGTTTACACAGTCCTGCAGGCCCTTATATTGTTTGCAAGACCCTGCTGTATCACCTCAGGCTTTGCACAAAAAGCCTCCCTGCAGCCACAGAAATCGCAGCATGTCTGCATTCTTTGTTTCCACTGGCATGTTTCTGAGCTATACATTCAATTCAGTCCAATTACGTCACAGACTGCTGCACCAGTGGACAGTCTTTACACCTGCATCTACAGCTGGAGACATATGACAAGACAAAATATAGACTCTGTGTCTTCCTTAGGTAATGCCTCCTTCCAATGTGTGATACTGTGGCTCTTATACTACATATGATGAAAGACCACGAGAACATCAGCCTGCTCCTCAAACAAAGATACACACACATTTCTAAACAGAATTTAAGGTATATGGTAAATAAAATCTGATTTTTACTAATAACCTTGAACTTGAACAGACAGAAATGTGAGCAGATCTATCAAATTTAGCAAAAGCATCTCAATTCAATCTGCATGCTGCTCTTATATACAGTCATATGATATTGAAATATGACTAATAGAACTGTGGGGGCACGGCAGTGACTTTGTTTACATTCATTCAATGCATTTCTTTAATCCACTGAAAGAAGAATTTACTTAAATCCTGCAAAGAATATTTTTTTCAATCATCTGAGTTGCACAATCGTTACAAATACCTATTATGTAATGAGAGTAGTTTCTGAAAAATTCCTGAAAAAAGAGAGTGCAATATGTGTCCCAGTTTACCACACTGTGCATGTTCTGGTGTCCTGCTGTCCAGGCAACAAATACAATATTACTGATAGTTGCATTTGTCAATAATCACTTGCCTACAGGAACAAAATATGGCTTATTCTGATCAACCCCCGTACAGTAATATCTGTGCTCTGATTATCAGAGATGCATTAGGCTGCACCAACAAGATAATCTGCAAGGCCTTAATCAGAGCATGATGAGCCACAACAGGAGAGCATGTTAGCAGCCAGTCAGTGAGTCTTTGCTAAATGCTAAATGCTGCAAAATATGTTTAACAATCAAAGAAGGGACTGGGATCTACCCAAAACACTGATGCATGTTCTAGACTGACACAGTGGTTTCACTACTGAGGATAATTTATTCAAACACTTTTATGCTTTACAAGTTAGAGTTTGGTGATATGACAGTGTACATAACAGTTAAAGTATCACAAAATATAATATCGCAATACTCAATATTTTGGATATTTTCTTACCCCCCTAGTGTTAGGACATTTCTTTGATTCTAAATGTGACAGCAAATCTAATCTAAAACTGTTACTGGCTAGCATTTAATATATATTATGTTAGAAACTATAGACCGATTCAGGTGAATGATGTTTCTTCTGAAATACTGTACCCTGCTCTCTCTTAAAGGTAGAGTCAGTAGGATTTGTCCGACCTCGTCGTAAACACATCAGAAGGTCAAATTTTGGGTTAGGTGAAATTTCCCAAGAAAAGATTGTTTTCTGTTTTCTTGAGGGAAATACTGCAGATTATACCTTTAAATACCAGCCATACTATGGAATCTACAGCATAACCCAAAATATTTTGCATTAGTGAATAAAAAGTCCATCTAAAACAATGTTACTGGCTAAGATAATTTATACTAGATTGTAATATGCATGGAAAAATTGAATTATACATGACTTTTTTCTGTTTTAATATAAGTATTACACATCAGCATCAGCCACTGAAAAACCCACATCAGCTGACTACTTAACTGAGCTAAAGTGAAAACTAGGACTGACTCTAAATATAATGACAGTGCATGACAATATTCTGTAAATGGTTAGTGCAGCTCTAGTTTATGTTATATTGTGTTGCGCTGGTATGACACTTCACTGGCATGTAATGAGTAATGAGAGGAGTGAATCTATACACACTATAGACTATAAACAGGTAATTACACTGAAAAGATATATATGACTATCTTAGTGTTCTGACTGCACATAAAAGTAAACTTTTTTGACATAGATTTTACTCATATCCACATATTTATTTAAAAAAAAAGTTTTAAAATAGCAATATATCACCTTGCTTACAGTATTGCAATATGTTGCAATATATTGTATTGTATTGCCAGATTCTTCAGGCCTGATATAGTACAATATAGTAGTGTAGGGTAGTATATTGTAGAGGTGCACAAAGACATCGTATCTGTTCAACCAACTATAATTATCTGTATTTGGATAGAGGACTTGAGGTGGGCATGGTTTATACCAAAAGTTAATCAGAAGAAGTTTTATAAACTGAACCCCACCAGCCCCTTTTTAACAGAGGGACACTGAACAATCACAAAGTGAAAAAAATCAAAAGACTCTGTTTTGCATTGGACATATAAAGTCTTTAAGTACTAAAGTAAGTATTAAGTATTCAAGATAAAAGTAAAAAGTAGCGAATATATGTAAATAGTCTTTATGGCTTTAAAGGTAGAATCAGTAGGATTTGTTCAATCTGTTCTGTGCTTTCCTAAATA
The DNA here is from genome assembly GCF_056507025.1 of Lutjanus erythropterus. NCBI lineage: Eukaryota > Metazoa > Chordata > Actinopteri > Lutjaniformes > Lutjanidae > Lutjanus > Lutjanus erythropterus. Next base: position 4,616,090 of record NC_139330.1, read on the forward strand.
ATGCATTTGTATTCTGTTGCATCCCTAGAATATAGATTTATGTTTATAATGGCTCTCCATTTGGTGCATATCATCATTCAGACAAACTGCACAATCACAGCCAAACCTGAGACAGCAGCAAAAGCAATATTCAAAAGTTGTTTTTTTCTTTTGTTTTGGTTTTTTACGAGGAAGACCACCAGTAAGTTTGTCACAATACTGAAAACTACCAATCGCACAAAGAGATAAATAACTACATCTGCTGCAGCATTCATCTGGCTGTGTCTTTAAAGTAATGTTGTGGTGTTAATGACCACGCAGTATCGCGAATGCATGAGAAATGCACAGGAACATTCCTACTAAATCTGCGTCCTGACGCTTATTTGCACTAGAATATTGCATAAAAGTGATTTTCCATCGGGGTCACACGTGTAATGTAAACTGCACTTTCCGCACTGTAGTGTACGGCACACTAACAGCAGCCTCCACTCTCCAGTTCATCTGAAAGATGTGCGCGGTTACCTCATTACATCATCCTCTAATTTCATCCGTGAAACTTCCAGAAAGGAATTTTATAAAATAATTTAGAAGGAAGAAAAACTTATCGCATCCTGTCGATCGCATCCAGGCTGTACAGTAACAGTAGAGGTCACCGCTTCAGCATCACCCAAACTCACCGCTGACAGACGCCATGCGCGCCGCAACATTTTTTTCTATTTCTGAATAAAATGATAGAAAGCCTTACCATAAAGTGTCCCAGCCGCGTTATATACAGAGAAGGATGTTGTGCGTGGATGAAAAGATGCAGCTATGTGCCGTGGACTACCTACCTTTCCTTTCTGAGGCGGGGAGAGAAAGCGACTGTGTAACCTTGGCTGGCTGGCCGGTCTGAGCACAATGTGCAGCCTTGTCGCTCAGTGGAAAATAGTGGGAGGAACACGCAGACTGGCCCATTGCCCTGCAGGAGAGTTGCAGCCAGGAGGTGACCCGGTGTGCTGCAACGACAGACACACGCACATACGCACACAGTCAAAAAAGATGGCATCAAGGCAATCTGTGCCGACATGTCTCTCTGTAATTGCAGTTTAATAGGTTATGAGCTCTGGAAATGATTAACCCGGGTCATGCCAAGGCTGAGTGAGGCACATTCTTTCCTCATTTTTTTTTTTTTTTTTGTAGAAAAGAGATAGGAAGAAAACTTCTGTTTGTGAATTGTTTAACAATCAGAAGTTTGACTTCAGTTACAAAAGATTGAGCACTTCTACTTTGTGCTACTCACAAAAACAAAACGCATACTCAAAAAACTATGCAGCAAATTGGTAAATACACAACAAATAAATATAATAACAGAAAGAATAAAAGTATTTTTCATGGTGGAATGCCGTGGGTGAATTTAGGAGCCTCAGTCTGAGGAAAGACGTACAAAGAATGGAGTATGGAAGCCTTATATTATATTTGTGTGGTGCCACTCTTGTGTTGTGTTTGGTTGGAATATTTATATTTTAAATAAAAAAAAAACACATGAATGTAAGAAACTGTGATACTGTACTGTTAGTAATTAAAGCAGATATGAGAAATGGTAAATTAATTTTATTCTGATGTGTGTACACAGTGCACGTGTGTGCGTGTGCGTGCTCGCACTTACTTCATGCTAACTCAGCATAAGTAAGTCAAAGTAAGTCACTCCAGTCCAAAAAAGTCTGGACACACCCCTGAGCTACATGTGTCCTCTGTATGCAAATCCATTAGGCAAAGGTTGGGAATTTCTTTAGGCCCCAAGCTACCAAGGGCCCGATAAATGTCTCATCTATGGTTAACAGTAAAATGGCATAAGATTTCAGGATTACAATTCTAAAATACATTTAAAATAAGCAATATGCAACCGTGGAGTACACACAGATTACAACCCCTCACATGCCAACACCTCTCTGGTCTGAGTGAAACCAGCTGATCTTATAGTTAAATCATGATCAGGGCCTCTAGTGAAAAACTACTGGAGGTTCATGGGCCATACAGACATAAAATAATAATATTATTGGCTATAAGTGACTTACAGTATAATGTTACTTGAAGTTTCTCCAAGCCCACAGGAAAACTATCCATGACTGGACTTGTAGTATTTCTTCACATATAGTTTCATCACAGCAATAGATTTATTGCAGAATAAACACACTGAACTGTTACGTGCTGCAGCTTGTCAGCTTATTCAGTCTGGAACCGGCAAGTTCAGTCTGCTTTATGTCTCGCTGGCTTAAGGATATATTTTTTAAAGCTTGTTGTTAGTTTAGCTATCAGGTGAGGAGTGGTTGTAATCCTACTGCAGCCAATCACAGCACATAGATACTTTAGAATCTACCTAACTAATACCAGACTTGTTCAGACCATACAGTCCAGTGGCGGATCCAGGACTACTGAGAGAAAAAAAAAAAAAAAAAATCAAAAGGAAACCGCTGTATGTGGTGAAGCACAAGCTTGCTGAAAGTCATGATGCATTTATGGAGAAATTTCCAATGCCTGGTCTCGATTAAACTTGTTTTATTATGTGACTCAAAGTACAACCACCTCACCGCTGTAATAAAACATACAGGGAACTATGAACTATTCAGCCACTTGGAAGGATGAAAAGGCCAACAAATTTTTTAGCATTAAGGGCAGACTATATGGCAATGCATCACGTCTTCTCATTAGAACGGCACCATACATACAGTTCTGAGAAATTCAAAATGGCCGTATCCATCCAGCAGTCCTTCAGTTGAATTGGCCTGTTGTAAAGTGACATTAAAATGTAAAGTGAATGAAACTACTAAGACTGTGTTCAGTGCTGCAGTCAGTGCTCAATATTCAGTGCTGCAGTCCCTGATATAGTCTTTTTTTATTCCCTGCATGTTTTCTCTTTCCTTGTCGAAACATAAGGCCTACATTACCCACAATTCCAATTGTGTTATTTTAGTGGCAGCTAATATAGTGTTGAGACAGCTACAGAGGTCTCTTTAACTTCACACCCCCAGATTTTTTTTTCATTTTGTAGTCTTCAACCTCAACCAATGCTTCCTCAAATGACATCACTTGAGGCAATATATTAGACCGCGTGCAGGTCCTCATATGCAGTAGAACTCCCCAAGAGCTCCACTTCCTCCAACTCTACAACAGTGAAGCCAAAATATCTCAGATATGGATGCTGCCATCTTGCCCAAATGATGTAATTTGCAGCCAGTCTGTGCAGTAGTGATCAGCAGTCGGCCTTTGATTCATTGGACCCAATTCGTTATGTTTGCTTGCGATTACTGAGCAGACTCGTCTTTGTTCCGTATTTTTTTTAAGGTGAAACAGACAGAAGGGTGGACTCTTAAAAACAGTTGCAAATGCAAATTCATCTGCTTCTTCAGCACCACGGGCTACGCCATGGATTTATCAACACACAGAACAGTTGGCTGCTGATATTTCAGAGCCATGGTCAGGGCCATAGATTCTAACTTGCACAAACCTCAGTCAAATAAAGGATCAACGAGAGCAGACAAGACTTATGTATTTAACTAGACAAACCCTCTGCCCATGCATTCACACTGCTGGAAGTGGATGTCAGATTAAGAGGGAAGCACTTTGGTCATTTTGCAAACAAGAGGGACAGCTTCCCCCTTTCCCTGCCAAATAGAGTTTCAGCCAACATGGCCGACTCAGTCGTGAGCAGGGCTCAGCTGTCAATTATGATGTGAAATCCCTCTTTTATAGCATCAAGTAAAATCAAATATTGCAGAAAAAATAGCACTTGAACAATCATCAGCATGACAAGAACTAAATAAAATGACAGAAACCATCTTTGGGAAAAAAAATATTTGAGATGTACTCTGAAGTTTTAGTTTGGCCAGTGTCCTATATGCTAACATGGAGGGGGTGGGATGTAATGACCTGTTCTGCAGGAAGATGCTCTGACTTCACTTTTAGGGAGCTGTTATACCTATCATCTATCTTTATACATGTAAGTGACTTGGATATATAGACTCGATTGAGCTCCCCTTTAAGGTTTTCTAAACCCTAGTTCTAGTAAAAATACTGCATGAACTGTGATCACTGACAGCTCATTGTATCTGCATTTTTCTAATTAGAAATTCTGAGGTATCACAGTAAGAAAAGAACAGGTGTAAATAACAAAATGAATGATGGCTGAATTCATTCATATTCAGTCCTAATATTGTGCATGCTGGCTCACTGTGACACTGCCATGGCTTACTGGGACGCTTGAATAGAACAGAGCCATTAATGTTATTAGTAACACCTGCTCTTTCTATTACAAGTCAAAATGTCTGCTGTGAAAAAGGCCTATTTCTCCTTGGGATTAGTGGGGACAGATGGCTGTACTAAAATTCACTGACCTGCTACATATTTACTATTGACACAAATGTTTTCACATCAAGTGTCTAATTCATTATCTATTTTATGTATTATTTTGCACCAGGCCAACCTTTCAAATATGCTCATTTGTGAACTCTACAGTGAACTTTTTTGTCATCATGTTATTGTTCTTGTGTCACTTTATTGTCCCAGGGCTTTAACTGTGCTTTAATTTCATTTGCAGCATAAAACTGAATGTCTTGTCTCTCTAAAGGGTGGACCTGTACCAGCCACAATCGTTATCTAGTCCAAGAGGTCAAACTGAGGCAGTGCTCTTATTTGGCACTGGAGCTCAGTATTATGTAAAGCTGTGCTTCAATACCACCATCTTGTGGATGTTCAGGTACTTGCTTTTTGAAATTAAAAGTATTACTTACAAAAGAAGTATTCTGAAATGCAGTGGTATACAAAAGAAAGTTCGCAAAATAACTTTTATGTGTAACATTCTTCTTGAGTTTTTGGAATTGGATGTTTTTTGCAATGTTGGCCTGTCAGTCCACTTGGTCCAGACTGGAATATTTTAACAGCTATTGGATGGAAAGTTGATTTGTGTATCTTGAGTTTCATTTTAAAGTATTACAATCAGTTAAATGAACGAATGAATGAATGAACAATCAGTTGTATGATGCAGTTATCAACCCTTTTGCAGAATGCAATATGAATAGTCTAGCTCCTAGATTCTCAAACTATGATAAAAGTACCACTGGTGAAACTTGAGCTCCGTCCAGTGCTACACTGAGAAATCTCCTTAAATGTTTAGAAATGAAAAAATAAATTTAAAAGAAGAAGAAAGAAACACATAATAAAAATACCACAAATTTTCAAATGATAATACTTAAAACTATGAGATCAGTGACCGCGTGCAAAAAGCAGGTTTGGGAGATTCTTTAACACTGTTTTCTTGTGAAACTTCAGCAGTGTTTTGCAGACAACCCAAATAAACTCAACCCTCAATTGGCATGACTGATAGTGATAATGATTAAATTTTCAGTTTTTGGGTGAATGATCTATTTAACTATAGTCATAACAATGGTACTTGGTGTAAACTTGGTGTAATATTTTCTAAGGTTGTCCACGTTGTAAAAGGTTTGATAAATATTGGCCTAGCTAGCAAGAAAGATACGAAAACTGGCCCAACTTACAGGTGCAGATGCCATGAGAGCGATTTATATTACAGCTATAAATATATACCTTTGTACGACACAAACTGTACAGTGTGAATAGCCAGCTGGTACGAAGGCTACCCAAAAGTGGCCTAATCAGATCGTTTAATAATGTAATCACGAATATACACCGCCCTCCGGTGGTCGAATCGCGCAACTACATCTAGTACAACTTTTATTTTGACTCTTGATAACCGGAAGTATCGCTATTCTGTTGTGTCTAGCTTGATGTTACTCATGTAGTTACTCGATGTATCCACAAGAGGGCAGTACACATATTACCGAAAATATTATATGTAGATTGATTTCGACGAAGAATGGCGGACGTGACAAGTTACGTTCTCTCTTTTAAGTTTTATATTTCAATTTTACAGACAGTTCAGCTGTATAGCGTAATTATTCGTCCATCACTATTTTACAGTATGAATTATATGAATAGCCTAGCTAGCCACTATGCTAACTTACAACTGCCCTACCTTACAGCCACATATACATAAGCATTTTATATTGTTATCATCAATATATATTGCCTCCCGATTATTAATACGTGTAACTACATGTATGACCTGTTCTGCAGCAAGATGCTCTGACTTCACTTTTAGGGAGCTGTTATATCTATCTTCTACTTATATAGGTTGTACTGCATGTAGTACAACCTATGTAAGTATGTTCATGTAGGGTCATGTCCAGAAGAGAACCCTAGATCCGCAAAATGTCCCGCGAGAGTGGTAATTTAACTAACCCCCGATCTTTCCCGAATCCTAGTCAAGCCTTTTCTGTCCCACAGATTTTGATAACGCAATTGAGACATTATGAAGCGCAATTGCTGATTATATTTAGCACTATTAAGAAACAACGCCTACAGATCTCGCGAGTTTCACAAGTCAAGGGTTCCTTTCTAGACACGACCTTACGTGGCAGGGATTTGACTGAGTTTAGCTGGTCTATTATCATGGATACCACCACAATATCCGCAATAACCACATCTAAACCAAAAACTGGCCCGCCGCTCATGTTCCGAGCACGAACTGATCCAACATGGACAACGTCCGTGATCAAGTTTAAGTTTTATGTGAACCGAACTACAGAGAAAAGTTGTTAGCACGTGCATGTAGCACACTAATGTAAACATTGAGCTAACCGCTAACGTTACAGTAAATACCAGGATGTGAGGGTAGATATAAAATGGTTGGAGGAAACTGTAGTGATCCTGGGCTGTATGCACAGTTACAGGTTACAACAACTTCATCCCACAGTTATAGATACGACAACAGTTACAGTGCAATAATAATAAAACCTTTTTGTTTAGTTCAGTTATTGAACAAGACACTAATTATACAGAAAATCTGATTTAAAGTGCTTTGTAGATGCAGTAAATGGAGTATAAGATCCGGGTACAAATAGCGACAGCTTTCTAGTAAGTAAACTAGCTGCTGGGTGCAAATCAAGGTTAATGAGCACGTTACCAAACAAATTAATTTCTACATTTTGACCATGTTCACATGTGTTACCTTCATATCATGTATATACAGTGAATAAGTACACCATACAACTGTCTAAAAAGATCAAAATTAAACTCAAAAGACAAAAATCTATTTGCCACATCTACCATTCTGTGACTTCTACTGCTGCCAAAATCAATCAATCAATCAATGTATATTAACAGTAGTGAGCACACTGCCCTCTTGCGGACACATTTAGTAACTACATCAGTAGTATCAAGCTAGACACAATAGCATAGTGATACTTCCGGTTATAAAATTCAAAATAAAAGTTGAACTACATGTAGTTACGCGATTTGACCACCGGAGGGCAGTGTATAGTCATGACTACATTATTAAACGATCTGATTAGGCCACTTTTGGGTAGCCTTCGTACCAGCTGGTTATTTGTACTGTACAGTTTGTGTCGTACAAAGGTGATGGGTGGATAACTGCGCCATTAAACTGATTGTAAAACGTGAAAATTAAACTCAAAAGACAGAAATCTACTTGTCACATCCACCATTCTGGGACTGCTACTGCTGCGAAAATCTAACTATTTATTAACGGTAGTGAGCACACTGCCCTCTTGCGGACACATTGAGTAACTACACCAGTAGTATCAAGCTAGACACAACAGAATAGTGATACTTCCGGTTATAAAATTCAAAATAAAAGTTGAACTACATGTAGTTACGCGATTTGACCACCGGAGGGCAGTGTATATTCACGATTACATTATTAAACGACCAGATTAGGCCACTTTTGGGTAGCCTTCGTACCAGCTGGCTATTCAGACTGCACCGTTTGTATCGTACAGAGGTGATGGGTGGATAACTGCGCCATTAAACTGGTTGTAAAACGTGAAAATTAAACTCAAAAGACAGAAATCTACTTGTCACATCCACCATTCTGGGACTGCTACTGCTGCGAAAATCTAACTATTTATTAACGGTAGTGAGCACACTGCCCTCTTGCGGACACATTGAGTAACTACACCAGTAGTATCAAGCTAGACACAACAGGATAGCGATACTTCCGGTTATAAAATTCAAAATAAAAGTTGAACTACATGTAGTTACGCGATTAAACCACCGGAGGGCAGTGTATATTCATGATTACGTTATTAAACGATCTGATTAGGCCACTTTTGGGTAGCCCTCTTACTTGTTAGGGTATTCACACTGTATAATTTGTATTGCACAAAGATAATGGGTGGATAACTACGCCATACAACTGTCTGTAAAACATGAAAACTGAACTCAGAAGAAAGAAATCCACCAACTTGTCAAAAGCAATGCGAGTGTATTCACATTAATGAGCACACTGTCCTCTAGTGGGCACATCGAGTAACTACACCACAAACATGAAGCTCGACACAATCACATAGAGACACTTCCGGTTTGCACATTCAAAATAAAAGTGAATTAGACGTACTTACTTTGTCCGCAAGAAGACTGCCTGGAGTCTGTATTCATGATAACAATATAACAATGGTCTCATGGCATCTGTAGCTGTACGTTAGGTCAGTTTTGGTGATGGGTGGATAACTATGCCGTATAATGTCTGCAATTAAACTCAAGACAGCAGAGTAATACTTTGTGTTAGAACATTCAAAATAAAAGTTGTTTGATTATTAGAGAACACTGTATCTCATAACAAAACACATTCATTTCATAATTTCATTTATGGTGGCACATAAAAAAAACTGGTTTCTTTAAAAGAAATATAGTGAAAGAGTGAATAAATTCTTATGCAGAACAGTCACCATGTTCCACCATGACTATCACAGCTTCAGCTGCTATCCAGCATTCAAATGATCCGAATGTGCTGACTGCAGCCATTCCTCTGGGTGTGTCAATCAAAAATGCTAATATGGCCACTCAGAAGCATTTCAGGATGTGTTTATGAAGGCTGATCAAGATCAAGCCTAATGACAGTGATTTCTTGGGGGCTCAAACAACATACTTGAGAAAATTCAACCCATTCTGTACGGCTCATTTAAATAAAAAACATCCGACAAAATATCTGAAGTAGTTGCAAAAAAAACTAACTTACTTTTGTACAGATTTATTTGAAGCAGCATCACATTGCAAACAATGGTTCACCACTTCCAATTGAATGCAACACTACTCAGGGTCCCACTACATCGTCAGCAGAGCAAAGCAAACATTTCTCTTAAAATGAAAAAAAGAAAAGATACTCTATTAAACACAAATGAAGCTCATATCCAGCAAAAGAACCCAAAAAAACTCTGATGTTAATGTTTTGAAGAGCAGAAGTACAGTATTTACAGAACACAAGATTAAAAGCAGACTACTGTACAACTCTTTGCTACATTTACATTCTCACACAGATAGGCATAATTTCCAGAGAAAAATAAATACACATCTGATTTCTATTACACAACCTTTTCCATGTCTTAACCCTATTAAAATAATTTTGTAATCATAAAAATCTGATACAGTATATGTACACACATCTGATGCAGGTGTGTTTCTTACAACACACTCATGCCGTTTTGCATTCTCTTAAAATTGGACCGCTTTTATTCTGAGCAACACATTTGGTCTTTCGTCACATGCAAGTTTGTATGATGTCGATGCAGTCGTACAGAGGTTCTCATTTGAACTTGTTGACTGGGTTTCCAATGAGCTCTGGGCACTGCTCTTCGCCTTTTGCGATCCTGTCGCACTTTTTGAACAGGTCGTAGTTGATCTTATCAGTTATGACACTGTCCTGCTTGTACTGTGGGTGCTTTGCAACAAACTCCCTCATCCACTTGGCCATGGTCATCAGCTCGCCTGTTTCAGATCAGAAAAAAAATAAGTGTTGCGCTCAGAGTTGAAGCTTCATAAAGCGAAAACCTGCTTTTGGCTTGTGAGAACATATTTCATGCATATTTACCTGAGGCACGTTTCTTTATGAGCTTCAGATAATTCAAAATGGTGCACCTGGTGTCCACATCGACCTCCATGTTTTCCAGATAGCAGTTAAGAATCGGGATAAGCCCTTGGAAAACTCCCTCCTGGTGATAATAGGAAGGAAGCAGCAGTAATTGTTAGATGACCTAAAACAAGACTAAGAGTCTGCAGCCGTGCTCGCAGCTCTGTGAGGCGGCACTGAGGCGCAGCCTGAGTTAAACAATTATAAAGGCATTCAGGGTTAGTACTGGATTTTACTTAGACCGTTTGCTTTGCATTTATTTTGCCAAAAGTTTGTTCACAGTTCTGTAAATCTGTCCTCAAAGTGGACATACTGTTATCTGTATCTTTTCCAAAGTGGATGCCGTCAAAGTTGAGCTGGATATCTGTCATTTCCTTTGATACATAAATGAAAGAAAGTTATTTCAAAATAATTAGCAGTGAAATGTTACGAGTGCAGTTTAATGTAGACAGTGATGTTTGTACATTTTGTCACAAAGAAATCCAATTGAAGAAACGTCTTTTCTACACCTGTAATATTGTTGAAATTTTTTGAGAAAGGATAAATGAGTGGTTGAATAAGATTGAAAGTGATGATTTATACAAAACAAAGAATATGCATTTTTATATAATTGTATAAAATTTTGATTTTAGGTAAACTTTATATGTATAAAAACATGTACAGCTCTTTGTTTTGTAGCATTTAAAAACAATCAAATTTTTTTTTTTCACTTTAAAAAGAAGAACACAAGTTCATTGTCTTTTTAATTTACTTGTATTATACATACATTAATCCTCCATTTACTTTTTTTTCTTTTCTTTACAGATTTTTTAAAAATCTGTTTTGTTTGTTGTTTAGTGTTTTGATTTATACTGCTTTTTGTTTTGTTAGATGCATCTGAAATGATTCTGCCTGTTTGTTGTTTGGTAAAAGATATAAATGCAGACAATATGCTGACACTGAAAATGCAGACATTCTGAGATATAATATTTACCCTCTTCGTCATGTTAGTAGTATGCTAGCATGCTAACATTTGCTACTTATATAACAATGCTCTCTAAGGCTACATGAAAAGGTGAAGGACAAGTCAGGGGAGCACCAAAGTTATTACAATTAATCCTGAGAGGAAGATCAATATCTGATCCAAATAAGTCCACTCTAGTGACAACCTCATGGTAGCATTAAATAAAAGTTAAGGGATCAAAGTCAGTAGGATTCATCCACTGGGGACCATGAATATCTGTACAAAATTTCATGTTAAACCATTTAATAGGTCAACATCGCTGCTAACGTGGCTAAACAGTTAAAAGTCAACAACTGTTAAGACAACAATCACCTTTCCATTGATGATAGTGTCAATGCTCATCAGTGTGAACTCCTCATTAGTGCCATCAGTCTCCAGGCCGTTCTGAGCAGAGGCGGTGCCATCGAGGACCGGGTTGCAGCCTGTGGGTGGACAGTACAAACACATCAGCTGCTATGTCATCATAAACACCAACATGTAAGTGTAACTGCACCCCAGATCTGAGCCAGACTCCACCCACTTTACTGTAGAGTTTCCATTTTCAGACCAAATCCAATTCTTTTGATGTATTAAACATTTTTTTTTTCAGTTTCTGATTTTTCAATATCTCCTAGTTAAAAGAGTGGCGGCGGTTGGTTTCAGACATTTCATAAAACTTAGTTTAGTTAAAAAAATAAAGAGAGAGATGAAAAGTACAGTATGAGAATGCAGAAATATTTAATTATGTGGCAATATTAAATAATTTTGATGGTTTGAGGATACATCAGTTGATTTGCAAATAATTATTAGGTTAGAAAATTAAACATTAAATGTGACTTCCAGTTTAAACCACACCCACTTCTGGTCCTCTATCCAAAGACAGATACGGACAGACACAATTTTGTGGGTTGAATAGACACAAATAATCACATCTCTGTGCACCTCTAGTGACCAGGACTACCATTGTAGGTGGTGTTGCTTTGTGTTTATGAGTATTTGATGATACACCCCACCACAGTGACAGACTGAACGCTGCTGTAGCAGTAGTAAGAGCTAACCAACCATGAGTAGCTGCTCAGCTGCAGCAGATTCTTTGTGTCTGTGGAAAAACAATGGAAACACAGCCCACTGGAGCTTTGACAGTCACAAGAGGCACACTTGTGGCTCTTTTTGTAAAAGCTTCTGTATTGTAGCTAGTCGAGCTAACGCTAGCAGCTGAGAGAGCGCTCCAGTCTGTGTCTGTCTGCAGTGATTGTCGGTAAACAGCTGTAGCCCAACTGATGCAGTCTGGTGCTGCTTCTGCAGCTGCCAAGAGTGCCAAAATGAGGTAAAAAAATGTGTTAATGCATAATGAGTCTCACTCAGCATATAACTGAAAACGATTGCTGACTCCCACTCAAGAGCAGGGGCTGAGAGAGGTGGGCCGTCTAACTCTGATTGGAGGGTGTTAACCTGCTTTTTAAAAATATAAATCTCATGACACAGAGCAGTCCCCAACAGTTAGTTCCATCTCAGTATTGGCCTTGCGAGGTTCAGCAGGATTTTAAAACAGTGGGTGGAGTTTTGACCATTTTCAACCCATATTATATTATATTACACATTATATTTTTGGGGGTTTTGCTTGTATTTGACAGGGACAGCTGAAGTGCAGACAGCAAAGGGGGTAGAGAGCAGGAGGATGACACGCAGCAAAGGGCTGCAGGTGGGAGTCAAACCAGCAGCTGCTGCAGAGGCCCGACAGCCTTGTTCTACTAACTGAGCTACAAGGGCATCATGAAATGCTGATCTTTATACATTTATTAAGAATTGCCACAATTAACACCAGCATTCATGTGTTTTCTCACATGACAGTAATATAATGTAGTTCACAGCTCAAACACACATTTGAGGGTGAAGCACCTCTAAGTTGCACTTCTTGTTTTACCCACCTTTGAAGATGTCTTTTCGGAAGTAAAACATGCCCTCCTGGACTGCGTTTCTCTTCTGTGCAACCTTCATGTTTTCATCAACCTAATGAAAAACAAGTGCATCAGAGCACTGTGTATATCAAATGTCCTACCTCATTAATTAAATATCTCTTAACATCAACAAGCCTAGAACTGTGTGGCTTTGTGTTTTTACCTTTGACAAAGGGATCAGAAAGTCCAGTTTGTAGGACAAGATCACTCTGGTGAGCAGGACAACAAAGACCACGTATGCAGCATTTTCAAAGTCGGTTAGCTGCACCTGAAAAATTGAAGCAAAATAAAACTGAACTCCCTTTTTCTGTATTTATATAGGCCATGTCATCAAATACAGCCACAGACTACAGCTAAGAGTCCAAATTAAAAGATGGTGCAGTTGGTTCTCACCTCCATGGGGCGGAACTCAACTCTCCAGCCGATATCAGAATTTGGAGGTGGAGGTTTGAACCTCATCGTCTGCCAGTTGGTTGACTGGAGGTTCTGCAAGAAGAAAAGTCTGAATAAATACAAGCCTGCATTGAATTATAACACATGTTGGCTTTCTTCTGGGACACTACCAGAGGAAAACAGAGAGCCTCACCTCAAAGTGATCAGACTCGTTTTCATCATCCAAGTGAATTTTTTCCTTGAAGACAGAGAGTGGATCTCGGATGAAGAGGTGTGCTATGTGTTGGGCCAGCAGCTTGTCAATCCCTGCACACAGGAAGCTGATTATTATTTACTGCACGAGCAGGAGTAAATGTCATCAGCATCAATGAGCCATTAAGGATGCAGCATGCTTTTACTAAGATCTAATAATGCTGGTGATTAGCTGAGTAATGTTACACATCGTTGAAGCATGAAGGAAAAAGACTTTTCAAACAAATAGGTCTTTGAACAGCTTCTTCCTTTAAAGTGACTGAACTGTAATTTGTAATATAATTGCACTGCACCTGCATCAAGCAACTGCTTGTAGATCTCCTCGTCTATCGTCAAATCAATGTCGTTGTACTTCTCGCCACAGCTGGACAGGTAGCTGTCAATTGAATCATATCTTGACTTGAAGATCCTGTACTTGTTGTTTTTCAATGGCTGCAAAGAAAAAATTATTGTCATACATTATTTTCAAAATATAAACCTTTAGCTTTAAAAGTTTTACTGGTAAGATTTACTAGTAAATTACATATTTATACACATATACTCAACATGATTATTTCACTTATTTTTATATTAAATCTGATGTTAGTGTGCTACAAACACATGCATACAAATCTCAGTTGACTGGTGGTGACATAGATGCACAACTCTAACTCAGTCACTCAGTTCTTTAGGTGGCAGAATGACAGAAACATAAGTGGTCAAACCAAACAAAGCACATTCTGAAAACTGGTTTGTTTTTGACTAAAACACATTTTTGCACCTTCACGTTGTTCAGCTCCACATGCTCACCTTGAGCCCTCGTTCCTCCTGTGTCCTGTCGTCCACCGAGGCAGAAATAACTCCCCAGCGACAATCGTTTTCTGACACATAGCCTCTGTAGAAGGGCGAGGCTGCACTTAAAGCCATCTGTAAAGATCCAAAACAGTATTCACTAGTGTTTTATTAAGTTATGGGAGCACAAAAAACAAAGCAACGCAATCTTGTATCTCTGCAATATTTATCCAGATTTCAGAAAAATATTGTGACTGTGACTATTTTAACATTTTATACATAAAAATTTTGCATTATCTGTACAAAACATCAAAACTCTGCATAGCTGCTTTCAAAACATTTGATTCGGTTAATAGATAAGTTACATAATAGCCCAGTAGAAGAGGTCAGATAATGATCATAAAGCTGGAAGCACATGCTTTATCTATCTACTCACCACAATAGGGCAGAATGTTGCTAGTTGGTCATAAAGGTATCTTGCCTCATCAATGCTACAAGCTTGGAATGTCACCTGCAGAGGCATCATAAAAAAGAAGGCTGAAGCTCATTTATAAATCACTCATTGCGTTTCTAAATTAGCAGTCACACAAAAGTCAGAGCATTCCAGGTTACACCATCTTTGTTACATCACTGTTTGAAAACTAAATGATTGCTCAAGGTGACAAAATCTGTGGTCACACTGCTCAGTCAGTACGGTCTGTACCTGCAGACAGCAGTTGCCCATTCCAAAGCCCATGGCGTCCATGTAGATATGATCAGGCAGAGCTGCCCTTGCTGCTTCACCATCATCCTCAGGAAACTCCTCCACGAATGGGGATGGAGTGCACTTGTCTTTGAAGACTGAAACATGAATATGGCCGTTATTTATTTATTTACTCCATGCAGTCAAGGTCATGCATCAAAACCTTTAAAGTCCAACTGAAATCACATTTAATCATCCCGTTTTGTAGTCAAAAATGATTACAACTTGGATTTTAAATGTATTGTTAATATTTTTTTGTCATTAAAACGGAAAAAAAGATCTTTGAGGTTGTATGTCAGTGTCAGTGTTTGACTGACAGCGAACAGAACGAGAGAAAACATAAATAAACTGGTTGATAGGCAGGCAGTGCATTAGTGGTATTAAAGTATAAGGATCCAACCCACATCTAACAGGAACCAAGTGACATTTGCAGGTATTTTTGAATGTTACTGTTTAGTGTGCTGCAGCTGAGCATCTAATTAGCTACCTAGCCTTCAAACTGATATTGGCAGTAAATCTTTTGTTTGTTTTGGCTCATGTGACATTTTATGGTGCAGAACAGGACGCGTGTTGATGTTGTAAGGTAGATAAGCACGAGACTTCAGCAGGGAAGCTAATGTGGGTTGTTGTTCAAAGTATGAAGCTCTTTGAGCAGCCAGCTTCTGTCTGACTCAGTGTCATCGTCAATCTGCTGCGATATGTAAAAATTTGATTGGCGATATTGAAATAAGACACCCAATGGTATTCCGTCGAATTAATACAAAACTAAGAGTCGCCATCATGAAACCAAAAAAATAAATAAAATATAGGTCTCTCCCTTTTTCCATTTTCTTTTTCTCAAAGAAGAAAATGTGAGTGTGCTGTAGGAGACAAAAGAAGCTATATAATTTCAGTTGGACTTACTTGGCACATTAATCACGACTTTCTCTCCTCTTCTGTGACGTATGTTTCTGGTAAGGGTACTGAAATAGCAAATCCACACAAACATACATGCAGTTACATATAGACACCCACAAACACACGCTGCATTATAGAAAAACGACAAATAAAAACAATGACAGGAACAAACAGGTATCATTACAATCTACTGACACCTACAGTAAAAATAACCCAAAAAGAAAACCATCACAACTGCTGACAGTAGCCTGACTGATTGTGATTTTTTTTTTTTATCTGAGAACAATGAATACCTTTAATTCACTTAATTATTAAGGCCTCTGTTTAACTGGTTTTGCTCTATGTGAACAAAGGAGTCAATAATCCTGCAGTTAAATAATAAACTGATAAGGTTTTCAATTTAAAAACCAAATCAATGAGGCAGCCACACATATACACTGTCATGAAGTTATAATCACGAAGCCTACCTGAATCTTGGGTGTCTGCTGATGGCTTCATCTGGGAAAAACAGTGACTTGGTCACTCCCTTTTCAACAGGAGTTGGCCGGTACTCTGGATTGGTGAAACCTGGACAACCTAACCTAAACAAAGGATTAAAAAATACACAACATTTATTATAGGGCTGCAACAAACAATTATTGTCATCAATGATTATTCGGCCAATAATTTCTCAATTAATAGATTGTTTTTGTGCCAAAAATGCTGTCAGAATCTCTGGTGACACATTCAAATATTTCATCCCAGTTCTCATCTCAGTTTGTAATAAGGTATGACGCAGGAAAGCAAATCATTACTTTGGAGAGAGCAAAGAGGATCCAAGAGAATCACTGATGGTTAATCAATAATGCAATTTGTGGCCAAGTGGATCAGCTAACATTTTTTTATTTGAAAAGGGACAATGTACATTAATCAACACTCAAAAATGTAAATACACTTGAGGCAGCTGAAGTTAATGTTAGGCACCCTAGAATAATAAGAATAATTAAACCTGTACAATAGTTAAAGACATACTACACCGCATAAGTTAAATAACATGAGGGGGTGAAATCCAACAGCAGATGATACAGGTACTCCATGAGCACAGTAATGTAAGGTGGATAAATGAAAATATTGCCCATTTTTTCTGCTTGTGGTATAAAGTGCAAACAAACACTGTTTCAATTTAAAAGCACTAAATGGTCAATATTATATATTTATATAATGCATCAAATAGATGAATAAAATATCCTGCACACTACTGCAAGACTGTATATCAAACTATGGACCTGGAGAGTTAAAACACTTGTTCAGTGTAAACCAAAGTACCTTGGGAATGAGGTGATGGTGCAGAGGGTTTCATTCTGGTTCAGGACAGACGAGGCCTCTCGTCGTCTCTTCCCCATGTTGCCCTCCACAGTGTTGAACTCCGACATGGTCCCACCGTACGGCTGCCCAGGAGTTCCTTCAATCATGTAGTTGGCATACTCTGGTCTCCAAAGCGTGGGATGACTGCAAGCATACAATAAAAATATTTTGAAAACATTCTGCTTTTATAGGTCAGTAAGGAAGATGTCCATCAAGGAAAAAAAACACCCAGGTCTCCCTATCACGGTGACCTTTCTGATAAAACAAACCGACCACTCGCCCTTTATCGTATGTCAGCCATAATCTTGGCAAGGCAAATGAACGCAACGTATTTGTGCTCCAGAGCGTGCTCTTTGGTGTGTGCAACAGAGGGGCAGTAATGAGGAATGCATCGGCTCTACTATTCCCACTGCCACTGGTATTTCCCCTGGGTGAAGTTGGCTCCACAGATTTAGGCCGACGTCATGGCCAGCAGGCAAGCATAACAGTCATGAGCTTGTACAAACACATTTACTCTGCCTGCAGAGAATTCCTCTTCCCAAAGAAATGTTACTACAGTTTAGGCATGCAAACAGCATTCCCAGGAGAAGCTCTGATTGTTATCACTGACAGAAACTGAGGCAAAAATATCCTAACTTCACCTCTACATTTTGAAGGTTTTTGGGATTTAGCACTTTTAAAAAGCTTTGGCTTACTATACAGCCTATATTAGGGCTTAACGATTTTGTCTAATTGTAATTATTTTGACTGATATTACAATGTGATATGATTTGCGATATTATTAGAGGATAATTTTCACATAATTATTCTTATTTTGACTGAAAAACATGGTAAAAGGACTACGGTGTGATTTTTGCAGAAATCTGTAATGAAGATATTTTGTTAAGTTTGTAGAATCTTTGTAGATTTGTAGGACAGGACATCTCTGCCTTACGACATTCATTAATTTATAATGGATTTTGACACATATTTACCTTTAACAAATATGGCATCTCCTGCAATTTGAAAACTGCAGAAAGCCTTACTGTAATTTCAATAAAATTTTAATTAATTGTGCAGCCCTAGTGTGCATATGTATATGTATATATGAAACCATGTAAAATATAGACTTCACTAAAATTACATTTTACTTTAAATCCACTACAGTTTAATATGGATACCTATGTATGACCTACATTGGCAAATGAGACCATCCTGATTCCTGGTTTCCTTTTATTTTTGTGTCATGCACATAAAGTACCCATACAGTTTCAGTGTTCAAACATTTTCCTTTCAATACAAAATTACAGTCCATTTTATAGCTCAAACTTAAACTGAATATTCTGCCTTCTCTCCAAAACTTGACAAATACAATCTGCTACAAAAAGGTTCCCTCTCTGGAACACAACTCAACTTTGTCTTACTCATCTAGCCAACAGAAGTCAGCATAAATACAGAGGGCATTTTAGTAAAGAGTACATCTTTTAAGTCCTCATGGGCAGGACAGCAAAACAAAAAATAGATCTCACTCTGAATTTCACCAAGCTCACACAACAAACAGAGTCTGACTTCCTCTGGAGAGGCAATAAACCTGGTGGTCTCTAAGGCCCATGGTAATAATCCTGAGCGTAACTGTGCACATAACAATCTTTGTCTTTTGTTTAAGTTATGCTTCACATAAGGTTCTACATCATTGCAATTCTTTATGAGACAGTACGTTTGTAAGTTTGATCATTCTGCTCATTACATGAGACACATGCCACTTCTAATCTACTGAATATTAGAAAGTAACCTATTATGGAAAATAAATGAGGAATGTTTCAGATGAAAGAGGGATTTCATCTTGTTAGTCAAGGGATGACCATGTGAAATGCCCCAATTAAATATATTTTTAGTGAGTCTGTGATCTGCCATCCTCACAAGTCTATTCCAAGGTCAAAACAATTTACATTTATGTGATTATTTAAGTGAGTTTATGGACAATCTGGATTGAATAGCTCTATGATGATGTTACAAACTGAATGTTCACAGAAGCCCCAAACACTATAAGCATAATCTGACACAGGACAACAGCTATACAGTTGTGTACAGGTATGACATCTTTCTCAATATCTTTAAATGTCATGTGCTCACCTGGTATCAAACCAAGATATACACATTGATCAGTATATGTCAGCACTATAGGACCAAGATTAAAGACAACCGAATTTCTTAAATGTACTATTTGTGTGTAGTCTTACCACTAGTTTCCATTTCCAGCACTATTCCTCAACAATGTTCAGTATAGTCTACAGATCTTTTTCATGTTCTGCAAGTAAAACTTAATCATCTGCATATAAAAAAATGCCCAAGTCTGATAATCAACTTTAACTCCCAAACTAGACACTTTAATTTGAAGAGCTAAATCATTCATATAAATGGAAAACAGAGTGAGGAACCAAACATCTACCTGCGTCACATCAAACTGTCCAGGCCTGTATTCATTAACCTGAACTGCAATGGAAATTTCAGCAATTCTCGTGGCTATTTTCCATTTGCTTTAATCCACTACATTTTCTACCCCTTCAACAGAACAAAAAAAAAAATGCATGTTTGCTTGGCCGGGCAAGTGAGTAGCCAGATTTACAAGCCCAACGTGGCATTTACCTTGCCCCCTACAAGCAGGCAATCCTTCACTGTTGTTGTTGAGCCCTGCGGTAAATTTTGTGGTTATGGCAGTGGGAACACTACTACTTTTGGGGCCTTCAAAATCAACAAAATATTAAAGTTCCTTTTCTTAGTTTTAAACCCACAAGTAATCTGAGCTCAAAAGTGACATTATCAGAACAGTTTTGCAAATTTATGGATGATTAACAACCCTTCTTGATCAGAGAGGATTTCAGATTGCACACACCTGCCGAGAAAAAATTCCTGCAGTTCACATATCAAAGTAACAGCCTGTGGTGAAGGTATAAATCAAGTTATGACAGAGTGAAATTCCTCTGCGACACTAGTGCTATGAAATGGAAGAAGTCTGGAACCAACAACAAGTCTCTTTGTTGTAGTGCTGAATTTGGTCAGAGAGGAGACTAAAGACCACTGTATCAGAAATTGCAGACAAGACAAATAAAAGCCCCGCAGTGTCTGTAAAACAGCACTTAATGATTGATTGTGAGAATGAGGAAAAAGACTGTGGTCTGTTGAAACAAAAATGTAACCTTAGGAATGCCGCTTATCACATCTTTACAGTAAGGCCGAAGGCAGTGTCGGGATGTGCTAAAGGTCTGACCAGTTTCAGCTCTTTGAAAATATGCAAGGACCTAGAAGTTGCAGCAGACTGACATTTCCCAACCGACCTTACAGAGCCTGAGGGGCTCTGTCACGGCTGAAAATCCAGGTTTGCAAAGCAGGCAGACACTCTCTTACAACTTCAAGCATAGCTGCTTCTAATGATGCGATGAAGTGATGACCCAGGGCCTCTGTATGTATACACACATATGCGGTTAAGAGCATATGCACTTTTTAGGACGCTTGCAATTACATTGAAAAAAAAAGAACCTAACATGATATCTTTGCTGGGGGAGGAATTAATAACATTAGTACAGATTTTTAAATATTTCTGTTAATGATTTTAACTTGTGAGATTAGGAAAAATGATTTTAGAATTAGTGAAGACTTGTTTTTATGTCTCACCATTGTTTTTTTTTTTTAAAGGGATTGGACTTGTTTGTGTAGTGTGCTTAGTGTGTGTGTGAACACAAGCTTGCAGGACTTGTGTGTCAAACATCTCATGTAATATGAATGCTGAACGAACGGTGACTTTGAATGTCAAATGAATAGTCAACCGCATATAGGCTGTCAGGCAAATTCAGTTTGTGGGAAAGACAGTGCTACCTGCCTTTGCTGTACTCTATACTAGAGGCTCTCAATATTTTTGGCTTGTGACAAGTATAAGTAAAGTGTTGATTTAACCTTTATGTAATATCTAGTCCTTCCTCTACTTTTTATGATACCGGACATATGAGGCTTAAATATAAGTCGACCAGCATTTATCTAAATCAAAATCAGCCACTCGATAGCTCACAATGAGACAAAACAAACCATTAAACTATCAACAGCACTGTCATGACTGTTGGCATTTGAGGTGTGGCATTTACTTCAGTTTAACTCAGATAAAGAATTTAAGTGTTGCCATTTCTGTGGTGCAGTTCAATGATACATTGACTATGATTACTTCCAGAAAGAATGCTTGCATATCTTCTCAAAATAAATGTGTATTTGGAAGGAGGAAGGAAACAAAGTTGAAGTCAAATAAAAACAAAATTATCACAGTAAATTAGTGCCTTCCTCCTTTAAAAAGGAGACCTATATGTGGATTTTTTAATATGCATCATATGTTCAGCTGAATGCTTAGACCTGTACTGTGGAGAGCTTACTTACTTTGGGTTTATCTTTTCACCCTGGTCCTGGAGAGTTTCCAAAACAGCTGCACCATTCAGGACAAGTTGAACCTTTTCATTCTTGTCGTCCAGTTCCACCAACATGTACTCAACCTAAAAATAAAGAATCCAAAACAAACGTTGTAAATCCACAGTCAAAACCCTACATTACAGTCACTGATTATTTCCATTTGATGCGCTCGCCTTACTTCAAAACCAGGTTTACAATGCATGCTAGATTAACAGCACAAAGCAGACATTTTCAAGATCAGACTGGGACGCCATCACATCAATTCCAATTCATCAGTTATGTTTCCTTGACTCTGACTCTGCTACTCTGTAATCCCCTGTCTGAAAGAGGGATTATTCTATAACAACAGCATTCCACATTGTTCGAAATGAAAACACTTTGTTCGAGCTGTAGCACACTGAAGGTTTGTGGGCTGTGACGGACAAAAACTAGAAACGCAAACTGGTGTGAAGATGTGAGCAAAAGGAAACAGGCAACAGCCAAACCCACGTATGGTATCTTGACACAGTGGTTTTCAAACTGGGGTCCGGGGACCAACAGGGATCTTTAAGTGGGTTGTAGAGGGTCACAAGCAAAAGAAGGAGTAGTATATTCCAATTTTTAAAATAATGTTTAAAAAGATTTAAATAATGTTTCAAAAAACTTAAATTAATATTGCATTATTCAGGGGTATTTTGTGATAACAACATTCTTGACAGTATGACAAATTACTGAAAAATAGCTGTTGAGCTCTCCTCATGTGATTTTTGTAGTCAACCAGATTTTTTGTACTCAACCAAGGGATTCTGCTTCAGGTGCATTAATTATTTGATATATGGTCCCTCTTTGCTGCTACAGTCTTCTTGCACTTCTCACTTATTACTACTGTGTTTTGTTGTACATCTGATCTTTTGTAACCAAACCACTTCCACAATACTGAAGTTGCTTCCCTTTTCAGAACTAATCCCTCAATCAAGGAGCTGGTGGCAATGTTACTTTCGCTTTCAGTCATGCTTTTTGTTGTGTGTAACAGTTTTATATCATTCATGTTCATATCAACAAGTCATAATACTGCCATTAGCATGGTATGATTTTTTTTTAAATCGTGAATAAACATTACATTTTTTGCAAGTTGGAACAAGAAGGACAGAAACAGGGCTAGCTGTATTGATTAATTGTAATTTATAGTGATCCTAGTTTGATCACTGATTGAATATTAATACTTTTTTACTCTTCAAACCTAAAAATAAACTTAGGATGCTCAGGGAATTCCTTAAGAAAAAATATCCTCAACTGGGGGTCTGTGGTCCAACTTGCATCTATTGTGGGTCCTTAACATGAAAAAGTTTGGAAATCCATGTCTTTACATGTTGTTTAGCAGGCTTTATGCTAAAGCATACAGGGAGTGTCCTGAATTAGTACTAGTACTACCTGGATTATAAGTATTATTAGGCTAAACAGTTCCTAGAAAACTGTATGATTGGTAGCACTCAAAATCAGCATGTATAAGCAACTTTTAGCTGGTGAAATGTTTGTCAATTTTTAAAAAGTAAAAACATCTTGTAACATTCTTAAACATCTTTTAACTTACCATGAATTCAATCTGGCACTTATTATAGTGTTATCCACACATATTTATGAATTCATATGTGCAAATTTATACATGTTTATAGACTGTACATACTTATATTTATTGACTGCCAGTACATATTCCTGTTCACCATTCACTCATTCGTTGACACTGCAGATATCTAAGGGCAGCTGCTCAATGTTTTACCTGACTTTATCTTTTACTTATTTATGTTCTTGCTCTTACAATTATTACTTTTATTCCATTCGATTTAAATGTATCACTTATCTTGGTTTGTACTCACCTGTGTTTCATTCTCATTATTGCTGCTGCTATGACACCCTTTAGGGATTAATAAAGGTTTATGTCATTATATCTTATCTGATCTTATCAAAGGTTTATCCAAGTAACAAAAAGTTTTACTATTACCTTGTCAATCAATTGCATATAAACAGTTTGCATTGTTACATATTGAAGAAATGTCAATGACTTATCCACAAGCAAATACTCTAGATGTTATACAGTATTGAAAGTTGCAGATTTAATTGAGGTACATGCACATGTGCCCGCAGTGAGAGTAAAGAAAGACTTCATGCACATCCATCATGACAGAGAAATCAAAATGCAGCAGCATTTACCACGTTGAGTCATTTAAAAAAGCTCGTATCTCACCTCATCGCCCCACTTCAGCACATCCTTCTGACGCTCCTTCACCTTGTTGTAGATGTTGAGAAACTGAATGATGCCATGCTTTCTAATGTGGTCGGCATACTTCTTGGTTTCTTCCCAGTTCAGTGGAGAGCCCTCTGACAGTAAACCCATCGCACAGACCGGCTGGAGACGTGAACTGACGGCTGGTGTCTTGCTGGCTGCTTCTATGTACTTGCACGCTGAGCGAGCGTTAGCTAGCTAGCTAGTTTGTCCAACTCGCGCGGAGCTAGCATGAAGTCTCGGTCCTGACAAGCGGCAGAGCCCGGGGTCCTTACGGTGTTGTCAGAGAGTTCACGGCCTGAACGCAGCAGCGTGTCTTGGTGCTGTTAAGCGGCGTGCCCTGTCGGTAACCTTAGCTGGGCATCCAGAAGCAGCAGGCCCCTGCTCATAACTTGCTAATGTCTAGTTAGCTCGGTAAAGCACACACGGGGGCTGATATGGCTGCTCTCCCGTATACCCTGACAAGTTAACGAGTGGCAGCAAGTCTCTGCTCGGTTAAGAACCACGGACTGTGCCCGTTAACGTGCAGCTCTGTGATGGAATGACAGCGAGGTTAACTAGCAGGTAGGTCGATGCTCCCAACCCAGTCTGCTGCTTTAAAGCTGGTCTGTGTTGTACATATGAACGCCCTCCTGGCTTCACGCACGTTATGCCGTCAGGCGGAGCGGAGAGCGGCGTGATGTCACTATGACTCAGCATTCTTCGCTGCTCGGCTCCTCCCACTGACCGGTTAGGTAGCGGTGCCACATTCAAGCACTGTTGGGAATAGTAGTTGATTAACATGGAACCGAGAAAACACCGGAAAATGCGAGAAGTTTCTACGATGAACAAAGAATAGTAATATTTTTCACCCCTGTTTTACCCAAATACCAAAAATGGCCACTTTGCTGAAATCACTATACTGCTCTGGTGCGGTTAAGGGATAGTTCATCCCAAAATCAAAAATACATATTTTTCCTTTAGTCCAGTGGTTTTTATACTTTTTGTTCCCCAGGCTCACCAAAAGGGAAGGAAAAATCTCAAGGCACTGTATTCATATCAGTGCAATGTGGCATGGAGCAGAATTTCCCAGCAACTGGGTCAGGATCTACAGGTGTGTCACAGGAGGTTTTATTTGTGTCCCCAAATAAATAAAAGACTATGGCAGAAATTCTGCAAATTTAAGATTTATATCTGCAGTACACATTTTATAAA
Source organism: Lutjanus erythropterus (assembly GCF_056507025.1). Classification (NCBI taxonomy): domain Eukaryota; kingdom Metazoa; phylum Chordata; class Actinopteri; order Lutjaniformes; family Lutjanidae; genus Lutjanus; species Lutjanus erythropterus. The sequence continues at coordinate 4,641,269 of NC_139330.1, forward strand.
GCATTTAAAAATATGTCTATTGTTTTACTGATGAGAAGTAAAACCAAGAGCCTGTTAATTCTGTCTAAAGGCACTTATTTCGGCTCATTAATGTTATGAAGCGGGCTAAAATATCCTTGATTGTCTTCCTGATACGAGGAAATAAAAATAATTAGATGGCCTGTTAACTCAGCATATATAAATTTATTTCTAATGTCTAAAGTTCTTACATGTGTATCTGGTGATGCAGAAATGGCAGTAAAAATGGTCAGGAACGTTAATTTATGCATGAATGAGGCCTTTTGTGATTTGGGTTGCGATGGGTTGTCATTTTTAAAAAGTGGGTCCCCATTTTCCCCAATTTCAAATTTCACATTGCCATTTCATAATATTTATTTCTAATGTCTAGCCTATTTAAGTATAGCCTGATTTTTCTGGGTAGTACAATAAATTTATAGTCTCCTGTTTAAATTTTCCATTGTGACCTGTGAAAATATGATGTCAAATAACTTATTTTGTCTATTATTAACACCCAGTAATTCAATTTACATTTATACACAAGATCAGTTAAAAGTACCAAATAATCACATTTGAGAGGCTGTAGCGAAAGAATGTTTGATTTTTTTTTTCTCATCTATCATAACTTTTATTAATTGCTTACTGCAGTTATCTATTAACTGATGAATCAATGCATGAACAAAGTGTTTCAACACTAGTTCGGATCAGACATGTTTACACTTGGTTAGACTTAAATCTTTTTAGATACTACTGAAAATTTGAGAAAAGGGATCCTTTCTTTCTCCAAACTTCAGCATTAAATGAACGATGGGTCATGTTCAGTAGCAGCTTATCAGGAACAGCAACATCATAAAAGCAAAAAGATGAATGTAATAATGACACAGCAGTCAGTGCTTTTCAGAGGGTGTGTAATGTACATACATGGGTGGAGGAAAGGTCATTGAACTGCAATGAAATCTGCCACAGATAAGGATGTGGTTTGACTCCCATCAGCATGAATGACATCCTGTTTAATAACAATAAACAGACCTTGTATAATTTTAGATTTAGACAAGAACATAAACACAAACAAAACGAAAAAATTGAAATTTCAAGGCAACTTACTTCAATAGAATAATTAAAATATATTTTAATTAATTATTTTAAACCCAACTCAAATTTTTGAAAATGTTTTACCAATATAAGATAATTTACTTTTCTTCTTCAGATAAACTTTGAAATTTCTATTTCAAAAAATGTTGATTAAACTCATTAAAGTGAAAGTGAATAATGGTTAATAATTTCATATTTTTAATTGTAACCATTCAATTTTCATGTACCCAAATAAAGACAAATTAGGTTCACAGTACAACAGTTCAGATCAACAGTTGAATAATTTTTGAAATAAAAAATGAGTGGGTATATCTAAAACTCAAGGATTAAATTGCATGAAAAAAGTAAACTATTTCAACCAAACATTAGTTAGCAAAACCTTGTTTATTTCAAAGGTTGTTTCAAAGTTTGAGTTGGGTTCAAAAATCTGGTGAAGGCAGCTGCTTTGAAATTGTGATTTTTCTCAACTTTTTTTTCCCCAGTGAATTTTAGCGAATTTCTCGGTTGGACAGGATGATTAATGAGTTAGGATTAAAGACAGGAAGCTGGAAGAGCATACCTCATGATTCACTCAGGAAGCCCTGCCTTTAATGGCCTCATCACTTTTTCCTGCTGATTCAGAAAAAAACTGCAGTAAAATCCAAGCAAATCTGGTGACTCTTTGTCTCTAAAATATGGTAACAGTGTTCAATCCCATCAAGCCATATACCAATATTAACTGTAACTTGGCATTTTCAATAATCTCCTGAAAAGAGTAAAAGGCGCACATAAAAGGGCAAATAGATGAATGAACTGAAACTGTGTGCATGAGGATTTGTTGATTTATGGATGTAAAAAAAACAAAACAAACCTGAACCAATTTTTTTAAAAAAAAAAAACAAGTGTGTCACATATATACACCTCATTTGAAAGACTAAGAAAATTAACAAAATAAAATGACTGTAAATAAACGACCATGGCTCAGAGTAGCTTACACTTCATCTCTTTAATTTAAAAACAGACAAAAAATTAAAACACATGAGCATTCAGGGAATTCATGAGTACTGACCTCCAGGAAAGCTCAGGCTTACAACATCATTCACAAGATATATTTTTCTTTTTCTTTTTTACAAAATAGTTTATGTCACATCTGAACCCATTCAATCAACCCTCATCATTCCAACATTTCCCCCGCAGAATCCTGATGGTGTTTATGACAATCAGACAGCATACGACCCAAGACCACTGAATACTGTACAGGAGACACATGTAGAGAAACTGCAGCCTTAACTGTGAAGTGTGTTTTAACACTAATCACAAACACCTACTCCTGGTAGGTGGTGCCAACACCTATTACAGCTCCAGCTCATTATTCTGTTCAAGTATTGAGAATCACAGTAGCTACAGTCACCATAAACTAGACTGTCACAAAATCCTTCAGTTAATGATTGTGTTATCTATATTATGAATTTCATGGCACTGGGTAAAAAAGACAGATATGTTATAGATTCATCTCAATAACAGCATCAATTTAGCCTTTTATGCCTTTCATTTGAGATTTAAATAACATATTTACTCAAGAAATTATCCCAACTGACTTGGCCCCAAAGGTAAATTTCTGGCTAAAAATCATAAAATCTGTTATTTCTTATGTTCACTGAACTTAAAAGTCCATGTTCCCAGATTTGTAATCCTTGCATTTTTTTCATTTCCTCATCTTAAAAGTTGATCACAATTTAAACTGATCATTTTAGCCCTGGAAACAAGACTATTTGTAGAGTTTAGAACCAAGATTTATGCAACAGAAAAGCTGGAGACCTTCAGACATGTAAACTACATCATTATCATCTTCTAAACCCTTATATACTGACTGGTGCAGAAGACACTGAACTGGCTCTGGACTCTCGTGTTTTCCGTGTTGGTATGGTGACGACACAGCATGAAATGCCGACTGTAGCCTCTGGCAATTCATCATCCTCAGTCCATTCATTAAGGTCAGGGTTGTAAACCTGAATGCACTTCTTGTACTTCTTCTCACCCTCGTTCCAGCCTCCCAGGAGATACACCTTGTTGTTCAAAATTGAAATACCAGCCGTGCTCACTCCTGTATGAAGAGGTGCGCAGTAGCTCCACTGCCCGGTCTGAGGGTTGTAAGATTCAACAGCGAGGACATCCACCCTCTCCCCACGACCTCCCAACTGACTGCCACCGATGACGTAGGCTCGGTCTCCCACGGTGGCGGCGCAGTGCCATCCTCGAGGTGTACTCAGACTGCTCTTATCCTGCCAGGTGTCAGTGGAAGGGTCATATGCACACACGGCCCTGGAGTAGGCGTTGTTGATGTAACCTCCTGTTACAATGATCTTGCCATCAATGAGGGAGCTGGCGTGACAGCAGCGGGGCACCTCCATGGGAGCTTTCATCTGCCACTGGTTGGAGGAGGGCACGTAGCACTCCAACGAGGCCTGAACACCATCAGCATTTCGTCCACCAATGGCAAACAAGAGGCCATTGAAGGTATTGAGGCTGAAGTGGGTGCGCCTCTGGATCATGTTGCTCAAGTGATGCCAAGTGTTGAAGCGGGGGTCATATCTAAAGAATGTGAAAGGGGAGGGATTTAAAGTTCTTTTCTAATAACTAATAAGACAAATTCCAAATTAAAAGTAAAATAATTAGTTCTTACCTGCAGAAGTTGCTGACAGCATGTTTAGCCTGGTTCCTTGCATCATTCTGGTCCTCACCACCTGCCACATACAGGAAGCCATCCAGGACGGCTACACACTGATTAAAGCTCTTTGCTGGCATTTCTGTCAACTTATTCCACACATTGTCTTCATCTCTGTAGAGAACATCTTTGCTGAGAGATTTCTCTGTCAGGGCTGGACGTCCACCGACTGTGAGGATCACCTTGAGGCCTCCGCGTACCTTTGTTCTGCGTGACTGGAGGATGTTCTGTTGGTATGGCAGCAGATGGTAATTCATGGCGTCAACAAGGAGACGGTGGCACTCGGGGTCTTGCATCATTCTAGGCACACTCTGGACATGATTCACCAGGTCTTGGGCAGAGATTGTGCCGAAGCGGATGTGAGTTAGGAGATCTGCTGCGTACTTCAACCTCTTCTCATCAAAGTCTAACCATTTCATGGCGATCTGGAAAGCTGTGATCTCAGAAGGAAGCTGCAGGGAATCATCAGAGAGGAAATCACTGATCTGCTCATAGGTGAGCTTCAGGAACTGCTCCATCTCAGAAAACTCGATGAAGTTCTCCCGCATGAATTTCTGAGCTGCCTCCTTGGTTTCTTTCAGGTCATAAGCATCAGCAATATTGGCCACATACATGCAATTCTCCACACTGAGCTCCTGCATGAGAAAATCACTGCACATCTTCACTAAGGTGCCAATCTGCAGCAGCATGGCTGCAGCGATAGTGCTGCCGATGCTGTACAGTGACAGGGTCAGCTTTCCAGAGTAAGCATATGTGATTGCTGTGGCGAGGCCGACTGGTGAGAGGTCGTTCAGGTCGATCTTCTGGAGTGACGAATCCTTCTTCAAGATGTTTCGAATGTACTCGCTGCAAGAGGCCATGACTACCTTGTGGACATCAAATGATTTTGACTTGGTGGCGACTGTCAGATCACAGAGGAAATTATCCTGCCTCATGTTGCTCAAACCTTCCAGGAGGTTTGGGGCATACACAGAATCAGTGACTTCAGTTGAAATGCAGCTGAAGCCGTTTCCTCCCTCTAACAGTGTGTTTAACCCGTTGATCTTGTTGATTGGGCTGTCCTCAACCATTATGGTCATTTCATTTATGTCTCCTTTGCTCTTTTTGGTCGTCTTGTTCTTCTTGGGTGCCATGGCTGTTGCAGCAGAACACAGCCCAAACCTTCTGAAAATATTAAAAAAAAAAACATCAGAAAAGACGTATCATATCAGTCATCCAGCTCAAGTCATGCACCACAGATCTGGACTGACAAAAAACAATTTAACAATGCCTGATGAAGATCTCTAATAGATGAATAGAAATGTTGCTACAGTAAAAATGCTGCGTGCTATCACTGCAGTGTGTGGCTTCTTTGTTTGATTTTTGCCTACAGATCCAGTCAACTCATGAAAATATTAGTGACTTAACTGGAAATACAGTGGTGTTCAGGGTATGATATTTAAAACAATTTGAAATTATTTCATCTGTATGCTAAGCTGTACATTTGCACTGTTATGAGATTCTATTGTTCTTGTATCATGTCTACATACTGTTCCTTTACCTCATACTAAACAATAATGGCAGAGCCCTTGTTGGATCTAAAAAAACCCCTATTTATTACATTTTGGAGTTGTGGAATTTATTTCTACACGACCAGACACTGACACCACTGAAAACATGTGTGCTACCAGGTGATGCTGGGGAGGGTGAGTGCGTCAACATGCCCCTCTTTGCATCTGTCACAATTTATCAGCAGTATGTCCAGGAATAGTAACGCTGGACGGCTCACCCTTGACGTTCCTTTTATAGACGTTGAGACATGAGCAACAGGCCTCATGTCCTTTGACTGTTTAAGTTCAAGCTGACACCAATGTTAATTTTTATCTCTTTTCTTTATTTACTTTAAGTATTTTAGACTTGTCCTGAATATGTTTGCAAATAACACACTTCAAGGTGAAAAACGTTTGCTAAAACAGCCACTCTTCACATTATTTCTCCACAACCATAGAAAACTTGAAGCTTACTGTCACCATGGCTGTGTGTTAAAACTAATTTTACCAAAGGATCAACAGCTTCCATCAATTTATTTGCCTTTTCAAGCCCAAGTCAGTGAGAGAAGAACATATTTTCCATCCTAAAATGACTAACTGCTGAAGCATTAGCTGCATCAAACTGCCTTTTCATTGCTAAAATGGCAAACAATCAAGCATGGCAAAGCTCCACTTACCTGAGAAATGAAGTTAAGGCTGGAGAAGAAGGAACTTGTGCCTCCAGTTACTGGAGCAGGAGAGAGAGAGCAGCAGTCACCCCAGCTGAAAGAGACATGCAGTTAACTCCTCCTCTTGGGGTGTGAGTGCCAATCAAGTATTGTGCAATGCATGTGGGCATGTGGCAGGGACCATACAAACCCCCCTCCCCAACATAGTGTCCTACAATAGCCTCCAATCAGTTGATGTCAACATACTGTGGGGGCTCGACCTATATCCTCAATGAGACATCATATGAAGAGTTTCATTTGGGCATTGTTTAGAAAAATCATTAGATCTCAGTGGTACAAAGAGCATATTCATTAACTAGCCAACAAAAACTATTTTTGTTTTGATGTTTTACTCCTAATGGGATTATGATTATATTTATTGGTCCCAAAGACACACAACAATTGAGCCACGATAACCTAATAGTGCTGTTTGACATAACTCAAGACCACACCAAATACATAAAAAGGGCCTGTCCTATGCCATTTATTATTTTCTGACTGTGAAACTGGGAACAACAGTGAAATTCCCAAGAACTATTGAATTTTGAGTTACATGTGTAAGCAAATCACACTGCCTTTCACTGAGCCTCTTCACAAACTGAAGGCGTGCCTCCCACTTTGAAAACCTCTATCACCGACAATTTAAACGGATATGAGCAGAATTTAATTGAGATAACAGAAATTAAAGCACACAGAGGACTCACACTGGACTTGAGCACCATTTCTTTACCAGCACGCTTAATCAACAGAGTGCTAAGAGTCGTGATCATACTGCTGGCCTTCAACCCAGCCTGTAAAAGTATTTTTTATTTAATACATTTTTCTGCTTGTTTCATAACAATTTAAGCTACCCTTCACCTACTGAAATAAAAACACAAATCTATTAAAGATGTATTGTATGTATGTATTGCTGAAGGATTGTATGTTGCAATTCTATGCTGAGAAAATAATAGTTTCAGTAGTATTTCACCATTGGCAAACACAATGGCAGAGTTGATTAGAAAGTGATCAAGTGAAATTTATGATCAGTTACACAACAAATTTTCACTGCACACTCTGTGGCCTTTGAAAAAAGCACAGACAAATCTGACAATGCTCAGCAAGCCATTTTCATTAGGGGTATTAATGGCCTATTTGACAGAGGAGTTTGTGTCCAATCCACAGTTAACTAAGCGTATAGAAACTACTATATGATTTTTTGATGAATGATGAAAATAAATTAGTGATGGAAACATAAATATCTTGCAGAACTTAAGCTTTGAAAGTGAACCCCCCAATACAGGAAGTTTCTCCAAGCCAATTTAAGCTTGAAACCCCTGTTATAAGTCAGGTCAAATAATCAGCATGCCTGATTGTTGATTCTGCTTTGAAGGATGACAAAAATCTCTTTTAGTGGCCCAGTTCAATAATAATTTGGGTGTTGGTTTGACTGTTATTATTCTCTGTGGCAACAATGTGTTCTTAATATGAATTGTCTCATTTTATTTAAACCACACACCCCACATCATTTCTGTCATCGGTGCCGCCCATTATAATTGTGTCATCAATGGGCGCGCGCTGCCCGGTGTGTGGGGACGGTTGCACGTGAGTCACCGTGATGGCCAACAGCTCCGATGTGGTGAAGAAAATCATGCGTTTCAAACTTCAGCTTACAGCCACAGCAGAGGCCGCTACGGTAGATGCAATGCTTATTGTTTTATGATACGTACGCAAAGTAAGTGCGCAAAATAAACACGCAGTGCCAAAGTGAGAAGTTGCTGCCTTTAGGACATAAATTGTTTGCATTTAACTCCACCGTTTCTTTAGCTGTTTTTGCCATAACTTCTTCAAGAACATTAATGCCGTTTCGGAAGTTCTTCTGCTTTTGTTTGCTACACAAATTCCACCGTCCTTCCTTTCATGTCGTCTCCGTTTTATTGTGCTCCTCATCATGATGGACTGAGGCTGACTGAGTGCAGTCCCAGGCATTGACGTGTGCGCTGCTGCCACACAGCATTTGGAGCGCTTTACTGCCGGGGTCAGGGTGTTTAAACGCGAGGGAGGTGTCTTGGGGCTAAAATTGGCATCTCCTCCAGTTGTTCAGCTTATGGCTGCTGTCCATCATCAGTGGAGGTTGGGACTCTCTGTTGTCTCGTTTGAGTCACTTTCACGTGTAGATGAAATTATCAGTTGTCCCTTATTTAGGTCTTAAGATCAAATTTAAATACATTACAGTTAAATGTCCAATGCACAACTATAAAACCTCAAACTCAGTTATATAGTGAGGCTTTTTAAGAGCCACCAGTAGCATTATCCATTTATAGTTCGCAGTAAAAGGAGCAGTGGGTGTGTGGTTCCCATACATAGCTTCTGCTCTGAATGCACAATCAGCAACTGTGATCCAAAATCAGGACTGCCATATTTGGTGTGTTGGGTTTTCCTCGTTTTATTTCACCTTTGAGTTACTTTTGTCTTAAACAAGCATGAAAACCACACTGTAACAATCATACAAGAATTTAGAGGAATTAACTGATCTTTTTTTATTTTTATTATTTTTATTATTATTCTTTTATTTACTCAAGACATTTCTTGTATTTATTTTCAGAACTGTTTTGATTGAAATGAATGTACTGTGCAGAATTCAATCAACTAATTTAAGTTTCTAAAGAAAACATGATCAGCATATTAGCAGACTTTCCAACAAGCATTGTGTGAGAGTTAAAAATCCGCCGAGACCCATTTTTTAACAGTTTGCGGTGTGTCTCTAATACACTGTAAGATAAGTCTGCATTGGTTGTTTTCACAATAATGAAAAGACTGCAAACAGTCATCAAGGTTAGTATTAAATCCAGCTATCTGTAATCTTTACAAATTTTTCAGAACTTTTATTTAAGGTGTATTTTCACAGTACATGTTCAAGCACATTTAATGAGTTTTCTCTGTTTCCAGGTTCTAAAGATTTTGCAGAAACTTCAGGATCTGGATATCACCTTAGACATTCTTGCCGTGAGTCTCTTTCGCATAGAATATATTTTGTGTTGATATATTTGCATGTGAATTTTGGATTTGTGAGTTTTTTTTCTCACTGCGCTGACTTGTGTCTGCATATAAATTAGGAGACGGGAATTGGCAAAACAGTCAACTTGTTGCGCAGACATGAACAGGCTGGAGAATTTGCCAAGTTGCTGGTTAGAGGTTGGAAAAGATTACTCCCTAAGGAATCCACAAGGTGCGATGTATTTAACTTAATAGTTTTATTTAACAATATACTGTATAATATATTTGATTGTGTTTAATTTTTGTGTATGTTTCTGATATTTTGATTTTGAATACTTTCTTGATGCAGCCACACTGAAGATGGGGATGTGTCAGAGAGTTTGTCTGGTAAAGGCAATCAAAACTCTCCAAACAATGGAAGGCTAACAATGGAGGATTTAAACAATAATTACTTAACATCTCATGACACAAGTCAGAACTCTTCAGATGAGGCTGTCTTCAACACAGGGAATAGGAAAGCTGATTTAGAGAGACAATGTGAAGAACAGAAAAGTGAAAATCAAGAAAACCCCAACATTCCTCAGAGTGACGTCTTGAAAAAGAGAACCAAAGGAGATAAAATGAACAATTCAGTTGTTTCCAAGAAGGAGAAAAATGATCAGTGTAACAGAAAGTCAGGAGACGTTGATACTTTGCCAAGAAACAAAAATTCAGAGGACATTTGTCAGAAATCCAGGTCTGATTCCAGGAAAAACAAGAAATACAACTCTGACACTCGAAGATTTGGGTCAGAGAAAGAGTCAGTTAAGAAGTCAAAGGCATCAAGAGAATTGTCAAAGGAAGACAAAGAATCTGTTTCATTTTATTCCAGTGACAAATACTCAGAACCCTTAAAGCTGGCAAATGACAAAGATGACAGATCTTCAGGAAAATCAAGGAGCTCAGAGACCCAAAACAGAAAAAGGAAAAAAATAGGTGAAGAGAGACACGCCACTCTGACATACAAAAAAGAGTCTGAAAATGAGGAACATCCAAAACACAAAAAGGCCAAAATAAAGCACGAAGAAAAGGAAAGTAATGGTGACCCCGAGGAGCCTTCCATGTCTTTTGAATCATACTTGAACTATGATATGAATGTTTTTAAGACAAAAAAAGAAAGATCCGGAGTGAAGAAAACTCCCCAAAAAATTAAGACTGCAATAAAAGAAGAAGCAACCAAAGATCTCAGCGTGAAAGCTTTCAAGTCATCAGTGGTGTCTATAAATGTTACCTCTCCAAAACAGGTATATTTGATGATAATGGTAAGCATTAGGCTTTTAAAGATCAGGTACTGACTGATTAATTTAGACGACTAATCCTTCATATTTCAGCAGTTTACAGACTCTGTAATGGAGCTGATGAACATTCCTTTGCCTTCTGTTCTGCCTGACTGGGATAAGCCATCCAGTGCTGAGTACTTTGAGAGAAAAGGTATTGTATTCATAACAAATCCAGCTGTGTTTTTTCATTTTGGTTATTTTGTTCCAAATGCTCCTTGTTTTTGGTCTTAAAAGTTGAGAAAGAGTCAGACTTCTGTGAAGTCTCTGAGGAGTCTGCAGTCTTCACTGGTCAGCGACTTAACAGGAAGATGCAAGTCTACTCTGGTGCCAAGACCATCTTCCTCCCAACCATGATGAGCTTGCACCAACAGTGCATCCGCACACTCCAGAATAACATTAACTGTGAGTAAAATCCGAAAGAACCTTTGTGCATGGCTCTGATCGGACTGTCAGTTTGTTGGGATTCATATTTATGTGCAGGGATCTCTTCTCAGTGCTCTATGAAACTGGTGGAGTCCCGTTTGAAATCCTCGAGCCGGTGTTGGAGAGGTGCACACCAGAACAGCTGCTACGCATTGAAGAATGCAACCCAGTAAGAATGTGAATGAATAAATGTAGTGCACACTTAGTGGCCACTTTATTAGGTACACCTGCTTAGCACTGCATTGGACTTCCTCGTTTGTCTCTAGACCTGCTAAAATTCAGATTCAACAAATTGCTACAATTACTGTTCCATTTTACCAGTTATAATTTTTAAAGTTATTTCACTGTGACATTGAACATTATTGTGGGCTATGGGAACACAACTAATCATATAAAGCATATTTGCATGGTGGCATTCAAATAATACCTAATAGAGGCTAACATTGGATTGTAAATCTTGCAGATTCACTGGCGCTTTAGGGTTGGCAGGAATTTATGTTACAGCTATATTTTCATCCAATGGAAAAGCCATAGGATCATTAAATCTAAGGGTGAAACCCTTTGTGAGGATGAATGGTATCGGTAAATACAGTGGAAACCTGTTACAGTGATTACTGTCACAGCAATTAAGCTCTTATATAGATCAAAAAGTTTGAGACAGAATAATCCCTGTGCAAATGCTGGTTAAATAATTTGCTGACAGTAATCAACTAGTCTGCTTCTAGTATTTATTTTGGGTTTAATATATGGAACATATATAAAAATGTGTTGGGTAAACATGGGGGAAAATTTATAACTATGGTAATTCTATTTTTTAACTGTCCTCCCATGATACTTTGCCTTGTGGAAACCTTGTGCTACCTAAGACTGAAACCTGATTTCCCTGAAGCTTATGACAAACTGCCAAAAACGAGCCAGTGAAATACAGCAGTGAAACTACATTAAGCTAAATTTTATATAAAGTACTGTACAGTATTATAGGTTATTTCAATTATAAATACCATATCCAGTAATTAAATTTACACAGAAATTTGAAAAGCATTTGCTATTTAGGCGTGTAATTGTTTGTTTACACAGATGTATGTTGGCGTGACAGACCACTTATGGGGGAAACATTGTCAGAGGGACTTCAAAGACTCCAAACTTCAGGAGTATGAATCATGGAAAGAGATGTACGTCAGGATGTCTGAGGAGAGGGAGAAGAAACTCCAGAGACTGACAAAAAGCATTGTCTCGGCACACTCTAACAAACCCAAAGGTGTGAACTGTATAGTGGACTCTTGAGTACAACAGTCTTTATATATTGATCATAGCCAAAAAAAAAAATCCTAATCACATACACTGTAAAAAAAAAAAAAAGAGAAAGTTGAGAAAACTCAGCATTTCAAGGCAACTCTTGTCTTTTAGGTAAATAAAAAATATATTTCAAATATTGTTCAGTGAGCTGATTTTGGGTGCTTGAGAATTAAATGGTTGCAATTAACTATTTACTTTCACTTTTATGAGTTTATGCAACAGTTTTAGAAATACAAGTTTTGGGGGTTTCTAAAACTCAGATTCAATTTATCTAAAGAAAATTAAATTACCTCAACAAAACATTGTTAGTTGATAAAACTTTTTTGAACTGAATTGGGATCATAACTCACATCTATTTAAATTGCCTTGAAGTTGAGTTTTCTCAACTTGTTATTGCTTTAACAGTGTCTATTAATAATATATAAAAATGATAGACCGTTATATATGAGAAAGTGAATATTTTGTGTACAATGTATTCAGAGGAAACTGTTTACTCCTTATGACACTCTGTACACTGACTTTTTTAATTATTATTATTTTTTTTTTAGGTCGGCAGGTGAAGATGGCATTTATTCATACTGTTGCCAAGCCACCGAGAGATGTACGAATTCAGCAGGAAATTCATGGAACTGCTGTTCAGCAGCCTCAACAGCTCAGGTGCAGGTGGGTTTTAATGTCTGGATTATGGAGAAATATCTGCACAGGATTTGTGATCAGCTTGTGGTTTTTAGTTTTATTTTGTTAGTGTATATAATCATTTCAGCTGCATTGTTTTCCTAATTACAAAACAAACTGAAGATTATACGAGCCATATTGGGGCAGTGCTGAATATCTGTGTTTGCCAAAACATGAACACCTGGTAAGCCTTGTGCTTGCTCTTCTCCTCTCCCACATAAAAGCCCTTAACTACAAAGTGATCACTGAACAACAGCAGCTTAGCAGGGTCATAATCTGTCGGAGACTCGTGTGATAACAGTGGGTGAAATGCTTTTTGGGTGAGCTTAGCCAAACAGGAATTGGAGAAATGTGCTGGATAAACTGGTTTTATTCTGGTTGGAGACAGCCTTGGGTCCTTTGTTGTCAACTGTTGCAACATGGGATGTTATGCTCACTAGCTGTAGTGTCACACTGGCATTTGGAGATAAAGGGGAGACTCAGTTTGTCATTTTATGCGCATTCTTTTTTGTTTTATAAATAATTCTGTTTATTATTTCTTCAATTATCAGTGTCAAGGTTCAGGACAACAGGTCGAGGCAGAGTTGTAATGAGTCCAGCAGGTCCAGCAGCAGCAGCGCTTCAGGAGCAGGCAACACACAAGATCCTCGCAAAAAAACAAGTGAGCTCACACAAGTATTAGTAACATAGCAACAATGTCGTGGGGTTTGCTACAACTTGTCAAACTGGCTCATTCAGACATTTGTCATGTTTATTCATCAGAATGAAAGCTACCATGTTGTACCTTGTGTAATCCTGATGATCTACAGTACATCTGACTTTACCACCTCACCTATTTTGTCCCCTGTTCTCATAGGAGTCGCTCCAATGATGGCAAAGTCCTTAAAGGCATTTAAGAACCAGCTGGGACGCAGATGAATGCTCTTATATGATCTTGCTATTTACCGTGTGTGGATGTGGTGAAAGTGCACTCTATCATTCATTAACTTTGGACAATATAAGGCCTGTGTTCACCTTAGATTATTCTGTGTTGTTTGTGTAAATACAGTGGCAATTGCCAGGTTTTTTTTCTCAGTTGTACTCACTATTAAATGGACTATGAAATTAGCAAATGTATGTGCTTTGATATTTTGTCCTGTTTTGAGCTAAAAAAGCTCAGTAGTTTATTTAATGTGTTTTGGCTCCATCTAGTGGAGATATAGAGTAGTTTTCTGTAAAACACTGTTTTCTTTTCTGTAAACAGACAAACACAGTCCAATTATTTACTAAACATAAAATTTCAGATCATCTTTGAACAAAATGGGCAGCAATATGAAAAGATGGGCATTTACAAAGTGTTACAACTGATAAAATACTTAATACACCTATATGTAATTAACATTAAGTTAATTGCTGGTGGTATATTATGTTAAGATCTTTTCATATCAACAGTTCTGAAAAGATATCAACAAATTGTTCCACGTAATGAAAAGAAAGCATTTCTTTATCAGCCTATTGTAATCTCTGTGATGTTCTTGTCTTTTATGGTGGAAGGCGTCTGCTGTCTGCCACTTTTCAAGGACTCTCCCTGTCTATTTTTGTTTTTGGCTATGTTTGAACAACTGAGATTTTAAAAGGGAAGGCTCTGAAACTGCAGCAGCCTGCTAAGGCTGCACCATTAATCCAGCTTCATGTTTAGTTTTTTGGTTTGTGTCTTATTGCTTAAAAGTTTCAAAATGGTGACTTATTAGAGGCTTATTCCTTGATGTAACGAGTGGTAAGAGAAGGAAGTGAAGGTTAAATGAGCAACTCTGTTCGCTCATAGATCTGTTTATATCTGGCAGCAATGGCCACTATAACTATTGAGTACACCTTGGAGAGGGTGGTGAAATCACCTCATGGTTGATGATGCTGTCGTACCACAAGGGGACCTCAGAGGGACAAAGGATTGGAGCATGACCTCCGACCTGGAAGGGAAAAAAATCACAAGAAATATATTAAAGGGTGACATAATTCAGCTGATTTTTTTTTTCAGACAGAAAACATGGATGTTGCCTTCACTTCAATTTCTCAATGAAATCACCATCCCCATGAGTAGAATTGGAGTTGATGCTTTGGCCTTAATTTCAGCAGATATTGTGCTTACATGATGCATGTTCCTAAATTAGTTTGAGTTTAATGATATTACCACACAATAAACCTGTAGGACCTTGCACTGTAATATTCCAGCATAGGAACACTGGACAAAATGCATAGAAAGGGGGAGGAACAACCGGTTAAAAGGAGCCCAGCAACTCATTTAGCCATGGGGTCCCATCAGGTTTATCTGATCATGCATTGTAAGTTTGTTAAGCAAATGTAAATTTTAACTCCATTAGTGAAACTTTTGCATTTTCCATGTAGATGTCAGGTCAGGGTTGAAGATAGGTGTATTCACTTGAAGCAATAAATTCCTCAGTGCTGCTATATTGACCAAGAGGTCTGAGTTCTTCTGCTTGTAGAGCCATGCAGCAGTGCCTACAGGTACTGCAATGCACTGCGCCAATATGACGCAATTTATTGCTTCAGTTGACTACATTTACCACCAATACTGACTGGACATCTACATGGAAAGTGCTCAAGTTTCACTTTATAAAACAACAAAAACAAAATTGTGGCACTATTTCGTATCAGCTGACTGATTATAATTAACCACTGAACAGTTCTCAACAAAATATGTGAGAAATGGCACACACCAGGGCTCCAGTGGTGGAGGAAATATTGACATTATAGCAATACCACAATGCAGGGATGGAAGTATTCAATTTACTGTAATCAAGTCACTTTTTGGCATCTTAGCTAATAATTTCTGTTAAGAATACTTTGTACACTGTATCAGTAGTTTAAATCATCGGTGAGTATTATTTCGGTAATTTAACAGTACTTGTACTTGAGCACAAGTTTCCAGTACTCTTTTCACCACTGCAACAAGGTAGAAATACTCAATTACAGGTTTTACTTTAGAATTCTTATTTAAGTAAAGTATAATGTGCTTAAAGTATGAACAGTAAGTACTCAAAGCATAATGGCCCCAGTCATTGTTATGTTATATTCTTAAATTATTCATATTGATGCATTACTGTACAAGCAACATTTTGATGTTGCAGCAAGTTGAGGTGGAGCTAATATTAACAACTTTATACTTTGGAGCAGTTCCATCTATAACAAGGCATCATGTTTTATAATCTAATAATATTTTTGGTGTAATTCCCTGTGAAATGACAGGAGGTGGAATAAGAAACAGAAAATGGAAATACTCAAATGTAGTACAAATACCTAAACATTGAGTAGGCCTGAATACAGTTATGTTCAATCACCAGCTATTTCTGATTTTGATTGCTGCTTTTACTGTAAGAGCCAGTGTGTGGGATTTAGTGGCAGCTAACATGAGCTTTCAAATTGCAAAGATCTTGTCTCACCCTACCCTTCCAAGTCTGCTGGAGAAATTATGGTAAATTGTACAAGTCAGGAAGAGAAATACAGCAGGTGAATTGACTCAGTGATATCAGTTACGTTGTGGTGATAAAAGTGAGAAAGTGCTTGATCACTTATGAGCTTAAAATAAAAATATGCTTTCTCTCTAAAGTGAAATAGTAAAAGAAGTAGTACTTCTTCCACCACGGCCATTCTTCACAATTTTGTGCCTCACAGTTACAAAGATGCTTAACTACAACAGAGTATGAAAGTTTTTTAATGTGCATTGTGAGAATAAAGTCGAAATATTGAAAATAAAGTTGAAATACCATTTATTTATTAAATAATTAATTAAACTTTATTCTCGACACTTCCTCTTTATTCTCCAAATGGTATTCCAACTTTATTTTCGACATTGCAGCTTTATTCTCAACATTGAACTTTAATTTTATTCACTTTATTTTCATTCTCGACATTTCGACTTTATTCTTGACATGGTAGCCAATTTCAATTTTATTCTAGACATTATGACTTATTCTTGACACGGTGTTTCAACTTTATCCTTAAAATTTCGATTTTTTCTCAGTTCAACTTTATTCTAGACCTTCCGATTTTATTACAATGCGACTTTATTCTCGACATGGTAGCCTATTAAAATTGTATTCTCGACATGACATGGTATTTCAGCTTTATCTTTAAAAGTTTTACTTTATTCGCATCATTTCTAATTTATTCTCAACATTTCAACTTTACTCTCGACATTTCATTTTTCATTCTCATAATGCCATATAAAAAATCGTCCTTATTTTTTCTCTTTTCATCTCTTATCTCTTTTCTCATACCTGGCCCTAATTGTTTCCCACAGGTAAACAAATATAGATTAATAGTAGATTTAACTACAGCCGTATTTCAAATAAATATAAATACACATTTCCAGGTGCAGACGGTGTCGTCCCTTCCTCCCTCAGCCTGCCCCCCCGGGCTGTTGTCAGTCCTCTGTGGCCCATCATGGCGGCCCTGTGCGGGACGGGACTATCCAGAGGAGGGACCGGAGGGAGGGAGGAGCAGCCTGGAATGATGACGTAGGATTGGAATGAGGGAGTGAATGTTCCGGGTCAGAAACTGGACGGGAGAGGAAATTAACTCCGGGACGAGACGTAAAAACGAGAATGCTACCCTCTTCTACACGGAGATGTAGCCTGTGCTTTTTACGCTGAAAAGAGGGGCTTTAAAAGCGGCGGAGGTCGACGTGAGACGAGGAAGCAAGTCGAGAAAAAAAAAAAAAAACAGGTGCCTACAAACTAACCAAAGTGAGACAACGACGGAGAATAATTCCCATGTTGGTCGCGACCTAGCTCGGTAACGTTACCGCGACTCACTTGCAGTTGTAGTTTCGGTGTTTGCTCGCTTGTGAGTTTCGCCTCGCTTGTGTTTGACGGTGAATTTAGTCCAGGACTGTCCCGACTGAAGCAATCTGTTGCATCCCCCTCCTGCCCGCTGTTTGTTTATCGCACGGGTACGAGATTTACTGCCACCTCCCCCGTGATGTTTCAGTGTATACCCCTGTGGCGGTGCAACCGTCATGTTGAGATGATCGATAAACGCCACTGCTCCCTGCTGTATGTGCCCGATGAGATTTATCGCTACGGACGGAGTTTGGAGGAGCTGTTGCTGGATGCCAACCAACTCCGAGACTTGCCCAAGGTAAGCAGAAAACCGCTTCCTCTCACTGGTTTAATGGCAGGTTCAGAGGAAGGGTACCGGAGCTTATTTTTGGTAACATGAAATACGTCCCTCCTGTTGAAGTGTTTCTGACACAGAGCTGCTAACTGAGCTGATCAGCCGTCCCGTGAGAGTCTGCTGGGTCCTGGGGACAATAATTACGCAAGATCAGCAAGGCATGCACCCTGTGTAGGTGGAAATTTTCCCTGAACTACACCTACCACCGCAGGTTAACTACACACATGTGTCAGAGTCTGGGGTTTGATCATAAAACATTTGAGTCCAAGGTGTCTCAAGCATTCATAGTCTACTGCAAAGCCCTGACGTTGTGTTTGATACGTCAAACCTGTTTGAACAGGTGATCCCATGATGAGGTCAGAAATACCCATGACCCTTTGTCTCTAAACTCCTGATGCTGTCAGCCTGATAGAAAGCCATGATTGCATTAAATACCTCCCTTTTTCCAGGGAATAGAATTTAATAATATCGATAAAATCTGAAGCCACAGTCTGGATGACTTGGTATTAAGAGGATATGAATAATTGTACCCTAGGGCAATATTGAAGTGGGCAATAATATGATTTAGGAGAAGTATCATTAATGACATGAAAATTAATTTCAAGCAGGCAGAGGCCTTCACAGTTCTGAATAAAAATGGGTACTGATACTGCTTATCAATGCAGATATAATTGTTACTGTTATTGATATTACTCACCATGCAAAAAAATAAGACATGATGTGAAAAGATGCAACAGTTATTTTATTATCAGTTTTGTACAGAAGTAACGAGTTAAAATGTTTCTTGAGTTATTGCACTTAGCTCCATTTTCATTAAACTTAGTAAAGTGAGCCATCTAAACGTTTGCTCTGTCAGCTGTCTATGTAAAGTTAGGCTGTGAAAATACAGGTAGCACTGTTGTTTGTCCAGGAGTTTATCATTATTTTGGTACTGACCAGTTGGGAACTGGTACCAGGTTATTACCGGTCCTAGACATCCAGCCCTAGTTTAAAATCTGACAATTGACACATTAAGACAAATGAAAGCACATGTGCCACCTGTGCATGCAAGCCTGTTGCAGTTGGCTCTGCTCATTTTCTAATCTTTTATAAATTTTTATCTTCTGAGTATAAAAATGCCAGTCTCATTTTTGTGCAAGGTAGAATGAGGCCAGGGATGGCTGTATGGCAGCGACAACTGAATTGACTGCCCGCCAGGAAGAATCACTCAATTTTGTAATGATATAAAAAACCCAGACATATCATGGCCAGTGCCCAGTCTGCTTAATATGGGCATCATTTGGACCATATCCCTAAGTGTATACATCACTAGGTCATGTTGTCTATATGCATAACCGACTGACAGTCCCAACAATGTCCATTAATTCTGAGAAAAGTAGGAAAATCCTCAGATTTGAGAAATGTATGCTGTCAGCTTACAAAGTAATTAATGAAATACTTGATTCAACACCAGATCCACGGTAGAGGCACATTCAAAGGTTTGTAAAATTGTCTTTCAAGTCTGTCACAACTAGATTGTCTTGAAAATTCAAGACTACAAAACAGTGTGCCTGTAACCCTTTAAAGATGCTCACACCTTCTGAATCATATAATGACTGAAGTACTCCATCAACATGTAGGAAGACTGCAGGCTACTGAATTACTGACAGGCTTGGTGAGGTGGGGATACACAAGCCTGGGCTCCTTACTTGTGACCCTAGTGCTCTGGATTAAGTGGGATACTAGTTAAAGGATTTGCTTGTAATTTCTCATGGGGCAGAATGGTTCATTTCTCTGTGTCGAGGCTTGAAACTCAACATCCCAGAGTCTGTCCTGTGGTGTCTCTGTGACATATAGCCCAGAGCTGCAACAGTGAGTGAAAGGATGACTGACTTTGTGGTTTCACAGCATATTCCCTTGAACCTCTGCAGCCAAACTTGTTTTATTGTAGAAGTTGCTCTCAGTGGCGCTTTAGCAAGTGTATTTTAAGCCTGAGAAAATTGTGTTGGGTACTTTTGATGTAACCTTCACAAGCAGGAAGTACATTTGATAATATATTGGGTTTACAGCTGGACAGAGTATGGAATGAGGTTTAGAAACTACCCTGACCTCATATAACTGAAATCACTGTGGGTCAGATGTAAAGCTGATTGGATTGAAGGACTGTTTAGTGCCTTTGCACACTACAGCTCTTTCTTCTGTTCACAACTGAATAAGTAGAAAATACAGATATTTTCTTTCCAAAAGTCCATGGAAAAAAGAAAAGACAGTTGAAAAAATATCTTAGGACTTGGCACGTCCATAGAAATTTGATGGAAGAGAGATAATGTGAGCAGCCTCCCATGGCTGTGTCACACTGCTTACTTTGTCCATCGAAGAAAAGCACCGGAACAGGTATTCTAACTGAAAACAAAGATGGCTTTATGTGTTTTGTTGTCGCCTCACTTGTGCATTTGTATGTGCTAGTGTTTTCTAATGAAGTCATAATGAATCATTGACCTGAATTGTTACAGAAGTAAGTACGGTGAGTACAGACCAATAAAACCATGAGCCAACTCACATATCAGACATGACACCTGACAAACCAAGGTACTGGCAAAGTAAGCCCTCTTTCCATCCTCTGTGACCACAAGGATGTGATTAGCAGGTGTACTCTTATTATGACAACACACACACAAAAGCATGACATTTTGGTAATCTCTATACTCTGTGTACAAATATTTGAAGTATGTTTAGAGGATAGAGAGGTGGATTATTTGCATGCCGACAAGAGAAACTGTTGTTGTGCTCTTTGGCATGTAAGTAATGCCATCAATGCTTGCTGAGTGAGCCCCAGAAACTTCCAACTGGATAAACCTTTGTATCAGTCCAGTTCAGTGCTCACTGTGTGGCCTCCTCATATTTGCCTCCGTGGTGGCCAATTGAGTGAACGCCGGCCACTTATTTTATGATAGTATTGATAGTGATGTAACACAGCTTAGACACTATAAATGTATTTCAAGTTAATCATTTCAACCAACAGGCAGATAAGGACGTGCACAAGGCAGTCTTAATGGCAAGATGAAACAGCAAAGGTGTGTTTTACACTAACAAGATGAGGCAAGTTTAAGTAGAGCAGATAGTTTCAATAGTTTTACAAGGAAAAATCTGATGACCAAGTCATGGAGACATGAAGCACAGCTTTGTATGAGTATGTTTAATAGCTGTTTTCCTTGGCATGTTTTCTTTGTGCGATTGTTTTATGTATTATTTGTGCTGCTGAGTCAGTGGGCTAAATTAGCAAACAGTAACATGCGTCTGTTTATTCAAAGTTTCCCTTCAGGAACTGGTCGTCACGATACATACCACCAGTCTGGTTCACAGTAGTCTTTAGCTTACTAAACAGCAGTCAAACTAAGAAGACAACCAGATAAGAAGAAATGCAAGATTCGCAAGCAAGTCGAAATGCTTGTGCCTGTTCATCCAGTTTAAAAATGAATGCAGTTTCCACTGTCTCCAGCTCCAGTGAAACTGTAAGAGTGACAGAGGTATTGGTAGCTGCGTCAAAGAGCCATGAATTACTGGTATGCTGAAAGCAACTCTTAGATATGACCTATGCATATAGAATTCCTTAGATTTAATCATTTCAGGCGTTTCTCAAGCAAAAATACCAAACATTCTCTGGCATTTTTTTCAGTGTGAGGATGCAATGCTTTTCTTTTACTGTCATACATGATAGTAAACTGAATATATTAAGGTTTTGGACTATTAGATTAAAACCAACCAGGCAATCTGGATACATCACCCTGGCTTGCTTCTTAGACTAAACAGTTAATTTAGAAGGGATAACTGATAAAAAAATAATCACTTGTTGCAGCCCTAGAATTATTTTTAAACCTGCCAAGCAATAAAAATACCAGATATAATCCTGTTTGTTTAACATGCAAGTCAATCATAATTGGCTTCTCAAATGTGAATATTTGCATGTTTTCTTAATCTTCTGTGATAACATCTTTGAGTTTTGGACTTTTGATTGTGCAGAAACAATCCATTCGAATACGTCAGTTCTGGGTTTTATTTATTTATCTATTTATGTTACAATTTTCAGGCATTTTAGAGCAAACATTTCAATGAATAACTAATCTGCAGATTAACCGATAATGAAAATATTTGTAACTTGCAGCCCTAGTTCAGGCATGCATAGCTTTTTTGGAGATCTGCTATCGTGACCACCATTTAGGTGTTTCAAACATTACACACAGAGTGATGGAGAGAAGAAGCAATATCCTCTTTGAGACAGGAAGCTGCAGGGTTTATGATGTGAGTGAGGTGGTAAAGACAGTGGTGCTATGAATCCCAGAGCAGGAAACTGGTGTGGTTGGGTGACTTACTAACTGTCATGTGATCTACAAGAAGATCTTGTTCTTGCAAAGAAAGAAGTGTCATAAAGGTAAGAGCAGTTGCATCTGTTGCAGATGCTGTGACTGACTGTATAAACATTGCTGTATGTTAGGGGCATACTGGCTTACAAAACTCATGGTTCTGATCACATATTTTGTCATGGATTGGATCATTTTTCAGATTATCAAAAAATAGGTTAGGTGTAAATAAATTTAAAAATGCACTTGGCTCTGAAGTAGCCACCTCAATGGACAATGATACTCGCTGGGTCTAAAAGGGTCTTTGTCTCTGCATCAAATATCCCTAACTTAGTAAAACGCAACATGAAAGAATAGTGGAATGAATAACAGCAACAGTCTTTTTATTTTCTCTTCCACATGACTTAAATGGAACTTAGGTAACAACTCTAAGGCAACTGTGAGGGGACACACTACCTCAAATACAGAAGGCTTTTAAATCATGATGTCAGCCATTGTGATGGACAATGGTATCATCCATTGGCACAACCCTAGTGTAGTATAATACCTGTAATAGATAATTACACCATACAGTATGATAACACTACACTCTGCAGTCAGGTTCAGTGTCTGATTGGTTATATGTTACGATTAACAGCCAAACAACACTGAAGGCTGAGTCACAGATGAAGAGATAGAGCTGCTGCAGTTAGCATATAGAGCTGTGTGTCAGCAGATATCGTCAAACTTGCAATCAACATCATGATATTATGATCTAGGCCTACTTTTATGTCTAGCATGCACAGTTTGCCTGTTACACCAAATACCTAAAGTCACAGCCTACATGATTTTAGTCAATGTAGATGAAAGCGGTGATTTTTAAGCTGGTTGCTGCTCCTTTTTTTTTTAAATTAAGACTCTGTGCCACACAGTATTACACTTCAGAGTAAAACACAGCAGCATCTGTCTTGTCTTTTCACAGCAGCTCTGCGAAAAGATTTGGAGAATTGTTACTTTGAAAAGTAACAGTGGCAGTAAAACTTTATTTCACACTATGATGGTTAAATTTAGTCCACATTTCACAGTTGTAGACTCCATTAAGCATTCAACACTGATGTCCTTGTCTTAAGTCTTTGTGGCTGTAGGGTTATAGCCTGGCAAATGTAATCAACTGAGGTTTTGTTGATTACATTTGCCAGAAACCTTGTCCAGATGAACAACAAACTCTACTCTACTGATCAAAAAAGGTTTTTTTTTGGTTAGGTTATGTAAGAATGTTCGTTACTAAACTACAAAGTCACATCTTCCTTGTATCATATGAATAGTCTACATTAAGGGCTTTTGTTGGCCACTTGCAGGGTAATAATCCATGCACTCACTTCCCACAAACCACATTCAGGCTTCTGCTTGTTCTCCAACAAACAGTGCTGAAGGTGAAACTGAAGTTTCAAACATTGACTCGGGAGTTGGGGGAATGGTTAATGTATTCTTGAGTCAGTCTGTTTTGGTTTTTGTATGTCACACATGGGTGACTGGGGCGTGGTGCTGAGTGACACCAACAGGAAGAACAGGTTTGCTGTCAGTATGCTAATGCTAGACTCACAAAGCTCATGGCAAATTTGCAAGCAGACCGATCATACAGAAGAATCAGTTATGTTAATACCCTGATTGTCTGTATTATTATTAGGAGGATTTGAAAGGGACAAAGGCCAGACAAAAGCAGTTAAATGAAACTGACTTTGTTTTCTCTGGGGCTGAAAGTTCTGAGAGTTTTGAACCCTTGATACAGAAGTATCAAGGGCAGAGTACCTGTGTTTGCTTTCAGCTGTGATCACTGTGTCATAAAGGAGTGGCATAGTTCAAATAGGAAGTTCGAGCGTGGTAGAAACATTGGTAAAATCCACCTTAAAACTGAATCTGAATTATTTTCCTTATCTGTCACAGTTAAGGTTAGTTCCTGTGGAAATTAACAAGTCTGTACTAGCCTAGACTCACTTGATGATATCATCAAGAGACAAGTTTTTGAGCTGTGCACTTGTGATTGGGAGCCTGACTTTGCAGACAGAAACTGCACTCACAATATGTTTGCAAGTGCCTGAAAGGTGAAAGTGAAATTAAGGTGGTTAAGTTGCAAAAACTCAGTTGTTCATCATGACTTGTGAGAGGACAGGTTTGCTTGCTTGTTGAAATGATGGATTAGAGACTCTTTGAACTGTCTTAAGACCTTAGAATGACATGGATTTTGTAGCAGGGTGGAGTTTGACTTTGGACTCTTGGGCTTCATTTATTGTGCACACATTATTAAGATGTGATACGCATCTGGATATGGTCTACAGCTAGATCATGTGTTCTTATTTTCAAAAAATTTAAAGACATTATACAGCTATCTAACATTAGCTATGCTCAGATGCAGAGATGATCTGGCAGTGCAATAATATTATGATTCAATTATAATATGATTACAGCTTTTATGCTTTTGTCTTCCTTACCCATATTAAACATCCAGAAACAGAATACATATACAGGCTTTTGTAGCTTTAGAGCCGAAGGGTTGAATATTATTGGCAATGGCACAATCACTAAGAATTAATCAGAAGTCATTAAGGCTGGAAAAGTATTAGGCTAATTTTGTGATGATGAGCTGCATGGCTTATCTGTGCACAAACCATACTGATATATTGATCCTCAATAGCAGCTTGCCATAACCATAACTATATTTTCAGATCAGTATAGCCTTGTTGAGATCCATCAACCTACAGACAAAACATAACATTTACCTGTGCACACAACTCCAGAACAATAAGCTATTGTAAAGGAGAACCAGAGGAGACACTGGCTCAACAATAAGGATTGCCTTGGGCAAGTGAAATGCCACAGTGGGCAAGTAAATTTAGCAACTTGCTTGTCTGATTTGGCTTAGAGCTGATGATGGAAGTAGCTAAGGAGTGAGCCATCTCACCTCCTTCTCATTGCTGTTGTGAGTTGCACGCGCCCAGAACTGGCCAGGCATTTGTGAGAAAATGGCAGTGGTCAAAGAAACTTATGAGCTGAAGCGCAAGTGGGCATTTCAGTTATCCTGGAATCAGGAGTTTAGTCGGGAGGTGTTAGAGGATGTGTTCAAAACTCCAACTATGTATTGTGCAGTTTGCTGCAAGTTTTAGAGAAAGGCAGATAAACCAGGTTCATTTCTAATGCACATAAAGTTTTTAAAAAACCTTGCTGAGGTTCCATAAAAAGAGCCGATAGCATCTTTCTGGCATGGCAGAGGGGACTTGCTGGTGCTTGGACTAAACATGAACACTGAGGCAAAATATTATCATGTTTCAAAAAACCTGCAGCTGTTCTCTTATACTCCAGTGTGACTGCTTCTCAACAGAAGAACAGGACTGACCTGGGTCTCTCCTGACTTGTTGAAGACATTCTTTGGTAACATTGATAAATAAAACTATTGGTATACAGTTGGAGGTAAAAAGTTTTTGAAGGTTGGATTCATGTCGGTTAAAGGGATTCCTTTAGTGACACAATTTTACAGCATAGAAGAGTATATCAAAATTATATGGTATGCATATGTAGAAACCCTCATAATAAACCACTTATCTGTTTAAAATGCATAGTCATTGTGTTGCACTGTTTGAATTCTTTGTGCATGAGGATAGAGAACAAAGTTGTTTATTTAGCCATATTTAGGTGAAAATATGTTTGCCACATACTGGACATACAGATCAAAAGAGTACAGAGCATATTTAACAGCAACTGAAGTGACTGATTGATTGAATAATAAATGTATGGTTTTAGCAACTGCATTCATGGATGAGCTCTCATGGCCAGCTGCCTTTTAACAAGCAATAACAGGGAAATTACAAAGGCCACAGGGGAAGCTCAGGAGGCTGTTTTTTTCTGTTCATGCCAAAACATTAAGGGAACCTGAAGCAGTATTGTCAGCTACCTGCTTTACCACCACACAGACAGGCTTCTGCCCGCTCTTGTTATGGGCGTCAAGTATGTGCTTGTGATAATTGCTTTTGCCTTTTAAATAGGTGTGCCAACTGCATCTTTCTCCCACAGAAAATGACAACAAAGCCATATCTCTGTATTTCTAAGTAGTAACTCATGACTGTGACCTCTCCAAACAATTGTATTAGTTGTGTGACTTTTTGAGGCCTCACATCTAATCTGGTATATTGGCAGAGAAGAATGGGGTCTGTAAGAGATCACACTTTTAAGAGGGGGACAAAAAGTAAAACCTGCTGTCAGACACTCAAAAAACCAAAGGTTAACAAAATGACCAATGTTCAAGGCAGTCTTCTTTTCTTCTTGATATCAAGGAATAACAGAAATCAAAGACAGCATGTTGAGGCTGCAGACTGGCCTTCATCATTGTGCTCATGGTCTCTAGGTAAACCTTTTAGACTACAAAAAATCCCTGCTTTTGGTTCCAGTCAAATCCTCTAGTCAACTGCAGTTGTTTTGTCCATGTCTAGTCGGTGCTGTAGCATCCTAGCTATTAGAGCTACAGTGATTAAACAGTAAATAAATTAGCTGTCAGCTATTTTGGTAATCAATTCATTGATGAGTAATTTTTTAGAATAGAACATTCTCTGATTCCAGCTTCTTAAATGGGAATATTTTCTGGTTTTCTTATTCCTCTGTGACAGTAAACTGAAAATCTTTGGTCTGTGGAAAACAAGACATTTGAGGATGTCACCGTGGGCTTTGTGAAACACAGCTAAATGTTTTTCACCACATTTTATAGACCAAACAACTAATTTATTGGTCAATAAAATAAATCGACATATTAATTGACAATGAAAATTATCATTAGTTGCAACCTTACTGGCTATCTGAATACATTTCAAGTTAAGTTGATGCATCACAACCAATCAGTGGACACTTTGACATGGGAAAAGCACAGGTGCTGCTTATTACATTAAAATTACTCTGTTCTATTCAAGTGTCCCAGCAGGTTGTCACAGTTAGAGGTGTAAGAAAATATTGGTACACTCAGTATCACAACATTTTGTTTTGTGATACTGTATCGATTCTCAAAAACATGGTATTTGGATATTGTGATGCATGCAAAGATTGGTGGCATTGGTTTATTCTGTGTTGTGTTTTGTTGTATTGTTACTTCTTCACTGTTCTATTTGCATAAAAAAAAGCAAACTTGATTTGATCATATTTTATGCATTTGGTTGTTAGTTCTTTTTACTGTCACTTTTCCTAAAATTAAATGAAAATAGTAATCTGTACAGTATCACAATATATGCAATATATGGAATTGCAACCCCTGTTTTGGGATACATACCATAATGCCAGCTTCTCGCCAATACACTGCCCTAATGACAGTGTGACAGTGAGCCAGCCTGCACAATACCAGGACCACAATTAATCACAATATGGCCAAGTGCAATATCCAATTCACAGAACCAGAACCTAATCATATTTTTTTGAAAAAGGAAAAATATGTGAGAAAACAGAACAGAAGTACTGTAATGGTACATAGTTTTTTCCAGTAAAAAAAGAAAATTGTAATACAAAAATGATCATTTCCACTACAAATATTGCCCATCGCAATGTCAAAATAACTGCAATGTGAGTTTTTTACCATCTCGAGCAGCCCCAGAATTCAGCCATCAACACTTTTATTGTATTGTTTACACCTGTGCTTTTCCTACAGTGACATATCAAAATGTCTCCCTTGTTAAAAACCTATACAGTTATTCATCTGTTAAGAGCAGCCTGCTGTTATGGTGACATATCTGCTATAATGTCATGTAATATTTGAAGACACACAGAGGAGTACTGACAGTTTCTATTCAGGATGTTTGAGAACGATACCGGAATAACAACTTGACTATCAAGCTTCTTCTCACACGTGGTTCACCTCCACAGGTGTTTTCACTTCATTTACCCGATGAGAGCTCTTGTGTAGTCTCGTTCTGTAGCTCCTGTTGGAGCAGGAGACAGCTCCCACCTTTTATCTTTTTTCTTTCTCACATTGTGGAGACCCATTTCATACTCATAATAGCCCCACCCAAACTTCAACATGAGCAGAGATGTAATCAACCAGAATAATTTAAAGCAGTTGTGTGACTGTGTGCTGCTTTTAAAGATGAAAAAGTAACAAGGTCCGTGCTGCTTTAATACAAAGTCAACCCTGGTTAAAATATAAAACCACATTCAGTTTAATATAAAATGAATAAATATGTAACTTCATTTATTATAGCATCTTTAACAAAGGTAGTGTTCATCCCAGCAATAGAGATTTTGTTTCTGTTGAATTTAATTTTTTTTGTATGAACCAATAGCAAAGAAAGGAGTGATCCAAGAAGGCGTAAAAAAATTCTAACTCTGTAATTAGTTCAAGATGCACCAGTGTTGTCAAAGAGCATTGCTAAAATGTCAAACTGTTCAAATGTTTTTACTGAATAAGTGTTTCTTTTCACCTTTCAGCCTTTTTTCCAGCTGGTGAAACTACGAAAACTTGGCCTGAGTGACAATGAGATCCAGAGACTTCCGCCTGAAATAGCCAACTTCATGCAGCTGGTAGAACTGGATGTCTCTCGAAATGGTAAGAAGGGAAAACACTGATATACCAAAACAGCACAAAAGTAAGGTAGAATATTATAACACAGACCCATTTGTTACAAATCTCATTTTATAACTATTTCTGTGTATTTCTTCACGTCTGCAAGAATATTTTTTCACAATTGAGCAAGACAGCGCCAAGTTCAGCCAATGAATCACATTGACAGATTTACTCCCCATTAGTGAAGCTGATGCAACAAACAAGCATGAAAAGATGGTTTGCGTTAGCCTGAATCTCCCAAGTTGTTCGTATGGAGCTGAGATAATTCCTTTAGACACACTGGTTAGGTTTCTCCTGCAACAGAGAATGATGTGTACAGTTGTAGCTGCACAGAAAAAACAATTTCAGATGGTCAACTAATGCTGGACTTGCACCAAAGGACTCGATCAGGTATCTCACTGTCTCAGACAAAATTCTAATGTCTGAATAAAATCATTAGAGCTTTGCTTGAGTTGAGGCATGTTCCTGTTATCCTGATTGTTTGATGTAAGGTGGTAGTAAGTTAAGAGGTAGTACAAACAGACATTTAACACACAGTGCTATTTGTGACACAACCTTTATTTTGGTCAAAATAGAATGCATTTTATTTAAAGCCTCTTTTACACAGCCTGTTTGAGGCAGGAGTGTTACGCCTTTATTCGGCCTGGCTGTGACAGAGATGGAATTGGGGGGGCATGGGGGGTATTTTCATTCCACCTCTGATCTGCCAGTGGAGGTAGTAACAGAGCTGAATTGAGGTCTGTGTAAAAGAATGAGCCAGCATGGTGAGACACAATGCACGTTAGATGCTGTTTTTTTACATACTTATTCCATATATTTGTCAACTGTGTTTAAGCTGAGAGAGACGAACAGATACTTCCTCCAGCTCTAACACAGCAGTGTGTGTGTACTATGCAGACACACACAGACAGGCAAGAGGAGAGAAATCCCTCCCCACTGTTCATCACACAAGGCAATCTTCTCAATTTCATTGTTGCAGAAGAAGAGACGCCCTGCTTATCCATTAGCTTTACATAATGAGCTTCGCATTTACACACAGACATGTGTAGAGACAAGCCTTCATTGTAGCAGTTATTGCGTGATCTCTGTGTAAAACAGCCTATTTTCATTTACATTTTCAAATTCTTCTTAAAAAAATGTCTTCATGGTATCAAGTGCGATATAATGGCTGTTAATCTACAGTGTGTTGTGTTAAAATACTAGGAGGATCTGCCTTTGATTTCAGTTATTGGAAGTGAAAGCTCCTTTTGATCCATATATACTGAAACTGAATTTTTTGGGGAAAAAGCAACTGTCTTACTTAACTGCTGCTGACTGTATGGTAACATCTATTAAAACCTGCGTGAAGTGATTAAGAAGTATTTTAACATGTGTCTTTTTTTCTTATTCAGATATTATGGAAATTCCAGAGAGCATTTCATACTGCAAAGCCCTCCAAGTGGCAGATTTCAGTGGAAATCCATTAACAAGGTAGTCTTACAAATGATATGTTACTTTTCAAAAACAAACCCATCATCATATGAATTTAATGATTTGAATGTTGATATTTTCTCAAATATTCAGCTGTCAAGCATTGAAACATTGATAAAACCATGCATTTCACATTTATTGATTCTAATCCTGTTTGGATGTTGGATAACAAATATAAGGAGACCTTTGAAAATTAACTTTAAAAAAAATCTTTTGTATGGAGAAGAGTTTATATTTCCCTTGTCTGCATTGTGTGTGTTTTTAAGATCCCCTGCTGTCATTCTTGTTATTATAAACATTTATTCACTCTCTTTGACAGACTGCAGAATGTGCATAGTATGCTTTTCACTGTGTGGGTGAGACTGAGTCTCATTTGCACCTCAGCAGGGGCAAAACCACATTGCATTGCAGTATATAGTTTGGGAGGCAACAATGAATAGTATTACAAAGGCATTGGAGTTCAATACTGTTAAAGTGCACACACACAACACTCTTTTTCCACAGTAGTAACCTAATTTTCCACTCTTTAATCAGCCCTATTTTAACAGTTTAATTGTAATGGTCTGGCTATGACTATATCTTAGAAGGAATGTGATGTCATGTGGTTGTCAGTCTTGAATTCATGGGAATATTAAAGGCCCAATCTGTATTTTTTCAATACATAGATTACAGCTATATTCACTTATGAATTTTAATTAGCAATAGTTGTGCTTTTCAGCTCATCATAATTGAAAATATAGACAGATATATGGATAAATTATTTTGTCTTGTGTTTGAAAACACAATGATATAATCAGAAAGTAATAATTATGATTTTGTTGTGTGTATGAGCTCTTTGGTTAAAGGACCTGACAGCAGGTTTCAGGTTAAACTTCAGTGGTGGTAATTCTGTTTAATATTACTAAGTTTTCAATTCAGTGTCCAAGGTCCAAATACCAGCAGCAGGTTGCAGGAGCTGGCTAGTCATTTATTAGGACTTGTTGATAGCCTGTTTGATTGATATACAGAACCAGTCTGAATGCTTCAAGGCTTTGTGTAATGTGATAGGATTGTTGGCTTGCATTCATTCCAAATGTTTTTGCGCAGAAATGTTGAGCAAGCCCACATTTATGTAGAATTCTCAAAGACAATTACAAGTACATTTAGGCCGCCACCAAAAATGAAAATAACCAGAGCTGAGAGGATGCAAGAACCATTTTGTTGTTGCTGCAATGGATCAAAGTACGACCACAACCAGCATCTAAGTAGTCCCATCTGGCCAGCCTGCAATATTTAAGGAGGATGATGGATTTTTAAGTAAATACCTGACAAAAGGAATATGCAGGTTGTCTGTCTTGAACCAGAAAATGATCAGTCCAGAAGAAAAAAGGCACACGGTATCCTTTTTTCAGGTGACCTTAGCTTAGTGACTTTTACTGCCCTGTTCTTTGAACGTCATGGACTGTGTAGCAGGTGCATATTGTGTAAGTAAGCCTTTGTGGAAAAATATCTAAGAGCATTCAAATGTTCATCCTGGAGTTTAACAGGAATATTTTGTCCCCTTTTTTTTCATTCTCATTTCATTTACAAATTAAAGCATTTAATTCTAGAGCTGCATTAAGCATTTTTTTAATAGAAAGGCAGACCAAAGGGCAAAGCTGAAAAGCAACAAGCACAGATAACCTTCAACTTATCAAGAATTTATGGCCCAAGTGTGGTGAACTCTTGCTTAACATTACTTACAGGACAGTCTCCGCAGAAACAAAGCAACATGTCTCCATCCTTTTAGAATCTTCTTTCACATGCAAAATGCTAGTCCAACATTCACCCTCAAGTTACTGTAAAAAAAATATTTCAAGTATTTAAAACATTTGCATTCAGTTCTTTTTTGTGCACTCCTTCACAGTTGCCATCATGACATTGTGGCCTTTCTTTCATTTCCAGATTACCAGAAAGTTTTCCAGAGCTACGAAATCTAACATGCCTTTCCATCAATGATATTTCATTGCAAGTTCTTCCAGAAAACATTGGAAAGTAAGTAAATGCAAAATGTTTCATCATACTTGCTTTGATATACTGTGTGCGTCCCACTTTGCCAGTAAAACATTTACACAGAATTTCATAGCAGAGGCAAAAATGAAAATGTTTCTTACCCTGAAATGACTAATGTCGATGTTACCGTGATCAAATGGTTTCTAAGATTTTAACCTTTACAAATCTACATAATTTCCCAGACTACAGACGCCTTGTTTTGGAGTATCTTGGTGCAGCAGTTTGAGGTGCCAGCGTGTTCTTGTGTGGCGAGGATTATCATTAATTTTACATCACATTCGACAAAAACAATTTTTTTCTTCCAGCCTTTGTGACGTGGTATCCATTAACAGACACTAGGCAGTCTAGTGAGTAAAATAGTGCTGCACAGTTATTTGAAATGTTATAAAAATTGCAATATGGCCAAGTGCAATATGTACACACAGAAGCTGCATTTTTTTTTTTTTGATGAAGGAAAATTATGTGCCAAAACAACAATGCAGTTAAATACTGTAGTAGGGCTGTAACTAATGATTATTTTCATTATGAATTAAACTGTTGATTATTTTCTAAATTAATTAATTGGTTGTTTGGTCTATAAAATGTCTAATGATCAGTTTTTCCCAAAGCCCAAGATCATGTCCTCAAATCTTTTCTCCTCGACAGTTTACTGTCATAGATGGGTAAAAATTAGAAAATATTCACATTTGAGAAGCTGAAATCTGAGAATTTTGCCATTTTTAAATTAGAGAATGACACAAAATGATTAATGCATTATCAAGAGTTGGTGATTAATTTAATAGATTTATCGTTGCAGCTTTCTGCAGATATAAGACAGCAAAATAGGAAAAAATAAAAATTGTGATGCAAAAATGATAATTCCCTCTGTGTAACTAATCGGAATATGATTTATTTAACCATATGGCACAGCCCTAGTGTAAAAGCAGATATTACTTTGCTCAACCAAGCCACTGAACCATGAGTGGGCACATTTCCTTTCAAAATGCATTGAGCTCAAACATTTCTTTAGAGTGGCACTCCTCTTTGTGGCAAAGTAGCCAGGTTGACAATTGCTGCAGGTTTTTTTTAGCCAACACAGACGAGACGTCCTCCTACACAGATAATTTACATAAAGTATGACAATGTTCCTTCTGAACTAAAAGATTTTAAAAACCTGTGATGTTTCCAGACCATTAGTAACCTCCTACTGCTCAACTCACCAAAGGTTATGCATTAAGTGCTATTAGCAGCAGAAATAGACATAGCATGTCAAAGGGTCTGCATTTCTATTGTCTCCCTTTCCCCTGATTGTAATAATTTCTTCTTAAGTCTCCTCCAGCATACCGACAACATTAGTCTTCACAGACACATCAGTCAGTGTCCTCTCTTTGGCTGCATTGTCTTTGTTCATAAAAGGCGAAAGGCCTTGTGAGATGGCACATAATCTGCTGTAGTGAAAGGACATGTCTGCCAGCATTCTTATTCCTATGAGGTTTCTCTTATTGTGGATTTGAGTTATAATTGGATTTAATAACAGAACTATGTGCTTTTACGTCAAATTGCCACAGGGGATGTTTTAGGAGAAGTTTGGAATTCAAGGAAAACTGAATTAAAAGCCTTACGGGGGTGGATTTAAAAGGATAAAATTAGTCCAGACAGCTACTAGCCTTTGCTACATCCTGTTACCCTTTTCTTTTTTTAAACAAATAACAGTATATTAATTGAATGCATTTTTATTTAAAACTGAATTGAAAGAAAATGTTGCTGAACATATGTCCAGCAGTGCATTTAAAATAATTATTGGCAGTGGATTGGATGGCATATTTTAACCATTAGATAACTGCTGAAAACAGGTGGAGCTAAACTAAACAGAGATTTGTCTTGGCTTGCCACGGGACATAAATTAAGGATTACTGCTGAACCTCTCAGGGATAATGCATGGTTGGCGAATAAGAGCCGGACAGTCAAGAAATTATTCTTCTTGCTCCTTTAGTGATCACAAACCAGGATTGTAGACTTTGAAATAATACTCTGCTACTTACAGATGGACATTTTAGGCTTTATGTGAAATCTGATGTTATACACATAAAGTGTTTAGCCTAGTGATAGTATTAAATTAGATTTCACGCAAGACACAAAACACCAGATGGATTTTCCATTGAAGAGCTGTACTGTAATTGGTTGAAGACGGTCTGAACTCTGAGGATGGTCCTGCATGGGCAAAAACAATTGTAATTCTGTTGAGCATTCATTGGATTATAGATATTTCCTAAATTACAAGATATTCTGCAACATGTTAAACCTTATTGTTAAAGACTTCAAACAAACGTCAAAACAGGGCTCAACATTAAGGATTGCCCACTTGCCCGGGGCAAGTAAAATGCCATGTCAGGCTAGTAGATCTAGCAACTCACGTGTCTGACTGGGGAAATGGCATAATAGACTTAAACTATTAAACTGTTTTGATAATTGATTAGTTGTTAAGGTAATTTTTAATGTGTAAAATGCTATTTTTAGCCTCCCAAATATTAAGATTTCCTTGCATTTCTCATTTATTATTTTTTTTAAACTGAAAACTTTAGGTTATTTTATATTTTGTGGATGTCAGAACCCTAGAATTAACATGACGGTTAACTTTAGTGTTTGTTGTTAGTGGATAACCACTAATAAATAAAACAGGGACAAGTAAAAAATTACTTTGGACAAATAGATTTCTAACCATAATCATTTAATCATGGAAAACCTAAAATCAATAAAAACAAAGTAAATGAGGATTCAATTTTTTGCTTGCTTTAAGCTGGACATTACATTGGAAATGTCATTACCCTATG
This sequence comes from Lutjanus erythropterus, assembly GCF_056507025.1. NCBI lineage: Eukaryota > Metazoa > Chordata > Actinopteri > Lutjaniformes > Lutjanidae > Lutjanus > Lutjanus erythropterus. Next base: position 4,676,375 of record NC_139330.1, read on the forward strand.
TCGGATTTGTGGTCTGCCTTTTTATATATCACATGCTCACTAGCAACACAGTAGTTTTCATATACAGAATTTATTTCAAAGATGTATTTAAAAAAAACGCCTCCTTCAGAAATTTTGTAGACTTCCTAGTTGGCTTATAACAGCTATTTATCATATTAATCATTAATCATGTTATCATGTTAATGTTGTTCACCATGGCACCAGGTACAAACTGCACATAGACAACGGCTGGAACTTTGACAGATGCAGTGACTGATTTACATTATTTTGATTTTGCACAGGTTACCTTTATGACTTATACAGTTTTCCTGCCAACAAAGTCAGCTTAAGTTCAAGAGATCTCCTAACACCCTTTTCCTCATGGTACGGCATGTGCCCCACATATGTCCCATATCTGTCTTACATAACACAGTGACTTGAGGCCTGCTCTCTGTCAAGGGAAGAAGGTAATGAAAACCACAACACAGTTGGGAAAAGAGGATGAGATAAATGCTCAAGAGGTTATCAGTGGTTTACTTCCTGGGATGGGAGTGCTTTCTGACAAAAAATGTTTTTCACAGAAACCTGAGACACTTGCAGTTGTTTTCATCATTTATTCTGTCTGCCTTTTTATCTCTGGCTTAGTGATCTGCTCTGGTGAAGAAAAAGCACAAAATTAACACAAAATATCCATTGTATTATCACATTTGAGGGTGAGCACTGAGATTTATAGACGCTGAATTATAGAGTGGCAGTCATTAATCTACTATTAATCGATTATTAAATTAATCGCCAACTGTTTTTATGATCTATTAACGGGTTTGAGTAATTGTAGAAAGAAAAGTCAACATTTTCTGATTCTAGCTTCTTAAACATGAATATTTTCTGGTTCCTTTATTCGTCTATAACAGTAAACTGAATATCTTTGGGTTGTGGACAAAACAAGACATTTGAAGACATCACATTGGACTTTGGGAAACACTGATCAACACTTTTTGCCATCTTCTGATATTTTATGGATCAAGAAAATAATTTACATATTAATCCACAGTGAAAATAATGGGTAGTTGGAGCCCTACTAAATTAAGAAGCAGTTCAAACTTGTCCACTAGATTTTGTTAATCCCTTTGGCTCAGCCTGCATGGATCATGATTGTGCATGATTGTAAACTGCACTGCCACAGTGAAAGTTTTTTAACCACCTAGAGACTGTAGAAGAAATTCTTAAACTGTTTTTCTTAGCTTAGTAAAGTTAGTTGACTTGGTATTTATACCAAGGAAAGGTCGAAAAAGATGTCGACTCCTTGGTCCAACATGAAGGCTGAATTATTTCACCTGGGTTCTGATCACTGAGATGGACGTTGAACTGTACTAGTCGGCTGCTGTCATAAAATCCTCCATTAATTGGGTACATGTACAGTATGGAGGTAAACACTTCAAGAACATAACCCTGTACTTTGGTCTATGATGGCCATGTAGACATTTTGCTCTTCATTATAAAGTATGCAGCGGTTGTTTATGCTGTTGCGATTTTACGGCCTTGATAAGACTGACACGCCTCAAAAGTACTTCCTGTTCCCAGATATCAGATTGCAAGGAGATGTTTTCCAACCATTTTTAGCTCAAAATGCACTGTTTTCATTCAATGTGCACTCAGAGCATCATGCATTGTGTATATATCTGTGTTGTGGAGAAACTACAGTTCATGTTTTCATGGCATTTTCAGAAACGTATAATCATCTTTTGTTTGCCTGTCATTGCAGCCTTTCCAATTTGGCATCACTAGAACTCAGAGAAAATTTGCTGACATTCCTGCCAGAGTAAGTTTTCAACCAACTGCACTCTGTACACTGCACTGTGTATGTATATGTTCAGATCAGAATCAAAAAATACTTTTTTGATCCCCAGGCGATAATTGGTTATGTTACAGATGCTCCCTTTGAAGAATAGAAAAGTCTATAATTAAGAAGTATTAAAAAAGTATGTGTCTTAAGAAAACAGCAATACATTGATATAGAACAGCAGTATATTCAATGGAGACAGCTGTTGTATCTGTATATCTCCAAAGTGTGTGCCTAAGTTTAGCAGGGAGGCTCTGTGTATGTTCCCTAACAGTGTATTTTAAGGAGCAGCAACGTGCTGTTTCCATGTTAAGCTGTTAATAAGTTATAAAGCACGCAGCACGTCTCTAACCTGCCTTTCATCTGTCATCTGCAGGTCACTATCTATGCTTCATAGACTTGAAGAACTCGACTTAGGAAATAATGAACTATACAGTTTGGTAAGTTTTTTTTTTTCTGGATGCTGGGAAACGTGCTTACTGTTTACCAAATAAGAAGAACAAAACTTCTTCCCATTTCCTTGTTCTTGTCACGTCCAAGTAGATTAGCATCCCTCGAGAACAGCTTTCACCTCTTATCACCCAGAGTGGAGGATGACCATCTGCTTTGTGCTTTGGTTTTAAGTTGTAATCTTGTGTGAGCGGTCCAACTGTGATGGTGAATTACTTACTGACAGATCAAGCAAAGTCATGGCTGCCAAGAACTGTCTCTTTAAGTGTTTTATTTTATTTCTAATTTATTCAGGCATGTGTACATTAAACTCAGTTATTTACATTGTTGGATGTTCTGAAATTATGCAGTTCTGGCACGCTGTTGTCACTTCTCTGTTACACCGTATCCTTGGGTAGAAAGCAGTGTAACTAAAACTCTTGAAGGAAAATAATAAAGAATAGACAGAAATATATGGGAGAGTTGCAGAACCTTATTTTCATTAATATCAATATTAATGTTTATGCCTCCATTGATCTGCACATCACTGTGTGTACATACTATGAATTTAAATTAAAGAAACACGAACTATATTATCAGAACCTAGTCACTTATATTGTATTTGTCTTCTCTGTTGTCCTTTATGGTCTCTTTCTCTTCTGTTTCCTCTCCCCCCCCCCCCCCCCCCCCTTCTCTTTCAATTCCTACATTTCTTTCTCCCACTTAGCCAGAGTCAATAGGCTGTCTTGTCAGCTTAAAGGACTTGTGGCTGGATGGAAACCAGTTGGCCGAAATACCTGCAGTAAGCTAATCATACAATTTATTTCCTGTTTTGAGATTCTGTTATTGTCCCTCTATTAATCAGTGTTTTTTTATTTCATTTAGTTATTTTTAGTGTTCAGTGGTGAATGACACACCCAAATAAGTGGTCATATATAGCCAGAAAATAAAATTTTGAACAAAAACATATGACAAAAAATCCACCCTAAGATCAGACAAATCTACCCTTGGAGCCATGTTGAATGTGTGGCCAAAACCTCAAAAATGTACAAATGTGTCCTCTGACTATAAATGTAGCCACGGTAATGTCTGAGAATAGAAGAGTATAAAGGCATGTTACCATTATCAGAGTGGCCACATATGTCTGTGTGCTGCCATGTTACTGTAACTTACATTTTTGCTCACCACAAGTCTCTGCTCTGAACCGTAGGAGATGGGCAGTATGAAAAGCCTGTTGTGTCTGGATGTGTCAGAAAACAAACTGGAGCGACTTCCAGAGGAGTTGGGTGGTCTGGTGTCACTCACTGACCTGCTGGTGTCTCAGAACCTCATTGATGCTTTACCAGAAAGCATTGGTAAGCATGTGAATCTCCCAGCTCTTTATTAGCACGATGATGCTATCTTGCTAGCTTGTCTTGGGTGTGTTTTGACTACCTTATTTCTTATTTTGGGTAATTTACATGCTTTGGAAAATACAGCAGTTTCATTTAAAATGGGTTGTTTGCATGTTGTTTGCACATATTAAACCCATGGATCATAAGATGCTGCTTGTGATAGGAATTAAGTATTAGTTTTACAAAATGGCAAATATTTTCCACAATACCACAGTAACTGCTTCATCAGCCTGCTGATTAATGTCTGGACAAGTTCTGTTTTGATTAATATTTTTTTTTTTCCTGCAGGAAAACTACGGAAACTTTCTATATTGAAAGCTGATCAGAATAGGCTAACGTATCTTCCAGAGAGCATTGGCAACTGTGAAAGCCTTACTGAACTTGTGCTCACAGAGAACCAGCTACAGGTTTGTTTGCAACTGTATTACTGTGTAGTCTTTACAAAAGTTAAAGAAAACAATTAAGGATCAGTACCTTTGCACTTCTGTTAGAGTTTTGCCTTGGCTGACCCATGGTAGCTTTCTTGAAAATAGCTCTAGGCCAGACCGATGTGCAAACTGTTGAAGTACATATATTAACCAACATATCTAGAAACATAGTCACATAAACACAGTCAATATGAAGGCAGCAGTACAGATTTCCTCCTCATAAAGGTCACTTAATTCATTATTGCATATTATTCAATAGCCCAAAAAGTGTACATGCCAGCCGATACATTAAGTTGCATAGCTGCAGAACTTACACACTTAAACCACTAGAAAGTACAACTAGTAGCATCTAGAAATCTCTGAAATAGATTTGTGGTTACTTTTTTATAGAGCCAGAGTCAAAATTAGGAGTGTATAGATGGTATAAATGAGAAAAAACCCCATCATTTTATTACATCAGGGTCTGTATGGTGTTGGCAAGCATATTTTGAGTATAGAATGAAGCAGAGGGAGGATAAAGCTCAGGACAGGTTATTATACACTCGTTCTCTGATACACAGTGAAATAGAGGTTGAAAACCACTCTCAGGGGACACATACATGGACACTCTCATCAGTCTAGCTTTCGATTTTTTTGTTAAATTAAATGACTGTGTGAGCAACATGTCTCCGTCTGTCTCCATGCATGAGAACACTGCATTATTCTGGTGACACATTGATGATTTGTGGCAAACTATTTAATAAGCTGCACTAGAAAACAGAAATAGACTAGTGAGATAAGGAAATACTTTTATTTTCCTCTGTGGTTATTAAGCTTTCAGTGTGTTTAAAAACTGCACAAGCACATGATGCTCTTTCTAATTGTTGTTTTGATTCAATGATCTTTGCAGAGTTTGCCAAGGAGTGTTGGGAAATTAAAGCGAATTTCCAACTTCAACTGTGACAGAAACCAGCTAGCGTCTTTACCTAAGGAGGTAAGCTTTTCATATATCAACATCACCATTTCACTAAACAGTTAGAGAGCATTGAGAGGCAATTTCAGCAACTGATGACCTAAAACCCAAATATTAACAGTTTTACCTACCAGCTTTTCCACTGATAGATTTACGCAGAAAATAATTGAAAGATTTCACATCCAAGTTTATAGCTGAAAACAGAATTGGTCCACCTACTTCCTGAAGGACCTGTTCCTCTACTCACCAAAGACACCAGAAAGACAAATGAGAACAAAAGTTAACTCACTTTATTTACCAGAATTCAACAGGAAATATGCTCTGAGTAACAAAACGTGTGCAGAATTGAAAGTCAACTTGCAGATTTTAAATATAAAACATCAAACCTAAAAAATAAATATTAGAGGTATAACCTGCAAGACGGTCCTTAAAAAATAGGTACACACATTATCTCTCTCAATCATGACTTATGACCTACTAGAAGTGTGTGGTGGTGTTTGTATCTGTAGAGACCCCGCTCTCTGCCTGTATTTCTTCAGTTTTTCATTATTTTGCTGCTTGGGACACTTCACCAACCAAAAGCATCAGTATTTGATGTCCTGGGAATGAAACTCAACAATCTGCGATCTTTCTGGTGTGTTTACGAACAGCTCAGACAAATCCCACTGATAATCAAAAAGTAATGAAAAAAAGCTGTAACACTCTGTGCCTGTAGACAGCAACATATTCTACATCTTGAGGTCTAAATTGCTGCTGTTACTTTAGGCCCATGGACAAATATGTATATAAGCACTGGAAGTAAACAAGCCACCATTGCTGCCATGGCGTCTCCCCATAGCACGCACATACTTGAATGCGAGTTGACATAAGAAGTGTACAATTTTCTACTCTTACATTTACTTTTTAAACTATGATGTGCCACTTCAGTAATTGCGTTGCACCTAGCTGACAGAACAAACAATATACTATGCACAAACCTGTGATTTGTTCTTTCAGTAAAATAGAGCCTGAATACACGGATGTAAAACTGTTAAGTTAGACTGTAACTATTGTTATATAATTCTTTGATGCAACTGTTGAGGTTTTCATTGGCTCAAACCGTCTAAGGTTCATTCACGTTTGGACCAACAATGCCCTCACTTGTCATGCTCTCTCATTTCACTTTTACTGCTCAGTCTTCTGGCTCGTTCAGCTCCGTCTTGAGTGTCTCCATTGTGTTTGTATGTGGCATGCTTTTCTAAACCTCTTGTCTGTTTAAGTGAAGGCACGCCTGCTTTAAAGCTTCATATGAAAGGCTCCTTTAGACGTCGTACAATGCCCCTGTGTCTTAATGATGCAAAGACTGCAGTGTTTGCAGGAAAATAACAGTTGGCCCCAGATAATGAATTGATGCCGATGGTGTCACTGTTTTCTCAAACCCGCACTGCATGACATCTCTAACAATTACAGTGTAACCATGGCCCACGTATTGATTTGTGCTTGACCACTGGCCCAGTTTTATGGATTTTATTGATTGCTGATTAGTTGCTTGTAACACTTTTTCCCTGGTAGAATTTTGTCCGTGCTTACATGACAGCAGACTTAATAATGTATTTAATTTTAAAGTTTGTTTGCTCCTCATGCTTTGTTTACTGATAATGAGGATTATGGCCAAATCTAATAACCACATATAATGAGCACATGGGGGAGCCTATTTCTTAATACATTTTGAATTATGTTGGATAAAAGGTATTTACTCATATTTTAGTATTTTTCTCCTTTTATTTAGAACCTTTGGGCAAGATTTCAAGTAAATGTAACACAATATAACATTATTAATGTTTGAAACATTACGAGTTACAATTGGGGCCCGTGGTTGTCAGAGCTGTAAATTACAGCAACACTTGAAGTATGTCGAAAAAACTTCATGAGAATAGGAGAATAAAATTGTTTGAAATACTACATCTGGAATTTTGCCTATTTGAGCCCTTTACCCTTCACTGTGCATGTAGTAGGTCAAGTAGTGCCTGGGACCCCTACCTTCTTCCACTATAAAAAATACTTTCAGTTTTTTTAAAAGAATAAATATGTGTGCCTAGGATGTTTTTTTCTTTTTTGCCGTGCCATCATTTTGAAATGATAAAATGGGAAAGAGAGCCAAATATGAAACGGTATAGGTTTTTCTATTGTCACGTGATATATATCATCATATTGCACCACCCTGCTGATGACTATGATCACCTATCATTTACTCGTGTAAATAATGAGCTTAACCTTTTACCATGATGAATCTCTATAACAGCATCCTGCTCAGGTCTGTGTCTGAGCAGATTAATAGATTACAACTGCAGTTGAGCTGTCCCATCAAGTCTCTGCTCTGTCTGGCTATTAGGCCTAATTGTTCCTAATTTTAGGTCCCCCTGCCACATCCCATTGACATTTAACTGCTCTGCCATTGAGATCACCAATTCTAGGACAAAGTGCTCAAATGCTGACAACAGATTTACTCTGGTTTCTTTTGTCCTGGCTTTGTTGAAAAGGTACAATTGAAACCTTTATGTGTGCCTATACTATGTGTTCATGCCTCACAGGACACTGTGACTGACATGTAGCCTAATGATGTTGTCTCCTCTGTTATCCAGATCGGGGGCTGCAGCGGTCTGAATGTCTTCTGTGTACGAGAGAACAGACTGACGAGGATACCATCAGAGCTGTCACAAGCCACAGAACTGCACGTGCTCGATGTCTCTGGAAATAGGTTCGTTCAACACTATCTAACATATCTTCTTTTTAGGGTTGAATGATGTGGAACTGATGATTTCACATTTTTATATTTTAAAAAGAAGACCATATAACCTGTAATTTATGCACACACCAAATCTAACTGACATCACTATTAGAACAAAAACAAAAAAAGTTCTGCCTCTTCAAATATTCATTTATTCTTTTCTACTAAAGCACATGAAAAAACTTCTGCTGCTTTTATAGAGCATTTTGCATAAGATTTCAAATTAAATTCTTTAACTTACATGACAAGTCTGGTATAATTATATTCCATTATCTCCATAATAAATTATAATATAAATTTCTCATTATCGGCCCCATTATTTTTCATGCATCCTTACTTTTCACTCATCTCTTGATACAATTAAACTAAACACTGAAACATGAATTCTTTTTTTTTTAATCATACTTGATACATTCTTGATGAATTACACATTTTCTACCTTCCAGTGCCTAAAAATGATCTTGATGTTTTGATCATATTACTCACCATTAGTCAGAGGTTGTTTTGGCTGTGTTCCTCTGTCAGTACCTGTTTTGGTCCAAGCTTTGTCTTCAGAGAAAGCTGCAGGAATGTTGGCTGCTTTAGTCACACACAAACATGCTCACCTCAGCGTCTGGAGAGCGTCTCCCCTCCTCAGCATTGTCAAAACAGCTGCAGAGTTTCTCATCCTAACATGACATGACAACTAATCCAAAAATGTCTACCTGCAGGCACGGCTTGAAATTACCTTTTTTCCTCAGTGTCTCAGACCTGTCCCAAATTCTAGTTTCAACTGTCCCAGAGTCAACAAATTGAAGATTTTTTTTTACATAATAAATATAGTATGATAACTATGTTTATGTTTAATATGCTAGTTGTATATACACATAAGCTGCTTTAAATAAAGAATTGAAATGACCCCAGGTTTGTTTATTCTAACTGCTCAAAAAATGAAATGCATCACTGCAAACTGCAGTACATATTCAAACCTACTTCTGATGCAACAGTGAAAATTTTAAAGCCTAATAAAATGAAATGTAAATCACATGACACTAGAGCTGCAGTTAGTCAATTTATCAAATAGCTGTCACCTGTTAAGTTAATTGCAAACTATTTTGATAATTGATTAATTGTTTTGTCCTTTTTTCAGGAAAAAAAGTCTAAATTCTCTGATTCCAGCCTCTGATATGTGAATATTTTCTGTTTTCTTTAGTTCTTTATGACAATAAATTGAATACTTTTGGGTTATGGATAAAACAAGACATCTGAAAATTTTTTGTAAACCAAAATTAATTAAGAAAAAAAACTGACAGTTTATCAGTAATAAAAATTACCAATGAGCAGACAACTAATTGTGTAATAAGACAATGATTGACAGATTAAACAAATTTATAATGAGCATAAAAATGTTAGTTGTAGCCTTACATGATATATAGACATAATAATTATATTTGTAATGATGTGTTTCTCTACTGTCCCTGAAATGTCCCAGTGAATGAATCTTTGTATCCTGGTTCTCTGGACAATTGGACATCCCTGATTCAAGTGCTGTCTGCAGGTGTCTTGTGGTTTCTTTAAATCCTTTGTTATATGATGCCATCAGTGATTTGTATCCTGTGTGTTTTCAGGCTCTCCCACTTACCAATGTCACTGATCACACTACAACTGAAGGCCTTGTGGTTGTCAGAAAACCAGTCGCAGCCTCTCCTCACCTTTCAGACCGACGAGGATCCTGACACAGGCGAGAAGGTGCTCACCTGTGTGCTGCTGCCTCAACAGCCATGTGAATCAGACCATAAAGGTAATGTTTTTCATCATGAAAAAATTGTGACTAATAAATCAAAAGTATTATTCAGAGCAGTGCCTGAATCACCACATTTCTACCATAGTTGTTTCGTGTTCGTGAGCAGTGTTTCTTTCCTGCGTACTGTATCGTGAGCATCAGGCTTCTCCCAGAGTGAGATGACTTGGTGCCAATGCTGTGACATTTCAGTAATATTCCTCATCAGTTCTTGCATCGTCTCTGAGTATTTAGTGCCCCGCAGGTTTTTGATGACATTACCACATGATCTGCTTGGGGAAGCACACTGTGTTCTGCGCCCTCTGATCCTTCCCTGCAGTATCTGTCGATTACGAGGTCCTGTAAGGGATCACAGCGCCTATAACAGATCAGGGCCTCTCCTGTCCCTTGAGGCCCTCCTTGGTTATGTTTTTCAGAAATGCGGTGGATTGGACAGCTAAAGAGGCTTAGCAGCGGCTGGCCTGCTGCCATTAAAAGCTCACCCACTGGGTATAGAGATGCGGCTGAGGGCCGCCTCTATCTCTGCCTGATACAACAGTTTATTGTAATTTTTTCTTTGCTGTCATCCACAGCCTTATGCATAAATCTGTGCAGTATTTCACTGCAAAATATACCTTCCTCACTTGCTACTGTATTTTGCATTTGAAAAGATGTTTGTTTCTCTCTCAAAATGTCGCACATATTGATTCATTTTTGTGACGTGCTGCCTCTCTCCTGTGGTAAAGATGCAGATATAAGACTGGTGGAGGTCAGGCGAGTGAAGTTGAAGCTGAGGTTGGGGGCAGGGAAGATTGTGTTGCTGTAAGCCTGTGATTAAGCTGGGATTTGAAATTGTGATCTGGCAGTTTCAGGCTCTGGGTTATGTGACAGCTTTCATTTCTTGAGTTGGCAGATTGCAGAGAAGCAATCATAACAACCGTATTGATTTTAATCTGCTGAAATATTCACTTCAGCCTGCACTTTGTAATTCTATCTGCGCATTCTGGTGTAAGCGTGAATTCCCGTAATGCAAATTGTCTCGTCTCTTTAAAAACAACCACAGGCTCTGATAATCTTGCCCGCTGTGGAGCCCTGGAGAGCCTGGTGAATGACATGGCAGATGACACGTGGGACAACAAAGCGGTGAACAGGATCAGTGCCATTCACTTCCTGGATGATGATGAGGAGGAGGATGATGACAAGGTGAGAACAACAAGCTTGGGGGCAAATTTCACAATAATCGTATCAAGGTTTGTAGCAGGCAACTGGACTCTTTATTTTATTAGTTTTATTTTACTCTGAACCACAAATAATTTCCAGTCAGTATGATTCATCTTCTGATTTTCATAAATGTTTGTACAACATTTAATGGAAATCTATTCTATAGATTTTGAGATATTTCAGTCTGGGCCAAAGTGGTGCACAGAGAGACCTTGCCATCTAGATTAGCAACTAACAAAGCTGAAAACTTCCTCTCAAATTCTTTTGTTTTGTGTAATAAATATTTGATACTAACCAGTAGCAGTTTTAGCTTAGATTTACTGTAATTTAAAGTGGGAGAAACATATTAACATTCAGAAAAGACAATGGTGACTGTGGACATTTAGGTAAATGTTTACATGAATGAGAGTTGGAGTACAGGGTTATCGGCCTTGTGAGAGCAGACAGTGGCTGATACAGATTATGCCAAAATGCCAGATAATCAGCCTGATTAATCAGCCTATCACTAGTCCTGACACCACCAACCTATCTGCATGGGTTGCTGTGGTAATGATGTAGGTGTCAGTATCTACATACACTGGTGACACCTTTTCAGCATGGAAGCATAAGAAGTTGAACTCCATCATCTCGCCAAAGTGCCAACAGGCAATTTATGCAGTTGTTCTTTTTTGTATGCATTTCAATCCCTTGACGTTGTTGTTGTGTGTCGCATTGTGATGGAAAAGACACTTTAAAATCAGACTTGAGCCAGAGTGGTGCATCTGTTGTAATGTGACTGGAATGGCATTTCAAACCTCCTCCAAATGTGGCTTGGATTCAATTTGTGAAAACTGCATTTAAGTTTTTAAGTCTGAACAAGGCCTCTGTGCTGCAGATATAGACAAATATACCTCTAATGTGAATCTGCTTCCTTCACACAGGGAACACTACTGCGACGGGCCACACCCCACCCCGGAGAGCTGAAAACCATGAAGAAAGCGGTCGAGAACCTCCGCAATGACCTGAACGCTGCCAAAGGCCTGGACTCCAACAAAAACGAGGTCAATAATGCTGCAGACAGAGTGACCACGTCTGTGTGACCTTTTACCTCAGAAATGTTTTTTACCTCCTGTGTCTCGCCATGTCGTCCTGCACAAACCCCGCAGCCCCCTTTTTTTTCTTTTACCTACGAACCCCGGTGTGGCCTACCCCTCCTCTGATTAAACCCTGGGACGCCTGTAACCTTACTCCATCTCCAGCCCTGTGTGAAACGTGTTTGACTCAGTCTGTCAGGGCCGCTGTGCCTTCCTCTTTTTAATTAATGTCCATAGCAATAATCTGCACAGACGCTCCTTTTAAAAAGATATTTTAAAGATTTATTACTTTTTTAAATGCCTCTTTTTAAAAGTATACATTAGATAGTTGCACTATTATAAGTCTTTATTATATGGTCAAACCTTCGTAAATGTATTATATATTTGTTCTATATCTATTTTTAAAACACTGGGTGAATACTTCTTTTTACATTTTGGGCAAACATAAAGCAGGAGTTTTTGGACCTACTGATTAAGGATTATTGTATAGTCTCTTGTGAATATTGATACTTTTATACTTTTTGGCAGCTCAGATGTAAATAAACCTGTATAGCAGATTTCTTAATCAGTTGCAAATTTTTAAACCTTTTTTTTCTCTTGGTACTTTTTTCTTTTTCTTTTCTTTTTTTTTTTTTTTTTTAAATCAAAGCAATGAACAAAACACAGTCACTAATGTCTTATTCAATCCATATAATTGTCATTGGATGAATGGATGGCCTTGAATCCTGTAAAATGTCAAGACTTACTTTTGGAAAATAAATAGATTTGATTAATAATGTTTGGATTCAAGTACTGCACATCAAACTTTAATTACTAATCTGCAGTGTAATTATGCAGAAGTAACAATGCTGTCTTATTTATATGTGCTGTGCTTCACTGCTTTGCAATGTTTTTCAAATAGATGCCAAAAACAGCTGTATTTTAAAAAACAAGTTTTCTTTCCCCTTTAACAGAGAGTACTGTATATAATAATCATTGAGGTTTGGTGATAATGAGGTTCGTACCACAAGGATGGCATCCTTTAAAAATGCAGTTGTTAGAAGTTCCACTTTAATGCACTTCTCAGCTTTTCTCAAATCCTTTTACATGGTACATGATAAATTGTATTATTTTGTTTTTAAATCGATTGCAAAAAGTGGACCAGAGACATTGGTTCAAGTGTTGGTTTTTATGTTTTTAATTATTTTATGATCAAACTGCACAAAACGGATCTCGAATTGGCGCTGTGCCTTGAGATTTTGATGACTTTTTAACCACTGATCAATAAAATGAGTGCAACACTAAACAACATGTTTGTTATTCCTTTAATTTTGTCAGTCAGTCTGTTGAGTTTAGACAGAATTATCAAAGACTTTTAAATGTAAGATAAAAAAAGACAAGATATGTTTGGTGTGATCTTTCTCATTATCATTTCCAAAATTAATATATTGACAAGCTCAGACTTAAGCTGGCTTCCTTTGAGGCAATAAATCAGATATTCCATTTCCTGACCCCTCCATTGCTTGTTTTGTCTGTCCAGCAGTGCATGATGTTTCTGTAATGCTCTGCCAGCATGTGCCATATTTGACTTGTCTGATCCTGCACGTGCTTTATGTTGTACTGACACTGGCATGTTTCAGTTATGTTAGAGAATGGATGTATATATTTTGGCTCAACAGTGAAAGTAGACCTATAAATCTACACATTACAGTATCGTGATGAATTATCTTAGCATGTAGCTAATCTGATGCTAATGTTAATAGCAAGTACACCTTTATTTGGATCTCATTTTACATTTTTGACTTAGCATTTTAGGACAAGCATACAATCTTTTATCAGTTAAGTTGACATTTTTTAAAACTATTCAGCTATCTATTTTCATGCATAACATCACTGATTGATAAGAGCACTAATGTCACATCAGTAAGGCCGTGGTATTGAGAAGTGGAAACCATCTCAATGAGACTTCAGAGCTTTTACAAGCATGGCATCATCATCCTTCACTCTCTTTCTTTGCCTCTTTCTCCAGATGCAATTAGAAGACAAATTCTGGCAAAGGGCAGAGAAAGAGACAAACAAATTTAGCTTTGGAGATTCATCTTCTATCTCAGCTCCTTTTCAGGTTTTCGAAACAATTGTACCAGCAAGAGTCGTGCAGATAAACTCTGCATTACTGACTGATTTGGTGCCATCTGGTGCATAAAATAAGCATGCATTATCAACAGTCAAGCAGTATTTTAATAGTGGGTCTTAACTGCACTGATTATCATTGCATTCTTTTTTTATTTACGTTTTACATAATGGCCCAACTTTTTTGGAATTGGGGGTTTTTATATGTCCGTTTACACTTGCTTTCAAGATGAAGGAAATTGTTTCATAAAACGTATTCACCACTGATCTATCACTGTCAGTAGATATTTCCTTCAAGGTATTACACTGACATTAGGTTTTCAGCAATGGGTGGTGTCTTCTACTATCTCCAGGAATGTAGAAATCCTCATACTAACCCGTCCCTCAGGACCAGTAGCCAAAACTGGGCCATCCCAGGTTTCAGCTGGGTGGCAAACAAAGTGTGTCAACAGGCAGGACCTCAACTGTTCCCAGCCAGCGACAGTATGTGTGGTCGCTGCTCCAGCACAGAGAAGGACACAGAGGAAACTGGGCAACTTGAAGAGGTCTGTTTCTAATCCAATCTTAGCCAGTTAGTGTTGTTTAACTTGATTTATATGCCCAGAAACCCTATCTGAGAAGATGTCTGTTTAACTGAATGTGTCATCCGTTTACAAGCTCTCATTTCGCTGATGTCCGTTGAGGCTCAGCTGATGTATCTCGCAGAATGACAGTAAAAGCTTTGAATCATTTCTTATCACCAGGGTGGTGCAGGCCAGCTGTCAGAGAGCAACGCCTCACCGCTTCGGTTTCGCCATCAGAGAGGTGAAACCAGCGAGGGCAGGAAATTTCAGCATCACAGAGCTCTTAATGCGGGGTCCGGTCTCCATGGAAACCCTATGCACAACATAAAGATCTCCTCCATCACAGGGCATCCAAAGCCTTCTTTGGTGACAGAGAAGACCCTTCCTCAGGAATCACACATCTCCCAAGTGCCATTAAGAGTAACTGCACGCTGTATCTTTCATAAATGTCAAATTATCTCTGCGGGTTGCACTCTGCTGCATGAAAGTGTAGGATTGTGGCATTTTACTGCTAATCTAATTTATGTTTGATCACTCTGCTCCACTCAGGCCTTAATTGCACATAAGTCCTAGCTTTTTATTTGTAATGAAACAATTTCCTCTTAGTTACAGATCAAAGTGTCTGGCCAGAGGGGTAGTTTGGGGATCAGCATTGCTGGTGGGAAAGGCTCTCTGCCTTACAAAGACCGTGATGAGGTAAGCACTGGAGCACAAGAGCCAGCATCGCTCAATCTCTTGTAATATATTTTTGCCTGTTTGACTGCTTGAATGAAGATGATGAGAAGCAGCAGCAACCTTGAACTACTGATGGCTACACTTAAGCAACTTGAACAAATTTACCAGCAACAACAACAAAATTTGAGCACATTTGTATTACCACTTTCATTCAGGTAAATGTGTTTATTTCCTTTCAGGGAATTTTTATTTCCAGAGTAAATAAAGGTGGGGCGTCAGAGAAGGCAGGGATCCATGTGGGAGACAGATTGCTGGAGGTAGGTGACCTTTTCTCATGTTTGTAATCTTTGCTCATTATTTTTCGTGCACTGACTGTTATATATACAAATATAATCCAGCATGTGAAATGGTGAAGAAAAATCATGCACATGTACTTAATATTGGCTGTAAGAATATCCTTTTAAAAACGTTAGTGTTTCTGTCCTGCTGGTGTTCCACTTGTGACCAATGGAGGGCATCATCAGACCAGCACAGGATTCAGACGGCACTCTCTTTAAAATAAAGCCTCTATGAGTCTGACAAACAGAAACTGAATAAATTAACAAATAAATATTCAAGATTTTTATTATTAGGTTCTCACTGTGGGCACAAACTGATTAGAAACATCCTTATCAGTGTCTGCAGTGTCTGTAGCTATTTTCAGAGGCCTCTGCTCTTACTTTCACTGGCCCTAAAAGTATAATGTGACCATCCAGGTCAATGGCCTCAACATGCAGGGGGCGACCCACCAGGAGGCAGTCAGCGCCCTCAGGAATGCTGGGAGCTGCATCAAGATGAAAGTGCTCAGAGAGAGGCTGCTACCTCGAGAGGTGTGTGACCAGGAAGGACCTAAGGATCCCGAGGACGTGACTGGACGACAGCTGTGCTGCCAGGATGGAGGAGGCCAGAGAGGCAAACAGATGGAGAGCACAGAAGACTGTTTGTCCAACAGGATTGAGGCAGTCATCTGCAACGGCAATGGCATTGTGGGTGGTTTACGTCATTTACGGCACAGACAGAATTTTAAAATTTCACCATTGTTGCATAGCGTGCCTCACGGCATATGTAGATTCTCATACATTCCTTTGTCTTTGTCTTGTTTCTTGACTTTTTGTGTCTCAGTCTGATGTGGACAGTGACCTGAAGAGGACCTTCTCTGAACTGAAGGCAGAAGCTTTGATGAGGAATGATTCACTTCAAGACGGGAAACATACAATGACAGTAAGCCTGTCCCTCATTAAAGCTGCTACCAGAAGTTTCTAACTGGTTATGAAACAGTCTCAGTTTAATACTGATGCCTCTATATGACCTACAAAAGCAAACAAGATCATCAGTGAGGACAGTGTCTATTTCTATATCGTTATTCTTAATGCCTGCCACAGAGTCAGATCGAAATTTCATTCAATTTAATTTGTATTTTTTCCACTCAAGTAATGCATGTCTCCAGACAAGGAACAAATAAAATAAAATCATTCACAATCTCTACATAAATCCATTTGTACATCTTAGGAATGGAAAGGAGCAGGAAGAAGATAAATCTTTTTACACCTGGCCCTTACTCAAGACATAAACAGACAAACTAGATGGTCTATCCATTGTGGTGGCTTGACAACCAGAGTTGCCACGATACTAGAATGTCACACCTTGATACAACACTAATATATATTAAAACAAAACAAAACAAAAATGACATCTGATACCTCCCTCAATACCACCACAAAAAGAAAAAAAGTCCTAAATCCACAAATTAGGGCAATTCCATTCCAGTGACTCAATGTTGTCATAACTAAAATATAGCAAAATGAGTGAACAGTGCAGAATCCACATTGTCTTGTAATCTAACACATACTTTGATTTGTTAAAAATAGAAATATTCTTATACACCTTTGTTGTTACATATCCTGTGTGAGACCAGACTCAAAAATCCAATTTCAAACACTTCATCTATAATGAGTGAAGCATTTTCATCCTTAGTCTATTAGTAAAAACCTAACTTTAGTTTTGTTCAGGTTTAAGGATAACTCATCACACTGAACTCATTAATCCATCCTTAAAGTTTGACCATTTCATTTACAGTCTAATGAAGCTTTAAACAACATAAACTGCAACACTTTTAGTACTACGCATATGTTATTATACACAAAATGAAAAGTTTAGGCCCCCAAAACAAAATCCTGGAGGGACACGACATTAAATCTTCACACACTCAGATGAATTACCAGCATACTGTACATTTTATTTGTTGTTCTTTTGTTATCAGATAGCTGCTTCAACCAGTTAAGAACTACCCCTCTCACACCACATGTATGTAATTTAGAAATCAAAATACCATAATCTATTGTATCAAATGCTTTCTTTAAATCAATCAATACCCAAATCATATATTTCTTAATTTCTGTTGTTGTTGTAATTTCATTCGCTATTTTCATTAACGTTAAATCTGTAGATTGAAATCTGATGAAACAACCCTGTGTTTACGGGCAAAGTTCCAGTGAGTTGCAGTTAGTTAAAAAGAAGCAGGAGGAAATATTTATTCAGATAATTTTATTTTATTTTGTGGTTAATAAGATGGACACACTTTGTGTCCACTTTTTTGTCCACAGGGGCCTCAAAAATCAACAAAATATGAAAGTTCCTTTTAGTAGCTTCACCACATCACCACATTTTAGCCTTTCTCACATTCAGAAATCTTGCAAACATATTTGAGAATTATATGACCTGATTTTCCTGAGATTTCGGCGTGTATGCAGCATATCACATGACTACTTGCTTATTTTCCTTCTCAATTTCGTTTTCTTCTTTGGCAATCATCTGACAGATCCCGCGGATCATCCTCACTCATCCCTCTACCTCAGATGAAGATGTGGAGCTCTTGACACAGAGCCCTGGCAGAGAGCTGCTACATGACTTTGACATTCCTGACAGACGCGCACACGCTGTCTGTTTTGACAGCGCTTTCTACCCACCTTGACCACGCTGTAGGGGTACACACTTGGAAGGACACAGACTGTTATAACACAGCTGTTTGTTTTGTTTTGTTATTGATGCATTTTCAGTGATGTTACTGTGGAGGATTAGTGTAAAACAAACTGCTGGAATGTGTTTTTTACTGTCACTGAAAGCTTTCTTTGTCTTGCTGCTAATAGTATTTCAGGTTATTAAAGTTATTCACAAGAATGGACAATTTTAAGACTTTATTTTTATTACTACAACCACAGTTTTGCCTGTGCAGCTACAATGAACAGATACTGTAAAGCATGATCAGACTGCTCCCTAATGTCCAAATGAAATACATGTCATAATGGTAAATACAGTCAGTTTAAACGATGAATGCTTCTGGCTACCTCGACTTCACACCACTGTGCTGTAAGTTATGGATGTGCTGGTAAATAGTGTCTCCACCCGTCACAATGTGAAGCCCTCGACCTTTTTATAGATTAAATGCCACACGGCTGAACAGAGAGCACAGCAGGGAGTCTAAGTACTGCAGAGTCCTGAGACAGATTGAACTCTGCTTCACATGTTCACCTCACACCTTCTGTGCAAGATAAATTCAGACGTGCGAGATTAAAGACTCTGCTTTATGAGAAGAGGAAGAGACCAGACATCAAGCTAGAAGAATTTATAATCTTGCTTTCAAAGCTTAGATTTTTTGCAAACTTTAAATGTTAATACCTGCCTTGTATTTCATAGCTTTTGCATTCCCACTGTTCATTGTTTGGTGTTTACTTTCTCAATAAAGTGCAAATATATTGTTCCAAGAGGAGTTTCTGTTCTTTGTTCTAGAAGACAGACAGACATGTTTATATTTGTCCTGGATTTGTGCCGAGGATGAACAAAGTAGCATGACACTTGCACACTACAGTGCAATTCAGGAAAAAGCCAACACACTACCTTCAACCAAAATATCATGAGGTTGTACTGTGTGGTATCCTGGATTGCACCGTATTGCACAAGTGTTCCTGTTGTGTCCACCCCCTGAACATTTATCACTGACCACATACAAACTGACATAGCTACTTTTTATCAGTAATGTTGTGCAGTGATGACTGTCTGCTGGGTGATAATAATCTGGGGACTCAACTTGTTGGAAAGCACATTCAGAGTGCGAGATTCGATTCTGAGTCAATTACTGGCCGGCCGGTCTCATATTGTGAAACTTGAGTCTTTGTCTGTCTCAGGAGGTGTTCATGTAAAGTCAGTGGGAGGACCTGAGGATGAGGCTTTGGATGACTCAGTAATAAAACTGGGACTCTGGGAACATTGTCGGACTTCATGTTTTGTTATACACACATAAGAGGCAAATATTTACATGCAACATACATGCATGTGCATGAATTATTTGTAATTCAACATTGATAATCTTTACTGATTCAATGTATTGTTTGTAAATTATATGTAATGATGACAATCTAATGTAGTGATTTTTAAACTTGTCAAAGTCACGTAAGTTTTGACAACCTGATAAGTTAAAGTGACACTGTTATTTTAAAATTAAGCAGCATCACATGAGAGGGAGTGCTGTTGTACTAAATATCAGCACTGCTATGATTCAGTTGTAGGTACAAGGCCGAATTACTCAGTTACTTAAAACCTGTAAGCCTGTGTACCCGTTTCAGGCGTGTGCACGCGGATCAAGTCTGAGAGGCTACAGTTGACTTTTAGGCTAAAAACATGGTGTAAATGGTGTCTTTTTGGGTCATATTTTAATGTTATGGCTTATGGACACTTGGATTACACCACACAAGCAGTATGGAGACATTCTGTGTTTTTTGTGTTCTTTTTTTTACATTTTGAAACTGGTCACCATTCACTTCAATTGTACTGGATTTGCCTGCAACGCTGTTTTCTGCTGAAGCTCTGGGAGTGTTTTGTGAACTGGAGATCTTCACCCATCCTCACATCAGCACAAGGGTGAGTAGATATTGAGTGAAATTTCATTTTTTGGGTGAACTATTGCTTTAAGAATATTATACTGCCAACATGCATAATGGAGAAAAATGTTAATATCATTAACTGATGCATCTGTTGTCATGTCTGAGGACAAGAACCAACGTAAAGCATCTTAAAGTTTCAAAAACTTTTATTCAATCAGTTCTGTTTCTCTGTCGGCAAACTGTTTTAATATTTTGCAAATATCTCATTGTGATAAATAATGCACATTTGGATTCTTGATTTCAAATTAAACATGTTATAATCAAGGCTAGATTCATTAAAAGTGTGGATTGCCTTGGAGTTCCCCTTAAGACATGTTTAAAGAATGCAAAAAGACTCTGCTGTGATTAGGGTTTAATTCAACATGGTTTTCCACATGTAAAAAAAAAAAAAAAAGTGGATCTGCTCTTTCTCACTCGCTGAAAACCTCTGGATCTGGACTCACGCCTCTCTCACCACCACGGCTTGTCTCTGGTTGACAGATGAAAAAGCAGTGAGCATCTGAATTCTTTTTAACAATGCCAGGGAATCTACAGTAACAAGTAACTGTGTCGATTGCAGTGAGGGAGAGATCACCACCAAAAGATTTCACACAAATCTCACACAAACTATTATTCATCAGTTTTCTTACATTCATTTAGTTCTTTTTGCCCGTGAAAGAAAATTGAGATCAGCTTTTACAAAATGCATGACACTTTCCTTTAAAAGTTTCTTTAAGAAAGTTGAATTCTTCTTAGTCTGGCGTGGCGTAGCTGTATTGTTGTCTGGGTGTAAACAGTAGACTTAAAGGGCTAATGCATGTTTTTCATTGTGATCAGGAGTGTTGGCAAGTATGGCCACACCTGACTGCCTGCGCACAGTGTGGAGGCCAGAGAGACCCTGGCGCTGTTAGCAGAGAGGCTGTGTGAACACTGAGCAGCATGCATGGGAATTAATTACAATATCTAAGTAAATAAGCAATCTGTAAGTTCTTGTTGTCTCTCATCCATCCTAACTCTCACTCTTTGTACTGAAAAGTCCTCTCTGTGCTGGAGGTTTCAGGTGTTAGATTAGTTGGCTTTGTAATTTGTGTTGGAACACATTTAAATTACAGATTTTAGGGAACTGCACAGAAAATTCCCCCTGGAATGTGAAAACACCTCACTAGTGACGAATTTTGCACAGATAAAAGTGAGCATAGTCAATGCCAGACTTTATAAGCATCAGAAAAAGACATTTTTGAGTGGAGGGGATCGTTAATTAGAGATGCATCTCTGCTGGTGTTGACACCAGGCTAAATTTAGTTTTTCAGTATCAAAATTTCCCAGAGGCTAAAGGCTGATACTAAGTATCACATGTTACATGCCAGAAATCAAAGCAAATTTATTTATTGGCTGCCTTCACAGATACTGCAGATTAATCACAGGAAACAGGATTATATAATAATCATAATGGCTCAAGGCTAAAAGTTGTTGCTGTCAAAACTGCCTAAAACTTGATGCTCATTATTATATTTATATTTCAGACATAATAATGTAAGACACTTGTCAGATTATTTTTACCCTGAGTCCATCTAATCACAGTTCTCTTGAGAATATACAACAGGAACAGGTGGCAGTTTCATTGTTTGCTTTTTGTTACTGTGATTTTCTCTGTGTGCGGCTGCCACAGAGAAGCAGGGGGAGGGGACACAGCAGGGTGGAAATAGACAAGAACAGCTGTGACAGGAATGAAGAATGTAGTGTACTTAAAGGATTAGCATCCACTCCAGAGGTCTGCTTTCACTCACTGATAAGGGAACAGAGAAGTAGATGTAGCGGCAAAGGAGCAAGTAAATGAATTTGTTTCAAGCCGCCTGATTGCTCATAACTGGAAACACGCTGAGACGTCTCTGTCACATCAGTATGCTGGCTGGCAGGGGTTGATATAATCCAGGGGCTTGATTAACATATTACTTTTTACAAGTTTAAAAGTACTCAGGATAAAAATAATGTGTGCTGGATAAAATTCAAAATCTTTTAAAGTCTGGATTTTACAATGCTGCCCTCACACAAAGCACTTTGTTATGTTCAGTTGCAAGTTCAGACAGAAATTCTTTTATTTGGTTTTCTATGTATTGTCATTACAACAGCCTCAGTACACAATACGGGCTCAGACCTGTGCTAAAAACAATCTTTTGATGGATGAGAAGCAGAGAAAAATAACACACAAATGCTTGTGTCTCCACAGCAGCACTTATTTTCATTAGTTTTTTTTTTTTTCTTTTAGCCATGTTTACATGGAAAATATATCTTCAATCTGATTAGAATCATGCTGGTTAGAAATTCCAACTTAACTGTTTGGATGCTAAATACAGTAACCTGATTAAACTGGTGAGGTTACATGCCTCAAAGCATTAATCAGGATATAACGTTTTTGACATGTGCGAACAGATTTCACCCGCTGTGAAGCTTCTGTCAGGAACCCTTGTTCTTGAAAAGTGGTATAAAAATGTGTTTTGAGAGGGTTTTGATCATTTACTCATCAATGATGCTGGGAAAATATATATTTCAAAAGATCAAACTCTTGGCTACTAAACCTTGTAATGAACCAGCCTCCTGGTGATTCCATTTTTTATCTGATGGGGATGACGTCTTACAGAGTTGGCAAAATATTCATTTTTTTTCATTTCACAGCATCGCTGTAGTCAGTAGCCATTTTATTTTTAAAAGCTGCTCAGAGTTCTCTTAATGTTAATCAAAACACACATTTTTAAACTGTAATTCTTATTTAGATTTGATTTAGAAGGACTACAAAGTTGACATGTTACAGTTGAGACACATGTGATAGAAATATTATTTAATCAATCTGTTGAAAAATAGAAAGCTTACCAGTGCTTGAACAGTATTCCTCGCTTTTTAACCAGGAAGTGAGACAGAGGTCCTTGGGGTAGCTAACCCTTTTTATGCCTGATTAAATCATGTTTATGTAAAAATCTGATGAGTTGACGGAAATCTGGGACACAACTTTTCAGCAACATTTTCATAAAACACAGATTTTAAAACATTATAATATATATATTTTATTTTAATCAGTGCTTATATAAGGCTTTTAACACTTTTTTTTAACTTCTCTGAAGTTGTGAATTCTTGTCTGGAGGTGTTTTCTGACAGAGAACAAGTTTAGAAATTTTTTTTAGGAAAAAAAAAAAAAGTAAACCAAAACATTAGAGTGTTGGTATTAATAATTCTTTAAGTTTTTTTTGGTAGGACACGATTTGTCCCAATCCTTGATAACATAAGAAGAAGAAGAAGTGGCTCTGGTTTGCCAACTGCCATTAAACAAAGAAAAAGAAGTGTTTCTGCCTGGTGATTTTCAAAATGGACTCACATCGTATTCTGTACACAATATTAGCATTTCTAAGCATATTATAAGCATTTATATGGTTATTATTTTCCTGTCAATCAGCCTCTTCCAATTAAGGTGTTTATTTGAGGCACTTTTATTCTGATCAGGCTGTTTTTCTGCATGTTTAAGGTCCACGTAAACATCAGCAGAGATTTTGTCATGTTTTCAGCATGGTGTGTAATATATACTAGCCCTGTGCTGGGGAAGAATACACAACCTTTAGTCATTCATGGAGATAAAAGAAGCTAGAATTTATTCTTTAACAAAGTGCTAAAATTGCAGACATGTGAACTCTCCATGGACTCAGAGCTGTGTTGCTTGTAGCTCCAGCGTCAACATTGTTACTGGTGCCCAGAAGGCTGACTGCTGTCTGCAAGCTATTTGTGGCTATTATGTGTCTATAAAAGGAAATCTGCAGGGCGATACACACACACACACACACACACACACACATACACACACACACACCAACAGTAATACACTTTGAACTTCATGAGCCGGGCTGAAAAATGTGCATATATTTTGTTCTGTATCTGCTTTGATCAACATTTGAAGTCTTGAGAGAAGATTTTTTTTTTTTTTTTTTCGGAGCCTGGACACAAGCAACACTTCTGGATGGCGAGGCGTTTGAAGAAGACATGGACAGTTTGAATAAGAGTCTGGGGAAGGTAAGAGGGTTTGATAAGAGATGTTTTTCTTTTGAAAATGTGCACCAGATGAAAAACCTCTTCTTAGGTGTTTGCTGTAAGGCTGAAGCAATATCATTGACCTGCCTTCCCACTGACCTTCAGTGGTCCTGCCTGTAAATTCTGTTTGGAGATCAAGAATTATTTCAAGGATAAATCCTTGAGGAAAAATAAACCAGGGAAAGAATATGGTTTTAATCTTTCAGCACTATTAACCTCTTCGTTGTGGCCTCTGCCACCCACTACCACCTTACAGCTTTTCACACATAAACACCTGGACACACTGTATACTCAGACACAGATACGTGATACTTATCCTGTTATTTCCTGTTAGGATGGATAACAGTTACCAAACTGCTTACAGATTAATTTAAATCCACAGAAAAAAAGAACAGGTCACAAGAATGAATATAAATGCATCTTGTGTTTTATGAAATTGGCATGTATAAAAGTATATCTTTCACTTTTAGGATTAAAAAAAAATATATCACTGCACTTTGTGATGTCACAATATTTTAAATATCGCGATAAAAAATGTCCAAAAAAACACCATGATATCTACTGTAACTTTACACACTGTAAAAAATCATACAGGAATTCATATAGGAGTCAACTAATCTTTTCTCATTAACTAAACCGAAATATACATGTTTTAATTTACTCAAGCAAATTAAAATTAAAATTTCTAATATTTTTTCTTGGGAATTATAAACATGAGTTCTTGAAATGATAAATTGAATGAATGTTCTATACAGATTCATTCAACTTATTAAATTAAGTTTCTATAGAAACATGATCAGTGTTTTAGCAGACTTCCTTGTATGCATTGTTTAAGATTTAAAACTCTCCTAAGACTCTTCCTTTTTTATTTCTTCTGAAGAAAACATCATTAAAACTTGCTGTGTGACTTAAGTCATGGTTGTTTGTTTTCACAAAAATGAAAACACTGCAAACCATGAATGTGTACTGAATACAGTCTCTACCCCCTTGGACTTTAGTTTTAATAAATTCACTGAGAGCTGTTTCCATATTGTCTTTGTGCCAATACTGGAATAAATTCACCCCAACAGGAGCAGCTTCTGCTGGAAGGTCTTTGTGTCAAATTGACAACTAACTCTTCAAACTGAGAAAGTGTAAACAGAAATCAAATCTGTTTGTAATGTTCCACAGTATGACTCAAGCTGTTGGCTCAACTTAGTATCTTGATCTTATTGAACATGTTTTATTAAGTACAACTGAATTAATATCAAGTTTCTTAGACTGGATAAGTTTTTTGTTTTTAATAATTTCAAAATTACATGAACATGTCTTTTCAAATTCAGTTAACTTTAAAATTTTAATGCAGCCTGAACACTAACTTTTTAAAGTTGAATAGTTTATTTTGACAGTGCATGCTTAATTATTTTACTTTATTATTATTATTATTATTTTATGCCATGAAACAACAGCTGTTGGCTGCTGCTTTGTTTTTGTTTTGCAATTGTACAAACATTAATTGGCAAATAAGATCCATGCCATATTCTTGCACATATTTAGATCATGGCTGGCTATTTTTATTTTATTTTATTAAAGAAGAAAAACAGAAGGACATTATGCAAATAAAAAATGCTGTATACAACAGATTTATTATTTAATAAAATACATTATTTTAAGACGTCAATTTTCCTTTTCTTTCCTTTTTGTAAAATCATGATAAATATCAAATAGTGAACTTTTTATCGTGGTATTATCATACCTTGACCTTTTGTTATTACATTTTTTACTGCAGTGTAAGTTTATTTAGATACCTTAACATACACATACACACATTCACACATATATACATAACACACATATATACATCACTGAAAATGTTTCCATTAAGGTGTGTGAAAGATTCAACAAGCCTGTCACACATCTGAGCAGAAAGCAATCATAGGCTTTACTTAATCACACTGTAATTTTCTCCCTGAAATTGCTGCTATTGAAAACAAGTCACTGATTGAAATATATGCAAATTTGTTTGTGTATGAGACTTGGATTCATAACATTTGTTTATGAGGAAAGATAACACGTTGTGCTCAGTAGCAGCTGGCAGTGGGCTATATTTGCACACCCTGTCTACTCTGGAGGGAGGGGCTGTGTGTTTGTCTGTAATTAAACTCTTCACTTAGTGACACGCCCGGGCTGTTTATGCTTTTACTGTGGCACAATGTGAACTACTCAGATGTACATCCAAACATCTGTGGAGCTCAGCGGTGTCACATTTACAGCGATAACTGTGCTCTTATTCTCAGCATCATTAGTGGCAAACACACACGAGTGAATGTGAATATTGAATATAAAACATTTGGAACTGAGCGCTACTTATGTTTTTTGTAGCTGCTTCTACAGAGGAAGCGTTACATCACTAAAGGGACAGTTCACCCTGAAATCAAAAATACAGATTTTCCTCTGTAGTGATATTTATCCAGATAGTTTTGGTGTGACTTTTCTCAAATATAATGGGACCAAATCGCACTGGTCTGTGTTGCTTAGAGTGTCAAAAAAATACATTTGAAAAAAATTCAACACCAGTGTCTGTTTTATGGTTTCATGTAAGAACTATTTTCTGCAGTAGAGCATAGCAGTACTACTTTCTTTCTACTGAAAACTGGTATCAAAACACATATTCGTTACTCAGCTAGAAGTACAGATACTTGTGTAATACAAGACTCTGGTAAAAGTACTGATTCAACTTATCTCTTTTACTTTTTGTTGTCTCTTTTATACTGTTTTGTCTCATTGTGTCTGTCATGCGTGATGTGCACTGATGGATAAACAAGGAATTGTCTTTTCTGTGTTTGGTCTTGATGTCTTGATGGCGCACAATGATACAAAATACAAATAATTAATAATTCCTCTCAAAATGCCCTAAAATGAAATTAATGAGCCTGTTTTGAAAATGTAAAGAGTGGAAAGTTCAGATATTTGTGTTAAAATGTAGGGAGTAAAAGTAAAAAATAAATACAAAAGTAATGACCTGCATATATATATATATTATATATATATATATAATTTAGAACAAAGGGTAAATTCATATATATGAATTTACCCTTTGTTCTAAATTCCATTCTTTGATGTAGCAAAACACTTAAGATACAACTGAAAGCTCTTTATATTTTAGATGTGTTTATTTTTATTTATTCATTTATTTTTTCCCTATTCTTTCTTTCTTGTATGCCTATGTATGCCTATGTCTATGTATGCCTTTAACCTTGTGCAACAAAAAAAAATAAAAAAAAAATAAAACATTTTTAAAAAATAAAATAAAACAAAGATACTTGAAAAATCTTATATACACTAGCAGAGTATTTGTATTTAGTTATTTCCCATCTTTTGAGGGTAGTGCCAGTAGATTCTGCTGCAGAAAGAAAACTGTTCCCACAAGAAACTGCTCACTGCTCTGCTCTCAATGGATAAATATCACCACAGATAAGTGAGAAATGTGTGTTTTTGATTTTGGCGTGAACTGTCTCTTTAAAGAACGCATCTGAATCTACAAGAAGAGGAGCTATTTGATAATTCAAACTATGTAATAATGGACATATCAGAACTTATGTCACAATTTCTTTCATTCATTCAGTAGTATGTTTCCTTAAAGTATGTTTGTCACTTTGTGGACGCTCAGTGTTTATGAGTGTCTCTTTAAAGAACCCCTCAGAGGGTGGTCCGCTTCAGGAAATGATTTAGGACTGCTTGTTTTCAGTCTCTGGGACGGGTCCGACATACCACAAGAAATAACTTAGTGAGAGCACGCACACAGAGTGGCGACACGTAGCACAGTGAACCAGTGGTGGCTGGAAATGTGATCTATGAGGACGGCATGACCTCGGCAACACTCAAGGCAATTAAACATTCAAGAGGGCTCTGGTGGGCGAGTAGGAAATGCTCACTTTAACCTTTCAAAGTGTAAACTTACTCTGCTATGACTACAGAGGACTTGCAAACAGGGAGGTTACATAAGAACATAAACACATAAACAAGTTTATAAGATGGCACATGATTAATTTAGTCGAAGCGTTTGTTCTCTTTCTATATTTATAGCTGATTACAGATATGCTGGTATCTCTAGTATAAATATCTTGGCCCTCAGAAGTAAAAGTGAACCTCAGGCTCAGGGACAAGGTGTCATGTCACAAAGAACATGTATGGCATGGGTTTAAGGAAAGTGGTAGAAGAGGTACTCAGATACTTGACTTAAGTAATGCCACAATGATAAAATACTCCATTACAACTAAGGTAATGCAATAAAAATGTATTAATTTTACATCATACAGGCTGAATACTCCATGTCAGTGTTTGATAATTATTATATCAAAATTAATACATGAATATTTTATTGTTTATACAGATTTTGCATTTATGTTATACACTCTTAGACATAAAGGGGCTAACTTGAACCATAAAGCCTGTATCCTCTTTGGTTCTTGGTAGAACCTTTACTAAAGGTACCCTGTTGGACCCCTTTAAGAGAGTTCTACATAGAACTCAACATAAAGGATTATACCAACCATCTGTGAAAGGTTTAATCCTGAACTTCTGTGGAGCGGTTCTATAGGGAACCCTTATGTGGTGTAATGTTCCGTGCAGAACCCTTCCACCAAATTAGCTCTGGTTCTTCCATTCAAGATTCTTGGAACCTTGGTGCCATCGAGCAAACCAGCTCACATTTCCACCAGTTAAGAGTGGAACCATTGTAATCATTGATGTCATCAACAGAGGGTGTTGCAGAAACCATGATGACCTGTAGAATATGACACGCTGGTTCAGGCTGAGAACTAACTTATAGGGTTCCGGACCAGTTTATTTTTGGTAGAAATGTTCACATCGGCTCAAAATTAGGTGCTTGAACTGGAACAGGGCTGCCTTTTCAAAACCTTTAAACCTTCTAAGGGTGTTAACAAGAACCCATCCAGGGAGTCATACCAAGAACCTTTTAATATTCCAAAGGTTTTTATCTAGAACCCACTCGATTACCCACTATATTGTACTTCAAAGAACCTTTGACTAACCCTTGACGAAAGAATTCTTCAAAGATTTCAACAATCCGTTTTCTTTCAAAAAGGGTTTTTTGGATGAAAATGGTTCTTAATGAAACTCTTGGACTTGCAATGAACCCTTCATGATCCCAATCTTCCAAAAAAGAATCTCAGCCATTCAGGAAGAACCCTTTTGGAACAGTTTTTTTAAGAGTGTATCTGGCAAATGTGGTGCATATTTGAACAATTTTACATATAGTTGAATATTTTACATCTAATCTACATTTATCATATTTATAAAATCATCATAAATATATAATATAACTAAATATATATATATTTAGTGCATTAAATTAATGTACTATTCCACCATTGTTTAAGAGACTAGATGTGGCTTTATTGCATTTCTACCTATCTCTGTATTCTGCCTCTTTGGAATATCTAATGAACCTGAAAGGTCAGAAATTAGTCCAAAAATCCTGATGAGTACTGAATTAAAAAAAACACACAGATATTTTCTTTGAATGAATGTTAACTTTGTGCCAGAAATGACATAATAATCCTGGGGCAAGGTAATGTGCAATTATTTTAATGTCAAACTGGACACAACTCGCACAGATAAGACATTTGACATTTGAGGCAAATAGAGGTGCTGTTTTGACAGCTGATGACAAGACTGCTCCTTGAACCTGTTCCCTCATTTAAATCCTGATGTTCTTCTTTGTTATTCTTATTCTGTTTCTTTCTACATCTTGACATATTGACGTCTGAGGCCTGTCCTTGCTCTGAATGACCTCCCTGTGAGCTCTAATATTCATGCTGATTGACTGAACTGATAAAGACGACTCTCCTTTTCACTGTTGCATATAGACCAGTCAGATGACTCTTGGCTTTTAATCTGAAGAGGACAAGAACTGCTGAGGCCTTGATCTATAGATACAAAAACATTGCATCACAAATACAAGCGCACAGCTTTCTTCTCTTGCCCTCTATCGTATAGTGTTGCCTCTAGGTAACAACCTTTAACTCCCATAACAATGCATATGCAATTGTGGTGCAATACTTTAAAAAAGAAGCAGAACCATAAATAAACTATTAGCAGTGTTTAAATGTGCCATGTGACTCTCTGGAAGCCATGTTGAATCCCTTTTTATGGCCTTTCTCATGTGGTTCAGCTCCATCATCTCTCTACACAAAAAAGGTCTGAAAATATCTTTTTCTGTCATTTTACAATCTGGAAAAATCGATTCACACTAATAGATGAGGAAATTTTGAATAACTGTTTTACATATATATATTGCTAAATATGTCAGTAAATGTTTGGTATTGTATATTTAGGTTCAACAAATATAAGATATGGTGTAAAATGCACCGATAATCATTTTGTTTTATTTTAACTCATAAGCAGTGAGCCAAAGATGGCAACAACACAACAAATGGTGGAAACATACAGTATATATGTAAAGACACAGAGCAGGAAATTGAAAACAAACATTTAAATGTAATACAGATGATCAAATCCTAAAAAGTGATTCATTGTCTTGTTTTGAGGAGTTTGTGATAGTTTGATTTGACAGATCTGAAATTTGCTCAAATATTCTTACACTCTTCTTCTAACACATTCACTTCTATAGGCTGTTCAGCAATGGCACAGTGTTTTCTGAGGGTAACTTCCAGACAAAAAAACTTATGAAAATAGTTCAATTTCTAATGGAATTCTTCTTAAACTGGTGAGGCCACTGAAGTTTTTCCATTAGAAATGCAATGAATCTTTAAACAATCACTCTTTTTTTCATACCTTAACATCATAGTACAGTGTTGCTTTAAGGTAACAAACCCCAAAACGTACCCTTTCTTGACATATTTTATGACAAATCATTACTTTTGTTTTTAAACCAGCTGGCATCATAATGCATACTATATAGAAGGCTCATACAGGAGAGGTTATTTTGGTATCCAGTGGATGACCTTAAAATATTCAATTAGTACACTTCTCCGAATCTTTTTCTGCCAGTTCTGTAGCTGCTTCATTCACTATATGTCAAAAACATGGACTTGCTAAAATGTAATGCATGAAACATCAGCTGTTTTTAGCTCTGAGAGGTTTTCTAATTGCAGGGGCCCAGACAAAGTGAGTAATACAGGAACGTATAGCAGCAGTGCTGTTTCACCTGATGAATAGCCATGCTTTCACCATGCACATGAATAACCATGCACATAATATTCCTCCAGTAAGTAAAAGCAAAAGTATACTGTACCCATCTTGGGTGATCTACTCTTATGGTGTATGAAACTAGACTCACAGACCACTTTATTTCATATTTCATTGTTCACAGAAGCATCTGCTGCTGTACCACCAGACTGAAGAGCAGGTTCTCCTACGCTCCTATGTTTGCAAATCTACGCTGGCTGCATCTCGCAGTTGCAGTGGGATTGCAGTAGGTGCTTCACCATCTGCTGCTTCACTGTACTGACTGCACTGTTTTAGTTTTTTTTTATTTTATCTCTTTAGCCAAACCAATCAGTCAGTCAAAGAGGGAACTGCATCAAAATCTCATTATATAACCTCACTGTAAATGATAAGTGAATCTCCTTGTATCCTTTACAGAAAATCCTGAAAGTCACTTTCTTCCCTCAGATAATGTATTTGGGTTGATCCCAATGTAACTTGACACATATTTAAAAGAGAAGTTATCTTCAAGTGCACTCAAATTATGCTTTAAGTTGAGCTTGCATGGTACCAAACATAAGAAGTGATGAAATTTTGTTCTGCAAACTTCACTAAAATAGTCTCAGCAGGAGTCACAACATGTCATACACATAATGAATACATTTTTAAACAGAAGCTCACAGAAATCTTGCTTTGTAAACATCTTGGTGATCATTCTATATGCTGTTTTGCTGCTTTTTATGTTTTCCTTGTCAGATACAATTATAAGAAGCAGTTGAACTTGTGTCTATAGTGAAAATGTGAGATGAAAGGTGAAACGGAGCTAGATATGCTAATTCCCTGACTGGATCTACATGAATGAACCAAGGATGTCTAATCCATTTTTAATAGAGTCCCTAGTATCTACAACAATAACCACCACTGATTAGTGCAGGAAATTCCAGTGCTCTTACCTTCCAGTTTGTATTTTGCATGTGATCTGACAATACTGTGAAGAAGAAGCGTGATTAGTGAGCAGTGAAAGTACTTTGATGAGTGTGTGCTTTGATTGCTGTGTGGGAAATTAGAAATGTTTCCACACGCCTAGATTATGAAATGCAATTGAACCCAACATGCGATGGGAACTGTCACCGCCATAATAAATTAAAGCTCTTTGCATTGCATTTATGGACGACAGTGGCTCAACACACTATTACAGTATTGCTGAGATGCAGAAGTACACACATTCTTCAATCAAGTAGAAGTACAGATACTTGTGCAAAACAAAACCCTGGTACAAGTGAAGTGATTCACCTTCTTTACTTTAAGAGCTCAAAGTAATGTAATAAGTAATTAAATGTATTCAAAGTATAACATTTAAAAGCTTTCTAAAGGACATTTCTACTGGTCATTTCTGTGCAAAAGCTAAATGAACCTCATCTTTTCTCTGTAGTCGAATCGCCTTGCTATGTCTTGTTTTGCCTTTTATGTCGTTATGTCTTGTTACGCCATTTATGTTTTTTGGTGTTGTTTCATGTTTCTACATCTTTTACATCATTTTTGTCTTGCTACGTCTTTTATGTTATTTTTGCCTTGTTATGTTTTTATATAATTTTCTTCTTGTCATGTCATTTTCACCTTGTTACGCTTTGCTATGTCTTTCACATTATTTTTGTCTTGATACATCTTTTACGTAATTTTCATCTTGTTACATCTGTTGTGCATGATATGCACTGATGGATACACAAAGGAGTTGTCTTTTCTATGTGTTATTGTCCTATTCATTTACATTAAAATCAGTCTTTATGCTGGGAGGGTGGCACATAATGATGCAAAATAAAAGTAAATAAGTAGAGACACCTGAAAACTCTACTTAAGTACAGTAATTAAGTATTTGTACTTTGGTATGTCCCACCTCTGTTAATGCGAACTCCTCTCAGATTATAATCAGAGAGAGAGATGTTGCTATCTTTTATGTTTGAGGCTGAAGCTTTTACCTACCACAATTTGCAGCTCCACGACTTCATACACTTTTAGCATGGGCGGGTGAAAATCACTCACATTAACACCGATAGTGTGAATGCTGTGGTGTACCCACTGAGCTATACAGGCTCAGGAAAAGCTAAGAGCCACATGTACTGGGTTACATCTGCAGGCAGGACAGAGGTCTCACAGTATGGACCCTCTTGTACCAGGTGCTGTTTTGTGATGTCAGCACCAAAGTGGTTTGACAAAAGCCCCTTTTCGGTTTCACAGAGGAGACCACCTACACCACTGTTCGGACATGAAAGCACTAATCTTGGATAACATGTTTCATGGAGGCTGTTTGGATTAAGGAAGCAACCACCGCTACAGGTGCTAAAAGCTGGTCATTTCATGTACATCACACACCAGTGGAGCTTTCATTGTAAAGTATTGTGAACTCTCAAAAATGGATGCACATACAACAAAAGCCAGCCACAAAACAAGATGCTACACTATAAAATCTCTGATTATACATTCATTGCCCTAATATAAAGTCTGTGATTATGCATTCATTGCACAAATCAGATACAAAGAGTAGGATAGTCTGTATTTCTATGAATTACTTTATACTGATTGTTTGGAGATTCAGGTGATCCAGTTGTGCACTCTCCCTCCTGCCTGTCAGCACATTCAGAACTATCTTTTTTTCCTACTTTGTTCTTCATTGTCCTGTTAGAGTGCATAACCTTTATCTCCTCTTCCTCATCGCAGCAGGTGCTATTTCTTTGCAACCTACAAGCTCTCATGGAGAATGTTAGATATTCTGCTGTGCTGCAGGACTGCATAATTTCATACTGCATAAATCATTTAAAGTGACTACGGTAGTACACTACATGCTTTAAATTCAAAGCAGAGCGGATGGTATGCAGCTCATCAGTGCTCATTACAACCACGAGAGACTTGAGACTTGATTTACCTTATGCTCAAATGTGGCCAAATTCATTGTGGCCGAGTCGCCAGTGAAGTGTTGCTTAGTGCTGGTTGATGTCAGTGAGTGCTTGTGTGTGGAGTCAGCGAACATGGATTGTCAAACTCCATTTTGTTGTTGATGTTGCAGTAAGACGAAAGGTTTGGGTGAAAAAAATAACTACAAAACTGGCTCATGGCAAGAATACATTTTTTTTCCCACTGTTTACACAGCACAGGAAGTGCTGGGAGGCAGGATACGAAAGTGAGTGACGCAAGCACTGGTTGATGTGTCACAGTGCTGAAAAAAAGTTGAAGCCAGCTTCCCTTTGATTTGTAGCACCTTAGGCCCGACAGTGCCTAAGTGCTGGATGTCAGTTTCTGGCTTCAGGTCGCCAGCTTCCATTGAAGAATGACTTGTAGCCTGATGCTTTGTCTGAACATACCATTAGACTGGTGACCGAAGACTTGAGACTTGACTTGGACTTGTCCCTCAGAGACTTGAGTCTTGACTTGTGAGTATCTCAGGCTGCACCTTTGACAGGGTGTTCCTGCAGTAGAAAAGGCCTACAGATCTCAAAGCTGCTCAGTTTTTACTCATCACAGCATTAGTCTCACAAAAAGAGCATCTTTGGCTTATTTATACAGAGTTTCAGTCACAAAACTTCAGTATTTTTCAACTAAACTAAATGCACAACACAAGTAACACTCATATGAGCTGCCTGCAGATGAGAACATGAGCTGATTTAATTGCAACTCATTACTCCACATTGAGTTTGGGTGTGTCGAGGCTTCGAGCTACGGGGTGCTAAATTCCCTAATCTGTGTGTGCTTGTGATGACAGATCATTAGCGGTGGGGTATGGTTACACAAGCCTGTGAGGCAGAAAGAAATAAGATACTTAAAATCTAAAATTCAGTGGAATTCAGCTGTGAAAAGAGGACATGTTGAGAGTGACTGACGCATGATCTCTTAAAATTAGCTCTGTAAATGACATTTTAACTGAGTCACCATTTACTGTAAGTGTTTGTGCTTGGCTGGGAAATTACTGTGAAATTGTTATCAAGAGTTTGTAACATGGATGATTTGTCCCTTTTGTCTCTGTTTTGCAGGTTTCAATAGGAGTGCCATCTAAGCCCTCTATTTTCACGTTTGTGCCTGTGGTGCGGAAATTACCAATTGAGAGCATTATTACTGGAGAGGAGAGATCTGGATCTCTGACAGGAGAACCAAATAAGGTACAGCCACAGCACACACCCAGAAGATTAAAAAATGATGTTATCACCAACTGTTTCAGTATCTGTAACATGATTACTGCCTTTATTATGAGGTGTTTATTAAAATCCATGTGTTGACTTAATATGTGGTGTTAATTAAGCCAGTTGTCTTTTCTTTGTATTGCCACCTGGAATCTGTGTGGGCTTGTTGAATTATTTTTATATCACACTCTGTTTGCACAACGGAGACACACTAACTCATGTTCAGTGGGTCTCATCCCAACTCATCACATACAGACCATTTTTCCACTGAACCTGTGAATCTATTTTGGGGGAAATTCTCTCAGTGACTCACCAGCATCCAAAATGAACCCACTCAGTCTGACTCACTCCTCAAATCAAAACTGATCACAAAACTAGATGTAATCTAGTTGTGCAGTCTGCAGCATTATGGCAAAAATATATTAAAATTACCAGTTTAAATGCACCCAGACTCTTCCTCTTTAAGACGTATGAATATGGCAACTTTCTGTCTTATATTTGATGTGACCGACATGAATCTCTGCTCCACATGCTCCATTTATTTTCATTTGACATTTATCATTTATTACCAAACTCATTAGCCTTGACTTACAATTTATTTTTTTAATCTGCATGTGAATGTGCAGAAAAAACTCTCAGACAAAAAACTCAAAACTAAAACCTTAAGAGGGCCATGAGCCAGAAAATCTAATTTTGCAACTTTCAAACCTTTTTAAGATGGCTTGAATTTCTAGTAATGAATCATGTTAGAGGATTGAGGATTAAAGGACACAGCTTTGCTTCTGGAAAACAATCAATCTCACACTTACCAGCAGCATTTTAGCAATTAACTCCAAGACTTCCTCCGCAGACAGCAGAACAGCTATCAGCGTGACCCATCTTCAGGGAGAGGGAAGTCAGACTGATTTAAAAGCTGAGATCACTTCTTGTTTGAGAATCTGTAAATGTTAAAAATTGAGCGGTATGCTTGAAGCTGTCAATAGGAAATGAGAGATATCATTGTCCTATACTTTGTCTTACATGAAAAGGTTTTAATACTGGTCTGGGAATGAATGTCATTGACTGACATGATTTTACATCATCCAATTATTTTGTGTATTCGTGGCGCCTGACTCACACAACACACATCAGTACATATTCCCGAAAAACCTCAAGGGCTGAATCAGATGTTGAAAGAT
This sequence comes from Lutjanus erythropterus, assembly GCF_056507025.1. Taxonomy (NCBI): domain Eukaryota; kingdom Metazoa; phylum Chordata; class Actinopteri; order Lutjaniformes; family Lutjanidae; genus Lutjanus; species Lutjanus erythropterus. Next base: position 4,713,107 of record NC_139330.1, read on the forward strand.
TCGCTTTTTCTTACGTGTCATTTTTAGTCTGTGATGTGGGGTCATTCAGATTTCTTACCACATCACATAAATGTACATTATATAGAAGGAAACGTTATTCTTACACTCGGTCGAAGCAAACATGAAGATTAAATTAATTGATAAAAAGACAAATATCAACAGAAGCTCTTGTGCCAAACTTTACTTTAATGTAAACAAATTACAAATATTGACCCTGGGGGCTGATATGGACCCTAGTGGTGTGGTAAAGTGCTATTGGATGTTCATCCAACATCAACATCACAGCACCTCGGGACAGCCGACTGTCTGAAGTCAGCTGCCTTCATAAGACTTCAAAGGTCTTCTCACTAGTGGGGGGTGGCACCGTTCCCTTCCCCCACTGCTGTTACCCAAAGGAGTGGCAACCCTTCATGTTATTAACCATCAACATATGACTACTCAGCGGAAAAGTTCTGAACAACCCTGTGTTTAAGCATATGTAGGGAGTACACACACAATACTGGATTGTGTGTCATGTTTGAATGCTTGGCTCTGTGTTCATTTGTTTTTGCCATGTCTCATGTCTTGCCATTTGAACTCCATTTCCACTTCATTAGTCATTTGTCCGTCTGTCTCCATCTTTCTCTCATATTGTTGTTCTGACAAGTGTTTTCGTTTCTTTCTTTCTTTCTTTTTTAACCACAGAGCAGTGTCATCAAGCAAAATTTGGTGTTGATGACACATTTTGCTGCCTTTTTGTGTGACTAGGCTCAAGGACCTCTGGGACTGCAAGTCATCATCAGGTTCTAAAAACTGAGGCTGTCTACTAGTTGTCATCTGTTTATGATATTAATTTAATTATTCAAATATAGATTTTTGGGGCATAAAGCCAGATGTCTATTAAATGCTAACAGCAAAAAAGATAATGACTCTGATGTGTGTTGGAACAACCAGCAAGGAGACTGAACATTTAGTGAATTTATTTCAAAACAGTATAACCTCGTCGTTCAAAACACAGTGAAGAAAACAAATATGCACAGACCCATCACCATGATGGATCATGTATACTTGAAAATCAACTCACTACATTACAAACTCACTCTTCAACTGCTTAACGCATGAACCCGCCGTGCCTTCATTGTCAGAGTCCTGGTTGGAGCTGTTGTAACAATAAATCACCTCGATTGCTGTACTCCCAGTCGTCAAACGGCCTCCATCGTCTCAGAGGCTGTATCCCAGTGGGACCATTAACTGAGCTGACTGGCTAATGGTAGAAGAAGAAGAAATTTATTTATATGGTACTTTTCACAGACATGAGTCACAAAGTGCTTTACAGCAGGTAGCTACAGCACAGTTAGCAGCAGTGTAGTGGTGACTACAGTGTAGTGCAGCTCCCAGGTGGAATTTAAGGTGTTTCCTTCTTTTTCTGCAGATAAATGAAAACATGGTCGACTTAAGATTCTTGTCAACAACCAACAGTTTATAGAACATTTATATTGATAAAAAAAAGTTTTGTATCTGAAGATTAATTTCTTACCCAGTATGCTGTAATCCACTAATATGTTGCTTTGCTGCCATCTCCACTGTGCATCTGTGTGGTCGCCATATAGGAGTGTTCATGGTCTGCCGTAAACAAACAAGACATGCAGACTTCCTGACAAAACTGACAGTAACTTGTTCAATTCTGAACCAGTTTTCATGAAATTGGATTTATTATATACATGAGAAATTGGACATGACAGTGACTGCTACTTGATGGAATTAAATTCTATTACTGGGGGTGATATAATCAGCTCTCTGCCAAAATATCAACCTTCTGACTAGACACAACGGCCACTGGGACATACAGGCTCCAAACTTTGAATAGAATAGACAACATCAAGTGTTAATTATTTAGAATTTCAGCTTTTGTGAGTCTCTCCAAAAATGTAGATTTCTATATATCATAATCTTGTTGTAAAGCCATATGGTTGCTTGTAATGTTCCAAATAGATAACAGAATGTTCAAAATAAATAATGATGTTTAAACCTAAAGAGAAGTTTGGACTCATCAGTGGTTTATTTATTATTTATTATTTATTTATTTATTTATTTATTTATTTATAGAGTTAGGTGCTCAGTTACTTTATCATCACACTATTGCCTGTGGTGGCATTGCAGTAGGTGCTTCACCATGTGGTGCCTGGCAGAGATCTGCACTCTACTGAGTGCACTTTTCTAGTATAAAATTGTATTCATTGCCATTTGAGTTTGTGCTGTTTTGGATGTTTCTACACAGTGAAGTATGTTGATAAAGTCTCTTCATGATCACAGAACTGGAAATATTTTGAGTAAATCCCATTATTGTACATGCTGTACTTAAAAGGGATGCTATTGACTCAGCTCCCATGCAAACTATAAAGCAGGCCGATGTTCAGTCACTGTATTCAGAGTCAGGCCAGGTGAGAAAATGTATAGTTTATTTTTGAGCATTGCAAGCACTCCAACACTGCACAGGATCTGCGTTTGTGAGCCTTATCTCAGCTCTTGCAGGTGGACCACACAGTATCCTGCTGTTTCTCCTCTGATGCACTCACATGGTGCAAAGTTGTGGCACAAGGTCAATTTTTTTTGCTTTCCCACTCCGCTTCTGCACACATACACACATCGTCAGGTATTTGTTAAAATATTTATCAGGAGAGCACAAAAATGACAGCAATCCAAAGTACTGTTAACAGCTGTTTGCAGATTAGAGTGAGTGACGTTTTATCATATTTACACATGAGAGATTAGTAATATTCCCTGTGGTGAGATTGCTTTTAAATTTTCAAGTCAGGGGGCAGAATGTAAAGGATTACCTGTGAGACAGTCGACAGCTCATTAATCCATCGCTGGGATTTAGAGCAGCCTATTCTAAGGAAAAGAATTGCATGCATGCTTGTGTCCCTTTCGTGGTTTTCAAATCAGTGATACAAACTGAAGTGGTCATTATCAGTTTGTATTCTGAGTGGCCACCATTCATTTGAAATACAACACATAAACAACACAATATTCAAAGCTTCCTCGCCTAATTATCTTCTCCTTTTATGTTCCTACTTAGCCAATTGTGTGTGACACATCATCTTCAAACAGACTAATTTATATAAGATAAGCCTTTATTGATCCCTGCAAGGGAAATTCAGGAGGCACAGTTAGGATGATAGGCAATGCAAGGCAAATTTATTTACAGTGCACATTTCATACAAAAAGCCAATGCAAGGTGCTTTCCAGAATACAGAGGCAAAAACCTGATAAAACAAACTATAAAAATAATAAAAGCAAGAAAGAATCAACAGAATAAAAACAAGAAAAGCAAAATGGCAAAGGCACAGAACAATAAAAAAACAATTAACGACAGCTAAAAGCACACAAGATAAAAACAATAAAATAAGTTTGATTTAAAGTAAAAATAATTAACAACAATGGTTAACAGGTAAGTCTTTAGCTTGGATTTGAAAGTAGTTAGCAATGTTTCACGTGTTAGCTCTTCTGGCAGTTTGTTCCAGATGTGAGCAACATAGAAACTAAGGGAAGCTTCACCATGTCTAGTTTTGACTATGGGAGCAGCCAATAATCCAGACCAGCTGACCTGAGAGGGTCCGTAGTGGGTCAGGAAATCGGATACAACCTAAACTGTTCAGTGATTTATGGAGAAGCTGTAGAACTGTGATGTGAGAATGGGAGTTGAGCGTCTCTGGTCCGTGTAACAACCCAGCAGCATCCTGTATCAGCTGAAGCTGTCTGACTGCTTCTTAGACAGAACTGTAAACAGACCACTGCAGTGGACCAGCCTGCAAGAGATAAAAGCATATACAAGTTTCTATAGATACTACTTTGACATTAAGTCTCTGATCCTTTCAATATTTTTAAGGTGATAAATGGCAGATTTTGTTATTGATTAAATTTTTTTTGGTCCTCAAGGACAATCTATTGAGGTGAGCACAGGCTTTAAGGTGTTAGGTATGATTGCTTTCCTACCATGCTTGATTACAATTGCCCACTTCCCCTTCCCTACCCAAGTATACTTGCATTATCATATGCACAACGTTTGTTTATGTCGTTGCTATGGTGCAGAAAAGCCGGCTAATTGCAAGATCTCAATAGCAGTCCTCTTACTTGTTCTGGTAAAAGTGAAAAAGTACAAGCTCTGAAATCTACTCAAAGTATAAAAGTAAAAATTATTCCTCTGGACATTTACCAGCTGTTTATTGAAAAGCTAACTGAACCTCATATATTCCAGTGGAATTATTATACTTAAACCATTCCAAATTCAAATAAAGTAAAAAATCATACACTGAAAATAATAAACATTAACTTTGCTCCGATGTGCAAATCAGATTTCATTGTCAGCAACAGAACTTGAAGCGTTATGATCAACACAAGAGCATTATTCAGATCTAATTAACCATAAGACTATCAAAGTGTTTTGTTCAGCCACAGCAGGAGCTGTTTCCCAAATTACTTTGAATCAAGGCATGTTCTTTTGGGTCTAAAAATGTCTTGTAGTGCTAAAAAAGCCCTTCACAGGCAGCTGTTAAAACGTAGGGAGTAAAAATAAATATTCAAGTAAAGTGCAGAAACCAGAAAAATCTACTTAACTACCGTAATGAAGTATTTGTGCTGAGTTACACCCAGTCTTTGGTCATAAGACATATCAACTGGTTTACAGATAAAAAACTAACAAAATACAGTATATCTGCTTTTGACACATGATATGTGATGATAGTATTGACATGAGCTGCCTTTATGTTATATACCAGCAATAGATGTCATTCTGGCAGCCAGTCATTTGCTTGATTACTGCTTATTTGCACGAATGTAAACAAACAGCAGTGAGAATGATTTAATTGATTTAAAAAACTGAAGCATGTCATTATCATGTGGTGACATATATTTTTAGGATCTTAATTATCATACATGTAGGAGTTACTGTCAGTAATAATAAATGGCATAAGCAGTTACTTTTTTAGCTCCACTTAAATGTCACACAAACACCTATTAATCCTGGAATATTCACACATATACTATAAATGCTACAGTATAATATAATGATGTACTGTAATGGCCTGCACTTATGTTTTGGTCAAATGACATGAAATTGCAGCCACACCAGTTGAAAAAAGTTCTGGTTTAAATTTTCTGGTGATTATTGTTGTACATTTAATTTCAATTATGTTAATCCTCCATGTAATCCCACACTGCTAGAGGCAGCAGGCAATTAGTTTAATTAAGCATAAATGCTGGAAGCACAAAAAGCTTGGCTTTAGTTTTAGTGTTGATTTAATAAATTGGACATAATGTGTGAATAATGAGTTTAAATGGTGCTGGTAGATTCTTTGGACAGAACTAGACTAGCTGTATTTCCCCTGTTTGTAGTTTTTATGCTAAACAAATATAATCTTCTGGTGTCTGTAGTTCAAACATGTGAGTGGTATTAATCTTCTTCTCTAACTCCCCCCAAGAAAGTGAAAATTTCAAACTATTTTCTTAAGATTTTACACTATTTTAGAGTTTAACATGCTTTTGCCAACCTTGCACAAAGTTGCATCTGCTTGAATTTTATGTTTTTTAGTTCCAGAGGAGCCAGGTAACTAAGTTTAACATTTCCTCAAGTACTGTCAAGTCTCAAGTACATTGAAGAATTTGTTACCTGGCTCATTTAGTACTTAACTACTTATTTAGTACTACTACTCTGCAGAGGCAACATATTATCAAAGATGTTCTCTGGTCGCTTGAGAATATTTTACTTTAGTTAGCTGGATAGTTGTTTAATGTGAAGTATTCACACTTGTAATTGATTCAGTTTGATGAATTTGGGACCAGGAGGAGCAAAAGTGAACTCCTCAGCTGTGAAGACTCTTTGTAGGAAAAGACAACTGGACAGCAGAGACTGTCTTAGCTGGAAAAATGACAATAAATGTCAGTGGCAAAAGGCAGTTACACAGCCCCCAGTACAAGCTGTTATGGCAGGGCTTAGTGCACGCTGGTTTATTCAGGAAAGACTTTGTTCTGAGTAGAAAAATATTTTTATTTGACTTGTGCACAATGGGTTGAAGAATGTGAATAGTCTTTGTTAATGAGGTCCCATTATGGTATAGATTATAAAGACACATATATTTTAAGGTGGTGATGAAACTGTAGTAGAACAGAGAACCTCTGTGGGATCTAGACACTGGTGGCAGTGGTGATGTGATGAAGATGGGGCTGAGTATGAAGAGGAACGGATGAGCTTAGCTCGGCCCTGGATCTGATGAACAGTAGGTGACTGGGGTTGAGGAGGCACCAAGATAATTGTTTAAAATGACAGCTGACAGCAGCAGAGAAGAGTGCAGATTTAAAGTTCGATAGCAGCAGAGTGATTGGTTGATAGAGACTGCAGCAAAATCTGATTGGATTAGTCTGGCTCTGGTGGCTCAAACATGTCTGGACAAGTGCAATAAAGCTGCTAGACAGCATGTCCATGTCACAGGTCGTTTTCAGGTGATAGTGGTGTTTGACACTGAGACAGTGGCACAGACATGCCACCAACCTTTCGGAGGATATAAAGTGCTAATTTTACATTCTTGGCAATTTTTTGAGTCATTCAAATTAGGCTGGATGGCTAATGACAGATTTTCCTGTGGTGTGATAAACTCAGAACACACATTTATTGTTGCTTTACATTATCTTTAATGGCAATATTTGTTGTCCAAGTAGTCTCAAACAAAAATTACTGACATCATGTTGTTGTTGAAGGTGACTAGCACATTTGGTAGATTATGACCCTTTAAAATATTTTTCTAAAAAGACCTAAACACTACCTGTGGCAGTTTGAATTGATTATAAGTGGCACATGTGGGTAAAATGCTCAAATTGCTGTGAAAATGAAACCCAGTAACTTACTTGCTGTGGATTGTAAAGACATGCATGTAGGGATTCATTTGTTTGGATGATCAGGCTGAGTCATTCTTTGTTTAAAAGTTGTTTGCAGGGAGAGAGGGAGAGAGAGAGAGAGAGAGAGAGAGAGAGAGAGAGAGAGAGAGAGAGAGAGAGAGAGAGAGATTGTACTGCAGGGTGAGTGATGCTGACTTTTAAAAGGAGAGAGAGCTGCTCGCTGCACTGTCAATTCCTCTCAACAGAAACAGTTTCTGTTTTCGAGGCAATCTAGAGACAATCAAGCCAGGCAGGAAGTTTCAGCTCCACCCCACATCTACTGAATCCACGGTTCCTGCTTTCACTGAACTAAGACAAGCCTAATCACACTCAACTCATCACACTTCATTCATACTTGACAGAAACAAAATAAAACTCACCAGAACCATGTCGGTTCATCTGTCCACTGCTCACAACAATCACCAATTCTAGTTTGATTGAAATAAATCCTCGCATTCACATGCTCCTAACATTCCCGGTAACTTGACTAAGGAAAGGTAAAATGGCCTGTTGTGATTTTACGTTTTTCAAAAGGAAATCATTTTTTTTTGGTCTTTATTGTGCATTTAAATGTTAATTTTTAAAATTAAGAATAAAAGATAAGGACATATTGTCTTCCCAGTCATTTAGGACAAGCCAGTTGTACAAGTTGGTGGGCTCTGGCCAGTCAGGTCCACCTATAAAATCTGCAGCTGCCCTAGAAAATAAATTGGCCTCCACATGCCTCTAAATGGTTTAATAGTTTCCTGTGCATTTTTTTTTTATACAGTGGTGCAGCAGTTGTACTAAAATCACATAAAACAATTTGAATCTAAAGCAGGGACTGGAAATGTTTCACCATACATATAGCTGTTTTTTTTAATTTTTTTGCCCCTGCCCCTCAGAAAGCCTGAATCCACCCCTGATCAGAACCATGATGATTGAAATGCAAACAAGCATCAGCACCTGAGAGCAGAGCAGCAGTCTTTTTCACTGTGATGCTGAAATTACTGCTGACAAACGGCATTTTTGGGTGCAAAAAACTGTGTAACTTCTCGAGTGCACTAATATTTGATATAAAAGCAAGATATGACACTAAAATAAAGCCTGTGGCACACAACAGACATAGAGACAGGAGAGAGCTGCAGTGTTAAACTAAAAAACACAATACCATGTCCTGAAAACTGGCCAGCTATACACAGTCCAACCACAGACACATCAAAGAACACACAGCGGCTTCACCCACATCTGATATATTATGAACCTGTTAGATCGGTACACAGCAGCCCATCAGATGCATTCCATGAGCCTTGCACTGAGCAAAAATTCTCAAAAATATATTTCTACTTCAACAGCTTAGCAGTCTTGACAGATGTTGCACCTAAACTAGCTACCATCATTTTGTCACATGATCAAATAGAGACTTAACATTGGACAACATGAACATCCATATTACCCATAAAAATACCAAAGAAAAAAAAAATTTAGGTTAAGCATATAATTTTGTTATAGATTGCTCTATTATTGCTATTTTACCAAAAATAAATTAAATCAATGGCAGGGATTGATTTGCCTTTTCAAGGCTTAATGTGAACCATATATGCTTCAACAGGAGTTCTTTGCAATCCACACTCGTAAGGGCCTGTTCTCCGATGACACAATGTTGGAGGGCCCACACTGTCTTTGGGCCCCCCAAGTTCACAGGCCCCAGTGCATCTGCAATGCCTGCACTTTGTATTTATTCCCCTGATAAGGGTCATTGTTTCAACACTTAAATACTGATGTTCTCCTCACAAGCGACCTCTTGTGGCCATGCAAAGATGAAGATCTATATCTATATCTATATATACTGTAACCACAATAACTTTTCCAAACTTTAACCAAGCAGTTTTTGTTGCCTTGTAGAGGGGAGTAAAAACTGATTTAGATAAAATTCAAAATAGTTTATATGGTTTATATGGACTGATTCGTCTGGACCCACAAAATCCAAGAAAAAAATAATTCTGTTTCTGTAACTTATGGTTCAAAAGTTATTGCTCCAAATTTTGTTTTGCAAAGTTTGTTGTTATAGCGCCGCCATCAGGCCAATTTGTAAATTTTTTTGTGTCTGAGTAGTGGGTGAAATTTCCAACCTATCTACTGAGTTTGTAAACTGTAGCTGTTATATTTTTAGAGATACAGATAGTTTTGTACAATAAGTTCCAAGCCCTAAAGAGATAAAGGTAGTGACAATAGCTTACTACCGGTTTTGACTTATTACCAAACAAACTTGTTGGAGACAATGTTTACTTGTTGTCATATCTAACACTTCAAGCGTCAAAGCTGTGGGTGTACACAGACCTCCCCCCACTGTGCCCCCCCCCCGAGTTCTGCACATGAATCATGTCTGACCTACACCAGCGTCAGCAGGACATGTGCTGTGTGTCACATGTACATGCACATTATATGCGCGGGGCATGTGGTGTGGTGAAACCAAGCACACCCCTGAGCTCAGACAGGCTCGCTGAAGTTCACCTCGGGTTCTCTCAGGTTTCACTCACTCAGTTCCTCCTAAACTTTTGCTTCATTTTCTCCTGTCAGAACTTAGCTGTGTCCCATGAGGAGACAACCAGGGAGACCATGTCGGACGGGGAGCTTTTCAAAGCAGAGAAAGTCTTTATCGAGGACGCTGTGGAGGGAGGAGCAGGAAACACAATCCAAACAGGGACAAAACTTCAAGTGAGTACAGCATGAGCACTTTCAATGTCATGTGGAGCCTTTGACAAAGAGCTTTGACATATTACAATATATCTGTGTATCTATATGTCTCATCAAGCTGACATACACAATGAAGCACTGTCATCAATTGAATTTAAAAAATACCTGACTTTTGAAAGTGGATATTTATAGCCTCTCAAATCTGACAGTTTAATTAGATCCTTATGTGCAACTAGTCCTTTTTAATAGGATCTTTCTATTTTTTTTTTTTAATGAGTGTCAGATACCGGCTTCATCAAATTCTTGCTTTTTCTCTGCACACATTGACAGCACTTGTTAACTTATTCCAGTTTTAATTTGCAGGTTCTCTCTGGCTTTAAAATGAAAGTCAGACAAAGTACAATCACACTTAAGTTACAACTTAATAAAAACTTTTTTGTTTTTCAGCTAATGCCATCACTGGATCACATGAGCCTCTCTCAAACCAAAGCCTCCCTTTTAGTCAGTGCTGAAAATATGCCCAACCACGTCGCTGCTGGGACAGCCTCTATGGAAACAGCTGTTGATAAACACAGGGACATTTCCCAGCAGCGGTGTCACGATACCTCTGGACTTGCTGAGGTTAGCTCGGGTTACTTTGCAAATAGACCGTCTGTGTCAGAAGACAGAACAAGCCCTGCAGATCTGTTCCCCACCCCGGCTTCATCCAGAGAGTCCATCCTCTCAGAGGGCTCGGATAAAGACAAGAGCTGGTCCGCTGCGCAGCCCTCCTCTGTCGTCTCTCCTGCCTCATTCAGCCGCACTGTCTCTCCCTGCTCATCTGTCCTCTCTGGCATCTTTTCCCCCGCTGTCGTCCAGATCAAGAGACACTTTCTTGCACCTGGCTCCAGTCTGATTCACACCCCTCAAACCTGTTTCTCATCCTGCGAGAGCCTGTCCTCATCTGTCGGTCCCCTGTCCCCTCCGCCCCGGCACCGGCCTCCTCTCACCCGTCTCTCCCTCCTCACTGCCATCCTGAGAAAAGGCCGTCTTCCTGTCCTGTCCTCTGCTCTGCAGAGGCCTTACACCCCCTGCTGGCCTGTCAATCCCGTGACCCTGTCCTTCTGTAATGCCTGCTCAGCAGCCTCCAGTGTGGCCTCCATTCCCTTGGAGTTTTCCTCCCAGTTCTCCTCATCAGCATCTATAGATAGTCAGAGCCACGTTCACAGGGAGCCTAATAGGTGCCTCACCGCTCCTCTGCCTGCGCAGTCAAATGAGCTCAGCAGTGCATGTCCTCAAACTCATGTGAAAAGACGCTCGGAGCAGATTCGCTCAAGCAGCGCGCCTCGGTGGGAGCAGGTTATTTCACCCCCACCAGCCAAGAGCAGCACACTACCCCGAGCTCCGCTACCTCTGTTTTGCTCAAACTTCAAATCTGTTTCTCCAGCAAAGTATGAAGAAATAGACTGTGCATCTTCCAAAAAACTGCAACACACCTCTATTTCCAAGTTCCCTAAGCTGAAGCCCAGCAACACTCACACACACCTCAAGGGTACAGACGATAGCAATGTTAAAAACCTCATCTCCCTGTCCTCTAAACTTATTGATGAACAAGAGACACCCCAGAAATGCAGTCACCCACCAAATTCATCTCTGTCAAAGCTTAAATCGCTTTCTCAGCAGCTGAGATCTCAGCCTCGCTTTTCTCCTCAGCTTCAGCCTGTCACACGCTCAGACACAGCATCACCCCTCCCTCCTCTACAAAACACCTCAGGAAGGTGTGAGTCAGGGAGGAGCTGCCCTGATTCCAAAAGTGCCACCGTATCACACAAGGCTCACTGTCTGTCCCCTTCCCGCTACACACCCATCATTTTCACCGGATGGCCGTCGCCCACCTGCTCCCCCACGCCTACACCCTCTCCTGCTCCACCAGTCAGAGACCTCAGCCCCTCTCCTTGTCTCTCTCTGCGCTCAACACCCTCCCCAAGGCCGGGGAGTGGAATATCAGACTGCACTGACAGGGAGGGTAAAAAAAGAAAGGTAGCCAGCCGCTCTGCTTGCCATTATGCATGACTTGTTTAAACTGAGGACATTATTTAATATGTGACATGCTGTTCTCCCATGCTATGTAGTTAAAAACAGATTTCACTCACTTGATAGCTGGATATCAAGTGCTGTCCTCTGTGTGGAGCTGTTTTTAGATCTCTGTTTATCTGTTTGTTTTTGCCATATCATGTATTGATGTTGGTATAGATCTTTGCCTCACAGGGATTTCAATCGTACTGAACATTGCTGGATTTTAATAACTGACGGATCTGAAATGTCATATGTTGAAGCAAGAGGGAACCCATCATCATGAGCGCTTTAAAAAACTCTGGTTTCTAGGCCAGGCGTTTTGAAGTTGAGTGACACTACACACAAGCTGAATATTAACCATCAGAAATCCAATTCATGTAGTGCAGGAATATACAAGTTGATGTGGGACTCTAGTTTTCTTGCCTGTTAGAGTGGAAAAGTTGGTCGTAACTGAAGTTCTTGGTGACATTTACAGTCAGTCAGATGAATCACCTGAGCAGTGACAACGCGATGTGGTTTCTAGTGCTGTGAAAGCAGACGACACACGTCAGGCCTCTCGAGTGTGGCTGGCTGCCTTGCATGATTAGTAGCCTGCAGCAGTGTGAGATAAAGCATGCATAAGAAAATTTAAAACACATATAACTTTCCACGAAATGTTCTACAGAGTCTATCTCTAGTAAAGGGCAGACATTTGAATTGCGGATGAATTTGTATTAATTGTCTGCTCTTCTCTTTCTATAAACTCTAGACTCACAAGATTAAATTAAGCTACAAGTCGCTCGCTGCAATTCCCACAAACACTCTTCTGTTGGATCAGCAGGTGAGTTCATTTATGTGACACTTATCCCACTAATTCATTTTGTTATCCTCTTACCGGAGAAGTCTGCAATATATTTACTGTAATTTATCATTAAATGATCATGATATGATAATATGCTAAACTGAAATACTGGCTTCCCCGACTGCAACACTACAGCTGCAGCATCCTCCTTATTGTTTGCTTGTTTCATGTTAATGAGTCCAAATTAATGCAGTTTATGAGTTGTAAGAAATCATTAATGGTTTTTCAGAAGGAGTAGATGTAGATGTAAAACTCTCAAGTGTGTATTTTCAGAGCAGTGAGCTTTTGTTTTCAGGATAACATGCTTAACTTTACATTCACAGACAATGGACATATAAACAGCACATTCCCTTTACGATGTTGCACTCGTCTTGCACTCCTGCAGCCTCCCTGTGCTTCCTTGTGCCTGGGGAGGAGGGGGCAGGGGGAAACAATGTGCTTCAACCATAGACTGTATATTGGATTTCAACCTATTTACTATACCGTCTATGGCTCCACCTCATTATTTGGACTGCAGTACTCATTCTTGGATGTGCAGTTGTTACATATTGCCCTTTTACATATTCAGCCATATGAAGCCCTTGTAAGTGTGACAGACACTTCTCGCTTTGTGGAGTGTTATGTGAGGAATGTAAAATAGGAATTAATGCATAAGCTTTAAAGTTTGCATTAAAAATTGTAATTTTCTATTCCAAAAATTAAGTCCCCACTCATACCGCTTTCTGGAGACATACATTTTGTAACTGCAAAAACTTGTCAGGTAACAAATGAAAGAGAACTTAATAAGGATTTATGGATGCCCTGGTAGCTCAGTTGGCAGAGCAAAAGCACTATGTGCTCAAGCTATCAGTCCTCTGCAGCGGCCATGGATTTGATTTCTTTGCTGCGTGTCACCCCCTTTTCTGTCTTCATTTCATCTGCCTCTATCAAATAAAGGCATAAAAAGACCAAAAAATCTTAACTTAATAAGGATTTACAGGGCATAGATATTGCAGCTGAAAGAGCATCAGTTTTGTAGCTATATAGTAAATATCAAATCACCCTCAAATAGACATGAAAACAGACAGACGAATTGCTACTTTTCACACTGCCCTATGAGACATTTAGAGCTGCAGAGGAGGGTGAGTTGTCTGTGAAGAATACTGAGTGGATGAATTTGAATTGACTGGAGGAGATGTTGCAGTGCCGTCTAAGATGGCTGTATAATCACTTGTAGCAAGCAGCAGGGAGCTCACTGTGTTCACTCTGCTCTGCTGTCACAGGCAATAGACGAGCAGGTAGAGAGAGAAGACACTCCGTGCGACACGTTGGACGGAGGTGTTACAGACACTCATGCTGAGGTATTACTGCTCACATCGCTGCTGGTTTTCACTGCACGTCACACCACAGGCCGCTGATGTCAGTAATGCTGTGCTTCCTACAGATGTGCTCACCTGCTCAACTACGGCAACAGTCAGAGGAACTTTATGCAGTTATTGATGAGATACTGGCAAATTCCATTCCAGAGGTGAGTGCAAGTGATGACATCATATTAAATAAAATACAACCCATTAAATAGTAAACGTGATTTAATGGGTTTATTCTTTCAACCTTTAAGAGCAAGACATCCCGATCACTGCAGTCCTCCAGGTCATCAACTCCCAACGCTGGTCTGCAGGTAAAGTGTGTTTCTTTAACAGCATGTGACAAAAATCTGAGCCCAGCATTTTTGTTTTCTCTCCTGTTTTTCATGTCTTGAGGTAAATGACCTAATTTTTCTGTGTACACAAAAGTCTTACTCACACTCTTACCATTTGTTAAAGGGAACCTCAGTGTTGATGGTAAATGTTTTGGTTCTGCTACAAGCAGATTTCAGCCTGGATTTCTAGCCTCCACCTGTAAGTAGCTAGGGAGGCAAGCTAGATGAATATTTTGGTGACCTGATGGTATGTTCTGGCCAACAAAGTAATAGCTATAGGCCAGGATGGTGAAAGCACGGCAACATGAGCATGCAAGTAACAAGCTCACCCACAATGTATCCTGGTACATGTAAGCACTGCTGCATGGGTCTGTGAGCAGGAAAACTTTATTACTTCAGCTAACTATATTTACCATCAACACTATTTTGACGTTTATATGAAAAATGCAGATGTGCTCCTTTAAAATCTGTGCAAGAGAGCACTTCTCCAGGTGGGCCAGTTGGGCCAGTTGGGCTTTAGATGTGCTGGTAGTGGGGTTTTGTATCCTCTGAACAGAGCCCGGGTAGCTGTTTCTGTCTTTATGCTAATCTAAGCTAACTAAAACTGTTGCTCCAGTTTCCTATTGAGCAAACAGATATGAGAGTAGCTTCAATCTTCTGATCTAACACTCTAACATTATAGAAAAACAAAATCTGTGTCATCTTTCGTGGTTGTCTGAAATTTATACATATTTTGTACCTTTTAAAACTTGTTTGGTGATGTTTGGTAGAATTCAAAATTAGTTTGACCAACACTCTACTACTCACTAGTTTGTAGAGTATTAACCAGCACAGCATGTTTCAAAGTCAAAAAGTAATACCTTACGATAAGAACACAGTTCCCTCAGGTACTTGTCTGGCTTTTATATGTCTGAATGAAAAACAAATCATTGATAAAATGAGGAATAAAGTAAAACTTGCTTGGTGTTGAGTGTAGTCCAATCTTGCAGTAAGACTGACAATTTGACTGAATGTCTGACGACGCAAAAATGTCTGTTCACATCAGATCTCTCACACACAAAGTGTCTGTTTGATCAAGGACAGTTTCTTGCGACTAAACAGTTGTTTATGCACAACAACGACGTGAAACAACGTCACAAGCACAACTCTGGATGCTTTGCCTCCCATGATGTAGTTTTCACATCTCTCAGTAACAACAGGCAGAAAGTTATGGAAATAAAATTGTAAACCATTAAAGTAAAAT
The DNA here is from genome assembly GCF_056507025.1 of Lutjanus erythropterus. Classification (NCBI taxonomy): domain Eukaryota; kingdom Metazoa; phylum Chordata; class Actinopteri; order Lutjaniformes; family Lutjanidae; genus Lutjanus; species Lutjanus erythropterus. Next base: position 4,728,509 of record NC_139330.1, read on the forward strand.
GAAATGCAAAACAGGAAATACAAAAATGTAATGTCCAGGCCACGGAAACAAGTTCCCTGTGTGGTGTTTTACTGAAACACAAACTGGAAATAAGATAAAAGTGAATTCTGACTGTATAATCATCAGCACAAGAAATGAAAAGACATCTGTTCATTATTCATCAAAGGACTTATGGTTTCCAGAGAAAACAAGTGCGTGTGTGTGTGTGTAAAATGGACTAAGTTCACTCTGTTATCCCTTTGACAAGAGTGTGAATTTAGATGGTCCAGATTAGAGTGATGAACATATCTGAATTTTAATCACTGACAAGGAAAAGAGAAAGTTACTGCTGCAGAAGAGAAAATTTAACACTTAAACTCAGGAAAAAACTACATAAGAAGGGAAAACAATTTTGTTTTAGGTTCTCACTATCTAGTGACACATTCAGTGAAACCATGAGTTGTGTTCACCAATGATTTCTTTGTCATTTTTAAAAGACACATATTTCAAATAGTAGATCAATCATTTACATGTGAATTCTTTTCATTTTCCCACCAGATGATACTTCTGTAACTGGTGATTTATTTCATTTCTTTCTTTCTCTTTCACTTTCAGCAGAACAACTCATCATTTCCAAAATCCTTGGGGCGTGAAACCAAATATGTGAGTAAGAGTCTGAGTCTGTTGAAGTACAGGGAAAAATATTTTCAGGATTTTATTCTCACATGCCCAAAGTGGCAGCCCAGTTTGGTCATATTAAGAGCTTATTCAAAATTTAAAGCTGGTACAAAACAAGTTCATTGAATGTGGGTATATCGCAGGGGTCTGCAACCTTTACTCTCAAAATAGTCATTTCTTGCCTAAATATAAACTGAAAAATCTTTGTGCAACTATTAAATTCTCCGCTTTTCTCTGAAACTTCTCTTTTTTTCTTGGATTCAGCCTATGAGTCTCATGAATAGCCACCAGGAAAATTTAGAGGAAAAGGCACTGAGCTGTAGCAATAGACAATAAAATATTAAAACATTTTTAAAATTCTGTGTATAGACACATATTTTTACAGTTGGTGTATGTAATTGTCTCTTTAGGCCAACAACAATGATAAATAAAATTTAAAATGTTAAAAAAAAGAAAAAATACGATTTTTAATAGCGCTTTCCATTTAATTTTTGTCAAAGCCACAGGGAAAGGCACACTGGAAAAGTGCTAATGAATGTCTGGCACTATAAAACTCACTTAATAACAAACTATTTTTTTTTTTTTGTCTGTTTATTTCTAGATCCTGCTTTCTGCTATTTCTCTCATGTTTTATGCACAAATGTATTTGGATTTCACATCCCAAGTTCACATCACCCCACCATCCCACAATTATTAACAATAATCGAGGACGCAACTGATAAAAACAGGATTTAAGTTTAATTTTAGTGAAATAAAGGTTAGCACGATAGCATCAGCAAACTCTTGTTTGTTCATTTCCTCTACATAAATCCAATTAATTCAACTTAGTTTCACTCTATATTTCCACCCCCCCAGTTTGGGAACCACTGGCTTTAAGGGATAGTTTGGAAAATTGGGGTCGTATGATGTATTTATTGATTATCAGAGTATCAGTTACAGAAGATGACGATAACTTCCATTTCCCAGCAGAAAAGACTCTCTGACAGCAAGGTAAAGTGTTGAAAATATTCTACATATAGTGTACACATGCACTGATAGAAACTTTTTTAAGTGACCAGAACACTTTCTATAGCAGTGCATTGCTTAGCTTCCTACTACTGCTGCTTCTCTAAAGACAGGACATACTGACCGCCATCTTCTGTAGGTAATAGACTGACTATTAAAAAGTACCTCATACAACCCCACTTCAAATAATCTGACCTTTCCCTTTAAGTAAAAAATAAAATAAAATAAATGAATAAAAAATAAAAAATACAGAGTTGAGGCTCTATCATTTCATACTTTTGCTTGTCTTCACATAAAACTTGCAGTATTTCAAATGCTTCCTTTTATCAATATTTCAGTTGTGAGAGACACTAATAACTATGTTGATGTTTTTCTTCCACCTCGTTTGTTCAGGCATCTTTATGCAGCTTGCACCCATCGACTGGTGTGGAAAGATGTATGGATCCTAAAAAGGTGCACATTCTGTTAGTATTTGATCAAATTTAGGCTCCTGTCGCAACTTCCATAACACTGACAGTGTAAAGTGTCTTTGAAAGGTACTCATGGGGATGAATCCCTCTGTGCTGTCAAACTCTGAATCCATCTGTCCAGACAAAGCCCGGGGTTATTCGTCCAATGACGGCCATTCCAAGACTGAGGGTGGAGGATGAAGAGGAATTTCATCCAAACCCCTTCAGACAGTTTGACGTCAAGAAAACCTTAACTGACAACAAAAAGGTATGTTGGTGGCATTAGTTCATATTGCAGTGCAGGAATCTGTGCCTGTTTATGTTTCCTAACCCACGAAGTGAGGTTTCAGTTTTATTTTAAGTGACACCAAGTTATCAAAATCTGCCTCTTTGTATCACTCACACTCCTCATGGGTTTAAAATGTGACTGTTAGAAGAAGAAGAGAACTGTCTCGTGAAGTTCATGACAGTCACAGCTGACTCAGACTTTGACAAGTTTTCAGGGCAAAAAGTAACTAAAGAAACTCATCAAACTATGATCCACTTCTCTGCTGTCCATATTATAGTATATATTATTTTAGGCATCACTTTTCCAGACCATATTTTTGACCATATTTAATGGCTATCTTAAGCAAAAACACACTTCAGTCACATGATACCTGCTCTATTTGCTGAACAAATACAGTTAAATTCTGCAAAAAGTTTGTAAGTTGGAATATTCTCTCTCAGGAAAGTTATGGTTGGATGTCGTCAGTTATCTCTGTAGTAAAACTGAGCCAATCATGGGTTCATTTGATAACATGCTTTAAGAAACAAATAACTTCTTTCTCTTTTTGCCTGTGGAGTCGATAAAAAGTCATTCAGCTCTTCCTTGGTGGTTATTTTCATACATCAGAACTCCTCATCAGGCATTATTGCTCCATGCAATGGAATATGAATGTCCATAATGATGACTGATTGAAAGTTTGACTCAAACTCATAATTTAACAGGAACTCACTGCTTCATGATTTGCTGAAGGCTGCAAAGGAATAGATATCCACATCAGGATTCATTGAGAGAGATAGAGCAATCAATGCAGTATTCTAAAAATCAATTTCCTCTCGCCCACCAGCTTCATAAACCTTTTTTTCCTCATATACTGACGTCTGTTTGTCCAAATAGCCACTTGATGGTGAGTACAAATCTCATAACTTATATCTGAAGTTCTCACGCTCAGTGAAACAGGCACAATGAACTTGACATGCTCTGCAAAATCACACCGCTCCACGTATCTGACTCCTGATATCCATTGTGTGCATGTTCCTAAAATGCAATCCGATCATTAGAATTTGTCCATTTTCCACTTTTTTTAAAAATCTATAACCACCAAAAACATGATTAATTCCAGTTTACAAACTCTCTACAAATGCGGCCTTATTATCAAGTGGCACAGTCCCTCCTGGATACAGCAGTAAACACTAACAAGGTACCATGTCTTTGTTAATATTTCACCATTTCTGCGTATTACCTGCCAGTCTGGGTGAGAGGTGTTGGAAGAGTATTGCGCCGCGTATGTCAGCGGGTCAGTTAAGTCAGACTGGTTGTCCCAGTGTGAAACCAGTTCCACCTCAGTGGTCTCAGTGTGACAGATTGACTGAAAACAGAAGCACATGTGTACGTCAGACTCACATTAATAATGCCACTTTAAAGATTATTTAATCCTATGAGTAATTGCAGTAACTGCACATAAAATGAGCATTATTGTACTTTACCTTATAAGGTCACTTAATATTCCCTGCTATATGGCATTTCATAGTATTTATAGCTGGGTTAATTATTTGCTCTTTCTGAGAAAACAGAAGAAGCACCGTAACAGCACTGTGCCTAAACTGGTGGCATTTGCTGTTATTACTCGTCTTCAGACAATGAAGATGAATATTAAATAAAATAAATAAATAAATTACATGTTGAGTTCAGAGTTAATTAAAAACAGAGAGAATATAATTTAATTTCTGTGCTTGGCTTAAATAGCAAATCCACTTTGCCTTTTAGTCTTAAAAAAAAAAAAAAAAAAAAAATATATATATATATATATATATAAATATATATATATATATATGTATATGAAGCATCATGTACTTAAATGTCAGTGAGTGGATTTTGAATGAGAGACATGCAGCTGGCGGTGTTTTATATCTGTAATATATATAATGACTGAATGACCGTTTCAGGTGGATTTGAGGGGTGTGTTTTTATTGTTATTCACTGTGAATGAGATGAGGCGTACAGCCGCCCAGACAATAATGTTCTGTTCAGTGGTGATAAATAGTGAAAGAGATAATTGAGTGTTATAAAAACATAAACATGCCTGCTGGGAGATCTTACTCAACATTATGAGTAATAGCTCAACAATTTGTTTTCCAGACATATCAGGGAAAAGGGGGGCTTTAAAGTCTCTTCTGAAGAGATAATTTGAACATGATGTAACTTAAGATTATCATTGAGTTACAACGCTGATTACTTTCCTGATATAACAGCAAATGACTGATCACATCAAGTGCCGTCCAACAGAGAAGGTTACTCAATGATGGTTCATAATGTACTGCCTTACAAAAGAAGTAATAGACGCAGTGAAGATCAGGGTTTTCAAGTAGAAATGTTGTAATGCTTTCTTCTTTTTAGGCTCCAAAAATAATCATAGCCAAGGAACTTTTTAGATAATTTACACATGGTGCTCAGAGAAACTCTCTTCTTATCCATTTTACCTAGTTTTTGTTTTTTTTTTAAATAAAATTAACTTTAGCTTGATTATTATTTACAGCTTATTATCAAGTGTTACAAGTTTCTATTTATCCAAGTAGTATTAACCGAAAACAATATAGTACTAGTAATAGTTTGTGTATTTGTGTGTCCAACCATTCCTCCAGTGAACATTCGTCCCCTCCGGTTAGATCCGCAAAAATGTTTAGGGAGCCGGCCTTTACACATGGTATTTGTTATCTGTGTTTTTAATACTTACATTTCATTTTTAAATTAAATAATACTCTGCAGTTTTACTTTTTACTTTGCTTCAGCTCTGAGATGTACGTCACTTTGGACAAAATCCTCTGCTAAATGAAATCGTAAGATTGCAAGATTGTACTTTCAGATCCTTCATTTTGAAATCCAGTGCTACTAATTAGACTTAAAAGACTAAGGTTTACACCATGTCTAAAAAGAAGCATAAATTGCAGTTGGCAAGTCGTGATGGTGTCAAAGTAGTGGTTTGCCTCAGAAGAGGAGAGCGCCAAGAAAACATGGAGGAGGAGAGTCAAATTATAAATAATGAGAACCTGTAACACTTGAAGTTATTGCTCATATTTGGAATCTTACAGCTTCCACTTTGAAAGAATATTAATTTTACTGTTTTGACTCAGGTGCCATCTCATGTGAGACAGCTGTCCTTGTTTGTAAGGAAGTTCCAAAATAAATGAAGAAAATAATAAAAAGTGATGCAGTATGAGCTTCAAAACAGACTTCATCTGGCAGAGAACGATTGAGTTGTTCATGCAGATTTGATTCAAGATGAGTATAATATCAGCTCATATCTCTACTGTCATCAACACCTCAGGTTTTGTAGGGAGATTTTCCTTTTCATTTCTTTTTTACCCTTCAACTTGACATATATATTTCTATACTTCAGTAGTATTCAAATGTTATTATTACTGCACTATTTTTTTAGAGGCCTTTTTTTGGATATGCGCCATGTACCTTTCATCACATCCCCTCCAACTGCACCCTTTGCACATGATATTTTTAATGGCTGGGAGCAGAGTGTCAACAGGGATCAGGGGATGAGTGCAGTGGAAAAGGCTGGCATACGGGGCCAAAAGTCTCAAAGGTCAGGAGAGGGTCCAGAAAAAAGGTTGCAGCATCCAAAGGGAGTTTTGTTCTGGTAATAGTTATTTGACAAACTGCCATTCATATTTTTTCAGAAGCGGTCCCTCAGTGGTCCATCAGAAGGGGAGAGACTTTGCCTTTCTATGTACTTCAGAATTCTTAGCTGACATCTCTGGAGATTTGTTACAGTGCACCAGTCTCTCACATATATACATATACACTTATACACCCAGGAAATAATTCTGTGGTGCATTCTGTGAATATATGCAACAGGGCGCATGTAAACAGCAACAACAAAATGATGATGACAATACATCTTCACATAAAAAGTGCAGCATCTGGAAAATGTCATCCATCAACTTAAACTGAGTTTGTGCTCTAATCTTCATCACAGCATTCATTCATCTCTGCTGAGATTGCTCCAAACATCTATTAGGTATAATGAATAAAATCCTCAATAAAATGATGGATGTGATGTTTGATAAATGTTGACTGCCTCCATCCATCTATTTCACTGAAGCTGTCTCATCTAAGGACAAAATCAGCAGGATATTTAGCTTCAAGCTCTCTGTTATATTAGATTAACAGACTCCTGTTTTCATTATAACTAAAAGAAATTGGATATCTTCTGTTTCTTGACCTACAGCCATGCAGTGTAGCTGTGTTGGCACTGCTGTCGAACATCATTTCATTTGTTTGCTTTTGGGAAAAGTTCGTCAATTGCAGCCAGCCGTTTTACCTTCTCTCCTCCTCTTGTTCGATTTTCACCTGTCTTGTTAGCCGGCTGTCAAATCCTCTGAGAGGACGAATCCTTTTGCTTCATGAGCTGCTTAGATTCTGGCGTGTCTCCAAACCTCTACTTGTCAAATGTCTTAAACTAGAGAGTTTTCAAAAGCTGCTTCTGCTCAGCTGGACATTTTCACCTGTAAGCAGAGTGTTCGGTGAAGCATTTGTGCTTAAAGCGGTTAAGGAGGATTTCATTGTTTTTCTCCGTTGTTTGAGATCCTTGTAACCACACTCCTAGAAATAAAAGTGGTAGTTAGAACCATGTAGGGTTCTCTGGCTTGTCCCCTTAGGATAACCCTTGTTGATTCCTGGTAGGGTATTCTAGCTAGAACCTACCTAGAAAGGTTATACCTAGAACTATCTGTGAAAGGTTCCACCCAGAAGCCTCTCTGAGAGTTCTATTCATACCGTTACACCTTCTAAGGGTTTCACTTAGAACCCATCCAGGGGTTCTATTGAGAACCCATTTATATTCCATGGATTTCACCCAGAACCCATCCAGGGGCTTCTATCGAGAGCCCCTATATGTTCCAAGGATTTAATGTAGAACCCACTCAGAGATGAAACTCTTGGAATATACCTTGAACTCACCAAAGGGGTTCTAGTGACAACCCTTTTACATTCCCATGGTTCCATCCAGAACCCACGCAGAGGATTCTGCTGAGGACCCTTTTATATTCCATAACTTTCATATAGAACCCACCCATCCTTTTATATTCTGAGATTTTCATCTAGAAAGGATGAGGAGGATGGCAGCCGCCAGCAGCCAGGTGGATGTTAATATAAAATAAACTACAGTATTTATACATTAAACCGGTATATGCAGGCGCCCTGCAAGCTCAATATATTGTGTGCTCTCGTGCTTTCACTTCTCGAACCAGGATACCTGTCTCCTCTCTTAAAAATCTTTTCTCTTTGTTGGTGATGAGAGCTGACTTTCTTTTCTTTCACGCCATGAATAAATTAAATCCATTGCATTTTGTGCTGTCAACTTGCGCTTTAGATCAGCGTAAGATAGAGCCGTTTGTCTTACAAGGAACCCATGAAGAACACTTTCTTCAAAAAAGGTTTCTTCAGAAGCAAATGGTTCTGGGTAGAACCCCAGCCCTTCAGAACCATTTTAGAACCCTTAATTAAGACAGTAGAAACTTTTAACAGACAAAGCCTTAAATTACAGAAACTCTTCACATTAACTACTCTTTACTCTGCCTCAGACACACAGACTTTCAGTAACAGCTCCATTTTTTCAGATGATGAGGGGAAAACAGGTTTGGAGCGGCATCAGGAAAATAGATGAATGTGTTGCAGTTTATCAGTAAAATTTTTCCTCATATACAGAAATGAGAGGTGGTTAAGTATGCACATTTGAATGTCAGACAAAAGCACACAGGGGTTTTGTCTGGACTGGTGCTGCAATGCAACGACAACAGAATTAATGATAGTGCCCTGCAGCATCTGGAGCAAGATTTGCATTTTCTCACTTTATTTGTGTTAGTTACTGAGTTTGCACATAATTGTTTCACAATATGGTTATAACAATAGGGTTATAAACATTTATCTCAGTGCACACCCCCTAATGGTGCCAGTTTCCATTTCCAAGCACTTTTTTCACACATTGTGACAGGAGACCACAAATAATTAGTACTCCCAGTGTAACTATCAAATTAATACTGAAGGCCACCAGAGTGAGGAAAGGTTAGGCTCCTCGTGTAACACTGAGCTATAGGCACAATTATAGTGTGAGCGTGTCCATTTGTTGACTATGTGACTCATTAAATGTCAAGGTCAAATTGATGATTTTCAGTCGAGAACAAGATTTTCAGATTTACAAGGAGCTGATGAGACTGCAAACACTTAAACCATAAGCTTGTCAGTGAGAACACGCTTTCAGCAATCTTCCACAACGGAGAGGTTTTTAACTCGTCAATGTTTTTGACCTGTTTGACGTTGAAAACACTGTTTTCCCTCTGACAGACAGCCATTTACCTCCAGACAAATAAACAATAGCAGCATTTCTGAGCAGAGACCGATGGCAGCTTATTTCCAAGGCCACCCTGGCTTTTGGCTTTGTAATTGGTTTGTTGTGATGTGGAACAAATTAATATGCGGCGAGCTAGGGAGGAACGACGAGCTTTAACATTTATATTCAGTGTGTGTGATGCAATTTGCCCCTTATCTTGGCTCAGTCAACTGAGCGTGGGTTATCCTCTTGTCATCACTTAACCTCGGAGCTTTGATTCATTGCAGGCGATATTGTGCAGAGAGGTGATCATTATTTCATTTCTGCTAATGTTAATTCAGGGTGCTGGAATTTTAATTTGCATCCTGTTGATGCTGTTTTGTTCTTACAAAACATATCATTCACCGGCTTGTGTGATACTGGCTAACATTTTTGCTTAGTGGTGCAGTATGTAGGTTTAAGGAGGATTTAGAAGCAGATGGAAAATATAGAATTTGATATTCATAAGTATGTTTTCATTAGTTTCTAATCACCTGAAAATTAGAATTGTTGTGTTTATGTACCTTAGAATGAGCTGTTTATATCTACAGATTTAGGACTAAATTAAAGTAATGGTATTGGCTTGATAATTTATTTTAATCTCCACCATGAGTTAAGGATTTCAAATCCTCTCACTAAACATACTTCAAACACCTATGACTGAGTCTACAAGACCTGAAGAAACTTAATTTTTCATGTGGTTGTCAACTTAAAAACTTATTTTCACACTTACAATAATTAAGTACAGAACATGTTAAACATCCTTTAAAATATGTAGAAATACTAACTGGAATAACTATTTTCACGAATAACTGAGTAATAAATGTATCTATGCTATGAGGAAAAGTTAATTCCCCTGACTCAGTGTGATTTTTTGGTGCATTAGAAGTTGTCATAATTCAAAAAGACTGCTGCAAACTGTTGTGTTAATTTTTTTGTTGAAACTGGGGGGTGGGGGGTGGCCGAGGATGAATATATGAAGTGAAACAATGTTAAATTAATATGACTTATAGCAAAAATCAACAAATAAGAGTTTGCTGATGCTATCATGCTATTCATGGTTATTTTGGTTTTATGTTCCCTAACCTGAGTGACACATCTGCACTGTTGAAGTAATCTTCAGTGGTGGAAGATGCAGTAGCAGTTGCAATAAGCAATAAACAAAATATGTTAAAGTAAGAGTTGTTATTTTTTAAGACCAACTTCTGCCAGCTGTGTGTATTTCATCCAGATGTTGCCATAGTTGACTCACTTTGGTATCAAGTATTATTTAATGCTTTAGATAAGTCACTTACTGTGACTGGACTTGGTTAGATTTCTACCTATGATGTGAGTATTTCAGAACCTTTATTAATTAATTTCTCTTTGTTCTTTGACTGGATGATAAATATTCTTATTTTTGTATCGTTGTAAAGTAATGCTGTTTTTTTAGACTCCAGAACTGTTTTATCACAGCAGGTGAAACACAGACTTATTTTAAATAACCCAGAATGAAATTAATTTATTTAATTTCACTACTGGGTGACTTTTCTATTCCCTGTTAAATTATGTGGCAATGAGCAGCATATTGTGAAGCAGTGGGATACAAATTCATTGATAATTAAGATTAATAACATGAAACATGCGTATTGTTTGTTTGTGCAGTGTGTTACTAAGCTGAAAATGAATCAGTAAATGGCTTTTTTGCTTCTCTGAATGTTTAGGTTTTTTAAAATCTCTTCACTACAACAACAACTAAAAACATCTTGGTGAAGTTAATCTACAGTGAAGTTGCAGGCCGTAGTTTGACGTGAACAGGGAAAGATTTTTGTTTATATGCCTCAAGCAAAATATTTTCCACTAATTATATTAATAAATGTGTCTTTATTTGTTAGTAGAAAGTATGGATCTCTTTGCTCTAACATTGAATTTTAAAAATAAAAAATAACAAAACTGCCTTCTCATTACAGGGTTGTGCCATCTGCGTGAACCGTCACAACCCAGTAACATACTGCAAAATCCATCTGGTTGTCATATGTACAATGCATATGGCTGCTCTTGCATAATACCAAAAAAATGACACTTTTTGGTAATAAAGATAACATTGATACATGCCATCTGTAAACAGTTATGTAATTCCTCTGGTGTTACATCAAGACCATAATCTTTCAACCCACATAGAGATGAAAAGACAAGAGTTGCAAAAGAAAATAAGTCCTTTGATGAGCTAAAGTAAAATCTATTTGAAATAAAATAGAACAGGAAAAAGGTATCTGCCTCTTTTCTGGTCTGCTTTCTGTTTTCCTTCTTTATTCTAATTGTGGCAGCATCTCAGCTCTCAATTTTGCTCTCAGTTTTGGGTCAACAGTGAAAAGCAGAAAGACTCTTGCACACTGAAGCAGTGTGCGAAATACGGGGGGGTCCAGGGGGGTCCGACCCCCCCGATTAACCCATGAGACCAAGGAAAGCCTCAAAAGCAAAATTTGAAGGGGGTCTCAAATTTTGTCAAAAGAAATATTTCATTGTCACTAATGGTCACTAAAATGTTTTTAAGCTCACCATGTCCAGTATTCAGAATTAAAAAAAATACTCACAAATATTTTTTGCCAAACGGAGCCAGCCAGTCCTGTGTGTGTATGCAAATTAGCCATGTGCACACCAAACAGAAGAAAGACGTAACGTTGAGAAGTCATACTGGTCATACTAAAAATGGCAAGCAAGCGAAAGCTAAACCAGAGATAGTAATGCGTGGCCACACATTACTATCTCGTGGCCACGAGATAATAACGCGTGGCCACAAGATAGTTAATGCGCGGCCACGAGATAATTAATGCGTGGTCGCGAGATAGTTAATGCGTGGTCACGAGATAGTTATTGTAGTCATCCCATGCAGACTGTTGGTTTTATCATGGACAAGTTTGATTTAATTTCATTTTATTTTAATATAGGAATGAATTACAGTGACATACTTCAGTCACTTGTGGCAAGGCATGGAGTAATTCTTAGCGAGAGACTCGGAGCCCCTATGGCGACATTGGATGAAAAAAAAAATAATGCGTGGTCACGAGATAGTAATGCGTGGCCACGCATTATTTTTTTTTCATCCAATGTCACCAGAGGGGCTCCGTATAAAACAACGTGCATCCATACAACTTTAGCCAATGCAAATCCTATGTCAGTGTTGCTTTGCGAATACTATGGGATTATCAAAAATTGTTAAGTGTGTGCCTGTGTGCTGTCACGTAGGCTATAGACTGATTGTCTTGGCTTGCATCCATTAAATATTGTAATGTTATAGACCTACTGCATATTGAGAAAATTTAGATCGGTATTGCGCAACAATCGGGAGATGGGGACCCCCCCGAATATTGACGGGTATTTCGCACACTGCACTGAAGACACATTTTTCACTTACAACATAATTCCATATTTCATAGTTTTGATGTCTCTAGTATTAATCTATAATGTACAAAAATATCAATAACAAAAAATAAAAATAAACATGGAATGAGAAGAATTTTGACTGGAACTGTATTAATCATATGTCAGTCATATCTTCTGGGTTTATTTTTCTCTGTGGAGCTGTTTTGTTATGCTGCTGACTTTTTCCTGCTTTGATATAACTTTGCCACACATCAAGTGGAAAAAAATATAACCATCTGTTGCACCAAAAAAGTGTAATATAAATGTTTCTGCCTGAATTGTTTAGCAATTTCCTGAACCCATCACAACTCAACATGTTTTTATTTTAGTCACTTCAGAGTCACATACTTGGATAGCATATTCATAAGTGGCAGATTGAACAAGAAATGTAATAAGATATAAATCTCTATATTTCGAGGATGTGTTTCAGTTACAGAGAGAAACTGGCTAAAGAATTAAGAGTCACTGTGCGTGTTATTTGACAAGAGAATTGTCGAAGGCAGGGAAGAAAAACAACCTCGATGTCAAAAGATCAGTCAATTAATTTGAAGGAGACAAAGAAAACAAAGGTTCCTATCACTCTTGCTCCTAGAAGGGTAATATAACACAAATTTAATAAGGAGAGAAAGACCTTAAATGACCTCTGCAGCTTTATTCACCTTTTTGTTTCTTTGTTTTGACTTTATGTCATGGATGTAGCCTTGACTTTATGTCACAGCTACATCCCACCCATACCCACCCATCTACCTCATCTCCTCCACATGTGGACACTACAATAAGCTCATAACTTTTATCATGTCTTGGACAATGGGCTACGCTACAGAGGACAACCATACCAAACCATACCATACCATAGAAGCAACCAAGAAGACACTTTTGTGGCATTTTATTCATTCAACACAGGGGCACAGCTCCCACTTACTCCCCCACTGCGTCTGCCAGTCCACGCAACTTTTGTTTGTTTACCATCAAACTCCACAGGACACCTCACACATAGGAAGAAAGTTTTCACATCCCACTCAGTACACAAAGCTAACAATAAAGAATTACTGATAGGCAGGTCCTGTGAGTCTGAACACATATGTGTCAAAGGTGCTTTCTCTATCTGCCTTGGTAGAGGAAATGTGAACCTGAAGCTCATACCGAGCTGCAAAACAAAACAAAAAAACAACAAAACAAAAGGAGAGAAGCACTGTGTTTGATCAAGAGGATTATATTCAACACCAGAATCCAGATCCACCTTTATCCTGCTGGTGACTTGTTTCTCTGACTGCTGCGGTGCTCTGTTAAATATCAACCAGGAGCATTAAATGCAGTAATAATAAACAGTAAAGACAAAAAAAAAATGTTACAACTTATGAACAAGTTTCTCTGCTTACTTACAACTGTGTGTAAATGAACTGAGTAGTCCAGAGTTAATGCACCATACCCACATTTATACAAATCCTAGAAGTTATAACTTCCAACGTCTAAAAAAAAAGTCTAAAAATGTCTACACCTGTGTATTTTGTTGAGTTATGTATTCATATTATCCAAAATGTTTCCAACAATATTAAACTCAGAAAAATCTGTAATTAATATAAGGTAGTGGTGTGTTTCTGCTAGTTGCTATAAATTTTCAGGAGTAAAACACAAGACTGATAAGTAAGAACATGCACCATCTGCAGAAGTGAGTGTTTTGGTGGTGGATGTACCAGACTACAGTTTGTGTCCTTGACCAGTCAGACAACATAAACAACAATAAAATATACACAGAGCACACAAGATCAATCCTGTAACTCGAAGGCCAGGCAGGCTGCCTGCAGGCAGCAGGGACACTGAACAGGAGTGCAAGACAAGCACAACATTATATTTTGACAATAACAAGCTACACAGTAAGTTGATCAGCTGTTTATAACTGTTAGTTAAGTGTTGTGTTGTTGTTGTACTGTTGTCGGACAAACCTTTGTATCAACTTAGCGTGTTTCCTTAATCTATGACATATCATGTTCATTTCACAAATCTACTTCAAAGGCACTGAATAGGAAATGATTTAGTCTTTTAGGAATAATCATTTATTTTGGCTTGAATGTTTTCATAGTAAACAGTTTTGCACAAATGTGTTTGAAAACATTCATGCTTGTCTGCATTCACGAGACTCTGGAGTGATACAATTACACAAGTGTATGGTTAAATAAATATGCTGGCATTTTGCTGTCTTTTCAGCAGAAAAATCTGTCCAGGATATCTTTAGTTTCTCTGCACAAAAGAGTGGAAGCCAGTCAATAGAGAAAACTTTCAGCAGCTTCAGGTCAGCACAGCTCCAATGCACAAACTAATAGCTTGTTAAGCACCGTTTCTGACTGGTGTGGAGTAAAGAAATCGATAAGTCTTTTCATCGAACATCTGTGAGAAAATAAGATCATTTCAAAAAGATGCAGTATTTGTTTAAGGCAGAGAACTGATAGTTTTCAAAGAGTTGTGTCTACAGTAAAAGCTAAACAGCAGAAATACTGTACAGCAGAGGGATTGAAAGGATGCTTTCTTTCAAATATTTTGTTTTTGAAGAGAATGATAGTAATAAATGCTCCTAAACATCACATGATAATGCATTTATTCATATATCCATATGTGTTTGATTATTAAGATGTGTAGAAGACCTCAACAGCACATCTCAGTTTTTATTTTTTAATACAAATGGAACAAATTATTAAATAAGGGGCAGGTGATGGAAGTCACCATTCAATCCAGAGAGATAATTGTCATTTACGATTAAATACACAATGAATATTCATCCCACTGCAAACCCCAAGCAGCCTCAGGGAGAACTAATTTAAAGCAATTTCACAGTGGGCAGAAATCAGTCTAAATAGGGAGTCTAGATGGAAATCACCTTCTACAAACCGCTGGGAGCTGCATGATCGTAATTGCTGCTCTATTAAAATAAATCTATGAACTTGGAAATCATTGTGCCCTTTTCTGTTTCAGGTGGAAAATAGGAGTCTTCAAGAGGCAAGAAGAGATTTTTATACGAGTTCAAGAGGTCAAACACTAAGAGAGGAGAATACGCCTGAAAGAAGAGCTCCGCTTTTGGTGTGTGACCTGCAGATCACAGAGCCTGAAGACCACATCAGTCACCCTGTGAAAGATGCTTCCGCATGTTTCAGTCCAACGCACAGACGGATGGAAGCTTTTGAGACTCATATTTAAAGCATTAACTCTTAACTCTATTTTTTCATTGATCAATCAAACAATCAATATTGAAAATCATTACACCGTTAAAGGAGGAATGACGAGTTAATTGCACCATACCTAAAATCATAAATGAGTGCATATCCATGTGCAGATGGACCTTACAGAGATGATAAAAAAATGCATGCATAGTTACTGCTCCTGTTTCTATCAAGCTTTCCATTCGCACATGACTCATTCACAGTTTACAGTGATAACCGGTGGCAAATTTACCTCTGCTAAACAAAAGCTGGTAAATTTGCTGTCTGAAACAACACCTGTTGTTGGCAGATTTTATCAGCTGTAGACAGTAGGTTTGTTTGAGTTACCACAGGCTGTTTCTGGATGACTTTTTAATGTTTTTAATGTTTTCTTTTAGAGCAAGAACCCTACAGAAGGGTCTTATAATGTGCACTTGATGGCTACGTATATGACATTGTGCAAAGAGACTGACAAAAATGATATCACATCCTGTTTTGTGTCATGTGTAAAGGCTTAGAAATTTGTCACTGTGTTTGGTCATACTCCTCTAAATTTTAGAAACTAGTCCGGCACAGAGCTAGCCACGTGTTTCATTTCAACATAGAGGAAGACTGGGCGAGCAGGATTGCCTGTACAAACATCTGAACAGCAACTCATGTAAAGACCATTGTGTAGTGATTGGATGCTATACAAAAGCTACAGAAAGATTTGAAGATGCAATGACAGTATTGCAGTATTAAAACTACATTTGTTCAAGCAAGACAGATCACAAATGCTTGATATATACTGTGCATGTGAATGGTGACCAGTTTTCAAAAAACAAAGCCCTCCATAAAATGCCTCCATACTGCTCGTCTGGCGCAATTCAAGTCTGCTAAAGTCCCAATGTGCTCTTCATTTGTGTGCACACACCATCACACCACACACACAGTTCAGACCATGTGCAAAGAGCTACAGTGAAGATTTAGGCTAAAACATGGTATAAATAACATCTTTCGAGTCAGATTTGCAAGTCAGGGCTTTAGGAGACTTGGATTAAACCAGCCAAGCAGTGTGGAGGTATTGTATGTCTGTATGTATGTATCTTTTTTTTATTTGAAAACTGGTCACCATTCACTTCAGTTGTTTGGAAGATTCTGAAACTTTGTTTTCCTGTGAAACTCCAGCAATGTTTTGTGGACTAAAAAAGCTAAATCTGATCTTCAGTCGGCATGAGGCTGACTAGATAAGGACTGAATGTTCATTTTGGGGTGAAATATCCCTTTAAGGGGCTGTTCACATGTACTGACTCAGCGACAGGCTGCTATTCTTTTTCTAAATTGTGCCTGGTGTTGCAGTCTGTTGCTGCCCACTGAGCTACAGAGATTTAAAAGGGGCCAGGTGACACTACAGGGGAAAGTGGAGTGAAGCTCAGAGCTGTTTTCTCATAAACTTTCCAGCAAGAAATGAAGATGTTCCTCTTGCGTGTGGTACAGCGTCTTCATCAGAGCACAACTGTTGAAGTAGGGAATGTAAATGACACACTCAACATGCACACCATCAGAGCTACAGCTCCACAAACCAGACACAGCTTACTACTTTGTATCTGTATGTGTGGCGCTGACTGACAATGTTTGTGATTCCACAGAAGCACCGCAGTGTATGTCAGAAACAGCTTTCAAAATAAAAGACCCCACGATGACTCCTATTCATAAACAGACCAAACAAGAAACAATTTACTTACCAATGGTAGAAGCACAACAATAGAGGAAAACTGACTGAATCAACAAAATCTCATTAAGTAAAAAATTTTATCTTATCAAAAAAGATGTTAGGCCGGGGTTATGCTAGAAAAGAACTAGTTCATACAACATACTGTCCAAACACTGTGGAAGTGTTCATATGTGATGCAAGCATGAAATGAAAGTGTATGAACTAGTCATAAAGAGGAGGGAGGCATGAGATAATTTACACTAAATCAGGGGATAATGGTGCACACTTTCAGACAGTCTCTCCTTGAAGGCCTTCAAAGTGCTGCATCTGGCCGTGCACATGAGAAGTGACAGAAATAATTGGCCACACAGCTGGCCAATTACAGTGAAATGAAGAAATCCAAATCTTGACAGACCTGCTGTGCCTAGTTATGATTGCTAAGCTACGATTGGAGAGACTTGGGGCATGGAACGGTCAGTTGGTGCAAAACATCTAACAACAAAGAGGGAAAGTTCAACTGTGATGTGGGCTTTTTTGTTTTAAAGCAAATAAAAACTTTTTATTTAGGAAAGTTGAAATTCACAAATGAGCAAAAAGGTAAAGGTTATTGTAGCATAAAAATCAGGGAAATTATATAACTCATTCATCAAGAAAATACTATTTCAATATTACTGAATGATTTGAGGAAAAACTGTAATATATAATAAAGGACTTTGCTATCTTCCCTATGGTCTGAGTTTTATATTCTTGTGTTGCTGTGCATATATTTCTTTATCTATGCAAAAAATGACAGACAAAGTCTGCAAGAGACAAGCTATAAATAATACAACTTCAAAAACTGTATGAATATTATTCATTGCTAGGAGATTTCAAAGAGCTTATAGGAAGTTAGAGCAGCAGTGCTACAGCTGATCGAGCCTACTCAACCTGAAAAGGGCTCTTTGAGAAACAAGGGTTAAGATGTTGCAGGTGATTGATGCACTCACAGCATCCTCTACCAGCTGGGGACGTCACAGCGATGCAGCATTTCAACAGCAACCGTGTACCCATAATCAACATCAAGAATATTGAAGTAGCCATAAAAATATCTTCAACAGCAGCTACTTACATGACCTTGAACTCAAGAGCCATGGTCACCTCGGAGATTTGTTCTCTGCTGAGACTCAGCACACCACATATTAATCAAGCCTAATGTGTGGTGTGCTGAGGAGAGAGCCAGTTCTAATTTTTAATTTTTTAAATTCTTGTTTTTTCAGTAGCAGATATGGTACACATTGCATTTGATATATATGTAGTTTTTCATTGAAGTTGGACAAAATAGCTATAAGCCCAATGCCATATACCAGGCAATGACAAAAACATCATGGGCAAAACTGAAAGACTTCAGCACCGAGTAGCAGCCACGATTAAAAAAAAAAACACTGTGCAGTGGTAATAATAATTCAGAAGAAATGACTTTCACACCATCAGAGGTGAAATTAATAATAAACTAAAGTCATTTATTAAAGCTCATGGTGTTTAATAGAAAAATGCACTTCCAGTACATCCACTCCTGAATTATATCGTTACTAAACCCGAATATGAGAGATTGTATGTTATATGTGCGAGAAGTTCCAAGAAGTTACCTGTCTGTCAGTGGGTGTGACCATGGTCTGGGATGTTGACTTAGAGACCTGGCAAGAGTCAATTAATTGGAAATGAGAATGGGAAAATGTGTTAGCATGATATCTGACTTGTCAACTCATTACACTTACTCTGGAGTGAGTGGATTCAAAGGCCTGGACCAAAGCTAAAAATGTTTCACCCTCCTCCTGAAATTAAAATGATCAAATGATTCATTTTAAATTCATTCATAGATTTGATTTGACCCCAGAAAACATTTTCAGCTCCAGCTTCCTCACTCACTTGCCCAGATGTTATATTACTTATAATATATATTATATTATTGTATTATTTTTTGGTCTAAAGTTGCACATGTAGTATTATGAGCTTGTATTCCCAGTCTACCTAAAGTTTTACCTCTAAATAATGGTTCAGTAAAGGACTTCTGCTTTTAGGCCTGACAACATTAAGTTTGAAGCTGTAATGGTGTAACTTTAAAGACTCGGGGGGCAAACTGAACCACGTTTATGTACATGTCGAGGCTGCTGACTCGCTGTCATGCCCTAACCTCCAATACTGAAAAATAAATTAAAACTTAACCACAAATCCAAACTGAAATTAATAATATCAAAAGAGCAGCCTGAACAAGAAGCACGATTAATTTAGCATATGCCTTTTAACCGTGCCTACACTTGTAAAATTAACTGACTATCATCACAATGTTGGGGATTATATTTAAGCTTGTCAGAATAATAAACTAGTTTTTCATCAATTGAAGTCTTCAATACATTGGTTTAACAATCAGCATGTACCATAGTTTTCACAACACTCACTGATGAGCTGATTCTGTGCCCCTCTCACCATCCACACACCATCAAAACTTATATTGTATATAGTATTTAAGGCCTTCAGTGGTGTGTGGGCTCTGAGAAAAACAAAACAAAACAAAACAAAACAAGATAATTTAATGTCTGCTTTGTAAAAAGAAAAAAAATGGCAAAATTGCCCTGGTGGTCATTATTTCAAGAAGAGGGAGTCAGATTGTATGGATCTTCATCACTTATTGACCCTAGGTTTTTCTCTGTGAGTTTTAGTCAGCTGGAAATGGATATTCAGTGTGTAATCTATTATGTTATTTACATCCCAGTATCTCTGAAAACGGCCATGCATTCAGGTTACTGACCGAACCGTGACGTCAGTGCAAACACCAGAAATGAAAGAAATAACATCCACAGTTCAGCCACAACAAGATGTGCATTTACCCCATACCTCTCAACTGTGCACATGGTGTAAAATGAGATGGATGGTTATTAACTTTTACACGTTTCCTCATTTAAAAATAGAAAAATGCTAAAATGCTTAAAGGGGCCTAACTGGGGAGACTGCAGATTTGTTGTAGCACTCCCTAGCTGTGCCTTTCAAGAGCTTAGAAAACTACCATTTTGTTTGGTTTTTGTTGTTATGCTTCATTTACACAAAAGACAAAATCTGTTCGCCGCATTTAGAACATGCTTCATTTCAGAGCAGTTTTAAGTGCAGTTCTACTGGTCTACCTCTCAGTGAAAAATCATAATATTCAGTATTTACATTTATTTTTTGTTTTGTTTTGAGTAAAGGCTCTGTTATTCACCAACTTTCAGAAAGCAAAATTAGGATTAGGTCAGTGTCCATGGCAATGGTTAGATGGCCATTCACATTTCACTCCTCTTATGCAGCCCCGCACCCTGATGGCCTTGGTAACACATGTGCACACATACACACCGAACATCAGAGTCAGCATCAAAGTACAGAAATCCACAGGCTACAGACCTATTGACATTCTGCACCTGTTTCTCACCTGAAATATATCAAAGTATCGACTTACTATCACTGTGAAAGTATGAAGGAGTGTGTGGAACATATTTCAAATGTATTGCTCAAATATGCAGAAATAAAAGACACAGTTATATAACCATTAATATATTATTAATATAAAACTCACGTGTCTTTGAATACGTGTAAAAAAGGAAAACAAAAAGGAAAAAAGGAAAAAAAGGAAACCAGAAATGCATGTGTATACAGTTCATACTATTTAAAAGGTGCATAATCACTGAAACCAGTTCTGCCCGTCCAACCATGTGATACAGACATCATGATGAGTTCTAATAATACAGTTTGACTGCTTAAGTGTTAATAGAGCAGCAGAGTATTTCCATAATCAAGTACAGACATGAAGGTTGACTGCAAAATGCTTTAACAGTTTGAATGAGATAGATTTCTCTTTATTCTGTGCAAGAAACACAGTTTGATTTTTAATTTTTTGGGTTAAATGTTGAAGATTAAACTTGAACGATAGTCTGCTGTCAAGCCAGATTCCTAGATATCTATAAGACTCAACCAAGCCAGGACAGTGAGAGTTACTGGTGGATGCAGAAAGCAACATGTACTTTGTATTTTCTGCATTTAAAACTAGTCTGTCATTAAAAAGTGATAATTGGAAGATATCAAAGGCAGAATAATGATGGGTCAGGGCCTTCATGTGGCACCTGAGGGATGTACATTGTGTCATCAGCAAAGAATAATGACACTGAAATATTGATTTGGAAGAGTTATTATGTAAAAAGTAAACAGCAGTAGAGCGAGGACAGACCCCTGTGGCACCCCTCTCCTGGGATGGCTTGACTGAATACCACCAACAACATGCTGAGTTCTCTCTGTGAGATCAACCAGTTGATGTGCAAGGAATAGTGATGAATAATGCACTCATCTTTATTAGTCATTACTAAGTTCTGATCTTTCTTGTAAAAATCTACAACTAATTAAAAGATAGGTGCTGTCCTGCTAGTTGCTAAAAACCTAAGAGGAAACAGAATATATCAGAGCAAAGCTGGTGAACATGACTGAATATAACGTGAATACAACTTTATAGTTCTTTTCATTTGATTGAGCACATTTGTCCATTCAGGAGTTATATTTTCACACACACAGGCCTAAGCTGACAGTCGCTGGTCAAAATGACTCACAAAACATTTAATATATTCAACAAAAGCAAATACTTCCATCAAACAACACAACTTTTTGTCAAATTAAAGTATTTTTTCAATCAATCCTTACACAAGGGACAACAAAATACAAAATGCATCTAGCAATATGACCTGGTTCAACCTTAATTTGTGCTATGTGCCTGTGCCAAAGAAAGTTTTATTCGTTCATTTTACTTTTTGTGCACGTCTTTGACATGTAAGACCTAAGACATTCTGCCTCTGTGCTACATTTGTTCTTCACCCACGAACTGTTCAAACAAACTCAAACGAGGAACAAAGATTTATATTGTGCGGCATCATCTTTTTCAATGTCATTCTTCTTGGCAGGACTCCAACAGCAGGGCCAGCCCTGCAAACACAAACTCCTCTTCCTCAGTTCCTTCTGCCATGGTCTCTTTGATCCATGCCTGCAAATAATAAACCAGAGGTGGCCTCTTTTACAGGATGATGAGGACTAACTGTTGATTGAAGTGTTGTGCAAAGAAGTTTCACACAGATGCATCAGAGATTCATAGTTATACAAGCAAATTCTTTCAGGGGTGAATAGATGTTTTCCTTTTGTTGATTGCACATAAACCAATAGTCTTAGAATTTGGAGTCTGTCTATGAGATCTGCATAAAGGTGATAAATACAATATTCAGCCTCATTAGATGTCAGCAAATAACTATTTGCAATGTGAAGATATAGTGCCTGTTGATGACTTCCCCAGACTCCTGTGGTTTTGTTATTATTTAGTCTTCTCTGCTAAGCCAAGACGGCTGCATGTGCATGTTTGAGCATGTGTGTACTGGTACATGCAACTTCCTCTTGGCCTTCCCCGCATTTTCAACATGGTGGCCTAGAATGGAACCTTCAAACACTGTTTCTTCATTGTGCATGTTGTACAAACTAATCATACTTTATAATGTGACAACACTTTGAAATCTAGGTAGGTTTAGGAACAGAAAACACCTGGTTATGGTCAGGGAAAGATCATAGTTTGATGTTAAATTATTGCTCTCACAAGATCTTTCCTCGGGTCTGGGGTTCCCTTCTAGACGAGAACGAGAGCTTTTCTAGTTTCAGTTTTACATATATAATAAAAATATGTTATTGAAAACATTTTAAGCAAGAAATAGACAATGTAATAAACAGAATCTTGATCCATATTTGATCAGCACTGCCTAGCTTGACAGTTTGAAGAGAGTTTTGTGAGCAGTGTGTGTTCAGTAGAAACTTTCCCACCCAACTTTTTTAAGTAAAGTATTAGTAAGTAAGTTAACTCTGAGGTGCTGGTGCTCTGCAGTGACCTCTAGGATGAATGCATATATATGTATATATATATGTATAGGTGCTTTACTTCACTAAAAGTATTAATACCATGCTGTAGAAATAGTCAGTTATAAGTCCTGCATTGAAAATGTAAGGCTAACTAAGAAAAACGTATAAGTATATTCAGGAAAATGTACTGTAGTATTAAAAGTAAAAGTACTCAATGAAGAAAATGTCCCTTGTGATTGTTACAGTATTATATGTGATGTTATTAGATGATTATGACTGTAAAGCAGGATCGTGTTATTGCAGTTGGTTCCAAAAACGTAAAAAGTGGTTAAATGGTTTTAGATGAAAAGGTATAGAATATTTCAAGCTTAATATTTGACACAGAACATTTTAATATTGGATGTGGATTTATGTAAACTTTGATTACTGCTCTCATCTGTAAACACAGGGCTTTATGAGCAGGAGAGTGGCGGGCAGAGTCAGGGAGGTAATAAAGAACTGCTGAGCTCCAGTCCTCCACCGGTGGAATTAGTCTGTCATGCACTTTGCCCCTATACGATGTGCTCACAGGAGGGCTGACTCTCTGCCTGATAGACCACGCCACAGACTCAGACAGGCCCAGCACTCCCGAATTCTTATTAGAGAGGAGCTGAAGAGCAGAAAAAAAGAGGTTTTCAGGCAAAACGTTTTTGGCAGCAAACCCATCCTGAGAGAGCAGCAAGGAAATGAGTAACACTTTTAAAGTCATTGACCAAAACAATAAAAGAGAAGAAAAGACCTCTTTCAGATTTCAGCTCCATATTGAGATGAATAAGTTTCCTAGTGGCCACTGTGGTGTAACATTCTCTGCGGCTGCAGCTGATGGAGCTCGGAGCATTTGGTCTGAAGCACTCGGAGGAGGAAGAAAGCCAAAAAGCAACACAAGGATGGCAGCTTTTGAGAAAGTGATGAAACAATGATTTGGTGTTTATAAGATAAAATGTTTTGCAATCATTTCAAATTCTATTTAGGATAAAAGAAAAATGTTATATCCTTGAATACAGAAATCACAGGGTTTTTATTTACAATTACAGTAAACTCCAGATTGTGTGTGTGTGTGTGTGTGTGTGTGTGTGTGTGTGTGTGTGTGTGTGTGTGCAGTACCTTACATCCTACATGCATTAAAGCAGACCCTGTACTGTTGTTGTCTGTTGTTCTGTATATGGATGGAGGATTGTTTTTTTGTGCTGATGGTGTTTGAACAGCAGGCACAGTGGCCACGCCGATAATTGCCTTGTGGAGGTTGAGGACTCACAGTGGTAAATCTATAGTCTTTGTGGGTGCTGAGTAAGGCACTGCTGTACGTCTCTGAAACATGCTGGCACAATAAAGGAGTTAGGCTGCTCTTGACTTACTTTTTATGAAAGTTTTTTCATTTTACCTTATAAGACATGGACAAAGTTCAGGGAGTCATTATAACTACAGTAAAACAAGTTTCTGACTGATCATCTCATGGCTCATAACCACACGCTCAAACAAGAATCAGTTGCAAGACAAAGCATGCAAATGAAGGACCAAACTACAATGCAGAGGGTATTAAGTAGACAGTAAATACATGCAGGATTAATGTATTATAGTAGCTCTAGCCAGTTCTAGTTCCCTTGTCTTGTTCATTTGCTAATTCATCAGACTTTCTTAGCTCAGTCGATCTCCTCTCAGCCTCAGCTTTGTGGCACATTAGGATGAGTTCAATTAAGTCTCCTGGTTGGCTGGTGGTAGTTTTGTGTCAAACTATTGTCGTAAATAGCCACTTTGGTTCGAATTAGTGGGGAACTAAGGGGAGACTGAAAAGGACATGAGCTCCCCTGAAAGCTTTCGAACATTTTGGGGGGAGCTCTAAAACCTGATGTTCCTGAAACATCCAGCCATCATTATTGGCTCATTACATTATAATTTCCCAACATTTATTTTCATTAATAAACAGTGATGTGTGCTCTTTATGTTGTGTGTGCCACCCTGGCAGCTGTACTGTCCAGGGTTCTGACTCAGCATAGAAGATCAACAGACAGATAGACAGAACATGTCACTTAATTTGGCTTCTGTCTAAATAGAAAATTCGACCCTAATTCCATTTCCACACTTAGCTATACTGTTATGCAAATTTACAAAAATTCCTGTGAGCCACAATGGACCATTTTATAACTTTATGAGCAGGAGACTCTGACGTACCCTCCACTTCAGAAACCACCTGTTAAAGTGCAGAGGGTGATGCTAATGCAGCTAACATTAGCCCTGCTACAAGTGCTCCTGACTGAACAGCTACAGGTAAGTGTAAATGAGAAGAGAACCAAGGCAATACTGGGAGGCCCTGCTCCATTTTTCTAACAGCAAGGGATCCATGGCTCGAAAAAGCTTGAAGCCCCCTGCTGACTCTTAGTTTCATTTCCTTACTCTTTAATTTTACATATGGCTTTAAGGAGTAGTGAAACTTAGACTAAGACTATATTGGCTGATGGAAATGTCATTAGTTTTGCAGCTATTTGGTCACAAACCAAGTACTGGACAAATGGAAATGCTGACCTGCAGCCAAAAATTAAGAGAAAATTAAAGATATTACAATTCACCCTGAAGTAAACATGGATGTCTAAATTACTAAATTATGTAGCAAAACTGGATACGTAAACATCGCGATGGTGCTAGAGGAAAGGTTCAGGGACGGCTAAGATTAGATTTCCAGTCTCTGGGCATTCATAGTTATTAGAGAGTTTCAGCTTATTTGCCTCCTTATTACAGGAAAGAGAGAAAGCTTTGGTGTGGTGGTGCAGAGTAGAGAGGTCAACATTTCATTGAAGTCCAGCAGCCACAGCAACAAACTTTTTTCCTTCATCTCAGATTTCTGAAGTCTAAAGCCAGTTATTTAAGATCAAACTCCCTCACCCTAGACACGGAGACTAGCTAAGAAATTTAGTGCAACAGTGCAGTAAAGTGGTCTGTCTGCTGCTCTATTAGCCCATCCATCATGATCAAGTACAACACTGACAGTAATGCTGAGCCATGAGAGGGAAATGTCATAATACATCTCTCACCGAGTATTAACAAGGCAAGTGAACACAAAAAAACCTACAAATACAGTTCCTTAAACCTCTCACTGATGTTGTAGTATAACCTAAACAATATAAACAAGATAAACCTGCAAGCTTTACAAACAATACTGACTTTTCTTTTTGCCTTGATGTAAGGAACTATTTTAACTATTGCAGTTTTATTGCACCTTAAATATATGTGAATATTCCTGATCTATTTGCCATCAACACCATGCATAAGCACTGCAGTGTGTGTGTGTGTGTGTGTGTGTGTGTGTGTGTGTGTGTGTGTGTGTGCAGTGGGTGTGGACGAGCAAAAGAGATGGGGAAAAAAGAGAATGCCAGTGGCGATGCCGAGAGCAGACAGGTGTTGGCAGTTGAGACTCCCTAAAAACTTGGTATATTGCCTGGAGGCGGTACCTTACGTCCTGCGTCACACAGATTGTTGTTTACCTGATGCGTGGTCTCATTCAGTCACCTCCTCACTTTCTGGATAAACTAGGAAAACCATAACCTAAAAAGATGTTTATTAATCTAATATTTGCCTTATATGTGCCTGCAGATTTTCACATGACTTCTACCTGACTCTAGATGAATTCTCAAATTGACTGTCCTAATGTTTTACTGGAAAATGGTGGTAAATACACCTTGTCTCCCCTCACTGATTGATTTAGTTGATCTGAAAATAGATAAGTAAACTCTTAACCTCATTTCAAAGAAGTGGATGAACTGAATTTACTCAGGTTTTCATCCACTATGACCCTCAACCAAATAGTGCTAAAATATATTGACAAGATGGACTAAATCATGTCCAATAGAAAAAATATATTAAGATATGGTGTCTGTATTCTGATATCAGAGTAGTATCAAGCTTATAAACATCAAATAAACTGAGCTCATATATTATGCATGTTTTATTCAGTTTAGTTTGCTTATAAATAAAACCTTATAAATAAAAGTAGTCCTAATACTTTATTACCCAGTCCAACTATTTTCGTGAACTTAGAACATCACAATGTACAGATTGCCCACAAAAATACTGCAGAAAAAGTTTAAGACTTCCCTGTGTCTTGCTTACCAGCTGCTGGGTGAAGTGAAGGGAGAATCTGTGGAATTTAACAGGAGCTCCACAGCCCAAGATCGCCTGTAATGTCATGTAAAGGTTCTGAAAAAATTCTGTGAACAAGATGGAAGGTCGTCCCTCTAAAGGCTCCGGTAAGGTCACTAAAGTTTCTGCAAACATTATTTTCAGAATGCTTTGGGAATATACAGTTTACAACTGTATTTTGGCCTGATGATCTGGTATACATGCAAAAATGGTTCAAAACACAAAATAATTAATTTCAAGATGATAACTTGGACTAATAAACAGATTCTTTTTTCCACCAGATGCTGGTGTTTGACATTTTATTAAGTACAGAAAGTTCAGGACAACAACATGATTCCTTCAATAAATTTTATTGTGCATTTCTGCGACACTTTGCTTGATGCCTGTGTGAATTACCACTTTGAATATTATAATCTGAATAAATTAATATATTTTCTCACATATAATGTAATCCATACATGAGTATGGTTGCTGAACACAAATATGCAATGTTAATTATGCAGATATGTGTCCCTTCAATGATAACACCAGGGAATTTTTCTATCGTCATTAATGCTGTTATATTGGCTTGTAAGGTTCTCATCCGGTGTGATGCAAATTAATTAATGCTGTGAAAGAGCATTACGAACATGAGAGCATTAATTTAGTAAATGAGATATATGAGGACATCAGTAATCAAGATCAACCTCTAATCAGTCAATCAAATCAGCCAATCATGCCCTCACAATCTCAAACACTTATAGTTTCATGCAGACCTTTGTTGTCATAATGATTTCATCTTAATTTGAGATCCTTAGAAAATGTCAGTAACTGTGTTAGGACCAGCACTCATTGAAATCTTTGCGAGTACAACCAAATGCTGTTCTGGGAGCACACGAACGCAGTTCGACATCAAATCCAATCAGTAAGGAAAAGAGCTCTCCATGTGGTGCTGCTGCTGTACCCACTAATGTGTTTGGCTCTGGGCCACTTAACCTGCTGTGAGAGCGGGGAGCTCCATCCATCATCAAGAATCTGGTGTGGTCCCGGTCTCATCCAATATCATCATCATGCAGATGTCATTGACAACCGCGTAACTTACTCACATCAGCATCTGGCAGCATCTGGCTGTCATACTAAAGGGAAACACTCTAAAGGGCACTTGATGTTTTCTCCACTTGAAGGATTCTCTAGAGGGCACTGTCTCACATTTTCTCCACTGGAATGACACTTAAGAAGGCACTTCTCATTTTTTCCACTGGAAAGGCACTCCCGGGTGTCAAAAGTCCACCAGTGGTAGAAAATGATCACAGACAATGTAATAAAAACCTGGTCTATAATATAATAAAGTTTGTGTTAATTAGTTGTGATCAATCATCATTTCAGCATTTTTATTCAAAAATGTCCTAACATTAAGTTGTAACATTTTCCATGAGCTTTTATTCATCAAATATGTTGTAGAATGAAAACATCACAGACATTGATGATTCACAAAATAATGACTAAATCCCAAAAGAGACTCTAGCAATGACCAAATGGTGCAGGCTGACAGCTTGCTACACCAACCTTATGTTGATACTCAGACAAAATGTCAATAGCCTGAATGAAATATTAAATAACACAACACTGTGAACAAATCTGAAACACATCCCAAAAGGCTCAGCTCGTCTGTTGCAGAGTGTGTTTGAAACTGGCAAAATCTGCATTCAAATGCAAAACATGAACACTCAACTACTCAGGCAGTAAGTGTCTAAGTATGTGAGCAAAATACATAGAGTGCTTTAATATTCAGATCAATTTAAGACTATTTGGTTCATTTAAGGTTCACACATTTATAAGCGAAGAGAGGACACAGTAATTTATTTATTATTCATGTGAAACTTTTTTTTTTAATCATAGTATACCCCAGGCACAGTCACTTTCCCAAATCTAATAAACTTTACAGGTACATTCATTTTTAAATAAATACAGCAGTCAGCCAGGTCAAGTGAGGTTACAAACTGTTGTACTGACACTAAATAAATAAATACATACATTTACAGCTAGTACTGCCAAAGAGAGACTGAAGGATGAGAAGGGATGACCAGTACGAACCACAGTACAGTAGGTGTCCAAAGCCTATGGTCTGGGTGAGCGGTGCAGTTTGTCATCATATCTGTCTCCTATAGATTACATTTATATGACAGTAAAATGATGTGTAGGAAACATAGGCTCCTGGATTATGTTTTAAAATGAACATAATCAGGAAACATTGCTGATTAAATTATCTGGCAACTCACAAAATGTCAATTCTGAATGTATCAGTGGCAAAATACTTTCAAAACTTTGGACCTTCAAGCACACAAAGAAGCCGTACCTCACACTGATGACATGTTCAGGTAAAATGGGACAGTCACCTATAGTTTTAAAAGACACCAAACAATCCAACTTAATTAAAGAAAGTTTTACATTTTTATTTTAATGGTTAAATGTATTTATCTGGTCAGTCATCGTTTTATTAAATCTTCTTATTGTTCTCTTCATTTGTTGCACAGTTCATTCTTTCCTCCAAACTTTTCTGCCTTGCTTTGTCTCTTTGATGATATATTGTCTACAATGGATATAAAAAATGTTTATATTCCCTTTCAACTGTATATTATCTGGGGGAACAACTTACCTTAACCAAACTGTACATTTAATAGGAATTCAACCATTTTTCTATATTTTCAGCCTGTTTGATAGACTGTCTATGACTCCAACTCGCTATTTGGGCTGCAGTACTTATTTTTGGATGTGCACTTGTTACATAGTGCTCCTTTCAGGTGTTTCACTGTGATTAGGGTGGAGTAGTCTTAGAAAACTGTCAGTAAAAGAATTAAGGATAAGGATTTTCAAATACTGGTAGATCAGGCAATTTCACTTAATCTGGAAGATTACTATTCCCTTAGTTTTCCCATTATAACTTTAATTACAGGAACAAAGAGGTCAACTACACCTCAGCTTCGCTTTTTATTACTTGAGCTCCACCCACTAACACACCTGTTTCTGTTTCAGCACTTAGCAGCACCTTCTATAAACCCACCTGACGTCAACATTCCCACGGTCTCACCCTGAACACAGAAATATATTGAGCTTTGAACATGGCTGTGTAGTAGTGAAATATTATTGTCTGGTTAGATTTCTTGTCACTCTTCTTTTGTGGGAGTCTGGAATATATCATGTGCAACGATAATGCAATAATGTGCACAGATGCACAGATTCAGCCCTCAGACTTTATGCAAAACCTTTATTGTGACACTACTGCCTAGAAAATAACAACAACAAATTCATCACATGTGCTGCCTGGTTCCTCCTGCACATGTCTTCCAGTCTGTTCAGTTTTAACCAAAAACTCAGGCAGAGTTCCTCTCCTTTGTCTGGGCAGCAGTCCTCTGAGGACCAGTCCACCACTGCATGAAAAAGGGGAGAGATGCAGTCAGAACAAACCAGCAGCAGCTGCATCAATCAATTCACCTGACATTACACCTCCACACTATGGTAAGTTTTTTGTGAGCTTTTATTGGATTTGGGTTTCATTTCCCCAGTATGTTTAATTTGAAGGTAGTAATTCTGAGTTGTACAGAGAAGTTTTAATGAACTGGTTCAGATGCTTTGTAACCTCAGGTAACTGCTGACATGAACTCATGAAAAGAGTGATTTTCAATGTGGCTGTGGTCAGTGAAGTGTGACAAATCCTGTATTTTATAGACAGCATATTAAAGTAAGAAGAGGGGAACTTTCTGGAATTGAAACACATGACATGTATGTACCTATGTACATGAGGTTGCCTAAAACATGACCATAAAGTTGAACCAACTGCTGTCTGGCACAAAACAGAAAGTTTAATCAAGGATGTTTTTTTGTTTGTTTGTTTATTTAGTCAATTACAACAGACCTGTACACAATAAACTGATAACTGAATGTAGATCTTGCACTTGTCAATGTTCTGCAGCTCAAGGGCTCAAGATTGAAATAATAATACAACTATGTTTAGTCTGAACCCAGTTGTCACCGCTTTTAAGAACATTTCACCTTGTTGATGTGCTGATGTGAAGTAATCATTGGAGGCATCCAACCTTGGCTTCACAGCCAGACGCTTAAGGTGTCTTTTCAGATCGGCTGCTTTTTGCTCTCCATCTTCTTTGGGAACATTAAGACGTAGATAATTAGTTCGTCATTATGTAGAGAATAGATTTAGTAGGTTAGCGAGGTTTTGTCATTGTTGTGTAAATTCAATTTTGTGGGATTTCTTTCCAAATGAGCCAATTATTTTTGATAATAATATGCTGGGTTTGTGTAGATATGTATTTTCAGATGAAGTTTTTGAAAAAGAAAATCCTTTTTGAAGACCCATGATCTAACCTGCTGTATAAGCTGCCCGAACAGAGCCAGCCCTTTTTTTTCTCATCTTTACTGATCTTTACACACTGAATAGAGATTTCATCATCATTGTGTTTCATATTTTTTCCACTTCCATTCACTGAGGCTCCCCAGAAGCTGTTTGGAGCCACCCTGGGGTGGCCCACCTCCCAATGTGAAAACTTCTCCTTTAGATGACCCACAGGTTTTTTCACTGGATGTTGCCTGAGCTTTGTAATCTTCACACAACCGTGTTCCATCTGTCCCGGCTCCCTGCAGAACATCACCATGGGAGGCAGCTGAAACACAAATCTCCAGCCAGCAGTGACAGCAGGAGCCCGGACGCCGGAGCATTTCCCCTGACCTTCACCAATCCAGCAAATAAATCACAGGCTGTTACTGGGCCACAATACTATACACCACTTCATCAAATCAGATGTCAAAAATATCAATAGCATTTCACTTGGTCCAGAGAAACGACAGACACAAATTATGAAAAATATATACTCTATTTCAACACAAATAAAAAAGCCATTTTTAAAAATTACTTTAAGGTGGCAATTTTACTCTATCTTCAACATCAATCTATGCTACATCCTAATTAAATGTTATAGCTGTAATTGTGCACAACTTAATATTTTTATTGCTCTCATCATGATTTCTTTAAATCATGTTGCAGCTGGAGTAGACTTTCTTTGGCTTTATTAGCTCATGTTAGTTTGCACTAGAGGTTCTGACATAATAGGTGCTAAATGAACACAGAAATTAAAAAGCAGATAGTAAAGCAGTCATGTTTCATCTTAACCCCCCAAGTGTCCCTGAATGAAGCACTGGTATGAAAAGGTGAGAGGAATGTTTACTTAAAGCTGATATCAGTATTTTAACTCTGGAAAACATTTTTCTCCTCTCCTCTCCTCTCCTCTCCTCTCCTCTCCTCTCCTCTCCTCTCCTCTCCTCCGTGGATCAGTGATGTTTTTGTGCAGCTACTGAAGGACTGAAAAAGGAAACAAATTTAAATATTTCTCTAATTGTTTTGCATGCATACAAAATCAGTCAGACTTGTCATTTAAAATAAGAAGTATAAAACAGTCACAAAAACTTAACAGAGCATTTAATAACATACAGTATATTTTTTGTGACCAGTAAGAAATGTATTACTGTTTACTTTTGCCTTTTAAAATTAAAGATACTTTAAAGCAACAGTAAATGTGTTTTCTGAATTTGTCACACCAGAAACATGTTATTCACCACCCAGCTGAATTTGAATAGAATTAAAAAAAATCCCCAAGTATATAAAATTGGGTCCAAAATCATGAAAAAATGAGCAGTTTTCTCTTTTCTGAAACACTGAGGGCTCTGCTGTCTCAGTGTCAAACACCACTGTGACCTCAAAACTGAACTGAGTCATGGATGCTCCTTCTAGAAGTTTTATTTGAGCCACTAAAATGGTGACAGTAGGGTCTTTTTTTTTCTTCTGTTTCAGGTTGTTGGAACTGAAGTGAGCTTAAGTGAACTGCGGGGTGGTGGAGGCAGTGTCTTTGGTTTATCTGTCCATGGAGCAATGGGTCAGATTTGCCCCAAAAAACTCCTGAACACAGAAATCTTGAACAGCACTTCAACAGTCTTAGTCCAGAGTTCAGCACGACATACTTCTTAGTGTATTCACATGATCAAAAACTTTTAAAATGTATGATGTGTTTGGAAGAAAAACTCCTTTTGCCTTCATATGGACTTGGATGCAGCTTCAAACATATGAACAAAAAGCTCTTTGTGGATGCAGTTTTCAACACTGTAGCAACAAACTCACCTTTCATTCAAATTAATTTGCTATTGTAGCTCTGCTGGGTTATTATTTGGTAATATGTAATTTCATATAAGAGTCATGATCCATTTTGAAATAAGACTGAACAATGCTGTATTTAATTTTTTTTTTTTAATTATATGCACTCAGATTTGATTAAATAATTTCATCTGCACAGTCATGGATGGAGGCGGTGGAGGGCAGCAAGCAACGCACAAGTCATAGTGTTGTGGAATTAGAAAATAGCTAATTCCACTTATTCAAGTACAGACTTTTTGCCTGGTCTTTTATAGTCTTTTTATACTATTTTTTTCTTATTTTTATAGTATATACTAGAGTTTTTATTGTGTTTTTTTTTTCTTGTGATTTTCACTATTGCCTGCATTGGGACCTGAGACCTACTTAATTTTGTTCTGTCATGTTCTGCAATAGCAATGAAGCATCCTTGTCCTTATTTTTATCCTTGTCTTTATCCTTATCCTTTAGACATGGTCATGCCACACATGATACAGCCTCATTATAATTTCAAGGGCAGTGAAACCTCTGGGCAGGACAATTACTTCAGTGCAGCTGGAACAGATGATTAGATGTGAGATGACCATGGAAAAATTCACATACAAAATTGTGGGTGTTAGCGCAGCCACATAAAGATAGACTTGCTCTCGCTCAGCTGAGTGTCAGCGTGGTGCTTTGATGTTCTGCCCTCTAAAAGGGTTTCCCAGGTGGAGAACAGTGGTGACCAAACACACAGAACAAGACAAAATGAATAGATGTGGCACTGAATTTAAAAGAAAATCTTTTTTTTTTCTTAAAGTAGGTTTTCACTCCAAAATGTACTTGAGAGAAATGTGTACTCCTTGAAAGAAATTGTTTTTAACTGTAAATGTCAAACAGTGTTATTTGTAGCAGAAGATCAGGATTACCTGTTGACAGGAGCAGTAAACACTTCCATGGTTGCAGTGAGCTCTGCCAATCAGAGCAGTCGTTGCACTTCAGGATTGTGGGTAGTGTTGTATTTCTTCATGCTATCGTAAATAATACTTTTCCTTAAAACAAGGTTTATATAATACAGATTTGTGGCTTCTTCAGAATTATATACCATTGATTCAAATTCTCATAGCTGGTGGTATCTCCACCTTGGATAGTTATGACAGTATCACCAAAAATCTAAATCCTATTTCAGAACATGAATGGGATTTTCACGTCCTGAACTTCACTGTTGAGCTCTGTATTGCTGGGGATGTGATCTAAATGGGTTAAAAAAGCATTTTTCACTTCATCTCGACTTTAAACTAGCTGCTGTTAGTCAGTAAATGCCTCCAAATTGTAGGCTGGCTGCTTGTTCAACCTTAATGTCTCATGTTCTGTTTCTACAGGTTTCCATACAGAAAATCTGACGTGGGAGTGGAGGCTTCAGGAGCTGTTTGAAAGTAACAACCAGAGAAACTAATTACTTTTGCTGTTGTGAGATTAGTAAAGTAATGTCATATTTAAATGTAATCCGTGTTCACACACTGCAGCAAATGAGTGTCAGAAAAGGACAGTAAACATGAAAGAAGCAGCTACTGGGAGTTTATTTACCAAGAAATACAGTGAATGACCTATAGAGGTTCTACATAATTTAGCATTATAAAAAATGTACAGACTTCGATCTTAAAATATTCAGAATAAATTAATAAATACAATAAAAATTGTATTGTGAATCTACTGCAAGCAACAGGGATGAGCCAGCTGGGAGTTCTGGGTCACCTGAAAAAATATTTCTCTAAATAAGTCATGAGATTCAGAGGTACACGGAGGGGAAAGATACCTGCACACCTGATCCTGTTTGCACTCATGCATTTCTCATGTGAATTTATTTTGGCAAGTGTAGCTGTAATTTGTATAGCAGTAAAATTGAATTACTGTGGCCTCCCCACATTTATTACCTCCTTGTTCTGCAGAAAAAAAATCCTCATCATACAAGGTGTTATCAAGTACGAGTAATAAACTGGTTAAACAGCACTATTTCCTGTGTTTAAATGGGTGGAGAGATTCAGATCCAGCATTTACAGTTAAACCTGTAATTTACATCAGCCTTTGATGCCACCTGTAATGTGAACATGGAATTATATTGCTTACATTTTAAACATTATGATAATCATCTAGTGTTGATTTAAATGGTGTTTGATGAAGGTGTGAATTATGGTGAACAGGCTCTAAAATTAAGAATTATAATCCTTTGTCTTCTCTCTTAATGTTTTTCAAAGGAAAATTATCCAAGATATTTGTTTGTTTTACAGTCAAACACAAAAAGAGCTTGAGCACAATGTTATATTGAGAAAAAGATGATAAAAAATTGTGAAATGCCTTTCAGACTGGCAGCATTTTGAGTTTAGACAGTGCCATGCTGATTTTTATCAAAACGTCAGTCCTGTGTTTATCTTATTAGAAACATTTCACAGCGACACAACAACATGTCACTTGCTCAGACTTGCCAGCAGGAGCCAAGAACAGCCGGAGGAACTGATCATGAGGACAGCGTCGTGCAGGGATTGGGTGTCACAAAAGGTGACTCATAGTGAGGCCGCTTCAGGAAAAGAAACTCCCTCTGACTTAATGCATATGTCACTTAATCTACACACACCCAGATTCAAGACACAGCCAAACAATGGTGCAGATATCTTGTTCTTCAAGGCTCTTTCAGGTGAAACACAGTGAATCTACCAGAGGTGTTTCAGTCTCAATAAAGGAGCAGAGCGTTTACATATCCCTGTTACATATCACGCTCTGTTGATAGGATATCATCATCACACAAACATAGTTTCATTTGAATCCTGGCCAGTTAACGCGTCATTTGGAAGATGGGGAGCTAAAACATATTCATATAATTAGATCACAGCAAATATCTGCTTCTGCATTTTTAAAAAAATCGTAATTATAACATCATTATTATTAGTTTTATCATGGAATGGTGATTTCATTTCCTGACTTTATCTCAGTGATACCCAGAAGAAATTGCCTTTCATATATTGCTCACATTCATTTAGTTAAGTTGCTATTGATAGATTTAATTGCTGATGAGAAAGAAGAAGAAAAACACATTCAAGTGGCTTCATAATCTGTTATTGGAGTCTTTCAACAAATATGATTCACAGCGTTTAGTGACTGTGTCAATCAGACTGTTTGAAAAACATTTATTCAAAGAGCCTCGTGCAAGAAGCCATTTATTAACAAGTTTTCTCTTATTCTTGTTTGCATCCACCGTTCATTTCTGGGAATCCCCAATGTTTTTTTATTTTTGTGGTCAAGAGTACTCTTACCAAGTTAAGAAAAAAAAACCCATATAATTGTAATTTAAATATAAATTGATTTACTGTTTTTATCTATTTTATATCATCTTAAATTCTTAAAACTGTTGGTTGGAGGACAAAACAAGTAATTCGAAGACGTCTGTGAAGCCACTAAACTGACAAAATGTAACAAAAGGTTATCAGACAAGTCAAAAATTGAACTGATTATATTCATGAACAATACACTGAGTAAAATGTTTAAAATAGAAGTCTGAAACAAATGCAAATCTCCATAAGTACAAGTTATCCAACAGGTTTATACAACCAGCATCAGGCTCTGACAGAAGCATGCAGACCTTTTTCTCCTCAGGTCGGGCAGGTCACAGGGCACAAGGTCATTTGCTATCTTGCAAACGTGGGGAAAATAACAACAGCACCGGTGTAAGGTAGCAATGCCACCAGCGTCACCTATGTCATTCGCTGTGCACTGGGTGTAAAACAGCTCCCTCAGACTTTTTTTTATGGGCGGAGCTTGGGGGGTGGAAAAACAGTTCCTTAAACATGTCAGATTAGACTTGCTATCAAGATTTATCAAGATTTGTTTATTTGTTTCTTAGCAATGACAGAAGAAAATCTTTTATACAGTGTATATATACGGTCACTCATTCTCCAGGACCACGTGTGTTACTTGAAAAAGTATTTTTCAGTTTAATAGTGAACGAGTTCACTTTGTTTCTTTGGTCATGGATCGCACACATTTTCAAGCTTTTGTCTTACCGCATTTAACCATAGTCGTCTTCATTTTTTTTTGGACTGGCAAAATTTTGAGCCTGGCACCAATAACACATCAAGATGACATTTTCTACTAGTTATGTGGTCTATTACTCTGAGGATTTTTTTTCCCCTTGTTTTTCCTTTGTTTTGTCTCCAGTTAACACAAAACGATCTATTGGTTACAAAAAAAATGCAGATGAAAGGTTTGGATATTAATTCAAATTGTGAGCCCACTGTGTAATGAATTAGGCAAGTAAGTAAGTAAGTGCAAATACTGCAGTAATTTGAGTAGCTGGAATTTGTTACTTCCACCCCTGCATTCCTCTGAGTTCTCTTATCGATTAAACTGTTTTAGCTTTTTCTCAGCTGCAGACTGTAAAGTGTGTTTATTAAAAAGTAACCGCCTGTGCAGTGCGGATTCACATGTCCAGGCTTTTGGTGGCGAGGTCAGTGTATGTGTGTGTGTTTGTGGGTGTGTTTCTGTGTGTGTGCGCATATATGCTTCAGCCAGTGTCAGGACTGGTGTCATCTAACCAAATGTTATTTACAGCCTCTACAAACGAACCTGAACAGACCTGTGAGATGCTTTAGGGCTGATTCTCTGAGATTCCTTGAAGCTGGATGACGTCCATTGATGCCACAAATGAACACTTGCTGTGTGTAATTTATCACATGTGCAGTTCTCAAATTTATATTTCCATGACTGAAAGTGTGGAAATGATTTTTCTTTACCTGAACTCACACAATTGTTACTTTGAGCAAAGCCAAAATGATTCTAATAAAATCAATGCATTTATTAATTTAAAATACCTCATGTTTTAGTTATCAGCCCCTCCAGGATTTCACAGGCTTTTTTGGGGGCTTGTTACACCTTATTTGTGATGCATGTTGTGATGTTTTAGGTGTAAAATTGCTGAAAAAAAGTTGTTGTTTTTTAAATTCACTAAAAATCAAAGGAAAGTTGTTACAGGGACAATAAAAATGCTCTAGTGTGCCAAAAAAAGTTAACAAAAAAGCTCAGGCTTACAAAAAATCTAACAAAATGTGCTTTATTTGTAAATGAAGAGGTGTACCTGGGGGCAAAAATCTTTCTGAAGGCCAAACTCAGTCAAAACAGCCAGCACAAATATAAAAGTGTCGATGCAAACTGCAATGACAAACCTTGTGTTCTTCTCAGTACCCGTAACAACATTTAAAAATATATCAAAGAATAGTAAATGATAAAACATAGAGTCGATTCATTTTGATGTACATGTATGATGTTAGTGTGCTATGATTGGTGGAACTCAAAAGGAAAAGTTGTAGTGATTGGACAAAATTGCAAGGTTGCGCAGAATCCTCGAGACTTGGCTGAATTTGAGTTAACTGTTGTGATTGCAACATTGCAGCATCCCGAAGGGACTGAACTATTGTATTTTCACCAAAATGAATTAATTGATGGGTACAATGCTGCAGCAATGTTATGCTTTCAGTTTCAGTCGGAAAAGGAAAGGAAACACTTTGCACATCTATTAGACAAGACAGGTGTGTTGAACAGAGTGGACCAAAAAAGTTGCAAACGGACTCTTGCACACTGTCTAACTTACAATATGTCATTTATTTGCAACAGTGTGTGGGAGTCCTTTTGCAAAAGTTTCAGTTGGAATAAACACATTCAGTAAATATGAATCTAAGGGAACTTTAGCATGACAGCAACAGTTGAAGGTAAACATTTCTGATGTTTTGTGTATTTCCTGAACAAAATGACTGAAAAGCCATTGAGAAGTTATAGATTGTGCTTTTGTGGAAGGCTTTCCTGAGGGTTGGCAGCCTTAACAAAAGAAAGTGATTGCACCCACACAGTGTTATTTATTGATGTACCTGTGCAGCCTGAATGTCAGCAGAAATGCTTTTAAACACAAGGACAAAGAAAAACATGAAGGTTACAAAAAATGTTAAACTCTATATTCACAAAGAAACCTGTGATACAATATTTCCTGTAA
The DNA here is from genome assembly GCF_056507025.1 of Lutjanus erythropterus. Taxonomy (NCBI): domain Eukaryota; kingdom Metazoa; phylum Chordata; class Actinopteri; order Lutjaniformes; family Lutjanidae; genus Lutjanus; species Lutjanus erythropterus. Next base: position 4,767,791 of record NC_139330.1, read on the forward strand.
ATGGAAATTAATCAGACAGATTATGATACAAACTTCCATTTGAATCACAATCTGTGTCCCTGGAAAGCTGCTACTCAGAACATTTCTGTACAATAAGTACAGAAAAGATATTCATAAATACAACCAACATGTGTTGATGATTCATTTACATGGTAATGAAATGTTTCTCTGTGTGTGAAAATGTATAATAGCTGTTCAACAATGTCCTTGTTTGTACTTTTAGCCCTAAAGGGAATACTTGTTTGGTTGTGGTGTAAATGACGGGTGAATGCAGCTTTTCCTTGTAAGAATGCAAATGCTACACAGCCAGTTTCTCAGGAGACCCAGTGAGAGCTGATCATGCAGCGTGAAGAATGCAAAGTGTCACTAATATGAATTCATGAATGCATGTGTTTCATTCATTTACAAGCAATACCTTGGAAAGTAAGGGGGAGGAAATGGAGGAAGACTCACCACACCTCCAATTTCTTCTTCCTGCCAATTGTCTGGGTTGCTTTCTTACATTTACATGGAAATCAGAAGTGCTTGTTTTCTCCATACAGCTGTGTCCCCACAGCACCAACCTCATGTTTCAGGCACATCCAAAGTAATATGAAAGTGTCTAATTCTAATTCTACACTCCAAAATCCAAAATACATATTTGTCGCTTTCTAGTCATATTTATTCATATAGATTGTTTTGGTGCTGTACAATAAAACAGCAAAAAAGCAGTAGAAATAACATAACCCCAATGCAAAAATAAACAAATAGGAACAGAAAACATGTAGAATACAAAAGAATAAAAAGTGAGATATAAAACCTTAAGGACCGTTAAAAGCTTGAGAAAATGTAGGTCTTAAGTTTTCCCTTGAAGGTCAACAGAGGATGAATGCTTAATCAAAAATGATCGACTGTTTGATCAAGAGACAGCAGAGATCAGCTGGTCCCAGGAACAGATGTACTGGGGTTCCAGGTCGTCCAAAGCTTTAAAACAAATTAAAGAACCTCAAATTATGTCCTGGAAGCCAGTGGAGAGGCACCAGTACAGATATGATGCTGTCACTGGTACCAGTCAGTAGTCCAGCGGCAGCTTTCTGCACCAGCTGCAGATTTTAAAGTTGGTGGGTTTTGGAGATATCAGCTGTAGAGATGTCTGCTTTCTCTCCAAAATAATCAGACTAAACAGATATTTAGATTAGTGTTTCTCTGCAGGGGTGGTACCACCTGCAAGAGGGCACTGGAAGCAATATCTCTGAAAAGGGTGTGTTTAGTTGTTCTTGGGGCACGTTTGGCATTTAGCATCCAGGCATAAACTATAACACTATTCTAAAATGAGACACTTGTAGACAAATTAAGTCACAGCAACGCTATCAGCTGGTTTGATTTCAGTTGAGATGGGGGAGTTTACACCGCTGCAACTTATCCCTGATCTTTGGGCTGCTTCTTCTTGCTTTCCCAGGAACAAATCTTGGCTGAAACTTCTCTGCAACCCACAGTGAAGAAAGCAATTCGGCTCATTTCCTTCAGACGTTAAGATAAATAGGTCAGTAATATGGGGTAGCCTACATATCTTCTGCCTTTGTTCCAGCTGGCTCAGACTTTTTACTTGGCAAGCTGGTCTTTTTTTTTGCATCTTGTTTGGCATTTCTGATTGGCTGCTGTTTGTGATCAATAAAGAGACCTACATAAAATTTCTAATCATTGCATTTGCTTAAAAGTGATAAGCATTATTTCTCATGGCTTTTTAATTCTCTGGGAAAGTGATAATAATGATATTGATATTGTCCAGTTTTTGACATTTAATGATCATTTAATTTTTTAATCTTTAAGAGTTCTTAAGTTTGTGTCATCTCTTTGATAAATATCTGCATACAACACAAATGTGTCATTAGAGTAAATAAACCACTTTTGTCCCCTAAATAAATACAAAACAGGTAGGCAATGTGCATTATTGTCTCACTTTATGTAGATTTACCGCAATTCTTAATTCATCACAGCCTCTTTATGTCTGTGATTATCTTGATTTCTGTTGGTGTGAACTTTGTCCCTAAAGGGAGCAGGGGAGTGGCTTAGCGTCTCAAACAGGTTTATGGCTGCCTGTGAGCAAGTTTCGAGCCAGACCATTTTGCATGTCAAAACTGGAATCCACACCCTCCATCTGCACAGTCTGTCTGTCATGTTGAGACACCTCCTTGTCTTTGTTCCTTCCAGCTGGCAGACAGTAGCTCCTCCAAAACACTGACATGAGCTGAACAGACATAAATCTATGAGGGATATCCTGGGACAAGTCAAGAGGATTTTCACAGAGTTCACACTCTAAATGTAAGTTGCTGTTGTTGAGATGAGATAATGGTGTTGTGGCTATAGCTTGCTGTGCTTTTCAAACCTCTAAGAGGCATTCAACGAGAACCCTGGCTCTGTTAGAATACCAAACACTTCAGTTTATAATTGAATTCTCTGAACAGTTGGGGGTTTATATATGCTGTTTGTACAAGGCTGTGATGTGCAGTGCCGGTTATGATTAAACATACTGCCTTAATTTAACAGCTGCTCAATGCTTCTTTTATAGTTTGACATATCTATTTAAATAAGGCATGGCAGAGCCAATGCTGACCTCACAGGATCTCAATTCAAAATGTAAATATATTATTATCTACACAGCAGAGTCCATAAAAGTTGCCTGAAAAGAGAACTGAAAGCACAGCAGAACTCAGGGTGTTTTTTCTGTGGTGAAAGCTAAATTTTTCACCGGCAGTGAAACTTTCCTGAAAGTGAAACGCTCACACAAAGTTTCCCATATCAGGTTCTCAGTCATCCAGTGAATGTGTGTGACTCTCCTCTCTAGACAGTCAGATGTATCAGATATGACAGATAATTTATAATCTTACAAGTGAAATCTATAAATCTATAAAATGTATCCTATTTGTATTTGTGACTCCAAAGTCTGTTTGCTTTAGTGAGAGGATTTATAGTAAGATATAACAACTACACTACACTTTTGGATAAAGTATTTTAATGAAAATTATGGAATTAAATCTTAAAGCTACAACAAGGAACTTTTATATTTTGTTGATTTTTGAGGCTTCTGTGGAGAAATGCAACAAAAATTTAGGGTCAAAAATACAGTTATCTAAATAAAATTCTGCCTTCCTGCTTCTTTTTTAAATGGACAATGAACGGTCAGTGTTGCTCTGAGTTCATGACCAGCTTTACAAAAACAGCCACTCATCTCTTGCATGTGATGGTAACTTGTGTAAGTCATATAGAAGCATCAGTAATAAACTGGGACTGTTTCATAACCTCTTGAAACTCACTGTAGTCGCTTTAAAACAGGTTCAATCCTATTAGGTTTTCAAAAAAAAAGCTTTTGATTGGTAGAAAGGCAACATTTGGTCTACACATTAAGTTGAAAAGTCAGCTTTATATGTCAAGAGTTTGTGGAGAAGGTGGGAGATGATTTTGATTTATTTTATTCAAATCTGACTTTATTGCTCGGTCATGTAATAACTGAATATACTGAACTCAAACTAAACTATTTGCTTGTCCACAAACATGACACTAGTTGTGTTTTACTCCACCTTAACTTTGACTTTTCTGTACAGGTGCAACATATCATTTGCCCTGTGGACAGGCACTGCTTGTCATCCTTTCAATCATGACTGTGAACAGGTTCAACATCAAATTATGATGAGTCAGTTTTCATGATGTGGCTTGTTAGAAGCAACTCTCAGAGAAATAACAGGTACATTTGCACATGAGACTCTGTGTAATACTGTTAAAGACAGTCTTATCGGTGCAAATTAAACAAGAAATATGTAATATATTTGCTGTACTAAATTATAAAATGACCACAATATGTTATCAGAGATTGAGGAAACATGCTAAGTTGAAATACCTGCTTCTCCGACAAAAACACTACAGTCAGCATTTTCTCCTTTTCTCCTTTTCAATTCCAGGCTGGAGCTTCTGTTTTAATTGTCACGTCTATTCAAAATAAGTTAAAAGTTACAGTTAAATTAGTTTAGTTAAAACTAATGCCAAATGTTTGCAGAATGAGTCAGTGTCTGTATATGAGAATTGGTTAATAATCTTTTAGAAGGAGTAGATGGTTATAGGACTTAAAATTGAGCAAAATGTTAATGGAGTCTGGCAGACAGTCACTTAACTTAAACTCCAGTGTGTTTTTAGAGCAGTGAGCTTTTGTTTTCAGGATAAGAGGCTTAGTTTTACCTCCCAGACAACTAACAGACAATTTCTCCTTTAAGAGTGTGTATTAGTTTGTTTGAACTCAAAATATTGGAAAAAAACAGCCTCTTTATGACTGTGTATACAATCTCAATGTAAATAAACAGTGTGTCCTTTACAAAAAGTTACATTAAGTCATGTTTAGCTACTAAGAAACAAGCAAACAACCAATCAGCAAACTGCTAATTGACAAGTAGTTCCTGAATAACTTAGAATCAAGTGATTAATTAAGATTATTTGCCATTTATCAGCTGTTCAGAGTTAATCACCAATACATTAAAGAAAATAGTCAGGGCTTCTGTCTGATCTCAAGTAACTTCTCATCATCAACTATAAAGTCTGTGATTCAGTGTTACTCAGGAACAGCTAGTTAGCTATTCATTAATCAGCACATAGTTCCTGTTTTGGTTCTCAGGGATATGTCTTCTCAGGGACATGTTCACCTCACTGTAAAATATTACAGACAATAACACAGGTATAATTTATATATGACATTAAAACATTAAAAGTTGTACTTTAAAGGGACAGTTCACCCTGAAAAAAAAAAAAATCCTCTGGCCTGCAGTGCTGTTTATGAGTCTAAATTGTTTTTTTTTTTTAAATGAGTTTTGTAGATATCAGCCGTAGTGATGTCTGCCTTTCTCTCCAATATATTGGGACTAAATTGTACTTTGTATTTTTCATTCTTGTGTGTCCCTTCAATAAGTGGAGCCTTTAGTGTTTTAACAGCTTCTGAATATTTGCAAGCTGTTGCACTGTCACTGTATTGTATTGTAATTTAATGGTATTACGTCTTCTCTGTTGTAGTGACCACATGACCTTTCCATGTACTAAACAACACTTTGCTTCATTTAGCAGTAGCCAGTCTTGCAGCATTTTAAACCCTGTTATTATGTTTGTTGTTTGATCCTCTTACATTATATCATTGATTTCCATTATCTACAACAGGTCCAGCTGAATCAGCCTGGAGTGATGGAGTCTCCAGAGTTTTCCCTGCTGTCGTCCTTGAGGGGAGAGTTTAAATCAGAGGATTACATCCAGCCCCACTACAGGGAGTCCTACCGTCTGGCTATTGATCGCCTGGTGCACGGCGGCAGAGACAGTTACCAGGAGTTCCTCAAAGGAGAACGTATCGGGAGCTTCCTCTCAGAGGAAGAGCTTCTCTTCATTACTGAAAATGCAGAACAGCTCCCACCTGTGGATCATGCAGAGGAAATCAATGGTCCCCCGGACAGCCAATCATCATCAGGGACATACTGGCCCATCCACTCGGATGTGGATACGCCAGAATTGGACTTAGGGTGGCCAGAGGTCATGCATGAAAAACTGCAGACAAATATAGATCTACTCTTTCATCCAGCCAGACAAAACAGCCCCACCATCAAAGAGGTGATCCGGAAACGCATTCAGGAAGCCAGACAGGTAATCAAAACTGCCTGTCTTCAGACTGATATGAAAGCTTTATCTTAGAGTGGCAAATGATTCAGACACTCTGCTTCTCTGCAGAGTTTAATTTGTACCCTTCTAAAGTATGTCACAGCAAACACCTCAACCCCTCAAGGCAGTTGTACTAACCTTTCTTACTCTCAATTTTCTGTGGTAAGGAGTGTCTGCTGCGGTTTTTCTGAGGTCAGAATCTGGTTCAGCAGCTTGACATAATGAGAAGACAATGTGGGAACCACATATAACTCCATTATAGAGTCATATTTATTACACAACTCCTCAGTTAGATCTCTGATTGTGTCACAATGAATCATAAACTAGTTTTGTTGCTCAGAATTGTGGTTAATAGACAATTAGTATCCTGATGCCTTGTTGTACAACCCTGTTACTGCTGCACTGGCAGATAATTAAGCCTGCACACGTCACAAAAACCTGTTTTTACAGCTCACAAAAAGCTAATGACACTCTTTTCTCTTTTCAACCCATTCAATAAAAATTACATTAAAATTAATTTAGTGGCAGAGAAAAACGTCACAGGACACAACAACTGCGATGTTACAAATCTGTCAGAACAGCTATTTTGGATGAATAATATTCATTTCAATATATGCATTTGTTTGATGTCGCATACATGATTAATAGTGACTAACACTTATCATGGTTCATCTGAGGGACAGACACCTCCCACACAGGAATTTAAGGGGACGGAATATGTCTAAACAACATGCAACAGAGTCAGCATGAGTTCATTGGAGATCTATTTACATGCTCCTGAAACACACAATGTTGTTGCTTCACAGCTGTTCAGATACATCAACTCACCAAGCCTAAAGTGTAATTCAATAACAGAGAAAAGTATAATGAGTCTGTGTTCAATTCGGTGTGCATCTGATCCACCAACCAGCACTTATTTTAGTGAGAAGAGTTTTTGAAACAGTTTCTCTTTGTCTTCTCCCACTAAAATACTGCTGCTAACCAACAGAAGCTGGTAGAGCTGAGGCGACAAAATCCAAAATGTTAAGTTTGTATGGAAATGCTTTTCATCTTTATGAATTATATTGATGCCCAACTGACATGAAGACATATGATGGAGTTATGTGTATTTCCAGACACGCAAATAATTGTTATTATGTTGTATTTTGAAAATGGAGCTTTTCTTACTTTTTTAAAATATTTTCTGCGAACAGTGCAGAAAACTTCAGTTAACTCAAACTGGTAATATTTCTATTTTTTAACTACAGAAAATAAATCCTGTCACACATCCCCTTGCCTGGCTATGATCTTGCACCTCCACTTTTAACTATAACTAGGCACCCATGGGCATCACTTTGAGGTTTTTGTCTGTATCTAGCTGTCAGACTGTCAGTGAGTGTGTTCTTAAATAGGTCGTTCACAGGTCTTTTTAATCATGTTATTTTCACTCTGTCCTCGCAGGTCATTGCCATTGTAATGGACAAGTTCACCGATGTAGATATATTCAAAGAAGTTGTTGATGCCTCTATACGAGGAGTTCCGGTCTACATCCTTTTGGATGAGTTTCATTTGAAAGGTTTCCTCTCAATGGCTGAGAATCAAGATGTAAAAATTCAACAACTCAGGGTAAGTATCTGATTTAATGCCTCCATTTTATTCTCTCAATTTGATCGATTTTCATTGATTCTAACTTTACAGTTACACATTCTGCAAAGTAAGTTTGTTATTGTGGTACTTGATTTCTAATGAAGCATCTGGCAGCATAAGAAGTTTACATTTGTATTTGTATTTTAAGGGTGACAATCTAAACAACACTAATCGGAAAGAAAATAATGTGACCCATGGGAAATACAATTAGTTCTGAGTTATTGGGAAGATTGAGACCACTCACATATCTGTAAACATAAAGTTACAGTTAATATATATGTAGCAAGGCTCTGTCCAATAAAAATATCCACCTGCGCCCTGTGAAACTACAACCTGTCATTGTTATACTTATTTTTTTGTGCAGATTAAAGAGATATTATATAACCTCTTTGTCAGTGACTTTAAGAGGTGTTTTTGTAGCTTTTGAACAGAGCCAGATTAGCTGTTTCCCCATTTTCAGTATATATGCTGAGCTAAGCTAACCTGGTGAAGCTTAATATTTATAATAATAATATATTAATATTTAATATAATATTTTATGGCTAATGTAACTCCATTGACAAATACAGTTATTTTACGTCACAGATCATTGTAAAACACACATTCAAACTCAACAGAAACAAAATACAACTCACCAAAACAGTCTTTGTTGGTCTTTCCACTGTTCCAACAAGCATCACCTCTGGTATAGGCAACATAAACCCTTAATTCATTAAGTTAGAAGTGAAAATATTCTGCCTTCTAAGTATCTTCTAAGAATCTAGATAATGGCAGAGAAACACTGCATGCTTAAGTGTTGTGAAGGGACCTGAGGTGCTGCTCACTTCCATTTGGCACCCATGCTGATCAATTGGACTGAATAAACAGCGTCCTGCAGTGCAGAAATCCATCTCCGGCAATATTTTTTGGCATTTGATCTATTTTTTGGTGCTCAAGGAGCACACATTGATAATCTACTATAAACAATATAAATTATATGTGATAATAAGTATCAGATTTCAATAAATAATGAAATATGCATCCCATGATTTCCAACTCTTTTCATTTCTCTCCTCTCTCCCTGCTGTTCTCCTGGAGTTTCAGTGCCCCCGACTTTTTCTTTCACATGATGATGTGCCCTCCCCCTATATTTATTAGAAATAGTGCTGTTTGTGGTTGTATTTTTACCTACTTATTCCACAGATTTGTCAGCTGTGTGTACAGAATAGAAGAGAGATGAGCAGAGCAGGCAGGCAGGAGAGAAGGAGGGTCCGCCTTTTATCCAGGAACACGTAAAAAGCTCTACATTCATGAGGTTTTGATAAAGTTCATGTTTGATTAGAAAATAGCAGAAGAGCAGAATCATGTGTGGACCGGCACTGAGAAATGTGCTTCAGATGTGTTTATGTTGCTGCTCGCTCCAGAATTGACATATCACAGGTTTCTTTCTGCTGTTCCAACAATCACCCCTCTGGTTTGGTCCAAATAATCCTTCATTCATCCAGTTAAATGTGAAAAGAAAGAGCCCATATATCGCTCGCTTCACACCAGCAGTTTCACAGAGAGAGACTCACATGCACTAACATGCACGTGCAGCCAGACCGGCTACCAAAACAAAAAACAGAATGGCTCAGATTACAACACACACTCAGGGAGAGTGACTTCATTCTCTGTTCAGGATGCCATTATTCCACTACATCCTCACATAACAAATAGTTGTTTGCTGCTGTATTAACGTTCAGAATCTCATAAAAAACCTTTAACTATTCCTTGAAAAAGAGGAAGTCAACTTTTGTACGATTGTATTCAAAATCTAAAGCTACAAAAAAGATCTCATATTTTCTTGATTTTGGAGGTCCCTGTGGACAAAGGCAGTACAATTTTAATGTTAATAACCTCAAAATAAAATGACAAATCTACTGCCTTGTGTACAGAAACAGTCAATCTTCTTGCAAGTCAAGACAAGTCAACACTCTAAGGCAGCTAAGCTCTAAGTACAAGTCCTTTGTTTTCACTCAAATAGAATTTCTAAATCACATTTTTGCAGACATCTAAAGACAAATCACATCATTTTCCACACTTTGTTCAGCTGCAAAACAAAGGAAAAGCAACACCCTAATTACCAGTTGATCTCACTCATGTCTCACCTGTTGAAACTCAAACACTCCAATCATGTGTCAGAGCATGAAGGAGGCCCCAGGTGGGAAGGAAGAGTGAGAGCAGGAGGAGGAGGGGGAGGAAGAGGACAGCAAGCCTATCAATGACAATGACTGGAGCTAGATCATTACACCCCAGTAAAGTCTTAATTTTTTCTTATTATAGTGTTTCTTATTTCCTTTATCGGTGCAATTACTGTGAGTTTTGCCAAAATAGGGAACATTTGTGCCTCAGAACTCAATGAACCACACTGTAGTATCAACTATAAGTTTAAAGAATGACTGTGAAGCTGGGTGGTGAGATTAGCCTGATTGGAGCTCACAAATGTGGATATGCACAAATTGTGCATTGTATTCTATGCAGATACCATGGCTATGTGAACGCAATATTTATATATTTTCATAGTATTTTATTGCAGTGCAATACAGCAACAGTCTTTATGCTGTATGTAACATAAAATAAAACAAGAAGCTAAAACACATGGTTTTGAGAAGTTTGAGGAGTTTTGACAAAATGGTTAATTCTTTTCAGTTTTGTGTTTAGAGTTTTGAGAAATTTCGGTTTAGTTTCAGGAACTGTAAGGACTGTAAGGAGGCCATAAAGAGGCATCAGTGATAAGCCCGGACTGTTTCATAACCAGTTAAAATTCCTTGTAATACCTTTAAATGCAGTGTTTTTAATGTCCTACATTAAGGCCTTTTTCAAAACCTGGTTTCTCCTGTTTTTTTGGGTGGAGTCATAATTATATTTCTGGCAGAGGCTAAAGATGCAAACACACCTTTGAAATTCCAGTTAGTGTAGGAACATTTCACATGCTTATAACAACAACAACTGAAAAAAAAAGTCTCAGATGTTTATTTGACTGACATACTGTAAGTATTACCTTCTGATTTAAAATCCTCTCTGACATTTCCCTTTCATCGCCCTGACTGCAGAACATGAGGGTGCGCACTGTGAAAGGCCAGGGTTACCTCTGTCGATCAGGAGCTAAATTTCATGGGGCAATGGAGCAGAAGTTTCTTCTAGTCGACTGTCACACGGCAATTTATGGATCATACAGGTAAACAACACAACAATACAGGACAAGAGGAGCTGTGGTTGAGACCACTGAAGTGTAAAGTAAATGCACTGATGAAGCACAGAGCTACAATACGCTCTGTAAAATTGTTGTCATAATTTTTCGTTGATGCCCTTTGAAGCAGTTTGTGTACAAATGTAAGCACAAAACTTTACAAGAAAAATTGATTGTATTTTATTTTATAGTACACTAATAAGATATAACAAGCTGTACTCGTATCAAATTAGACAAAAAATGGAATAATATTAGACAGCATTAGACCCTTATCAGACTTTATTAGAGGGTAATTTTACATTACAACAAAGCGTCTGAGACACCTTCTTTGGCAAGTCTGTGCTGTCACCCATTGATAAAATATTCCTCTACCTCTATAATTAAAAAAATAATAAAAGTGAATGTCTTTACTTGGTAGATGTGGTTCACAAAGTGTTTTTAAATGGGGAAGTAGCAGATATGTGATTTCACTTTAGTTTACAGTACAGCTCTGTTGTAATGTTTCCCTAATTACCCTCTAATAAGTCTAATAAGGACAAGGCTGGATATTTCATATCATGGTTGATGGTGACAAATAATGTGCCCCAGCTAGAGCTACGACAACAAACTACAAAGTCTAAGACAACTTTTTTTTCTACCACTCTAACTTGTTCTCCTTCTGTATTGTCTGCCTGTTCTTCTGTTGCCTGTTGTTTGAACATACAGTATTTCTAGTCTTTGTCTAATTTGATAGAAAGTATGGCTTGTTATGTCTTATTAGGGTACTGTAAAATAAAGCATGACCAAATCTTTTTTTTAATTATTATGATTTTGCTTTGTGTCAGCAGTTCTTTGCCACAGCTGGATAACAAGTTCATTTTAACCCCAAATACTTTTTAAGAATGCTATATCACACATCAGTTTGGTTTCTCCACATTACATTAATAAATATTCATGTTTGGATGCTTGTTTTTAGCTTCACTTGGTCATTTGAGAAGATCCATCTGAGCATGGTGCAGGTCATCACAGGATTTCTGGTGAAGTCCTATGATGAGGAGTTCCGGACACTCTTCGCCCGGTCGACTGTGCCAGCTGAACTGTGCCCCCCAGAGGCTTTGTTCCAACGCAACGGGCCACATGTACGACAGATTTTGCCAAAATCTCATTCTGCCCCAAAAATTGAGCGAAGGGACCAGTTGAGACACACACTGGACACAGTCTACAGGAAGACCTGTGAGAGGAAACACAGCACGAGAGACCTTGAAGAGAAGCTCTTTGAGGAGGAACCCAACGAGCTTGGGCCCATGATTGAGAACGGGTATGCTGGTCAGAACCAGGTTCCCCAGTATCAGTCTAAAGAGACATTGAACTACTTGAAAAGGCACAGCTATGCTGGGGAGAGAGAAGATGGATACATGCCACAGAACATTAGGCCCAGAGCGAGCAACTGGAATATCTCTAGAGAAACAGGAAACATAACAAACCCCATGGACAATTATTTACACATGTCACCAATGCAAAGAGGTCAAAACCTGCGTCAGTCTTACAATGGCAATGACAAACAGATTATGTCCGTACAGCAGAACATGCCAACACTTGAGAATACATCCAAGTCATTCATGCGCACACTGAGGATTGAATCTTACCTCAAACACCCTGACATCCCATATGGAGAGTCTTGTGACTATTTAGACCAGTTTGAACCAATGGACAAAGCAAACTCCTTCATGCAGGGAAGAATGAGGTCTTCCCTTGTTTTCAGGTCCACCATTCCAGAGCAAATGGAGCCAAACAGACACAGTAACAACTCCTCCACTGGTTTAGGCTCCTCAGCAGCGACAAGCACTCCTTTGCACTACACATCCATGCAATGGAATCCAACAGGAGCAACTGAAAATAGAATGAGCAATGAAGAGTTCATGTTAAAGAGGCAGAGTCTGCAGATTTTGGATGACAATTGGAATAACACAGGCTATGTTCCAGGTAGAACCCCTTACCAGTCTCTGTACACAAGCTTTGGCAGAGCTAAAGGTGGGCAAATGATCACAAACCCTGACATCATGACAGACAACTGGCACAAAAGGCACAGCGTGGCAGATCCCAGATCGAACACTGAGTACACACGAGAATCCTCAGGTCACATGTATGGAACCTTTGGAAGGATGCAGGTAAACAGAAGCACGGCAGGGATCAATGCACAGAATGGAGGATATGTGTCCAATCTGAACGAAGATCAGAGATCTGTCTCTCATTATGATGTCAAGAGTATCACAGGCACAAACAGCCCTGGTACACCCATGTGGCAGGAACCACCGTCCAGGACTGTGTCTGCAGCAGTCCTCGATGCGAATAACAAGGATTTGACTGCTAAATCCAACAGGATGGAATCTCAGCATTTTCTAAAGAAGGGTTCCAATAAAATAAAATCCTTATTGAACATACCAGAGAAAAAAGAGGACTTGGTTGGATCAATGGAAACACCAAGTCTAGTGTCAAGCACAAGTACAGACACCATAACAGCTGAGGATGAGGACAGGCTATCAGATGGACGAGAAAATCTTGGCCAAAGAGCAACCAATCCTGTCAGGTCATCCTCAGAACACCAGAAGAAGCGACTAGAGGAAGACCATCTGAAATCTTCAAAACCTCGATTCAGAATCGATCCACCACAGATCTCTCTCCCCAAACCTACTGCACTGAAAAAACCCACAGTTCTTGACAAAAGCACGAGGCCTGGTCTAGACACAGGAAGCTGGAGCAAAGATCGGGGTGCAGACACTCGCCTTTACAGCAGATTTGAGCCTTTTGTCTCACTTGACAAGAAACACCCTTTGCGCACTTCACACAGCTTTGGAACCACACACTCTCAGGAGAAAAACCTACCTAAAGGTGAAGCAGCTCTTGAAAACAATCTCACCCGGGTTGCTCGAGGACACCATGAAAATAAGCTGGAGAAATTCTTTCATAGAATGGGAAATCTCATAAACAAGAACAAGTAGTGACATCTGTGTTAGCTATGGTTGGGTACTGTTCACCTCTGAACTGATACGATGCCAATATTGGTTCTTGGAACTCAGTACTTGCACCCGAAGGTACCTTTCCTGTGGTACTGTACTCTATCTGTGATAAGAAAAATGTATTTTCTGTTGTAAAAAAATAAGCCCAAACTTTGTTATTTATTTACAATATTTTAAACACCACATAGAATAAAATCCCTCCCTATCTTCCTCTCCCCTCCCAGACCTGTTCCTACAAACTGCAGACTGTCAGTCTGTTCCCAGGGCATTAAAAGCTCTGGCATACCTGCCAACATTTAGGTTTCAAAATACAGGAGTATTTTTCGGCAGGGGTTATCTCTGAGAAGTGCTGAAAACACCAGGCTGCTGCAGTATAACCATACAGACCTCTACACACATCAGACTGGGCCCTGTTTCCCAGAGCCTTCGTAGCACTACGTGCGTCGTAAGTTGTATTTTAAGGTCTCCCTTAAGGTCACGGGCTGTTTCCCAGAGTTGGGACAACTTTAAGGGAGACCTTAAAATACAACTTACGACGCACGTAGTACTACGAAGGCTCTGGGAAATGGGGCCCTGGTTGGTTTTTTGATATTCTGTTTTTTTTAATGAAGGAGACATCCAGTTACCTGGTCTCATCTCTTTTCCAACATTTTCTTTTTATCTTTGCAGCCAGTGGCTGAGTGTTGGCTAACGCTAGTAAAAATGCTAAGCCAGCCATGACTGTGAAAAACGCCTTGTTATCTCCAATAACAACTTATACAACAAGCTAATTAATTGCTCAGTGAAGTTGTTGATGCCTCAAATAAAGTTTTGTTTGGAGCGTTAAATTACACTGTTTAGACACTGGCTGCAGGCATGTTAACATTAGCTACAGCTGTTAAAGGAACTTGCTAGGAAAATGGTATACTCATTAGCTTTTAGATGAACTGTATTGTGTGTTTGGTTAGATGTGCTGCCCTTGCTAGCTGTGCATTTCACATTACATATACTGCAGTACCAACATAATTTGGTGAGTACCCTTAAAAGTATCCTTAAAAGTCAGTACTCTTAAAAGTACTGAGTTCAGTACCCAGCCTATGTTAGCATAACGCATAGTCTACACAGGTCACTTTTTATTAATGCACACTTGACTGGGACTGTTTTTCTTTGTATCGTTGGTCTTTTTTTCTGTGTTACTCTAAATGATGTGTTTAGCAAACACTGTTTACATGTTTTACTGTTTCACTTGTTTTATTGTGTACAGATGCACTGATGAATACCATTGACAGAGAATATATAATATATGAATACATGCAGCAGACTTTCACATGCCAGAATCTTTTCTTCATGTCTGTCCTTCACTGGCGTCACACTGGAGTGATAAAATCAAACACTGTCAGGAATGCGGATGCATTAAGTAGTGGTTGTCAGGGATATATACAATTTATTGCTGCAAGTGAATGTGTGGGCACATGCCAATGTATTGTTGTGTGATCCTGTATTCATAGGATGCCTGAGTGTTGTTGGCCAGTCAAGGTGAAGGCGTTGCCAATGCTGTAAGCGTGCAAAGCTAAACAACACTCTGCATGATGAAACACATACCAGTCCATCACCACATCTCTGTCATTCATGTGTCTGTCAGAGGTTTTATGCTACAAATGCTATGGGGGTTGCAATCATTTTGTAAACTACATGTTGTGTTTCCATAATAAATTTTGCCATTTGTGCCATTTTTCATCGAGTTTCAAAATGGAGCTTTTATTAAATCTTTTTTAAAAATGTGTGATGTATTTGAAAACACATAAATGAGGTCATCCATCCAAGGGTTTTGAGGAGGTGTGCACTGTAAGCCCTCAGTGGCCATTCGGGGATGATTTCATCTGGACAGGGGCTCCTTCCTTTACCTCCTTTAATTGTGCATAAACAGAGTAACATGGCCTCCAGTGCAAAACAGAAAGTTAAACTCTTTGATCTTTTGATCTCTTTAAATTGAAATTTTAATGTTTCTTGCCAACCAGCACTGAGCCTCATGCAAGAACTTTTTTTTGGTACTTTGGGCTTGTACAAACACTCTTATCAGATTCAGCAAATGCTTGAAACTTCAGATAACTGTGTAAATGACCTGTGAGTATGTGGTGCACGTGCATGAGACTTAATAACACCATATGAGCTACACCTCCTGCCATATATGTCAGGAAGTGTTCATTGATTAAAATGAAATTAAAGAGTAAAAAGTAGAATTAAAGCACCTGCTAAAGCCAAGAAATGGAAAAATGAGTGATGTTAATGCTGTGTTAACTGAGAGTCTGACTGTCACTGAAATAAAGAAGCAATGTTTGATATGGGTTTAGAAAAACGGCTGCAGCAAGTTAATCAATACTGCAGTGGACAGAGACTTGCTTCAACCTGCATGTGAAGATATGACTAATACACCTCACAGTATGTAATAACAAACTGACTCCTACACCAGGTCTGGACCTCATAAACTGTGTTGTAAATTTAAGAGATTATTTAAGTTCTCCTAAATCACTCAGACAAACCACTTAACAAATCTGATTTGGGGGCACCAGCACACTGAAGGCCTTGATGCACTTTATCACATTTTGTCCACTGGAAGACACCCTACAGGGCCCCTCATCACATTTTCTCTATTGCAAGGTTCCCTAGAGGATTCTATATTATCATACTATCTACCTACCTATACTATCTACTATATGGTCATCCAAGAGGGCACTTTTACCTCAGTGATATTTGTGGAAATGTGGCTTAACACTGAAGATCCTCTTTTACTGTAGTCTTGATGAATCTGATAAAATGGCAGTGAATTACAGATGATTAACGTGTTTCTCTCTGCCATCTACTGATGAACCATATAAATGTCAGGCTGGCGGTTCAGGTCGTCCACTAATGGAAAAGCCAGCCGTTCAATCCCCGCCTCCTTCAGACCGCATTTCAGAGTGTAGACACAAGATACTAACCCCGAATGTGTGAACGTGTGTTTGAACGAGCATTAGAAGCTCTTCTTCACAAGCAGATTGGCATCTTACATACCACCACCAGTGTCTGAACAAATGAATGCTGGCATCCATTGTGAAGTGCTGTGAGTGGTTGGAAGACTAGAAAAGAGCTATATCCAAGGTTTTTAAAATGGGAGGCAGGCTCAGTGAATGGAAGTGAAAAAAAATATTACATTAGTTATTATAAAAAGTGTGTGATTCAGTTAAAGAGATACAATATAAGGAAACTGTGCTGTTCTATATTTGGTTTAGTCTAAAGTTATGTAAGGTCTCAATTGTTGAGTGTCTGTGGTATCAGCGAAGAAGCACTGAGTAAAGTAAGGGGGGGCTTCTTTTACCAAGCTTAGTCTGAGGGGAGGCCCACAGTCTCAGACTCTGCAAGTCCCTGTTCTATATAAATGCATCCATTTGAGCATTTTTGGGCTCGTTTTCTAGTGTCGTTGTAAAAGGTTTGTGAAATGATTCTTTTTACAAATTGTAAAAAAGGGAGAAATTAATAGAAAAAATGGTCAAAGCTTGTCAAATTGCTGCAAAATTGGGAGCAATTTGACCAGCGTCACCTTTCAGGTGGTGACTGCACAAGGAAAAATCTTAGCATCACCAGTCATTATTGCACATTTCTGACAGGCTGGAAATGAGAGTAATCATCAAAAATGTCTTGATTGTTAGAAAGGAGAATACATTAGAAAATTACCTGCACACTGGAGTCTGAGCTCCCTTAAAGGGACAGTTCACCCCAAAATCAAAAATACATATTTTTCCCTTGGCTTGTCTTACTATTTGTCTGTCTTTTTTTTGGTTTGAGTTGCCTTTCTTTCTTCTTTCTTCAAAACAGGAAAGCATGGCTAAAGATTAAAAGGAAAACGGTATTTTTGTGTCACTTCATGTATGTACTGTAGTAATGTGATAAAAGAATGTGGAAAAAATTAAATGGCTTCATGGTTTCAAATTTTTAGAGATATCAGAATTATTACTGATTGTTGTGTCCAGGTTATGAGCTTTTTTTCTGAAAAAGAGCGCTATGATTTATATTTTTATAGGAAAAGTAATTAAGTTCACTTTGAAGCTCAGTGCACAAAATAATTAAATGTTCAAAACCTGCCATTTGTGAGGCAGTAAGTGATCACAGTAGACAAACTGTGCTTAAATGGCTCTGAAAATGACAGACTGTATTAGATTGCTTGTAATTAGTTTCTCTTTTCAAGCACATTTATGTGGCTAAAGGCATCTGTTCAGCATCCATTCAAGCAAGAAAAAAAAAACACCGTTATCGAATCAGTAATTAGTGAAAGGAATAAACATTCATCTGTTAATCATTGGAAACTAAGCATGAAATTAACACTTTGCAGGCCGACACAATTACTCAACAAATGTTTGTCACCCAATTTCTTTATCTCACGTGGCCCAAAACAAAAACATCCTGCATTATTCCTCTCCTGTTTGTCTTGAGCCAGGCTTAATAGGTTATTGTTGATGAAAAAAGTGACAAATTGTCCATATACCTTGTATTTCTAAAGACATTTTTTCTTATTTCTCAAGATAAATGACTAAACTCTTGTGCCTGAAACTCAGTCCAGCAGTAATGGATGGAATTTAATACAAAGGTTATGGCCCATTAGAATGAAAAATAAAGGGACACTTTTTAGACTCATATTTTATTTTCTCAACAATTCTCAGTGCTTCTTATGTCTGAAGTTTATTTTTTTTAAAGGAAAAATGCAGAAATTCATCTAGGTGTGTTTTGCATGATTGGATTAAAAAAATGTCAGTGTGATATGAAAGTAAATCTGATAGAAATCAAAAAAAGAAAATGTCACTTGCAGCAGAGCACATTCTGTTCACTCACTTACTCCTCCTTCCCTATCTTCACACATCATATCCTAAATCATTATGGTGCATACCTTCTGCACTTCTATGTATTTTTGTACTTAGGTTGTGTATTCTTCATCGATATCTATATAATACATCTGATTTGTGTTTGTATTAACTAAAGGATCATTCAAGCTCTGTTATGCTTTGTCAGAGAAACAACTTTAATCTATTTCAATTTAAAATAGCTGACTTTTTTATTTTAGACAAACACACATAAACTGCTTGTGTTACTTTGTATTTTGCTTCTCACCTGAACCAAACTTTACCCTGGGAGGCTGATCATAACCTAAATTAAAGGTCCAGTGTGTAATATTTATGGGGCTTTATTGGCAAAAATGGAATTTAATATTCAATCATCTATGAATAATCACCTGGAAATAAAGAATCATTGTGTTTTTGTTACGTTTGGCTGACTTGTTAAGGCTTTGTTCAGACTGCAGGCAGATCAGATTAGTAAGACAACACTTACAAGTGATCAGATCAGATTTGTGTGTCCAGACATCGTGGATAGTTTGTGGATAGGTCATGCATAGGTTGCTGTGTATGCCAAAATTCAACATTCAGATTTGGGCTGGCAGTCTGAACGAGGCCTAATCCTTTATATCTACTGAGGGCGTGAGTCCTCTTCCATGGAATCCACCATGTTTCCACAGTAACCCAGATTGGACAAACCAAGGACTCGCTCTAAATAAGGCCTCTTATTTTTGTTTTTCAGCCACCATAGTTCCTCCTATATTGGAAAAGTCTTGTAAGACGAGGTGTTTGCAATCTGTAAGCTCACCACTAGATGCCACTAAACTCTACATACTGGTCCATTAAGCCCTAAGTCACAAATAGCAGCCCTGAGAAACACATTCAATGGTGAAACATTATAACACATTCATTGTGAAGATGGAATTCATGTATTAACATTATCTTAAAACAAGGAAAGTAAAAAGAAGGAGGGGACATGACATCACTTTGTGCTCTAATACGACTATACTATTTAGTACGTGCCAGAAAAAGATTTAACGTGTCCCAATACATATATGTTATGCAAATGTAGTATGCAAAAAATACCAAAATGTCCTACTGCACCTGGTAGCATTTTGCAATATACAAGCCAGCATGTTTTTCTGGTTAGTCTCACTCACAGTCATTTGTGATGGGTGTATGTGCAAGAGGGTAAAAGTTCAAAGTGTAATGTATAGAGGAAGTAGTATGTCCCAGTTGTATGCAACAGTAAGTTCTTTGTCAGGGCAGCTGCATTACGTATTATGAGTAAGCAGTTAATGTCTCTGCCTTCGTCTCTTTTTCCTCGTTTTAACAGCGAATGAACAGCCTCACTGTGCTGATTGACAGGATTACTGCTGGCAAAAAATGATAAATAGGACAATATTATGCACATGAGGTCACTGTGATGCTGAACTCAGGTGCAGCAGACTTCTACAACTGAATGACTGTAGCTGACACGAAGTTACTTAATCCATCCATCTTATTAAAATATATTATGTACTACTGAATCATCTCCCATCCTCTCCTCTTCATTCATAGAGCAAGACGAAATACATTAGAAATATATTCACCTACAATAGCCTGAATATTATATGATGCAATGCAGTGACAAGACTTCCTCCTCTACTTCCTCCTCTTCCTTCTCCTCCTCCTCCTCCACCACCTTGTTAGCTGCAGATGCTCTTGCTTTGATGACAATCTTGAGCTGAGTGCAAAATGTGACAGAGAACTTTTAAGACCCACCTCGAGTACATTTTCCAGCTCCTGATACTGAAAGTAACAATGCTGCTGGCATTACAGCGAGCCTCATTGAAATGCAGCTCGCTTCCAGCAGTTGAATTCAGCACCGGGGTGAAGAGATGGGACCTGATTGCTGTTGTCCCCACATAAGAGAAAGGAAGGAATGACCTGCACAGTCACTCGGCAGGCTTATTATCTCCTGCCCACTATGAATTCTGGAGAATTCAGCAGGCAGCTGAGTTTGCAGTGGAGATTATTTCCAAAGGACAAATATTAGAGGGTTGGAGTCCTTTTATATCTGCAGATACAGAGTTTAATGTTTAATTTAGAAATTTGGTGGGTTTTTTCTATTAAGGAAAAGTGTTTAAGTCTCTCAAACTTGTCAAACAAAATGGCCTCAGATATTCATGACCATCTCTTTAACATATACAGTATCTTATAAACACTGCATGAGTCACCGTTGCTTATAAATGTGATTAAATATTAAACATGAAAGTAAAGTAATATTGTATGTGTCAGTCATACTTAAGTTCATACAGTGTATGTGTGTTGGATTAAAACAGGTCGTGCTGCTTAGACTCCTGTGGAACAGATTATGTCATGGTGTTAGCTGGAGGCTAACAACAGAAGACAAAGGACGACTGAAGGCAAACACGGATCACCTCAGAGTAGTAGACCACATGACCAAGAGAAAATGTCAGAAGACAATTGGAGATGGTTAAACGTGATAAGATGACAGAGGGGAGGTGTGTGCAAGAGGCAACAAAATAAACAAAATTAAGTCACAAAAATGTCAAGAAAGGGATTTTCTTTCTTAAAAAAATAAAACCAAGCACCTTCTGAATTCAGGTTTCTCTCTTTTTTCTGAGCTAAGACATGCTTTAATTGATACAAAATACAAATACAACCAAAGAAGAAGAAGAAAAAAACACCAACTGGCAATATATTTGTCCAGTAAAGTCAAGCCAAGTAACACTCACGGACCTGGAGAGTAAGTAACCGTATATACTCAGACAAGCTTTCATATTCTTTAGCTATTGTTAAGAAACAAGCCAAGAAAACTGCACCTACTGCTACTACACCTTGTCCATGCACTGGTCTGACCTGAGTCAACTGGACGAGTCAGCAGGGATTTGTATTTCCATTACAACAGGTCGACCCAGTTGAGGCTGAAGGTCTTTAACTAAAAACAAAGTTGGCTGAAGTCAAGTGGCTGTAAATTGGTGAACAAAAACTTAATTTCCTATTAAATCTTCACTATAATCTTCCATTATTTTGTCATTTAAAAGCTTTTATTTTGGAGCAACAAAACCAGGAAATGCCAGGTTGTCATCAGCAGTAACACAATTCCTATCCAGCTGAACAGTAAAATAAAGTAGATACCTGAAAGTACAAACAGCAATACAGAAGAGAAACAAATTTTCAGACCTCAGAGATTCAGTTAGAAACCACAAAAGTCCTCAGATTATGGTTTGACCTCAGTGGATGAAACGTCACCACAGTCTGCTTGGAGGCGGGTCAGGCACACTTTGGCCCCACTCCATAGTGAGTCCATTCTGGGCATGACTCGGCAGCCATAGACTTATTTTAGAACTAGAGAGGGTTTTGTTGCTCAGCATTGCTGCCAATTTTTTTCCAGTGGCCCCTTGCAGTATGGTAGAGAAAATTCCCCACTGGCCCCAAAAATATTTCCCCCCAAAGAGACGTCTGTAAAACTGTTGTGAACTGCAAACAAGGTCAGTTATGACTTTGCTAATGTGTACAACTTTCCTTGAGCCAAAAAAAAGCAATTTTAAGAATCTGTGACATTTCTACAATGTAAAGTCTATAGGCTGAACAGGAACTAAAACACTTAAACTCCACCCACAAAAAGACGTTATGATGTTTATCAACAGAAAAGGGGTTTATCTGTATGATATACTGTTGTACAGACACAGAGGCATCTCAGACTGTGTGAGCTGCTGGACAAAAAGACTATGGCAATGGCTGAACTAATGGCTGATTGTGAATGTGTAATTAGGACAGATATACACATGTGTGGGGTCCACATGGTGTATCTGGGTTAAAACTCAAATACTAAGGAGTTATTGTGTCAGCACTTATTTTATGAAATACTGTTAATGATAATCCAGGTAAACCCGCCGATATGAAACTAAAATGACCAACTGTAACTCAGCGTAATGGAAAAAGAGTCCTGCAGGCACAAGTTAAAGTTTAGTCAGAGATCAGTGAGATACAGAGTTTTGTGCCAGAGTCTGCCCTGTGATCAAGTGTGTGGCATGACACTGTAATGAGCCAAACATGCTGAAAACTCAGTGATGAATAATTAAAACAAAGCTGAGAGTTGTTGTGTTTTTATCATTGGTCAACACTTGGAATATAACATTTACATTTCATTCTTCTCTACAATCTCCTGTGTGCAGGCATCGCCTCTTCACTAACAGCCAGGGAAGATAAAAAAGACATGTTTGTACATGCAGTCAAGGTTTAGTTAGGAAGGAGAACTTGGCGATCTGACCAGAACCAACTCAACCTGCAAATCATGCTGAAAAAAACCCCAGGAGAAAACGTTAAACCAGATTGCTGATGTGATTTCATAGCTTTCACAGTGTGATACCTGCAGCATGATTTCATCTCCAAGTTTCAGGGTACAAACATTTCCCAGCACTCCTCTCAGATATTTGTTGGTTCTCATGGAAAGTCAGTGTTTATTGTGTTGGGATCATAATCACTGTGTTGGATATCTTTGGATAACTGTTCACTCTTGAATCTTTAAATGTCAATAAATATGTGAATAAACACATGAATAGGAATAATAGTACAGACCAAAAGGATGCTAAATATGCTCGTTTAATTCCTGGTTCAGTCTTTAAAGGTTGCACCTGGAAGCCTTTCACAGAGTTCTACCTTGAACCATCTGTGAATGGTGTCACCCAGATCCCCTATGAGAGGTTCTAAAGGAGAACCCTTCTATGGTGTAATGGTTCCACCCAGAACCCTCTCTGGGTTTCTAACCAGAATCCATCTACCTCCTAAGGGTGCTAAGAAGACCCCACACATAGGCCTTTTCCACAAACAAGGAAGCGGCCTCTTTCAAAATCACACTTCATTTTGAACCGTTCTGAGCATTTCCACCAAAAAGAACTTAGTTCAGAACCTTGTGTTGTTGGTCCCCAGCTGGAACCAGAAAATAGCAGGTTTTCGACTAAGGTGGGCGTGTCGTATTCTGCAGGTTGTTTCTTTGCATTGTGCAATTTAAGAACAATTAAATGTACCTAATGTCAAATCATATTTATCATTATGGATTTGATGGAAAGCGGCCCTGAAGGCGTGAGTGCCTGACTTTAAACATAGTCCAAGTCTGTTACAGTTTTTCTCAATATTTTTGGATCATTCTCTAAACCATAAGAGCAATTGTCACGGCTGTTTGGAACTTAAGTGCATGTGTACAAAAGGTAGTAACTCATCAAAAACATTTCAGGCATGCTTCAAAATCCAGTTATTGTGTCAGTCATACTGTTGAGATGTTTTTCCATCATGGCAGTCAACCCTAAAATGTTCCTTACATACAGATCTCTTTTTTGTTCTACTGTGTATGGGTCCATAAATTAAGTGAAGTTCATCTGAAGTTGTTTTTTTTCTTATGACTGCAGTTCTTTAAATGTTTTTCCTTTTCATCTTAAGAAATGGAAATTACATTGAGTAGTCACTCAGTGCTCACCTTTCTTTCTTAAACAGAAAAAAGACTGCAGTCAGCTTGTTCCATTAAAGCTAGTGCAATGAAATTGTAAAAAGTCATTTGAGCACCGTAAACAGAGGCAGCTGGCCTTCAAAATAAAAGTTGAGTGTATTGAAGGGTTTT
Source organism: Lutjanus erythropterus (assembly GCF_056507025.1). Classification (NCBI taxonomy): domain Eukaryota; kingdom Metazoa; phylum Chordata; class Actinopteri; order Lutjaniformes; family Lutjanidae; genus Lutjanus; species Lutjanus erythropterus. Next base: position 4,791,746 of record NC_139330.1, read on the forward strand.
GAAGCACATTGGCAGCTGTGGCTAATTTAAGGACAACTAAACTGAATCAATGAACAAATGGTTTAAGTAACAAACACAAGTCAGAACATACAGTTATGTTTCTGTTGCACGACTGATCATGAATAAAATGTCAATGGGTACAGAGGGTGCTGTGATTCATGATGATTCATTATATTCATCAACTTTTTTATTGACTAAAGTCGGGCCACTGGTACTTTGGGTGAATGTCACGCTATATATAACGTTGTGGGACAGAAATACGACTTTATTTAATGAATTAGGTTTGTTATTTAAATTATTTGTTTATTTGTCAATAATGGAACAAGCTGATTACAGTATTTTTTCTGTTTAAGAAAGAAAAACGACAGATATAATATTAATTTGTATTTCTTAAGATGAAAGGTGAACAACCTCATATGAATTATACTTCACACACAGACATGTATGTACACAGTAAATTTATTTTTATAGCAATATGTTACATGCACTGTAATCAGAAAATTCACAAGTCACAGGAGTGTGTGAAGAGGAGATTTATGACTTTTGTGTTTGTGAGATTTATGTTTGTGAGGACCTTCACTGGCAGATACTCTTTATATGCTGCACAACAGCCAACATAAAAACCCCAGAAATCACAGCCAGAAATTAATTAGTAGGCTTTCAGGAAGGTTAAAGCATTTCTACTCCAGATAAACCTGAAAAATGGCGACTGTGTCTGGATAAGAGATGCTTTTATTTAAACAATAAGATGGGGTATTATATTCAGGGTTGGGGTGTTATAATGTATTCAAATGAAAAAAAGAGGTTTTATCACTGACAACCTGTTTTTAAACTGTGCAAACGAAGCCACATAGATGAGCAAAGCTCTTCTTGGTTCTTTACTTTTAAAGTTGCATCATTTGGCGAAAAAAACACGACAAGATTGAAGACTCTGTTTCACGTCAGACACGAAGGACAACAGAAAAGAAGACTGATTATTGATGGACTCAATCTTGTCAGCTGTTCCACTGAAGATGGAAAGCAAGGTGAAGTAATCTATACACACACACACAATCACACACACACACACACACACACACACACATATAAAATTGTCTTCTCATACAGACAAACCACTGTAAATAAGTAAATAAGGCTTTAAATTGACTTGTCACTTTGGGAGCAGCCCGTTCATTCTGAGTTTTCCACAAATAATAAAGAACAATTCAAAAGTAATCTCAGGATCATGGTTTCACAGCTGTGTCCGATCATGATTCAAATAATCTTCATTAGTTGCAGAAAAATTGGTGATCATTCTACATTAGCAGCTAATGAGCTGATTGTACAGTACACACCTCTCCTCATACAGAGTGAGCTATAACACCATAAAGGAACAGTTTTGGAAATATCCTTCCTTGCTTTCCTGCCGGGAGTTTGATGAAAAGATTGATTGGTATTGACATTTTGGGAAATAAAATTGTTTTTATCTCGAGAATTCCCCACTCTATCTTAGATGATTGTAATTTTAACTGTCCCAGTGCAGAGACAGTAAATAACTTGACTCTTCTGATGAAGACACATCACATTGATAAAATGGAGAAAACAAAACACACACAAATAAGAAACACCTGCTGTCTACTAACAGAGAAAGAATAGAGAAAGTTAGGTTTTCTGTAAGGTCTTATGAACAACAATGATGACAATGAAAAAATATCTATAAATCAATTAAAAATGTTCCACCACGATACTGCAACCATATCCATTTTACTGTCTCTAAATAATAATGTCAAATATAAGTTTCAAAATATAAGTTTCAGATCTAGTCAAAATATTGCACTGGGAACTGTGGTGCAGCCAGAAGGTGTGCTAGGGTGTGCCTGTACCAGCTGATGCACCCAAAACTCAGATGCAGAATAAATGAATAAGTGTAGATTCTTCTCTTGTCTTGTTTTAGTTTTTAAGCCTGTAAAGAATGATTGCACTGTGATGGTCTGTACAATGACTAAAGCACTTTTCATACTGTGTCATAGCTAGGTTGTAGGCGAGCCTATTGAGAATTATGTATGCTTGCTTATGTTTTTGTGGAGGTGCACATGAGTCTAACCTGCTCTGTGTTGTAGAGAAAACTAGATGTGATACACCCAACTTTTCTGATGCACACTCACAGTCTCTTTTCTGGCCATGCAAGTGATTGGGAACATGATTGGTAGCTCATCTGTTGAGGCTGTGTGGGCTCGTCTAACAAAAAAGGTTATAAACCAAGCTCACAGTGTGCACACCAGTGCAACAACAACAAAAAAAGACACCATGGTCAGATGAGCAACAAAATTTTCTCATCAAATTTGTGATTTGATCTGGTTTAACCTCAGCCCCCAACAGTCATTTGTTCAGTTATGTCCTGTTTGTCTCACTGCAGGTTTCCACTTATATCATCAGAGGCCTCTCTTGTCACTGAAGCCATGTTGTTGTCAATAACATCATATTTTGCTCATAACTGCTGTCTTAGTGAACTCAGAAAGACCAAATTTTCTCTATCAAACAACAAGACCCTGGGATACAGTAGGGTGATGTGTGCAGATTCATTAAACATTTACTTTGCACCTATTGCACGGCAGACTTTTTCCTCAGGGAATGCAATAAAGTAGTGGGAATATTTTCCACAGCGTATAGATAATCACTTTCAGTCATCGCTTATGACCCAGCAGAAGTACAGAAATCCTGCCTTCTACCTGTAAATCCTTTTTTTTTCATTGTTTTGCTGTGCTCAGAACATTTCACCAACCAAACATTGGTATTTGATATTCTGATGCGTTTATGAACAGCTCTTGCAAATTCTACTGACTCTAACTTTAATGACAAAAAAACAGTTTTACCTCATTTAGTATAATGATTTAGGCTTATAGTTTGTTCTGCATGCTTATAAATTATAAATTATGAATAAATTATTTAATCTAATTAATAACTCATTTCTATCCTGTATTCTGCTTTTTAGGGTGACTTTGTGACATCTATCCACAACAGGTGAAAAATAGCATTTTGCCTTACTTTTGAACATTTACAGCAAAATGTATTTAAGTGCACTATCCCTGTTAAATAAATTTGGCAAAAAAAAAAAAGAAAAAAAAAGAGGATAAATAAATTAGTAGGGTACAGCAGGTAAAATAAGTATTGAACATGTCATCATTTTTCTCAGTAAATATATTTCTAAAGGTGCTACTGACATGAAATTTTCACCAGATGTTGGTAACAACTCATGCAATCCACAAATGCAAAGAAATCAAACCATAGATGTCCATAAATTAAGTTATGTGTAATAATGTGAAATGACACAGGGAAAAATTATTGAAATTGCCTATTGAAATTTATTTATTTATTTATTTTCGTACAAAAGCCTTTGTTGATAATGACATCTTCAAGACGCCTCCTGTATGGAGAAACTAGTTGCATGTATTGCTCAGGTGTGAGTTTGGCCCATTCTTCCACACAAACGTTGTGCATCTTAATCTTGATCTTTAGTTCTTTCCATAGATTTTCAATTGGATTCAAGTCAGCAGTTTTATTTTCTTTCTCTGAAACCAGTTGAGAGTTTCCTTGGCTGTGTGTTTGAGATCATTGTCTTGCTGAAATGTCCACCCTTGTTTCATCTTCATCATCCTGGTAGATGGCAGCCGATTTTTATCAAGAATGTCTCGGTACATTTTTCCATTCATTCTTCCTTCAATTATATGAAGTTTGGCAGTAAAAGATACTGAAAAACAGCTCCAAACTATGATGTTCCCACCTCCAAACTTCACTGTTGGTATGGTGTTTTTGGGTGATATGCAGTACCATTATCCTCCAAACATGGTATTATGGCATCCAAAGAGTTCAATTCTGGTCTCATCTGACCAGAATACATTCTCCTAGTATTTCACAGGCTTGTCCAAATGTTGTGCAGCGAACTTTAATCGAGCTCCAACATGCTTTTTCTTCAGCAATGGAGTCTGGCATGGTGAGTGTGCATACAGGCCATGGCAGTTGAGTGCATTACTTTCGGTTTTCTTTCAAACAGTTGTACCTGATAATTCCAGGTCTTTCTAAAGCTCTCCACAAGTGGTCCTTGGCTCTTGGACAACTCTTCTGATAATTCTTTTCTCTCCTCTGTCAGAAATCTTGTGAGGAGCACCTGGTCGTGGCCAGTTTATGGTGAAATGATGCTCTTTCAACGTCCTGATTATGGCCTCAACAGTGCTCACTGGAACATTCAGAAGTTTAGAATTCCTTCTCTAACCAATGCCATCAGTATGTTTTGCAACAATAAGGTTGCAAAGGTCTTGAGAGAGCTCTTTGCTTTTACCCATCATGAGATGTTTCTTTTGTGACACCTTGGTAATTAGACACCTTTAGAAATATATTTACTGAGAAAAATGGTGATGTGTTCAATACTTATGAGAGCTTCTTTTTTTTTTCTTGAGCCCCTGCCCCCAAAATGTCTGTGTGCATCCCTGTTGTCATCCAATTGCCAAAAAACTCAGTTCTTAAAATAAATCTCCACAAAAGTTTTTGATACCAGTCGTAGCATGGATTTTTCTGTGGAGTTCCTCTAGGTTTATATCAGTTCTCCAGTGGTAAAAAAAAAAAATATTTGGATTGGGCATCAAATCTGTGTAACAAATGGCATCAACCAAAACGATCCCTCCTTTTTTGGAGGGGGCTGGGTTGTTGAAGCTTGCTTCATTCATCAGTATTGTTGGTGCATGACCCTGCTGCTGCTGGTCGTCGTGTGAAGAAATCCGCGTCACACTGACGAGGTCTACGAAGCGCGTTTTTATCGCACTCCTTATTGGCAGTCTGCTCCACAACCCGCGGTCACTGCGCGCACACACACGGTTAACAGCAGGAATACAACAGACACACACCAAACAGCTGGAAGGATGTCTGGGATCACTGGGAATTTGGATTGCGAGGAGTGTTTCTCTTCTGCACATGTGAACAACAGCACGGAGTTGCATGTGCGCTCCACTGTGGATGAGGATGATGAACTTCTGAGATACATCTGGAGGGAGTACTTACACCCCAAGCAGTATGAATGGGTCCTCATTGTCGCTTACATTATCGTCTTCTTCGTTTCACTCATTGGAAACTCACTGGGTAAGTTGTATCTTTGATTCAAGTTCGTGCGTAATAATCATTCCTGCAGGAGTGCACTCTGAACAACTTTTCTGAGGATGTTAATGAGGCTGCTGCTGCAAGAAACCCACACGCCACAGTGATGGAAAACGTTAAACAGTCCAGTTTTTCTTTTGATTTTCAGTGGAATCTCAGCGGTGCATCTGCTGAGGGATGAAGGAGGAGAAGCCACAGCGTGCGTCTTTGAGCGCAGCAATGATCACGACTGAACTCCCGCAGATGTTTTTGAAGATACAGATTGTACAAATCATATCCCCTATTTCACACTGTGAGCGCAGTAGGGGCGCAATTGTTAAAAGGCTTACATCTTTTTTCCTCCTTTTTTTCTTTTTATCTTGTCTGTTGTCTGTCATGTTCTCCTGTTGGGCTGGTTCGTTGCTGTCTGTAGTTTTTACAGTTTTATTCCAGAATCAGAATCGCCCTTTTTCGGGTGATTGGTGATTTGAGAAAACCACTGACTCATACTCTGAATATGAGTCAAGATGAGGAATGCTCTGAGGAGGTTCGATTCTAGCGGGACTCAAGGTGAACATACAGCTGCTTCTATTGATTTTTATTGTCTCTATTTCAGATAGAGCCGGACTGGTACTGAATTTTGGGGGCCAATGTCGATACCAGTGGGGGCGCAAAATTAGTTGCAGGAGAGGATACTTTTCTGCAGAGGTTATAAAATGTTAAAATATACACAAAATTAGAAGTCTGAGTTAACTGAAGTTCCCTGCGCTCTCCGGGGGGAAATATTACACAACCCCCCTTTAAAAAGTATAACATATTGACAATTCCTCTCTTGTCCAGAAAAATACACAACTCTACAAACACAAGATAAAAGGTGCCATATGTTGACAGTATTCTTGTCCATTCAACATCACTATATTTCATAAAGATACGTTGTATTTCTTTGCAAACTTTATACTTTGGATTTTGCCATAGTTGTTTAGCTGCACTATTTTTGTGGGAGGAGATGATGGAAAAGAGACAAACTCTCACTAAACTAGATGCTGTTAGTGGATCAGATACAGGTAGAATTACACTGTCAATACACCGATTATCATGTGTGACGGTATTTGGAGTCTTTTCTGCTCAAACAGAGTAACTACCCGGTTTGCTGAACCAATAAAAACACAAATAGAGCAAAATATATGTATATATTAAACCTAAGTTAAGATAAATGATCAAATATACATAAAATGCTGCCTATAAATAATCAAATATTGGTTTCATATTGGTGCAAAGTGGACAACATATATGCCGATACTGATATATGTAGCTGTGATAGACCAATATCACTGTAATTTTTACAACAACCTGCTCATGTCATATTTGCAGTTTGATCCATCTCAACCTCAGCTCTCTCTGGCTTTTTGTGCCAATTTGTGTTGTTCATCATATTTCAGGATTTCTCCTCTTTAATCGGCTACAGCTCTTTTTCTTAATTGGAAGCATTTAGTCATCAGTAACATCACATTTTGGTCAGTCAATTACTGTCTCAGCAAACCAAAGTTGTTTCCATACAGAACAGGATCCTGATACAGAGCTGTGCAGCTTATCTTTCTTATGATCTGTCTCAGTTTGCATCTTGATGTACTGCAGTATTGCTCATCAGCTTGTGAGACTGCTGGGGCGCAATACTTGAAAAATGAATTAAACAATGCATATAATAATTCTAAATTCAGGGTGGTGTTGTTGCAGTAGGTCAATAAACAGTGGTCTGTCAGTCCCATATTCTTGCCTGATTTGATTTTCTATATTTATATAAATGTACTCCATTCAGATATCCTAACAAGGATGTAATTGCTTGTGCATAATTCAATTCCAAGTTCAAAGTTAAGCAAACTTTGATAAAAGCAAAATATTTAATGATTTTACATGTTTTGAATGTTTAAATATTTCCACTTTGAATGAAATCATAACCCTGTAGATACAGGATTGTGTTATTATAGTTCCATTTTATGTAAAAATACTAAATTTTGCAGAAAACTCACAGTATCTGAAAGAGGTAATTCAGTAGAATGCAAATGTCTGTAAGGCAACAGCTGGTGAAGCACCTACTGCAACTGCTAGAAGCCGCCAATGGAGATTTGCAAAGTTTTGAATAAACTTCTTTGTACAGTGTAGTATAGTGTAGGTTTTCTTATTTAGATATATGCAGAGTTTTTAATATATTGATTTTGTATGTTATAGTCTTTTCTTTAGGATGCATACAATTAGTGTAATGGTCTTATAATCAAGAATTCTGGCTTCACTGAACTGTATAAATTTAATAAGGAAACAATAAATGAGATGATTGGTCCAAATTTCTTTAAACATTGTTATTTATTTAGAACATTACAAGCAACCAGGCAGCTTTGCAACTATCATAGAAGCTCAGAAAAAAAAATTAAATTGTAAATAATTTACACCTGATGTTGCTCGTTCAATAAAATTTAATTTAATTTCATTCAAATTATATAGTTTAAAGTTACAGGGACAGTGCACAACAATAAAGATTTCCATAAATGTGTCAGTTAAGACATCCTGGCTAATTGTAGTCTTTGGGTAACAGCTAAATTCCACCAGGCGCGGCTGCGTCGTGTTACGGCTGCGTTGCCTTACGGCTGCGCCACATCAGCCGGAGCTGATTGCAGCCATTCTACACAATGCTTGTGATTCCATCAGCAGCACGTCAGCGCATCTCAGAAGCAACTCTTCACTCCGCTCCGCTTCAAATACACTCAGAATCTATTTTTGACGGATGCCGTGTCAATTAACACAGATCAGATTGAATGGACAGGAAGTCAGACACACAAAACGCAGGAAGAATACGATTCAGTTTCAAAATAAAAGACCCTGTGCAGACTAACGTTCAAAAAAACAAACAGAAAAGAAACTATTTAACCACATAGCTTGCTTATACATGGTGGAAGCACAAAGCAAGGAAAGAGGACCTAATCAACAAAATCTGAGCAAGTAAAAAGACAGTGACCTTACATATAGTGGAGCCTAGCAACATAATGAGTCCATATTAAGTGCAGAACAGTGAACACACCAAGAACAGTTCCCATGGAGTGCAGAACACACCCCACAAGAACACAAAGTGCTTAAGTTTTTGTTTTAAGGACAACAGAACATAGAACAGAAAACAAAGCACCCTTCAAGCCATGCAGGCAGGTTACTGAGTATGGTCAAGTGCTTGATTTTCTTTTAACCTTGATTTTTGGCACAGTGCTGATTAGATCACCCCTAATAACTACAGTTAATTCCAATGAGTACACCATGTTCATCATGTTCAATTTCTTACATTTATAACAAACCAAATGTCATGAAAATTGGTTCAGCAAATTAAGCAAATTACATCTGATTTTGAAGAGAAATCTCTAATTTGTTTATTAGTGGACCTTGAGCGTTCCAATATCTTGTATCATGCTTAAGTTTAGTGTATCATAACACATCAGGTATGGAATTAATCTGCAGATGCTGCTGTTGAAGATGAAACAAAACATCTCTATGGATGTTGGTTTTTGAGTCACAGCAACATACTAGAAGATAAGCCTTGTTTTTATCCTAGCAGTTGTTGATAACTTGTGGTCCGTGCCGGTTAAGAGGAGTGAGGAGCCAGCAGTCAGTATAGTACAGAGTAGCCAATAAAATAGGTTTTTCAGTGAATCCCTTCACCTATAAGAGATCTTGAGCACACAGTTAATGTGCACAAAAGTATATAACTGATGGGTTCAGTAGTGTGTGAGATTAGCTGAGGACAGTAGCTTCAGTCCAGTCAGTCTCTCTCTCTCTCTCTTACACACACACACACACACACACACACACACACACACACACACACACACACACACACACACACACACACACACACTTACGCCTGGCAGAGATAATAATCCGGCCAGCCACACAGTTCAGTCCAGCAGGTCTGTCAATCTAACAGACAGACTGTAAATAATGCAGGCATGCACAAGTTTTGATTGCAGCAGTCAGACACTGCTATTGATCCTAATCACTGAACAGTTTTATATCAACTCTGCAGTCTGCTGGTGACTGGTTCTGCATGTGGCCCTTAAAGCACAAATGACACCAGTTATACTGCAGGCTTGTCCTTTAAACTAAAGGTAGACAGTATGAAAGTCACAAATAGGCACAAAACAGTTTGTCTTCTCTCTTACACAGAAAAAGACAACCATGAAAATATGCCTAATAATGTGTTTTGCTGTGTGTTCTGATGATGCTTCGTTCAACTGCTGCTTCAACAACTTGTGCAGCCCAGCAGACAACATTTATTTTGGTTTTCCAGTGAAATTTGCATGTTTGTCAAATCCAGGTGATATTGGTGGGAGTACTGGCATGTTTCATCACCGGGGGGCATCAGTTTTAGAACCACAGCTGACAGGTACTCATTATAATTGTCTCTTTTAGATGAGGAAGCACAGCGGAAACAATTGCAAAAAAGCAATAGGCAAGACTTTTAAAATCACCATTGATTCTGTATCCTTGTGCATTTATGCACCAGACTTTGTTTTCTATTGATGTGCAGCTGCTTTACCTGCTGTTAACAGCAGCATAGTTACTGAAAGCCAATCACACTAGAACTAATTGAAACCTGAACACAGGAAGTCTTTGTAGAGCAAAGTTAAGTTTTCATTAAGACTTTTGATAGTTATATAAGTTAAACAGCAAGGTGTGAGGAGAAGCTTTGAGCTCCTTAAATGACAGGGACAGGAACAGCTTCTTATGTTTACTGTCTGTACCATGTTTGAATTGTGTTTTAAAAACTGGATAAAGGAATCCACTGCAGTGTAAAGTAAAGAAATGTGTAGTGAAGTATGTATTCAGCTAATGAGGTCCCTTGGTGTTTGGGTGTCCTGAAGTGGTTGCTTCCTCTGTGCCACTGTAAGATGCATGTATGTTTTTCTTAATTTATTGGCCTTCAGTATTTGGCTACATGTTCTGCTATAATCTATTTAGGCGATTCTGGAGAATGATAATTGACTGTTGAGTCTCTTTTCCAGTTCGACAAATACCAACAGTTTGGATTGGTGTCTTGAACTGACACCAACCCAGAGTGTCAGTATTTGATATTTCATGTTGTCCATCTTTACATATATCAGTGGTGGGGACCATGACCCCTGGTGTCTTGGCTGACAGGCGCTGGCAGAGCAGCAAAATCACCTTTTTTTATTTATTTGTGTTTAAGGCATGCCACTAAAGCTGTCTTTCGCTACGGGCTGATGACCACCTGCTGCCTTTTGTAAAGAGTGCATGCCTTTGGGCTTATTTCTAAATTCAAATTAATTTAATTACCGCTGTGGGAGCCATTAGTTAAGGCTGTGTATTTATGTCTGTTTATAATTTGTAGCCTCCTACAGTCTACCATGGATAGCAGTGTAGGATGGTGTTGTAGATGACACAGATGTGACAGACTAGTGAGGTGAGTGAATCTATATGGACAGAGGCGCTATAGATCAGGTAATCATGCATTGTTATTGAGAGAGATCTGACAGGTTTTACCGTTCGCACACATCTTTGTTGAAATCAGCCGCATGAGAGAGCCAAGTCAGTCATCACAGTCTGCATCTGGTTTTGATCATGTTATAAAGTAATGTAAACTGAAGTCTTCATTGAATGGGGCCGTTACTCCATGATACTCAGTGAAGCGTGTCGGAAACAAGGACCTGTTCCTGCACACAGCCGAGTGGCTCTCAGCCAGTAAAGATAGTCATAACAACTGCAAATGAACACAAAAAGAAGGAGATCAAAGATGGGTTATGTCTTTGAAGTAGCTGTTCATACTACCTGTTGCTGTGGTAGCCACCCGCAGGCCACGACACATCTACAAGAGTCTTATGTCAATAAAACAGTAATTATTTCTCAGATTGTGATGAGATCATTACGTAGACTAAAAATCTCAGTTCATTATATTTGTGTGTGCCCACATCTCAGAGCCTGCTGAGTGAGGACGTCACGTTGTGTTGAAATCAAACAGTGTTTTAATAATAGTAACAATAATAATAATAATAATAATAATAATAATAATAATAATAATAATAACAACAACAACAACAACAACAACAATAATAATAATAATAATAACAAATTCCCAACTGAACCACCTGGTAAACATGTTAATGTGTACTCACAAACTTGACTGATGTTTAATAATTCATATTCTTTTGTAAACAGTAATGGTGAAAGCCATGTTCTAAGGCAAAACTATGAGTCCTTGATATCAAATTTGTCTGTCATTAGGGCACATCGGTACTATATTTTATCTTCAAGTTACTGTCACATCATTGACTGTTAGTTCAGGTTCCCCAGGGAACATGAGTGCAGAACTAATCACAGTCAGAAATATGAAAGAATTTCAACACAATTTATATGCAGCAGTACATTTTATTCATTTCTGGTACTGGCAACAGGCTACCTGCTGTTTGTTATTCACTATGTTTTATAGCCTGGGTAGATTATTAATTATATTTCCTATATAATAAAATGTCATGGAGAGCACTCTAAAGCACTTGTCGCTTACATGTGATGCAGTATTTTTTAAGTTCATGTGTAAAATCCCTCATTACAAGCTAGTTTTAAACTACTGACTTATAAATCCTGCAGTTAGTTAAGATTTTAGTGATGCTTGAATCAGTTGCTAGGAAACATTGAGACACTGTCCAATTCAAAGCAAGCAATACGTTAAACCTGTCTGCAAATCTTCTGTATTCTCTTTTATTTAAACATACTGGACAAGGAGAACTGCAGTGTTTCAGACTTACTAATTCACAAGCAAGGATCATGACACAAAAATATGTAGTTAAGAATTTTAATGAACGTTCAGAGGGATAGGATGTTGATGATGAATGAATTTAAAGAGGAGGGGCGAAGGTGGATGGAGGATGTCATCGGCCAGGTCGGTCCAAAGGGTGCACTGCAGACTGGGCAGGGGGAGACTCAGTGTTGGGGTTCCGTGTTGGCGTATTTCTGCCTCATCTGATTATGGAACCCGGACTGAACCTAGAATGAGACATGGGAGAGATATGCACTAGATTGAATCAGGAGGGATGAGAAGAAAAGAGGAGAAGATGAAGAAAGGGGGAAAAGGTGGGTGGAATTAGAGATCTAAGGCAAACAAGGCTAGATGGGTTAACCAGGTACTTATAGGTTTGTCAGGTGATTAGAGGTGTGTTTGAGGTGTGACCCTGCTCCCTAAATTAACTTATTAACTTCATTTGTGCGGTTTAGAATTTGAGGGAAATCCAATTATGCTGCTTGAAATGCTTGAAATGAGTTTTTGATGAAAAGGTTTTTTTGGATGGGTACCTCTGATTGGTCAGACCTGTAATTAATTTAATTTTCCTATTTTATTTTCCTGTGTATTTCCTATGTGGAAATAGGAAGCTGCCAGGATTTAAGAGGGATTTCAATAAAAAGATTAATAATTGGACAAAGACTCATTTCAGATCAATCAGCTCCTCCAACATCTGTTGTCATGGCTGCGGACAAAAAAGACGAGGTGTGTTTTTATTTCCAGGTCTTAGCCTTGTTCTCTATGAGCCTTTGGCAGCAGAGCAAGCAGTGGATGATGATGTTCTGATAAACTGACGCTCAGATAAACATTTCAGATGGACTTTACTGCTGATTTAGTGGTAGTTAACTTGGCTGATCAGAGCGTGTAAGTTTTTGTGCACCCAGAGTTCAGGATGAGTCCTTAAAATACCTTCCTACTTCATAAGAAGAGAAAGTAGTGTGTTTCTTGTGTCTACTGTGTAAGAAGTCTTCTATCAGGGTGTCAATCAGATGTAAAAATGGGAAGAGTTGTTGTGCAATCGCCTGCATAAAGAGATTCAGAAAGAGCCCCCCCCCCCCACCTCCCGATTTTGTTAGAGACAGCTGCAGGCCAAATAGAAGAGACAAAAGGTGAAGTGATTCTTTTTATTTTGACAAGTGACATCAAGTAATCAATCATATAAATTCTTGAATAAAACATGTAAGAAAAGCAAGTCATCTGCAGACAACCAAATGATCCTTTGAAGTCCTCAGGATCAAGATGAATTCAGACACTGCTTTGACTCATACTCATACTTCATAATTATGGTTGGGTCACACATCCTGCATGTACCTGTGCCTGACGGCGACCTCGATGATCTGCTGGTGTTCACACAGGCAGTAATGTATTGGTAACGTGAAATCATAATCATGCAGGTGTACAGCGACACTGGCACTTCTCTCTAGTAGCTCTGCTGATACACAAAAGTTTTGTTATTGTTCATTTAAATTACACTCATAATGTGATTATTAAGAATGATTAGTTCTGCTGATTAGTGAGCACAGTTCTTGCTGCTGATTCTCTGAGCACTCTCTCAAAGGGCAGAACTAAACAACAAGCTGACTGAAATGCAGAAGCTCTACATTTATTGTCATCTCTAAACATGTACTTATTGCTGGCTACATCTGAGGGTTAATACATGTCGTGTAAACTGATTATGAGTCACAGCTGCGTGGCACACAGGCTAATCGGCTGTAGTTAGCAGCGCTCCAAACCTTACCTTTCCTACAGCATACTTGTCATAACAGGTAAAGTGCAGGTGTAACTTTTAACATTAATGACGGCTTTGTGAAGCCATACCAGCATCAACAACACCAGAAGACACTGGCACACCTAAATGAAACAAAGCTGTTAGTAATACCTGTGTTTAACGAGTTTAACCATGTAAAGCCTGACACATCAAATGTAAAATCAACCCATTTTTTTCTTTAGCATTTGAATATTTGATTTATTTGGGGCATTTATGACAATTAATTGATCACAATCATTTTATTGTAGAAGCAAATACAAATATTGTTTATTGCTTTTGGAAAATAGGGCACATTTCAGTTCGTCTGATACTTTTTTTTTTCCAAACAGGAACCTTTTTATTTTGCCTTGTGGTCAGCAAAAACAGCTCGATCAATGTAATCTGAATTGGTTTTAGTAAAAGTTCATTCAAAATACAATTTTAGGCAAGTGCTCACTTGCTAATGATTATTTGCAACATCCAAGGGATATTAATGAGAGCAGGTCGGATATAAAAAATGCATATAAATATCTCAGTTTACATGGTAAATCTAGTTTAAAATAAACTTCCAATCTTGACTTATTTTATTTAATAGTGTATTTGTGGTTGTGGTAGGCATAATTCAGATTACATCATGAAATTCAATAGAAGAATGACTGAAGGATTCACAGGTAAATTCTTATATACCTGCTGTGTCTGTGTATTTACTCCACACATTTTCAACATGATTTTACTATTACATAAGGTACAAAATATTAAGTAGTTATAGGTTGTTTCAACACAGTAAATATTCATATGAAAATATTAGTAACAATATAACCATTATTCTCACCATAACTTTTTCTTACCGTAAGATTTCTCTGGCAAAAACATGCAAGTTACTACATGAAGGCAGCCATGTTGAATTTTGCCCCCACAGGCTGCCTGCAGTGCACTGATTGGGCACCAGAGGGCAGAAAACATGAAATATTATTAGGTATTATTATTGATGTTCTTGAGGTCTCAGAAGCTCATGTATCAAGCATGCTGGTGTTACAGGGCTGAGTAAATTTCAAGTTCAGCTTTATAAAATGAAATTCTTGTTCTCTGGCTTCACTATTAATAGAATATTAATTTTTATGATCCAGCCTGCCAGAGCTGTGGATTAACCACAATGTTCACACTGTTTGATATATTGACTGTAAATCATTTTTCAAATGATCTATAGTCATAGTCATAGTTTAATTATGAGGATTTATGTTTTGGCAACACTTCTGAGGAAGATGTTCACATCATGTGTTTTTATCAAAGCAAAATTTTCCCACGTTCCATTACAATGTTTTTCTCAACACAGAATAGTCATATTCCTCAACTGTTCTTACAGGCCTCAGTAAGATATACACAGATATATGAACACAAAGTCCAGAAATGAATCTTATTTCTTATTGACTTATTCTTGAGCCCATTTCCCACCTGCAACCCATTAATCAGAACATATAATCCAGCCCAGTTGATCTGTGGATTAACTGCAGTGCTCCTGGTTGTAGCTGTGGTGTGTGCATCACTGTCTGAGCGATTTTATTACAAACTGCTAAAAGCTAAAGGAAAGCAAAGCAAATGGATCACTGCAGTTCACAGAAACATCTGGAATCCAGGCACTGAAAAGTGGACTTATGGTTGTCATTTTGTGTCAGATATGTTGGACATTGCGGACAAATCAGACCTTATGTTATATACTGTATTGACTAATGTCACTTATGAATTAGATATTTGGCATCTTTCATTTACATTCTGCGCAACAATCACCAGATAAGTCCAGAAATTAATCCAGTCTATTCTTTAGCCTATTTTTGAGTGTGAAAACCAAATGAACATTTTACAAAACAAACTGCGAGAAGCAGATAACAAAAATACAAAACAGTTTTGAGAAAAGCAACAAACAGAATAATTCACCAACTGGACTCTTTCTCACCCTTAATTCTGACTGAATGGAGAGGACGGGTGGTCGCACCGCCTTCACGTGCCTTAATGTGGAGCCAACGTCCTCCAAGGATTTACTGGAACGTGCCAGGCTTTCATGTGCAGTTTATAAGGATGAGATGTGGGCTAAATGTCTATGTTTTTTTGTGACAGCACATGTGGCAGCGTGGGGAGCAGAGAGAGAGAAACACCAGGGAGGAAAAGAGCTTACTCATGTCAGCAGAAAAAAAAAAAAAAAGAAACCGGTGCATCCAAGTGCAGAGCGAAGAAGAAGAAGACAGAGCAGCCAGAATCAATGTTCATACTGCAGCAGTTTGTTTCACTGTGCTTTTGTACTGTCTGTAAAATGATCAAACATTGACTGATTAATTTGTGTGTAAGTCATTATTAATATTTCTCTTTAGTTTTTACTAACTTTAGATTGCAGATTCAGTGACTGAATCGTGGTTTTGTAGAAACTTGTCAGACTCAGAATCTGCTTTTTAAAAGTCAGGTTTTGCTGTAAATTTTGCAAAAGATGGTGCAAAGGAATATATATTGAAAGGGTAGTGTAATGGATTACTTTTTATAAAAGAAATAGGTGGTTCTCATAACACAGCGCTGTTTAGATATGCACAAAGAGATAATTTCTCTTGACTATATCCTGTCTTTGATGTTGTGCATAGTCACAGTCAGAGTCTAGACGTTTCATCCTGCTTATATAATCCACTGCAAGTCGACAATATCTGCACACATCTGCATTTTAAAGTGCTTATGCCACGCTGCAGGGCTTGAAGACTTTAAGAAAGTAAACATAAGAAGTATATACACTTTAATCTGACAGCAGTCAATCATCAGGAGTGAATGTAAACAGAGCACAGAACACAGAGAGGACACATCTTACTGACAGATGACAGATTATAAAAGACAGAGTTTAGAAACTTGTGTACCTCTGGTTCACCTAGACAGGTGTTTTCACTCATGTTGCCTGATAAGACCTTCTCTCAAGACTGTGTGGGCGTATGCACACTGTTTTTGATTGACAGGAAGTCTCAAACTTTGATCCTCATCATTCTCATTCTTATTTGAAGATACTAAGGCATGATATTCATATGGATACATTAACCCAGTATCTTAAGATAGGGGACACCAGGGGCAATTTTAACATTTTTAAAAAAAATCTTCATAACTTACAGACTACTTGAAATACACCAGTAATCTTTTGTACAGTTCAAATTACACTGGTTTTCAGGTTGGCACTATTTTCTACCTACCTTCTTCACTATTTTGCCACTTGCACTCTCTCTCACACACACACTCTCTCCACATTGAGCTTTCCTTCGCTTCCCTGTCGTTTACCTTCTGTCTGAGGATTGTTATAACCAGAGGGAAATGGGTTTAGGGCCAAAAGTTTTATTTACAATCATGCAAAGCAAGCAGGAACCGGAGTAGGTGCCAGGACAGCATCATATCCTGCTCCTGCGTTAGGTAGCCTATTGACAATTTTGGGTCTGTGCAACCAACACATGAAGGACCGCTACAGTGCGCAGTTTGAGAGGTGAGAGAGATCTGCCACATGTAAATCAGTCCAAAACCTGATCTATGCATAAAATTAATGTGTTTACTGCCCCTGTCACTGGCCCAACATCCAGCCCAACATGTTTCTTTTACATTAAAATGACATAAAGAATCATGGATTGATGAAGAACTTGAGAAATGTATGTGTAAAAGAGAAAAGCTGAAAAAAGTTTCAGTAGATTCTGAAGGAACTGAAAAATGGTAAATGTCCTGTTCAATGACAAATGAGATTAAGTTAGGTGTAAAAAAGAAAAAGGCATATGATGGTACATGACTTTGGAAAACCTTAAATGAAATAAATGGCAGAGCCAAGAATACCACACCTTCTTTCATTGAAGTTAATGACATTTTCTTGTCAAAAGCAAAGAATATTACAAGCAATTTCAGTAATAATTTTCCAGACAAGGTTGATGACTGTCTGTGTAGGTGTTATGTTGTCTGAAATAATAAGCAGTTTTATTTTGAAAAGGTGGAAAAAATACTTGCTGGCATAAATAATGATAAACCAGCTGGATAATTTGAATGGATGGCACTTAAGGGAGAAATCTATCAAATATTTATATCATAAAATCAAATAAAAAATAAATTATAAAAACGATGAAAATTATTGTTTTCATTTGCCACTTTCACGTTAATTAGAGATCAAGATTAGGTTAGATTAGTTCATAAGTGTATTGGAGAAGGAATAGATGTTTATAACGGCTTAATTGAGAAATATGTTAATGGAGTCTGGTAGGCAGTAAGACAGGTAGTCACTGAGGTCAAACTTCAGAGCTTAACTTAACATTGACGGACAATCGATAGGTATAAACTGCTGATCAATTTGTTGGCAAAGCAGATGCGCCATGGTGAAGGTGGCATTGCGATCTTACTCTGACACAATTGCCATTTTTGACACATCTGCAAGATAGCAAATGAACTTGTGTTTAGTCTGTGCAGCCATGGGTGGGAGGTCTAAAAGTTGGAGGCAAAATGAGGTTGTGGCCAGGTGCATTTGGTACCTTGTGCACGGTGAATTGGAGTCGAAACCACTTCGGTCTGAAGTGGCACTGAATCATAATCAGCTGTGTCTGTCATTCAAAGGCTTTGATATTGAACAGGTTCAATAAGCAAGTTTCCTCTGAGTCACACTTGACAGGTAGAAGAAGAGGAAGAGATTGGAGAAACATTTTGATGGTTTAGTTACAAAAATCATCAAAATGGGTTGTAGAATGCATTCGAAGATGTTCCTGTCAGGCACTAGTTTTATCTTTTGATTACTGCTCAAGAGTCTGATCGGGCACTGGCAAAAAAGATCTGTCTGCTCCAAATAGCTCAGAATAAAGCTGTAAAGTTGGCCTGACGAGCAGTTGTGAGAGTGAGTACAGAGACAGTACCAGTCGCTCATGGCTCAGAGTAGAGGAGAGGTTGGCATGAGTTTCTTTCAGAATATCTGTTACAGTGAACAACCAAACTGTCTGGACACACTTTTTTTTTTAAAAATTAAGCCTATATATTTGTCTTAAAATGTTACATTAAAGTGACAAACTTGTATCATGATGTGTTGTGAACAAATGTTGGCATCATCTTGCAATGCTGACATGTAAGGAGGTGTGTACCTACAGTAACCTACAGTCCTGTCATTCTACTCACCCTGGGCTCGGGGGCTTTAACTTTTACACACACAGCACTTACTGTAAGAACAGCCACTGTGTTAGAATACAGATAGAAGATATGAGCTCACAAACTATTAACCTACATGCTTTCAAAATGTGACACGTCCAAACAGAGTTTATTAGGAATTTCTCCTCTGGTAAATGAAGGATCACATCAGGCCACATATGTCCAAAATAAGTATGTTTGCATATATGTGAGAGACGTCAGTCTCTTTTGAGTCAGTGTGCTGCTCATGATTTTGGAGATTTCCTAAATCCTTTTGCCCTCTAATGCTGCAGCTTTGCGTATCAGTGTATCAAATGGAAATGTACAGGATATGAGGCACAGATGGATGAAGATGTGTCCATTGATTATTACTATAATATTTGACTGATACCTCATTTAGCACTATAATTCATTGGTCAATAATGAGAAATTCTTCTGTTCATTTTATGCAAATAAGAATTACATTTAGAGTATTTAATTTCTTTTTTCAGAGGGTATATTATGCATTTGTATATATTTAATTTAAAGATTTATTCAGCCTATTATTTCTTCTCAACAACTTCCTCCAATCTGTGGAACATTAATTTCCTACACTGCACTTCCATTTTATTATTTAAATAAATTCTAATTTCCTATGTATGCTGTGGTTTGGGTCAGGGGTCCTGGCCATAAATTTATTAAGATAAAGCTCCTCCCATTGCTCTTCTGTATGTAAACACTTGCTTATCACTGTGTGATTCTTAGATTAAGGCTTATTGTTTGGATGAACTTGAGTAATTAGTGTTAGAACAGTTGTCAGATAAGATACTGCGCTTGTGCTCCTCTGCTCAATTTGTTTCAAAGTGAAAATAATTTAAACGCAAAAATAAACTGAACTGAAAAAGAGACGTTTTGGCCATATTTATGACTTATCTTTTTTTGGTTTTAAATACAGTTTCCATGTTAGTGTTGACACTGACATTATTTCTAAGTCATTGTTACTCTCAGAATGCTTCAATTAATACTATAGTCTTCTACCCGGAGCTCCCCTAGCTGGAGAATGAGTAATGACCTCATTATTTCACAAATCTGACCACAGTCCTGAGAGACAAACATTGTCACACTACCTGCCAGACTACTAGGAGTTATCTAGTTTAACAAAAGCCCAGAACAGATGCAGTGTGCAGATCTGTAACTTATAGAGCAGCAAATGTACCAATTATGATGATTAAAGCACCCAGTTTTAAAAGACTACTGAAAAAAAATAAGCCTAATGTTGATTAACCAGCCTGAACAACTATGATTGAATTAAATTAGATATACTATGATGTTGCATGACAGCAGCTTTTCAGTAACATGTACATACATAATGATGCTTTTTATATGTCTTTCTTTATATGTTTTGTTGTATGTGGACTGCAGGAAGAGCAGCTGCTACATTAGTGGCAGCAAATGGGGAATCAAATCAAGAACAAAGAATGAAGTTATTTTAATGGAACACTAATTGCCCTATATTGTTTTCTTTGTGAATTCTGTCTGATGCAAAATTGTGAGGCTGTGCAACATAGTAGGAAAAGCACAGGTGTCATTAATAAGATTAAATTAAAGAGTTTTGAATAGAGCCGTGCCTTTGTTAATGCTGTTAGTAACATTTGTACGTTTCCTGCTGTGATGTCAAAATGTCTGCTGTGAAAAAAGCCCATGTGCTGCTGAAAGAGGAAGCTGTGTGGCTGCAGTGACTGCAATGACAGCGATAAGTGGGTAGGAACAATAATGTGTTTGTTAAGAAGCTGCATAATTTAAAACTTGCTGAATGCTGTTGTCAGGTCTGCTCGCACTTTTGTCCCATCCTGTCTGCTTTTTGTCAGCATGTGAGAGCTAATTTTGCCAGGCGAAATCCACTCTGATGACACCGTAATTCTTAGCAGCTGAAAGAAATTCAGCTTTATAGCCGCTGCCTCATATCTTGCCTGCACTAGTGGATTTCACTCGAGTCTCCAGGAAGTGCAGCAGGAGATTTATATCTGCACTTTTTATAAATGATTCAATTGGTGAATATTGTTTAATTGATGACAGGACAAAAATTAGAGTCTGTTTATTCCACCTAAATGCATTAATTTATCATTTAAAGTATGTAACATGTATATGTTTTCAATAACTTGCATCAAGATTATGACAAAAAATATGATTTAATGTCATTGCTGATTATTTTCTTCATTAACTGATTAGTTGTTTGGTCTATAAAATGTCCGAAAATTGTGAAAAATGTTGACCAGTGTTTCCCAAAGCCCAGGATGACGTCCTCAAATGTCTTGTTTTGTCCTCTACAGACGAGTAAAGAAACAAGAAATATTCACACTGAAGAAGCTGGAATCAGAGAATTTTGGCCTTTTTCATCAAAGCAATTACAAGCATTGCACAAGCACAGAAGGCAATGCAATGCTAAGCAATGAACTGCTGTGTGCAGGGTCAGCAGCAAAACATATTTTAAGCACTTCAAATGTTCCACCTGAATATATTCTATATATTGAGAATATTTTCATCACTTCTCTCACCCACCTTCCACATTCTCCATGTCGTACAGTCACACTGCAGCTCAGGTTACACCATGTTGGAGTATGAATTACTCAAGAATTTCAGAAACAGCTGTTGTGTTCCAGTTGAACACTACATTTAGTAGCCTCATCTACTGTAGATTATACTTCATCTACAGTTACTGACAATATTGTTTTTGCAAAAACACAATGATCTTTACTGTCAAAAAAATCACATGACACACTGCAAATTTCATCCACGTAAAAAAGAAGAAGAAATACAGGTTCTTGCAACGTGAATCTTCATGTACTCATGAAGTTTGTCACATTGCTGCATCTTAGGTGGTGTGGTGGTGCACTTTCAACTCTCAGTGTTACGTCCCTTAGCTCGTGATGGGAAAAGGGAAGGAACATAAAACCAGTTCTAATTGGTAAGTTAAAGTTGTTTATTTGTACAGGCAGTTAAAGAGGCAAGTACACAAAAAAAGGAGGCATCAAAGCAGGTGGCAGGGCCAATGAGTGCTGCTCAACTCAGAGAAAATAATAAAACAGAAAAAGAGCTCCCAAAATGGGGCTTAATAACTACCTACAGTAAAGAAGAAAAACAAAAGGCAAGCCTGTAGCTATCTACCTGGTCGAGTTTAAACAAAAATACAAACGAGACAGCACCCCTATGCCTGGTGTAGTCTAATACAAGACAAAATCCTAGCAAGTGTGTGAGTCAACTTCAATCAGTTTTTGAACCTGTTCCCTGGCCCAGTCCCTTTCATCGAGTACCTCATACAAAATGTCTTAATACAGAACAACAACGAGAGGCACATGTGGCAAGATGTCTATGGCAGAGGCAGCCACCATGACTGGCACACTCCCTGAGCTTAAATCTCTTCGACTTCCAGCTGCACTCCTGTGATTGGTGGACGGGCGATCAAGAGACATCAGTCAGCAGGCCGACCAACAGTGCAGCTAGCGCCCCACGTAGCTGGAAGCCAATCACGGGTCGGAGTTCACACACTGCAATATACAAACAGAACTACACGGCAAACGGGTTAAGCACATGGGGGGTGGAAACGGTGGTGGCCGTAACACTCAGCAAGAATGTTGTGGGTTCAAATCCCAGTTAAAGCCTTGTCTGTCTGTGTGCAGTTTGCCTGTTCTGCCCTCTGGGTGCTCTGGAGAGGAGAAACAAACATGTATGCTTCGTCAGTCGCTGTTAAACACAGAGACTGAATTTTGTACTCTGTATGATTTTATATGTGACATTAAAGTTGACCTTTATGGGGCGTGCAACACCAACAAAAGGAGTTATTTTGGTGAGTACAGTGTTACCATGCCACAACTGTTTAGGAAGCAAGACCCAAATTGTAATAAACACAATTATTCTTTTATATTTTTTATATTTTTTTATTCAGCTCCCCCTCGTTTCTGTTGTGCATTTTAGAACTACGCACTACATACCCAGTGAGAATAGGAAGCAATGAACTGTAAAACAGTTTGCATTTTAATCTCTGTCCTTGTTGTCTCTGAGTTCAAATGATTCCTGAAGGGCTACAGTTAAACATGCTATTTTCAGAGTGATAATGTAGGATTGATAATTATATTATATATATAGCAAAACTACAAACTTGCAATGTGCAGGCAGACTCTATTCAAATTGCCTGGTTCCAGATTTTTGCATCTGCCCACTCCACTGAGTCGACTGATCGAGTGTAACAAGTTGAAAATTCAGTCTGATATCAAGCAACTATTCAAAGCCACTGAGCTATTTTGGTTTTATAATGATACGGATATTGAAATATTGATGCACAGTACATTTAAAATTTTACATTTATTGTGTTGAATCAGTTCAATCATACACAGAAAAGATACAGAATAAAATGAAAAGGTTTATCACCAGGTTTTTCCCAAAGCAGGGTGCACCAGCTGCGAGAGGAAAGTGTAATGTTGGTGTAATGGGGTTCTTTTGGTTCTAATTGTTGCAGTATCTTTAAATTGATCTGAATGTGCTGCCTTCATCATGGTGATGGCTATTAATAGGCTATATTGCTTTTTTGTGAAGTGCAGGTGTGTAGGATTGGGGGTTTTAAATACACCTCATACAACATTCAGATTTGTCAGTAGGATTTGTCTGAGCTGTTCATAAATGCAGCAGGATGTCAGATACATTTCTGGTTGGTGAAAGATGCTGAGCACAGCAAAACAACAAGAAAAAAAATCAGAAAATACAGGTACAGGGCTGTAAATTCTCTGATTGAAAGACATTAAGTGTATATGAGTCTTTACAGCTGCACTATGAAGTTTGGCTCCCTTTTCATAGTCTTTGCCTGTTTATGGCAATTGATTGGCTTCTATTTAAGATTAACTATTACCTCTATGCTTTATTTTTGGTTTTATATTTTATGTGATTCGATGAATGTTTTAATCCTTTCAGATTCAAAAGGATCAGACTTAGCTTGGCTGTCACAGCAAAAAGATTTGTCATTCATAAAGTAAAATTTAGATATCAGACTGAATAATTCAATATGAAAACCTGTTAACCTGTTGGCAGTGTACCTGTTAACTGTTTAAAGAAAATGAAAATAATCCAAGGTGCTGTTAGTGCTGTTTATAATTAACCTTAGGGAACAAACACTTCGCTGTGACAGTCTCAGCATAATATCACACAAACACATTAAAGTTTCATTATGTAATTTTTGATTGATGAATATTTTACCAACAGGGACAAAGACATAAACAGGAGAACAAAAGATTTTTAATTTAAACTTCATGACTGACAGCACGTCTTCAATGCAGCAGTGATTACCGTTTAGTATTCTGCACTAATGTGATAAATGTTTGCTTTGACTGAGTCCCAGGGCGGTTTTTGATTGTGCATCATTTTCAGTTTGTTTTGCAGTGTGGAAAAACCGCCACATGCGCACCGTGACCAACTACTTCATAGTGAACCTCTCCTTTGCTGACGTGTTGGTCACCATCATATGCCTGCCTGCCAGTCTGGTGGTAGACATCACAGAGACGTGGTTCTTTGGAAACACTCTTTGCAAAGTTGTGCCTTATTTGCAGGTAAGAGATCAACTCTGACGTCTTCTTTTCAAACAGAGTATTAAGAAGTCTTTACCTGAAACAGTTCATAAAAGGGTTATAAATACAAGCCAAGACCTGTGTTCCTATAATTCGTTCATTTTTCTTTTTCAGTATTCATGAGGGTGAAAAATACTTTTTTCTTATCCCCACAAGAAGTGCACTGTGGGATATCTTTGATGTCATCCCTTAGTGATTTAATGCCAGGGGCGAGTCTTTAGCTTTCCCCATTTTTTAAATTCTACTGCCGCATCGTCCCTGCATATCTGTCAAAACAAAATCATCCAATTTATATCACACTCTAGACCACACTGAATAAAAATGTGTATTGGATCTGGATTTGTGCAGGGTAGCGAAGGATTTCGGTTCAGTACATCAAACAAATTGTTTACTGCAAGAACACACAAAACCACAACACTACATTTGCTGGCAATGTTTACATTGTGATACCCCGCCCAGGACAAACTGTTATTTACAGAGCCATAAACTGGAATAATTTACCCCTTAATATTTGCCTAATTAAAATAAACAAACCCTCAAAAAGAATAGCCCTACTTACAACTAATATCAGCAAATATATTGAAAGTATTAAGAGTAAAAGTAGTGGCTCTGCTGTGGCTGATATTATGTATTACTACTTAATATTATGTAATGTTATGTACTTATTATTATGTAAAGATTTTCCTTGTTTTAAAACTTTATGCACAGTCAGGTTGTTTAGTCAGTTAGCAGTTCCCAACTTCCAACAAAGAATCATAAGATAAATGTGACGGCTTGTGAAATTAATGGGAGAGGAGGGAGGGAAAAAAATATTTTACCTCTAAGACAATTTAGTAAAGTAACAAGTAATCACATCTGTCAAATAAATATAGTGCAGTAAGTTTTCACTATTCACGCTTTTACCTTTTTAGATTTTTTTTTTTTTTTTACCCACATCTTTAATAATTTTCAGGCAAACAACCAACATGTGTCTGCCCCCATGAACCACAACAAGTTTTTCAATAGAGAAGAAAGTTGAAAAATTAACTACAGCTGAGGCACATGTAAGTCTCAGCTGTGACAGCGTGAGCTACAGTTACATGGCTAAAACACAGCATTGAACAAATAGTTTTCATAGAAAAGCAACAACATTTCAATCAAGCAACTCCTTTTTATGTTGATCTTATAACTTCCTTGTTGGCAAGTACATTGATTACACCTAATTAGCAAATTTGACTGATAATAGTTGTAAAAAAAAAAAATACTGAAAAAACTCTAATCTCTAAGATCTTTATTTTTGCTTAATTTGTGCTAAGCCATTTCTCCAGGTCCCATTCACTGCAGAGTGGATGAATCATGTTGATATTTCTCAAGGATGTTTTAGAACTACACTGCTGATGTGATGACATCATTAGAACATTTACATAGCAAGAGAAAAGGTGTGTGTTACAGTTTTAACACATTACAATTAAAACGACTCTCTGCTATATACTTTGTGCTCTGAGATCTAGTGGAGCAGAAGTATGAAGCAACAGTATGACAGAGTTCTGAATAAAATTGATGTACACAACACGCTCTGGATGGCTGCAGCTGTAAACTGAAGGGATTGCACTGACTGAATTTATTCCAAACATGGACAAATCCATGTGCGGATCCTTCTGCTGTGCTGCTGCTCACTCACCAAACACATCACACGTCATGGCACTGATTTGAGGTTTTACTGAAGTCCATCAGGGTCACATTCACCCTGTTTGCTGTTGTTACTGTACTGGACCTGCTGCTGCTGCAGTATTAACAGAGGCAGCTTCCTTCAGCTTTTATGAACACAGGTGGGTCTTTTCCTCCTGTATGAATTCCCACTTGGGAATGCCTTCAGCTCTTTGTGCAATGTCAGTTTTTGGTGGGTTTTCTGCTGTAGTGACTTAAGGAGGAATCATCCCCAGGCACAGAAACAAAATGGGACATGAAACTGTACTGCTGTCTCCACCTGCAGTATGATGTAACAATGACACAACAGATTCCTGAAAGAATTTATAAAACCATCAAGGAAACTGTCATGAATGAATGTTGATTATTACTGAAACAGCAGCGGCACAGATGAAGCCCTTGATTTGCGAATGCAGTTAATTAATTACTGCAGTAAACAAGAGGGACTGGCTCGAAGCAGCATGAGAAAAACATATCAGAAGAAAGCCTAGTACCGCTGGCTTGGCTTGTACTGAATCTCTGTAATACATTTAATGGGGTCACAGCAGGGTGCAACACAAACAACACAATTAAAATTATTTTGGCTTAAATATGAAATCATGTTTTCTGTCAGAGAATTTCATTTGAGGAGGTGTCCTGCAACAATAAGTGAATTAACAATGAAATCGCTGAATTGAGTAATTAAATTCTCTCTGTTGCACACAACCTGCAGCTCTTTGCATCACCAATGAGGAGCGAATGAATGTATGAATGTCAGGAATTGCACAAAATGGCAGCAAAATGGCATTCACAAAAACCTCTGACCATTCTACATACGATGTTGCTGTCTGCTTTGAGACATTAAAATGTGTCCTCTGGTATTCAGTGAATAACTTAAATGTCATTTCAGTGTTCACAGTAACAGGAGGCGCTTATTATCTTAAAAATAAGATGACCACAGTTTTCATTTCCACATTTTCTGGTTAAGGTTGCAAACTCTGCTCTTTGTCACTGTGACAAGATTATCTATTTCTTTTTTTGTCAGCAGATCCCAATAAAAGCCCAAAACAAGCAGTTTGTTACTCAGCGTGTCTCTCAGCACTTTCTGATCTCCACATGGCACAAATATAAAGTTGAATTTGAAGGAAGATTTACTGGAATTTATTGGTGTATAATCATCTAAAAACAGTTGTGTTTTTGTTACCTTAGAATGAGCCATTTTTATCTACAGAGGGCTTGGGTCAGCTTCCATGGAGGTTGCCATGTTGCACCGCCATGTGCCTACAGTAGCTCAGAATGGACAAACCAAACACTGGCTCTAGAGTAGATACAGCCTTTTGTACGATTTTCACGGTCACCATAGGACTGTGACATGAGGTGTTTGCAATCTGCAAGCTCACTGCTAGATGCCACAAAATCCTCAACCCATTCTCATCCCAACGTGTTGCATGTAGACGTTTTGTCACCGACCCTCAGCGTCTCACAATGAAGCACAAGGTATCCTTCAGCATCTGTATCTGTCACTGCTCAAAAGCCTCTTTTAACAAGCAGTTAATGCTGTGAAATAGCTGCAGTTTCGGTTTAGGCTCAAAAACTATTTAGTTAGGCTTAGGTTTAGGGTAAGACCATATTTGTGATTACATTAACTGCATTACATAGGTCATGTGAAAAACAAAAAAAAAAGAAAATCACATAACAAAAGACACGTGATGCACATTTCGTCATGTGCTTTACAACTTTTAATAATGTTTTGGTTTCACACAGGAAATGAACCCCTGTCTTCTGGCTGAAAGAGCCATGCATCCACCCTCCCTTCTTCAGAGACAGACCCTCTTTATACTATGTCACAGCCTGGGGGTGTTTTACAGCTACGAATGGGTTTATCCACTAATGGGCACCATGCTTGTCCGTATGAGTCACAGAGGCGCGATGACAAAACAGCAGTATTTGACAAGTTGAGAATAAGAACAGGCTAAAATCCTACGCACTGGGCCTTTTAAAAAAAAGGCCAATTAATTTCTTAAAACAGCTGGGCGCTGTAGTTTTTTTGCAGTCGTTAACAAGGGACTATTTTTAGGGCCAGGTTAATAGACTACAAATTTGGTGCACCTGTGAGGATTTAGGACATACTCACACTCAAACACTATTTACTATTGACATACTACTGACATACTATTACATATTATTAGAGCTCCCCTGTGGCTGAAAGTGAAGCCAAGGCATGTTGATCACCCCCTGGTGGCTGGCTGCAGTATAGGTCATAAATCCTGCCTCCCCAGTGTTTGTAGACAGAACATGGGCCAAACTGAAACTTCAAAGCACACATCATACACATTTTTCCCCAGAGATGGTTTCTGTTCTTATTTTGCTGACGCTTGTTTAAGTGTTTGTTTCTCTCATCAGTTTGATTTTAATTAGGTACTTGATGCTGTAAAAAGCAGGTTTCACACCACGACTGACAGCTGAGCTCTGCTCGTGGTTGACGCTGATCTCCACTGCACAGACTCTGTCTCCAAAAAATGTCACCAGCACAAGATGCCCTCATATCTGGGATGTTTTAGCTTCAGTTTTGTACAGTGGGAGGAAGCGGAGCCGCTGCTTCCATCTTTATTCATGTCAGTTGTATTTACACACAGCATGACAAATATGGGATTGCCTACAACAGAGCCCGTGTTTATACTGAAGTAATGGCGTGGCTTACTGATGTCTTTTATTCTATTTTTTGTCCAACAATGGCATGGATTAATCAGCTCAGGCTACTTATTCATTCTTACATATTTATTCATTCATTCATTTTCATGGGATTTGTCTGCTATGAAATAATTCACCAGACTTACCTTTTGAACCTCCTCCTGGTCCACTCCATTTACTCTCTGGGGTTTTAAGGCTACCATCGTACAGTACATGTCAGTGCACTATTGATTTCCTGTCAGGCAGAGGACAATTATCTGAGCATTTGTCTTTTTCTGCCTTTGGGGCAAATTTTCTATTTTATACATTTTAAATGAAGCTCAGAATTAAAAGTAATGGAGCCAAGCATTCATTTCCCACAGGGAATTAACCAACCAGAACCCACATGAAATGAGTGGCGCTGCTGTGACCTGAACCACACTTATACAGAACGAGAGCATCTTCAACAGGAACTCTGTCATGTATCAACCTGCCACATCAAATGTTGGTGCAATTTCACAGATCCATAATTGAAATCTCGGTTCATCTGGTGTGACTTGGCCTTCCTCAGAGCCCCCTTGAGAGCATAGGAGGCGTGTAATTCAGATAGTGGTGAGAGTAGACTGTCCTCATCGAGGAGAGAAGGAAGAAGGTGAAGAAAATTGTCTTTGACCCCCCCACCCCCACCCTGACAGACTAAATGAACTCTGCAAATATGCACTTAGACTCAAACTACCTTTACAGTGCTGGTGGATCATAGTTTGATTATCATTGAATGTTATCGCTGCCTGCCTCAGTGTGCTTGACCTTCACACAGGTTGAGTCTTGTGTTAGTGTGAAACCACTATGATAAATACAAGTGACTGCTATTCTGATTCACCTTGGAGAAAAACGAATAAAATCAGTACTGAATAATTGAAAGCTTCGTTCAAAAGCTTGACATTGAAATTCTTTAACTCCTTTTTGTTTTGTCTATTCATTGGGTTTAAACCTGATGTTTCCATACAATTGCAGATAAAGATTAGATGTCTACTTGGAAAAAAAGAAATGCAGTATTTCCACCTGTTGTGTCTGCAGTTGTTGTTGTTTTACTTAATCACAGCATGCCTGTTAAAGTGTAACTTCACCCTCAAGTCTGAGCCTGGCCTGCTTAGTTTTGAAAAATGCTGAAAATGGCAAGGAATTGAGCTGAGCTGCTATCATACTACCAGTGTCTGCACTAGAAACACAGAGGCCCAATTCCAATCTGGCCCCTACACACTTCCACCCATCACAGATGTTTATACCAAGTTTGAAGAGATTCTGTTTAAACGTTCCTGAGGTATTGCATTCATGAGAGAGTGCGATGGATGTGAGGTCACAGTGACCTTTGATCACCAACTTTATCTTTGAGTCCAAGTGGACGTTTGTGCCAAGTTTGAAGAAACTGCCTCAAGGCGTTCTCAGATTTTGTGTTTACAAGAATGCCACGAACATATGGTCCCAATGACCTTGATCTTTGACCACCAAAATTTAATCAATTCAAAATTAAGTCTAAGTGCAGTCTAAGGAGAGTACCTGGAGAGTAATCTCTCCTTTGAACACCACATCCACCTCTCTCCTTCTCTGCCTCTGAAACATTGATCCAGGTGTTTATCACACCCAGAATCAATTACTGCATTAGTATTCTCTACGGCGTATCAGCTTAAGTACTCAATAAACTCCAGTATATCCAGACCTCTGCTGCTCGCCTGCTCACACCCGCTCCCGAGACCACTTTGCCCCCATCCTCCATAACCCTCGCTGGTTCTCTGTCCACAGCGGATCCAATTCAAAATTCTTCTCCTCGCTCACAAAGGCCTCTATAACCAGGCCCCCTCCTACCTCATTGACATGTTCACCTTCACACTCCCTTTTTATACCACACAGGACCGAGCACCAGACCTCAGGAGCCCTCTCCATAGCTGCCCCCTCCCTCTGGAACCCTCTCCCCAAACAACTCAGAGACTGAACTGACTCATCCCCATTCAAATCACTGCTCTAAACTCACCTATTCACAACTACTTTTGATGTATGACTAATGTAATGCTTTATATCCTTAGTGTGTTGCTTCATTTAATTTTTTTTTTACCTTTAATATTAAGTGTCTTTGAGTACTAAGAAAAGCAAAATCTGTGAATAAAATTTGTTATTAGGGGTACAAGCAGCATCATTCGCTGCAGACCCCCACTGTTTTTGTCCTGATTATTCTTTCTTTCTTTATTCTTCTTATTATTTTTCTCTGCTAAAAGTGCTTGTGCAGCAAAAACCACAAGACTAAAATTTGCCAAAATTGGCAGGTTGGTTGCAAATTCCACCCACTACTCATGCATCAAAAATGACACTCATTGACTTCAAGGTGGTGCTATAACAAAGAAGTTTGTGTTTTTGCAATTACCTCGAAAACAGCTTGACCCCAAATTCTTTTGCATTTTAATCATTCAATTCATCTGCATCTCTTCTCAGTTAGTCTTCTGCTTTAAAAATGTCAACTTTTATGAGTTTTTCTCAGTTTTATCAAATCCTGTTTTTGCAAATTTCTCTTAGACCAGTCATCCTGAAAATGTCTACAGACTTTGCTGATCTTACGAGACAATACCTTTTTATAAAAATAGGTCATTTTAAAACATTCTGTATTAACACAATGAGATATCAACCTGAAAACTGAGACACGTGATCAAGACTTTTCCACGGAGTTAATGTATCAAAGTGCATTAAATTTCACTTCTAGGTTGCACCACAAATGTGAAAAGTTTAAATCTCCTAATTGGCTGCATGGATTTGTACGAAAATGATTATGCACGATTTTGGATTATGACTCTCTCTCACACACACACAAGCGATAGCATGATGATATTTAAAACAACACATTTAACCAGTACAGCCCTAAAATCAGTCATTGTGGTGCTTCATTCTCACCACCCTGATGCCACAAGTCATGACCAGATTCAACATATTGTACTGCATAAATCATCAGTGTCGTTTTGCCATGCAGGCTTTTTGACACTGAACATGTTTTGTCTGTTGGAACTTATTCTTAGTGTTGACAAAATGTATGATGATTAATTCACTGTTGCCATGGAAAGAAAACTGATTTAATCTTATTAGAAACAATGCATGTATTCATTTAATGGTATCTCTCTGTCTCTAAATACTTGTCTAAAAAGCAAAAGCACTGCTGCAGCTGCCTTATCTAATAAATAGTCTGTTGGCTGAAGACATTAAGTGTCTCATAGACTTAAAGCAAATCCCCAGTCACTACAAATTCTGAAATAATGTTTCTGATTAATGTTTATTGCCCAAACTATATCAAACACTAAACCATAAATACAGTAAGAAGCTCTGGGATCAAACTTCTGGTTTCTGATGTTTAAGGTACCGAAAATATGATTCTCAGAATATTTTGGTCTCTCTTTGGTCTATCTAACTGGTATGTCTCTTCTTTCTCTTACAGACCATCTCTGTTTCTGTATCAGTCCTCACACTGAGCTGCATAGCCCAGGACCGTTGGTATGCTATCTGCCATCCACTGATGTTCAAGAGCACAGCCAAGAGGGCTCGCAAGAGTATCGTTGTCATCTGGGTTGTGTCGTGCATCATCATGATCCCTCAGGCTATTGTGATGGAGTGCAGCAGCCTGCTGCCTGAACTAACAAACAAGACCAGCCTGTTTACAGTGTGTGATGAACACTGGGGAGGTTAGTTTTTACAAAGTCTCCTCAAACACATGAAAACATTTTGCTGAGTGTCTCACTTGCTACCAGAATAAACAGGTTTAACTGACACCAAATGGCTAACGTACGGATAAAAAGGCTGCTTGATGTTTCAAAGAACCCTTTAGAGAACATTATCATTTTATGCACTAAAACCAGTGTATGTGCCTGATGCCATTTAGCTGCTGTTTGATATTGAAATGTAGAGTGTAGAGTGTTGTATACAAGTTTTTCCTTTCCTGTTGCCTGTAGGCTACTTATAGATAACCTTTATGCTATTCTTGCATGTTGAAAAGGCAAATTTTGCAGATGGTTAAAAGATGTTGCCAGGGACATTACATATAATCACATCTTAATATTAATGCTAATGTTAGCAAAACACTTGTAAACTAGCTAGTTAATCTACATCAACCATTAGCTAGCTAGTTAGCTAGTGTTTTGCTAACATTAGTTGCTGATGTAACTATATATATGTATGTATGTTGCTGTCACAGATCCCCCTGCAACATCTTTTAACCGTTTTCAGAAATGTGGTTTTCTTTTTAAAATAGATCAGCTGAGCACACAGCATATTTACTGTAAGTGCAGGAAACAGGAAACAGGAAAGTAGAAAGTTGATTGGGGTTCTGCTGGGTACCAGGGTTACACAACCGAAGCACAGAGCACAAAGGGAGAAGACAGCAGGGTCATTTACTTTTGCTGTAGTTCAGATAAGACAGGTAGGGTGACTCTCTGATTACAGTCATCGTAGAAGCAGAGCCTTGCAGAGAGAAAATCTGAATTAAGCTGATACTTTTTCAACACTGGTTGCTTAATTTATTGACACATCAAGGTGAAAGTCAATGAAAACAAATAGCTTTGGCACTGCAGCATTTTAAAAAGCTTGAACAATTTAGTGTCCTTTGTTGCATTTATTCCCCAAAGGACCATTTCCTAAACCACAGCCTTGAACAGACCAATCATAGCTTAGCAGGGGAGTATCACTTTTCCACACCAAAAACACAGGAGCAACAGTGTGTTTATCTGTACTAATAAAAGCTGCAAACATTAGCCTGATAGCTCACTGCCTATAGTATTAACCCAGTGTCAAAGGAACGGGCCTATTATTAGCTATGGGTATTATTATAGGAGGAGGAGAATGCACAGCTAAAAAAACAGAATCTGTAAGGATTTCTAAGGCAAAAACTGTTCAGAAACACTAATATCTTGTTGTTTGGTTCATCAATTATGACTTATGATCTGAAGTCTATAGTTTCTGAACGTTGAGTCATTTGCGTTTTATCAAACTCAAAAGAAGATGTTGCATCCTTGATAGAATTTCTCTGAAATTTGCGTATTAATTTCATGACAGCTCTCAGGGTGAGCTCTTTGGTTATGTGCACTTTTAAACAGCATTTCAGACATGGGAAATTAATGTCAGGAGACAAATTCACTCCGTCCAATCAGAGTTGATCAAATCAGCAGCTTCTCTCCTCAGGCTGTGAGGCTGCTTAATTCATCTTCAGCACTACTTCCAACAAAATAAGTTTACTCTATAATTTTTATTTAGCTCTTCAGCCAGTTCCAATCAATCAATCAATCAATCAATCAATCAATCAATCAATCAATCAATCAATCAATCAATCAATCAATCAAAGTGTGAATTACCTCAGAATCTCATAATATACAATCTATTGTGAATGATAAATAAAACTCCTTGTGTCCTTGTATAAAGTATATGCTGATACATCCATTTGATTCCTATCACAGTTTGATTTAAGTGTCATCACTTACTGTTCATATTCAATCAGCACAACTGATTATAGCTGATGAGTGATCCCTCCCTGATTAATTCAGATCAATTCACACTGACAAGCCAAAATAATTTGTGATAACTACATTTGATTCCTAAGTATCAGTAGAGAAACTTGTTCAGGATAGTTTAGATTATTTGAAGTGGGGTTGTATGAGGTACCTCATCCATCTATAGTCAGTGTACTACTTGCAGTAGATGGCGGTTGTCATTCCCCCAATTTGGAGAAGCAGCAGGAGTACCAGTGTAGCTAAGCATTGTACTGCTGTGGGCAGGATCAGCAGCAAAACTAATTTAACCAATTAAAAAAAATATGTTTAAGTCTGCACTATATTTAGAATATTTTGACTGCTATACCTTGCCATCAGACAGCCTTTTCAAATGAGAAACCACTATTATATAAGATAAATATCAGTCTCTTGTAACCAAACTCCATTGGGAAAATCAGTAATTTTACATCGCAGAACTCAGTAAATGTAAAAGAACCTTTTAGATCATAGAAGTCACACTGTGTATAAGCCCTGTATTCAATTGAAAACAGCACAAAGACAATATATTTAATGCCAAAACTGGTAAATGTTATTGTTTTTTTGTAAATATAAACTCATTCTGCCTGCAACACATTTCAAAAAAGTTGGAACAGGGGCAACAAAGGACTTAGAAAGCTGTGTAATTCTCATAAAACACCTGTCCACATTTCAGATTATTTTCAGAAATCATGGACATCATGTCCTCCGGCCTATAGAAGAAAAGGTCCACCTAGATTGTTACCAGTGCAAAGTTCAAAAGCCAGCGTCTGTGATGGTATGGGGGTGTGTTAGTGCCCATGGCATCATGGGTAACTGTGAAGGTCTCATTAATACATTAATACCATAGACAATACCAGGACTCATTCTGCATGTTTTCCAACAGCGTGGCTTCGTTTTAAAAGAGTTCAATCTAAACATTTTCTTATAAAAATAAAGAAAAAAGACTTGAATGAGACATTTGTCCAAACTTTTGACTTTTGACTTTTGACAAACTGTTTTTTAATGACATTTTACACAAAGTTGCAACTTTTTTGGACTCTGGGTTGTAATACAAGGCAACAAAACAAGATGATACACAGACTATGAACAACTACCTCATACAACCCTGCTTCAAATAATCCAAACTACAGTACACCTTTAAGAAGTAGATGCATCATTGGGCAGAGCTGAATTTAGAGCTCCTATCATTCTCAGAACTGATTGTAGCTGTTTGAAA
This sequence comes from Lutjanus erythropterus, assembly GCF_056507025.1. NCBI lineage: Eukaryota > Metazoa > Chordata > Actinopteri > Lutjaniformes > Lutjanidae > Lutjanus > Lutjanus erythropterus. Next base: position 4,827,276 of record NC_139330.1, read on the forward strand.
TTCTCAAAATATGTGTGGTTAAAACCATTTTCTTCAGAGAGAAAGTGTGTTTGCAGTAGAGGTGGTTTTGCTCTCCTTTCTTTTGTTCAATCATCTTTCCACCAGTTGCCTCCACTCAGTCAACCTCCTTCTGATTCAGACTCCTGCTGTAAGAGAGCAGCTCACAGCCAGTGAGCCAGTATATTAGCTTTGTGCCGGCTTTGCACTTTGTTTGTTGCCTGTCTTCCTGTGTTGTTGTGTCTGCATGTGCTTGCAATTTACCAAACTACCTGTTGCCAACATCCTGCTGTCTATCTGATTAACATGTCTTCCTGCCTCAGTTCCTCAAAGGGCACTGATTTGACTATTGCCAACTGTAGTGACTTTTGTAAATGGCTTTAACTCAAACATGTCACAGTCTCCAAATCTGGGTCATGTTGCCTGTTACCAGACAGCTGCACAGAAATATCTTATCTTTGGCCATTAAAATGCCACATATGTCAAATTCACACTGCCAGGATATTGACAGTGTGTGATTTTTGTGTAACTGTTAAGAAATGGCTGAGTGGCAGAGAGAGAACACAAATAATCTTCACCTGGGTGTCTTATTTGTTGTATGCATCATACAAACACGCAGTTCAAGCTGCTTTTGGTAAGGCTATGAAAAAAAATTAAAAAGTGAAAAATAAACACATGAATCACTAAACATTTCAAAACAAATAATGAAAATCATCAGTCAGCAAAAACAAAACTTAGGCTGCTCATGGCTATTGAGCAGCAGCTGGCAGCAAGCTATGCCTGCAGCTGAACTGAATGTTTAACTCATACACCTTTTAAGCAAGAAGCTCTTCCTATAAACTAATGGTAGCTTGTAATCAATTTAAGGATTGAAATATGTGTAACATATTTACTGTGCTAAATAATAAAATGACCATGATATGCCATCAAAGATTTAAGGAAACATGCCAAGCTCAAAAACTGACTCCACTGACAACAGCCAGCATTTACTCCTTTGAAATTTTCCTTTGTGAACCAGCTGTTTTTGTTTGCCTATTTCACGTTTCATAGAATTAAAATTAATGCCGAAGGTTTGCAGAATAACTAAGTGTCTGTTTATGAGTTATAAGAAATCATCAGCAATCTTTTAGAAGGAGTAGATGTTTATAACAGTTAAATTGAGCAAAATGTTAATGGAGTCTGGCAGGCAGTGAGACTGTATTTTCAGAGCAGTTGTCTTTCTTTTTAGAATAACAGGCTTAACTTTACATCAGACAATTGATGGTTATAAACAGCGGATCAGCTTACAGTTTAGGACTTGTCATCGCTTGTCATTGTCAAAATGTAATGTTGTGCTCATCATGGGCTCCTGTTCAGCATCCCTGCAGCCCGTTCACTATTTGCACTACAGTGTTTATTTTTCAACTCTAGACACTGACATATTTTTTCCTTTAAGACATTCAAATAACATTTATATTTTAAAAACATTGAAACATTCTCAAATTTTTTTGTGGTCATTTTTTTAAATTGGTGTTTAAACATAATTACAAAGCTTACAGGAGGCCTTATGTGAGATTTTTAATTTCTAATTGGTATTGTATTTTGACAGATCCAACCCACACACTTTTAGCAGAAAATAAAAAAACATGAGCGGTGCACAACATAAAAACAAGGTATCAACACCAATACATCAGGGCAAAACTGGTGAAAATAACCAAGAAAAGGGTGCTCCTGGGGTTGAGTTGGCAGAGCGTACACCCCATGTGCAGGGGCTGTTTTTCCTCTGCAGCAGCCATGGGTATGGATTTTCCAGCCTGTGGACCTTTGCTGTGTGTCATCAGCTCTCTCTACCCCCTTTCCTGTCTTTGCTTCGGTTTTCTCTATCAAATAAAGGCATAAAAAGCCCCACACATATATTGAAAATAAGAAAAAAAAGAAAATATCCAAGAAAAAGCAGCTTTCTACACAGAAACACTCACTCCTGTCCCTAAGATCCATTTTGACCAAAAACTGAAGGAAACTGTCCACAAGGTCACAGCAAATTCCCCCCATCATCCATCTCAGCAGATGACGACCCACTGAAACAGCCGATCATCCCCCATAAATCAAATCACACCTGAAAAAGAGAAAAATAAAGCACTTGGAGAAGACAACATTGACATCCAATAACATCCTCAGAAGCAATCACCAGTAGTTTCACTGAAAAGAACTCACCAGTCATTTTTGAAAGGCTTTCAACGAAACAGGCTACAAGACAAAAAAACCTTCCCATCTTCAGTTTCATTTCAAGCTTTCTCTATAATCGACAATTCAAGGTCAAGGTTTCCACTTTGCTCGCCAGTGCTTCCACTCCTGAAGCTGGTGTTCAACAAAGCTCATTCCTCAGTCCACTGCTTTTTTTCCTCTACATTTATGACATCTGGCACTCTCCACCTACCATAAGAAATATCTCACCATTTCTGACTGGAATCACTTCCACTTCTACTGCCAAAAAGCTCCATGAAGAACTACAATAGAAACCTTGTCCAACATGTGGAGAATTAATCTCAGCCCACCAAAAATCAGCTCATTCTCATTCTCACTCATTTCTGGGAGATTTCCAGGGTGCAACTCTGTCTAACAAAGTTTTCTAAATGATTTACCCCATTGTGCAGCTCAACAACAACCAAGGAGGAATTTAAGAATATATATTTTACCTCTGGCTTGTAGTGCTATTTCTCCATCTAGATGGTTTTAATGAGAGGATACGAATGCAGAGTTTTGGGGATATCGTCTGTAGAGATGTCTGCCTTCTCTTCAGTATTATGGGACTATCTTGGGATTATCTTGCACCGTATGCACCTTATCTACCATCGAGCCCACTATCACCGCTCCCTTAACACATGCACACAGTCACACACTTTGCTATGTTTCTGTTCAGTTCTATTGATTTTCTTCATTTGTGTTTACTTTAGTTTAAAAAGTTTTTTTATGGATAGAAACTCGAGCCCTCCACATCCATATTCAGTCTGACACGGCCTCCACTCTAACAGATTTTCTTGGGTGAGATTTTCCCTAATCAATCACTAGAGCCCAATTGTTTTAATACTATCATGTTTTAATGCCAACATAGTTTTTTTTAGCGTCCACAGACTGTAGTTTTTTGACAGAGTTAGTATGAGGGATGGTTACGTCATTTTAACAAGCCATTAAGTAAGCTGTGTGTTGGGATTGCTGCCATAGAAAAGAAATAAGAAATCCCTGAAAAGTTACTACAACATCTTCATTTAAACTACTCTTTTTTTTCAAGCTGTGAAAAGCTAATGTTAGCTACAAGTCAGACTAAAGGAATTTAAAATAGCCCAAAGCCAGAGGTCTCCTGAATACAGTTCAGAACTGTGGAGCTGGAATCTGCAGGTAGAGTTAAAACACGTGGATCATTGATTGATTGTGTTTTCTTATGAAAGAATAAAGTTAGCTCATAGCTGCTGATTAGCTAGCACTGCTGCTGCATAAACACATAACATAAACAGAGATTTCATGTGGCAGTAAACATAGCCTTTTTTAAAATTGAAGTTGGATTTAACTAATACATTAAACTGAGTTGATTGCATTAATTAATTAATTGGGTATTTCATTCATTAACAATGTGAATGATGTCTATATGTGTACTGAAATGACCTGAAATCACTCTGTTGTGCCAGTAGGATGGAATAAGTAATAAGACTGCAGAATATAAGTGCTGAGAAATGAAGGGCCACCTCCAAAAAGTAATTTAAACTCTTGCGACAGTTTCATTGCGTTGGTGGAATATATACACTGGTTTAGGCAAAATTAAAATGTCTTTATTTTACTGGGCAATATGCATTTAAAATAGCCAGTGCATTGTGATCACATAGGTCTTCATCAGCACGGCAGGATCTATTAATTTATGCATTGAAATGCATTATGCATTAATTTATGCATTGCCCCTGTGATGGGCATGTATTTTAAGTTAAACACTTTGGAACTGAGGTCATCTGTGCCACACTTAACACTTACCTCCGTACCTGGAACTTCCCATTAGTTAGTTAGAACTGAAGAGGAGAAAGATGAGAAGTGAAATACTGTCAATAACTACAAGTAAAGTCCAGTTGCTTATGAATTTTCTAAACAAAGTCATTTGCGAGATCATGTCCTGCTTCCTAGAGGATTTGTTGGTTACACAAAGGATTCAGATCACTTTGTTTCAGTCTGGGGTGGTCTTGGAACAGGCTGCCTGTTCAGGCTGTTTCAGTCTTTTACTGAGAGGCAGTGCAGAAGACGGGGAAGAAGAGAGAAAAGCTCAGGAGACTCTTGATAAAAGATTGATAAAAAACAAGTGGGAAGGGATGTTACAGTGAAGTATCATCATCCAGCTGGTGAAGGTTTGGTGGTGGATCTGTCTGTTATCTAGATATCTCACAGTCTGTGCACTGCACAGTATAGATCACTGTACATGGCCCATACCTCAGAAAAATATTATATCCTGTTAATGATAATTAATGATATTGTTTATCAGCTTTCCTCTGGCCTGAGATAGAAGATGCATTTCACAGTAGATAAAAAAACTGAACACTGCATCCACTCTTAACTAGTGGTCAAATGTTTTTTGGACATAAATTCAGCTGCTTTTGCTTGACAGAATGAATTTCATGCATCTTACACTCATCTTGGCTGAAAGAACAATGGAGTGCAAATCCTGGCAGCAATTTCTGTCGAGACACTTCTGAATCAAATGATGTTACTGGCATTATGTTTGGTCTGTTTTGGTGTGAGAATTTCATATATACAACAATCCTCTTGGCTGAAATAATAAGATCTGCATTTCTTAGCAGCTACAAAATCAGTTCTGCTGAATAAAAACTTCTCCCCTGACAATCAAATGTGGTTATCTGCATATTTTTGACCATTTTGACTTGACCTAGTGAATGTCATACATGCAACGCTCAATTCAATATAGGTGGCATGTACTTTGGATATCTTAATGATCCCTTACTCTCAAAAATGGGTTTTTCTATGTTCATATCACTTAAAATGTCTGAAATCGACTATACTGACTCGTATCTGTACAAGATTTGTCACTAGAGAGCTGTTTTAACATTCCTCTACTTTACAACAAGGTCTCGATGCACTTCCCTGAAATCTGAGATTCAGATGTACCAGGGTGTAGTGTGTATAAACCCACGGATAGAGAGGGCAGAGTAGCAGAAAAAAAGACAATTTATTCTTCCTTTTTTCAACATGTAGTTAGCAATAAACCATCACAAAGACAAAATAGATAAAAACAGAGAGGGAAATAAATCACTTTATAGTACACTAAACATCTTAAACTTAAAATCTGGGAAATTCAGTTACTCTAAAACCAGGCAATAAAACAGTTAACAAATAGACATCCCAAAAACTAAAATATTAAAATCTAAAGAAGCAGGGTCTGGAAATTTAAAATATAGAATAAAAAACAAGCACTGAGAAACCAGACAATTGTTCCCCACAGTCCAGTATTTGTGATAAGTGTCTACTAAATCTAGACCAACAACGCCATTTGCCCACAAGCTCTGTGGTCTCTGCCCCCGGCTATCGAGTCCTCGGCTGGCGAGCAGATCAGCCATGATGTGTCTTACTGTTCCCACAACTGTTGCTGTTGTGCTACAAACACCAGGACCATGACGAGGTGTTGAGTGTCTATTCTGGGATGTTTTTTCCTGGTTGCTGAGAGATGAAAAACGTTAAACTAAAACACTGTGTTCATCACTGTCACTTTTTACGCAGATGACCAATCCCAGAGTACAGGTGGGACAAATAGCCCAAACTTTGTCCTGCTCACAGTACTCCTTGAACTGGCCTCTATTCAACTTCAGCTCTTGAACCAAACAATGGTTTCCTCACACTCACAAACTGTCTGTCCTCTTTCCCTACATACTTCAGCCTTCCCTTCATCCAGAGCTGGAACCTGGACTGACAGTTTCAGAAGAGCAGCTGGCATTTTCAGCTGGGAAAAAAAAACAACACTTCGTGGACATACCCTGCAGCAAACTGTGATTATCCAGGCAGTCAAATTATCATGATGTTTTTTGTTCTTTCAACAGCTGAGATCTACCCAAAGGTGTATCACACCTGTTTCTTCATCGTCACATACTTTGCACCATTGTGTCTCATGGTCCTGGCGTATATCCAGATATGTCACAAGCTGTGGTGTCAACAGGTGTGTATTCCTGCTCTCACAAAGCCATTTTTTTTACAGTGAACTGATCATCCTTTAGTTAGCTTACAGCCTATAATGTATGCACATATTTAATCAACAGATTCCTGGAAGCACATCAGTGTTGCAGAGGAAATGGAGGTCCATGCAGTGCTCAACTGCAACTTCAGGGATGGGAGAGCCCATGAGAGTCAGGACCAGCACAGTTTGCGCTGAGATCAAACAGGTCCGAGCCCGGCGCAAGACCGCCCGCATGTTGATGGTGGTCCTCTTTGTTTTTGCCCTGTGCTACCTGCCAATCAGCGTGCTCAACGTCATGAAAAGGTAATCTGTCAAGCTCTGCTGCTTCAAGGATCAAAAGTCATTCAAACGCAGAGACGTTAATAATACATGCTGAGAGAAACAAAAGCTCACTTTTTGCGTTTATTTTTTAATCAGGAGCTCACCTTGGTTTTTTCATGTATAATAAAGTAGATACAGTATATTCAAAGTTCAAAATTGATGCTAGTTTTCTGTTATCCTCATTAAAAATATTATAATTTATAGCACAGAATTAAAAGCATGTAATAATGAATGAATCTTTGACTGACACCATGTCATGCTTTTACCTGCAGAGTCTTCGGGACATTCAAGAACACAAATGACAGAGAAACAGTGTATGCATGGTTCACATTCTCACATTGGCTCATATATGCCAACAGTGCAGCAAATCCTATCATCTACAATTTCCTCAGTGGTAAGTTTCTAACGTGCCTCAACATCTAGACCAGTTTTTGGGTTCTTTACTGCTCCCTAGTGGATGACAGCTACACAACTCACTGCCTTAAATCCCTCCTTTGATAATATGTATAGATCTAGATATTCATCTAAGACAAATTTGTATTTATAACAAACATATCTTCTGTGAATCTCAACTGTTACTCAATATGTATAAAAAGAAATGAAATATGATGCATTTATAATGAATCAGGAGTCAATCAAATCTTCTAAACATTGATTACTAACTACTGAAAGCAATTTCTATGTGATTGCTGGCTAGTGAAAAGCTGGACAATATAGTGTTTGACTGATAGGGAATATTTTGAGGTTTGTTGAAAAGCTGATGCTACACTGAATTGCTATGAATAATACTAAAAATGCAGGAATGATGTGGAATATTTAATATTTGATCAAAGACTAAAGCTAAATTGGATTTCTGTTGGGGAATAGCAATAAGGTAGGAATGATGTGGAACATTTTAATATTTGTTATTCAATATTTTTCATTCCATGGAATAATTCAGAAAATCTCAGTGAACAATGTAAAATTATTTAAATGACAAATAAGCATGTGTAATAATAATAATGAACTTTTGTTTAGAATAATATGTCGTGTGATACTTCTCAGATTTCATAGATCATACTTATTATTGTTAATATTTCATTTGTTTGTGTTTGTGTTTCTTGTTTTGCTGTTGTTACTCACGTCTCCTCTTGTTTCACATCACTTTCTGCCGCTGTGTGTTTTCCCTCTTTTTCTGATTGTCTTCCTGCCCTGATTGGCCTCACCTGCATCTTGTTAGCCTCCCTCTCACAACAGTATTTAGTGTGTGTTTTGCTTTCACTCTGTGCCACTCTGTCGTAACGCTGTTCTGTGTATAGCATGTCAACTTTTGTCATCCTAGTTTTCTGTTTTTTCTGCATTTTTAATACAGTTTAATACAGTTTGCTAACTCATCTGCTTTTTCCCCACTGGATTGTTTTGCCTTTGCTGACTGACTTACAGTTTTAATATTTGCAGTATTTACACTCAGTATAGTTGATAATTTACATGAAACACTATTTTTGATGACAGGGTGCATAAAAGCTTTAAACTAATTTGTTTCTGAATGAATTTTATGTTATTCTTCAGGAAAGTTCCGTGGGGAATTCAAAGCAGCGTTTTCTTGCCATTGTTACGGCCAAGGACAAAACCGAACGACACGGATAAGGACCAGAACAAGGACAGACAGCCGAAAATCCCTGTCCACTCAAGTCAACAACATGGACAATGTGTCACGCATTTCAGACCAGGTAGTGTAGTCTTATGAGCCAGCTTCTTCTCACCAATTCAAGCGTGAAGGAACACACTCATCTTTAAGGTAGACACTCAAATGTTTAAACCTCATGATAAAAAAAACAGACCTTTGAATAAAAAATGTCTCAATCATTACTTTATGTTTCACAGACATTTTATGGAAATTAAGAGCTTTAGAAATCATTTCTGAAACCTTTTGATCAACAGACGGACATGACAGCCATTTGTAGTTCTTACAAAACTGTCTATTTATTATCAAAGGACACCATTTGAATGTTTAATTCATACCATATGTATTTTATGATATAGGGTTATGTGACATTGATTTAATTGCACATATGTATGCATTGTAAATGTACAATGACTATAAATATGACTTTATTTTTTGTTCAATAGAAAGAATCAGTATTATGATTAAGTATATCACTATTGACAAAGTTTTTTTCTTGATTTATGTATCCATTAGTTCATTTGGTTTAATGGGCTTTTGCAATGGAAGAGCAAAAAAAGGTCTAATACCTAATCAGATTTGTATTTTGTCTCCTTATTTAGCAGAAGTGGTCAGTGTAAATGTACCTGAATGTATGACTATGTGTGTTAACAGTATGTAGATGATGCTGGCTCAAGCTTCAAAATCATCCATCAAACTAATGAATATTCAACATGGTTCCTGCATGAATGTGTCCTGGTGGAGCCTCATTATGGAGCCTCTTCTTTCACTCGACACACTGAGGTTGTATTGAATTGCTGATGTGTGAATGAACATCAGGAATGTGGACTTTAAGTATATTTTATATTGTAACTACTAGTGGCACACTTGCCCACTATGTACAGCGCCAAAGTGAAATTAAGATTTAAAGTTCATGAATCATAAAATCAAGAGCTTTTGTTCCCAGGAATTGTTGAATTTTTCATCACCGGGTAGAAGCAACATCTATTCACTAAGAGGCGGTGGATTTTCAAAGGTTTCCATTTTGAAATGCTCTAAAATGTTTCTGTCAGTCACCTTCGCTGACAGCTGGAGAGTCCAAGAGACACTGTCCTGCCAGAAAGACGGCAGATGTCATGAAAACATGAGAAGAATTTTTATAAATAGTATATTTTAAAATGTCTAATTAAGACACATGCCCTGAAATGTGCTTCATTGATCAGTTTAGTGATAGAATCTATGATGTCAGTTCTCAAGCATGTATGTTGACAACAGTATTGCCTATCAATCAAGCTTTAAACATGAACTGTTTCTTATTTACAATAACACCCTGCATTGTAGACTGGTTGAGGCAATTAACTTATCAACAGGCCATATTAACTTAATTTATTTTCAATAAAATAAATATTGGGCTGATTATCTAAATAAATCAGTATATCTGTTGAATTTGTGAGCATACATGCATACATTATCCATTAAGATTTAAAAAAAAAATCAAGTAGACTGGATTTTAAAAGACAAGTTGAGGTAATTTTGTAATGAGAATAAAGTTTTTGGGGGGCAAATAAACTTGATATTCAGTTGTACTTGAGAAAACAAGTTCATTAAGCTTAAGATATTAAGTTGAACCAACAACTCTTCAGTCACACTGATGAACACTGAAAGCAAATTTGATTTCTTTTTCATTTTCTCAGTTTGAAAAGTTACTGCTGCAACATGTGAAACTGCTCCCAGTGGATTTCTTTCAACTCATGACTGCAACTTAGAAGAGCTCATGTTTACTCTGAAGTGTTCTGAGAATAAATACTAGAAATTGTAAATTTAAGTAAAGTAAGTAAAGTAATATATTTACTGTAGTTATCACAAAATGACCATGATATGCCATCAGAGATAGAGGAAACATGTTAACCTCAAATACTCTTTTCTCTGACAACAACACTACAGCTGCGGTGTCTCCCTTTGAACTTTCTATTCTGGGCAGAAATAACTGTTTTAGCTTGCCCGTTTCAGGTCAATTAGAGTTCAAACTAATGCTAAATGTCCACTGAGAGAGTGTCTGTGTTTGAGCTGTAAGAAATCAGAGCAGATGTTTATAATGGTGAAACTGAGCAATATGTTAATGGAATCTGGCAGGCAGTGAGACAGACAGTAAACTCCAGCTCCATAGTGTGTATCTTCAGAGCAGTAAGTTTTTGTTTTCATGGTAACGGGCGTAGCTCTACACTGACAGACGATTGGCAGTGAGTTATAAACAGCTGATCAGCTTGCAGTGTGGGACTTGTTGACACTTTTTTATGGTCAGTTTGCAATGTTGTGCTCGTCTTGCACTCCTGCAGTGGTCCTGCAGTGTTCCTGCAGTGCTCCTGCAATGTTCCTGCAGTGTTCCTGCAGTGCTCCTGCAGTGTTCCTGTGGTGTTCCTGCAGTGTTCCTGCAGCCTGCCTGTGCTTCTTTGCATCCAAGAGGAGGGGGCAGGGGGAAACAGCTTAATTTGTATATTAAAAAGGGATTTAACCCTTTACTATACAGTTTATGGCTCCAACTTGCTATTTGGACTGTACTCATTTTTGGACGTGTAAATTGTACATATTGTTTCTTTAACTTGGTTAAATAAAACTGTGTATAGTTATGTTACTTGATGAGAAAAGATTAGTTGATTCCACTAAATTCCTGTTGCTTCACTATTCAAAACAATCACAAACTGATATAAACTTGTGAAATTATATCAGCAAGTTTCGCCATTTTCCAAATACTTTTGACTTTCACTGAACCTCACTTTTGATCAAATTTTTGAAGCCCAATTTACGTTTCAATCATTTCACTTGATGATCATAATGTTGTTGAGGTCTGTGAATAAATGACTTTAGACATATTTTTGACGGTGCATTAATTGTTCTAAGGAAGGCTAATAAATATGTAGCCATGCTAACACACAAACAAATATCTACAGATACTTTCCTTTTGCCTGAGGGTAAATACCTGAGTGTGACTAACAAGTCATTTACTGCATATTGCAGTTGTGGCATCAGGATGAAACATGTTTTACTGCAGCAGACCTGCTGTAAACTTTGATTTGGCATCCAGGGAACCACAGTAAGGACATGACTGACACTGACATGCATAATACATTGTGTTTTTTCCCACCCTTTATTATTTTAGACAAAAGTGAGACACATTCACACCTGGAAGTTGCCCTGTACAAGCAGTCTGATCTGCCACTGAGCAGCTCCATTATAAAGCCGTAGGAGCAGAGGTCCTTGCTCAAAGGCATCTCACTGCTGGTAATGAGGCAAATACAAACACTATTCTTTCAGTGTCTCCTCCAAAATCCAGCTGGTACTTGGACTGAATGTTCAACCTTCCAGTCTCAAGGCTGTTTGTCTTTTAAAAACATTTTTACTTTAAGAAAGGCAGCGAGACGCCACAGTTTCTCCTGTCCTCAGGTGTCCAAAGAGAGACTAGTTCCCTCAGAGCAGAGCAGTCAGAGGTACAACATCCCTGTGAAGGTGGATGTTGTACATATATTCTTCTAAAAAAATACCAACAACCAGTATATAATTATAAAATGTATTTGTAACTAATAAACCTTCACATGGGCGCAATTTTGAAGTAAACTCAAACTCAAAGATGGGGAAAGATCCAAGTTTATAACATGAATATGAAACAAAGGGATGCATGCACAATTTATTTTGTTTGTATCCTCATACCAACCACAGACTGTGATTCATTAGTAATTTTGACTGTGTGGAGCGGGTGGTGTTTGTGCTGGCACAAATTAGACCCAAAAACAGTGAGAGAAAGAATATTAAAGCAGCTTCTGCATGATACTCCATGCAAATTTAATAACAAAAACAAGCAAAGACCTTTTCATTCGTGCAAATCACTTATATAAAAAGGGTATATGTGGATGGAGTGCAATCAACCAATTCAAATTCATCCAAAATAATCGCAACTTTTATTCATAGAATCTAGATCCACAAACATACCATACATCAAATACTTACCAAATAAAGCAAATGCTAAGATACAGAAGAAAATAACAAAAGAGATGTAAATAAAGGCATGAAACAGTATCAGCAGTATAGACAATCAGGAAAAGGAAATATTCATGTCAAAGAATCTCAAAACAAACAAACAAACAAAACAAAAAAACTAACACTGTGATGACACAATGACAGAAAACAACAACAGACCAGCTTGATTTCTGCTCGGTGTTAAACTTTAGTTTCTGTTGCTAGTTGTTGATAAGAGAGATTGTGATTGGTCAAACATCAGCTTGGTAAATTCTGCCACATAATTTTATTTGTGGATGAGAGATTTTTAACTGATAGTATTTTTAATATTCATGTCAATAAAATATTTTATAAACTTTATAGGATTACCATTGCTGATTTTAACCCTGTAAAGCCTGAAATTCAAGTGTTTTTTGGTCCTTTAGACATATTTTTTTTTCTATATTTACATTTACATATGTGATATTTTGTTTGGATCATATCTTATATATCATGATTCACAATCATTTTATTTTAGAAACAGGAAGAAATATTGTTCATAGCTTTTGGAAAATCTGGCACATTTCAATTGGTTTTGGTCTTGGTCAATATAATCTGAAGTGGTCAGATAGATAGATAACAGAGTAATGAAGAATGATGATAAAATTCAAAATATTAATGATTAAATGAATGAATACTTGCTGTATCATATTTGATACAGATTTGACAATAAAATAAGGTACAGAATGTTAAATACAGGTTGTTTCAATACAGAAAATATTCACGTTGAAATATTTGTAAGAATATAACTGTTATTTGTACCGTAACTTTTTCAAAATTAGCAAAGAGCTAGTTGCTGCCTGCAGTGTACTGACAGTCCACCAGAGGGCAGGAGACATGTCTCAGATTGACTGAACAGTTCACAATTGTGGTCTTATATGTGACTATTTATCAGGATTGCTTTGATTCATGACTTAAATGTGAGATCTTAGAACATCAAACTTGTCTCTTGTATTACATTTCTATTCTTATATGCAGTATTCTGTGACGACAACATGCTATTCTTAAGGCCACCTTCATAATCAAAAAATACCAAAGTGTTTTCTGCACCACAGTGCAGAAAACACTGTGGCAAACAACAATGCAACGCATTCCCTCAGTATTGTTATGATTATAAAAATCATCCTGTAAAAAAAAATAATTTTATGTAGTGTTCCTATGAAAATATTGCATTAAACTCTGATTTTGCATTTCTGCTCATATTTTGTAATGTATAATGACATGTTTACATGCACTTGATGCCTTGTCTTCTTTTATTTATTTGAGTGTGTACTTTACCTAATTGTGCAGCAGTTTGGTCAGTATGTGTTGTTTTTATTGTGCTAAATAAATAAATTAACTTGACTTGGCGTTATGCCTGAGAGTCAATCAGTGACCACACTGAGTGTGTTTTAATATTTCTTATAAAGCAGATGAATTAGCCTTTGTGTTGTTGTTGCCGTTGATTTTTGCCAAATTTCCATCAATTGTCATTTGTTTCTACTGCATTTAAACTAAATTAGACACATTCAAATTGTGAAACTTTTCTAAAAGTTTCCAGACAGACAAGAAGCCGTTAATAACGTGTTTAAAGGACCAGTGTGTAGGATTTATTGGCATCTAATGGTGAGGTTGCAGATTGCAAACACATCGTCACTCTCCCCTTCCAAGTGTGAAGGAGAACCTACTGTGGCTGCAAAACTCCAAATCGCTGTATCTAGAGTCAGAGTTTGGTTTGTCTGTTACTGTAGAAACATGGGGGTGCAACATGGCGGCCGCTGTAGAAGATGACCCATGTCCTCTGTAGATATAAACACAATGATTCTTATTTTTAGGTGATTTTACACTAATAAAAACATACTTTCATTTCATTTCTGCCATATTCTGCCAATAAATCCCCCTAAATCTTTCACACTGGACCTTTAGATTGAGAACTTAGTCACACTGATCACACACTAAACCACATAAAATCACGTTACCTGAATTAATCAACCCAAACATTCAAAATGTTATTCTTAAGTGCTTTAATGATGTGTGATGTCTGATATCTGTGATATCTGTGACGACTGCTCACTGTGCCATGATGCATTAAATGGTTTCATCCATTCTGCACCGATGTGCTTTGTTTACAGTGGAAACCCACAGGCTCCAATAACAAGACTGTAACATTTTTCATTTCATGCAGCTTTATTTTGTGTTTTGTATTAAAGGAAGATTCCAGTTAATTTCACCTTTTGTCTGTGTTTTGTGATGATTTTGCATTTCTGTATTTGGAAAAACAGGGTTTGTTTTTCTGTTTCTGATGCCTACTTTATACTTTATTTTTTATTAGAAATAATTACTTGTGAATATGTTTGAATGAGTTGCTGAAAGCTAATTTAATTCAGTGAGCTCATGACTACTAATTCAATTGCTTTTGGTTTTACAGGGTTTGACAGATAAATATGGATAACAGTTATTAGTAAATGCTTTGTTAACAAGATTTGTTTCTGAGTCTCTTTATTTAAAAGAATTAGAACTTTAAGAGTGCAGTCAGTAGAGTGCAGATCTCCACTAGGCAACAGATGGTGAAGCACCAACTGCAATACCAACACAACTGCCAGATGCAACCAGCGGAGATTTGTAAAGTTCCTCCAACATTAACACGGCCCTTAGTGGCCGGTTAAGAAGAGTGTGAAGTCAGCTGTCGATGGTAAAACAGAGCAGTCAAAAAATAGAATTACTGCCTCACAGTTGTTTCTCCATCAACCAGTCAAGTTACAGTTTACATCCATGTCTGTCCAGTTCCTTATAATGTCTGTAGTGAAGACTTTGCAGGATAATTTGGAACTTACCACTTTACTGTGCCTTTCTCACTCCTCTGAAATCAATCAACAACTGCTTCAGTTTGAAATTTTGTCTCAGCTCAGGACAACGTATGCAGGCATCATGTTAACGTTGGTGTAACTTTAAAAATCTCTGCTGGTTGCATTTTGCAGTATGATGACATTGCAGTAGGTGCTTCACCATCTGTTGCCTTGCAGAGATCTGCACTCTCCTGACTGCACTCTTCTAGTTAGTGCATGAACTCTTGTTTGTATTGAGATCAGTGTGATATTTACCTGCCAAAATCTAATCAGTTCATCTTCTAGGCCAAGTGAATATTAATGCAAAGTTTGAAAAAATTCTCTCAAGGTGTTCTTTGCCATAAAATATAAAGACATAAAACTACAGATCACTAAACTAAAGCTAAAGTAAAAATATATTTTTTAATTTTTTTCAAGAATTCTGAATTAAAAAGAGGTCCTTCGGGATACGGTCATGAATATGCACCAAAAAATTAGGCTGATCAGTCCAGTGGTTTAAGCTGCAGACAAGCTGCAGTTCCAGTAATCCCACAAGCACACTCTCACACACACACACAAAATTAATTTTATGATTGTGGGGGTAAATAAATTACAGTTAGTAATCAAAATGTTGGTAATTACAAATGGGTTGCATCAAAATATTATTAAGGGGTTGTCTGGCAGAGAGCTGCACTTTTCTAGTTAGGTTTGCTTTGAGAAAGACGGGTCAGTCTGGACTAAAAGCTACTTTGCTGGCAATCGGTATATCATAGTGATTTTGTTAAATGGTGAGACTTAATTATTGTAATTAAGTTATTGGGGGGAGTTCATGTAGTTTTATGAGTAAGCATGCATTACATGTAATTTCCATAATTACTTTTAAAATCATAATTCACTATAGAATAACCTAAACCTTTCATCTACATATTTTTAGCCAACAAGGAGATCTGACTGCAAACAGACCAGTGAACACCAGGACACAGTTTGATTAAAACAGCAGCAGCAGGCTCAGTTTTGGAGAAGTGACTGTGACCACTGATCAAAACAGAGCAAGAGTTGGGAACAATTTAGACTGAAGACTTGGAGAAACCAGAAACCCCATTCAACTGAATAATACTACATTAAGCATCAACAGTTAAAAATTAACGATACTCTGAGTGCCATTTAGTGCCATATGTATTTTGGATTTGGGGATGAATGTGGGGTTTGTTTCACTCACACACAAAATACAAAAAGCAACACATGAAGGAAATGTAAAATGTGTGTTTTAGCCACAAATCTATAAAGAACACAAACAATAAAAAAAACACCAACAAACATTAAATGTAAAAGTTGTAAACTGCATGTATAAAATGAGTGGAATCATAGTTTAAAATCTTATAAATACAAAGAATACAAAGAAGCTGGAGTAGTTTCCATGTTTAAAGTATGAACAACAGTTTCTAAGGGTTGCCATATTCTTCCAAATCAAATGTTTTTAACCTGGCAGGCTGATCCCACATTCTCAGGTCATCAGCAACCAAATCTGGTTGATTAGATTAGAAAAATAATACCTTTAAGTACATTCAACAAAAAGTCACACATACGCTCAGATTAAAACACTTGTTTTTCTTTTTCTTTTAGGCTTGTTTTGTCCTTGAACTGCGTGTGTCATTTCATTACATTGTGCTTGCAGTAAATGTGTTACATCCTGTTGACTGTGGGCGGTGTATCCCAGTTTAAGTACTGCTAACAACCAGAGGGACAGATCAGCTGCTGCAGGACAGCCTCAGATGTCCGCTCACAGCTTTATGACAGCTATCATGGCACTGATACGTCTGGAAGCTACAGTCATACTCGGTGAGTTCAAAGACACTGTAAAATAACAGACATTTGACTGTTAAACGTACTGAATTCATTCTGTCATTGTTGTTTGTTGTCAGGCTTTAAACTAGAGCTGCATGTCTTGTAGTCTATAATGTACAGTCAACAAAACCATGTTTACAATGTAAAAAGCATATTTGTTTTAATTTTAAAAAGATATTGTCACAGCTGCCTTACAATTTTAAGTTGACTGAATTTTAAAAGGCAAGTTGAGGTGATTTTGTAATGATTCAAAACATACATTTCTAGTCAAAGAAACTTGATATTAATTCAGTTGTACTTGAGAAAACATGTTCAGTAGGCTTAAGATATTAAGTTGAACCAACAACTGTCTGGTCAAACTCACAAACACAAACAAATTTGATTTCCCTTTACATTTTCTCAGTTTGATAAGTCTTTTTCTTATTTTCTGCAGTTTTCATTCCAGCATTCGCACAAAGACAATATGTGAAACTGCTTCCAGTTATTATATTTTAAACACAGGGGGTGTGAACTGAATGCAACACTAACCTTCATCATGGTTCATCATGTTGTCATTATTGTGAAAAAAGCAACCATGACTTATCTTAAAGTGTACTACAGACACACAGCAAGTTTATGTTTTCTTTAAACTATAAAAAGGAGGGTCTCTGGAGAGATTTAACCTTTAATGCAGTTCATGTTTCTTTAGAAACTTAATTTTGAGTTTGAACTCTGTATAGTCCATTCATTCAAATTATTATTTTGAGTGGAAAGACTTCAAAAGAGCTCATGGTTATACGTTCTTAAGTATTTAAAAAATGAATGAATGAATGAATCCTACACTGTAAGTCTGGTGAACATTTGGCATTAATTGGAACTGTAATTAATGCAAAACAGGTAATGTCAGCCCAGATTAGAAATTTCAAATGCAGCAGTTGCAGTTGCATTTTAGTTGTTTTATGATTTATTACAGTCAATAAATTACAGATTTATCCTTTAACTGATTATGGGCTTTAGTTTGAATGCAATACTTTCATAAAAAAATCAGTTTACAAGATAAATGAATAAATGAATGTGATTGTGTTTCAGGGATTGTAATTCCTCAGATATTCAGCATCAGCATCTCATCTCCATCCTCTGACTGTTTGGCTTCTGTGGATACCTGCATGTCAGATTTATGCAAGAGTGAGCAGGCACTTTACGACGGCATCTGTGGAGGTAAAAGTGACCATAATTTATCATTTCTGCCGCGGGGGTTCAGAACATGGTGTTAAAATGTAATGATGACATTACAATCAGGAGGCTCAGGACATGATGCTATGTAATTGAATTGCACCTCTTGCAGTATGGCCTAAATGTAATAACTGAGGCAATCGCCTGGAGCAAAGTTAATGTAACTATAGATAATAATAAATAGGCTGTCAACTGCCAGTAAAATATATGTCTGCTTTGACATCAGACTCCTGTATTATAGCAGGGAACTTTATGCGTCCTGCATACTAACAGCTCTCAGAGCAGCAGGTCTGCACATAGGAAACACCTGTTGCTTGAATAAGACCTCACTTGTGTATGGAAAATCCTGTTTTTCTGCCTCCCTCCTGTGTTTGTGTTATTCAAGATGACGGGTGCCGAATAAAAGGCTCAGAGGTCTGTAACATGACCATCCAGACTGCACTGGACCAATTCCCCTCTCTGCGAGGGTGTGTGTGTGCCTGGGAGGAGGAGGAGGAGGAGGAGGAGCTTTGTGACTTCATACAAGCGCTGGCCACACAATGCCAGCTACAGCCAGGTGCAGTATTCTCAGTACACTCTCAGATAAGCTTTTATAGGTGAAATTACATTTTTGTTTACCAAAGGCGATTTGTTGCACTGTGTGAACAAACTCTATTGTGCTGCAGGATGCGTGTCGTGAACAAGAGATTGGCTGTAATAAGCATTTGTTGGGGAATCATGTTTCCATTTGTTTTGACAGCAGCTCAGCAGAGGAGGAGCGCAGCGATGGACTGGTCGTCAAGCAGTTTAATAGGATATGGTGATTCTGATTATGGTTAAAAATTGTAGACCGCAAGGGTTTTCAAAGTCTGAGCCTGCAGGCCTCCCCTTAGTTTACTGGCTTAGTTTCACTCTATTCCTGGACGTCATGATCTTGTTTGATCCCACAGGTGTCAAACTCAATTTTATCCTGCACAGCAGAAGCATTATGCTTGCCCTCCATTTATTTCTACTTGTATATAAAACTACACAGACAACATATTAAATCTTCAAAATTATAAACTTTTTAGTTTTTTGTGAATATAAACTCATTCTGCATTTGATGCCTGTAACACATTTCAAAGAAGTTGGGACAGGAGCAACAAAAGACTGGGAAAGACACTGCTCGGGTAAATAGGTGAACTGGTAACACGTGATAATATCCTGAGTATTAAACAGAGATCCTCAAAAGTCTCAGTCATTTACAAGCACGGGTGGGGTGATGTTCACCACATTGTGCAAAACGGCTCCACAGTATCCACCTCCACCCACATCTGAAATCTTGGCGTCATTTTTGATCAGACCCTTTCCTTCAACCAGCACATTAAACATATCACCAAAACAGTCTTCTTTCACCTCAAGAACATCGCCCACCTCTGTCCGTCCCTCTCCTCCATAGCTGCAGGAACCCTCGTCCTTGCTTCATCACCTCCCATCTGGACTACTGCAACAGTCTCCTCATGGCTCATCATCAAAAACGCTCAATAAGCTCCAGTAAATCCAGAGCTCTGCTGCTCAGCTACTCACCCACTCTCACACCCGTCACCATATCACCCCTGTCCTCCATAAGCTCCACTGGCTCCCCATCCCCCAGAGAATTCATTTCAAAATCCTCCTCATGACATACAAAGCCCTCAATAACCAGGGTCCATCCTACCAGTCTGAGCTCCTCCATTGACACAGTCCCACTCGCACACTCTGCTCTGCTGATGCAGAATTGGGGTTGTACATTAATTAGTTTCTGACTCTTGTAAAAAATCTAAAATCCCCCCAAACTATATCTCTGGCCAACCTCTTGAACAAAATCATGCATAATTAGTTTATTCTATGATATTTTTTTTTATAACTAATGGGACGGGAGGTCCTCTGTCTTTGAAAACCTCTGGCGTACTGAATTCAATCAATATGAAAGTGATGTTTCTGCAGTTTTCAAATGCACTCACTTCATTTCTTCTTGCAGTTCATGATGGTGCTGGATCTTGCGTCAACCACATGACAGCTTGTGTCAGTGACACTGTTTGCAACAAACGCCTGGCACCTGTACTTAATGCATGTCAGTCAGAGACGTGCAACCGTGAGCGCTGTCAGGAGGAAACTCAGCAGTTCTACAGCAACATGCCACACAGTGTTGCAGAGCTGCTGGTCATGTGTGAGTGTGAGGCTTCAGATCAGTCCTGCGTGGAGACAAAAACTGATCTGCAGAGCGGCACATGTGGAGACAACACCTGGATCTGCCAGGACACAGTAAATCAGTGTGTTGAGGACAGTACCTGCAGGTATGATCTGTCTCTCTACAATATGTCTGACGATATAGTGTAGCTTGTTACGGAACAAAATGACCCAGTGCCAGAAATGCAAGACAGTTATTGAGGACAGAGAAATTATTTGAGCATGGAGTTTTATTTTTTACCTCAAGATTACAATAAGATCATTACTAAAAAGGATTACTCACAACTCAAAAGACTAAACAGATGGGTTGATAACAAAATATATGCAAAACTCACAAAATAAATTATGATTTAGTATATTTCTGAGAAATGCATGGTATCCCCAGTTTGAACCAAACAGAACTGATAACATTTTGAAAGTATGGGCATTAAAAGGATTCAAAACATATTCATAAATGCTAACCAATAATACTGTAAGCACATTTCAGTCATTAGTTTCTGGGTACAATCTGGCACAAAGTATTTTTTTTTTATAAATATCTGCAAATAAGGACATACCTTTAAATTTTTTTACGAAGGCACATCTCAAAAGAAATGCACCCTTTAATTACCTTACTGAGAAAAAGTCAAAATAAGGAAATAAAAAACTGCACCAAAAAAAATATACAAAATTCTAGAGAACAGTATGAGCGCTGAAACTAGTATTCAACAAAAAAGGATGTCTGAACTAGGACAGCAAGTTAATAAAGGAGAGTGGAAGCAAATTTGCAGAAAATTCACAAAACAACAAAGAATCTGCATGGAAATCATATTTAGATTTTTTTACTACACCAGAGGTACAATCTAAAATGATCACATCTGTGACATCGAATTGCGGGGAGACAAAGTCCAACCATTCCACACACCCCAAACCCCTGCACCTGGCTTCTCCTCTGTTTTGCGCACTAATCACAGTAACTTGCATCATCCAGCTTCTGCTGTGACTGGTTGATGATATGTACAGCAGCAACCCCTTGAGTGATGGGAAGGATTTCTTAAGTTTATGACATCATATACCCAGCCTGACAAAAAAAGGACATGCTATGTCATTTTAGGGTCATTATGGTCCCAAAACAACAGGTTGCAAATTCACATGCACAGTCTGAGTCTCACAGTCTGATACCAGTGAGCTACCACTTAGTGCAAAGTGCTGCCTGACCAACTGCAGCAATTTGGATTTTAGTGTCTTGCCTAAGGACACTTACTGCCACAGATACTGCAGATCTCAAATTTGCATCTAATGAAACTGAAATGTCTTCAGACAGTTATTTAGAAAAATTAATGTGGAACGATCAGTCAAATAATGGTCCAACAGGATGTTAAATGTTTTGCATGTATTCCTCCTAAACACCCATAAAACAGAGCACCCAGAGAATCTAAAATAAGTTTTTTCTCGTTTCCCAGAGACCTGTTAAAAACCTTGATAAGCAAATGCTGGAGCTCTGAAGAAGCACAGTGCAGCGACGGTGACCTGTCAGATCAGTGTTTCACCCAGATGGATCCAGCTCTCATCCTTGGTGCAGATTCTGAATGTAAAAAGGCCTTTTTGGCCACTTTGGGCACAACACTCCACTATCCTTGCACCTGCAGAGGCGTGCACAATGACGATCTGAAGACGTGCAACATGATTCACCATGTATTTCATAACAGATCACATTTCAGTGAGTAGGACTTTGAATCATCTTTGATTCGTGTAATTTTCATATTTCAGTGTGTGGAAACATTTTAAAGCGTTTTTCCGTGTATTTCAGTGACGTCTCGGAAAAGCAGTAGTGGTCCATCTAAACCTCCTGAAATCAACAGGTCTGAGAAAGCTCACACTTGGTCACAAGGTACATTTTCAGGCAATTCTAACCATTAAATGGTCCAGCACAAGTAAATATTTTGGAAAATAACTGATTAGCTGATATTTTTCATTGTATCTTGGCTCAAAAATAGAAAAAAAAAACATATTCATGCCTTCAGTTTCTTGTCAGCAAGGAAAATCCATGGGCAAGAAGTCCTGCATACTATCCTTTAATTGCATATAATTTTATTTACAGATTCATCTGTTGAAACAGAGAAAGAACGACCTCCCCTGGCAGATAAAGCCAACACTTACTCAGATGAGGCCAATCAGGGACCTGTGCTGAGTTGAGTGAGGCAATCAGTCTTACAGGCTGTGTGTATTTATCTCAACACATCACATCCCACCGCCAAAAAAAATATCCATTCACAATCTGTGATAAGCAGCAAATACATCAACTGATATTGATATAAATAAGATTGAAATATCATGATGACAATAATAATATTAGAAGATCTCTGAGTGACCATATGACTACCAAATCAATCACATAGCACTCAATTATATAATAGTATAGATAGAAAAATATGTTTAAATCAAGTGAAAAGGACAAACTAATATATCTAGGCTAAGATGACACAACTTGTTTCCAATTTTCCAGTTTCCAATTTTCAATCTTTTTCTACAAAGATACATTGCCTTTTTAGCATTTTTCCCTTTTTAATTTATTAGTCAATGTGCCAACTTTAAAAACATTTAAAACAAAATTAACTACATTCTTTTATGTTTTACATACAGAGTTTTTAAAAAAGTGAAAAAATGAACAATAGTTATTCACAAATATGTAAACTTTGAATAAACAACAAGCTATTAACATTTATGAATAAAACATCTTCCCTGTGGTTCTCTTACACCAGCTAAATCCTATCAGCAGACAATAAATTCATAATTCACACCTTCAAATTATTGATTTTCTGAAGAGTTTAGACCTCAGAACATAAGACAACATCAACAAGATCATGTTAAATCATCCTTCAACAAGTTATTTTCTAAAATAAAATTACAATACCCAGAAAGCTCATATAGTTTTTATCAACTCAGATGGCAGTGAATTATCTTAGATTTTGATTTTTCTTCTCTTTAATGTTGTCATAAAATCTCATATCCCCCATCCTTCAGAGGTTTTCATGATATACAGCCACAGATCCACAGCCTGTCAGATGAGTGCATTTCCCCATCATCATTTAAGGGCTAAACTGGACATAGGTGTGATTGGAAGTGTAAGTGTCTCTGTCTGTCCAACTGTCTTTCACCCAGTGCTGCACAATGATTGGCTCCGGCTCCCCTCAGAGATAAGTGGGTTATGATTAAGGAATGATGGATGGATCAGACAATGTTACAGACATGGTTTTTTAATATACTGATTGTTGTCTTTTCAGATTATCTCCTGTATGCTTTTGCAGCGGTGCTATTTGTTGGGGTTGTTATATTAATGCCTCTGGCGGTTGTCAGTAAAATCTGGTGAGTACATCAATGTCAAGTCTCTTTGTTATCGGATCATCTCTTTGATAATGAAAATGCTTTTATTTCTTTTGTCTTGTAGGATGTTGAGAAGACGAGATAAGACAAAATTTCACCATCCACAGAAAAGCAATTGTGTTGTCATTCTCTGATGTTTAAATGTGTCATTAAAATTAATTCATCGGCATTTTGTTCCTTTTTAACTCAAAGATTTTAGGTGATTATTTATTAATATTCTTTATGAGATGTCTTTGTGTTTTTTGCATTAATATCAGTTTTCAGAGTATAATAAATTCATTATGGCAGCACTGTGAGGTAATACATTTTGTAGTGTACCCTGCTCTTGGTAAGGCTGCTGTAAGAGAAATCAGTCTGACTGTCAGTGCTTTATTAAAGAACGCTGATTTTAGAGGGATGATAAAACCTACATTTAAATGTCACACATGTAAAATACTGCTGTGACCAGATTGAATGTTTATCGGGGATTTTTTTTTTTTTAATAACAAAGAAAACTCGCTTAGCAACATCTTCAGCAGCTCTTTTCATCTGTTTCAGACCGACTTGAGTGATCAATCATTAAAGAAAAAAATCTGATCGGACTGACACATTTGAGATTGTTTTAAGTCTTCATTTGTCTTTCTGTGATGATTCATTGGTGCTCTGTGCTTCCTCTGTATCTGATAATAAAGTTCATTCTGCAAACCTTAAAGTCTTTGTTCAAGATGCCATGTGGTTTCTGGGGTTGATTTCTGCAGAGAAAAAGCAGCTTTCAGTGAAAAAGCCTGGAGTTTATCCTTTTAACAGACTGTTTTCAGAAAACTCTGAGGTCAGAATGAAATCTTCTGTTGTTAATTAAAGACCAAACAATGAAAGCTGCTGTTTTTCTTTTCTAGACTCTTTAGAACTATTAGAGTAAATAGTTTGACTGAGCAATTTGTGCAAAAACATTAAATCCTCTCTCAGCTAAAAGCAGAAACAATATAGGTCTTCAAATTCTTCAAATTCTTTATTGTCATGTGCACAATAATTACAGTGCAGCGGGAGTTGGTAATGAAATCCTAAGATCTCAGACTCTCTCAGACACTGCTCTATGTAATGCAAATAATTCATGGTAACACTTTATTTAAAGGGGTGTGCATAAGACTGTCATTACACTGTCATAACCATGTCATGACACCTGTCATGAACATGAATGAGCCTTTATATATGTTTATCTCATCTTAAAATCTAATAATAATTTAAGAGAAAATAGTGCAGCAGCTAAAAACTAGGAATGTCTAATAAATTTTACTGCTTGGTGAGTGATACTAAAATGTCTAAACTAATGTTTCACAGTAATTGTGTAATTGTACACTTTATACACAATGAGATCACAGTGTAATGTATAAGACTGTAGTTGAGTGTAGTACAGTCCAGTACTGAAGTGAAGTGAAGTTGCATTTTACAATGTGTGCCAGTTGGCTAATTTCACAGGAGGTCTGGTAAAATGCTGTAAGACTCAAATACAGAATATATTTCTGAGGACAAGAGCTTTGAAAAGTGTCTTTGTAGATGAAAGGCAGGGTTCTTTAGTTAACAGAGCAGCACTGGGAGGTGAGGATGTGAGAAATATGGTCCCTTTTTTACTCCAAGACCCTCCTGCCGTCAGAAGGAAGTCTGAGTAATGGCAAAACGACGTGATAATCAAGGCCAGTTAACCTCCTCAGGTTGCCTGCTCCTGTTCTCCCACAACTGCAGCTCCCTGACAACAAGAAACCTCTATTTTGAAGTCCACAGATAACAGATGACACCACCATCATCGGCCAGATTTCAAACGCCGGTGAGACTTCACATTGATAGGAAATCCGCAGTCTTGCAGAGTGGTGCACAGAGAACAACCTGCCGCTCAACATCAGCAAAATCAAACAGCCGATGGTTGATTTTCAAAGAAAGGAGGCAAAGACGCACATCCCTGTCTACATCAGTGGAGCTGAGGTGGAGCAGGTGAACAGTTTTACATTCCTTTGAATCAGCATCACAGAGAATTTGCCAGGTACATCACACTTCTTCACCCGGGTGATGAAGGCTCAGAAACAGCTGTACTCTGAAGGAAGGAAAATTAACTTCCAGTGCCAAGTTCATGTTAACTTCCACAGAGGAGTAACAGAAAGTGTCCTGACTGGAAACATCACACAGTGGCATCATGGGATGTGCGCAGTCCAGGACAGAAAACTCTACAGCATCATAAAAACTGCCCAGAAACATGCATACAACCTTGTTGTAAATGATAAATAAATCACCTTGTATTCTTGTATATTTACAAGAAGAGAAGTGAGGCTGGACAGGCTTCACAGCTATGGGCAATTAAGATTCAATGTTTCCTCTGACCAGCATGTCTGGACCGTGGGAGGAATCAGATAAAAACCCACACACTTCAGGGGGATATTTCCATCAAGGTTGATAAATCAAACTGTTCCACTAACACAGTTTAGCCTGGTCTGGTCAGTGCTAACTCAGGCTTAAACAAGCTTGCATTGTGAGCGTGCACGGAGAACATAAGCCGCCCAGAACAGCCCACAGCTATTCTGCTCACAAAAAGAACTGAAAACCAGAGCAGTTTTCTTCTCAAAACCTGACAATTTAACTAAAGAAGAATGCAAAACATTCATAATCAAAAGGTCAATACTGATCCAATTGTCAGAATGAGGGAAACTGCTGTCAAGATTAAATTCTTTGCATTTTACCCAGATCTGCCCCAACAGCTCACTTAGAAGAGTGTCAGGCCCAAATACTGAAGCCTCAGCTACGGTACGGGTTCAAAATTATTTGACACACAGCTAAATTAACGTAATAATATGTCAGATCAAGAGAGATAGTGACTGTAAGAAAACACACACATACTAAGTGCACAAAGAAAGATCCCCGTCAGTTGGAAGCCAGAACATTCCTGCTGTGAGGCTGCAGTAGTAAACACTGAATCATGAAGATGCAGGATGTAAATGCAGAAGAGAAAGAGTTGACTGGAAGATGCGTTGCTCTGGATGTTTGCTCTTCATCTTCCTCTTCTGCTCTGCAATCGTTGTCTTCAATGACCAGTCCCCTCCCTCTTATTTCTTTTTCATCTTTCCCACCACTTCTCTGTGAACCACTTCTCTCTCCCTCTCTTATCTGAGGGCTTCAGAGGTGCTGAGATCTTTCACCTGCAGTTTCCTCATACAGGATGATTTTCACAGGGGTTAAGTGTTATTCTTTGCAGCTTTACCCAGAAAAAACGTTTGCCTAAGAGCCTCACTGTGATCCAGCATCACAGTGGGTTCACAGTTATATTTGTGTGCTGGTTGCTGCTGGCAGCACAGAGGCAGCTTGAGTACACTTTTATCTCCTGGCCCTTTGGCTTTTTCAACAGGTAGTGTTTTGCTAGTTCCACCCTAACACATTATAACTAAGTGTTGCACTCGGAGCGTGTTTTCATCGTATTCAAATGACCAAGTGAACCCTAAGTTTGTAGCCATGCTGGTGGAGAGACTGTAGAAAATGATGGTTGGTTGGTTGGTGCACCACTTAAAGAGAGAGTTCCCCGCAAAATCAAAAATACATATTTTTCCCCTGAGCTGTAGTGCTCTTTATCCATCTGGATTGTTTGGTTGCAGAGTTTTGTAGATAGCAGACTGAAAAATCTGATTCTTTTTAGTGAATGACTCATAGAAACTTGACTCAGTGCAAAGAGTCAAAATTCCCATCTTTTATCCCAATTTTTTTTTAAATTTACTGAATGGATTGACACAAAATTTGGTACACACATTCCCACAACCCTTGTGATCTTTCACATCGCACCATGATCAGGGCAGATTTTTAAATTTTCCGGTGCTTTGGTTTATGACCAAATACCTGAAAAATAATGACACCATCAGGCTCATTTGTAGTTTTTATGCCCAGTGCTGCTTAACAAATGCCAGGATGCTGACAGGTGAATCCATGGATGTATTATGGAGAGGTGGATACAGCGTTGGAGGCTACTGAGTGGTACAATGCTGATGTTCGCATTCAGCTTGAAGTACAGCTTCATGGAGCCGCTACCATGACTGTAGATTCTTAGTCTTGTTAAAAATATGAATAAAAAAATTAGCACAGACGGTGGTCAAATTCAGCTTGATATGAGAGTATAAGCTGTACAAGTACAAAACCAATTGTATATGAATCAGGCCAACAGCACTGAGTTAATTTATTTAATCCTCCTTTTTTAAAATCAGCTTTAGATGCCAACACGAAGGCCAACACGCCTTCAGTCATTTGTTTAGGATCTCATTTCTATCCGAGTCTGAATCAGAACCCCTGCTGAGAGAAATACAGTGTCAGATGATAATCCCCCAAAACAGACCAGATAAAAGTTCATGAACTTTTTTAAAAAAAACCTTCCCAACAGAAAGAAAACATACTTTGATCCAGTTACGCCACATTGAATCACTATTGCATAACATGGTAGCAATCAAATAATTAAATATCACGACTTCTGTCTTTCAAATGACTCATTCAAACAAACATGGCAAGGTGGCTCATTATTATTGGATTTTTGTCACCTGCTTTTCCTCTGTGATCTTTATGTAGCTACATATTACTGAGCCCGTGTCACTGCATAATGCTTCATTTCACTGATGGAAAAGTGTTTGCATACATGATGATGAAGATGGATCACTGTGGGTAAGAAATTGTCACATGTAAATATGCAAATAAACCTATTCATTAGTTGACTTTTTGTCAGTCCCAGTTCCTTTCAGTTTTCACTCCGGCATCCTAATTATACTGGTTTACTGCTGAGATATAAGATTATGGCACAGTAATCACTTGGCTGGACAGCAGAGGGACAACCACAGTTCTCACAGATCTTTTTGTTCTTTTTTCTTTAATTGGATCATCTTAACCATTAAATGTGTAAGCACATATAAAACACTATAAAACTGGAAAATAAATTAGTTGCTATTTTTGAATGTAACTAAAATAACAAAATTTTATTATTTATTTTTCGGAAAGTGACTTCTAGGTTCCAATTTACTCTCTGTATCTCCTGAGATTCATTGTTTATTTAGGGTATGAATTTAAAAATTTCCTTTTTTTTTTAATGGTTCATGTGCTAACTTTTAAATTAGCTACTTTCTTCCATGTGTTGCATAAAAAGTTTTAAATAGTGAAAAAAACTTGATAATAGTGATTCAGAAATGTCTTGAGTGCTGGAAACAAAATACTTTTTTGAATGAATAACTATACATTAAGGTTTATCAGCAAAGTACCTTATTCCTGTTTTTATCCAACTAACTCCACTGTGGTTCCCGTTCACTAACAATATCCTATCATCAGTGGAAGCTGAGCAAACAGGAAAAAAGGTGCGAGCATTTTGACCTGTGACCATGCATAAACATGAGTAAAGTGGTTCATTAATCAATAATACTCCATTTAAGAGTAAAACAAAGAGTAAGCAATATATATTGATCTTTATTATTGATCTTCTGCAGAGTATAAGCATCAAAATAAAAGGTCAAAATAGAAGTATATCAGAGAGTGACTGTCCCAGTTTTATACCCTTATCTGGGTAACGTATCCTCCAGGATTCAGATCTTCAGTGCCTGATTATTATTCATTATTTCTCAGTAAAAACATAGTAAACTATCATTTTTAAAAACTATTTTCTAAGACAAAATCCCCCCGAAATACAATAAACATGAAAAAAAATGCCACCATTTTGGATTTTTGATAATTATACTTGAGAGAATCTCTGTGGCCGATCTCCAAAACTTAGCAACTTACATTAAAACAGTCTAGATGGATAAATAGCACTAAAGGCCTGTTGAAAAAAATCTGTGTTTTTGATTTTTGGGTGAACTTTTCCTTGAATCCCCTAGAACCTTTTTTTCTCAAGCACAAAATACCATCTTTCTTTAAACAAATTTCATTTTAAATGTTTTTATTTTATTATATTTTACAGGAAGCACATTCAGGACCGACATGACAAAATGCAACACTCACACAGGCGATCAACCCACACTGTAGCTTATGTCATGGTAAGTTTTTAATGGCAGAAATGAAGGGGCACTTCTTCATTGATCTTGGGTGAACCTGAGGGCAGAAACTCTTCAGAGACCTCTTTTAAACTCTTATTTTTGTGGTTGTTTAAGAGGAGTCCTCTTTTTTTAAATTGCTATTCACACAAGATCTGACTAAATGGGAAAAGATGAAAAGATCTTTGGAGGAGTAAAGTGCATAAAAACATATTCAAAGCAGAGAGGAGCTTTTTCTTTTTGCAGTTTGTCTTCTGCATTTATTCAAATTGTTACCACCACAGGCACTTCTGTGGTGAAAAGAAATTTTAGGAGCCAGATAGAGACCATATTCTGTTAATGTATTGTGTTATAAGGCCACTGAGCTACACAAGGTAACAAAGGTGACAGACCTCTAGAGATGTTTTTTTTTTTTTTTTTCATCAGAGCCAAATAAAAATGAAGAGACTGTTAAAAAAGAATTAACCTCTAAAAAGGCCAGACTCTGTTCACAATTCTTGAAATCATCAATCTGTACATTTGTTTCAAATTATTACTATTCTTTGATAGTTAATTTATCTGCTTCTAGTTGTTTTCAAGTTGATATAATCTGTCCTTGCTCTTTTGTGTCCAACCATACAGAGCAAAAAATAAACCAACCATAACACCTCACAAAAAAATGACAAGTCAGTTGATAATAATGGTGCCTCCACTCTGAACTGACTCCCAAATGTGGAAATGAATCGAAAGGTGGTCGGCTGAGCTGGAAAGAGGTGTTTTTGGACCACAGAGCACTAAGGATGGATGTCATTCTTGAGACTGTTTGCATGAGATACATCTCAAGAGGCTTTGCCTTTTGCCAGGCCACCAGTTTAGGAAATGATTTGTTCATAATGACTTTACCGATAAAAAAATTAAAGTTAAATAATAAAAAAAAACAACATTTAAATGATACCTCATTACAGAAATACAGCACCATAGGCAACAAATCTGCAGGCAGCAACAACAGGGGAAGCACTTTAAAGGGAACACAGTCAGATAATTAAATATATTCATTTGCAGAAACCCGTCAGAGTGTCCTGCCTTTCGCCCGTGCAACCTTGGAGTTTGTCTTGCGACATAAAGCACTGCAGATGAAGTCACCAGCCTCTATAACTTTGGCAAGGTTCACACCCTGCAAAAAAGAAATAGCAGTATCAGTTAAAATGCAAGGTCACGAAGGTGATTCTGTCTTGTCAAAAACTGGGAACTTAAATGCATAACATGCAACATTTACCTAAAAAGAATGTAAAATAGACAGAAACATAATCCCTTTCAATCATCATGTATGAGCTGCTAAATGTGTGTGGTGGCTGTATCTGTACAGACATGACTGTATTTCCTGTGCTTGAGACGCTTTACCAACCCAAAACCTTAGTATTTCACTTCCTGGCATATTGGACGAAGCCTACTGATTCTACCCTTATTTGCTGCTGACTAATATTCTATTAATTGATTAACTGATCAGTCACTTCAGCTCTTAATTACCCCCTTAACAACCTTAACTGTCTTGCATGTACACTCCGATAGTAGGCGTACACTCAGAGAGTATACAAGGCTTTATTTTAATTCTGACCTTTAAATATGTGGTACAAAGCAAAGCAAAATGAAGGGCACTTCAAATAGTAGCCAGGATACTTAAAGGGACAGTTCACACCAAAAATATACATTTTGCCTCTGGCCTGTGGTGCTGTTTATCCATCTAGGATTTTTGCAGTTGCAGAGTTTTGGAGACGTCAGCACTAGAGATGTCTGCCTTCTCTCTGCTACAGTGGAACTGGATGGCACTCTTGATAGCACGAAAAAATACATTTGAAATTTTCAAATTCAAAAATCATGACCTGGTTACTCACTACTGTGAGCAGTCTCTTGTAGGAGCTACTTACTTAGAGTAGAGCAGAGAAGAAACTAGCTCTGGTATACATTCTACTGCAGAAGGAAAATAGTTCCTTCATGAAACTGCTCACAACAAGTTCTGTGGATTATTCTCAGAGTTCAGTATTTTTTGAGCACCACAAGCTGAGTGCCATCTAGTCCCATTAAATTGGAGAGAAGGTAGATGTTTCAAAACTCTGCAGCTAACACCAAAAAATCTAGATTGGATAAATAACACGACAGGCCAAAAGAATGTAACAACATTATGCAACATTTTCCAATGCGTTTACAAACAGTTCAGACAAATCCTACAGATTCTACCTTTACTGGGACACTCCTCATGAATCTACCAATGTGTGCAACAGGTGATAGAAAACTAAACTGTAGTGACAACACTCCACCAGCAGGGGTAGGAATTGTTAAATAAATTGTTCCTTGAGTTGGGGCGTTCAACACTGTGGGCTTGTGCAAGTTGTGTAAAACCACTGATATTATAAAATAAACATTTGCAGAGCGGTGTGTTTGCAGAGCGATCTGTTTATGTAAATGAGCTCTGAAAGATTGGGTGACTTTGGTTAATGTGTTGGGATTAGAGAGACATGAAATACAGCAGGTCTGTGAAGACACACTTACAGTCTCAATGCCCATGCCATGAAGCATGTAGAGGACATCCTCTGTTGAAACGTTGCCGGATGAACCCTGAGCGTACGGGCAACCTCCCAGACCAGCTACTGCAGAGTCCACCACACACACCCCCATCTGCAAGGACACACAGCAGAGACATTCAGCAGCTCCACACAGGCCTCACCTCAGGTGAAATCCAGGAACAAAGATCCTTGTTCTGTTGGATTGTTCTGCCCAGTGCAGCGCGCTGTGCCAGGCCTGCGGTCGTGTTTTACAGCTGTTTAGGAGAACTGTGGGCTTATGTCTCGAAGATGAGTGGGCACAGAATGTCCCGCAGTATGGCTTAGTCATCCTCTTTGTCAGCTTAAACCACCAGCACCACATAATTATGGCCTTGTTCATATGAGAGGAACATTATAAATGCTGAACAGAACATTTCATATGTTTCTGATTCTCCTGGTTACTCATGTTTTTACAGCACTACTCTGCCTTTAAACCATGGGGATTCACTTTCTTGCCACACTGAGAAGACGTTTTTTCCTTGGCTGGATGGTGTCCTCTTACACTGTGCCAACAGTACAGGACCTGTAACATTACTACACAAATTTAAATTTTGTTCACTGTGTTACATGTTTGACTCTATCAAATCCACTTAATTGTTATATTTTGGGGGAAATGTTTTTTTTTTTTTTTTTCTGGCTACAATAACAAGTGCCAGGCCTCCACTTGCAAATTACGTTGTTGAAATTTTTAATTGTTTTACTTTAACTGTCGATTATTTTCCCAATTAATGGATCAGTTGTTTGGTCCATAAAATGCCAGAAAATTGTGAAAAATGTTGATCAATGTTGCCCAAAGTGCAAAATGACATTGTCAAAAGTCTTGTTTTGCCCACAAGCCAAAGATTTTCTGTTTACTGTCAAACAGGAGTAAAGAAATCAGAAAATATTCACATTTTTAATTTAATAGCTGCTTAATAATCAACTGGTCGTCACAAATCTACAAAAAATTAGTTTACTTTGTTACATGTTTGACTCATACTTGTTATGTTTTGTGGGAAACCTTTCTGTTTTTTTTCTGCTTAGAATACCAAGTGTCTGGTCTCCATATGAAAATGAATGACACATTTTAAGTTGTTTTTCTCAATTTCAGTGGATTTTTTTGGACAGCTCACCAAACATCCTAAAATGCTGCCTGGGAAATATTAGTTTACTGCTTTCATTTTGATATCGATGCTGCAAGAACACTTAGATATACTTTATAAACTCACTGAATGTGATTCTCCTGGTTACAGGAATGGTAACAGTTGCAGTTACTACAGATCATCACTAAAGTCATAAATTACTTCACTGAGGACCTCGGCTGACAATGTTTCCATCTTCTGGTGGTCTTTATGCACAAAGATGTAAGAATATTTACACCAGTAGTCATGCAGAGTCATCAGTAATAAACTGAGACTGTTTTATAACCAGATAAAAACTCCTTGTAGTAGCTTTAAAGTTTGTTTACTTTGATACATGTTTGACTCGTAATTGTTACATTTTGTTGGAAACGTTTCTGTTTTTTTCATACCAAGTGTCTGGCCTCCTTATGAAAGTTAATGATGCATTTTAAGTTGTTTTTCTGAATTTCAATGCTTTTGCTGGACAGTTTACCAAACATCTTAAAATGCTGCTTGGGACATATTAGTTTACAGTTTTTATTTTGATGTTGATGCTGCAGGAACCAATCATTTATACAGACATATTTTACAATCTCTCTGAATGCGTGTAAAGAGACAAAACTGCACTTCTTGCTGTGGAAGTGTATCAACTAACCACGAGTATAAACTTTGTTTTCACACCAAAAAATGATGAAGCCAGCCCCCAAGTTTTTCTGAGTCATTATGGGCTAAGGTCTTGGGATGTTTTCCACATGTCCCTGCGATTGTCATGAGAATATTAAAGATGTTTTCCAGCTTCCGTGGCAGAGCCAGATGTCAGAGGATCCCACAGTGAGACAAAATTAACACGCTGATCCTCTCAGGGGCATCGGGTCATGAAGGCCTTTCACCCCGTGGAGCAGAACCAGCCGAGCTAAATTAAAAGAATCTCTACTGCCTTTTTTTTTTTTTGAACAATGCTCCTAATTGGTTGCTTTTCCTCCAGACAAGAACTCACTTCTTTCAGTGGCTGTCTGAGCCAGCCGTAATTGCTGTTTGTGTTGGCAGGGGTAGAGGAGGAGGAGGGGTAGAGGGAGGAGGAGGAGGAGATCTACTCCGGTGTGTGCAGTGCACGAGATTTCCAGACCTTGGTTAAAGCCAGAGCAGGATATTGTACAAGGCAGAATTTTTTGTAGTATAAACACAGAGTTGTAATCTACCATGCCAATCCTCTCGCTTTCAGCTGCGAACCAGGGGTCTTCAGCGTAATGTTTCCGAGAGGAACAAAACGGACCCTTCAGCAGTAGCGTGCCGTGTTCCTCTGGACACTGATCGTGCAGGAATCGGTGGTCAGCAGTTCGAGCTTGCCAACGCTCAGTTCGGTTCACACTGCCCAGAAACCAGATGTGCACTCGGTGTTAAAAAGCCATATTCAGTGAGCTGTGGCCGTATAAAAACAATACATTCCTGAGTAAAGACACAGTGCATTTTCAACCTTGCATGATTGGGGATAAGCCTGTTGACATTCTACACCCTGAGTGGACGAGGATGAAGATGGACAAGCTCCCATTTTGGTTTTATAACTGCGTCAGAGGGAGGGAGCGTGTGTTCACTGAAGGATATGAAGCAGTGATGCTTTACCCACTGCTACATAAACTGAGAGAAACTGTCACAGATCCACTGCTGACACATATACTACCTCCTCCCAGGAACATATAAATACACTCACCACTGGAGAGCAAGGGGCAGATATAGGAGGGACAAAACAAACATATAAAGAATAAATAAATGACATTTTTACTTTGAAAATTCTGAACGGTATAATCAAGTCATTCATCTTCCGTATCTACTTTCTTCACGGATTACTGAGTTTCATGAATTCATAACAATCACTCCATTTTATGTGTTTGTGTTCAGGTGGAAGGTATATGGTCAGTAATAGGTGATGAATACTCTCAAATCACAATCTCAGCACAAAAACTACCAATTGGCATAAACACAGTCCACGCCAAACGCACCCAACCTGGCTGAAAGGAACTGTTTGGGAACCACTGTGCTAATTACAGTAATTATTCACTTTGAGATTTAACAATTACGTTACACCTCCCAGCCTGTTATGTTATGTTTTACAATACAAAGACCAGGAAGGTGTGTGTGTGTGTGTGTATAATTCATCATGCGCACTCCACTTAGAGTGGAGAGACAATACTCTTATTCTTTGTAATGTTTGGTCTCGTTGGTTATTGTAAGGTTGTGAATTTCACACTGTTCTGTTTTTACTATTTATCCTTCCATTTTGCTCTATCATTATGTGCTTTGAAAATGTTTTGTTGGCCTTCTTGTTTTTTTCTTTGAGTATATAACATCAAGCTGCTCAACACTGACCTCTGTAATATTGATGTTAAACAGTTTGTGTTGTCCCTGATAAATAAATGAATAAAGTGAAGTAAATCATGACCATGAAATGTGGTGCACAACCAAGCTGATATGATCATGTCTAAGATAATGTACACGTATGAATGTACACTGTAAAAAGTGTATTTCACTTCAACTGATCTAATGTTTTGAATGAGTCTCATTCAATTTTCTGCTTTAGTGATGGAATTCTACTTTTCTACCTAACCCAAACCCTCTCCTTTAACCTGCCGTTCTTACTTCAGTAAAAGCTCGTCCTTTAGATTTCTCTTTGTATTGTCCGCCTGATGTCATGGCGTCCACCAGTTGAGCCACCAGATTAAGTCTAATGCAAAACAGAATTATATGCTGTGATCAAATAAAGTAATGTGTTATATAGAAAATGACCCACTTGTATTAGTGTGTTATTTCAGTTTGTTAAATGTATGTTGATAAATGTTAGGCTGACACGCAATTTAACTAAGGTTACTATAAATAAATACTAATTTTCCAGAAACCACAGTATTAGGTTGGTAAAGAGCAGTGTTTTACTTTAAGGTAAAGCAAATCACTGAGGAACTGGAAACTTTTAAGCTGGTTTGCCTTAAATTTATGGTGCATTAATACAAACTGTTGGTTTGAAAGCAGTGAGATTAATAAGTATGTCTGACTTAAAGCAATTGTGTTCATATAACTTAACTTCATTTGAAAAAACTGAATTTGTTTGAGTCGCTAGTTGAAGTCATTTTTTAAAGTTGATCTGACAATTTGCTTTTTTCAGTGCACTATCACATTATAATCAATATTATTTAAGCTACAGAGTGTATAATTATCCATTACTGGATCACATTTTTCCTCTGAAAAACAACATTTAAGTGACGATGATGGAGATCATGAGGGTCATAATATGATAATGTTATAGGAACTGGCCGACATTTTATGTTGGTGGCTGATGTTGATATTAGGGAGTAAAAATTCTGTATAATACAGAATATAGAATGAATACATTTTTTGCAGTTCTCCCTAAAATGTGGTATATATAGATATGTTGGCAGGATATTTTACAGTTTAGCAATAAATTTTACTGTCCAATATGATATGGGGTGCTGAAACTATAAAACTATGGTATTTTTTAATAATTATTAATAAATATAACTAGAAAACACCAATAGAGCAAAATATATGTAAATTTTAAAACTGAATTAAGAGAAAGAATCAAATATTCTCCGAATTCTGCTTCTAAAGTTCACAAACAAAAGCAATCTGCATTAAGTTTTATATTAGCACATGCTGGGCAAGATATATGCTGTGATAGGCCAATAATTTCAGTCGTGCTATAAATGTTAAATAATAAATGCCAGTTATAAATCATCATATCAACATCTGCCAATGATAAACGAAGATAACACATTAAAGTAGACCAACTTAGCTCACAAAGTAGATCTTTGAATGTTAGTAAAACAAAGTTATTGACTCTGCAGAGCCTGTCACGGTTGAGAATTTCCTCATGGAGAGAGACAAAAGAAAACACTGAAGATGAAAGTTATTGTTAGCGGAGAACTCAGGCAGGTTTTACTGTATTCCCCAGCTGCAGCAGTACACAATACACCAAAATTGCGGGTAAGAATAAATAATTTTCCTTGCCAAGCCTGTGAAATCTAAGTACATACGTTGTCATTGTGTGACCTGCCAGGAGTAGGTCTGTAACAAAGCCCCCCCAGACCTGCTGAAAAAAAAAAAAAAAAGAAAAGGTACAAAGACTGAGGAATGTCTTTATCAGGAACAAAAGAGGTGACTCAGGGCTGACAGGGCTGGGGGAATTCATTTCTCTCCCAGTTGGTGGTGTGGACTTCTGGCACACAGTAATGAAAACCTATGA
Organism: Lutjanus erythropterus; assembly: GCF_056507025.1. Classification (NCBI taxonomy): domain Eukaryota; kingdom Metazoa; phylum Chordata; class Actinopteri; order Lutjaniformes; family Lutjanidae; genus Lutjanus; species Lutjanus erythropterus. The sequence goes on from NC_139330.1 coordinate 4,864,838, forward strand.
TAAAATCTTTCATTTCCATCTTGTTTATGGGTGAGCAAATGGTAGGCTAAATATTCCCGGCTGCTATTATTTTCTGTGGCCACGGGGCAGCTGTGATGAATCATTCTAAATATGATACACAGAGGAATTTCACCGTCCCTCTGCGCTTTTTCACTCTGCCATCCAAAATAAAAAAATAAAAGTTAACTCTAAAAATATTTGCTATTTTACACATGGACATAGTTGAGCTTTTATGTTGCAGATGGAAAGCACCATACTGCAGATAATCAGGAGAAAAGCATCAATATTAGAGTAAATCGATCCATAATGTTTTGGCTTTACTATGTTTTGTGTCCTGACAGGGTACTGGTACTGTAAATATTTATTTAACATCTGAAAACCTTTTAAAAACCTTTTTTCTTTTTACATAGAAGTTAGAGAACAAGTATCTGCTATCTCAGTAGTCACAACACTATGAACTGCCATGTTCATTCTTCAAAAATCTAATCAATAATGTAAATTAAATTCATAAATTTTATTTAGAAATGCTACGTAAACAATCAAATATTGCTGCTGCTATCCAACATCAGTTTTGCTCAGCGTCCTGTTCCTGATTTCTGTTGCAAAATTTTGTTGTTGTGGTTGTTTATTTTGTAGTTGATTTTGCTATTTAATGTTGAAATGTTAACATTATGTATGTAATCTTGTACAATGTGCATTGGAATTACTATTTAGTTATGGTCTTGGCAATAAAGCTCCTTTGAATGAATTAACATGTATTCAACTGGAGTAAGAAGTAATAACTGGCCTACAAATGTAGGTTTCAGAGATGATATATAAGGAAATAAATAATATGTGAAAATCTACCAGTATTAACATCAAAGATAGACCAAGGAGTTTTAACTGGTTATAAAACAATCTCAGTTTAATGCAGATGGAGCAGGACACCTTACTACACATAGTGGATTGAATATTTTCAGGTCTTCTGTCGTTTGCGTTTGCCTAAATCAGCAGCAGCTGTAGCAGGGCTAATGTTAGCTGCGTTAGCCTCACTCTGGACTTTTGCTGGTGGAGGACATGTCAGAGTCTGTTGGTTGTGAAGTTACAAAGCAGCATATTGTGGCTTACAAGTGTGTCTGTACACTCGGGATAACAATACAGTTAACTGGCCAATATGTTTCAGTAATAAATAGCAAACTAGTTCACTGTTAGGGATAGGTGCCACATATTAATTTAGTAGGTCAGCGCCCTCATATGACTGCACGAGGATTCCTGGGAAGCCTTTCATCAACGATGTGTCTTTTTTTGAAAGATACTTTTGGTCTTTTATGCCTTTAGTTACATAGGACAATGGAAGATATGGTAGGAAAGGGGGACTGCAGGCAAGAATCAAAGGCAGGAATCGAACCCACAGCTGCTATAGAGGACTCCCAGCCTCAGTACATGGGACGCATGCTCCGCCAAATGAGCTACCAGGTCGCCCAATGTTGTGTCCCTGCTGGAGACCGATTGTGAAGAGACCAAAGCAAGTGAGACCACTGGTAAGAAGATTGACTCTTAGTTATTTCAAATGCCTGCCATCTTGAGATCAGATCATATGCAGACTGAAAAAGCCTGTGTTTACATTTTTCCAGGCAAAGTTACAGCAAGTGGTACATTAGCTGGTTAAAAAGAAGCAGGATAAGATTTTTCTTCAGATAACTTTATTTTTGACATTACATTTTGTGGTTATGGTGTTGGAAACACTACTGCTTTTGTCCACAGAGTCTCCAAAATCAACACAATATGTAAGTTTCTTGTTGGGCTGGGAAATATATTAATATTATATCTATATTTATATAATTACATATATCTATATATACAGTCAGAAGTTTGGACAGAGTTCTCATTCAATGCTTTTCTTTTTTTTTTTTGTTTTTATAAGAAACATTTCGGATTACACCAACAGTGAGCAAAGCTGTCATCAAAGCAAAAGGTGTCTACTAATCTATAATTGTCTTTGTTGAGTGTATAAATGTTTTCAGATCTTAAAACTAGACCCTTTTTGGATTGCAAATCAATGACATTATCACAGTAATTAAGCAGCAATTTATGCCCACCACTGTAAAAGTCACAACTCATTATTATCTTCTGCCCACCAGATATTTATAGGTGCATCCAAAGATTATAGACTGGGGTCTGCAGCTGCAGCACCATTCATCACGTGTTGAGCAGCAGCGAGCGAATGAAGGGATCATCTTCCACCGGCCTTTAAGCACAGCATTGTCAGAGAGTTCAACAGCCAAGCGACAGATGAGTTAGGAGCCCCCCAGGGCCCTTCTATCCACCTCGCTCTCAGTTGCTTTGTCCGACAGACAGTGAATAGGTGAGCCTTTGTGCTGACCCCCTCACATCTGTTGACCCACCCAGCCCCCAATGACTTTCCTCCTCTGCAGTGACAATGTGCTGCAGGGAACTGATACAGCCATATCTGCATTACCTCTGTTTTATGTCAGGATTTATGTCACTTTTACACTCGCTGCAGACAAAGTGGTGAAAAACACCCTGACGAGGGCTCTTCCACAGGGGTTTATAGCCTAATTACATTTTTGTGAGCTATGTAGAAACAGAGAATATTACTGTAAGTTTTTTTCGTCACAACAATGCATGTGTGCTGTGATGGAAGGGCCCATTGGAAATATCTTATGTTCATTAAGATTCTGGGATTTTCTCTCACTGGGCAGTTTGTGAATCATCTTGCTTTGTGGGGAGGCTTAGATCATGTTTCTTAATGCCCCTCTTCCCTGTTGACTGATGGTTCCTGGTTTTCTCTGTGTCCCATTGTAACTTACACATTTGTTTTGTACCCAACAGAGGGTTCATTCATTCATAATGTCGTAAACTGACACACTGTCATTAAAGCTCAGGGGCCATTCAGGCGTACAGCAAGTTTGATAAACATTTGGACAGCAGCACGGTGTTTCATACATCAGCTCAATACTCAAAAGGACAATATTTGTTTGAGAAGACACAGTCGATAGTACTTTTTAGATTTATATTAGATGAATACCTTATATCCCTTAAAACAGTGGTTTATTTTAATATAAGGGTTGTGTGCTATGATGGCAGAGAAGCAGGACCTCACTGGCTGATGCAGCATTTTCATGAGCAGCAACGATGGCTGCTGCTGATATGCAACTGTTTCTGTTAAATCTGGTAATGCATCACTATTTAACAAACTGGACTGTTTTTTTTTTCTCTAAAAGAAGAATAAACACTTAAAGCTTTTGTTGGTAAGAAAAAATATTTGTCGTACTTCCAACATGATTTGGTAGTGTGATTTACCAGGTACACAATGTCAGTCATTTTGTTGCTTCAGTTCTCAGGAAATTACTGGGACAACCTTTCAGGCACCAGTGATTTGTGCTAGTCACACACACATGGTACAAGAAGAAAAAGAAGAAGAAAAGGGAGAATAAGCAGTACTGATGTTTCTACAGCTGGGTAAAAAGTAAAAAGTACAAAGTAGAGGGTTAGAAAAAATAGTGTAACTCTTGTTACTTCTGCAAATTCATCTCTGATTAGAGGGTGTTTAGAATAATTCAATACTAATTTAATATAAATCTCATGATGTAGAGCTCTTGAGGTGGGAAATTGGTGGTGTAGATTTCATAAATGTTGATCCCTGTGCAGGACATGTTCCTGAACATTTCAGGGACAGACTGCATGTGTGAACGGGGCTTCTCATTGGATTTACGTCCATTCAGTTGTATCCGGATGCATTTTTGGTTTTGCACCTGTTTGTAACCTTTAGAAATTCAAAATGAACTGAGAGATTCCACTAATTTGTATTTGTGAATTGTTCTGGTGATGTCAAGCTAATAAATATGTGAATTTGAAGTGATTTTAAACCATGGCCATCAGCCTAAATGAAGATTTGATGTTGAATTAACGTCCTTTTGCATGGTTCCAGTGAAAAATAAACTTTGCTTATATTTTGGTCTTTGCAGAAATTAAGAAAATATGTTGTCTTTGAATGGACTACAATACACGGCTCAAAAATTGTCTAAAAAGATGGATTGGAAGCAGCTTCACATATGATTATCCCCAGCAGGAATAATGATTTAAAGCCTCTGAAAAGACTTCTGATCTCTACATTGTTGGCAGTTACTTGAGGAAGTTGAAAGATATCCTGGAACAAGAATCACCACCTCGACTTCGCTTCCACATCTGGTTGCTCCTCTTCATGTCATCGTGAGTAACAACACTGATTTATGCAAAGGCTGGGCATTTATCCATAATGGGCCTGTGGTTCTCCACAAGAGTGTTCGTGTTCATCACAAGGAGAAGGATGTGCATCTGGAGTAGAAGGTGCCCAAAAAGATTCTTGCCAAGCCACTGAGAAAACAGAAAGTAAAGCTGTCGAACAATTTGACATGAGAGGATGTGCAGATCAAGACAATGATGCATTACTGTCTTGGAGGACAATCTAGACTTCCAACTCTGAGATAAATGGGTCTTTTCTTCTAACCAAGCCAGTGTTTGTAAGTTCTCCGCAGAGAAAATGCAGCCACTTTTCACATCAGTCCCACAAAGGGATAGTCCTCCCAGAGTTATCAGAGCTCATGTCTTCCTTTTCTCCAGAGACACCTGAGAATTTTCTCTTTTCTCACAGATCCCACTTCACTTCACCAAATTTGCAGAGATGTCATGTCTCTCCTTCACGCTTTTTCCCAAAAATGTTCATTCGTCTGCCAGGTTTTAAGAATTTTTTAAGCTCTTTCTGCGTCGTTTCCCAGAATTCACAGGTCCCTCCACCCAACCTTTGGAGCCATCTTGGAGCCATTCCCTTTCGTTTTGAGAACTTCCAGAAATGCCAGGTGCCTTGAGCGATTCTCACCAAAAATAGAGCTGCACAGTCGTGCCAGAGAGAGCACCAATTGTAAACCTTAATCACATTTTTGTTTAGAGTGGATACATTTTTATAAACTTGGGGTTTGGTTTTGGGCTCATGTTTGGTGTGTGTGTGTGTGTGTGTGTGTGTGTGTGTGTGTGTCTGTGTCTGTGTGTGTGTGTGTCTGTTGTTATCAAGCATAAAGACTTGACTATTTTTACGCTTGTTTTTCTCTTTTGCTTTCATCGTTGATGTTTATGTCTTTTGTGCCTAAGGGTTCTCTTGTAAATGAGATTGTTCATCATTAGTTTTTACAATCATTGCTTTCGTAGTAAAAGTGCATACATGTAAAACTATGAAGGTACAGAGGATTTCAATAAAATGAATAGGGTGAAGTTGACTATGCAAAATGCAGTAAATATTCAAATATATATAATATATGAATAATATGAAACTCATTTGATTTGTCTACCTCAGTCACCTTTTGCACAGAATGTTTATATTCTTTTTATGCTGCACACACTGTTTTATATTCTGTTTTTTACTGCACATAATGCTTTTTATCACTTTGTCTACCCCAGTTATCTTGTTCTTGTTTCTTCTTCTGTTTGTTTGTCTCTTTCGTATTTTAATATTTGTGGGTGGAATATTTGACAGCACCAGGTAGTGATCTAAAAATTTCATTCCACTGAAAACTTTGTTTATTTTGGCATATGACCATAAAGCCTTTGAATACTTGAATACTTGAACACAGTTTGGCAAATGTCTTATTTTCCTTATTAGAGCAATACAAGAAACATCATGTCGCTTTTGTAAGTCATAACTGAAATATTAAGAGGTCTTTTTAAACTGTATTTCTACCGCTACAATATTATCTAAACCACTGGTCCTCATTATCTTATCTTATCTTATCTTATCTTATCTTATCTTATCTTATCTTATCTTATCTATATGAGTGTGAGTGTGTGTGTGTGTGTGTGTGTGTGTGTGTGTGTGTGGGTGTGTGGGTGTATGTACAGCGTAGGACAACTCAGCTTTTCTTAGATAGAAGTAGGGGGGTCCATAATAATTATAATAACATAATATAACACAGAGGCCAGTAGTATCAGGAGTCTCTTCTGAGTTCTTACCTGAAGTGCAGTCAGGATGTTGGGCAGTGCTTGGCCGTAAGTGTCATGGCAGTGAACTGCTAAAGCGCTGCTGGGCACCTCCTTCATCACACTCTGCAGCATCTTAAACATAGAACCTGGAGTACCAACACCGATTGTGTCCCCCAAGGAAATCTCATAACAGCCCATCTCATATAACCGCTTTGCCACCTAAAGAAGAGTGAGAATATGGTCAAATGTTCTTGATAACACTTTGCAGTAATCATGCTGTTTGCCTTGAGGCTGTTGATTAATATCTTCATCTCTATCTTAAAACTTTACTGTAACTTTTACTTTCTTGTTTGATCTTTTTTAACATCTTCTATTTGACTCTTTTAACTGTATTGCAATATCTTTTTATATTGCTTTACGTTGCTTTTACATATTGTCTTGATGCTTTTGATTTTTTTAAGTAAAGCATTTTGAATTGCTGCGTTCTTTAAATGTGCTATACAAATAAACTTGCCTTACCTTGCCTAATAGAACTGTTAAAGCTTATCTACAGTAAGATGCAATTGTCTTAACATCGGAATGACAGAAAATATACAATTTCCTTGACATAACTAAGTAATTATTTTTCCATCAACAAAAAACAGATAGAAAACTCACAACACAACTCAGTCCTGTGATTCAGAGGGCAAGTGAGGACAATGAACTGACAACAAACAAGGGAGTGAATTTTTTATCTTAAATCTACTTATCTGAAACTTTTGTACCTGAATAAGAGTTTCATAAGGCAGGAAAGAGAAAAAAAACACACCACTCCATCCCCTGCAGACAATTACACATGCTGCTGAGTTAATGGCTCTTGTAATTTAATGAAATGAACATCACCTCATGAATTCATTCTGTGAGAAAAGTGAAGGAAAAGGGCATTCCATCATGACTGATTATGAAGGAGAGGAATGATTCAAAAACTGGCTGTAGTAGTTGTTTAACCTTAGAGGAGAAATCTGTATTATATTCACTGTAATAAGTGACTACAAGTTGTCATCAGACATCAAGGACACATGGTAATCGAAATACTCCAGTATATTAATGCTGAACGTTCGCTGAATGAGTAGGTGTAGAACAACTTGCTTCAACCACAGATCGTATATTTAATAGGATCTCGACCTATAATATACAGTCATTCTTTGATGCACAAGTGCTATATATTGCTCCTTTAACTTGTCAGAAACGTGATAACATTTCAAAACTCATTGATATTTTCTTTACTGAAAGTTTCATTGAACATAAAAGTATAATGAGAACATACAAGGTTGATCTCACCTCAGCAACTTTGGAAGGTTCCATGTTTCCCTCGTGGGGGCATCCAAGAGCACAAGAAACATACCTGAAAGAGGACAACACCACTGAGAACTTTAATGTGTTTATGTGTTGGTGGCTTTTCATGTTATGACTAACTGTAGTTAGTTTATTTTCATTTTTGTGTTATGCCAAACATCTGGCCCATCCCACATGGGATTACAACACACCATCATATTATTAAACTTACATCTTCCAGTAATACATATAGGAGAAAAAAATTAAGAAAACAAATTACTATTTTATAATAGTGTTGCTGTAGTTTCTCTGAAAAAGAAGAAAAACATTTGAAATAGATTTTAAATAAATTGTGCACTGAAAAGAACTATTTAAAACTTACAATTAATCATGATTTTGAGAGTTTTTTCTTATTTCTCTTTCTTATCAGTGTTTCATGTGTGAACAACCAATGCAATCTTTGTGTATCATCCATGTACACAAAATCAATGATGATGATGATGTTATATTACTCAACAGAGTATTGCACAGCTCCCGGTAGAAAGAGAGTGAAACTCATTTCTTTATCAACTAAACAGCACATTGAACAAATCCACTTTTCTTCTTCCATTTGTGGTAAAATACCAGATCTGAGCCGGGCAAATGAGGAACTTTGCTTTTTGGATAAATTATATCCAACATAATTCTCAACATCATATTCATATTTTATCATCCTGAATGTAGCTATAAAAAACTTAAAAACTGCTGTGGATGAAGCAGCAGTTCACTGTAAAATGAAGAACTACAAACCGCAGATTATTCCTGAAAGGATTACATGCAGCAGGACATGTTCACTGGAATAAAAATCATTTTGAAAAGCAGAACCTCAGTTTAAATGAGGATAAGAACTATTTTTCATTATTTTGGTTATTTATCTGTTTGTCAGTGAGATATCTCAAAGCCGTACAAATGGATTTGCATGAGATTTGGCTAACAGATGAGTCATTTTTGTGATGATCCAGATCTTGAGTTTGTGCCATTTGTTAATCACCAGACAGTTTTTGGCAGTCAGAAAGTGACTGTTTTTACACTAATCCACTGTTTCAACATTGTGTTTATCTTTTCTGGATGGAAAAGCTCATATAGTCTAAAATAAATAAATAAATAAAACATGCATTATGGTTGCAGTGGCTTGCTTTTCCATGAACAACAAAAGACACAAATTCTTGCTTCTGACTCTTTTATCTTATTTCATTTTAGCAGTCACTTTAAAGGGACAGTTCAACCCCAAATCAAATATATATATATTTTCCCTCTGATCTATTGTGTTATTTATCCATTTAGATGTTTTTGGTGTGAGCTAGAGAGTTTTGGAGCTTTCTGCAATAGAGATGTCTGTCTCCTCTAAAATATAATGGGACTAAATGGCATTACTTTCACAAGGCACTACTTTTACCACCAGGTAAAAGAGAGTAGAAAGAGAGCAGTTCCATTAGATTTAAAAGTAGTTCTGATATATTCTACAGCAGAAAGAAAGTAGTTCCTGCATGATGGATTATCTTGAGCAGCTGTATGTATTGTGAGTGCTCATTTTACACAAAACAATCTTCATTACCTTAAAGACAGAGTGAGTAGGATTTGTCCAAGATGTTCAAAAAGGCATCAGGATGTCAAATACCAACGCTTTGAGTTGGTGAAATGTATACGTATGAGAAAAAATGGGGAAATGCAAACTCTCTGCAGACACCACCACACAATTCTAGTGGGTCATAAGTGATGATTGAAAGGGATTATGTTTATATGAGTCTATAAATTGTTCTTTTAGGAAACTGCTGCAGATTATACCTTTAAATGAATACTATCTATCACATTAGAAGCAAAAAAAAAAAAAACTTAACATAAAGTACAGCATTTTCAATTGTTTTGTTTTCAGTTGGAGTAAAGAAATGAAAGCAGCGTAAAATCAGAACGTGATTAAGATGTTGGATATGTGTTTTCACTCATTGTAAGTGACGATAATAGCCAGAGTACTGACCCACGCACTGGAATCTGTCGCTCCTTGGCAGTGTTAATGACCTCCTCAAACCTCAGCATGCTTTCATCAATGGAGCAGTTAATATTTTTTTTACTGAAGGTTTCAGACGCTGACCCAAACACCGCCACCTCAGTAGCACCAGCTGCAACCTTAAAAGAGGAGAGAAAAATGAACTTGTAAAACGGTTTTGAATGCTGCCTTGGACTCACACTTACGTAAGTGCAGGAATTATGTGGCAAAAAATATTTTAGTGCCAGCAATTAACTCAAATTGACAAGTGTGGGTAAACAGTTATGGTTTATAGAAGAGATCGTCGCGCTGAAGTGAAAATTAGTGCTTACAGCATCCTGGAAGCCTTGCATGTTAGGTGTCAGAACAGGGTACTGAACATGAGGTGCTCTCTGGATCCCTCTGAGAACGTCAGTGTGGTCCGCCATCTACATGAAGGGGGGGAAAACATATGATGTAGGAAAATAAACCTTTAACATCATCCTGCACAGATGTTTTCACACACTGAGTCTGCAAAGATTCTATAAAGGACAGAATTATTTTTTCATGTCACAAAACAGGGGACATGTTTCTGTTCCAGGAAATAAACAGTGGTACAATTTATGTCAGGGAATCAGAGGTCGACTATACGAAGGACATCAGTCATTCTTGAGAAGTGGGACAACATTTTGAAGGGGTTTTGATTTTTTTCTTGAATTATGCTGGAAAATATAGATAAAAGATCAAATTCTTGGCTATGACAGCTTGTAATGGGCCAACCTCCAGGTGATTGTATTTTTAATTAAATATAGACTCAGATGGAAAATCTGATGGAGTTGACTTCTGAACTGACAAAGTGTTGCATTCTTTCATTTCACACCATAGTTGTTGTGAGCAGCCATTATTTTTTTTTTTACAGTTGCTAAGAGTTCTCTTAATGCTAAGCAAAATACAAATTTTGAAACTATCATTTTTAGGTGAGATTATATGGCTGAGATGCATCTGATAGCAATTTTATTTTATTGATTTGTTGAAAAATAGAAAGTTTACCAGTGCTTGAGCAGTAGTCCTGCCTTTCCTTAAACCAGTGAGACAGTGAGACAAGGGTCCGCAGGGTATCACTAGTCCTTTTTAATTCTGATTAATTCACGTTTTTTGTAGTTGACAGAAATTTGGTACACAACTTTAAAGGGCCAACATTTTCATTAAAAAAATATTTTAAAACAAAGATGATTATAATAGCACATTTTATCCTATGTTATCAGTAGGTATCGTTTGTTTTAGATTTTTAATGTTTTGATGTTGGGAATTCTTGTCCGGGACACAGGTGTTTTCTGACGCAGAGCATGTTTAGAAATTTAAAAAATTAAATGATTTTCTTGTTAGAACATGATTTGTCCCAGTTCTCAAGAATGGGTGATGTGTTAAAATATTCTTTCCAAAAGCATCTGTGGGTCCAACAAGAGGAGTGTATTTATGTCAGTTACTGACACAGACAAGAAGGAGATCCTAATAAATCACTCAGCACTCTGTTGCCGTACACAAAGAAGAGTTATTACCTGCGGTACCCACTTTGAAGAGACAAAGCTGGTGGCCTCGATCACAGGCAGGCCTGTTCCTGAGAGCATGTCTATCAGCTGGATTTTCACCCCTGTCGGAACAATTTCCTGGGGAACAATGAAACTGAAACAGCTCTTTCTGGATTTGATTCCACCCGAGATGGGAGGTACAACATGCAGATATCTGTCAGAATCTGCCAATCATACACTCTTAGAAAGAAGGGTTCCAAAAGGGTTCTTCCTAAAATGCTGAAGTTCTACTCAGAACCATTTACTTATGAAGGATCTTTTTTTTTTGTGTTTGTTTTTTTTAAAGGAAGGGTTAGTCGGGGGTTCTTTGTACCATAATATAGGGGTTCTTGAGAAATCTCACAGGTGGGTTCTAGATAAAACCTTTGGAATGTAAAAGGGTTCTCTGTAGAACCCCCTGGGTGGGCTCTAGATAAAACACCTGGAAGATAAAAGAGTTATCAATAGAACCAATGAAGTGAGTTCTAGACAAAATCTCTGGAGGATGAAAGAGTTCTCAGTAGAACCTCCTGGTAGGGTTCTGGATAAACCTTTTGTCATGTAAAAAAGAGTTCTCAATAGAACTCCCTGGGTAGGTTCTAGATAAAAACACTGTAATATAAAAAGGGTTCTTGGTAGGACCCCCTTGGTGGGTTCTTGTTAGGACCCATAGAGGATGGAAAGGTTCTGGATAGAACTCCCAGACAGGCTTGTGGGTGGAACCATTGTGCTATGGAGGGGTTCTCTGTGGAACTTCTCACAGGGGCGAGGAGTGAGACCTTTCACAGATGGTTCTAGGTGTAACCCTTTAAGTTAGATTCTAGGTAGAACTCTCTGAAAGGGTTCCAAGTGGAACCTTTATACAAGGAACTACCAGGAACCAAAAAGTGGTCTCCTGTGAGGACAAGCCAAAGAACCCTTCCTGGTTCTAGTCAGCCCCTTTATTTCTAAGAGTGTATTATGATCTGTCTTCACTTGCTAAATCATGCACTAGCTGAATATTTTGAGGTCTTTCACGATACACAATATTTTTCACAATAAGAGTCTGAGGTAAATAAAATTATCCCTGCGTCCAGTGCAATCTGTAAAACTACAAGCGTACAATGAGGAAATGATAAAGCAGTGACTAAGCCAGAGGCCGTGTCATCTCTCCTATTCAATTTCAAAGAAAATGTGAAACATATGCTCCCAGCAATTATGGCACACAACCCATATGTTATGGATTGTTTTATGTATGAAAAATGGAGAAAAAATTGGAGTTTCCCAGGACGATCATCTATAATACGAAACAATATAAATATAAATGAGATTCATGACTTAAATGACAGTGTATACCTTTTCATTCTGTAGTCCATCTCTTGGTCCAACTTCAACTATTTTAACAAACTTTGGATACTCGTGTCCTGTAATGGTCTGGGGAAAATATCAAAGAGAAACAGAGAAGAGAATAAATTGAGGAAGACCACTCAAGACACCGAACACAAGCAGTCAGTCATCCTTTGGGCGTGGGATGCTCCAGGTCATGTTATTTCTAACATGAACATCTGTCTACCTCAAAGCCAGAGGAAACCTGAGAACCAAAACATAAGCCTGCAAAGTCAGGAGATGTGTCAGAGAGGAAAGACTGGGAAAGAGGGCGAGGGTAACTCCACACAAACCACAAGAGATATTATGAGGATCAGGGTTTTTCCTCATAAATTAATTCTAGACAAAAGAAGAGCCCTTGTTGAGTTTAAGCTTAACTAATTTAAAAACTCAACATGGATTTCAGATTACAGAACTGATACAACTAACATCTTAAACTGAGTGACAGTGACATTTAATAAACACCAACAAACTTAACAAAAAATACTTATCTATTTAATCATTTTCTGTCCACTAGGGGGCAGAGAAAAAAGAAGCAGGCTAACATACGGCAGCCTATGAGCTGATTTGGCTAATGGCTAACGCGTTAGCAAACAGTGGCGTCTCTCATGTTCAGCAGACATGGAGCAACATTAGCATCCACTGGGAGTCGTTTCACTGTCCACCTGACACGTGTATGTAAGTCCAGTATCCACGCTTCGTTTGCTTCTTCTCTGTAGCTCTTCTGTTCAGTCTGTGTCTTTTTATATCCTGCTAAACTGTCTTCACTAACGTTTTGTTTGTGTTTGAGCAGTTAAGCTAGCTAAAACAGTTTACAGTTGAATGTAAACAAACTAACAAACAAACAAACTAGCTCGCTACTGTACTTGAGTACTTTGTTGAGGTACTTGTACTTTTGGATAACTTGTTTTGTGCTACAACATTTCATCAAATGCAACAATGAAATGCTCCTTACTGTACAAGTTACAGCTTCAGTAATACAGTACAGTCGCTGGTAAACTTGCTGCTTAAACTGATTACTGATATTTAGAGCCTGATATTGATTTTTTGGGGGACGAAGCCGATAAATTAATAATAAAACCAAATAAATAAACTAGAAATAATAACCATAAAATGCTGCCTTTAAAGTAAAATAAATAAATAAAACAGTATGCATTATGTATGGTCAACATTAATGTTTTTCCTCTTGTCAAAGTCAATCTTTGTTAACCAATGTTAACCAAAAAAAAACAACAAACAATGAACTTCATTCTCATGTTTAATCAAGGGCTGTAACGTCTATAAATTGTGAAAATGTCCATCTTAGTTTTACAAAGTCCATGATGATGTCTTAAATGTTCATTCATTGCTTAATATTTTAGTCCTTTTTTACAACTTGCCCAGTTGCACAAGTGAGTTTCTAGATTTACTTGTCCAAGCAGGGAATCCTTATTGTTGACATTCTGACATTCTGTTCTGTAAAAAAAATGTTGGCACGTATTGGGCACATATCCACCAATACCAGTGTAGACTGATATAGCTGTGACGGGCCAATAATATCATTCAGCTGCAATATTTGAGCTCAGTGTTCTTTGGAGTAAGATTTGAATGCATAGCTTTTAATTGTACAGATGTCAGACTAAATCAATTGTTTATATTTTAAACCATGTGTTTATATTTTGGCTGTTTGGGCAAGTGGGTCAGAAATCTACTTGTCCAATGTCGTTATTTACTTTACCCTGTACAAACTGTTTTATTTATTAGTGATTATCAAATAACGACAAAGACTGAAGTTAACTGTCATGTTTAATCTAGGGCTGCAATGTCAAAAAATAATGAAAAATGTCCATCCCAGTTTCTCAAAGTCTAAGGTGATGTCTTTAAATATCTCATTATGTCTAAAACCCAAAGATACTCAGTTAAATTGAAAACAGACAGAGAAAAATGGGAAATGTATATATTTGAGAGGCTAAAAAAAATAGCATTTTCTGCCACTTTGCATCACAATTGTTTGATAATTAGATTCTTTTTTTTTTTTTACCACTTGCTCAGTCAGGAAAGTGAGTTGCCAGATTTACTAGCCTGACATGGCACTTCACTTGCTCCAGGCAAGCAAGGAATCCTTATTGTTGAGTCCTGTAACTGTTCTGTAGAAAGAAACGTTTTCATATTGGCACACATAACTGTATAGACTGATGGAGCTGTGATAGGCTAACACTGGGCCAGTAATATATGTTGACTGATATATTGTGTGGGCTCTACAGATTTGCTTTGTACTGAGATTTTGAATGCTTGGCTATTAATTAATGCTTTATATTTACACTGATATTGCTATTTTCTGAGGGATAGCAAATAAAAAAAAAACCCCACAGGTGTCAGACTCAACTATTCAAAAAATGTGCAACCCGTAAAACCACAACAATGAGCTATAAGAGGCTCAAAAGCTACATGCAGTGCTGCAGAGCCTTGAGTAACTTGATTTAATGTAAAAATCAAATCTGTTAATTAATACAAGCTGAATATGTGATCAGTGAGTAGTATTTAAATGTAAAGAACCACTTTGACATATTTGTTTACATGCAATAAGTTGTTATCTAGTAATCTTGCTGAGGAAGCCTCATGAAGTAACACAGTACAGAGGAAACAGAAGCATCTCATCTGCATCTTTTATCACATACAGTTAATACAGAAAGATAAAAACAATTTACCATTCTTACTTAGAGAGTAATCCCATGCATCCTTAAAAATAGAGTGATATGTAAAAGTAGTGCAGAAACAGTAGCATTATATAAGCAGCATGCAGCATCAGCGCTGTCATCAGTGGCTGGCTGCTGTGCCGCCTCTCTGTCATGAGAGAGTCATGTGGCAGAGCATGTGCAGCAGATTAGAAACAAGAAAGCCGACGCCCACCTTCTCCTCCAGCAGCCAGCGTCTCAGCCATGGATAGTCCTGGGTGAGTTGCTCGTAGCTCAGGCAGTGCTTCACCGTAGTGGGTACGTTACCCATCCGAATGGCTGCCGTTCAGCCCGCCGCACCTCCGTGTCCTCTGAGACTCTCCTGCACAGGCTGCTGCGAGTAATATAGCAAATTGAAGTGCCAGATTAATGTGCCAGTGCAGGCCTGGACGATGGAGGGCCTCGCTGCATGAGGGGATGGCATTAGAGGAAGGCTGCAGACGGTGGATGGAGGATGATTCAGCAGTTGCCATGGCAGCCACATCCCTACCAGGGGAGGGGATCAAAACAGAGAGGGATGAGGGGGATGGAGACTGAGAGAGAGGAAATGGTGTGAAGCAAAGTGGCAAATGGAGCGATATGGGAGATTTGTGCTGCACTTTAGACTGGGAATACTTGTGGAAGCATTGTGAGGAAAAATATCATCCATTCATGAGAGCTGGTACAAATCATGTCCTACCAAAAAAAAACCTTTAAAAATTAGTACCAATGCTCTAATTTCAGTTTTTTGGTGAAAACACATTTATGAAATGTTTTGGCTTGCTTTTTTGTTGCCAAAAACCTTGTCCCAGACAAGAATTTACAGCTTCAAATAAGTTAAAAGCCTTCAAAACATAAAACTAACAAAACCTACCAGCAACATGAGTACAAAAATGTGCTATTATACAGTTTTATCCCAATTCTCAAGAATTAGTGATACAATATGTGCATCCAATAAATAGAATGCAGATGCAGGGCAGTGAAAATAAGGAAAGACGAGTTTGTATAACTACAAATCAGCTCCAAATGACGTCTAAACAGGTTAAGTGCTGAGAGCTTTCTTCACTGTGGAAGAAGCACTCAGCCAGAATTCACTAAAAAGCCTCACAGCTGATGTTTTATATCTTGATTGAGCAACAAGATTAGATCCACATTCAACTCCCTGCTCTGGTGAGAATTGAAGGCTTCGGGGAAACAGGCTGCTTTGATTGATCTCCTGTGACCTAAACGGTGGAGAGGTTTCCATTGCCAGACGTGACACTGCTGCCAATGTCAACTGCATGGTGTAATAAAATCCCTTGTTAAGTCAGGGCAACATTTACCAGAGAAAGAGCCATTCTTCTGAACCCAGATGTTAACAATAGAGGGGCTTAATGAAGTCCTAGCATTCAACCATCTCACCACGCTAAACTGCTCTGTGATGAGAGACCTCCACCTCTCTCTCTGGGGAGGACGGCGACTCGTATGATCGGCCCTGAAAAAGCCTTTTCTGTAGCAGACTTCAAGGTTGATGTCTATCAGTTGCCACCCCCTAAAATGTAAAATGGCTGTAATCACGGTCCTCCTAGCCGCAGAAAAACAAGACGTACATCAGCGTTGATGGTTGAATTTTCAAGTACAGAATTTATAAATCTAATTGTCAACTTTTAACAAATTTTATTTAGTTTTTTACATGAAACCAAGTCAGTGCTGGTCATTATTTCTGCCCAAAACTAATAAAGGTAGCATTTCTGTTGCAGTTATATTTTCCTGAAAATAAATATTCATTCATTACAAATAATTTTATGGTGTTACTGGTTTGTTTGGCTTTAAATGCTTTTCAGATGTCCTTAAAGCTGTTCTCTAAAGGCATCATAACTTGGAAATAATGAAAACCGCATTTTACACAAGCACTAAATTAGTGTAAATAATGTCTATCATACGTTTGCTACCATAGTGCAGAGTGTACAGTATGGAGACTGTATAGAGACTTTTAAATAAATATGTTGTGGAACTAAATACAATGTAAAACTTTCTTACTGTATAACAGGGAACCAGCTTTGGGGGGCACTTTTGCAAAATGACAGGTGGCCAGGGGCCATCCTTTACAAAAAAGATCAAATATACATAAATTGTGGCCCATAAAACAAAAAATAAGAGAAATCTGCATAATTTTCTGTAAAAGGAAAAAAAAACATACACAATGATAACGATGGACAACATGGGATTGATAATATCAGCCAACCTCTGTATCTGTCTGGCTCTAAAAACATGGCTTGAACCCTCATGCATCACTCAAATGTTGGATTAATAAACATAAATCATAAACTCTTCCTACAGGGACAGAACAAATAAAATATTTAAGTAGTTTTATTGTGTGTAGGCTAATATACAACTTCCCAAGTAACAGCTGAGGAACATTATTGAACATTTACAAATGTATAAACAATCAAAAATGAATCAGTTTATTTCCATTATGAATTAGAAAATGATCAAAAGGCCACCCAGCACATTATCAGGGGCCAGATTTTGCCCTGGGGCCACAACTTGAGTATCACTGCTGTATAATATCACAAAGTAAGGCTGAGAACTCTGTTGCAAATAACACCACAACACATGTAATTCATCATTTGTATCTGCAGTCTATTGCCAGAAAAAAATGACGACTTTTCAAGGAGAACTTTCTTTCTCTGTGGCTCTTTTTCAATCAGTGATAACTGCATAAGTCGATTAACCCTAACTGGCCTTTTAACATTTCTTCTTTCAGGGAAACTCAGCAGCTACGGTTTATCTTGACAAATCCCAGCTGCTGCAGACGGTCACTTTAAAGAACTGACCTTCAGGGGCTTTCCTGCTTTTTGCATTCAATTTAATTCAGGTGAGTGGAGACTTTAAAGTTTAAGATGGTATGTAAATAGAGGGAGAGTTGACATTTTACAATAAATAGAGCGAAAAATAGTTCATGTGACATGACATGAAAGCAAAATAGCTTTTCACAAGTTTCTAGAGAAATATTTAAAGTTGGCTGTGGTTTCACGCCAACACTGATATGTGAAACAATGGTGTTAACATAATTACTGATAGCATAATTAGCTTTTATTTACAAAATCATCTATAAATAGCCCTTAAAGGGACAGTTCACACCAAAATCATAAATACATAGGCGTTCTGGTAGATTTTACTGCAGAGAGAGAGAAAATAGTTCCTACATAAAACCACTCACAACAAAATTTGTGGATTATTTTGAGTGAGCAGGTCATTATTTCTGGAGAGAGGGTCAGTGTACCTGGTGGCCAGTGGATTTCCATTTTAAAAAATGAGAAAACCAAAATTGGAAATCAAGTTGTTTACCATTTGCCATTTAGAAATAGGGAAACAAACAGGAAAAGTTTGTGTACCATTCATTCTATTGATATTCAACTGAGTCAGAAAACAAAACAACCTATACAGAAAACAAGCCATTTCCTGTTTTTTTGTTTTGATATTAACAACATAAAATGAAAAAATGACATGTTATCTGTTTATCTTTGTTGTGCTTCTAAATAGAAATCCAGAATTAAAATAAGTCTTCCCATTTCTGCTTTTTGTTTTCCATTCTTTATTATCCAATCAAAAAGTGAGAAAAATGTAATTTTTTCTGTATTTCTAAATGGGAACCAGTAAACAGCTTCTTTCCTGATTTTGGTTTTGTCATTTTAAAACGGAAATGAGTTGGCTGGCAGCTACAGTGACCCAAGTGCCATCTATTTCCATTATATTGGAGAGAGAATGCAGACATCTCTATGGTCAATATCTCCAAAACTTGGCAGCTCACACTAAAACTAGATGGATAACCAGCACAGAAATTCTCTGTATTTATCAGGCAAGTAACAAACAAAACATTCACACAAACTTAAAGATGATTCCTGCCAGTAAAGGGACAATACTCTTTAGGTTTGTGTAGATTAGGCAAACAGATATTCCTTGACAGGAAAAAGGATGTCTCTGTGCTAGTTTGTAAGCTGTCTCCTGAGAACAATATATTTTACACATGAGGATTTTGGAGACCAAACAGATGATGAATGCCTCAAAATATTAAATAAAAATCAAACAGCGCAAATGTCACAAGATGTTTCTGTGCTGGAAAAAGTTGCTTATAAAAGAAAGAGGCTATTCTCTTTTTTTTGTCCTAAGAAAGAAACAGATGTGAAAAACAGCACTTTATAGAGTACAGGTTTCGGCGTGGCATGAAAGAGGTTTTAAGCTCTCAGATATATACTGAAAACAAAGTGGAAGAAAGAAAACAGGAACCAGATTAAATCAATTTTCATCCTCCATCCGTCTTCAATTTCTACATCGTGGATTTAACTGAACTGTAACAACAAGAGAGTCCTGGTGCTCGGCGAATAGCACACTTATCATCACCCTGAAAGCAATAATCATGGATGGAAGGGTTTGTTGGATGTATGCTTAAAATAATTGCACTACAGCAGCAGACCACTTGATGATATACAGTTGAAGCGGAGGCATTCGTTAACATATGCTGTATGAAGCGAGCAAAGAATTAATAAATAAAATAAAAAATAATCTTGTTTTTGTATAACAAATAGCATCGCCACTGCCATCATGTTCCTTTACATTCAGCTTTGCACAAAAAGAAAAAATGACCACAAACACTTCTCTTAAAATAAAATGTAAAGCCATTATAAAAATAGCAGCCTACCTTACAGTTTCTTCAGGAAGGCCGGTCACTCCGAGCCAACTTTCCACAGCTCCCCTCAGAGACAGCATGTGTGTTAAAGATTATCCTCGCAGTAATCACACCACTGAGCGCCCTGTGGCTTTTAGTCACAAAAGCCACTGACCTGTATGTTGGGTTTGTGTCCACACATGATCATGATTGTTGAGCAGCCATTTATAAAATGCAGTTTTTCCGACTCTGTACCTATGCAGTTAAACGCAGCGCTATGGGACTCAAGAGTTTGATCAAAAACACTTAAATCCTCACCAATTAATAATCAATTTTCTGTGGTATAACCACATAATTCATTCTGATGTGCTATAATCTTCACAAAAGCACTAGTTAACACCAGTTTGTCACAGATATATTCAAGCGGATGTTTCTAAGCAGCCAGATATTTATTGTGCAGATTTTTATATTGCACCGTAGAGGACTTCATGGCTGGATTACAGCTCCAACTGGCTCATAAAGTATAGAGATTTCCTTCAGTGTATCCATATCGTTGGTGGGAGGGAAAATTGAATTTCACAGCAGAATTTACAACAGCCAGAATACACGTGAATACACGTGGGTTAAGTGGTGGCTGCTGATGTCTAGGTACAGGTTTTACAAATCAATATATTGCAATATATTGCAATATTGTAGGCGAGATGATATACTCTTTTATTTTTTAAATCTAATTTTAGTATAAAGAACACACCACTATGTACATAAAATCTGCATTTACATGTAATGCAATGCAGTGAAGACAGATACCAACACTGCTACGTAAGAGTCAGGGGTTAATGTTCTGTGTTGCCTAAAGACAAGCAGCCATATAATTTACCTCAGTACAGTGAACAGTAGGTGTGTGAGTTGGTAAGACCAAACACAGCCAGAGGCAAAGAGGAACTTGTGTGGAATCCTCCCGTCATTTTCTCCTGAGATTGTACTGTAATCAGCATTTAAGATATAAAGTAACTGAATAATAACCTTCAGTAGTACCATATACTGGGTTAAATATTCACCAGTGGTAGAAAGAGTACTGGAAATCCGTCCAGTACTAACGCTGTTACATTAATGGTGAAGCAAATCTTCTGGTATTAAAAATACGTAAGTAAACGTATGAATTTTTCTCAAAAGCTACCATAGTATTAGTTGATGTTTAATGAATTATCAAAGCAGCGATGATTTGCGAGGGGTTTCTGTTTCCCCACATCTTCTGTTTAAATGACTCCAAACTCACTGCACTGTTCTGCTCAGTGCTCACAAACATCAGGGCTGGACACACTTTAAAAGAATAAAAGTACAGTACCAATACCAGAACCCTTAAAATGATAATGAATACAATAGAGTACCGGTATCACAAAACCTTTTTTTTTTTCTTCTTTATGAAGAACACTTGCGGTGATTGGCTCTGAGCAAAACCATACAAATAGTCTTTATTTCTAAATCTAGGTACCAGATGGATTGAATGTAGGTATCGTTTGACTGGAGAACTTTCGATACAACTTGGTACTGAGTTATTTCACATACCAATACCCAGAGCCCCAACAATTACCTTTCCAAACCTGAGCCTGCTGGAGTGCTTTTTCTTTTTTTTCATCTGAATGCCAGGGCTTATTACTACAAAAATAAAAGTACTCAAATATGATTTTAAAAGTAACTAAGCAGTGTAATGCATACATTAAGTGTGAGATAAATTACAGACTTGAAAAAAGTACAAGTACCCAATAAAATGACTGATATGAGTAGTTGTAATTAGTTACTTCCAGCTCTGATATTCACTCTTAATTATGAGCAAATTATTATCCATATTTGTGAGAAATCTACCCAGTTTAAGTCCCTACAAAACCAATGAATGTTAGGTTGCATTATTTATGCATTCAAAAGAGCATTGAACCAAGAGGTTGGTTTAAATAATAGTGAAAGATGCTATTGTCTCTCTTTAATCAGCTGCAGAGAGGACACTAAGAGACAGTTCTGCTGAGCAAACCTCCAATCTACAGTACAAACACGGCTAGATATATCTTTAATTGTCTTGGCTGCTACAGTGATGATGATTAACTCTGAGTCAGTGCCTTAAATTGAACTATTTGGGGTGAAAAAAGGGCCTTTTGTGGAGTGTTCACTTTGAAAACAACAGACCAGAAGGTTTTAATAGAAAAGATTTACCTTTACTGAACGAATTGTGTTTTTTATATCCTGCTTTTGTTCTTTCCATCGTTCATAATTGTGCCCAGATATGCCCAGACTCATCTAAAATACCCTCTTTTGGCAGCATATTAAAACAGTGGTTTGAAAGCTTGGTGAGACAGTAAATAAGCATGATTAATATGGGACAGAGACAACCTTGGCCTGAGAAGCAGGTTAATATCCTGCGCATCTGCTTTGGTTTGTATTTTTCCTTTAAGCCTTTTTTTTAGTTTTATGTGTTCTTTGACATAAATTGTTCAGTAGATGGGTGACAGGAGGATCATAACCTGCACAAAGAAGAGAGCAGGCATTGTTAGCATATCATGTCAGAAGCTTTTATTTCTGCTGAGACAGTTCTCATGGAAAGTATGTTCCATAAATGCTGCAAGCAATGAAAAAAGACGAAGATGGAAAGCCCAACAAGGATTGACTTTAAAAACAACTGCGTGTTAATATTTTTATAGACTTATACAAAGCAAACAAAGGGTTTAAATTTATGCTTTTAGCGTATTTATTAAATTGTCTCAGAAAAGCGATGCCAAACAGTATTTGATGATGGAATTCAACTGACCCATACACTTTAATGCACATATTAAATCCAGACAAAAAAGAAAACACAATTTCAAAATATAGAAACTATTTAAATGCACAGGTGCCACCTCTAAAGCTAATGGGAAGTGACAGTTGAGTTCACAAACAGTCTCTTGTAAGTCGGACAGCCCCAGACCCTCTCTCTCCTCTCTCCGGCTGGGGAGGCTGATGTGCATATGTGAATAACAAGCAAACATGCCGTGTTTCTGCGTTGCCCTCTGTCGGGACACATTCCTCACTGGTCCTGCTGCAGCCTTGTCATACCAAACAACATGTAAAAATGTGACCCATATGGTCTCCCTTTTCAGGAGGGACTGATTGAGCTGTATGGAAGCCGTAGCCCACCCACAGAACACAAATAAGGAGAACCATATGTGGGGAGATGAATTAGGTAAACTGCACAACATTTTTATTAGATACAATTTCACTTGCCTTGTGGATGGACTGCAAGGTGACACTTTGAAAATAAACGTTGAGCCACAGAAAGAAAAAGACCTCTCGTTAACAGAGGGTAAGTCGAAGAAACACAGAATTACTAAACCAAATGAACAATAACGTTTGCGTTTAGTACTAGTATCAGATTGACTGAAATGTGATCAAAATAAGCATTATGCCAATCATCTAACCTGCCTGCATTAGAGGCAACTGTAGCAATGATTGAGTACTTTATTGCAAATATAAAGTAAAAGAATCTGCCACATTAAAGTCCATTAAGACTGTGAATAAATGTTTAGTTTCACAGTTTATTATTATGTTTGTGTAAAATCAAACTGTTCTTTCAGCAACTACTGACCACATCTGATTTTCATTTCAAATACAAATGTTCTTGTTTACAAAATGAATAACTACGCAAAATACTTTGAGTACACTAAAAATAAATCATTATAGGCAATTAAAGTGTTGGAGAAGGTTGGGAGGCACATATGTTAAAAATACAAAGTGGAATTGGTTGCCCTGATATAATAAGGAAAAGATTCTTTTTCCTCTCAGTGTTTCTAAACCATGTTTGTTGCATTTTTTCCACATTTTCAGAAACTGTTGCTAGTTATCTTAAGTTACTTTAAATTAGGTTGTTTAAATACCAGGATTGGCTTAAAATCAAATCTATGCACCAGTCCAACAACATGTCATTTATTAACCCTGACATGGGAGCAGCATCACATATGACATCTATTCCCCAGGATGGTGAAGTCATGTTTTATGGCATTCATTCTCTGTATCTATTTATCATGTTTCACAAAGGAATGAACTTGAGGCCAAAGATAGCAACCGCACATCTATATTGATACAGCTGTTAAATATTTATATATTTTTTAATGTATTGGTATTGGAATCCGTATCATGAAGAAAAAATGGAATTGGAACATCTCTACTTTAAATCTTAGTCGTTTATAGACTATTTAATATGGATGACTGTGACATCACTCAATTAAAAGTGGGCTTTTATCGTTATTGATAAATAAAACTGCAAAATATTGCAGCTTCATGATTTAATAGACCTCTGGTTAATAGAGGGTAAGTCGATAAAACATGGAATTACTAAACCAAATGAGCAGTATCATTTATATTTGTTAGTTGTATCAGATTGACAGAAATATGATCAAAATAAGCATGATGTCAATCATCTAAGCCACCTGCATTAGAGCCGATTGTAGCAATGATTGAGCACATTAATGCAAATATAACATTTAACTAGAAGTGTGCCTTTCATTGACTACTAACCACATCTGGTTTTCATTTCAAATACAAATATTCTTCTTTACAAGATGAATATCTACAGATTCAGATTGATAATCTGTATTAGTACAAAACAAGAAAACAATTCTTTTCTTTCAGTATTTCTAAACCATTTTGTTGCCTACTTTCACATACTTAGAAAGTGTTGCTAATTATCTTGAGTTACTTTTAATCTTAGAAGTTTCTAAACTATTTCATGTGCATAATTGAGAGATTTACAAAATATTGCAGCTTTAGTGATTTAATCTTTGAGGACATCTCTGCATGGCCTCCTGCTCGAACACCTCCGTCGGTGGTCTGACCAGATCAGTGGCTCATTAGATTAGCTTTTTGTCTTTGTATTGTAGCATTTGTCAGTGTATTTCCTGCTCATGATGGTTTAATTAGATAAAAAATGACCTGAGTCAATCATCAAGCATTTGCAACTTTTGACAGGCAGCCAGTCCCAGCCAGCTAAGAGCTTCAAGATGATCTCTCCTCACTAAATATATCACATTAGCTGAACAAAAGAACATGTCCTTAACAGCCGCTCCCATGGACATGTCTGTTTTTTCAATCAAGTTAAAAGAATAATGTTTGTGGTAGAAAAAACTCAATATCAGCACCTGGAAACACATCCTGACATTATGTAACAGTGTTTATGTAAAGCCAACAGTATGTTGTGACATATACTGTAAACCTGAGGGCATGATGCATGAATAATTCACAAGACACCCTTCATGAAAACTAAACTGCAGTGGGTTGTGACCTTTTTCCAGCATGTTTCAGAAGTGGCCACTGGAAGTGCTGATCTGATGAATGTCAAGGCACCTCTGACTCACTGCAGCTTGTTTTTGACCACAGGGGTCTCACAGGAGAAGGGGCCGCTATATTAATCTGTCCTGAGTATGGCGATTGTTACGCTTTCCTTTCATGTGGTCAGGAGGTTGCTGTCGAGAGGGCTGCGTAGTTTTGGAGAACTCAAATAGGAGCTCATTCATGGCAGCTCCTGCGTTACAGAAAAGGAAGAAATGTAGCTGAATTGGAAAGAATCCATGATATTAAACAGTAGATGGGATTGTGAAGTGCTAGGAGTAATCATGCCAGGCAACAGGCCGCAGGAATGCAAATCACCCCTCAAGCCAAGAGTTAAGTTAGCAGGTGGCCTCTTCTATTCACTGAATGTCAACACTCCTTTTAGATGGAGCCCACATAACATCTGGGCAGGCCGGCCACTGCTTTTAATTAAGTGAAATACAGTCACTCAATGTTCTGCCATGTCAGAGAAAAAAATGTTATAAAAGGGGGAGGGTAGGGGGAGAAAAAGTGCAACAGTACATATCCTGTGTGCAGTGAAGGTCAACACAGTTGTGTAAATAAATATTAATCCTTAACCTAATCCCTAGATTTCCAAGACCATTGAAAATACCTGCGCAACCAGAGTACTTCTCTGGAAATAGCACGTCCTCTCTTATTTATCTGGAAATTCTACTTATCCCAAATGAGGAGGAAATGCAACACTCACTGAGGTTAGTTTATGGTCTCCACTTTTTTTCCAGGGGGGAATCTTAGCTCTGAGCAGACAGCAACATCCAAAACATGAGTGTACAGAATGCAAGCAAGTACAGATGTGCCATACATAATGTAAACCATAATTATAAACTCATGCCCTTGACCTGTGGTGTCCCTCAGGGGTCAAATTCTTGGCCCATTCTGTTTAGACTCTACATGCTCCCACATGGCCACATCATCCACAACAACCTCGCTTATTATAACTCTGTCCAACTTTGCTCAGCTTTCTTATCAAACAACAACACTCTAAGAAATAAAGGTGCTAACTAGAACCTTAAAGGGTTCTTCCACTTGTCCCCATAGGAACATCCTAGCCTTCTGCTAGGTAGTGACTACAGTAAACGTGGCTAAATGCCAAGCTAAACGCTCTGAAGTACCTCTGTAGTTCACTCAAAACAATTCAGACATCGGTTAGGATGTCCAACAAACAGTTGTGTTTAAATAGGAGAAGCATCTGGCAACACCCTGGATATGACCCCCCCCCCAGGATGGCAAAGTCATGACCCGTGTGCACTTGTAAGAGAGAGGGTTCTTGAGATGGGGAGCAAAGATATGAAACACTAGATAAGATGCATCATAATGACTGTCACCCAGAACAACCTATAAGAGGTTCTACACAGAGCCCTTCTTTGGTGTAATGGTTCCACCCAGAACCCTGTCTGGGGTTTACAGATGCAAATTGTTCTGGGTGGAACCTCAGCCCCGCAGGAAGAACGCTTATTTAGAGTGTACAGTCCTATTGACTCATTGTGCAAATGCATTGTGTAGATAAATAATTGAAAGAAAAAACAGAGCTAATTTTAGTTTGCAAAAAAGGTGAAAGGCTCAGGGTTGCTGCCCAAAGGACAAGGCACTTACAGCAAAAGACCAGATTAAAAACCTTGGTGTTTTAATTGACTCAGCCCAAAGTTTTTATAGCCATGTAAAGTCAGAATAGAAAAATCAGCATCTTATCAACTTAAAAATATAGCCAAAGTCAACGACCTCGTGATAAAACAAGGTCTGGAAAAACTGAACCGGGCTTTTATCACCAGCAATGGACTTCTCACAGGACTTCCTTAAAAGACCACCAGGGATGTACGACTAATTCAAAATTCAGCCACAAGAGACAGTCCACATTACCCCAGTACTTTACCCCATACACTGGTTGCCAGTAAGCCAGAGAATTAATTTTTAAGTTTTATTACTTATTTATAAATCCTTACATGGCGTTGGCCGTGAATATATAGCTGACATGCTTGATCAATATAACCCTGCGAGACTCCTCAGATCAGTGGGGGTGGACTACTGGTGGTCTGTGAGTCGGGTCATTATATCATAGCTATACTAAACTATGTGTGCATTAATAAGAGAATTGAAGCAAAAATTTGAGAGTAAAGCAAAAGTTTTTCCCTAGTGACCAATTACTTTTATATAGTAATTAGTAAGTAAGTAGTAATTTTTGAAGTAATTCAGTAACTTTTTAGACTACTAACTTGATTTTTTTTTAACTAATAACTAAATTTCAGTTTCTTGCCCAACACTGGTCTCCTACCTGAGGCACATGGTGCAAGGGGAGACAGAGAGATGCTGTGTCTGTGTCTTATTTTAAATATTTTATTAATTTGTTTATTCTTTTATTTTTATTTTTTTTTTACTCTTTTAACTTATTTTTAGTAGAGGCATCTATTTTATCTCTTTATCTCTTCTTAATTGTGTTGTTTTAACAGTTTTAACTTCTGTCTCCTTGTCTGTGCAGCACCTTGAATCTACCTCTGTGTTTGAATTGTGCTTTCTAAATAAAACTGCCTTGCCTTGCCATACACCTCATATAAATCATGTGATGGATGCTATCTTTCCCCATAATCAGGAAGGGATTGCTTACAAAATGATATACCTTTCTCTGCTGGCAGCCTCTTGATAATCACCCTTTTGGGCTGCTTTTGGAGGTCACAGCACTACTTTACTGCGAGCACTGTACCACTAGCATTACCACTCCCCAAGAGCATGTCAACAGGCTCCGTGGGTGGACCCCTAGTTTATATCATACTTGTCAAACATTTATAAATCTGAGACGGTAGTCCGGCAACAGTGTGTAAAACATCCGCGGACCTCCAAACAGAAACACAAAAGGACAACTTGAATTTGAAAAGGCTGGAGGACTTGCAGCTGGTGGACGGAGGGAATAAACTACCAGATTAAATACATTTCTCTGTATAGTTTCAGGTGATAAATGGATAAATAAATGTGAGGTCAAGTAAAGGCAACAGATAAGAGTTTTTCAAGTGGTACATTTATTAAAATACACAACACTCTACATCAAGATATACTTTCCCCAAACGTGAGCTAGAATTAGTGTGTGGACATTTGCAGCTAAGACCAAGTCCACAGAGGAATGAGAAAACAGTGTTTATGGAAGAGTTTCATTCCAGGCCGACATAATCCCCTTCTGAGGACACACACTCTGATGAAAAAAAAAAAAAAAAAAAAAAGAAAGAAAAAGCTGGCGTGGAAAAGGTGAAACAGTATCGGTGCTGAAAGATGGTGACAGCTTGAAAATAGCTTTGGGCAGTTTGGTTTAGATTAGAGAACACTCACTGCTTTTTTTCCCCAGCAAACCAATTTGATTTACAAAATTTCCAACAGCCTGTTCAAGTTGTGATGTTAGCGCTAACAGCATCACCTTGAGGTCTCCCTTGTTTATTATATTAAAGGAGTAATATGTAACAATTTGGCATGCAGAAATGAGCACAGCAGTCCAGATAGCAAGTTGGAGCCAAAGATTGTATATTAAATAGGTTGAAATCATATTTAACATACGATTTATGTTTAAATCGAGTTGTTTCCCCACACCCCCTCCTATCCAGAAGCGAAGAAGCTCAGGTAGACTGCAGGAACGCTACAGCAGCACAAGACGCGCTCATAAATTGACACTAACAAGTGACGTTGAGTCCTACACTGTAAGTTGATCTGCTGTTTGTAACTGTATAATATCTGTTGCTGTAAAGCTAAGCTTGTTATCCTGAAAACAGAAGACTGCTGCTCTGAAAATACACACTCTGGAGAAGGGCTGGGCAATATGGTTAAAAAATATCATGATATTTTTAGGCTGCTCTGCTATAAATGATATCTCAAGTTTGTCAAAAATAACATCATAAATTCACATGACGAATAGAATATGATGCTTAAATACTTAATATTAACCTTCTCAACAGTATGTAAAATAGCTTAAATGAGCAAAACCTTAAACATCTACAGCAGTAAAATGCAACATACACATTAATGCAGCTCTAATGTATCCAAAAACTAAAGATATGAGAGTAAAGCAATGACAGGGACCATTTTACTGCACAATAAGTATTTATTTACTTTATTTACTTCTGACACTTTAAGTAAATTTTGCTGCAATACTTTATTTTATTGAAGGTTAGAATGCAGAACTTTTACTTATACTTTTGTACTTTTGCTTAAGTCATGTGTTACTGCTGAAGCCCTCCCCTTTAAGGAAGGTGGGCTTGTGGGTAACCTGTGTAACGGAGGTCTACAGGGGTTTGTTGTAAAAGTGAGCCAGCTAGGTAGCTGCAACGAGTCAGGCTAAAGAATTAAAATTATTGCCTAAAACCGGAGGGCTTCCAGATACGTTTTGGTGCTGGATGCTGCGGGTAGAGAAACAAATGTGATCGATGCGATCATCCACGTTTGCTCACGAAAAAAAATCATGACGACTCCTAGCTGCTGACCAGCTAAGTTAGCTTTTCACAGACAGGTTCTGCTGTGAAGAGCAAAGGAAGCTGCTGCAGCTGGAGGTTCTGAATGGCTGTCTGTCTTACTGCCTGCCAGTCTCTATTAACATATTGCTAAATTTAACCATTAGAATTATCTACTCCTTATAAAAGATTATTAAGGATTTCTTTCCACTCATCATCAGACTCAGACTTCGGTGAACATTAATATGAACTCTAATTTATGTAAAACAGGCCAACAAAA
Organism: Lutjanus erythropterus; assembly: GCF_056507025.1. Classification (NCBI taxonomy): domain Eukaryota; kingdom Metazoa; phylum Chordata; class Actinopteri; order Lutjaniformes; family Lutjanidae; genus Lutjanus; species Lutjanus erythropterus. The sequence continues at coordinate 4,894,451 of NC_139330.1, forward strand.
ACAGTTATTCCAGCTGTGGTTGCAGCGTTGTTATCACTTTATGGTAAATTACAGTAAATATATTACACATTTCTCCTTTAACTTGTGATGCTGTATTTTGTGACATTATTCTGTATGTCAGTCATTTATTGGTTCATTACACAAACAAACTAATTACAAAATTAGCATTGAAGAAAAACATCATATACTGACATCCAGACATAATTCTACTTGCATTTATAGCACAAGTTCATTATGAAAGTGGAAAAACAAGCGGAAGGGGAAGTGATCTTATGTATCATGATGACTCCAGTGAATATTTAGCTCATAAAAGTTATCATACAGACGTAACTAAGAGAGAGTATATGCCAACGGACACAAAAGTTAAATGATAACTGGCGTAACCTAAAATCAACATTTTGTCCTAATCATTTAAATATCACAATATTCAGTGCTATTTTTAAAAAAGAAAATAAATTAGGTAATAAAACTTTATATACATAATACTGTACATCACATCACACCTGCAGCAGATGTGTTTTCCAGCGATTCCCGTACCAGATAGCATAAATTAAAGTTACCCCCGGCCACTAATGGCAACCACAAGACCTAACTACCATATTTCTGTATTTCTTGAGGATAACGTTCGAGCTGTCATCAAAGTAAAGCACTGATATTGCGTTGAGCTTGGTTGGGGCACAGCACGGCTTTGGCACATTGTCAGGAAACATTAAATGGACCTATAAATGAGAGCATAAAGTAGGTTTAAAAGAGGTGCAACAGCTGTGAGTTTCAAATGAATTATAACTGCTAAGAACATTGTGGTAGCTTATAACGTCCTTTTATTGCAGTACACATGTGCAGTACACTCTGAAGAATACTCACCAGGGTTTGCACAATTGCATGATTTGTTGCATTCATGTGTGCGTTGAGTGGAAAAGAGCATTCACCATCGCAGTAAAAAGCAGCATAGCCCTCAGGTGCAATGATCCAATCCTGAACAAAAAATTAGTGTCTTTTATTTACGACACATGTTGAGTTCTCTTAGTGTCACCTTAAAACCTCAGCAAGAAGTATTTTGTTCACTGTGTTATTACTTCTTGTTAGTGTTACAAATGTTTTGTGATAAAATGAAATAATTTTGTCTTACCTGCCAGCCCAAATCTCGAAAACTGACATAAAGTTCATGCTTCTTGCAGGCTTGCTTCTGCTCACTTGTGTTGTAATCTGAAAAAATAATCATAAAAGAAAGTAATGGTAGTTTCTATCTTTTTATTTTCTTAGCACAACAGTGGCAAATACATATAGGCAATCTATAAAAACAACTTCTGAGTACATGAGAGCATCTTTAGCCTGTTAATCATTACATTGTTGTGATAAACTGTAAGTTTTTCCTATAAATGTTATACTATTAAAAAAAAACTCTAGAGATTTGATTTAGGGTTGTGCATTTTCCTGAACTGATAGTTGAACATGTTAACAATCAATAATCGATTAAACATTAATGATTAATAAGATAGAAATCATATGTATTTTTCTCGTTTTAAGTTTTATTTAAAGCTTCTACAAGGAACTTTCATATTTTGTTGATTTTGGGGGCCCCTGTGGTTTCCTGCACAATAACCAGAAAATATAACATCAAAAATAAAATTATCTGTGTAAAAATCCCCTCCTGCTTCTTTTTAATGGACTAACATAATATTAAGTGTAACTTTGCCTGTGAAAACATAAACACAGGCTTGTTTCATCTGATGTCAAGGAGAACCAGACCTGGCCGCAGCCGTTAAGAACAACTATAATATCAAATCTCCATGTGGATGGTCTTGTTTGCTTATGTAGGTCATGTAGAGGCATCAGTATTAAATTAAATCTGTTTCCTCACCAGTGAAAACTACCTGTGGTAGCTTTAAACAATTCTAGCTGTATTAGTTATGTTAAACATTAATTCATGAAGCTAAAACAATTTAAATGAACAGAATAATAAAACAATAAGGATTTGACTCAAAACAGCTGCTTTGTCCATGAGTCAATATTAAAAAAAAACAGATGTAATTTCTAGACTAACAAGACAGATCAAACCAAATCATGTGTAAACTTGAGCTCCAGACAAATCACACAAAAAACATGCATTAATAAACCTTTAATTGATTAAATTCTTAAAAGTGATAAATTATTGATGATTAATCATTTACATACATAGTTTGATTTATGAATTACTGCTTACATCATCACATCAGTGTGAGGGTCATTAATTTATACAACAGGCAAATTAACCATGAAGGTTATAATAATCCATAAAACTTTTCGGGTCATTAATTAATCCTTGAAATAATTCATGATTAATGAGGTGTACAGGACAGTCCATTACAGGGCTGTGCCACATTATATCTCTCAGTACTTAGACTTCACCTTAATGTTCTTTCACCACTTGCTGATCAGTAATTAAGTAAATGCTAAATTTAAAATTCCCTTAACCTGTGATGTTCGGTACACCCCACAGTGGAAATCTTTTAAAAGACTTGATTTTTAATGTGGTGTTTTCAAGATTTGTGAAGTGGTTGGATTTTAGATAAAGTGCTTGAAATGGCAACAGTATTACTTTTATAATAACCTGACTGAATAGTTCACTTTTTAGAAATAAAAGAAATAAAATAAGTCAGACATTGGTTCAGCCTGGTTATGTAGGATGCCACGTCTTCTTACAGACAGGTGACACATTTTGAAAAGGTGTAGAAAGTCTGAATATGGTTTGTTTTGAGGCTGGCACTAAAGGAGAGGGATGAATGCAGTTAGAAAAGTGAAAGGTTTCATCCTCTGGGGAGCACGGAGGACGTTGCTCAGCACATTTCATGGCAGTTTGCCTGTTACACTGTATGTACAGCTAGCAAGTATTTCTGATATACAAATTGAAATCTGTGACAAAATGATTAGGAATCATCATCTCATATTATACATTATTTTATAGCTGAAATTATTTTTAACTTCTTGGCGATCTGTCCAGTGATGGTGGAGATATCTCACTGCAGGAAATGAAGTTGTTTAGTCTGACAAATGGATGGACACTCTGATGGAACGATGTATCTAATTCAGAGATCTGACGTGTCAGGATAAAATAAATGATAAGCATTTCAACTACATCATAAAAGTGTACATACCTCCAGGTTTTGGTGCCCTGGATGATTCTTGTTGATTAGCAGATTTATTGCGATTGTGGTTCTTTTTCTTCCCACCAGCGGCTCTGACAGAGCGAAGCAACACCCCGCTGGCCTTGAAGAAAGCAACCAGGAACGGCTGTTTGGACTGAGGCCCGTTCCTCCCGATGATTCCAGCAGATTTTATGTTGATACTTCGTCCTTTAAAAAACAGAAGGTAAATAAAACTTTCAAAATAAAACTCAAGAAAAGTAGCGTATTTTATCAGTTTATGATTGCTTTCAAATGTGTATCTGAAACCCAGCTCTTTTACCAGGACTAGACTGTTGGTGGTGAATAATGTCAGTCCACAAATGGTCAACCCTGCAGTCAATGAGACTGTTTGTTTTATCAAACGCAGACTTTGTGGATTGTCTCCAAAGATAAACTTCCTGACCTTTTCTACAGTCCAACAGTCTGACATAAATCTGGAGAACAAATGTCAAATTCATTGACAGAAAAACTGAAAGCTTGACTTGCCGTCTACAGTCTCCACACAGAGCTGCAGGCCCAGGTTCTGCTGTGGGTTCATCACCCAGTGGTTACTGGTGGCCGTGATGTCGAACACCAGCCAGCCCCCGTCAGACGCCTGGACCTTTTTGGAGTCGAGCAAGAACGTCTCTGCATCTCTGAAGGTGAGAAAAAAACACAGATATGACACATTAAAGGGACAGTTCACCTCCAAATCCAGCCTGTAGTGTGGTTTATCCATCTAGTTTGTTTTAGTCTCAGTTGTTTTGGAGATATCCACCGTAGAGATGTCTGCTTTCTCTCCAATATAATGAGACTAAATGGCACTCAACTTGTGGTGCTCAAAGCTCTAAAAAAATTAATGTGAAAAATTCAACAGCAGTGTCTCTATCCAGAAATCATGACTCAATTATTGAAGATAATCCACAGACCTTGTTTAAAGCAGTTTCATATAGGAACTGTTTTCTTTCTAGTCTTAAAAAGAGTAGTTCCGGTAGATTGTATTGTAAAAAGAAACAGTCCCTACACTGTAAAAATGAAAAAGTTGAGAAAATTCAACATTTCAAGGCAATTTTTTAGAATAGATTTTTAAAAGTTGAGGCATTTTTAAAAAGTTTAAAAACTTTTTTTTTAGCTTATTTCACGATGTAAGAGTTTGAGTCGGGCTCAAAACTCCCATGATTTTTGCGAAGAGACACTGGTGTTGAAAATTTCAAAAATATTTTTGGCGCTTTGAGCACCATAAGCAGAGTGCCATTTATGTCCCATTATATTGCAGAGAAGGCAGACATCTCTATGGCTGATTTCTCCAAAACTCTGCAGCTCACACCAAAAACTATCTAGATAGATTAGCAGCACTACAGGCCAGGGGAAAATGAAGTGAACTGTCCCTTTAAATAACCTGCAGTTAAAATGACACACTCAAGCAGCCAGGACACACTGTACATGCAAGCAGCAACTGCTATTACATAACAAAAACGTACAGTGATTATTATATCATAATCCAGTAAATATATTTGAATTTTTCGCCTGTGGGTTTGTTGGTTTTCAGGATTATTACTTGTGGGTTTCAGAGCCACGACGGTCAAACAGATGGTGGAATGAATGTGGTCACTTTACTGCTGCATTATAAACAAATTACAAAACCTCAGTGCTACAACGCATCAAGTTCTAGAACAAATAAAAACTGCCTGTGCACCTTAACGCTGCATAGTTTTAATGGGACACAAAAAGAAACCATATGCTCCTTTGAGGGCATTTAGACTGAATCCAAGAGGTCTTAACCAGTTAGACTGTAACAGATAAACGAGGTATCACTGACTGAACACAAATGGATGCTTGACCCCAAACTCTGTTGCAGAAGCCAAACTGAGTGGCTTTTATTAGTTTCATCATGTCTTTACCCTTTTGAAACCAAACATTCTTCTCTAAAAAAGCTTTCTGTCATGAAATCTGGTGATTTTATGAGTAAAAGTCATTTTTGTGCGCCAACTTTGTGCTGGAGATAAAAAGAAAGCAGGGCAGCTATTGTTGAAGAAGCTGTGACTCTTTAATAAGCTGCAGAGTTGTGTGGTAAAACGTGTGCCAAGATTTCAGCTATTTGATTGGCAAAACATTTCAGGAGTTATGAATCATGTATATCAGACGTTGTGTATTTTTAATATGAGCCTGACATACGGCATCAATCAACCCTGAGTTGAAAAAGCCCCGCTTCGCAATTTGCATTGGATTCCTTTCAAGTGGCAGATCGGATAAGGCAGCGCCTGTTCAGTTTTTGTGGTTACATGGTGCTGGTCGGAGCGAACCAACATTTTCCATGTGGCCCCAATAGCTCAGGAATTATTCATGTGTTTATTACAGGTGTAATAAAACTCAACCTCATGTGGAATTCCACTCAAGGTCAGAGCTTCTGAGTGACATACTGTTGAACTTCCTCTTTAAAATGTTCAGTATTACACTTATATCCGTTTAAGTGTTTTAGTTTGTGTTACTTAGAATTCACTATTCCCATAGCCATATCCAAGAGGGAAATGTTTATCCCACCCCTTCATCTGTGATTACTGGATGTACTGTTCCATGCAGAGTGAGATAAAGTGTTTGGATACCAGGGATCGACATAACTTCTCCTTTTAAACAAGCCTGACTCCTGCAAATTATGTTCATATGCCACCGTTCTCCGTGAGCAGTTTATGTTCAGTAGCAAAGTTCAGGGCATAGTGTGACGTTGACATAGTGGATTGAAAGGAGGTCAAGCCGGTGTGTAGTCGTCTGACTTTAAAGGTACCCTGTGGAGTTGACCACTAGTCCTGCAGCAATATGAAGTAATATGTTTTTACGAGCTCCTTGTTTTGTTAGTATCTTCTTCCGTTCATGTGCACAAGGACGATGGTTTTCCCAGCGGACAGTCAGGGGCAGTAAAGCACCAAAAAAATGTTGCAATGTGCCAACAGAGGAAGAAGAGAACTGCTAACAAGGACACATGGCTCTGGAAATGCATTTATTAGATCTCAACCACACTCATGATGTGTTTTGGTGAGAAAGAGTGACTGTAAACAGAACTTTGCAGACTTTTATCACCAGCAAATCGAGCATCCTGTAGTCAAACTAATAGTGAAGGGGGTCACTATCTAAAACCCTTTAACACTGCTTAACAAAGGAGTTTTAGAGCATGTATAGGGCTTATACATGCTGTACAGTGTCAGAAACAGATAGTGATAATGAAAAGGAAAAACAGCTGATCAACTTGCAGTGGAGGACTTGTCATCACTTTTTATTGTCAGATTATCATGTGGTGCTCATCCTGCGCTCCTGCAGCCTGCCTGAGCTGCACCGAGGCTGCTGAAGAGTGGACAGGGGGAAACAACTCGCTTCAACCATAGATTGTGTATAAACAGGATTTAAACCTATTCGATGTATCATCTGTTTGGACTCCAGTACTCACTTTTGGACATATGGCTCCTTAACCACTCTTTACTACATGCACAAGTCAGCTTTGTCGAAACAACACACTAAAAACCTTTGGTGTGAAGTGACTAATTTGCATATACAGTTTTAATATTCTGTCTGATGTGTTGAAGAAAAACATAAAAGAAGGTGTATGGTTTTACAAACTAATTGCACTCATAAAATTTAATTAATTCTGGCTTTTGAAGTTGAGGGAAAACTTTTAAAATCACATATTCCAGTCTTGTTTTTCTAAGATTGCTCACATTGGGAAAGAATCGTTCTTTGTGAACACTCACTAAAACACACTATTCCCTGTGAAAACGTGTGTGAAAGCTTAAACTGAGCAGTCTTCCCCTTTAAGATGGCAGAGTCCATTGAGTTGGACCTTTTCAAAGCCCAGGAGGGCCATATCTCCCCTTCAATCACCCACACACATTTTTGGCAAGCAAACGTGGGCCCACTTTTAAGTACACCCTTGTGTATTCAGCTATGTCATGCTTTAAACTTCCGGAATATTGTTAAGACAGGCAGGTGGTGGGCATAACAGTGACCACGGGAGCACCCGAGGGAGCCCCCCCCTCCCACCTCCTGACATGGGCCCTCATGGTTTCATCTGGGACACGGCCAGCTTGGCAGGCAACACAAGACGAGTGATAACTGATGGACCTTCCAAGCTTCGTAAGTGGCCAACTTGCTAATGGAGTTCTCTTTATCCGAGAACTATATTTGTAAGGCAGACATGGTGCGAATGAAGGAGAACAGAGTTGGAGATAGAAGGCCGTTCTACGTGAGTGGAAAGTTACAACCGTGCGAGACAATGGCTGTTGGACTGTTTGCTTTTTTAACTGCGATATAAGACAACTGCATGAAATCCTCCTCTTGAGTCCTCAGCCTGTATTGTCTCTTTTCATTTTTTTATTTTTGACTCCACTGGCTGACTGATTATATGAGGCCAGATTAAAGGTAGAATCAGTGGGATTTGTCTGAGCTGTTCTTAAACATACCAGAACGTCCCAGGATGTCAGATACCAACGTTTTGGGTTGGTGAAACATCTCGAGCAGACAGCAGACAGGCTCTCTGCAGATACCACACACCAGACATTTGACGTGATGACAGAAAGGGATTTTGTTCATATGAGTCTATACATTTGTTTTTTTTTTGGAAAATTTTTGCATATTATGCCTTTAATTTTCTGTCAAATGCCAAATGTCAACCTTTTATCCTTAGTAAAGTGATTTATCTATATAGCAATATCATACTAGTACTAATCATTTTACTTAAGTACACTAACAGAAGTATTGTCAGAAAAATGTAAAGTATCAAAAGTAAAAGTTCTTATCATTGATTATTAATTGACTATTAAATTAATTTGCCAACTATTTTGATAATTGATTAATCATCTGGAGTTTTTTTTTTTTTTAAGAACAAAAGGTCCAAATTCCCAGATTAAGCTTCTTGGGGACAAAACAAGACATTAGAGGACGTCACACTGGAGTTTGGGAAACAGTGATCAACATTTTCTGATATCTTTTATGGACCAGGCAACTAATCAGTTTAGTGAGCAAGTAACTGACAGATTAATCAATAATATAATTGATACTGTATTTTTGTAAGCTATGTTTTGTATATAAAATTCTATTTTTAAAAGTAACAAGTAATTATATATGTGTCAGATAAATGTAATAAAGAAACAAAAAATAGAGATACTGACATTAAGTGCAAGTTCCTCAAAATAGTACTTAAGTGCAGTACTTGAGTAAATGTACTTAGTTACAATCCAGCGCAGTCTTTAATGTTTGTTTTCAGGTGATTATGTACTTACTTGTTTTGATATTCCTTGATGACTTGATATATGGAAACCTTCAGGGTGATGTTATCGTAGCGGGAGTGACTGCGGTCCTTATAGATCCGAAACTCTGCAGCCGTCACCGCCTCTCCGTCTGGGATCTGAGTCAGATCAAATCGGAACTCCTTGTAGTGTCTTCGTTGGTGAGAAAAATCTTTATCTTTCTCGACTGGGAAAGAAAATATTTTCTGATGAATTTCATTTTTACTGGCAGCAAAGCTGATCAAAAAATATGGCTTCATCTGCTGAGCCGCTGTGTGCGCTGCTCACAGGAGAAAAATATGGCGGCATTAATGTACAGAAAAAGAGTAATTTATCACATCTTCTTTTACATTCCAGGTCCAAGCCAAACATTTTGACTACCAACAAAAGCACTTTCCAGTTCATTAAATCAGTCAACTGAATACAGGTAGCCGTTCCCAGACAGGCCCTCTACTGTGTGCCTAACTGCATTCTCCGGCCATGATGAATGGGCTGTCAGTTAAGAAAAACAGGCTGATTTCAATTAAAGACACTTTCGTCTGCTCCTCAAGTGAGAGGAAAGACCAGACAGGATTCTTCAACGTCATGTGAGCGTCTACTCTGACCTCATTTCTGACCTCATCCTGACCTCCTGTAGCTTTCATACAATGAACTAAGAGTGTTTAACACTTAACCTATAAAGCAAAATATTTCCAATATAATGAATAACATAAGATGTATTTTTAGGCCTGTTATTTTTGGTAAAAACTCATAAACTTATATTTTGCCTGCATGAAAATAAATAAGAAGATATGTACAGCTTGATTTTTCAGGTTGTTGCATCTATTTTTCAGTTCCTCCAGGAAGATGAGATGTTGCAGTTTCAGCAACAATTAACACAAATTCAACCAATCCCTGTGAATTCTGCATGACCTGGCAATTTTGTCCAATCACAGCAACTTTTCCACAAATATGACCAATCATTGTAGCGTCCCGTGAGTCCCACCAATCATAGCAGTTCCCCCGAGCAAACTTCATCATACATGACCGTCTCTAGGTACTGAAAAGAACATGAGGTTTGTCAGTGTTGGTGACACTTATCAGTGCTCTGTGCACTTTTATATGTTATAATTTTGTTCTTTGTGTTTTGACTGTTTTGGAGCTCCAAAGAGATTTTGCTCCTTTGTTTAAAGCCCCTCAGGTGCACTTCTTCATTTACAAATAAAGCATATTAGAATTTTTTTTAATCCTGAGCCTTTTTGTTAAGGTGACGTAGTGTTTTTATTCTCAGTGGAGCAAGTTGCCTTTGATTTTTAAAGCTACTAAAAGGAGTTTTCAACTGTTCATGATATAGCCTCAATTTATTACTGGTGCCTCTATATGACCTACATAAGCAAACGAGACCATCTGCGAAAAGATTGGATATTTCTACACAGTTATTCTTAATGGCTGCAGCCAGGTTGGACTCAGATGAGAAAAGCTTGTGTTTACATTTTTTCAGCTAAGGTTACAGTGAGTAGTATGTTAACCAGCCAGTTAAAGAGAAGCAGGAGGAGATTTTTATTCAGATAATTATATTTTTCCTGTACCATTTTGTGGCTGTTATGTTTTGTGGTTATTGTGGTGGGAAATGGTACTGCTTTTGTCCACAGGGGGAATCCAAAATCAACAAAACACAAAAAAACAATTGTTTTTTTTTTTTTGTTTTTTTTTTCAGTTTTCACAAAAAAAGTTGCATCAGCACATGCCTCACAGCTTTTTAGAAAAGCTGACATGAAATCAAACATTTTGGACCACAGCAATCCAAAAGAAGGCCCATGAAATCCTGGAGGGCCTGGGGGTGGGCAATATGACCCCGAAATATCATCTCAGTATTTTAGGGTATTTTTGTTTTTGAACTCAAATAGCTGTTGAGCTCTCCTAGATTTCTGACTCTTCTCGTACTAAACGAGGTGATTCTGCTTGAGGTGTTAAAATTAATTTGTTGTATTGTCCCTTTTTTGTGTTACAGTCTTCTTGCACTTCTTACATTTTTCTGTAGTTTATTGTACATCTGATCTTGTGTAACCAAACCACTTCCACACTAGTGAAGCTGCCTCTTACACCATAATATTGCCATTATTACGTTATTATCTTTTTTTAATCATTACAAATATAAAAATATATCATGAAGGATATGATGGTACTATAGGTGTTGCATCTCTTTTTGCAGATAAAATAAAGCCCCTCTGGCTTTAATCACAGATCACTGAGCCTCAGTGTGTCATCATTACAAATGTGCTGGAAAAGACAGTTTGATGCTACTAATACGTCTGTCTCACACCCCTGCCTGGTGGCAGAGAAGAGGCATGTGGCTGAGGTCAATGGATTTTCTGACATCCGCGGTGATATCGTGCGGTGCACTTCCCTGATATTTTATCAGGAGAGGAGGCCTGTGGTTACTTAGCACAAACAGGTCAGAGGTCAGGCCTGACTTTTACCCACCGAGTCTGTTCCATTATATTAGCCACGGGCAGTAATCTGAAGCAGGAGTGCCACTAGCATACAGCATTTAACTTTCACATAGCTGAAGATTAAATAATTATGACCTTCCCTCCATGGTGAAGTGAAGCTGTGTGCGTGTAATTCCACCAGAAGCGTATTTTGTGTGTTTCATCGTTACATCCTCTTGGGTACAGTCTCGTGTGTGTGTGTGGACTTTTTATTTATACATTTAAAGTTCAAATGGTTACAGTAAGGATATTAAACTGCACAAAATGCCACATAGACATATTTAAAACAGTTGAGGTCAGTAGCTATATTTGAGCGTACTGTAATAAAGACAGAGCCCCATTGAACACTTCACTGACAGTCCCCAGAACGAGAGCAGAGCTTTCAAGGCTGACAGTGTACATGCCCTGTTATAGTGGTAAGTGGAAACAGATGGGCTCAGGCCAAGGTGAGGGATTAGACTTCCAGGCAACTCGACACAAATTCACTTTTACATGTTTTGCTCTATATTTAAGAGAATAAAATCCTTAACACTACAATACCAACATTATGTAAAGTTTATTTGTGGTGACTTTATATCATTAATTCAGGATTCTTTAATCCTGCATCATAAATCATTTTTGCTCAACTTCTCTTGTAGCATGTTTAATATTTTCTCATTAAAGAGCAATAAATGCTACAAATAACACATATATGAAGAATAGAGCCGCTGTTTTCTCTAAGTGACAGAACCCCAAGATACACAAGCATCAGTCAATAATATCACTGCCCTTCTAACAACAGGAAATAATTCAGACCAATTTTCTCAAGGTCAGACAGTCATCTGATAAGTTGCTCTGAACTGCTGGGTTAAAGGTCGCGGCTACTGAACAAACACAGTCATTATACACATCAGCTGCTTTTTAATGGAAAGCAGCACAAATTGATGAGGTCAAAATGTTGGACCTAATTCTGCTAAATACAAAATATTTCACACAAGACAAAAGCAGCTGAACGCCTCAGAGGCCAGATGATGACTGATGTCTGAAAATGTCCTCTCATAATGTTAGAGGTAGAATATTAAAAAACTGAGTGACAGGAAATCAGCAGCTGTAAAACCTCGCTGAGACGATCAGGACATTTTTATAGAACAACATACTGGCTATTGCTGTGACAGTTAATTGATTAATCAATTATTAATCACCAACTATTTTGATAATTGATTAATCGATTTTAGTGTTTTGTCAGAAAAAAAAGTAAAAATTCTCTGATTCCAGCTTCTCATATGTTAATATGTTGTGGTTTCTTTACTCCTTTATGGCACAAGACATTTGAAGACATCATCTTGGGCAGAAATCTACATTATTTTAACAGAATTAACTACATGTGTTGATAGCAACACAACAGAGAGGCCAGTGTCTGCGGTGGATTGTAGGGCTGCACGATATGATTAAAAAAATCATATTGCCATTATTTTGCAATTGCGATATGATTAGTGGAAATGATAATTTTTGCATCACAACTTGTGATGATGTGACATTTGTTGGGGTCTGGACCAAACAAACATTTTTACTTACATCTGGAGATTTGTAGGCCAGAGCATCTCTGAGGGACTGCAACTATTTTTCAAGTCTTTCCTGTAACTATTGTTTTCATTATTGATTAATTTGTTAATCATTTTCTTGATTAATTGATTAGTTGTCTGGTCCATAAAATGTCAGAAAATGTTGATCAGTGTTTCACAAAGTCCAAGACGACGTCCTCAGATGTCTTGCTTTGTCCACAACTCAAAGATATTCAGTTTACTGTCAGAGAGGAGTAAAGAAACCAGACAATATTCATATTTGAGGAGCTGGAGTCAGAGACATTGGACATTTTTTATTAAAAAATAACTCAACACGATAAACTGATTATTAGAATAGTTAACAATTAATTTAAGAATTGATTAATCAATTAATTGTTACAGCTCTAGTTCTGTGATTTGAATATTGCACTTGGTCATAAACTGTGATTTAAATAATATTTTGATTAATTCTGAAGCCTTAGTCGATTGTTTAGAAAATTGCACTGAATGAGCAAAATGTTAGGCTTTTATCAAACACAGACTTAATTTACCTTATTAATTCCCCTCACAGTGGAGGGACTGAAGGTGAAGAGAAGCTGGAGAAAGTTTTTAAAACTTTGAGGTTTGAAATAAAGAGCTGCACCTCTAAATAAAATCGAAACCTGGCTGCATGCAAATGTCGATATTAATTTTGATTTAAGGAAACCTGGTGGGAAATGATCCCGCTTTAACACCACTTACCTAAATTGACAAAACTCATGACCATGTCGGCGTCATTGAGGAAGTTGGTGTCGTGCGTGGAGGTGAGCGCGGGGCTGTGGCCCAGCAGAGGGGCCGCGCGGTACGGCTGCGCCACCCGGGAGTACCCGGCATGCTGGGGGCTGTAGTACCCTTTCCTGGAGTGCCCTTGAGCCTTGGCACTGAAGCTCTTCCCCGCGCCCTCCTCCTCCTCCTCCTCCTCCACGGCCATGGCGTTGTACAGGTCGAGCATGAAGAGCGGCGCGGAGGACGCCTGCTTCCCGGGAGAGAAGGGCCTCGGCCGGTGAGGCAAGCCCAGGATGGAGAGGATCTCTCTCTGGATCTCCCTGCGCTCGTGATTGCGCAACCTCCTGTAAATAAAACTGGAGTGCACATGGTTGTCAGTGAAGCCGCAATGAGCGCAGGACAGAAAACTCAAGCAGCTCCACGCCAGTCCGAGCAGAGCGCGGCTCAGAGGTGTCATCCTGACAAAGAGTTCACTCTGGAGCGTGGACAAGTTGAACTACATCGCACTTTGTGAGAAAATAAAACACTTTATATCTCTCAGTCATAGATTTTCCATATCAGAAAGATGAGCCACAACTTTCACGGTGGTAACTGAGGAGGATTATTTTTCTCTTCTTCTACAAATGAGGTATCAGCTTGCAGAAAATTCGGCGCTCCTCTGCTGTGCGTGAGCTTCCTCCAGCAGTATTTCCTCCTCCAGGGTCCATCCAAAGTCTCCGCACACTCCGAGTATTTATGGAGATGTGACCCCGTCCCTCACCTTACTCCTCTGTGATGCACCAACACGGAGGTACGCCCATAACGGTCGAGGGATCACCTGGAGTTTCCAGTGGATGAAAAGTGTTGAACTGTGTCAGAAGTGAACAGAAACGAGCTCTCCACTTTGACTTTTTCTCCCCCCTCCACCTTGAGAGCGCACTGGGGCTCCTACTTGCCCTCTGAGTCCATCCCACACTCAACTTTTTTTGTTTTTGCATCCGCCTCTAGCGGCCGCAATAAAACTTCAGCCTGCTCCCATGATGAATGTGGCGGCTCGGGAGTGTAAAAGGAGACACTTGAAATCCGAGAGGCCATCTTAACGAGTGAAAGAATAATGACAGAGCCTTTTAATCACCTCAACTTATTGAAGTCCGTGGTGTTTATGGGAGAGAGCTGCAGCTGCATTCAGCACCAACAACAAGAGCCCGTTTTTATTATATGAGGGATTAAACAAAGTCCACAGGGGTGCTGTAAAAAATATTTGATTAAATATGCAAACAAACAACTTGGCCAGCTTGTAATGTACAGCGCTTAAAATGATACCTCAGTAGCCTACATACAGGGCATCAGGATACCAGAAATGTAACTGTATTCCATTACAGTTACAGAGAAGATGTAATCCGATTACAGTTATTAGTGACAATGCTGACAATTATAAGATTTACAATTTTAAAAAACACTGAAAATACTGTCATCATCCAAGAACTCAATATCTAATTTAAAGAAACATTTACAATAAGAGAATATTAGTTACACAGACGAACCACTAATCAGATGGTGTTTAATAGTCTTTAATATTGTGATACTTGTATGAGGTTACTTTCTGCATTTTAACATTAATTAGTAATTGTATCAATATATTTTTTATGACAGAGGTAGAAAAATATGTGCCACTTTACAATACGACTACCATTATAAGTCATTTAAAAATGGTTTATAATTAGGTCATTAATCTGATTAACACTTTATAAATTATAAACTGTTACAACACATTAGATTGCAAATAGTGAACCCACTTTTATCTGTATGTTGAGCCTCAGATCTCACTGCTTATTGAGCTTACTTTTTCTTTTCCATCAGCAGGATTTAAACCTGTCAGCTCCATCAGATTTATGTTGATTAGTTAATGCATTTAACCACCGTAAGCTAATCTTAATAGTCAACAAGTTTCATTTGATTTATCAAGTAAATATATCAAATTACCAGATGGTTGGTATCTTCTTCCAGGTGTGGCACAGTCTTCCCTTACTTCTTTTCACCCAGTCATCACAATGTCTTTCACACTTTACAATCAGACTCTCTTTGCTAATTATAAATGGTAATAAGTCTATATTAAGATTTAATAGTAGAAAGCAGTAACTGGATCTTGCCCAAATCAGTGTTTGTGTTATAACATGTTCATAATTGCTTATTAATATTTCTAAAGTGTTTACAACTTAATCAATAACCTACTTATAAACCATTTTAAACCATTTATAAGGGTAGTCTTATTGTAATGTGCTACTGAAAAATACAGAAAGACTGATAAAGATACTAAAAATTCAGTATGAAGAGCCACAGAACCGCTGAAGGTCTCTGCAGTCTACAAGAATTTCCATCTTTATGATTATAAAAGCTGATTTTGAGTCCAAGTTAATTTAAAGAAAAGAGCTTAAATACATAAAGCTTTGCTCTCAGAGGGGCACTAACTAAACAATTTGTCAAAGTAAGAATTTTTGGACAATTAAAAACAAATAGTCAGAGGTTTGCATGTGATGTGTGGCTGCTGTCCAAACTGAAAAAAAGGAAGGTCCCTCCTTGCTACAGTAACTCCTGGACATGCTGGGATGTTACCACATAGCGCCATCTAGTGTGCAAAGCCATTACACCTCAGTTGTTATTTCTGATTCTCACACTCACACACTCACACACACACTCACACCGCCTACAGATGCTTTCTAGCATTTGTATCCAAGTTTCCTAGTGCTATGTCCTTAGAGGAAGACCCAGGTGATGATCTCTTTTCTGTTTCCATGGCCATCACACTTCATCCTTTTTGATGCTGCAGTAACAAATGGAAGCGTTTGGAGCAGACACCACGCCTCAGAAAAGTCAAACCATTTCCAGGAGGAAGACGAGATCGATGATGTGATGGAGTCCTGAAATAAACATGAAACTTTAAGGGAAAATTTGGCACGTTTCATGTGGATTTCCACTCAGTCTGTCAGTTGAGGCAAGAAACTCCTCAGTGTTGCTGTATAGACCAAATCACAGTGATGTTGTGTTAACAACAACAGTCACTTCTGTTTAGAAAGCTGGCTATTGATTAGAATTGCGGAGATACATAAAATCTGCAGACTTGTTTAATTCTGCTGTTATTTTCAGCTCTAACTGTAACACTTAAAGATATAAAGTTAAATCCAGTGATGTTCCTGCTGTGATTATTTTATGTCCCGTGTTGGTTTGCTAGCGTCTTTGATAAACCACCCGACACCACCAGTCGGACTATGCAGCCTGAAATATCTGTGAAACCAGGCGGAGTTCATGGACCAAGCAGTGATTCTCTCCCAGTTGTGTCCTCGCTTGGTTTATGTTGTGCATCCAGCTTCGACGTCTGGGTCTGGCTGCAGTTTATGCTGCATAGCGGCACCAAGAAGCTTCCTTTGGTTCGTGTCTTTTTCTGAATGGGAAGAGTGGTCGTAGCAAGAAAGCCAGTTAATCAGAGAAATAAAAAGTTACTTTCAGATTGTTTCATAGTAGTTAAAGCACAAATAAACACCCACAAAGCTGCACAACCCTGTGTCTTCAAACTAACGGTGGTGAAAGCATTAAACATGTATTTTAGCTGAATGAGATGGACTCACTTTTAAACATCATGCCAAAGAAAACATTAAACATACTTCCATTAAATTATATGTATGTGACACAGGGTTTTCTACTGAGAAGTTTTTGTAAATAATCTATTGACAAAAAAAGCTGAGTTCTCCTGCTGCAAAATTTGTTGTTCTTCCTGCATCCAGAGATGTTGTTGGTATTAAGAAAGAACTACAGGCTATTTCAGCTTGGATTTCTAGCCTCAACCTCTAGGTAAATCAGGGTGTGTGCTATATGATTACTTTTGTCACCTAACACTGTGTTTTATCCACCCTAGTGATACCAAGCAAGCAGGCAAGCAAAGTTATTTTTATAGCATCTTCCACATGCAACAGTCATAAAGTGCTTCACAGTCAAAGAAATAAAATCAAATGGAATTCAAATAAATGAAACAAAGATAAAGCACCAGAAAAAAATATGCTGGGAGCAGATAAAGGCACAAGATTCAATACCCTAAGCTACCCAAGAGTCCACAGAATCTTGAGCTTATTGGGAGACGATCCAAAAGCTTCAGGGCTGCTGTTTGTAAAGAATGATCTCCCCAAGTCTTGAATTGTGTCCTGGGAAGATTTAGAAGACCCTGAGTGGAGGACCTCAGCGCTCGACTCATAGTGTGGGGGTGCAGGAGATCAATAATGTACTTTTGAGCCTGGCCATGTAGAGCTCTGTAAGTGAGTGCCAAGATTTTGTAAGACACCGTTAGCCAGCTAGAACAGGTTAGAATCAGAGTTGCAATGATTAATTGATTATTAATCGACTATTAGATTAGTCGCCAACTATTTTGATAACCGATTCTTAATTTTAAGTCCAGTTTCTCTGATTTCATAATCTCAAAATGAAATATTTTCTGCTTTCTTACTCATCTATGACAGTGATTCTCCATTACTCTATGACTGAATATCCTTGAGTTGTAGGCGGAACATTTGAGGATGTCACCTTGGGCTTTGGGAAACAGTGTAATTAATTAATCGAGAAAATAATCTACCAATTATTTGATAATGAAAATAATCTTTGGTTGCAAATAGGTATAATATGTGACCATCTGTTGGATTGTGTTAGCAGCAGCATTTTGTAGACGGTGTAACGAGGATCTAGTAAGGGCAGTGAACATGAACAGATGTTAGCATCTCCATCTCAATTCTTCCTTCCTGAACAAAGATGCTCAAACGAGACAGCATCTTAATGTAAGTGTCAAATCACGTGGATTGGTTGAAACTTACACCAAGGTTATGCAGACTTGATTGACAGGACGATGATGGCGTGATGAGGTTCTGCCTGACTGAGGGTTGAAGGTTATCAGGAGCAATAATCAAAGCTTTTATCAAAAGGTTTTATCTGCATTTAACTGCAGAAAATTATTAGCCTTTCAGTTCCTAACAGAGTTTCAACACTTGCTCAGTACTTAAAGTTTATGAAGTTATAGGCGGGTGTGGTGATACCTGGTAACATGGGTGTCAGAAGCTCGTGTGCAAGTTTTTTTGGTTGCTATAGCAGCACTGAGGAGTATATTGCTTTAGTTGACCACATTTACCATCAACACTGACTGAAAATCTACATGAAAAGTGCTAAATTTTCCCTTTAAAAGCCCAAAACACAGAAGAAAGTAAGTTCACAAATCATTAAGATATTTTAATTCTAGTAAAAAAAAAAAAGATCCATACAAAAGTCACCTTAACACAAAATAATAAAATTACAAAAGCTGTTTACGACATGTCACTGCTGAAATACACAGTTATGACTCTTTTATAAATAACAATAAAATACCTGCTACAGTAATGAAAGGTAAGCCTCAGGAACATAAGTGACATGAAATCTCAAAGTTAAATGTCAGCATGTTCTTAGTTGGTGAAACTTTTAGTTCCTAATTGGAATAAAATGACATGAGAATGGATGGGTACTGTAATAGTGGGGGGCGTATTAATTTATCTGGGGTGATACACAATATTAGCTGTTGTAAAAGGTTTTCATAAAGAGTGAAGTGCATAACAGTCAAACTGAAGGCTTCATGGAACACCAGGCTTACAGCAGCTCATAATCAGCTACAGGAAATCAAACTCACAGTCTTGTGCTGAAACATGCCAATGTCAGACATACTTTATGGTGAAATAATTCACTGAACATGGAACTTTTTTTTTCTTTTTTTTTTGAACAGAACATATGGCACCCAGCCAATGTGCACTGAAAATTTAGAGAGCAACATGCAACAAAGCAACACCAGGGGGCAACAGGGGAAAATGTACCAGCCACAGTGGCCAGAGAGATCCAGACATACAGGTAGCACATGAGTTCAAGGTGCTCAAATGAGAGGCATTAAAATGAGCCAATTATTAATTCTCTCAACACCATTAAAACCTCAAGGCATGTTCAAAGACATGTGAATAATAGTACAAAATATTAACAGAAAAATGTGATGGGATCTAGCTCTATTGACTGTCACGAGATCACATGAGAGGTGTTAGAGGAGGTCTGTTTTGTGTCCACGACAGAGAGAAACTGTAAAGATGAGGTCTTCCTGAGAATGGCTGTTTGTTCCACATCAGCTCCAGACTGGTGCCTGCAGTGACGCTGCATCACGTCAATAGTTTGGCCCTTTGCTGTAAGGATCCCGCCTCATCATGCTACCATAGCACATGGATGGATCACACACCCCAGGCTGACCAGGGATGCCAGGACTACCGCTTTTTCCCTCTGCTCCGTTTAGACCAGGAGATCCAGGCTTACCTGGAGAACCTGGCTTACCGTACCCCTGTGGTCCCATTGGACCTGTGGAGATAAAACACTAATTTATGATCAGTTCACAGGAAACACAGCAGTAAAAGGTGCTATTAAAGGTCCAGTGTTTAAGATTTACAGGAATTTATTGGCATAATATGGCCAAAATGGAATATAATTATGCCACATGTTAAGAATTACTATGACTGACCCAAAAGCTTTGAGATTCTCACAAATGAGTGTTTAAAACTGTCTAAATGTCAGCTGGCCATAAGCTAATGGTATTTGCAGAGGGCATGGGTCCACCATGTTAAACCACCATGTTTCTACAGTAGCCCACAACAGACAAACCAAACACTGGCTTTAGATAGAGATTGAGTTTTGTGGCCTTCTTAACAAAAACCAAAGAGGAGTGAGACAAGACGCTTGCAGTCTGCAAGCTCACAGCTAGATGCCCAAAATTCTACACACTATTCCTTTAAATGTCAGAAATCTTTGGCGCCTCAGCAAACTTGCTTCCACGTGGCTTTCTGTAAATCAAGTGGATGGTTAGTCAAACTGAATAATCTTACCCGGAAGCCCAGGTGGCCCTTGGTCTCCAGCAGTGGTTCGACCAGGGTTCCCCTTCTCACCATCGACACCTGGTTCTCCTACAAACACAGGTGTACTTGCTTGAGTATCCTGCAAAACATCCTTAATGATACACCATTGTCTACGACGCTGCTTTTACCTTTGAGTCCATTAATACCAGGGTGTCCTGGCCGTCCAGGGTGGCCCAGCTGTCCTCTGGAGCCACTAAGTCCAGGAAGACCCCTGAGTCCCTGGGGCCCAGGTGGACCTGGAGGACCAGGAGATCCGGGCCGGGTTTGACATCTGGTACAGCTACCGTGCTGGTTGCTCACCAACAATGAAGGCAGCTCCGCTAGGATGATTGAAAGAAGATTTCAGAAGTGTGTTGACAACACACAGAAACACCTCATCAGTCAGTCTGTCATGATACTCACACTGAAGAATCTCTCTGCAGATTTGACGAATGTGATTGTCCGATATCATGCTTGCCTGGAATAAAAAGTGATGGATCATTTCAACTTTCAGTGACCATTTACTCCATCGTGTTTATCGGTATCAGATACAACATCATTATTAAAACAATATCAACAGTAAAGCTGTCAGCACAGTGTATCATGCACATACAGGTCTTCCTTCAGGTCCAGGTGGGCCAGGCAGACCTGTGTCCCCTGTCAGTCCTCGCGGGCCAGGTGGGCCTGACTGACCCAACTGTCCAGGCCGTCCCATTTGACCTTCTTGACCTCTCTGTCCTGCTTCCCCTGTTGTCCCTTTCTGGCAAAAATATCACCCCAGTGTTAGCAACACAGACACAATCCATGTTGGATGGAAGTACAGTGATGAATGCATTCAGCTTAACATACCTCTCCTTTTTGTCCCATCAGACCAGCGGGGCCCTGTCGGCGAGAGTCAGGATAAGTCATTAAATTAGAAAGTAGAGAGCCCATACCTCCAACAAGGCTGCACAATTCCCAGAATGTGTTTTGCAGTAATAGAAACTCAGCCTGAAGATCTGCATCAAAATGCACAGTTATAGACAGTCATGCGGGTTTTTCTAGAATTCCTAGATCTTGGAAATAGTGGTCATGAGTCTGACTTGCTTCAGATTTTCATTCATATTAAAACCCAGTGAGTGGGTATCAAGTTGTTGTAGCACCACCTGTTGGCTAAAGAGCATCAAATTGTCTGCATGACTCTGGTATGTGCCTATGTCACAGGCCTGGGCAATAAAAGAATAGTGACATGCATCGTGAATAGACTCTTTATCAGTAGCAATAAGAAAATTGTTGAATAGCTTCACTTAAGTGCATTAAAATGCAAACTGCATGAAAGCACATAATGAATATACCCTGGCTCAGTCTGTTATATCTCTTGATAATGGAGCATGTTTCGAGTGACACACAAACAGCCGATCGTTTAACTGGTGTGTTGCACCATCGACATATGACATGAATACAAAAATAGTTCTTTAAGTGTAAATCTATCACACGTGTACCTATTATATTCAAAATATAGTTGTTGAAGTCAAGCTTTTTTCTCCCTGTCTTGTTTAAAATTATGTCATTAAAAATTAGCAATCATTATTGATACAGACTGAAATTAAACATTTTTGCGCAGCCCTACTGTGTCATCTAACTTTGGTTGCAAATATCTTACAACTGTATATAACTAAACTGCAGGAGGAGTGTGATGTGTTTTGGAAAAAAATTAAATGGCAAGAAATGTAGGAACTGTACATGAGTGTGTCTGGCCTATGTGGATAGATTAGATGTATTGCACCAAGAAATTCCAAGAAAACATGATTTTACCATGGTTTTACTGGTAAGTGTCTTGGTTCAGGAGCTATGAGTGAAGACTGAAAGTGATTCATAATGGCCACATGGTGGTGCTGTCTACACTGAAAACTAAGTTACAGTTTATGAGCCTTTCTGTTATGTAACAAACAGACACTGACCATTCTTGCAGGAAGTAATTAATGTGTATTGAGTATATATCAAAAGACTTTGTCACAACAAGCTGATCAAAACCACTCACAAGTTCCCCTGGTCGACCACGGTCTCCTTTGTCACCTTTCATCCCCTGGAGAGAAAATCACTAAATTAATGTTAAATTAAAGCACTGGTCATTTTTGTATGTGCAGCATAAACAGATAATACTGCAGGATAAATAATCCATTCAAACATTGTGATCAGTGTATATTTTCAGCAGTATTTATGGGTGCTAATGTGTTTTAAATGCAACACATTATCACCCGTTAGATTTGATTAGACGGCTATGATTATACTTCCTAGTTGCCTTCCAGAGTGGGTTTTATGTTCATGAAATGAAACTGATCCAGTTTGGTGTAATGGAGAAAACCACGTTGGAAGACAGTGGAACAGCAAATAGCCAGTTAGACTTCCAAAAGACAAAATGAACGAATAATTGTTTTCCAAACCTATCATCACTGTGATATATAGCCACATTTATATAAAATACTAGGGCAAACACAGGTGTTGCCAATGATACGAATTAAAGTCTTGTTCCACTTGCAGTGCAGGGGAGCCTGACTCTGTTAGACCTGAACAGAATCTTTATTGTGGTAACACCTGTGTTTATCCTACTATTTCTTGTCGAAATGGCTGCCATTAGAAAAGTCTATTATTGGATGAGTTCCACACTGTGATTTTAATCTAACAGATCAATGTTAGTGACTTCTTTTGGACCAAAGTCTATCTAAAGTTACACTCATGCATATTTAAAGCTGCTGAAGTGCTGTCAGCTTCTCAATTTGAGTTACTATTTCAGATTAGTTTGAAAGAGGTCAACACGTTTGCAGTATGATCTGCTTGTCTGGCTACGTAAGCTTTGTGGCAGTGTCATTTGTCTTACCAGCTCTCCTCTTTCACCTGAATTTCCTCTTTGCCCCTGAAAAATAGTAAAGGTATGGATATAACTTTATAGTATGTTTTGTGGCAGGAAAACGAATAAAAGTTCCAAATGAAATACAAAAAATTATTGCCAGAATACATTGGTGTCCTTTATCTGAATTATTGAGGTATCTTTTGTTCAAATGTCCAAAAATTGCATGTGATAATTACTTGCTACAACCACAAAGCTTAAAAAAAATCTTAAAATGTTTCAACTGCATGAAAGGGGGAAAGCAGGAGTGTCACAACACTGGCAGAAAAAGATAATAGCAGAAATACCTTGCTGCCCTTCAGGCCCGGCATGCCCGGATGGCCCGGCTGACCTGCGTTTCCTGGTTCTCCTGGACTCCCCTTTAACAGCATGCAGTTTTACACCCATCGTTAAAAAGAGGAATACACTTCATTCATATACTATAAGATTTAAAACCAGAAAAACACACATCCTAGTTCCAAAAAAGTTTGGACGTTTGGACAACATAACATTTTTCAAGCTATATTCAATTGAATACAGTACAAGTACAAGATATCTAATGTTCAAACTGATAAACCTCCGGGGTCTCTGTTGTAGCTTCATAATGCACCTCACATTTTGAATCAGAGACAGTTTTGGACTGCAGGCAGGTCAATCTAGTACCTGAACTCTTTTATCACAAAGCCACACTGCTGTAACATGCAGAATGTGGCTTGACATTGTCTTGCTGAAACAAGCAGGGATGTGTCTGAATAAGACGTCCAGATGGCAGTTGCTCTAAAACCTGTATGTACCTGGCCTTCACAGATGTGACAGTTACCCATGATAGTATGGGCACTAACACACCCTCATAACATTACGGATACTGGCCTGTGAAGTCAACTACGCCAACAATTTAGAGTGTTCCTTCTCGTCTCTATCCCAGAGGACACGATGTCCATGATTTATGAAAGCAATCTGAAATGTGGACTCGTCAGACCACAGCACACTTTTCCACTTTGCGTCAGTCCATCTCAGATGAGCTCAGGCCCAGAGAAGTCTGCAGCTTTTCTGGGTGTTGTTGATATATGTCTTTCTCTTTGCATGGTAAAGTCTTAACTTGCATTCGCAGATGCAACAACAAACTGTGTTTACTGCAGTTTTAATGCAGTGTCACAGGTCACAGGCATTCAGTGTTGCAGTGTTGGTTTTTGGCCTTGCCCCTTAGGTGCAGAGATTTTCTTTGGTATTTTGAATTGTAGATGATGAAATGCATCCTTGCTGTTTCACGTTGAAAAATGTTCTTAAACCATTGGACTATTTGCCCACACAGTTTTTTTTTTTTTTTTTTTTTTACAAAGTTAACCTGTTTACCTGTTAAATGTTCCAAACAGGTATTTTTTGAGCATACCACAACTTTCTCAGTCTTTTGCTGCTGTCCTAATTTTTTTGGAATGTCTTGCAGGCATCAGATTCAGAATGAGGGTATATTTACAAAAAATAATAAAGTTTTATCCATTTGAAAATTAGATATTTTATCTTAGTACTGTATTCAGTTGGATACAGGTTGAAAAATATTTGCAAATCATTGCATTCTGTTCTTATTTACATGTTATACAATGTCCCAACTTTTTTGGAATTAGAGTTTGTAGTTTGTTGCATTGTGGATAGACACAGTGTAGTGTTACAGTATTTTGAATCAGACATGAGGCCACCTGCTTCGTATTAGATAATTTAAATGGGAACGTACCGCAGGCCCTGGTGTTCCTTGTACACCTGGACTTCCACTTTCGCCTTTACTCCCCTTGATTAAGGAATAAAACATGTCTTATGTTACAGAAAACATACAATGAAATAACATCCAAACCACATCATATCACTGACTGGATTGCAGCATATTTTTGTGAGGTTTGGGTGTATTGCAGCTTAACATTTAATTGTGTCTGGTCGTATGCTTTCTTTTCCAGTTGAACAAGCCTCAGTAATTGCAGTCTGACGCTCAGCCATAAAATCAAAGTATTGCCTGCCTATCCATAAACTAGCTTTTCACTCGTGTGCCATTTACCAATACACGTTGGCTTGTTAAAGGCAGATCAGCTAATGAAAAGTGATTAGGAGACAGAGCGTCCAGACCAGACAAGCCCAGACTGCTTACATTTCCACTAAAATTCCACTGACGAAAGCAGTAGGGCCGGATCATCGCTTAATTTAGCACTGCCGGTGAGGCCAAGAGATCGTTACTTGTGCTAAAGTGTATTTTAGAAAAACAGTGACCAAACAAAACATGCAATGCTGCTGACCCAAGCAACTTTCTGTGCATTTCAATCTATTCTGAGGTTAGAAAGCTTTAAAGATTTAACTTTATCCAAAGTAATGACACTGTACACCACAATACATCTTGTATTTGTTGGGCAACCTACACTCTTAGAAATAAGACTTCCAGAAGTTTTGTCTTTTCTCAAGGCCTGAGGTTCAATCAAAAATTATTTGCTTATGAAGAATCTTTTTTGAAGAAAGGGTTTGTTAGAACCTCTTATAGCCAATTCTGGATGAAACCTCTCATAGATGGTGCTGGGTATAACTCTTAATATTGGGTTCCCAAGCACAATTCTCTAAAAGGTTCTAGCAGGAACCAAAAATGACGAACCAAAGAACTCTTAATGATGCTAATGAGCATCTTTATTTCTAAGAGTGTAGATGTTGGGATGCAGTGTCACGTAACATCCCTCCTCACTGATCCTCTGTACTTGTTAGCAGCTGTGTAAGTGTACGACGTTGTGCTTGGACTCAAGTTAAATCATGTCATGGCTCGGCCTGCAGCTTGTCGGCCGCTGATGCCAGCTCGTGTGGATTGATCTACAGTATTGACTTTTCTGGGTCATAGTTTGAGCCAGTGCGTTCGCAGCCCCGAGCATGTAGAGAGGGATAAACTTGCATTATATTTAGTGCACAGTTTATCCATTTTAAAGACTGCATTAAATCTTTTTGATGTCCGCTGGTAAGATGAAAGTTGGTCATTATTTCTGCTAGCTTCATTATAGCTTTGCATCACAATACAGCTGTTTGAAGAGGCTCTAGGGGAGCAGATAATTACCTTGGGTCCAGCCGATCCTTTTACACCAGGTGCACCAGGTAAACCCATCTCACCCTACGGTAGAGAAAGAAAATGCTTTGGAAACTTGTCAGATTCAGTTTTAACACTGGTGTTAATTGCCCTTTTACAAACAGTGCAACAGTTGTTAACTTACAGGTGGTCCACTTGATCCTGTGAAGCCCCTGGGTCCAGGCAAACCAGACTCCCCCTTTAATAAGAATCACAATCACAAATAATTATACAAAACTGCTGGTCCATTTATTTTGCATTTACATAAGGAACTTGTTACCTAGGCAGGAGCTCACCTTTTGTCCGTTCACGCCTGCAACTCCTGGCAACCCAGGCATCCCCTGGGAGCAAGGAAACAGATTAAACCGTACTGCAGATAAATATATTTTACAATGCCAAACAAGAACACGTGAAGTGGAATTGTTTTTTAATGTTTCTGTTTGTTCATCCAGTCCTGATCAAATTATGTAATAGTATGCACTAGCATTATGTACTGCTAGAGGTTTACAATATTTAAAGGAGCAATATGGAACAACTGTCCATCCAAGAATGATTACAAGAGTCCAAATGGTGAGTTGGAGCCATAAAGTCTATATTAAATAGGTTGAAATCCTGTTTCCCTCTCCCCAGACTTGGGGAAGCTCAGGCAGGCTGCAGGAACACTGCAGGAGTGCATGATAAGTGCAACATTATAATTTGACAATAACAAGCAAGGTCGAGCCTCTGGAGTTGGAGTTCAGTGACAACCTGTCAATTAACAAATTGTTAAATTGTTCTTTATAACAGTTAACAAAAGTTTAACTGCTACAAACATCTGCTCCATCTACAAGATTATTAATGATTTGTTATGACTCAAAAAAGACACTGACTCAATTGGTGAACATTCAGTATTAATTTGAACTATAATTAATGTGAAACAGGCAAACTAAAGCCCAAGTTAAGGACCAGAATAGAAATTTCAAAGGAAGATAGAAGCGAGTATTTCAACTTAGCGTGTTTCCTTAATCTCTGATGACATATCATGGCCATTTTATGATTTATTGCAGTAAATATCTTACAGATTTCTCCTTTAGTAGAAATAACATTTTTAATAAAACCGTATGTTCTAATATGCAGTGTTTCTAAATTGATACTAAAAACAGGTTCCAGTTTACTTGCAATCACAGTGGAATAATTATTTCATTGTGTTAGTAACAATTGGAGCCAATTACTCAATAAAAGCAACTCATTGAACTGACATGTTGCATCAAGAAGTGTCTAATGAAATGTTATACTCCCCAGTTGTGGTTGGCTAGTTGTAAACAAGAGTAACGTGTTTTGGGGGCTTTTGAGGATAAATTCTTGCAAATTATATTTTTGTAAATAAATGCTATAGTAGAACACTGTCTAAGGCTTCATCACAATGTCAAACTGTACAGTCCTTAGTGGAATCATATGTCCTGCAATTGACCTGTGAACACGTCTTTTTTGCTGATAAATGCAATAATGCAAAACCTAGTTGTTATTCAAATTGCACTTATGAAAAAGAACGAAAACAGATACAAATGCATTGCAAGTTTATGTGGTTCAACAAATGCGGCAAAACCACTCTGTGGAAAGCCTTTTTAGTTTTTTTGTTTTAGTTATTTTTTTCTGAGATAAATGCTTGCAGATGATTAGTGGCTGCCTCAAACTGAAGATTGTGCAACATGTGTCCATAATGAATAGATTAGACAGAAAGCAGCAGACAGATGAGCAGAAATATAGATGGAGCCACCCAGATACTCACACTTAACCTATAGGTGGAGGATTCCCCTAACACCCAAGTGCTAACTTCATCTTGTTTTAACTTGAGGAAGTGCAGCCCTGATCCTGTTTCCTTGGAGACATCGTTAACTCTATTGTTCTGGTGGGGAAAAATGGCTCACAGCCTTGTGGAGCAACTGACTCATCTTTTGTAGACCCATCACAAACTTTTGGATCACATTTATAATCATGATCCGTGGGGTGGCTGCCCAGTTGAAACACTTTCTTCCTAAAACAGATTTGCCAGAGCACCACAGCATTCCCCCGATGAGTTACTTTCACTGCCTTAGATTATAGCCTGGGCCTGCCTGTTACATAACAGGGTTATCCTGGGATGAACTACAGGGGAAATACCCCTAATTTACTGGCTGTCAGGGGTTCTCTCTGTACTGCTGACACTATGTTAACACACTGCAGTCTTGCTACGGTAAAAAAGCGTTATGCATACAAATGTGCATGATCCATAAAATCAAATCTTGCACAGTATTGTTTTACTCCTCTGTTACTTACAGTGTTATTTCATGTCAGCTACAATTTATCTGAGAGGAACTTTGTAAACCGTAATGGAAAGCACCACAAACATAACATTGCCATTTTTCTTTCTTGCTTTGCTGAGAGGTTTAAATCTTAACACAGTATGGCAGCGCATTTCATGTCATTCATGCACAATTTGCATCAAATCCTCAGCTTCTCTTCCATAAGTCCAAGTAAAGACGACAATAGCAACAGCTCAAACAACCAGCAAAATACCAAACATGAGCACAATGAGTAATGTCTGTGTTTACAACTCACAGGATGGCCTTCCCTCCCATCAGCGCCAGGAATACCACTGGCTCCAACTTCTCCCTTTATACAATGGAGAAACAAAAGACAAAAAACATTTATATTTATAATTTCATTTTCATCCAGATTCCTACATACACATCATCGCTGCATAGTTTTTTCATTACAAGTTGGATTTATGAAATAGATATGGATCTAAAACATGAAGAAATCTCTTGGTGTTCATGTCAAATGAGGTTTGGAAAAAGACAAGGGGGACACCAGCACTGTATGACTACATTTCCATGGTTGCCAAACATCAACAACACAACTTTTGGGAACAGCAAAGTCTGTTAAGAATGAGCACGCCTAGTCAGCCTGATGCCGCTATTTTTCTCCTAATCCATGAGCTCTGTAACAGACTGTTCTGTAACATCAAAACAATCAAACCTTTTGACCATGTCCACCTGGAAATCCATCCTTTCCATCTCTCCCAGGTAGGCCCTGAAATCAGAGAGAAGGACTTAACACACAATTATAATGGCACGCACCCTCTGGGTTCTGAGTTGTTTTATACTTACAGGTTCTCCTGTATAACCAGGTGGCCCAGGAGGTCCCATGCTTCCTTTTTCTCCCTGGAAATATCACGCCATCCGGTTAAACTTGTTATATTTCTCACATCATGTTCAGTGACTGAGCTCTTTTGTAGAATTGTTTGCATCCTTACCGCTGGACCAGCTTTTCCTGGTAACCCTACATTTCCCGGGGATCCTTTTGAGCCCTGAGAAAAGTGAAAAGGATTATTATTAGATGTGATCTAAAACTAGTTTATATCCTCTATAATCTAAGCTGTCTGACTAATCTAAACGTTCAGCTTGTGATGATTCTGCCACTCAGAGAAATTAAGAAATTCATTAAAATTAAACACCAGAAAAACAAAAGGCAAAGCAAGCCAAAAAATAGTTAAAACATTATAAGCAAAATGCGAAAGCAAACAAATATAGGAACAATTCACATAGAGTTGAAGTATTAAATTAATATAGCTACAGATTACTTTAACATGAAGTTTATGTCTACTTCATTGGAAAGCTGCAGTAAAGAATAATTCTTTAAGGCCTGACTTTGTTCTTTGGGGTCAAAAACATTTAATCTCAGTTTGTTCTGTGTTCAATTGTAGGCACAGCTATTTATTGATATCTTCAATGCACTTATTTAGCAAATGTAGATGACTATAGTGATGTGGTGACACTGTTCTGTTCTTTCCTAAAAATGTAGGTTTAAAATGGACCTGTAATCATTTATTACTGAGGCATCCAGATTAGACTCTCTTAGAGAGATTTAATAACTGTAGTCTTCAATATCCTTGGAAAAAGGCCTGACTGAAGAGAACTGTTGACTGTCTGTGGTTAATCTGATGCTATGCAGTCAAAAACAGATTTAAAGAAGCTTGCAGGCATACTGTCAAGGCAGCAGGCAAAATTGCATAAAATGTGATGAAAATTTGTGAAATTAACCAGAGTAGTAATATATGCAGCTTTAATGACTCTTTGCCAGCTGGATCAGGAGGGACAAATTATACTGTGTGAGACAAAAGCACTTCAAAGACCCATTGTAATGTCTACATGGTCACAAATATGCAGTCAGGGTTTGATATTAGTCAGCAGTGGTCTTGATTTTCTGGGCTAGACCATGAATTTAGCAACTTCTTGGACTGAAACATAAGGGAGTGACATGTTTCACTGCGTCATTCTGGCATTTTTAAAATTGCACTGGTTGACCTAAAACTAGACGTTAATTAAATATCTGTTGAGTGGTGCCAAACTCGAGAGACTGATGTGTCACTGTGTTTTCACATTTTCTCATTCAAACAAACAGCATTTGGAGAAAGATGGGACATTACATCATTTATTTTCTCAAACTTTGCATTTCGTCATTCAAAAATATGTTAATCAACTCAGGAGGGAACAAATGACTGAACAGCGTTAAGTCAAATGATGTGTCCATCACTGACTGGCTCAAGGACTTTTGTTAGTAACAACTTTTTTTTATGTGGCTTCATTTTGAAAAAAAAAAATTTTTTTTAAATATAAAAAGGCATTTTTTTTCAAAGTGTAGACAGTTTCTTTTGTTCATATTCTGAATTCAGTATTCAGTGAAGAAACCAGCCCCAGTAACATGTGTTCATGTTCCTCTGGTATCAAAACATAAAAATGTCTCCAGCTGTGGCCGTCGCTACACTTGTGTTTGCTAGTAGAATTCCATTCCAAAACAAACGAGCTACAGCGAAGAAGGATTTAGAAGCTCAGGGTGCCACTGACTGGAAGTGTTGCAGCCAGGGTAGTAAAGACACAATAATGGAAGCCAACTGGTCGTGTTTGTGCTGTATTTGTCTTTGAATATTTTAGAGTGTACCAAATTATGTAACACCATGCATTATAAAACATGGACAGCTACTCGAAAAGATCAACACGTCCTAACTCCCAACTCATCAAATATGTCAGCTGGATCAGTGGTGCTACGCTTCAAACTATAATACTCTACATACTGTCAATTTTGCACATGTGGGTTTCCCCAGTCAAGTTAGCAGCATCAAATATGCAGTGTCCAAGAAAGGCCTGAGGTTAGACGTTCAAAATGAAAACTACTTGATGTGGTTTAAGCAATAAAAATACTTGGGAAGGTCTAGAAAAAGATCGTTTGGGTTAAAATAAGTACATTAGTTAGATAATTTAAGCATATAATGTAACTTAAGTATGTTACATAACTTGTGTGCATTGCATAAGTTAAAAAGAAGCTAACGCTGACTATTGGTTTCACAATAAAAACTAACCCTGTAATCCTGGGTGAAAGACTTGTATTTGTTTGACTCATGTATCCACCACACCTCCTCCGTCACCAGCTCCTCAGAACATAACACTAGAGGGATGCCTCCAGAAATGATGCTATAAGGGTACTTGGAGTATAATAGTTTTGAAGCTTAGGGGTGCTGACCAAGTTCCTGTATTTGATACATTTGAAGTGAGAATGGGTTAAGTAGGTAGTGTGAGCAATTACTGGTGTGTTTGAACATTTTGATGTGCTGAAAAGCCCGCTTTCAGTAAGCAGATGCGAGAAGGCGTGCTCACTCTCTCAGTTAGGAATGCAGATTTCTGTCAAAAATGAATCCTATAAACGTAGTCAATGAATAGTACGAACTGGGTGAACACATAATTAGCATAAAATGGTCATTCAAAGGTGATGAATGGTTGTGGTCATGAACAAATACTGCAGACTGTAAATACACAAACGGAGCTAATTTTTGGCCAACAGTCGCTCTTCCTCTTATGTCCTTGAATTTAGTACTTCTGACCTCATTTAGCAGACATCTCATGTTTCTCTTCTCTAGATCCTATGCCAGGAAAATGAGACTACACCCATGGGTGGTCTTACAATATGGGAGTAATTTGGTAAGGTAGATGTAAATGTGTTTATATCCAAAGAAAATCCCATACGCTACAGGATGATGATGATTCCCTCCAACTTTGAGAGAAGGGTTAGTGGCTCCCCACTGGTTGAAGACCTCATGTTCTTCAGAGGTTATTCTGTCATACATGGATCTTTGATGCCTTGACCAAAGATTTTGGAACATTTTCACTTGGCCCTTATGAAGAACAGTTTAAGTTTATGTGCCAAGTAGCTAAAATTTGAATTGTTGAGGAGTCAAAGGCATCTGAGCATTTTACTGATTCATGTGGGAGGATATTGAGAATATTTTTAGCCAGTGGCATGACTCTACAGATGTTGGTCATCTGGTTTGTCAGTCAGTCCAGACTGAAACATCTTTGATATGATTAAATAGATAGAAATTTTGTAAAGACATTCATGGTCACTAGAGGACTTTAGCACTACTGCCTGTCTTGAACACAAGCAAGTCGGAAATGCTCTCATTTTAATTTACGGTGCTGTCTGCACCAGCTCAGTGCATCTCACATGTCAGTTGCATCTGACAGGCGTAAACATGACCTTAAGCATTTATTTGGACTTAAAGTCTATTTTGGCTGGTGCCCAAAATAAATATACATAGACACACACACATATATATGTGTATGTATATGTAATATAGGTGGAGCACAGTGTGCTCCAGAGACAGAAAGCAGCTCACTCTGCTCTGGTTTTATCCCCCAGACTCTTCCTTCACTTTAGTTAGTAGCTCGGAAGCAAGACAGGGTAACTTTCATGGACAAACTGTACATTTACTGCAACAGCTTCACTGCTAAACTTTAATCTCTCTGCTCTGATCACTTGCTCTCTGTGCGCTGCCAGTGCTGCGCTCGCACACACATGCTGCTGTGTTTTTGCAACAATGATATGCATTGTGTGGATGGAAAATAGAACAGGAATATATTGCTCATTCACTGGATGCTTTGAAACATGCAGACAAGACAGATTCTACATAGACTGATGCTTCACTGTGCTTAATGTCACTGTGACATGAGTAACTGTGAATATGTAGACACGCTGTAGATGTCAAGCAGTATTTCTGAAGAATTTAAAAAGACCATTTTTGACTGGGGCAGTGAGGAAATATATTTTATCTACAGTTCTGTGAATGTTTTACTTACATGTAGGCCTCATTTGAGCAGAGCTTTTTTGAACTTGCCCTTTCACATATTTGGCAGATGTCTTGCTTTGCCATGTAAAAAGTGATGGAAAATCACTGGCAGTGCACCTCCTAGATGCTCATCTCATCATTCGTGATGCCTCAGACCATTAACACTCATTAGATGTCTCATTATGGGATTTTGAAAGAGCACTTTGATAGAGCAGTAAAAGCCATGCTGCTTTCATGTTAACTGGAAATGGGATAAAACAGATACAATAAATCTTTAGCAGTACATTCCCACATTGTGTTCCCTCTCCTTGTGTTTTTGTATGGCCAGAACCCAAAACATTTGACCTAATCAAAGAAAGTTGAGCAGACAGTCCAGGCACTAGTAAAAACTTAATTTGATACGTCCTGGACCTGTGAGTCAAACAGTAATAATGGGACATATGGTACAGCAGGATTTGCTCCGAGTGCACACATGTGTCTGCAGACAGCTGAGACGATTTTCAAAATGACATTAACTGCTTGAATTGTTTCCACTTCGGCCAACTGGCTGTAGTCACACTGATTACAAGGTAGGAGGATATGACAGAGGTGATGCAACCTAGAGAGGATGCATTACCTCACTGTATCTCAAAATAACACTAAATACAAAATGTTGTTCAGATGAGCATCAATAAGAGAGCAATAAGAGAGTTCTGGATAAAGCTGTCGGACTGTTGGGCTTCTACTCGCCTCTGCTGTGACTGTGGTTGATATCTTACTGAGCACAAATGCTGGACTGTCCCTTCATTGTTATGGATTACTGTATTCATTTTGGACTGGTCGTGTGAGTTTACACATTTCATCTGACAGGTGCTTTCTCCCTGTAGATCATACTCATACTTGCCAACACCTCTGATTTTCCCAGAAGACAAAGCAGGATTTGTTTCCTGCTTTGTCTCTGAAACCCTTTTTTTTTTTGGTTTCGAAATCCTATCTATTTTGAGGTCTGAAGTATGACAAATTTGGTCATACTGTATGCTTTTGCTTTCTTGCATATTCTTATCCATGCACATAATGAAAGCTGCTAGTACAGGGTACCCTTAGGGTTCTCCAAATTAAATTTAAGACTACTTTCTTAATACCACTGAGATGAAATTTAATGCAAGAAACCACAGCCATACTGGCACAAGTATGAAGGATATAATAGAAAATCAGCATGGCTTTTAAGCCCTAGAAAATAATTATTTACCAAGTACGTGAATTTAATAAAACACATTATAGTTATACTCATATTCATATTGCTTAGAGAATTGGCTTAATCCCTTAGCATTTGCCCATTCTGAGGTGACAAGCTAACATTTGTTTGTTAGTAGCAAGGTGCGAGACGTCTCCCTTCCTGACAACTGACTGATTCACACCAGAGCATGTGCACACTCCACAGTGAAGAGTGTAAAGCAATATACTTATGTAAACAGTACTTGTACTGTCGTAACATCGGAGTCACACCAGTTATTTCTGTCATTTATGGTGTTTATTTAATCCAACAAAAGGACGAGACAAAAAAATGTAAATGAAATTCACTACATTTTAGACCTTATTTTGAGAACATCAAATTCAAAGCCTTTTCAATACTATAAAGACTCAGCAGGTGCCTTGTTTTAACATGCAGCATCGACTGCATGTATGTTTTCTAATCTGTGGGAACGAACAGCCGGAGAGGCAGTTATCCAGCCGAGGCATCACTCACTGAGGTTAGTGTACTCAGAGATTCTCCCCCTGGCCTCCAATGTGAAAGATGTTGAGCTGACAGTTTTATCTTATCTTATAAAAGAAGATGTATCTCCACCTCAGATCTTACTGTAATTGAGAGGCTAAAGGAGTGAAGACGTGATGCAAGTGAGAGAAACAACAAAGCAAGAAGAAAAAATACACCTCCGGCTTCATAAAAATAGCGAATTAAGTTCAGCAGTTTGAGTTTTCTATGGAAAGGGCAGAGCTAAAGTCAGGAAATATGAACACTTTTAAAAAGTCTCTGACGGCCTTCATGCTCTCTCTGCAAAGGGCTCTTGTCCCTCAGTATAGAAGTTGTATTTTTCACTGTCCCTGTGGATCTGGCTTTATATTCATAACATATGGTTTCTAGAGTGATTGATGCAACAATGTTCAAACGGCTCAAGTTGATGTGTCTAGCAGGGATTTCCTGTTAATCCTACATTTGATCTCATAAAAAGGAGATTTACCTTGACAATTCAACGGGTGTTTTGTTCTTTTTAACGGTCACTTGTTTTTTTTTTTTATGGAAATCACTTCTCTCTCAGCTTTGGTTAGTCAGTGTCTTCAGCAATTTTACCCATTTTCCATGCTTGAAACAATAAACAATATTGAAAAACATCTGGATACCGTATTATTGAGCAGACATGCAGTCGCCATATTTGAATAATTAACATCACCACCTTCTCTCCTGCTTGTCCAGGCGATCCTGGTAATCCAGGCATGCCCCTCTCACCCTGAAAGAAGGTTGGATTTTTGTGATAACAAATTTGTGCTGCAGCATGATAATGAAACCAATTATGAAATAATTGTGTAAATGTGCTATTTAACCCTACCAGAGCGCCAGGCCTCCCTTGCTCGCCCTTGTACCCATCTGGCCCACGTGGACCCTAACAGAAGTAACAAAGGAAACTAGCTTTAAGTTTTCAGTTCTTGATTGAATTCAGTGTACAGGTCAATTACAAACACCAATTCCAAAATAGCTGGGATGCTGTGTTAAATAAATAAAAATAGAATGTAGTGATTTGCAAAAACTTTCCCCCTATATTCAGTTGAATCTTGATAAAATAAGCAGGGACGTCTGAAAAAGACGTTGTCTGGATGGCAGCATATGTTGCTCCAAAACCTGTATGTACCTTTCAGTATTAAAGGGGCCTTCACAGATGTGACACTTACCCATGATGCCATTGGTACTAACACACCCCCATACCGTCACAGATGATGGCTTTTAAAGTTAGAGCTGGTAACAGTGTAGATGGTCCTTTTTGCTCTTTAGCTCAGAGGACACAACTCGTCAGACCACAACACACTTTTTTGTCTTTGCATGATAGAGTCTTAATTTTTGCAGATGCAGCAAACTGTGTTTACTGATAATGTTTTTACAAAGTGTTCCCGAGCCCATGTAGTATCCTTTATACAATTATGTGGGTTTTTAATGCAGTTTTTAATACAGTGCTACGTGAGGGGTCAAAGGTCACAGGCATTCAGTGTTGTTTTTCAACCTTGCAACTTACATGCCACAATTTCTCTGAATTCTCTGAATCTTTTAATGATATTATAGATTGTAGATTTTGAATTCTCTAAATACCTGCAGTTTTTGTGTTGAGAAATGTCGTTTTGAAACTGTTGTTTTACAAAGTGTTGAACCTCACCCCATCCATGCCCCTTTAATTTCTAATCATGATGCTATTGTCTGTTACCACAAACCTGTGCAATGTTCAAAATGTGTTTTTTGAGCATTCCACAACTTCCCCAGCCTTTTGTTGCCCCTTTTAAAAACATGTTGTAGGCATCAAATTTAGAATGAGTGTATATTTACAGAAAAATAAGTTTTATCAGTTTTAACATTCAATATTTTGTCTTGTCTGTGCTATATTCAGCTGAATACAAAGTTTTTGCAAATCATTGCACTCTCTTTTTATTTATGTTTTGCACAACATCCAAACTTTTTTGAAATTGGGGTTTGTGGTTGAAATTGTCTTTACCTCGACTCCTGGTGCACCTGGCAGCCCTGGACTTCCTCGAATGCCAGGGATCCCCTTAAAATAACAAAAAAGACAAGAGATAAACACATTTGGTTAAGCACTCGAATGTGTGCATGTTCTCTAAGTGATTCGAGGCTGCCGGCTGGATTCTTTCTCTGAGTTTTTGATCATGCTGCACAACATGTGGTTCGCTTTTGGATGCTTTTCATCACACAAAATCACCACTGTGCTGCGGTGCTTCCACCAGTGGTATAATCAAAGGTTCTTGTTGTTTACCCATTGGAAAAATAAGTAAATAAGTACATTTACCAGAGTGTTTAACATTGTGAAGCAGCCCTGACCACATAGACATAACAAGCAGACATTTTCATGACCAAATAGATACATTAACCCAATTGGTTTTTGGCATTTCTCAGATGTTATTGTGGATGCTGTTGTTGGCGGTTATGTTCTGTATGTTTGTATATTGAACTATGTAGTACTCACAGGCTTACCATCAGCACCAGCAGGTCCAGGCTGACCAGGTTTGCCCATGTTTCCTTGATCTCCCTAAAGAAAGTGAAATAAGGTCATTTAATCATGTGTAACTGAAACAAGTTGTGACCAACCTCAAAGTAAAGTACCAAGTGGTAACAATGTTCTCTCTCAAGCGTGGAGTGTTGATTTAATTTATCCATAAAGCCTGCTGAGCAAGCTGGTTTGTCTAATGTAAGATGCTCTTGTGCACAATGTGAGGCTGTGAGGAACATCTGCGAGCCAGCAATGGCCCCAGCATTTTGGATCTATTAGTAAATGTAGTAAAAACATAGCGGTGATCTTATAAACACAAACATGCCCGAACCCATGTAGGTTTTATTAACGAAGAGTTTTGTTCCTAAGGTAATATCTCTCTGAGGTCCTTGCGTAAAGGCTTTTATGACCGGAGCTGGTATTATTTGGTTGATACCCTGTGATCAATAAAGACAGAGACGTAGGTTTATTCCCTCATTTGGTCATTTTCCATTCAAACCAGTGTTTATCTAAGGCAGAGGTCTGGTTTGCTTTAAGCACACAGTACAGTACAGCGGACTAACCATAACTTATTCACAATGGCAGTTTGCCAAAATGGAGTAAAGGGGCCATAATTCGTAAATCTTTTCAGCAGGTAATTGTATTTAAGAGATGAAAGTGCTAAAACCTCCCACACACAACAGTTTGTGGAGGAAATCTGTGTTTACAGACTGTAATGACTGTAGTTGGATTTGACCTATTGGTAAAGTGCAACCTCATGTGTTCATCACATAATTTTCCAACACAGAGCTTTAGAACATTTAGATGTCACCTGGGAATCCAGCAAACTTCTAGGCTAAGCTGTAAGAAAGAAAGCGTTTGTGCTTTGTCTCCCAACAGAAGCCACTCAGTCTCTCTGTCATTCCTGAGTTTACATATAAACCAAAATTGTTAAAGATTAAGTTATTTTTCTCTGATTTAAACTCAACAGAATACCACTGTTTAAAGTAAATATTTAACTGTCGGAGTACTTAGGAGCTAGAAGAGGTTGAGCTCAGTGCTAAACCAAGAACAGACTCTGATATCTCACAGTAAAGGGGTTTCAGTGTGGCAGCCCATGCTGTACTACACACATATGTATATATACATATATATACTGTATAACAAAATGACACAAGACAAAGAATGACACACTTTATTTTATAGTACACTAATAACAAGTAACAAGCTGTACTTTGTATCAAATTACACAAAAACTTGAAATGTGTTCTTTATTAGACAGCATTAAATTCTTTATTAAACCCTTATTAGACTTTATTAGAGAGTAATTTGGGACACATTACAACAGAACTGCACTGCAAACTAAAGTGTATTATTTTCCACCATTAGACCCTTATTAAACTGTATTAGATGATAATTATGGACACATTACAACTGATCCAGGCATCCATCTTTGCTACTCTCCCACTTGTATGACACCAGGCATTAGACGGTGTGTCTTAAGTAGAAAGATAAGTGATTTCCCTTTAGTTTACAGTACAGTGTGTCCCTGATTACCCTCTAATAAAATCTAATAAAGGTCTACAAGTGGGAAATTATACACTTTAGTTTACGGAACAGTTCTGTTGTCACTAATTATACTCTAATAAAGTCTAATAAGACTTTAATACAGGGTCTAATACTGTCTAATAAAGAACCTAATATATCTAGTTTTTGTCTTATTTGATTAAAAAAAAAGCTTGTTCAGTCATATTAGTGTGCTTTTGGAATAAAGATGTTGTGTTTTTTTTAAATTACTG
The DNA here is from genome assembly GCF_056507025.1 of Lutjanus erythropterus. NCBI lineage: Eukaryota > Metazoa > Chordata > Actinopteri > Lutjaniformes > Lutjanidae > Lutjanus > Lutjanus erythropterus. Next base: position 4,933,657 of record NC_139330.1, read on the forward strand.
ACCTTTATTCCTGGAAGTCCAGGGGGTCCAGGAGGACAAACACAAGGTTCTTGAGTTGGTTCAGTGTAATCAGGACTGTTGGAGCACTGTAATTAACAAAAAATAAACTCTTATAAATAATAGACAAGACCAAACATGGAGGGCAGCACACATACGGGATTATATATTAAAGCCACAACAATAGACAACAAATTATCAGCAACAATTTTAATATATATAATCTATAAATCATTTTGAGCTATTTTTTTAATAAAAAGTTTCTAGTTGCGTTTCTCAAATTTGAATATTTTCTGGTTTATTTCATTTTTGACTGTTTGATAAAACAAGCAGATTAAGATGTCACGTTGAATATTTTTCACCATTTTCTAATTGATTAGCAATTAACCAAAACATGATCTAAATTTCGCAGATTTCAAAACCGAAATTTGTCTTTGATACATTAAAATTATTTTAAAATAAGCCATTTTCATCACAAAAACTTACCTTACCCGCTACATTCAAAATGAATCTGTATCTTACTTTGAGTAAGCAGCTCTTTCTGCTAAAACATACACTGTAAGCTGTCTTTGTTTTTAAATCAAATCCTGTGAGATTTTGCCAAAAAGGCGTCTGATCCTCAATTCAAAAGGAATCCAGTAACCGAACTTTGATATTCTATTGCAAATAAACCATTGAAATGCACACAGAGAGAGGACAGAAGTGGAAGTATTGGCAAGCATAGGTAATTTTAGACTTCTCATCTTGTCTTTTTTGATATTTTTATGAAACAGCCTCAGATTAGGAATAGTAATTTGGCACTCTCTCTGTGGTTATAGCACTTTATGAGCCAGCATAACAATGAGCCACTGCTTCATAAACACAGTTAGGGCCAGCAGACAGTTAAAAAAATATACTGAGTGCAAAATGTTTGAAGCTGAGCCACGGGTTCCCCTCCAACATATTATTTTATGCATAAACAGATGTGACTTTAACTGAATTTGCTGACTGTACACTTTCACTACACAACACTACAATGGACTATACTGATGAAATAGAAAGCAATAATCATTTTATACCATACAGCGTGAGGCGTGAAGTTAACTGATGGTGAAATTGTGCAGAGCAGAAACAGATGTAGCAGGACAAGGTGAGAATTAGGTGAGAAGAAGTTATCTTTGTTGCACTTGGACTGGAAAAACAAGCGCAGAGCCCAGCAGACTCTTGTACTTACGACTCCGGGTATTTCACACGCAGTCTCTCGGTTGTTCTGCTCGGGGTCACAGTAAATGCGAAGTTTCTGTATTTCAAACTAAAGAAAATTTTAAAAAAGAAGAACTTCTTGTTAAAAACACGTCTGCAGTTGGAGCTTCCAAACAAGGTAACAAAACAAACAAATTGTAATATGGGGGTAATTTTGCAACATTTAGTTCAGTTTTATCAGAGCTTTGCCACTAATGAATTGAAATAGCTATTGTATAACTGTTAGAGGAAAGATAAGTGCCCTCATTGAGCAGCTACATGTTGCCAGACCTCCCTCAGTGTTGGAAGTGTTCTGCAGCGACGTTACACTTTTCTTCCATTATTTGGTATTTTGTTGATGTTGGTGGTAAAATGGCTCCAGAGTGTCCCATAGACCGTTTCACTTCAGTTACCATGTGAGCAGAAAGATGATCCTCACATGTGATTTATATTATTTCCAGCCACATGAAAACATTAGTGCAACTGCATGATTGGGCACATAAATCAATCTTAAACAATATGGTTTACATTTTCTTAATGATAACAGTGGCTTCAAACATGATAAGAATTTCTGGTCTGGTCTGATGCTTCTAATGTAGTGTTATTTAAAATTGCATCGTGGTTCATTTCATTGTAAAATCTGTTTCCAATTACAAGTGTGCTTATCCAGAAATAATACTTCATTCACTTTGCTCAAGGGCTCCAAACTACGTGATCCTTAAAACAATGGATCAGTACACACAATAACATTCACTATGAAGCTGTGGTTCATGTTAATAACCACAGCTGTAATGATGTGTCAGCATGCTGGCTGGCATGATAAAGTCAAGTGAATTATGTTCTTTTCTCTTTTTAAACAAAGGATTTTCTGCACAGACAAAGTTATTTCTTGATATGTAATACTGCGGCATTTCTTTATAGGTATTAGATAGCTGCACAAGAATTTTAGTTTAAAAAACGACTCCCTTATTCAATTTTAATTTATTTTACATGTATTCTGTTTCCTTGACCATCATTACAGCCACAAATGCAACATTGCCAAATGAGCTTAATCGCTTACATATGTCTGAGGTATTTGTAAATGCTCAATGTGTGCTATTTTTTTCATAATAAAAGGTGTTTTGACTATTTGGATTAAATGGGTGTATTGCGCAAAACAGTTATTCTTCTTTTCCATATCGGACATTAAAAGTTTATATAATGTTTTCAGGCATGTATTTGCATCAGTGCTCAAAAAACAGCACACTGTATACCCTTCTCCAGAGCAAATTACAGCACAGCACAATTATGATTTATTACAAATACAGCATTTTTGGCACAAAATGTGCCAATTGAGACAAATAAAACAAAGATTAATAAGTCCATGTGGACGAAATGGCTCATTTTTGCCAGGGATTTATTATCCATGGAGTTAAGCATGTCTCTGAGGAGGCAGCAATAAACTGCGTCGCACTGTGTGATGTTTAAAACATATATCACTACTGAGTTTGCTCAACTGCTCATTAAACAAAGTGTTCCCTCTTTCTATAGTCAAGTTGATGTATTGCTGGATTATTTCTCTGGGAACCAAACAACATGTATATAATTAAAATAGCGTTGTTAATAAACCTACTGGCACTGTTGTTTCCTTGCTGACATATTTTCCAACTTGGGTTTTTCCATTGATGAAAATACCGACAGGAGGCTCCAAGGAAAGGGTTTCAATCTCCAGGTCATCCACATAAAGAGTAACGTCCTCTTCAGTGACCAGCAGCCTCAGCTGGTGCCACTTCTCGTCAAACAGCTGATTTTGCCATAGACAAAGAACAGGAAATGGTCGTTAATGCAATGGTGCAAGCTGGCAGTATGCTGATAAAGACATTAAAAACAAAAATTAAAATAGTCCATTCCCTGGAGAGAGTGTGTACAGTGCTGTAATTGTTTAGTGCAGGAAATAGGAATAACTCAGAAACTGATTGAGACAGTTTGACGTCTTAAAACTTGGACAATATAAATTAGTCATAGTTATGAAGCATTTATTCCAAATACTACAGCCTTTTACAGGGAAAGGAGACACTTTTGTATGTTAAGAACAGAAAATAACTGCCACACAATTTAAGATATATGTAAAAATGTATGCCCACTTTGTGCTTTATCATATCCAAAGACTCCATGTGACCTAATGATGAATTGAATGGGACCTATTATGCTTTTCCTTATTTTCTGTCACATATATATAGTTATAATGATGGGTGTTCATATTAAACATGGACAGAGTTTCAGATAATAAGGTAAACGTATGAAAAAGTAAAAACGCTCAGGTTTCAGACTTCTCTGAATACAACGATTCAACATTTTTTTCTCCTTTTGACGATGGGCTGATACCAAGTCCTCATGTATTTCTTTTTATGGTCATCCACTCCAGACATAGCTGGAACTGCTTGTGTTCAGTGTGTCTCACAGAAAGTGTTTTTTCAGTTACATATTTTATTGTTTTCTGTCTGATGTCCTCCAGCTGCTTAACTCTCTGTGGGACAGATACTTTACTTTACTTTACTTGTCATTAAAGTAGCTAACCGCTACTGCTAGTCAGTAATGCACTCCTCCAGTGTTTCAGCTCCCAGTCTGGGCAGAGTTAACTGAGCTGACTAGCAGTTAACGGCTAAAGTGGCTAACCTGCTAACATCAAGTAAATCTTTGTCCCTCATGTGGCAGAACACCCAGAGGACATCAGAGGGAAACCCAGAAAATATTAAATCCATAAAATATGATCCTGTTTCACCAAAGTCAGTGCATAATGTGACTGATCAGTCCCAAGAAACGCTCTGCTCCGACTGGCTCCAACAACTTTACACATTAATTCTTGTCTCATTTGTGGTCTGATAACAGTAAATTAATTAAATTCAGTGCCGCGTATCACTATTCACCAAGTTAAGTCTGTGCTTAGAAGTCTTGCATAAGATGATCTATCTCTGAGCTAACTAGCCAGCTAGTGACTAAAGTAGCCACAAACAACAACTAACACTATCTGAACTTGTGTAAATAGCTGAAAACTATGGCAGAGCAGCCGGAGGACATCACAGGGAAGACGAGAATTATTTTCTCCAAAAAAAATAATGTAGTTGTAGAGCGACGCTCCCAAGCATGAGTCATATCTCTTGGCAGGCTTCAGAGAAGTTGACCAATCAGAAGAAAGTTGGCTTTTAGGGAGGGGAGCCTTAAAGAGACAGCAACTAAAACGGCTTATTTTGGCCGTGGGGTGATTTGAAGGGTTGCATAAAGGGCCAATAAAAGATAAATGCTGGATGTTTTTGAACTGTGAATCATGCAAAGCTACTCTAGTGGAATCCCACAATGCAAAGGTTCCTTTTAAGATCACTATGATCTTAAATATAATAAGTCTGATTGAAAAGTCTTTTGTGTCCTTTGAGAAATGTTTTATATAAAAAGTACTGCAGCTTTTAATTAAACCACAATTGAGTCTTTGTCTGTCTAAGAGTTTAAATATAGTGCTACCTCTTTGAGGGCAACAGTTTTCAATTGCACAATAATACCACTTTTTCAAGGACAAGAACTCAATCTGCCAATCACACAGATATACAGTGGCTTCTTCCTTTGTAAAGGTTAAACAGACCTCGACAGGTCTACAGGCTTAAACAAGCAGTACTGATGTGAGAATAGGAGGATTAGGATTGATGGGTTACATAACAAGTATTATGTGGTTGAAAGCTTAAACCTTAGAGGAGTATTGATTGACAGTTTCTGTTAGAGCTGTAGTAAATGAAATAATGATCAGAAGAATATAAAAAGAGGTGATGTTTTACCCTGATGTGGGCAGAATGTACTTAACATTCATTACCTGTACCAAACAGTGTGAGTGTGCTTTGTCTTTGACAGGTAACCAGCATTACTGAGAATTGGCATAACTGCATTAAACAGATTCAAAAAAGTGTACACATAAGCAGTGCTTTGCCAAGATTAAACCTGTTGTGTATCGAGACTAAGACATGACCAAAACTTTTAGAGATTGAGGCCAATTCAAGACCACGACTAAGGCAGAGCAATACAGAGTCAAGACCTGGTGCTGTCAGGCAGAAATGTGGAGTGTAGCAGAACGCAGATTAAAATAAGAATCGTCATAAATCCAGGCAGTAGAGGCCTAGAGATGCTAACTCGTAGTCTTTCGTATGGGCTAATGTCCATGCTGGATCCTTCATTTCCCATAATGCTATTCAGGTGTGTGTTTCACCATGCATTCCAAACTGCATACTTTTTAGTATGTACTGTAGCTGCCCTCACAAAGTACATACTGTTGCATTACCCTCTTGCTCACAAAACACTGTCAGAATAGCCGGAAAAGTGTGCTGGCTTGCATACTGCAAAATGTGACTATATGCAGTGGACATCTTCGTACTTTTGCCATGCAGCATTTGCCATACTTTTGACATGCTAGAACCTTTTTCTGGCATATTAACTGGTATGGTAGAACAGTTAGTTTGACACTTTCGCTCACATCTTTGTATGTCACTCCTGCAGTTGTAGTCTCCAAGCTTGAGCAGAGACAACCCAAATTATGGATTTCTCTTGGTTTTTTAGCAGGTACACAACTCAACAAAATACATAACATAGGTCTTGTCGGTAGACATTTTAATGTGGAAATATTACATATTATACTTTAAATTTGTACAATCAGTGGATTGTTTCATAGAAATGATATTGTTACTTTACCCTCGCCGTCTGTTGTGAAAATGTAACCGTTTGAGTTCCACTTGGAGATTTACTGGTTGTGGTGAACATGACGGTGTGGTCCAGTCCATTCAGAGTCACTGCCATCTGAGGTTTCCCATCCCGCGTCTGTACTCGCCACACGTCCCACTCCTCCACTGCCACTGATCCCTTGTACCTCAGTGTGGCCACAAAGACATATGACGGAGGTAGACCATCAGGGAAAAGGTTCCTGAGTGGCCAAATGTAAAAGTCAGTCAACATATGAATAAATGTCTCATGATGAAGAGAGAATAAAAGCGAGGGTGATTACCGTGTGGCTTCACTCAAGTCAAGTCGAGATGTTACTTCATAGGCCTTAGTGCCATAGTATGTCCCTGTTGTCTTCTTTGCTTTTTTAGCCAGATTTAAATGTAGCAGAATATCAAAACCTTTCTCATCGCGGGAATCTACAGGAATCCTTGCTGGACAAACAGTTTCTGCAACAGAAAAACATGGCGAAATAGAAACAAAGATAAACATAGAGACATATACAATAACATAAGAAATTGAGTAGTCTGTGGTGCACAGATCCTGTCATGAAAATAATATTTGACCTCACTTTAGCAGAGTGACACTTAGCTTAGCTCCAGACATTGATCAGGAGTTGCTTACCTTCACACAGTTTCTGTCGTATGACCTGTATGATCCTGGAAATAGCTTTGTAGTCCTCAACAGAGAAGACGTAAGTTGAAAATGGCCTGTTTGCAATGTCCCTCAACTCGGCCTCTTCTGTCTCTGACCCAACACCAATTGCAAACAGAATTACTCCTTTTTTCCTTGCTGCCTCTGCTGCTTTCAAAACCTCATCTTGAGACTTCCCATCTGTGAGGACAACAGCAATTCTGGAAATGCCTGCAGGGCCACGCTCAGACAGGCCAAATAGTTTGTCCGTAGCAAACTTAATAGCTGTCCCTGTCCTTGTGTTTCCCCCCATGTACTCAATGGACTCCATCGCTTTGATGAGGTCTTTGTTGGAGGAGTACTTCCCCAGAGGTATCTCTAAAACGGGGTCATCGCTGTACTGGACGACTCCAACCTGGGTAAACTTCTGTCCGATGTTGAAGCTTGTTGTTATGTTGACAAGCCATCGCTTTACTATCTCAAAATTGACATCTTCAACGCTCCATGAGCCATCTAGAATAAAGACCAAATCACATGGTGCGGTCCTACAACCTGAAGCAGACAGGAAATAAACAATGAACAGTGTTAAATAATCAATAAATCATGTCTAATTGGAGGAATACATTAAATAAAATGCATTTACAGTACATTAAATCACCTTTGCCAGTTGTATGCATTTGACAGTTTTTAATGTATGGACAACAAGCTTAACAAAGTGTGAGAAAATGAAGACAGAAGCACTCTTACTTCTTATGTCTTCATCTTGAGCTGCACTAAACAAATGGAGAAGCATGAAGCACAGGCATCTTAAGACACAATGCATGGATGTCGCTTTGTAACCCATTATGCAGCAGTACCAAGTTCCAATTGTGCACCTACAGGGAAAGGGAAACACATGCTTTGTATTGCAGGGAAAAAGAAAAGGACAATGCAAGCATTTGTGACATGTGGTCCCTGCGTTGTTCTTGCCTTGACAGATGTTAATGTCTGAGACTATTGTTCATTATTGTTTCCATTTGGTTGCCATTTATTCTGGCTCAGCCTCCCTCCAAAGACTTTAACCAGAACCTTACAGCAGAAAAAAATATCTCACTACCTGCCTAGAAAGGGTGTTGGCTATGTTGCCAGGCTCTGCAAAATATGAATTCAAACAATAGATGATTCAGGCATTGTAAACACATGCGAATTAGCAGCATTTGTGCATCAAGGTAATATTGTCCTTCTGGATGATGCACCAAAGTTGTTAGATGAAGGTGATTTGATTAAGCTTCATATGAATGTGTATGACTCAAGCATGATAGCAGGAAGTCCATGCATGAACTGTAAGCATTTGTTATGATTCATTCTCTGACATTTTCTACATTAATTTTAAGTTATTTTTGATTTGGGTTTGTGACCCGGCGGTTTAAATCGTGGTTGATGCATTTTATGTAGATCCACATTAATCATACAGTACAAAGATTTTTTTTGGTTTTGTTTTGTTTTACAGCAGGAATTGGATGGAAATATCTTGATTTACTGTTTTCATCAACTCAGCAGTGCATTTTGCAGAAGCCTGGCAATCTCCAGGATAGGCATTAGTATAGAGGGGTGCACACATACAAGCTGACTTGGTGCAAACAATACTGTATGCATTCTACTTAGGTCAAGGCCCAAGTCAAGCACAGAACAGACAGGACAGTCCATTCATTGTTTGTGGTAATTCAAATCTTTCTGTGAAAAATAGAAAGTACAGACAGTAGAAAAATGACTACCAAATGTCAGTATAATATATGCTAAACAATAAAACACAATAGTCTGATCACTGGTGCCATGCCATTGTTTTAACAGCCTATCATTCTGAAACTATTCAGAATGTCCCATTGTACTGAAAGTCGTACTGAAGTCAGTCCAACAGATCACTTCCCACAAACAAATGCTCATTGCTCCAAACAAGCACTTTACTATTTTGACCCAAAACACAATCTTTCCCTATATGTAACCAGCTCTTTTTGGTGCCTATAATTAACCAAACAGCAACTATTTTGCAATGTTAACCATTTGTGTATTATTGTTACCGCGATGAAGATCACCTGAAGGTCACCTGACTATTGTTACCATGATGGGGAAGGTCTCCTAATAAAGGTTCACCTGACTTTTGCATGTCGGAATACACTAAGGGGAACAAACTCCAGGGAGGGTGTGTATTTTGAGGGGGGTTGTTTTGAGGATAATGGTATGTTGACTGTTGGGGTTTTGGAATAATAGGCCTTTGAAACAATGGGTAGTCCCCTGACTGGTGCATTATGGTTTAATCAATGATTCCGACAGAAAATGTGCATTTCTTTCTTAAAGGAATTTTTTGACACCTCTTGCCACTCCTGTTGATTTAGGCTAAAATGCTTATGCAAGGCACACCCAAAGTAAACTGAAAGCTGTTCATGTACATGCACGCTTCTGATCTCCTTTGAAAGGGAACACTGCACTCCCCCTGCAGTCAGAATCTCTGAAGTGTTACTGTTCACCTTCATTAGAAGGTGAATGTTTATTTATTGTAAATACATTGTAGTTCTTCTTCTCTTCTTGAAACCACACTTAGAGCATATAAAAGCCTCAAAACAAGTGCTATGGTGAAAAAGCAGTTTATATATGGGCAACTCACAGCACCCTATCTAAATTTGCATAATTTCCCTGTTTAAGCTTTGTATTACATATACAAACTGCATATTGTCATTATTGGAATTTCATTGCCTATATGAAGCTCTAGTCATCAACACAACCTGTTCCAAATGGCTCTGTCTTTACATGAGAGAAGGGAGGTAGGGACTTCCCATCACCACAGACTCTTATTGGTTTGCAGGCTGTGAATAGGACATAGATGCTCCTATTGGCTCAAATAAGGTGTCAATCGAAAGGCCATCTTGACACCAAGAAAGCACTTGCAGTCTGCATGCAAACTCCATCCACAGAAGAATGCAAGTGTTCATGCAATTTTTTGGTATTTGTCGATGGAAATAGTGTGTTTTGAGTAGATGGTAGGTTGATGTGTTAGTTGTTGGTTTGGATGAACTGGATCAAACAGGACCTTTGTTAAGCTATTATCAAGAATGGATTAATGGGAGTCTTAAAAGGTGAGTTGCCTCAGTTTTATAATTGTTTGTTTGCTTGTTTGTGCATCTGATTGTAACTACAGGAGTGTCAACGTCTGATGGCTGTTTCATGCAGTTTGTGAGTATTTATAGTGAGGTTTGGACTAAATATGTTAGTGGGCTGGATTGACTGGATAGTTTTTGTCTGTGGGTTACAACGAGTCTTTGAATGTGAGTTGGCTGAATTTTGTAATTGTGTGTTTGTTTGTGGTGTTGATTGTACCTGCTATTGTACCTGCAAGAATATCAGCTTTCTAACATTATGTCGAATGAGTATACATTTTTATGTTATTGTAGTTGTGTACTTTGACCCCCTACCCCGCTTTACATGTCAATGGCCCCATTGAAGAGGAAGCACAACAGAATATGACATGATTAAATGTCACTGGGACTACTAGGTGCAAATCCCATTGGCCCATGTTTGCGTTTTCCTAAGTTATATTCACTTCCTACCTCCCACTGTGGCTACAGACACTACTACCCACAAATCCCTAATTCACTAACCACTAAATTATACTCTGAACCGTATTCATCCTCCATGCAGCACTCTATCTTTCCAATCCTGCTCCACAGCCTCCAGCGCCTCAGTACACCTAAGCATTTTCCTTTCAAGCCTCATCCACCACATCCTCACATGGCACTGTCAGCTTTGCTAAATAAACAATTCACTGAACCTCTGACCACAACTACCCTTAAACCCGTGCTCAGTGTTTCCTGTGGGATTATCAGCTGTTTCCTCGAATCTCCTGCCATTTGCCAATCTCTGCCCGCCCTTGGCCCAAATTCAATGTGCCTGCCCAGAAAAGCTTCACTCCTACACTTTTCCTCCCTCATGGATAAAACCAATTGTAATACCTTCCTTCCCATCAGCAGATGAAGTAATTTTAACCAGCTACTGTCACATACTGTTAAAGCAGTGGTTATGTCACCAGGTGTGTCATACTTGGAGTAAGGTTATTTTACACCGCGGCAAGTAGGCAAGTTTGGAAATATGGGAAACTGACAAGATGAAAACTAAACAAGTTGTACATATGATTGATCTCTTTTGGTTTGCTTCCATACTTTTCTTCCTCCAGGTCTTCTTTTATATTCGCTCTGCTGACACAGCCTCCCTTGTGCTGATGTTTTGCCCTACAACCATTGACTCAATCCATAATGATTTCACTGTGCCCAGCCCTAAGGCTCCCCACTCTACACCTGCACAACATCCTGCTGTATGGCTGAGAGCTGACTGCTGCAAAACTTCCCCAGCACTCCTATATAACTTCTATGTTAGTATTGAGATATCATACCTCATATATCTATCAAGCATATCCTAACAACAAGTTCTCAAATGTCATGGACTTTCATGTTCTCTCTATAATCCATGTAAGGGTTTCTGATCTGATCTGATCCCCGTGAGTAGAACAAAAATACACAAACAGTGTTAAAAATAACTTGGTTGAGGTTAGGGGAAGTTGTGGTTATGATTTTTAGTGAAATGTCTCCAAAACTATTGTTTGGATTGGCATTAAATTTGTTACAGATATCCATGTTTGAACCAGGCAATGTATCCTAAGTGTCTCTGGTAATCCCCTGACTTCTCTTTTAGCGCCATCATCAGGTCAAAATTTCAACTCATCCGATACTTTGGTTTAGGACCAAATACCTGCAAAACTAATGACAGTACAACCCAGGCAGCACTAACCAGACTCTCAAGTGTTGATTTCTAGTTTGTTCAGTTATCAGTTAAAAGAGAGATGATAAAATGACAGGCTGTGTGCTGCCAACAAGAAGCTTCCAGGAAATCGTAATGGGAAAAATTCTTAATATAAAATAAACATCCAGGATGTGGTATAATGAGCGGCAACTGTTAGCATGCTAATAAACCAAAATAATACGATGAACATGGTAAACATTATAACTGCTAAAATCAGCTTGTCAACATTGACATTGAGAACATGTTAGTACTTAGATTAACGTTAAACTAAAACTCATGGCTGTAGACTTTAGTAAACTAGTCATTTAAACAAATGACTGATTCTGCTCCCATTAAAATCCCACTCAGATTTAATTAAGCAATGCCAAGGCAAGTGCAACACATGACAAAATGCAGTTTGTCCTTTAACATTGATTAATGTCCAAAACAAAACCATGACATGTTATAAACTGTAATGTACTTGCAAGTTTATTTCAGTAAAAGATGAACACGAATATCATTGCATGTGCTGCAAACAACATGTAGTGAAGGATAATGATGGTTATATTCATGCTTATGGAATTAGAGATGAAATGGGATATTAAAAACCAGGTGAAATAATGAGAATATCTGTGTAGCAGTCGTATGCATGTGAGCAGAGAGCAGACATTTTATCATATGTTGTTTCTGTGGCTGCTCTATCAAATTATCTTTTACAGTAGTTTCCAACACGTGACAGGCAGAAACTGCTGACATTCTAAAAGGAAACACTTGCAAATGAAGACCAGATATGCCACATACAATGTCAGAAGCAGGACTTGTGGAAGGAATTTGATAGGAAGGAACTGATCGTGCACCTTATTCAGAGCTATTGCTGATCGGGACACGTGGAGGTCAATGAAACAGTGGCGAGGATGTAACCCCTGGCCTCCCAAATGCTTTTGTTCCGGCGCAGCCAAAGAGGGGTCACGCTCTTTAACATGACTGCATTTTTCCACCATGTAAACTCAGTAACACAGTTGAAGGAGGCGTTAAGTTGCCATCGTTGTGCAAGCCGTTTTCTTCAGAATTTTCCCCACTAGAGAGCTGGAGGAGGTTGTTGGAAAACCCCCTCATTGGCAGTGTCAAGCCAGGATGACTTTCCCCTCGACTGACTTTCCCCAAACTGAGTGTTTCTACACCTCTGCTCGAGCCACATGGAATTCATTTACACCATCAGACAGTGAAATTCCAGCTGTGGACTGTGACCAGACACATGTAGTCATGATGAAGGGAAGCAACTTTTCATCCAGGAATAAAAAACGCAACATTACACGTGCTACGCTATAATGCTTAGAGCTGGAATGCATGCATAAATTAACAGGTGCACTCGTGTTGCAGGTTAGTGCAAAAGTCCATTGATCTCTGATGTTGGTATTGGGACAGCACATGTGGTTATTGTGACTGAATGGCAGAACTGTATCGCTGGTATACATAAATATTAAACAAAAAGTTTCAAGCTGCAAATACATCTCTGGGTTGAGCCTGTTTCTTTGCAGACTTAATAATATTCATGTGAGACTTAGTAGCAGTTTAGTTGCAGCTGGATTTGCTGTTAAGGAGGCTGCTGAACAAATGACTTCTCACATTACACCAGATAACATTTCACTTGTTCTGGGTGGGCGACACTGAGTCATCACACAGATTTTATCCAGAATATCAGACCATGGATTTTGTGCTCAGAAAGTTAAGCTTCCCTTCAAATTTGTCTTTTTTTCATTTATCAGAAACCATAATTCAATTTCTGAATTAATAAAAAAAATATATATATTTTTATATTTGTTTTGTGCCTGTAGTTTCTTTATGTAATGTAACCGCAGGCTTTAACTCCACGTGAACTGTTATCTGCTGTAAATTTGGCAAAAGGAAGTTGTTCCATTCCAGAAACAACAACTGCTGTTCAGTGTGAACAGTTGCCAAGACCAGGGGGATTTATTGCTGCCAAATTCTTCAGGCAACAAGGGAAAGCCAAACCCTATCAGTTGTTCAACGTACAAATCTGTTCAACTAATCCAAACAGTTAAATAATGTCTTGTAAAGCACTAACTCATATGAGCCCATACTGCTTTTCAGCCAACATGTCTTCTTTCATATATTTTCTACTCTGATATTGTCCCTCACATGCATGCAGTTCTCACATCTGTAAAAACTGTACAAGGACAACATGCAGTGCTCTGGTGCACTTTGCAGTGTGCTGCACAGATTCAAGAAATATGACAGAAATGTTCTTTTTTTTACGAGAGGTGAAAATCGCCAGGAAAAATCTTGAGATGATTCCATTCATTCTTTGCATGACAGCAGCACAAACAAGGGACTGATAACTGAGCTTAATGTCTTCAATATGTAACTGCAGCGGCACAGACTGAAGGACACTAAAGTAAACGTTGATATAGTGCTAAACTATTACTAATCTGAGCACATTGTAACACATGGCACACTGAAAAATAAATTAAATATACTAAAATCAGCCCAAAGGATTCATTTTAATGATCAAAAAGCCTCCAAAGATTCTAATACTCTAAATTTAGCTGCCTGCTGATAAAAGAAATATGACAGCTGCATCTTCATGCATAAAAACACCCCACCCAAAACATGTAACTGCAAAATAGAATTCATAAAATTCTGAAATATAATAAGTTGCCTCACAAAAATGACACAAAGTGGAGAAAAAGTTACCAGCAAGTGTCCAAGCCCTTGTGTGGAGTCCTGTTAATCCTCTCATTGAGAGCCGGTGATCAATACTGTTCACAGCCCTGGGATTACACAAACTGAATTTCAGGAGAAGTGCACATGTTTCTCTGCTGAATGAAAGCCTGCCCTTTCCAGCGGCTCTCTGTGTCTCCTCCGTTTCTGTCCCTCTTCTTCCTCTCCACCGCCCCCCCCCCCCCCTCGCTCACTCTGGACTTTTACTGGCCTACAGCCACCCTCAATTACCATGGGTGGAAAGAGAAGCAGATAAGGAGAGCATGAAACAGTGAAGCAGACAGCCCATCTTTGACAGTCCAAGAGGAAAATAATAGTAATGAGCACAGCCTCCTTCCAAGTGTTGAGGGTTTGGATCGTGTGTGGGTTGCTAGGGGCATAACCAGAGAACATGGAGTTTTCTGGATGCAGGACAAGCACCGGATCAGCCAGCAAGTTTCACTATACAGGGAGCCATATAATGTACTGCTCAACGTACCTTCAGCAAGTCCTGAGGCATGCAGCACTTCTGCTTTCTCAATTCCACTTCATCACCCAAACGGACAGCAGATTATGTTCTACAAGTCAGCACTGAACAAGGTGTGAAGAGCTACTGTGGCGCTTTTTCCTGCACGAGCAGCTGGAAATTGTTAGAAATGCAGAACTGAATCTGTTATCTGTAGAGCAGGCAGATCTGAGTTTGATCCACTCTAACAAGTTTTATCATGTTTGTACTCGGTGGCAGCCTGCTCTGCATCAACTGAGAACAGCCTCTGTGTTTGCAGGCTCAGTGTTTGCACACCCCAAGAAGCCTGAGAGTGAACTGAACACTGCACTGTGCAACACTATTTTATTCAGTTTAACAGGGAAAAGAAGGTTGTGATGATAATTACAGTGCAGTACAGAGGAGAATATAAGATTGATGTCCTCAGTTTTGAATCAGATGAATGACTCAATCACTCATACTTACATTAAAAATAATCAGAACACTTCCCACTCATTATATGCTGTATAAAACTGTACATGCATCCTTTCTGCAACCACTTGTTACAACAACAAATTCAAATCAGTAAGTTTGAATTCACATTTTTATGTGAAGTTATCAGCAAGTGGTTGTTCAGAGGTGATAAGTACAGTCACTCATGTCCAGTACTGAGTAAGTTACTGAAATTTAGTAATTAGTTATAGTTGCTAGTTACTTATTTTAAAAAGTAGTTGAATGGTTTTATCAATTCCTCTGTTATAAAAGTAATTACTTCTTGGGAGAGTAACTTTTGCATTTCTTTTAAATGTCTGCTTTAATGCTCTTGCTTTAATGCACACATAAGTATATTATTTTTGTGTAACTATATTATTTTAGTTATATTCAGAGTTGGTTAGTAAAGGATTACATGTGACTATTTAATGGGATAAAAAACAATAAGTAACTATAATCAGCCCAAATTACATTTAAGAAAGGTGTGATTATATTATTGTTATATTGTCAAGGATTACTTGATCACATTTTTTATTATGACTTTATTATGACAGTTTCTTTATTATGACCATTTTAAAATGATTTGAAACTTTAAACTTTATTCATGATAACCAATAAACTCTCTTAGAGAATCACTCCGCAAGTCCTACACAAAAATCGATTTTCTTTGCACAGAAAATGTTTTGAGATGTTTCAAGAAAAAAAAAAGAATATTGTAGGAACTAAATGTTTTTCTGGCTGTGTCCATTTTTTCTAGTATAAGTTGCAATATTTTTAATGTTTGATTTAAAGTAATCCAAAAATCTTCAGATTAGATTAGTTTTTATTTTGTATAACCAGTGGATTATGTTACTAATGACAAAAATTGCCTTGTAATATGTTGTCAGTTTTCAACTGACTACATTCAAAAGAAATATGACCCAAACCTGGTAATGTTATTTTCATGACAACTGTTGCATTTTTATTTATCATTGTACCCATTATCACTACTAGGAGTTATTATTGCTCCTGACCACCAGGGGGCATCAATGAATAGTGTTCCTGCTTGTAGGCTAAATTTTTATCGCCTCTGGTTTCAACAGCAGGATTTACTAGAAGACACACAGAAGGCTGAATATGTTAACCAATCACAGCAACAGCAGTTAATAAATAGTTAAGTGATGATCAGTTTCTATTAAACTATGATGAAATCAGGCTCAGATCATCTGAACCGACTCATGCCTGCTGTCCTCTGCAGTTGTCCGTTGTTTTCTGGTAAGACAGAGAAGCAAGTAACAAACCTGTTTAAATTTCAGTAATTTTAATTGCATTAATAATTTGAGAAAAGTAATTAGTCACATGTCTAGTTATTGTCAAAAGTAATGGAATTATTGTATCACATGACTCCCAACACTGCTCGTGTCATGTACTGTACTTAAAAACGATTTTGAAGTACATGCACCTCTTTTAATATTCAGCCACTGTATAACTGCATATTTCAGAGGGAAATAGTGAACTTTTCACTGGACAGCTTCAGGAAAAACTACCAGTCATGCATATACATGCAATGCATGTATATCATCTTTGAAAATCAGCCATTATTAAAGTGTATAAAATATTTACCAGCTACACCAATTACATGCTCCTTACATATTAATGTATCAGCAATAATAATTTAATACTGTGAAATATATAATAAGGAAACACACCACCTTAACAAGTACTTTTATTTTAGGTATTAAATAGATTAAGCTGCTAATATAGCCATGCTTTTACTTTTTTAATACTTCTTTCTACTTCTTTACTTCTTTCTACTCATCTTCTTCCACCACTGCTGAAATCAACCCTCTGGTGTATGGGCTAAAGAAAAATAATCTGACAGCGTTGTGATGAAATATAAAGGTCACGTGACCGATGTCATCAGACGTCATCGACATTACGCTGACACTGAGCAGCAGTGGTTTCCTCATGGCGGCCTGGTTGACCCTGAGCCTCAGCACACTCTGCTGGATCTCGCAGGCAAATACTGAGCTGGTGTTTGGAGGCTGGGAGTGGCCGACCTGCTGGTGAGAGTAGACTTTCCAGTGCTGAGTAATCTGCTGTCTCTATAAACTGGTCTCTGGTCTGTAACCAACAGGAGGTGCACATGAAGGAAATCTGTATGCTTATTATGTTTTTCCTACAAGAAGCCACTGCAGTTGTCCTCTGAGGCCGATACATTGATTAATATGACAGAGTAGGATATGACTTGGACAGGAAGACTGTGATTATATCTGGAAACATGACGTTGATTACATTTAGCAGAGAGCTGATCAAGATTACATAATAACTGTGTTTTGGTTAGATTAGGCCAGAGGAACAAGACACATTGTATTAAATGCCATATTTAATTGCACTCATGAAAACTGCAGCAAATCTGATGTAATTAAAATAAATTGCCACAATATAATCAAGTAAATTAAACTGGTTCTGTTTTGTGAGCAGGTGAAGTCAGATTGAAACATGCTAATTAGACAAAATTAAGCAGCTAATTATGTACACATATATATATAATTGCTGGGATCGGGTGAAATGATTTGTTGACATAAATTGTGTAATTGCGCTTTTGAAGTATTGACTGTCAGGGAGCGA
Organism: Lutjanus erythropterus; assembly: GCF_056507025.1. Classification (NCBI taxonomy): domain Eukaryota; kingdom Metazoa; phylum Chordata; class Actinopteri; order Lutjaniformes; family Lutjanidae; genus Lutjanus; species Lutjanus erythropterus. The sequence continues at coordinate 4,951,355 of NC_139330.1, forward strand.
CTTAAGCAAAACAACACAGCTGTAATTATCTTGTCCAATCATCCTAACAAGTCCATGAGCTCGATTTAATGTGCACACAACATCATCTCAACCACAGTCATGGCTTCAAAAATACGTTCTGCCTTTCTGTTTCTTCTGGACTGATCCCCAGCCTTTCAAGGTGTCCCCTTAATGCAAAGCATCCCACACCACGGGATGCAGGTCTATGAGGTGTGGACATGTCAGTTGAAACAAAATTAGAATTCTAATTCCTTCATGCTCCACACAAAATACAACAGACAAATAATTAATTAAAATCAGACTGGAATAGAACGAAATATGAAACAAATATAAATGCAAGTACAACAGTTTGACCCGTAATATTGAGATCTCTGTTGGACATGACACAGTCTCTGATTTCTTGGCCCATTTTGTCTGTTTTGTTTTCCTGACAGGTCATTATCCAGGAGCAGCTGTAAGTCCCAGGTGTAGCGTGGCTCTCACACTCACTCATCTTCCTCTCCACCTGGAGTGGTCCGTGGCGGTACATCTGGTGTTGATCTGACTGCATGTGCGAAAGATGCTGACTGTGTTGTTGATCATCTCAAGGTTTGCTGCTCTTTAATCCAAACCCTATGATTAATTTTCCTATGCCTACAGGTATATTTCCATCGTAGGTGATGAGTGTTTCAGCAATAAAGCCAAAAAAGGAACTGTTAAAAGGGGAAGAGTAGCAAAGTTTGAAGGAACTACTGGCTACTGCATCTACATGTGCAGCTTGTTTGCATAGCATTTACAGGGAAAAATTAACAAACATTTAATTTAGTGTAGCAGAATTTATAGATTTTCATATTTTCTGTGCAGGTAATCATTAAGTAACCCCATATTGTGACACCTGTTGGAGGTCCTGACCTCTGGATTGAGAATAACTGGCCAGGAAGACAAACCGTCACATTATATTAGTTTGCGCATTTGCTTTTTTTGTGTGTGAATGATCTACAAAACCTGCTCTCCTCTGCTATACAAATAATTTAAATGCAAGTAAAATGTACACATTTATGTGGTTGATACACAAAGTAAAGTCAGAACAAACATAGTGACCCCTGTTCAGAGATATGGTGTTAAAGAGTGGAAATCCACACAACTGCTGACTGCACATTTTAGAACTTCTTTTTGATGACAAATTTGCCCCAAGGCAGTCATGTGTGGAAAACACAGATCAAAGACGCTCAAAATTTAGTCAAAAGCTTCTTTTCTCTTTGGCTATTCATAGCTGCAAGTAAATAACTGCTCCCAGGATACGGCCCCACAGCCTCACACAAAAGGAATAAAGGCCTTTAAACAAATTCTTGTGTTGCCCGTCGACTGTCTTCTCCACATGATCATCAGAGGACTGTTTTTTATATAAAACTCAAACCTGAAATCTTTAACTTTTTTTAGCTGAGAGAAAAAGTTTTCTGCAAGATCAGACTGAAGGGAAATTAATGGATGAGAGCAGCTTTTTTGGGGTGGAAACAACCACTCTGACAGTTTACTGGCAGTCAGAACAAATTCTGAGCATTAAAAAAGAAAAACGTATCACATTTTAACAATTAGGAGCCCAAATCCTCTGGCCAGTTAGGTAGGCAATTGTGCGCTGTCTTTGCAATGATCACTATTGTTACATAGAAAAAAAATAATGATATAGGGGTCCTTTCAGTCTGCGTCCATCATAGTGGATGAACCTGACATATACAACTACTTTTTTGAGTCCACAGTTAATATATTTCAGATATCTGTCAGTTTTTATATCATTAAGACACATTATTTTGCTGTTTTGGTACTTTTGAACCAAACTCAATTCTAAAAACAGGTGTTTTGTGATATGGCTATATTTTTTTATAGTTAAAACTTTAATTGCACCATTATTAAAACTCGTTTCTGATTCACTTTGATCTACAGGCAGAATCGGCACACGTCATTTCCTCAGTAACATCATTGACTAATCTGTGATGAGAAGTTTGTCACAGGCACACATACTCACTCACCACTTTTACAGTCATCGTTTTTTACCCAAAGGGAGGGCGTGGTCGCTCTCGAGACAGGGACATGATGTATGGCTGTTCTTATCCATTAGCTAATTGAATCAAATTCTTAATATGCAATTGGTTCGCACAAATGAGAAAATTGTATATACAAATAACGAGGAAGCAAATTAACCATAAAACGTTTATGTCATCCACCCACCCGGCAGCATCTGAATCTGCCAGATGTGTTGAAACGTGAATGTGGTAAAAAGTTGTCAGGAAAGTTAATGAAATCTACAGTTGGACCTAACAGCATCAGCGCTCTGCTCATTTTCACCTCTGCAAACACACAATAACACATTTGGCTTATTACTTACATCAACTAACATTTACAGTGTCTGGCAGTAGCTCTGAAACTTTTCAAATAAATGCCCCAGGACAACATAAAACCTCCTTCTCTAATAACCTCTGATTCTGTGCCATGACTTTGAAGCTCAGCCGTACCGGGTTGGTTTAATCAGCTCACATGCATTAAGCCGTATTTATCATGATGATGATGGTTTGCCACAGAGATAAATAGTGAGCATGTCTGAAGCAAGTGGTTGAGCCCAGAAAGAAAATTCAGAGGATAATCATGGATTAGTAATAGTTTCCATGACAGAGGTGGCCACAGCGTCCAGAGCAGCATGGCACACATGATGCTGCCGTCGCAGAGGGGGTGGAGGATGACGATCCACAGTCGATGGGCTTCTCAGAGGAAACAAACGTAGGCCAGGAAAGACGCTGAGAGGAGCCACACGCAGAGCTCCCTGAGAGTTTCTCCCTTCAGATGTGTTTGTCCGTGGAAAACAGTCATTATCTTTCTCAACTCATTAAGTCCTTTCTGGGCTGCAGGATGGTTGGAGCCTTTCCCAGCATGCATTGATCACAAAGCAGGGAAATGCCCTGGAAAGGGCGTCGCCCCGTTGCTAATACAGATAGACAGACACCCCGTTACCCTCGAGTAATTTAGAGTCTCTATTCCACTTGACCAGCAGGTTTTTCAGCTGGAAAGTCCACACAGGCCAGGAATCAAACTGACTCTGTGTTGCTGTGAAGCAACAGAGCTACAACAGAATCTGTGGAGCCACCATGTGGGAAACGTTGCTGTTTGTGTCACTGTTTGTTCTCATCACTACAACAACTGCTAAAAAAAGACTAAGCACAGGTTGTAGGTTATTAAGTTTTCTGTTGACAGATAAACTCAGGCATAGTCTCTGCAGTCCAATCAAACATGATTAAGATTTGCAAGCACTTAAACTGTTACCACAAATCATTCTGGATTACAGATACAGGATTTCCAAACCTTCCACCTGCAGAAATGCAGATAATTCAAGCCTTGTGATGATGACATGATAGAAAGGCTTAAAGACAGACTATCTGATGCTGTTGTAGGACACAAGTGCACTGGGATGACCAGAAAACAGGGGGAAAATTCGGGACAGGGAGCTGGGGTGGATGTTTCATGTCAGAAAGATTAAAATCAAATCATTTAGAGTAACGTCATTTGTTATTAATGTTATGAAAATCAGTTGCAGATGCTGAGGATGATATGAAGCAGTGTGCTGGCACAGGTGACAGGTGTCTTACAGTCATTTTGCATATCTTTTAAGCAGCTAAGATTGTCTTTAAAGGGACAGTTCACCCTAAAATCAAAAACACATTGTTTTCCTGGTCTGAAGTGCTATTTATCCATCTAGATAGATTTGGTGTGAGTTGCAGAGTTCTGGAGATATCGGCTGTAGAGATGTCTGCCGTCTCTCCAATATAATGAGATTAAATGGCAATCAAATTGTGGTGCTCAAAGTGCCAAAAAAAATACATCTGACAAATTAAAAAACAGTGTCTCTTTCCAAAAATCCTGACCTGGTTGGACAAGATAATTCACAGAACTTGTTGTGAGGAGATTTTATCACATATTCCTCCTGCAGTGGTGGCTGCACTCTGATTTAAACTGATCAAAAGACATCAACAATCCATTATTTAAGAAAGCCTCATAAGTGCAATAGATATTGGAATAATGAAAACACTACAATAATACATATTGCACAGGGATGAACAGGACATTTTTAATAACAAAGCATTTCCATTTTTTTTTTTTGTGGATATTATCTATTACTATACCAGTTAATTTTTGACAGGAATCGGGACAACTGCATGTACCGTAACTTGGGACTGTCCTGAACTGTTCAGGGTCCCAGTGGAGTTTTTTGCTCTTATCTTTGTGTATTTTGACGTGTAAATGTCACCTTCACGCCTAACCTTCATCATTGTGGTAACAATAATCAGGTGACCCTTGTCATCATAATCAAGTGACCATTGTCATGGTAACAACAACAGACAGAGTACATTTAAGCCCCGCCATTTCATGGCTCTCCATTGACTTTGTCTTGCGTAAAGGTGCCTCTTGTTGCTTAACACGGTGGGATGAACTACCACCAGTTGCCCAACAAAAATAAGTGTTTATAAGCTTCTGAACCAAACAAACTGAACCTTTAAGGAGATGAAAGTGGATACAGATGTGAAGTATCAGCAGGATGAATGGGAAAACCGTGGGATCTTTTACTCGGTAACAGTTGCTAATTTGTCCAGATAAACTGTAGATGAAACTGATTCTGTAATGAAAGGCCTGGTTTTGGTTTGTGCTTGGTTACCTGGTGAGTGCTGACACTGGCTCTCAAACACAGCTGAGATCATGAACCTGCTTTCACACAATAGTTTAACAAAACATCAGGGTCATTTTTGGATTTTTATTATAAAGAACAGACGTTTAAAGACAACTCAGGCTTGTGAAATCAGTTTAAATAAAACTATCAAATGAAGACGGCCTTTTTTTACAAATATAATTTGTTACCACTCCTTCAAATCACAGAGGTGTCGTGTTCGGTAACCTTGTAGAGTTCAGTTGAGATGCATATTTACATGAAAATACCAATTTATTTGAACAAACACATATTAACAAAAACACCATTATTCCCTCCTCTAAGTTCAATATTCATTTCACTGTTTTTTTTTCCCTCTACGGGCGATTCCTCAGTCTCCGCGGTGCTGGCTGAGGTGTCCCATTGGTGGCATTCAGCTGAGCGCACCCAGAGGTGACACAGACACCTGGAGGTCCTCTGAGACCTGGGTGGCCCCTGAGTCCAGGTCGGCCTGTGTGTCCCCTCTCACCCTGCTTCCCCGGCTGGCCGTTAAAGGCTCTGCCGGGACGTCCACGCTGACCTGCGATGGAGGCAAAAATGTTGTTTAGTCTTCAGGCCGCTCAGTCTGGTGCTGAGTTGAGACTGTTTTCACAGATTCCACGAACACAGCATTTACAGAGAAAAATAATTTCTTTTTCTGGCAAATAACACGCTCTTACTACAGTAACACATCTCCTCTCCCTGGGAAGTGAAGCACTGACTCGGCTGAATATAGTTTGGAAAATGATGCACAGACCCAGATGTGAACATTGATTACTGCTTCATTTTAACCAAATCATCAAACAACATCAAGACTTTACCCTTTGGTCCTTGGTCTCCAGTGAAGCCAGGCAGGCCGTAACCCTTGGCCCCTTTATCACCTTGCTCTCCACTGTCACCTGCAAGCCAGACACACACACACACACACACACACACACACACACACACACACACACACACACACACACTGGTCTGTGAGCAGGACTGACAGCAGACAGGCTGAAATGCTATTCCCTCAGGAGTGAAACACTCAGGAACACACCGTTCATGTTGATTAAAGACCATATGTGTTACTGAGATCACTGTTAAATAAATGTTTTAAACACCTTGTAAATATTCTTCAGTTTCATTGGCCTGGCACGGGAATGTGGCATGAGTGTGACATCATGCTCAGGCCTCTGACCATAAATTAGAGCCGCGAATATACATGTTAGCCTACAAGTTTTACAGTGCTGTACAGTATTAGATTCAGCAGTTTCATACAGTGCGGTTCATGATGAAAGGTGATCCAGTGTGGGTTTTTTTTTCCTGTGGTGGAAAAAATTGAAGTACATTCAATGAAATACGGTACTTTTTTCCTGTCTATTGTACTGGATTTTTTTGGACAAGTAATATGTTCATTTTAACACTGGAGAGGGAAATATTGTATTTTTTACTTTACTTTATTTCAAAGCTATAGTTAGCTTCTTGCATCCAGTGATGTCACAATGATGTCATTGGTGTTAAGGAAGAACTAAAGGTTGTTTCAGCTTGGATCTCTAGTCTCCTGCCCTGGGTAGCTGGGGGACATTCAAGTATTTTTGTCTCCTAACACTACGCTTTGTCAAGACAGTAATAGCTATAGGCTAGGGTGGTGACTCGCTGCAGCATGGGCATGACAGTCAGAAGCGCATGCACAATGCATCGTGGTACATGTAGGCACTGCCCGCACAGCTCTGCAAGCAGGAGAACTCAGCTTTCTTGATCAATATAGCAAAAACTGAGGGATTTATTGCTTCAATCAACTACATTTACCATCAACGCTGTTGAGACATGTACATGAAAAGTGACAAATTTTCCCTTTAAAACTTGTAACATCCAAACAGAGGCTGATATAGCCCCTGATGACGTTGCTATATCATCACCAGAGTTATTCTTCTCGGAGCTGACACAGATATTTTCAGTAGTACTCATCATGTAGTAAGTGAGGAAGTAAGAACTGAGCATGATGTGTGAAAATGCCCCTTTAAGTGGGATTTTCAAACCAGGACTTTTACTTGTAATGGAGTCTTGACATCTTGCTTCCTTAAGCTGCTTCAGTCAGTGTTATGTTCACAAGAGATCAAATGACTTCTTAGCGATGAACCCACAGATGATTATCACCCGACCCTGCACTTTCTCATCAGTTTTAAAGATACATTACTGCAGATGAATAGTAATGTAGCTACATATCTGCTGGATGTGATAATAAGCAACTGTTTGCTGACATGCTCACCTCATAAGGTCATGTGTGTCTGGTACATGTCAGTGATGTATTAACAGCTCGTTGTCTCGGCCTCGAGTGGCCAAAACTCTCAATTCAGGAAAATTTAAGCAAAATATCTGAATTCTTTTTCCACCACTATTTCTTCCTAAAACAAGCCTGGGTGAATTATAGTTTTGGTGTTCAGGATATTCATAAATCGTCGGGTTTGTTTTTCACACCTGTTTCTCCTTGGCGTCCCGGTTCTCCAGCTTCTCCATAGAATCCCGGCGGGCCCACTTCTCCTTCAGCACCATCATTACCGGGGTCACCCTGACAACATCATCAATAGGAAAATACATCATTAATCTTATGTGTGTTTTCAGGACAAACCTTGCAATGTTTTTTTTGTTTTTTTTTGTTTTTTTTTGTCTTAGGTCAAATCATGAACCAAAGCTCCGTTCACCTCTGACCTGCTCTGTGCACAAAAACAGGAAAGATTTATTTGACCAATCATTCGATACTGCTGTGAAAACATTGTACAGTACCAGCACATCACTGTTCTTGGTTTGGCATTAAACACCACAACATGAGGCTTACTGGCCATAATCTAATATAGTGGAATATTTTTATATAGTCATGGTTTCAAGAGCATTTATCAGCCTGAGAGCCGTTGTGATTAAAGAAGTTGTGGAACATGAATCGGCTCTACACTGTATAATAATGTGGAAAAGGCTTTCTAATCCAAGGACAGCCATGATACTCTCCAAAAACCATTCAACACAGACCAAGTGTCTAGTCTGTGACTCCTTATTTGTCCTCATGGAGACGTGGAAAATCGTAATGTTTTCATTCCAAGCTTTTCTGCCAAATACTTCGGCTCTCTTAGTCCGGTCCAGACCCTCGCAATGTGTTTGCATTTTGCTCAGGCAGGGAGACAAAAACGAACAATGTATGGAGAACGTACCGCGCTCTGGCAGTGTGTCTCAGCTTAAAGCTACTACAAGGAGTTTTCAACTGGTTCTGAAACAGTCTCAATTTAATACTCATGCCTCTGTGAACGATATCAGCAAATGAGACCATCAGCAAGATGACCTGGTGTTTCTATACAGTTATTCTTAGTGGCTGGTCAGATTCTCCTTGAAGTCAAATGAAACAAGCCTGTGTTTACTTTTTCCCAGGCAAAGTTACAGTTAAAAAAAGCAGGGGGAGATTTTTATCCAAATAAATCAATTGTTGATGTTATATTTTGTGGTTGTGGGGTTGGAAACATGACTGCTTTTGTGCCCAGGGACTCCAAAATAAACAAAATAGAAAAGTTCCTTGCAGTAGCTTTAATTTCTACAAGAGGTGACACCTAAACCAACAATTTTTTAACAAAATGAAGTCCCCAAACTATAGTTTGAACACCCAAACTATAAAACTCACAGCAGGTCCGGGGGGTCCTTTCTGTCCTGGTGGACCAGGGGCACCCATAGGCACGTCCCCATAGAGAGGACAAACTGCAGCGCACGTCCTCTTCACTGAGTTGGCAAAGGTAGACATCTGCTCCAGGACCACTTTCTGGCAGACCTCGATCACGTGTTGAGCAGGGAGCGTCGGGCCCTGTGTAACAAATCATTACCACATCCATCACTGGACGGGACCCAACTTTGGGACATGTAATGTGGAATATTACAGGACAGTTCAGGCTGAAGCAGTGGCTGCCTCTCAGAGGAAATGCAATCAACAAATAAAGCCAACATTATTTCCTGAGGCTCATTATGGATTTATAGCCACACTAAATGAAACCCTTGCTGTGAGTCACTGCTAACTGCAGGCTAATGTGAAGCTGTTTAAATGTGTTCATGACACTAAAGTTGTTAGCAAACACTGTGTGTGTGCCAGTCAGCGTAACCACCAGTGCAAATGATGACTCTGCTGTTTCTGTGCCATCATTCACAGATACACTGTAAAATATCATACTGGAATTTAGTGGAATCAACTCATCTTTTCTCATCAAAGGAGCAATATGAAGCAGTACACACATAAATGAATACTGCAGTCCAAACAGCAAGTTGGAGCCATTGACTGTATATTAAAGAGGTTGAAATCCTCTTTAATATACAATCTTTTGTTGAAGCGAGTTGTTTTCCTCCGCCACCTCCTCTCCAGACTCAAGGAAGCTCAGGCAGGCTGCAGGAACACTGCAGGAGTGCAAGACGAGCACAACATTGGAACTTGACGATAACAAGCGAGGACGAGTCCTCCACTCTAAGTTGATCAGCTGTTTATATCCACCAGTTGTCTGTCAGTGTAATGTTCATACACTCATAAACAGACAGTTACTCATTTGGCATTAATTTGAACTCTATTTAACATAAAAGGGGCAAACAAAAACAGTGTTCAGGCCCGGAACAGGACTTTAGCTCGAATTCAGCCCCTTCCCCCTTGCACTTAAAATGAATTAGTTTTTGGTCTTTGTCTAAAATGAAGAACTGACTCCCTGAAATAAGAAATTGTAAAAATCAATTTTGTGTCTTTGTCATCTTAATATCTTAAGCTTTCTGAACATGTTCACTTAAGTATAACTGAATCGGTGTCAGGTCTATTCGACTACAAAAGTTTATTTGTTTTGAATCGTTACAAACTTACGGCAATTTGTCTTTTCAAATCGAGTCAACTTTTTTAGGTTAAAACAAATAGTTTATTTTTACAGTGTAGATGAAGTGCCAGTTGTTGTAGAGCCTGAAGAGCTTTTCATCATTATTATTTCAGAGGCTTGTATTTTACTTACTCGGGGACCTGGGGGCCCCTGAAATCCATCTGGTCCTCCTTCACCTCGAACCCCTTTTACTCCAACAGGGCCCGAGCGTCCAGGTGGGCCTGCTGGGCCGCGCTTCCCCCGTCCTCCCTGAGGACCCAGCTCGCCCCTGTCTCCCACCTACAGAGCAGGTTAACAACATGAGCAGGACTGCACTCAGGACAGAGCCGTCAGAGAACAATGACAAGTCAGTGTTACATGAACACAGACTATATGGATTATAAATAATAATAAACATGAATAAAAATAATAATAAGCAGTCATACAGATATTTAAATAAGCAAGTAACAAAAACTAAAATGTGTGAGTACAGAAAAGTTGCAATTTAAGTATAACAGACAAATGCATAAACAAACCTTTATCATTTTTCATGTAAGTTTCTGGGAAATGTGCAAAATTCATTCTGGTGTAACTGTGGGTGTTACTGCCTTTATCTCATCTACAGCTGCTCTAAATATGTTTGGAATGCAATTTGATGGATTGATGTTAAATATTTCGGACGATTCAGTTTGCAAACAGAGAATGCGATGAATATAGCATTTTTCAACAGTGTTTACAGTCTGGCTGGAATATAGGAGTATTAAGAAACACACACTTGAAGACCGCTCTTTCCAGTGACCCAGCTCACACACACAGCTGAGAAATTAGGGTGTTATCTTGTAATTAAATCAGAGGATTGGACTGACGGTGAGTCATGGCCTGTGTATTTAATCTTGCTCCCTATCTGCCATTTAAAGTTTTTAAGTCAAAACAATTTTTCAGTTCATTTAGCCTAAGTAGCTGTGAGTGATAGCATCATTTAATAAAAGAATCAGTGAGTCACAGCTCACCTTTCCCTTTGGGCCCTTGACTCCTTTTTCACCCTTTAAAAAAAACAAAGTCATGTTAAGAAAAACAAAGATGAAGAGGATGTAATGACGAGCAGAGAGGATGAAATAGTAAAGGCGGGACCTGTGCTCCTTTAACTCCTTGGATTCCCTGGATTCCCGTGTCGCCCTGATCGAGACAAATGAAAAATAAACAGTGTTTAGAGTCTGTGTGTGCCTTTGCCTGTGCCTGTGCCTGATGTCCAAATAAGATCAAATTTAATTTAAAATGAAAAAAGGGCTTTCCATACATCATGTGGTGTGCAGCATGCTCCTTTTTCATTTTTGATTCTTTTTTATTACCTGCACTTAATCAGCACCAACTGTATTATACTGCTTTTATTATTATTTTCAGTCGCAGTTTGGTTAGGTCTATGCAACAAAGGTACTTGGTTAGGTTTAGGGAAAGATCATGGTCTGTATCTGCCATGTGCCTGGATGCAAATAGCACTGTTGGCCATGGACACCTGGGTGTTTCTGTCCGCTGTACAAGTCTATATACACCTGGGTGTAAATAGCCACATAGGCTATTCCAACCTGGCTGCAAATAGCATCTGTCAGTTTTTTTCCCCTAAGATGGTGAAGTTCTTGTTCTGCATCTGATTGGCTGGTGTCTGTTGCCTTTGTTGGTTGGCTTGGTTAGGTTCAGGCATGAGGAGTGAATGTAAAAATATCAGGCTGAGCCAACTGGGATCCGGGTAGAGCAGGTAATGCCTTTGCTTTGCCATTCTTGGAATGAAGTGGCTCTTGACAAATAATCTCCATGTTACAATAGTGGCACTCTTTGGATGACATTATCTGTTGCAAACCAGCTCATGGACCATAAGGTGAGATAATAATGTGGGCCAGTCTTGATTGCAATATCTGCCCATTTTTGGTGACTTATGTTAATTTCATAATGATCCTCACTCTGAACTGTGACGACATGCAAAAACTACTTGGCCCATTTTTGGGTGAATTAAATATGCAGGAGTAAGATGACATGTCGCAGGACGTTTTTTCCTTTGCTTGAGGATTCTTTGGCATTTGCTCCTTCCAAAAACTAAAATATAATAAATAAAGACCCCACTACACCGCTGACTGTGACCTCAAAATAAAAGTTCAAAATGACTGTGTAAAAGCTAGTTGGGTAACAAAACAACTACAGATCTTGAATCGTATGACTGCATTCGGCCCATGGAGCAGTATATCATAAATATTTCTTGAATGGCTAGTTTTGGCATTAAATCATCATTTTTTATGTCTAATATGTAATGGATGAGGATGTATTACCTTGGACCCTGGTTTTCCAGGCACACCCACGTGTCCCTGTGAAGAGTTGACATGCTTTAATGGCTTGAAGAAAATGAACTAGTGTTTGGAAGAGTTTAGAGAATTCATCTGGAGGACTCACAGTGGGTCCCGGTGGGCCGATAAATCCGGGTCTTCCTGGCTTCCCTGCAGAACCCTTGTAACCTCTTGGGCCCTCGAGAATAAAACATTTATTAAACCGACCTAAGGGACGGCTTTATTCTTTGTCGTCTTCCTTTAAGATGGCAAACTACTTTACGTACAGAATGTATTATGTGCTTGTCTTCAGTGACTGAAAAAGTGACTTACAGTTCGGCCTTGGGGACCCATTTCTCCTGCTGGCCCGAGGGTGCCTTTCTCTCCCTGTAAAATCACAACAAATTAATCTGCCAAAAACAACTCAATTACACATTTATTTACCAAAGCAAACAATATCAGCGACTTACTTTTGCTCCACTTCGTCCAAGTTTTCCACTGAGACCTTGTGGTCCTTGATAAGCCTGTGAGGAATACATAATCCTTATAATAATACGTGATTGATTTGATTTTTATTATTGTGTCATGTACAAATAACGTGCCCAGCCCAGACAGGCTTACAACAACACTGTTATTTAGAAAAACAGACCAGAATCCAGTATAGCAACATAAATGACATGTTCTAACAAACAAATGACCCAATTTGACATTTTTTCAAGCTTTAGAATCAAAGGTAGCCATTTTATTAACATTAAGCTGAAACACCTGATCCATTTCATGTAATCATGTCACATACTTCCACAACCTGTCATCCTCCTGGATGTTTTTAAATCTGCAAACTTCAAGGTTCTGAGGAAGGATTCCTGTTCTTAGCTGTGCTAATAAATACCTTTTACTCCTTGTTAAGTTTGCTGTAACATAATTTAGCTTGATTTGAATACATTATGAATCTAGCCCGTGGAAAACTGTGTGATTTACTCAAAATAAAAAAAAAGTCTTATTGACTTACAAGGAGTTTTTCACTGAATATGAAACTCTCAGTTTAATACTGATGTCTGTATATGACCTATGTTAACCTAAGTTAACGAGATCATCAGAGAGAAGATTTCGTAGTTCTATATAGTTGTTCTTAATGGCTGCCAGTGGGTAGTTTTCTCTGTGAAACTCCATGATCAAGCCTGTGTTCACATTTTCACAGACTTAGTTACAGTGAGTAGTATGTTAGCCAGTTAAAATGAAGCAGGAGGTGATTTTTATTTAGATGATTGTATTTTTGATGTTAGATTTTATGGTTGTTATGGTAAAAACACTAACTTTTGCCCAAAGGGGCCTCCAAAATCATCAAAATATGAACACTGTAGTAACTTTAAGTAAGGGTGTAGAATTGGGTAGGGATGGTAGAGACACGTCCAGTATCCAGGGAGCACTGAATTGCAATAGCAATAATTTTGATAAAAAAATTTAAATATAAACACTTTTGTCTGCTATTATGTAGTCAGCGTTGGTTAATGTGAGTCAGTATTGTAATCTGTCATTTATTTCCATGCTGTAATCTTAGTCAGCGCTCCTCAGGCAGCAGCACAGCATCTCTACGGCTCCTTATGCATCATATGCCACAAACTCATAGCTTTTACTTTGCTTATGGGGACACTGTGTCTGTCACAATGAAACTTGAAAACAGAATGGGACATGTTTATTGTCCTCACCAACCATGGCATGAAATATTTGCCTCTGGCTTTAAGCAAACAATTCCACAGCCTTATCATTTCATATTTTTTCCTTATTGAACCAGGAATCCAGCCATCCACCCTGAACAGCCAAAATAGGAGAAAACTTATGAACGCCTAAAAAAAACAGTGTGCAGCTCTATTCCGAATGAAGTTTGCTATTTTATATTCTTTATAGCCCCATATCTCTGAAGCATTATGTAATATGGAGGAGACATATAAATCATAAAGTTGTGTAAAATATCCTAAACTTAAACTTGTTGACAGCAGAAAAAAATCATCATTAAGATATCATTATCAGCAGAATATAATACCTCTATTCCTGGATCACCATCTCTGCCTGGTAAGCCGGGATCTCCAATTATGCCCTGTAGGGAAACGCTACCGTTATTATAAAACAGACAAATTATATCAGGAGTGCAAGTGAGCATTCAGGGGTGAGGTGTTGAGTGTATCAGCTGGGAATCACCTTCTGCCCGATGGTGCCACCTCTACCCACAGGTCCTGTGATCCCCTAGTTCACAGACCAAAAAAAAACATAAATCACAATTCAGAATAACGCGTTTAGAAATATTTTTGATGTTCGTACACAAATCAGACAAAAAGGACAAATAATTTTCATGTCATAGTGATTAATTTGTGATACATACAGGCTGTCCCTTCTCGCCAGGAGTTCCCCTCTCTCCAGGATCTCCGATGATACCCTGTCAAGCAACATGAGTTAAGATTTTAAATGTGCAGCAGATTTCATTCAGTAAGCACCACAAAAATGCTCAAAAGTGTCCTCTCGGTTGCCTTCCATCGGGCAAAATGTGAAAAAGTGCCCTCTAGGGTGCCATTCCAGTGGATTAAACATGAAAAAATGCCCTTTGAGATGCTCTTAAAGATGTAGCGTCATATAGTCTGCACTGTCGCTGTACTAGTCTAAACCAGGAAGTGTAACTGTTTCACCATTAATGCATCAAATTGTGGTACAGTGGTGCCATTTTTATTTTTCCCCCTGCCCCTCAGACAGCCTGAGTCCGCCTGATGAAGTAGGGATCTTTCCTCCATATACAATAGAGTAGGTTATCATTGCGGTCGAGGCTCCTCTTTCAGTGACTCACCAGCTTATGTTGATATAGTTCCGTTCCTTCAGATCTCAGCCAAAATCCAGCCGCATGAACTGATGTTGTTTATGGAGACGGCACATAAGCCAAAAACATAGCTCTACTCCAGTGTTTTACCACATTAAAAATGATTTACTGCCTCTCCACGCTCACATGAAGGGGTTTTGAAGGTAAACGGACAAAGAATTAAGAGCGTCTTATTATGGATTATGGAACAGGGACTCCTACAACAACCCACCTGCTTTCCTTGGGGCCCCTCACGCCCCTCTGCACCGGTGGTCCCCTTTTCTCCCTAAAAATAAAAGCATAATGGAATTAAATCATGATAGATTAAAAAAAAGAAGAAGAAGACAAGGAAAGGAGGAAATATGAATACCTTAACTCCTTGAAACCCGGGAATCCCTTCATATCCTTGCTCGCCTTTAGTGCCCTTCAAGGAGGCCAAAATGTAAGTGATACAGTAATTAGATAATGACTTGCAAAAGGGCTTACCACTGCATTTGAAAGGTTAACTCACAACTTCTCCTGGGTTCCCAGTCTCTCCAATTTCTCCAGGAGGTCCACGAACTCCCTTTAATTACAAAATGCCGACATTAAACCTGGATCATCTATAAAATTATACCACTTTAACGACAAGCTGCACAGAAATCTAATGAAAACTTTTTAACTTCATTAGCTGCCCGCCTATTTCCTAATTAAACAGATTCTATTAAAGTCTGAAGAGTTTACCTTGAAGCCTGCTGCCCCTTTTAATCCTTTCAGGCCTTTAGGACCTCGGTCTCCCTGTTAACACAGCATCTCATTAATTAAGATTGGTAACATCTCATGCTGGAGAAAATGATAAGTCTGAGTGTGATAAATTACCACTTGGCCCCAGAGTCCTCTCATTCCTTTCTCGCCTTTGATTCCCTCTTCACCCTGAGGACGTGTGTGTGAGGTTTCATTAATGGGTTTTGAGAACGAGCCAAGCCAAAGTGTAACTCTGATAGGGGCATATTATGGCAGCTCTTACCTTTGGGCCCGTCTCGCCAATGTTGCCATAGTCTCCCGTGTTTCCCCTGATCCCCTGCAAGACAAGTGTGACTTAATCTCAAGCACCACTAGTTGCACTGCAGCTATTTGTTTGTGAATGGTTCGAGAAATGGAGCGTAAAATGTGAACGTTAGCAACTGTTTCCACTGAGAGAAAGTCACTAATGACTTCTGGGAGATTAAAGTTTGATAGACAGAGAAACTGTTTAGACGTGACCGCAGTTGGTTCCTCAGAAAGTAGTTGTTGATTTTGCTGCAGTCATTATAACAACAAGACGATTAAAGGAGAGATGTTTTTAAAAGAATGTTGAGATGAATGATGAGATCAGATAAGGTAAACTTTATTGATCTCATACCGGGGAAACTCAAATGTTACAGCAGCTACAGAAGTTTGGGAAGCCAAGAATGGTCATGTTTACAATATTTATTTAAAGCTGAAGTTCACAAATTAAATATAGAATATGTACAGGGGTCTCTCCCATATTAAAATAATAACAAAAGATGTAGTTTGATGACATTTGAAGCAGTAGTAATGGGATCATGGGAGCCATTGTTGCAGAAAAAAATCTACCTGACGTGACATGGTCGAGGTAAGGGTTTTTTTAAGTTTTATTCACCTTACGTTAAGTCATGACTTTAACAGTTTTTTTTTCCAAGGTGACCAAGCCTGTTTTTTTCATGATAATTAGTAAATTTATCTCATTATCTTAAGATAACAAGATAATTTGTATCAAGAAAACGATCACTGAAGTGCACTCACTAGTCTCCTCGAATGACGAGCACTGATCTGAATGTTCTCTCTAAGAGAAAGACAAAATGCAATTCCTGTCTGTGTTAGATCTTTATTTAAGTACAGTCTGATGTGTGGATCAATATTGTGTGCTCCTTGATCTCACATTTTCATTGTGATAACAGATTGATTATCTTATTAACTCAATATAACAAAGTAATTTGTCTTACAATACCAAAAAAACTGACTTGTGATTCTTTTCTCAGATCAGATGAACTCTAATGTTTGTATGGTAAATATGAAGCTCAAGCTGGAAGACTGGAAGCAGGAGGAAACAGGTAGCCTGATCTCGTTCAAAGCAAACAAAATTTGTTTACCAGACCCTTTAAAGCTCATGTTAACATTTTACATTTTATTCGTAAAAGTGTGACATTAAAAAAACAGTTTGCAACAGTGATGATGGGACTGCAGGAACTCACTGTGCGTGGGCAAGAAGTAGTCCAGCACAAAACTCTGTAAACTTGTATGAAGTGAAGAAATGAGATCTTACTGAGCTCTCTTCATGTTTAACGGCCACACAATCAAAGTTAGTGAGATTTGATTTTGGTCACTGAAAACACAGTGAGCATATTTCTCTTGTTGCTCCGTCCCAAAGTCCCCCTTCACAGACTTTGTCAAATCCTCAAGTCCATGAGGACTCTTTGACAGACTTTTTGAGCCCTTTATGCACACTTCTGCATTTCTGCAGGCTTTGTATGAGGGAATCACCCACAATTCATGGTGTGGTGACAATAAGCGTGGAGTTACTATGGGAACCCAGAAGCATTTTAGAAAAAATGGCGCTTGATTTCACTGCAAAGTTTTTTTAATTCACAAACAGAGATGTTCTTAATCACTACCTTAGACCTCATCTTTTCTCCTCAAAGTGAATTCTCTACTTAAAAGACTCGGTTTACTAAAGACAGTTTAACAGTAACTAAAAAGCTTTTGAAACCTTACCCCGTTTTTTCAGAATTTTTTTTTTCGTGTCACTTTGATAAGTCACAAAGCACCGTCCCATTACTATTCCTACCATTTTATCTCCCAGTCAAACACTACCATGTGATGTCAGACTAGACTGTACAGGTTCAGAGTTTAAAGCTTTAGGGGGGACAAAAAAACTGCTGACCACCAGGTCTAAAGCTCCCTAATTAACTCATGTAGCTTGTTTTGTTTAATATATAAAAAAGCAGAGTGTAAAATCGACAGTTGTGGGTTAAGTGCAGTTTTGTGAGCTTTAGAGGTGCTGATAGGTGTTTTTGAACTTTTGACAAAGGCTACCGGTTTCAACCTGCTTCCAGTTGTTATGCTAAGCTAATCATCTCCTGGCTGTGGCTGCATATTAACACATAGACATGACAGTAAGATTGATTGATTGTCTAATTTTACTCTGGAAAAAAAAAGCGAGGGAGTGTATTTCCAAACTGTCAAACAGTTCCTTTAACATGAGCTGTAAAAATCATCTGATAAAAGGAATATAATTAAGTTTAAAATGTCAAATGCCATAAATGTCACATTAGTGGAAAATATATACAAGCATATTCAGCAGGATTTAGGAAACATTAATCATAAATACAACAAAACTGAGCGGTATTGTTTGCACAGATGCTGACTTCCTCAGTAGTAGAAGGAAAAGTGTTTTCCAGTTGGTTGTATTTCACTGAGTCAACAAACAGATTCAACAAAGCCGGGACGCCTTTGCGTTGTCAGTTTATTTGACCATCACACCTAACGCTGTTGTTAAGCAGAGTCAGCTGGCCGGAGGAGGTTAACCTCGGAGATGGCCGGCGGTGTGGCGAGAGGCATGACTGTGAACTTTACAGCATTTTTAAGGCGGTATAGCTCTGATGAGTAAGAGACCACCCACCACCTGAGAGGGACAGTTCATATATCTGTGCCAGGAAATGCCCTCCTTGGATGCCAGCGGGGGACGCGATAAACATGTTTGGGCTCTGTGATTCACAAGCTGGCAGGAGGTCAAAACTCTAACGAGTTACACAAGACAGATGTTTACTCCAGATGAGCTACAGCTGCATTTCAGGACATCAATATGTAGCATGTACAGCTCTGGAAATGTGCTCTGACTGTACGTGGGCCTGCAGGCGTACATGTGTTTGCTAAGGCAGTATGGGGGATTTCCTTGAGTGCAAAGGGCATGTTAAATGCCAAACCATCACACATGTATAAAAGAAAATTTTCTTCTTTAAACACATGTTCTCTGGACTGTTTTAAAAGACTCTCAGATCTGCTCCAACATAACTGACTGCTAAGCATCAAAGAGATTAACAAGTCATAAATTTAAAGTGGAAATAATCACGTCTGCGGCTCCCTAAAGGATACAAATGTGAGTGTATTTGTTCATTCACTGATGCGTATGTAACTGGCTCCTGCAACAGAATACTTTGTTCATCATACTTTTCTCAAATCTTTCCTCTGTTTCACAATTCAATCCTCCTACACTGACTCCATTCGACGTATCCATAAAAAGAAAAACATTTCAGTAACAAAGCATCAGAGAATTTTCACACAGTAATGCCACTCATTACCAGACACTTGGAGGGCACAGTTATTGCTCAACTGCTCGGTTTTCCTGTGTGTGTGGGATTCATTACATTTGGCTCAGTTTCTTCCAAATGGAAAAGCAAAACCATTAGAAACCTTGTGATCATCTGCCAGTTTGAGTTAAATCCTGTATCCTAAACCAGCAGGGCCTGTGTTTTAAGATGCAAATGGCTATTTCAGAACGACAAAAACAAATTTATTGTCACATCCGTATTGGTTCGTGTTTATCTTGGCTTCCTCCTAAATCTTTTGCAAAGCGGACACGAGTTTTCAGAGTATGGAAGGAGCCCCTATGTTTACTATCGCTGAGCGCTTCTGCTTCCAGATCTGTTTCCATCCTGTCGTGTCTCAGTTGTACTTCTGTTGCCATTTTCCACAGCTTCACTGCTGTCTCACGAATGAGAGTTTTACAATGTCACTTAACTACACTTCAGTTTAACTCTTTATGGTGCTGCAAGAAGAAGAGGATGCTGCTAATAGTAGGAATACACCTTGTAAAAACCATCCAGTGTAATACAACCCCAATTCCAAAATAGTTGGGATGTTGTGTAAAATGGAAATAAAAGCAGAATTCAGTGATTTGCAAATCATTTTTGACTTGTACAGTTCAAGGAGAAGATATTTGATGTTTAAACTTTATTGTTTTTTGTAAATATACACTCATTCTGAATTTGATGCCTGCGACACGTTCCAAAAAACTTCAGACAGTGTCAGTAAGTGACACTCAGTAAGTGTCTGGGAACTAAGGACACTAATTGCTGAAGTTTTCAAAGTGAAATTCTTTCTCATTCTCACTCTCATTCTTACGGGGACTCTGTTCTCCTATTTTGTGCTTCATAATGCACCGCACATTTTCAATGGGAGACGGGTCTGGACTTCAGACAGGTCAGTCTAGTACCTGAACTCTTTTACTATGAAGCCACGCTGTGGGAACACGAGCACAGTGTGTCTCGGCATTGTCTCGCTGAAATAAGTAGGGGTGCCTCTGAAAAATAAGTCGTCTGGATGGCAGCATGTGTTGCTCCAAAACCTGTATGTACCATTCAGCATCAATGGGGCCTTCACAGATGTGACAGTTACCCATGATGCCATGGGCACTGACATACCCTGGCTTTTGGAGTTAGTGCTGGTAACAGTCTGGATGGTCCTTTTCCTCTCAAACCTAGAGAACACAACAGCCCAGTCTTTTGTTGCCTCTGTCCCAACTTTTTTTGCGACTTGTTGAGTGCATATTTACAAAAAAACAACACAGTTTATCAGTTTGAACATTAAATATCTTGTCTTTGTGCTAATTTAGTTGAAGACAAGTCAAAATGTTTTAGCAAATCATTTCATTCTGCTTTTATTTACCTTTTACACAACGCCCCAACATTTTTGGAATTGCTGTATAAGGTCTGATAGTCACATGACTGAGAGAGACACTTATTTACCCAGTTTCCTTGTCTTCCTGGGTCCCCTGGTTCTCCTGGCAGACCTCTGTGACCCTGCAGAGGAATAGAAACTTATGTCAACACAGCTTCAACTTGTCCTATCTGTATGTTCTAATTTCCTCTGTACAGGTACGCTCACCTTTGGCCCTGAAGATCCCTGAACACCGGGTTGTCCATGCAAACATTTGCAAGCTGCTCTTCCAGCTGTTAGACCGATCTCTGCATACCCTCCACACTGCCATGGACAGAAAGGTGAGACGACAGATGTAAAACTATTCACACATCATTAACAGAGGGAGTGAAACTAGGGCTGGACAGTATGGCTTATAAATCAAACATTTAGGCTATTCTGTCATATGCAGTATATATCTCAATAAACACATTCTCTGAAGCAACATACCATAAACTAAATATTGCAAACATATCATCTTGTAGTCGGGCTGGGCAATATGGACAAAATCAGATATCACAATATTTTTTCCAAATACCTCTATCGATATTGCAACAATATTGTAGGAATGACTATTGGTGCTTTCACAAAATATTGAATTAATACAGTGAGATTTTTGATAAATAATCATCAGCAAGGTGGATATAATGAATAAGTGGGTAAACAACCAGAACAGTCTATTAAGCTCAGAAAGTAACATCACTTTACTGTAATTCAGTATTTAAAACCAGGAAAAGACATGTATGCTGTATCATATGACAGCAGACCCTGAAAAAATCAACAAATACAGTTAACATCTTTTGAACATGCAGCCAGATCAGCTGGAAGCACCGCCACGGACACCACGCCAGAACGAGCGGAAGAGAGCGGAACTTAAGGCCGCTCCTTGATAATGTCTGATCGGGAAAATGAAGCGGATGAAATGTGACAGGAAACCACAGACTGTTGTGCCCACACAGAGAAACCTCCTCCACAACATCGTGGATCAGGCTGTTGCACCTGAGGTGCGGATCACACTGCGACCTGGCAGCACACAACATGAAATACTCCGACAGGACGAGGAGAGGAGGACTGTATTTTTACCTCGATGATGCTTTCTGCTCAAACACAAGCACAGCTGATGGACAAAGTCTCCCAGACCTTTGTGAATTCCAAAAATGAACCACAGAATTATTTCCTTGGTGTTTTATACATGTATGGATATATTTTGTTTTCTATTTTCACCCTATTCCATTCTGAAGTTAATTATTGTCTGCATGTTTTATTTTGTGTGTTTAATGGAAGTACAACTCCAATTTTGTTTTTTGTTATTATATATACAACCCTGTGTGATAATGAATTATGTTGAATCCTTGATTATAAAAAAATATTATCCAAAATCTAAGACGATATCTAATCTGATATCACAATATTCATATAATATTCGATATATTGCCCAGTCCTGAGTGACACCGTGTTGAATGGGAGCTGACTCACCACGCCTGAGAGCTCACAGCAGCCCTCTGAATAAGCCTGCTCTGGGTCACATGACACGTCCATCTGCTGGAGGTCCACCTGGAGAGAGACACGAGATAATGTGAGAAATAGAAGTTCTCTCCCATATTAAAGGAAGTCAGAATATTACTTCTGATAAAAAGAAATCCAGTCTGTCAACGCACAGACACAGAGCGATCTCCTGCAGCCCTCTTGACGATGGAGGTGAACCCTCGCTGGATGACTGGCCTCGGCTCATCGATGGACTCCACGCTGACCTCTTCGCAGTCGATCAGCAGCTTCACCTGGCTGCCCTTCACGCTTAGCGCCAGTTTGTGCCACTCTCCGTCAAACAGCTTCTCCACGCCATGGAAGGTCCTCAGCATCTGGCTGCCACGGGGGCTGGTGTAGAAGAAGTCCAAAGAGCGCGTATCGCCCTGGAAACGCAGGCCCACTTGCTCTCGTCCCTCGGGGTCGCTGACCTGCCACAGGTCCCAGGATTTCTTGGCGGTGTCTTTGGTCACCTTAAATGTTGCGATGACAGAGTAGTCGGAGGGAAGTCCGTCTGGGTACACATCACTGTGGCATGAGAGTGAGGTTTAGAGAGCTGGATTACATCACAGAGGGGCAACTTTCTTCACAAAACAAGAGTTCACCCTCCCTAAGTCCCACCCCTTTTCAGTCTGTTCTCTAGTAACAGTTGAGCAAACTCAGTACCTCAGTCAACCTTCTCCTGGTCATTGGTCAGTTGAGGGATTTTGTAGGAACATAAGGCCATGAATACCAACAAGCAGAAAGAAAACTTCTTAAATATTATGCTTTAATTCCACATTAGCGTATGACACATTTCTTTGTAACCTTTTGTAACATCTCTTTTCAGATGCTTACCAGACAACAGTTCTTCTTTGAGATGAACAAAGCACAAATCAAAAGGCAGTGCTGCACTAATTGTCAGGGATTAAGAATTCAAAGAAAAACAAGACAAACATCTACAGTGATGCTTGCAGCTCTGTGAGGCACAGCAGAGCTTTGAGCCAAATAGAGACAAAGTCCCTCCCCCTCCAGTGTGCCCCGTCGACCTTACCTCAGAAATAATACCAGTGTGTAGGATTTAGTGGCATCTAGCAGTGATTGTAGATTGAAATCAATTGAATTATACTCACCTCACCATCCTCTTCCAACCATGAAGGAAAAATGGTGGCTGCAAAACTAACGAAAAAATGGGAAATGCGCTCTCTAGAGCTGGTGTTTGGTTTGTTTAGTCTAGTAGTAGTGCCTTGATTCACTGGTCAAAGGTATGATGTCCCGTCTGTGACACAGTTTTGTTCCGTCCTCCATACAGGTTCAAACCCTACCAGCAGCATCTCCAAAGCAGAAGCTGTCTGACTTTGTTGACTTGCTCAGACTTTATTGATTTGATCATTTTTCCATGATTTTTGTGGTTCTACCAGGAGCAAGTCGGCTACGTGGTTAAATTGTTTCTTTTTATGTCTGTTTTTATTTTTATCAGGAGCCTGTACCGGGTGTTTTATTTTGAAAACTGACTGGATGCTCTATGGTGTTCCTGTGCCCGACTTCCTGCCTAGCTCAACCTAGAGATCTGCCTCTGAAATGCACTGTGGTGCTGCTGGTGTAAACACAAGCATTTTGCTAGAATGCTCCGCTCCAGCCTCCACATCACAGCCAGAACGTGACACAGCCGTGATCACTGGAATCAACATGTGAGGTAATGAAAAACAATCATTCTTACTATTCTATTCTTCCTCTGGCAAATTTACACTGATGAAAATATTCTTATGGATATCATATTCCCTTCCTCACATATTCTGCTAATAGATCCCCCTTAATCTTACACACTGGACCTTCAAAGCTCACAAATAGGAACATCATAAAACATAACACTCCTAAAAATCTTATTTTTGCAGACCTCCATTTCTTTAACTTCACTGCTTTGCAGCCTTTAGTGACCATTTGAAGAGATACACCAGGCTGAAGAGCAGTGTTGAGCTACACTCTGGTTGAAGGTTTTAAGCCTGTTTCACCTGCAGTATTACTGATGGGTGTAGTCAGAAGTGCTTGTGTGCACCTGTAATCACACCCAACAGTGATGTCACAGTGCGTGGACAGCTGTCGGAGTACACTTCTATGTCACTACAGCCAAGTCAGAATTTTAACCTCTGGAAATCATCAGAAACAAGATTTTCAAGTAGCATTCAATCACTTGTTGATCATTTATGAGCTTCATTGAAATTAACTGAGCTGAGACGGAGTAGCACTGTACCTCATGGTCCTCCGCAGATGAATAGAGGGGTTCACTCTGTAGGCCACCGCCTCAGGTTGAGAGCCGTCCACTCTCCTCACTCCTCTCGACTCGGGCACACGAAACTCCTCCAGCAGATCAAAACCTCACAGCACAAACACTTTAGTTTAGTTTGATCTCACAAGGTTCAGCATCAAAGGTGCTGGACTGCTTTTGAATCTGATGTCAGCGCTGATGTCACTGATTTCTTAAACGGCTGCATTAGTCATTGTCATTAATAATGCCATCAATTCACAGGTACAATGAGGTCATTTATTAAACCCATTAACATGTTTATTTTATTTCATGGCTGGATTTGGCTACTGAATTCTAAACACTGCACGCTTTGTCCTGCAGTTTGAATGAGATCAGTGAAGCTGTGGTGTTTCCTGTGAGCTCAAAACGAGTAAATGAAAGATCCTGATTACAGATGTTAGGACTCCAGATGAAAATAACACAAAAAAATTTACTCCACAACAATGAAAAACCTGATACCTGCTACTGTCACATGTTAACAAGTTACCCTGCTTATTATTGGTAAAGACACTGTAAATATGCAGAGATTTTTCTGTGAAACACCTGCTGTCTCTGACTAAAATCTGCAGAGTCATGTCTAATTACACATTATGTTTCACATATTACAGTCTATTGGCCAAAAATACACTACTGCAAATACTGAGTCTTCTTACAGACTTATCTGAGTATTTATCTGTGGGCATGACACCATAGGTAGAAAAAAAATGGTTTACTTATAGTAACAGAAAGACTCATTTGCAGGGCTTCAGATGTTCATGTACAAAGCTTAACCCCAGGATGACCTCTTTGACCTCTTAGTGTCCACATGGTCACTGAGAGCAGGAAATACAATCGTTTGACTGCTGTGAGGCAAATGTTGGACTATGATCTGACAAACACTGACATCTGCTGGTTGTGGCTGGTAGTGCAAATTCAGAGCAGATAATTAATTTGAAATACATGATTATTCTCAATCATGTTTTATATGATCAGTTCACTTTAACCAGAAAGTGGCTCACTGAGATAAGAAATCCCTGTAATAAAATTGCTCTGAGAAAAATAGCAGCAGCATGTACAACATATCAGGGGTCCCAAACTCAAATTGGCCTGGGGATCATTTCATCATTCAAGAACTGTAGGAAAGCACAGAATGTCTGAAAATATACTAACTATACTAACTTTACTAATATATTTTCATCAGTATTAACAAAAAAAATGTCACCTCAGTTTCTATACATTTTTATATACATTAGCTGTGCGTTGGACACAAACTCAACAGCTCTTCTGTCACTTTGAATTGATCATTAATACTCCTGATGAAAATGGCGAGATGAGCAAGCTGTTCTTTTTGGAATGTAGAATATGAGTGAATTACAACATGCAACCCTTCAGAAATACACTCAGTCACATTCATTTAAGACCTCTGATGTATAACAAGTCCAGCCCTACAGAACTCTACAGAACCAGGAGATTGTGTGGGTGATAATTCAGTGTTAGTCTTATTTTTATGAAATGGGAAATGTGCTGTTGTCATCAAATGCGTAGAAAAAAAAACTTACTTGGCAACTTTTGGCAGTGGGTGAGTCCCAGGATGGTAAAGACTGCTGCAAACACCAGCATGACTTTGTAGGCTGGCATTTTCAAATGTTTGAAGTCAGGGGCTATAAGTGCCTGTAGTGCAACAATTAAATAAATCAGTAATTCGATAAATTTAAATATATGAACGGACAGTTGGCACTTACAGAGACATCAGTTACTCAGATTTGTTTAAAAAAAATATATACATTTCTATGCATAAATGTTAACGATTTAGAGCAGGAATACTCAACTTGCTTTGTTGAGGGTCCAGTTTGGCACAATGACAGGAGACCAGGGGCCAGTTAATAAACAAATATTGATAATAATGTTATTTATCGGGTAAAATGAATAAAATATCAAATGGCCCATCAACTCATCTTTCTTTGAAATTTGTTATTTTCAGGTTAACTGACTTATTAACTTGTTAACTAAATTAACTTATTAACAATTAACAATAACTGCATTTTAGTTAAAATGCTTTAGAGTTTATACAACATTAAACAGCAGGAACGTCTGCTTCCATCATGCAGCCACTGAAAAGTTGGAATGATTCATAAAAAATAAACTGCTCCTACCACAGACAGAACAGAAAGCATATTGAAGCTCTTTTTGCATGAAATAGACATTACATGGGGCCACTTGGCATCCTAAGATGTGGCCCCACTGATTAAGAATAAAGAAAAAAAGAGTATGTTACATTTCTGGCCTAACCTAATGGAGTATCAAATCAAAAAATATCAACTGTTCAAATTTTGTTGATGCAATATGACTACTTAGGTTTTATAATCATATTACATGATCTGATTATCATCCTAGTAAAGTAATATGAAAAGTTGTATTCATTCATTTGTGTGTGCAAAAGTTTCACCCAATTAGAGGACAGTCATACACAGCTGATCAAACTACACTGCCACTCGTTAAATACACAAACAGATATCAATGACAACTCCAATTTATATTTTGATATATATAAATATATATTAACAATGTCCCACTACCCTCATAAAATATTTAAAAAGAATTAAGAAAAGTTTCAGAGAATTACTCACATATTCCTGAAAAAGAAAGTCCCAGTGCTCATGCAGATGGATCTTTTCCAGTTCCTGCTGTGAGGATATATCCCGCTCTAAAGTGCCATCCCGGGGCCAGTCTTTGAGCTGAACAGGAGGACCATTCAGACCAGAAGCTGTGGGTCCCAGACGAGCCTGACCCCTGAGCTCCACTCCACCTTTGGTCCCCAGGGGATCTGTCTCCTCTCATAGGTCAGTTACACCTCCAGTACAAGTCCAGTAAACTGAGTCATCACATGAAGGAAATGTAGGTGAACATACCAGAGCATTTATGTCAATGAAAAGAGAAAGTAGAAGAAATTTGACAAAGTTTGGTTTAGTGCAGCTCTTAGACAAAGTTTTGTGTATTTTACTGTGCAGAGTTATTCTGTCTCTTCACATATCCATTAGTATATTTGGGGGGAAAATATTTGTGGACAGTTGTAGAAATTTAGTTTATAATTTCTTTAATAAGCAGTCACACAGGTTTTGTTCACTCAAGACTGTGTTTTATCATCCAGAGTCTCAGTGAGAGAAAGATGCAGTATGTCGCAGCTAAACACAAGATGGTCTGCAAACATTCCACCCAGAGCAGACCACACCTTCAATCTACATCACTGCATCCAACAGTCAGACTATAGGGCCAAAGACTGCTGAGAAACACAAATACACAAGACAACTGCCTCAATATATGGAGGTAAAGAAAAAATACTCTACAGATGAGGGAAATAGTATATTGTGTCGTCTTTGACTTTAACAATCTATGTTACAATTATCAGTGTTTAGATTGAGAGATTCTCTTCTAACAGCTGCGCTTTCAACAATCATTGAAGAACTCTTTCTTCCAAAAAGGAAGAAACACTGACATTTGATAATTAGCACTAAACTTAAAGTGCAGCTGAGGCTGATGGGAATGTAATTTGTTTTAAAGGTATTTGGTCATAAACCAGTATTGAAGAAAATTTAAATTTTCACCTGATGATGGCACTGTGAGTTGTTCAGGGATCAGTAGGCTTTGCAAAAGTTTAAAAAAGCCTTCAGATATCAGATGTTTCATTGGTTGTTAAAACTGACATTAAGATTAAACAAGATTGCATTAAGATTCAATCAGTTCATCAAGGACCTTGAATATTTGCAGTAAATTTCATGATAATCCATCCAATAGTTGAGATTTTTAGTCTGAACCAGGGGAGGAGCGGGTCGCCCTAAAAGACCATCCTTGTTGCCACTCCAGTTTTGGACAATCTAATTAAAAAAATATACATGATAAGTTTTGGCTTATTGGAAATTCTGATGTTTGAGTGCAGATGAATGCAGCATGAGCCGATGCTTTCCTAGGTTTTGATTTCACCCTTTTCCGCCAGCCATCCCTGTAGCAGATAAGATCTTATCTATATTATGGCTGTTCAATTTGAAAATATCTATAAGCATAAAAAAAATCTGGAAATAAAATTTTATTACATTTTAATACCACCTTTATATTTCTATTCAATGCTTTATTTGTGTGCCTCAAAGCTATTTTTTAATTAAAATATTTTCATTTGGGAGCAAATATTAATAGACTATATATAATTGTGTGGAATTAAATGGTAATATATGTACTTCTGCTCCCCCTTGAAGACTCCAGTCCACCTCTTTGTGGCTGCATGCATATTTTTCTAGATCTGCAAAGGAGCAAAAACAAGCGAAGCCGAGCCGATCGTGTAGTGCACACCAGTCTCTGGTGCTTTTCTGCAAGCAGGTTTATTACAAAGTAATGTTACAGTAACAATTTCAGCTCTACCGAAATTAACCATACATTGACATAGATGCACGAGAGAATGTCTACACGGAGTGGCACCTCTGAAAGGTCAATGCACACACTGCTGTGAAGTGGTCAAACAAAACAGGGGCTGCAGCTGCTCACAAACAAACAGGACTTAAAAGCTTCATGATTACGAGGTTTCTGCTACTTGCCTTAAATAGTGTTTTCAAAGGTTTCTGCAGTGCTTACTGGGTTTTTATTGTAGTATATTGCATTGCCCTTTAAATGCATGTTGGCAGTATATCATAGCACTTAAATAGATAATTGCAGTGCCAAATGGTACCATAATGCACCATCTACTCCAAACATCAGCAAACATAAATTACAGTACATTCAGTAACTCTTAGAGCGCTATCCTGTGTTGCCCTTCATTAGTGTGTTTAGAAATGTTAGTTAACCGTACGACATAGTCATTCCCAGGTTTCCTAGTGTTCGTCAAACCTCTACAGGTTCTTCATCAATAAAATAAAATACAATAAAAACAATTTGACATTTTTCACAAAAAATAAAATACATTAAAAACAAATACACAAGGCCATTAAAATTCCATTCTCACATAATATTAAACCATATTGCCTCTCAACAGAATATTTTACATCTTCGCAACAATTTAAATAACACTCAACACATTTGCAGTCTCTTAAGTTAGATATCTCCAGTGTCCGTTACGTGTTTAGGGTGCAACTAGCTCCTGGGTTGTTTTGTTTTCAAGGCCACTGACTATCGCTTGGATCCCTTGGCCAGTTTGCTTGTGGGCGTGGTCCTTCTCTGAGGAGTGGGGATCTTGGAAGGTTTTCCTCCGTGCTGGCGGGATGCAGAGCGCGGCGTCGCTCGGGATGAGTCGCCGACCGTCTCAGACACGTCCGAGCACACAGACTGGATGTCTGAGATGTCGAAGTCAGAGGCGTCACTTCCTCTGCGACTGCTCCCTCTGCTCCCGGCTTTACTTCCAGGTCGGCTGGAATTTTTTCTTGATTCTAGAAAAGATAAAATCAAGGACAATTATTAATTAACTACAAACATTAGAGATATCAGTGGTTCAGTCAGTAGTTTGTAGTGCCCACACTGAACCAAACTAAACCTTGCCGAGTAGTTTCTGTGCTTAAGTCTAGTATTATCTATGGTAATTTATCACCATGTGTATAAGGACAGCAGATACAGCCTCAGACACCATCCTGATTAAGACAAGAGAGCCACAAACATTTGAAGAATGAATAAAGAATAGTGTATACTAATAATGTTTTCACAGTTTTGCTTCCATTAAAAGCTACAAAGGCCAGCTCTGGTCTTAAACCTTTATTGACAGTGTGTTTAACTTGTCCACCTACACACACAGTGCTGGCAGAAGAATCAGGATCATCACTGAAGGATAAGACTTCCATTGTGCTCGTCCCACATCATCTCAGCCCGCTTTCCCTTACTTTGACTTTTTGACCTCAGCAGTAAACTGAACTCCTGGTTTCAAACACCTGCAGTGACCTCTGGGTGTCATCTCAGATCTTTCACCCATTTTCTGTAGCAAGGGAGTTAAACATACAGCCCGTGGGCCAGATCCAGCCCACCGAAGGGTCCGATCCGGCCCACTAGATGACTTTACAAAGTTTGAAAATTGCAGACAAGTCTTTAATTCCAATTTTTTCAATGATAAATAAAATGCACAGCTGTTCCTGATTAATGTTTCTAAAATTGCACTTATTTTTCTTAAGATATCTCAGGTTGTTCATCATTTGTTTTATAAACCTGAGGTATTGTTTTGTGCTGCAACAATTAGTCAATTAATCAATTAATTATCAACTATCAAATAATCACCAACTATTTTGGTCATCAATTAATTGCTTTGAGTCATTTATTTAAGGCCAAAATATTCATATTGTCAGATTTCAGCTTCTCAGATGTGAATATTTCCTAATTTCTTTACTCTTTGACAGTAAACTGAATATATTTGACATTCGAAGACGTCTCCTTGGGCTTTGGGAGGCAGTGATCAACTTTTTTTCACAGTTATCTGACAGTTCAAGGATCAAACAACTAATCGATTAATTGAGGAAATGACTGACAGATTAATCAATAATTAATTTAAATATTAGTTACAGCCCCAGCATTGTTATTTACAAGTTTTTATGCAATGGTTTTACTGGTTTTAAGCTCAGTTTGCTTGTATGTGGATCATGAACTAAAATGTTTTTTAGTCCCTTGTTTTTCAGACTACAGTCCAATCTGTAGATGCCTGGAAATGTAACTGCAAGTGTCTTTATTCTTCAACAGTTTTCATTCCTTGGATTCTATTTTATTCACACACTTTTAAGGAGCTGCATGTGTGCCCAAGAATAAAACCAAAAAACACACTTTGTTGTAAGTATAATTAAAAGTGTTCCTGACGTTGATCTCTACTCACCACCTATTGTCTGTGTTCGAGCTTTCAGTACAGCAGCGCTGATCAGGGTTCCCTCTTCACCAGACTGAAATCCTTTGCCTGACAAGTACCCGGGAAGACGTAATTTGCTGCCTTGGACCGGTGTACCCTGCAAGAGACAGACCTTCAATCTCATTTGTATTCACCCGAAGGTAACTGCACACAGACAGCATCAGGACAGAAAGCAGTCCTCACCGACTGAAGCACACAGCACACAGCAAGATGAACCAGAAAACACAGCAAATGTTGTTGGTGTTGTTAGTTTGAAATTTTGAGAAATCCTTATTTTTGCAACAACCCTTTACAGTCCCTTTGAGAAGCAGTTAGTATTTGAATTATACACTGTAAACACAACAAAGTTAAGAAAACTCCAAATGTCAACTGACTGCAATAGTTTTCTGAAAGCCTTAAGTTTTGAAAAAGTTTTACCAACCACTAATCCTTTGGTGAGAATGTAACGTGTAATTAAAATGTAATTTTAATTTTTATAGTGCCAAACCATAACAAAGTTATCTCAGGGCACTTTTCACACATTTCCACCAAGAACAAGCATTGAGGCAACTGTGGCGAGGAAAAACTTCCTTTTAAAAGGCAGAAACCTCGAGCAGATCCAGGCTCTTTATTAAGGGTGGGGGCCAACTGCCAGAACCAGACATGCAGTAGGACAAAGCACTTTTCTTCTTTAGATAAACTTGAATCTTTGAGCTTTAGTTTTATGCTAAAATCACTAAATAAACTAACGGCTAATATTTTAATTGTCAGGCACCCATATAATAACATATAAGGTTCACAGCTCACAGTTTCCAAAACTTAAAGATTAGGTTGGCTAAACTTCTTTTTAGTATATTTCAAAACTTAAAAGTTTGAGTTTGGTTCACAAGTCAAAAATCTATCACAGTAAGTTGCTTTAAATTTTTGAAGTTCTCAACTTTTTTTTGACAGTGTACATGTTAAACCTGTAGATAATAAGTAGCACAAACATACATGCACAGATTACAAAGCTGTTCATGTTGCAGTAGCATTAAAATGAGACAGACATTTTTGTGAGGCAGGAATTAAATATTAAGACCATTAGCGATCAAAGAGGTTAAAGCTTACGGACCCAACTGAAATCTCTAAAACATAAGACCACTTAATAAGTCAAACATCTTCCAGATCTGACATTATTTTGTATTTCAGTGCAGAATAAAATCAGAAATCGTCTAAATCAGAACTAGAAACAACTAACAAATACTCATTTTACAAACCAGAAGCTCCGTCTGGGCTCACTGGTCATATTTTGTCTCTGTTTTGACAGTCATGCAGTAGATTTCAGTTGGGTCATGAATCTGAAGCGCATCATGTGCTGAATATGACTATACCTCTGAGGATGAACCTTGGCTCCCGAAGGAGTCTGATGATTTAAGAGGAGTGGAGGGTTTGCTGTTTGTAAGCCAGGGCTTATCATAATTGCGGGTTATGTGTTGGGGAGTCTGAGGAACAATGGCAAATCAAAAAACACAGACATGGATTCACAAATCAAAAACTACAAGAAACACTAGATGTAAGAAACACAAAGAATAATCAGGAAAATGATCAAATAATGTCAAATAAATCAACTAAGGCAGATAAATGAGAGGAAAATCATGATGGTGAATGATGGATCTACAGTGTGACGGATGATGAGACGACAGCAGAGTGGAGCTGCTCACCTTGGCTGTCGTGGTGGCTGTCGTGTGTGACGGGACCGGGCAGCTCTGACTGGAGGTGGATCGGTTGGGAGAAGCTCCTCTGGAAGACGGTCGAGATCTGCGGCCTCGGTAGCGGAAGCTCGCCATCACCTGAGTGGTTCCCTCTGGGAGGATGAACTTCTCCCGCAGCTCCATGTTGGTCCTGCCTTTCGCTGAGAAAAGACACTCCAGGTGAGCCAGACTGCATTAATACAGCTGTGATCATTATTAATAGTTTTGTCATGTTGATGAAGATGTGAGTTAACACTTTATTTTCCACTTGAAGTCCCTGATTTCCTAATAATTTCCTAGAAATATCTATGCAATTTGGTACTAATTATAGGTATAATAGAATTTTCCTTCTTTCCGTTTTTAACTGCTAAATCTCAAATTAATACTGATGCCTCTAAATGACCTACATTAGCAAACAAAACTGACTGTGAGCAGATATTTCTATATACAGGATTCCTACACATTTCACATTTCAAAATTCTTCAGACTCATCTGTAGATTTTTTCAGACCATATTTGATGTCTAAGAAGTTTTTCCCGACTCTTTCGAGGGGAAGAATTAATTGCTATTAATTAATTGGAAATGCACGTCTCTGTTTCCTCTGTACTTAGCACTGCTTTACATAGTTATTTCTAGGAAACTTCTATTGGGAAATTATTAGGGAAATACGGACCTGTAAAATAAAGTGTTGCCATGATGTGACAGTCGGATTAAAAAAAAAAAAAGCCAAATATTTCAAATGAATTAAAGTAAAAGCTGGGATTCAAATTGAAAACACAGGACTCATGCAGTTTCATCCATACTTGTCCAACAGAAGTCCAATAACTGCAACAGTAGCATGATAAACTGTTTTTTTCTCAATAAGCAGCACTTCTGTGTTTGCTAAACAAATGTAGGAAAATTTCAAATAAATCAGTGTGTCTAAACACTCACACACCAATACGGCCCAAATCAGAAGAATAACAAAACCAAGAAAACAGAAACTGCACAGAATAAACCAAACAGACGTTGCACCAGTTGTGTTACAAACAAACCAGCTTACATGCACTTTAAATCACTAAACCACACTGTCAAGCAAAGTAAACAGTGCAATTAATACTGTTTCACTTCTGTTGTGTGTTAAATAGAGACGACTTCATCATTTTCCCCAGTGTTAGACAGTTTTATACCAGTTAAGTGTCCTCTTTAAACTTTTAAAGTGCCTTTTTTGTTTGTTTGATTGTCAAGCAAACCTGAAAACCGCAAAAGAAGCTGAGCTCAGAACTGCTGGTTACATGCTGAGAGAGAAAAAAAGCTAATTCGGTGCTTCAACTCCCAAAACCGTGCCTGAGAGTGACAGCAGGTGATGTGACTCACACAAACAACTGCATGCATGAAAACCAGCCGCAGCTGAGTGATGACAGTTGATTGTGAGTTGGAGTTGGTGGTGACGAGGATGCCATTCACGATGAGCACTCACTCACACACAAACACACACACAGCTACAGTAGAGGTACACACCAGGACCAACACAAGCACCACACACTCGGATGTGCAGACACACATACCACTGGTGGGTTCATGGAGCAAGGTGAGAAAGTGTGAGATTTGCCAACCTATAGGAGACTGAGTAATTGAAGAGTTTGATTCCGAGCGCAACATTTTGCTCCCGTGGTGATGAACTAGAAGAAATGATATCATGTTCAGCAGGAGGAAGTTTAGCAGGAAAAACAGGAGATTGATCATTAATACAGAAGAAAGCAGAAACAAGCAGAGTACAGAAAGCTTTTGCACCAGACGTGGCCACAGATAGGATGGTTTCATACTCATATACATGTGGGAGGCAGATTAGCAGTCGTACTTGCACATTAATTTATAGCTAACTAAACAAGAGTTTTATCTGTTACTTTTTAAGGGCTCTATGTTGTGTTGAGATAACGAGAACTGACTTTAAGAGGAGGGTAAATAGTCACAGACGTGATTCTGAAATTTTGAATAAATCAGCGGCATGGTCCAACAAAAAGAAACAACAGTCACTGTGGTTACTTCCACTTCTATTCAACCTGAAGGTTAGACTCTTAACTCAAGAGTCTTAAACTTTGAGAACTTTTGAACTGAGAAAATACTACTAATCCTTTTACAGTCAGTTATTCTTAGGCACTGTTTCTAAAAGAATTTTCACTGAGAATTGGCTGATTTTAATCAAAACTAATGCATGGTATATGTATGTAATCCTCTTGCTGAATGCTACACAATTCACATTAAATAGTACTCAGATGAGCCACCCAATTTGGGGCCCGCAGGCCACATTTGGCCCACCATCATCAATTTGACACACTCCGTATTTTGAGAGCACTGTAAAAAATCTACTGTAAAGCACTATAAATACTACTACTACTTTTTTTGCAGCTAAAAAGTACATTATCTGAGTTTACTAAAATGTACAACACAGTGCTGTTCAGCTTCCCTGTTAAATTCTCTTAAAATGTCGTTTCTAACTTAAAGAAGAGATTCTTAAATATGGACCCAGACTGTAATATTCTAGTCATTCTAGACAAAACTGAATGTGTACATTTTCCAGCCCTGCTTTGTGACTTCTGGTGCTGAACTTTTGAACTCACCTCGACAGGGGTCGTTCTTCACCAGGAACTCGTCCAGAGCCATCCAGCCTCCACCCACCCGCACCATCACAGTGCTGCGTAAAATCCTGACCAGACGAAGCTGCTGAGAGTCTCCAAACTGCGGCGGGGGGAAGGAGAACAAAGAGGAGGTGTGTGAAAACACTGACCTGTGTATGAACAATCTGTCAATGCAGACTACAAGCTGTGCAACACTGGAAACCAGACTGGTTTGGAGGGTTAAATTTAATCCAATCAAGTCATTTATTATTCAGATTTTTTGAAATATTTTCAGAAAGCTTCAATCAAAACATTTCATGCAAAAATGAAAACAGCCATCAAAGATGATTTATGTCCACTTCAGGACTGATTTCCTCCTCGTGTTGCACAGATTTACACAAACAGAATTATGACACAAAAACATAAATTTCTAGTTTTCATTCTCAAAGACACAAATTACACAAAGGTCAATCCAACTGGTTTTCTTCTATTAGTGTGTGCTGGTGCATAGAACTGATTTTAAACGACTATATTTGTTCATTAATACTAAAGGAGCTCATGTTTAATTGTCTTGTTTATTTTCTCACACCTAACATTTCCTTGTACCTCGTACATACAGCCATGTGACGGTGAGCCTGAAACATTTACTGTTGGGTCAAAAATAGAAGCTAATAGAAGCTAACCCTTTTCCTGCCTATATCCTATGCAACCAAATCTTCTAAATTTACAAGCAATTTTTAATAAGTGAGTTTTGGATCAGTGAATTTTATCCTGTCCCATTCAGAAATAGGAGAATCAGCCTAAAGTTATAATCTTTGACAGAATTATAGGAAGTTGAATTTGAGCTCCTGTGCTGTACTGTAAAGTTTTACAGTATGTACAGTATTTAAAAAAACTTTGCAGCTTTAACATCTGACTTTATTCCAACAGTGTCTGGCTTCAGTTTGCTGCCATTACTGCAGGTTGAGCCTGTGAAAAAACACATTAACTGAAGGCATGTTATTACACCACCAGGGGGCAGTAGTGTATAATAATTTGCCTTCATTTCACCAACCACACAAACCAACAAACATAAGAACACTGAGCGTGTTATGGATGTGGATGGCTCACGGTTTATGAGGTGATGGGAGACAGAAGTCAGCCAGTTGGATGTGACCATGAACATTAGCACATAAAAACATTAATTCACACACGGGACGATCACAGCCGCATGCTTTCTGTCAAAAACAATTTCACATCATGATCAAGCGGACAAAACAGCAATCTCCTGCAATCCAGCACTTTGTTTCTACAACTACGACTGAAAATACTAAGGATGCATTGACACTGATGCAGATCCAATGCAGCTAGCTCCAATGACACACTGAGAACAACATGAGGAATGGTTCAGATCAGTTCTGTCTAATCCACCAGCACAGTGTGACACGCAGACATGACCAAACACTGATGACCCTCCGCTTAAGTGCCTGTTTATCTCATGAAATCTCTTCAGCTGGTTAAAAAATCTTGCACTTGTATGATTATCAGAATGATTTAATGTCACTGGTGATTTTAGTGATCAAATACATTAAAGGTGATGATGATCTGAAGGAAAAAAGAGGCACAAGACACATCTTAAGAATAACCATTTACCAGAATACAGCTTTCCAAAACTGCCACGTGTAGGTGGGGGGTAAGATTTTGATTTTCCCTGTTTGCTATTGTCTCATCGCCGATTAAGGAGTCATGTAAGCAGTGAACCAGACCAAACTGTCAAAAGAATTATTTCAATTCATTTGTTGTGTGATACATCAATACAAACTAGTTCACAAACCAGCCACTAAAGCCCCTGTCCCCTCTGACTAACACCTCCCATCATTAATCTTAAACCAACAAGCTGCAGAAAGCATATGAGGCATGTGAACCCAATGAATTTTAAACTGCAACATGCATTTTGTCAAGACATATTAACTCAGTAGGTACAATGAAAAACAAAGTATTCATTGAAATCATCAAGGTTTCCCAACTATGAAAATAAATTCATAAACATTTACAGTCAGTTACACAAAAATATGTCAGCCAATGTTGAGGAAAATCATTCCCATGACTGAAGCGCCAAAGGCAAGCACACAGAAAGCTGCCCAGCAGATGAATTTATGCCCGTGGACCAATAAAAAATATGGGCTGAAATGGTACTGGCACTTTCATATTGCATTTTCTGAAACTCAAAAGCAGATTTATAAAACATTTACTACACTAATTTTCACCTGGATTGTCTTATTTTTAAACAAAACTGAAAAAATGCTATAAAACTTAAGCACATTGGTCCTTAAACGCTTCTTTCATTCATCAGATTTTATGATCTGATCATGTTCAGCTACCATAAAATTGTTGGACTGAAACAAATCTTAGGCCAGCAGTGTTGCCAGATTGCATTGTTTTCTGCCCAGTTAGGCTGTTTTTGATTGAACTGTGCCAAATAAAATAGGGTTTGGTGGGTGGATAGGATTTGGGCTGGTTTACCATTAGTTGGGCTTGTTTTTAAATATATAAAAAATACCATATATTAAAAATATATTCATAAATTGTTTGCCTTAGTCAAGCGAACACATCCAGTCACTCAAAACAACTTTGAAATGATATTTTTATCAATCAATTTCCCCTGTATACAAACACAAACTGTAGTGTTTTTGCAAATTTGTATTTTCATTGTAACAGAAATCACATTACAGAATTATTGAGAAAAAAATAGGGAGTGCTGCACTGGGTCAAATAACTAGTTTGGTAATGTAAAAAATTGAAGGATAGGATTGGTACCCATGAATTGATCAAATATTTTCAGACAGAGGGAAGAAATGGAAAATAGTTTTATAGCTGTAATGTACAAAGTAGCAATTGTGACTGACCATGAATTAATTTGTATATTTTATTATAGAGAATATTTCACTGTTTTTAATCTACCTGGGTGGATTTTGAACAATTATTTGGCTGGAAAACATCAAACCAATCTGGCAACAGTGAAGGCCAGTGTTCCTTATGGATTCAATCAGATGGCTGTAGGTCTTTATTACTACTTCTGAGTTTCAGTCTGTAAACATCAGACAGGAATCTGGGCAGAGAGTGTTAATAGAAAAGCAAACATGGTAAAATGAAAAAGGTTTGATAAGGCACAGAACAGAAGCATAAAAACAGAAGAGGACTCATATGTACCTGGTTTCCAAGGTAGAACTGGTGATGTGAGGAACAATAAAAATATAGAAAGTTAGACTTTTCAGCACGTATTGACCTTTGTTCAGACTTTTTGCAGCAAATTTAAAACTTACCTTACACGGGATTTTCCATAAAATTGAGCTACTTGTATTTAAACATTTTTTGTGTTTGCTGAATCATATTTTCTTCTTAGTTGAGAGGTAAAATCTGCTTACCCGGTATTTGTTGGCACCAATCTGCTCCACTTGGAATCGTTTTGGACATTTGCATTTTGCTACTTGACGTGTAACCTATAAACAGAGAAGATTTTATTGCACCACAGTTCTCTAAACACGTCTCTAGATTTAGAAATTCTCAGCGTGAGACTTTGTGTCACCTCATCTTCAATTTTGTCAGCATCTGTTAGTGGTTTGTAAGCATCCTTGTTGGGATGAAGAGCAGCCACGAACTCATAGTAGTCGATGTAGCCGTCACCGTCTCTGTCGAATATGTCTGCCACGGCGCTCATCTCCAGACGACTGGTGGGGAATTCTGTTGAAGAGCCATCAAATGTTACACAGTGAGCATCCTGCTGGCTGGAGAACATGCTGTTCAGATGTGAGTTTGTGCGTTTGTCACTTACTGGAGGAGAGAATTCCTTCTATGAACTCCTGTCGGGTCACTTTGCCATCCTGATCTTTGTCGATGCGGCGGAAGAAGTCCATGACACGAGACTTTTTGTGGTTCATCCAGCGCATGTAGCGCTTCCGCCACACATCAAAGTCAAAGTTGGCAAATTCCTTCAACTGCAGAGAAAATATTAAGGATAAAATAAGATAAGGTAGAACTTCATTAATCCCGAAGGTAATTCTTGTGGAGGATGTTGCTAAAAAATCACAGTAACATAAGATTAAAAACAATAGAGTCATAAACAGGGTCATTTCCTGGACCTTGGGAATATTTGAGTCCAGACCACTACAGAGTCCAGGGGGTTCCTGCCCTGGAAAAAAATTCAATAAACAAACTGTTTTGATGCTTTTTTATGCCAACTTCTTTACATTCAAGGGGCATGTCTTAATCATTGAAAAATTGTAATGTGTCCCTAAAAAATGCCTATATTTATTATAATTCATAGAATAGTAAACTATATTGCCTACCACTAGAAGCCTATAATAATAATTGCAAATGTGCAGTACAGAAGTTTAAGAAATACACAACATTGATCATTTTGTAGGTTTTGTACTTCATTAAATCATTGTGCAAGACAAATGGTCTACAGTGATGTTTAGCTTCTAATTTGTTAATCCTAAATACTAACAAGATGTGACCCATGAGAAGTTATTATAGTTTACAATAATGCAGCGATGTGAGGACACAGATTGTTTCATAAAGGAGACGAGCGCTGATTTATCTGTCCGTCACTGTTAACAGACACTCCAGTCTGCGGTGTTGTTCACTTCACTGACTTCATAAACTACAGGACTGTAGAGTAACAACAGGCTTCATGATTAAAGAAAGTTTTAATATCAAATTGTCACTTCTTCTATCCATATTCACACTCTCCCCTTTCTCTCTCTCGCCTCTGTTGCCTTCACTGAAGATACGAAATTACAACACTGCAGTCACCTTTAGTGACAAACTGCTCAAATAGAAGAGGGAAGAATTATTCAGGTCTAAATAAAAAAAATCCTCGGGGCTACCACAAGCAAAAAACTGTGCCTATATATATGATATTGAAGTAATAAAAAGTAATATCACAGCACATGATATTGATATTATTTTTTCTCAGTGTCTGATATATTTAAAGGCTGATATGAAGCATCAGAAAAGAACAAATTTCAGGAGTTCTTGCAGTAACACTGAGAGTAAGTGAGCGCTTCATTACCTCCTCCAGTCTGTCCATGGCATCATTGAGTTTCCTCCGTCTGTCCAGAGCCAGCAGCCACACATGCTGCCACT
This sequence comes from Lutjanus erythropterus, assembly GCF_056507025.1. Lineage (NCBI taxonomy): Eukaryota > Metazoa > Chordata > Actinopteri > Lutjaniformes > Lutjanidae > Lutjanus > Lutjanus erythropterus. The sequence goes on from NC_139330.1 coordinate 4,991,870, forward strand.
TGGTGACCAGCAGGTTAACTCGCGGGTTCTTGGTTTCAATGGGAGCTTGCGTTGCTGACGTGTACATGGTTTGCGTGGGAGAACGTTTTCCTGTGAGTGAAACACAAACACCTTCACCATATAATCATGAAAAATAGATTATCACTGACATCATTCCAGGTGCTAAAATGAACAAGATGAGGAAGTGGAGTCACCCCGAGGTGACTCAACACTGGGCCAGATGGCTCAGGTCACGCTCCACGGTGGGTGTTTGTGGGATACATACTTCCAGCTCTTCCTTTGCCGAGCACGGGGATCTGAGACTGGTTCGGGGGCTCCATGGCAGCCTTCCTTTTGTGTGTCTTGGTGATTTTGTCAACATCTGGTTGCTTCCTGGTCATTTCCTCCATGAAGGCCTGCAGGGAAAAGCAACAAGAAAACTTCCAGTTTGGTTCATGTGCAATTACAAATGAGTATAGTATCCATGTAATTTTGATAATACCAGTGATAATGAAAGTACAGTGTGCACACTTTAAAGGGACATTTTACCCCAAACAGAGATGGGCAGTATTTAAATTAACGTATACAATTACTTTGTAATGTCTTGCAAATGCCTCACATATTTCCCCCAAGATAAAAGTATGTAATCAAAATATGATCATATATTTCATGCAAGGCAAGTTTACTGGATGACACAAAAATACAACAGAAGAAAATATCAATTAGCAAAACAAATAGAAACCACCCAGCATGTAGCACTGAATTCAAAGCCTTATAACTCCAAGAGGCTCTGATTGGTCACTTTAGATCTGTGATACTGGAAATTAGCAGAACTCAGAACAGAAGTTCACCAGACAATGTCACATGATGCTCTGCAGATAAAAAAGCTTTTCTTCTGTGGGTTTATATTGTGAAAGAACCAGCTGTAAAACGGTAGATAATTGACAAAATGAGCTGCACAATGAAATTTTCACCCCCTTTCAAGTTAGTGGAGGGCTAAACCAGAAGTTAGCTGGCTTGGCCGGCGTTAGTCTGCCACTCTGGCCCATAGAACATGCACAGTGTGCATTCAGCCATCTGGGTAATTTCTTTAATTTTTTTTTTTTGTGACATTGAGATGTAGTTTACAAGACAAGTGGTATTTAGGTACCATACTGGAGAGAAGGCAGACAAATGTGTATGTGTAAATGAAACTATGCTAGAATTGTTTTTCTCTGCAGTTTTCCTTTACCTGGTGTTCTGCTATGAGGCTCTTGACCTCCTCGATCTCCTGCGGAAGCGGCTCCTTGTCCTTATCGTTGAGGTTGGTCTCAGCCCACTGGAGCCACGTCAGCAGATTCTCCAGCAGCTCCTGAGTAGCTAACAGCTCAGTGAGAGCCGTAGCCAGTCGCTGCTGGTGCTGCCGGGCCCACGCCTGCACCTGTAACAGTAACATCACACACATCACTCATACTGTACAGAGACAGGGTGACGTGTGATGAGGCACGTACAAGTGTTATGCTAAGCTACACAGGGCAGCTGTCCACCACTAAACTAATCTTCATGGTAAATCTGGTGTAGTCCGGTCATACCTGTGGGTATGACGGAGCTGAAAAGCATGTATGTATGAGCATGCAGCTGTGAACTGACCTCTTCAAACCGGGCTTTAATGATGGTGTTCCAGTGTTTGATGGTTGTGATCGAGTCTGGATGGCAGATGGTCAGAATCGCCTCCCCCATACTGGTTGCTTTATTCAGAGCCACTCGCTTTTCCTCTAGTTTCTTCATGAACTCCTTAAAAGTAGCAAATGGAAAAGAGTTGAGATGTAAAATTGGATTATTTTCAGCAAACATAAAAATTAAACACTGCTCATGAGGTTGTTTTAATATTGGAACAAGGCAGAACAGTTTCAATCAGATGAGATCATAGTTAAGAAAATATCTACAATACTGCATTTTTGGCATAAAAGATGAAATGGCATCTCGCTGCAGACATGCAGAAATTACACAATCAGGGCCTGGGCACATAAACCATCTTAAGTTTTAAGTTTGTCCTTTAAGCTGAATATTTCTCTAAACTAAGGGGTTCAGTTAAGAGTGTTGTATAAAGCCTCTTTGGTTTACTCCTCGCCTCAGTGTTCAGAATTACAACAGTTACTGTCATGTTACAGCACATGTGCACTTCTGTTACCAGTTTCCTTAAAAAAATTGTAAGGAAATGGTCACTGAAGACCTTCTAGCGGCACATAATGGAATACTTAAATAGGGCAAATACTTAGAAGTTAAAGGGATTTACCTACAACATTTTAAGGTAATCCTAAGAGTGATTTTATACAACTAATTTTTTCCTAAGGCACCATTAGATGAAAGTTTGATGGAAAACCTAAATATTTTTATCTAAATAGTTTTATGTAACTGGGCCCAGGGTCTTAACAATTAAAACATGCCAGCAACCAAAACTGTCAAAATATAACGTTTATCTATAAGCTGAAGGTTTTGCTTTAGGATAGAGTCAGTAGGATTTGTCTGAGCTGTTCCTAAATGCATCAGGACGTCGAACATCAACGTTTTAGGCTGGTGAAACCTGAACACAGCAAAACAATGAGAGAAAAAGTAAATACAGGTGGAGGGCTGCAGGGTCTTTGCAGATACAGCCACCACCACACGTCTACTGGGTCACAAGTGATGGTTGAAAATAAGTTATGGTTGATGGTGAAAATGTTGCAGTACCTTTAAGATGAAAGACATAAATATTTTTATTGCTTGCCTTGTGTTGTTCGATGAGCGCCTGCAGAGCCTCCTCATCATCAGGCAGGCTGCCATGGAAACGCAGACTCTGCTCTGCCTCAGCGAGCCACTCCAGCAGGATGTGAACGGTGGAGTGAAACTCTTCAGCCTGCAGGTGGAACACACAGATCAGTCAGATTCACAGGGTCAGTTTACCTTCGATCTAAAGTCTGTAGGGGACTGAGGACGGTACCTGACAGAGGGCCTGCTCCAGCCGTGCCTGTTTGGACACCGACAGGTTGCACACCGTCTCCCAGCGAGTGCTCAGCTCCTGCATCTGGACTTTGACCCAGGACGAGTCGTCATGGCTGCTCTCGATCAGCTCTCTGGCTGAACGTTTGAGGGCCTGAACACTTACCGTCCTCTTTCCCAGCTCCTTCTGGAAAACCTGCAGAGACCAATCAGCAAAGGACACAGTCAGAGGACAGTTTTTTATTTACTTACGATAAGAAGCAGTTGAAAGATTTCCTTTTTTTCCAGGACATCATGGTGTCTGATGCGTGTAAGACGAGTGTCAGAACGGTTAGACAGTATAAACAGGATAGAATGTACGCTGGTATGGTATTTTGACTATGTGGTGCTACCGTGACAAAACAAATATTTTATTTGTGGGTTATAAAATACATACAACTTCATCAGGGCTGTTGGTGTAACAAAAACAAGATTGTTCCTGTGCAGTTATTATTAATAATAACACTGACACTGAGCAAACATGACAGCATCAACTTCCAGAAAACTTCAAAGAACTCTCAGTGGAAAGGTACTACAATGTTAATCCATCTGTTGTTTGAACTGATGGACCAACCCTGCTGTGGTTTAGGTGTCCTTTGTTTTCTATTGTGATGAGAAACAATCAGTGAAGAAAGGGCAGGGCGGTGTTAATGCAGCAGTGAAAACTTTTATTCTTGTTTTTGAAGTTTGGTTTCAATGCTGCTGCTAAAGACCACCATTCAGCCAGCAGATCAACAATCAGCAGATCAAGTGGGACATTCTTACAGCTTTGGATGAGGCTGTGTTGTGGTCTGGTGTTGTTTTCTACCTTGTGATTATCTATCAGGTTGAGAACCAGGTCTATGTCTCCATGCACGGGCTGGTCCTCAGCCAGCTGAGGCTCCACTCTGTACAGCCAGTCAATGAGAGCCTGGAGAGCGTCTGTAAACTGGCCAGAGAACAGCAGGGCCTCCTCCAGCTTGTTTTGCCTGCAGGATGGCACAAATCATTGATGATGAAGGAAGAGGTCCGCTGAGGTGGTCAGACTAGTTTATAACAGGAGTGAAATATTGCAGCAAACGTGAGGAGATGCATCCTTACCTTTCTACTGACTTGCCACAGACAGTGTCCCATTTGTCCCTCAGCTCACTCAGCATGTCGTCCAGCTTCTGATTATCATCCTGAAGGGAGGTCTTGTCTTTCAGGGCTCGCCCTGTTCGAGTGGTGGTGTCATACACCGAGTGTTTGCTGCCCAGAGCTTTTTGGAACTCCTGTGAATCAGAAACCTTGTCATCAAAAAGTCAATCATCCAACCAATAAAGTTATTTTCTATTTAGAAAATGAACAAGCAGACAATAGCACAGTGTAGCGGATTGCTTTAAGTCTTTAAGGGTTACAGTTGAACCATCTCAGCGGATTTTCTCTCTGCTAGTGTTGGCATGTCAGCCAGTATCCTAATCTATGTGTGTGTGGTGTGATTAAGAAGACAGTATTCTGTGAAGGGAAACAAAAAGGGGGTCAAAACTCAAGAGCCGCTGCTCCACAGAGATTAAAAGTATCCAAAAGCAAGGTCAACCCTGATACATTTGGTCCATCGTGGGATTATGATAGGATTAGCACAACATCCCCGCATAACACTGTGGAAACAACAAGAGGGGACCGGGTAGACTGTAACGCAAGCAAATGCACGACTAATGCGTTCGGTAGATACTGTAATTCCCATAAATAGCTTTCACTGTTGGAATTGCTTCCAACTCTCTTGCACTGCACAGTAAACATGGTGCTGTCTCATAATTCCTGCAAGATTTTTTTTTTACCAAGTTCCTCTGGAATAATATGTCTGACAAGGTTAAAAGGCAATACATATACAGATCATAGGAAAATGGTGGATTAAACCTAAAAAAAAATCTTGTGGTAATGAGTTCATCCCTAAAAGCGTCCTTAATAGAGTCTGGGGAACAAGTCACATTTATCTTCTGTGTACTTCTTCTTTGGCAGTAAACTGTTTCCATCTTTTCATCTTAAGTCCAACCATTCTGAATGGCTATTTTAAGGAATATTAGCAAATCTCTCTCCTTTTTTAAAGATGCGTTGATAGCCTGGTTGAGTTTCCAGTATCACCCTCCAAACACCCCAGATGATATCCAGAATCAAGGAATATGGATGAACTCAGAGTTGTTAATAAATGGGAAGCACTTTTTGTGAGAAACACTCCAGAGAAACGGTATTGTGGATACAGACAGCAAGTCCGTTCATCCATTACACAGTGTCAAAAATGGCTAAAATAAAGATAAAGAAAATTACATATAAGTTCTTTTTACAGTTAATTTGTTTAACATCAAACAATCAACACTATATAGATTCTGTAATAATGAAGAGGAAGACAAGTTGCATTTGTTTTTCTACTGTCTATGCTCTAAGTTTCTGGACTAACATCCAAAATTGGCCAGTTGACATTAACTTTAAATTTATACCTTTAAACAATATATTAGGAGTTCTGGATCAAGACGTTCCCCAGATAATAAATACAATGATTTTCTTTGGTAAAATAGTTATATTTAAAGCTCAATCAAGAACTAAACTGAATTTAAGTTGTCTTAAAAATACATTCCAGCCAGTTTCTTTTGCAAAAAGCTGCTATAAACCATTACAAAGTAGAACAATGTAATGTGAAATGGGAGAAGATCTGCTGTAGTAAAGAGAAGAAGGGATCCTTTCAAAATGGTTTATGTTGCTTCTGTTTTTGTCTAATTGACTGTATTTACCTTATTTATTCTTTTTGTTTTGAGTTGTCATGAGTCTTATGTGTATTATTTGCCTGTATTCATAAAATAAACTTAAAAAATGGTTTGGGTGCAGACGTAGTTTCTATTAAATGAGTGAAACTCTGTCCTGCTTCTTTCGACTCTCATTCTTCCTTCAGTAAACTGTGATAAAACGATGCTCGGTCACCTTGTGCTGAGCCAGCTGTGTCTTGATTTTGTCCGGATCATTTGCAATTTCCACTTCTGAGTCCAGCGTCTTCTCAGACTCGTCCAACCACTCCATGAGTTTATTCCAAGTTTCATGGAACTAATGAAGTAGAAAGAAACAAAAACAGTGTAACACAGTTAGAAAAAGGTATGATTTCACTTGATTTATTGCCGAGTCCTGTTAAATGTTCACATGATTAAGCTTTCAGGCCCAAGAAACAGAAAAAGGCTCCCACTAATGAAAATGCTGTAATAAGCTGCAGACAGAATGTGAAACAGGCTTCGTATACTGTTTCCAGAGCGTTCCAGTGATAATAAAAAAAGTCTTCGCAGCTGTGAAACAATACTTGTTTCAAACTCACAACAGTACCTGTTTGGCTCTCTTCCTGGCGTCGTCCAGCAGACGCCCTCGCTCCACAGACCGCTGCACCAGCTTCTCCCAGCGGCCCTGCACGCTGAGCAGCAGGTTCTTGATCAGGACCACATCCTGTTTCTGGCTGAAGTACTTCAGATGCGTCCCTGTCTTGTCCAGTTCAATGATGTGGTCCCTGTGGGAGTTCACCTCTGTCACAAACATCTGTACAAACACAGCAGAGAGAAGAGAGGTTCAGGTCAGGTGTTATGATATCAAAAGGGAGAGCAGGCTTTTTATTTGACAGAGGAGGAAATGTGATTCATGTGACTGATGTGCTAATTAGCTCTGCAATGAAGGACAAAACAGACAGAGTCACTGAGTCGTCGTTGGCTCGAATGTGGATTAGCAAACATAAACTTCTCTTTTGTATATGATGCTGATATCATTTTCCACTGGCTAAAGAAGTTACACACTATCACAGCAGCTGGATGAAAGCATGGAAATAAATAAAAATGCTTCCATTTCAGGAAAACAGTAAACACAATCACACAAGGACCATTCATTCATTCATAATGTGCCTACTCAGGAGCCAAAACAGTTCAATTTAGTCTTAATGTTGGCTAGAAAAACTACGACTCTCCTGTTCAATTGTGGAAATCTCTGAAATAAGATGTTGTCACTTTAGAGAAGTTGAGATGTATTTGTGGAAGAAACCACTGAATCTATTAGGAATTACATGCAGGTTGGCATGAAAATAACGGCCTGATATGAGGGACTGTTTTGTTCGTGTAAAACGTTTATTACTTCTGTGCCCTGGTGACTGGATGAATGACTTAGTGACTGAGTGTGTAATTTCCTCGACCCATTATGCAAACACTCAGTTTATGGGACTAAGTTGTTGTTATTTCTTTTTGAAAATCAAAATCAATAAAAAGAATGTTTTATGCAACTGTTGAAAGTGATCCAGCTAAAATGAATGAGTAAAACTGATAAATAAAATAGCACCACCACTAAAAAGTACAAGAACTCTTGGTATATACTGTCATAATTTATTTTATTTTTCTGTATATTATTTCATTTATTTATTTATATTTTTATGTATAAATATATGTCTATTTCTCCCATATTTTCTGTTCTTTTTCTCTCATTTTTTCTCTTTTCTCCTGAATACTTGATGTTGAGTGTAGGAGTGGGGTGATTATAAATGTTAATGTATGTATGGCTGAATGTTCCTTCAATGCCAAAAAACAATTAATATAATGTTTAAAAAAAAAAAGCAATCACACACAAGCAACAACAGAAAACAACATTAATTTGTCATCTGTGTTTCATTTCGCTCCAGAGGCTGTGTCATCGTCTGCACAAACGTTACCTTATGCTCATCAATCTGAAACATGATGGTCTCCAGAATGAGCGATGCAGGGGAAACCATGTTCAGCGTCTGCTCAGCCTGCGTCAGCCAGTTGATGAAATCCTGCAGGGAGTTGTGGAAATCCGTGGCCAGCGTCAAGGCTTCCTCCAGTTTCACCTGCAGACACAACACATCATCAGACTCAACACGCGGGGGCCGGAAACAATCCTGTTGTCTTTATTACAACCTGTGTCACATTATAATACACAGAGCTGAAAACAAACTGCTCGGTTGCTACAACACTAGATGATGAGGGGAAGTAAAAAAAAAAACACAGTTACACTTCAGTCGTGCCAAACATGACCTCTGTTTATATAGAGGAAGTTAACATCTCTGGAGAGGCTGATGCTGAAGCAGAGAGCGAGTGATGAGCTTTTAATTGAATGAGTGAAACATTGTTTGCTGAAAAACATCCAGCCGAGGTCTCCGACGCAGCCTCATCACATGACCGGAAACACTGCGCTAATGACATTACAAACTTGATGAGACTTATGGGTAATAAATGTGTTTGTCTCATCCATTGTGGGTCATGCTGAAAGTCTCACTAAATATAGAACTGCAGTTTAAAGGGATAGTATGTTTTTTTTTAAGTGGGTTTGTACGAGGTACTTAACCATTAGCTACTACCATTACTACCATTAGGGATATTAATGATAAATCATTAATCAATTAATTGATGTTAATCTAACCAATTAAAAATGTATTAATCGATAATTAATCAATAGTAATTGTGCCTCATTTGACATATTTTTGTCTGGCAGAGCAAATTTTTCAGAAAGGATGAAAAATTCAACTTAAAATGAGAAAAAAACAAAAGTAAATGAAAAAGAAAAAAAATTATTAATTAGTAATGATAAAATGATTATTGGTGTGAAAATGTACAAAATCTACAATCATGCCGTCAACAAACCAACCAAACTTCATTACTGAAATCAGTAATTTTATCTCACAAAACACAGGACATGCTGATCTACCACTGCCTCGATCGGTTAGTTTGTTTGTGTTATTGTGTGACTTTGAAGTTTGACCTGGAGTTTGTGTTTTTCAGATTCACAGAAGTCACACAATAACCCAAACAAACTAACCAATCAAGGCAGCAGTAGACCAGAAACTCTGGTGACTTTAGAGAATGATATTTGGCTTCTACAACAGTGGATTCCTGTTGGAAAAGGCTGTCTGACCCCAAGGGACGGCGATGAAAATACTAAATATAGTATGCACTTACACTGGTATTGATTGTTGTAGGTGGATGAAATATGTTTTGCTGCTGAACCTGTCCACAGCAGAACATTGCTCAGCCTCTGTGCCGTTTCTCAAAACTGGGGCCATGTCGACCGCCACGTACTGTAGGTACACCGACCGTGAATAAGTACTTCATACAATCCCACTTCAAAAGATCTGAAGTATCCCTTTAATAGCTGGCGCTTATTTCTTTTCTGTTTGGAGAAAAGAGCACACTAGACAAGAGGAGTGCCACATTGCTGCAAAGAGTTTTGGCCAGCAGCTGCATCTCTGTGCCGCTCTAAGATTTAGCAGACTTTGAATTCCTGGGAACAGGACCAAAGTAAATAGGAAGCAAAATGCTTCAACAAACTCCCAAGCAGCCAGAATGAGGAGCTCCATATCTGGAGTGAGAGTGGTAAGGCAGAGATGATTTATATTTTTGCCGTGTTAAATGATGATGTTTATTTATTGTAGCAACAAAAGTGAGAAAATGTTGTTCCAAAGGACAAGATTTCCCAAAGAACAACATAGAGACTGATGGGTCTTTAATTTGGCTCAAATGTTAGTTTAAGCTCTTTTATTTATTTTATGCACTTGTCAAGTGTTCGCCATGGCAACGCGTAAGACAAGACCACTGTTGTTCCACTGACTCAGACAGCAACTCGCCCACTGCGATCTATAGTGTAACCACATCCTGTGTGTCCATGCCAACACTCTGTCTTACACCATTCATTATCAGCACTGGGATTAAAGGCTGCAGAGTCACGGCTCAAGTGTATGTCAGCGGCCTCTCACTGGGACCTGAAGCTGAAGTGGTGAATCATGACCCTTCTCACCACAACTTTAACTTCATACCTTTCTCTCAGTGACTTTGCCCTGCACGGCTTCCCATTTGTCCTTCAGGTTGGCGAGGTCCTGCTCCGTGTTGCTGTCTGGACCTTCGGGCGTCACGGCGAGCAGCTGCTCACCCTTGTTCAGCAGCTCCTGATACAGCTCCTCCTTCGCCTCGAAGGCAGAACACAACTCCTGAAAGACACAATGGCACGAGGAGAGTGATGCTTTTCGTCAAACAGGCTAGATTACAACTCAACAACGTGAGCGTCTGCAGTGCCTGAAGTGTACGCAATGAATCTGTCAGTGAACTTTATTTTTAGTCAGTTAATCCAAATGTAAACCAAAAATGGTGAAAGAATGAGCATAGTGAGGAATGTTGAGACTCATTTATAATATATATATATAATATATATATATATATATTTATATATCTAATCTGCAGAGGTGGCACAAGCACACAGATTCTTTACTCAAGTACAAGTACAGACAACTGTGTAAAAAAAAGACTCATAAAAATAGAAGTATTGATTCAACATCTGTACACAAGTGAAAGTATAGAAGTAAAAGGTTTCTATCAGCTGTTTCTGTGCAAAGATAATTTGTTACATCTTTTTTTTCTTTTTTAACTTGTAATGTCTTTTACAACTTTTTCATTGTGTTACGTCTTTTGTGCCTTGTTTCGTGTTTTTTGTCCTGTTGCATCTTTTGTCTTTTTACAAGCTATGTCTTTTATGTATTTTTTTTTTTATCTTGCTATGTTTTGTTTAATGTTTTAAGTCTTGTTACGTCTGTTATGTTTTGCTTCATGTTTTACATCGTATGTCTTTTATGCCGTTTTTTTTTTTTTTTTGTCTTGTTATGCCTGTTTTCATCAGGAATCATCTTTTCTATCTGTTACTGTCCCATCCATTTAGGTTGGAATCGGTCTTTTAGGGACACAAAATAAAATAATAAATAAAGAAAGAAAAGTAAGAATAAGAATTCCCCTAAAAAATATTAAAACTAAAGTAATGGGCGTGTTTTGAAAATGTAAGGAACTGAAAGTACAGATATTTGTGTTATAATGTCAGGAGTAAAAATAAAAAATTGTCAGAAAAATAAATATTCAGATAAAATACAGACACCCAAAAACTACTAAAGTACAGTAACAAAGACTCTGTACTTCATTGCTCCCACCTAATCTAAGTTATTTCTCTCTGTTTTTCTCATAAGATGTCACTAATGATGCTCTTTTAGGGAGAATTTGTTGCAAAAGTGTCTTGAGTTTTTCTATTAGTGAAAAAGAAAACAAAGAAGGGAAACATTCCTAATTTCATTACAGTCTGACATGGTCAAATCAATTTGAAACACTTTAAAAAAGGCTTTTTATCATCTTCTGCACTCATGTATTTTGCAGTGTCATTTAATTTTCACACTCCAGATAAAACACAGAAAAGACATAGTCGTCTCCTTACGAGCCTGCCATCTGCATGCGGCCTTTCATATTGTTAAACACATACCAGATGGGCGTTAAGCTGCTCCCGGGCCGTGTCTGGTAAGCCTCCCACAGCCTTTGATGCCAACAGCTGACGTTCTGTGTCTTTCAGCCACTGCTGCATATCTTCTATCTCACCATGGAAACCTTGGGCCTACAACACAATACAACCTGAGTCAGGACAAAAGGTGTCACACACACTCATTGTTAGCAACCTATGGCTCAGACAGGAGGATGTCTGAGTTATTAATTCCTCGGATTCATTTAGATTACCAAAACTGGCTATCTGCGGTATTCAGCAGTATAAATTAAAATGCCAGAAATGTAACAAATTAGTCTTTGATCACAATTCATAAAAAACGTGTTTTCTTTTTTTATTTAAAAGTATAATATGCAACATTTTCCTTAAAAATAGATTCATATAAACATAATCCCGTTCAGTCATCTGTATCTGCAGAGAACCTGACCTCTGTCTGTATTTCTTTATTTTTTTCTGATTGTTTTGCTGTGCTCGGGATGTTTCACCGACCCAAAATGTCCGATTTAATATCCTGATGCCTTTACGAACAGTTCTGACAAACATTAATGGTTATGACTGAACTTTGTAAGTTAACTGGGTACCAAATGAGACCTTCTTTGATTGGGGTTTGGGGATTTTTTTCTGATAAAAACTCCAGAACCTCATCTGTGAAAATCCTCGCAGCCTGGAAAATATTATGTGTTTCTGAATAAACTTTTCTTCTTTCATATCTTTCATATTTCTGTTTCTCATATTCCCCCTCACATCAAAGCTCCCCGTTAAATGTCAAAGTTATGAATAGAAACTCCACAGGAAGCAAAAGGAATGAGGAGGGGGTGGGGGAGATAGGAATCCCTCCACCGAAAACAATTTATGGCTTTGACATAACATGCTGGCACCCCTGGAAGAAAAGAATCAATCACAGTTTATTAAAAAAAACGAATAAACAAAAATAAGGTCCGGGCTTGATGAAAATAATTTTAATACCTGAAGCAGAGCACTCTCCAGTTGTTGCTTCCTCTGTGCCGTCTTCTCCATGATGGTTTTCCACCGCTGGTTCAGGTTCTCCAGTTTGCTCTTCAGACTAGAAGCTTCTTCTCCGGCGCTGGACTCCACCAGATCATTACCAGCCTTATTGACTGTCTCAACTGTCGCCTTATGAGCCAACACATCATTTTGGAGGACCTGGAGAGACGAAAGCAGCCAGAAAGGGCAAGATGTTGGGTGGATGGACAAGGTTAATTTTGGAATGAATGAAGATAAATTTACTGCATCTTCTGTTTCTGTGGATTAAATGAAATGCGTGTGTGTGGTAAATGTTTTTATCGTACGTGATGCTTGGCGAGCTCTATCTCGATGGCTTTGGGGTCCCCTCCAGCCTTCCTCTGCTCGGTGAGCAGCTCCTCCGTGTTGCTCATCCAGGCCAGCAGCTCGTCCAGTGCGTGCTGGAACTGGCCCAGTGCCAGAAGGCCTCCCTCCAGTTTGTGCTGGATTAATGACAGATTAAAACATCAGATATTGCAGCGAGTGACAGCACTTGACCTGCATACAACACAACACATTCCACAGCCTGTTTGATCCATTGTTCAGCCTGTTTTCTAGTCTGCAAGGAGCTGCAGAGGTATATCACAAATATGTCTCATAGACTGAGTTGCACCAACAAAAATTAATTTAATCTAAGATTAGCTAAATTCAGATATAAAATTTGGCAGAGCTCTGTTGCACAATTAAAAAGTAATCTCAGTTTAGTAAACCAAAATTAAATAGAGGTCATGGAGAGGTCATCTCTACATGGAGATCCTTCCTTAGGCAGATTAAAATTAATGAAAAGGTTTGAGAGCTGTTGGGACAAGTACACAAGAGGCAGACAGCTAAAGGTAAAAAAAATTAACAAATCGTTATTTTTTAAAAAGTTAACTAAACATATACAATGTTTGCAAGCTATCTTAAATGTTGACAAAATGTTACATTGTTTGCTAGAAAGCTACAAAGTAAAAAATAAACAAAATATTATATTGTATTGTCAGCTAGCTAAAAAGTAAACTGAACGTACACTTTTTGCTAGCTAACTAAAAAGCAGTGATGCTCAATTATTGTCTAAAGAAAAAGAAAGAAGAGACACGCCACACATTTCCCTTCTCTGACCTGTCGGCTGATGATCTTCTCGTCCAGGTTGTCCCAGAGCATCTTCAGCTCAGACATCGGCTCCTGGATGGCGCAGCGATCGGTCTCCTCCGTCACCTTCTTCAGCAGGAGGCCCGCCTGGTGGTTCAGGCGCTCCATCTCGATCTGCAGCTGATACGCCTCTCCTTTGAACTCCTGAAACACAGACACATGCAGTGGTACACCCAATCAGTCAAGAGAAGTACAAAGATTCATTGACAATACATCTGACACCAACAGCTACAGCTTTCAGCACCAGATTTGTCTTATTGTACATCAAAGACAATGTGACTTATTTATGAATCTAGAGCTTTTGTACCTGTACAAGACAGGCCAACCAGGGCAGGTTATGAATAAAGGACTCATATAAACACAGCTGGTACATGACAGAGTTTTTATACTATATAACAAGCCAGTGGTTGAATATTTAAACACAAATACAGGACCGTACCTTGAGCTCAACAATCTGTTGCTTGACAGTTTCCAGGTCTGTGCCTACAGGTGACATTGAATCCAGTTTGCTCTCCAGAATGTCCACCCAGTCAAACATACCCTGAAAAAACAAGGTGGGAAACTATTGTTACTGAGAGAAAACAAGGCTTGGTGCACATGGAGTCAGGTTTCACATTTAGTGTTGTGTTATGCACTAAATCTCACAGCAGGTCTGTGGGGAATCTATACGGAAGACAATTTAGGTAAAATAATAAACAAAAAATACTTAAAACATGTTTATATGCAAATGGACAAATTCAAAGTTTGGGATTTATATTTTTTTATATAGTGCAAACGTATAAGTCTTGTGTACATGTACCACTAATTTGGAAATTTAATAATTTATTCTAATTTCTTTTTCCTTTTCTTATTTTAATTCATTTCAAGTAATTTATTTTTCTCCCCTTTTTAGTGGTAATAAGAGGTTTGTGGATGCTAAATATTTTGACAGTTGAAGATTTTAAAACTAAGATTAGCTCTAATCAGAGTTAAGCAAAACTTTTTTAGCTGTCAAGTTGTGATGTAAACCAAAATTAGATAAAGTTAAATCAATATGGAGATGCTTGCTTACCCAAATTAAAATAAATAGAAAATAAAATTGAGCTAAAAAGTTAATTAAATGTTACACTGTTTGTTACCAAGCTAAAAAGTAAAATACTACTAATTATATTTATTCATTTTTTATTTAATATTTTTCCCTATTTAATGGTAATAGATGATTCTCATCGCCACAAAAGAGACAAAGCAAGTGATGTGCGTGTTGCCTTCTACTCATCCTATGACAATTTAGGAAAACAGACACAATAAAAAAGGAAAAACGAGCCCTGAATTTAAATATTAAATACTGATACTATCATCCTAGCTAGTAAAACTAAAGCAGTCGTGTAGAGGAATCTTCCTCTCTTAGAGGAACTTTAAACACAAGTCACACGAGTTTGAGCCAAATAAAGCAAAGCGCTGCGGCTGGTGTTTGTTGTTACAAAATTAATAGGTCTCTCATAAAATGTTGTATCACTTCAGTCAAGCGCAGTAAAAACCACTGTAATCTGTGGTTTCATCTGAAGTCTTAAAACTGTCTGAATCACTGTGTGTGTTTAACTTTCAAACACAAATCAAGTACAAGTAAACAAGTATATTCTATTATTAGTTATACAAGTCAGAACTTTACTTTTAAATGAAAAGCCCTTAATTTTAAAACATTTTACTGTGTCAGGCTTGAAAATCCTTCATTAAATAAACTGTTGTTGTGTTCAGAGAATTACTTCAGATTAAATACATTGATGCAGCGATCAAAGTACCTGCAGGCCGTCCTGAAACTGCACAGCAGCCTGCATGGCTTCCTCCAGCCTCTCCACTCTCTCCTTCCAGGTCTTATTGAGATTTTCCCACGCTGAGTTCACCTGGAAACACGACACCAGAACTTCACCACGAGCAACATGCAGGCAAACAAAACATCACCCACACTCCAAAGTATCAGCAAGGACAGATAAAAAAAAACATATCTTTGCAAAGACAGTTCTGAATGTTATTTTTTACCTCATCAATACTTTTCTTAATCACAGGTTTATCAGGTTCCCCGCAGGCAGTCAGCAGTTCTGCACCCTGGTTCCGAACCGCATCGAGCTCCTCCTGCAGCCCGTCGATCTCCTCCTTAAAGCCCTGCAGGAATTAAAAGAAGACAAGTTAAAAACAAAGAAATCACTATTAATTATCCACTGTTTGATTCAATAGGTTCATCTTCTGCTCTCTTATAAACAAAGGTGCTAACTAGAACCATAAAGGGTTCTTCTGATTGTCCCCCTAAGAGAGGCTTCCAAGACTTTTTTCTAGAACCCATCAAGACGGTTCCACCAAGAACTCTATTATATTCAAAGGGTTTTTCCTAGAACGCAACTGCAGGGTCTACTGCAAACCTTTTTATACTCCAAGGATTTTACCTAGAAACACACCAAGAGGGTGGATTTTCACCAATCTTTGAAGAACTCTTTCTTTCAAAGGGTCTTCTTTGGATGAAAAGGGTTCTTAACGAAACCCTTAGTCGTACAAAGAATGCTGGTGAACGCTTACTACAAATAAGAGTTCTTTAGAACCTCAGCCCTTCAGGAAGAACCCTTTTGGAACCCTTTTTTTTTTCCTGAGAGCGCCTCTGACCTCGACAAACTCCTGCTGCTGTTTGACGACTGACGGGTCGACTCCGGGCTCCTCCAGCTCTTTCAGCAGGTCCTGGCTGTCTTTGATGGTGACGATGAGCGCGCAGTGGTCGCACCAGAACTTGTCTGCCAGGTCCATCACATCCAGCAGCTTCGCCTCCCGCTCCTCCAGCAAGGCCTGGATGTCGCTCCAGAGGAAAACCATCTGGTCCAGTTTGTCTTGTACGGCTTGAGAAACAAAAGTGACACTGAATAATAAATTATATAATACAATAAATCAAAATAAACTCTGGAGTTGGAGTTCAGTGACTGTCTGTCTCACTCCATTGACTTCAATTTAACTGTTATAAACAATACTCCCTCTAAAAGTTTATTAATGATCTCTTACAACTGATGGACAGACACTAACTCATTTGTCAACTATTTGGCATTAACTTGAACTCTAATTAACGTGAAACAAACTTAAACAATTATTCCACTCAGAATAGAAATTTGATGTCAGAGAAGCAAGTGTTTTCTTGATCTCAGTCGACAGCTTTACCCTTTAACAGCATTAAATCTGAAATATCAGCATGTGTTCCTCAGCTGTGTGTGCTGGGGAACAAATCTGGCACATTGCAGGTTTAATGAGAAACTGTTTGGTGTCTGTCTCGTGCTTTTCTTTCTCCTTGTGCCTAAAAAAAGAATGGCATTCCCATTAAAACCACACCTGGAGGAAAGCTTTCTTAATCCAGTGAACAAAAATGTTGCCAAAACTCAAACTAAGATCCTAAGCCAAGGATTTTTAGAATGATTACACATGTTTTAATAGGGGAAGGCTTTAAGGATATTTTCCCTCCTGTTGACCTTTTATTATGCAATTTGTCTCACTGGCTCTTCAAATTATCCCAATGCCCTATTATGGTAAAACCCTTCTAACTGGATTTAATAGAATAAAAAAGAAAGGGAATAAAATTTAAATTAAACAATAAGATGAGATGATTTGATTAACACCATACCTTTAGCAGATATGTCCTTGTCTGCTCCTTCAGACCGTGCGATCATCTCCTCGCCTCGCTGCTTCAGTGTCTCATAAGCAGGCTGCAACTTCTCCAGATCCACAGAGACGGCTTTATTTTCTGTAATCTGCTCCTTGATCTTGTCCACCTCCACTGAGATGGACGGGGGCTGCCGCAGGCGTTCAGCGATCCGTTCCAGGGACTCGAGCATCGGGTCAATTTTATCATGGAACTGGTGGAGGAAAAGGAAAGGAAATACCCTCAGTGTATACTTATACTTGATATACTGTTGTTATATCTCTAAAGAAAGCTGGGAGAAATAATTATTTATAAGAAATCCAGTTTGAGATGCAATCTTTTTAAAAAGTAGAGCTGCAGTCAACAAACAACACAAACTATCAAACTGTCCTCAACCTTATTTCCTCAAACATTTTGCTGTTATTGTGATTGTGAGTCTAAAGAGAGGCACAAGGAGCAGAAATGCTGTGCACTTGTATCTCATGCACTCACCTGTTTTTTCTGTGCACAGGTTTTGAGACTAATTAAATGCCACAGAGGAGCTTCATGTCAGTCTCTGTCAGTCTTTTGCCTCTTTTTCAGCACAAAAAACAATTCAATTCTGATTTGGATGTCGATTACCATGGCAGCAGTAGAAACTTCAAAGCTTTTGGATCATCCCTACTGAGTTTCTCAGCTTCTCCAATATGGGTTTTGCTGGTTTTATATTATTGTAAATAATGTGTTGGATTGACAAAACAAAATATCTGAACCCATCAGCTTAGGCTCTTGATAATAGTGACATTTTTTATTATTGTCTGACATTTCCTCAACCAAACTTTATTGCACAACTTGAATTTGATTCGAAACTCAAAAAATAGTGAAGGCCATTGCCTTAAATTTAGTTTTCTCAACTGTTTTTTTTTTTTTTTTACATTGCAACAAACAGCACAAAGGTTTAACTACTTAGCCTTATGGCAGATTGTCAACATTTAAAAATGGAATTTCTTTAAAATGTTATGAGGGCAGGCCACACAAGACTGCATAGTCTGGAAAAACACAACATTTCCTAACAAACAGTGAGTGAACAGCTGCTCCTCACCTGGGTGGATTTGGAGATGGCCTCGTCCAGAGTAGCAGCTCTCTGCTTGACGTCAGCCTTGAGTTTGGTGTAAAGCTGGTCTGCAGTTGTGTACTTCTCTCTGATGGGTTCCCCCTCCACTGGGCTGAGTTCAAGCAGCTGAGGCCCGGTCTTATTCATCTTGTCGATGTGGGGCTTGTGCTCGGCAATCAGCTCCCGCATTTGCTGGAAGGGAAGAGATATTTAATTATTATTAAGGCTTCTTAAACCTTATTAAATCATTTAAATTATGCTGCACCAAACTTTTAAACTAGTTTAAAGAAAGATTACATTTAAACCTCGGTTTAGTTTTTACTTTAAACCTAGATTTAATGAAATTCTTTTGCACCAAAACTTTAAACTCCAATTTAAACTTTGATCCAGCACTAAATTTAAACTTACACTTGAGGAGATTTATCTTTTGAAATGGTTTTAGTTTTTCATTAATTTTAAACCAAGTTTTGCTAACCTCTGGTTAGAACTAATCATAGATTAGATTATCTTTGTTGGTGCAACCCAGTTTAAATTTTTTATTGTATAAATAAAAGTGTTGAACATCTGCTTGTGTCAGCTTCTTACCCTCAGTTCCTCCTGCTGCTGCCTGAGCGTGTCGTACTCGATGGCAGGTGGAGGCAGCTGGCTGAAGGTGTCCAGAGTTTCCTGAAGCCATGGCCACATCTCCTCGTAGGTCTCCCAGAACTGACAGGCCAGAGACTGGGCTCGCTCCAGCTGCAGACAGCGCTCCGAGTTCAGCTGACTGACCGTACTGTACTTCTCCAGGAGAGTCGAAGTCTTGGCCTGATTGAAGAAGATCCATTAACTTATGTGTATATTATTGATGAATAACTGCCTATTTCAAATTGCAAAGATTTTTTTTTCACCTTCAGGATTTCTTTCTCTTCTGGGTTTTTGCTGTTCATGATGGCCTTTCCTGTTTTCACAATATCATCCACAGCATCTTTGTGCCTCATGATGTCCATGGAGAAGATCTGAAAAACCGGTAGAGTGAGTTTGGGCGTTACAAAACAAACTGCTGTTTACTGTACTTTGTTCAAATGGAGGCCTGTGTCTCTCCATACACACACACACACACACACAAGATGACGGGCTAACCTTCTGTGCTTGGAGCTGGGCTGTGGTTTGGTCCTGCTCCAGCCTGATCTCGCCCATTGACTGCAACTTCCCCTCAGCCTCAGTCAGCCAGGAGAGCTCAGCGTCTACAGCCTGCTCGAACTGGAAACAGACAGAAATCATTTTCCAATGCTGAAAACATTTCAACTCTCAATTAGAAAATAATGTACAAGGGGAACAATAAAAAGAAAAGCCAAACGAGAAAAATCTGTTTATTAATTTCTCTGGTTTACCTGCTGTGACTTGAGGATATCAGCGTTGATCTGGTCGACCTGCTGGGTAATGGTGTCACAGACGGCTCTGTAGCGCTCATTATCCTCCGTCACCAGCTTGTCCAGACTTTCACGAGTGTGCCAAGGGATCAGGTCCAGGAGAGAGCTGCTCAGCTCATTCAGCTTGTCCACCGCAGGTTTTTGGTCTTTGGTCTCCTTCAACAAGGCCTGGACAAGATTACACAAAGAAAACACCAGTTGAAACATAATGAATCAGCCCACTGAGTGTTACATGTTACATTTGGTATTTATTTCTTTAGGGTTGAATTACCTTCTGTCTGCTCTGCGCATGAAGGAGCTGCTCGCCCACCAGTTCCTGATCAGCAAATGCGCTGGTCTCAGACTCCACGTTATCAAGCCAGGAGCTCAGGTCCTCATGAGTATGCTGCAGCTTGGTAGAGAGACTCAAAACCCGCTCAAGTTTCTTCAAAACATTGTCACTCATGGAGTTGATCTCAGCGTACTTTGTTTTTATTCCATCCAGTTTGCCTTGGATAACAATCACCTCATCACCTATGAATGGAAAGTAAATTATCAGATATTAATTCAAGGAGTTTTGTATTTCTATAGTACGCTGCTAGCGTGGCTGAACGCAGAAAGCAGGAAATTCATGGAAGCAGCATCCTGCAGAAGTTCTCTGTTTGATGTGACAGATGCTTTAAAGACAAAATGTTCTTTTACTGTTCTGTCTTATTTTTACCATGTTTGTGTATCTTTTGCTTTGTGTTTTAATTTTAACACAGTCTAAGCTTTAGCCTCACTGTTTTGGTGCTCTGTTGTTATTTTGGATCCTTGGTTTCCTGCTCTTCTGCTTTGTTTGTCAAAGCACTTTGTAAACTGTTTTTAAAGGTGCAGTAAATAAAGTTAAAAACTATTAAACTGCTCTCCCAAAACACGGCAGGAAACTGAATATGATTTGTGATTGTTATAAAATGATAAAGTCAGACATGCCTGTTGTTTGCTTCAGAAGCTCCATCCCATTAGAGATGGCTTGGTCAACATTCTTCTTCCTCAACTCAATATCACTTTGCAGTGCCTGAAAGGGAAACACGACCTTAGAAACTCATTGAGAGTGACAAGAAACTCCCCACTGTAAACAATGACTTACACACAAACTTAGAAAAACAACTGAAACATGACTGATGCAACTTAAATGAAAGGACAACATAATGCTTGGCCTGAGGAGGAGGAGTGTGTACCCGTTGTTCTGCCAGCTGCTTTTCAAGAACATCTATATTGTAGTCCTCCACTGACACTTCGTTGAGCCTCGTGTGCACCTCGCTCAGCCAGTTCATGAGCGCCACCTCGTCTTCTCCAAACAGCTGGGCGTTAGCCAGCGCCTGCTGCAGCATCTCGGCTTTCCTCCTGCAGCGCTCCTGCAGCTCTATGTAACTGGCCTGGGTGGCGTCCAGTTTGGACTGAACGAACTCCTTATCGTCAACCGAGCTCACAGCTCTGAGCATCTGACCCAGACTGACGGCCTGCAACAGGTCTTTACTGTGATTCATTATCTCCTCCTCTAAGGCCTGACCACAGGGGACGGGAAACAAACCAAGGAGATATGACACAAACAGAAAACACACACATAAAACAAAAATATGAAACAGAAATTTAATGAGAAACGGAATGGGAAATAATGAGGAGCACAAACTGAAAGTAATGAGCAAAATGAATGAAACTGAATGTGTCATAAAAACATCCAGAAACACATGGTAACAATGGGAGATGAAGGATATTACCTTATGCTGCGAGATCTGATCTTCCAGTTTAGACGTCTCCGTGCCGATGGGTTCAGAGTTGACCAGGTGTTTCTCCGTGGCTCCGAGCCACTCGCTCAGCGGCTCCAGGGTCTCGTGGAACTGCTGAGTCACCACTAAGATGCTCTCTAGTTGCTTGTGCCTGACAAATTTATGCAGATAATAACAGCAGAGGATAAGAAGCAAAGTACAGTCATGGACACTGTGACAGGCAAGTTTATTTAAACCTACCTAATAAAAATATGTGCTAGTGGGAAATGTTAGCAATATATGAATAATGTTGTACAGTTCATTTCCTAAATGTTGAACTATTCCTTTAAGCTTCAGTATGAGGAAAGTAAAGATGAATTTAGTGGTTTGATAATCTTAATAAGTTTTGAATATTCCCAAATCACAAATCTAGACAAAAACACAAATTCAAAGGGGGGGGGGGTAAGGTTTTCATTAGTAAGATTTAATTCTGCAGCCTACTGAAGCAATGCATTAAGTGTGCCGTTTAATATTACAGGTGTTTATACAGACCTGTTTTCAGCCTTCTTGAGCAGAGCGTCCCACCTCTGCCCGAGGCATTCAATCTCTTTTGCAACCTTCTCCTTATCCACAGACTCTGCCAGTTCTGCAACCTTCCCTCCCTCTTTTTTTATCAGCTCCACTGTCGGCTTTCGGTCGTCCAGCAGTCTCTGTAAGAGCTGTCAAAGGCAAACAAAGGAGGAGAGTTATTGGGCGCCTTTAACATGCTCTAACCACAGGCCCCGCTCGGTGCTGAAAAACAGTAAATCTAACAGGCATAAAATTAAGTGTCCAATAAACTGGGAGCTTTGTGTACCACACTCATGTTTAACAATGATGTCAATTAAAAAAGATAAATGGTGAAGTCATAATGCTGCGTGTTGAAGTGGAAAGATTAAAATAGATCCGTGTCTGTGTTTCTACAGTATGTGTTTATGTGTTTGTGCCATGTGATGCCGGCTTACTTTCTGCT
Source organism: Lutjanus erythropterus (assembly GCF_056507025.1). Taxonomy (NCBI): domain Eukaryota; kingdom Metazoa; phylum Chordata; class Actinopteri; order Lutjaniformes; family Lutjanidae; genus Lutjanus; species Lutjanus erythropterus. The sequence goes on from NC_139330.1 coordinate 5,014,176, forward strand.
CTTGTATCTGTGCCTTGACCACTTTGAACTCTGCAGACGGAGGTTTCTGATTGGCCACGAGCTCTTCCGTGTCAGTCAACCAGCTGAGCAGCGACTCCAGAGCATCCTGGAACCTCCCACAATGCAAGAGGGCTTCGTGCAGTTGGGCCGAGCGCTCAGCAATCTGCAGACCACATGGTAAATTCAGATGTCACCTGACTTAAACTCCACCCAGTAACTCATCAAAGGATAACACTACAACAAACAGTGACTCATTGATAATATCACTTTATATTTTCACTAATGACCACAATTGAAAAGCAAAGATCAACCAGCCAGACTGGTTATATGAAACAAATAAAACAAATAACCTTTTTATTGAGGGTATTCCACTTTGTGTTGGCGTCCTCCAGGTCATCCTCAAGCTTCTTGGTGCTGGTGCCTTTGCCAGCGGTTTGGATCAGACTCTGGCCGAGGGAGTTGATGTCCTGAAGCTGCGTCTGCAATGGATCAATGTCCTCTTTCTGGAAAGCCTAAAGACAAATCGAAAAAAATCAGAGCAAATGTTTTATAATGGCTCAAATTACAATGTGATCGGTCTTATTTGGAGGCTCATTAAACCGACTGTTCCAGCGGTAAAGGCCAAAGGTTTAAATGATGATTAAGTAGTTTTATTAGATTTTTGGGAAACAGTCCAAATAAAGTTCCCTTTTTTAATTAGTATATTTAGAATATTCCTTCATCGGGACTTCTAATAATCATGTGTTACTCAGCCCCCCATTAATCTGTTCTCTGAAACATATCATACAGGCAATAATAAAAATGAATAAAACTGGGTGATTTCGATCTAGATTTTCCAAAAAAAATGCACACAAATTGATGCCAGGATGTTATCCCAGATCCAGAGACATGATTGCCACGACATCACCTCTGGTTTAAAAATCCAGCTGACATAAACAACTCTCTGACCAGTCAGCAGCTTTTACACACACAGCTGTGCACAATCACACAGACAGACCTCCAGGCTGAACTAGAGAGCAAAACCTCTTTCACTCATTGTGTAATCAGATATGTCAGTGCTCAATAGTAAGGACTGCCCGTTTGTCCCGGGCAAGTAAAATGCAATGCCAGGCAAATGGTAAAAAAGATTTGAACTATTTTGATAATTGATCAAAGGATCTTTGGGTTTTGGACTGACTAAACAAGATATTTAAATACATCATCTTGGACTTATACATGTTATAGACATTGCAGCACTAAATTAAACATGTTAAACACTTAACAGCTAATAAATAAAACAATTTGCAAAGGGAAAAGTAAAAATTAATTTTGGACAAGTAGTTTTCTGATCCACTCATGCAACCGGAAAAGTGAAAAAAAAAAAAACATTGGAGGAGCAATATGAAGCAATTGCATGTGAAAAAATGAGTACAGCAGTCAAAATAGCAAGTTCAAGCCACAGACTATATATTAAATAGGTTGAAATCCAATTTAGTATACGATCTATAGTCGAAGCCAGTTGTTTCCCACTGCCCCCTCCTCCACAGACTCGAGGAGGGCTCTGCAGGCTCCAGAAGTGCAAGACATGCACGACATCATAGAGTGACAATAACAAGCAACGATGAGTCCTCCACTGCAGGTTGATCAGCTGTTTACAACTGCAAATTGTCTGTCAATGCAAATTTAAGCCTGTTATTCTTAGGAAAGCAAAAGCTCACTGCTCCAAAAATGCACACTTTAAACTTTGAGTTCAGCGGCTGTCTGTCTCACTGCCTGTCAGACTCCATTAACATGTTACTCAATTTAACTGTTATAAACATCTACTACTTCTAAAAGATTATTAATGATTTCTTTCATCTCATAAACGGAAACTTACTCATTTGGCAAACATTCACCATTAATATGAATTCTGATTTATGTGAAATGGGAAAACTAAAATAATTTTTCCAGCCTAGAATAGAAATTTCAAAGGGGGACATCACAACTGCCACACTGAGATCAGAGAAGCGATTATTTCAACTTAACATATTTCTTTTATCTCTGATGACATATCATGATCATTTTATGATTTATCCTTTAACATTGACCTCTGTATGTAAGGAAAACAACAACCAGGATGAAGTAAACTAAATAGACAGATCATCTAGTTAAAAGTGTGTTGGACCAGCAAAAGTGAATGAGGAGGATATTTTTGGGCACCTGTGGGGAGAAATAACCCATCGGGTCCATTTCAGGACATGCAGTGATGGCGTTCAGTAAGGCCTCTATCTCTTGCTCTCCCGCGTGCTGGAAAGTCTGTAAACTTTTAGGCAGACAGGCCTCCACTGACTGCAGAAACTCCTCCAGCTCCTCCATGCTGTATCTGGAGGCTCCTTGTTGCACAGTACATGGTTTTGTTGGCTGGCGGCTTTCAATGGGTAGAGTTACAGAGTTTCCGTATGTCTCAGGCTGTGTCACCACCACACTAACCAGCTCACAGTCATCCTGAGATGACACATCCTCTAAGAGCTCAGCAGTGGACAGCTCATCATAGTCTGTTAAAGTCCTGGAACGCCAACCGGAGCTGTCGTTTTGAGTTCTGGAGGCCGAGCCTGAAGATGACCTCCCTGTAGAATATTTGTATTCCCCATTTGTGAGGGTATCCTTCTCATTTGAATCAGATTCTGTCCGTCTTGGCTCCTGGACCAGGCTGCTGCTGTGGAAAAGAGACCGGCTGTCCCTTGCAGGTGAGAAAGGGAACTCCTCCTGCCCTGAGCTGAGAGACCGCCCAGTTCTCAGGTCGCCGGACATATGCATCGCCTCTGAAGATGACAGACTCCTCGTCCCGGGCCCTGCCCTTTTGTGGGATCTGTGAGCATGTCGCTCTCTCTCCACAGTGGGGCTGTACAGGCCTGAGTCCTCTTCAGATGTCAGCGAGCTGGTCATACTCTGCCCTCTCCTGCCATTGATCAACCCTGGCCTCTCCACGCTCCCAGAGCACAAAGTTCCACTGCGGCTCGCATACTCTCCCAAATTAGTGGGTGCAAAAGTCCTCCACGACCGCCGATGATGCGGGTGATCCTTCTTCTCACCTCCTTGGAGACGTGACTTGGGCAGCACCGTGTCAGTCGCCCTGATTATGTGCCCGTTGAGCTTAAGTCCATCAAAGACCACACGCTCGTCCAGCATTGGTTTGCGGGTCCGGAGCTCAAAGGAACTGGAAGCAGAGAGAGCTCCATTTCCACACAGGCTGCTGAGGTCTAACGTGCGGTGGGTGTAAGGTAGGGTGCCCGTGAAGTGCCGGGAGGAGAGGCTGCCCTTAGAGCCCGAGTCTATCTGCTCATTGAGCCTCACGGTGTCGTAAATGGACCTCTGGGGCACATAGCAATCATCAATGTTCAGGTCCTCCTCCTCCCCCTTCCCCACACAGGAAGGGTTTTGTCTGAGGCAGTCTGGTCTGCTCAGCGGCTTGCCCATACTAAAACAATTGTCACCACTCACAACAAAGAAAAGATTAAGGATGGAGTGAAATCCTTTGAGGTATACAGTATGTTGCTTTAGTGCACACTGAGTTAGAAAAGGAGCACAATGTGAGAAGCAACCATGTGCAAAATAATCATTGAGAAGTTAAATAAATACTAAAGATTTCCACTTGTTTTTCAAAATAAAATCATGGAGATTTTCTTTTAAAAAATTATGGTTTTATAAAAAATAAAGGCTTTAGAAATACAAACATGTCAAACAATATAAAAATCCCAAACAAATGCTAGCAGCTTCATACTCTATATTAGGAATGGAAATCCAGTCTTTCAATACAGTCACTTATCCCAAAAATATCCCTCTAGGCTCTCCTCCGAGCGTTGCCAAAACTTAATCACTATTCCTCCGGTCCAAAGTGCTTCTTTTTCCCTGAAATCCTCGTAGCATCCATGTGCTTCAAAGAAAAAATCTTCAGTGCAAAGTGAAAATATATCCACAGGCAAATCCAGCAGGCTCTAACTAAAAAACTGCGGTGGGCAGTTGTGAGGAGAGCTGGTACTCCTGGATAAACAAAAAAGCCTGCCCTCTCCCTCTCATCGCTCCCTTGCAATGACAGACACCCTCCTGGCAGAGGGTTTCATGCCCCGCCCCCGCTCATTATTCAGACAACATCTGCCACAACTCCATTTGTGCTCAGAGCTGCTCCGGCACATGTTGATTGGTGGACACATGACCCTTCCCTCCCCCTCCTCTTTCTAATTCCCCCTTATGTCAGCATGGCCCATATGACTTCACTTCTAAGCCATCTTCTGCATCCTGACACAATCACTCACTTTTTGTCTTTTTTTTTTTTGTTCTTCCAGTGACTGAGGGAAAGGGGAGGGGAAGCGTTACACACCAGCTTTCTACTTCACAAAAAAGAAAAACAAAAAAAAAGAAAAAACCCAGATCAGCAGGCAGCAGCAGCTCCCACTTTGATGACATCACACTCTGCTGAAATAGATACACATTTTTTTTTCTTTTTTCTCTCTTTGCCCTCTGTTTTCATCTCGTGGACGGTTGCCGTGGACCCTGCAGATATTCTTAATTACTGTGGAATGCCGAGGGAGGCACAGGTCCCAGGTAATTTAACACCGACCGCTCTGCCAAGTGCATGAAGGCGCTTTTTATGTCCAGTGACCGGGGTAGGAGAAGAAAGGAGGATAGAGGAGATAATGAAAGGAATTTATTTTTGTTTCCTGGATTGTCTGCACCACAGCGGCTCGGCGAGGAGCTGAACAATCCCAAACTTCTTTGTCCACTCCTGCACGCATGAGAGGAGACGGAAAGAGGACGCTGGCAGAGATAAATAAGCAGTTAAGATCTAGTGGGATTTTAAGAAGGGATGTTCAGCCACTGAAACACGGATACTTTTAAATATTTAAGCTTTTGAACGTATGAATATAAATGATTTCTCTAGTCATTTTCTGGTTGCTGCAGGTTCCTTTGTCCCCACTGTCCCATATAACTTTGATACTTTCTGGACTTAACACAAATTGTAAACACTGCTTTTCTTTTAAGCACTGCAGAACACAAGTTGAAGGTTTAAAAGAGGACGCATCTTTCAGTCAAACAACTGAAAAATGCTTTTACGATTGGACCTCTTATCAGCCTCTCTCTAAACAATGAGGCACAGAGAGTTTCTATGACGGCACAACCACAACTAAGAGCCAAAGTTGAGTCAGCAGCGGGAGAAACATGTGCTCTCTGTGTGAAAGATACCTGAGCATTATCAAATCTCACCAGTGATAAACAATATTATCTTTACATCACATCTTTTGGTGTTGTTCTTTTTATTTATACTGATCTGTAACTTTTCATAAAAAGAAGTAAAACTTGGAGGAGAGTGTCTTGGACTTGTCTGCATGAATTCTTTAATAGAAAAATGTTTGTTATTAATTAAATGCGCTGATTATCAGGGTTGAGTAGTAACAGATTACATGTAGTTGGTATTGCAAAGATGTGTAATTAGATTATAGTTACATTGTCAAGGATTACTTGATTACATTTTTGGATACAGATTAGATTGAATTTATTTGTAATCTAATGGATTATGTTACAAATTACAAAAATTGCCATACAGTTTGTAATCAGTAACTGACTACATTTCTAAGTAATCAGATCCAACCTAATAATTTCCTTTATTAACTGATTGATAATTTGATCTAAAAATGTCATAAAATGGTGACAAAAATCACAATCACAAATGTTCACAACCCAAGCTGACATATTTAAATATCCTATCCCTTTTTGCTCTTTACTCCACTGACAGTCTAGCAAACTTCGTACTTTGGTCAACTTTCTCCTTTTAGTGTAAAAGCAACATATAAAACCGCATCTTAAATTAGCTAATATTAGCAAAACTCTTGCTGAGTAGCTATTAAACGATTGATGTAAATTAGTTAGCAAGTTAACTTGTATTTTACTAATTAATTTAAGATGTGAATATATGTCACTTTTACAGGTCCCTGAACAACATCGTACAATCATCTTCAAAATTTGGCTTTCTTTTCAACATAGACGAGGCGAACACATGGCATATCTAAGTACAGGACACAGGAAAGGAGGAAGTTGACTGAGGTACCAAGGTTGCTCAACTGTCACTGGAGCACAGAGTGAAAAGGGGCGGGACTTAGGAAAAGTAAATTGTAATTTCTATAAAAGAGGTCAAGTCAGCTGATCAACTCAGAACCAGGTGTCTGAAATAATATCAGCTGACTGGATTCTCATGTCATTACTATAAATGTGTTGTGGGAATGTACAGAGTAGAGTGTTTTTTTTAAATGACATCAACCTTGTTGTCATATTAACATCATTATCTGTTTGTGCGTGTAGTGTTACATGCATTTTCTATTCTGCTCTTGTAAAGTATACAGAGAGTCTCTGCGTGATTTGCACTTTAAATAAATTGAAGCTGAAGTAAAGTATTGTTTCAGTTCAGTTAAGGACTGCTTTAACACTTCAGACGCAGGTCTGTGTTGGAAACAAAGAATCGAAACTTTGATGAATTGAAAACGCAACATAATCCCCCTACAGCAAAACAATGTGTCTCTACCTGTATATCAACTGTCCCGCAGAAGTTTCATGTTTCACTTTAACCAGAGTCTATCATTGCTATGTGGCAGTGAGTAAGCGACACTACGTGTTCACAATGACAATTTTTACACTCATCACCTTCAGTGAGTTGCAGTGTGATTCAGTCGGTAGAAATTCCTTTATGAATTACAAGAGCCACTGATGTAATGTCTGACCAGTGAGAAGAGACACCCACGCCAACCCCCCGCGGTGTTGAGTCACTACAGCTGCCCTTTAAGGCAAAGGTAAAGATATACATACACTTAGAGGAGCTGCTGCAAATCTCACGTGAAAAACAAGAGTAAACACATGTAGTCAGGCACGTCTCTTTCAAAACCTGACCTAAAATGGTAACAGCACATGAAAGAGACGAATCCAAGCGCTGTCTTTCTCCGTTTATTTCTTTCTCACCGGCTGCCAATAAAGCCCACTCACCTACAGTAACAAGAACCTGATCTACTGGAAGTAAAACAGAATATGACACAATCACCATGTTTTCGTGCTGCAGCTAAATAAAGAAACAAGTTCCAACACTGCTTTCCTGCAGCACTATTACGAATGAGCACAAAGGGGATTTTCCACCAGCAGCTGATATGTCCCCTCAACCCAGACTGCTGAGAGGACAAAGAGGGGGTGAAACACGCACCATGACAACGCTGCTCAGCAACTATTTGAATCAATCACTTCTTTAACAGTTACCCTGCAAGGCCTTTAAACCAAACTCCACACCAACCCCCTGCCACCCCTATGATATTTTAATCCATGTATCTCAACTGGAGGTTTGGATGGAGCACCCCTTAGTTGAATAAAAAAAAAAATCCCTTGACCTACATCTTAGGGCAGATCTGTGTCAGTTGCCTGTACACATCTGTTTATATTATTTTATTGTAATACTATAAATTAAGAAGTCTTTCATAATTTCACCTCTAAATATAGGCTAATCCTCTTTTGAAAAACTCCACAGGAATTTACAGGCTTTTAAAATATTTTGTATCTGTCTGTAAATCTTGCTAATGGCTACCCCCTTGTTTTATCCCTCACTGATACCAACAAAGGCCTCTGTGACAACATGGAGAGTCAGAGGAATCGAACACAGACCATTAGGACAATTAGGATGCTGCATTTGGGCTCCTTTGCAGCAGCTATAAAATCTACTGTTAGTGTGTCATCATGAGTTTTTATAAATAACACCCTTCGGTGAACATGCAGGGTAAACCAGCCAGTTTCACTACCTATAGAAATCAGAGAAGCCAACTCGCTAAATCAGGGGTCTTCAAGAGGGGGTCTGGGAACCCTAGGGCGGTCCTCAGAGTTACTGCAGGGGGTACCCCAAATTCAAAGTTGTTGTTGTTGTTTTTTTTGTTGTTTTTTGTTTTTTCTCAAAAATTAAAATATGTCTGAAAATGCACATTAACATGAATCCAATCATGTGAGTTAGCTACCAAATCACTATGCAACACTTCTCCATAACAAGAATCTCATTATCTACATATTATTGAAACATATCGGCCAGTCAGCTGTATTATAATCCCACATGTACAGACACATGTAGGGCCACAATGGATCGTTTTGTAACTTCACAAGAAAAAAACTCCACATCCCTTCACCTCCACCACAGCTAACATTAGCCATCCTATGAGTGCTGCTGATTTAGCAGCTACATCTACAGACAAACAAGAGAAGATGCCAAAATATTCAATGCAATACATGTAGGTCCTCTGCTCTCTATCACCTAGTCCATGGCCTAAATCCATATATCTCTATTTTTAACTTCAATTTTATTATTATTATTGTCTCAATTGGTTTTATTTTCCATCTTATGTATTCTATTTTTATCCTTTTTTATTTTACTTTTACTCGTATTACCAAGTGAGTTTTATTCATGAACAGGTGCATTCTAGGTATTCAATTCTCATTTTAGCTTATTTTTACTAGTGGGTTTTATATTTCATTCTATTTTAAATTAAAGGAGAAATCTGTAATATATTTACTATAATAAATCATAAAATGATCATGATATGTCATCAGAGAATAAGGAAACACGTTAAGCTGAAATACTCACTTCTTTGACAACAACAGGAAAACCACAGTATCCTTCTTTAAATTTCTATTACGGGCCAGAATAACTGTTGATTGATTGCACATTTTACGTTATTTAGAGTTCAAGTTACAGTGTAGGACTTGTTGTTTAAAATGTGCTCATCCTGCACTCTTGCAGTTCTTGTGGTCTGCCTGAGCTCCCCTGAGTCTGGGGAGGAGGGGGCGAGGGGGAAACAATTTGTACATCCATAGACGTTTTATTAAATAGGGATTCAACCTATTTAATAAAACGTCTATGGCTGCAACTCGCTGTTTGGAGTGCAGCACTCATTTTTGCATGTGCAAGCACTACATATTGCTCCTTAAATTATGGCATTATATTCCTGTTTTAATGTTCTTCTTTGTTGTAAGGCATTTTGGCCTTCATTCCGTGCATGAAAGATGTTATGCAAATAAAATTAATTATTAGTTACCAGTCTGCATTTTGCTTTTTGAATGATATCTAACCACAGTGACTGAATTAATTGGCAGGCAAGACTTAATGGACACTCAGGCCAGCACTAAATGCTGTAAAGATTTTTTAAATGATCACTAACCATCACTTCACTAACTGGTGTCCATGCCAAAATGGTTAAATTAACACCAGGCTGCTCTAAGTTTAGAGCCTCAGTCGGTGAAGGTTCAGACATAAAAGAGCAACAATTTGAGTGTTGAGAGATCAGGATGCAGGCCCAGCTTCATTATTGGGACCATTGAATCAAGTGACGCCCTGCTGGCAACCACCTGGCTGTGACGGTCCGTCCCTCCTGCACCATCACTGCATATGGGCCACAGCTCCTTTGTTAACACCAGATGCCCTTAATGAACCAGCAGTCCCCAGAGGATTGCCACAAACGTAGCCAGTGAGCTCAGTGAAGAGGCCACTGGTGATCTGTCCCAGTGCAAGGCTTTGTGGGTAGACAGCATCTAAAATACTAATTTTAACTTTGTGCAAACAAAGTAATGTTAATATTTTGAATTGTATGTGAAACACAGAAGAGAAGATAGAGATTAGCATACAGCTGTAGCCTGAATACCAAAGCAAGTTTCAACTTTTTTTTCTTTCTTGTACCTGACTGGGCAAGTGGATCAGAAATCTTACTTGCCTGAAGTAATTTTTTACTTGACCCCTGTGCAAACTGTTTTATTTATTAGTGGTTAAGACCACAGGTAATTGTAATGTTTAATCTAGGGTGCCACGGTCTATAAAATGCAAGAAAATAATGAAAAATGTCCATCCCAGTTTTTCAAGTTCAAGCTTATGTTTTTAAATGTCTCATTTAATCAGTCTAAAACCCAAAGATTTGAGCTAAATATGGTAATAAACAAAGAAAAATGTGAGTCTCCAAATTTGAAAGCCTGAAAACATTTTCTGCAAAATTTTTGCATGAAAAATTACCTCAACAATTAACTGATTATCAGAATAGTCTGGTTAAATCTTTCTTTACAACTTGCTCATTCGGGCAAGTGAGTTTGCCATATTTACTTGCCTGACATGGCATTTTACTTGCCCCAAGCAAGCAGGCAATCCTTATTGTTGAGCCTGGCCCGGTTAGTCACAGTGGTCACAATGTTTGGATCAAATGAAGACAAGAGTTTTATTTGTAAGTAAGTCAAATGCATCCATGCTACACTTTATTTTATGTAGTTTCAGTTTTACTATATGTGAACAAATTGTGAAGGCACAAGTGTTAATAATGTTTGCAATATATTCTGCCTAAATTATTTTAAATCTTACTATTAATGTATGTCACATAGCTGTAATTAATTATATATACACTAGCTGAAACAGAAAAAGTATTCAGCAACTCTTTTAAATTATTTTTTTATTAAATAAAAATCTAAATATTTTCTTGTTTAAGCTTCTGAAAAGTGAAAATTAGCTGTTTTGCTTGTCTGACATTAAACTGGTTAAATCATCACAAAAGAAAAGACACAGATTCTTGCTTGTTTACGTTCGTACAGTTAGCAACCTAAGTGCTAATTTGATATTTTAAGTGTATCAGTTGCTATCTCAGAGATTGTTGTTGTGTCCTGGGATTTGCAGGTGCAGATTTGGAGTCAGACCAGACAATAAATGACATATTATACATACGTATTATTATGACAATATTACATATCCAGCTTATTTCAAAAATTAAATTGATAGTTACTGCACATGCAAAAGGGTAACAAATGAATGTAGGAGCTGAATATATTGCACTGGATGCCAGGACTGGTGCAGTTAATGGCTCATAACTCTACCAGGGAAATTAAACATGACTCAGTGTGTTTACAACTGTAGTGACTCAATCCGGAGAGCATAAAACAAAAAAGATGCAAATGTAACATGGAGCATCATCACTCAACTATAGTAACTGTTGCTGTGATTTCACATGTATTCCATCATCCAACTCAAATCACTTGGTATTTAAATGTTTAATTGGGGGTACCATACCTTAAAGGCCTCCAGCTGTTGGTTGATGACGTCTGTCTCCATGCCGACCGCCTCCTGGGATGCCTCCTTGTCCACAGCGATGCAAAGTTTATCTTCTGCTTGGTGGAGTTTACCGTACAACTCCTCCAGCTTGGTGAGAGTGCTCTGCACCTGCACCTCTCTGCCTTTTGCCCTGTCTAACAGTTTGCCACACTGCTTACTCAGAGTGTCCAGGTCTCTCTTCAGGCCCAACAGGTCCGGCGAGGTTTCGGTCTCCAGCATCTTCTTACAGCTGTCTCCAGCGTTGGCCGTGTTGGCCATCAGCTCTTGCAGCTTAGCAACAAAGCTCTGAATGCTGTCCTGCTGGTCTTTAAGGGTGGCCAAGTCCAGATCAACAGGAGCCATGCTGTCCAATTCATCATCTAGGTCGGTGAAACGGGCGAACATCTCACGGATGCTGTTCTGGAACTGGCCGATGCCCTGCAGTTTACCCTCCAACACGTGGCATGTCTCCTCCAGTTTCTTGTTCAGGCTGCTGTAGTCTTGTTCTACACTGTCGGCCTGCAGTAAGAGGTCCGTCACTCCATCAGCATCTGGGACATCCACCACAAGGTCCTTGGCCAGGCTCTTCAGGTGCTCCACTTGGTTCTGCACTCCCTCTAAACTCTTATGTTGGGCTTTCATGTTGGTCAGGTTCTTGTTGCTGTGTGCCTGCACTCCCTGTGATTCATAGGCATCCACCTGCTTCTTGGCCCCCTCCAGCTGACCCTTAGCCTCTTTGTAGGCATCATTAAACTCCTTAACTGTGTGTGAGATCTTCTCCAGGGACTCCCTTTTGCTCTGCAGACCTTCCATCACATTGTCCACTCTTTTGCTGATGCTCGCCTTCTCCTCTTTGACGGCTTCAGTGTCCACATTGGCCACCTCGAGGAGGCTGTCCGCAGCCGTGTTGAGCTGCTCCACCATCCCCCTGTGCTTGTCCACATCCTTTTGGAGTGCTTTCACCTGAGAGATGGAGCTCTCCACTGCAGCCGGATCAACTGTGAGTTTGACTCGGCCCTCACTAGCTTCACACTCCTGAAGCCAAGAGCTGAGTTTCTCTGCATGCTCCTGATACTTCTGAGATCTCTGCAGAGCAGTCTGGAGTTTGTCAGCCTGCTCACCCGAGGTCTTCTTCACCTCCTCCCAGTTGGAGGTCAGTGTGGTGAGCTGCCCTTGTAGTGCCAGCTTTTCTGCACCATCAGTGTTCTGCAGGAGCATCTCTCCTTCACCAGTGATTGTGTTATAGGTGTCTTCTTGATCACTAAGAGCCTTCTGGAGTTTGCTGTGCTCCTCCAGGGTTTGTTGCAGGACATCCACTTTGGCAGAGATCGGCAGAGGCTTCGACTGTTCCTGGAGCTGCTCACCCAGCCATGACTGGAAATCTTTGGAGGTCTGATGGAACTGCTGAGAGCTGGCAAAGGTGGAGTTGAGCTGCTCGATCCGCTTTGCTACAACAGAGAAATGTAGCAATTAGTGAGTTGAAGACTGCAACAACAAGAACATGCTAGAACATGCTCAGGGAGCTCTACTGAGAACATTTTTATATTCCAAGGATTTTAGCTAGAACACACTGAGATAGTTCTACATAGACCCCTTTTATATTCCAAGGGTTTTATCTAGAACCCAAGGAGGGGTTTCTAGAAGGAACCCTTTTCTTATAGTACAAAGAACCCTTGATGAAAGAGTTCTTCAAGGATTTCAACATCTTCCAAAAAGGGGCTCTTTGGATGAAATGGGTTCTCAATGGAACATCTTACAAAAAACCCTTGACAAACCCTCTCTTAAAAAAAGGGGTTCTTCAGAAGTTCCGTGTAGAACCTCAGCCCTTCACAAGGAAACCTTTTAGAAGCCTTTTTTCTAAGGCTGTATACCAGCCGCCAAATATACAATTAGCTATAAAAAAGTTTACTAAAATGAATGTCTTGTTTGAAAAGTCAAGACAAGAACGATAGTGATGGCTAAAATTCAGCCTGCTGGGAAGTCGTCGTCATAGAATAAACACATTCACAGTGACTCAACACAAGTAGAATCAGGTTCTTTCTCTCCAAGCATTACAACATTGCATTATTAGGTTAATTTAAAAGGCCAACCTGCTTTCTCTTCCAGCTGTTTGAAAGGCTTGCTGACGCTCTCCAGCTGCCTGGCTAAGTCTGCCTTCAGATAATCCTCAGTCACCATGGCTGTGAGCTCTGCGTTGATGGCCTCGGCTTCCTTCAGCTTCTTCCTCTCCTCTCTCAGCTGCCCCGAGATGTTCTGGACATCCTCCAGCTGCTTCTTCACAGCGTCGGGCTGGGTGCTGTGGCCCTGATGGTTGGTAAGCTGATTCTCCAGCTGTGTAGCGGTCTGACTGAGACTCCTCAGTAGCTCCTGAAACTGTCCCGTCTTCACCACGGCCTGGTCAATGAGGCCGTCCCGCTGGTCCAGCTGTCCCGTGAGGCCTTGCCACTTCTGGGTGACGGCGGCGAGCTGCTCCCTCACCAGCTTCCCGCTTGAGGGGTCCTGGTTGCCCGAGGAGCTCAGGATGGCAGAGGCAGCTTCCTCAAGCTGCTCATATTGAGGTTTACGGCTCTTGAATTCATTCTGGAGGATCTGGAGGGCAGAAGTGTGTAAATCAAAAAAACAAAAAACTATGGATAAGTACCTTATGCAACCCCACTTCAAAAACTCTGGGATATCCCCTCAAGAAAGGTCTCAAGTTGTTCACAAAACCATGCACCATGCTTACCTGAACTTGTTGCTTTTGCATTTTGAGCATGTTGGGGTCTATGGAGAGTGGTCCAAGGACGCTCATCATCAGCTCCTTCTCTGAGAGCCACTGACCGAGCTGCAGCTCAGTCGTCTGGAAGATGTCCAGGTTCTTGTTGGACTGTTCCAGGTGCTGCTTCCTCTCCTCCACAGAGCCGCTGATATCTGCCCAAGCAGCATCTGAGCAGGGGGGCAGAACAATCACACCAGGTCTGCATTAGTCAGCACAACAACACCTTTATAACCACTGTCCCACTGTTATCTTCACAAACCCCCCACTGTGCAGGACTTGGCACTACAAATGTGTTAATTTAACTGGTGAGGCAGAGAGCAGGCACTAAAACAGACTCACGTTTTGCTATCATGCCTTCATAAACATCAATAAATATGAAAAAAAAGAGCGCTGGTATTGTTATAGTATCAGTTTCTGCAGATATTCAAAGTCAGATATCAGAATCAAATCAGAACTGAAAAAAGGAGATTGATACTCCTTAGTTTGATGACAAATTTTCACACCTCTTTTTTCTTATGTCAAGTTTTACAGGAAAGGGGCACATTTTTTCTACAAGGCGCCAAATTAATATGACCTTAGGAAAAAGTATATGCAAAATATTCATTTTCTTTGTTATTGCCTTGGATAAAACTACTAGGTAAGGGTTAAATACTGTGGTCCCAGTGTGTTATCTGCAGGTATCTGCAGAAAGTGTGTTTTTGAGGTCTTGAGGTTCGCAAATATACTCTCATTACATCTCTAATCTCTGATTTTAACTGGTCTATATGCCAGTTTTTAAAAAAGCTTTGACTCAAAGGTCAGTGCCGTAATGAGATACATTTTTCATCAGTGGGACTCAACATACTTCGGACAGATTCAGTGACATAAATTACGCTGGGCCATCTGGAGACAACACCTTGTGCGTACCTATTTCTGCCAGCATCTGCTTCCACTTTGCTGCCTCGGGGGAGTTTGGATGAGTCTTAATCAAGTTGAGGAGCTTCTCTCGGAGCTTCTGGAGCTGCTCCTGCTTTTGCTTCATGTCATCCTCAAATGCCTGAGAGAATAAAAACAAATTACAATTGTAACTTGAGTGTCATATGACCATCTCACCCACAGCAGAACAAAATCAGTGAGGACTGTGTGCCCTTTCAGAACAAAGTGTCCATGTATTGAGCAACAACATCATTTTAGTACCTTCTGTTGTTCAAGCTGTGTTTTCACTGAATCTTTCTCTGTGGCTGCATTGTTCCAGGAAGCTGCAGTCTTTTTCCTCTCCTTCAGCCACGTCATCATGTCCTCAGTCTCCTTTTGGGCCTCTTTGACCTCCTGCACCGAACTACTCAGCTCTGCGGCTCGGCTCTTCAGCGTCTCCCCGAGGCTCGTGTAACCCTCATTGACGAATGACATGTTCTGCTGAATTACCATCAGCTCTGAGGACACCAAAAATAATTCTATTAAGTCTCCTCACCAGGAGTTTATAGTGTCATGATAATGACATTATGATAACAGCTGTTAACAACCGTTAATATAGTTGCCTTGAGGTACAGTATGTTCAGAATATGACTGAGGAAAGTATCACTGATGCCCTGTAAATGAAACAAATGCATTTGTGGATGTCATCAATGTGGCAGCAACTAAAGATAATTTTTATTACCAATTAAGCTGTCGATTTTTTTCACAATTAATCAATTCATCATTAGTCTATTAATTTATACTAGGGTTCTGTTGTACTACCCTGTGTTGTATAATGAGAAAAAATTATCTTGATTCCTTACGTCAAATAAGATGCCAGAAAATTGTGAAAAATGCAAATCACAATTTCTCAGAGCCCAGAGTGAAGTCTTTGCACTGCTTGGTTTGTCCAAAACCCAAAAGACTCTTCAGTTGCTTAAATGATGAAACAATTAATTGATTATCAAAATACTTAGCAATTAAATTTCTTTCAATCAACTAATCGATTAATCAACTAATCTCCAAACTTCCCACCATCGCCTAATGGGGCGCTGCACGTGTGGCGACCAGCTGGCTTCAACAAAGTGTTTGGTGTTTTTATGGTGTTTTATTTGTTTTTAAGTCAGTATTTCATGTTCTCTTATGCCTGCGCTCATGTATTGTTACTGCCTATAATGTATTGTCCTCTCATGTCTTGTGTGTTTGTGTTCCTTTTTGCTACTCCTGCCTGAGAAATTGCGCCTCCAGGATAAATAAAGTTTTCTGACTTGTATTAATTGCTGCAGCTCTAGAGTGTAATTACAATAAGTCACCACAGGAAATGATGAATTCAATAATTTGGCCTCATGCAAGAACCACTCATGAACACATTTGTTCTTAAGTGAGTCACTCTCTCCCCAGGGGGAAGACTGTTGTTGGAAATAAAATGCCTTCATTCTAATAAATCTGGAGTATAAATGTTAATAAAATCAGGAAAAATAAAACAAAACAATAAGTAAAAACAATATTTAGCTTACTGTGTCAGTGCAAAGTGCATATTGGCCTTTTCCTTTTCGTAGATTTTATTGCCATGCTTATTTTGGCATAACAGCTTCTACACTTCATTAGTATTCTCACACTCTAACAGCTGCTGCAGCGTCTCTGTGCAGGACACAGTCCAGGTGAACATCCTCAGCTGCAGCCAACAGATTAACATCAACTGTAACAGAACATTCTCTCGTCCATCTTCATTCGATTTCAGTCAAGGTTATCTTTGCTTCAGCAATATGTTTTCTAGCATCTAAGTTCATCTAACCACCCCTTCTTTGTTTCTGTCAGAATGCAGCTCTCTAATGAGGCCTTGTTGACAGCTGCAGTAATATTTCCTCTTTTTTGGGGTCCTATAATACTACCAGTCCTATTTTCATCTGCTGACTTTCACCAGCAGGACTTGAAGTTTTGCAGTCTGTAGTTTGTTGTTGTATGACAGAAACGGATCAGAACTTGGACCCTTATGAAGCTGTTAGAGGGAACTAAATATGCAAATTTTTCTGTTCTTGCAGCGGTTACATTGCTTGTTTTGCTGCTTGCCTGTTTGTTTTTCCTGCTTTTGTTTTGTTTGTTGTGCATAGTTGTTCAGCTTTTGTTGCTGTGCCTGTCATCTACTGTTGTTACCTGGCATTGTCAGTCTTGCTGTACATGTATGCTACTACCTGATGCTACTGTTTGTTAGCCACCTGCCTATGGCTGTGTTTTATACTGTATGAATTAACTTTGATACTCTTTTCTCCTCAAGAGGCTCTTGGTTTTTGCAAGGGCACCATTGCAAATAAAAATTTGTTCTAAATAAATAAAAAAAATAAAATAAATAAAAATTAAATTAAATTAAAATATGTCCTCCTCCTCCTGTATGAGTGAAAAGAAGCTTGGGCCTTTAAATTAGGATTAATTTACACATTTGACCGGAAAATCATGAACTCCCTCTGGAGTTTGTTTGAGGCTGTATTAGTGTCTCTTTTCTTGTAACTTAATTCAGATTCATAATCTGAACGTACTGTTTCATTAAGTTTGAAATGTTAACTGTTTGTATCACAGCAGTAGCAGTGTTTTGAAAACCAGCCATAAAACCTTCACAGCACACCACCAACAATGTATTTCCACAGCAGCATGAACATACACACTCGATTACCTTTATTGGTTAGGTAGGAATGGCTCCCTGGACCACCACCATTAGTAAGAGCTGATGCAAAGACATAAGACAAAGCTTGTGTGAAGGACAGGCAGACCGTCTAGCATTGTTGGCAAAAGATCTTTCCATGACCTCTAATGGTTAGTGATTAAACAGACCTTAGAAGTGCACCCAAACACCATGCTTCCCGTCCCACTGACACATGAAGTTAAGTGTGCTGATGTTTACCTGACTTGTTTGGGGTCTTTGTCTTGGCAGGAGATGTGAGGAAGGTAATGAGGCTGCATAGTGCTGATCCTTTACTGTTAAGGTCCTGGACAGCAGGGCCTTTGGTTGTCCATTCGTCTAATAATCCCTGATGACAGATGAATCAAACAGATAAATGACATACAGGAGCATGGAAGCCATAAGACGAAAGCAAAAAGTGATTTTTGCTTTTCACACTAAATTTAGGATATTTTCTGTAAAATATTGTAAAGAAATAGTCTCTCTGCCTGACAACACAGTGTTTCACTCCCAGATCTGCTTTGTGTAAACACACATCATCCATCTGTCATTAGTTGGCAGCAAAGGCAGGTTGGGATAGTGGGGAGTTTAGGGAGGACAGGGCTATAATCTATTAAAACACACTTACATCTATCTGTTGGCAAAACACATAGACTCCACCACTGTGAAAAATATAACATCAAATGTTTCTGTTCCAGCACTTTATGTTCAGTTAGACTTTTTATTTATCCCCTGACTCACAGTGACTATCTGCAGGTCCTTCTCCAGACTCTTCTCACTGCTGCTTGGCTGAACAGCAGGTACTTTCTCATTGGTCTCCTCCAGCCACTTGGTGAGAGTGCTGGCTGCTGATCTGAACTCTCCCAGCTGGTCCTGACAGGAAGATACCTCCTCCTCCCTGTAGCAGACAAGAATCAGTCATATCATGAACCCAACTGTACATTACCAACATTTAATGAAGATTAATGTGAAGGAAAAAGATGTACAACCCTGATTCCAAATGAGTTTCTGTGTAAAACCAAAATAAAAATGGAATGCAATGATCTGCAAATTCTTCTCGACCTCCATTCAGTTGAATACAGTAAAAATATAAGATTTTAAATGATTAAACTGATAATACACTCATATATACACACACACACTCATTCTGAATTTGATGGCAGGGACATGTTTCATGAAAGGTCTGGACAGTGGAAATAAAAGACTGAAAGTTGGAATTCTAAAAAACATCTGTGTGAAAAATTAACTGGTAAAAGGTGACAGTATCATGATTGGTTATTTAAGGGGCATCCGCAAAAGGCTCAGTCGTTCACAAGCATGGACGGCGTGAGGTTCACCACTTTGTAAAAAAAACGTGAGCAAACAGTCCAACAGTTTAAGAACAACATTGCTCAACACAAAACTGCAGAAATTTAGGGATTTCACCATCGACAATCCATAATAGCATTAAAAAAAATCTGAGATATCTTGTCTCTGTACTGTATTAAATTGAATATGGATCAAAAGGGGTTTGCAAATGACTGCATTCTGTTTTTATTATGCTTTACATGGCACTGAAATGTTTTGGAATTGGGGTATAACTAATTCTTAAAAGAAATTAAACAAAAAATCCTCATTATCCGTCTATTGCCCAAACTTACTTTTCTTTGACAGTGTCTTTGAAGGTGCTGAAAATATTTGAGAGATTGTCCATCTTGCTCTGAATCTGGGCTTTGTTTCCATCAGGGCTTATTTCAGACAGCTCCTTGGACAGAGTCTGAAGCGTCTCCAAATCGCTGGCATGTTCAGCCATCTCAGCTTTAGTATCCTGAAGTGCAATTACAACAGTCAGTCATTCTTTGCAGTACAAAATAAATCTTTAAATAATGAAAATGTTACTGAAAGACACCAAATGTATCCATTTATGGTCATTAAGTATATTAACCTGCATTAGCTGAGACAGTTCGTTGAAGGTTTTCCCGGGCCCGTCCGTCTCGTGTAGGTCTTGGGATCGCTTCACAACAAACTGCTGAACTTTATCAGCAACCTTCTCAAACTGTTCCACCTTTTCCTTCAGCTGCTCCAGTTGTGAAACTTTTTGCTTGTGCTTGTCACAGGCATCAGAGAAGCGCTGGGAGAGGGTTTCCATCTTGGACTGAAGAAGGGCGGCAGCAGATGGATCCGCTGTCTCCACAAACTTTTTCACTTTGGCTTTCATGGCAGAGATGCTGCTCTGACGACTTGCTATGTCCTGCTCTAATGCCTTAAAAATAAAGGAGGGATAACAGCAACATTTTAGTTGCTAAACAAAGTGAATGTGAACAAAATCAACCAGTGATAGTATCACATAATAGACAGAACATACAGTTATTGGGTGGCTGAACTGATGAAAAAGATACATACTACTTCTTTGCTGAGGATGTCTCCGATGGATGCAGAGTCCAGGGGAATTTGTCCTTTCTCTTTCACACTGGCCTCCACTCCCTCCATCCATCCCATCATCTCATCCAAACCATCCTGGACACTCATGGAGCGAGTCAGGGTTATCTGCAGTTTCTCATTTCGATCACTTACGGACTTGGACAGGTTGTCATAGCGCTCCACTATGTCATCTACAATGCATGGAAACAAATCAGTTAGTGTTTAAAACTCAGCCATTTCTCATTGTTTGGGACCCATTGTGAAATAAACATTTCAAAGAAGCAGAGTCTTCTTTGGCATTTATGAGTGTGCTAAAGCTATAAGAAAGGATTAAGAGCATTTTTAAGAGTAAGCCAAGAAATCAATTATTGGGGAAAAAGAATACAAATGAGACACTCCAAAAGCCATATTTCACACTGATAACTCGTGTTAATTTTACAAAAGAGTGGACACTTTGGCGCATGTTGACATGTTTGGTTGCTATCAGTGGACAGTCTGATTAACTAACAACCCACTAAGTTACAAGTAACAAGTTGCATGACTAACATTTTGCAGGGCTGTGAGATTTATGAACTTTAAAGAGAAACTTTGGCACTTTTCTTGTGAGAGTCCAGTCAGTGTTGATGGTGTAGTCAACTGTAGCAATAAACAGTGTGTGATATATAGACTGAGTCTATTTCAGCCTGGATTTCTAGTCACCTCCTTAGGGTGGCCAGGGGATGTCCTAGATGAGCATTTTTGTCATGTAACTCTATGCAACAAGGGTGCCTTAGTCACAAGCTCACCCACAATCCACTCTGGTACATGGAGGCACTGCTGCATGGCTTCCAGAGCGAGAAAACTCATTTTTCTTGTTCAATATAGCAACACTAAGGAATTTATTGCACTGTTGACATTTAGCATCAACACTAACTGGACATTCAGATGAAAAGTGGTGTTAATTCAATGTCTGGCATCTTTTAATGTGCATTTCTAAAGGTCAGAATCTAAATCCCATTATTTGAGTGTCGTTGATTTCTACGTTGACTTTTTTCCTCACCTACAGTCTCCTGGATCTCATCTGAGTTGCTCAACAGGTCTCCCTCAGATGTAATCAAAGACTCAGCTGTTTTACGTAGTGTGTCAATAGCAGTCTGGTGTCCCGTCATCTGACCTTGTAGGGCCTGTGGATCAATCAGCAACAAAACATCAGAGAAAATAAAACTGTTTCCACATAAATCTTCTTAAATGTATACTATAGAACACTTATTCATTTTATTGGTGTAGTAGATTGGAGATACAAGCAACAGAGTGATGATGTACAAGAATGTCTGGATAATATCTATGGAAATACTGAGTCATTCCACAGATATATTTAGATGTACCTGTCTCTTACACTTAGAGAGAGGCTCAGGATTCTTTGCAGTGATTTGTGACCACAGCCAAATGTATAGTGTTCCTCGCTTGGCCCACAGGCGCCTCTTATCTGGGCATATCTCTGCTGTAAGTCACTACCTCCCTAAAGAGAAATGTTCAGGCTAACTGCAGCCAAAAGCTTTGACAGAGGCGGCCTAGTTTCTTATCCTCCTGTAGGAGTTTGTAGGCTACAAATAACCAGAGCTAAACGATTCACATGTGGGTTTGAATTTGAACACAGAGCTAAAAATAACCATGTTGTACTTAAGTCAGTGGAAACACTGTATATGGTAACACGGGTCTATTGTGCCATGACCCTGTAACCCAGTCTCTAAATTCTGCACGTGTTATGTCTAAATAAAGCTATTCTTTATTTCTTTACTTGGATCATTCATAGGCTAAAATCCACACAGTTCATACAGAGTTCATGACAGCTGTGGTTAGGACAACATCTGGCTCAGGCGGGGACAAATCAAACTCCAGATTTTTTAAATGTTAAAGGAGCTATACGTAGCAATTGTTTGTGCAAAAAAAGATTAATGCAGGTTGAAATCCAATTTAATATGCAATCTATGGTTGAAGCAAGTTGTTTCCCTTGACTCCTACTCCCAAGACTGAAGGAAGCTCAGGCAGGCTGCAGGAGCAAATAGAAATTTCAAAGGAGGCTGCAGAGTTGATGTTATAGTAATGAGTATTTCAACTTAACATGTTTCCTTTATCTTTGATGATTTATCATGGTCATTTTATGATTTATTATGGTAAATATATTACAGATTTCTCCTTTAACTGTAAAAAATATATATTTTCACCAGAATATGATTCATTACACTGGAAAAGAAGGCTTCTTCACGTCTCTAGTGATGGCCTGAAGATTAAGAGGCCTTATAGAAATATGAAAAATGTACGAGATTTAAAAAAAAGACCACAATCTGAAATAAATCTGAGCTTTTCAACACAAAAGTCATAAGTTGGACTCGTTACTAAGACTAGGTCTAAGCACCACAGCCTTGGTGTGCAGTTTTTCTTGCCTTGGTCTCCTCCAGCTGTTTCTGTAGTGACTGCGGGTCAGCTGCGATGGCCTCTGACTGCTGCTTCCTCGCTTCCTCCTCTGAGCTGTTGAGCCACTTCAGAAGAGCCGTGCTCGAGTCGTCATATTTGTTAAATTTGTCGACCACATCTTTGAGGTTGTTGCCAAGCTGATTGCACTGAAACAAAAGAAAATACAGTTACATGTTACACTATCATTCTGAATGTTATTGCTTATACTACTTTTCTATTTTTGTTATTTTTATTCACTTTTTTACTTTACTTCTGTTATTATTCTATTTGGCACCATTTTCTATCCCTGATTTCCAAGGCACTTAATGTTAGAAGTTTGCCACCTGGTTTGCCTCCTGCTGAAAATAAAGGATTGTACCAAAGAGGACAAGATGGGAGAGAGGTTCCTGCAATTTGGAGCCCTTTGTGAATTATTTTAGCGATTAAATTAATAATTGAATTATCAAGTTCTGCAGGAGGATTTGGATGAAACCACAACTGCACATTTCCCAACTGCCTTTTAAAATAAGTTTATGTGACACCTTAATGAGGCATAATACAGCTGTTTTTGAGAAGACAAGTGCTGCCACCCAGTGGTCAAAATCAGACACTGCAACCTCTCAAGATCCATCTGATCAGCTGAAGAATAATACCTGTGAATGTAGAGTTTTGTATCGATTGGCTGCTGAATCCAACTTATCCTTGACAGCAGAGCAGGTTCCTGAAGTATCCACGTAAAGTGGAGAATTCTTAGCTGCAGGATCATTTAATCCACAGGCTTTAGCCACATCCAGCACTTTCTGTCCTGAGATGGTAATGAAGCGAAGGTCCCCTTTGTGAGAAATCACATCCTCTGAGAAGCTCTTCTGTCTGTGGAGTTTGTCAGTCAGGATGTTGAGGGAGCCTGCAGGAGCTCCCAGCTCCTCCATCTCGCCCTCTGCCTGGTCCAACCAGCTCCCAAACTCCTCACAGTCGTCCTGGAACTTCTTCAGCTCCTCCTGGACGCACTGCACCTGCTTCATCTGCTGCTCAGCTTGCGTCAGCGAGGCCTCGTAGCGCCCCTTCAGTTCCTGGATGTTCTTCTGCAGCTTCTCCTTCTCCTCTGGAGACAGAACGTTGGCCTGTTTGTCGAGCAGAGCCTGAGCCGACTGGGTGGCCATGATCAGATCCTGCTGCTGGGACAGAATCTGCTGATGATGGGCCTATGGAAACAATAAAGACATAATATCAATACATATAGCATAATTATCATTTCATTTATATTTTTTAATCACTTTAACATAATTTCTACTTATTTTTGTTACTTTTTCTTTTTTTGTGCTTTAAATGTCTCAGTATTGCCTTTAAGAATTCATTCCTTTTCCAGTTTTTTGAGCCTCAAATTTGAAGTCTGCTTGTACTACTGGTACTATTTGACAGATTACATACCTGTGGCTACATTTCACAATGTAAGCCATCTCTTCATCTCCAATATGCCAAACATCATACTTTAATTACAGCCTTTTTCAGAAAACAAATTTCCTATCTTGGTATATATTTTGTTTTTGTGCTCTTTGTGCTCTTGTCTGATTTATTTAATGATTATTGCTTTTCTTCTTTAACATTTTTGCAACAGCTCTACCTTGACTCTGTCATACTGCTTATCGAGCTCCAGGGAGGCGTCGCTCTTGCCGCTGGTCTCCCTGCCAAAGTCTTTTTCAGGGGTCTGCAAAGCATTTCCGTTGGCATCGTCATCGTCTCCTATCAGTTCCTTGGCTGACGTTTCCTCTGGCAGGTTTCCATTCTCTTGACTTACATGGTCAGTTTGATCCAGAGCGTTCACATTTTCATTCCCTATGTTGGAAATCCAGTCCAGCAGATCTTCGATTTTGTTCTTACTTTCCTC
This sequence comes from Lutjanus erythropterus, assembly GCF_056507025.1. Taxonomy (NCBI): domain Eukaryota; kingdom Metazoa; phylum Chordata; class Actinopteri; order Lutjaniformes; family Lutjanidae; genus Lutjanus; species Lutjanus erythropterus. The sequence continues at coordinate 5,038,348 of NC_139330.1, forward strand.
AAGTCGCTCAACAGCTGCTGCCTGAAAAGACAGATCACATACAGCGGATAAAATCACTAATAATTTAAATTCTAATGCATTACATAGCATTTAAAGTTAACACATATGGAAGTAATCTGAACTCTGACCTTCTCACTCTCCTGTTTTATGGCCGTGGTAACGACCTTCTCCAGATCTTTCCTGGACTCCTCCGCCCGCTCGTTGATGACCTTGGCTTTGTTTTTAGCCTCTTCCAACTTGCCCTCAATGATGGCAATTTGATCTGGCGTCAGCTTGCTCCGGTTTTCCTCCAGAAACTTTTTAGTACTGGTGATGACTTCATTCAAGGCACTGGCGTTCGTCAATACATCTTTCTGTAGAGCCTTCAGATCAGACAGGCATCAAGGATGATTAGGGTCACAGAAATTTTCAAAAAAGTTTCAATCAAAAGAAGCCATTAGTGACAGTTAATGCAGCTCAGATGTTTTTAAATGTGATGATTTTTTCACATATCCAATATTATCTAACTAACTGGTCACTCACAGACGTAACAACACTTAAACCAAAAGAATCACTGTTCAAGAGAGCCACAACAGTGTTCGTGGCTTTTACAAATACATTTACATTTCATACCCATTACATTTTGGAAAAACATAACTTGTTGAGCCTTGAGAATTTTAAAAAGGGATAAATAAATATAAATAATAAATGAATATTTTATGTATAAGGCTTTGTAGGGAAACACTGTAATGGCCTACCATTTGCAATAAGGGGATGCCCTGCAATCCAAAGCTTTGCTCGTGCGTGTCGTGACATGTTTCACATTGTATTTTGTCTTTTTGTTTATCTCTGTTCTCTATAATATTTGTAAGTTTTCATTTGTAACGCCTGTTTTTTATTATCTAGGACTATGGATGAAAATGAGCATCTTTGCTATAATTCAGCATGTTTATATTTTGTATTTTTATAATGATGTTCATTAATGTGTGCTGTACCTTAAATTAAAGTAAAAGAGAATTAATTTTACCTGATGAAAACATACTTGGACACAGGAAATTGATTTCTAACCTGATGCTCCTGCTGGTACTGCTGCAGGTCTGTGACTGACTCAGCATTTTCAGCCTGTTGCTGATGACCAATCAGGTGGTTTTCTGTCTGTGTGAGATTATTACACACTTCCTCCAACTTCTCTGTAAACTCCTTGTGCTTCTCCAACAAAGACTGTCCAACAAGAAGAAAATCACAACAAGTAAATTCATGTTCACACTCAAACAAACCCAAAGGGTTAACCCTCTGGTGTGAACACACTGGTCAATATTTGGGAACACAAACATCAAAGCAAGACAGGAGAAACTATTCAAGCACAGAGAACTAACATGCAAAATCCTCTTTTATCATAAATCTAGTATGCTGTAAACATGCTTTTTTGCCATTCGCCTTGTTGGTCGTTAGCACAAGGGGACATAACGTCCTGTGTGTTAATGGGCTCGCTGTGGGTGAAAGAGCTCCAACAGAGAAGACGCATTTTGTCCACAGTTAATTGCTCACTGGTGTCTTGAAGGCCTGCAGAATACAACCAGCAACAACAACAGTTAGTCTGCAGGAGTGGTCGAGCACTTGAACATGCAATGTTGTTATTTTTTGCTAAACATTGATGCATTCACAGACAGAGCTCCTAGATTTGAATCCTGGAAACAAAAGTCAAGAAGTCACTTCACAATACATGTTTAATAACACACTGAAATATAAGTACTCATATCAGTACTTAACTACTATTATTATTATTTTCATTTCATTGTGTACTCTGGCTGACCATGAATAACTTCCCATTAACCATATTTCTTTCTCTACTTTGTGGGTTTTTTGCAATTTTGTGCTTTTTCCTTAAGCGCTAACAATCGATTTAATCATTAATAATTAAAATGGCTCTGCTAAACAAAACAATATTTTCATACAATTGATTAACTATGGATTAATACATTTTTAATTGGTTAATTCATATAAATTCTATAAATGAGTAAATATTATTATTCTTATTATAAGTCTGACCACTAAGATGGTTCATACAGCCTCCTCTATGTGCATTGTAAGAATTGATTAGCAACTTTGATTTTCAAAAAGCAAACCAAACATGTATAGACAGCTGTTTTTGTGAAGGAAACATCTGTGATGTTGTTAATAGTTTATCCACAGGCAGACCTTCTCCTTGTCTTCCCTCTCCCTAGTGTCAAGCAGGACATCTAAGGTGCTCCTCTGGGTGACCAGCTCCTCTGTCTGGTCCCTGAAGGCTCGCTGAGTGGTGCTGAGGAACTTGAGGAGGTAACTGCTCTGAGCTGGACTCAGGAACTGAGCGTGCTCAGAAATAAAACACTGGATATCAAATGTGACATCCTCTAACTTGAGCCTGGCTTCTTTCAGCAGGTTGCTCTGCGTATCCTGGAAGAAAAATGGAAATGAGCTAAGTATTTTTCTGCAGTTCCTGTAGATACTGAATGTTTTTAATTTGGCTTTAAATATACCATGTTCTGCTGGATCAAATGTTTCAGTGTGTCCACATCACATGTGTTCAAATCCACATCACTCATCCCGGAGTTGTTTTGGATGAGCCCCTCCAGTTCCTCGAGATCAGTGAGATGTTTCTGGTAAGTTGAATCCAAATCGTCCTAAAATCACATTTGAAGTAGTTAATAGCTGATGCAACTGTTACATCACTGCATTTTAATCACTGCTAATGAACACTGACCTTTCCAGTTTCCAGTGCTTGAAACAGGGAGCGACTCCTTTCTGCACACATTTGGGAAACAGCAGTGAAGTTTGGCTCTAACTCCAGATATGTGGAGGCCAGATCTTGGTGGATTTGTATGGGAATGCCCTCACCAGCAGAATTCAAGAGCTGTTTGGCTTTTTCCATATCAACTGTCAGAACACCAGCCAGTCTAGAGAGCTGGGACTCCAGGGACTGGATGAAAGAGCAGACTTGGTAAAGAACTAATGCATATATGCACATACATAAATAACTTAAATTGGAAACAGACAACTTTTTAGCTCCCTAGCATTTTCAAGTGGTATTATTGTTTTGCCACTTGTGTCAGGATCTGCTTCAATGTCAATACATGTTCCTCGACATATACATATATTTGTCTCTTTTCTGTCCCACCTTCAATTGTTCTTTCAAATAAAGCAATAAAAGGCCCAAAAATAACTTGATGGTAATTTCTAACCTGACATTCCTCTACTTGGATCTGCAGGTCCTCCATGCTGTTGCCAATGGGCGGCTGGCTTAAAAGGTCTTTTCTGACATCATCTAAAACATCAGCGTGATCCTGAAGCCTCCCAACACACTCCAAATAATCCTGGATTGAGAACAGCTGTGGGGAAAGAAAGCACAAAACATAAGTGGAACAGATGTTATGTTTTAATGTTTAAAAAAAATACATATTTTTCCTCTTACCTATAGTGTTATTTATCCATCTAGATAGTTTTGAGTTGCTGTTATTTGGAAATACTAGCTGCAGAGATGTTTACCCTCTCTCAAATATCATGGAACTAGATGGCACTCAGTTTGTGGTGCTCATTTGAAAATTTCAGCAGCAACGTCTCTTTCTTTTACAAAAATCATGACTCGGTTACTCAAGACAACTACAAATGCTCCACTGCCTTATTGTCTTTATTTACTCTAAATGGGATCTATGGTACTTCAGCATTGATTTTATTTGTCAGACCTGGATGCTTCTATTGTCTATGGTTCCATAGAGGGTAGAAATCTCTACAGCCGGTATCTCCAAAATTCTTCAGAGTGTGTGATTTTGATTTAAGGGCGAACTCTCCCTTTAACACTGAAACAACATAAAACGTACCTTATTTTTGACCTGCGCAACTTTGCAGGCATCTGAGTTGACAGATTGAGGGAACGGTTGGTGACCCACGTCATCGTCTTCTCCCTCTGAGCTTTCCTCCTTGATGCTCTCCAGTACATGTCGCCTCTCCTCCTGAGAGTCGCCGCCCAGAGCCGTGTTCAGAGTGTCCATTACTTCCTGCAGCATTGAGAGGTCCTGGCTCGAGGAGACAGTCTTAAGAACCTCCAGCAGCTGCAGCTGGATATTTGGAGCGTCAGACTGTTCCATCTTTTCACCAACTTTCTCCATCTGCAGTATCAGTTCTGAGCTTTCTTCTTCTATGTTGTGTGAACTGGGGGTCTTTTGCTTTAGCAAATCCTCAACAAGATCTGGGTGACTGCTCTCTGTAAGTCCAGGCGGTGCATCCCTCTTGGCTTTCTCTAAAGGCTGTGCAGGATGTGACACTTTAGCGATAGTGCTTTCAGTGTCTAGAGTTTGTGCCTTGTGCAAATCACTGACATCAGTCTCCTCTGTAATTTCCCCCCAGTCACCTAAACGTGTCCTTACAACATCAGAAAACACTGGTGGAGCTGAAGAGGAAACATCAGAAACCACTTGGGGATGCTCAGAAACAGACACATCTAATCTCTTCTGCTCAGGTGGAATATCAGATCCTAACCCTGCTCCCATTATAGTTTCAGACTGACCTGAGTTTATTTCTGATGCAGAGACCTTTCCATCAATATCTGCATTTTGTTTGTCAGGCTTTCCTGCTTTCTGTGCATTTCTTGACACAGAGATCTGCTCCATATCATCATTGAGCGTGGAAATGTCCCCATGTTGCCTCTCTGGGGAAAGACCACATGCACTTAAATCAATATCTGTAGCTCTGCGCTGCAAACCTGACAAATCTTTATCAGAAAACACTGATGGAGCTGGAGAGGAACCATCAGATGTAATGCAGCTCTCTGACAGGAAATCAACTACCCCACCATACTCAGAAACACTCTCATCTAATCTTTTTTCCTCTGTTGGAACATCATATCCTAATACTGCTCCCATTATAGTCTCAGACTGATCTGACCTGCTAATTTTTGATGCTGAAACTTTTCCACCAATTTCTGCATTTTGTTTATCACTCATCTCAGCTGTCTGTGCATTTCTTGACACATAGATTTGTTCCTTATCACCTCTGATTGTGAAAATGTCGCCATGTTGCCTCTCTGGGGAAAGACTGTCTGTGTTTAACTCAACATTTGTAGCTTTGCACTGAGAATCTGACAAATTTTTATCAGAAAACACTGATGGAGCAGAAGAGGAAACATCAGATGTAAAACAGCTCGCTGACAGGAAATCACTAACCACTGGAGGATGCTCAGAAGTACACTCATCTAATCTTCTTTCCTCAGATGGAATATCAGATCCTAACCCTGCTCCCATTATAGTTTTGGACTGACCTGACCTGTTCATTTCTGATGCAGAGACTTTTCCACCAATATCTGCATCTATCTGTGCATTTCTTGACACTGCAATCTGCTCTGCATTACCATTGCTTCTAAAAATGTCCTCATGTTGTCTCTCTGGGGAAAAACCAACATCTGTAGCTCTGCGCTGTGAAACTGACAAATCCTCCTCAGCCTTGATTTTGAGAGAAACTCTTGCAGTAGTTGAAATGTAGTTCTCTGAATCTCCAACATCAAAACACTCAACACTGACAGTATTTGTTGAAGTGACTTCATCGGTTGACTGTGGAGATCTCTCACCAACAAGCTGACCATTTCGAGAACATCTGGGCTCAGGTTCAACACTAAAATCACTTTCTAAATGAAGTGCTGCATGCTGAGGTAATGTGGCTCTGCTGCCATCTTCTGTGATGTCGTTGTCATGGTTACCATTACCCCCATAAACTGAGATAATGGCACTTTCAACCAAATCCCTTGGGGATGAGTAATCTCTACTCGGAGTTGGCTCATCGTCCAAAAGTGACTGAACTGCACTTCTCCTGTCATTCTTCATTCTACTTTTCTCAGACAACACATGGCGACGTGATGAGGACACGTCTAAGTCACGCTCACTAACCGTCTCATCTCCCACTTCTGCATCATATCCAGCAACAAAAAACTCATCATCAAAGGGAGAGCTGTCAGATTTAAAGAGAAAAGCAGAAGTGGTGTATTGAGTCTGGCTTTCTGGATCAGCACTAACGCCAGAGGTTCTGTTACTTGGACCTGACTTGGGAGACGAAGCAGCGTTTTCTATCACAACTCTGAAAACATCATCTGCATCTGTCAACTGGCTGCTGATTACACTCTGTGAGTCACTGTCTTCAGCCAGTAAAGACGATTTGTCAGTGGTCTGACTCCACAAGGAGGGTGAGATCATTAGAGACTCTCTGCCACCAACCGAGCGCGGGAAATGATGTAGATAATTACTCATAGTCTCTATGTTTCCTGTTGTTTCACAATCTCCCTCTGCATCTCCATTCTCGCTCTCCATCTCTGTATTATCAGCCTCCTCATCGGTCACATCAAGCACCATGACAGCAACCTTCCTCTCATTCATCTGCCGCGTGTTTTCAGCTTCATTATTATCAATTAAACCCAGATTATGATAATCAGAGGTGAAGTGAGGGCAATTTTCATCAGGGTAAATGCTGGCTTTGGAGTCTAAGTTGAGGATGTTGCCAACATGTTCGTACCCAACGAATCCAGACTGCGATGACTCACTGATACTAATGCTGTGACCAGACCTCGACAGGCTCTGCTTCTCCATTATACGAAGAGCAGTACTGGAGGATATAAGCCCGTCTGACACGGCCTGTTTTAAAAAAGACATTGCACCCTCCTCATCACTTACAACACTTCCTTCTTCATCTGACTGCAGGTCAAGCAGCTTCAGTACCATCATCTCATCAACTAGACCCTTACTGAGAGCTGCCTCCAGGTCATAACGTCTCCCAGAGGTCACATCTAAGATGCCGCCCTCTTCCATCTGCGCTTTCAGGAGATGAATAGTGTACTCTTGCTCATTTTCATCTTCCATTAAGTCTTCAGAGCATGAAAGCTCAGCTTCTGCTCCTTCTGATATGCTGGAAAGTGACTCAGGCTCGTAGTATGGTAGTGTTTGATGGGAATTTACTGAGTCAAGCATCCTTGACGGTGAGCCAATATTTGTTCTGTTCACAGAACATAAAGTGGGAAGGACTGACACCACTGGAACAGCTGTAACAATAATATCTTCACTATCAGCACCTCCAACGTTCATTTGTAAACTATTTCCATAAATTCCCTCTACAAATTCACCTGACTTTGTCCAAGTTGTGTTGCTTTCATACATGGTTTTCTCCTCGACACCAGGCTCTGAAGTATCCATGTCAATGTCACTATCTTCCTTGAAAGAATCCTGTTTTAGAGCCTTGTCATTTGCATATGATTTTTCATTAAAGGTTATCCTTCCATTGACGGAAGAAACAAAATTAGGATCACTTGCATGTTGCGTGTATGTCATTAACTCCTCTGGTTCCTCGTCTATGTGCAGCGGGCTGTCTAAATCTACTTGTTCTGAATGATCACCAATATTTAAAGTTAGAGAAGTTACATTTTTCTCAGACAATATTGAATCTTCAAGAAAGATTTTAACCATTTTACTCAGCTGTTTATCGAGTATTAGGACCCTCTGGCCTGACGTGGGGTCTATGTAACTGTTTATCATCAGGTAGGAGATGAATAACTGCTTTGCCTCTGTGTCAGTAGGGATGTCATCAACTTTTAAGCAATCTGCAGCGTGATGGCATCCATCAACCTTGAGTTTTTTATACATGAGCCAAGAAGAAAACTTTTCATTGAGGTGATCAACATCAGGAAACAAATCTGGGATTTCTATAGATTTCAAAACCTCTGCTGTGTAACTGTCAATAAAACCACTCTGAATGGCAAAGTTAATGTCTACCACTTCTGAATTTTCTGGAATGTAAAAAGCAGCTATTTTTTCCTGACTGGTGAACAGTCTGCTGGCAAACTCATCTGTGGTGATTTGTTGATCATACTGGAATGACGTGGACACAGTTTCCCCAGAAGAAGGCAACACAATTCCAATAAACTGCTGCTGGTTTCCAAGCACAGTGAGTGTGCTGCTGGAGCTCATCAAATCACACTGAACGGCCGCATCCACCTTTAGCCTATCACCACTGCTGCTCATAACATCCTCTGACCCCTCAACACTTACGCCTACATCCACCTGAGCACCTAACAGCCTCAACATGGCCTCCTGATCACTTAAACCATCCTGAAAAGAACTCAGAGTGTGAATATTCCTATCTGGTGTCAGTGATTTATTTCTGCTGAGGCACTTTAATATCAGTCTGTTGACCTCACAGGGTTCAACCTCCTGCTCTGAGAGTGGCACATCTTCAGCAGCATCCTGACAGCTCTTTTGCCTCTGAAGAATCTTTACATAGACAGAAGCAGGTATCAAACCACTCTGAAAGGCCCTCTCCAGGGTCAGTGTGTCCCCTGTGTAGGACACCGTCAGTCCATCACTGGCTTGTTTGACCTCTATCATCTTGATGATGGGGTCTTCACACGAGGTGGCCCCTTCCCTCGCTGCTGCTATGTCAGAGAGCGACACAGACGAGACATGTGAACTCTGTATGCACTTGCTTGATTCATTCATTTTTGGGGAGTGGTTCAGTGTGGATTTATGAGTGAGGTCTTGTCTGAAAGGATCATCCAAGTCCGGAGAGACGTGATGCTCAGACTCAAAGGGGTTGAAGATCAGTGGTGGGGTGACCCCAGTTATCTGATCAAGTGGGCCACTCTTGAATCCAGTCCCAAGCCTGGCATCACTGGATTTAAAGTCCTAAAGAAAAAGAAAATTAGACAAATTACTAAACTGATTTCAGCTTAAAAATCTGTATTTTTTTTTTTTTACTTTATGACAAATTTGCAATTAAAGCTACTACAAGGAGCTTTCATATTTTGTTGATTTTAGAGGCCCCTGTAGACAGTGGCAGTGTTTCCACCATAATAACCACAAGTGTAACATCAAAATTAAAATTATCTAAAAAATATATCATCATGTTTCTTTTTAAATGGCTAATATACAACTCATGATAACTATGCCTGAAACAAATGTAAACACAGGCATGTGTCATCTGATTTTACAGAGAATCTGATGGGCAGACGAAACAACGGTTAAAAAGTAACTTTTTCAGCACTTTTACTTATAATTCAATAGTATTTTAATAATGTAACAGTACTTCTATTTGTGAAAAGATTTTCAGTACTTTTTCTGGCATTTAGAATAACTGTATAGCAGGGATGATAATGACTAACTGATCAGTTGGTAGTTAAGAATAAAGATCTGAAAAATGGTAAAAATTATTTCTATGATCACACTCCACATGTTATCTGGTATTCAAGTGTTATATATGTTTCATAGGTTATGAAAGGCTGTCAAGAGAGAATATCCAATATAATGCTGTGGAATTAAAGCTTTGATTGGATGGGAAAACATATTTGGTATTGGTTGGTAAAAGCAAAATTATATATATTTTTAATGACTTTTAATTGATTAATAGAACATTGATGCTACCAATGACTGACTAAGAAACATGCTTGCAATTTGCAAACCTACTATACAGATAGCTGATAGCCGTTTGCCAGTCTTCTTGCTGCTGGGCTCGATAGCTTATGTTGGTCATATAGAGGTATCAGTAATAAACTGAGACTGTTTCAGTAACATAAAAACTCCTTGTAGTAGGTTTAAAGTATTGAAAAGCAAGACAAAACGTATACTCACCACCACATACACGGGAATGTTAAAACATCGTGTGCACAAGTGCAAGACTGCATCAGGGTTGCAACAGGAGAGTGACGGATAACACATGTAAAGCTATCATGCATCTGGGAATGCAGTATCCAGCTTCTTGCAAAAAGAGGGTAGTTAGTCAGATCACACAGTGGAGGTAAAGGGTTATGTGTCATATCTGTTATTTGGTTGACTTTTCAAGTCAAGCACATTAATAATGGTGACATTTCAGACCAAAGCCGGCCGCAAAAAAAGCATGTTTACAGCACACTTCTTCATGTTTTCTGACCCTAATGATCCAGTGTAGGAGAATAAAAAGAGTGATGCAAGAGACAACTGCTCACACTGTACTAAGGAGAGGAGGAAAAGGTTAGTCATGCAGCTGAACATCAGGTGGCACTGTTCTCTAACACATAAGACACAAGTGCAACAGAACAAACAGTCATGTGTCCGACCTCTTCTGCAGAGGTTGTCTGATCTGAGCAGTGCTGGGAGAGTTCATTGTAGGCCTGATTGAGAGCCTTCAGCTGCTCCTGGGCCTTTTCTCTTTCCTCCTCCGTCATTCTGTAAGACAAAACACAAAGAACGAGGCTGAGAACAGTAAACAGTGGACAAAGTCTTTACATGTCAGTGACAGTAGCTTGACTTACTTGTCACTGTGTTTGTTGAGCATCATCTGTGTGGCCCTCAGTGCTTCTGCAATCTGTTCCTTCTTAGTGACCATTTCCTCCACTGACACCTAGAACATCAAACAGCAGCATATTAATACTTTATCTGCAGCACAGTGACTCTTCTTTACTTTTGTTTGACCATTCTGACAAGTTATCATACAATACTGTACTATAAAAAAGAAACATTTGAGAAAACTCAAAGTTTTACCAACTAATTATGTTTTAACAATTTATAACTGTACAACTGTAATAATGTTTTGTTGAGATAAATTACTTTTCTTCTTTGAATAAACTTGAATCTTTGAGTTTTAGAAATCAAAAAAAGAAATGAAATTGAATAATAGTGAAGATTTTAATATTTTCACTTAAAGCCATTTAATTTCCCAAATAATGACAAATATTGTTCTCACAGCTCACTGTATCTCAAGTTTTGAGACATATACATATTTTGTTTGAGTTTCTAAAACTCAAACAAAAAATATTCTATAACAAGATTCAAGTTTATCTAAAGAAGAAGATTATAGGTCATCAAAACTTTTTCTTAGTTTATTTCAAAACTTTAGTGTTCAAAACTCAAAAAGCTATTGCAGTGAGTTGACTTGAAATCTTGAGTTGTCTCAACTTTTTTTTTTTACAGTGTGTCATCAGTATGATTATAGTAAACAGGGACACAAAGCTCACAAACATTCACACTAGATAATTGTTTTAAAAGACTGAATTACATTTTTCAATGTCATTGTATTTACACAAAACATATCAATTAATGAAAGGATGTCAAAATATGTCAAAGAGAGGTTGTTTCACCTCTACAGTCATTTCTAAGGCAGTGATTTGTGGTATTGTTGTATTTGACTGAATTGTGCATTATATTTTCACTCCCTTATGTGGAAGGACAGAATGTAAAAAAAAAAAAATCAGGGGTTCAAAAATACAATCAGAAAGATGTGGTTTCATAATTTGAGTAAGTCCAAAGCTGTCATTATTACCCTACACTTTAATTACTGAATTAGATTTTTGTCTTTATTTTTTGTGTGCATAATCTACAAAAAAGTGAATCCAGAATTACTGACGTATCTTTTTGTGTACATAATAATAATAATAATAATTACTACTTCATTTTGCTTCATCTGTGGTTGTAATATGTACAACGAAAATCTCATTAAATGTCACTGCCCATGCCCAGGTTTATTGAGTAATTGATTACATAAGTTAATTAAATGGACAGTGTGAACACTTATTGTGCTCAACTTTAATTTCTGGTTCTAACCACACAGAGTCACAAAGTCTCTACATAAATTGCAAAATGTAAATAAGTCAATGCTCTCATGTTTGGCAAATTGTTATCGTAGATATATGAAGCCTAAACCAGTGTTTCACAGTCCTGATCCTTTCACGACCCTGCATGTTTTACATGTTTCCCTGCTCCAACACCACCTGAGTCAAATGATCAGCTCATCATCAAACCTCTGCAGAAGCCCGATAACGACCTGATCATCTGAATCTGATGTACTGGAGCAGAGAAACATCTAAAGCATGCAGGGCTGTGGGTGACAACCCAAACTATTTATTAGCACTAATCTGTCACACAGAGAATAATTGAAAATGTTAAAAATCAATTACTTGATTAATCAGTAATAATTAATAAAATACAAAACAAACATCTACATTTCCCCCTCATTAACATTTTGTTTTCATTTCTTTTTTATTTTAAGTTTCCTTATTCAACTCTGCCAAACAAAACAAAGTCAAATGAGGCACAATTGATTGACTGATTGATTATCAATCAATTGATTAAAGATTAAACATCCCTAATTAGAATGCTACTGTGATATAGAGTACACATAAGGGAAATTTCAAATATCTTAAAAATTGCAATTAAATAATGTCGGTTTTGGACAGTATGTATGATGCTTATGTTCACAGACACAATTTAAAAAGTATTTTGCTATTACAATAACTTGCTTGTCTGATGTAATTTATTGGTCACTGATGTTGTGGGTGCTTGTGCAACTCATACAGTTAGTGAATCAGGTGGAGGCGATAAATAATTAAATATTTCATGAAACCCATAATATTGACCATGATTTTGTGAGCCAAGTGAACATGGGACATGATAAAATAATTACAACCACTACCTATAGTGTAAAGCATAGGGATATATATGGATTAAATGAATCAGAAAGTAGATAATGTGCTTTTATTAAACATTATACACTGTGATAGCAAAAGGCTGTGATATAATTTGGATTAGAAAAATACTCTTCACCATTAAACCAAAGCATTCTCTCATGTACAACAAATATGTGGCAGCTTATGGAAACAGGACACACATAAAACACAACAAACAATACACATTATTTACCTGGGGCTTATTAGAAGCATCTGTGTTGGCATTGCTATCTTTCAGAGCATTCCCATCATTGTTTGAGGTCTGTTTCACATTGGACATCCAGTGTAATAGTTTGCTAACTTTATCACCATGTTCTCTCTTCTCCTCATCAACAGATCTCTAGAATTAAAACAGGTGTTGGACAAGATTGTTAACTTTGTTATGAAAAGTAAACAAAAAACACTCAACGGGGGAATCCTAAAAAGGAGGGGCACTGGGAAAATACATTTATAATCTGGCTAAAAGCACCCAAAGAACCATCGTCAGTTGCATCAACCATTGGATTAAAATGCGTGTGAACCACAAAAGAACTTTTAGCGGTGAAGTGGGGATAACTTCACAGCCAAACAGAAAACCAAAGGAAATTCTATTTGCAGATTTTGCTTTTATGCTACTGACAAACACATATTTACAAATGTAAATTACTTATACGTCCAAACATAATGAAATGTTGATTTGGTTCCATAACCATGGATTTTTGTGGCCTCGAGTAACCTTAACCCTGTGTGGCAGTCGTACACACTTCTTTCCAGTGCCTCCCTGAATGTGATTCTTCTCTTGGTCTTTGGACAGGTGAGGCTTTTGGTGTGGAACTTCTCGTCTTTCAATGCAGAGGCAGTAGGTTTGTCAACAAGGCCGCTCTGAATGACTTCTTCAAGTGAGACTCTGTCATGAGTGTCAGGGTTTATCAACCCTCCAGTCAGGAGCTGGAATTCGATACAGCGATAGCCGGCGTCTTTTGGGAAGAGACTTTCCTGGACAGCCTGGGGCACAGACAATGTCTTTGAGGTCTTGGGGTGAACGATGCCATTAAACGCCTGCTCAAACTGCTGGAGCTGCTGATACAGTGCCTCATCTAAAAGACCTCTTTTAAGAGCCTCTGAGAGAGTGACTTTCTCTCCTGAAGAGGGGTCGCAAATACCTCCAGTGCAGGCCTGGGCCTCCAACAGCCGTAGGGCAGTGGCTCTATCAGTGAAGCCTTGTTGAAAACCTTGAAGAACTGACAGCCTCTTCCCTCGAGTGATGTCCCAGAGACCAGCGATTGGGCTGTTAACATCTTCCACGACGACCATCCTTGAAAATATGATGTCGGCAATCTCGTAGATACTAAGAAGCCCACTGCGATAGCTTTCAAGCTCAGACGTTTCAAGGAACCTCTGACTCAGAGCAGACTCTAGACAAAGCTGTCGGCCACTTCTGACATCAGTTATGATGTGGAAGGCATTTCCACTGGCGTCAACTATGGACTTTTCCTGCCAGTCACTTTCCTGTTGTGACAGAAAGAGATACGTCCTCTTGTCGATGTGTCTTCCTTTGAAGGCTTCATACGCTGACATTTCGAGGCCAAGGCTGCTGTCGACAACAGATGCTCTGTGAGAACTCGTGGGAGACGGGTTTGTTAGGTGTCTCTCACCGAATGGGAAGAGAAACACACCGCCATCAATGTCATAGAGGCACGTCTTTAGGATTTCAGAATAGTATGCTTTCTGTCCAGTGTCAGGGTTGTGGAAACCTTTGGGGTTACTGACCAGATCGTACAAACTCTGTAGAGTCACCTTGTTCAAGAGACCATAATCGACAGCCATGCTAGCTGGCACCCTGACACCACTCTCTGGGTCGATCAGTCCTCCAGTTGCTGCCTGGATCTCTAGGATCTTCTTGCCTTTGTATCTATCAAGAATCCTTTCTTCCATTGCTTGGAACACAGACAGCTTTTTGCCAGCATGGACATAGCCACTAACAGCTTTCTCAGCCTCGATCAGTTTATCTTTCAGGCCTGTCTCTATGACACCTCTCTCCAGAGCCTCGTCAACTGAGTGAGTTTTCCCCGTAGCCAGATCTGTAAGACTTCCTGTTGCAGCCTGAGCCTCAAGAAACTCAAGAGCATACGTCTTTGCTAAGAAGCCCTTCTCAGCAGCCTCTAGGAAGGACATCTTCTTCTTACTTGACTCCACATAAACTCCAGCAATAGCTGTTGGTTTGCCGATGTACTGAGAAAGTGTCGCCTGCACCTCTTCCACTGTGACCAGGCCCATATCCAGCTTATGGAAAAGCTCCTCATCCAAGAACCTGAACTTGATTATGTTTTGAATACTTGTGCTGACATTGAGTTCTGGGAGCTTTTGGGAAGTTGAATACATCTCACTGAGTTTTCCCTCACTGTCTGATATGTTAAGAGTTTCATAAGTTTCATTGATCTGATATGTTTTTGTCCGAGTGACGCCATGTGTGTCCGTTAGTCCACACAAAGCCATGTATCCTCGTGTTGTCACCGTCTTGGGGTCATCAGATTTGATTTGGCTCTTATTGGTCACATTTTGCACGTCTTTTTGAGGGACAGTAGTAGTTTGATAAATTGCTTTCTTTGTTGGTGAATCATGAAGACTCTGGCTTTGAATTACTTCCATTTTATCTTGTTTGACTTGTTTCAGTCCGTCAAGAATGTTTTCTTTCCCCACTGTTGACATCTGCAGATGTGACATTGAAAGAACTTTTAAGTTACAGAAGGCTACACTGTTACAGATAACTACAATTATTAAATAGATATTGTAATATACAGTAAAGAATTAACAAATACTACAATTGCATTACATTTCAATATTCAGCAAATGTTTATAAATCACCCATTCATGAGACCTGGGACAAATAAGATGTGTATTTTGATTAGTGTTACCAGAACTCTAAGCAACTTTAAAAAATAAAATGACATTTAGTAAACTCCATACGACGATAACTGCCAGACTTTCCATCTGAAGGAGTTGACATCTATGCTGATGGAAGTGATATAACTCTGTTTGAAATTAGTACTTTATTCAATTAAATAAATAAATAAATGAAGAAGTCAGTCAGTGCCCCACTCAGGCCATCCAGTAAAAAAAGTCTGAACAAGGCCCTGTATGTGATGTCAACACTGTGTGTGTTGTTTGTGTTATAAATGATTTTGTGTCTGAGGGAATTGACAAAACTCATGTCCTTGGCCTCAAAAAATACTATTAAATAAAATAAATAAATAAATAACTAGGTGGTTGGCCATTTTCTCTGCATAATTGAAGAGTAAAAATCAAACCCTAAATATATGTTTTTGACCCAGTTCCCAAGAATGAGAGAAATCTGATATTGTGTTGAAGTAAAGCAGAACTAACTTAATGCGTACCTCTGAGGACACTTTCATTTTGAGAACCCCGTCCTCCAGGTTGTATTTTGCACTTTCACCTGAGGGCACCGTCCTCTGCATCGCTGTATGTTCCGTCTTTAGCGAAGCAGCCTCACTGTCTTTCCCACTGATTTCAGTCACTTCCTGTTTGTTCATCCTCTGGTTTTCGGTGTTCATCCTGAACCCGAGCATCAGAAGCTTTTCCTGGAGAACTTTAACCTCTTTGACATACAACTCTATTTGTTCCCGAAGAGATCTTGCTTCGTTGTCCTTCAGTGTCAGTTTCCACTCGCT
Source organism: Lutjanus erythropterus (assembly GCF_056507025.1). Taxonomy (NCBI): domain Eukaryota; kingdom Metazoa; phylum Chordata; class Actinopteri; order Lutjaniformes; family Lutjanidae; genus Lutjanus; species Lutjanus erythropterus. Next base: position 5,054,479 of record NC_139330.1, read on the forward strand.
GTCTGTCAACAGCTGTTTGAGCTGAGCTGACTCATTTGGTTGTTCATTGAAAAGACTTTGCAAAGCACTTATTGTTGAGTTAAGTTTAAGTTTGTCTTCCTCAAGTAGGGCAATTTGTGATTTTGCCTTTGAGAGGTCTTGTCCCAGTTTTGTTTTTTCTTGCTGAAGTCTGTCCAGTTTGATCTGCAGTTGCAGCTGTTGGTCCGCTTGTTGCTTCGTCTCCACAGTAGTGTGATGCACCGTTTTAATCTGTTTGACGTCTTGTCTGAAATACTTATTAAGCATCTCTGCTAATTCTGCGCTATGTTTTGACTTATCACTATCACTTTCAGATTGAAGTAAAATGAGTTTTTTCTCTATTTCAGTCTGCACTAGCAACAACTGCCTCTCATAGCCTTCTTTCTGAAGTTCTAGTTTACTTTTCAGCTCCTCCAGCATTTTCTTACACTTCTCAAGATGTTCTTCCATCTGCTGGGACTTCAGCTGGAGGACAGAGTTTTCTTTTTGCTTTTGTTCAGCATCTCCTTGGGTGTGTTGCAGCTTTTCCTTCAGGAGTCTGACTTCAGATCCCGATGAAAGGCTTTTCTCTAGAGCTTCGGCTTTTTCCTTCTTAAGGATCATGTTTTCATGCTGTAGATTTGATCGGGATTTGTCAGAACTCGACACTGCTTCTTTCATTGCTGCTTTATTTCTCTGAAGCTCAGTCTCCAGCTGCACTATTTTTGATTCTTTGATTTTTCTTTCTCTGGTCTCTTTCATCAATTCATCTTTAGTTCTCTGAAGGGAGGAGCTGAGATCTGAAAGTTTAAGATTCAAGCTCTCTACTTTCCTCTCTGTTGCTCTCTTGTCGTTCTGAAGAGCAAACATCTCCTGCTTCAGGTTTTCTGTTATTTTCTCTGAGCTGCTGGTCAACCCTTTAATACTGTGCTTTTGTTTGAAAAGCTCATCTTCTAATGCGCTCACTTTATTGAGATGTTTTTGACTCTCAGCAGATTCTTTTTGCAGTTCTGCACATTTTTCCTGTATCATCATGTTCAAATGACTAATTTCTGCATTTTGCATGTTGATCTTCTGATTAGCAGAATTCCTCTCAGCTAACACTGACTTAAGCTCTGATTTTAGAGTTGTTATTTCTTTCTCATAAACTGCAATGTTTGAATTGAGTGTTTGGATTTTCTGCTGGAGTTCAGTCATTTTCTTTACCTCTTCGCTGTAATCCTGCAGCTTCAGTTGAAGCTCATGGGAGGTCTGTGATTTCTTATTTAGTTCCTCCTCAATAATTCTAACCTGTGATTTGGTTCCCTCTGCCTGAGACTTGAAGATTTTAATTTGCTGATCCTTGCTGTCGATCTCCATTGTCACCTGATCGAGTTTAGCTCTCACGTTCTTCAGATTCTTTTCCATCTCCATATTTACCTGCTTTAACTCATCTACATTTTTCTGCAACTGAGAAGCAACTAATTCACTCTTCTGCAGCTCTGCTTCAAGGTTTTTACATTTGAGCTGTGACTCCTGCTCGGCTCTCTTCATCGTGTTGTTTTCTACCTGAGCTGATTGAAGCTGCTGTTTCCAGCTCTCTAACTCACTCTTTAAAGACTTGATCTTTTGTTCAGAAAATGATCTCTCTTTCTCCAGTGACTCTGTTTGGATCTGAAGAGCCCTAATGTCACCGTCAGATGAGACATTTATCCTCATCAGCTCATTGCATTTTAATTTCAGCTCATCTATTGCTGCCTGCCTTGAAGCTAGCTCTTCTTCTAAATTGTTAGTATTGCAAATATTTTCCTGCTCCATGGAGCTTTTCTTCTGCAGTTCTCCTTGGGTGATCTTCAGCTGCTCTTTAAGGCCTTCAACCTCAGTGCTTTGGAAAAAGGCATTTTGTTCCAGTGAGGACTTTGCTCTTTGGAGGGATCTGATTTCCTCTTGAAGTTCACTGACTGATTTTTTCATGTTCAGTGTTTCCTGCTGGAGATCCTCAGATTTCTGCCTCATGTTGTTCCTTTCAGTTTCCATGTCAATCTGCAGTTTCTTTAGTCTATTGTTGCTGTCATCCAGTAGCTTTTTATAACCCTGTGCTTTCTCCTCAGCCATGTCTGCTTTTTTCTGGACCAGGACAAGTTCCTCTTGTTTCTGCTGCAGGAGATCTTCCATCATGCTGTCATTTTCTTTAACTGCAGATGGCTCAGGCTCGCTGTTAACTGTTGACTGACTCTCAGATGTCAGCTGAGCCTGATGACTTTCTTTAGCCTGGATTTGACTTTGCAACTCTTCTTCGGTACATTCCTCCACCTTTATTTTTTTCTGAAGTTTGGGGCTCTGTTTGTTCAGATCTTGCTCATCGTTTGCTTTCTTTAAGAGGTCTTCCAGTTTCCTCTGAGCTGAAGACCACTTGGCCTCTGTCTGCTCAATCAACTGTTTTGTGTGACTTAATTCCTCCTCACTGGCAGTTTTATCTTTGACTGCTATTTCTAACTTGGTGCAATACTGATGAACTTCATGCTCAAGCTGTGATTTCTGAAACATTAGATCATCAATTGTCTTCTGTTGAGTTTCTACGTCTCCTTCCAACTTTTCCAGCTGTGCTTGTCTCTCAGCCAGCAGAGCCTCCTGTTCCAGCACCCGCTGCTTCAGTTGATTAATCTCTACTTCTCCTGCAGCTTTTTGAAGCTCCATGCTCTCTGTCCTTTTTACATTCTCTGCTTTGTCAAGAGCCTTTCTGCTCTATAATGCAAAAAAAAAAGTCATCCACTGTTTCACTTTTATAGAAAACGTTAAATGAATTGCATGAATATTTCACTTCTTACCAGAGCGCTGCAGTAATATTAAACAACCTCTCCAGGAATTTGCAATTTCAAGACTGCATAATTTTTAGTTAGAAATAGCCGGATCTTCTCACGGATGACCTCCTTTGTTGATGTAGTCATATACAGGCATCAGTAATAAACTGAGACTGTTTCACAACCTGTTAAAAACTCCTTATAGTAGCTTTAACAACAAGATCTTAAGATTATTTCAATAGCACATGTCACTGATTTGATCACTGCACCTTTGCTTCTTGATTTCCAACCTGTAACACTCAGGTTTTCAGCAAATAGGTCTGGGAATAACTTTCAGTACCAATATTTATAAAATACTACATAAATTCCTGGAGAGGGGTTATTTTTTGCACAGAAAGTCCAATAGGAGAAAGACTTTCTAAAAAAAATCTCTCTCCTCCCAGCAAGTCAACGTCACCAGCAATAAGAAGTTGTCGTACATGCACAAAGGCTCCGCATTTGTGCATTTCCTTTGCTTCTTTTGGGCAATGAAGCAAATATCTTCACTCATGATGAGCTGGAAAGTTAAGAACTCAAAGCACATAAGGAGTACAGTGTAAGTGTTGGCTGTTACATCATTTACGAGTCACATCTCAGTGTGGTAGTGAAATATGTTGATGCAAAACAGAAGACAGAGGAAGCATGCAAAGATAAAAAGGAAAAGCTAAACTAGCAGTACAAGTTTAAGAGTCCATATAGCCCCCAAAGCTGTGCAATGTGCTGCATAAGTGACTGGAAATGTGTAAAGCCAGGAAGTAATAAAATATGTCTCTCTCTCACCTCCTCGTCTTCAGTTCTCTTCAGCGTCTCACTGGCAAACTTCACATACTGTGTCATTAGAGTCACAAGAGCAGTGTAGCGAGTCCGGAGGTCCATAAACTGCGTGAAATTAAACAAAGAAGAAGAAGTATGACATTGAGATGGACTCCACAGACAGTAGAGCACACATTTCCTGTCCTACAAAAGGATAAATCATAGTTTTACCTCCTGCTGGATGGCATCAGAGGAGCTCTGCATCCTCCGTTTCTTGAGAGGGGATTTGTGTTGGGAGTCGACCATCGCTCTGAAGGTCATCAGCTGAAGTTCATAATCCTAAAAAGAGATTTATGTTCAAGTTTACAGGTTGTTTCTTTCTCAACTACAGACATTTTCTCTTTAGATCATCACTCGGTTCTTGCGAGAAAGTTTAACAATATAGTTATTCAAAAATAATGACTAACAAATCAGAATGAGTTGAAAACAACTTGAAATAAATGATCTTACCTTAATGGCATTTGAGTACTGCTCTGAGTACTTCTGACACTCATCGATTCTGCCCTGTTTTTGTTCAATTTCAGCAACAAGAACCTGAAATTCAAACATTTAAATACGTATGTACACATCCATATACATACTGTCTTTATCTTATAGTGAGGAAGTGAATTCTTGTCCTACCTTCTGTTTGTTTAACAGCTCAGCCAGTGCCTTGCTGTCTTCAGGCTTGTTTTCTTGAGCCTTCAGCTGTGCTGTTTCCATTTCTTGGACCCATTCATCAAGGCTGCTGTACGAGTCTCTGTAGTGTTTCAGAGATTTGCTGATACCCTCCAGGTCTCGAAGCCTGAAAGTGAATAGTTAGCATCAATAAGCAATAATGACACTTTTAATATTTACACTAGGGATGTCCCTGACTAAGTTTTTTTTGCAGTCAAATCAGATTTAGCTACCCAAAATTAAAATTTGATGATAATATTAGCCCAATAGCCACACTTAAAAGAGCAGACTCCTGGATTTTGTACGTTTTAAAGCTAAATACATCAATATGTTGCACTTTGAGAGCAGAATTAAGAGGCTATCTATGACGAACTTTGAGATCTTGTAAACAATCGTTTGCTCTAGAAAGCAATTTAATCATAAACACATTGGTAGTTGCATATAAACGGTGATGATACTCCAAAAAGTCACAAACATGGTAAATGAGACCAGGCCCACATCATTTTAAAGAAGCAAAAGCATATACGTTTTTTACCAGCCACTCGTTTCACCGTCTCTCATCAGTTAACCACCAGCCCATGTTGTCACATGGATTTTTATTTTAATAAAATAATAAAAAAGCAATTAACACAAACCTGCTGTCAATCTGAGAGTGAATGTTCTGCCATCTCTCGCTCAGCTGATCAGCTTTCTCCTTGTGCCAGTCGAGGTCAAAGTCGCGCTCATTATGTGCCTTAAACATGCGATCACTGATGACCCGCGCTTTCTGCAGCTCGTCCTCCATGTCGTGGAACACCTCCTGCTTCTCATCGATCTCTGTCCGCCATTGCTGTAATCAGAAGGAGGAATGATTACTCTAAATGAACGAAAAACGTTGTGTTGGCGAGATGTTAAATCCAATAGTGTTTTACCTTAAGTGTTGATATGACAGACTCAATGGACTTGACGTCAGAGTTCATAGCATCTTCCTCATAAAGTTTAGATTCGTATGTCTTAACTAGCGCCTCTGCATTCTGGCTGTGCTTCACCACCAAGCTCACTGTCTTCAGTCTGCAAAACAAACAGAAAACACATCAATACTTTTAACGCAAATATTGAACCAGTAAAAAAAATATGCTAGTGCCATCATGGCTGATCTTAGACAGTGAAGGGAGTCTCTTACTTGTCCATATAAATGGAGGACATGGAGTAGACTTGGCTCATGTTCTGAACGAGGACGGTGAGCTCAGAGGAAAGCGTCGGCACAGAAGGAGAGCCTGCAGCCTGTCTGAGGAACAGCTCGCACTTCTCCTTCATGACGTCAAGGTCCTCCTTCAGTTTATTCAGCTCTGCCGTCTTCTTCTGCAGAGCAGCACGCAGAAAATCAGGATTAAAATGACACCAGAGAGTTCTTGAATGTTTTAAATGATGACTGATACCCAGATGTGTACCTCATGTTCTGTGATGCGCTGCAGACTCTGCTCCAGGTCGTCTCTCTCCAGCGGCGTGCGGAGTTGCCTGATCAGGTGTTCTTCATGGGCCTCCAGGTGCATCCGGAAGTTGCGTATTTCTGAGATGTAATGATTGTACACTGACTCCTCGTGTTCCTCTGTTTACCAGAAAAACTGAATTAGTTCACATAATCATATCATAGCATAAAATATGACAGTTACAGAACACTTTTGTTTTTTGTTTTTTTTAAACAGCCAATGTGAAAGTTCTCTTCTGTCTCCAAACTACAGTCTCACACATTCATTGACAGCTACACAAATACACCTCTAGGTGGCACCATTATCACAGTAAAAGACCAACAATCCATATCAATGGCACTTTGTATTCTGCTAAGGTGAAGTTACAGACTTATTCTGAAAACGGTTTTAATAGGAACTTATTTTAGATTAGGGGTAGATGGGGCATATATTTAAATTGATGTGCATGCTTGTATATTTGTCCTTGTTAATCTACACAGACCTTTGGCTCAACAATATGGACTGCCCACTTGCACAGAGCAAATAAACTGCCATGACAGGCTAGTGAATCTGGCAACTCGCGTACACAACCAGGCAAGTGGCAAAAAAAAACAAAAAACAAAAAACATTGGTTAAACAGTTACTGGTTAAAGTAATTTCCCATGAAAAAATGGAAGAAAATGTTGTTTTAAACCTCTCAAATTTGGATATTTCACTCTTCATTTACTATCTTATTAATTAAACTAAATAGCCTACCTTTGGATTTTTGGACCGACAAAACAATAAATTCAAAGGCATCACCTGGGAATCTGAGACTGGGATGAACATTTTTCACTATTTTCTGACATTTTATGGATGTAACAGCCTGAGAATAAACATGACTATTAACTAGAGTCTTCACTGTTATTTGATAACCAGTGGTAAATTAAAAGATTTGTACAGGGACAAGTAAAAATTGACTTTAGGCAAGTAGGTTTCTGACCCACTTGCCCAACTAGACAAGCAAAAAAATATATAAATGTTGAACCCTGCTGTGTAACATCACAACTTAACAAGTAACCTGTATATTTCCCAGATACTCCCCCTATTTAAGGCTCATAACCTCAAATTCACAATATCCCAGTGTTTGCTTTTCATTCACAGCAAAGCCAGTCATCAGCTTAGAAACTCCTCTTAACTCAGTAAAAAAAAAAAGAAAACATAATTCCAAAAGGCATTAACTTCAGGCTTAGCAGGCTTATACAGCCATGTGTTTCCCTCATGGTGTTGTGTTCAACGTACACCAGCAGCACCTTGCTGGGAACAACAGTAGGGGAATGTGAGCCTTGCCTCTTTCTGCAGATCGGAGTAGTTCCTGGTAGTACTCCTTGCAGCCAGTGACGTCTCTCTCAAGCTGGGCGCAGTCTGCCACTGTGAACACCTCAGACTCCTCGCTGTCTTCCAGGAACTCGTCAAAGTGGGACTGCAGGTTGTTTAAGACCTGCTGATGCTCACCAGGTAACATGGTCTTAATCTGCAGCAGTTAGAGGAACAGAAGTGACAATAAGACAGATATGCACTTTGGATTTTTCCTAAAATAATCATGATCAAAAGTCTTTATTATACAGTACACTAATAAGACATAACAACCAAATTCCTGTATCAAATTAGACAAAAAATTAGAAATAATATGTTCTCAGTATTAGAAACTTTATTTGACTCTTATTACACTTTATTAGAGGGTTATTAGGGACATAGGGTCTAATATAGACCATATTATTTCTAGTTTTTGTCTAATTTGATATGTCTCATTAGTGTACTGTAATATTAGTGTGACCGAAAAGTGTGATCGATAAGAGTCTAAAAAGGAAAACATATTTATTCAGACATACCGAGGCCACATTCCAGTTGCGGATGGCTCGTATATCAGCCATTAGATAATGCCAAGACACCACACTCTTCATGTTGATGTGGGAGTGGTGCCACAGTGCCAGGACGTTCTGGTACAGCTGCTCAGTCCTGCAGGAAGAGACAGGAGACATGAATAATTCATCCAAACAGAGTCAGGTTTCACATTCAGTAACAGCCATCTGAGCTCAAAAATAAACTTCATTTGGAAGTAAAGAATACTCCAGACACAAAATGAGTCAGAGCATCTCACCTTGTGGCCATATCAACGGCTTCTTTGTTGGGTGGAGGAACAGTGAAACACACCGACGGCACCATGGCTTCATTCCCTGCAGGGTTGATGACTTTCCACTTGGCCCGGTGAGAGTTATTGGCCAACACGCACTCATCATCTTTGTAAATGGTAATCTGAAAGACATAGCATAGATTTACTATAAATTTGAACAATCTGAGATTAAATGTACTGTAACATGGTGCAGAACACCCCTGTATACCTCTATCTGACGGTAATCACAGATGGCTTTAACAGGGATGGAGGACCTCACAGGGCTTTCAGGTTTTCTGGGCCTGAGCTGCACAATATTCTTGGCTCTGCCCACTAACCCAGCTACAGTGCTGCGGTACTGCAGAAGCTGCTCCTTCTCATCCTGGGGACACAGCATACCACAAATAAATGTTGTTTCATCTGTTTTTATTTGCAACTTCCTCCACATGCACACACTTAATATCTTTCAATCAGTTTACCATCGACTCCTGAATGAGGTCCTCCAGTCTGTGGAGGCTGCTTGTTCGATCACAGCTGTATTTTCTTTGAATAGCATCTTGCAGGTTCTTAAGGTAGTCCATTGACTCTTTGGCATCACTGAAAAACTGCACAGAGAAAAAAGGAGAGAGAAATTAGATGTGACAAAACAAATGCACTTTGCTCTATGGATGAGACCAGCCATGCATCACACCCCACGACAATACCCCCCTTTGGGGGAAAACTAAACGTCTATAAAAGTGACCTGTCAGTGTGTGTGTGTCAAACACTTCATCGCAGGTTAGTTAGTGATGTTACTGAGTATATTTAAACATCGGAAAAATGATTTACCACCAGTCAAATTAGAGTGGTTGTTTTCAGCAAAAAAGGGACGAGGCATGATGCAGGAGCACAGTACCCAGATGTGCTGCTGTCATCCATGGACTGAAACTCACCTCAAAATAAACAGCATTCTCCTTGAGATGCTGTTCTACACATTCACAGAGCTGTAAAATCCAGCTCCACTGTGTTTGCATGGCAGCTCTGTACGCCTGCAAGAGAAACAACACACAACATCCAGGTATAATAGGTGGAAAATTACAAGATTACAAGACCTCACGATCTTTCAATCACTGTGTGAGATGAATGCAGGGTGGAGACGCTACAGCTGTATTAAATTCGGAATCTAGTAATTGTTGCACTGACCGCAGAGCTGAGTATACAGAAAAAGGGCTTATTTACTTCAATCGTGAGCCGGGCTGGGTGGTTCTTGAGCAGAAGGCGTTCCGCCTTGTCCTGCACAGACTTGATCACTTCCTCCTTTTCATCCAGCTCCCTCATCAGGTCCTGTATGAAAGACATCAAGCTGAGAATGTCTGGCATCCAGTCGCAGCAAAGGACCAGTCACTCCATCCTCTCAGAGTCTCATATCCTGTCTCACAGCACTGAGTATGAAGGTGATCATTCAGGCAACAATACATGAATCCCTTCACTGAGGTGTTATTAGCTGTATCTTAGCCAAACCACCAAAATAACTGTCTGAACAAGCTTTTGTTATTCTGTCTGCATGCAAGATTTCACAGATTAAGTTACGGTTAATTAAATGCCTTACAGCATGGTAGTCTCTTTTCTTGGAGATGTTGCTGTTGCGATCGCTCCAGTCGAAGGCGACCTCCTCCTCCTCCTTCTCATTCAGCCAGATGAGCTCCTGAGTCGCCTGTGACACAAAGTCATGCAGGCTTTCCAGGTTGCTCTGCCGCTCTCTTGAACAGCTCTGAAGGAACAGACATGCATTAAAGTCAGAATACGAAGAGTATATTAATAATTTAGACCATTTATAGCAGCATAATTTTAAATTAGAGACAGATCACTTACCAACAGCCGTTCATACTGATTCTCCAGTTTGTTCAGTTTGTCTGAGTAAGTTAGTTTCAGAGGCATGTTCATTTGAATCTAAGAAAAGAAAACAAGGTTTTAGTTTCCTCTGCAGTAAATAACATTTAATCACAGGGGGCCCTTTTCCACCAAATTAGATCTGATTCTTCAGTCGGTTCCATTTAAGATCCTTAGAACCTTGTTGTAGTCTACTGAACCTATTTTTTTGTTTCCAGCTGGAAATGCTCAGTACAGTTCAAAATTAGGTGCAGGAACCAAAACAGGGCTGGTTCCATGTAGGTGGAAAAGGCCTAAGAGAAAATTAAATGGTTGCAACTGATAAAATTAAATTACTAACCTATATTCACTTTCACTTCAATGAGTTTACTCAGGATTTTTTTTAAATACATTTTTTAATTTCTAAAACTCAAAGATTCAAGTTTATCTAAGAAAGAAAAGTCAGTTTTCAAAACACTCACCTCACTCAGTTTGGCCTCTTTAAGACTCATCTGAAACTCTTCAATGGCTCTGTGCACACTTTTGTGGTTCTCTAAATGCATTTCCACACTTGGCAAATCAGATCCCCACTCTGAACGATCCAGCTGCAACTTTAAAACAAAACAAAACAAAATATATATATATATGTATAAATATATATATATATATGTTGTACACACTTATTTAAAGCAGGACAGCACATTATAAACAAACTTATGATAACTCACCTGCATCTCTTCCACCCAGCTCAGGAGGTCCTGAACAAACTTCATGTTGACCTCCTCCTCTGTCATGCTGGGGTCTGCCAGTGAGGACTTCAGTAAGGGCTTGCGGATTTGCATGTGTTTCAAATGCCTGAGGCTGCCCGGATCCATGCCGCCGCCACCGCTATTCATGTAGCTCTGGACTGAGGCAGGCTGCAGGCCGGGGGTCAAGGCAGGGGTCAGGGACGGGGTGAGGCACGGTGTAAGGCTAGAGGTGAATGTGGACCCAGGGGTTCCTATCCCCCCTGGGGTGAGTGCAGGTGTAAGGGCTGGTGTCAGGCTTGTGTTGATGTTCTGAGAGAAACCGGAGTTCAGGCTTTGTGTGATGCCTGAGATCATCATTTTGGTTTGTTCTGTTGTCAGGGTGCGACCTTTGCTGTAGACAGACGAACACTCGGCTCTGAGGACGAGGAGGTCATCCCGCAGTTTTGATACCCTGTAATCAAAAAGAAAAACAATATAGAATGTCTTAATGTACGAGAAACTTCAATGTGTTATTTTTGAAGAAAGTGATATCCTTTACCTTTGGACAAGTTGATCTGCAAAGGGGAATTTCCCATCGAGAAGAATCTGGATGTCCACCACCTGCTGTCTGAGGATATTCTCACACTCCAAAAGGTAGCTGGCGATCTCAGCTTCATTTAGGAACTGAATACCAGACTCGAGACGTTTTGCATCCTTTAGCAGAAGAAAAGAAAAGACTCAAACCTTAAGACAAAGAATTTACAACCTGTGGTATTTTTTGTGATTTTAATACAAAGAAGAGTGATCATGCACTAATAAACTTGTGACTCTTACAACCTGTGTCGCTTCAGAAAAGCAAACATACACTAAGAAAGGAAAGCTGGAAGTTTTTGAAAATATCTGGGGGAGCTTCATGGAGTTTTATTGAACAAAATGCTGGTAATTATCAACAAAGCAAAAGACTGTGGTGGGGGGTGGGGCAGGGCAGCAGATATAAGATTATTAAGTACAATAACCCACGTGATCTTAAAAAAAAACTGCACATTCTAATTACTCTGTAATATCTGCATATTATTTTCATCACCATGTTTTTGTTTCCTTTCCTGCTGATTTGATGGTTTACTGCATTTTCTGCAAAGTCTGTGTTTTTAGTATGTCATTTTTGTTATATATTTATATTTTTTCTTTCTTTCTTTAATTATTTTTCTACATTGTAGATTAATGCTGGAGACATTAAAACTATGACACATGGAATTATGTAGCAAGCAAAAAAATATAAAAGGCTCTTGCGACCACACTGTTATTAAATATTTGATTGCAAGTGCAGAAGACAGTGTGCAAGAGCCTTTTTGCTTTTTACAACTCATGGTCTTCTCCTACACACCTGCTGATTATTATATATTATTACAAATATTAAAAAAAGTATTTTGCTCTTTGATATTTTATATTCTTCAAAGTAGCTCATCTCTGCTTTGATGAAGCTTTGCACACTGTATAATTTCAAGAAAACTTTTTACTTGTACTGTAACTGTAAAAAAAAACACCTAAAAAATATTGTTTAAAAAAAGTCAAACAGAAATTGCATAAAACTCACAGACTGCAGGGCCGTTCTCGCCAACGCCAGCTTGTCCTCTCCGTTGACACAATCCCGCTGGACCCTGTTGGCAATCTGCTGCAGCATCTCAAGCCTGCAAAAACAAAACAGATGAAACTGTGAGTTTACAGCTGTCAGTAAAAACAGTCAGATGCACTGTAACCTCACCTGGATCCATAGGCAATGTTGTTATTGAGAAAGACTGAGCTGTTGATCTGTAACGGCTCAGTGAGGACGGTGTCATTGGAGCCAAAACTGGTGAAGCTGCTGTTGCTAACATTTGAGAACCCACCCAAATAGGCCATCTTACTTTACATGCAGCTACTCCCAGCCACTAAAAACAATCACTGTTACATTTCTCATCCTAATGATCCCCCTGAAAGGATCCCAGCTTCAAGCATTCGCACACCTGACTGATGGAGCTGCCTTCAACGTGCTCATATTTATAGCGGCACACAGCCAGGTGAGGAGCGTGTAAAATGAATCCCACCCTAGAATAATGTGCCGCCTTTGGGGAAAAAATTAAACAGCAGGTTGAGACAGCTCACCTTTATATGAGCTGAGACTGTATAAAGTGCTGCCAAACTGTGGTAAATTGCTGTTTCTGCCAGGTTTCACCACACCCAAGATTAATGCCGTAAATATGCTGTGTTTATAGACCACGCAGGCAGGAATGGGGATGTAAACTTGTCTAAACTATTGTCAACAGAGAATTTGGATATAAGAAAGGTGACATTAGAGTTTCCATAGCAATAAGATATACTGCAAACAAACACAGATGGAAACTTGACTGAGCCTGCCTATAAGAAAGCAGTCACTCTTTAATATTTCAGCAAATATCTTCAATGAAGCATAAAATGTATCTGTGTGCCTTTTTAAAGTTCAGGTAAGATTAGATTAGATTAGCCTTTATTGTCTCCTTTATGAGAAATTTGTCTTGGGAATTCAGGAGAACTCAGTCAACAAAGCAGCACACATGTACAATCAAACCACGGTAAACATGCACAATCACACCCAGACAGTGGTGGACTCTGACTTTTAGAGGGGCAGGAGCAAAAAATAAAACGGGCACCACCTGTTTGCATTGGGAACCAGCGTACCAAACGTTGTGATGCATTTATGGCGAAACAGTTCCAATCCCTGGTTTGGATTAAAATTGTTTTTAACAAATATGGCACAGCACTACTTTTTCTCCTCTAGAAGGGCGCTTACAGGGGCACCTCATCATGTTTTCTCCACTGGAAATGCACCCTAGAAGCCAGTTTAACATGTTGTCCTGGATACTGGGCCACCCTTGAAGGCACTTTATTATATTTCATCTATCACAGGGGCATCCAAGAGGGCACTTTCATGTGTTTATTATACAAGATTCACTTGTTTGTTGCTTATTCTACAAAACACTCGATCATCTGTCAAAGTGAAACAAAACTCAACCTTACTGTATGCAAGCCGTGCACTTTGGCTGCAGTAAATCTGATCACTGTTTATAACAGCTCATGAACATGTTGATAGAAATCATATCATAGTGTGCATTGGTCAGGGGATTTCTACTTTAATAACGAAAAACCAAACTCTGACATAAACACTGACTCTCAGTGTTCGGTTTCAAGCAAAGACATCAGTCGGCTTGTAATATGATGCTGGAGCACTCCGCCTGCACCAACCTCACAAAATGTTATGCTGACTCATGTGGGATATTTGCTGCTTTCTGTACATTCTGCATGAAAAGCTTTTCATTCTGTAAAGCAGCACATGACTACAATTGTTCTCACTTTAAATCCTTGTACGTTGCTCCAAACACTTGCATATTTTGTCACATTAACCACTAGTTTTAGTTATGTCACTCAAAGGAAAAATGAGTGCTGCAGTCCAAATAGCAAGCTGGACCTTCAACAGGCTGAAATCCTATTTAATATACAATCTATAGTTGAAGCAAGTTGTTTACACCCACCCCCTCCTCCTCAGACTCAGGGAAGTTCAGACAGGCTGCAGGAGCACAAGACGGGCACAACATTATAATGTGACAGTAACAAGTGACGACAAGTTGATCAGCAGTTTATAATTGTCAGTTGTCTGTCGAAGGAAAGCTAACCCCACCATCCTGAAAACAAAAGCCCACTGCTCTGAAAATACACACTCTAGTGTTTGAGTTCACTGACTGCCTGTCTCACTGCCTGCCAAACTCCATTAACACATCGCTCAATTTAACCACTACAAACATCTAATCCTTCCAAAGGATTATTAATGATTTCTAATGACTCTTAAATAGACACTGCACTCATTTAGCAAACATTCAGCATTAATTTGAACTCTAATTAATGAGAAATTGGCAAACAATAACAGTTATTATGGCCCAGAATGGAAATTTCAAAGGACACTGCGGCTGTAGTGTTGTTGTCAAAGTGGTGAGTGTTTCAACTAAGCATGTTTCCTTGATCTCTGATGACATATTGGGGTCATTTTATGATTTATTTCAGTAAGTCTATTACAGGTTTCTCCTTTAAATACTGTTACTTATATGGTGACTTTTGGCTGATAAGTAATGAGTAATATTAGGTTATAAGCACTATAAAGATTATACATTAGTCAGACAGGATCAATACGCTCAGTGGCTGCACATACCTCTCCACTTCAGGCCTCAGGCTCTTCTCTCTCTCCAGCATGGCGACAATTAATTTACCCCATTCCTTCTCCACGTCGTTCGGGTGATGACCCGGGGGTAACTGAATACGTCCAAACTCGATCCACATCTGTCAGATGCAGCACAAACACAGACTTATTATCACTACACTGAATAAGACAAAGAGGATCAAAGTAACATGCATTTCTGTTTTGCATTTGTTTACCTCAAGCATTTTATAGAGATTTTTGATTTTCGTCTTCTCGTTCTCTTTCAGAGGGATTTCATGTTCTTTAAACTGCAGATACTGTGTATAAAGTGCCTGTAAAAGAAAACAAAGACTTCTCATAAGTTTTTCTACACTTGTACCGCGAAGCATCAGAACAGATGAACCAGGAGAAATGTCTCTAAGCATGTGTCCATACTCTCTCCTTGTCTTTAAGACAACTGCATAAAAGTGCTTCACTGATAAAAGCTATCGACTTCTTGCAGTAAATGGATGCTGCTGCTCTCTCAGATCCATCAATATCACTTTAAGGCTCAGTTACAGCAGATAGACGCTGCACATGAGTTATCTGAAGCAGACAATTATCCTTCCCCTGACTGACACAATTTGAAGAGTCTAAGCACTCTGTAAAATAAGACAACTGAGGCTCAGCTTATGCAAAATAAAGCTAATAATAATAATAATTAAAATCCTCAGTACCTTGAGTTCCACAGGGTTGTTGGGGAATGATCTGTCTGACATTATGGCCACATTGTGTTTGATCCACTGGCTGAGGTATTTGATCATGTTCTGGTACTCCACCCATTTGATATCAACATCCTGTTCAGAGAAAAACGATGATCAGCAATACAGCACTTTTCAGCACTTCTTGTTTTGGGTGGCATTACCGGTGTCATCAACTTACATTAGGACTGATTCCATCAACACCTTCAGGTACTTTGGGGAAGGCGTCGTACAGCGTTGAGACGTACGTGATGACTGACTTTTCATCTGGAGACTGAACGTCCATGTCTGAGGAGGGAAGTGAAAGCCAGAAATACAACAGATGAAAACAAATGATCTGTGCTCAGAGGAGTTATTCGTCAAATCCAAGCTTCACTCTGCAGCCTGACCGACACTGGATTATTATGCTCGATGCCATTACCAATACCAGGGAGTAAAGAAAATCTGAAATCAGTATATTGGCTGATATTCTTTTTAAAGGATATAGAATATATCATCACTGTCCAGTGAAAAAAACTTATCTCCTTATCTCCCTTCTTCTATTTTTTAAGTCAAACAAACCATTTATAAAGCCACTGGATCATCTGAAAAATTATGAAAAACTTTTTCATAGCTCATAAAAAGTGGATTTCATGCAGGATATTTTACAGTTTAGCAATAAACTTAATTGTCCAAAATTATATCAAAGATCACTTTCACAGGTATTTTAATAATTAAATAAAATAACTCTATGTAAAAAAAACACAAATAGAGCAAAATATATGCATATATTAAACCTGATCAAATAGCTAAGCTAACAAAGCTAACAAATATAAGCAACATACTTGCTAACCCTCACAATTTTCCCATGAGACTCCTGTTTGCCAACTTTTGTTTTTCTTAAAGAAAGTTTTACAGGAAAGGGACACATTTTTCTCTCAGAGCAGCCTAATTAATATTCCCTTAGAAAATACATTTCTATAATATTATTTTCTGGGTTACTGTAATCAAATTTGAAATTGAACTACTAGGTAAAGCTAAATTCTGTGTTCCCATTGTGATTTCCAGCTAATATTGTCATTTATATGTCATCTGCAGGCATCTGTTTGCATCTGTTTTACATTACTTATTGTTTTCTTATTTTCATTCTTTTAAAGTCACCAGAATGCAGGAAACAATGTCTATGAAACCGCGAGGACCACCAGACCCCCCGGTTTGGTTTCAAAACCCTCCATTTTTTGAGGTGTCAAGGCTGGCAAAGTATGAAAAACAATCAGCATTATGTTCTGTTTTCATACTGACCCACACTGGACAACATATATGACACTACTGACCAATATAGCTGTGAAAAGCCAATATCGTGTTGATAATATCACTCACCAATATCAACTGGGCTCTACTTCATTCCATATGATTTATAGCACAAAGGTGTTTAATGTTTTCAGAGTGTTTTTCTGAGTCAAACCAAACATGACAGTGTGTATGGTTCTCACCCTCGGGGTCCAGGAGTCTGGCCACCCCCAGCTGCTCAGCTACACAAAACGCATGCTCCAAATTTGATCGATTGGTCTGTGTCGAAACACGGCTCATGTCAACCATGTCCGGCCTGCGATAGAGAGAAAGAAAGACCAGTAAGGCAATGAAAAACAGGACATGCTAACTAGAAGACCACTGAACCTACAATACTGGGTATCATTCCATCAGAAACAGAGGAGAAAATATTTTTAAACAATTACACTCATAGCTGCATTGAAACAAATTACACAGAACTGGATGGATGTTAAATCACCATCTATTAATGCTTGGAAATTAACAGTAGAAGACATTAAAGAAATGGACAGAAACATTTATAGGTTGAGAAACAGCCAAGAGGAATTCATAAGAAATTAGAGTAAATGGGTCGAAGAAACAAATGGATAGATGAACGATAAAATTCAAAGAAATAAATTAAAATTAAGAGAGTACAGAAGGACCCACCATCCCCTTTTTCCACTCTTTCCCTTGTTTGTTTCCCTATCTTTATTCAATTCCCTTCAGTCTCTCTGCTTACAAAAGTATAAATGTGTCAGGATGAATCAAATAAGTGATGAATTTGGTAAGCTGTAATTTGAAAACCTGCAATAAAGTAATAAAAAAAAAAAAAAAAAAACACTAAACCCACTATATAACTTTACTGTTCCGAAAAAAACCCTGCAGTTCCTTACCTGTATTTATGAATGATGGCGTTAAATAGCCTCCCGTCCCTCCAGGAGGTTGTGAAGTTGTCACACCGTACACCTACGTAGCCCTCTGTTATCTGCTTGGACCAGAGCAGCAGCCTCTCCTTGGCTGTCATGTCCTCGGACTCCCCTGTCACGTGGATCTCCGAGATCTGTCACAAAGAAAATATGAAATGATGTAAAATATAAGATGCACTGATATTAAATGTGAAGTTGTGGAGGCTTGAAAATATAAGCCACACATTTGTAAATAATAACCCTGTGAGAGTGATCAGCAACACCTTAAAATATCATGTAATCAAATGAAACAACACCACACATCACAGCTTTAAGAAAACTACCACATTAAATTAACAGCTGGTGACTGAATCTGCAGAGACTCTGCCTTCTGCCTGTATTTCCTTATTTTTTCTAATGGTTTTGCTGTGCTTGGGACATTTTACCAACCTAAAACATTGATATTTGACATCTGGATGCGTTTATGGACAGCTCTGATAAATCCTACTGACACCACCTTCAATAATTATCTGTATCAACATTTTATTGTGATGAATTTCTCAGTTATATCACTCAGCTCTACTGAGACCCTCATTAGACTTTATTAGAGGGCCTAATACTGACTAATAATTTTTTTTTTCTAATTTTATACAAATACAGCTTATCATGTGTTATTGGTGTACCATTGGGTCTACAGTGTCTAATTAAGGTACAGCTATGATTATTTATTGACCAATAAAGAACATATTATCTCTCATCTTCATCCAGTTTAATACAAAGTACAGTTTGTTACATCTGACCAGTGTAGTGTAAAATAAAATGTGGCCAAAGTGTCTTTATCTGGTTAATTAGCTGTTGTGTTCACACTTGAAACATGGAAAATGCGAGCAGGTCAGAAGTGTGAGATAAGAGTTGTGTGATAAATAGTTTTACAACATGTTATACTGATCATTAAGATGACCTCAAACAAACAGCTGAGGTTGAATTTCACAGGTTGAGTTCCACTGTGTTGTTTGCACACTGAGTTTAAAACATATTTGACAAGAGTACAAGAGTACGATTCACATCACTTACACCTATGTTGATTCAAGTCTTTGTAGAATTTATTTTCTTATAAAACACATCCCGGACTACCAAAATTATGACACAGAATGAGGGAAACTACTGAGTTGGAAAGCACATGTCAAAAAGTTTGTTTCCATTTTCCATGTCACAGGGAAAATTAAGTCACAACATGGTTTGAACAAAAACCAAGAACAGAAAAACACGGGGTATTTTTACAAGATGAACCTCAATCAATCAATAAATGAACCAATCAATCAATCAATCTCTGCTGTACCCTGGGGGGGGGGGTGTTGCAGCCAGGTGCCATCAGTCATAAACACAGCAGTGAAAAACAGATTGTCAGGCAAACGAAGCCCTGCAGCTCAGATAAGATTAACACAGACACAAATAACACCATCCTGAAGAAGATTAGTGGTCGGCTGGGTTTTTAATTCCCAGTGCCCAATATTTAGAGAGCAGGTCAGCCAATGTCAAAACAAAAGTCATGTTTAATGCCATTATTCCAGGCACATTAGAGTCTCATATGTCTCATATGTTGTCTTAGCCAGCAAGACGTTGTTTTAGATTGATTTTCTATCAATTAATAAAATAGAAACTTATGAAATTGGGTTATGCTGTAAATTTCACTGGAATTTAAGGGAGAGCTGATTACAGTATGTCAGAAGTGACACCATTCAACTCTATTATTCTATACATTATAAAATTTAACATGAGAAACAGAAATAGTTTTAGATTTAATTTACTGGCATTTAGGCTAAGAATAAATGTGTTAACATTTCTAAAAGATGATGGTGACTGAGGAAATTCAGGCAAACGTTTACAACAGGATGCATGAGACCGAGTACAGGGCTCAAAATGAACTTTTTCACCACCTCCTCAAAACCAACAAGGCAGAGCATTAACATTGTTCCACAGCAGCCACAAAGACGAGGCTGCCTGCAGATGTGTCTGCAGACACATCGACCTCTTGAGTCCAAGCGCTGGCCGATGCCAGTTATCTCAAAATGCCAGATTATCGGCTGACAGACGAGTTTATGCAGATTGTACCTTCCACAGCCTGCAATATTTATATAATCCAGTTAAAGCTGCTGCAAGGAGTTTTTAACTGGGTATGAACCCGTCTTAATTTAATACTGATGCTTCTATATGACCTACATAAGTTTGTAAGACAAGAGGAGTTACAGTGAGTCAAAGGTTATTTAAAATTTAAAAAGAAGCAGGAAGAGATGTTTACTCTGATAATTTTCTTCTTTTGTGGTTATTATGGTGGAAACATTACTGCTTATGTCCAAAGGGGCCTCCAACCTCAACAAAATATTTAAGTTCCTTTCCTCCTAAGGAAGAGTACAACTGGAATTAAACAGGCCTACAGCCACCAAATCAAATGTTGATTTTATCATTTTAGTCTAGCTGGAACACAAAAGATGACTAAACTTAAAATGTGTTCAGTATGAATGTTGAAGAGCAAAATTTTACTGGACACTGAACAAGACTGTTTCTACTGAACAGGTTGGTTCCCAAACAAACAACATGCAAAAAAAAAAAAAAAACAGATTCAGTAAGCCTGTAGTGGTCCTCTGTGGATCCACAAACATTAAAAAGAGTTAATCTTCCTCAGAAAATAAAGATGCTGTTTACTTTCTTACAAGCAAAATTAGCATTAGACTCAAAACACATTTTGTTATCAATAACTGCACCAAGATAGTTGTAATTATCCTCCAGAGTGATTTCAGAGAGACACATAACAGCTGATGTTGAATGAGGGAGAGATTTCCTAAAATGAACCTTCATGTCCTCTGTATTTTTATTGTTGCTGAAGATGAAGAAATGACTGTTGCCACCACAATATAAAGTCTTAAACTACAGCTCCATGTCCCTGCTCCTGCAAAAGGCTGACTGTCACTGTGTCATCAGCAGACTTTATAATGTGCCAGTTTTCATACAAACTCTGGCAGCCATTAGCAACAACCCTGCAGTGGTCTTACCATTACTGTCACACACTTTAGCCTCCTAATGTCACACTGTAATCAAACTAATATCAAGCATGACCACCTGTTTTAGTGAGATCCCTAATAATTAATACAATAAGACATAATTTATGTCCTGAATGTGCTCAACAAAACCAAAACCCCACCAATAAAACTGAAAAATAAACAATAGAACCCTGCTAGAGTTGGGACCAATCCATTATCAGTATTCGGACATAATTCACTCATCATATATCATATTCCATTAATCAATCCAATCATCCAGATTCCACAGTCTGATTTTTTAAAGACAACCATCTGGGCTTTCCTAGAGTTCATTTGTTCACACATATGTGTGTGAGGATGAGTGAGATACAGAGAGGAACAAAGGTGGCTAAAGACTGACGGATGCTCAGTGACGGGCAGACATGCTGCCTGGAGCCAGCAGTCATACTCATGGTACCTGTCTGGACGTCTGAAAGTCTCGTAGAGATATCACGAGGGCTGAAGACATGAGATGTGTCTCAGTATCAGCAGATGCTCTCTGGCCAATTATTGATTGGGCTTTAACAAAAACGTTAATGTCAGCCGGGGCAGGAATTTCATGGCAGCTATGGGCGTCATGGCCGCTGTTCCCCTTCACATTGGCCGTATGCCCCTCAAAAAGTTATCTGCCCTGTGGATGGCCTTAATGTCCCCACCTACACAGCTTCAGCTTCTTCTGCCATTTACTCCTCTGCCTCTTTCCTTTCAGTACAGTTTTTAGACACCAGTGTCTTTTCTTGCCATTCTGACTGGACAATATCAATTAAAGACACTGCACACATAATCAGTGGAGGGTTTGATTTCAAGCCTGGTGTGAACCACTGAAAAACAAACAAACAAAAAAAAAATATGGACAGAAGAAGTGTCAACATGATCAAACTTTCTTTGACCATGAAGTCAAATGTTACTCTACAAGTCTGTGTTTTACACTTATACCAAAATAATGCCTTATTATCTCAAAATAATGACTTATGATCATAATATAATGAGTTAGTATCTAAAAAAAATAACCTACAATCTCAAAATAATGAGTTGGTATCTCAAAATGAGAAACTTTCTCATTATTATTCAGTGACTATACTGATAAAGTTTCTCATTATTTTAAGATACTATCTCATCATACATCACACATCATTTAGTATGGTTTCATGATATAGACTGACCTCTGACTGACTTCCAGTGTCCCTGTGCTTAGCATTAACCAATTAGAAAAGAATAATAATAAAATCATGCTTAACCCTGAAGTCAAATTAATTATATTATATCTGTGGACCTTATCCGATGGACTTGCTGTCCTGACATTTGGCCACTGAGGTCCAAGTGTCTTTGACCCAAAAATGATGAAATCCCAGGTCTGATGTCAATATACTGCTTCTGTCTCTGCATAGAGATGAGCAGCATGAATATTTCAACGCAGGTTTCACATAAATCTAATGATGTTGTCAGTAAGTACTTTTTACATTCACATATATTTAATAATGTATGATTTTTGAGTTATTCTGTGTCCAGAATGACTGTGAACACTGACAGACAGACAGCACAGTGATGTTATAACATGCTACAATGGACCGAGCTGATGGGATCTAAAATTATATAATGAGAGATAAGTTTAACAAAATGCATTTGCTCTACAGAACTGCTTTATTTAAGCTGATATTTTCACTGTAGTGCTTCACTCCCATGATTTAAACGCCAGCTCTGCAATTCTGAGGTTACACTATACCCCAATCAAACCTCTTATTAATCCATGATACATCACACCCCCAGTGGCTATAAATAACAAGTTATAACTTTACCTCCTGTTGGGTGGAAATACATTTGGCAGGAGCTGGAAGATGTTCCACGTAACCAGAGCAGGTGGAGGCCCTCCGTCTCCTCCTCCTGTGTGCTTGAGAGCCCCATATAATCTTGGCAAACGTTTCCTCACTCCCGGGTCTGTCATTACCCCTCAGAGTCCGCAGTGTGTGCTCCACCGCTCCAAAGCTAACAGCCCTCCTTAACTGGCGCTGTATCAGCTTCTTCACGAGAAGTCCATCCTTAGCTGAGGCTCCTCTGGAGGTCGTGTTAATGCCGTGAAGTTTTCCTTCTACAGTGGACCTGCTTCTGTCACCGTCCTCCGTCTGCTCGGCGGAAAACCTTCTCAACCTGTAAGCTAACTTCTTGCCAAGAGGGTTATTATGGGGATCTCTGAGGATTAAAACTGGTACCTCTCCAACATAGACACCCCTGCTGAGGCTTTCTTGCCTGGATAGATGTGTCTCCACCACTGATGGCTTTTCCAGCTCTGCTTGGGACTCCTGTATGTTCCCATCTGGGCCATCTTGAGGCTCAACGCTACTGCAGATGGCCTCGCTTGTCACAGCCTGACTTCCAGGACTCCTGGGAGATTCAACAGGCTGAAATTCCTCAGATTTCCTCTTCTTCCTCTGAAAGTAGCGACGGCCTTTGAGCTCTTTAGATTCAGGGCTCAGTGGAGCTTTCTTGGGGTCAACATAGCATTCCTCTTTAGGGCCTCGCACACAGCCACAGATGTTTCCCATGGCTGACAGTCATGTAGTCTCTTACCCATCGACTGAACGACTTGTTTTCATGCAAAGTATCCAGTGAGCTCCGCTTGATCTGAAGAGCTACGATCCCATTGACAGAAAGTCATTTTCACACAGTGCCACTAGCACACAATAAGCGGTGGCAGACACCCCGGCAGCCAGAGATAAAGCTCCACTCAGAGCAGAGTTGACTTTTTCCTTTCATTGACTCCCAGAGACTCACAGCTGAGAACTGGTCAGCCTCTCTGTCTCTCTTGCTCTCACTGCGTTTCTCTCTTGCTCACACGCTCTTGCTCGCACGCTCTCTCTTGGGTCTCTCCTCTGACATTGGAATCCTTTCTGACCTTTGAAACATTTCTCTTGCTTTGCTAATCCAGCCCAAACGCCATAAATGCACACACACAGACGTAACCCACGTGCATATAGCTCTCAGCTGAGCAGGAGTGAAAAAGGTTTGTGGACAGACCTGTTTCAGGCTGGCCTGTCTGCTTCTGAGTCTGCACAGTAAACATGCACACGTCACAGATGCCTCTTGGGTTTCCTAATATTTGTGTCTGTAATGAGAGAGGTGGTTCTACTGTGAGAAACTTTGGCTCAGCACGTTTGGCTGCATGGAGCAGAACAGAGTCCCAGCCGGTCAGAAAGGCTTTGAAAAACAAAACAGCGTAGGTCAACGAGAGCAGCAGGAGCAGAGGCAAATCCGAGCTGGACAACAAAGTGCTTTCACTTTGTCTATTAATCAAGCTACGTACAATGGTAGAGCCAGAGGTGGGGCTTAAGTCCAATGGTTTGAACAAACACTATTATCTGAGCAGATCACCACCACTGCAGTTCACAAGGGGGCAAATGCTCTGACCAGGAAGTGATTCACCATATAAAACCATTACAACAACTATAAGATAACAGTGGCTGACAGAGCGTGACGCAAGCCTACTGAAGAGAGAGCTATCATTACTGTTATTACATGGCAAAAAGAGAAATTATCAGTGTGTGAAAGAGTAAATGTAATGCCACCACACAGCTCAACTAAAAATAACAGTGTCACTCTGAGCTTACAATATTTGAACGCCAATGAAGTTTCCCTGAAGGTCAAAGTCACCTGACAGCCCACACAGTTCAAACTACAGTATGCTGATTACTCCAACTGCTACTTATGGACAGCTTGTGGTCAAACTATCAAATTTATTGCACTATTAGATTATATTTCTGCATGTTACATTACAGTAAAATTAAGGTTAATAGCATTTCTATGACTTTTATAGCCTTACTTGATGTGTTATTTTTAAATGACAATGTTTTAAAGCCACAGTTCACCCCAAAAATCAAAAATACATATTTTTCCTCGGGCCTAGTGCTATTTATCTGTCTAGATAGTTTTGGTGTGAGTTGCTGAGTTTTGGAGATATCGCCCATAAAGATGTCTGACTTCTCTCCAATATAATGACAAAAATGGTTCTCGGCGTGTGGTGCTCAAAGTGCCAAAAAATATATCTGAACAATTCAACACCAGTGTCTCTTTCCAGAAATCATGACCCAGTTACTCAAGATAATCCACAAACCTTGTTGTGAGCAGTTTCATGTAAGAAAGAAAGTAGTTCATACATGAAACCACTCACAACAAGGTCTGTGGAAAGCTGTTGCTGTAAAAGGAAATTTTGGTGCTTCTCATGTGACTATGCAGCCAGTGTTGATGTTAAATGTGGTCAGTGGAAACAATAAATTCCACAGTGTTTGTTATTTTGATCAAGGAAATAGACTTTTCCTGCTCATAAAGCTGTGCAGCAGTGCCCACATGTACCAGGATGCATTGCACCATATTATCAACCCACTAGCATATACCTATTACTTTGTTGGCCAAAACATAAAGTTAGGTGACAAAAATACTCATTGAGCATGGCCCCTGGCTACCAAGACGCAAAAACTAGACAGTCAAGCTGAAACAGCCTGTAGTTCTTCCTGCATCCTGTGACATCAGTGAATGCAAGACGAACAACACATTTTACAGAAATTGAAAGAATTTCACTTTCAAAACTTCAATAATTAGTGTCCTCAGTTGCCAGACGCTGACTGAGTGTTATTAAAAGAAAAGTTGATGTATCACAGCGGTAAACATGCTCCTCTCCCAACTTTTTGGAGCATCTTGTTGGCATCGAATTCAGAATGAGTGCATATCCCCAAAAAACAATAAAGTTTATCAGTTTTAACATTAAATATCTTGTCTTTGTACCATACTCATTTGAATATAGGTTAAAAAGGATTTGCAAATTATCGCATTCTGTTTGTATTTATGTTTACACAACATTTCAACTTCTCAACACCACGTTCCAGGTAAAAATACAGCATGTTCACCATGGTGAAGAACACAGTAACAGTGGCAGCTTTGTGTAATGAAATCAACTTCTTGTCTGCAAACAATGAATAATGTCAGTCAGTAAACAGTTATGACATAGAGAGTGAAACACAACCGGACACACAGCCTGTCAGTGCAGTCAGGTTATATAAGTTAGTATTAAAAAAATAATGCCTGCAGCAATAAGGAAAGCACATTTATAAGAATGTCCCCAAAACAACCTCTGTCCTCTGGATACTTAAGGCAAACCCACTCATATAAAAGTTCATACATGTCAATCTGCTGTCAGCTGTGCTTATATAATAATGCCAAAGGTATCCTACGCCTAAAGCACAACATTTTATCCTGAAGTGCCCTGCTATTCTTCAAAGTCAAGAAGAAACAGGCCCATTGCTGCTGGATCAACTGCTCGAGGGCTTGCGTGAGACTGACAGCAGCAGGTGTTGGCATCACCACTGACGCTACCTGTCAGCGCGTTTGAGACCAGGAGAAATTATATTAACTACTTTCTCTCCCCCATTATTTCATTGAGGGGCATTAGTCACATGGGTGTATTCTTGTTCTGAAATAACACACTAACTCACTACGAAGCTGCAAGTCTGACAGACTATTACAATATTCCTGTCCTAACCAACAACTGAGTGATGTAGCAAGAGCCAAAGATATTAATAATCCAATGCAAGACAGTCAGAGAGGAGGAGGAGAGGGGAGAGAGAAGGGGGGAGCTTGAGTAAAAAGTGGTCAAAGTATGACGTTTCTGCATGCTGTTAGATTTCGGAGAGATACAGTAAATACTTCTGTGGACACCTGGATGCTCGTGGCATGCACACACAGAGCAGCTCACTTGGCATTTATGTCATTCCAGCAATAAAAAGTATTCACTGAAAGAACATTTTGAGAACATGCAGGGAGCTGTATAGACCAGAGGTACTGACAGTTAAAAGTAGCCTCCGACATCCTGAACTTTTGGACCAACCTGTTTCTCTGAAGCTGTTTCTTATCTGCCCACAAATTTGCTGACTTCCACTGCACATCAACTTACAAATGAAACCGTAAACACTGCCTTCATATTTACTTTGGTATGGCAGCATCATAGCTGTGTGTGAACTGTAAAGTCTTTGTTAGTGCTGTTTTGCGCATGTGGTTCATTTCAGGACCATGACGACTTCACACAGAGGCTTGCAGTGTGAACTTAGCCATACAGTGTAACCCCATTTGTTCTCAAGTGGGCCAGACCATTCATATATCTTTGCATAATACCTATAAATAACAACACCTCCAAATTCTTTCCTTTCTTAGTGTAAAGAAGTACAGGTATATTCACAATTAAGGAACCATCGATTCGATCAATGTCTCATTTTTTCCACATTCAGTCAGTCTACTGTCATTGCATGTGCATTACAATATAGAGATCACAATATATGGAGCTGAACAATAATTCATCCTATATTTTATGATTTGAACAACTTTTCAAGATCTAGAAATTCTTTAAATTTTCCAGACATTTCCATTCCACAAAAAACAACTGAAGTGGAAGCTAATGAGGAAGAAGCTAAAGTTATCTCATGCGTCACAAACCATTAACAAATCAGTTTTGGCAGTGCTTTAGTAACATGATTTCAATAATATTGTTTAAGATATTAGTCTGATAAAGATGATTTAGATCTAGTTTAAATTTCATGTCTTGCACAGACAAAACAAATCTACTTTCAAGTCTTTTTCACTTCACACAAATTCAATACATCCAGTGAATACCAAGACATTTCTACTATGAGGAGCTATGTGATGTAAACGTCTCAAGTTACAACTCGAACTGAATCCAACAGACACTAAAGTGAGCCAGAAGAACACTAACAACATTTATTGCACTATCACCGTCAGTGAGTAACACAGCAGTCACAACGCTCAGCATGATGTATGCTGCACAACTTTGACACCTTGTGGTCACAATTGCAAACATCCACCGGGTGGGTGGGTGTGGGTGTCGGTGTGAAGTCATCATAAAGGCATTAATCTGGAGGGCGTTTGACAATTTATTACACAACTAATTCCCAAAACATACTAGCACTTCTGTACACTGAAATAAAGCAACGCTGTTGAAGATCATCTGCATTCAAATGTCCAAAATATACAACAGACGATACAGGGTTCATACAGCTTCATATGACTAAAATTGAAGCATTTTTCAAGCACTTTCAAGGCACTTAAACTAAAACTTTTAAGACTCTCAAGTATTGAGAGTAATATAACACATGCAACAACTTCATATGTGCTCCTTTCAAATGGCAATGAAATTTACTGCCGATGGAAATTTTACAACAGCTACAACACTTTTTCTTGCTTTGCCTCAATGCAGAAAATGGAATGAAAATCAAAGTAAGTAATAAAAGTAAGTAATAATCAACAATCTAGATAATGAATAATCATAATTACATGGCTATTGAAGCCATAAGAAGGACCAAACCAATACAATGAAAACACTGACCTGAAAGTGCAGAATTATGGTCCAGATCAATCCCAGGGTCAGTTTTGGGTTTCCATCTGTGATGTCGTCATTCCTGATATTTACAAGTTTGACCTGAAAACAGAAAACATATGATTAATATATTTGTATATTTAAGTATGCACACTCTTTACACATGCACACCCCTTACATTTATTTTGTGAGTTAATCGAGTACTAAAATATGAGTGAAACTGTGTTTTGTGTATTCAGACTCACATGCCTGTAATTTATCAAGCACCACAAGGTGGCACAATAGTCATTACAGTAAGTGAGGAAACGCTGTTCCTGGAATCATGTGGGTCTGAGCTGACAGACAGAATAAATGCTTGCTACTAATTAAATCCCATAAACGTGCTAGGACTGTTTTATCTACCACACATCAGAGAGAAATATGATGTGTATTTAATGTATTTAAAGAGTGAGATCGTTTTACATTAATGACCTCAGAGGACACATGGTTGTGTCTGGTATGAACTGAAGCCAAAACAATAGAACAACTCATTTGTGACCATCTATGATTCCTTTGTCTCAGGCCTTACGTCACATCTGGCTACGGCTCAGCAAGGCTGTGTTCTTCATCACATCCTGGCCGTGGCGGTGGGGGAGGGGAGGGCAATCACAGTTCTTTGAAACCCCACTGATGGGATCTGTAGGCAGCGCTCCTTAAATGCTGCTATTACTGTCTGAATAGTCATTTTCATAAAGAAAGATTAAAGTGCCCGAGCCCAACAGTGTGTGATGCTGGAGAATAGGTAATCACCACTGTGTAGGGCCGTCCCACTTCAATTACATGTGTGCCTTAGTGGTTATGAGTGAACAAACCTCTCACAATATGATGCGCCTCCAGTACAGTAGAGCTACACACATGAACCAGTGCATTTAGGTATACATCAGTAAGATACCTGACCACCTTTTTAGATAATTCACTATCCTGCATCAAATTGTTAAATATATCTTTATTGCTGTATGATGGATTCTTATCATAAAGGAATAGGGGGTATTAGGCACTTATTCATCCAGAGTCAGTGTATTACAGAGGCGACAAAGTAAAAAATAGTGGTTCTTAACCTTTTCCAGTTGTGACATCACAGAATAATCAGGTTGGAAACCTGCTCCGTCTGCCTGATACTTTTCAGGGATTACATGAAAGCTACCAAACTCCATATTTTTGAATGCTTGTCCCTTATTTTGAATGTCTTTTGAGAGTTGCCTCCTGGTTCTCACTCTGTGCTGTTTGCCACGATATGGTATTTTATTTTATTCTGCACAACCATCTGCTGACCCCCACAAATAGCCTTGTAGCCCACTTGGCAAAATCAGTAATTGTACCCCATAGAACATTGGAGTTGCTGATCTACCACTTTCCCATTTGGCTAGTTTGTTTGTGTCATTGTGTGATGACGGTGTTTTAAAGGGTTAGTTTTACTCAATTCTGGTATTGGTCCAATACTGGCCAAAATCACTGTGTTGGATATGATCCATTAGCCTTAACTATCATATAAACGCTTAAATAAACTTTGAGCAACATGCCACTGAGAAAGAAGAGTAACACAGATCAAATTCATTTTAATTTTTAATGTTTGAATGGTGCTGATGAATCAAAACCGATGCTGAAAATTCTGTTTGTGAAAAATTTTAAATAAAAATAATCAGCAGTAATGTATAACTGATTAATGTTGTGGATTACATATATCCTCCTTTAGGGGAGAAGAATATTTGTTTTGCAGTTTGGCACCTTTTTAGATGGCTGGGTTAAGCAAAGTGCATTCATACAAATGCATTCAGAACTGTTTGAAGAGAGGGAAAAAGACAGTATTGAATTGGTATCGCTATCAGCATAGGTTGTGGTATCAATCTCAGTATTGGACATGAAAAAGTGGTATAAAGCCATCCCCTGTTGGCTCAACTGTATCCCAGTCTTTAATCTAAAGTGTGACAGAATAAGAATTAGAGAGAGTGTGTGTCTGGATTGATCCGTACCTGCCGCCTCTTTAAATAATCCAGTGCTATTTGTACATTCTGGAGTCTGTGGAAGCGCATCCTCCCTCTCTCCCGAGGCTGTGGACAAAAAAAGAGGGAAGAGGGGCCATGTTTGGTAATTAGGTTCTTCCCAACATCAAAGGACAAATAAAAAAAAAACTGATTAGTAGCATGAAGGACACAGGACATGCATCCAGGTTCTTACCAGCTGATCTGGTGAGGTAAAATAACACACACAGAAAAAACTGTACCCACAACAAGAGTAGCCATCTCTGCAGGCCCACCCAAAATCTGTGCATATGCAGAACATTTTCCACCATTTGCATCTCCACAAATTATCTTACCGTGTAATAAAAAACCTTAACACACGCTAACAGTTAACACAAAACATATTTATACACTTGGTTTGCTGTGCTGTAGACACTAAATGTAAATTTTGACATGAATAGCAGAACGCTGGATTGTTCGAGCAAGTATCCAATTTCTTGTGGCAAATGCACGTGGACAGTCAGGGGCCACAGCATGAAGTAATGAAATGGAAAATGTGTTGAAGCCAGGGTGCAGCAGCAGCAAAAGACTTGTGCTGCATTCAGCCAGATTTCTACATTGATAATAGCTGAGAGAAGAATCCTGCTCATCTCAGTGATAGCAAAGCAACAACATTTAATCAACCCATCTCCCGCAGCTTTCATTCAGTGAATCTCATTCACCTATGAAGCCCTCTTGAGGCTTCAAAATAGCAGAATACCCAAAAGCAGCAGATGAAAAATGTCCTGATGCTCACGTAGGATCGCTACGCGCTTTGATTGTATGGCTCAATGATGGGCAAAGCTAGTGAGATGGATATAAAGACCCAAGCTTCATGGCCAATTTCCTCTAATTTATTGCATCTTTTTAATGCCTTTGCAAGGTCAGTATGCAACATTTATTGGTCTGTGTCTTTTTTGTCTCGAATGTATGCTCATAAAGAAGAACATGAAGATGCCTGGGCCTTTAGATCATGTACACATTATCTGCATTAGGATTGTCACAATATGAGATTTTCACTACACAATTATTGTGGCCCAGAGAATTCACAATAACAATAATGCAATAGCTATACAAAATTTGAAATAAAATGCCATCATTCAAAGTCATTTTCAGAAGGAAACAGAAATGATATAAGATAGTTTGTTTAAGAGATGCTGGATTGTTTACACAATATTATCATGTCTGTTTTGTCTGTAGGGTGTTGCAAAATACCAGTGCTGATATTAACCAAAAGGGGACCAGACATCCTGAAAAAATCAGGTCAGTCCTGAATTATAAGCAGTTGTCCTGAATCCAGAATCCTGTCCTTTTTGTCATGAAATACAGTTAAAATAATAGATAATATGAACAAAATATGAATCTGCAAACATATTCTGGTCAAATTACTTATGTAGGTTATAATTCCTGCTATTAGTGATTAAAAATATTCATGTTTGTAAAATATGTAAGAGTAGTAATGTGTCTTCATATGTTTATTGCACTGAGTTGGCTATCATAAATAACAGATTGTTGATTCAACCTATTTAAACTACATGACACAGAGTGCAGCTGCCAATGTGGGTGGAATTTGTGATCAAAATATCTAAAAAAAAAGTGTTTGTAAGCTGCTACAGCTTAATGACAATCGTAGCTTCTGAAAAGACATTTAAAATGACTAACACACCTGGGATGTGAGCATAAAGATTCATGCATCTTGTAAACACAGCTATCCTCCTTCATACCATCCTCAGAAACTGATCTTCATAATATAACAAATCATTAGAGTTACAGTCTTTTGTTACTCTAAATTATTCTATACATTTGACTGGACATGAGACACTCACCCCCATCTCCCCTGTCCTGAAATTCACCCACTCTCACCTGATCACCAGTTACCAGATATTTAAAAAATGAAACTATTATGTATGTTAATAATATACATATGATAATATCATGTAAGTAATCCAGCACCTCTTAAACATACTCTGTGCTCTTAAATCATTTATGTTTCCTTCTGCCCCACACAGACCTTTTACTATCCACTAAGTGTAATTACATGTTTTGTGTGCTTTGTACAGTTATGGTTACAGACTCTCTTCACCTCCCCACACCTGTATTTCAAGTATATTTCATTTTACCAAAAAACCCCAAAATGCACCATAAACAAAGTGAAAGATGAATTTGACTGATAGCACTGTTTTCTTCAAATTACATGTAGATATTGCAATTGTTATCATTAATTCTTTAGGCCAAGATAATTGTGTAGTGAAATCTGATATTGTGACAGTCCTGATCTGCATCATCAGAATCATCTGGTCATGTAAACAAAGATTGAGACATTATTTCCTGATCAAGAAGTGTCATTGTGAAACATAATGTTGCATAGAAATCACAAATTTAGCAAAATAGGGAGAAGGGAAACAATGCTCTATCATAGAAGAACTACAATATCTGCTAAAGCAATTGTGTAAAGACTACAAAAAGGCAAATCATACAGTGGGATTGTTTCTACACTCCTGTTAACTGGTCACAACACGCTCTGCATTAGTTTGTTAAAAGGGGGTGGGGTGGGGGGCAAGCCACACGTACCCCCTTATCATCATCCACCGTGTCTCCATGCTGCTCAACTGCACATGCTTCTGTCCCACTCACCAACCGCAATGTCTTCAGAAAATCACGCTCCCTTGGCTTATCACCGAAAAGGCAACACATGAGGAAGAAAGGAAGACATGGACACACATGGCGGCCAAATCAAAGGAGGTTAGACAATGGACAGAAACCAATTAAAGAGCGGAGAACAGAAGAGGGGGAAAAGTAGAAGGGAAACAGGATGTAAACAGAAAATAGATAGCCACTTAGAGGATGAAAGTTAGTTACACTGGAGAGAGGGAGTAACTGCTGGAGCTCTTTGCACAGGAATACATGCAGTTTTAATACAGTAAGGGACATGATAACATTAAGGAACTCAGGACTGTACAAAGACAGCATTAACATACTTCAATATAAGATGAAAGAATGACATGTTAACAGAGAAATGGAATTATACTGCAAATAACCTGCTGGATAACATGCAGCCCTTCAGTAGCCACTGTCTTATAGACCACAGCACTACGGCTGTGCACTACACTGTGCAGCTATATGCTCGTTATGAGACTGACTAAACACATAAATAAATGGAACTGTACAGAATTTGAGCCTTCCATGAACAAGGTTTAAAAAAGGCTTTAGGCCCTAATCAGACAGAGCACAGTTTTGGCAGTGAGACACATCTTTTTCCAGTTGTTTTCTACAGGCAGGAAGTGTTTTGCAATAATGCTTCCCAAGCACCTTGCAGTTTTGCAGGAGCACTCTGATTGCCTCAGGTTGAACAAAAGCCCCTGACGTCATTCAAGTTTTTTACCCATTGTCCAATGAGATAATTAATTGAGAGACGAGCCTTCTGTGGTGGTGAGGGCAGAGTTTACAGATGCTTGGAAACAACAATCATAGAGGACAAACTCGTGGTGGCTGTTGCAGAATACCCAGAGCTAATTTTACCAACTGTGGTTACTGATTTGAACAGACAACAGCAGCCTGGAAGCAAATTAGTGCTGTACTTGAGATTTCAGGCAAATTGTTTTCATTCATTTAAACTAATAACTGCTAATAACTGATGACACAGAGTTCATGGTTTGTGTTAGGCTACTGTTGGCTCCCACATCTCCCTAGGCAAGCTGCCTGTAATTTCTCCCTTTTCAGAGGGTTTCACATAGATGTCTGTTTCCCTGTGTGCAGCATAGTGTTTGAAAACAGCCTCACAACCTCGATCAGAGACAGTGCCATGTTTCCATGTTTAGGTGGCTAACTATGTATATACCAGGAAGTTACTATCTCTAGCTAACCAAAATATAAGATTACAGATCTGGGTTTACTTTACAGCGAAATCACGATTACACTGAGAACAGGTGATTCATTGATGCCTAGCAACAGCTAGAAACAGCCAGAAAAACAACAGCTTCAACTAAAAAGTGTTTTTTACAACCTGCCAGATGTGCTCTGTGTGATCAGGGCCTTATACTGCTAAAGCAGGGCCACCATGCAAACACTAAAAGTCATGACAGTTACCTATTTTTGGTTAAACATGTGATCTGGACACTGCTTACTAACAGTATCACTAATAAATCCATTTAAAGGACTAGTGTGTAGCATTTAGTTGCATCTAGCAGTGAGACTACAGTGGCCGCAAAGAAATGCAAAAGGGGGAATCTAGAGATTGTGTTTGGTTTGTTCCTTCCGGGCTACAGTAGAAACATGGCAGAGTAACCCAGTGGACTCCATGAAAGAGCACCCACTCCTTCTGTAGATATAAACGGTTCATTACAAGGTAATGAAAACACAGCAATTCATAGTTTCAGGTGATTATACACTAATAAAAACATACTTGTAAATATTATATCCAATTTCTACCATATCTGTTGATTTTGTGTGGACCCCAGATAAACTAGGGACCACTTTGTGGAAGCTAATGGTGATTCGTATAAAGAATAAAGGTAGCCTTTGGCGATTAGTGCGTTAAAAAGGCAAGTTAGCAAGTTAATTAACTTTGTTAATGACTGATTATTGGCTGCCAATAACTTGCTGGAAACTCACAACCAAAGAGCTAGTTGTCCTACTTGCGAGTTTTTCCTTAATATGATTACATTTTGTAAACTGAAACACAACAACCTTTAATATCCCACTTATGTTGCGACTTGAGCATAACTATGGCACAAAGCACCCATCCCTGACTGCATCAAAAAAACATGTATACATGAAGCAACTGCTTCATGTATTGGCTTACTGTGCCACACTGCTTCATATTACTTACAGCTAGTCACACAGCAAAACTAATCACAATGATGAGCACATCAATCAGTTTCATAGATTACCCAGAATGGATGAGGGAGAGAAAGGAAAAGAGTCCTTAGATATGTTTGAAAGCTGCACACAATTTACAAAAAATGTAGTTTTAAGAGTGGGTTTTGGTGTATGCATAATCACTGCAGATCTGATTACAGACCATCAAATCCCAGGATTCCCTCCTACTATCAGTTATGTAAGTGAGAAGGAGGAAATCCAAGTGAATCATTCATGCAAAGGTGTAACAGATTTTTCAAGGAGGAGAACAACAGATTTCTCACTTTTCCTTGTTGGCGTCTTATGACAATCTGAATGTTTTGTGATTTCATTAGAACTGATCTGAATGGAAATCACTCTGGACTCATTCAGATCACAGAACTCTCCCAGTTCCACACAGACCAAAACATCATCAGTGTTTCATAACTTTGTCTCGACTTTTTCTTTATCTCTTCAAGAAAAACTGACCACGAAAACTGAGACAACGGAAAAACTCACCAATGTGTCTCCAGACAAAACCTCCAGCAGTGAGATCAGGTTATGTCCATCTCGCAAGTCTTCGTACAGGTCATTTATATGTTTCCGTACCTACAGACATGATGGGAAAAGCAGAGTGTGAGCCAACTGCAAATATTATAGCATTATATCATAATATCATATTATTACACAACTGTTCAGTATAAAACAAAGTTAAACGATTAATTTACATGTAATTAAAACTGGAGTTGTTTTCATATTTCTGACAGGAGTTACTGAAGGATTTTCAGATGAGTTTTTTTTAATAAGCTGACCACATATTGGGAATCTAATTGATTACTCTCACCTGAAAAAATCTAAAAAAAATTAATAAAATTACATATTGACATGCACCTGGGAACCTGTATAGCAGCAGTAGACCTGAGGGCAGTCAGGTCTGCATATTTCCATGTAACATTTGACTCTGTGTATAAATGGTCATTAAAATAGAACACTTAAAAATATTAGTATGTAGTGTTATTCAAGGTTGCTTTGTCATAATATCTGTGCCAGAGAAGTTGCATGTGTTAACTGATCCTTCGCTAAGCCCCACCCCCAAACAGCAACTGTCCAATCATTGGTTGGTAATTGTAACTAGGGCTGAAATATCTGTGAAAAATCTTGCAAGAGTCTTGCAAATTTGGGGTTCCCTTCACACCAGCAGACACCAAGAGTGACGGACATGACGTGCCACCGCAGCAATAGTGGACCCGCAAGACGGCAGAACACACAAAGTTATTTCTGGATTTGTTTATTTCTGCTGTATTTCACCATCTGACTAACGTTTGCTAAGATGTAAGCTAGCTTTAGCCTCACTCTGTTGGCATTAATGTTATATCATGTATGCATTTACTAGGTAGTTTTACAAATACACTTTCACAGGATTCTTGTTTTAAAACATGTCAGACGGAAAGATTAAAACATCAGCTAGAGACTTCTCAGCTGACTCAAGCTGAGTTATCATCAGCTTACATCAGCCAGCTACACTTAAAATCTGAGTCTTTATTTTAGAAGACAAAATCCACAGTCCTCAGCTAGAAATGACAATCTGCTTTTGTTTATGCCTCTAAGGAATCACAGACCTCGTGTGTCAATGATGTTTCAACTTTTCAGCGAGAATGGAAAGACTGACAGGCGTAGCAACAGTAATGTGGAGGGCGGTGCTTAGAGAAGGGTCAATTGAGCTGCACCATATTGGTCTCAGTCAATGCATGTGTTCTCTTATATGTCATCTAATAAAAGTGTCTAAATAATAACTGTGAACTGCTGAACTTATGTAAAGGTAAGGTTCAATGAGCAGCAATTTCAGAATGAAAAAAAAACTGTACAATTGAGGGACACTGAGGATTTTGAATCATGCAACCTTGTTTTTGTTGATTAACAGTTTGAGCAGGACATCATTGTGACACCTTATCTAAGCACTTAGCGAGGCACTTGACAGCTCTGGTCAGAGGTTCTCTCCTTCCAGCGGGCCATCTCTCCTTCCTGTCCTAAATACCGCGCCTCTGAAATCACGCTGCTGCCCGTTGACCTGCTTTCACACAGGGCTTTCAGCACTGTAATCCCAGATAGCAGCCACAGCTGTGGAGCCAAAATAGACCTGCACCCTTATGCTACTGGGTCAACTGAGCAGATCCCCCAACTATTACTCAGCACCTCTGATTTCTCATGGACCATGTGTGAGACCTGCTGAAATCTGTCTGTCAGAACACAAAATAAAAGGCAAATATTCAAAAAAAACAAACAAACAAAAAAAAAAACAAATAAAAAAACCACTAATAAACCAACAAGTTCAGAAAAGAGGATATTGTTTTTATAGACATGTTACTGTTGCTTTCTGCAGCTTCAATATGTGTGTCATGTTGTGTCATGTTTTATACCAGCAGCTGGCCTCATGCATCCCTCTAATGATTTTCGTATTGGAAATAATAGATTCCTGTGTGAAAACATCATATGTAGTTGATCATAAAACTAGTTATCAGCACTGATTAATGGGAGCCACCATCAAGTAAGCGTTTATCTTATTACCAGGAACTTTAAATCGACTGTTCAAGACAGGTTTATGGCCCACAACATGCTCTGACGACGATGATCAAAGAACACAAAAACCCCTCAGGAGCAAAACAATAAATACCACACAGTAGGAGGACCTGGATTACTGCCTTGTGGTTGTATATACACCTCCACCAAACAGTCAAGTTGCAGTTCACATCCATGTATGTCCAGACTCAGATCATGCATGTAGCAAAGACTTTCAAGGAATTTAATAAAAAACTAAGTGTATTTTTTGGCAAAATTCATCACTATTTTGACTTGCATGATTCCAGTGATTAACGATTTCTAACCAGTCCAGCTGGTGAGTGAGTTTCAACATATCCCAAGTGTTCTCCTTGTTTTCCTTATCCTGAAATGTTTCCTTTATTTTTGTGTGAGAGAGCTGCACTGCCGTGTTTCAAATTGTGTTCCACAACATTTACAATGGCTAAACTCTAAAACCTACTGTGTTTAAGGCTAATGTAAGGGAACCATAGCTGGTAGTAGTAGCCACAGTCCTGACTCCTCATTATTCAGTCTGAGTTATCTGTCATAAAATTATGCAAAATTTAACATTTTATCTGTCACAATATCAGCAAATTTAAACTACTGTTTGCACTCTGAGTTCAAGATATATTCAAAGTTCAGCAGCAGAAAATCACTTTTGCATCAAGTTTAAAGTCAGAAGATTTTTTTTTAATTTCAGATAGAAGAAAAAATAACAATGGCTAAATTTTATTATTGGATTTATTTTGTACTATGGTATCGAATTGGATATCAAGAATAGTGGAAATTCACTAGTACTGGTATTGACTACAAAATTTTCTGGCATTGAAACATCCCTAAATGTTTACCATATTTACCATCTTAGTTTAGTGTGTTAGCATGCTATGATTTGATATCTGTTACTAAACACAAAGTGCAGCTAAGGCTGATGTCATTAGTTCTGCAGGTATTTGGCTATAAACCAAAGTGCTGGACTGGTGATGTTGGCACTGAAATGTCAGGGGATCAAGTTATTACACTTCATCCACACAGAGACAAAATGTGTGTACTACATTTAAAGACAATCCATCTAGTGGTTGGTGAGACAACTGCCACTCAAACCCACAACTGACATGACGTTGGAGGAAAAGTCAGGGGGTCATAAAAGTCTGCAGGATTGATCCTCTGGGGACCATGAATGTCCGTACAACTAATTAATGGCAATCCATCCAAAAGTTGTTGAGATATTTCAGTTTGGACCAAAGTTGTAGTTTCAGTAAATCTACCCTCATGTGGTACAGCAAGAATGGTCTTCTGGATTATGAAAACTCTCCTTGCTGAGACAGTTTCTGAAAAAACACTGAACTTCTATCCCTGCTGTCGTTGCTCATTAGGTCACTGGTTTTATTTTTGCTTGAGAATTGCCGGGTCTTAAAATGTTTCTGTTGGTTCAGCCATATTTATTACTGCTAATTTCTGCCTCTATTTACAGGATTCATGGCATCAGCTAATGTATCTATATCACTCGCAATTAGTAACTCTCACTATGTCATGTTCTTTTTATGCATTTTAATAATAGTGAATGACTGAATGAAAGAATTCCCCTCACTCTATGTCACAGAACTACATGTTTATGCCTTATTGACAGAAATGAGTGTGATTTCTAGCATTAGGAGTGATTCATGTACCACTGGTGCATGAAACCTCTAAAGTATAACATTTTGCATGAATCCTGTTTTACAAAGACATATTAGATGAGACATGTCAGTGCTTGTCTGTCAGCTAAACTGTTTCATTAAATTCCACAGACAGATCAGACGTCACAGTAAACTATTCAGATTTCTGAGTCATCAAAAGACAAGCTGTTGCTGCAGCGGTGCAACAGCAAATGACTTTTAAAAAGCTTTAATAATGTCTGAGGAGGAATGTTTGCATGTTGGGACCCAGCATGAAGGGTGCTAAGTGTTATTACTGACAATACTTCTCTGATGGATTGTTTATGTTGGAGGAAAATGGCTTGCTGGTTGTTGGAAATAAATGTTTGAGTTTTAATTATTATTTAGGTTTGACTGCTGTTATTAATAGTTTCCATATGAACACATGGGACAAAGGATGGGATTTTCAGATCAATTTTCATACACAGATATTCTAAATGTGGCATAATAGAAAGGAAAAAAATGCACACAATTATCATACATTAATTCTTACCTTCATCAGGTGCTGATTTATCCATTTTGTAAATGTCTTCTTCTGCACTCTGTCTCTTTCATCTGAAGAAGAGAGAAAAAAGAAAAAGGCATCCTGTAAGCTACAAACCAATCATCAGGGAAGTGTTTGGGCAACACAAATCTCTTGTCATTAGACAAGCCTGATTCTGCTTAGTATACGCCTGCTACACAGCCTATTAGGTCGTATTATATTTGGTGTTAACTCACTATAGCAATTTATTTTTGTAGCTTAGGTTTCATTTCAACTTCATTTGCTCCTATTAAGCAGGAGTCTTCATCCTGCAGGAAATATTGAGCATCAAACACTTTATTTCCCTTTCATGCACCAATTTGTGCCAGAGCTGGGAGTAACTCACCAATGTGCAAGTGACAAACAAGTCTGATGTCTTTACCTTTAAGTCTCAAGCAAGTCCCAAAGTCAAGACCCTGCTAAGTCAAGCAAGTCATAAATCAAGTCATTGCTCAGGACAAGAGAGTCACGAGTCAAGTAATACAATTCTGATGATCTCCCACCCATTTCATATATAAATTAGTTAAAGACACACAAAGTTGGGTGCTATTTTCAGCATTACTGGAAAACTGATTACACCTTATAAATATCTATGACATTTCACATTTTGTGGTAATCAATAACAAGGCTGCTATATGAACACCAACAGAGAGAAAAGCTCTGAAATTATAATATAGATCTATAGCTAAATGGCTCTAAAGTGAAAACTGAAGTACAAAACAAAAAAATTCACAGTGTGAAGTCTCCTGCCGAGGCTCCCCTTCAGGAGGATTGCACCATATCTCCTCAGCCTATACAGTGCTACAGGGATGATGTATTTTTGTAGGCTAACCCAGGAGTTAGCATCGTTCTGACTTCTTAAATAAAAAGCCAACTGGATTTTTCCTTAGAATTTGGATTAGTGCAAAAAGTAAGCTCTCTCTGAAGAAAAGTTTATGATACTGACACATTTTGTTCAGCAAGATAATCTTGACAATGATTTTTGAAGCCTACATGCAATCGTCAGAAGTAAAAAAGGTGACACTGGGCCAAGAGGTGATTAGAGTTCGGTGTGATGAAGTTCAATGACCATGACAACCATTGTAGCATCATTGTGGAAGATGAACAATTTTGATGAATATTCAATGTATTGATTATGGGATTTTTTGTCTCTAAGTTGTAAGGAAGGAAGATAACTGTAAGGTTGAGTGTAAAATCAATGGAACATTGTACTCAGAAAAGTTACTGTGCTTACACATTGTTAAAATCTGAAGAACGAATGATTGAATCATTTTTATGGAATCAGCAACTGTTGTTTTTGTAAGGCTAGACACTGAAAGACCTTCAGAGAACACTGTGCTTGAGTCTTCTCTCCATGCTGCATGAAGAAAAGAGATTTGATTCATCACACCGTCTTGGTAATTCTTCAGAGAACAAGCAACTCTCACTATTTTGAATTTTTACAACATCATTTAGCCACTTGTTAGCAACCACCTTTATTAAGACACATAAAAGCTTCAAAATTCATGAGAGGGACATTTACTGATGTATTTTATGTCATACAGAAAAATGCGAAAATGACAAAAAACCCAACCAAAAAACCCATTGACTTTGAGATGAGGGAACCAGAAGTGCTAATATGCTGACTCACTTCTGTGTTTTAGGATTCATTCCTGCAGCATCCAAGGTGTTTCTCATACGACAAGGAATACTGATGTTCTCTTCCCACTAATACTATTATTTCTGTCCTGGCTGCATCTTGTGCATTGTCCTCTGCTGGTGTGCCTAGACAAATCAAATATTTAATTAAAAAGTCCTTTCGTATCATCTGTCTCAAGTGTCAAGTCATGAATACCACATCCAAATGTGGTATTCAAGTCTTATCAGTGTTAGTGAAACAAGTCTCAAGTCCTCAAATTTGTGACTTAACTCTGTCTTACACTCATGTCCCCCTCTTCTGATTTGTGGGAATGTCTTCATTTATATAAAGTATAACACAAAATTTAGGTGCAAGGTGACAATTCAAAATATAGTGCTCATCTGACAGCAAAGCTCTCAGGTGAGCGGTTTGTCAGGATACAATTCCTCTGCTACTTGTTTTCATTGGTGAGGACAAATGCATGTCATCTAACCTGTCCCCTCCATCCCTTAACCTACACATATGAGCTTAATCTTTTGTTTCCCGTTGCACGTAGTCAATGTGTAAAGTTATTTTTGGATTTTGAGTTTCAGTGAAATGTAGAAAAGTAATAACATATGCAGACCACAAGTCCCTGTGGCTAAAAAGATGGATGGCATTTACCAAAGGCTGAAATTACATCACTCTCTCGCATGCTCTTGACCACATTATGTTTTTTGTTTCCCAATACCATAGCAACCATACTTCCTGCTGCCAGTGACATATGTTAATCTTGGACACAAACGGATGCAATTAAACAGAAAAGACAAAGTACACTTGCGTTATTATGTTTTCTCATCAACTTTGTGAACAAACTGTACTTTTGTTGCTGTATTTTTCCTAAAAATTGTCCCCTGTCAGAACAGGGCAGTATTCTGGCCAGTCACCACAGCCGTGACTCATTTCACTGCTTCCACGTCTCCCAGTCTGCCAGACAGAACTCCTCAAAATGAACACCAAAAAACTCACATGTACAATCAGTGCCGTTAGGAACGATCTGCTGGCTAAGTCACATCCACTCCACTGCTCCATTCTTCCCACAACAACACTGTGGAAGGTAAATTTTTTTCTGAACTTTGACCACAGTGCTAACAACACAGATAACCTCCTCCCTCTAACAATCCTCAGCGCCGATTACAAAATAAGTTTTGCTCAAGGATATCATACCTACTATTAGTGACGAGCAAGCACAGACATGACTAATCATTCAAGGAAATGACAAGAAGGAGGACGATTAATACTGACCCATGCAGCACATTAGTGCTACCAGGTGAGCTCTCTGCTCCCTCTCGCTCTTAAGCAGGTACTTCATCTTCTGCATTAGCTCCTGAGGGCTGCCGACAGGGTCGTGGTTCAGGCAGACGGATGCCATGTGGATAAGCGACTAAGGAAGCAGTAACAGTCTCCCTCCTCTCGCCTGCCTGCCTGCCTACCAGCCTCTAGGGCAGCAGTGACTCCCTTTCTCATCAAGCATCCAGAACGAGTCCTGTCAGGTTTTCCATAGCTGCTCACTATTTTGAGTTTCCGCACGGTTTGGTGTTTATCTAGCAGCAGCACTCAAAACCACACAAGAAATCAGTGTTTCTTGTAAAAAAAAAAAAAAGGAAAAAGAAGAAAAGTTCCTTGTCAACATGTTTCCAGATGGTTCCAGCTCACAGCTAGTTTATTCAAGCTGTAGTTCAAGAGCAACGTACCATCATTTCTAATGACAGCATGCATCAATTATTATTGGAAACATCTTAGCAACTATGTCTTGAGCAATATAAACATGTTCATCCAGAGACCCCGGCTGTCAAGTGTGCAAAAGTTTTCAGATAATCATCTCTCTATTGTGCAGCTGCCAAGACCATAATGTTTACGTCAGCAGAAACAACCGAGAACAAATCCAGGAAAATAACAATTAGGACCCTTCATGATACAACATGAAAAAACAAAAAGGATGTGCTATCTTCCCTCGGAAGTTGTTCACATTGAAAAAAATAAATAAAATAGATAAAATCTTTGTGTAGCAGAGAACCAGGGAGGTTACAATACAGCTGATGCATCATCACCTGAAATCTGTTCAGTATGGGCTGATAAACTCAATCTATCCCTTCCAACATTTATCAGACTTGTCTGTTTTAAGTCTCAAAGCAAATGTTAATTTTTCCATTACAAAAATAAATGCAATATTTTAAACATGTATGCTTTAGGAAAGCCAAAACGTTGTGATGGCATCTTAGACATGTACAAGATCCATAAACAAAAGTCAGTCTTGATTTTTGAAATGTTTTCTGTGCTATCTCTGGATTTATGAATTTAGAAAATTATGACACCCATACTCAGCTCTTAATGACATTATGTTCAATGCATGTGAAGTTTGTGGCCTAAAAACCTGACAGTATGTTAGCTTCCCCTGACATTGGGGATGCTAGCATACTGCAGGATTTTGAATGACCATAAAGCCTGAAACATGCATTTCTGGGATAACTGGTGTACCTTAAGAGCCCTGTGACTATTCCCTCTGCAGATTCTACATTTAGTTCATCTAAAAATAGTGTGTGTGTAAAAGCTGTTGAGAATTGGAAAGTGGGTTGATCTGACAATTACTTTGTAAGATGGTCTACACGTGTAGATCAAGATCTGACAAGAAGCAACACATCAGAGTCTGAATAAAACAAGCTGCACCAAGAAAAAGAAGAAATAAGGCAAACAGTCTGTTGAAAATGTGATGCAGTGGGAGACATTTACCAGCAGTGTTGCTGTGTCATTGCTGATGTATCTGCCCCTGTGACTCAACAGCAGAGAAATAAAGCAATGCAGCCTGCAGCAGGACACCAATTTGGTTTTTAATGCCCATATCTACGCTCTTTGCTGCATAATATATAAACCTCTCCCGAGAAACTCATTAATATAGATTGGCTGAGCAAGTATTCCAGGAAACTCTGCAGCTCAAAACACATAGCAGGGGCTGAACCACCTATCACACATGGTCACCACAGGCTTCTGTACTTCTTAATACTGCACAGATGACTGATAACAGGGACGCTTGATAGACTGAGGTCAACATCAACCACTGTCAGGTGGTGTAAAAAACATGTTAAAGTGCTTTAATACTAGCAGAATCAGAGAGCAGGTTTGAATAGGTTGTGAGATAAGTTATTTCTGTACTTGTGCCTCCCAAAATATGACAGCGTGTTTAATAGCATGGTGCCCTCTTGAGGATCTTATGAGAATAAAAAGCAAGTATGAACTCTGATTTGGTACGAGTCCAAAAACACTGACCTCTCCCACATTTAAAACAGTTGTTGTATGTTTTTGGTCATACTGTGAAAGCTGTAGTGAAGATTAAAGATCAGATATCAAACAGAAAACAAAAGCAGCTCTGGCCCTGTAACAACAACAGTGACATAATGTCAGATCAAATATCATCATACACTCAAGTCTCCTGATGTTGCAAAACTTTATCAGCTTAATCAAATCTCATTCCACTTACTACATCTAATA
The DNA here is from genome assembly GCF_056507025.1 of Lutjanus erythropterus. NCBI lineage: Eukaryota > Metazoa > Chordata > Actinopteri > Lutjaniformes > Lutjanidae > Lutjanus > Lutjanus erythropterus. The sequence goes on from NC_139330.1 coordinate 5,099,338, forward strand.
AATTCTGTGATTATGCTACTTGGACTTTCACACCAATTTCACACACGTCTGATTTTCATAGCTATGTAAACCTGCTACAGTCCATCTGATCATGCAGACATGTACTTAATTTACCACTGAAAAGCTGCATCAGTGTCTTATCTCATTGTTTTGCTTGTTTTCACACGCCTGACAAAATGCTTTTATCATCCGGTCACACCAAGTTACCCATTCAGTTTCACCAGCAAGCAGAAAACAACAATCCTGTGAAGGTAATGCTGGAAGTTAACAGTAAGTTTAACACAAAACTTTTATCCAGGAATGAACCCAAAAGTGGGAGAAAGAGGGAAACTTTGCAATGTCAAAGAAGGAGTGGCAAAATTTAATCAATAAGCAATGAAAATCAATCAACTCATTGTCTTGGAGAGAGTTCAATTGGAAAAATATGGCCAGATTCTTTCAACATCAGCTCTTAGAGAGTCCAGGGTGAGGCAGAAAGCATGCCGGAGAGGCTGTAGGTCTGTGGGAGCAAATCATTACCACGTGTTTTTGGGGATGCACTAAGATTCACAACTACTGGAAGACAATCAGAGATAGCATGGAAAAATGTTAGGAATCAAGACAGAGTTTTGTTTTCAGCTGCTATACTTGGGTAAGATACCACCAGAACGTCTTGGCTTTCCTAAAGCACACGTTTAAAATATTGCTGGCTGCCAGACAAAAGCCATTACGATGGTTGCATCACAGTCCACCCACAGTAGAAGACTGGTTTGATGTGATGCATGATATTTCTGTCATGGAATAATTAACATTTGCTTTATGATTCACAACAGACATGTTTGATAAATCTTGGAAAGGATGGTTTGAGTTAAGGTGCCCATAGAGGACAGATTTCAGGTGACGGTGCATCAACTGTACTGTAACACCACCAGCTCTCTGCTACATACAGATATTCTTTTTTTGTATTTTTGTTTGTTTTGCTCCATTTGCTTTTGAAAAACAAAAATGTATAAGAAGACATTTCATGTTTGCTGACTTCTTGCTTGAGTAAAAGAAGAATCTCAAAAAAAACCCAAAACAAAACAAAACAAAACACAGAGGACCTTAATTTAAAAAATCACAATTAAACAAGTGTAGAATTTAGATCTAGTTTCAAATATTTCAGATTTTTTGGGAGGGAAATCTTATTGTAAAACTATTAAAAAACACCTGGAGTAAAGACACAGTCACTAAACAGCAAACTGCTGAGGTGCAAATTAAACAGTGACTGTGTAACCGACCTTTTTGGCTCTGGTATGATACTCAGGGGAAATTTATCTAATAATACCATTAACACATCATGTTACACTTGATGACAGTCACTGTATGATGTTTATTTCACTGTAAAAGTCTGCGAAAAACCTCCACATCGTGACACCAGATGACAATTAGAATGACATACAGCTTGTCATTTTACTGAAAAACTTCTTACATTCACCATATTGCTGTATTTTATTTGTTTTATTCATTTTGGGAATAACTTTCAAATGTTTTAATATTATCATTTAAAATTCAGGTATTTCACAGCACAGAAATGTGTTAACTAACAGCTTTTGACCTTTGAATTTAATGGGTTGATGTTTGAAGGATCATGAAAGCCTGACTAACCACCTCCGTCTCACATTACACCTGAACTTCCTGACCTTTAAAACTTTAGGCTCCGTCTAGAAAAACTAGTTGTTAAAACCTCCTTAAGAGGTGCAAATTTACACCCTGACAGGAAGTTAAACTGGTACTAATCAAGTCGTAATATTACAGTAGTTTTCTGTAGGTATTTGCAGTGTATAAGCATGAATTGCATTGCTTCTTTTAACAATGACAGCAAACAACACTACACACAGTAGCCAGTGTTGTATAATAATCGAAACGCGCACACTGTTCTGTGGCCTCTGTGCACCCGCGCTACAGTCTGTGCCCAGTGCTGTCCAGCAGTCCACCACAGCGTTCAAACAGACAGCCATGGAGCTCCTGAGACACTTATTTGTAGACCTCAGCAAAGCACATGTGCACGGCTATAAATAGCTACAACCCTAAACCATGCTGCCCCTGCAACTGCCTGCTACATAATCTGTGCCACTGAGGTGATGTCCTTCATTACCTTAGATACAACAGAGATGGCTCAAGAAAATGCTTCTAATATGTTGAATTTGTCACAGAGTTTATTTTTATGCATCTGTGACCTTAAAATCTGTTTCTTTCTTTTGTTTTTTTTTGGTTTGTGCATGTGATTCATCCACCCTAAAAGGACTGTTTATTAGATGTTAGGATATGTTTAATTTATATACTCAAAAATGAGATTCAGGACATGACCTGGTCTGCAAGAATGATTAATAAACTGCATCCAACAACACACAATCATATTTTTGGAAATGCAACCAGCAGCAGGACAGTCTACAGCCCCTCACATGGATCTTTCATTGGATGTTCTCATGCTTCCGTGAACAGGAGAACGGATAAATTGTTGTTTTTTCTGAGCATGTCTGGCGCAGGGGGGCCTGTGACACCCTTTGGCATCTTGTTACGTCAGGACTGCCTAAAATACCCTCACATTCTGAGCAGAGCAGAGTCAAAAAGTCCTAGCAATCAAAATCCAGCCGGTGTAATCCTCTTGACCTCGTATGGGGAGGGGAATCAAAACAGACATAAAGACTAAACTGAAAAGCCCCTCAACCTTCCAGCCGGTCCATGACAAGGACTCGCTAAACATTCTTGCTCAACAGCTCTCATTTCACATCTCTTGTGTCACAACCAGCACAATAACCAAAAGCATGTTAGGTTTGTTTTGAGTAGAAGCCTGTGCATTGCATAGCACTGCAGAGATTTTAAACAGCAGGTCTGTTACTGTGTGCTTGATCTCAGTTAATATATAATATATTATACCTCTTTGACACAACAGCAAGACGGGATAGATGCTAACATGTTTATGCACTGTCCCCATAGGCCCCCAAGCCCCTAAATTTGGTGGACAAAGTACATTTTTCATGGTCCATATGTAAACTCATCTAGAAACAATACATAAAAGGCAATCAAACACAACTTAACCCAGCCTTCCTTAAATGTGACATTTGTGTCGTCCAATTCCCCACAAATTGTGGTGTTTCCTGAAGGCATTGTTTCTGATGAAAAATGAGCTCGACCTCTCTGCTAGTTGAGGAAACTGGCAGCACACGCCACATTACATCCTTAGATGTGTCATCTTCTTACCACTGAGACTTCTGCTTCCAGCCACTGCTAAATTTTCCATGCTGTTTCGTTTATTCATATCCCGCCTTTTGTGGTTCTGGTTCTTCCGTAAGTGTTAGCAGGAATTGGATGTTTTTGACACTGTAATGCATCTCCTACATGCTCGGAAGGGGAGGGTGAAGCAAGTGTGAAGTGTTCAACTGGTTGCAACCTACAACACACTGTAGATGCAACTAAATCTTACACACTGGTCCTTTAAAACTCAGATTATGTTTTGTGTCGAGACTTTGAGTCTAAAGCCATGCTAGCACTGAGCTAATGTCTGCATGCTAACATGTTCACAGCAACAATGCCAAGATGCAGATTCTTAGCAGGAATTGTGTTTATCATGTTCACCATATTAGATACTACATAGTACTGAAGCAATTCAGTCGGTGTAGAAATTCGATATCCAGCCCTACTTACAGCAACCTAAAATTCTACTATTGAACAGTTTATCCCCGGCAGACTGGTCCCACTGGTGATTTCTAAGTGTTTAATGTACATTGCCCATTATAACTGAGGCCCACAGGAGTGATGACTCAGCACAAAATGGCTACCTTCTCCCACCTATGCATTTTAATAACCATGTTGTGAACATGATGTCTGGGTAGGTGGTAAACAAATATAGGCTAGGATGAGGGGGAGATACTTGAAGACGCATTTTTGCCATTCTTTGTAAGTGAGAATACTACAGTCAGTCTGCTCAGAAGGGCAGGGCAGCATCTGAAATATGTGACTGGAACAACTCAGTAACTGAAACAGGTTGCCAAGCCTTCAAAGCAGCCCTTCCAGTCAGTGTTTTCTTTAGTCTCCAGGTTTAAGATGAAGCAAAGAAGAAACCAATGATAAGGCTAGTCAAATTCTTGTATGTGTACACATACTTTGCTAATAAAACCAGTTCAGTTTCTTATCATTTTGTCTACAGCTCATTTCTGAAAACTACTACTTAGGAAGAAGGACGCACAGTGGGCTCCACCAACAAGGATTCATATTTAAATCTAAATCTAAATTATGGTTTAAATCTAAATAATGTTGCACCAAACTTTAAAACTATATTAGAATTAAGAAAGACTAAATTCAAACATCACTGTAAATAGATTTTTTATTCTAAACTTAGATTCAATTTTAATTTTGTTCTTTTAACGCTGTTGCACAAAATCTTAAATCAAATTCAATTTTCAATTTAAAATTTGATCCAGTGGTAACGTTAAACTTACAACTGAGAAGGCTGCCTTTTTGTGATGGATGGAGCAAAATATTTTTCTGCTGAGCCATCATGAGTAAGCAAACTAGACTAACCAATTTTCAAGCTAGCAAGCAAATTCTGCAGTGTTTTTTAACTTGTAAACTAGCTAACAATAATGTAATGTTTTGTTAACTTTTAAGATAGCTAGCAAACAATATGATTTTTTACTTCTTTTTTTTTTTAATCTAATTTGTGTTTTATTAATTAATTTATTTTAATGTGGCCTCCATAGTAATTAAACTATTTCATTTCAATTTACATCACTAAACTTGGATGTACTCAACAGTGATTAGTTTTGAATTGTAAAACAGTGCTCATCTTAACTCTAAATCTGGATTTAATCATTTTAAACCTTGTTTTACTAAACTTTGAAAAGAACTTAGCTGAGATTAAATTAATCTTTGTTGGTGCAACCCAGTCAAAGAGCCACTGCTGTACACAGTTCACCTTTCTCCTTCTATAAAGATTATTTTCCTCAACTAAAAGTAAAAGAAACTGTGGCTATGAAGTGTGAGGCTATACTCAAGTATATAACTGCAATAGAGAAAGAAAATACTGACCAATTGTTTTACTAATTTTGCTATATGTGGTGCAATCTAGAGACTACTGACTTCTTAATTAACAATATTACGGACCTTTCTAGCATTACGTTTCTAGTTGTGAACTCAATACCCCAATTAGTGAAGTTGAAATACTGCACAACCCCTGATGAAAAGCAAATGGAGGATAAAGGTAAAGCTGGCAAAGTGCCCTCGGGCATGAGCTATCACTGCACTCAGAAAAGTCAAGGAGAGGGAAGGAGGAAGCATTAATGAAAGCTAATGGGACATTAATACACACTTGCAAACATGAACACACACAGTTGCTAACACTCCAGTACCAGCCTCCATATGTGCAACAGCTGCAACTGTCACATTTGACTGAGTATTTGTACATGTGAGGAAATCTGTTTTCCTCACCAGACTCTCCTTGGGATTATGGAGAATCCTTCTAAAGACTTATACCCCAAACAAATACAGTCCGACCGTTACAACTTAAAGTAATCCTGTGTTCATTCTTAACTGTGGTATTTACACAATGGTGACCCAACATTAACAGGCTTTTGTTTGGAAGAAACAACATGAATGATTACTTAACACAACCAAAATGCAGAAAACACAAATTTCACAGACTTCAACCCCCCACTTTAAGCATAAAGACATTGAACAATAATGTAGTCCAGATAAAGACGCACCTTTCAGACATGTTGAATTAATGTGGAGGAGTTCCACTCTCAAACTAATGCAGACCAACATAATGCAAATCAAATGAGCGAACAGCTACTAAAAGGGGCTAATTCATGGTTTTCAGGCAACCTTTCAATAGAAGCAGCTTAAATTCAAAACCTTACTAGCCAACAATCATTGATGACAGACAGGTTATCAGTTGGAAACAGATTAGAGAGTATTTTAAAGTGGTTTTCTCTGAGAGGCAATAGAATTTTGAACAACGATCACAATAATAGGGATGTCGCAATAACCACAATTTTGAAATACCACGCTCTAGACAAGCCAACCGCAGGGGTAGCAACCACAACAACCACTGTTTTTTTTTTTTTTTCTTCCTTCTTGTTTTAATGCAATGCATGTTAAATGAATGAATCAGTGCTTCAGGAAGTAATATGAGGACCACAAACCATGCAAGCCCAGGAATGGATCGTTATCAGCTGTTCATGACTCAACTTCAAACATGGAAGCTGTTAGTTAGGTATGAAGTCACACAAGCAACAAGTCTTATTCATTCTTTTCTTATCCCGGCTGATAAAATCACTAGATAAAACACTTCAAGTTGGCTAACGTCACAAAGGGCAGCGATGTTGGCACTGATGACGACACATGTAGTTCATTGAGTGGTTTCACACAAAACTGAGCTAAACTGCAACAAACCTACCACAACTGCAACATCGTTGACTTGTAAAACTTTTGATTCATATTCTTTCTGGAGTTAAGTCCCATGAGGCACAGCAGAAGAGGTGGGACTTCTCCTCTCTAGCTACGCGTGAAACAAAGAAATGATCAAACTGCAGGAATTTGCAACCTTGTGTAACTATGACTAGCAGCCAGCAGCTAGCTTGCTGTTCAGACCAAGTTTACAGCTGAACAGTGAGGTGAGATCTGCAGATAAAGTTTGCGCATTACAGCTCCAAATTACTGCATTTATCATAAATGAAGTAAGTTACAAAAACAAACAAAAGAATGGCCCTAATACAGAAAATCTGTTGAGCTGTTGAGCCAACCTAAATAACGGTAGAGCAAATTCTGCCCGCCCCCAGCAGCCCTACACACTAACAGCACCTTAATTTCTTACAATATTACTTACAATAGACAAATGAGCAACATATTAAAGGACAAGCACAAATTAAGCGATTTAGCGAGGTACTAGACCACCAAAACCTGCTAGAACAGCTTCAGCACTCCTCGACATGGACTCTACAAATCTACTGAATAAATAAACACAATTTGTCTGAAAGATATTCCCTTGTTTGGTGTTTTGACGATGGTGGTGGAGAGTGATATCTAACCCTGCTAACACAAAGTCATTGCAGGAATGTAGTTGCAACCTAATTTTTGCAAGATGCAATGCTGTAGCAACCTATCAAGCGAAATTCAGCACATTATTTTACACATCGCCGGTATGTTCTACCAACATTTCCACCAAAGTGGTGGAAATGTCATGCGGAGAACATTGTAAAAATACCATAAAACATCTGTTACTTTGCAATGTTTCACAGTCCTAGCAGCAATGTATGGTGACACTGTGACTGTAGTCTGTAATTTGTAGGGAACATACTTTGCAACTGTGTTTAGTATATGATCCACTTCATTTAGTGACTCTTCCTGTCCTATATGAAGCATTCGCAATTGTAATGTTTATGATCCCTCTTTTTACAAGTTACGGCTGATATCAAACCGTCTGCAGGAGTATAGCACTGGTTTTCAAACAATAGTTCCAGAGTCAACACAAAAACAGCTGGAATTGCTCATTTCTTGGCCTCCTATGAGACTGTGGAGAAAGGAAAGCTGTTTCCTGCTGCTGGGGTGGGAGTGCTTCCCAGCATCTGCTGCATTCAGGAGAGAAGGGTGGTGCTGCTGGAGTGAGAGAGGAGAGGCTGAGAGGAGCGTGAGTCAGGGCTGGGACCGAGACGCAGAAGATGATCTCATGTAAGAGGAGCTAAGCAAAGCCGTGGAATGAAGTTCAGTCATGCTGCTCTTCCCATCACCATGACAGCATATAAATACAACATTTAGAAATACAACAGCGAGCCTGTGTCACATGCAGACATACGAATTATGCAACTGCATGCAACTGCATTAAAGTTACAGTTCATATAAGTTCAGATATATGTATTTATGTATCATGATGCACGTGATGCACATTTTGTACATTTTATTTTCTATTTCTTATTCTATTTTTTTCTATATATACAGCTGTTCTATATTTTATATTTTAAAAGAAAATTTAAAACACTTCTTTTTAGCCTTGCTTTTGTGTAGTGTTAGTTTTTACTTGTACTTTACTGTAAATTTTATCTGTTAATTTGACAAATTACAATTTTTCTAATACTTTTTATTGTATGTATTTTGTTATATTAATGCTGTATTGTCTCTGTTCCATATTGTAGTAGATTGTACATATTTTTACAGCATTATTTTCTATTTTCTTATAATTGCTCTATGCTTATATATTTTCTATTCTCGAATGGGAGCATTTGTTGACCATGTGACCACTTTCCTCCTGGGGATCAATAAAACATTTATGATTCAGAATCTGATTCAGAAACGATATGTAAATATTCATCAAATGTATTCCTGAAGGGTAATGCATGTACATCACAAAATGACAAAGATAAGAATAAAATATAATTAAAGACTAAATAAAACACAGACGTACTTCTGTAGCTAAATTTCTGATCTGACTGAACAGTAAAAAGCTTTCTAAGAGCTCTGCTGGTTTGGATTTCACTGTCCATTTTAAATGAAGTCTATTGATTAGATCAATAAAGGGCTTGGCCATGAGAACAATATTATGTTTTAGCATACGTAGATATAGTCCACTGTGTACCTACTGTAGGTTTTCATTTTTTTAACATTTTGTTTTCCTAATGAAAACAGACATTACATTTCTCTTTTCTTCACAGATATAAACTGAAATACTGAACATCCTGTAAAATGAAACCACAAGCAGCTGATCTGAGGTTGGACACTGATCCAAATATCTAACGCACTTAATCAGCCATTAGCACTTAGGATTTTGGGCGTGGTTGCTGTGAATGGCTGTTGATAATTTGATAGCCTTGTGATTACAGACTGCTAGGGGTGGGTGATGAGGTCCTAAAATACTATCACAGTATTTCAGGGTATTCTGCGATAACAATATTCTTGACAATATGACAAAATACTGAAAAATATTTTGGACTTAGAACTCACAATAGCTGTTGAGCTCTCATTGTGGGATCTTTGGGTTTCCTCGTCCTCAGTCGGGTGTTAATGCTTGAGATTGTGAAATTAATTTTCTGTATTGCTCCTTTTTAGCTGTAACAGTCGTCATACAATTCTTGCATATTACCATACCATACTGAAGTTATTCCCCATTTTGGTGCTAACTCCTTCAGTGTAATATTGCCATGATCACAATATGAATTTTTCTTGTCGTGAAAAAAATTAAAACAATATATGGATACGATATGGCACACCCCTTTAGCCTACTAGGGATGATAAACCATGATAAACCATGATAATATTCCAGATTAGATTATACTATGTAAATCCTATTTGTTCACAAACCAAATCCACTGTATGTTAGTTCATACAAAAATTCTTGAAATCGCAACATGTCCTACTGCAATTTTCAAACTGCAAGAGGCAAAATATTTGTTAAAAGCCATATGTGTGTAATATATATATATAAAAAGCATTTTAAATGAGATCTTGTGGTGCTGCAGTGACTTCTCTGCCTAAATGTCATATTCTAAAAACTACAAGAAAACATCATTGCTTTGTACAGGTCCCTGCATGTATCTTACAGGAATCATCTTAATGTTTTTCAGTGAAAATGGGAATAAAAAGGTAAAAGGTATCATTCTCTGTAATATTGCTAATCATATAGCAATTGCAATCAGTCAGACTAATCACAGTTACATACTGTTCAGCCCTAATGCAAAGGCAAATCTTTTTCTGATTTAATATTTTGTGTTCTTTCTTTTATCCATGATTATCCGATCTGAAAAACTATGTTTAATATAAAAGTATTAGGGATGTTCCTCTTGCATGTAAACAATATATGTTGGTGGGTTAGTGTTCTGTTTTTGGGAGGCTACACAGTCCAGCTGCGCATGCAGAATATTCAGTAAGGAATGTTAATCTGTAGGCTGATTTAAGTGGGCAGAGAGACCACTTTCAAAGTGTGGCTTCTTAATGTGTGGATCTCAATGAAAAGCCAAAAAAGAAAGAAGTGTCACTAGCATCAACTTGACACATGAACAAGTCTGTGGAACTTGGATGCTGCTCCCGTAACAACAAAGTGTCTTTTGTACGGTGGCAGACAGTCTCCATAGAGGCAGCCTGCTGTGTGTGTGGGCCACTAGGCCATTTGAATGTGATGAGTGGGCTGTCGACATAGAGCAGAGGGGTTGGGCTGGGCTCGGCTCAGGAGGATGGACAAAGGCAGTGACTGTGCAAAAAAACACAATGCTCTCTCACTCGTCGCTGCTGCGTTTGATAACGTGAGATAATTAAAGTATAAAAACACTGATTTTAATAATCATACGTGTCCTTAATGTATGTACAGAAATCTTTCTTGTGATGACAGATTAACTCATACTGCAGAGGCAGTGATTCACAGACAGAAACGTCAGGCAGACAGTAACAGACCACACCCTCCTATAACACACAACTTACAGAGCCGGCATACAGACAGTTCCTGTTCTTTACATGACTGTCAGCCAACACTTGGCTCTCCTTTAAGATATATCATCTCCAACAGTCAATATTTATATATACAGTATATCTGTGAATCAGTTAACATTCACTGAACCATTGAACTTTTATTTTATCCGAGGAAGATCTCTACTATAATAATAATAACTTAATTTGTGTAGCACTTTTCTAAAAAACAAAGATAAAAGGTAATAAATGAGCTAAGCAAATATGAAAACTTAATGCATGTCAAGAAACAGAGATCCTATTTAGAGCAGGCCACAATTTTACAAACAAGTCTGAGGCGAAACCCTATTAAAAATAGGAGTAAGGGGTAAAACAAATAAAATGCAATAAAAACAAAGACACCCAAGTTCAAGCTTCACTGGTCAGAAGTCAGCATAGGTAGTGATTTACTAATATCTATCATATCCATTTATCATATTATGCTCAGGAAATGAGTTATATCAACATTATGATGTTAGTTTTACTGAAGAGATTTTTTGGGTGACTGGCTCGTGGACTGATCTGTACTTTCAGTCTCAGCTTTAGCTCGTAATAGTGACTGATTAATCCAAGAGACTTTAACTGATTAAATATTCATTAACCCGTAAATGTATGCTTTGCGTACCATTCTTCCACGATTTGGTTTGGTCTGCCTCGTTAGTCTAAAAATGACAGTAACTGCATTCCCGTTTGACATCGTTTTGTTTGGCGGAGACATTTGTTGAATAAGGACAGACAGAGAGTCTTATTGTTGTATTGTTCTGTTTGTTTATATTGTTTGTGGTCTATAAATTATAATAGTCAAATCGAAGTTGTTAATGATTAATTGATTCATCAATTGTTTTTCAAATATCAGTTGAGAAAAATGTACAAAATTTGCAACCGTAGCTACTAACCGATTTAATCAAGTTTGTTTACATTTGCTTATTTTAGCAGTCTTTCTTAAGACTAGAGGACAATTTTGATATCATTATTATTATATTTTAAATAAATATCTGCATGAACACAGAAAAGGATCTTTAAAAAATCTGAAAATAATGTTTCTCCACTTTCAATTAAAATTTTCCAGGTATTATCTGCAGGGCTGTTAGTACTCTTAATAAACAAAACATGTTTACTTGGGTTCAACTCTATAAATATACTGTATATTCAGTCTAATGAAACCATTTGCGCCATATGGCATCTTAAAAACAAAATGAACTGCAAGAAGAGCTGACTGAACCACCAAATGTCTAATCCATTAAATCTTTCCTGATGTCAGAGGATGATCAAGAGTTGGGAAACTAACTAATGGCCCCTTCAAGCTGCCGGCTGACCGAGCCGGCTCTGCAGGAACAGTGCGATCCTGCACCGTCACTGCCCAGTGCCATTAACTGTTGTATGTGTCTAAGAAACCATGTCTTTAACTCACTCCTCAAGTTTACAGTCCTTTGTAAAGCCTGCATTGAATTTCAGCCTGACCCAAAGGAATTCCGCCTTTCAGTGTACTATTAGCTCTAATACCTAATTAGTGTGGCATTCTTACAGCTGGAGCAATAAGAACCACACTCATGCTCCCAGTCAACAGTGAATGCTGAGTCACCAAAAATACCAAATTCACATTTCAGTCAAACACAGTTCAGAACCTTTCACAGTATTTCTATCATCTTTATATTTGTTAAAGGAGCAATATGTAACAATTGTGCATCCAGAAATCAGTACTACAGACCAAATAGCAAGTTGGAGCCACAGACTACATATTAAATAAACTGAAATTCTATCCTATACTGGCTATGATTGAAGGGAGTGTTTCTCCCCGCACCCTCCTCCGCAGCATCGAGGAAGCCCAGGCAGGCTGCAGGAACTCAAGACAAGTGCAACATTAGAATTTGACAATTACAAGCAATGACAAGTCCCACTATGTAAGTTGATCAGCTGTTTGTGACCGTCCACTGTCTGGAGTTGGGGTTCGGTCACTACCTGCCTTCTGCCTTCCGGACTCCCTTAAGACATTGCTCAATTGAACCATTATAAACATCTACTCCTTCTAAAAGATTATTAAATGATTCCTCAGGACTCATAAACAGACACTCACTCATTTGGCGAACATTCTGCATTCAACTGAACTCTAATTAACATGAAATGGGCAAACAAAAACTGTTACTCCAACAACAACAGTACAGCTTAGCACATTTCCTTAATTTCTGATGACACATCATGATCATTTTCAGTTTTTTTTTATATTAAATATATTACAGATGTCTCCTTAAATTTATTTCACACAAGGTCACACTAGTGGTGAATACGTGCAATGTGACACCTCACGTGGCTGCAGATCACTACGATGACGCCTGCACATCTTTTCTCTCCAGTTTTTATCTTTTCTCTGGACGTGACAGCTGAACACTCACTCAGGGTGTTTGATGACTCTGGAATTCATTCAAACAAGTGACAAGCACCCACATAAACATGAACTCAGCAGCACAGATGATAACAACAATTTCCAGTAATTTTACCTAAAAGTTATCCAATCAGATATTCAGAGACAAAGACTAATCTGTTATTGCTGACCCACTGGCTGTTCTGTTTACTCGTCTGTTTGGTTGTGTTTGTCTGGTTACTGAGGATTTTGCTGTGAAAATGTTCTCTTTGATACTCTACGCATCACATGGAGGGAAGCTTGGGGCTCTGCATGATCCCATCAGCAGCAAATAAAACTAAAATAATGACAAAAACATGGGATTTTTTACAGAAGTTAGCCAGTGGAGCAATAAATACAGTTTGAAGCTATTTTCATGACGGGGAAGAGGAGATTTAAATTAAGAAGAAGCTGTTATTAACTATTTTAAGAAGGTAGAGGGTGATGTAAAAAAAGAAAGATGTAACGATACCCAGACTCAAGATAATAATACAATTTCAGTTTTAGATTAAATATGCCTTATTGGCATAAATATTTTGTAAACAATATTTCCAAAGCATTAAAGATACATATTATGATTTGAAAAAAAAGTCCACAATATGGTATTTATTTGTTTTTTTCATATGAAATTCATTTTTCCTTCTAACTTGAGGTGCTTCTGCTTTAATAAAAATAAAATGAAAGTAGCAGTTATGACCTAAGCATGTGCAACATTTGAATTATACAACTACAAAACTAAAACAGTGCAGCGGTCAGTAGCAGTAGTTTTATATAATAAAATAAAAACAATAAAGTGAAATAATTAAACATTTAATATCACAGGACTGTCACTGCAGTATCAAGAGATTTTTTTATTGTGATATTGTATATATTGTTACATTCATAAAAGATAAATTTCTCAGCCTCATCATTAAGTCATATATAGCCTGTAGGTTGGGTGGAATTATATACAAAAACATCAGCAAGCTAAGCTCTAACTTTCTAAAGCTTTCCTCTCACACAAAATGATATCTGATTTGATTTTTTTTTTGAATGTGTGCATTGTCATCCTCTCGCTCATCATTTCTTAGAAACAACCTGTCCACAACATTGCAGAAAAAAAAAAATTTGCTCATGTCTACTGTTCTAGCCTGCTGCACCTCTCTTTAACTGATCCCAAGTAAATAAATGTTGATGAATTCTTTCTGGTTTAACAGTCAAAGCTTTTTCTGCCGTGCAGAGACGGATGTAAACAAAACAGCTGCAAACAGGGTTAGAGGTGAGTTTGCTAGAAGTAATGATTAGCCCATCAGCTGATTTTAAGTTTCTACCAGGGTCACTCAATAACCACAGATTTATGAGCAGAAGAATTTTGATATGAACAGAAAATGACACTAAAACTAGTCGGTTTTGCATATACAGTTAGACTGAGCCTGCAGAAAATTATTAGCATTATTGTAAGTCTACAACACTTCCATAAACTTTCAAATTTGGGGGTAAATTATCAAGAAAATGACAAAAAAAGTCTTACCCTTCCTTGTTACGTTCATTGTTCATGCAACAACTGGCAGGGAGTCAAATATCTCCCAAAAATCAATGTATGGCATGTAAGAACTAATCACAGAGTGGTGGTTAGTGATGGAGGAAAGCAGGAAAAATGAGTAAGCTCATTGTGTGTCACAGCTCTCTGCCTGAAGACAACAGCTACAGATTCCTGATGATGCTACATCATATGATCCCATTAGGTCCAGTCAGGGCGTTTAAGCCTTATACCACAGCTGACTGGCCCTGCTGGCTGCCATACTCAAACAGCTGAGAGGACACGCTCACGGCGAGCGACTGTTCAATACAATAGTGCACAGTATACGCCGTTTATTGTTTTACTTTGGGACCTTGTCTGTGTGTGTCTGTGTGTGTGTGTGTGTGTGTGTGTGTGTGTGTGTGTGTGTGTGTGGGGAGAGGAAACACAAAGAGTTAAAAGTGCTGCTGTCAGTTTGAATTCAGCTCCAGCAGATCTCCACATGCAGGCCCGGCCTCAGACTACATGTGTGTGTGTGTGTGTGTGTGTGTGTGTGTGTGTAGCTTAGCTGTCAAAGAGACACTGAATCACATCGACCTCTTATGTGTGATGGATTTACTCCAATTAATGAGAGAGACCTAAAAGGAGCAGCTACATAGAGTGACACGAGCTATGAGCTAACGCCTCACCCTGCTATGTCATTGTCCTCTCTGCCTTGAGACAGCACACAGGTCACATGAGCAATGAGCAATGTTATTCCTATGAGTGATAACCCTAAAAATATACAAATATACAGTGAAATAGGGCTGGAATTAATTATTATTTTTACTGTTGGTTAATCTGTTGTTTATTATCTCAGTGAATCGATCAGTTTTTTAGTCTAACATTGTGAAAAAGACATCCTCAAATGTCTTGTTTTGTCCACAACACAAAGATATTCAGTTTACTGACACAGAGGAGCAAAGAAATCAGACAATGTTCGCACTTAAGTAGGGCTGCAACAAACTATTATTTTCATTGTGGATAGTCATTTTTTCGATTAATTGCTTAATTGATCCTGTCACAGTCTTGTCAGTCTCACATACGTCTGTGTGCGCCACACGTTTGGACCCATTTTTCAAATCTTTCCTGTAGCGATTATTTTCATTACTGATGAATCTCTCATTTTCATTATTAATTGATTAGTTGTTTAGTCCAATTAAGTGTCAGAAAATGGTGAAAAATGTCAGTTGTTGTTTCCTAAGGTCCAAGATGACCTCATCAAAGATCTTGTTTTGTCCACAACTCAAAGATATTCAGTTTGCTGTCATAGAGGAGCAAAGAAATCAGAAAATATTCACTTCTAAGAAGCTGCAATCAGAGAATTTAGACTTTTTCTCTTAAGAAATTACTCAAACCAGTTAACTGATTATCAAAGTTTAAAATTAATAAAAGTAATAATTTGACAATTAATTCATTGATTGATTCATTGTTGCAGCTCTCCAGTGAAAGTATGATTTAGACCTTTCAATCTGACAACAAACGATGAGGACGCAGTATTCATCAGGCTTGAAATGTTTTTCCAGACATTTTCCAAGCTAAATATTCCCATTTAGCAGCTAAACAAGCAAAATATTCACTAATCTAATAATCAACTGAGATCATAAAACGCTCATAATAAAGCCTTTGTCTTAGCTGCTAAAATTCAGACTAAATATGATGTCATGCAGGAAATATTCCCACTTTTCCACTGCAGGGATAAAGACACTAAGGCCAGCCAGTCACCAGAGAGAGAGGGGGCAGGCTGACATTTATTGAACTGTCAAGCAGCAATCAGGCAATTTCTTCATCGTCCCAAAGCCTAAAACAACCTCCAATCAGCGCTGATCCTACCTTTGTATTTTTCCAAAACATCCTCATAGGCTTGGAGGTATTCCTGTTCGTCCGAGAGCGCATTATCCTGCAGTACGTACTGAGCCATAACCCGGACTCCTCAAACTGGACAGTCACCAGCGGCGGACGGGGACACAGCGTGTGTGTGCATGTGTGTTTGTGTGCATGTGTGTGTATGTGCTGAGGACTCAAGAGTGATCGGCGCTGTTGTTGCACTAAAGGAAACGCCCTACATCCCTCCCTTGTCTGCGGGTTTGTCCAATCGGCGACACTTCCTCTCCGGAGCGCACTAGATTGATAGGAAGGACTGCCGGACGCGCTGCGCTGCAAAAAATGTCTGTCTTGACAGACCCATTGATCTGATAATGAGTCATAAATGCCATGAAAATACAATTTAAACCTGATTTTATCAACACAAGAGGCTAAACCTCATCCAAGCGTCGCCGGATTTACACGAATTTTCACCAAAAGTTAAAACAAGTTGTCAAAACCAGACTTAATGAGTTGTTCATTTTTTACAGTGTGAAATTATAAACGCCTTTTCCTTGTCAGACGTCTCTGTACCGGCTCGTGATCACTTTCTGTTTTTCACCTGCCAAACACCTTTGTCAGATTTAGGACTCAGGACTACTGTCTGAACCTTTATATCTTTCCTGTCAGCTGTTACTAATGTCCACCGATGTCTCACAGATTCCTGTAAGGTGCAAGCTTACAGGAAAACCCCCACAGTCCCTGCATGATATCGAGATCTGCTACACTGCACTTCTGACAGGGTTTTACGATGTCAACTGGCGTCAAAGTGTCATTAAAAACTACTTAAGTGTTATAAAACTTCAGTCATCAAGTGAGAAAGAAACGAGTGTCCATGTCAGAGAGATGTATGCCTGAATCTTACTTTCATTATCAATATGATGTGTCCTTGTGATTATTGCCATCATATAATTCATATAAATAAATTTAAAGATTCAAAATGTGCATTAAACCAGGGCTAGGCGATAAGGCTTACAAACAATATCTCAATATATTTAGGCTATGCCATGATACACAATATATATTGATATAATATATCTTTAATTCTCAAATGGAGATTATCTCATAAAATATGATGCATTGCTGTGGATTAAACTACCTTACAGCCTATAAACTAGATCTATCACAATATTTTTGACCACATATCTCTATCAACAATATTATGGGAAGACTATTGGTACTTTCACAAAATATTACAACAATGAGAGTTTTAATAATCATCAGTAATGTGTATAAAATGAAAGTAAAAGAACATCACTTTAATATAATGCAGCCTTTAAAATCAATACAAGACAACCCATATGCCATATAATATTCTGAGACAATATCTAGTCTTATATCACACTAACATTGATATATTGCCCAGCTATACTATGAGAGCATGATTTGATGACGGTAAGAGAAATACCTGTTATTTTAAAAACACTACATATCCAATAATGCAATGTTTATTTCATCATAAAACTTCTACTTCTTCTGCCTGAATTGTATTATTAACATTTGGGCACATATGGTGCGTCCTCGAGATTATAGCTTAAAATATAATTTGTAAAGTAATAAATAATATCTACTTTAAGATCCTGATTTGATGAAAATGAATGAAAAATATCTTTTTTAAAAATTACAACGTCAAATTATTTTCTTATAAAACTAGTCATCAAGTCAAAAAGAAACCAGGGTCCATCTGGCAAAGATTTATGTAATTTCTTCTATCTGAATCTACTTTCATTATCAACTTTTGGACGTCCTTGTGATTAAATCTCAACGTATAGCCTAATTCATAAAAAGAAACAAAATCATAGATTCAAAATGCGTTTGAAGCTCCTGTTTTGGTGAAAACAAAAGAAAAATACTAGCTGTTTAAAAAATACACTCTATATCCAGTCATCCAATAATTAATTTTAATGCGTTTTATTCAGAATAAGAGCGGACCAAAATACCATCACATGTACCTCAAATCCATCACTACAGCTCCAGTTTACGACCCCAAATTAATGTGGGGAAACAAGGAGGAAAACGTACACCTTCACAAGTGGCTCTAAGCTCATGCAGCCCTCATAGCGCCGTATATTGCAGCATATTCGCTCATTGTTTTTGTCGTTACGGTGCATTACCTAGACTATAAACCGACAACCGGACAACAAGGAGACTGTCCCTCACCTGCGATCCTGAGCACGGCTCTCTCCGCCGGGTCCAGCACGGATCCCCCCTGGATCTTCCTCTTGGACCGCTCATGTCTGGGCAGGTTCCAGGGTAAAGTGTCCCCGGGTGCCGGTGATGCCGACCCAGATTTAACACTATAATCATCCTCGTCTGAGAAATCCGCCGAGGAAGACATGGAGCCGTGCAGGGAAGGGTTCCCCGAACTGGAGCTCTGTGAGACAAAAGAAAACGGGGATCAAGAAAAAAAAGAACAATGCTCGTCTTGATTTCACAGAGTATCGCAGGAATAACGCGCACAAATCCCTTTAATTCTCCCCATCGCGGGTCAAAGTGCGTAATGCGAGAGCCTGTTAGGCGTGAGGACGCTCCGTGACACCAGCTATCAGCTCGTAAAGATCCATAACAATAAAAGATTGAGCCAAATAAAGCCAATGTAGAATCAATAGTATCTGGCTCCCCCGCCAGGTCAACAATAAGACTTACCACTGTATACATGGAGACCTGTCAGGTGGAAGGAAAGAGAAAAAACAACAATCCTGTCTTGCGTTTTATTAGCTTCCACCCTTCAGTCACACATTTCGAGCGTCAATATCAAAAGGTGCCACGCCCTTTGAGGGATGCTCCGGCCACGAGTTGGTCCCTTATCTGAGCACTGAGGATGTGGGGTGATGTCAGATCTCCAGAGGGCTGTAGGGATGGTACGCTGTGTGCTGTCGAGGCAGAGCTGGACCGTGATGGGAGAGCAGACTGCATGTGTCTCCTCCGCGTCATAGCCGGCAGCCAACAACAGCAGGCTCCATCCAGAAGCGACGGCGGTGTTACAGCGCCATCCCTGCACAAAGGTGCTGGGTGGCCACAAATACACCCAAAAAGAGGCAGGGGTAATGAGAGGACAAGGGCTACCACAGACTTCACAACACATCCACACAGAGCAGACTGCTGAGAGGAGTGACTGCCCACACTGTAGCTGGGGTGTTCACCACAGAGGGTGGAGATGAGCTAATTACCTGAGCGCACAAAAAGGGGATTGCACTTGATTAAAGTGGGTTTAACCAGATTTACATTTAAACCCTGCCAAGCCTATTTAACCAGAAATATATAATGAATAAAATATTTAAACAATTAATTCCATCCTTTGTGGGATTATCTGTGATTTTGTTATTCTTTCTTGACATTTAACTGTAGTTAAAATAACAGAATCACTCAAAGAGAAAATTATAAATGAATGATGTGCTGTTGCAATTTCCTGCTGCTGCACCCAGACACACCTGAGATTGAGCAAGAGAACAACCCGAGGCAAACACATCCTGATGGACAAGGAAAGGGGTGGGGCGCAAAATACCTGTATGGTGACACTTCACTTACTTAATGATAAAACAGAGGTTAAATGGGAAAACGGGTGTATGAAGCCCATTTGACGAAAAAAAACGTCTTAATAATGAGATACTAATTATTTTGAGAAAGTTTCTCATTATTTCCAAATACTGACTCATTACTTTGAGATACCAAGTCACTATTTTGTGAAACTACTACATTTCTCATTATAATGATTTACAGGACCTTTTTTTATTATATTGGCAGAAATGAGCTTCCATATGGCTCCTGAAGAGTTCAGCACTAATTTCTGAACATTAAATTAAATGAACTCAATATTGCCTTCATGAATTAAACTGGAGAGCTTCTGGTAGTATTTCTACAGGGGTACAGAAAATGATTTCTAGTCTTTAAATAGCAGTAGTAGTGAGAATCTGTTCTCAGCACTGGGTCAGTGTCAAGTCTGCAGAGCTGATAAAAGCAGCACGCTGTTAATATTAGCAGCCTTTTCATCATTGCATCACTTTTTATCAGGATAAAACTCAGCACTGAGAAGGCAGCTTAGTGTTGCAATTTTATCAGCTTTCTGCTTATTTATAATTCCTGCCATTAAAAGGGAAAAACTACATGATTCAAGGAAAATTAGTGCTCATTATTATGAAATATTTATTAGTAGGGCTGCTGTAGGAATAAGTGAATGCTCTCCTGAGTCAGTTTTCACTTCTTTCATATAAGAAACAAACTGTACAGGGATAAGAATAACTAAAAGATATTTTTGCTAAGGACTTGTTACTATTGTTACTATTACTATTTGAAAATACAGTGGCTACAGGG
Organism: Lutjanus erythropterus; assembly: GCF_056507025.1. Classification (NCBI taxonomy): domain Eukaryota; kingdom Metazoa; phylum Chordata; class Actinopteri; order Lutjaniformes; family Lutjanidae; genus Lutjanus; species Lutjanus erythropterus. Next base: position 5,119,896 of record NC_139330.1, read on the forward strand.
TATCCATCAGTGATAAATTGTCCTGATGGAAAACTGCCCTTTTGCAGAATGTGCAGTCCCTATTCAATAACAGTAAACGAGGAGCACACAGGTCCAGATGCATTTATGAAATATTACATTCTTGACCAGATTCATGTGGGAAATGAGCTCAAATCTCCACAACTGTGCAGCCAAATACTTTCATGTTCCCATGTTACTGTTGTACACTCTGTCTTAATGGTGTAAATGAAATAAAAAGAGGACTGCAGTCACTTGACCTGCTGTGAAAAGAACGTGAAGTAGTCAATAGTTACATTACACTGGTCTGGGTCAGTTAAAGAGATTATTGTTGGTTTGACCAAGACAAGGTGAACATTCTGGATAATTCATTTTGCATAGTTTAGTGTAGGCTACACATGCAAATATATTATAAATGATGCATGGTGATGGCTGATATACGCCTGCAGTTCATGCAGGACTAGGCTGCTCATTTACAGCACATATTAGAGCTCTCATGATTCCATAAATCTTCAAATTACTTTCGTGGTGTTGTTCAAATAATGTGTACTACTCTTATTAGATAGGTTACATTATATGACATTAGTGTATTATTGCCTGGTATTATATATACATATATACATATATAGTGCATGATTATATTATGTCATACCATTACTTTATATATTCTTTTTTTACATGGCTTTGTTAAAAACTTGATTCTGATTGGTCAGTTGCAGCATTCTAAGATCTATTATTTCTTTACAACAGATTGTTGCTATGAAGAACAGACTATATGGACACAGTTCTGACCATAGAATCTGAAGTAGCAACAAAATCATTTTTCAGTGAACAAAATCATTTTTAAAATCAATATTTTGTGTCAAATTATTGCTGCATTTTGGTAAGTAACCATGTAATAAGTGGGCTAACGGCCTGCTCACTGTACATTATCCCTTGCATATTATACTATACCATATTACAATAAATATTTACATTTTTTATTTATCCATTGCAACGGCACTGTTACTTCACTTTACACTGACTGCTGCTGCACTGCACTCTGTCACTTTGGGATTACTGCACCTTGCTGTCTCATTCTGACAGTAAGGTGCAGTCTGACAGACCTGAGCTACCTCCTATACTATTCTATGAATGTCTCCTTTTTACTGTCTTGCAGTGTTGCTCTGTCCTCTACCTTGTTGTTGTCATTTGCAATATTGTATATATTTGCACTACATATGTATGAACTGTTTGTCATGTACAGTATGTTTCACCGAGACAGAGAAAGCAACGCAAACCCTTTTCTTTATGCCTGAATATAAGTATAATGACTATAAAGCTTAAATGAATTGAATGTGAAACTCCTCTGCCTTGTATAATTAGAATAACAACATTGGCAAACAGGACTGTTTATCTTTTGCTCATTGCCAGGTTGAGCATTTCACCTGCACAACAACTGTATCAATGCACTTTGAAACATTGAGTGGATTTTGTTTTACCCATGGCAACAAAATATTTGATTTAGAGGAAGCGACTCTAACATATTGACATATCTCTTTCACAAGCCGGCTCTGAAAGAAATGATATGTATGTTGTTTGCTGACAGTGGCAATAAGAAAAAGCACAAAACTGTGTGTGTTATCTGCATGCAGTATTGCAACACAACTAATGGAAGCAGAGAGCTGCAACAGCATCACACAAATCAATAGGTCCCTTTTAACACAGTCAGTTCAAACAGCATCATCATGTCAAGTCTTGTACTAAATTAGAATTTTATGCAGCAGTAACAGCTGTAACCCTTTACAGTATGGAAACAAGCTGTAAAGGATATTTAATAAATTACATTCAAAATCAGAAACATTCAAAAACACTTTGTAATTTTGTAAATGTAGGATCTGAATTCTTTTCTCTTAAGCAAGTCAAAAAATATTCTCATATTAGAGCAGCTGTGCAAAAAGAAAGCCAGAAACAAACAAAAGAGATCCAACATGTTTCGTTCCCATAAGTACACATTTCCAGCTGTGCTTCTTCAGTTTTATGTTCCTGTAGTCACGTTTCCCTCCAGGAAGAAATTAATCAATATTTTGGTCAAGTTTTACACTGTTTCTTTCCTCATTTTGCCTTTTAACTGCACAATCTGAAACTGATAAAGGTATTGGAGAACAGAGATCATGCTGTTGTTTGGAGGCAGTGCAGTTAACTCACAATGTAATTAAAAGATGCTGGAACAAAAAAGCTGAAAGCCTGAAACTGTGTTGTGTTAACATAGAGCTGAGCTGTTGATCCGTATGAAGATAGATATTATGTTCCCATGCCAACCTGGTAAATTGTTAACAGACTCAGAATGGATTAGACAAGACGTGCACCAGCATGTCAGATAAGATGACTACAAACTGAGGCAAAATGTCCACAGAATCTGTTAAAATGGAGGATTGTCATTTCAGATTCAAACTGGAAATCAGTAAGAAAGAGCTGATACCGTAACATGTTTGTGTAAACCCTCAGGCGATAGCCAGGTAGTGAAAACAATTTATAGATTAGTGATTTTTGAATCAATGAGTCAAATGTTCTGTGACCCGTTAAAGAAGGAATATGTAACTGTGCGCCCAAAATTGGGACTGCAGTCCAAATAGCAAGTTGACGCCACTCCTTCCCAGATGTGGGGAAGCTCAGGCAGGTTGCAGGAACATTGCAGGAGCGCAAGACAAGCACAACATTGTGAATTGACAATAACGAGTGACGACGAGTCCTAAACTGTAAGTTTATAACTGTGCCGAAAAACAAAAGCCCACTGCTCTGAAAATAAGAAATACACAAGTTACAGGCTGGAATAGAAATTTCAAAAGAGGACACAGCAGCTGTAGCTTTGTTGTAGAAGCCAGAATGTCCAGTTAACATGTTTCCTTAATCTCTGATGACATATCATGATATATTACAGTAAATATATTACTGATTTCTCCTTTAAAGCAAGGCTGCAACACATTTAGAAATTGCATGCTCATGTAAAAACTCCTGCTGGCCCAATTTAAACAAAAGAAATTTACAGTAGCAACATTTGTGGTTTAAATAGATGATCAACCAATATTTTTTTGAACGTAAAACTTGCATTTGACAAAATTAAAGCTACTACAAGGAGTTTTTAACTGGTTAAAAAACCATCTCAATTTATTACTGGTGCCTCTATATGACCTACATAAGCAAACAAGACCATCTACAAGAGGGCTGGCTATTTCAGTTCAGCCAGTTAAAATGAAGCAGGAGGAAATATTTATTTAAATAATTTTATTTTTTACATTATATTTGGTGGCTTTTATGGCAGAAACGCCACTACTTTTCTCCACGGGGGCCTCCAGAATGAACAATATATGAAGGTTCCTTGTAGTAGCTTTAAATTAACTATTGGAGAAATGTTAAAGTGTTCATGCTGTGTTAAAATATATAGAATCAGTCTTCAAATGTCATTTGAAATTACTTTGAGATCCTTATTTTCTTTTGTGTTGAACCTGCAGATATGTTTAAAGAGACTATGTCAAGAGACTGACGTGTGAAAATGTTTTTTTGATCCATGTTTGTCAAATGATCATCAATGAATAAACAGGGATACAAGATGACGACACACACAAATGATTTCATAGCACCTGTAAAGGACCATCCTTCAAGAGCAGGGTTTACACCCTGTAGACAAACATTTGCCTGTGTCCTTGAGGAACTTATTGAATCCTTACCCGGTTCAAAGGCACAGTGATGTCCCTGTGGAGGGGAGCAAGCAAAAAATAGCATCAGTATTAATCATGGTAACAGTTAAGGGAAGTACCTACAGGTTTGCGTGTGGGGGTGACTTGTACAGACTGGTAAAATTCCGGCAGGACTCTCTTCTTCACTTTGCGTTTTCTGAGACCCGACGATGACTCTGGTTCGCTCTCAGGAATCTCGACCAGATTGGGCTTTTCCTCTGTCACTCGAGCATGTATGCTCCGTCTTGCGTGACGTGGACTGTGCCTGAAGCCCTGGCAAACATGGACAACTGTCAAGCTGGCAACAGTTTCAACGTTCAGCAGATTTAGCAGGAGAAATTAAAAGCTCTTATCATAATATGAGTAACAATCGGGATGTGATTCAGGTTTCTTAAGCGAGGGAGGAACCATTGTGATATATGACCTAGATTTCAGAGTCAAAGATGTTAGAGAAAGATGATACAGCAACTCCCATCACTACAGGAGAAAAGAAAACTTCACTGTAATATTTTGATCTATCCCCTTTTTCTCTAACCCCTCCCTGAGATTTTCTTTAAGAGCTGTTTATTGTTGGACTGAATGGGTTTTAAGGTAATGATTCTTAAACATTAAAGCTCAGCAACTGTCCTGCTGTTGTGTCCTTGAACATGACACTGAATCCCCACCAGCTACAGCACTGAGCCAGATTCAGTGTCCTGTGGTTCAATAACATAACATGCGCAGGAAGGAAAGCTTTTGAAGCTTACAGAACTTCAAAACCATAGAGACAGTGGCGGTTCTGAGCCAGTTTCACTGTGGGGCCCAGACTGTAGCCAGTTATTTCCAGAGAGCCACCTTCGACCCAGGTAGGAATATAGCACAAATATAGCAACATAAAATACAAGTATTTGTTTATATTTTGGCAAATTATCACCATCAAAGAAATTAGCTATTAGCAGTACCGGTTTGCAATGTATGCACTGATGTACAGACAACAATCACTGAAACACTCTGATACTGGAGAAAACTTCAAAATGTGATAAGGCAAGATCTGCAGTTATAAGGAGCATATTTTTCCTCTGCTTTGTAAGTGGATTGATAGAAACTGCAGGGATAAAGAGGAAAGTTTGTTTGATAAAATTTACTTAGGATCAAGTGTTGACAAATTGTGACTACTGCTTGTACTAAATATACATATATAAAATACATGTTTCAGTAACAGTAGAAATGCCCCCGCAGAGTTAGAAAAAATGCTTTATTTTTTGGCATCACTGTACTAAATCCCATGTTATCCATTGCAATAAATCTGATTGGCCTATATGACACTTTAAATAAATAAAAGGTGTATTAGACATTAACTGAGATGTGCTACAGTGACTTAGTGCTAGTTTCAATTAAATGGCAGCAAAATAATTTCCATATGCCACAGAAATCAATAACTGAACGCCACAATTATGTCGAAGACATCTTCTGCAATAATATAAAATGTGTAATTTTAAGATGCCACTTGGTTTGAGTCTGTTTTCATGCATTTTAATATAGCCTATTTTTAAAATTCACTGGTTTTATTTTGAAAGCAAAGTGCGTAAAACGGAAACAGGTCGACTGAGGCTCTACTTGACGCATTTAGGCATCAAACGTGATGACAAATATATGTTATAAATCAGAAAATAGAGAGGGCTTCTACCGGCTCAGTCTCTCCTCAGTTTGTCTCAGAATACACAGTGAAGAGTTTCAACCCTCCTTAAGAATGAAACTGCAAAATCACCTACATTATTTATTGATAACACATGCGCAATGCGCACACCATGGTCCTTAAAATAGTCATGCAGTTGTGTAAAAGTCCAAAGAAGCAGGATTCTGGGTGAAGAATTTCTCATATTATTCTTGAAAAGCTCATAAATCATATAAGTCTTTTACACATTTAATTCCTGGTTTCTCTGTAGCTGTTAGATATTACAGAGGACTGACTCAAACACGTAATGAGAAAAGTTCATCCTACCTCTGATCGAAAATGATGTGATCGGAGGCCAACTACGGGACAGATAACAGATGTTAGGATGAGATGTTATTATCTACATAAAGTATGACATGTCAGAAAAAAACTATAGACATTTAACAGACAATAATCCAGATATTTAAGATACAAACTAAAAATACATCAGCGCTTTCACACTTATCAACGCCTACATCTGTGTATCATTTCTCCTGCAACCAACATTACAGATGTGTGCAGCACACTGACTTAAAACATACTATGAACACATCCAGAACATGCAATGAACAGACATATGGACTGTCGGGGTGAGGAGATGCGGCTGGCCTGCGCTACTCACCGCGGCTCTTGGTGCGTCCGGAGAGCACAGATTTTATTGGATGTTTTCCATTACGAAGCTTGCGATGCCAGCAGCAGAAAAACAAAATAGTCGCTATAGTCCCGAGCAAAAGCAGCAATAATAGCAGCACGCATTGAATACTGTACGGCCTTAAGAGGACCAAAAACGCCGCAGCAATCATCATAAGGCGAGATGTAGGACAGATCCCGCAGCCTCAGACAGCTGGCTCCTCTCCTCTCCTCTCCTCTCCTCTCCGGCTCCTCCGTTATGTCGCTGAAAGCTCAAGATGAGGATAAAGACACTGACTGACATACGTGAAGCATCGCACAGCAAAGCGTGGAAAGCGTGTAGGTTCAAAGTAGACAGCCTGGACTGTTGATATCATTATTGTGAGGCACAATGCATGACTCAGCAGAGACGCAAGTTTTATTTATTTATTTTTTTCTAAGAGGGGCAGCAGCAGCAGCAGCAGCAGGGAGAGTCAGCAGATTCATGTGAGCATCGCAGTAATCTGCTGCAGAGTCGGCTGCCCAAAGGATAATGCTGTAATAGTAATAACAATAGTATTAAGAATATTATATAGACCTTTCTATGTGTTTGTGAAGGTCAACAGCCCACTGAGATACTTTACAGGGAACATATTTGCATTTTTATCATTACTATTGCAGCATGTCTGTCTGATATAGTTTATTTTAAGCATATTTTGTTGTACAGGCTTAGTATTAATGTGAAATGTACCCTGTTGTACAGACAGGCCCTGAAATGAGGCAGCTGCTGTGTACAGACACTTTCAGAATGAGGGGAAAAAATAGAAATAATCCACCATGGGTTATGTAATTTTTGGATGAACTGTTATCATTTAGAGATTTTTTTTTCTTTGGTCAGATGAGAGACTCAAGCAATTGCAAGCAATGTGTGACGAAAGAAAAAAAATATATACTGTAATTTTAAAAAGGGCCATTCAGCACCCAAACAAAAAGCTCACATACTGACAGAATTGTTAGTCTATGTTTACTTGTGTTTACACAATATGCAACAGCCATGGTTGTGTTGGTCAGTTTTTCCAAGCATTAAATCAATACATCATGCACTGCATGTGAAAAATGTACATTTGTTAGACCACATATCCAAGGGTGGCAGGTCATTATTGTGAAAAAAAAAGCCCTGACAGGGTGACACAGGACCCTAATGTGAACCATTATCCTGCTGGGTTACTTAACAAAAAATGAGTATGTAACAAAGCCAGATAAGGAATTAATCTCTGGTTATTCTCTTGTGTGTACCCTATGTTGATTTATGTATCATAATGAGTGTATATGAGTTCCTTAAACTACATTTATATACAGGCAGTAACCAATGTGTACTTGTTACACTGTTAAAAATAAACTGTTTGATTTAACTTTAAAAAGTTTTTGTCTGGGCTGCCTTAAAATTGTCAGTTGATTCAATTGGAAAAGACAAGTTGAGGTAATTTTGTGATTATTCAAATCAAATAAAATTTTCTAGTCAAATAGACCTGGTTTGAATTTGATGGTACTCAAGAAAATATGTTCAGTAAGTTCAAGATATTAAGTTGAATTCAACAACACTTCAGTCAAAAATATTGCCAAATATTACTAAGAAATTAAATTTCCTTTCACAGTTTCTCTGTTTGAAAAGTCAGTTGTTCAAGTCAAGTCAATTGTAGTATTTAATTTCTATGTTCACGTAAGTTAGCTTCTGGATACTGCAGTTACTCATGGGTGTGTTAATGTTTTACTTAAAGCCACTACAAGGAGTTTTAACTGCATGAAACAATCTCAATTTATTACTGATGTTTCTATATGACCTACAGAAGTTAACGTGACCATCAGAGAGATGGTCAGCTGTTTCTGTTTAGTTATTCTTAGTGCCTCCCACTGGGTCGGATTCTCTGTGAAATCAAAGAAACAATCCTGTATATACATTTTCCCATACATACATCCCCCCACCCCCCAAGTTACAGTGAGTGGTGCATTGGCCAGTGAAAAGGAGGTAGGAGAAGATTTTTATTCACTTAATTAGATTTTTTATGTTATGTTTCAACATTCTTATGTCAGAGATATACTTGCTGTGCAGCCACATTTTTGCATTTATGTACATGTAGCATTAATTTCTGAAGACGTGCACAACCGTCACTGCAAATGGACACTGAATACACAAGGCATCCATGATGTGTGGGGGTACGCTTTTATTGTTTTTCCAATCCATAGTTGGAGAGAGTTCACATTTGGGCCCGGACAAAACCTCAGCCACTTCCACATGACACAGCATCTGACAGCCAGTCAGAATCTACGGCTCTAAAGGGAGCTGAAAATGTCCACTTTTGGCACTGAATTTTATACATTTACTGTTTTTGAATAATGCTAAGTAATAGCAAATGTTAACAAATATTAATTTGGAGTGAATTTCAGTCAAGAATAAAGGCTGTCTTATGTGTAGCTCTGGTTGTGTGTGTGGTTTTCATGCAGTTGGTTTGCTCACACAGTGGGTTGTGAGATGTAGTTTGCTCAGGCTGCCGTGGTTCCTCTTGGGGAAGACACTGTTCGGCAGACACTGCAATCTCCATTTTGGCCTCCAAAACCAAATATTCCTGGCAGCGCCTACTGTTTTTCCAAGATCGATGTGTGTGGAGCGAAACCAGCTACAAGCCTAGCATAGTGGTCACTGGCTGTCATATATGCCTGATGTGTTTGTCATGTGGAAGTGGGTATGGTTTCAACCAACATGGGTTGGAAAATCAATAGATGCATAGGGGTGCAAATGCAGATGTGTAGTTACCAAGTACATTGCTGGCCGTACAGTGGAAACACTCTAGTGGGCCTCCAAACTCAGCAAAATATGAAGGTTCCTTGTAGTAGCTTTAAGGTGTATAGTTACAACATAAATGTGATGTCCACACTTAATTACAATACAGTTATCTGGACACATATATTTGTTGTATTTAACTTAAGTGCAATATGCTGTAACATAAATATCACTGTATGTGTCATCAAATCAGTGTCTCACACAATATGTGACATTTATTGTGTTATGTACTTGCTACTGCTGTAATTTATATAAATAATTTTTTCAGGTGAACAGTTGCAATTAGTCGGTTTCAACCTACAATATACACCCATAAGTATATGTAGTATATACTTAAGTATTTAGCATGAGTAAATATATTTGGTACCAGGGGAACAAAAGTTGTGAAGCAGAGGATAAAAAATAAATATTAAAATAAATGTCATGGAAAACTGTCAGACTATATACTGTTATGTTTTAACAGCTGTTTGCTAATGAATTTCAAATTGTGAATATAAAATTTGCCGAAAAATAACAAGCAAATTAACCAGGCAGAACTGTGGACAGACATTTCTATCAAATTCAGTTAAGTTTCAACCTCTGTATAGCTATTCATCCGGGTGGATGAGCAAAAAAACATGAGGGATAGTTGGAGAGAGGTCACATTTGGGCCCGGACGAAGTAAGAACAAACGGGCGGAGTTTGTTCTCGCGTTTGTTCTGTCTAAGCAACCAGTAAACCCCGTCCATGCGGTACAGTCCGTGCAAGACAAGGAGCGCTCCAGTCCCACATGACGCCTCAGACCAGGCTAGCTGCGTTTACTTTGATGTGGGGTGTTGTAGCCTGTAGCTAGCTACCACTCTGTCAACTGAACTGAGGAGTCCAAAGATTAAACAGCAGGTAATGTGATGCTCACCTTAATTCGCCTGTTAATTTCAACCATATTAAACCAAATGCCAACTTTAGCATGTTTACCCTTCCTTAGTTAAGTGGGGCAAAACCGTTGCAACCGCAAACGTCAAAGCTAACGTTAGCTTACCCTGCGCCCGCCCGGGACTTTTTGGACCGTCCTGGATCCGTCAGGTGGAGCACCCATTTAAAGGTTCTGCTGCTAAATATAGCTGCAGGAAAGACGATGATTGATCATATTAACACGAGTACCAGGCAGGTGTCAAATAAGGATACTTGGAAGTCGATATCATGCGTGGGTGAAGTTGCAGAAATGGGACTTACATCGATGGAGTGAAGCTGAGTGCCTTTTAACGTTAAACATACCGTCCGTTAAAATCCCACACCTGCACCCGCCAACCGCAGGCAGCATGCTTACACCGAAGCGGAGGTAGCAGGCCTGATAATGGTGTGGTCACCATGAGTGTTACTGGTTGGCTTATGTTAACTAGTACACACCCCCTCCCTTACATGCGTGTTCAAAGTCAGGGCTGCAGCCTCAAAACTTACAATGCTTTGTTTTTCCTCAGATAAATGACTTCTCCAATGCAAGCAGACGAAGATGAGGTGGAAGAAGTGGAGTTTGTATCAGTAAGTCTCTTATCTATTCAAAAAAAAAAAAAAAAAAAAAAAAAATCAATAGGTTCAAAGGATCAGCTGCTTACTCTCTGTTTGCTGACATTGTCTGGACTAACTGTGCAATAACATTTTGGTCTAACTTGATAATCAGACTGAATTTCTGTTTTACTTCATTCTTAAGTATGCAACTAATGATCTTTTTCACAGTTGATTAATCTGTCTTTGCCTATCAAATGTCAGAACATGTTGAAAAGTGTCGATCAGTGTTTCCCAAACCCCCAAATGACTTCCTCAAAAGTCTTGTTTTGCCTACAGCTCTAAAATATTAAGTATACTGTCAAAAAGGAGTGAAGGAATCAGGAAATATTCACATTTATTTAAAATTAATAATAAGCGATATAAATGTAGGATTGTTTTATAACACTATTTGACATGTCTTGCACTTGCTTCAGGAGGGCCCTGTCAGACCTGTATTAGAATGTATTGATCTACGAAGTGATAGTGAGGATGAAGGATGTTCATCATTTGCAGGCACGGTGAGTGGCTGAATAGAACTCCTGTTTTATTAAATAGTGTGAATACTGTGTAGCGTTTTCTGAAGTTGTTTATTCTCCTTTAGCTTGAAGATGAAATCACCTTCCATAAAGCTCGAGTCACCTCTACTCTGGACAGACTTGCACAGCAGGTGGCTCTAGAGAAAAAGGAAAAAGCAAATAAATGTAGAGCATTCAAGGTAAGGTTGCTTCAATATCAGACCATTGTCTTCAATCAGTCTCACCTATTTCATGTAGGAACTACTTTCTTTCAGCAATAGAATCTACCAGAACTACTTTCTTTCTACTAGAAAGAATGAAACATAAAACTACACATAACACATGTATTTGGTGCCATTTAGTCCCATTATACTGGAGAGGAGGCAGACATCTCTATGGCCCATATATCTAAAACTCACACCAAAAAAAATCTAGATGGATAAATAGCACAAAGGACCAGGGGAAAAGCAGAAATATTATTTGTGTGTTGTGTTTGTGTTAGTGATACTCAGCTTGCTTTGATCTGGGCCATTTTTTGCAAAATGATGGGAGGCCAGGAACTGGTTAATAAACAGTAATGTTACTTATCAGATAAATTGAACAATCAATAAAAGTCCTATAACTCATCCATCTTTGAATTTCTTTATTCTCAACTTAACTGACTTATTAACTAAATTAACCTGGTTCAAGGATTTACCAATAAATCAGATATGTTGCATTTAATCACTACAACAGGTTTTTTTAAGTTGTAAATGCTTTGGTAACATTTGAAAGAGTTTATACAACATTAAACATAACTGGACCATCTTCAGTTATGCAGTCAATGAAATGTTGGAATGATTCATAAACAAAAACTGCTCATTCCAGGGACAGAATGAACAGCATATTTTAGCTATTTTAGTATGAAATACACATTTGTGGGATCAGACTTATCCTGAAATCTGTGTAACTTTTGCTCTTCTTCAGGTAATAGTTGTCTTTCTCTGCAAAGGTCACTTTACTGCACTTTGCACAGCTTGAAAGCTCACAACACAAGGATCGGCTTCTCACCAGCACCTTCTCCTTTCAAACAAAACTGCCATGTCCTTCCTTGCTGGGAAGACAGTTTTAATGAATTTATTTTTATTGTCAATTAGAAAATAGTTGTAGGGCCACCCAGTACCCCCTTGCGGTCCAGATTGGCCCCTAGGTTGCAAGTAGAGTATCACTGGTATTTGGGGTCAAGTAAGGCCAGTTGCAGCAGCAACAGTGCCACCCTGTGGGGAGAATGGAAAACAATTAACTGTGACAACCTACATTACTACACTATACTGTTTGACATTTAGAGAACTAACCATCAGTTTCCACAGACATCTGTCTATCTGCCATTTGTAATATAAGGCACGTGTGGAAGAATAAGTTCTGTTATGTTTTTCTTTCTCTTTTTTTCAGGAGAAACAAATCTTGCAAAGAGCTCATGGACAGCAGGAGCTGGCTTTTAGTTCAACAAATGGAATAAATCAGGAAGCAAAGCGCTGCGTAGATATGTGGTTAAAGATGCCAGGTACATTTTTTTTAATCTAATCAGAAATCTGTTGCATAATCACTGACTCTGTCACTTAAATTTGTCAGTATTTGAGTTGATTCAAGCCAACACAGCAACTTTAAAAGCTGTGTCTCTGTTTTCTTTTTACAGTGTGTAAGTTCACTGACTTTGTTCAATGCAATATACTGTCCTTTTGTGTTTATTTAGGTATAAAACCTGGAGTGATCAGTTCTGGTTTTGGAAGAAGACGCAGACCTGCTTCTTTTCCCATAAATAGTTCAACCTCACACACGTGTCCAGTGATTAATTGTGGTCGAGTTTATGAAAATGCATCTCTCCTTGATGGGCACTTAAAAAGGTAATCCTTTTCTGTTTATTCAAGTGTAGGCACAATATTTTGTAACTGTTTTTGTGAGGACAAATATGGCATATTTTGCAATAAAATGTCTTGTGCCTAGGTTCGATCACTCCCCTTGTGACCCAACCATCAATCTTAAAGGATGTCCATCTGAACTCTTTGCTTGTGCCGCCTGTGGTCAACATTTTCAGACCAAAGAAGAATGGAGGAAACATCTTGAGTCTAAGGTTGATGCACTTTTCTGGCTGTGATATGTATCATAATTATTTAGAGAAGAAACATGTTTTGAATGATGATGTTTTGATTACTAGGTGTCCTCATCTACTCCGGGGGGTCACAGTTTCACTCAGACGTATCAGCGGATTGTGTGTTTTGCCTGTCCTGCCTGCTATCTCTTCTTCAACCTCCGAGATGAGTGTCTTCAGCACATGTCAGCCAAAAACCACTTCACACAGTCACTTGCCATGAATGGTAAGGTTTATTGAACGTTTTAAATTTCTGTACATTGTCATTAAAACCCTCACATATCTAAATTTACAAAGATAAACATTAATTTTTAACAGCAATAATTTATAACCATTTAATACTTGCAATTGTAAGGATCTCCTTATTCAAAAATGTGTGCTCTTCTTATATAATAGATTTTTTTTGTATACATGTGATTGTGTCCCTAAAAGACTTGTTTGCACACTAGATTGGCAGGTTATTCTAAGTGACTTGGTTAAGGCTAATAAGCCTAAGACTGTCTTAAAGAAGGTGTAACATTACTTGTATTGTTTACTTTTCTCTTGTTAAAGAAACCAATGGAAGAGCGCTGCCTGTTCCCATCCCACAATATGTGAAGAATCGTCTCATCACTTTGTGCAAGGATGCAACTTTTAATGTTCGATGCTCTTTGTGTCACAAAGTATTGATCTCACATCAAGCAGCTCAAGCTCACTTTAAGTAAGTTGTTAGCACGCTACATTACAGCTCAATAATAACATAGTAATAGTGGGGTAATATTTTGAAATAACTTGGTATTAACAATGGGAACATTTAGGTAATATTAGGCTGAAAGTTATGTAACGGGATAATAAGTAGGAAACGCATTTAAAAACAGCAGTGAGGCAAAGCTTTTTAGTAATAGTATAGTACTATTTTAGTAACAAAACTCTAAACTGCTAACAATTAAATGGTTATATCAGTGCAATGCTTGAATTACAAAATGGTAATATGGTGACATTAATGGGGTAATGACCTGATAATAATGAGGTGATACAGATTGATATTTTCATAATATTATAGGCTACTGTGCCTTCAAAATCACCAAAAAAGTGTCAGGGCTGCAAACTGTTTTAATTTATTTATTTTTATTGATTCTCCAAACCCATGGTTTTGCATTGATGGCTATCAAGTCTTGACTTGTAAAGATGAACAGATCATTAGTTTTATGCCCTGACAACTGTCATTTACATTTTCAAATTCTTTTTAAAAAATCTATAGGGTATCAAGTGTAACAGTTGGCAAGCTACAATGTGCCTTTTTTCTAGCTGGAAGCCACAAGTTCAGGGGGGAGAGAGGAAAAAAAAATGGGAAAATTACAATTTTGCCTTTGATTTTGAATTGATTTCACTCATATTGAACAATTTTCATTTTAGTACTGCAATTGTAGCACCCTGATTGTGATTTATTCAGTACATGGACATGTATTAATGTCTTTTGATCGTCCATGTTTGAATAGTAAACACTGAAGATGTTCGGATGTTTTGTGAAACTGATTTTTCCTTTCCACTTCTCTTGTTCTTTTTTAGCGTGCACTGCAGACAGGGCTGTGCAGTGGCCAAGGCTGATAAAACAGTAGTGCAGGTAATGAAACAGCTACAAGTGCGAGGGCAGTGCCTCCTCTGCTGTAAAATCTTCCTCAGCCAAGCTGAAATTGAAAGACACAAAGAATCGACCCAGCACGACGTGGAGGTCAACCAAACAATGGCGAAAGCTGTCCTTCAGCACTGCAGGTTTAGCGAAATTCAACACACACAGACTGCTACAGATGCACGGGGGAAAAGACAGTCCACTGGCCTTGAAACATCTTTTCAAAAGAGAAGCAAGAAGAGTAACAATGGTGAAGATCTTCCAGCCAAACAGCAGAGACAAAGCCTGAGTGTGAATGGCAGCACTGGCTACAGTCTGAGCTCAACAACAGCATGGTTCTGTGAGTGTGGCCTCCAGTTCTCAGAGGAGGCTACAGCCAGTAAGCATCTCTTGGCTGTGAACCAAATTTTCCATCAGTGTGGCGTGTGTGGCAAACACATGGGAGAGTCCTCAATTGCCCGTCTGCATATGAGCCGCTTTCACGGGGGAGCTCATCTCTCCAACTTCCTCTTCTACTGCCGAAGGTGCAAAGTGGAAATGCCTCGGTACGAAGATATCCTGTCACATGTGTCAGAATGTCACAGCGGACACACCTATTTCACTGAACAAGAAGTGCCCAAGGAGCTTCTCACGGTTATCGATGACAAGCCGTCCACCAGCACCCTACATTCATTCTCCACCAAGCCCAGGGTCCAGCAGAACACAGTTGAGATATCTTCCTTAAAAGCAGAGCAGACTTGGATGTGCAGGATGTGCGAGGATGTCTTTGACTCAGAGGAGGACGTCCACAAACACTGCAGTGATGTGAGCAGTCACAGCTTTCAGAGATTCATCTGTGGACACTGCCCTCAGAAGTTCTTTAAAGAGTCCACCGTACGTAGACACTGCATGAATGAGCACAACGGGCAAATAAAGAGCTCCTACTTCTGCGGCCTCTGTGACAGCATGCAGTTTGAATCTGAGGACGAGTTCTTTGAGCATTACAAGAGTCTTCATAGTAAGGACTACTACTGTATGGATGAGGGTGACGTGGTTCAGCCTGCTGTTGCTGAGAGCACCAGTCAGTCTTCATGCCCATGCATGGGTTCAGACAAGAGCAAAGAGGAAATGAAAGCTACGTATACACAATGCATGAGGGATCTGTCTGCTGAAGGAAAGTGTCAGTATGTGTGTGCTCCCTGTAACGTATCTGTGCCCTCCTATGCACAGATGAAGACTCACGTCCACACGAAACACGCAGCTTTGAACCTGGACAAGACCTTTGATGTGGAATGCAAAGCTTGCCAGGAGAGTTTTACAGGCGTACCAAGTTTCCATAAACATTATCATTCCCAACACTGTACGCTGGAACCCTGCATGAGCTCCAGGACCTGCAGTAAAGACACGAAAACCGAACCCACTGCTGTAAAAATACTCAATGCTGTGGAGATCAAACCAGACCCCACTGGTAAATCAGTTTTAATCTTTTGACATTTAAAATCTGCGTTTGCAAGCAGCATTTCATTTTGTTTTTGTGTTGTCATTTCAGAGATCGAAGATGAGACACTGGTGAAGTTTTTGAACATGGATCAAGCCAAAAAAGAGAGCAAAGCACCTGACGGTAGGTTGGATTTCTTTTTAACTGGATTTTTGAGACACAGGCTGGAGAATTTGCATGGCATGTGCAGCTATACAGTTTGGGTGCACATCGTTACAGTTCCAATTTCACTTTTTGTTTTGCAACTTGAGGGCAAACAAAATGACAAAAGGGTCTGATATTGAAATAAAATAATTAAATGTCTGTAAATATATGAATGTAAAAAGGCAGAAACACTAAAGTCCAATAAAAAGAAGTATGTCCTATTTGTCCAGTGTAGTAATACAAAGTGGTATTGGTCACTGTGTCACAAGCTATTAGAAAAAAATATTACTTTTTACTTTAAAACTGTTATATTCTAATCAATTATTAATGTAAAATAATTTAGTTACAATAAAAATAGTTCTGCTATATGAGACCAATTTTGTTTAAGTTCTACTAATATGAGTTCAGTGCAAACACTGATTCACTAATGGTCCTTAACTGAACTGACAGACGTTTCTGCAGCACTGCACAGTAATCAGGACTTACTACTGTGGGAACACCGTCACATGATCTTAATGAATGGACAAGATGAACAGAGAAGGACACAAGCCCAGCAGTTTGAACAGCTTTTGATTTATTAATGAGAGAAAGTATCCATGCTAATGCCAATACCTTTTCTAAATGTTCTGTCAAGCACTCAAAAAGTGTCTAGTGGAGTTTGTAACGTAAGCTAGCTTAGGTTTTATTACAGACATATTTGTTTGCCTCACGATTACCTTGATCTTGCAGAAATTGCAGAATTACGTGGTATAAGTGCACCAAACCAGTTGCTGATAAAAGGAACACTAGGTTTGGCATGAAAAGAACCTTTAGGCCACGTTTTTTGTTATAGTGCTTGTGTTTTGAACAAATGTATACAATATGTCAAACATGAATCTCATAATATCTGTCATTTCATGGAAGGAATCTCAACTCTTGATACAGTCAAGACTAGAAATACTGTATTATATCTGCAAATTGAAAGTTATGAAATGCCTTGTATATACATTATATGTATTTCTAGTAACTTGTTTTGTGTCTGTGTGTATTTAAGTATTTTAATTAAAACTGGTTTTAATGTATCAGCTGCTGACTGAATGCGTTCTGTTCCAGTTGAATCGGATGACGAGATGTCTGTGAGTGCAGAAGAAGCAAGAGAGTCAGCAGGTATTTATATGACAGAGCCCTGAGAAACGTGTGTAAAACACTGCAGCTTTTAGGCTTCAGCTGAATTGTGAAGATCAGAAATTTATTCCTGTAGCTACAACCTCTGCTACAGTCTTCTCTCTTTTGCTGAGATTACTGTATCTCCCCTTTGTGTACTTATTACTGACTGATTACATTTTACTACAAGGAATTTAGTAGTGTGGAAGATATGATGCAGTTTTTGTTACAACAGTTCTGTTTCCCAGCACAATATTAAGTTTTTCCCGACACAGTTGATGGTGGTGCACCTTTGGTTTTATTTGAACATACTGTAACTTGGATTTTTATTTTATTTTTACAGAGTTGGAAGAAGCTCTTAAAAGAAGTCTGCTGGAGTTTTGAGGACATGAGATGTGTTTTTTTGTGACACAATGTTTGTCAGACATTATATTGATATGTTTTGTACCTGCTGTTTGTGTTCAGCTGAATATATTAAATAAATATTAGTTGCTATTTTGTTTCAATGATTTTAATCATTCATAATTATTTGATAAAGTTAATATAGGGCATTCACATCACAGATCATACTGTAGTTTAGGGCTGAAGCTAACAATTATTTTCATAATCGATTAATCTGTCCATTATCATCTTGATTAATCGATTAGTTGCTTGATCTATGAAATGTCAGAAAATTAGGAGAAATGTTGACTAAAGAAACTAGAAAATATTCACATTTAAGAAGCTGGAATAAGAATTTTGACTGTTTTTCTTCAAAAATTACTCATACCAATTGATCAGTTATCAAAATAGTTGTCGTTTAATTTATTAATCATTTGATAATCGATTAACTGTTGTAGCTCTACTGTAGTTGGCAGATCCCATGTTGTAAAAGGCTGGTTTGTGGCTGTTGATTTATACACTTGTGCTCTGTTGTGAAGGCTCAACACTTTGGTGTGTTGAAACATGTTCTATAGATGGCATCGTTGACACTGCAGAATACCAAAGCTCAACTTGTGACCACAGTGCCAACTGTCTCCGATTGCTGTCTCAGGTTTCAATGCAGACTTGAAATCCAGTGTATTGTACTGTAAGGAGCGGGGCCACCCTTCGTATGTAGAAAAGATTCAGTCTTTCCTGTCATGCAGGTCCTGATCTTTAGGTTAATTTCCTCATGTTGTCTTTAAAATCATTAGCGGGTGACTGACAGATTCTTTCTAAAGTGGATTCACAGTCAGATCTTTGTTTTTTGATTACAGGTCAATCAGATAATGGAAAAATTGTCCAGTATACTAAAATAGTTTGTGATTGTGACAAGCAGGTGGTAATCGGTGAGTGTTTATGCACTCATGTAACAAGTTATCTGGGATTGGAATCTCCTGGTTGTAGAATTTCACAGCTACAATCTAACAGTTTCAGAGGTGAAGTCGCCTTTAAGGTTGAATGTGGAAAGGCTTGTATCACCTACTGGTGAGGAAACACTTCTGATTGTCATTTAGATGTGAAGACATTTCCAGAATCTTCAGCAAACAGAGAGGTCTAAGTAATGTAAAATAAATAATCTGTAGTTTTCTAACCATTGATGATCAGTATCATGACTGAAGAGTGGGTTAAAGTATTAAGAATTTCAAGCCCTACAATAAACTCATTTTAACAGTTTTGTGGCACTGAGAACTTTAAATACCTTAAAGCATGAAACCAGATTTACAGTCAGATTTGAACAGGCGCATGATAGTATGGTACACTATTTCTCTTTCTTTTTTCTTATTGTGGTTCATTTCTGTTGCTCTGTATTATGTTGATCCAGGTGCCTTTACCCTGACATCAGTTTTCATTCTTATTTGCCAGTTATGTTAAAAATTAACCAGTTAAAATGAAGTCCTGCCATCTAAAGTCCACTCTTTCAAGTTTCATTTATTAAAGTTTGACAAGGTAAGATACAGCAGCAAAAAAAAAGTGTTTTTTTTAGTCCTGAAACATGTCAAACATATCATCCTTGTGTTGTCGTTGCTTGTTAAGGGATGAACAATATTCATTTAAGATAAAGATTGTTTTAAGCAAAAATAAACACACCCACAACACATTAAAACAACCAAACATTTGTTGTAAAAATTCTTCTTCTAAATAGTGAGAGTTGCTAGTTCTCTGAAGAATTACCAAGACAGTGTGATGAATCAAATGTCTTTACTTCATGCAGCATGGAGAGAAGACTCAGTGTTCTCAGTGTTCTCACAGTGTTCTCACAGTGTTCTCTGAAGGTCTTACAAAGTATCTTGCCTTGTATACAAAAACAACAGTTGCTGATTCTATAACAATGTTGATTCAATCCTTCCATTTCCAGATGTTAATGTGTTAGCACACTAGCCTTCCTGAGTACAGTGCTGCATTGATTTTACACTCAAGCTTACAGTCACCTTCCTTCCTCACAACTTGGATACAGAGAATCCCAAAAACAATACATTGATTATTCATCAAAATTGTTCATCTTCCACACATTACCTCAAGCAGGGCTGAAGGAAATATGTTGTAGATTTTAGTAGAACCCTTAAATTTGATATTTTTGTTCTATCACTGAACAGAAAAGTTGAACTTCTGTTGGAAAAGTCAACCTGCAGAAAATGTAGGACACATGCTGGTTGAGCATCGTTGAGGGGGGTGGGCTCAGCTTTTGATATCCCCCCCTGTGGTCATTCATTTTTTATCCCCGGTGTGTGTACATGTTATCCCTGCTTCTGATCAGACTGAATAAATTAAATGCATTTTATCTGCCCGCCAGTAGATCATGCAAGTTAATAAGCCATACCAGCTATTTTAAAAATGTGCTATGGATCCTCTTGAGTTGACAGAAAGTGGATCAACCTCTCATATGTTACAGCTGTGATGATGACTGCACCTCACACTTGGGATGACACAGTAAATCCAGTTCTATAATTTGCCCCTGCCATTGTCATCTAACTGTTACTATAAACAATAACAAATACCTTAGTATTGATGTTCACAAGCTATCAAACATTAATATCTGCAGGAAAAAAACAATTCATTTTGTGTGGACGAATGCAAAGAAAAGGTCACAATATGCCTATATTATAACAATCAGAATTTTTTGTGGGAAAATATCCCCCATCAGTTCTTGTTTATTATAAATTGTACACTGGTCACATGGCCACTACTAGTGTTGAACAATTAATTGAATTTTTATCAAAACTTCATTATAGCCTGCTGCAATTTTCAAATCAAAGGTGGTGCAAAATATGTCATCATATCATACTGTACAAACTTAAATAAAATATCTTTTTTCAGTATAGGTCGCCATACAATAATCATGTTAATATTTTTTAGAGTAATTATCTAAAAATTATCATTCCCTTTCACATTTCAACTCATATCACAAGTGCAATATCACACAAAATAATCGCAATTAGATATTTTCTCAAACACGTTCAGCCCTACCACTACAGTGGAGCCAAAGGAGCTAAAATTAATTTATGAAACCATTAATCATTTATCTCCAAATAGTTACCATATAGAAACAAATAAACAAATAAATAAGTAAATAAATGGTAATATGCTTGATAATGCAGTCTGTTTCTTAAAAATCTGCATAAATGTAGGAATTGTTCAACACACATTCTGTGTAAGCCTGCAAATAAGACTGGAAAAAAGCAGTCAAAGCAGTTCTAATGACACATGTACATCTCGGACCCGTTGGAGCTTGTCGGGGACCTCCAGAGGGTCCTCGGACCTGAGGTTGTGAACCCCTGTTCTGGTCTCCTCGGGAAGCTTCTGTGAGGAGCGAGTGAAGGAAGTTGCAGCCCATGTTTGGAAATGTTCTCCCAGGGGCGCTGCTGCAGCGGAGGAGCCACAGGACAGTCAGCTGGACAGCTCAGGGTGTTGATCGCACACGGGAAGGATTTCTCTCCGGCACGGATCCTAGCAATAATAACAACAACAACAACAACAACAACAACAATAATACTCATTCACCATCATGGCTCAAGCGAAAATACAAGCGAAGATGACCGACGCTCCTTGCGCGAAGTTCAGCAGGACACTGTCCATGGCTGATCGCTCCGGAAGACTTCTGGAAAGTTTGGATCAGCTGGAAATGAGGTACAGTGAAGTGCCAGGCCGCAGCATGTGCCTTATGTACCGCACAGTGCACCGTATGTAGGCTGTCGGACGCATTATGGTTCATTTATTTCATGGATGCGCACATTTTTTATAATACAACAACTAAAGTACTTATAAATCCTAGCAGAAGGGGAAGGGAATCGTTGTTGCACCGATTTAAAGTGAAGCAGATCACGTTTAATTACAAACTTTAGCTAGAATATAATAAGTTGTTGTATTAACCCAGTAGGATAATAATAATAATAGTGATGAAATGGACTGGAGGTTAGTCGTCCAGTCCGTTATTTCTCCATTCAGAGGATGTGATTGTGCCTGGATGTCTGTGCTCATGTATTGTCTGTGTGTGTCTGTCAGGGTGGAGGCTTTGCGCGAAGCAGCATCGGCCATGGAGCAGGAAAGGGAGTGCATCCTGGAAATGATTCAGTCCATACAGAACAGTCAAGAAATGCGTAACATCTGTGCTGGTGAGGCTGCTGACACTCACAATCTGACTTCACTGGAAAAAACAAACTCATACAGAGTGTGATCCACCTTGTTTGACTGTATTTGTTTTAGCTGCTCTGATTCCTCTCTAACATTGTGATCCAGTGAGGTTATGCTTCGGATGCTGCTTTGTGGTTGGGCGGTGTTGTTCAAGAACCTCATGGGAGTTAAAAAGGAATGAAATGATATTTTTTTTCACCCCACCCAAGATTAGATAGAAGTTTGCATGAGTTTTTAGTTTTCCTCACTTGATGTCACAGGATTACATGCAGATTGACACAGGATAGTTTGTTACATTGTCATACATTACCATTTCCCAAATTAAAGGAGAAATTTGTAATATATTTACTGTAATAAATCATGAAATTACCACAATATGTCATCAGAGATTGGCTTCTGTGACAACATTTCTACAGGCAGTATGTTCTCCTTTGAAATTTCCGTCTTTTTGTTTGTCCGTTCCACATTAATTAGATGTTTGCTAAATGAGTAAGTGTCTGGTTATGAGTGCTAAGACACCATTAATAATCTTTTAGGAAGTGTAGATGTTGATGAAGTCTGTCTGGCAGAAAGCAAGAAATCACTGAATGCCAACTCTAGAATGTGTATTTTTGAAGCAATGAGCTTTTGTTTTCAGGATAACAGGCTTAACTTTACATTAATAGAAAATTGTCAGAGTTATAAACAGCTGATCAATGTCTCTTGGTAGTTTCAAAATAAAAGATTTCACACATCTTGTCTGGGGAGGAGACGGTGGGGGGAAACAACTTGCTTCAATCATAGAATGTGTATTAAAAAGGGTTTCAACCTATTTAATATGCCATTTATGGCTCAGATTAACTTTTTATTTCATTTCTTAACAATATGGATGTATATATTTCTCCTTTAAGTCTTATTTTATCAGATGTGTGAAAAAAAACAATAGACCTATAATAAAATGTAATTCCAAACTCATTTTACCCACCCAAACACCTTTCTGGAACAAGTCTTAAAAAATTAACTTTCAAAAGCTTCACAAGTTAATAGATTTTTTGGTGATCCTGTTGGATTACACTGCATCAAATTTGGACTGGATCCACAGCGCATTAGTACAATCACATTCTCCTGAGCTGCACTTCTTTGGGTGGTGGGAGGAGAGAGGAGCACAAATATTAAGGACAACAGCAGGGATTTGAAAGCTGAATCTCAGGGCTGCCCCCTTACAGTAGAATGCGCAGGTGTCCTTATTATCGTGGCCATCGCTGTATGGTTAGAGTATTTTGTTCAGCACTGATTTCTTTTTTGTTTTTTATTCCCCAGGGGAGAGAGAAGAGTTAGATTTAACTGCAAACCGTCTGATGGGCCGCACACTGTCTGTGGAGATCTCTGTTGGAACAATCAGAAACTCCCAGCAGGAGGACGCGCTGTCGAAGGCCACATCCATCATCGATGAACTGGTGAAAAAGTTACTGGACGACGTAGATGGCAGCCGACAGCGACTGATGGCCCTGCATGCGGCCTGTGTGACTGAAGCACCGCCGGTCCCCATCGACCAGAAGTTTCAGGCCATCGTCATCAGCTGTGCTCTGGAGGACCAGAAGAAGATCAAGCGGAGGCTGGAGACTTTGTTGAGGAACGTTGAAAATGCTGAGAAGAACATCAAGATTATGGATCACCAAAAACTGGAGAAACCAAACGCAAATGGCTGTCAATAAGACCTCTCACCAAAACATAAAATGTGTCTTTAATGCCACTAACCTCACCGAGAACGGTTGTAATCCTGTACTAACATTTAGAAGGAGTCTACATGTAGCAGCAAACCAGTCCTTATCAGTCCCTCCAGGATTTTTGCAGCCTTTTTGGGGATTTTGGTGGCATAAAATGTCTGATTTTACAGAAGCAAATTGTGATGCATGTTGCAATATTTTTAGGCATTTTTTGAAATGAAATTGCAGGCAACTTGTTCCAGGGAGAATAAAACAGAACACAGAAACAAACTCTTCTGTGTGTTCCAAGTAACCTTTACAAAAAGGCTCAGAATTACAAAAAATCTAATAAAATATTCTTTCTTAAATGAAGAAGTGTTCCTGTTGGGTTCTCCCCAAAGATGCAAAATCTTTTTGGAGCTCAAACTCAGTGAAAACAGCAAGCACAAAATTATAAAATTAAAACATGCACTGAGCATTGATAAATGTTGATATTAAAACCAAACCATGCATTCTTTTCAGGACCTATGACAAAATAAAAAAAATAAATTAATAAAATATTGAGTCAGTTTATTAAGAAATACATGAATGAAGCTTGCACAGGGGACTGCTGGTGGAACTGGAAGCAGCAACGACTGGTCAAATTTGCGTAAAAGTTGTAGTTGGTAGTGTTGAATTTATGGGAATTAGCTGAATTGGCATTAATTGTGATTGCAACATTGCAACTTCCTGGAGGGACTGCCTTATGGGAAAAGTCAGTGATCCCGAATCTTAGGGCAAAAAAGTTAAAGTAACAAACATCATCATTCCCCCTGAAGAAATATTAGTGATTTCTAGGCATAATGAAGATTTCCGTTCATATTATTGTCATTTAAACTGAATTACTTAATATGGACTGTTTAATGTGTATAGTCAGTACACAGTGTGTGTTCACATGTGCACCTGATAAGGTAGAAAAAGATTTGTCATACTCCACTGTTTAACAACAACAAATCCAGTGTCGAAGTATCTTTTTTCTGTTTCATTGTCTCACCTATTTAACAGACACTTGATAAGGATTTTGAATGTGCATACACTACCTCTTTGTGTGAAGGCAACACAAATCACATTAAGCTGTGGATTTTTAGTTCATATTTGCACAAAGCTGTTTTTATGTGTCAAAAAGGTAAATAAAAAGCACAATCTTTTAATATGTTAATGGTGGCCTATTGCTGTAGTACATGAGAATACAAGAACACATCCATACTTGTATTATCAATGACCAAGCTTGCATATATCAGTGATTTTCAGGGGACCTATAAGATTCAAGAGCCTAAATGAAAACATTTTGCACCATCCAGAGGGATATGCATTCACTTACTTGCACACAAATACAGAAGATGAAGCTATTATTTTTAAAATGAAGACTTAGCCAAAGCATTAATTTCCTGTATGTAGCTACAGACAAAACAATGACAACAGGACAGCAAGAAATTAGTGCAAAGTCACATGCTAATTAGATATACAGGCATACAAGGGTAAAATGCATTAACTAGAGACACATTTCCACCACAGAAACTTTCCCCAGGGACTAGAGACCTTTGGAGGAACTCAGTACCTTTCCACTGCAGAGATCAGGGTCTAAATTAAATTCCAGGAACATTATTTTAACCCCCAAAAAAGCTCCTATTCAAGGGTAGCCCTTTACCAAAATACAAGAACATTGGTGGGGCTTGAAGTGCACACACTCTGTGCACACAGTCACACTCTAGCTCCCAGCCTTCAACATCCACAGAGGGACCTGTGAACACTAAAGCAACAATCACCACCACCCACTGCCCCACTGCATCAGTTGTTTGGTGTTAAGGCTGAACTCTGACACCTATCTTGGTCACTTATTCAAAAGTAGAAACAGTAAAATTTGTCCGAGCTGTTCACAAATGCACCAGAAAGATAGTTTATTGTTGTGTCTCATTCCCAGGACATCAAGTGCTGACGTTTTTTGGTGCGATAAAGCATCCTTAGCACGGGGCAGATACAGACACCACCACATTACATCATAAATGATGATTTAAAGGGATTATGTTTCTGAGTCTATACAGTTTTTAAAGGGAAATGAGGCATATTACACCTTTAACTTTCATGTGATGATTGTCACAGGTGTCTTAACTCCAACCAAATGCACACAGACAAAATGTTTTCGATAATCAAGTTTTAGTTAAAAGATTGTAATGGCAGAGGAGATCTGTCATTTGAAATTACACACTGGATGCCCAAGAAAAAAGTCAAGTTTTATTTATGTCAGATTACCATCAACTTTCTCCCCAGAACATAACATCAGGTGCACAGCTGTGTTGCACACCTCAAGGTATGATACATCTTCACTGTTTAAACAAAAATCCAACAAAGAGTGTTGTTTTTGTCCAACTGAAAGCATACATATGTTGGTTTGTCTATCTAAATGTGTGAAATTGGTTTATGAAGTTGTGTGAAAAAGTAGAGTAACAGTAAAGACACAAAGATTATTACAACACCTGAGTGACAGCATATAAGTATGGTTAGTTTCAACATATGATTCTTTAAGATTATATGCCATCTTAATGATAAAGTGCGCTAAATCCATTCAGTCAAAAGCAAAAAGGCAAAGTAAACACAATGTTACAAATAAGAGAGAGTTTGAGAAATAATTATTTACAGATTTACTGTGCAGGCAATTTTAAACAAAACAGCAAGAGTGGGGATTAAAATGCTTACTGGTGGTCACTGGTGGAGAATGTAAACATAGACAAGGCATTGTGGCATTGCAACCATGGTTGGACATTCACTGATGTGGAAAAAAGGCTTGCATGCACAGGTATGCCACACTTTCTTTTTTCTTTTTTTTTTTTAAACAGCACTGTTTACATACAACCAACTGAGAATGCTTGAATGTGACATGATCTTAGTATCGATGGTATAACTGGAACACATTTTAAGCACCTGTTGGGATTTTCAACAGACAATGAGGCTATAATATGAATGAATCCAGTCCCACCTGAACTTCTTGAGATAAAGTTCATTTGAATCTGGGCAAAGTTTCTAACGGAGATCTGATAAGTTTTTGAAAAGACATAAACGTGCATGCACATGTACTCCCACATGTCCTGTGTATTCTAATTCCATGTAAAATACATAGACAGGAAATTTAATAAAGACTTTTCCACATCATAACATATTTCTTTGTGCTTGTTTCACAGCGAGCTGTATTATTTTGGGAGATCTTTTTTTGGAGTACCCTCATGTAGTGAGAAGAAAACATCATTTTCTTGCATATTCAGGCACACAATCAAAATATCTGGTCCTGGTGGTCAGTTTTTTTGTACCTTCAGAGAGCAAGACTGCATACCACAGGGACGGACACCACTGAGCATTGAGATTTTCTTTTCAACTTTCTGGTCCCACTCTTCCTTTCTTCAACAGAAAGGAGCAGAATGACAACGACAAAAAAGAAACTGATTATATAGTACAGGAGCCAAACCAAAAACATTAAAAACCAAAATCTTGTACCACGTTTAGTGTTTGAAATGTCAGAAATATACTGAAATCTGAATACATAAAAATGTAATCACTCTGAAGCTGACCAATCAGTCACTCAAGGCTGTACCAGAGTTAAAGAAAAGCACAGTTAAATGTGAAATGTAAACAACTGCAATCAAAAACTTAGTGCTATAACTGATTGTGACTTGAGGTACTATGACTCAAAGAGCAGAGTGTCATTAATTCTACTCGTGTTTTACATCATAAAGTCCTAAACTTTGTGAAAGTCTTGCAATTTGGTTACTAAATCTGCAATTCAGTGGAGTGTAAGCAGACATAGAGGCCCATTTTGTGTCATTAGTTATTGATATTTGGTTATACATAGGAGCACATTCTACTAATTTCATTATACATCCATATCCCTGCAGTATTAATATTTAACTACAGTTAATTTGGCACTATGTCAACACTTCAGTGAAAATATCACTCAACACTGCGATTCGTACAAAAATACTTCTGAACAGAGAATTAACTCTGGATTCGATAGTGTTTTGTCCACGATAAACAGGATAGTTTGAACCATATTCTGTTGACAGTTAGAAAAATATGGTACAAAATAATCTGCATATCTTCTACAATACATGCAAACATCTTGCACAGTCGAAATGTTAGAAACAGGAATGGATGAATAAAAATCTGCTTTTGTTTTTCTGGGGTATTATTAAGTTCATGACATGCACGCACTGTAGCTGCAGCTGTTGCTGTTACTTAAGGCAACCACAAAGACCCAAGAGTGTACAAACATTGACAGGTTCTGTGTGCAGATCATTGACAGAAATCCCAGGCTGAATCAAAGGAAATTCAACTATCAATGTGTGGACACAACTTCAGATTCAGATTAAACATCAGGTTATTAAAGTAGTATCATTTCCCAGTCTGTATGGGCTTTGGTCTCTAAATGTGGCTACCTCCACAGAAAACAACAACGACCAGTCTAGTCTCAGAAACAAAAGTCAGTCACTGAAATGAAATGATTTTATCTAGAGTAGGCTGCAGCTTCCAAAAGGATTTTTACTCTTCTTGGTCCTTTGTTTGTTAGGTCGCAAAGTGATGACTTCTCTGCCGTTGCTGGAGCTCTGGTTGCAGATATTACTACTTGTGGTATTAAAAACACCTTTGGAAAAAAACAGAATTTATGAGTAATATCAGAAAAACTCAAAATCTTTAAATATAAAATGAAACATGTCGTACAGGAAGATTCTTTACCTATTTTATTGCTTGTTGTATGGACCACCTCTGTCTCCTCTGCCGTTTGCTGTTTGAGTCGCTGAAGATACTTCTCAGCTAAGTACTTAAAAACTAAAACGAGAGAACCAGCAGAAATGTTAACACAGCAACATCCAGAATGAAAATGTTTGCATCAGACCAGTTGTCCACATTTTCAGTAACCTACCTTCGTTGACATTGAGGTCCTCTTTTACTGACGCTCGATAAAATCTCAGCTTCAGCCTTTTAGCCAAAGCTTCAGCCTCTTCACTGCAATGCAAGTTTAGAAAATAGAGAACGGAGCGAATTCATGGCAAGTTAAAGTCATTATGATTATCTTTAAAGGGACAGTTCACCCTAAAATCAAAAATACACATTCCTCTGTCCTGCAGAGCTATTTATCCATCTACACTGTTTGGATGTTTTGGTGAGTTTTGGAGATACTGACCAGCTGCATGACTTGAAATGAACATTTTTCCCTCAGTGGCTAATAATTTTTTCTTGCCACTGAATTTGAACCCCTGACAATTACATGATAAAGGCCTATATTCCATGAATGTAATAGTTTCATTTTTATTTGTAAGTTTCTACATTGTCCCAGACACCATAAGTTTTATTTTCCCTGGGCCAATGGAACATCCTTAATTTTGAGCATTGGCAGTCTGGTAGAAAGAAAGTAGTTCCTGTAGATTCTAATGCAGAAAGAAAGTAGTTTTGTCAGATTCTACAGTAGAAAGAAAATAGTTCCTACATGACACTGACACTCACAACAAGGTCTGTGGATTATCTTGAGTAACTGGGTTATGCTTTATGGAAAGAGACACTGGTGTTGAGTTTTTCCAGATGTATTTTTGGTACTCTGAGCACCACAAGCTGAGTGTCATCTAGTCCTACTTTATAATCAAGAGAAAGCAGACATCTCCAAAACTCGGCAACTCACACCATAACAATCTAGATGGATAAATAGCACTGTAGGTGAGAGGAAATTATACATGTACATTCAATTGCTTTACTGTTCCAGAATTAGTTTTGCTAAAACAAAGCTATTACTTACTTTTTTATAACAGTCTCTTCCAGCAGGTCAATTTTGTTCTGCACTAGAACTGTGGGAATATCTCCGACCTCTGCCTCCACCTTCTCCTTCCAGCTGTCAATAGCCTGAAACGACTCCCTGTCTGTGGTAGAGAAGACTAGCACACATGCCTGGGCACCTGTAATGCAAGACAGCACACCACAGGTCATGTTTTCAAGCTGTTCATGGTCTTAAAAATGATTTAATCTAGTATGATTTTTAAAAACGTGTTACAGAATTGATGTTGAAAAAACACTGGGTAAGCTTAAGAACAGGCCCACTGGAGGTCCACTGTTCATGTGCTTTAGATGCCGCACTGCCAGTCAACCATAAAATCTGTGACAGCAGTCAGGGAGGGTCAGTGACCCAAACAGCCGTGTTACATTTGTCACAGCGGCAGGGGTCTTACCACGGTAGTAGGCCTTGGTTATAGCATCAAACTCCTCCTGCCCAGCGGTGTCCCACAGCATTAGTCGAACCTCTTCATCATTTACACTGAAACGATGAGCAGATAATGTGGGAAAATTATGTAATAATTTCTCTACAGCCAGCATAACAATATCCAGTCCAGCATATCACACTAGTTTTTCTATTAAATTCATGTACAACTGCCAAATCTGCACTTGTTAGACACTGTAGCTGGCGACAAAACTTTTTATCTCACTGCTTCCTCAGTAAATTGTTTTGCTTATCAAGTAAATGTGTTTTGCCAACAACTTACACTATAGTATAGACCATTTTCACTGCAGGCATTCTGATACCATAGAGTAGTGTAAACACAGGTGTTAACAATGATACTAATTATGATGTTGCATTTATTGTTGCAGAGCCTTTCCAGTGAGCCAACATGCACAATAGCAGCACTTTGACTCTGTTTGACCTGAATGGAACAGAAATTTAATTTGTATAATTGGGAACACCTGTTTAGCCTGATATTTCATATCAAAATAGCTGCCAGGAATTATTATTATTATTATTATTATTATGGGACATTTCATTGTTTTTGATGACTAAGTAAGAGAACTCTTAAGGGACAGTTCAGCAACAAAATGTACTTAAGCCTCCTAAAAAAATCTATACCAGTTTAAGTGTATATAAAATATATTCACAGCTCTACTTTGCTGTCAGACAGCCTTTTGTGACAAGAAAGTGCTGTTGTACAAGTATCACTTCCTCCAAAGCAACCAGACTCATTTGGTAAAAACAGTTATTTTACCATATAAAATACATGAGTTTCTGGCCGACTGCTGCCTCAGTTGATTGGTATATTTGTGTGGTTGTGTGACTTTAATGGATCCAAAGTGACCATTTAAAATGCCTAAGTCACACAAAAAGGCAAATAGATTAGCATATTGAGGAAGTGGCAGACGAGCAACTCCCCTGTTCTGTGAGGTAAAATTACCGTTTTTGTATTTGGTTTATATGACAGCGGTTTCCTGTTGGAAAATGATGTCTGATGGCCTACACTTAAACTGATGTTGATTCTTTTAGGTGGGCCTTAGCTTCCAGCACTGGTCCTCTGGTGCTTCCTTAAACTGGGGGCGGGCTGACTGCCATCTACTGTAGGTAATACACTAAACTATGGATAAGTACCTCATACAACCCTACTCCAAATATGAACTATTCCTTTTAATATACAGAGTACATATTTGTTACACAAAGAGGCCATTCCTCACTAAAATAAGGATCCAACATTCATTAATGGGATCGTCATAACTGCAAACTGAAAAAAATCTCTACTGGTGAACTTTGGTACCCCATATTCCTGCAGGAACATTAGATATACACTGTAACTGATAGAGGAATGAGAACAATCTGCTTACAGTATCTGCCTTTCCAGAAAGTCCACTCCGATGGTCTTCTTGTAGTCCTTAGTGAAGATGCCCTTGCAGTAACGTTGGATCATACTGGACTTGCCCACAGCTCCGTTGCCGACCACGACCACCTTGATGGCCACTTCCATGTCCTCCTCCAACATGGTGGCGACGTCCGGCTGGTGTTCTCAGTTCCACTCTGCCTCTGTAGTTTCAGTGATGTGAAACGAACACATATACCACCTGAAAGTGCAACATGAACAAAACATGAATGTATAACATGTTAAGATACTATAAGTAAAGCACATCCTGCAGAAACAGCAACACCAGTGCAACATAAATGTTCTCTTCTAATTTAATACAGCTTGATCTGGTTTAGAAGCGACTTTCTACCCACTGTTGATGAAAAAATACTTGATACTGCCACAGACCGTTGCATTAATATGATTTATAATAACCAATCTTACATTAATATATTACAGATTAGTGGTGACATCCTCTCTAATTTAAAGCATCTTAGCTTAGGATCTTCTTCCACCTAAAAGTAGTTCTGATTAAATTGGTTGGGTAGAGGTGGAAGCAGCTAACTTTTATCAAATGACATATAAGCACACAAATTAGTCAGATCTGGTGATAACATAAAACGTATTTCTTATCCTGTACAACCAAAAATTTAGAACATACAGATACCTTTGTATGATAAGTTATTAGGGCTGCAACAAATGTTTATTTTTGTTATTGATTCATCTTATTTTTCTATCTTCTTCTTTGCATATGTCAACAACACAATCTCAAATTACCAGAGCCTAAAACACCTTCTTCTGTTCGGCCAACAGTCAAAACTTCAAAAGTAGAAAATGAAACATTTTTATAACTTGGCAAATTTGTAATTTAATTACTTTCAGTGGTAATAATTACAAAAATTAAATTGGCTGAGGAGTACACTCTAGCAAAGAGTTTAATACAGTGCACACAATGACTGAAATTACCCTTTAAACTATTATATGTGCTCACATTGAACTAATGGCTTTACAGTTTTACAAGGAACTTGTTTGGAGTGACAGTGCAATGTGTTTGTTCTTCCATCAGCACAGAGAGCAGCAGACTCCACATAGCAACTGGCAACTCTTCCACAGTTCTATGTGTGTATCTGCTGAGTGCAAAGCTAAACAACATATTGAGGGAAAGCTGTTCCCCATGGACACTTACAACCTGCTGTGTGACTGATGTCCAACAGCCTGTCTGGATTTGACTCACAATATGTACTGCAGGAGAAGATATTATTCATCAACTATAATTGAGTTGCATGACGCAGCAGTTAACATGCAGGCAAAACGTGGCTTAAAATAAACAGCCTGCTCTTTACTTGAACACACTTTTTTGGTTTCAATTAGTTTACTGTTAAATGTGTACGTGAGATTAGATTTCACCTCTACAATTTCTTAAACTCATCTGACTCTAGACCCCCTTCTGTCTTTCAACTTTGATTCACAAGCCAAGTTACACATTTGCAGTCCTCTCGTCTCTCAGTGCAATCGTTTCTAAATGTGTGTTTAAATTTGTTTGATGCTCACAGACACTGGTGATATGAAGCTCGCTGTGCACAGGCTGTTGACAACATCATTTATATTTGGAGAGGAGTTCACCACTACTCTTAAAAAGTCTGCTAACACAGAATGACTGAAAATTTATGGTCAAATATACTGCTGATATCAATGACAGGAGTAGGCAATTCATTATGGTCATATTGTCACTGAAATTATGTTTTTATCTTTAATTTTCTACACAAAGAGTGGTACAATCTAACAATACAAGGTAATAACTCAGGGTAATAGCGATCAACAATTTCTAAAATATCCGACAGTTGAGAAGTCTTCAGAAGCCATTTTCAGTTTGATTCTCCATTAAAGAGATAATTCAGACAATTTCAAATGGAGTTTTATAAGGTACCCATCAACAGTCAGTGTATTACATATAGGAGATGTCAGTGGGCATGCGCCAAATTAGGAGAAGAAGAGAGGAACACCGGGTCAGAAGCTAGGCAATGATCTGCTGTGGAGAGGGTCAACAACAAAACTTATTTTAACCACTTAAAAAAAAAAAAATTTCAAACAAAAAACTAAATCAGTTTAAATGTACACTATATTTAGAATATTTTCACTGGACATAAAGAAAGCGTCAAACTTCATTAACAAAATTAACACTGCTGTGGATTATCTTGAGTAACTGGGTCACGATCTCTGTAAATAGACATTACTGTTGAGTTTTCAAATGTATTTCTTCAGGACCACATATTACCATTGAGTTCCATTATATCTGAAAGAAGGCTAATATCTCCAAAACTCAGCAACTCACCAAAATAAACTAGATAAATAAAAAGCATCACAGGCCAAAAGAAAAATATACATATTTGACTCTGGGGTGAACTGCCCCTTTAAAGACATGAGAAGGAATCTATAATGTATACTTACCTTATACATAGCATGCAGCAGGATATCCTATGCTTTACTATGCCCATATAAAATAACTTTTTGGTATGTAGAAGATAAAACACCTCCCCTCCAAGACAGTGAGTCACTTTCACAGATTCACTGTTACTTTGCTCAGGCCACAAAGTACATTTACAGGCAATATTTTAAGGAATAAAGAGAATAAAACTATTATAACACCAGTGGATTAACTACTCATTTCTCTTTAGGTTTACTGTTGTTGTCGGGTGCATTTTCAAAGTCTGTTAGGGCAATTAAGTATTTAAGTCTTGTCAGCTTTTAATGCTGCTTTATTCACTCACATCAGAGTCCCCTGCCTTGGTCAAGATGTGACCTGTTGAACAGCTGGCAGGAAGGTCTTTAGGTACCAAGCAGCTGCTGGTACAGTCCGTTAAAGCAGGCTGAAGGAAACTGTGCTGGTGAAGAAGAATGAAACGCTAGCAAACTCAATGGGAAACGTCTTACCTGTAAAATCACGTTTGGTTCCGCCAGCATTAAGATGAGCAAACCAGCCAGCTAACCCACAATCACATATCTACAACCTCCCTCTGCTCTTCTCTGTGGTGAGAGACGGTGGGTGACTCTGCTGCTAAGGTTACTTAGCTACGGCTAGCCACTTTTCACAGAGAAAAAGAACCTTCTGCTCCACCCTTTAATGATATCTAGCTAGTAACTGAACAGACCGAATGTCCTCCACTTCAAAACGGCGGATAAAGTTCAATTAACGCCAATAACTGGGTAAAATATGTGGCATTTACGGCTTGAAAATGCATTGCTATCTATCCGTGAGCCTACGTTCCAGCTAACGTTGCGCATGAGAGTTGCTAACCAGGCAACTGGCTAGCTCGCTCATGTTTGTTGCTAGGCAGCAGAGTCAAAGAGTGCACAATACAAGAGAGTCACGTCTTCGTCGTCTTTTAATCGTCGTGTCTAAGGGAACCCTTTATTCGCGAACCTCTCGCGGGATTTGAAAATTTTGTTCATTCTCGACTTTGTACGAAGTAATATCGCGAGATTTTTCGCAGGACTGGGAATCTCTTAAAGACACGACCATTTTTTTGGGGTGTCCATTCTCTTCAAATTCGTACTGTAAAAGAGTGATGGGTGGATAACTACGTTATATAACTGCCTGTAAAACTTAAGAAATTAACTCAAAACGCGGAAAACAATTCGCCACGTCCACCATTCTTTGACGTCAACTTATCTTTTGCCCAAATCAATCTACATATATTTACAGTAATGTGTGTACTGTCATCTTGTGGACACGTTGAGTAACTACAACGGCACTCTAGGAGCATCATCATCTAGAAACAATAGCATAGTGATACTTCCGGTCAACCCATTCAAAATAAAAGTTGTACTCGATTTAGTTACGCACATTTACCACCGGAGGGCAGCATATGTTCAGATTACAGTGTAAAACGCCCTCATGGCATTTGTAGCTGTAAATTAGGTCAATATTGGTATCATTTTTGTTGGGTAGGTTATTCGTACAGTTCATACTGCAAAAGGATAATGGTAGTTTAAAATTAAATTCAAAAGACAGAAATCAACTTGCCACTTCCAATCTTTGACTTCATTGATACTTTTGCTGCGTATATCTGCCACAGTAATTAGTGCATTGTCCTCTTGTGGCCACATTGAATAAGTACATGAACAGTGTCAAGTTAGACACAATAGCATAGCGGTACCTCCGGCTAACCCAGTCAAAATAAAAGTTGCAACGCAAATTTTTGACCACTGGACGGCGCCAAAGCACCGTCAAATAAGAGTATATAAAAGTATAAAATAAATAATTGCTGGTTATATTGTTCATTGCTTCAACTTTGTTTACCTTTATATACTCTTATTTGATTTGAGCTAGTTGCAGGATGTTTTTTTTATTTTTTATTTATTTTACCGCTATCTTTATTATATTTATCTACTTGTCAGACTTGCTCTGGAGCTACAACAGTTACTGTGTTCTTGCCATATTAGCACTGGGGGAAATAAATCTCCTGCTCCAAGAATACTGCTATCAAATGACCAGGAGGGGGCGGTGCAGTACAGTAAATTCTATTAATTTATACACTTAAACAGACATCATCAGGAAGTTTATTTTTATTTTATTCAGCTGCAAAACCATTTAGACATGCAGTCAGCAAAACATCCAAACAAATAGTATGAACATAGACAGACGTCATAAAAGGTCAATACTGATGCAATTAACAAAGCAAGGGACATGGCTTGGCAAAACAGACAAACTAAATGTCAGCTTGATATGATCAAGTTGCCTCATCCTAATAGTTCACTTGATAGAGCACTTGCCCTGTGCACTGAGGACTCCGACCTGCATGTCTTCCTCTCTCTTGTTCCTCCTTTTCCTGTCCATCTTTGGCTATCTTCTGCCACACAGCTAATTTAAGCTTGACAGTTAGCCTGCAGCAGAGCTCTTCAGTGGTATCAGTTACTTGGTTGAGCAGGAATTCATATAAGCCACAGTAACAGAGCAGATCTCTCACTTAAATTACCAGACTTATTAAAATAAGCCATGCGTTTCCTTTATCCATGATGGATCATGGTCATCTGGTCAGCAGTGAGAACGCTCTCCCTCCTTCAGAGAACACAGAGTCACAGAGGAACCAGATTTAACAGACCAGAACCTAAAGCCAGGATAAAGAGGTTCAGTGAATGTGGTGTTGAAGGTGTGGAGATGGATCAGTGTGTCAGAGCAGACTCTGTAGAAGGACAGAGTGCCGGCAGGACAGTCCACATACACTGCCACTCTGTCGGAGGAGGAGGTGAAGGAGAAGGTGGTGATGGATGTGCCCTGGTTATTGTGCCAGACGTAGTAACGACCGTTGGAGCAGGTGAGACTCCAAGACTGATCATTCCTCCCAAACACACACTCATCACTGTTTCCTCTTCTTTGGATTCCTCTGTAAGTCACAGATATGTAAACCTCTCCGCTCCACTCGACCTCCCAGTAACAGCGACCAGTCAGACCATTTTCACACAGCAGCTGAGGAAAGAAGTCAAATCTGTCTGGATGATCAGGGTACGACTGCTCCTCGTCCACATGTGTCACCGTCCTGTTGTTGTCGGACAGTTTGATCTTTCTGTGGACTGTGTTTGTGTCAAGTGTGAGTTCACAGGAATCTGACGGAGAGAACACGACACAATACAGCTGCAGTAAGTAATCTATCATCTGTACATTTATTGACAGTTTGATGATGATGTCAAGAGGAGAGATTACCAGGGACCAATATTTTTTAATCTCAGTCGTCATTTTGATGAACAAATGAATAAACTCAAAGA
This sequence comes from Lutjanus erythropterus, assembly GCF_056507025.1. Lineage (NCBI taxonomy): Eukaryota > Metazoa > Chordata > Actinopteri > Lutjaniformes > Lutjanidae > Lutjanus > Lutjanus erythropterus. The sequence continues at coordinate 5,157,001 of NC_139330.1, forward strand.
GCCTTGGTTGTTCTTACTTAAATCAGTTTAACATCACACATATCTGTTGACAGAGATCTTTGATCAACGTGCACATGGCCACAGTTCTTCACAAAAAACGTACGGAACAAAGAGGAAGAGTGAAACTCTGCCCTGTTTACGTGAACATGCTCATCACTACATTGGGAAACCCTGGGTTGTATTACCAAGCTGATAACCACAGCCAAGTGACCACATAGCACATTTGCTTTTGTTAGGTTTAGTTAAGCCCGATAACAAAAAGCTGCTTCGTAGTACAGGAGACACCAGATATTGTGAGAATTATAACAGAGGCAGTTTTGAGTACTTTGCCAGGTGTTTTTATGTCTGTGGACTGATTTTTCCAAAGCCATGGTATCACAGCTGTGTATGATGTAGTCTTGAAACTTTACAGGTATGTAGTTAAAGACTTAAAAGATGGCTGTGGCCTCAGCCTGACCAAGTACAGACTACTCATGTCATAATGTAGTACTCATGGTCAGAACATCAACATCTTGACAGAGCGTAGTGGCTGGTGTGAGGATGCTTAAATGAGTACTGCTTTCTTTTCATGAATCAAATTAAAAAAACACACTTACACTTCCTCAGAGCTGGTGTCAACCACTGGACTCCATCAGGCTCCACACTGAAAAGAGGAGGGGGGTCAGACAGGCACATCTTCTTTCAGCATGCAAACATATATCATAAATTTCAGACTCACTTTCCTCTACCAATTAGTCAGTAAATCACCCTGTATCACTTGATATCTTTGTCCACTTGATGATCAGTGAAAATAAGCAGCAGCAACACAACATCTGACAAGTAGCTGTGTCTAATATGATATAAATCAGCTGCCTGCGTTCACATTCAGCAGACACAGAGAAACATCATCATTCATTTGTGTCCACCTGATGAATGCAAGTCCAATATTCCTTCTTTTTTTAGCTCAATTTTTGGTACCAAACTACCAAACCTCTCAGAACCTCTCAAACCTCAGAATTATCTGACTCTTTAAATGCTAAATGCTCCACTTTGTTCATCAAATAGTCCTTCACTGTGTCTGTCTGCTTGATGGATGAGAACAAGTGCTGCTGGAAACACTGAGACTGAACCAAACAGGAAACGTGCTCCAAAGACCAAAACTAGAAGATAAAAGAAGCTAAAAAGTACTGAAGAGCTGCAAAGATGGAGTCAAATCTCTGTGGGTTCATTACCATCACACCACACTTCACTACACAGAGTGCTGATCTATTGTCAATATAGAAATATTGATTGCTGAAGCTTTAAAATGACAAGCTAGTTTGTGTAATTGTGACCGTTGTTTCTCAAAAATAAAGGTGAAGGTTGGCTGAAATTGCTACAGCTCCACAAAACCACTTACAGAGGAGGTCGGTGTGGTTGGTTGAATGAACTAAGTGTCTGACTTTGACACTGCTGTTCACATCCTGTCTCCTAGCAACAGTTAACACAGGTTATTATTATTTGTGATCTTGGGTTGAAAATATTACAGTTCAAGTTTGTCTGCAGGCAGAGAGCCCTCACTATGCCCCCCTATAAATTTGGTACAGTCCTAAATAAAACTCTTTGTGCTGTGACACAAAGTGGACAGTCAGCTTTTGGTTCTGAGCGTCTGTGGCTGACTGTCATCTGTCATTTAAAATCCTTTAATGATATTATCATGCATCCCTAATTGTTTGTTTCTTTGTCCTTTCACAATAATTACTGGACTCAAGGGCAACGCACGCTGGTTGCAAATGAGGTGCATTAAAAAAACCTGCACGATGCCGATGTATGTCAACCAACCGTGATGATGTGCAACACAACAGGATACACAACTGTCCTGTTTTCCAGTGTTGAAACAAAACGCAATTTCTTCACCTCCTCTTCTTGTTCTCACATATCCTGGTTACTGTTCCCAGACTTCTTCTGTCTGTATTGATCATCTGATGTGGGACTCAAACAGTTTGATGAGTCAGTTTTTATTAGTTCTGGCTGTTTGAGGTCACCTTGGTGCGTCAGTGTGACAGAAAGTTTCCAGCTCTACCTACAGTATCAGTCTGACTGTCTGTGGCTGCAGGCCTCTTCATACCTGAGTGTGTCCAGTTTCCAGTTGTGGTCCTCCAGTCCAGCAGAAAACAGTTTCACTCCTGAGTCTCCTAAATGATTGTAGCTCAGGTCCAGCTCTCTCAGGTGGGAGGGGTTGGATTTAAGAGCTGAGGACAGAGATGCACAGCCTTCCTCTGTGATCAAACAGCCTGACAGTCTGCAAAGACACAAAACAACATGTCACATAATCTGAGGGTACTCTGTTACTCATTTTTAAAAGATATTTTGACTTTGCTAATATGTTGTGAGATTACTGACTGTTGCATTTTGGTTTCATCAGTGGCTTTCTCTGATTTATGTGTTAAACTAACTTATCCTTCAGGGTAACTTCAACTTTAGATCTTACAAAGAAATTCTCCTCTCGAATTGTCAGCAGGAGAACATACTGTATGTTCATGGAATGCACTCCGGTGAGGAATTTATCCATATGGAAATGGAAATGAACAGTTGAACAGGTTGATGAATCCTGACCTGAGAGTTTCCAGTGCACAGAGTGGACTCTTCAGTCCCACCGACAGCAGCCTGACTCCTGAGTCCTGCAGATTGTTGTTACTCAGGTCAAGCTCTCTCAGACTAGAGGACTGGGAGCTGACAACAGAGGACAGAGCTGCACAGCTTCTCTCTGAGAGGTTACAACCACTCAGTCTGAAGGAAAAGGACAACAAAAGTAGTTAAGTATTTCTTTCCTGTTCAAAATATAATAGACCATTGACAAATAAATTCAACTCTCTCTGTACTTACAGAGCTTTGTTGGAGGCTTTGACCACTGGCAGCAGACTCAGAAGAGCCTCCTCCGTAGCAGAGTATTTCTTCAGGTCAAACACGTCCAGAACATTTTCTGATGACAGCAAGATGAAGACCAAAGCTGACCACTGAGCCGGAGAGAGTTTATCTGTGGAGAGACTTCCTGATTTCAGGTACCGCTGGATCTCCTCCACGAGAGAATGATCATTTAATTCGTTCAGACAGTGGAACATATTGATGCTTTTCTCTGGAGACACATTCTCATTGATCTTCTTCTTGATGAACTGGACTGTTTCCTGATTGGTCTGTGTGTGTCTTCCTGTCTGTGTCAGCAGTCCTCGAAGGAGAGTCTGATTGGTCTGCAGCGATAGGCCCATTACAAAGCGGAGGAACAAGTCCAAGTGTCCATTTGGACTCTGTAAGGCCTTGTTGACAGCACTCTGGTAGAAATGTGTCTCTGCAGACCGGTGGCAGTTTATTTGTTCTTCCGACAGCAGATTGACACCAGAGTTGATGAATTTCATATGGAAATAAAGAGCAGCCAGAAACTCCTGAACAGTCAGATGGACAAAGCAGAACATCTTGTCCTGGTACAGTCCTCTTTCCTCTATGAAGATCTGTGTGAACACTCCTGAGTACACTGACGCTGCTGTGATATTGATGCCACACTCTGTCAGGTCTGATTCATAGAAAATCAGGTTTCCTTTCTGCAGCTGCTCAAATGCCAGTTTTCCCAGAGACTCAATCATCTTCCTGTTCTTTTTGTTCCAGAGTAGGTCTGTCTCAGCTCCTCCATCATACTTGACAATCTTCTGTTTGGACTGAACCACCAGGAAGTAGATGTACATCTCAGTCAGGGTCTTGGGCAGCTCTCCTCCCTCTCTGGATTTCAACACATCATCGAGAACTGTAGCAGTGATCCAGCAGAAGACTGGGATGTGGCACATGATGTGGAGGCTTCGTGATGTCTTGATGTGAGATATGATTTTGCTGGCCTGCTTCTTCTCCTTGAATCTCTTCCTGAAGTACTCCTCCTTTTGTGGGTCAGTGAACCCTCTGATCTCTGTCATCATGTCGACACACGTAGGAGGGATCTGAATGGCTGCTGCAGGTCGCGTGGTTATCCAGAGGCGAGCAGAGGGAAGCAGGTTCCCCGTGATGAGGTTTGTCAGCAGCACATCCACTGAAGTGGACTCTTTAACATCAGTCAGGACCTCATTGTTGTGGAAGTCCAGAGGAAGTCGACACTCATCCAGGCCGTCAAAGATGAACACAACCTGGTACTCTTCAAACTTGCAGATTCCTGCTTCTTTCATTTCAATAAAGAAGTGATGAATGAGGTCCACCAAGCTGTACTTTTTCATTTTCAGCAAATTCAGCTCTCTGAATGTGAATGGAAATATGAACTGTATGTCCTTGTTGGCTTTGCCTTCAGCCCAGTCCAAAGTGAACTTCTGTGTTAAGACTGTTTTCCCAATGCCAGCCACTCCCTTTGTCATCACTGTTCTGGCTGGTTCATTTCTTTCAGGGAAGGGTTTAAAGAGGTATTCGTGTCTGATTGTTGTTTCTGGTCTGTCGGTTTTCCTGGATGCTGTTTCAATCTGCCTGACCTCATGTTCATCATTGACCTCTCCAGTCCCTCCCTCTGTCATGTAGAGCTCCGTATAGATCCGATTCAGAGGGGTTGGGTATCCTGCTTTAGCAATCCCCTCAAACACACACTGGAACTTCTTCTTCATGTTAGATTTAAGTTTATGCTGAGAACAAACTGGAACAGGATAACCTGAATGAACACACAAGAAAATATTTTAACATTTCATTTCCTCAAAGAAATAATAGCCTCTGTGAACATATTTTGATCTCTCTCTTGATCATGTTAAAACTTTATACAATTCTTCTTACTGCTCTGCAGAAAGTCAGCGAGGTCCTCCTGCTTCATGCTCCTCAGGAAGTGCAGTGTGATCTTCAGTAATGCAACTCTGCTGCTCCTTCCCTGCTCTTCCTCCTCGCCATCCAGCACCTCCTCGTCCTTCATCTGACTCTCTAAGCATTTTGAGTAATTTGAATTCAAAAACTTCCTAGTCTTCTTCAGCTCATTTTTCACAAAAGTTGTTACATTCTTCTCCAGTAGCTGTAAAGGAATAAAGGAATATTATATGAATGACACCCCCAAACTAAAGCCATGGAACGTCGGATCCATGTTGGACAGACTAACTACTCACTGGCCTGAAAAGTGCAGCATGGAGATTATTGTGAATAGAATAAATGTAAGAGGAGTTGTTGTATGTATAAAGACCTTAAATATGGAGTCCAGATGTGTTTGATACTGCTGAGGAGAATGACTACTGGGAACCTCTGAGCTCTCCTGGCCAACTCTGTGGAGCAATCATGAAGAATTAGCTCACATTATTTCTGTCTACACAGACACACACACAAACCAAGTTAAAATCTATTAAGTGATATTTGGATATGAACAGTGAATAAAACGGCTCCCAGTGGTGGTCAAGGTTTACAGTCCTGCTGATCCCACTGAAAATCAACAGCTCAGTTTGGTTTTGTTTCAACAGCTCTCACCAACCTCTCACTGTACCCTGCTGAAGTGTCCTGGAGCAAAGCACCAAGAACCTCCAGCTGCTCATGTGGAGCTTGTATCAGAGTCCTTGTTCTGCACAGCTCCCAGATTATCAGGCAGGTGAGCACGAGGCAGCAAGCATGGCAGAGAGTTTGTATAGAAGTCTAGACACTTCTAGAATAAACATGAATGGGGCAGGTAAAACATACATGCAGGGAAGCAGGCAGGCACAGATTAGGACGCAGGTTCAGGTCCAGATCCAGGTTCAGGTTGCAGGTTACACAGGCTGGAAAGCAAAGCCACAAAGCAATATTGATGATCTGGCAAGCAAAATGTGAGCTTGTATAAATACTGTGAGGGGTAATGAAGGGATGAGGAACAGGTGAGCAGGTGATGTAGGAGTCAGGTGACTGGGGCTGGTGATAAAGTCTGGGGGCATCTGATGGGACAGATAGGGATGGAGTTCTTAAGTAATGCATGGCACAGATGAAGTGAGAGGTGGCTGGAGACGGGGACAAAGGGACAGACTAAATAAAATAATGTGACACAAGTAAAATGACAAAAAAAAAAAAAAAAAAAAAAGCTTCTCTGCTTAAACAGTCCAAACACGAAGAAATGTTTTAAGGAGTCAGTACACTCCATCAGAACTGTTTGTCATATGGTTGAACAGTGTCTGAAAGCCCCCACCCCCCACCATGTTAACATCAGATTAGGGGGTCTGTGTCTGATAATTTCTCTAACTTTCTAAAACAGACACTCGGACTGCAAAAACCCACTCAGTGACTGGTTAAACTCTGTGGGGGTGTGAAAGTAGGCAGGGTTTGCACTTCTCTCTCAGCTTTCTTTTTTCAGTCCTCATACAGCTGTTTGCCACTTCTCAGGTGAACAACTCAGATCAACACTATTAGTGTCTTGTGGAGAGACTGTCTGAACATGTGACAAGTTGTTTCCATATGTAAACAACATCGCTCAATGTCTCCAACCTCTCTATGACACAGCTTTTCATAGAAACACTTAAGATTTCAGACATTTTCAAACTTTGTGACACAAATTGCTTTTTGTTAATGTTAAATTTTTACCTTTCATGAGCAGATTGTTTAAACTGAAGAGGAATCTCCTTTGACTCATCACTCTTGAAGGACAGACAGCTAGGTTCAGAGGAGTCTGGTCTCTGCAGATGGACCCTGAAAGAAAAACAACACAGATTAAAGTGCACATTGGATAAACACAGATGAACAAATTGTTCAGCCAACTCTGTGTCAAAAATTAAATTAAATTCTTACCTTTCATCAGGAGATTGTTTAAACTGAAGAGGAATCTCCATTGACTCATCACTCTTGAAGGACAGACAGCTGAGTTCAGAAGAGTCTGGTTGGACTCTGACACAAAAACAGCACAGATTAATGTGCACGTTGGATGAACACTTATGAAAAATGTGTTCCATTTTTAGCACAGACAATGGCTAACTTTGTGTCAAAATTAGTTTATGTTAGTTTTAAATCCTTACCTGGCATCAGCACACTGTCTAAACTTAAGAGGAATCTCCATTGACTCATCACTCTTGAAGGACAGACAGCTGGGTTCAGGTTTAGGCCCAGCTCCAGGTCTAGCGGGATCATGTTCAGGTTCAGGAGAGTCCAGAGTGTGCTGCTGCTCTGGTCTTCAACAAAACACACAAACAGCTTTGAGTTGATTATGATGGTGGAGTGATTTGAGTGCTGAACTCAGACATGTAGAGGAGTCATGGACAGATAGAGATTTTCATCTCACCCCTGAGCTCTGGCCTGGCTGTCATGTTCCCCACACAGAGAATTTTTAGAGAGAGGGACTCCCTCCTCTCTGTCTTCACACTGATTCATAGCAGAGCCCACACCTTCCTTACTGGACAGAGAAGATGCTGCTTGTTGTCATTGGTCAAGAAGAGCCAGACACCTGTAAAAAATACCAAACATTTCATAATTTCAGCTTCTCAATTGTGAAGAATTATGTAATGTGTGTTCATCTCATGACACTCTGAACCAGACATTTCCTGTGGTAAAGCTTTTTGTTTGCTGAGCAGTATTAAAAGTACATTTTTACTGTTTACTTGTAGTGGAGTATTCGTACCGTGTGGTAGGAATACTTGTAGCATTCCTATTTTTCCTTCAGTTCTTTCTGCCCAAAATAATTTCATTAGCAAGGTTTTTTGGAAATATACACCATATGACTAGATCAGGGGTTTTCAAACCCTAAGACTATGCCTGGAAAAAGGCATCATGATTATGTTAACTGATTTCATAAACTACAACAAATACATTAAAAGGTAACCACTGTAATTTTCACTTAAATTCATAGGAATTCAAGTCAACATCAGGGGATAAACAAACAATTTGGGGGTGAAGTTCTCCTTTAGATTAGTTAGCATACCCAGCAGGATATTAATGAGGATTAACAGACTGGAGAAAGTTACTTCAAGTAGTACTTCACCTGAGGCCATAATAGACACCACTATCTGTGAAGAATCACCTCCAAGTACCTAATGTACACATGTACTTGGTAAGGATTTATTGACATATTGATAACATTATGATATGATTGTTACAATCCATTTTCAGGCACACGCCCAAAATACACCACAGGTCAGTGCCACCTATTTTTGATGTTTCTATTGTGTAATTTGTCAAAATATGTAAAAAGTCTGGCATGGGCTTAAAGGGAACCTAATGCACCCTCACAAATTACCCCACTTCATTATTTATTTAATTAATATATTTAAAAAATCTTAACAATATTAACTCGTTCTATTCAGATCTGTTATCTCTCAGTTCTCAATGGTCATTTTCGTTTTGTCTGCACTCCTGTAAATGGGACTTTGCAGGTTCAGTTCTACAGTTCAAAGGACAGTAAATTACTCTATCTCAGGGTACAATAAAAAATAACTTTGTTTACTTTAAATTGGTCCAAAGGTCAAACAGAATTTTTATTCTACTTACATGACATAAAAATAACTCTGTATAGTGCAATAACACACTTACTGTCTATTTTCAACAGTATCACAATATAATCTGCATACAACTCATTTTGATTTCAAGTGAAACAATATTTATAATTTAAATAATATTCTAACAAATAACAAATTTAAATCAGCAATCAATTAAATTGGATAACAAATTACCATTTAAAAAACGAGTAGAAACATGCAAAGAATGTTAAATTATGTTCTGAGGGGATCAAAATCACTATATTTTTTCCAACTTCTTCTGGGATCGGGATCATATGCCATAAATGTTCCTCGATATAATGTTTGAATTTAAAGCTTTAATTAATACAGGAAGCATGCAGCTGTTCAAAGAAGACCAACTTTAGATGTGAATGCTGTGAGAACACAGACCCACTACACACAAAGTTACTTTCAGCTGTTAGTAAACGCTGACAGGAAAATGGACGAAAAGTCCATGTTTGTTCGGACTTAACTATTACGAGAATTGTGAACCCCACATTTTTGCTGTTGTTACTGGATGTTAACTAAGGGAAGCTAGTCACCCAGATGTGAAGCAGTGAAAAGTGTCAAACCTTTAGATGGAGAGCAGAAGCTGCGACACGACGAGCACACGAAGGTCCGTCTTTCACGCCCATGAGAAAGACGGAGTCTGCATACCATTTGACGCTATATGGATTACGTCCTTCCCCTCGACCACGCCTTTGAGCTAAAAACAGGCGCTGTTACTGTAGAGCGTGTATTATATCCATACTGGTTGTCAAACTAACTGGTTGCCGTAGGCGTGAGCGCGCTCCATGTGTCCGTCGGCAGATTCGTCACACATTTACAAACATAATTTCTGGTGATTTTTAAAGTCGCATTTAATGTGTACTGTGGCGACAATTGTTGTATTAGTAAGCACTGTTTTACAGCCAAATATTTAAAAAATACATCTAAGAAACTATGAAATTTGTAACTTATAAAACAAAACGTGCACGCGCATACAGCAACCACTTAGTTTGAGAATCAGTTATAACACCGGTCCATGAGCGGTACTGATGCAAGAGCCTTGACATCACGGTTGTCATGGTAACAACGGAAACATCTGGATAGATAGATTTACAACTACGATTTCTGTTATTAAATGAAATAAAATATGTGAGTTATCTGTCAGTCCCAGTAAAGTTTGTCAAGTAATTTAAAAATAAAGCATTATGAGTTATGGGCTTGGGCTCTGGGGAACAGCGATTAACATTTTTTCACTGTTTTATGGACCAAACAACTGATCAATTAATCGAGAAAATAATCAGCAGATTAAATGATGATGAAAATAATCATTGCATGCAGCCTTACTATGTTCAGTTATTTTTAAAATGACGTAATGATTAGTAATGTTTGTTAATTAACTGGTCCCTTGCAAAACTGGCCGCTAAACAAAGCAAGTTGAGTGTCCCTACACCGACAGATGATGTTGAATTTCCATTTAACTACTTATTTCTAATAAGTAGAGGAGAGTACAATAATTACAAGTAGTCTACACAAACTCCATTAAATGTTTGGTGTATTAATATGCATATACAGATTGTAAGATATAAAATAGAAAAATGGAAACGCAAGTGGGTTACTTGTATTTTAGTACAGTATTTGACTAATGTACTTTCGACTTCCACGTTACCTTCCACAGGACAACCAGAAACATACTTACTAATTCAATAACACAACATTTTCCATGAACTTTTCTGTTTCCTGGAGGTTAATATGCTTGTTAAATTTGTATATTGCAATAAAGATTATTAATAATAAAAAAAACACCAGCTAGTTCTGGGTGCGTTTGTTATATACCACGGATGCCAATGCAAGTTCCGGTTACGAAGAAAAAAGAAGCATAAAATGACAGACTGTATTATTTATTATTATTCGACTGGCTTATATTTATCATACAAAAGCGGGAAGTAATTTCTTCTCTTCTCTCATCATTTGCAGAGATACAGCGTATTGAAATTTAACCGGAATTGCGGGTCGTACGAAACAACTAAACGAGCGCCCTCACCCTATGACAAGCCTTCTCTTCCTGGATTGTCAAAAATCGTCATCGTTTACCCGCGTTTGTTGAACCACCCACTTTGTTTGGCGGGATTGAGCTAAGACAAGGGAACCCCATCGTCTAATCGGTAATGTAACGACAATATAATAATTTAAATGTTGTTCCAGTAGTTTTCTTATATCGTGTGATAAGCTGCTGAGGTTGTTTAGCCAGGTAGTTCACTCGGCTAGCATCGAAGAAGTAGCTATTCTCCGTATTGGATATGTGTTGACTAACGTAGGACACAATCTTGGTAACTTTAGTGTAACAGTCCCAAGTATGTCTCCCTCGGTGGTACAGCTGGTTTTATGGAAAGCTCTATAATACATATTTTATCAGGCCTGCTGAACCTATTCTATCATCGTGACATTCTGGTATCGTCTGTACTTGTCTTTCTAGTGAGAAGTTGCCTTGATAGATTGTTTATCCCTGCTGGAGTCAACTTCACCTTACTGAGTTTAGTAAAGGCAGCTTTGTAGCCAAGTTACTGCAGATAATAACACATTTGACAGGTAGAAAATGCTTTCTGGATGCATATTTTCCTTCCTGTCTCTTACATAAGCTATAACAGATTGGCTATGGTAATTTGTGGTGTGTAGAGTAAACACATTTGTAATAAGAGTTAGTTAATAGGGATGCCATATTTGCTGCCCTTGTTTTGGGGGCACAAGTTAAGTTATACATGCTACCACTTCTGCACAGTTTACAGTTTGCAGGCAGAAATTTAGAGGTCATGACACAGCTCTGTATTGGCGAGAATCTGGCAACTCTGAATTGTGATTTGGTGTATTGCAGTTGTGTACGCAAGGTGATGTATTGCTATTTTTCAATCTAATTTTAGTTAAACTGTCATATCATAAAGAGCACACAACCATATGCATAACATCTGAGTTAAAAAGTTGACTTCTTATGCAATCAGAGCAGTGAAGATGGATAATAACACTGCTATCGAGTTGTCAGGGGTTTAAAAAGAACACAAAATGAACCACTGCCACTAAGCTTTGCCCGTATCTCGATATCATGATAGTAGTATTACAAAACAGAATGACACTGCTCAAGTGCACTGATATTTGTTAACATCCCTAGGTCAGGCAGTAATATAATGTTGTTTGTGTAAAGAGGATCACAGCATCAGTTGAGTTGTCAGACCAAATGGAGTAAATGGATTGTTAATTGTTGGCACCACCTCTAAAAATGTATTGTGTAATAAGTCACACAATTCTTCTCCATTACACTGTGTTTCATTCTTCAAATGCCAGCCACCTGGTGAGATAGCTGGAACACTTAAAAACAAAAATGAAACATGCTACATTGGAGAAGAGTTGTGCACACTATTTACCTCAATGTGTTAGTCTGCTAAATTATAAACTGTCTTGCACCAATATGCCAGCAGTGACCACAAGTGACCTATAATCTATTGATACATTATTGGATTTTGATGAAAACATTCTTGTTTTCTCTTTCCATTAGGAAATATGCAGTTCTCTGGCAGAAGAAGAAAGAACACTAACAACCCTCAGACGGATGTCTATGGACATGCTCTGCAGTTCTATGGGCAGCCTCCTCTTGAAAACATCTCTCTCAGTGAATTTGAGATGTTTGCTGTGGACAGATTGAAATGTAAGACCTTGGTCTAAAGAAATTTGCTGTAAGAAGTGTTTGCATTTGTCAAATATGTTTTTAATGTGGTAAACAATATATTATGGGCTGCAACCTACAACTATTTTCATTGTCAGTTAATCTGTTGATTGTTTTCCCGATTAATCGATTAGTTGTTTGATTATCAAAATGTCAAAAAATGTTGATCAGTGTTTCCCAAATGCCCAAGATGATGTCTTCAAATGTAATGTTTGGTCCAGAAACCAAAGATATTCTGTGTATATATACATTTACATTTTTAAAGCTAAAATCTGAACGTAGCTGGCAATTAATTTAATAGTTGACAACTAATTGATTAACTGTTGCAGCCTTAATAATTCTTACAATGTCTTCTTCTTTTCCACTGCAGTGTTGAAGACCATTGAGAATTTGGGAGTGAGCTATGTGAAACTGTCAGAACAGTACACAAAGAAACTGGAGGCTGAGTCTAAAACCCTGAACTTTCCTTACAGACCAGAGGCTGTGAGTGTTGTTTAGCATGACATACATCAAAACAGTTTTAAGACTTACAAATTAATACCTGTCATGGGCCACTGTATGTTCAAACACCATTTATCACAAAGTTATTTCTCCATGACCATTGACAGGTTGTTTTGGTAAGATTGCATGATAACATAGTGGATAAAATCCATGTCCTCTTAAAGGATGCATTTAAATTGTGCTGACATGCTTTCATAGTAAACATAACTTTCATTTATAGGAGAAATATTCAATTTGCTACTAACATTGTTGGAAGTTTCAAACTAGGTCAAATTGACTGATTTGTTAGAATTTTAAAACCATCAGATTATTTTAGAACTGTGCAGCTGACTGACAGCCAAGACATGAATGAAAATAACAATACTAATGTACAGGCTCCAAATGGCAGTATCAAAACACAGAGACAGGAGAAGTGGTCATAAAGTTGGCTGCTTACTTGCCAAAGTAAAGCTGAGTTAAAATTAATGGAAGATAGACCACTAAAAAGTACTTTGTCTCATGTGGAAGCAGTGACTAATGACAAGTAATATATATATTAAAGCTAATATATTTTATTTAAACTGTTAAGGAGGACAAAAAATCACAGCCGGGACCAAGTGAGTACGACAAACGAAGGAAGGACCACATCTCCCACTTTATTCTGAGACTTGCCTACTGCCAAACGTAAGTCTGTAATTTCTACAGAATATTAGTTGTGTAGTAAAAACCATTTCAAATGCTGCAGAATAAATGTTCATTTATATTGGTATTTTAAAGGGAGGACTTGAGACGGTGGTTTATACAACAGGAAGTCGACCTTTTCCGCTACCGCTTCAACGACCTGCATCCTAAACAAAAGCTTGAATTTCTCCACAGAAATAATCTGCAATATAACACGGTAGGTTTGTCTCTCCTTCCTGTAGATAAATACTGTAACTAAAAAGATTAATTCTTGCTAAAAACTACAGTATTTTCCCTTTTGTTACCTGAGGCTTATGTACACATTAGGCATTCTTATTAGTTCACATCTGTGAATATGCTGAATATGTAGCATGAGATGACCAAACCTGCACAACATGTGTTCTGTAGTTTCCCACCAGGTGGAGCTGTTTGATAACTGTAACAGGTCCCATGAATGTTTAGGTTTCCTTGAATGGTGATCAAAAAGTTAACATGTTTACGTTTACAAGTTACAAATACTATTTCAGAAATAATAAATGTGCAAAAATGCTATAATCTTATCAGTTTGTAATTTCTTTTTTAAAGTATGGCTTAAGATAGAAATGGAAAAAGGATTTAAAGTGCAAATAGCCAACTTTTTCTTTAACTCACCTTTATGAAGTAAATGTTGATTCCACAGTGAAATGGCTATAGAATAATGACAAGAAAGCTGGGAGATATGGCTTAGAAATAATATCTAAATATTTTAGGCCATTCCACAATATCCAATGTATCTCAATTTACCCCTTTTCTATAAAATAACATGCCTTAAATTCTCAAATACTGCAAACATATGATGATCTTATAGAATATGAATCATTGCTGTATTTAAACCCCCCAGCAGTATATTAAGTAGTTAAGTTTGGACAATAAAATATTAACACAACAAGATTTTTGATAACTACTGATCAGTAGTGTGGTTATAATGACTAAACGGTTAAAGACAAATAATAGAGCAGTCTGTTAAGTTCAGAAAAGTACATCAATTTTCTTACACGCAGCTTTTAAAACCAGGAAAAGACAACACTCTAGACTGCAGCATACATCTCGGGATCCCAAATCTAAGACAATATCAAGTCTCAGATCACAATAAAGTTATAATAACGATATATTGCCCAGCCCTAAATGACACCATCCACATTTAGCCTCTGCCACCGGGCTCGATTTTTCCCAGGAAAATTATGTCTCCATTATAGATTAAATTACTGAACAAACTCATGCTTTTTCTCCTAATGTTTTCTTCCAAATTTACTACCTCCTATACTCCAACCCCTGCTGTAGTTAATTATTTGTGCAGCGCTATAGGCCAGACCTATTCAATTAGTTTTTTCATAAAGAAGTACCAAGGAGACGGATGTTTGCATTTCCTATGTTAGAAATTTAAGTGTATAAAACATGCACCTTCTTTTTCCCACTTTATTAGTTTTCACAATTTAAATAAAACATATGGTAAAAAAAAGAACAGGAAAGCCAAAGCTCTTTTAGAATTCTAGATTAGAGGTAGTTTGCTGTGTTTTGCTGCATGCTGCATTTAACACTTTTTTTTCACTCCGTTTGACTCTAAATTCTCTCTATTTAAACAGCCTGAGTTCAAACATTTTAAAAATAATTATAAGTGTCTCTGCTTAACAACCAATGAATGGGCTAATGAGCCTACTAATAAAATGATGATCTTCTAATAAGCAATTTAAACACCTGTAAACTAGTATACTTTTTTTCATAATTATAAATGAGCTAGGTGCTGGATTTAGATTGTTAAAGGGCTGAATTCTGCTCACAGGCCACCAACTGAAAAGTCTTGCTATAGGCTAATGTTACGCAAACTGTTATTACTATGCAATGCACATTGTAATAACTTTCAGTGTACCTCTTCTGTGAACATGCTTCTCATTTCTCTTATTTCCGAAGTGGTGTTGGTCATTTTCCATGGAGCTCTGTGGAATCGGGAAGCAGTTCAGTGTTGTGCACAGGTGTTGTCTTTGCGACAGGGGTACAAACAGTGACACCACTTGGAAATGCTAGTGAGCGAGTTGAAACGTTGTCTGTTTCTAGTTTATTCATCGACACATAATGTGTCAAGTGAGGATGAAAACAGTATATTCATCTGATAAATGATCTTTGGTTTCCATGATTCTCACCTTTCACTGTATCAACACTGACAGAGTTCTGCCTTCGCAGCTCTTCACTGAAATGTGTCTATCTCATCAATAACTTTTCAGATTAGCATCGAGGAGAAGAAGTCTCTGCAGGATAAACTTGTCAGCTCCAGTTATGCCGTCAGTGGAATCACTGTGGAGGATCAGGACTTCTACAAAGTGAGTTACTCATCTCTCTCTCTCTCTCCATTGAGACCATTAAGAGTGTTAAGTTCTTATGCCTCCATAAAACTGATGTTTTTATATACAATATTATTCTGCAATTTACATTCTCACATAATGCATTAGATTTGCAAAGCAAGCCATCTAGACATACCATTAACACAATGTTTTGTATTCTAAATGTTAGAACTTTAATAAAATCACATTCTCATCAGAGCTATCTTCACAGACAACCAGAAAAATATTGCTGCGTTAAAGTCACTCTTCCTGCCGTAATTATCTTCAAAGTGATTCTTCCATTTACCATCAAAAGCTGCAGTGTTCCCCCTGTGAGGCCATTATTTGGGTACTTTAGCAATTTTGTTAAATTTTGAGTTGTTAATGCTCAGTTTGACAAAAAAGTCTCCAGAAACAACAGAAATTCTGTACTGTGGATTTTAATGGGGCACTCACACCAGTTTTACAAATGAAGTTAAGGTCAGTGGCTACAACGGATACTGCAGAGTTGGAGGGACTGTCCAAAGTTTGAAAAGATAACCCTGATGATGTCATCATGCCTGTGTGGTCTGGATGTTGTTAATAGCAAAGTACCAAATATAACATCTTATAGAACCAGCATAGTTTGTCAGTATTTTGATGTAGAAAATTAAAATCAGGTTGTAGGCTGTGTCACAATAAATTGGCATGAAACCACTTGACCGGAGCAAAATATGAACATGTTCAGCATAGGCATGGATGTTAAACTGCAAGGAGAACAACTTGCTGGTGCTGCACTGCTACTGTTCGCCACACTATGAGGCAGTTCTAGGAAAACAATACCGTTAATCTGGACCTGCTGTGATCCTGCTTGGTCTAAAAAGGTAACTCATTTAGTGAGTTGTTATGTTTTGTAGGATAATGTACAATATGTTCACAATGCACGGCACAAAGTGCAGAAAGAAAGAAAGTACAGAAAGTGAAGAAGAGCTTCAAATGGAATGCAGTATTGTTTCGGTCAATGTTTAACATTATCAATTACTTGTGCTCAATTTTGATGGTGTTCTGAGTATTCTCTTTCCTTTAGACTAGTTGACTAGTCTAAATTAAAACCTCAGTTTAATTCACAGGGAAGATGGTTGCCAGGACCATCCCAATTACATACTTAGAGTGAGTTAAAAAAAAATGATGGTGTTTACCAGTCAGGGAAGGCCTAACAAAAGATGCGTTTGAGTTGCATTCTGGGAAATATGAGATCCAGTGTTTTTGGAGCTTGACCTATTCTAGGGAATACGAGCAGGCTCATTTTGTTTTTTTTCCTGTTAAATCTGTCTCCTGGGAGTCCCCTAAATTTATGGAAATGCGATGTTAAATTGCTGGACTGCCCATTAAAGGACATCACCAACTAATGTATAATAGAGATGATTGCTTCAATAAATGGACCCTCTTTTACATAATTTGGCTCCCATTTAGAGGTGTAAGAACTTCTACACTTCCACAGTCATGCAGAATATAAAATACTATGGGTAGAATTTGCAGAAAAAGTTGTATTGTTTCGACAAGAAAGGAAGTGTTGTCGTTGTGTTGTTGTCGATTTGAATTGCAGTAATTTGTGCCTTTTGTTAGACTAATTACATACGCAAACTTCCTCCTTAATGCCACCCATACTGTGTTAGAGTACCAGTCAGGAAGGGCAGTGCATAGTCTGTTTTTAAAAATAAATTATGTATTGCATTGAAGTCAAGCACTGATTACTGTGCTTAATTTTATTTTGTTATTCAACCTCCTACCCTCATGGCCAGTATTTTGGTTGATAGAGACAGATCATCTAACGCTACAAAATAAATCAATCAAATATTGGCCCCTGAGGCAGTTGAAATCTGCTTATTGGAGATTTATGCCCTCCCTAATGTAGAGTTTCCACTCTGCATCTGAGTAGCTCGTCTTACTTCTAAAGAACTGTTTTGACATTATTTTGTCGAATCACTAAATGCTCACATAGTGGGGAATTCTCTCAAATCAATATGAATGGAGAGCCCGGAAAATAATTGGCTGTTTGTCAGATCACCGTCATGGCCTTTCACAGCTGAAAGGATTTAAATCTACAGTTTGTCTGTTCACAGAAGGAAAGGGGAAAAATGTCATGGTGGCCTGCTACTTGACTTTAAATCTACATTTTAGGCTGGATGCTGACAGTCTTATTCGTTTAGAGAATGTAAATCGTCACACTCACTAAAACCTTGGATCACATTTTAAGCAGCCAAAATTACAAAGGGCAAAGGGTTGACTTTGGCATCCTAACACTCACCATGAGTGTGCAAATGGAATATTAACTTCTAAATCTTACGAAAGCATTAATTATTTACAACATTTTTCCCTCCAACTTTACTTTTGTTTTTAAGGTTCCATTTCAAGATGCCCTGGATCTCGTGCGAACAAGGAAAGTGTACCTCAAAGCCGGCTATGTGTACATCCCTCACCAGGACATTGTCACCATCGTTCTGAATGATTTCCGCACTAGGCTCTCTAAAGCTCTTGCTGTAAGTGTTTGTAACTCTTTACTGTTTTTGAAATGAGGAGTAGTGAACGGGTTTGGACAGTAACAAATTACATGCAACAGGGTTACGCAATTTGGACACAAAAAAGTAACTGTATTCCATTACAGTTGCAGATAAAATAGTGATCAGATTACAGATACATTTAGTAAAAATGGAGAGTATCAGCACGATTATAATTTTTGTGACCAGATTGATGTGTGGGTAAAAACATAATTTTGTGACAGTTAACTAGTTAGTATTTTTTGGGTTTTTTATTGTGACAGGACAGCTGTAGAAAGGACAGGGAGAGAGTGAAGGGATGACATGCAGCAGAGGGCCGCATGCTGAAATCAAACCCATGGCTGCTGCAGAGGACGAACAGCCTCAGCTCGTGGTGTGCATGTGCAGCCGAGTGTAAATAGCATACTTGGCAAGGGAGGCTACATTTAAAAGCACATTATTGTCGCTATTAATCCGAATATGCATTTGCACATAACAAAGGAAGGAATAGTTAGACAAACAATACGTTTAACAATAAGCATAAATCATCATGTTAGGCTTAACAGTTTCAACACATTTGGCATTGAGGTAATCCAGAAGAAACAGAAAGTAATCATATTACATTACTTCAATATTGTGATACTTGGATTAGGTCTCAGACAACTTTTTTAAAGAGGTAATTAGTCATTGTACTGGAATACATTTTTAGTAACCTTCCCAGTCCTAATAATGAATGCTGTGTAGTTTTACAGAAAGCTCCAAGACAAATGATGAAAACATATGGCACAAATTTGCCTTATATGTATATAGAATATGAGCGTCCTGGGCTTTAACTCAGTAATAGTAGTATCTTACAATATAATGCAATCTGAAACAACACAAACAACTCTGACCTTACCATACCATAGATTTTAATCAACACCTTTCTGACTCATTTCAAGGCAGCTTCACTTTGCCCTGTATTGTAGATGTGTTTCTGTTATGTCCACTCCCCGTACATGTAGATTATGTAAATACATTTTGTTCACACAGTACGTCTGTTTCCATAACACAAATTATTAAATTGCAACTGTGGCTGTTTCCTTCATTACCCAGAGGGAAACTGGAGAATCGCAGGGTTCGAATGAGGCGAATAAGTATGCACATATGACATAAAATGTCTGGAGGGAAAACTGGGTACAGCTAGTATGAAAGTGCTTATTGTCCCTATGGGCATGATGTTTTTTTAAAGACTGTGGTCTAGGAAGGCGCTATATCGGCACGCTTGTGCATTGCATTGAATGCCCTGAGGGAGGTGAAACATGATGTTTTGGAAACCAGAGGCGTTCTTTACAATACATGTGAGGAGACAACCATGGTTCAGTTACATCATGGTGACCAGCAAACAGGCACAAGCACGCTAGACAACCAGAGGTAATAGTACTAACTAGTTCATGAATAGATCTGTCGTATTAATGAGGTACAAGAAATCTATAATATAATCAAAAATGATGAAATATGCCATTATTAAGACCTGAAATTCATTACTTTTCTGATTGAGTCTCCTTCTTTCTAATATGACTTTTTGTGTGAATTGTAGATCTGATAATCGTGGCAAAGAGAAGATTTGCATTGGGAAAACCATCTTGATAGATCAAGATGAGCACATTTATCAAAACTTATTAAAAAAAAAAAAGTTTGCTTACAGTAATCTGATCCACGTTGATTTCACTATCAAAGTAGAAATATGAAGTACACATAGGTCTCTAAAGAAAACCTCATGCATGAAACTACTTTTGCATTTAGATTAGGGTGGTAGAAAATATGGGATCAATAATATGAATGATTAATGTAATTGTTTCAACCTTCTGCTGAGAATGGGCCCAAAGATATTTAGCTTAATATGATAATAAACAAAGAAAAGTGAGAAATCTCCATATTTGAGACGCTGAAAACTGAATTTTCTGCCATATTCAATGAAAAATTGCTTCAATGAAATTCTTTTATACCACTTGTGTGGTCGGGTAAGTGAGTTTCCAGATTTGCCTGCTTGACATGGCATTTTACTTGCCCCAGGCAAGTGGGCAATCTTTATTGTTAGGCTCTGCAACTACTAGTTGGTACAGACTTTCATCTGCTGATCGATGTATATCTATTATTACATGGCTTAATTGAATACTCAATTCTGGCTGGTCAATTACGGCTTTCGGGGTGCATCAATGATGACCCGTTGGCTGTACATTATCTTTTACTTATAGTCCAGCTGATACAGGATGTTTTAGCCTGATACTAAAATCAATATTTGGTAGTATTAAAAAATAATTCAGGATAATATTTCTTTTCATTGTGACTAACTTGTCACTTTGTCCATGCTCTGGCAGACACACTAGTTTGTCTGTGCTGCAGTTTCTTGTTACTTGTCTACCAACATGTACATGATCTGCAATGAGCTAATACTGGCTGATGTATGGATCTAGCTCTGTGCACACAAACAAGTATGTCATGCATCCTTCTTTAGTTTGCTTTTTCCAACTAAAAATCACTCTGTCAAAAGGTGCACTGCCTTGCCACAGCAGCTGTTGGAGTCTACCTTGGAACTGGCTGTTCATTGCTTCATGCATAGAAAATTCTTTGACAGTTTGAACAAAGGTCCCTTTTTGTTCTATGTTTTTGTAATGTTGTTTGCCCTTTGTATTTAACTGAGTAGTCACTCTCAATTAGTGTGTTTTCGGGTTATGCCTGTGTTTATGACAAAGAGTTCGGCTCTGTTTAGACAGCTAAATCCAAAATGCCTGTTGGCAAATTGAAGCACTCATCGAAAAACTCACTACTTGCAAACTGTAATTTGCCAGATTGACAGAATTGCAAAATTATGATTTCTGAGAGTGGTCTTGATGGAGCTTACTAATTTCAGCATGCATAATGTTTTTTTTTTTTGTTTTTCCACTTGCCTGGTCGGACAAGTAGGCCAGAAATACTTGCCTGCAGTAAGTTTTTACTTGCTCCTGTGCAAGTATTATTATTTATTAATGACTATCCAATAACAACAAAGACTAAAGTTAATTGTCCTGTTTATCCTATTGTTACAATGTCTATAAAATGTCCAAAAATAATGAAAATGTCCATCTCAGTTCTTCAAAGTCTTAATAAGGGATGCACCAATCGACTGGCCAGAGACCAAAACCGGCTGGTTTTCAGTGTGACCGGCCGGCCAGCATCATATATCTGATTCTGTGCCCGTCATTGTCAAACACATGTTCTGCACGATGGTCACGTCATGAGCACAGCAGCCAAACTGACCATGATATCACACCCACCACAGCGCTGATCACAGCTACACACAATGACAGATTCCAAGAACAGGATAAAGAGAAGACAGACAGTCTACGAGACAGAGCAGCTGACAATGTTGCAAAACAGCTGGAAACTTTGTAGCTCATCAGGCTAATGTTAGCCAGCAGCAGACAGATAAAATCTCACTGGCTGTTCTGGCTGAAGAATAAACAACCTGTGTTGATGCTCCTCAAACATGTTCTCATCCAGACTCGTTTAACTTCTGCATCCGTTTTTCTCATGGTAACGTTTCACTGCAGCAAACTGTTGCACCGCGTCTGTCTCCGGTTTGTTTACATCTGCTGATGTGAAATTGCGCCCTGTGAAATCCTGTGAGATTCAATTATCTCGCAAGATCGTATTAGATTGTATTTAATGAATATTTAATAGTCCGTGTTTTATTATGAACATCCAATTAAATTTTTTTTCCAAGAAAAGTTGCAAAAATGTTTGTGAATGCTGTAAATTATAGTTCTTGGAAAGACTAAAAATTGGAATTGGTCAAAATCGGAACTGGCAGGTCAGACCCTTAAAAAAAATTGAAAATAGGAATCAGCCAAGAAAATTGAAACTGGTGCATCTCTAGTCTTAATATGTCTTGTATTGTCAGCGTGAAATCCAAAGATATTCAGTTTAATATGATAATTAATGAAGGAAAAAAGTAAATCTCCATATTAGAAAGGCTGAAAACAGCATTTCTACCATTTTTGCGTAAAAATTAACATTAATCAGTTATTAAAATAGTTTAATAACTCCTATTTACTTCTTGACTGGTTTGGCTGGTGCTTGGTGCTTTGAGCTGAGCTGAGCTCCATCTAGTTACATTATATTTGAGAGAAAGCAGGCATCTCTACAGCTCATATTTTCAAAATTCACCAGCTCACAACAAAACAGTCTAGATGGATAAAAAGCACTACAGGTAAGAGGAAAAATATGTATTTTTTGATTTTGGGGTGAACCGCCTCTAACACTTTGTTGTGCACAGGTTAGGTGAAGAATCAGCATAGGCGACTCCTCTCTGAATACTACACTGACTGTTGAATTCATTGTGTGTTGTTCTTTGTTTAGTACAGAAAGGCACTGCCTCTGTACCACTGTTGGCTTAGTGGGCAACACTTACTTAATTTGCTTAAACTTGAAAACATGTCCTCCATCATGGGACAGGCAGGAACATCTTTTCCAAATTAGAAAGAAAAACAAACAAAAAAGAGCAACTTGGTCCAGTTCTGCCATTCCCCCATTTGCTGGTAATTATCCGGACCACTAACTGTTGGAATGGAATAGCTAATGCTCCAAAACTATTTTTCTTGTAAGCGTGCCATTGTGACTGTCTGTGTTACTATAATGGTTATTCTCCTCCACTGGGGACGACAAATGGACATAGCAGAAAATGTGTCATTAAAAAGGCATGAAATTGAAAGCTGCCTCTCCATATGACTCCAGTTATTGGTTGGATGTTCATTTTAGCAGGATGTAACGGAAAAATAGTGTATTAAGCTGTTTTTGGGCATGTGTAAGGCAGACATTGAAATGGTCATGAGTGACGTTTGTAAAGCAATTAGACTAAATAAAGCTTTGTGTTGGGAAAGGATGTTCATACATCTGTAGGTTTGCTCTTGAATTAAAAACAATCAGACTCACAGCTGAATTAATTACATTATTGCTAAAACTATGTGTTCAGAGTGAGACAGGGTGTGAAAACCAAACGTCAGTTGTAGACAGGGCTTGTAAGGAACTCTGATGCAGTTTAATTTAAAGCTGTGGACTGTGTTTTAATTATTGTTCTGGGCAGTACTTAATCTTTGCTTCACTTAACCAGCAGTGTTTGGCCATTCTAGTCCTTTGACCGACACTATTTACCATTACTCATGTGATGTCCATCTTCTCTGCAGCTGACAGCCCGCTCATTACCAGCGGTGCATTCTGATGAACGGCTCCAACCGCTCCTTAACCACCTCAGGTAAGCAGCAGGATTAATACCTTTGCTGCCACTTTTCCAGGACTCTGTTGAAAAAGAGATTTAGCAGGATTGATCTTTGGCACAGAAGAACATTGGAGGCTTGTGGCTGGTCTGAGTAAACCCCGTATGTCCCTGCAGAAGTCCAGATGTTGTGTGAATTTGGTACCTGTCTCTACTTGTGCAGCATCATTTGTTCCTATTGTTAAAGTTATTCAGTCTTGAAGTATTTAGGCCTCTGTAACATGTATATTATTTACCCTATAATTTATTATGCTCATTTTTTGGTGGGCAATATTGCCTGGTTTTTGAGTGATGGGCTAATGTTTTTCCTGAGATTACTGATTTGATTTATAACAAATTTTGTGTAAAAGTGTATTTTCATAATTATAACAATTACTGCACCCCTAGGTCCTAACGCCACCCACTGCATAATTTTGAAAAATTTCAAGACAAGGGACAGAGGAGGAGCGGCAGGTTGGGGTGAATAGGACGACTACTATAGGGGCGTTGTGTCTTAACAATATAAAAATTGATGAATGTCAGAAATGTATTGGTGAGGATTCAGTAAGGTATTTGTATGTCTGGCTTATCGACTTTGATGGAGGCAGACTGAACAGTCCCCTATTTCTTTTTTTTAATTCCATTTCTTTTTTCTTTGTAACAACATCAATCGTGATTGGCAAAGAGATAGGGGAGGTGGGCCACCCAGCTCTGATTAGAGGGCAGAGTTGGGAGATGTACTTGTTTTAAATTGTATTTATTTATTTTATTTATTTATTTATTTTTTTAACCACTGTTGGCTGGGCAAGGAGAAGTTGCCACCATATACACGATCAGGCATAACACTGATTATCTCGTCATCATGACACCTGTTAGTGGGTGGGATATATTAGGCAGCAAGTGAACATTTTGTCCTCAAAGTTGTTTTGTTAGAAGCAGGAAAAAAGGGCAAGCGTAAGGATTTGAGCGAGTTTGACAAGGGCCAAATTGTGACGGCTAGACGACTGGGTCAGAGCATCTCCAAAACTGCAGCTCTTGTGGGGTGTTCCTGGTCTGCAGTGGTCAGTATCTATCAAAACTGGTCCAAGGAAGGAGCAGTGGTAAACCAGTGACGGGGTCACAGACAGCCAAGGCTCATTGATGCATGTGGGGAGTGAAGGCTGGCCCGCATGCTCTGATCCAACAGACAAGTTACTGTTGCTCAAATTGCTGAAGAAGTTAATGCTGGTTCTGATAGAAAGGTGTCAGAATACACAGGGCATCACAGTTTGTTGCGTATGGGGCTGCATAGCCGCAGTCCAGTCAGTGTGCCCATGCTGACCCCTGTGCACCGCCGAAAGTGCCAACAATGGGCACGTGAGCATCAGAACTGGACCATGGAGCAATGGAAGAAGGTGGCCTGGTCTGATGAATCACGTTTTCTTTTGCATCACGTGGATGGCTGGGTGCATGTTTGTCGGTTCCCTGGGGAACACATGGCACCAGGATGCACTATGGGAAGAAGGCAAGCCGGCAGAGGCAGTGTGATGATTTGGGCAATGTTCTGCTGGGAAACCTTGGGTCCTGCCATCCATGTGGATCTTACTTTGACGTACCACCTACCTAAGCATTGTTGCAGACCATGTACACCCTTTCATGGAAACGGTATTCCCTGATGGCTGTGGCCTCTTTAAGCAGGATATTGCGCCGTGCCACAAAGCAAAAATGGTTCAGGAATGGTTTGATGAGCACAACGAGTTTGAGGTGTTGACTTGGCCTCCAAATTCCCCAGATCTCAATCCAATCGAACATTGTGGGATGTGCTGGACAAACAAGTCCGATCCATGGAAGCCCCACCTCGCAACTTACAGGATTGAAAGGATCTACTGCTAATATCTTGGTGCCAGATACCACAGCACACCTTCAGGGTTCTAGTGGAATCCACGCCTCAGTGGGTCAGGGCTGTTTTGGCAGCAAAAGGGTGACCAACACAATATTAGGCAGGTGGTCATAATGTTATGCCTGATCAGTGTACATCACCTGCCACCTGATCAGCCAATAGTAAATTTTATTTGCAATAGCTGGGTTTCAACCAGTAGATGGCAGTCGCTACACATTTTAAAACCCAATATGTATATTCCAAATACTTTGCACTAAAATGGCAAAATTTAGACATGCATCAAGTGTTTAGTTAGTCTTTAAAAAGAGCAAAGCATTATATCATTATTATTATTATTATTATATTATTACACTGCATATAAGCTGAATTCCATATGGGATATTTATTTTATGTTGTACAATCAGATGATTGTGATGTGCACTCTCTGAAAGTGGCTCAATAGGACTGGTGCGGTATAAAAACGCACATCATTTTTTTTAGTCCTTCATTGCTCTTTAACAAAAAGCCCCTAAAAAGTCCATTTAACACATTTGTTCAAACAGTACATGTGCTGCTAACCTCTGGTGCTAAGGCAGCGTATCCTGTTGATATCCTATCATACTGTAAAAACCCTTTTCACCATTGAAAGTTAATGCAAATCAGTGCACAAGTTTGCACTGAATAGTGGCTTAACAGCACCAGACTTCATTTCAGCTTCAATTGAAAAGAGGAGCGGCTCAGAACACAGTGAGGGTGTTTATCTTATTTTAGATAAAAGTAAGAACATGAATATAGGGGAGGAAGAAGTCATGTTGCCTGATTGTTGATGGGGATTAGTGGGCAGGTTGCTGAGATTAGTGGGCAGGCCACTAATCTCTATGGTAAGGGGAACACAATGTGGGCCTCAAAGGGTTGCCAAAGTCATCGACTTAAATCTACTGATAGCAGCTTAGCAGATTTAAGTTTGTTTGTGAGAAGGTCACAGGGGATGCATTCATTTTACTTTTTTAAAATTATTGTGTCCAGTGTCTAAAGTCTGGTCTTTAGAGTCAGGTCTTAACCTTATTTTCTATATTAAAAAGAGACTTTATTTATATTGAAGAAACATGTCTTGGAAAATATAATCAGTTTTCATGGTAGCCCCGATTGCTTCTAAAATTATATTAATAATACTAAAGAAACTGAGTCTTATTTGTCACAGTCCTGATATTTTTTAAAATATTTTTTCTTATTTTAGTCATGCCTATGTGGGACAGGATTACAGCATCCAGAAGAACGTTGGGAAAATATCCTTGGAGCAAATTGATTCAGTAAGTTGCGCTGACCATCTATTCTTGCCATTTTGCTTGGGGATGGATTATCTAAAAAAGGGGGAAACTTGAGGTTTGTATAGTCATTCAGGTGCCCCATCTAGGAATGACTAGAAAGTGTATTTAGTGCCACTTAAGTTTAAATCAATCAGTTAACTTATGTGTAACATCTGCGCCATAGAAAAGGAAAACATAAAATTTGAGAGAGGAGGAAAAGTTCATTCAGAATAAAAAATTTTTTTAGGTACATATATTATAGTAGAAGGGACCTGCATGTCAGTCATGAATTGTTGTGTGCCTCCAGCTTTCAGCGAAGTCGTTCCCGCTCTGCATGAGGCAGCTCCACCAGAGCCTCCGAGAGAACCACCACCTCCGCCATGGTGGACGTATGCAGTACGGCCTCTTCCTCAAAGGTATCGGCCTCTCTCTGGAGCAAGCGCTGCAGTTCTGGAGGTCAGAGTTCATAAGAGGCAAAGTGGATGCAGACAAGGTAATTGTGACAACAGTGATTACATTTGTTTTAAAATCCAGGATTCCTTTATAAGAAATATGAGTAACTGTATTTACCTTGATGTGGGCTGCCCTGCTCACCTGAATGGCACTTCAAGCAAGGGGATGGAATGGTGGGGTGTATTGTCATAATAAGATCATAGTCAACTAAATTAACTAAACTGAAAAATCACAAAAATTCCAAGCCACTCTTTTTTAAAACAATTAAAATCCCAATTAAAGTGCCTTCTTTACAGCAGGGTCACGTTAGACCTTAACGTGTTGGTATTAAGTCTGTGTCAGGAGGTCAAAAATCCTTGAGTCCTTGACTCCTGTTTGTTTGTTTTTAAGGTCTAACATGATCATGCTATGACAGTTTATCCATTTTAATTGTTTTTAAACAGAGTGCCTTGGATTTTTTTTTATGATTTTTGTGTACAAGTGTTTTATCCAGGAAGCAAACAAACACATTTTCAGGTCCAGGAAATGCTCCTACCCAAACATTTTTTAAGTTAACTAAATGTTAGATTATAAAGAAACACATGACAATTATGCAATAACCCACTTAATCAGTGTTTATGAAATATGACATATGCCAACAAAATTGGATAAAATGGTTTTATCGTTGTTTGACTTTGACCAACAGTTTTCTTTAGTTTTTAAAGACTTATGTTTGCTTAATTATTTGAATACTGATAAAAGATTCTGAGGCAGAAATAAATTATGAAAAAATGAAAAAATAAGTAACTGACAAAATGTGTACTTTAATTTTCAATTAGTAATCAAAAATTGGATTACAAAGGGCCTGCATCCAGTTATTCTTCTTGGGTTGTCTGGCGGAGGTCTGTTCTCTACTGAATGCACTCTTGTAGTTTGTTAATTTTTTGCGAGTGTATCCTTTGACACCAAGTTATTGGACCACAGGGCAGCGATCTGAATATCTGAATGCCTCTCCCTCTCTGGAGTGCTATTCAACACTTAAATGGGCGCTGCCATTTCACCGGTGATGGAGTGACTCCATCAAAGCTGTATTGATTGAAACAAAGTTCACTGGTGTCATTATTTGCACGCAGTACTGTGATGAGGCTAATGAAGACTTAAGTGGTCGTGGGCTCAGTTATTGTGTCCCTCAGTAGAAGACAGAGACGCAGTAAAGACATAAAATTGTTCTGCATGATAGGACCTCGATCCTTAATGTGAGTAAGAGACAATAGTGACAGGAGACTCCACATGATGGAAGAGTTTGAATGGAACATACAGTGCAGAAATGAATTATGCTGTCCATTTTTGTTGTAATGCTTATATTATGAAATGTATTTTAAACCAGCTTGGACTATACCAAAATTTATTTAACAGTTCTCCAGTGATTTTGTTGTTGACATTTTGGACATCAACAGCTACAGCATTAGGTTTTGTTTTCTTAATTAAGTCCTTAGATACCTGTGGATATGTTGTTATACAGTGTGTCTGACCTGAGTACATGGTTCAAAAGTCTGGCCTTATAAATGTTAATGCATTTACTTATTGAATGGCAACAAAATAACTGCCTGTTGAATAGATAACTGTGTGTCTATTTGCTTTCGGAGATATGAGTAAACAGAGAGGCCTGGTAAAGCATCCCGAACAGTGATTTTGGGAATAGATATTTTAGATTTTACACCAGTGATACCATTGTCCATCACTGTGTTTCTCACACTCATACATATTGCATTTTTGATCTCTCTTCAAAAGATGTAGCATTAACAGAGTGCAAGGTGAGTGCCAAGAAATCCTCTAATTGTGCCGAGCTGAATAGACACTGAGTGCAGTAAATTGGCGTGGTAGTGTGTGTGTGTGGTGTGGGCCTTGATCCCTGAGCCATGATATCTTTGTATAATGATTTGTAGTAGTGGACCACATGGCTGGCACGTCACTCCAGGTAGTCTGCACTCTTTCCAGTCTGCGGACAACTATTGCATCAGCCAGACAAAGTATCCGGGCATGTTGTGTGAGTATCTTGAGCCTCTGTTTCCTGCTGGTGCCAAAGTTTTTCAGGAGTAATGAGAAGACGCATCAAAGAATTCAGATTCTGATGCACAAAGATACACAGAGAGTCCTTCATGTTTTTAGCTGTTCAAGAAATCTGATGCTTGTTCAGAAATCAGTCACTTGTAAGGTTTTTCACATCTCTTTTCTGAGTGCGAAGTAACAACTGCGACAAAAAGGGGGAAAGTGACAAAAAATCTTCATGGGGCAGGAATCAGGAGTTTGGTATTGCCACATTTATTAAGAATTTTAGCAAGTCTATTGTGTAACATTAATCGAACACAAACCTGGTGTGCTTTGTTGGTCATTATGGAAAATTAAACCATGAAAGTGAAATAATATCTAAAAAGAAATTCTAATAAAATCTAATGAAATTTGCGAAATGTTTAGTTTTGGCACTATATAAGATAAATAATTGGGCTTGTACTTAAAACATATCAGCCAAATAGTTAATTGTTAGTTGCAATGGGGTAGAGCTGCAATTGCAAAAATCAGCAATTGATTCATGTATTCAAGTATTTTTTAAAGAATAAAGTCTAGAATTTCTGGTTCCAGCCTCTTAAATGTTTTCCAGTTTATTTACCGCTTTTGACAGTAATCTGTATATATTTGGATGGTGGATAAAAAAAACAAAACAAGACATTTAGGGATGTCATCTTGGGCTTTGTGAAACACTGATCAACATTTTCTGACATTTTATAAACCAAACAACTAGTCAATTAACCAAGAAAATAATTGACAGACTTAATCAACCCAAAAATAACCATTAGTTGCAGTCCTAAAAGAGCACCTGTGTTTAAGTCTAGGGTAAATACTTGTTGGGGAAATGATGCAGAGAATTAACAAGGTTGCATCACTAATCTGAGATGAAAAGCAAACAAAAATATCACCAGTAATTTGTGTAGCTCTTTGAAATGGTTTTGCACTGCAGTTGAATGTCTTAGAAGTCAGAACAGTTATTTTTGAGTTGTGGTTTTCTTTACTTCCTGATTATTTAATTCAGTAAGAGTGAAAAAAACATATTTTCATTGGAGCCATCAACAAATTTCCCATCACGTTGTGTTGTCACAAAAAGACAGTAGCAGAATAAGCAGTTTTGTCATTTACACCTGTTAAAGCAGTGTTTTTAGATTATTAGAGCAGTGTCCTGTCCTTGTATGTGTTATTGGCCCTCAGTAAGAGCCTCATGGCAACAACAGTAGGCTGGCTTCATGATACAGCCCTCTTTGATGCTCCATTTCTGAGGTGGCTTGGCTCCCAGAGAAAACCATGATTGGTTGTGCACAAAGCCCAGCACTTGTTCCACAGCAGAAGCAGCAGAATCGTGCTGACCAGATCGCAGTTCTCACAATGATGTATGTGTTAAGTCAGGGACTGCACTTTGTGGCAGGCTGCACAAAAGCCTGCTTATTAGTATGCGACAGGCACAGAGGAAAAGATGGGAGGCAGCGATGCCGAAAGGAAGGCCTGGAGGAAGAGGCAATGTAATATTAGACTAGAGGGAGAGAGAAAATTGATGAAATCGACTTGATCTGTCCATTTTTCTTGTCACGGAAGTTAGCCTATTCATTTGGAGGAGTGTCTTATTTGTAGCACGTCTTAGTGTGTTCTTTTCGCCTCGGGGTAGGACTGCTTGTTTTACAGATGTTAACTTTAGGTTAATTAATTTCCACTAACTGACATCATTTTTCACTTTATAGGTTTGGTTTCCTCTGGGGTCTTTTCTAACAATGGAAGACATTCATTAGATGACACTTACAAATTTACGCCATGTTAGTTTTTCTTTTTTTTATCACAGGTATTTAAAAATGTCCAAATTCTCTTATTTCAGCTTCTCCAATGTGAATATTTTCTGGTTTCTTTAGTCCTCTTTGTCAGTAAACTGAGTATCTTTGAGTTGTGGACAGAACAAAACATTTGAGGATGTCATCTTGGGCTTTGGGAAACACTGATCAAGATTTTTCACAATTTTCTGACATTTTAAATCGATTAATCAAGAAAATAATCAAGAGATTAAACTATAATGAAAATAATTACTGCAGCCATATTTGAAGCCCCTTACTTTTTCTTCCCTAAAATATATACTACACTTTTGTAATTTTTGGTTATTGCCTCCCTTTTGAAGGCGAAATATTTTCTTTTTAAGAGATCCAAAAGAGACTATTTTGTGTGTGTTTTTTTTTATTTTTGTGCTTGTTTTTTCTTTAGACATTACATAAAGTACAAGACAGCAACTTTTGATTAGAGAGTAGAATCATTCTCTCATCAGGAGCCAGGAATTCACTGGGACTTCTACAATTTAAAACATTTTTTTTCTGTCATGAGTTAAAGATACCATAGTTACCACAACAGTTATAGATACCTCTGTATGACCTGCATAAGCAGGTGAGAACATCAGTGAGAAAATCGGCTATTTCTAGATAGTTCTTCTTCATTGCTGCCATGGTGTCAGAACCTCTGTGAAACGAGCTGAAACAATCTTGTCTTTACTTGTTTCCAGGCAAAGTTATAGTGAGGTTGGCCAGTTAAAGAAGAAGGAGAATTTTTTTATTTAGAACATTTTTTTTTATCAACGTTCTATGTTGTAGTTATTATGGTGGAAACACCGCTTTTTTCCAAAGAGGCCTCCAAAACCAACAAAATTTGAAAGTAGCTTTATATATAAACAGGATATCTGCCTATGCATCACTGTCTGATACAAATGATCAAAACGAAAAAAAGTAGGGAATAGCTCTTCATTTCATTGCTCTTGCTGAAATATATATATTTATGTAACTCCAAGTGGCATTTCTTTTACTGAGAAGTGTACCCCAGGGCTAGACTGACACATAGATGATATTAGTTTATCACATACTATATCATATCATTAGATGCTGCAGTACAGAAATACCAAAGGTATGTTTGAGGTTATTCAGAAACCATTTTGCTATAACAGTTTTTGCACTAATATGTTT
This sequence comes from Lutjanus erythropterus, assembly GCF_056507025.1. Classification (NCBI taxonomy): domain Eukaryota; kingdom Metazoa; phylum Chordata; class Actinopteri; order Lutjaniformes; family Lutjanidae; genus Lutjanus; species Lutjanus erythropterus. Next base: position 5,189,039 of record NC_139330.1, read on the forward strand.
AATTTTCAATTGTAAAATGTGTGAAACTTTTAAACTCTCAATTTTTTAGGCACCAGTAGGACTGCACCCAACTAAATGTTTTCCCAGTCAACTAGTGGTTCTCAGTTTTAAACCATTAATCAACAAAAGAATTAAGTATATCATTTTGCCAGGAGCAAAAACTGTTTGTTTCTGAATGTGCTGGAACATTCAGCAGGAGACTGAACAGCGTATAATCTCTCATAAGTCTCATTGCTCTAAACACAGGAATGAATAACTTCCAACTTCACAGTAACAAATATTTGCAAACTTATCAACACAAAGGATGGTGTATACTTACATACATGTATACTGTTAACTTGCTAAGTTACAAGCTCACTCGTCATTCGCTCCCTGCCTCTTGTCTATGTCTGAACCCGCTGTGTCTTCGGTGTGTCTGGAGTCAGAGTCCTTGCCAGTCGCTGTAATGTTAAATCAATGAGGTACTGTGTCCCCGGTCATCAGACTGGCCTTCATTAGTCTCTGAGAATGTGTCCCCGTCTAATCAGACTGCTAATTGAGCTAACTAGCTAATGGTAACCACAGCACAGTTAGCAGCAGTGCACCAGTGACTACAGTAATACAAGAGAAATGTTCTGTGTTGCAAAAATCCCCGCGCAGCTCCCAAATGGAGTTGGAGTTTCCTGTGACTAATGAATAAATGAAAATATGGTTGACTAATACTCTTCTCACTGAACAGTTTAGGGGTCAGCCTGAGGTATCAGCCTTGAAAATTCAGTATTTGTCTGGATATAATAGGCCTTTTTCACAGCAGATGTTTTGACTGGTCATAGGAAAAACACAGGTGTTACTAATAACATTAAGGATGGCTCGGTTTTATTCTAGTGTCCTGTTAAGCTGTGACAGTGTGACAGCATGCACAACACCAGGCCCCTGAAACTAAAGCAGGTAAATGGGATTTGGCCATCATTAATTGTATTTTTTACACCTGTGCTTTTCCTTTCCAATGACATTAAGCTTTCTTCATCCAGTAGATGGGTTTGCAGCAGGCTTGTCACAGTGTTTTAGGGACGATGCAGTTCTAATTTGTCTCCATTGCCTTTTAGTTTAAAATCCTACTTGTGCATTGTGTGTAAATGACCTTTTAAAAAGCGATCCTTTTCTTTCTGCAACATCAAACTTCTCAACTTGTGTGCACTTGCAGTATTTTATAGTCCCTTCACCTTTCATTGTTCACAGGCTATGAAAAGGCCTGTAGTGCAGATTAAAAAGGGACGTATTTTAAATGGTATTACATATACAAGAGGAATTGGAGCTACAGGCATATCAGTCACTATGGACTGAGCCTAAGAAGCCATGCCAAGTTTACACACATGCACGCACACACACGTACGTAATCCCTTTGATTGTGTCCTATTTCTCTGTCTCCACTGCCGCAGGTTTTTGTGAATGTGTCCTAGAGTGTGGGGGGATGTTACAGTGATGTAGCCCCATGAGCCAAGATGTGCACGAGAAGAGCTGAGGCTCTGCTCCTTTAATGCATCTTTTGTGCTTGTGTTTAGACTCTGTTTTTCTGAATTCCCTCAGTTTGGAGGTCAGCTGTATTAGAGTATATCCAGGATTATCTGAAGTGTAGGCTGAAGTGTAGGAACGCAGTTGGTGATTAAAAAAAACATTGAAAATATTGTATTATTTAGAGAGGTTGCCTTCAGTGTGCATAAAATATAGGACAAGTTGACAGAAAATTGCAAGCTGCTTTGTACATCTGATTGCTGAGGGGAATCTGAAAACTGTTTTTTAGGACAAATCAAAAGTCAAAATATTTCACTCTATTCTGTTAGTACACATTAGTTTCATTTTTGAAGGTTTAGCAGTAGAGCTGTTTGTGGTTAATCCTTTTATTTTAAACAAGGGCATGTTTATAATCTGTTCTTGTGAAGTTATATCTTTATAATCATCATGCTGAGAAAAAGAAAGCAGACACCTCAGTCTCACCTGGAAGAAGTGAAAGTTTAATATCATTCCTAAGTCTTTGTATCACTTTTTTTAGACCACATAGGATTTTTTTTTATTTCCTAATTATTTCAGATAATACATATTAAACACACTTTAGTGCCAGTGGAGTTCCAAGATTCGCTTTAATAGAGTAGGGGGGTCTTAAATCAGGAAGTGGCTTCTTGAATCCCTAGAAGCTCTACATAATTAATATTTGATTTATTGTACTTAAAGAAGATTTTATGGATTTTTAAATTGCCACTGCAGCTTGTCACATTAGCAAGTTCAAGGGTTTTATTGCAACATTAATGTGTTATGATGGGTGCAGTCATGGTGATTGTGTTCTGCCACTGTTGAGGCACACTGTGTGTATTTTACTGTTTGATTTTTAGAGGCAGGGTCCCTGTAATTCATTTTTTATGGTTGCACATAAGCACTGTACATATAAAAAGGGTTTCACCACGAAGATTGAAGAGTATGAACAAACTGGACAGAAAACGGTGTGAGGGTTTGCAGAAGTCAGCCACTTAAAAGTTTATTGATACGGTTCACTTGTGTCCTTGACTTTGATGTTTTGCTTTTTCGGGAGCTCGTGTAAAGATTTCCACAGATAGAAATATATCTATGACCACATTACAGCAAGGTTTAAATTCCAACAAACTATGTGCTTTGCTTTAATTACATTGGGCAATGCCTAGTTTTGTCCAACTGTGAATGAAGCCTGTTTGTCAAGACAAACTTTGAGCTGGGCCAGAGAAAATGTATCCAAATTAAAATCTGGTCACTTACTGGTCTCAGTGAACAGTAAATATGGAAGTGCTGCATTTTTAGGTAGGAATTGTGGGGACATTTCACTGAATACTGGAACACTGTTTTGGGATTTCTGTCATTTATTAATTTATTTAAAATATACTCTCCATAGTATATCAAAGTGCTCTGCAGGACAAGGGCCACAAGTGATGAGAGGGAAAGATGGTCATATCACGGTATTCATAATTCAGCTATCTCGGTGTGGCGACACCACTACAGCAGGTTCTCTCTAATAGCTCTATATTTCATTGAGGAAAACACCCTGTCAAATCTGACATGATGTATGACAATGTCTCTTTTCACCCCAACCTTGTCCCTCTTACACTCTCATCCTCACTAATGCCTTCGCTTCCTCTTTCCCGTCTTCTCTCCCTCTCTCTGTAGTTTGACAAAGCATATGCCTACGGCATCCGCCACATGTTTGGCAAAGAAGGCAAGCGAGCAGACTACACCCCCTACAGTTGCATGAAGGTGATTTTATCAAACCCACCCAGCCAAGGCGACCATCATGGTGAGTTGACGGCTGTTGGAAGAAGCCATTACCCATGTGATAAGCCACTCAGCTGTCATTATCAGGCTTTTTAGTTAAAGTACTTGGCTTGGAAATACTGGCACAACTGACTGTGTACATTTTTCATTACCAAAGTCTTTTATCACATGCTGAGTTTCCTCCTGTCAATGAAACAAGCAATATGCTATCTTAATTGTTTATTTATATATGTATTTATTTAAATTCATTTTATGTTTGTAGGATGTCCATTCCGACACAGCGACCCAGAACTGCTGAAGCAGAAGCTTCAGTTCTACAAAGTGTCTCCCAGTGGAATCAGTCAGGTGGGTGCCGTCTTGTCAACAGCGGGTCTCTCAAATAGTCAGACAGCCCTCCAGCCGTCATTAACCGCTTCTAACATAGTCTGTATTATATTTGTCCTCTGATCTCATGAAACTTGGCAATTATAAATTTATTTTGTCCATGGGTTTATAAAATCTGTGTCAAATAAAAAACTCATTCACAAGTCGACAAATGGTGTGACTCACTGGGCCCTGGCTTAGAAACTGAGTTTTGATAAAAATCCATCTACAGTAACTATAGTATAGAACAGTGGTTTTCAAACTTTTGTGGCCAAGGCACACTAAACATCCAGCAAAAATCTCAAGGTCCACTTCTATTCATATCCATGCAAAAAAAAAAACCTCTATTACCAATAGTGGAAATAGTTACTAGCCAATGAGAGACAGAGTTCATGGAGTGCAGGTGGAGAAAAACAATCAAACTCTAATATTTCCCACAATTCAGCAGCTGTGCAAATGGAAAAACTGGGATTCACTTTAGGGGTGGATGGTATGAACAGTATAGAAAGTACATCGGTATAAATTAACCCTGTGGTGTGAATTTTGACCCTTTCATGCTGACTGGTAGAGCCCTCCCTTTGCTTGACCAAAAAAAAAGGAAGTTTTTTTGAAGGCTTTTTGTGTAGCATGTAGAATTACATATATTTATTATATAATTATACAATATTGGGAAATGAGTATATATAAAGTACAGTATTTTCTAAATTAAAATTAATTCCTAACTTTTTGAATAGTTTGCAACAATAATGTATGGTTGTCACAAAATCTCAGGCCCGCCTGGACTCGCAGCACACCAGTGTGTCTTGGCACACGGTTTGGGAACCGCTGGTATAGAAAATACACAAGTTGAAAGTATTGGCAGCACAGACTTGGCACTAACCATTGCAGGGCAGATGGCAGACACCAACCTGTGACTGACTTCTGAGAAGAATAAACATTGAAACAGAGAGACATTGTGCTGACAATAGTTTTGTGATACAGGGTGCAGCACGACAAGACAAATAATCTACTGCTGTACGCGCATCTGTCCTGTGAGCTAACTGCTGATGTCAAAGTGCTAATATGCTGATATTTACCAGGCACAATGTTCACCATCTTAGATTAATGTGTTAGCAAAATAACATTTAGTAATTAGCACTAAACACAAAGTACAGCTGAGGCTGATGGGAATGTCATTAGTTTAGCAGCTAGTCTTGTGCTAGCTCTGCAACAATTAATCCAATATTCGGTTAGTTGTCAGCTATTAAATCGATCTCCGGCTATTTCGGTAACTGATTAATTAACTGGATTGAGAAATTTGTTTAATAAAAAAAATCAATTGTTTGATTCCAGTTTCTTAAATGTGAATATTTCTGGTTTCTTTAATTCTTTATTACAGTAAAGCGAATATCTTATCTATATTGACCTTTTTGACCATTTTCTGACATTTTATAGACCAAGTAACTGATTGATTAATCGAGAAAATAATCAACAGGTTAATTGACAATGAAATAATCATTAGTTGCAGCCCTTTATTAAACATTTAAAAAAATAACCTGATGCTGAAATGTTAATTGATCACTAGAGTATTTATTTCAAGGGCAATTGATGCAATAGATGTTGAGATATTTCTCTGAAAAAGACAAGTGTTCAGATCATGGTGATGCCAGAGGAAATGATATTTCATAGGATGAATGATGAAAAATCAGGAACACTACAATGAGTAGGTTTCATCCATGAATGTCTGTAAATAAATGTAGTGAAAATCAACATAGATACACACATCAGATCTTGATTTGCTTTACTGTTGTTTTCGATTGATGATTTACAGCGTCTTCCAACAATAGTAGTTTCTGAAAAACTTGAAATGTGTAGATAGCTTTAACTATGTTCAGGTGTCTGGTGGATATTCAGTGTGTTTCTCTAATCCCCTAAGAAGCCTCCAGAGTAAATCTCTCAAATAGGAGGTGTGATATTTGCCTTTTTGCACGAGAGAAACTAGAAATAAAACTCACAGCACAGCCACTGTTCGCCCTTTATTATAAGTCTTTTGTGTGCATTTTTGCAAATGTTCCTCGTATTCCATTAAACAAAATCATAAAAACTGCAATATCTGGCAGAGACTAAGAACAGCTCGTCACTGATCTAATAGCAGCCCCAGTGTTGAGCTTGCTCGTGGCAGTATCACGCTGGAGGCGGCCTTCAGGAATATGGGGAATAATGAAGGAGCCAAATACAGATTCTACAGAGGAGTCTCTCTCTTTCTCTTTGTGAATGCTGAAGACCTTGAATTTATTTTTCAGCGGGTCAGTCACCCCGAGTATACAGTCACACTAACACTGCAGTGGTTTTTAGTACAGGAATGTGAGGGCACTTCTGTGACCCAAGCAAAGTCTGTTTTTTCTTTTTCATAGAAGAAAAGAACAGAACAGAAAAAAACTGGAAATCCCAAAATTGAAATGTACCAGAAGACCTGAATGGTTGTTCTACAAAGGGTTGACTCCGGGCATGAATACATAATTCAGCCCAAATAAGCCTGATCTGTTTTCATCACTTTTGCAAAGATCTCTTGAAGGATGTTTTCACTGCTGTCATTATGATTTATGAGGATTGTTTGTGGAGGTAGCCAATTAAAACAATTTTGACTACAGGGCTGCAACAACACAAAATGTTGACATTATCCTCTGTAAATGCTCTGTGGCAGTATCTAAAGGGCAATAGTTCAACAGCATAAGGAAACAGTCTAATTTAAAGGAGAAATCTGTCATATATTTTCTGTGAATCATCATAGAATGATTGTCCTCCTTTTGAAATTTCAATTCCAGGCCAGAACAGCTGTTTTAGTGTGCCCATTTCTCTTTAATTATCGGTCCAATTTATGCTGAATGTTTGCAGAATGTCTGTTTATGAGTCGTAAGAAATAATGATGTTTGTAACGGTTAAATTGAGCAATATGTTAATGGAGTGTGTCAGGCAGTGAGACAGGCAGCCACTGAACACCAACTCCTGAGTGTGTATTTTCCGAGCAGTGAGCTTTTGTTTTCAGGATAATAATCTTTAACTTTACAATGACAGACAATTAATAGTTATAAACAGCTGTTCAACTTACAGTGGAGGACTTGTCCTAATTTTTTATTGTCAAATTACAATGTTATCTTCATTTTGCACTCCTGCAGCCTCCCTGAGCTTCCTGAAGTCTGGGAGGAGGGGGCAGGGAGAAACATGTTGCTTCAACCATAGATAGTATATTAAATAGGGATTCAACTGATTTAATATATTGCCTACATCTCCAACGCAATATTTTGACTGCAGTGTTCATTTTTGAGTGTGCAATAGGTACACGTTGTTCCTTTGAACTTAACCTGGTGTCTTGGAACTTTTTATAACCCTTTTTGCAGATCCTGGAGCTGGTTAAAGGGATGCACTATCAGCTGGCGTGCCAGAAGTACTTTGAGCTGACACACAATGTAAGTACAGATTTAATTTGAAGCAGGGAGTAACTGGGGCTACCTGTATCAGAGGCAGGGGGTTTTGGTTCTTACATCTCATGCATGAAGGCTCAGGAGAGACCCAGAACTGTCATCCCCTCCATCATTAGCTGGCTGTCATAGCCACTTAATTTTATAGGTTTATTATAGCATTTGGATCTATTTTGTCCCCTGTGGATACTTATTTAATTTAATCTGTTTTAGTTTGGATGCTTGAGTCATCATCCCTTTCAGTCACACTCAAGGTCCCTGTTGTAAAGAAAAGCAACGACTGGGGGGGAAAAAACAAGGTCTCTAACTCACAACATATTTACTTGTGACATTAAATGCATGACATTCAGCTGAGTTTGGCACACAGCTTATGATTTTGGATGGTTTCATAAAAATTCAAGGTTTGGACTTGGCATCAGTTGTTAACATCACTTCACAGTATTAAAGCAGTATAACATACCAAACCACTTGGAACATGGTAGAGAAATTTACTGTGATTGTTTTGAATATCACGTGCATGTGCTGTCACAACTCACTTTCAATAAGATTAACTGCAAATACTGTCAAATACACCATGCATTGCTCTTTAGAACTCCCATAAGTTACCAATTAATTAAGCAACACAACTTTAAGCATGTTGTTTTGGAAGACTTGGATGAATTGTTGAGTAACCGCAGAAATTGACATAATTTGTGGCCATGACAATAGGCTTGTTTTTATGTCTGTGCTGATGAGCAGGGCTAGGTATTATTTAAAGAAAATATGATACCAGTTCCCTTAAAGTAATGCCAATAGATTACATTTGATACCTGTGTTTTCTAATTCATCCCATATGAACTGCAGCTTTCCTGAAACAAGTCTTTCACATTTTATGCATTTATTTTTTATCAGACCCCACATGTGTGTAGCCATACTTTTGAATACTCTGTCAATAGTCTGTAGCTGCTGCAGCGGTGGGCTCACATGTCATATTAAATTGAAAAACACTTGTGGTGATGAGGGGAAAGAAAGCCACCTACACTTCCACAACCTCTAAAGGCCACTGATTAACAAATTGTATCTCATTGGTTTAATTTGTTGCCAAACATGAACATAAAGATGACAAGTTGTGGTTTTAAAGGAAATGAATGGAAAAGAGGTAACTAACTAAGCTATCCCCCTCCTGTCTCTAGCTTAATGTACAGACATGATGGTGGGATCAAATCTCTCATCAAACTTTTGGCAAGAAAGCAAAAGAGAACTTTTCCCAAAATGTCAAATTATGACTACAGTCCCTTTAAGTCTTCTTTAGGGAATAGGCATTTGCAACCCCGGCCTATCTGGTTACTAATTTTAATGGAAAAATACTGTGATCATTGTTGTTTATAACCATTACACGTGTAATCATTTAGTCCATGCAAACAGTTGATGGAAAAAAAAAACAAAGATGTGTTCTGGAGTCATGTGTAAAATGAATTTATTTGCTACACAGGACAATTTGCACACATTGAATTCACATTCTTAAGAAGCTACTAGCTGATAAAAGTGAAGATTTAACAGACGGATGTTTTGTGTAAGAGTGCCGGCGTGAAGCAGCAGGAGAAGCAGTCAGTATTGTTCAACAACCCTTTCAGCCCCCTGCAGATCCATTATAAAATGTTTCTAGGAAGCAGTAAAATCTGAACATAACTGCCCTTAAAGTGCCTCAAAATTGGTGTAGAAAAATATTTTCTTCACTCCAGTGGCTCAACAGGCAGAAATAGCAAAAGTAAAATGCCTCCTTACTGATCTTAACTTGGCACTTGGAAGACACTGACACTGTTGTGTACAAATCTGTTATAGTAAATTAAAACATTTACTCATTCAAGATGAAATGGATTTGAAAACATGAATCACAATTATGTAGTTGTTTAAAAAAGATGAAAAGGTCACCAAAAGAGCACTTGGAAGAGCTTGAACTACATCTTTTAATTGATTCATAGATTTTTACTCAAAATGAGTGATTTTGGCATTTTATTTTCTGAAAGGGCATTTTCGTCTCTTCACTGTTCTCTGATGGAATAATTAGTCAGAGACTTAGCTCACTAATTTGGCCATGAAAACCTGCTGTCCTCATTATTGTTAATAAATTGGTAAATTGTTAGTCAATTAGGTTTTCCACATCATCCCCAATGAAACAGATGTTACCAGATCTTATAAAAGGTGACATGACATTGAATCAGTCAGTTTGCTGCTTATCTGCCACTTCAGTGAAAACAAACTGCTATTCTTACTTCCTCTTGACCTTCCTCTGCCTGTGTTTTCTCTTCTTTTTGTTGGGCCAGATTGACGACGCCAGTTTCTCGCTCAATCACCCCAACCAGTATTTTATAGAGAGCCAGAAAGTGTTGGGTGGAGGCAAGGACATCAAGCGAGAGATGGACACTCCACAGAGGTCGCAGGACAGCTCTGCCACCAGAGGATCCAGTGCAACTCGAGAGGCAGTGGCAAACGCCTCCCAGGACTTGGCCGAGATGACAGAGGACCTGGACTCGTTCTTTCAAGATGCCTGATTTTAGTTTTTGTTTTATACATGTAGAAATAAATGTTTGTCTTTTCTATGAGGACTGGGGGTTTGGGAGTTGGTCCATATTCTCACTTGAGTTATCTGTATCTGACATGTTAAGTATTAAATTTGCATGTCAGTAAGTTCTCCATGATTTGTTAATCTGTTCTCAACAGACATTGCTCTAACCTTGAAATGACATTAGTCAAACCTGAGGTGAAAGCGAAAACAGCCAATCATCTTGCTTATGGTCTTATTTGCTTATGTAAGTCATAATAAAGCATAATATAAAATCAAGACTCTTTGACAAACAGCTGAAAACTCCATATAGTTGCTTTAACATGCCAGTGACACAGCATCATTGATTTGGCTGTTTAACCCGAGTGTTAAAAGTCATCTCAGTTTGTTTTCTTTCTTTGTTTTCACTGTGGTCTGAACTCAAATTGCGCATAGCCACTTTCAGTGCACAGTGTTTTGGCAGGGACGTGGTTTTGGGGGTGATGACTAGAACATTTCCCAGCTGTCTCAGAAACAATGTCATTGTATTTGCTGGCAGGAGTATGGATGAATGGTGGCAGGAGGATGGATGAAAATAAACAATTTCCACAGTTGTATTATGCCGCCTTGGAATATTGCCTCATAGTGCACAATGCAGTTTATTCAAAGCACATGTGGTCAGAAGATATTTCCTCACTCTTCTTTCCAACGTCTGCTCAATAATTTGTGAAAAATGGTCTCAGTGTCAGGAATCTTTCACACTACTGTGGCAACGCAGGCTGCTGCTCTAATCTCGGTTCTTTAGGAGCTCTTATCTACGCTCTTACTATATGCTTTTTACAAGATTACCAACTTTTGATCCAATTAGATGCACCGAACAGGCAGCCTTGAATTACATGAATGCAAATTTGTTTCCCAGGAGGCCAAAGGAAATATCGAATGATTGAGTGAAAGCCTCCTTGGGTAATTTAATGATTGTTAATTTTAAATCAAATTTTATGTCCCTGAGGGCGTCAAACCTTAAAAAGAAAAAAAAATGTATACTCATTTCCTCTGCAAGCTTTTCTTTTTCAAGACTTTCTGACATATTCAGACCACAGTTCATCACTGTCTGACGCTCGTAACATCAGAGCACAAACACGTGGCTCTGCACCAGAGCTGCACATAGCCGGAATTAAATTAGGTTTTAAAATCCAGGCATGGTGCTTGACATAGAGAGGATTTATTCAGTATAATAAGGCAACTGGATAACAGTGCACAGCCGGGCTGCTGTCAGCAAGAGACCCTTGATGTTTAATATTTGGTTGAGCATGACTACGTTTGACAAAGCTGGCACTTTCTTAGACTGTGGGCAGGCAGTTGACTAGGACGGTGTTTATCTCCTCCGAATGGATTTACAATCATTAGTCATGAACTTGCTTGCTTTCGTCTTTTGATTTGTTCTCTTCCTGTTCCTCATTACATGGGCGAGAGGTGTTCTTGGGGACGGTGCATTATCCGAAAGGGCAAGAAATTGAATCCAAGGCCTAACTGCAACATTTGTTTCATGAGCCTTGTATGGAAGCTGACATGCAGGGTGAATCTGTATGCATGAAGGTGAAGCTGTGAGTGTTGCAGCTTTGTGAATGTGTTGCAATCTGGAGCTTGTAAATGATGTAAACACAACAGATCCTCAGGTTCATTTGTATTGCACACAGACAAGTAATCTCAGTTCAAATCTAAAAATGAACAAAAGTATGATATAGGAATTCTAATTTAACTCAATTCAATTCAGCTCCTTTGTAAGGCTGCAACTAATGATTATTTTTTATCAGTTTATCAGTTTTTTTTTCAATTAATCTATTAGGTATTTGTTGATAAAATGTCAGAAAGCGGTGAAAAATGTTGATCAGAGTCTCTCAAAATCCAAGATGACATCCATCCAAGATGATGTCCACATTCCAAAAATATTCAGTTTACTGTCATAAAGGAGCACAGAAACCAGAAAATACTCACATTTTAGAAGCTAGAATCAGAGAATGAGTATTTTTTCTAAAGAAATAACTCAAACTGATGAATCTATTATCAAAATAGTTGGTGATTAATTTATTAGGTGATGATTTATCGACAAATCATTGCAGCTCTGTTATCTTGTGATGTGGAAATGCAGCAGAACAAATCAAAAGGATATTTGTCAGTAGTATTAAATACTCAAGACTGACTTTGTTGTACATCACTATTCACAGCATGATGTTTCTCTTTGTTCTCTTCTTAATGTAATGTCACCCAGGGGACCAGATGTGCAGCAGTTTGATTTGTTATACCAGAAAAAGCTCTAGTTAATTTGTGGATTTGTGTGTGTTTTGTTTTCTACTTATTTTGAAAGAATAGATGACATCCCATAAAGCATATTTGTATATCTCGCCCTCCAGCTTCATAAAAATGAGCACAATTTATTTGATAACTGTCTCATTCCTCATTTCAGATCTCATAAAAGGTTGTTTAGTCACGAAGGAATATTAGCTTTTTGGTGGGAGGAAGAGCAGTTTGTTTGGGGTCTTTAGTGGATTCTTGTCAAATTAGCTGCACTGCAGTCACAAACTGTGGTGTCCCTGCACTGGAGCCACTGATAAAAAATGTTTTTTCAAGGAAATAGAACGTTTGAGCAGATCTGATGCAAAGCTTGATGGGGGCTAAATTAGTAATAACATCTTCAGTTAAGTGTAAAGTGAGTGTAAAGTAGATTGCTTAAAGGCTTGGAGTTGTACATGATGCTTTGTATCGTACATAAAATTGTGTCAGAAATTCTAATACCTCTTTCTTGAAATAAAAGCTTAGGAAACTGAGGTTCAACACAGACTGAGTCTTGAAAGATCAGAGGTTGGGTAAATTAATGATAAATCAACAATGAAACAGTTCAAGTGCCAACTAACTACTTTCATGGTTGGAAAGCATGTGTTTATTATTATTTGTTATTTGGTTATTTTATTCAGTAATCTTAGGCATAAAAGGTGATCAAAGGCATCAGTATTAAAATGTGAATTTATCTAACATGTTGAGGAATCCAAAATACAGACCAACTTAAACAACTGTCCAAAATGAAAAAGACTGACATTTTTTTATTTAGGCTTAAGTGTTCCACCGTGAAAAAATGTGTATATTTAAACAGAATGGTAAAGGGAGTGACATTTCACTCCTTTTCTCTTCAGATTCACTCAAAATGTCATCCAAAAGTATATTCCATATGTACCGAGTCCACTGTGCAGCCCAAAGTCCCACTGGGATGTATTAAACACACAGTGCTTGGATGCTTGCTTTGCTGGCAAAGACAGCAGGACAAACTGTTTTACCATGGAAAACATTGTTCCCATCAGCTAACAAGAGCCTGCATGAAGATTGTATCTGGAATATCGTGTGAAAGAAAAATTTGTCTTTGTCTGGTGTCTTACAAGAGCAATCAGCAAGGTATTTTTCAATTTTAACTATGTCACTTCCCCCTGATATTGTGGTTCACTAAAAAAATAGTATTGTGACTTATTAAAAGAATTGTCCAGGCAGATAAGTTTGTGAGAGTGAGGATGTGAGCAGTATGGTATTGTGGCAAGTTGTAAGACTGATAATGGAAATGATATAATTTTAGCATTGCAGAGCACAGTGATTCCAAGACTGATAACCTTGATTATCATTTATATTCGCTCAGTTTGCACAGATATGTGTTTGATGCTAGGGGTGTCGGTGGGATATAGCTTGGAAAGTGTTGCGTGGAGGAGACTGGAGTCTACCCTTTTTACAAAAAAAGTTTACTTTTGAGTTTTTGTGCATGTGCATAATGTCAACAAAATTCACTGTCAATGGAGCACCGAGGAAAAGAAGTGACAGACTGAGGAGAGTGAACTGGAACATCAGATTCGGAGCTGGAGCAAAGAGGACACAGGTGGACATTTTACCTTTAGCCTTGCAAATGAATGCTGAGTTTTCTTGTTGTTTAAAACAGACAGCACCAGTCAAAGGTTTGGACTCATCTATTCATTCGAGATTATGTGGAATTATGGAGTAAAAAAGGGCAAAATATGTTTTTGCTTTTTAAGAATCAAAAATATAAAAGTCTCTCATACACTGTCTTTTGCACTTGTAATCAAATATTCAATAACAACTTATTCTGGCATTGTCCAATACCGGGTAATTTCTGGTGTGACATATTTAATTGGTTTTCTAAACAATATAAAATAAATAAACATGCAGCCGGATTTGGCAATATTTGGCTTCTCTGACAAGACAGTGGTCTCATCAAAGCATGGTTGCAGCTAAAAAATGATCATTACTAAACTGGGAGTCTCGTTCATCCTCATGTCTCAGAAGGTGGCTCAATGAAATGGTTTCTACAGCTGAGATGGAGCAGATCCGTTTGAGCAAATGGATTTCACAAAACTATTCTCAGAAGGTTTAGAAGCTGTTTCTGGGATTACTTGATGAGACCTAACTGTGCAGCTTATGAGCTCTGCTTCTATGTTGCATCTTGTATTTTGTGCAAACCCTGTCTTATCCTGACTGACTAATAGTCTGACAATCCTTCTATTTGTGCATCTTCTGTTTCTTTTGTTTGTTTTGATTTCATTTTGGGGTTTTTTTTTCATTTGTTCCCTTGACTTTCCTGGAGAAAGGAGACAGTCTCCTGTTTTGGTTATATTGTTGTGGACTTTCCGTCTCTGGAATAATCTTGGGAGCGTTGCCATTCTTTTTTTTTTTTTTTTTTTTTATACTTTATGTAATGGTATTGGGTGCTTTATGTCTATTGTGTGTGTATTGTTTTATTGTAAAAAAGTGAAAATGTAATAATGTCTTCAGACTCTGCTTTTTATTGTCAGCTCACGGTCTTCTCAAATGCACGTGCAGACCTAAGGTTTTTGCTCTTTGATATTTTAGGTTCTTCAAAGTAGCCTCCTTTTGCTTTGATGTCAGCTTTGCACACTGCTGGTATAACATGAACCATTTGTTCCTGGAAAAAAAAACAAAAAAAACTACTAGAGTATATGCTGTATATGCACAGGTGACTAAGACCTGGAGTGGATGTCAAGTTTCCCAGGGTTGTGTTGCTGTGACATGTAATTGTTGTCTAAATGTACGACTTATTGGGGCATAAATGAGGGAAATTCATAGTAAAGCAGTGTCTTCACTTTACCTGCTTCCTGTCCATATGCCCAATTCTTGGTAATGTAATATCTCTAAAAACGCAATGAGGGAATTTCTTCAAACTTCAAATTTCTTGTCATTTGGTACAAGCAACCACTTGGAACCAAGGATGAACTGATTTGGATTTTGGTGGTCAAAGGTCAAGGTCACTGTGAAGACAAAACATGGTTTTGGTAATAACTCAAGATTAATTTGCTAATTATTTATTCATTTAACACAAATGTCTGATAGAATAAAATAATTAGGTTGTGATGGTTTATATCTAAAAGGTCAAAGGTTAACTTTACTGTGACACCATGTGCAGTTCACTATTAGTCGTCTGTTCTCCATAAAAAATAGTCTGAAGACAGCATGTTTCATTCTAGAAATTATTCACTGGACTCGTACATGTTAATATAATGATAACTTCCTTTTTGCCAAAAAATACACTTAATAACTCCTATTAAATTCCCTCAAAGTCTTCTTTATACTGTATATATTATACGAGAGACATGGACAGACATGGATGAACGATGAGCGACCTGACTGGTTGGCAGAGGCGTACAACTTGGAGGAGCGGTTTTTAGTTCTATTTGAACTGAGGCCTGGATTTTATCCCAGCACATACAGAATTTCCTTCTATTTGACTTTCATGTTTTTGGGATTTGGAAAAAGACGAATACAAACAGAAGGTGAACATCCAGACTTAACATGTGGCCGGGAATTGTTTTTTCCTTGTGTTGGGAGGTAACACTGATGCTGGTTTTTGCATCAAATATGAGAGTGAATTTAGCGGGAAAGTCAGTCCCTACATATAAGTTTTATTATGAAAACTGTCTTGGTCTGTGTCCTTTCTATGAGGGTTCATACACTACAGTGAGGATGCACCTGTTGGCATCATTCCATTGGTCTAAATTTGGAGATCCATTACTTTAGTCCATTATAAGATGTAATAAATCATTTCTAATCTTAAAAAAAAAAACAAGGTTTATAACTGTTAAATTGAGCAATACGTTAATGGAGTATGGCAGACAGTAAAACAGGCACGGTCACTGAACTCCAACTCCAGAGTGTGTATTTTCGGAGCACTGGGCTTTTATTTTCAAGAGTACAAGAGTGTCCATTACTGTCTCAGTTACATTGTTTGGTATTGATCGAAACACCAGATGAAAGCATCCGTTACACTCCTGTCAGCATTTTGTCAAATTCATGTGAAACCTGGTAGTTCTTGTTATGATGCAGGGTGCAACATTGCTCTCTTAATGAAGAAAAAAAAGAAAATCTGTTGTCAAACTATATATTTATCATCAAGTCCAAACACAAAATTAGCCAGGAGATGTGACAGCCCTGATGATTGTAAAATTGTAGGCAAACTTCCTGCAGCTGTATGTAAACTCATCATTATTCCCCCGGGCGTTTGTCTCATTAACCTGACAGATGTGTGAGCCGCTCCTCATGTGATTAACTTTGCTCACAAACTCTTCACTCTTTCTAAGCTTCACCTGCAGCCATGCTGTCGCTTCCTGTTAGACTTTATGTTGGACAAAACCTGTGAAAGAGGAGACGTAGTTGCTAAAAACACCCCTGCTCCTGCTCGCTTTGGTAAACAGGTTTTAATCACTGCGACACACATGTGAACTGTTTTAACCCTTCTTCACATTGCTTAGCAAACGCTGACCGTCTATTTGATCCCCACAGAGATTGCCTGATTGAGAAAGGAACTCGCATTTTCATCTTTCTCTTGGCAATTATTTTTCCCATTAGTTACTTGAGCTTTGAAGACAGATTTTAATGAGACCACATTTCTGTTTATCCACATTTTACTTGAGAATGACTTGCATCTCATTTGGCTATCTATCCATCTGTGTTTACATACTCTCCCTGGCCTCTGTATTGCTTGTGTTGACATTGTGGCTGGATTATTGCTGCAAGTTTGACCACATTTAAATACCAAAACCCATTTTGTGTACATTCTGCCTGCATCAATGAGATGATAAGCTACATGTGCAATCACAGCAGGAGAGGGCAAATTAAATATTTAACCAGGGTTTATACACATGGTTTATGTACTTGATTATGAATGAAATTTGAAAAAATATTAGAGGAATAGTTTGCCATTTTTTTACGTGTTTGATTTCTTGCTGAGCGTTGAATGAGAAGATTGATGCCTCCGCCTGTGTGGTAAATACGAGGTCACACTCAGCAGCTGGTTAGCTTGGCTTAGTACAAACAGGTGGAAACAGCTAACCTGGGTTTGGCCAAAGGTAAATAATCTGCCTGCCAGCACCTCTGAGGGTTTTACAGTGAAGAGAGCCAGACTTTCTTTGTGTGAGCTGGTTTGACAAAATCTAAAACCCAAGTCAGAGATAACAGGTGCCATGACAGTGGTTATTAATTTTCTTTGTTAACTCAGGCTTTATGCATATTTGCATATATCAAAATATTTTTCACTTGGTGCTCTGTTACAGGGCCAGCAGCAACACTGACTCTACCCAGAAAATGGGGACATCTGGTCACCCTAGTCCAGTGGTTTCCAAACTTTTTTGAATGCCTCCCTGAAGAGGATGAAAAAAGCCTCCCCTTCTTTAAGATAGACTGATCATTTTTCTAAAATGTGTTCTGAGCGGCACTATACGCTGTACAAGACTGACTTGGCAGCAAATCAGGATCAAGCTTAAAAATATCATTCATCATTCTTTTGGAGTGTGGATTTCATTTATTTATATCACCATTAGTGGCAGCAGGAGCAGCAGCTATTCTTCCTGGCGTCCACACCAAACACAATGCCATATACATGACAGTACATAATCAAAATATTCAAAAACATCCACCAACACAATAACAACAGCAAACAAAAACAATACAGCACAAGACAGGACCAACGTCTAGTCACAGAAAATCAAAAACAAAAGACTTCTATGCAGATGTAAAACAGAAATTATTCATATTTAAGTTATTGCACAGGCAATGGCCTATTATAAATCAAAATGAATGATCTGCTGTGAGAAATTTAAAGTGTTAATATGACCTGAAGCAAATGGGAAAAAATTATTTTCTGCATCACTAACTGAGGCTCCCATGGCAACTCAATTCATAGTTTGCTCCTGTAATTAGATTACACAGCTTTATTCTGTGACAACTCTGACGTACAGCTCAACAACTTCGCATATATAACGTCTTCCCTCAGATGAGAATCTATAACACTCATAAAGAACATCATCAGGTATAGAATAAGTTAAAGAGTGGTGCTTTTTACAGCTGATTTAATCTGAAACTGATCATAACTTGCTCCCGACTAGGTTATGTATTCACAGCATGAGTTGCCATGGTGATCTAGCCAGGTTAAAAGAGAGCCACCTTCACGACATTGAAAACTCTCGCTTTAGGCTCAACATACCTCATTAACCCATTAATCTCGCTTCGCCGTACTCCCCACAAGTAGCACAAGTTTTGGCTTGACAGTGGCAACAAGCTCTTCCTGCTCCCCACTAAGAAATATCCAGCACATAACTCTCCCGTAAACCCATGACTTTTGCAGTTTGATTTTAGGACAAAATAAACACACCTGACTCAATAAAAAGTTGGTATTTCACCTGGATGGGTATGGTTTTCAGGACATGGCAGTGCATGCTTTGGTAAGCTCATGGACAAGCACCATGACAGTTTTAGCCCATGCTCTGATCAACAAGCTGGACAGAGTGGCAGCATAAGCTAATTTTGTGCCTTAAGTAGACTGAATAATACACACATACAGTATGAGATTTGCCCATTTGGGCAAGATACTACACTGATATCAGACTACATATTCCACATCTAGTAGTTTGATATATTTTAACACTACTTAGTTCAAGGGTTTAGCGGAAGGTAAACCCAAGTAAATTCAGTTTATCCACCTCTTTGAGGTGAGGCTGAGAGTTTACAAGAAAAGGAAACAAGAAGTGGACAAACTACAGGTTACCCACCCACCCCAGGTTTACCACTACAGTCAGGTAGAAAATCAGCAGGAAGAAATGTTGCTGTTGCAGCCATGCCAGCAGTACAAGGAGCCAAAATCTATAAACTTTTTAGGTTTATTACATTTTGCTGTCTTATCAGAAAAAGAAATTGATGAGACAACCTAAAGCGAGAACATGCATCAAGCATGCAACCCAAAATATAATTTGTTAATTGGTGAATTTTGGATGAGCTGAGGTAGAGTTTGTTACCTTTGGACAGAATCAGTACATTATCTGTACTCCCCTGTTTCTGTGCTAAGCTAAGCAAACCAACCTCATGGCTGGGCTGAGACAGATCTGATAGATCTGAGAGTGGTACCCATCTTCTCATCTTGCTCTCAGCAGGAAAGGGAGTATATTTCCTAAAAGTTTTAACTATCCCTTTAGGTAAAAATATAGCATATCTATAAAGAGCTGGCCTGCTCAGATTTGTCCCTTCTGTGTGCAACATACTATCAATTAAATGTATTAATGGCTGCCTCTCTGATGGTGATCCATTGTTGAATGGTGGCTGTTGCTCCACAAAAAAAACAGAAAGTCTTCTCACTTCCTCTCACTACCAGTTAAGTGGATTCTGTCACACATATTAAAAGCAAATCTGCAGCAGAGTGTGACACATCAAAGGGGAAGTGGAAAGCAAACCTTCTTGTTAATGGCGGGAATTGTGGAAGCAGGGACTGTGGGATGTTGGGGGGACATAATGGCCCTGACAATCAACCAGCTGAGTGCCCGTCCTTTTTCCCTGCAGGGGGTGTTGGTGGAGACAGAGCGCTGGAGCTTGTTGATGCTTTATGAGCTGACACAGAGTTAGGTCTGTGTCAGCGCTGAACAGACGGGAGATAAGAATTCAAAAGATGGGAGTGTGAGGAACCAGAGTTAAGAGCAATTCCCTGGATTTCCTCTTTGACGTTGATAGATTGATGAGCCGGAGCTCGCAGCACTCTACCAGATTGCCCTCTTGAGATTGATGGATATAAAAGAAGTTTTTTTGCCCTTATTTTCAATGTTGATACCATCCTAAAGGGGGGTACATCTTGGCCAGTTCTAGCCAGATAAAAAGGCTGTGAAAGTACTTTTTGTCTCACACCATCCATTCCAATTTAAAATCATAATTTTTGAATGATGTCTGATATCTTCTTTTGGTTACAGCTCATAAGTTGCTATTACTATAGCCAGAGCCAGCTGCTTTTTCATGCTGCCTCTGTTATCAAGCAAATTCTGCCTAATGCAACAACAAAGGGACGTAATGCTCTACCTCTTAGGCATGACTATGAGACATGAATAGTGACAAAAGAGAATGTCACATAATGAAATATCAGTGTTTTGTTAAATACATCCGTTTCTGAGCTTCTTTGTTTTTGCACTTTCAAAAGACCTGGTTTTATCATTGTGAGAACAAACCGTCCTGTGGGCCCTTCAAGTTGACACAAATGATTTGCTCCATTAAATCACACGTCATTGAACATTTATTAAAAAATAAATCATTTTAGAAATCTGTTTGACAGGGAGAGCGGTGGAGAACAGGGAGCTCACCTCTCTCTCACAGCTGCATTGGTTAATCTCTTTCTTGTGGTTCATAGCTTCAGCGCCCCTTGGGGAGCTGGGATTTTTCACTACTGACATGCATTTTTCATCTTCACAGGGTCTCCAGCAGCACTCACTATAGAGAATTGCAGTTTTCCCAAGCCCTATAATTGTCTGTAGTTTGATGTCTTAGCTGTGGTAGGCCGCACACGTGTGCAGATTTGAGCCAGCAACTTCACAGAAAGCTGCAAGAAGACTTTCGTTTGCTTTCGAAATTACATCAGTGTGACCTTCTAGCATTATGTCAACATCTCACAGGGTTTAGATGGTATACACACAGACTGATGACTGCATAGTTTTTGTAATTGTGTTTCAGATAGGGTTGCCCTCAAGCAATAGAATCTATTTTGGCCTCGGCCCTGAATGTCAAATCAAATCAGACAACAAGAGACTTGCAAAATTGATACTTTAAAATATTCTATTAAGTGATTACATTCACATCAAAACACATTTTCTTTTGCCAGCCTGTAACATTTTCCTCTCATTCACACGACATTGTTGAGAAGTATGTCTGAAGCAAAGGACAAAAGTGTTAATTGGAAATTGTCAGAGCGACTCTGTATGCAACTCTTGTGTAGTTGCCTGGTTTTATTCGATCCTGAAAATTACGTTGATGCCTTTCACTGGAGACAAAGCACTAATACAACCCCACGGGTTGCCACACTGATAAGGTGAGGTCAATGTAAGCTGGTAATCGACTTCAGCAGCTTACCGCAGCAACCCTTCGGCATTTTACCAAATGAACAAGGCAGTGGTCAAGTAATAATTCAGTAACATCTGACCTGTGGCTGTGGAGTGTAATAATTCTGTCAAAATTATGGCAAGCCTTCGATGGAGCCCCAAAACTGACAAAATGAGACAAGTCAAATACATAATTGTTAATTAAATAATTAAAATTGAATGTGCAAAGACATGTACAGCAAAAAGCCTTTTATTTATTTACTTTATTGCTATTCTTGTAATAAGCAAGAATTAAGTTTAATCTCTCCACAGCCTTCAGTGCTGGAGAAGCCAGTATTTCAACTTAACATGTTTCCTTAGTGTCTGATGATTATCACGGCCATTTTATGATTTGATACAGCAAATATATGACATATGTCTCATTTAATAGCTGCCATATAAAAAAAAAGGCTGGTGCAAAGTTTCTTCAAGTTTCTTCCTACACACACACACACACACACACACACACACACACACACACACACACACACACACACACACACACATACTGGACCAATTACTGCTCTGGACTTACTTGGACATGACTATCTCATTATCATATATGCATTAGGAAAATTGGAAATGGTGAGGAAATGGAAATTATCTGGGGGAAAAAAGATAAATGATAGAAATGAATGCCAAGAGCGAATAAATCAGAACATATAGTAGGTGAAAAATAAAATGAGCTTGGTGGAAGAAAAGTGAAAGAATAAAATGCATTAAGTTTTAATTTATTTCATCAACTGAATGGTGGAAAAGAAAAAAGCCTTTTACTTTTTCTTTATAAAAGTAAAAAAATATAAAAGTTTACACTCCATTTAATTATTTAACCGCAATAATGAAATATTCTGTTATATTTTTGACTTGTCTAATAACCTTTTACTACGTTTTTCAGTTGCCGCACCCCATAAATGAGTTATATCTAAAGTAAGTAAAGATAGTGGTATCAACCCACATGTGCAACATGCTGCAAATTGAATGTGAGCAGTCGCCTATCATGTAGTCACACATTGAATGTGGCAGAGTTGACACATTAACCCTTTTGAGAATAGCTGAAGCAATCAATGATGATCCAGCTGTCACTGTCCTGCTCTGCAAGCTGCACAGTCACGTTGGTTATATTCGCCTATAGTATGTTTGTGTAGTATGAGTGCCTATTTGTTGACTGTCAGCCATTGTGAAAAGCACAGAGTGTCCTTTGTAGAGATGTGACTAATTTCACAATTAAGCTCTAAAGAGTTTACTACAGACAGCGCAGACTCTTGTCATATGCTCTTCATTAGAGTACCCAGGGACAAAAAGACTCAAACATGACCTTGACTGACAATCAACCGCTGAATCAATAGGCTGATGTTTTCATGTGGGCGAGATTGATTACCTTGCCCTGTGAGCAATAGTTGCTGTAGGTACTTTTGTCATCCAGATCGAATGCGAGCAACAACTGTGTATTATTTCCTTGCTGTAAAAAGAAATACAATCCGAGCAAAGCAAAAAGGCTTCATATGGGATGTCCGTGAGTCTGATTCCTGACAGCTACATCACAGTCTCGCCTATCGGAGGCATTTATCCGACATGGCATCTTGCACTGTAACTCATGGGGGACTGACGAGCAGAAAAGAGCTGAAAAACAGAGCAGAGATACCTGCTGTGCTGTCATCTTTTACAACAATTGTAGATGTAGTTTGTAAGCTGATTGGACTTTTGGATTTCTATGATTGGAAAGGCTCGTCTAAAAATAACTTGAATTTAGTTTACTTTGTACTCTGACAAATACGGGTTCCAAAGGGGTTCATCCTGAAGGGCTGTGGTTCTACCCAGAATCATTTGCCCCTGAAGTACCCCTTTTTGAAGAAACTGTTTATCAAGGGTTCTTTATAAAATTAAGGGTTCCATTAAGAACCCTTTTCTCCTACAGAAGCCTTTTGGAAGAAAGAGTTCTTCAAGGATAGTTGAAATCACTGAAGATACATATTGTCAAGGGTTCTTTGTATCATAATATAAATTGGTTCTATGTAGAACCCTCTGGGAGGTTTCTAGATGAAAAACTTTGGAATGTAAAAGGGTTCTTGGTAGAACCTCCTGTTGGTTTCTAGATAAAGCCCTTGGAATCTAAAAGTGTTTTGGGGTGGGTTCTAGATGAAACCCTTGTAATATAAATGAATTTTCTTTAGAACCCCCCCCTAGGTGGGTTCCAGACAAAACCAAGTGTTTTTTGGTAGAATCCCTTATGTGGGTTCTAGGTAAAACCCTTGGTATATAAGTGGGTTTTTCAGTAGAACTCCCTGGGTTCTAGATAAAACCCTTGGAATATAAAAGGATTTTTTGGTAGAATCCCTTCAGTCGGCTCTGGAGAAAACTCTTGGAATATAAAAGGGTTTGTGATAGAACCATCTGGCTGGGTTCTAGATGAAACCCTGGTAAAATTAAAAGGTTTATGGTGGAACCCTGTGGATGGGTTCTACATAAAATTCTTGGTGGGTCCTTGTAAGCACCCTTAGGAGGTGGAAAGGTTCTGGATAGAATCCCCATTGATTCTGGATAGAACTATTGCACCACAGAGGGGTACTCCTTTAGAACCTCTCATAGCAGGTTCTGGGTGAAACCTCTCACAGATCGTTTTAACCCTTTATGTTGGGGTCTAGGTAACTCATTTAGAAACCTTTAGAAAAGGTTCTATCAGGAACTAAACAAGTGTTCTCCTATGGGAACAAACTGGTTCTAGTTAACACCTTTATTTCTGAGTGTGTAACAGAGTTTGAGAAGATCCATGTAACAATAAATAACTGCTGAGGGTTAAAGCTGGGGCTCATTTTCATCCTCGACATGCTGCACAGTTGTTTTATTAAAGTAAAACGCAAATCAAATGAAAGAACAAGTGTCACATTTTCACCCACAAGTGTAGAATTTTAGACAGCTTTTGTGTTCTTTCGTGTGTAGTTCAGAAATTAATAAAACATCCTCTATTATCTATTACCCAAGATGTTTAAAACAAGTCAGCTGCATAATATTTTACGAACCATAAGTGAAGTTTTATGTTGCTCCAAAACAAATTACTTCAAACACACAGGCGGTTATGAGTCATATGCAGTTCTAATGAAGCAAAGGCTTTTTGAGTACCCTTGACTTGATTTAATTTTGAGAAATAAGGAGTAAGATAAAGAGAATTATTGAAAGTCAAGTTGGTAAGAAGTTAATTATGTACACTCATAATGTGAGTGATTTTGTTTGAATCTGTCTTAGAGAAATAGCTTACGCACTATGTACAGCATCACTGAAATTAACTTTGGTACTGGATGAGGACAAATAAATAAACAGTATGTCTTACTAATATCACACTATATACTGTTCAGATTTCTTACATACACATACATGCCAGGGCTGCAACAATTATTTTCATTTTCAATTAATCTGCTGATTATTTTCTTGATGAATTGATTAGTTGTTCAGTCTATAAAATGTCGGAAAATGGGTAAAGACTTTGTTTAGTTTTTTTTCCAAAGCATAAAATGAGGTCCTCAAATGTCTTATTTCACATTTTCATAAAGGAGTAAAGAAGCCAGAATGTATTCACATTTAAGAAGCTGAAATCAGAGAATTTTGACTTTTCTTGAAATGTATAATCGATTAATCATTGCAGCTCTATACATGTCTGATCCTGTTTAGATTTTGTGAAAAAGATAAATAAGCTTTGGATTGTCTGCTACCATTAGTGAGGATACTGAGACATATAAAAACTTTATCCTGTTTACATCTGCCTTTTGTGGTCTACAGAAGCTAAGTTGCAAAGGAAATATTATGTTTATTCATAAATAGCTATTTGTAATCTGAATATGGAGATGTATTTAACAGCTTGTGTCTGCATTATGCATGAAAACACTCTATTGGGAAGAGATTCACTGTTTGTTTGAGGACATTATTCAGAGAGAATTGGTTTAGTTTTCGTTGAGAGAGACTCACACCTTGAGCCCAAACTGTTGCAAATCACAATAATGGATGTCAATTTTGCCTTTTTTTTCGTGGGGAATACTGTATTTCACAGGGGGCTTCAAAACAAACAAACAAAAAAAAGGCTATATAAATCCTGCTAAAAATATTTCAAAGAAAGCTACAACCTCCATGTTAAGAACCAAAGAAAATCTTGTGCATCAAACCAGAACTATATTTAGGTGGATGTTTTGTGTACAAGATGACTTCATCAGTAGAAAACATAGTTAGCCCAACTCACTTGCTGCTTAGTTTATCTACACGTACAGTGCAACACAACATGTCAAAACTCATCATCTCTCCAAAAATAGCTCTAATGAGCTGGAGGGGGCGGCTTCTGTACAAAAGGGAGCTAAGATCAGACATTGTAGTGTGTTTACAGTGGCACACAACTTATTCTTCAAAACTGCAGCTCAAGCTATATATCCTCACCTTCTGTCACCTGGCTTAGATCCCAGCCTGCTGTCGCAAGGGAAACAACATGAAAATCATCAAAACACGTCAAGGACTCTGACTCCGCACACCATTTCATCACAAGTGCTATACGCTGGTGAAGAGGCCTTTTTAGACTCGGGTGATTATAAGCCCTCATTTTCTATTCTGGCTCATCAAGCAGCTGTCTAAACAGAGCTGAGTTTGCTCAGGTATCCGTCCCTGGCTGGCTGCAGGAAATGCTGTGTGTTCGAGTTATCACCATGCACTGTTTTGCATCATTGAACAATTTCTGGGTACTCGCCTAGATCCTGACCCACTTTGGTGTCTTTGTGTTTCCAATATTTAGATCAAGTGATATCAAGGAAGATAAATGCTGTGCTGTCTGACAGGCTGTGTGGAGTGTATGTCATGGAGGAGAAGACTTAAACAAATGCCAGAATCAGGGGTGGATGTTTTGATTAAATCAGGCTGCTATACAATTGAGCAGCTTCGTGAAATCCCTTTCCACCCGAAAAGATAAGCAATGGATGATTTTCTGAATCGAATCTGACTCGTTAGCCCTGCAAGCTGTTCAAGATGAACATGCTGTGAGAAGCTGAGATGGGCCTGGTTTGCGAGGTGATCGTTTTATTTTTGGGCAGCAACATTCTCTTAAATTGTCTTTGTTTTTTTTCTCTCTTAATTTTCTGTTAAGAGATAAAATAAGAAAAGTCAACTCCAGATGCACCAAAGGTTCCTAACCACCCAAATCTGCTCTAACCGAGTTGTGCTGCATGATGAATTCCACTTGGTCTTAAACTGGAAGGGCATAACCATTTGTTTCTTATTAGCATATTCAATATCCCCTGAACACCTGAAAAGGGCAGGTGTTGTGCTGTGTGCATGTGCCCCAAGAATTTGAGAGACACCATGATAAAAGGCTGTAAGAAGAGGAATTAAAGCAGTAGCTAAATCAACATGTGGTTATGTCAGTGATTGTATTAGCAGTGAGGTGCAAAATATCTTAAGTGAGAGACAGAAGGTGTTAAAAAATCAGACAGAATTATGTAAGATTAGTTGTATTAGTTTTTAATTAAAAGGTGATAAAGGAAAAGAAATTAAAAGATGTTTGGTATTTTTGACCAACTGATCGAAGCTTAAAGGAAAATATTTACATTCTTTTTACACTTTTACATCCAGTCATGTGTTAAAAATATAAAATCCTCTGCAAGAAGTAATATATTGTGTCTTATATGTTCAAATACCTTGATAAAATGGCATAGCTCTTCACTTTCATCTGGTATTCAGGGATTCATGAATACGTAAACAGTCCCTGCCCTCTCCACGCTCTCCATTGGTTCCTTAGGTTTATGACATCATATACCCAGCCTGACTGAATCAGTTTTTTTTTTAGTCTGCCCTTGCTAACTGCAGTTTCAAAGCAAGAAATGCTCACACATGGTGTTTACTGCTTATTAGGCTCCTGGCATATCTTGTAACACATGAAAAACACCACATGGACATGTTCACAGGGTCAAAAAAGTGACTTGAAGGGGTCTTTAACAAACAGTATTGTTCATTAAATCATAAATTTAGTTATATTTTTTGACTCGTCAGATAACTTTATATCAGTTATGGGCTCCATAAATGGCTTCAAATTACTTGTTTTGTGCAACCAACAGTCTAAAACCCCTAAACTATTCAACATCTATATAAAATAGATGAAAGCAGCACATTTGTGAAGGAAATAGATGTGAATAGATTTGTAAAAATGATGCCTTTAACTATTTTAATTAATATTTTGACAAATAATTATATATAAATAATAGTTATTATAAATAATAATTAGAAATATTTAAATATTTTGTAAACTTGTGTTTCCTTCACAGTGGGTTAATAAGAACAAATCATGGACATGAATGAAAATACAGGATAATTTGTTCGTAAATTGTTTCTTCCATGAGACCCATGGTTTTGAAAATCAAGTATGAACAAACAAATTTAGAAAAGACAGTGGGATGCTTCTGTTGCTTCTATCAATCTCAAGTGTTAATCATTGCCGTACCATATGCAGAGCTGCAGACGACACCATTCATTGTGACTACCACTGAGGAAGTGACACGAGGTGTGAGCTGTGACTGGCTGCTGGAGTGAATTTCGGTGGCAGTGGCAGGTTGGGCTCGTAAAGTGGCTCTGACAGTTGGCCAGAACGCCAGCAGTGGGCTCGACTTGCTTAATGAACTAACATGTTCGTGTTGGCAGCACTAAGTGAACCATTTATTAGCGAGCTGGGAACAGACACGGGGTGCACTCGGGTTGGTAATGACAGCAGCCGCCAGATGACAACACGGCTAAAGTAAGGTGCTGTTGAGATTTTCTTATATATTTCCAATGTTGAGTGCTTTTAGTTTAGGCCAGCACAGTGAAATGTTGATTTGATAAAAATGAACAGAAGTGACACAGAGCTACAAACATTTCTAACATCAGAGGAAAGTTAAAGTGTTGCTCTGCAGCAAAGGACACTCATGGACAAATATCTGATGTAGATTTTTGTTGAAATAAAAATTTCTGACATTTTTACATATCAAAAAATATAACACTTTAATGCTTTGGCACAAGTTCAAGGTTTTATTTTTCACCAGGAATACGACTTCTTGTTGTCTTCATAACACAACCTGCAACACAGAAAAGAGAGGAGAAACAAACACTGTATGAGTCAAAAAAGTAAAAAGTAAATACTTAAAAGAATGGCTTAACATTTTTGGGAAATATGCCTATTTGATTTGGATAAGAAGATTGATGCCACTCTGGTCTGTACCAGACCTGCCAATCATCCTCTTTCCCCTGGGTTTTTCCCATATTTCAAAGCCAACCCCCTCTGCTCTCACGTTTTGTTGTTTCCCCTGAGAAAGGACCTCAATTTGCATGACCCTCAAACTTTATTATAAATAATGGTCACAAATCCATAAGTTTCATATGTTTGACTCAGTCTACACACATAATCCATATACTACATACAATTTCAATAAATCTGTCACCACAACCTGTCAAAATGTCAGAGCAGGATGACGTTCCACCAAAAAAGAATTAAATGCGCGTCTAAATTTAAGCAGAGTCAGACTAAGCAGTTTCCATATATGATTTTATAAAATTGATGCTCTCCTTTCCCCATGCCCATAAAAAAATGCCTGCATTTTGAAGAATAAGATGGTCTGCACATTGAATATATTTTATGGTTATTACAGTAGAAACTCTACTGCTTTTGTTCACAGGGACCTGCAAAAACAAGATCCTTTTAAGGGACAAAAAGTCTGCTTATATGGCACCTTTACAGCTCATTAACTAATACATCATGACACTTATATAAACCCAAACAATTTGTTGTTTTATATCCTATTTATCATTTATTTATGGACTATTTCTATATGCTAAGTTAAGCTCTCCGTCTCCTGGCTGTGTAGCTTCATATTTAGAAGACCATATCTGAAAGTGGTACTGAACTTCTCATCAAATTCTCAGAAATAAAGCAAATAAACATATTTCCCAAAACAACTATCCCTTTCAGTCTATATAATCATAGGTAGATTGTGACATGCATGTCATTATCTGTGGACTGATTCTGAGGATGCATGACAAATGACATTGTGTCCTTGGTGTGCAGTAGTTTGTATATGCAGTGAGCCTTTGAGCCCTGAGTCTGACATTTTGGCTGGGTGTGCATCAAATGCAGTGCAGTAATTCCCCTCGATCCATTGGCTGTCTCTTTATGAATCCCCCAGTTATAATCTGTCAACACACGTCTGACATTCAGGGTGACGCTTTGTATGGAGATGCAGCTTTTAGCCAGAGACAATCAGCTCGTCCTTGAGATGGAGATGGAAGGAGATAGACCTCCTCACTCTCACCTCAACCTTTTCAAATGAGCTTTTATTGTCTTGTTAAGAACAAATAGGTGCAATCATTCGAGAAAATAAGGCACTAAGCATGAGAGTTGGCACAAAAGAGTGCGCAGCCATCATTTATTTGTTCACACAGCCGTTGACTGAATTAGCGAGTACAGCGTGTTGTTGCATATCTGAGGATGTCTCTGTCTCAGCCAGTCTGAACCCATAAGCAGATGGTATCATTACATGACTGCAGAATGTGTTGTTCATACCAACTCGAGTTGTGTAACCTCTATTTTTAATCACTCACATTTATACATATTTTTCTACTTTTCTTGTCTAATTTTTAAAGTCAGTGACAAAAGAGTCTTCTTCAATGATTTATTTCTATGAAATATATGTAGTTTATAAAATGTTTTGGTTTGCTTTAATTTTATGAATTTCTAAACTTGCTCTGACCCAGAAAACACCCTTGTCCTGGACAAAAGAAGAACAATTTAGTTTTTGTTAAAATTTGTTAAAAGCCTTCAAATTTAAAACAATCCCTTTTAATAACATAGGTGTAAAAATGTATTAATATTATCATCTTTGTTTTAAAATCTTTTTTAATGTAAATATTGCAACAACAAAACAGACAAAAGCAGACACTGACCAAGCAGCTTTGCGTAACATCAGTAATGCTTCAATTTAAATGTAAGTAAGGCTTTATTTTTTTAAACGAGTTTGTTGTTAGCACCATGGTTTTGCATTTCCAACTACTGAAAGACTGTTTATTTACACAGTGTGTTGAATTATAGTACACATTTTAGCTATGTAGTACATAGTATATCATTTTGGATGCGGGGGAGGTGTTTGCAATTTGCAAGCTCACCACTAGATGTCACTAAATCCCACTTGTCCTTTAATGAACAAGAATTTTTCACATTGCTATTTTCAGTTTCAGCCTGAATTTTCTTTTTTTTTTTTTTTTTTTTACAGTGGAACATGAAACATGAGCAGCTAGTACAGCTATTAAGACCAAAAGAAGAAAATTAAGTTTTTTGTTGTTGTTGAAAAAACATTTTAAAGTCCTAGGATTCCTTTGTGCCGTCTGGAGTATATTCACAAAAACAGCTAGATTCAGGCTGAAAAATATTAAAATAGTTCATAGTTAAATAGTTAAAATATGGAGCAAATGAACTGCAAATTCATAGAGAAAGACAAATTGCATGTAGGTAATAGTAAAAAGAAACGGCTGATGCACACAATCACTTCCTTACCTGTAGTCATTTGTCATCATGTTTTGTGTACCCTCATCTTTCCTCTCCAAGTCGACACTTATCTCTGTGTGCAATAAATAAGATGGAAACAGAATTTATCTTTATTGTTCACAGAAACAGATGCATAAGCAGTTTCACTAAATGGACTAATGTGTATTCTATTAAGAGTATTGTGGCTGCATAAACAATGTTGCCAAAGGTGATAAACTTGGCAAAGCTACAAAATAAACAGCTGCCTGTTCTTTATTACGCCCGAGGCTGCAGCCCACCACTGCCTAATGGACAAGATTCACTGTGGATCCATGTGTGGACTTAATGGTACAGAGATGTGGAGACAGCTGCAAAGTCTTTTAAGCACCTTAGACTCTAGACTCTTTGTGCAAAACAAGAAAATGCACAATGAGTAATGACTCTCTTTTTTGAAATCCTTTTTGTAATCTGAATGTGAGAGTTTTATCAGTGGCATTCACTTTAAGAAATGCATCAACATCCGTAGCAGGCTTTGGGATTTCAGCTCTTGGCTGGTTTTGAGCTGGCGGCCGACTTGTTATGAAAATGGATCTGAGAGCGCTTCTGGCAGAGACTGCATGAACATCACTGGCATACACAGAGTTTCCAGCAACACAGATCACATCCAACTCAGAGGTGCAAATAAACATGGGAGCTAGTTTTAAGAAAAAGAGTCACAGAGAAGACTTTGGATGGAAAAGTGTTTGAACTATGGATGTAAAATGTACTACTACTCACAATATTGAATTACAGGTATTAAATCATCATCATTTTATCAGAATCAGTGACAGAAATACTTAATTGATCCCTGGGGAGAAACTGGTGGATGCTACAGTTACTCCAACCAGGAGTAGAAATATACAGAGGACAGAGAATTATAAGAAATAGACAAACAGAAATTAACAATCAATGTGAATGACTTGAATCCCTTTGATCAGGTATATGTATGAGACGCTTTACTGACATGTTCCCTCAAATATTTTCTTCATATCTGTTTCATAAATAGCACAACACTGTTGCTTATTACTGATTTGCAATAATGCATCCAGAGAAAACTGCCTTGAAAAAAAAAACTGTATGACAATGTGATAAAATATTCGCTAGGCGCAGCGTTAAAGTTAATTTCTATGCTTGCATTATTCTACATGTAACCAGAACAACGAATCTTTCCCACCTCAGTACTAGGGAGAAGTGTAGACAGCCTTATTGTGAGATGCTTTATGGAGACCAACTTGAAATACTCACCAAGCTATACTTTCCTGACTGATGACAGGCCCGAACATGTCTGATGGCTGAGTACAATCTTCAGTCCTCTGGGAGCAGATTCTTGTGCCTGCTGCTCTGGAAAGAAGCACAAGTACAAGTAGAAAATGCTATTTTGCAAAAAGGGAGCATGAGTCATGTTGCAGTACTGCAGAGTTAGACTATGTGAGACCGTCTAGTAATTGTACAATACATCTGAATAGCACAGCAGCATAGTATGATTTCACTTACATGTATAGTGTATCTATAGTTATTACTTCAGCTTTGGAAATGTAGTGTATGTTGTTCAGACAACTGGCCTAGCATTATATAATAATATATGAAAAAGACCAGTGCGGGCAAGTGGAAGCTGCCATGCTTTTACCCTAGAGTAATACACTTTTTGTCTCATAAACTTTTGATGAAAGTCCTTTCATTAACTCTACAGTTCTTGTTTTAGCCAAAAACAGATTGTTCCTGCAGAACATTAATTAAATTGATGTTTCTTTTGCAGAAAGCGATCTCTTTTGTTTCACCAGCTCAGAATAACTTCAAAGCGCACACAGATCCTCTTGTGACGCTTGAGAAGAATGTAAAATGTTAAGTAATGTTTGCAACTGACTATTGACCGACACTTTGTACTTGATTAAATATTTCTTGTCACAGAATTAAGTATTAACTCCAGTAAGTCCTGCTCTAACAAGCTGCTGCAACAAAAGTCCTTATCTCTACATTTGTAAGCAAGTATTCATTCTTTGACTAATTTTATTGTAATGAATATGAATCAGATGGAGTTCAGTTGTTTGAAAAGAAATGACTTTAGTTCTGAAGGCTGCCTGTCTCAATTAATCCTGTATGCTCTGTAGTTACAATTAATCAGCAAATGTGCTATATTACAGTAAAAAAATATATCACAAATAATGTTTCTTTGTGCATGTAGCAAATGGAAAATCATAACTTTTGCAGCTTTACGGTAGAAATATATATATACCAGCAATATAAACAACTATTAATCTTGTATCTTTTGGGTTAGCTTTGTTCATAAATCTTGTTATGCATTATCAGTACAAGAGTGCAATTAAGGTGTTATGCCTTTGAACACATTTTCAAAAAGAATTGAACCTTTGAAAAAATGTGAGAAAAACAGCATGAATTATGAATAGGTCAGCAGGTATTTGTCCACAGGGATTAAGCGTAGCTGGGTTTGCACAGCTATAAAATACAGGTTGGAGTGAAAAATACATACAAATAGGATTTATTACAGAAACAGCGGAAAGGAAAGATGCAAATAACTGGAGCAGAAGAAAAATCACATTAGTTTGACAGAAAAGAAGGTAATGGTAGTTCTGTAGGTACAGTAAATATTGCACAGTCTTGCACAGTCATTCCTCCACTGTTCTACTAATCAAATGATTAATTACTTCTTATCACTTTGCAGTTTTACCAAGATTGTGTTTCCTTTATTCCTTTTGTTTCCGTTATTTTCATTGCATGTCCATGCTTAATTGCGTTTTTAATGAGGTGTCAGGGTTATAAGAACTGTGTTCTGTAACACTTGAAGTTGATGTAAATGGGCTTTAATGGTGGATTCATGAGAATGTGCAGCGAGATGGAAACTGTATTTCAATCCTTTTACAGTGTGCACACAGTGAGCCATGAGAAAATATTACTCTTAATCACGCAACATAAATGGACAAATTCAGTCATAATATTAAGAGGGGCACTTACTCATTAAGACCAGAGAAGTTTCAGTCTATTTTCAACTGTTAATTAAAGTCAGTCTTTGCTAATTGATTGGAAAATGAAATCAATTAAAGAGGCGAAATGAGCTAAACCTGCTGATTTTCTGTTAATTATATCTCATTTTATGTTAAAGTGAACGTGAAAGTAATCAGTGGTGACCTGTTATTTGCATACGTGCGTACATGTCTCCTGGGGCCACTATTTCAAAATCTTCAATCGAGATCAGAATTATCTGGGTAGGATTAAACATCAACACTGGGTATTTCAAAACCATGAGATGTGATCCTGACTCTACAAAACTGGAATACCGATTTGGTAATTAAGTTCTAGCAAGAATTCAGATCAAATATTGTTTTTGGGGTATTTCAAAACAAGATAATCCTGATCCCAGTGGAAGGGTGAATTCAGCATGGATTCAAGGTGGATTTAGAGACATGTAAGGCACATATTTAATTATTCTTTTATTCACTGCTTGCAAATTAAAGTAACATCATGCTAATCAAACAAACCATTATTTCCAATTAGAACATGCCCAGAAGACTCTAAGATGTAAACCAGCGGTTCTCAAACTGTGGGCTGGACTCCCTTTTGGGGCAGAGGAAGCATGGATGGCTACTGAGAAACCGGGACAAAACCTGCAAGATCAGTTTTATTTGTGATAGTAAATAAATGGGGTACAAAATCTGCATAAACCTGATCCAGATTAAAGGTTTTAAAATACCAGCCCGTGGTAAATTGATCCACTCACCTGTTATCTCCCCCTCTGCTTTGACCTAATCACACAATAGTTCTTTATCTGCAGGGAAAAACACAACAGTATGATAAGGAATATGTCAGTCCTATATATCATCAATAATAAACAAGTATAGACTGCATGCAGTGTAATAATATGTATACATAGCACAGAACAGCCATTACATTCCATCACTGTGAAAAAAGTAAACCAGTTATAAATATTAATTATTATTATGAGGAGTTTTGAGCAAATTTTTGGAATTTATTTATATCACTGATGTGATGTTTAGTTTGCCGGACATTATTTTAGAATCTTTTATTAAAACGTATTATTTCTTTTATCACAGTTTAGCTGAATTCCTTATGGACTATTTAGTTAGAGATGTGAAGGGATTTATTTGGCGTTAAACAGGGCAGGTTTACTTTTTTTTAAGTGGAAGTTAGCATTTGATGATTAAATTAGTATTATTATTATTAGGGTTACCTGCTTAGTGTTTAGTCTTCCTTTCAGTCCCGTGATCTACACTCTTAATGAGAGCCAGGCTTCAGGTGTACTAATCACAAAAGAGAATTCAAATCGCTAAATGAACTTCAGCTTTGATGTTTGAAGCACGGAAAATTACAGTACATATATACAGTTTTCTCAGGTTAAATGACAGAAATGCAGAAAGAGGTTAGCAAAGACATTGATGAGTTGCAGATAGAAGACAGTGCACACTTAGTGTGCTGTTCTTTCATTCAGCAATAACATGCTATCAGAGGGTGAATATCTATATCCTGTATGGTCCATTATGCTCTTCACGAGCCAGCTCCAAACGCTGAGCGCATCTAAGGCATTATTATGATAATATATGAGGACTTCTTACCTCCTTTAACTCCACATATCATTCTCAGAGTCAATCAGTGTCTGTTTAATGATGTAAAACTTCAGAGAATGGATTAAAAAAAAGAAATGTATTAGTTTCTAAATAAGAAAGTGATCAAAGATTCAAGGAGGATTGAGCAGGAATATAAATTATTTAACAAATGTGTCATTTGGAGACAGGTTGTTGGGCTTTCTTTATGAAGTCAGTTAGCTGTTACCTGAAAACACATGTTGAATGGTCTTGGTGTCAGTTATGTTAACAAACTGTAGACAAAATACAAATTTATAGCTCCATAGCCACCTATTTAGAGAGTCTTACACACTGTGTTGAGGTTTATGTTGTTTTTATTAAATGCTTTATGTACAAATACAGATTACACACAAAACAAAGCACGCATTATAAATCACTATTGCTAATTGCTTTCAACCCAAACAAAAAAATGTGTTTAACACGATTACGATCTCACATCTTATATCATTTAAAATCACAATGTAACTTAGGCTAACTTTAGTCTGTGGCATCAACTTTTACCATGAAGTCAGTATCAGAGTTTCATACAGCAGTCAGTTGAAACTTGATGATTGTTTTAGATTTCTGAACATTAAACATTTTCATAAAAAAATGTCTAGATCATTTAATCACTTTCTGTTCAGGTTTTCAATTCTGGAAAAGGTTTGGTTTCCATATGTTGCCTTTGACAGAGTTTATCAAGTCATTTGTGTCCAGAGCAGTGTGTCTTTCTCCATAATGATGAATTTTAATAAAGTTAAAGCCACATTTCGCCATGACATTTGCCAATCTGACGACCTCAAAAACAGGGAGAGCAGGGGGTTTAGGGTCACACTTGGCCCCCAGAATATTTGGGTTTCATAGACTTTGTTTTCCTACATTCTGATGACTATTATAGATTGAAAATAACAAAATAATTACATTTTTAGTTGCAAACAGATGACTGCAGATACTTGTAACTGAATTATTAGATGGAAAAAGCAACAGGCTGTCTATTTCAAATTTGATTATAAAAGCCTAACACAGAAAATGAATGTTTCACGAATGTTTTTTTTAAGGGTATGTTGGTTGGCTGTTCCTTGAAAACTTTACGTACAGGAATTCTTCTTTCCAGGATGCCTGAAATGCGCCTCAGTATTCCTTTCCTTTGTACTCTCTGTTTGTCATAAATTGTGAGAAATACAGGAGGATTGTGACCCCAGGAAGAAACTGGGAGGAATGAAAAACGGGAGTCTCCCAGGAAAATCAGGTCAGGAGGGTTAGCAAGCATAACAGGGAGTGAAGTTTTTGGTCAAGTTTTCAGTATAAGGTATTAGTCTGTAAAAGATCCACTTAAACCAGAGTGAGCCCATGGCCAGACCAATCAGTGACCTGTGGAGGAAGGTGATGGGAGGTTGAAAAAAGATTATTTTAAATTTGAAGTGCAGCATTTGCTCTGCAGCTCTGACTGGTTAGATTCATCCAGCCTGGAAAGTAATTTTGGGTTACCTACTACAGCTGGATCAGCACAAACACGTGCACCATTTTCTTAGTAGGAAAACTGTCAATATGTTAATATATATTTTAAAAAATTCCAAAGAAATCAGAATTTTTTAAGTAGTTTCTCGCAAGATTAATACTAGGGTATTTCATTTTATTATGAGCAGCTAAAATGTGAGGATTTTAGACTTTTGCTTGTCTTATGTGTCTTTTAGTGTGTCATAGGATGTCTCATGATGCCCTGACAAAAAAAATAAATGGAACATGTCAGGATTTTTTTGTTTTCTCTCCCCTACTCTGGTAACTTACTGTACACAAAATAACACAAAGGAGGAAAGATGTTGGTGCTGGCAGATGGAACAGTGAAGTAACTAATGCACTTTCAGCAAATTGTGAAAAACAGAATAACTATGATTGGTCTCTCGAGGTCCAATGGCAAGAGGCACCAATTCTAGGACTGCCTTATCTGAGACAGTGAGCATCACATGAGGCAAACATATAATACTAGTAAACCTTGATAATCACTGCATTTAAAGGCAATAAATGGAAACTACTTTGTCGAAATCTGTAAGTCTTAAGAAAAAAAAAATATTGTAAAAACAAACTGATAACAGAAACTACTGTTTTTTGGGTACAGAGGTGGAATGAAGGGCATTTAAACAGCCAATTTAAAAACAACCTTCTTGTACATGGTGATAAGTGTCTCTTTTCATTTCCTCTCTGTATTTTTCAAAAAATGTTTGTTTCTTTCATGAATAAAAGAAACTCTGAATACTTCAATAATGTTAAAGTTTGTAGATTTATGTGCTCTATGGGGTTATTCTTTATTTCAGTTTCTGAAGGAGACGAACAACAAAAAAAAGCAAATGTTACAACATATTTATGAGGAATTTAAAAAATATATAAATAGTTTGAAATTGGAGGTCACATATCTGGAGCACCTTCAGTATCTACCATAGGGATGTTTTCTGTAGCCCCCTCTTGTCAGCCGTAAAACTGGGGCTTTGAGACTGGGACGGGTAGTTGCCCACTCCTCCTCTGGAGAAAAAAAAAAAAAGAAAAAAGTCAGTTAAAAAGACGTAGAAAGCTGCTCCATTCACTGTGCTGAGAATGTGCTGAGCTATTGTACTCTATCCTCTTACAATCCATTTAACCACAGACAAGAAATTTCAAGCGAGCAAATTCTATCCCAGGTACTATGGAGGTTTCTCTCCACAGAAAATTAATTTCGTAAGCTCTTTGCCCTCTGTTGGATCAATACTGAGATGTGACTGCATCCTTCCTTCTAGGGCCAAATTACATAACCCTCTATGATGCCAGTTGGTAAAAGTTTGTCATAGAATAGACCAAGTATGAAGAAATTTTCAAAAAATATTTTTTCAGGGTATGTTACTTTTAAAGTTATTGTTTCAAACCTGCATACAGTTAATTAGAGTACTAATGGAACATACTCAGTTGCCTCACCAGTTTAAAATTTATGCCATTTAAAATCAAACGACCCTTTATAAACCCTTTATAAACCCTTTTCATAAGTTTGTCTGGACATTACCTCCTGGCAACACTGTACTACTGAGGAACAGGAATGAATGTGTTGAAGAGCGTGTGCAAATTTCAGCAAACTTTACATCAAATATATAGTAAGTAAACTATCATAACCCTCCTCAAGACAGTGGGTCACATTTTACTGTTGGATCATTTGTGTTACATTTTACATTTTACACCCTGTCTTATATGGATTGAACTGCATTTGAACCTAAATACACAATACCAAAAATGTCATGTTGCATTTACTTATAAGCAGTTTTCCATTGTTTAACTATAAAATAAATAATATTAAACTATTAAAAAATTACATTTTACTGATCTATTAATGTGACTCACTTTTTTTCCTGATTGTAAAATGTTACAAAGAGACATTTCAGACCATTTCTGTGTAGAGAGATGATGTAGCAGAATCATGGGAGGAAGGTCATAAAAAAGTGATTTGACTTGACCTCCAGAGTCACGTGACAAATTACAACATTGCTATTAGTTTCCATATGGTCCTGCCTCTTTTTGAAAGTATTGCACCATAATTGAGCCTGTATTGTGTGATTGTAAAGGGCCAAAAATGGGTAGGTTACCTAAAGGCAGCACTGCACCATGGAGGGTATATACTGTAGAAAACTGCTGCATTCACTGTGCTGAGAAGGTTAATGCGCTCAGCTATTGTACACTGTCCTCTCACAATCCATTTAGCTAAAGACAAGAAATTTCAAGCGAGCAAATTCTATCCCAGGTACTATAGAGGTTTCTCTCCACAGAAAATTAATTTCATAAGCTCTTTGCCCTCTGTTGGACCAATACTGAGATCTGACTGTCAGCAGCTCCTGCCTTATAGGGCCAAATTACATAAAGATGGCCACTGCTGCTGCTGCATGGCACATTGCACTGCTTCCAAATAAGAAAGTGTTTATGGAGCAGAAAATCAAATCATTGCCCCCTTGGTTTTGGTTTGGTCCGACCTCAACACCCCAGTGCACAATTCATTGTGCTGAAAATGAATGAGCCTGCAAACCCGCTGTGGCAACCAGCTTATCGCCGCTGTCATGTGACAACCTTGTAACTCCACTTTCAGAGATTTCTTTTTTTTTTCATTTTTGTTTAAATTTACATGTTTTAGGTGATGGTTTGAGAAAATTTAAAGACTCTTTTGCTCATGGAACCTTGTAAAAATCTACAAAAAAAAAAAAAAAAAAAAAAAGAATAAAGTAACTTCCAATACATTTGTGGTTGTGGAGATACAGGATTTTTGTTTTGAACAGCAGTGCTGTGTGCATATCAGAGGTTACTCAGCCGATGGTAACAGCTTTTCTGGAATAAGCCAACGAC
This sequence comes from Lutjanus erythropterus, assembly GCF_056507025.1. Classification (NCBI taxonomy): domain Eukaryota; kingdom Metazoa; phylum Chordata; class Actinopteri; order Lutjaniformes; family Lutjanidae; genus Lutjanus; species Lutjanus erythropterus. Next base: position 5,228,596 of record NC_139330.1, read on the forward strand.
GGCACATATCCAAAAGGCAAAACACTCCACCTTTACAACAGGCATCGGTTAGCCCCCCGAGCTTCCACTGGCACATTTACTGCTCTAGTCAAATGCAGCTCGCAGCCAGGAAGGTAGGAGGGGTGATGCATGCAGGAGCGGCTCCCTGGGTGAAGATGATTAGAAGTGGGCTGGAACCACAAGGCCTTTTCCTTTGTTTCTCTGCTGTGAAACATCTTTTAAATATCAGTGAAGCAGTGGGCAGGATTGTGTGGCCAAGACTTTTTCCTTAGCAGGAATTCATTCAAATAAGGTCCAAGGAATTCTCTGAAAAAGTTTGTTTTTAAAATCCTTCACTGTGTCCAAGTGTTTGACCAATTACCTTTAAAGACAGAATCAGCGGGATTTGTCCGAGCTGTTCGTAAATGCACCATAAAGACAGCTGTCCCATTCCCACAACGTCAAATACAGACATTTTGAGCTCCTCAAGCTCAGAAAAATAATGACAAATACAGGCAGAGGGCAGGTCATCTGCATATACAGACTCCACCACACATTCAGTGGGTCATAAGTTATGATTGAAAGGGATTATGTTTCTGAGTCTATTGTTTTTTTTTTAAGGAAAATGTTGCATATTATGCTTTTAACAACAGATGGAAATTTCTGTGGTTTGTGTGAAATGTTACTGGCTTAAAGTCAGGCACATAAATTGGGAAACACTAGAAGAGTTGTTATTGTGCACTAAATGGGTTGCAGATATTCCTGTGACAGAAACTGGTTGCAATAATACTGATGCAACAAGATACAAGAATCTAATGCTGGGCTTTCCTGTGGAGCACGTGGAGCTGCAACAAACAATTGTTTTTGTTTTTGAATGATCTATCAATTGGTTTTCTCAATTAATTGTCTAATTGTGGGGTCTAAAAACATCAGAAAATAGTGAAAATTTGCAATTTCTCAAAATCATAATTTCATAAAGCCCATGGTGACATGCTCAAATTGCTTGTTTGTCTGACCAACAGTCCAAGACATTTTTTTCTTTCTCCTCTCTCCCCCTCCTTCTTCATATACTGTACAGTTCGTATGACCAAGAGAAAATAAACAAAAAGAGAGAGAAAATAATAGAATGAAAGACTTAAGACCAAAAGATGTTTAATTTAAAGTGATGTAAAACAGAAAATCAACCAATTCTCACAATTTTCAACAAAACTGAAACCAGAGAGAAATCATTTTCTGTGGATTTTTTCATCTCTAATAGAAATACTAAAGATGATTTCACTTTTTCTACATTAAACCATGTGAGCAAAGGATGACACATGAAAAAAAGTCATGACTAATGTTTAGTTCAATGATGATCGACTCACAAGTTCAGCTAAGCACAGACGAAGCTGAACTTACCATAGTTGTTGTAGGATTCATCACTGGTTCCGTGTCCATATTCATAATATTCTGAAATGCTGCATCAGACAGAGTGGAAACATCAGTCAAAACAAAGACCAACAAGCTGTATTTGTTCATACTTAAAATAAGGAAAGAGTGAAATGTTTTGGTCAGATAAAAACATATCGAAAGTACACATAAGGTTGAAATAACTATATTTCTTATCATCAACAAACAACAATAATTCTCAATCATTTCTAACTTCTGCACAGCCCCAGGCCTATTGGTTCCATATCTTTAAAAAAACAGTTTCTCATAAACTGCTTTGCAGTTATATAAAAGACTGTCACAAGAGAAGTTTGTTATAAAAATATTAGACATGTATCAAAATTATCTGCACCAAGTCAACACAGAATGCCCCCCAAAATTTTATACAATAAGAAACATAATAGAAAAAAAATAAATGGGCCTAATAAAAAACAAAGAACAATAGACCTTGCCTGGGATTTCAATATGACAGGCCTATAAAAATTATTTATAGAAAGCAAATAGCAGTTTGTGGCATAAAATAACTGCAGGATATAATGAAGCCTTTTGTAAATTAAATATATATATAATGTTAAAACTTTTCACAGACCACCTGGCAGAGTGCTATGGACCCCTGTGAGTCTCCTATTTGAGATTGAGTGTTTACAGCAGCAAGATGGTGTATGTGTGATTAACTGCAGTGGCACAGAGAATTAAAAAAATATCAGGCTTTAGACACTTATTTAGCTATTAGGATCAATTCATTGTTAGTTTTGGTCTTTTCATGGGATTTGGTGACAATTGGAAAAATATAAGTATCACCAGGCTCATGCTTTGTCAAATAAAGGCTAAATGTTGTGAGTTCTTAATTTATTAATGAATATATGTGATGTTTAAATGTACAGCAGTGATGACCCACAAGACAGCTGGTCACAGTGAACCTTTCGCATGCTAAATAACTGTAGACAGATGGTGATTGAAAAGTGTGTTGAGCGACTGAAAAAGCTTTTTTGTTTATGCAGCCTTTGTGTGCGCGTTTGTGTAATTACCTCTTCGACTGATTGCTGTAGTTATCCTCATAAGCTTCATAACTCTCGTCATCATATTCTCCACCGTACCCATCGTCGTAGCCCTGTGAGGAAACACATGGCAAGTCTCATCATCATTTCTCAATCTAACTGGTTAGAGATGAATATAAAAACAATCAATGCTCAGTTCCACAGGCAAGGTCCATGACTTTATGTCCATAATAGGGGAGGAAACATGTCCAACAGAAATTATTGATTAAGGTTTGCAGGGGAGCTTGTCTCACCAGTGCAGCCTAATGGACACCTTCCTAGTCTTAAACTGCAATATGGATCTCAACTATTGATAAGTAGCTACTGGAGAATCAAGCACAAAAAGCCATGAAGTACAAGTACAGTCATGATCAATAACAATAAAAATGGCTAAACAGCACAGTAAAGACTTCCTAATGTATGTACAGTTACAGATGTTACAGGAGTGTCACTCCTCCAACACTAGCCCCTGTATTTGTTACTGCATTAATTAAAAAACTACAGTGCACTCAGTAGCGTACAGACCACTGCCAGGCAAACTGCAAAGAATATTTGGACTTAACCCCTTCGCAATCATCAACATTTTTATAAGTAACTGTAATTTAATTGCATAGATTTTCTCACTAAATGTAACAGATTGCAATTACATTTATTTTGTAATGTACTTACATGCAACAAGTTACATGGAAATAGTTACTTTCAGCACTGCTTGTGTAAAATTCTGCCATAATTAGTGCTAAGTTAAGCCAAAAACTTGTTTTATGAAGTCATAGTGACCATGACCTTTGCTCATCAAAGTTAAATTGTTTCATCTTTGAGTCCAAACAAAGGTTGTATAAAATTTGAAAGAATTTGCTCCAAGAGTTCCCGAGATATTTTGTTTATGAGACTGGGATGGACGTGAGGTTACAGTAGCCTTTGACCAGCAAAATCTGATCAGTTCATTCTTAAGCACAAGTGGACATTTGTGCCAAGTTTGAAGAAGTTCCCTCAAAGCGTCCTTGAGAAATCACCTTCACAAGAATGCAACAGACATGAGGTTACCGTGACCTCGATCCCCAGAATTCAGGTAGCATTCTTGCATTCCAGTGCACATTTGTGCCAAGTTTGTGTGCACTTGTAAAGTAGGTAAAACATCTTTATATTACTCTTGTTTGTATAATTTTCAGAAACAAATAGGAAACAGAGGGAAGATCATTCTCCTAACAGCCTTACAGCCTTACAGCCTTACAGCCTTACAGCCTGCTGTGAGTGATATAGAAACTGACAGTATCACTGTTGCCTTTTACAGTATGCAGTGTAATGTAATTATGCACAATAATGACAATAAGCTGTAAACATATAGTCTTTTAATTCACTTAGTGAATGTTTACATCTACAGGGGACTCTGTTCTCAACCCAGTTATGCAAGTAACCTGTTTTTGAAACAATTCAAGCAAACATTATAACTCAGTTAGAGGGAGAATCCACAGATAGGCTGGAGAAGACGCTTCTAATGTTAAATACTATGAAATGAAAATGGTTATTGTGGCATGTAAACAACCTCACTCCTTTCACTTTAGTGTGCTGAACCCCCCCCAATGTTCATATAATATCATCAGTTCAGGATCATCAGTTCTTTCCCATGTACTAGAAACTGAGAGGGTTGCTGCACCTTTTCATCTTTTTATTGCTTGAGGACTCCAGGGTATAATTTCCATTGAGGATAGGGTGGACATGTCCCCCTCACTTTTCAAAATCCTATCTTTGTACGTCTCACTTTTATAGTTTCAGTTGATTTACTCCTAAAGTCTTTCTGAACACAACAGTATCCTTTGACAGTCCAGCTGTCAAAACCCAGATCAGAGACGAGAGGAGTTGATCAGAATGTTGAAACACTCATTAGAGTTACTTTCAATTATGACTGTGCACTGACAGCAATTAACTTTTATGAGCAGATGCAAGTGATAAAGGACTTTTTGCTCTGGGTTTTGCATCTCAGGCAAGTCTAAAGCTGTCCTATATCTTCTGGGACAGCTTTTTGGGACTGTATAAGAAATTAGAAATTGTGGTTGCACTTTATTTTATAGTAAACTTGTTAAGATGTAAAAAAAACATAATTTGTATAAAATTAAACAAAAAACTAGGAATAATATGTTCTTTATAAGTCACTAAACAAATAAAACTCTACACTAATTAGACACCATGATCCCATACACTAATGAGACATAACAAGCTATACATTGTATCAAATTAGACAAAAACTAAAAATAATAATAATACTAGAAAAAGCACTAGGTTAAAGTAAACAGGAAAGAGATTTATTAGTACAAAGTATTTATAAGTACAAATCTGTAATGTGTCCCAATTAACCCTCTAATTTAGTCAGGCTGCACTTTATTTTACAGTACACTAATAATTCGTAGCAAGGTGCTGCAGTGGCTCAGTAGGTAAAACATACAGCCCATAAACAGAGGCCATCAGTCCTCAGCAGCAACCGTGTGTTTGATTCCTGCCTGTGGCCCTTCCCCCCACTTCCTGTCTATCTAATGCTGTACTGTCAATAGAGACTGAAAAACAAACAAACAAAAAAAACCCCAATAAACTTAATAATACATCGCAAGTTGTACTTTCTATCATATTAGCCAAAAAACTAGAGATAATATGATCTTTATTAGACAGTAAACAAAAACAAGCTGAGTCACTGAATTGCACAAGACTTCTATAGCTGCCAGTGATATAGTTTTTTTTTTTTTTTTAATCTTGTGTGCACAGGATTAAAAAAAAATCACTTTACAGGACTTTTGGGGCTCTGTACATTCATTATTTGCATATTATGTTGGTTCAGTTGCACTTGAGGTGTATGAGTGGGTGCAGGGATGAGTAAGAACAAACACACAGGCACTTTGGGCAGCTATAGGAGTCTTTATTTGAGCATAATTTGTTATAATAGCATCTAAGTGTATATTTTGGGTCTAATGCAAAATAATATGCAGTTTGTAATTACATCATAATTTAGGTGTACAGCGTGTAATTATGATAACTTTGTTTTCTGTCTAATAAAGAACATTATTTGGCTTGTTACGTCTTATTAGTGTACTGTAAAATAAAGTGCAACTCTAATTTCTAATACAGTATAATTCAGTTTTCATACGACTACCATTATCATGGAAAGCACATTATCCAATTCCATTATAGTTGTTATTTGTTAGATTAATATAGATATTTATTACATGGCTTTGTTAAATGGGCTACTCAAGTCTAATTGGTCTGTAACAGCATTTTAAGGTCTGTTATTTCTGTATAACAGAATGTTGCTATGAGGAACAGACCTTTGCTATTGATGCAGCTCTGATCATAGACTCTAGAGGAGCAATAAAATCATTTTAAATCTGTGAAATCATTTTTAATGAATATTTTGTGACAAATTATTATAATTTTTGTTACGTAACCATGTAATAATAATAGATTCTGCATCACCTTGTCGGGGTTTTATTTCACAATAATGACCTACTCACTGTGCATTATCCCTTACATATATAAATGCAATAACCTGCAAAAATCTCTTACTTCACTGGGTCCTCCCCACATCTGAAACAAAACCAAGGCCCTTATGTGGACTGGGAAGAAAGCACTTCATATAATATTCTGTTAAATGGTTTATTCATGACAGCGGGGATAATAAGTCTCAGCAGACCAAAGGTTCATGTAAACAGCTTAACCTGAATGACACCTTAACTGGAGTAAGGCCAAGGTGTGTGTAGAACAGTAAGCTCAGCTATTGTCTGCTCTTGTTATTGTTGGCTCTTGCTCATTTAAAAAAGTTAGTGGACTTTAAAGTGCTTATGTTTCTTCTTCATCTAATCTCCTCTAATCCTTTCCAAGCTTGCATTTTCAAACCAAACTTTACTAGGATACATGCAAGTGCTCAGTTCCTTTTAAAGTTTGAATATATTTTAAATCAGCAAAATAAAATGTGTTGAAAGCTTCAATGAAGCTGGTTTATGCCAGACGTGGTCTCAACATTGCATTATTCCTCCTGGTCTGCCTGTAACAATAAAGCAATATCATCTTGCTTTAGGTGTGTCTGCTTTTGGTAATGCTTTGTGACACAAAAGCAGACACATCAGTGTGAAGGGCATCGAGTGCAGCAACACAAAAGAAATTACATTCAAGAGACTTGTACACACTCCTACTCTCCTGTCGGTTAATGCTGATTCAAACAGTTCTGGTTCCTGTGTGGCTTTATTTGTGTGAACACGAATTTGACTAAATTAAAGTTAGGGATTATGTCAGGGATTAAGTTGTTCAGGGAATCCAATACTTCTCCATTTCTTGCATGAGTCTTTCCCCACAAAGGCAGAGTCAGAGACCTCCGTATCTCAGTAATTGACTGTTTTGTTAGCAATCCCATATGACAAATCGCTCCACACTGGACCATAAATGTAAAGCAATCAGTGGATTAATTTCAGTCAAATAAACCTTCAGTGATGAGAAGTGATGTCAAACTGGAATTCTGTACAGTATATTTATGAAAATGATGGGTTTTACCAAGAAACTGCAACAACCTGTGCTGCCTTTAAACATACGAAAAAATGTCAGTGTTGGTCTTGGTGCATTAGATATGCAAAATAAATAACAAAATAACTGATAGAGACAGTGAATTCATTTGAACACATCATAGCCCAGCATACTGTGTGCGGCTGTTTGTTTACTGGATGTGTGTGTGCTCAGCTCACCATGAGGAAGGTATTGATAAAGCTATCTCTGTCATGCTGCTGTTTACACTTTCTAACACAGCAGTTATCCGGTTTATGCTTTTTCATCTAGAAAATGTTACTTTTAAAAATAGTTTCTAAAGAAATGCTTCTCTTTTTTGACTGAAGCTGATGCTGTTGAGTTCTATTTTAAAACTTAAAATCTGTTGGATCGAAGTAAACTTATGTGAGACTGAACTTTTGGTAAAATAAACAGTTGGAATATACAGTAAGTAAAGATTCATTAACCACTGATCATTGATCATTAAATCCCTCCCTTCACAGCAATTTTCCAATCATAGTTTTGGAGGGTTGTATCTCTTTAATCAATTTCCAAAACCAAAAATACAAGAATAAAAATAATGATCGATTAAATTATGTGTTTATCTGTTTAAATGTTTATCTGCAAATGTGAGCATGCCCAGCTAACCAGCTTACATTGGCTAAGTAGCTGACATAAACAGTAGTAACATACATCACAAAAGAATCTAGCATGTCTTCCAAAGCCAATGAACATACCATTACACTATTATGTTATTATGCAGAATTACAGGTTACATCATTCAGGGCTGCTGCAGTTGCTAACCCTAACCCAGCGATAATCAAGTTGCTTTGCCTGGGGGCCACTTCTGCAAAATGACAGGATGCCAGGGGCCAGTTAACAAACAAACATTATTAATAATTTTATTATTAAGTGGCCCATACCACAACTACCTATGATATTCTTTATTTTCAATTTAATTGACGTCTTATTAACTTATCTAATTAATTAAATGAACTTGGTGTGAGGATCAACAGATAAAGCTTGTATTTATTGCATTTAATAACTGCAGCTGCATTTTAAATCTAATGCTAAAGTAAAATTTGAAAGAGTTTATACAACATTAAACATGCCTAGAAGCTCCTCCATCATGCAATCACTAAAATGTTGGAATGATTCATAACATAAACATGCTACTTAACTGTGTAACTGCTCCTACCAGAGACAGAATGAATAGGATATTCAAACTCATTTAATATGACATACATATTTAAAGGATCAGAATCCACATTTCTGCATAACTTTTGCCCCTCTTCCACTAATAGTTGTCTTTCCCCTGCAGCTCACGGTCTGATCCTGCTGCACTCTGCACAGGCTGAAAGGCCATCATCATCATGCAAAGATCAGCCTCTCTGGTACTAACAACCTGTTTTATCCAATCAAAATTGCTTCCTTTCAAAAACAGTATGAATCAATTTTTCATTGTGAATTAGAATTAGCGCCACTTGGCACTATATTGGAGGCCAGATTTTGGCCCACGGGCCACAAGTTGAGTATCACTGTTCTAATCCATCCATAGACTCAGATGACTGGTGTGCACACCAACTGAGGTAACTCAGCTCTCATGATTTTATTCCAACATGGGAAGATTGTCTTTGACAGTAAAATCACTTGAAATGTTGTTTGGTGTAAGACCAGAAAGAGTCTATAAAGGGCAAAACCGCCACTGATTCAGCACCATGGACAGAGCTGGCAGTCACTGAACTAACAACTGCAGGGAGAGTGTATATTTTCTGAGCTATGGGCCTTTGGAGCAATGGGCATTTGTTTTCAGGATAACAGGCTGTCAGACAAATCCAGTGGGACATTTTTCAGTCTACTGGGATTTCTGAATAATGGGTCATCGGTTGAAAAACAAGCCGAGTTCATTAGCTAGCGAGGCACAACCAGTGAAATATGCTAGCCACAGCCTGCTTCTGTATAGTTCTGTGTTAAATAATAGACTCATTGCTTGATAAATTGGTATGAATTTGTAATAGTAGTAAGCTGTCTGCACCACCACTTTATTTTTTGTTTCAAGCATAGTGCTGATAAGTAGAGCATGACTCAGTATAAGACTTTTGAAGGAGCACCTTTGGTTCATCATCCATTTTTGAAATCACTTTTAAATGATATCTTTCAGATTAACTGACAAGACAATGGCCAGGGAAATATTACAGCATGCAAGCACTGGACACTATGCTGGCATAAATATCCCATAATGCAATGCAGAAGCAACAACAACATCTACATTAGGCAGATAGTGACCAAGGCAACTCTGCTATAACATCAGTAAGATTTCAATTCAAATGTAAGCAAGGTTCAATTTGCAAGGCATAATATGCTTTTTATTTAAAATTAGTTGATTCTTGACACAGTTTATAAATCTGCATCCAGCAAAGAGGCTCTCAGTTTGTGAGGTTATACACATTTATTTACCTAAACTTATGTTGAAAATAGTGAAAACTGTAGGTATGTAGTGCACAGCAATGAAATGCGATTGAAGGCTCTGGAAACAGCTGGTAAGATTTTCTTTTTTTGTTGTTAATTTATAGAACCAATCACAGTGTTTGTTTACAATAACTCCCACGTAGAAAACCCCTGTGTCACTAACGATTTGATAGCAGCAACTAATTTACTTGTTGGGCCACTGACTAAAGAAAATGACTTTGACTTTGAGCTTACCCAAATCTAGCAGGTAGTCCAACCAGTGGTGAGATATCGCTGTTGGGTAGATTTGAGATAACAAAGGTGCTAACAAAGCAACATTCAAGTACTACAAGAAATAGCAATGTATTTGAAAATTTACTTTTTTATTTCCATTAAAAATGGCGAGCTGAGCAGTGTCTGTTTAGTCTGTGCTTTCATCAGACACCACAGGACTGTGTTTTTATTTCAACTGCACATAAAGTGGGTAGTTTAAATTGGTCAGAAACAGCTAGAAAAATAATGAAATAAAACAACATCATTTGGGGCCTGATTATTTGGACATCATGTCGTAGGCCGGAGCGAGGGACTGGAAATGTCCCCCAGGCCGATTCTACATATCTCTGCAATTCAATCAACTGCCAGTTGTCTAGCCAGACGTGACTATTGTTGTTACCATCCCAGTGATTCAGTCTATAAACATAAATATTATATATTTTTTATTTTATTTGTTGAAATCTTTAACTGGGGCAATACAGGTAAACATTGTTAGGGAGAAACAATGTGACCAATGTAATTTAGGATGAAGCCTTTTAATTCAGTATCAGCTCAAAGAAAACAAAATGTTCTTCACACTCTGACTTATCTCTCTGCTACCTCAGTGTTAGTTTGACCCACAACACAGGCTGCATTCAGATTCGACAAGGTACTATATGTAAATAGTCCGGCCCCTAATTAATGAGGCTTGATTCTACTAGTTTGACACTCATCTGCGAAAACAATTAACACAGGTCCTTTTGAACAAGGCAGAGGAAATAAATCAAATGTTAACACAAGGGTGGAGAGTCCTCGCTCAGTGTAATTAGGACAGCGAGAACCTAAAGGCCCTTAGCACTGTGCTTCATTATCAATTGACAACCTGTATGTCCCCTGACAGTGACTGATCTTCATAGGGAGCTGCCTGTGAATGCCTCTCCGCGCAGCAGAATGGGGAGGAAAATGAGATTTGCAGCCTTTTGTCTCAGTGAATAGATGCTGCTCTTCACCGCTTTCTACCTGTGCAAATTCAATCAGTGTGCACCCTTTGTCGTTGGTTATACACTTAAGGTATGGGTTTACTTTAAATTATATTTACTCACACTGTGTCATGGTTAAATTTGAGAAAAGGGCATAGCACATAAAATAATTATGATGATATTGAGCCTTGATTAGTTTCAAGAATAGTGACATCATCATCATCATAATCATCATCACCATTATTATTATTATTATTATTATTATTATTATTATTATTATTATTATTACATCATGTTTTGGTTGAACAAACACTCAAGGAAATAAATAAATCAGACAAGTATTTCTCAGCTTGGTTGTGGAGTTTGGATTAAATGTAACTGCATCTGTCTGCCTCTTCCCTCTCAGACGGCTGGCTTCTGTCCCTGATGATTCGTCTGAGGCCATTATGCATTCTACCTGAGTTTTTCTTCTATTAAATAATCGAGAGAAGAGTGTGTCATACATCTGTTTTAATAAACAGTAGGGTTCTGCATGGAGAATTTCCATAATTAATCTAACAAATGTGAACTCAGCAGTGTATCTGAACCCATTGTTATAAAGCAATTACAGCAGATGTGCATAAAGGTGGCCTGAGAAACTGCTCTCCTTCCAGAAATACACAGAACCTCACGAATCTCACGCATCTTTTATGTTCATGAAATAGATGATATGGGGAGAATTTTTCCCCCATTTCAAAAGGGTGTCCTTTTGCTTTTCCACAGTAGATAGATTAGACTTTTTTTCTTCAAAGCCTCCCAAAGCTCTGTGTTTAATCACATTATGGCATTTCCCGCACTGCCTCGGTATGGTTGCAGGGCTCAGGTTTAAAAACCAAGCTATGCCTTTCAATTTTTACCCGCAATTTGTACAATTCATGGTCTGCTGTCAGGGACAGAATCCTGTATCACTCTCAGATTCCTCTCTTCTATCATCAGCCCTGACATTAAAAGATAAGATTTGATCCTGATGGGATTTGATCTTTAACATTAAACTGAGGCCATGGTCCCAGTCTATACAAAATGCCATCAATCACATCTTTAATCTCCCTCTGCTCTCCCTGTGCACTTTGCACATGGAGGAATTTACAGTGATTGCAGTGAAATGTCTCCCTGCTGCTCTTTCTGGGGGATTAGTTACATTCACTCATTAGCACTAGGTGAAAAAAACCACAAAATTATGGTTATTAGTGGTAATTTTAGCACTTCAGTAGCAACTTAATCTACTGAAGTATTACTCAGCACTGTACTTAAAATGATGTGTACCAGTAATATAAGTTTCATTTTAATGATGCACCAGAATCAGGCTGAAATATGGACTACCTTTTATGTGGGAAACCATAAAATATAAATGCAACAAAAATACATATACTGAAGGGTGATGCCACAGATCAGATCACATACTGTAAGAGGCCAGAAGTCTCTGTGGTACATTTAAAATCTCATGTTTCACGCTGAACTCAAACTGTCAGCACACAGCTAAAGAGACCTGCAACAACTTTAAATGATATACCTATTCCAGCTGAGCTTTATATGGAAATCATAAAATACACTTTTCATAAAAGCATCATAGCCTGAAAAGTCACATCAGATCACATACTGTGTACTGTAAGAGCTCAATAGTGGAGGGAAAAGTTGTCTGTACAGCTGTAAAACAATAATTAATACTATTTTTCACAGAGGACAATGGCTAATTGCTGAACCAGCAGATTACTTATCACTGGGAAACAGACCTGTTTTGACTGGATAACAGATCTGCATTTTAAGCACTTTCACATTATATTACAGATGGGAGATTCAGTTTGCAGCTTAATGCAGATGGGTGGCTAATTGCTTAGTTTTTAATGAAAATGACAAATACTTGTCAAATAGTATTTAAAAAAAAGCCAAATCCATCATCAACTGTTCGAATTTTTAATTATGCTTGTCTCAAACTGAGCCTTATCAAAATCACTAAATGTACAAACCCCAAATCCCAAAAAAGTTGGGATGCTGGTTAAACTGTAAATAAAAACAGAATTCAATGATTTGCAAATACTTTGCAAGAATACAAAGGCAAGATATTTAATGTTCAAACTGCTAAACTTTATCATTAATTATATGCTCATACTGAATTTGATGCCTCTAACATGTTCCAAAAAAGTTGGGACAGGGGCAGGAGCATGTTTACACTGCGTTACATCACCTTTTCTTTTAACAACACTCAGTAAGTGTTTGGAAACTGAGGACACTAATTGTTAAAGTTTTAAAGAAAAATTCTTTCCCATTCTTGCTTGATATATGACTTCAGTTGCTCAACAGTCTGGGGTACCTTTTGTTGTACTTTTTTTGCTTCATAATGTACCACACATTTCCACTGGGAGACAGATCTGGACTGCAGGCAAGTAAGTCTAGTACTCAAAGTCCTTTACCACGAAGCCATGGTGGTGTAACACACACACAGAATGTATCTTGGCATTGTCTTGCTGAACTAAAAAGGGATGTCACTGAAAAAGGGTCACACATCTGAATGGCAGCATATGTTGCTCCAAAACCTTTATGTACCTTTCGGCGTCAATGAAGCCTTCACAAATCTGCAAATTACATAACCCCATACCATCACAGCTGCTCGGTTTTGAACTTTGTGCTGGTAATAATCTGGATAATCTTGTCCTTTTTATCACTAGCCCTGAGGACATGACATCCATGATTTGCAAAAATCAAAGTTTTTAATGAAATGCTGCCTGAAGGGTCAAAGGTCACAGGCATTCAGTGTTGGTTTTCAGTCTTGCCCCTAACATGCAGAGATTTCTCCCGACTCTGATTTTTTTAATGTATATTTCTGAGTTTTTCATGCTTTTATTTGATAGAGACAGGTGAAGGGTGAAGACAGGAAAGGTGGTAAAGACAGGATGGCAGTACATGAGGCGTATGCTCTACCAGCTGAGCTACAGAGGCACCTCACTCTGAATTTTTAATGATATTATGGACTGTAGATGGTGAAATCCCCGGTGAAGTTCATCCTATCCTTGCTTGTGAGCGACTGAGCCTTTGGAAGATGCCACTTTTATACAATCATAATACCAGTCTGTTACCTATTAACCTGTTTACCTGTGAAATATTCCAAACAGGTGTTTTTGAGGATTTGACAACTTTCCCAGTCTTTTGTCACCTCTGTCCCAACTTTTTTTGAAGGTGTTGTGGGCATCTAATTCAGATTGAGTGTATATTCACAAGTTTGAACTCAGTTTGAACATCATCTATCTTGTCTTTCCACTATTCTCACTTGAAAACAAGTCCAAAATTATTTGCAAATCACTGCATTCTGTTTTTATTTACATTTTACACAACATCCCAACTTTTTTGGAATTTGGTTATACCTGAAACTATCTTGAGTTATGGTACATTTCTCTTTCGTCACTTAGGCAAACCAGAAACAGCCTCCTGCATAGGTTGACCATCATATATTTTGAGTATATTTTGTAGTGTTTTATTTATGATAAAGTGGTCTTGATGAGTAAGAAACATTTTTTTGTAAATTTGCCTTATGTTCAACTGACACATCAAGGATTACTGAATCACTAAAGGGTTTATCAATTTATCTGAATTGATGCTAAAAGCCAGCTGGCACTTAACTGTATGGGACAGAGATATCTGCCAGACACACAGCAGCTGATTTGGTGGCACCTCTGCTGCAATATGTTAACATCTTTCCTCAATACTGAAAGCCTGACAACCATCAATCTCTGGATTAAGAGGATTTCATAAGACAACATGTGAATAATCTGTTACAAAACTGAATAAGCCCAGAACAATGAAACTAACACCATGATGCTCATTTCAAGTTGTAAAAACAGCTCAAAACTCCCTTCATGGTGATGCACTGCAATCCACTTCACTTCTGAATCATTGCTATCTTTTAAGAGGTACAATAATGGCCACTGTCACTGTATTAGTTTTACAACACTGACAGCATGACAGAGTCCATTAATCACTACAGTCTCCGGAGGACTCCCTGTTACATGATGACCTGCTCCACAGCAGAAACACAGGGACTGTTTCAAGGAACTTCACCCCAAATTGAGGTGAAAACAATAGTCTGTCATTCATACACTTATCACAATGACTGCAAATTACAGGATGCATGCATAACTACACGTGTATGCGTTGGTGATGAATAAGCAATCCTATGCAAATTGGTTTCTGGCAGAAGATTGTGCAGCGATGTTAATAACTTGTTGTGTTGACTGTGCATAAAAGGATGAGGAACAATGTGACTCAAAAATGTTGTGATGCAGGAAACAAAACTGTGGCTGCGTCAAGGATTTAGTCATGTGACTGATAAATCTGTCATGCTATCTGCTATGTTCCCTTTATTACCTCCACTAAGGAGGTTATGTTTTTGGTTTGGTTTGTTTGTTGGTTGGTTGGTTGGTTTGTTTGTCAACCGTATTATGGAAAATTTACTGGCCAGATTTTCATGAAGCATTTGAGCATATCCAAATCATGGGGTGGATGCACACATTATTTTTCACTTATGTTAACATTGTGAGAGCAACTGTAACAGGGGTGACTATGGCAAAATGAACTGAATTTTGTGCATAAATAAAACGAATAATGTGCTGTGACTAAACATACAACAAAATATAACAGCCACCTCAAACATGACTGTAGAGCCAAATGCAGCAGTTATGTAAGAAATACATTAGCTTTAACAATCATATTCTGATTGTGTTGTTGATTTTCATTCATTTTAGCCAACAATGTTTTGCCTTAAAATATGTTGCAGGATCAGAACAATTTTGGAAATATATCCAGACACATATCGTGGTTGGACTGGGTTTAGCAGAGGTCTGCGTTCTATATACAGTATATTGACAGAAGCAAAATTCTAGCCTTTAATAAAAAGAAGGACAAACATGTTTACAAAAATACAATATGTATTTACATAAAACTACCATAATACCAAACTACATAATGTAAGTAGAGGCTGGATTTAACTACTAATAATTTGTTCATGGACAAAAGAAAACACTCTAAACATTCTTAATTTTTGGAAAGTGGCTATTTATAATACTGTCAGAAATCATGGGACTCGCAAACTAAAAGTTGCAAAACACTGCTACCACCACCACCAACCCCCCGTTGCTGTCTGCAACAGCTGTGTGTTTGAATCCTGCCAGTGGCCCTTTGCTGCGTGCCACTCCACAACTCTCTCTTCCCATTTCCTGTCATATCTTCAGCTGTCCTGGCTTTGGCTAAACAGACAGCACTTATAAGCAGGATCGGTTGATTGCTTGTTTTGATTTTAATGGGATTTGTTGAGAACAAGACAAATACAAAATATCAGCCTTATTGTTTGACATCCTTAATATAACCTCAGTCAGACCCCAGTCGGTTTGACCTTGGGTTTCTTGAGGGAATAACGTCAAAACAACACTTAGAAGTGCAAATCTGTTTTTGCTTTTGGCAGGGCTGCTTTATATGGCTTCAGCAAGTGTTAGACAAGTGAAGTATTGCAGCATTCTGTACACCTGAATGGTAAAAACTAAGTTGAGTCATTCCACAAAGAACTACACTCTGGGAGGAACAAAGAAAACAATGAAAGAAGAGTGCTGGCGTAAAGGATAGAGCAAGGTGAGATTTGTGGGAGAATGATAAAGAGGAAATGTTCTGTTCATAAATTATAAAGCAAAGAATGATACATGATAACTACTAGCTTCCTCATGCTTTTCATTGAAGTTTTAAATCAATACCGCCCTCGATTAGGTACAATTATGGACATTCTTGCAGTATCACTTTTATAAGACAGACTGACAGTTTGACAGAGTCCATCAATCAGTGGTCAACATGATACCCACACTGCAGGGCATACTTTCCCAAAGACAAATACAGGATGTAGCAACAAGGACTCATCGAGTGCTGCTGAGCTGTTAATGTGTTTCAGTAGATTGTACAGTGCAGGATTCTTGTAGTGGAATCATAACATTCAGTACGACATCTTGTGTACTCACTGATTGAAAAAAGAAACAAACCTGGACCTTAGTATAAAGAGGTCCTGCTACATTCTGGAAACATGCTCAAAGAAAATTGTGTAATGTCGTAGAAAAAAAAGCAAAGTGAGATATGAGGGAAGAAAATGTTCAGGACAAACTCATCTTTCCATAATCCCCTAGTCTCAGCGCTCCCACCCCTCTTTCCAACCTCCAATTACAAAGAGAAGAAATGCCTCGCTTTTTACTCCACAGAAATACACAGGCTCTACATCAGAACTCAATTTGGTTTGGTAATGAGACTGCGCTTGTGCATTTCCCCATGCAGACAGCCCAATCTTCAATTGCCAGCACACATGGGGGCTTTGCTTAGCAGGAAGGCTCTGAGGAAATAGACGAGTAAAAGTGTTGCCTTTTTTCATTTGGATGAAACTTAGAGCTCACCTTGTATCTTCTTTTCAAAATGACCTTGAGAAAATTCCAAGATCTGAGCAGAAGCACATTTTTAACAAGAGCTTTCAATATTTTTTGATATGGATCCCAGCGTTGTGTGAACAAAGCGATGTGAACAAAGATTTAAAGACTGTTGGTCAAGCCACTACCTGCACCTCAAGTGGAGTATTCTCTTTTTGCATGTTAATGAGGCAGCTATTCACAATGCAGAGCTTCATGGGGTTGTGATTTACATATACATACAGTACACACATACATCATGCACAGTTACTTGTACGGCACTCTTTGTCAAGGTGAACTATGTGTTTATTTTAACATGCTCCCACTGGCTTTTTGTGTGTTTCAATTAACTACAAACCACATTTACTTTACTGCACTTGTTACATTTCAGGCAGCCATTATTATCCATTCAATTCACCACAGAATTAAAATCTATTCGCTGCAAGTAGGCACAGATTTGAAAATACTGGCATCTGTTTCAGTTGCATTTCTAATCCAAAAGTGATCAAATTCACATTACACCAAAACGTTTTAACATATGCAACAGACTTGGCTCCTGAAAGAAGTATGTCAACAAGGGATGCATGACAAAATTGCCATGTCATCGGTCTCTGCCAATAAAGGCTTTGATGAAATATCAGACCGAAGTGCACATTTTTGCTCATACGACAGGCCAATAAGATGATGCTTTAATTATGTGCACACAACATATGTGGAGGTCATTGAAGCATCTACAACTGCAAAGTTGCTATTTCATTGACATGGATTAGCTAGTATCTGGTGCACAGCATCTTTTCTCTTTTTGAGACTAATGTATTTTGTACACAATCCCTGATATTAATTAACTTAACTTAACTTACATGCATCCTGTGACTTTTGTCATGTGACTTTCATGTTGTGAGTTGCTTTAAACCAAACCAAACTGAAACTGTTTCACAGTGTTAACCACTTGTTAAAAAGGCTTTATGACCATGTCAGAAACAGCCACTAAAGGGTACCTCATGCGTCAGTGTCAGATGCTGAGGGGTGGTGACAAATTTGGTGGAGCCAAATTACATTCCTTCAACACTACAAATGTAATGGCCCATCTTCAGAACCATCATCCCGACTCTTACAACAAATTAGTAAGAACAAAGAGAAACATAAACCAGCAAAAAACCTATCTGCAGTAGTTTTCTTATTTTGCTCAGTGAACGTGTACATTTTGAAAAGAATCGTGGGTCATCACAATAAGAGTACGCACAATAATATATTAATTTCAATACAAGCAAGCTCTCTCTGCAATCACATGGAAAAAATATGTGCATACATGGGTACTGGCATCTGCAATCTGCAAAAATTAGTTAGAAAATGTCAGCATACTGGAAAAAATCCAATACCATGTGTCCCAAGCCAACTCATAATGCTTGGATATCAGACTTTAACACAGTGGTCCTCAAAGCATCCAGGTTTGCCTTGAGGACAGGCCAAGAGCACGGTAAGATTCATCTCCACTTTTTCACTGTACATATGTCACTGCATCAAAAAGTGAGGCAACATTTACATTAACATGCAGGATGTTTTCAGACATAAAATTAAAAGAAAAAAGAAAAAAACAATAAACATAAAAATCACCATATTAAAAATGCTGTTAAATATGTGATTAGTTTGCCAGGTGCACAGCAGTCACAAACAGTGATGGAGAGATTTGTCGCAGTAAAAAGAGCTCAAAGCTGTTACATCTGAGCCCTCAATACAATCTAAGATGACCAAACCTGAGCCAACCGAAATAACAAAGATCTGGCTGTACAGTGAAAGATACTTGACTTAAGGCTGTGGGCCAAAACCATCAAAAATGGCAATGGTGACAAGAAAGCTCAAGAAAGAAAACACTCCTCTGGGCAGCAAAGATACTCCAAAAGTATGTGCATGTTTCTTTTTATCCTTGAAAAACTCAAATCTGAGCTAATTTTACTTTTTCAGGACTGAAGAAATGTATTTAACAAATTAGTGTAATTAATTGTTATTCATTGTTTAGATAAGTGCAGTATTTATCCACAAACCCACCCGGTAACATAAATCTGATTACTTTGTTTTAGCCTGACACATGAAGGGTTGCCATGGAAAGAAAATCTATGGTTTAGGGAGAAAAAAGAAGAGGGGAAGAGAAAATGATCCCTGCATGCAACTGCATTAATGATACCCTAACTTAATAAAAGATGAAGATGATGAACAGTAATGTTCACTGTGATGGAGTATTTATCCAAAGCAACTTATAAGTCAAGTGGGTTGATTTTGATATCATGCCGAGATGAATGGAAACCAACGGCTTCTAAAATGACTGCCTAAAAATTTACATTAAAAGTAATAAATAATAAGATATTGGAATAATTTCCTGCCTGCCCTAATTTTTCAAATACATGTCCCTGAATGCCCTAACTCTCCATGTAAAGCCCGTCCCATCCAGATCACACGAAAGGGGATTAAAGTGTCTGAGTTACACACAGTTCAAGTAAAATTATTATCAACTTTACTTTTCAGTGTGTGCAAAGGGGATTGGACTTACATAGTCGTCGTATGATTCATGTGTGACGGCTAACAGCGGGGGCCTGTACCCAGCACTCCCTGCTGCCCCCCTGGCTCTTGGAGCTTGTACCTCCCTCGTTAAAACAGTCGTGGGAAGTTTGCTGTGCGTCGCTGCCGCTGTCGCCCGAGGTGCTGCTGCACTCCTTCCTGTGCCTCTGTGGCCCCTGGTAAAGCAAACAAGCGGACAGACATGGCATCACTTTGCCCTAAGAGACATACTGTGTGACATTTGTAAATAAGTCGCTGTGATTTCAGTTAAAAGTGGAGTTAAGACAGTAAGAAGTCTGTTAAATCCCTCTTATCGTTGCGTATGTGCAGGCTGCCTCTGTTGGTGGTTGTCGTACAGTAAGCTTGGGTGAAACACAAGATAAGCATAACCTCCACTGGCACTGAGGTAGATCATGTAATGATCAGAGGGCTGAAGAGTGTCACTTTGTGTCTTTCTCAGTACTGCAAACATGCCTGTGGGATGCAGCTTGGTTATTTCAATAGCATGATGGAGCAGTGCTGAGCCTATTTGTACAGAATTGCACATCCGTCTGCCCGAAGCTGCTGAAGACACTCTGGTTGTAGACACACAAATAGTCAGACAGGTATAGTTTTCAAAAGGGCAATGACTTATTTAACAGTTTCCAGTAGAGAAGCATTAAAGGCCAAAGGACTTGGGCAGGCATGAGGGATTTAATGCGGATTGTTTCTTTTATGGAGGTGTGACTGTCCAGCAGCAGAACCACATGAACACTGCAGGGAATGAAGGGTGGATTTAGCACCACAAAGCCATCTTTTGTCTGCTAACTTCACATTTTAACATCAGTATGATGTAGGTGGGCTAGGATACCCTTTCTTCCTCTGGCACATCCTTCACTAGGTAGCAGTCCATTGTGATCCAAAAATACAGACACTCAAAGGGGAATTACTGTTGCATATTTTTCATGGAGATTTTCAATAATCGCTTATCGGTGTGCCATAAGGAGAAAATCTGGGTAGAGAAGTGGTGGTGGGTGACTTTAAATTGGGGGCGTCCCATGTTGCTGCTGGATTTAGCTCATCTACATGTGCTGCCTGAATTAGGCCAGGCTGTCATGGCAAACTATACCTGCTTACTCCTGAGGGACCGCCACGCTCAGGTGGATTACGGACAATTTGCTCTAAAAACGAACTTAAAAGGAGACTGGTAGAAGCAGGCGTTTCACTCGAGAAGTTGCATGCATGGCTAAGCCAATCAAACGCTCTGTGACATAAAGGTTTTCTGTAGCTGGTCCTTCCTACGTCCTTAAATCCCCTTGAGCTACAGTATATGGAAAACAACTAATATTTGAATTATCATGAAGACTGAACTGGGAAAGAAAATGAAAAGCATAAAACAATTAGCCTGAGGAGGGGAGCTAAGAACAGGTTAATATGAATTATTGAAATTCTGCCAGTGAATCCAATTAATTTGAAAATTCACCATGAAGGTGGATACCTGCTTTTTATTTTTAAAATATGTATTTGGCATCATAACACTACACACTTAGATTTAGATTATCTATATATGAGTAAAAAATATTGCAATGACTTTTGGGTAACTGCATTTGCATCTCTAGGTTTGTGGATATAGTACTTTGAATCATGTTAATTAAATGCATTTGTTCTTGCTTTTATTTACCATAACTGTTAAAGCTACTACAAGGTGTTTTAACTGGTATTAGTTTAATACTGATGCCTCTATATGACCTACATAAGCAAACAAGATCATCCATGAGATGACTGACTATTACTGTACACTTATTCTTAATGTCTCTCACCAGGTCGGTTTCTCCTTGAAATAAGATCGAACAAGCCTGTGTTTAGATTTTCCCAGACAAAGTTATATTGAAAAGTACATTAGCTTGTTAAAAATAAGTGTGAGGTTTTTATTTTTGATGTTCTGCTTAAGTGGTTTTTATGGTGTAAGAATATAAAAGGACCGTCAGCACAGATGTCACTCTTGTACTTGTGATTTTTAAACCTGGGCCTTATTTTTTTTAATACATATTTTGGCATCTACATGACCACAAAAAGTACAAAAGATTTTGGAACTGGTCCAGTCAATTGTCTCAGCTGGCAGCCAAAAAAACTGAGTGCAGCGGCTATAATGTAATCCTTGAGGGCAAATCCACCCATCAAAGTATGTCCACTAAAAGTGCTTGTTTCTGTAACTGACTAGCTTGAAATGCTGCGTTCCAGACAACTCAGAGCACCGGCTTGTGAACTTGTAGCAAAATAATCCACCTGAGTTCATGAGCAAACAATTTTCTGATGTCACACAACAATGGCAGCACCCATGGAAGCTAAAATAATACAAACAATGAAGACTTGTCTCTTTTGCTCCTTTTTCTGCTTGACTCTGTTTGACTCTGTGTGGCAGCCCAGCACAGCAGAGTTTGCATCCACTCCAAGGTGTATTTAACTGATGACTGCCTGTCTTCGGTGGAGCATCTGTACGGTCAATAAACGGCCCAATAAATTTGCCACAATAAAAACGCTTTTATTATGAAGCAGTAGAATCAGGAATTTTTTTCATGGTTTTCATCGGCAGTAACTAACACAACTCCTATTTAACCTGAAACAGTAAAACAAAGCAGATACCTGAAAGTACAAACAGTGACACAGGAGAGAAACTAACCTTCAAATCACAGAGATTCAGGTAGAAGTTACAAAAGTACTGAGAGCTAAACACACAGACACTTTAAAAAAACTTCTGCTCTCCTGCAGAGTCTCAGTGGACATAAACTTGGTCAATCACCAATTTTCAGCGGGTTTAGCTGCATTTAAAACACTTGCACACATGCTTTTTTTTGGTCATTAAGACTCCCAAATATGTAAAAATAGAGCCCAGGTTTAACAATACTGGAATGACCTTTTAAAGGGAGCTTTGTAATGTGTGAGAAAGTAACCCTGATAAACTGATTCAGGTTATCCTGGCTTAGACTTTGAAACTGGTGGTGTGGAGTTTAACAGAAAAATACAAACTACTGTGCTCTTTTTTTTTCACACGACTGTACCTGGTGGATATTGTGGTTGCTGGTCGTACACTCCTCCCCTGCGCACTCCTCCCTCTGCTTGACTCATCAGAGCCGTTCAACAGGGACAGCTCTCTCAGTTGCTCCTGTCTGATCTCGTCATTGTAGTCCTGCGGGAACGAAAGACAGCACATCTCATATTAAAAAAAAAGGAAATTTTTCTACTGACTGCAACAGATGCTCACAACAGCAGCAAATGTCATCAAATTAAAATTATCTTGACACACAGGAAACACACGTCGTTGCAGAATGTTGAATACTCAGTGAGGAATGGTTTCGTTTGGTTATGTTTGGAAACAAAATATAGGAGAGAGATTAGAAATGTAAGGAAAGACAATACATATTTCCTCAAAAGAGCTGTGAATTATTATGTGTGAATTATTTTCCTATTAAGGAGTCTGCAGACCTAGTGTTAAGTTTTGACAACAAATTGCCTTCTGGATGTCTGGAGGACAAAAAGATTTCCAAATAATTTCACAAACCTGTATGCTGAGAAGACGGTGCATAAAAAGGAAATTAAATCAAAAGACCCTTCTTCTCACTTTAAAGCAGCAAAAAAAATATTGCTCTTTTTGTCGGCACACACACACAGCCTGTAATTGACAGTTTTAACAACTTTGCGTGGAATATCGTTATCTTGTGATTCCAAACCATTTTTCTCAACCCGTTATCAAACATGATATGGATCATTACACAGCAGATAAGGGGGTGGACAAAGCAGTATTCATTATCTTGTCATTGCTGACAGATAAACAGGCTTATTTCTCGGAAACACATAAGCAAAGCCCACAAGATTTGGTACCTCAGGCAAAATGTTTTTGTAATGGCGACAAAGAAATGGAGGCAGCAAACAATTTCTTTCGTCATCAGTGTTTTTGACAGCCACATTTTCTAACTTTGTGTTGTCTTCATGACTGGGTGTCACAAACGGAAAAGAGGGCAAGAAAGCCCCCCAAAACTTACACACATTTCAAAATAAATACAGGTCAAATAAAAGCCAGTTTGCACCCGAGTTTCCAGAAAGTGATACAGTGTAAGAGATGAAAATAATTTCTTGTGGTCTACATTAATCATTTCTCTAAGGGGACAGTTCACACCAAAGTCAAAAACACATATTTCCTCCCTGGCCTGTAGTGCTATTTATCCATCTAGATTTTTTTGGTGTGAGTTGCAGAGTTTTGGAAATATTGGCCAGATAGATGTCTGCCTTCTCTATAATGGGAGTAAATGGTACTCAGCTTGTGATGCTCACAGCACCAAGAAACACATTTGAAGTAGACTTTGAAAAATTCAAAACCAGTCTCTCTTTCCAAAAATCATGACCTGCTTACTCAAGATAATCAACAGACCTTACTGTGAGCAGTTTCATGTAGAAACTACTTTCTTTCTAATAGAAAGAAAATAGTTCCTAAGTAGTTTCAGTAGATTCTACTGCAGAAAAATGTAGTTCCAACATTAGGTCACGATTTTTGCAAAAAGACGTTTCTGTTGAGTTTTCAAATGTATTTGTTTGGTGCTTTGAGCATCACTGGATTAGTACCATCCAGTTTCATTATACTGGAGAGAAAATTGCACTACAGGCCAAAAGAAAGAAATATATTTTTGATTTTGGAGTCAGCTGTCCCTTAACCTTTTTATAGTCTTACAACATGAAGTGCATTACGTCTTTGAGCGTGAATCCAACCAGTAAATTAACTGCACATTGATTATAAGATATGATTCTGTCTAGAGTGCATTGATAAGGGAAGAACTGAACATGAATGGGTGTGCAGGCTCTGTGTGAGTTAGATCACAGCTCACACATGCAGTATAATCCATTATTCTGGTGAATTAGTGTCACTTTTTTTTTTTTTTTTACACCTTTTTATGCTACTCTGCGTATTTCTATTATATTACATCTTGAAACCCACCTACACCACACAAAGTCATAGAAGAATATTTTTCCACTCTGTGATTTGCATTGTTTTGACACAGAATGTAATCGGATCTTCAACTAAAGTCTATTATTAGATTTAAATAATTCTGTGTGGGTGCCAAAACATGTGAAACTCGTTTATTTTCTAAATGTGTGAAAAGTAAAAAAATCTTGACTCATGAGATGCAAAAATTCACACTCTTCACACTCATATTCTCAGGAACTTTTTTCAGCTTGATAATGTCAGTGGGTCTTTTCAGCATGAGCTGCTCATTTTCACCATTTTAACAACTCTTACAGCAATTTCTCAAAAAAAGGTTGAATTTCCTCCCGACTCATTTTTTTTTTTTTTTGGTCTTTTTTAACTTCACTTGGGTGTTTCACTTTCACTGCAGAATGATGTATGTAAAGAATTTGACAATAGAAGGGCTTTTCAAATTCCACTGCTGAAGAGGGAAAAGTTAAATCTGAGTTTAATATCTTACAGATAAGATGATTTAGTGACATTACTAGTTTGGTAGCCAATCATGGTCAAATATGCAATTTACATAAGTGTGATATAGAAAGTTGAGGCCTCCACCACACATTAACTGAGAATGGATTTAGGATAGTTTGGATTAATTTGATGCTCTGAAGCAAAGCAATCTATTGTTTTTTTTTAAGTGGCTAAAATACCTTTTGTTGCTGACTCATTGGTTAGCTTCTGTGCTGGTGCCCCTCTCTGCTTCTCCAAACTGGGGGCGTGTTGATCACCATCTATTGTAACTAATACACTGACTATCAATGAGTAACTCATACAAGTCCATATTAAATAATCTTAACTATCCCTTTAAGTGAAACCGGAGGCAACTTGTGTCCCACTGCTGAAGATTCCCTGGAGGTTTTGACCACTATTCCCACTACAGAGCTGTGTTCTTACTTGTGGGTGTCCGTTTTGTTTGTCAACAGGTATGCGCCAACAAAGTCAGCGAGGAAGAAGACTGCGAGCCACTAAAATGAATATGCACTCAACACATTTGTTTGAACCTCGAGGACACACACAATCTGTCTTGGTGAGTAAGAAAGAAACTAACATTTTCTTTCACAAGGAAACTCCACTGGGCACCTTTAAACTTTGAATATTCAAAGATTCTGTATTTTTTAATGAGGGAAAAGGAGTTGATGCAGTTTATTAGAATTTCTGACTAGTTGTTTTTTGTGAAAAAACTTAGATCCAAGTTATTTCATGCAGATTGATTTAGATGTCAGGTATTTTTATATGTCCTAAAGCATGTCTGGAGGGTTCTTTAAGATCTTGACTTGACTACATGAAAAACATCTTCAACCATCATTTTAGAAACTTCCTCCAAGTGTTTCAGTTCATTATGTTAATTATGGCCATAGACAGTTTAATATTCCCCTATACAGAGCATATTTGGCCACACATAAGCAACAAATATTTTAACATTTTGATGGCTTCTTCCCATGCCTGTAGATATGACAGGAAATGATGGGAGAGAAGGCAGAAATGACAATTCAACAAAGGTCCCTGGAAGAAACCAAACATCTTGAAGAAGAAAGTTGTAATATTTTTGCTATAATTTTCCACAAAATGACCATGATATGTCATCAGAGATTAAGGAAACATGTTTAGTTGTAATACTCTTCTCTGACAACAATGCTATAGTCCTTTGAAATGTCTATTCTTCTATATATATTGCTCCTTTATTAAGATACAACTTCAGCATAATTTTCCTCTTGCACCACTACTCCACTTTACTATAAAAAAAGAGTGGGTGTCACATTGTCTCACAATTTAATTTACAGAAACAGAATCTGATCATCACCTGCTCCCTGTATGATACACATCCTGACACCCACATGTCACTAAAAAAGATTTTAAAAAAGCATCCTCATTGTAGATTTCCAAAACATTTGACACACAGCACACGTGTGTCTCTTGTTAATGAATTAATAAGGCCTACAGCATTCTGTTGGTTTGAAGAAGACTGGCACAGCTTTTAATTGGGAAGCTGGCAGCTTATTCAAAGCACAACAAATATGCCAGAGCTTGTAAAAGTTGACTGTTGACAGAGGCGTTAACATGAGAATACAGAGATAAACCCCCTGCCGAGGCTTCTCGGGTCAGACTGTTTGCTCACTGAGATTAATTCTGACCATGCATGACCTTGTACACACACACGCAATGCCCTTCACAGAGACTTTAAGGGGTCAGCACACGAGGCTTGGCTGCCACATGTCTCCGTTAGTGGCTGTGTTGACTGATTTGTATGCATTTTGTCTGTATGAGCCAGTTGGCTACAGGACCATTTATGAAAGAGTTGCTCCTATATCCTTGTATGTTGTGCTGGCAAAAATACAGATACACACACATAAGATAATAATACTAAATCTCAGTGGATTTGATGTTTAATTAAAACAGATGTCAAGCCAGATCTCCTCTGAGTCCTTGAGACTTCTAGTGATGATTTTACATTTTTCAAGAGAAAACATATTAAAGAAATAACAACCAAAGACAACAACTAAATCTCAGATTTTGAAGAAATCCAAGTCTAAGTTAGTTGTGTTTCCACATGTTGTGTATTTTGCATGAACTAAAGGTATCTATAGGGGCTGTTTGATCCATCTTATGACTGTAGTAAGATAGAAGATGTCAGATGTATATATGTCAGGAGATGTATTGGTTTCTTTGGAGGACAGAGCTCAGAATTCAGTGGTAATACAGCATATTCAGAGACTGAGCAGATTTATGGCACATGGTGACGTGAAAGAACCGATTTCAATTTCCAAGAACAAACAAAATGTGTGGAATATATCTCTTGTTAGATCAGCTGACGCAAAAGACTCACAGCGTCCTCATCAATCTACCTCACCACGTTTCAGAAAAAAAGCTCTCACTGAGAGTCATGTCCACAGTGCTGGATGGGCAGAATCAAAGCATGTGATACATCATGTTGCCTTACACAGCGGGTACACAGGTCAACATCAACATGCAATTTGCAGAGAAATATTGGTTTCCAAACATACACTCACACTGCAGAAACAGCACCTTCAGACGTTGAGTTCGATTCAATCTCTAAAAAATATTTGTCAATGTGTCAAAGTCCAAATACACACGAATGGCTCTGATACTGTTACAGGCCCCAGTTTATTAAAACTTTTTAAAGCAGTGGGAAAGGAGACTTTCATTGCTCCAAGGTAAAAATATATGTGTATCTGAAGCATTAAATCAAAGCCCAACAACAATTTCTAACCTACTACCTCATCACAACAAAAAAAAAAAAAGACTACTTCTATCATGAAAACAAACAACGGTTCCGACCTTCAATATGTGGCTGTGTGATTTAACCAGTACATCTTATATCATACTTATACTAAATTTCTGAGTTGTAACCTATATTTACACACTGTTCCACTATACATGATGAGTAATTGAGTGTGAGCAGTGTAGGGGACAGGAGAATAGGAGGGGTTGAGAAAATGAATAAGCTCAAGAGGGAGGATGTGGCAGCTTACTGCAGTTCATAGACTACCTTATCTCAGTTATTTTCCTAATCTTAGACATGGATTCAAGTGTCTTTTTTATTTGTAATATTTCTACTTTATATATCTATATATGTATATATATATAGTATAAACACATTTACTTATTTTTGTTTTTTTTACTTCATGTAATTATTTCTCTTTATTTGAAAATGTCTCCTCTCCTTCCTGTGTGTTTATTTTTTGATACTGTCCAAACCCAAGTGAAACAGGAAAGGAGACTTCCTAAAAGACCAGTGCATGCTGAGTGGATTGTTTTTATGATGTGTTTTTTTTTTGTGTGTGTCAAAAAACAATTTACTCGATTTTCTGGTCCTGGGAAGAACCTCTGCCCTTCAGGAAGAACCCTTTTAGAACCCTTTTATTTTTAAGAGCACAGTACATGCCGCCCTGCATAACAACCTCTTTAAAGCTGCTCTTATCCTGGATTGTGCCAATTGATCCAGAGGCACAGCAGCAGACGAGCAGCTGCAGCAGCTGTAAATCTGCATCTTGATAAGGATGTTCCTTACGTTTTGTACTTTACGAGCTGCTCATTTCAGTTCTTAACAAAATAACCTAGTTGGGTACAGACGTGGATTTGATACTGAAAGTTTACCTTTATTAATCTTCATTATTTGGACCTCATTACGCTGCTTCATGACCGTGGATGAGTTAATATTGAATGTAGAGAAGGATAAGTGCTACTATTAAGGTCCTGATTGCCACATTGCATAAGTGGTCCATAGTGAGATACCACTACGTACCTGAAATTTGCATACGTCTATATATTGTGTGCTATTAGAGGACAAAATCTACTGCTAATGTATGGTAAAAAATGGATACTTTCACTTTTCAGTTCTTTTAAGTTAAGCACAGATTGTACCTCCCCCATTTCCACAACAAAATTGTCCATGCATTGTTAGAACACCTGCACAGTCTGGATCTTTGCAGAAGATAATAATGCAGATGACTGTGACTGCAGAAATTCATAAGCTAATTATGACAAACTTTCAAACAAATGTCTAACTCAACTAGACAAATTCACTCAGTAGAATGCAGATCCCTGCAAGTCAACAGATGGTGAAGCACCTACTGCAATGTCACCACAACTGCCAGATGCAACCAGTGGTGATTTGCATATTTCCGCCAACATGACCCCCACATGAATTGCCACTAGCTGAAATAAGATTTCAAACTGAAGCAAATGTTGATTACTTGGGGCCCCTAGTGGACAGTTAAGAATAGTGAGAAGTCAGCTGTCAATTGTCGTATAAGTCACAGCACTCAAAAAATAGAATTACTGCCTCACATTTGTTTGTCTCCACCAACCAGTCAAGTTACAATTTACATCCATGTCTGTCCAGACCTATATAATGCACGTAGTGAACACTTTGAAGGACTTTAATGTGGCACTTACCACTATACTGACCTGTAACTCTGAAGGAATTTAGTAGGTAGGTATTAAGTGTATATTTTTGGAATCATACATGTATACATGCATGATTCCAGTGAATAATTTCCAGCAAGAAAAATCTTCTCACTTTGACTGTTTTTACAGAGGAGTACAGGGGACATTATGATGTCTTAGTGAAGTTGACCTTTGACCTGTTGAATGTATAATCTATTCTTTTGGATATTTGTCATTTTGTCATAATTAGAGTATAAATCTTATGACCAAAAATGTGTTTAGTGAGGTAACCTAGACCTTTAAGGACCTTTAAGGCTTAAAATTTAATCAATTCATCTTTGAGTCCAAGTGAACATTTGTGCCCCTTAAGGCTGATATAACACATTCACAAGAATGGGATGACCTGAAAACATATTGCCTCTGGCCATAAAAACATGAAAGTCATTTGAAAAAAGGTTTTCAAATAATTTTATTCACAGGGGTCCTTCAGCAAAAAAATTAATCTAACTGGTCCAGTAGTACTTAAGATTAGCTGCAGACAAGATGCAAGTCCAGTCATCACTACACACTTACTGACGCACGCACACATGGGAACAATTACATGATCCCTTTCGGGCTTACACCCAGCGGGAATAATAGGTGCTAAAGAATAACTACTTACATGCAATTAAATTATTAACTATGATTTGCTTTAGTTACTGTGAAGAAATATGTGATTAAATTAGTTTCTAATCAAAATGTTGGTGATTACATCATATAATTCCTGGGGACGATTTGCCCTCTACTGCATGCACTCTTCTAGTTTTGATTTGACTCTACATTTAACTTTATGCAAAAACAAATTACTACCACATATCTTGTTCAAGCATCTGTGTCACCCTCTATGTGCCAAAACCTTCCCACCACTGTTTGGCCTGAGATGAAGGCCACAAGCTCATCCAGCTGAGATCAGGATAGCCTGTCCTCCACCAGTGCTTCTCTCTCTCAGCCTGTATGTACACAGTAGTCCACTGATTAGGTTCCTGTTTCCTTTCCTGGGGTACACAACTCTGAGCTGACAGCACTGACAGCATTTCTGTAGTCAGATTTTGCTTCATGGCAGATCTCAGGGCTTCCGTTAAGTCAACCTCGCTTTTTCTCACCTAAACGACTGATAAAACTCGGTCAGACAAACTGCACTGCTTCTGTATGCTTCTTAAAACTAAATGAATAACATATACAAATTATGCATATGAAATTCTAACTGGAAATGGTCATCAAGCTTGTTCATGTGATTTTTTAATAGTTTAATAACATTATCAGAAGCAGAGTACATATTCATTTTTCCTGCTTTATCAATGTGAGCTCAGTGGGAGCTCCGTGGGAAGCAGGTTTTGTTAAATTATAGGAGTAAGACATTTATTTTCAGACATCATTGGGGTGATGCCACATTAAAATGAATTTTACTTTGGCATAAAATTGATCTCATTTGTGTTTCTGTTCAGAGATAAATGGAGAATAGAGGAGTACAAATGAAAGGAAGAAATGATTGCTGCCTCAGCTCAAATGCTCCGGTACATACTTAGATTTTCAGTTGCCACAAGCAGTGTTAGTCACTTAAATACACATGTAGCATTGTGGGAGACAGTTACATGTCTCCATGGTCCTGCCTGCTCCTTCATTTTGAATTTAGTCTGGTTTCTGGAGCATAATGTCACACCTGCAGGGTTAGATTGGTCACTGGAGCAGTGGGAGTTTTCCTGGTGGGCCGGCAGAGAGAAGCAAAAGTGCTGCACACCAGCTGGCTCGATTCAGGCATGTTTGTAGCAGGATCATAAATTCAGCCAATCTTTCCTCCTGGGCCAACTTTGCTTTGGTATATTCTACCTTTTACACACTGAGCTGACAGCAAACTGAAGTTGTGTGCTTTAAAAGACTAGTCTGTCTGTTCGGAACAGCTCTCCCATAACATTGGTAAATTCACAAAAGACACTTTAAAACAAGATGGAGAACACATTCTCCCTTGTTGTCGAACCCAGCACCTACATTACCCACAATGCAACTCAACTGCTGACAGATTGGTTGGCGATTTATGGGGTTTTATGCTAGTAAGGCAAGGCTAATGTAGCCTCGAACGACTAACCTTAAGCAGAGATGAGGAGCAGGCTACAGAGGCCTGATAAACTCACTTCTTTCCATCTCCACACCTTACCAGATATTTTTATTTTCAGACTTCAGACCCATTTGACGTTGACTCATGTGACATCACAATTTATCTGCCAATTTGTCTTCACACAGCTTCCTCTGGAACCAAAAATATATGCAGTAGTATCCTAATTAGTCCAGAATGCAGCCACCAGAGTATCGCGTTACAGCTGCACCGCAGCCACCAGAGCTGATCGTGGCAATTCTACACAATGCTTGTGATTACACCATCAGTGCTGCAGCATGTCCCAGGAGCATCTCTCCTCTCTGCTTCAAATACGTGCTGAGTCTAATTTTGACGGATGCAGCTTCAATCTGCACAGAGTGGGTCAAGCAAGCAGGTCAACAAATCAGACACAACATAGCAAATCCGGTCAGTTTTAAAAATAAAAGACTCCTTGCATGAAAACAGACAAAAAAAAATTATTATTTGACCATGTAGCCTACTTATCCATGTAGAAGCACAAAAAGCAAGGGAAGAGGACATAGTCAACAAAATCAGTTAAAATCATCATGGAAGACCCACTGCTGGTGTGGCCTGAAGCTGTGTGCAGTATGGATGAAAACCACTGCAAATGTGAGGTGACAAGTGGAATCAAGGAGTAAGAATTAACAATATTAACAAGCCAGAGATGAATATTTTCAACCAAACTGGTCCCCGGCTATTCACCTGAAGTCACACTCAACGACACAGTGTTGCAGCAATTTTTTAAAAAAAGAAAACAAAACCGGTAAACAGCAGGACACATTTGCCACTCTCCACCAGAGGCAGAAAACATCTGTCACCATGGATACTGACAGATGCCCATTGTGTTACATTATGTGCAGTTTATTTGCAAATCCATAAGATCCCTGAAGCAGCGAGCTTCTACTTTAAAATAGATGGTGTGGTCTTTATTTTTTATATTTTTATTGACATATATAGTATAGTTGAATTTAGGGGGAGAGTGATATTTTTTTATAACTCAGTATTCTCAGATTGGAAGGATAATGTAGGGATGGAAATGTAAGGTCTGCTTAAGCAGCAAGATACTAAAATTAATGTGATATTTTTTCCCTAATGTTTGGCACTCATGCTTTTATTCTGGATTAGCATTTCTAATAACAGAAAAGCATTGGAGGGTTTCATTGTCCACTTCTACCTGCCACTAACCAGTTTTGAACGTCAAACAGTGCATTTTCATTCACAGTAATAATTTTCAGCCCTTTTGTCACTGAGTATAATCTTACTCAATTGGTTCCTTCCCAGTAACCCTGTATCATTAGTTCTGCTGGCAGATTTTCACAAAAGACTCAAACTGCTGTCTAGCCTAAACAGTCTGTGCTTATTGAATGTGTGCATCTATTTAAAAGGAAATGTATTACAGCCAATCCTGTGTGTACACTAATTAGAAAACTTGTCTGTTCTTTTATAAGAATAATTTAGAATACACAATACCTCATCTTTTCTCAAGGTACTGCAATTAAAGTGAGAGCTGAGGCTCTGCCAGCAATAAATTTATATTCCTGGAAAGACTGTGTGGAAATAAAGAATAATATTTACTGCAGTTTATGCAGTGAACCCCTGCCCCACCCCCCAAAACAATACATAAAAGCCCCTGCTGATCTGAGAGGAGAAAGAGAAGCCAGCTGACCTTTTTATTAGTAGAACAGGCAGGAATGGATTGCAAAGTACATCAGAGCACCAATGGGACACTGAAGTAAATTAGCATTTCTGAGAAAAGGTATGTCTGGTGTGTTATTTATACCACCAAGCTCACAAAATGCGTTTTAACACACTGTTTGGGTGTGTTGACAGATCTGATATGTCCTCTGAAGGCATCAATAAATTAATCAATCTGATTTTATTTATATAGTTCAAAATCACACATCACACTTTGCTTTAGGGGGCTTTACAGTTTGTACAGTGTGTAACACACCCTGTACTCTCTAAAGAGAAAGGAAAATGTCCCCCAAAAAAATATGCAACAAGGAAAAGCAGAGACTAGTTTGTTTTTTTTTAAGGCCTGACTTTTCATGCAAATTCTTTGCACCAACAGATAATGAGTCATGGGTTCATGAGTTGATGAGGCAGGACAACATCGAGGGATGGAAACAAGAATGGGGTAAACTTGAGTGACAACATTGTCCCCAGACTTGGTGCTCACTTTACTAATGTTACAGTTAATCTGAACTACCTTCTAGCTAAAGGCATGCAAACAGGGCAACAAATATGTTTTTGTTTTGTTGTTAATAATAATGAATTATTCACCATCCTTTGTAGATTTTCAGCAGTTTGAAGTGAGTATTTTTCTTGAGAATAATCCTGTATTTTTATGTATTTTTTGCCTCTGCACCACAGACAGCTGTGGACAGAGGCGTTATGTTTTCAAGCTGTCTGCAAAGCAATCCAGCCATTCGTCTGTATTTATGTACATACTTATTCTTGTGAACATGATATCTCAAGAACACTGTGACAGAATTCCCTCAAACAAACATCCAATTACGCTGGAGGATGAACTGATTAGAAGTTGGAGGTCAAAGGTCAACATCACTGTGACCTCATGTCTGTCCCATTTTTGTGACTGCAAAATGTTGTGAACGCCTTGATGGA
The DNA here is from genome assembly GCF_056507025.1 of Lutjanus erythropterus. Lineage (NCBI taxonomy): Eukaryota > Metazoa > Chordata > Actinopteri > Lutjaniformes > Lutjanidae > Lutjanus > Lutjanus erythropterus. The sequence goes on from NC_139330.1 coordinate 5,262,933, forward strand.
ATTTCTTCTAATGTGGCTCTAACATCCACTTGGACTCAAGGATGAACTGGTTAGAATTGGGGGGTCAAAGGTCAAGGCCATTTTGACCTGACAAAACAGGTTTTTGGCCATAACTCAAGAATCCATTAACAACAAAATTTCACACCATTTCCTAACTTTCTAGTAGGATAAAATGATAAGATGATGACATTTTATATCCCAAAGGTAAAAGGTCACCTTCATTGTGACATCATAATGTTCAGTTCACTATCAGTCATCTGTATTCCTCTGTAAAAATTGTCTGGAAGGGAATACAGCATGTTTCTCACTGGAAATTATGAATTGTGATCATAATTATAAAGATATAATTAATACCTTTTATTAAATTCTTTTGAAATATTCATTGTGCATATTATGTCTGGACAGACATGAATGTAAACTATGACTTGACTGGCTGGTGGAGACATACAAGTGCAAGGCAGTAATTCTAGTTTTTACTTGTTTTTTGGCAGCCAGTGTAAGTAATTTGTATTTGGAAGGATATGAACTGCTTGGTGCAGATGCAGTATCATCATCCTTCTAGCCCAGTGAGCAGACATGCTTGTAAGAACATTGGCTCGGTATAGAAAGAAACATGAACTCCATAAAGTAGATTCATGCAGCACAACTCCTCTATTAGGCTTGTCACATTTGCAAAGCTTGATTAATATTTACAGCTTAGACTCAGCAAGTGTACACAACATGCACATTAATTATTGCTAAGTTCTCCAGGCTATAAGTTGCTGGAGTCTTGCAAGTTGTTCCATACTGCACTTTAATTGCTGAATACATTATTTTTCATTTGTGAGTAAGGGCATATATTGTAGCATAGTTGTTGTAATGCAGAGAAAAAACTGCACGCTTAAATCTTATTCTTATGTAAACAAACCCTGGATACAGAAAACTCAGAAACTGTTTGCTTTGTGTTAATAAGCCTGGTGGAAAAATGATCGAGTTGGCAGCAATGACTGATGTTCATATACAGCACAGGAATAAAAATTAGGATGAAAAATAAGGTATGAAACTCACTGGCACTAGGAATTTTTTAATCTCCTCCAAGGCGTGACTCATGCGGGAATAGGCCTCTCCAGGTGGAGCAAAGACTTCAATTAAAACGTGAAGATCATTACTCAGATGGGCATACTTGGCCTCCCCACTTTTCCTTAATTCTTCTTCCTGTGAAAAAAGGAAAGCAAGTGAAAGATTTGTGTCCATACAAGAGCGCTCAAATGATTGGGGCACTTGCCACCACTGAAATCTGATTCGCCACCCCGATACTATGGATCAGTTTACAATACAGATATACAAATCATAAAATTACACTGTTTTTCATGGAGGAATGCTGTCTTACAGCCTGAGAAGATAGTTATAATGGAGGTATAATTTCTTTTTGAGGACTAAAGAATAAAGTATAGATTACTTTTTTCATATATATATATATATATATATACATATATATACATATTACATGTCTGGAGCCACTCTGCTGTGTTGTGATTGGTTGGACTTTTTATCTTTTAAACAAAAAAATTAAACACAAGAATGTAATTAACTGTAAGATACTACAAAGTTAGTGATTGAAGTAGATATGAAAAATGGTAAATTAATGCTATTCCGACACACATGCACACACACACACATTTCATGCCAAGTCAGTGCCCCACTTGTGCCACCCCAGTCAAAAAAGTATGGACACACCCCTGCTGGACAAACTGAAATTTAGACCTGATGATGGTGCTGGACAAAAAGTCTTAGGATTACAAAAGTCACTCCCCAGAGACCATAAATGTCTGCACAAAATTTCATGGCCATCTATCCAATAGATATTTCAGTTTTGGCCAACAGATCATCCCTAGAGCTACACTGCTGGCTTAGTTAAAAATCTGCATTCAGCAATATGAAAATTGTTTTGAGAATGAAGAGGTTTTGATGTGACACAGTCCACCTTTTCCCCTCATTTCATCAGAAGCATGTCAGACAGGCAGGCTATAACCTACATTAACATCTGTGATCTTCAAGACAAGTAAATCCTTCTAGCAATCACTACATCACCAGGAAGACAGTCACAAAAACATTTCTGAATGATATGTGGCCTTTTCACTTGTGTAAGAAATAACTTCTAGAGAATAATTGCTGTTCATCTGACAACTATAGCAAAAATGACAAGAAAAACAAAAAGCTCAGTCATAGATTCTGGCACCAGGGAGGCTGTCAGTGAATGTTTTTCCAATAGAAATAGCACTTTTTTGATTTGTTGTGAAGAATGCTCTGCAGGCTCCAGGAAATGTGAAAATGGATAAGACATCCGGTGACCCATACAGCGTATAGTTCAAGTCATCTTGATGGTCAGTAAATGATTTGGTGGCTGTTGGTGCCGAATGGATGGGAGGTTCCTCAAGAAGTAAAATGAAGTAACAAAATGACAGAAAAAGTGCCCTTCAAAAAAAGCATTCAAAAGGGAGTTGCTTAGTGCGCAGCCAGCCATACAGTCACCAACAGACAGACAGAATCAGACAGACAGCGAGAGAAGTTGCCAGTAAAAAATGGCCATAGATCCCTTTTCTGTTGTTAAACAGTATGATATTTTTGTGGGCAGAGCTTAGTTGGAGGCAAACTAAACACATTAACTAACACTAGCTCGCAAGTTTTGTTGGCTTGTTTCTTAACAGTAGCTGAGAAAGCTGAGTTTTTTTGAATGTACAGGACCACCAGCATTACTACCAACCTGTACACACTGGACTGCACTGGACTGTTTTTTTTTCCAGGCAATTTTTTTTGTTATTTTATTTTGCTAATTTAATGGTCCATATGAGTGGCAGACCGGATCAGGATTCTGCACTTGGCTAGAGGACAGTGTGCTGAGCCAGAGGAGGAGTGGGAGGAAAACAGCTTGCAGACACAGACTATTTTCACATCTAACATGGTGAATTAAGGATTTATTTTGACCAAACCAGAGCTGGCGGTTGTTGGAGCAGTGGAAAACTGGACCAGTTGTTTTTGGTGATTTTTTTTTCTTCTGTCTGTCGAGTTTAAATGAACTGTGTTTTACAAGGCAATTAAAGCTAATCTTAGTTTGATAAAAGAGAGAAACTTGAATTCGGAACAGGGGTGAGAATATTTCCTTTCTTCACATTTTGTGAGTTCATTTTGTTTATTTTGTTGTGGTTTGCACACATCTGTCAGCGTTTGCTCCAGCAAACACTGTGACATAACTGTGATGTCAACCCAAAAAGGGTCTAAAGTCATATAAATGAAATTAAATCCCACCCAAATCTATAAGCACAACTACTACTGATCAACACACAAGACTAATTGTACCAATGGCGAGATATAAGATATGTTCTGCAGGGCCTTCACGGCCCACCAGTGGGTTGTGGCCCATACTTTGGAAATCACTGCTGTAGAGATTCTGTCTATGGCCGAGACAGGAGAGGAAGAACAGAAATATATGATGCAAGTGACACCACGTCAGAGACAAGCAGCAGGTAAAGTGTGATTTCTATTTTTGCAGCAGTTGTAAGATTATTCTTTCTACATCCCAGGGGTTAGGGATGTTGACAAAAAGTTTGGCAAGCAGGTTTATCTAATCAGTAATTCAGCATAAAGTGCATACAGCTGTTAAAGCAGTTGTTAAAGCAGCAGTAATTGTTTGTTTGGCAACTTAGAGGCAGCAGAACAAGCAGTAAACACAACACTGACATACATATATTATTACCTTATAAAGTTGACATGGTGAACTTGTTAGCAAACAATTGCCTAGTTGTAAACGTAGCAGATATGGAGCAACTTAATCATTTATTTGGAGTCATGTTTCTGTCAACCTGACTAGTATTCACTCTCATTTCAGCTGTGTTTCCAACAGCTCCTGAGGGAAATATCTGACTCTTAAGCTGCTAAATGCTCCATATGTTCATCAGCTAGTTACTAACTTTGTTTGTCTGCATTTTAGTGCTGAGCAGGTAGTGTGTACTGAGTTGAAGAGAGCAGAGAGTGTAAATAAACATTGCAAAAGTGTGACAGGTGTATTTAGGACCCAAATGCAGCACTCTGGAAAGTAGTGACAGTTGGTAATGACCTTTATTATTACACAAGCAAAACAGGAACTTGGCCAGACAAAGAAAAACAGGTCACAGTACGTTCACACAGTCTCTGGGTTTCAGGCTTGGGGAGTGGGTTGAGCCGAACCCAGAAGCAGGACCAACGGTGAGGACATGAGTCCTCGGACCCGAATAGTTCAGTTCATTTGCTGGCAGAAGTGACAGAGAGGGGCTTACAGGAGGCAAAACCGACAAGTTGAGGAGTCAGAAGAGCAGGCCAAGAAGGCAACAAAGCAGACGAGGGACAAGCGGAGGGGAAGTCGGGACCAAGTGAGCAGACAGGACAGGCAGACAAGCCGATAAGGGCCAAGCAGCAGTGAAGTTGGGACCAGACAGAGAAATCAGGAGCAGGTGAGCAGACGGAAACCAGAGACGCTGTAGCAGAACTTGTGGTCGGGGACAGAAGTCTGGTGAGTTTACCAGGAGACAGGAGATGCAGGCAGGATCAGCAACAAGAGATCAGGCAGGTAAAGAGTGGTAGAAAATCTTGCATGTGTGCTGTTGAACAATCTAGTAATGAGTGAGTGTGCTGGAGAGGCTTATATACTGGGCTGATTGGGGATGAGCTGCAGCTGAGTTTGCAGGTGAGTGGAGCTGGGCTGATGAGGTGGGCGTGGCTGGCAGGTAGAGTGGAGCAGAGGCAGGGGACAGTGGAAAATTACCGAGGCAGAATGACAGGAGGGAAACTGGGAGAATGGAGCTGTGACAAAAAGCTGTGGGTCATAAAGCCAAATCGGTGAGTTAAAATGCTTCGAAGATCTCAGGGGAACTGCAGAGTCTGGTTATTATTCCCATTAAAATTGGGGAATTTTTTGCATTTGGGAAATTCATGTTTTTTTTTGTTTTTTTTTTACAAAGTTCTTAGTAATTTTCATCGCACACACACAGCACCTACATGTATTGGAGAGATGTCAGAGTGATGGGGCTGCCACATCTTAGTTATTAGTTGCAGCTTTTGTGCAGCTTTAAAATGAACACCAGATTAAAATTGTTTTTCTGACTGTTTGAAAGTATCACTTTGCTGGTTTAATGTTTTAGCTACTCAGTAGGTGTTCAGTTCATCCTTACGTTCTGTGTGGTGCACACACATGGCCACATCTCAGTTATATAATCATCTTGCGATTAAAAATGACAAAAATAAAGATTTTTGAATACAATATCCTTGCAAATTTATTTATGGATTGGCTGAATAACATTTTGTGCAGGACATTTGAGCTATATAATAGCAAGAGCATTAAAGGAGCAATGCATACCAATTGCATGTGCAAAAATGAGTACAACAGTCAAAATAACGAGTTGTATAGACTGTTTAATAAATAGGATGAAATCCTATTTAATATACAATCTATTGTTGAAGTGAGTTGTTTCACCCTGCCACCTTTCCCAGACTTGAGGAAGCTTGGGCAGGCTGCATATGCACTGCAGGAGTTAGGACGGGTGCAACATTTTACATTGATAGTAACAAATGACGATGAGCCCTTCAGTGTAAGTTGATCAGCTGTTTATAACTGTCAAATTAATAAAAGTTAAGCCTATTATCCCAAAAACAAAAGCCCACTGCTTTGAAAATACACACTCTGGACTCTGAGTTAAGTGACTGCCTCTCTCACTTCCTGCCAGATAAAAATCTACTCCTTATAAAAGGTTCTAAATTATTTCTTATGACTCATAAACAGACACTCACTCATTCCATGAATATCGGCCACTAATTTGAACTCTAATTAATGTGAAACAGGCAAACAAAAACAGTTATTCCGGCCTGGAATAGACATTTCAAAGCAGAACATCACAGCTCCAGCATTGCTGTCTGAAGCAAGTATTTCAACTTAACATGAATCCTTGATCTCTGATGACATATCGTTGTTAGTTTATGATATATTGCAGTAAATATATCACAGATGTCCCCTTTGACAACGAAATGCAAGCAAAGATCCAGCTTATGAAACCTTAATGCAAGAGCTCTCCAGAGCAACAAATTATGACTGTAAAGAAGTGTTCAGGTTGGAGAGGGGCATTGACTTAAAGCAAGTCTACAAGAGGGCTCTGAAGTAAACAAAAGATGTCAATCGAAGCTCCTAATGCAAAAGTCTGATGAAGAAAAACCCAATCACCTTTAAGACTTAACCTGGGCCCTGAGGGGCCCTGCCTGAGGCTTCACACTGGCTTTAAAGGCTTAAAAGATCTGTAATATAGCTTGGGGGCAGTCCTAACTGTGCTTCAAAAGAACCAGTTAAATCGTAAAATCAATTCTGCAGTGAGCAAATCAGAAGTGATGTCTGACCTGGGGTGGAGATGGTTTTCCTACTTGTACTAGCTACTAACACTGCGTACTAAACAATGCAAGGATTATTCGGTCATGGCAAAATTAAGACAGATAAGGAGTTTTTATTTTTTATTTTCACCTGTATTCCTTCATTCTGCACTGCAACAACTGGGACTTGAGTGCTTTGCTCAAGGACACATTGATGGTGGCTGTTAAGAGAAGCGAGAGTGTCACTCATACACTTAACTCACCCAGACAATCTGGGGATTCAAACTTCTGTCCTTTCATCACAGGGCCGTTCTCTACCCTCTGGGAGAAATCAACTTTAATTAAAAATCACGCCTAAAATTTCAGCAGGCTTTCACATTCACTGTCAGAGAGCCTAGGTCATTATGAATCAGATCAAAACGTGCAAGTGGGCAGATGATCGTGTCTTTGAGCTGTTTCAATAATTTGACTGAAGTGTTTGACAGACTGCAGTGCACACAGAGTCATACATCAGTTATCATGAGTGCAGCCTGTGTGTTTCATCAGTCCATATTATATGTTTGTACTGCTATAAGGACTTATGGGGCTCAGACGTAAAATTCTCTCTAACCTTGCAGTGTTTTTGGTAAACAGTCTAGAGTCTGAGAGGTGAAATGAGGACTCTCTGCTTCAGCTCTATGACTCAGCACCATGTTAACCAGACTAATATCTGTGCACAAGGTGTAATATTGACCATATGGTGCAATATGACCGGGTGGGCTGCTTTGATGCTCAATTTCCAAACCTGAGATGTTTCCCCACTGCTGAACTGATGCACCCTACTGAGGAAGTGGATGAGATGGCAGAAATGTGTGATGACAATGTGCTTTTGCTCGTCATGGAGTCTGGCCATGTCTGTACCACACCGCCTTGTGACCAACTGCTTCACATGGCAGTGAGCCTTTCAGTCGCGACCTTTAGGTGTCAATCTCATCACAGAGTCCTTCAGACATTGTCAGACTGTAGACAAAATCAATATCGCTAACACAAATCATTCAGTCTGGGGCTTCTTTCATAAAGCGTCCTAGTATAAAGTTGCTCCTAGTGACGAAAACAATTACAATTATTTTCTAAGATTTTTTTATTTTATTTTTATCAGGATCTTCTCTTCAGTTTATTCCCAAAGCATCTTAGCCCTTGAGGGAGTGAAACACTTAGGAGGAAGGAGGAAGACTTTTAAGAAGCTAAAGAGTTTTTTAAGCAGAGGAGAAAATGGCATAAAAAACAGAGTGAAGAAATGAATAAGTTAATGAAACGTTACAGATTAGATCATGCACGGATAATGTTTGTGGTCTATCTCATTAGAGAAGCGCTCGCTTACTGATAATAATAAACTTTATTTATAAATTACTTTTCTTCACATTTCCACAAAGTGTTTTACAAAACAAAATAAACCAGACAAGACAGATAAAATCTCCCACCTAATGCTATGATGCCAGAAATGACAGATATCACAACATATTTGGCAATATGTTAACTGTGCAGCAGTGATGACTTGGGTCTGTTGCAACCTTTATCAGCAGAGTGATCATACAAACAGGTACAGCATTTTCACAGTCTTACATTGTGATGCCATCAATTTGATTTCCACTGGATGTCCACACCTCACAGGCTCACAAAGGGGCATTCATATTTATCCATCAGGGTAAATAAATGTAAGCAAGTAAATATCAGCATTTAAAAAGGCTGATATGCAAAAGTGTTTTCAAGCATTTTGTAGATATGGATTACAAGGTATTCAACAGAAATGCTTTTAGTATAATAGTAGTCATAACTGACCCTTCCTAAGTCCCTTTTGGAATCAACGTTAAAAGAAGCGACCAAATTTTTCAGATGGTTCAAAGATTTTGATGGGAGACCTGTACAAGTGACATAGTCACAGTTTAAGTTGCTAAAGTCAGCAAAACACAAAGTAAACTACATCAATTATTAGCTAACTAGTTACATATGATAGCTAATGTTAGCAAACCGCTAGCTAACTAGCAAGCTAATCTACATCAGTTATTATCTATGCAAGCTTTTTTCCTGAAATTAGCTAACTTAAGATGTGACTCTCTCTCTTAAACACAAAGGAGAAAGTTGACAGAGGTTCTGTCACATAATAAACTTGCTCTACTGTTTATTGAAGCACAAAGCAAAAGAAGACAGGACTCAAGACAGTTTACAGATTACACCATATTTTATTAAATTATATTGATTTCACTCTCAATTCTATGCCCATTATCACTGAGAGCATTTCTTTCTTTCTTTTTCGGATCAGCCAATCACACACTCTTTAAAAGCATGTGTCCTTCCTAACAATGGGGTCAATCACACCTCCTCACTAAGATAAAAGTTTCTGTCTTTTCTTTGCTCGGAGTTGCTCTGGGAATTTTCCCAAATCACCCCTAGTCTAGGACTCCTTGCTAGAAATATTTAGGCTAAGTTTGGAGCTCTCAGAGTGTGTTCTCAGAATACGGCCCCTGCTCATTTCCTTGCTGACCTTTGGTAAGAGACAAGTGTTAACGGTCTATTATTATCCTTTGTGCTACACACACACCATGTATCTGTCTCAGACTCCAGGTGAATACACCATGTCACCATGTTAATAACTTAGTGCCTACTTTGTGATTGATTTACTGAATATTAAAAGTCACATTGCATTCTGTTGTGCAATATCACAAGTTAAGCACTGCAATACATGCAAATAAATCTTTATTTTGCACATAGTTGTTGTTTTTAACATTTTAGCTCCTCTTTACTTCATTTTACACACTGAAGACAGGTTAATGCAGCACATGAGTAAACCAAGTGGATTTAGTGGCAGCAAGCCAAAGTTTTAAATGAGCTCTTGCGCCAGCCAAGGCGCATCCAAATATGCGAAGGCAAAGAAACGTCTCAGTGCCTCTAGTCTTCATCAGAGTTCAGACTTTCAGCCTCACAATTAGGCCTGAATGCAAATCCATGTGAAACAACATTTCTAATTACAAAGCAACAGTTCCTGAAGAATTTTAGGCCATACTAAGTTTTCTTAGTCATCCAGAAGATTATTTGGTCAAAATTGCACCTGTAATGTATGAAAAAACTAAACAACTAGTGTTTCCAAAGCCAAGAATTTACTTTGAACCTTAGTATTTTAGTCAGTATGACTGGAAATGTGTTGAAGTGCTTGGAGATAATGGAAAGTGGCTTGACACTTCTGTGAAAAACTGGGCAACTCCATCTGTTGAGGAAAACTGTGTGATATGATCAACACTCAAGAACAGTGGACCTTGTTGTGAAATTGTTTTTTGTCGTCAGCTGTTTCCAAGGCCAAGAATGAACTCTGAACCAAAGTTTTTAAGTCAGAATGAATGAAAAGTTCTTTGAGTGCTAAGAGATAAAAGTTGGTCAACATTTATATGAATACTGGGCAACTCCATCTGCTAAAGAATAGTGTGTGATATGATCAACAGCTCGAGAACAGTGGACCTTGGTGTGAAACTGTTTTTGTCATCTGCTGTTTCCAAGGCCAAGTATGAACTTTCAATCCCATGTTCTGTTGAATGTATTCATGAACCAACATGGTGTTTCTCGCTTTTGAAAAAAAAGTTATAATTTGTTTCACAAAGTGTCAAAGCTCAGAATAGCAAACACATTCCACTTGTGAAGCTCTGACACTAGACTGTAAATTGTTAACTACAATTTCATGACAACTGGGCAAAATCTATCTGCCGATTAAGTGTCATATGGTTGAAAGCTCAAGAATAGCTGCTAAATGGACCTTGAGATGAGATTGTTTTCTTAGCTGAACTGCATTTCATATGATCACTAGAGCTACACTGAAAGATTTGAAACTTAAAATAACTGTTTTTTAGGCTACTTGAGAGCAGCTAAAATATGCTGTGAACACAACACTGACTTACCGACAGCAACATTAATTACTGGATGTGTTTTTCTGGCCACCTGATGAGTGTTCGTCCAATATTTACTCTATTTTAGCTTCATTTTTGGTCTCTACCACCTTCAGAGATAAATATATGGTTTTTTAGTTAAATTATCCCCTATATTCACCAGCTGGTCCCTAACTTTGTCTGTCTGGTGTTTGGTGCTTTGTGAACAGTGACTTTTTAGAATATTTTCACTGAAAACAGCTGCAGCTGAAACCCAAGCTGTGAGACAGTAAGATTAAACCAAACAGTGCGAAACAATGGGCTCAAACTTGCTATAAAGCTCAGTAAAGCTGCAAGAAGCGGCAGATTCAGGTGTTAATTCTCTGTTGGTTCATCACTAAGAGCGACTAGGGATGGAAACTGATAAGACTTTATTGATACCAATCAGGGCCATAGCCAGGAATTATAGAAACAAGTCATGTGTTCCAGCCCTGATATAGGGTTAGGGGACCAGAGAAAGACTATTGTATAAATCTATGTATTTTAATGCAATTTGAGAGTAACAATAATCACTCACAAAATAATGACAGTGACAGATGAAATGGATTGGAGTCCAACACAAACCACAACTATGGCAAATTCTGAAAAGAGTCCTTTTTAAAGTCAGCCTCTTATTGCATTGAAATCCCTTTCACTGTCAATCAATGTGAACAGAGGAGATTTCACTCTAAATTACCAGACAAGTGTCACAACACTCATTACTCACATTTATCTAGGTAATAAGCTATAATCCAAAAGCCATAATCTCAAAGGTGAGAAGATGCCAACTTTTGTTCACAACACACCATGATACAACTGAGCAGCTTTAGCAATTACTCACGCTAATTAAACATTTTAAGCAATATACATAATTTGAAAAAAAAAACAAAAAAAAAAACATAATTAATATCGAGGACATGACCAGTGCCATTATCGATTCTGCTGATCGGCTTGAACCTTTATCAACCCACAAATTTTGTGATATCATGCTGTCTTTGCTAACCCTCCCTGTGCAGAAAGCGTGAAAGGGTTTTGTTGGCTGGGAGCTGATGGGCGAGTCGAGCAGCTGGCTGGAGCCTGAGAACTAGCTGTAGCGACAGCCTGTCTGTCATCATCTAAATTGAAATGAGAAAACATTTGTACAGCATCCGTTTTCATTCATGTTTTCTTAGTGCCACTGTTATTACATTTATTACTCAGTTGTGAAGCAGTGGCACTCGTGAGTGTTGTGACCAATACATGGCATTTCTTGGAATTTAAGTCGTTGTGTAAAAAAAGATGTTTCAGCATATTACTGGTGTTTCCACCCTTACATGAAATGATCTTTTTATGGACATTACAATTAGTCATCCATCTTAAGCTGTTACAATACAACTTCTATTCTAAGAACATATACTGTATATCACCATTAAAATTACATCATTTTAATCCTGATATGTCAGACACATGCTTCAAATGCAACAATGCTAAAACAAAACTCCTTCACTGCTTATGTGAATGTAGACGGCACACACGCTGGACAGCAGGCAGACAATTAATGAGGAGTTTTTTTCTCTTCCTCCTTTTTCTTTTTGTCCCCAAGCCCCCCCCCAAAACATGTGTTAGATTGTGGGTTTTGTTATTTCAGTATGTTGTTTTAGTTTGGGCTGGAGATTGCTGGTAGTCCAGTTATTGTTTTCTTTTGTTTGGTTCACATTAGATGTCCCTTTTTTTTTCTTCAGTTAGGTAAGGGAGGAGGGCGCTGAGTGTGATGGCCCACTGCCTGGTTGGCTCAGTCTTTCCCATCCTTTGTTCCTTTTGGCCGGGACCACCAGCTCCCTTTTGTTTACTTTTCGTGCACTTTCAGTATGATTAATGTGTTTGAAAATTATAATAAAGCTTGTGGGTTTAAAATTCGAACTATCTGGTCTTGGAATCCTTTATATGTTGCAGCCTGTATTTGAGGCTTTGTTTGTTTAGGGAGGCTGTGACACAGTTGGGTGCTTGTCCAAACGTAGCATATTTGGGATGCTTGAGTTTGATGTCAGTGTTTTGCAATATGCAACCATCAGAAATACAGTAATAAAAGGAACTGATGAGCTTGGAGGCATATGATTCTGATTGATCACACAACTGAGATTAGATTAGCCTTTATTGTCTCCCTTAGGAGAAATTTGTCTTGGACATTAAAGAGAACACAGGCAGCACAGCCACACACGTACAAGCAAACGACAATCAACATACAGTATCACCCCCATATCCAGACACCCCAAGAGTACTGCATGATGCCCTAAATTTAGTGTTACACAGATGCTCTACTTGAAGAAATTGCACAGAAGTTCTCAACTGGATCTGGTTCTCCATCTCTACAAGTGACCCCTTTTATATCGTCATTTGTTAGTATACAGATAATGGACCTCATATATGAATTGTTCATACCAACGGATTTGATCTAAAATGGTGCTTGTAAAAAAAAGAAAAAGAAAAAAAAGAACTTTTGTGGCATCCATCAGTACTTACTCTATTTTACTATTTCCATTTGTTCTTAGGTAAGAACAAGTTTGTAGCATGTAAGCCAGTATGCACAAAAATCTATCCATGTTGTTTGCAGTGAAATGTTAATAATAAAAAAATGTAATTTACACAGAAAGAAAACAGATTAAAAATGTTAGACAGGTATTTCCTTCTTTAATAATTTTTAAATGCTTACATTTAATGATGATTTGAGACAGATTCTTCAAAAACTGTGTGCCGTTCTGTGGTATTAAGGCTGGATTACTCCCAAACAGACGGACACCATGGACGCGCTTCCTAGAGTTTTCCAATTAACACCAAAGTATTACAAAGCTCTGCTCAGCAGACCAGATAAATCCGCTGTACTCATGTAAATATGAAGGCACCATTTCCACATCGGTTGTCCTTCCTCAAAAGATAAAAATTAAATAAAAATCAAGATAATATGTGATACCCAGAATCCAGAACACTGTGGCCCACTGGCTGGGGGTGGGGGGTACAATCCCTGCTGCACCTTGACAGAGAAACCACTCATAATCACTCCAGTGATGTACCACTTCAATCCTCCATGCTTGTTAATGTTTGGTGTCATTTCCTTTCCTTTAGTTTTCTTCTTTTTTTCTGAGTTTAACATCACCTGTCAAATGTTAGTGTGCTTATTTGGTGTCACACGGCATTTAAGTCAGCAGCCCTTATACAGATTTATTGGGACATTTCTATTCACTAATTGCAAACTTCGGGGTACATGCATCCAATTTAAGATCAATTCATCAACATACTCAGGTGGGTAAGGACAGATTTGTCTGTCAGCGCACATTTAATGAATCCCATGTAGGATTTTCCCCTATATTGTTTTGTTTAAGAACAAATACAAGAGAAAAGTAAGATTCATTCATCATTCATACATGAGGCCTATTGATTACAGCCATTTAAAGTAGTTGTAACAGCTTCTGCGTTATTTTACACTCAACGTGTTCTTGACACACTGAAACATAGCTCCAGTTCCACCAAAAAGGGTGGTAACACTGCAAGTCTTTTGTCGTGTCTAGATGTCTGAATCAGCGGCTACAGTAATAATAGCAATGTAACTCTATAGCAGCACACTGAGGCCTGTTATGAGCGTGCATACAGATCCAGCAGGCTGTCTGTGTACATGCTCGGATAAGTCTGGCTCCAGGGGACCACAAGTCAGCAGGATAAATGACTTTGGTGTAGAGATTCATTACTTTGCATTCATAATTGACTTTTACAGAATATGCTATTAAACAACACACAGAAAAACATTCCCATTTTCTCCTACATATGTTTGTCAACCGAGAGCTATTAATTCTACTCTGGGTGTTATTCATCTCAGTTACAGCTCAGATGTTGTTGGCTAGAATATTATTCTGTGCTTTAACACAATATCAAGTGCTTTTTTTCCTGTAAATATTTCCATTTGATCAATATCTTGGAACACCCAAACAACTATATTTCAACACAAATCGATATCTTTCTTACCTTGCCTTTATCCCTCATCGACCCTTTGCCAAGGATGGACATCTTCACTCCCGTTTCCTCTTGTAATCGTTTCATGGAATTTCCCCGTGGTCCCAGCAGCTTCCCGACAAAATTAAACTGTGACACAGGAGAAAAAAGCAATCAGACACCTCATCAATGCTTCATTCATATGTAAGAAGAGGACAAATACTGATGAAAGCTTGCTTATATATTATATATATGGATAATTTTTTTTTTTTTCGTTTCTGTCTTTATAGTCCAGACATTTTATCCAAAAGTGTGGGTCAACGTCATACAAATTGCAATATAAACAATCTCAATGAATTTTGTCCCCTTAATGTGTTCTGAAATTAGAGAGAAAAAGGTCTTACAGAATTGCATGATGGGAAAGTCGCCTAAATATGATTCTATCAAAAAAGCCTTTTCTCATACAGGCATTTTGAGAGAAAGAATAGATGAACCTCACACACATTACCACAGGAAATCTGACAGTTGTGTATTAAAAGTTTCCTGTATAACATAAAAAGTCTTAAGAGACCCTGGTACCACTTATTTGCTTCCTAAAACAATAATTAAAATCAACATAGCTCTACTATTACAGGTATGTAAGGCAGCATTATTTGGCAATAATCAATTGAAATAGGCAGAAATGTTAGCATTGATTAACTGGTTAAATTTAAAACAAAATTATCACATTAAATATCACTCAAAATTGCACTTTTATCTATCTTACAACATATATGTGACGGCCAAACTTGCACTAAACATAACTGTTGACGGTGATAGTTTTGAGAAAAAACATCAAAACATCATTGTCATCGCATGCAGCCTGAAATGAGTTTGCACATCCTGATCCTCTGCAGTTACAGCATGTTCAAAATGTACATCATCTGATACCAAAAACATTTTTGTTTTTTGTGGACTACTTGGCACATGAAATACTAAAACCTTTTCATTACAAAAGTATTGCAAGAAAACAGACCTACATCTAAGGGTTAAGAATTTTCTTTTGCACATTCTCTGTGCTGCATTCAACTCTGTGTTTCATGTAAAACAGTTTCTGGTTGATTGTGGACAGCAGCACTGAACCCTTTGTGTAGACATGAGACAAGAAGACATGCATAAAATCAGTGTTTTTTAACATGGACAGCAATTTCAGTATTTTTCAATACTTTCTTTTGGATTGCTTTTGATATGTTATAAATTACATATTTATAAGACTAGAACAGTTGAAAGAGTTCCTGTTGCAATTTGTGTTGGGTAATGTTGTATGATGCCTGTACTATTATGTGCTGAATGTAAAAGGAATTTGATCTATTTGGAGAAAAGGTTAACCTGAAAAGATGCTTGCTGGCCATTAGTCATCTATTATCAATATAATCTCACATTCCATTCACCATTCATTATGTGAGAAAAAGCTGTAATGTAGCCTGTAATAAATCAATATAATTGTACTCTGTATGTAGCACATTAAAGGTGAACGGGACTCTCATCTGTGGTCCAGTCCAATGCATGCATCCATCCATTTGCTTGAACTGTGCCCTCACTAGTCATGTATCTTATTGGCGTTTAGGGTCATCCATGTCGTGCCGATGTAAAAAAGAAAAGGCAACACAGGCTCAAACCAATAACGTTCCTGAGACTGTTCCAGAGGTCAGCGCTGAGATAAAGTCAGAAATAATGAGTTTCTTCCCAGTGGGAAATTAAGTAATACTATCCCGATGACAAACTATCAGATTCAAGCCTCGGGGCTCTGACTATCATTTCCCTCTCACTGTGCACCAGCTAGTGTTCATATTGAGAAAAGTAGCTCTGGGTTGTTGCTGGCACAACACTGTCGAGATTAGTGGTGATTAATCTGAAGGGTGGAATTTATAACACAACTGTAGTGAAATGGGTTGTTTCTGAAGAAAACATGAGGTGAAAATCAGTTAGAAAATGCAAGAAAAAAGAGATTTATTCATGTAATACATGAAACAAACCCATAACTCATACTATCTGCTGGGTTGGGAGAAAATGTATTCTGATACAGTTGCTTAATTACCTGTTAAAAAATGTAGTCAGCAACCTAATCCAAGTATCACAATATTAAAGTAAAGTAACTTGATTACTTTCCATTACATTAATACCAAATATGGTTAAATTGTTTGACCAAATGTAATTTTTTATGTCAGTTTTATTAACTGTGGATCCAGATATTTCTTCTTTTGTTATGTGCAAATGGACATTTAGATAAATAATGGTAATTACGCACATTTAAATATACTTTGTTGAGTATTATTTTCACTTCACACTCAAACCTCAAGTAAACTGAAAGAAACAAGTGAAACACAGTGAAGCATTTTTTTTTTTTACTAGAGGTCTTGATAATGAATTGACTGGAAAATCAGCTGGTTTCACTCAGACCACAGCAGTTATGAGACTCATGATGTGTTGTAATGTGTGCGCACTGTGCATGGTAGAATTTATTTTAAAATGTATTTTACAATTGTGATCCTGCTAATATTCTGCATTTTTACTTAAGTATCTGAAATCTGATTATGTTACATTTTGGGTTTTTTTGTATCCTATGTATGTAATCTGCATGTAATCCATTATTCCCCAACCCTGAGCATCTCACACGCTATTTTTTTAGCTGTAATAAATCGTTTGACCTTCAAATGTTTGCTGTTGGATGAGATGATGAGAGACCCCCTCCAGAGCTGAACAGGTGGTCAGCCGCCCACCACAACATACTCTGGCCAACCCTAAAATGATATTAACCTTTTCACAAAGCAGCCTCTCCCACTGTGGCTGGGCGGCTAATAACTTCACTGCCAGCTGTGTGGCTGCTGCAACTCAACTCCGACAACTGCACACTCAGCTTATTTCATGAACATCATTAACATCATGAGTCAACGCCACATCTCAGGTTAGGGAGACGCCAGGGGACGCAGAGATGAAGCCATCTTTTTAAAAAAGCATCCCCACTGTCCTTGCCTGTCCTCTGATCTGAATGATTAAGGCACCTTTGTGGATGCCTTTCTTCACAGGGGTTGCTTTGACAAGACTATCCTATAGCTGGCAGGGAGCTTGAGAGCAGATGGTCGTTGTGGCTACATCGAGAACGCGCTCGCTGGGCGGTAGAAGAAGAGTGGCCTGTTTTCATTAAGCTAATGAATGTCTGGAGCTACTCTGCTACTCCATGGCGAGCAATTTGGGCTTTAGAAAGGGGCACGGTTCGGTGTTAAATGAGGTTTGAAATGATGCAATGTGCCCCCTGCAGTCTCAACACTGATAACCATGCAGATATTAGATAGAAGGGTGTTGAGGATGCAACAATTACACGCACACAAAGACATTTTAGACATTGAACAAATATTCTGTGATAAAATGGGTGCCCTGACAACTTATTTGTATTTCAAAAAAATGTAATCCACATGAAGGACAAACATTTAATTGAGAGCTTTAAGTAGGATTAATCTCCATATTAATTCTGAAAAGTAATTTTCATAAAGTTCTGTTATGTTCTGTTCTGACATACAGTCTTCAAGGCAGGTGAAGGTTGAGTCGTGTCAAGCTGATGTGAATCTGCAAACCTGCTAATGCAGCTGAGCAAAGCACTTTTCACAATAACCTCTGTGACTGCGGCCTGTTTCTTTGTTGTATTTTCAAAATAAAAATCTCCTCCTTCCATAAGTGGCCTTGAGAGCTCAATGCACTGCAGCTTAATAAAACACATATGGACAAAAACACAAGTAATTTGAGAAGCATATCCAATTCTTTGATAACACATATCCAGCATGATGAACACACAACAATGAACAACCCATCACCCTGCAAATATATAAAATGAAAGCAAATATTTATACAGTGCCATGTCTTTTGTTTTGTTACTTAGTTCCATTTTGTATGTGCAGTGTGTTTCATTATTGCTGCAGCTGAGCTTTCAGTTGATCGTGCTTCTCAATTTATTTGTATGCATTAGTGATGGTAAAAGTACTGAAAATCTGCTCTCAAGTACAAGTACTCTTACACTGCTGGAATAAGACTCAACAACAAGTAAAACTACTGGTGTTAAAAAAAATGTTTAAGCAAAAGTACAGAAGTGTTTATCTAAAAAATTACTGAGTGTTACTCTTTAACTGTTGATTTTTAATGCATTATCCATAGCAGGCATTAATTCAAAAGAGGTTTCTGTTTCTCCAAATCTTAAAACTAAATTATTCCCAACTCCTGCTCTATTCTGCTCAGTGGTCACTGTCACCTCTCCAAATATGTGCCACTGCAGAGTTTTCAGTCCCATCCACAAGTCATAGTTTTCATTGGCCAAGTTGCAATCTGAAAGCCTTACTAGCTGCAAAAATGTAGATGAAAAGTTTGGATATGAATTCAAATTTTAGTCAGCACTAAAACTGAGTAGATTACATAGTGCAGTGGGTACTTCAGTATGAGTAAAATTACAGACTTAAAAAAACACTCATAATAGTGCAAGTACCCAAAAAAATGACAGACTTACAGTAATCTTAGTAGTTGTAATTAGTTACTTCTACACCTGGTTTGCATGTGTTTTCTTCATGGGGAATCCATCGCCCATAGACTTTACATTGTGATGATGTCACTGATTTTTAAATCTCTTTTCTCAGCTCTAGGAAAGTTTCACAAGTGTAAAACCTCCATGGAACAAAAATTCACCGTATGAAGACTCATAACTGACCTTGTTTGCAGTTTGAGGTGTCCGTTCAAAAGTTAGATGTCTCTTTTATAATGGTGGCTTATGGTGGGAAATAGCTGAGTTGCAAAGCCCTGTCTAAATCTGTATATTACATCTATACATAACACACCCAAATCTCTGACCAAACTGTGAGTAAATGTGGCACCAGATTAAGGAAGAATAATGTCTGGAAAATAAAGATGTCTCTTGTTCTGTTGCATTGATTTTGATCATTTCTTAAAAACTCTCCATCACAAGTCCAGCATGAGCAGCACACTGAGCTCTCAAAACCACTGTAGACAGAACCTGCTTTGAGTGTTTGAAACAGAATCCTGCATCATTATATATAATCCATATGTGTTCTATATACCAGAGGTTTTCAATTTTTTCTCAGCCAAGGACCCCTTACAAGATAGAAAATTTCTCAGGACTCCCTCATTTGTCCCTTGAAATCATTTTTAAAATGATTTTTCTGTGCATTTTTGCCTTTATTATACAATTTTGATGATTATGTGGCATGTGTAGGAACGATTTGGCTAACTATAAATCCTTTTGTGAAAACAAATAAATACATATTTTTTTAAATATCACTGTAATGTAAATTACTGAATTTGAAAACTTTTCACAGTCACCCTGGCAGAGTGCTATGGACCCCAATTAGAGAACCTATGCTATATCCTGTTTACTTTGGTGGTGAGATCATTTCAGTATCAGCTTCCCTACAACTGTGTTTAAAAGTGAGCACAAGTTTCATAAGACAGTCCGTTATCCCCCAAACTTTAATATTAAAGATGGCAGTGATCTACATATCCTGATGGAGACAGACAGGTAAATTATTTAAGGATTTTGGCACAAAAGAAACAAATCTGTCAATTTTTAAAAAAGTGTTACATCATAGTTCACACTTCTCATTGTGGTTGTTTTCTGTATACTCAGCATATGAAAGCCAGAATTGTCTGAGACTTGACGTATGAATTGATGTAGCAGCCACAAAGACATGTAAACCACAGTGACTAACACGCATAATGTGGGTCCTTTATATACAGAAAAAAAAAAACTCTTTTCAGGCATAATGGTGTAAAATTTAGAAACAGACTAATCCTTTTGAAACGGTTTTGCACCTGTAATACACCAAACGAAGTTTTAATATTCATTTATGCTTTGGTGAGTGACCACATGTGACTTATATCATATACATAAAACAATATAACCACTGTTTCTACTGCAGTGGCACTTGATCCATATTAGCTGCAACCAGCAGCTCTCTTGGTCGGTCCCCCCAAATTTCCCCAGCCTTTGGCAGCCACAGTTTACTTGTGGATTAATATTTGATTTAAAGAGTAATAAAGAATACAACACTGACAAGCAGAAGAGGAGTGACTGTAGGAGGAAGGATGCAGGATGCACAGATAATGCAGACATAATGATAACTGAAAGAGAATTTCTTTACCGTATAACCTAAAATGTTATACATAATCCCATCATGTTAATTACAGTCTAGTGTCCAAATATCCTGAACAAGCACATAAGACATACTCAACTCATAGTAACATCAGAAACATTACTATAATGTTAATTATACTTATGTAAATGTCATGCCTGACATTGTGCTCCAAACTGCAAACACTTCTTTGGCCATAATTGTGATCATTCGGTTACAGAAAGACTTTGCTACCACAGACATAAAGATATGTGTATGTGCATGTTATAACTGTTATGATAAAAGCTTGTGTACTGTACATGCGTTGTGTATGAACTGGGTGATATAATCAGTTTTTGGCGGACAAACCCTTTACGGCAAGTTTACCTAAAGAAGCACTTTACTAAGCACTTGTGAAGTCGTCTGCTGCGCTGGCTGCAGCGCTCTGTGTGACTGCGGAGAAGGAGGACTCTGTGGGTGGACTGGCCAGCTGGATACCCCCACTGAGTGTGGAGCGTCTCAACTCTGAAAATGTTGGAGCACATTTTCAATTAAATTTTTATTTTAATAAAATACTCAAAATGTACACAGTAGATTTCTAGCATAGAAAAAATCTCAGAAGTAAAATTAATAATGAAAAACTACAGACAAAACTACAGTGCGGTGCTACAGCCATCTGCCTCGCAGTCCCCCTTGGGACATGGGACCTACTGAGGAATTCCTGCCAATCTAGCATACATCCAGTCATTTCTCGCCTACACAAAATCCACATACTGTGCAGGTGGAATGTACTACAGACTCAGTTTGATGTCATACTTAGTATGAATAGTATGTTAGTATGTGAGTCCAAATACAGGCATGGAAAGCTTCATTGCACTCAAGGAGAGTTTTTCATTAGTTTGGGTTAGCCCTGCTCCCTATACTTAAACCACACAGCGTTCTTAATCATTAACTTGAGTGCTTGTGGGGGTCATCATTGGACTAACCAAACTTAATATTTCATTGGTAAAAGTTAGCCTGAAGTCATGTCCCCTTTCATAACTCACAAAACATTATCATAGAGCCTTGCGGGAGGTGCCATTGAACTTAACAGAGAATTCCTAGCTGCAGAGGACAAGTGTTTGTGTGTGTGTTTGTGTGTGTGTGTGTGTGTGTGTGTGTGTGTGTGTGTGCGTGTGCGTGCGTGCGTGTGTGTGTGTGTGTGTGTGTGCACATGTGGATGCATGTACATATGTACGCTGTAGTAGCTGGTCACAGCTTTTGCAAATACACGCTTGTTTAATACCACATCACTATTGTGCCCTACAAGGCCTGAGATCTCTATGAACACACAGTAACATCCCAACTCGAGCACACTTGAGAATATTTTTCCATACACTCAAAATATTTTGAAAATATTGTGCGCTTTCATGTCTCTGATTTTTAATGCTGCTAAATTTAAAGTAATATGAGTCATTAGATGAGAAAAGCTAAATTAAAAAAAAAGCAAAGATCAAAGAAGGGACTCACATGAATAAATATCAAATCAACCTCAGGATGATTTTATGCACCAAACTAGCATGTTTCTGTGCTTTTGTTTTAAGTCAGTCCCATGAAAGGCATGAAAATATTTAAATTTTGCAACTTGTGAAGGTGTTGTAGGACTGCGGATCTAATAACAAAAAAAAAAAAAAGTTTTCAGCATTTAAGCAGGAAAATGTGCATGGTGGCCAGCCTTTAATGCAGTGCACTGGGGCCAGTCAAGATTTGCCGATGTCCCTAGGCACTTACTGCCAGGTTAGTGAGCTGTGCTATTGGGGAAGTCCAGGTCCTGGCAGATAGGAGGATTAAAGCCTGAGGTAGAGGTTTATGCTTTAATGACAGCTGGGGATGACTGGGCTGTGAGCTTGTCAGAGCGGTGTGTCCTATCAGCTCTACTGACATTAAAGAAAGCAGATGAGTGGTTGTTTGTTGCTTGTGTGACGAGCAGAGCAGATTAACTGTTCTTTTGGAGAGCTTTGCAGAAAGGAATTCAAATCATCAAATAATCAAATCAAGTGTCTGAAGAGAGGTTGGCCACCAGTGTCAATGCTAATCAGTGGTATCAAATAATAAGGTATGACTTCTGGATTTGTGTCCAGTCAAAACCTTTATAAAACAACTTCAGACATATCCAGCTATATATATATTTACAGTTGCTATGCATCTTAGAGAAGGATGAGTATAATGAAACCATCAGAATCCAAAAAATAGCAAAAGTAATTGAGCATTCATTTGCACAAGGTTACAAAATGACCTGGATCTTCCCGTACTGACCCAACAACTTCATCAACAAACAGGAGCAGAATGTTCTAATAAAAATTTAACAATTCCCATTAATATGTAAACCCTGAACTGCAACCCAGATGGCCTAAGCACACAGGCAGAAAGCAAAACAAATATCCCAATTCCTGTAAATTCTAACAGGTGACAAACAACTTGAGCCGAGATCAATGCAGACGAGCAGCAAGCAGTGCCAAAGTGACGCTGCACTACAAAAGCTGTTTAAGACCATGAAAGTGTCACAGACAGGTTGTGTTTTTGCTGTCAGAGCAGCCGCTACTTAGCTTTCCCGTTAGAGAAATGAAAAATCAATTCATACAATCTGAGCTCCTTTCTTGTGAGTCTCTTACAAGCTATAGCCTTTAAAGGACAAATGACTTTTTTTGCATTAAATCTCCTCTACTTCATCAACAAATAGAGATGTAGAACTTTACAAATCCATCTCAAAATACACAAAAGAAAGGCATATAGTCAACACTTTTCCAGGTATTATACAGCTCAGCTCGACTCAACACTACTCACTCTTTCTTGGTTTTCCATTGATAGCACCTAGTACCAAGTAATTTATTTGGTTCCAAGCCAGCTGAGTCTATACTAAAAGGGGGAGAGACAACACTGCAGACCACTGATAGGTCACAAGGATTCATCACTAGAATCATCACTTGTATGTATGATGATTCAATAACATGAAGCAATTTTTTTATGCACTCGACCCAAAAAATGGCAGCCTGCAAAACCATGTTTGGTCAGTTGAAGAAAACCAGATGGTCCTCTGCTTGATTGCTGATGAAAGGAGCCCAAAAGGAAAATATATTCTTCATGGTTCCTGTGCGTTTATGTTATGTTGAAGATGATGTCACGGCAGTTACACTCAGCGTTAATACGACAATCAGCTACAGAAATCTGTCTACATAGAGGCGGTATCAGCTGGGGATGTTCCTGCAACTAATTTCCTAGTTGATTACATCGAAATTTTTATTAAAGTAGTCGACTAGTCTAAAAGTAATAAAACATACAGAAAAATATGGCATGTAATATTGCATGTAATAAGAGCCATTTGAAGCCATTTAGCATTTTCTTCAACAACCAAATTGTATTTTCAATGCTGCTGAAATTTGAGGCCATCAGCACTGTGCATTATTAACATTGTAGATTATCCTACAAAACTTGAACAATTTACTAAATGCGTTGTTTGTTCAGCCTAAGCAGGTTATTGTTACCTGCCACACTGCGTAGCTAATGTTAGCTGTGCTAACACTAGTAGCCTGCTCTCCTTGCAGGTTAATGTCCACATGTCCATGGTGAATGTGATTACACATTGCTCTGATGAAGTGGTTATGTGCCACTCTGATGCTGTGTAAAATCTTAAGGCCTTTACACAACAACAGTGACATAAATAAATGGTGTGAAATGAATGAATGTTTCAGAGGTGAAATTTTGACCCATCTGATTGCTCACATCAAGCACAACACTCTTTTGCAAATAAATTATCAAGCTTCTAAAAAAAAATTGCACAGCGACAAAAAAAAAAGAAAGAAAAATAAGAAATCAACATCAAGAGAGCGACAACATACCTCTGTACAGCTAGTAATGAGAAAGAGAGGAAAACTCAGTGAGTTTCGCAGCTACTTCAGGATGCAGGAAGTTTGAAGAAGCTATGGAGTGATTTTAGAAAGCCGACTGAAACGAAATCGAGAAAGGTCCCTGTTACCAAAAGTGTGTCAAGTTGAATTGAGCTGAGCTGTGCCATACAATTCAAGAAGCACAATTTAGATATAGAAATTCAAGTCAAGTTAAAATATCCAATTGTTCAGATTACCTTGGTCAACTTCAGAGAGTTAGATTCATCCATCCAAGATTCACTGTCTGTCTTGCTGTTGTTTGGTCTCTGACTGCCGACGAAAATATCTGCATCTTTTGCTGCTAATTGCCTCACTATGTTCACAAGCTAGTCACTAACTTTGTCTGCTGTTTGGTCCCCGGCAGGTAGCAGAGAATGGGTTTATCAGATCTTTTCACCTGCTGCTGCTTTAAATGAGGTTGATGAGAGGAGTTTGAATAAACCAAAAGATAAAGTTGTGGGGCATACTACTGAAACATTGAACTGAAAGATACTAAAACACTCCTTAGAGCTGAAGGGAACTGCAGAGTCGGGTGATATTTTTTCTTTCATCACTGTGAGCTTTAACATAACACAACAATTTGATCCATTGTTATTAATTAGATCGGCTTTAATGAGGAAGCATAATGCTTTTCAAAACATTTATTACTTTATTGTTTTCTTGTAGCTGTTTCACCATTAGCTACAATTAGCTTTAATTTTCTCCAGCTGTGAGCAGCTCCTCCTTTTCTACACTGCATCATATGGGACAATAGTGTCAATCAACAGCACACTTAAAAATCAAGTTAATCTATGCCGCATGCTGACATTTTACTTGATTCTGTCACACACTCCATACTGAAAACCTTGTTAGAATTATTATGTATGGAGCAGGGAGACTCTGTATATGGGAAGATTTTTAACATGGGGGGCATTTTATCTTTATTATATCTCATGAGCAGCATTGTGGCAGACAAAGTCATCACACAAACACTGACTCAGTGGGATCCCGAAGAGCAACTGTGATGCTATCGCACAAGTGCTTAATTTTAATGCACACTCGGTACTCCCTCTACTGTATTCAGTACTTATCTAAGCAAAACACCTTTCCACATGATAGGCCTTTCTTTGGGACGTTGACATCTCTGGGCAGACAAAAATGGAATTTCTCCATGGGTAGAGCACAGCAGCTGCACTATTTAAAGGTCACAATAACCCAAGACTGATAAGCTCAAAATTGTGGCACTCACGAGGACAAAATACAATTTAATGTGTCGTGGGCTGTGTATGTACCTGTGGATGGCTGAGGCAAATACCCTATGGAGGTAACTAGCTTATTTAAATGTGACAAGAGTAGAAATATGTCCAATTAATTCAAATTAAAAGAGGAAAAATCATTTTTGTAACACTCTCACACACACATACACACAGACACACACGCAGAATAGTCACAGCACTGGACTCAGACTAGCAGACAGTATCAGCCATTGAAAATCCATTTCATGCCCCAAGGTTATGAGATGCTAATCAAGCTGTCTCATTAAACAGTAGAGGATAAATTCTAGTTAAGAGATAATGAAAATGACTATGCTGATTATCTTAATCATAATTTTTGCTGAGTAAGTTGTGAACTCAGTGTACAATTTCCAGACATCCATAAGCGCTCTGCGAGTGTATCATTTGTTTACATGTCAAAACGGGACAGGTACAGATGTACCTCCTTTTCTCCTGTTAACTGAGATCAACCCCATTTTCAAGGTTTCATCACTTTTTCAGAGATTCAAGATAGAAAGTGATGGTAAGGTCACAGCAGCAAGCCTCCAAGGCCAAACATCTTTATCTTGACAGGCAAACAACAAGCAACAAACCTAATGTGCATTTTACAGAGAGTGGTGCACAAAACACACAAGTCATCCCCTATGAATGATGCAAACAACTAGAGCCAGTACAGACTGGTGGAGCAGCAGCTGCAGGTTTACCGAGTCTGAAATTTCAACCTTTTTTTAAAAAAAAAACAACAACTTTTAATTATAACTTTTCATACTTACACACAGAAATTGTTGTAGAACAGTTCTACAGTTTTACTGGCAGGTTTGGTAAGCATTAATCCTGTTTTGAGTGAACGTGTTCCTTTGTCAGCTCTCCAGCTAACAATGGATTTCAGATGCTGACAGCTGAAAGTGAATTTATTATTCAGCACGGGAGGGTTGTGTGACATGTACAATCTACTATTGGTTCACAGATGCCTTGTAGTTCATTTGGGAATGATTGTGTGAGAAAATAAATTAGACAAATATAATACACCTATCGATTTTGTAGTGGTTACACTATTGAAGCTGCACAACCTTGAAGTTTATGAGAAAACTGAAACTGAAAACTTTAAAATCCTAAAATTGACTTTACTGTATGCACAGGCTGCACCATCTGCAAAGAGTATATTTAATTATATTATATAATAAATAGGATGATATGATATCTGCTGAGGTTAATAATAAGGTTTAAAATAATAGTTTTCCTTGTCACCTTCAGGATGATATGTCTATTATGTATGTATTATATGCCCACTGGGTTTCAGTGTTTTATACACTACTGTTTACTACTACTGCTTCAAGGCATAACCTAATTCAGATTATTTGAAGTGGGTTTGTATGAGGTACTTATCCATAGTCTATGTATTACCTACAGTAGATGGTAGATATAAATAAGAAAAAAATAAGAGAGGAGTACCATCATGGAAACAATGAACTCCTGTGGACAAGGTCAGTAACAAAAGGCATTTTAGTCACTTAAAAAAGGCCCATCAAAAATCAGTTCAAGTCTACACTACATTTACTTATTTATTATTATACTTATTTAATTTTCACTGCTTTTCCTTGCTGCCAGACAGCCTTTTCTGATGAGAAATTGCTGTTATATAAGCCTTCATTTTCTCTGGCTCAACCAGATTCCATTGGCTGCCCCAATTTATTAGTTAGTGTTATTGTGTGACCTTAGTGAAAGTGAGCTAACCATTTGGCCTTTTAAATCACACAATAATACTAACAAACTAGTTGATCGAGGCAGCGGTAGACCAGCAGCTCCAGTGTTCTTATTGATTTTACCACTGGAGTTTGGTTGCTTTGGAGAGAGTGATATTTGTCTGTATAACTTAGGTTCCTTTTGAGAAAGGCTGTCATTCAGCAAAGTAAAGGCATGATAATAGTCTAAATATAGCATAGATTTAAATTGATATTAATATTTTTATATATTTCTTTATATTTAGGCCTTTTTAAATTAAAATAAAATATGTCCTGTTGCTGACCCTGTCCACAGCAGTACAATACTTAGTTTCCTACAACGTAATCCTGCTGCTTCCCCAAATTGGGGGTGTGCGACCGCCATCTACTGTACTACACTGACTATTGATAATTACCTCATACACTCACACCTCCCACTGCACTTAAAATAATCTGAACTATCCCTTCATTCTTTTACTGCATCAAACTGTGAGTTGCTGGCACCCCCTGCCCAGAGACCATAAATGAAAATGAGTTTTTAGCTACATTTGGTGCAGTAATTATATGCATTGTCTGTGCTAAATGAACAGCAAAATAAAATGATATATTCCTGTAATATACTGTGGCATTGGCATTGACTTAAAGGGATAATTCACCCAAAAATGAAAATACAGTCATCATCTACTCACCCTCATGCCGATTGAAGGTTGGATTTACACTGCTGAATTTCACAGGAAAATGGTGCTGCAGAATCTCCCAAACAGTTTCAGTGAATGGTTTTCAAACATAAAGAAAAACAACCAGGAAAAACACATTAAATGTCTCCATTATGCCCATAGGGTGTTTCCTAAAGTCCCAGCATGCTAAGCTGACTTGAAAGATGTCATTTACACCATATTTTTACCTTAAATGTTCACTCTAGATCTTTAACTTGGAGCCACATTCACATGCATGTGCACACTGTCAACTGGGTGTGTGCGGTGTGTGCGGTGTGTGCGGTGTGTGCGGTGTGACAGTGTGCGTGTGCACATGAACAGAATGTTGGGCCTTTAGGAGACTTGGACTACACCAGACAAGCTGTATGGAGGTATTTTATTTTTTCCATTTGAAAAGTGGTCATCATTCACTTAAATTGTTTGGGAGATTCTGCAACACTGTTTTCCTGTGGACTCCAGCAGTGTTGTGGACTAAAAAACTAAACCAGGCCTTCAATCAGAGCGAGTTTGAGTAGATGATTGTGGAATTTTCATTTGAACTGTCTCTTAAATGGTTTTGTCTGATAAAGCCAAATATATATTCTATTTTATTCACCTGTTCTTGTATTTTAAATGCAGCTTACTTCATGTGATGTTACAGGTGTCTGTTGATATGCTACCTAAGCAATGAAACAACATAGTATTAAAGAACAGGACTGAACAGGCATTTTTCTCAAAGGGCGTTTGACTTGTCATAGCAGGAGAAGCAAAGGTAGAAAGAAGAACATTAATTAGAGCTTATGTTAAGGTGTGTCAGTGAGCCAGGTCACTGTAACTGACCAGTGAAATGTAGCCATCATCAATGTTATAAATAACATCTGTGCTTTTCCTGTCATGACATAACAAAATGTCTGCAGTGAAAACAGCCTACAGTGTGCGTCTGTCAGTGTACCATAAAGAATGATTTCATCAGTACCGGTCGTTTCACTGTTGGAAGACATTAATCTTCCATGTGTCACATTGTCAAATCCGAAACCAGTTCTCCCAAGTAATTTAATTACTTTGCATTTAATTACGATGCAGCAGGATGGCAGCTGTAAGCACAAATGAACACTGCTGAAATGTGAAAGAACAGATATATGACATTTTATACTTTGCTCTGCCACCAGTACCACAAGGTAAGACTGGACATATTGAATAGTAGACAAAAGAAAGTGATGTTCGAATGTGAGGTAAAATAAAAACCAATTAGTTTGTGCCTCTCATAGGACCAGGTGTTGTCAGAGCAAAAACTCAAACATATTGATCAGTGAAAACTGGCAAGAATTCATATCTGTATAAGCCACAATCTACAAACATTTTTCAAAACAGTAAGTCCAATATTAATGTTTATGTCTGTTCAAGCCCCAAAACAATTGTACTTTTTTTTTTTTTTTTTTTTTACAGAATCATTAAAGAAAACCAATATAACACTTGATCTGTCTTCTCACAGCAGCGATTTAAAAAGCCTTTGCAGGTATTATAAATATGTTAACATTCAGAATAAACATGCATTGATATTGCTGTTATTTTGGTCTGAAAACTTGAATCTAGTTTAGACATGAAATGTATTTGTCAAATTAATTGTCAAAAATCTGTTTTGAACTTTATGAGATATTTACTTTGTGTTGCATCTTACTCATCTTTCCCCACACTGTTTTGCTTTTTTCCCCATCATCCTCCTGTGCACTCAATCAAAGAGTTGCTTCATGTGGCTAATTACCATTAACTGAAAGTGCAGTGTTACCAAGATGTTTAAGATAGTGACACTGCAGTCTTGTGGGGTGCTGACTGTGCAATTAGGTCCAGAAGCTGTTGTTGGACAACTGCGCTGTCCCTCTGGGCTGCACTGCTTTGCTTACTTTGCAGAGCTGGCACTATTATGTTCATTACACAGAACCAGGATGTTGAGCCTGTGTACTGAACCTGTGATTTATTTGTTTACGATCATAAGAATATTTTTTTCACAATACATTTTTTAAAATATCTCAGTTTTATATTTCAGTGGTTCTTCTCCTTTTTTTTTTTTTTTACTTTAAACTTGTTTAAACTGGTTTTCATTAATCATCTAATCAGGAGCTGACTCACACCTGGGACACCATGCGAATGCAATTAACCAGCAGGTCTAGCTGTGTTCAGATATGATTCATACTACATTTGACGTCATATAGAGTATGTAGTACATTTCAGCTGGGGCTGCATGATATGGTAAAAACTGTAATCATACTGTAATCATTAATATTATTCAATGAAATCACAATTGCAATATGTAATTGGTGGGAATTATCATTTTTACATCACAATTTTCATTTTCACTTAAAAAATATTCAGATTTTGATAATGTGACAAATAAGATTTTTAAGCCAGAGCATCTCTGCAGCACTACAATACTTCATTATAATGCTGTTTTGTCACACGTTTTTCCTTTATCAGATAATTGCTGGGTTCTGCAATTTTGATATTGCACTTACACATACTGCAGTTTCAATAATACTGTGATTAATTGCGGAGCTCTAATTCCAACTGTACAGAATGTGGATTTTGTGTAGGCGAGAAATGCTCAGACATACAATAGATCTGCAAGAATTCTTAAGTACGCGATGTGAGCTGAAATAAAAAATGATATGTGCACATATTCAGCCGCCCTACAATGAATTGTGTCTCTTCTGTTTGGATGCACTGCAAGACAGTTTACTCTTGCACCACACTGTACTTTTGTCCACAATTTTTGTCTGCTGTTTCCTCACTAAATTCCCTTATGAGGTTTGTTTAGGTGATAAATCAACTTTGAATATTGGTCATTGGCAAATGTTGTTCTCGGAGTTGGAAAGCTCCACAAGTGCCTGCCGGGGGCAGCCAGCTGGCCGCTCCGCTCATGGAGCCCTCTTCCCCCACAGTCACACACAGCAGTGCAGGCAATACAGCAAGCAACCTCAGCAACATCTCTCGACTGTATCATATTTATTCTGTTTAGTTAAGCCCTGCTTAAACTTTATAAGATGGCATGCCATAATGTGATCGTCTGCCTAAAACTGATTGTATCACCCAGTTAATGGAAAATATGAAATTAAGTGGAGGAGGTAATATTGACTTACACTGGTATAAAGAATTTCCAATAACAGTATCTGGGACCTGTAATGTTGTGATAGTCATGTGATGCAGAGAAGACGTATTGCTTGAGTATACTTCAGTGTATACAGTCTGCTGGTTAGCACATTTAATCCTTCATTTTGTGGGCAGTATGCAGTACATATTAATTGAGTATGTAGCAGGCAGTATGTTAGTATGTGATTCCAAACACAGCCGCTATCTACAATCTTTAAATTTTACTCCTAATTTGTAGTCAGGGGGATTAATGTTTCTATAGAATCAGTATGCTTAACATGATTTGTGAGAGAAGATATTGCTGTCTTGCTTCATGTCTACCCAAACCCTCTAAGAGTATGAACCATAGATGAACAAACATTGCTGAAGGTCTCTGGTAGAGCCATTTTCAATAATATCTATTCCTAGTCTTCCTGCAAGTTCCTGGGGAAACTTCAATGATCACAATTGGGAAGCACTTCCAAATGAAAAATGGTGTAGGACTTGGACAGAAAATGCACTTAATGAGGCAGAAACACAAGGACAGAAAAGACATCCCAGAGTCATTGTGGGTCTGCTCCCAAGAAACTGGCTCAATTGGCACTTTTTATAGATTTGAAATCAATGTAATAGAGTGAGGAGTTCCTGAACACAGCTTAATTACTTTCTCAACACTGATCCTGAGGAGGAAACAGCAAATTGATTTCTATGGAGTGTCCTGAGGGGCTCAGTGGACTGAAGTACAAGGCCTGTGCTCCTGAGGTGCAGTCAAATGTTCCTCTGCCCTCCTCTTGTCTCTAGTCTTTCTTTAATGAGACAGACAAAATCAGTAAACAGCTTTAAAACACCATATGACTGCTCATTAAGTAGCTGTGAGATCATGAAACAGGATGTCGGGGCAAGACTTAAAGGGATAGTTCAGATTATTTGAAGTGGGGTTTGTGTACTGATCCATCCTCATAAATAAACAACAAAATTGGTCAGTTACTTCCAAAACAACATTTATTACCAATGGAGAATACCGGCAACGACAGGCACGCCAGATCTTAACTGACGTACGACACATGACATAACTCACATGATATTACACATGTTGTTTATGTTGTAAAACATAAGGCACAAGATGTTAGGTGGTTAGGTTTAGGCAATAAACAAATTTTTAAGTTACTCAAAATTTTAAAGATTGCGTAAAGCAACAATAAATGACTAGAAAAATCACCAAGTATGTAAAATTAGGTCTCAGAAACATGAAAAACTTAGCAGCTGTCTCTGCTCTGAAACGCTGGGGGCCTGTCCGCTCTGTAAACTAGGGATGTGCTGATTGCCGTCTACTGTAGATTATACACAGACTATGGAAAGTAACTCACACAACCCCACTTCACAAAATCTGAAGTATCCCTTTAACATAGGATGGAAATTGACTTGAGAGTGTGCAGGACAAAGACTGAAAAATGGACACTGTCTGTGTTTTGTTGAGGGTCTTGTCTCTATAACTCCCTTACAGAGCACTGGCAGGAACAACAAGAGGATAAGTGACCACAAGTGATTCATTACAAACAAGTGCTGTGAAACAAAAGGGTGTCACTACTGTTATAGTGTTGGTTTAAAAATGAATTGAGCCCTGCAGGTTTTATATGATGTTTGGTGCCGGCCACACCAAACCTATGACCATGTTTGGTAGATTGATGTTTGCACCATCCAAAACAAGATGCATCAGCAAAAGCATTTAAAGGAGGAAAAATTAGTACAAGCAATGGCAGAAATCACAAAGGGGACGGAGGGCCTGGACTATATAATGTTTAGTCGTATAATGATATGCATTGAAAGCACTTGTGTGACTTTATTTGAGCAGGCACCCAAGTATATTTTGTGATCCTCCATCCAAGAAAGTGACGCCACCTGTGATTAATTAGTGGACAATCTATGTCTCCCTTACCTGCTCGCTCTGCTGTATGAGCAAGTCTAACGGTCAAATGCACTCCACAGAAGCACACAAAGAGTCTCCTATTAAATGCGCATGTCTACTTGTGCAGTTGTTTTGTTAAAGCTCAAAAGTGCAGCCGGTTGGTGTGGACGTCATTCGTTACCACGTTGGTTTTGATCGTTTTAATAAATTCCATCATTATCAAGGAGCCTCCTCCACCTGCAGCTCCCCTCCTGCTGTAAACTGAATTGCAGGGGAAAAAAACACAAAAACAAAAATGTGAGTTGTGTTTGTTTGGTGACTTTATAAAACATCCTGCTGATGAAGAAAGTCAACAGATCTGACACAAACTGTACAGGGAGAGAGAAACAAAGAGATGCGGGTTAGGGCGACCCGATGTGTGACTGTGTGTGGAAGAGAACTGAAGGTGTGAAGATTAAAAATATATCCAACATATACTCCAGACTTGTAAAAAAAGGAAAGACAATAATCTTGCTGTTGTGTTGAATTGCGTTTGGGGTTCTTATGATTATGGAAACACCTTAAATTGCTATATTATTGTTAATATTATTATTACTATTAATATCAATAAGGGTTTCCTCTATATACATTAATACAACAGTGCCTTGGGTGGTACTTTTGGTGTCCCCTTAGGAAATGCTCTTGAGAAATTTTTCTGTTTTTGCACCCCCCCAACAGTGAAATGAACTATCTCCCCCTATAGTACAATATAAAAAATGACCTCAAAGTAAAAACACTAGAATGGGATCTTGAGATAAATTATCTTTAGCTGCTCATGGATACCATGATACCTTGATCATTATATATGCTTATCTTCATTAGACCACCATGTATAAAAAGTAGGTTAGAGTCAGAGAATATCAGTTAAGTATTACTAACTATGGCTACAAACTGATGGCTGAACACAGAGAAATATTGTATTTAAAGGAAAGAAATGATACAGACAATAAAGCATAGAAGAAAACAAATATTTACCAAAAAGAAACCTGCTGCCTGTACAGATAAATGTATTTGCTAGTAATCTGACACTGACATTGAGTTGTTTGTCTACCTACACATACAAAACATGTGCAGAATATAGTGTACTTGCAGAGTGGGACAAATAATCTATATAGTATATGGAAATATGTTCTGTTGCAATCTGTGTTGCTACACTGAGACCATTATTCTTAGCTGCCTGTTGCATGAATGTGTGAATGCAAAGTCGGTGGAGCAGGTTTCCCTGATTACAGTGGCAGTAAAGCCTTTTGGTTCTCCACAAGCAGCTGCTTGTTGTTGCTTAGCTGCCTGATGGAGCAGCCTCATTAAGCTACATTTCAAACTTTGTCAGTACTGACATTGCATAACTCAGAATACCGCGTACTGTGTCATGCAGTGATTTATGGTCATTGTTCTTCACTGTACCCTTGAGTGCTTTAGTGCACTAAAACTTTTCTTTTTTGATGACTACATCGAAATAAACAGACACTGCCTGATGATTTTCTATTAGCCTGTTTGAGGCTCAGTGGGATTTTCAGTTCAAAATGGATTTGTGCAAACAGTGGCGCAGGTGAAGCTAGAGACTAAGAGGCCCCATTAACTGATAACTAAAATTAATGAAACAATATCACACATACATAATCTCTGTGTTTTTTAAATGTTCCTTTTCCAAACTTGCTCATCTTGAGAGCTTAAAAAATAGGTGGGTTTTTGAAACCAAAGCAGGAGATCTGCCCCAGGAAGAAAGTAGCTTCAGAGACTTTGTTTCATGCATTCTGGTGACTATTAAAGAATGAAAATAACAATATAATCAGTGCACATGTTTTTTTGCAAACAAATGCCTGCAGATGACTTACAACTTATTGGCTGGGAAAATGAATGGGACCACAGTATTTAGCCTTAGCTAGTCCAACTTTAGATCTAAATAGAATAACAGAAATGTAATACTTTACAAATGTTTTTTTTTTTTTTCAGGTTTGATAGTTGGGTGGTTCTTAGAAAGAACTGCTACTTTCCTTTAAACTTTTCGTGAGAAAAATGAATTCTTCTTTCCGGTATGTCTGAAATTGCTTGAATATTTCTTTCTCTCAGTACTCTCCATTTCTCTCTCGTCTCTCACTCAGTGAAGGGATGAGATCCCAGCATGGTCATGTTTAGGTGGAACTCTCAATTTGATCTCTCGTAGATTTGTAGATTTGTCTTTATTGCGCATGTTGTACAAGCTAAGAAAGTTTTCTAATTATGTTTTATAAAATGACAAAACTTCAGTTGAAATCTGGGCAGGTTTAGGGATAAAAGCACTTGGTTAGGGTTCAGGAATGATCATGGTTTTCACCATCCTAGACATGACCTGCAAGCATGGATATACTAAGGAGAACTGGATACAGAAAGCAGGTGCAAGCTGCCCTCTTCTGTGTCATGAAATACCATATGCTGTAGTTGTATTGTTGTACTGTGCCAGAAATGTGTCATAAACCATGAGAAATATGGCAGAATTGTGACCACAAGAGGAAAGAGGGAAACAGCAATGCAAAAACAGAGACTCCTGGGAAAATCAACAAAGTTGGCAAATGTGATTTTGCCTTTCAATTTAACTGTTCTGGTCATTTGAAAATACTACACATTTTCATTTCTGGCCAGGAAATAAAATATAGGACCCTAAAGCTGTGCAGTGTGTATTGTGCCTCTTACCTTTGGATACTGTTGGATTGGAATGAGAACTCTTTCGGAGAGCTTGATATTTTTATTGCTGATGATATCTAGGTATTTCTTCATGTCACCATCTTTTCTCAATTCATCACCTTCATACTTTTCAATCTCTGGAGAAAAAGAAAATAAAAATAAAACAGTCAGATAAGAAGATAATTAGTTTGTTACGTAACTGAAAAAGCATCAATCAACATCTTTAAGTCTGCTTTGGAGCCAGCTGCAGCATGACATCCAAACTGAGTCATGTTAGGCTAGGGACACATTACGAGACATTTAACTATGTGGTGCATCACACGGTGAAGATTTTGCTGATTATTTGTAAGTGTACTCACATTGCAAACTTAATGATATGAGATTATGCTGCTGACTCTTGATACGTCCTTTTACATCAGGCCCTGTAATCTCATGATCCAGTAATTCCAATCAAAATAACAACAGAGGCAAACAGTCACAGTCAGCTCACTGTGTCTCACTTCACTGCAAACTGAGCTCTAGTGGGCTGTCAGCAGTCTCTGATCCCCACACAGCACAGGACTCATGCAGATGGCGGATTAAACATGTAAAACGTTTGATATTATCGGATAAAAGTCAATTGGGGTGGTTAAGATTAGATCTGTGAACTCTCATATAAAGATCATATTTGCAGGTCACTGCTTTCAATCAAACTTCAGAATTTTTCCTTGTAGTTTGCAAGACGGGCAAATCTTGTGCAAATTGGCCCAAAAGTCCTCTCATGTGTCCCCAGTGTTATTGCAGTAAGATGAGAGATGAGAGGTGGATATTAAAGGTCCGGTTTAGCTCGACAGGAACGGCACAGTCCCCGAGCGCCCTGAACAGTGATATTTCTTGACTGATGCATTTTACAGCACTTGACCTGAAACACTCACAGTACATTAAGTGCTGAAGAAATGAAGCTATCTGTTGTTCACCTAGCGGGGATTCTTCTCTGTCCCTAATTAATACTCAGTGGAATTACAACTATCAGTCTGCAACAGACTTGCTCAACAATAAAAGATGTTCCTGAACAAGACAGAGAACGAGTCAACGACCCCTCCTGTGCAGCTTTATAAAAGCTCAAGAGGTCATTTAGACTGGAGTACTTCATCCTTATCTGAGCTGTCAACAGTCAGTGGACAAAGCTGTGAGGTTAAAAACAGCTCTGGCCAATTTGCACATTTCATCATGGAGCAGACGTTTGGACAAGTAAACGGCTAAACCGTTTCATCCCTGAACAATATATCGTTTTAATTTCATGCACGTCTCTCTTTTTGCAAATGTCCACCGAGGAAGGACAGAAATACATCCTCATAACATCTCAGAAACAGACTATGTTATCAGTTTGTGCGGAAATTGTATTGCCTTGTTGGAAAAGTGTTCTGGTTTATGTTCCCAGTGAAAGGTCCTTGTGAGGCTTTTCCTTGATGTGACCTTCTGGACCTCCATAACTCCACCTTAATGACGCCTCTGTTCTAGGCACTTCCAATATCCACTCATTACAGTTTCTTATGGCCAGTGGTTTCAGTTTTACATCATGAATTAAGGCCATTTGCTTGATATTGCAATTGTCTGTGAAATCAGAAAGACCAAACTCCAACAGCTTGAAATGTACCAATTTCCTCCAGCGTGACACAATCTCTCTGATTGTGTCTGATTGTCCAAGGAAGATCATTTAAATTGGAACATGCTGTCTTAACTTTTTTGCAGTTTTTCCCCTGAGACGAGACAACTTTCACCAAATCAACTGTCTAAAAATTATTATCAAAATGGTAGCATGTCAATGAATGAGTGTTTAAAAATGCCTTTTCCGCCATTAAGTATGTAGCACAATCAGATGGAAAAGCCTTAACTAACAAATATTATCTGAATTCTCTTAGAAATAAAGGTGTTAACTAGAACCAAAAAAGGTTCTTTGGCTTGTCCCCATAGGAGAACCCTTTTTGGTTCCTGGTGGAACTGTTTCAAAGGCTTCCATTTGGAACCCTTTCAGAGATTCCACCTAGACTCCAACATAAAAGGCTACACATAGAACCATCTGAGAAAGTTTTCACCTAGAACCTCCTATCAATGTTGTCCTACTTGAGGGTTCAATCCAGAACTTTTCCACCTTCTAAGGATGCTACCAAGAAACCACCAAGGGGGCTATACTGAGAATCATTATGTATTCCAGTGGTTTTATCTAGAACTCACCTGGGGGGTTCTAATTAACCCTTTTTTTATTCCATATTCCATCATTTAAGATCTCTTTCCTGCAAAAAGGATGAAAACGGTTCTTAATGGAAACTGTCCCTTGACAATACCTTTCTTCTAAAAGGGTTCATTATAGACAAATGGTTCTGGGTAGAACCTTAGCCCTTCAAGATGAACCCTTATATGTGAAGAATGGGGTTTGTTCTTTGATTTTAGGACTGCTTTCTGAAGGCACTGAAATCACGCCTATAATATTATCAAATCATATAGGTTATGTCGAACACATGCAGTTATTTTCACATCCCACAATGAGGCTGTAATGGAGAGGGCTGTATCCGGTAAACCCAGTGAACTGTGTGAACTGGTAAAACGCCATCCCACCACCCTCGTCTGCCACTGGGTACAGACTGTGCCCAAAACCTCTCACTGAAATCACAGGTAACCACATTCAAAGCCCCTTCCAACCTTTTATTCCCATCACCACAGCGGATTCACACCTCCTTATGTGACTCTTTCACACAAGACAGGTGTCCCCAGACAGCAGGCGCTTTCAAAATGTGCCTCTTAAAAATAGCATTTATATGGCTTACCTACGGAGATAAATAAAAAACCCATGGAGTGCAAACACATGCATATTTTAAGATAGCTCTTATGTTTATATACAGTATGCAGGGAACTGTATGATTAAAAGCTGAAAATATAAAGACAGTGAATAGCAATACATAAGAAGGAGAATGTGCTTTTTTTATTCACACTAGTGGTGGAGCTCTGGGGATGTCCGCAGGTCCACCACTTTGGGCGAGACTGAATTTTGATCATTTATCATGAAATGTTACATTCATGGTCCCTAGAGGATGAATTGTAAAGACTTTGGTGATCTCTTGACCTTTCCTTTATCACCATCCTAATGTAGAAGGCAAGTTTTATTTGTATAGCACATTTCAACAAGGCAATTCCAAGTGCTTTACATAATACATAAGGCATCATGACAAAATGTAAAAGGAACATAGGCAATATGACAAGACATTTCAATACAATGAATACAATTCAGTACAAAGCCTCAGATATAGGGTAATAAAAGACCGAAGCAAACAGAAAAGTCTTCAGCCTCCATTCAAAAGAACTGAGAGTTACAGCAGACCTGCAGTTTTCTGAATTTCTGCCTCTCCATGTTTAGTTTTGACTTTGTGGACGGAAACTAAGTCTGTCCCAGATGACCTGAGTGGTCTGGATGGTTCATAACATAGTATATGATCAGATGTGTATTTTGGCCCTAAACTGTGCAGCGCTTTATGAACCAACAGCAGTATTTTAAAATTGGTTCTTTGACAAACAGGAAGCCAGTGTAAAGACCTCAGATCTTGAGCGATGTGATCTACTTTTTTGGTCTTCATGAGGACGTGAGCAGTGTTCTGAATCAGCTGCAGCTGTCTGATTGATTTATTTTTAGAGAGACCTGTAAAGACAGGTCAACTGAAGATAAATGCATGGACAAGGTTCCTGCTGAGACATAAGTCCTTTAATTTCATTCTTCAGGTGATAGTAGGCTGACTTTGTTATTATCATGTGAAATTCTGAGTCCATGGCTACACAAAGATTTCTGGCTTAGTTTGTGGTTTTTAACATCACAGATTGAAGCTGAGTGCTGATTTTCAATTATCTTCCCTTGGCTCCAAAAACAATTGCTTTAGTTTTACCATTTTTTAACTGAATAAAATTCTGGCACATCCAATTGTTGATGCCACTCCTGAGTGCTTGCATGGCATTATAGTCTTGTGTTGATATGGTTGTGTACATTTGTGTGTCATCTGCATAACTATAGTAGCAGATTTTGTTGTTTTCCGTAATCTGTGCTAGTGGAAGCATGTAGATATTGAACAGAAGAGGCCCCAGAATGGAACCTAGGGGAGCCATAGGTAATTTTTATCTGCTCTGATGTGCTATTACTTATAGACACAAAGTAATCTCTGTCCTTTAACCGTTGTACCAGAAAGTCCAACCTAGTTTTCCAGTCAGTCTAGTAACATGCTGTGTTCAACTGTGTCAAATGCAGCACTGTGTTCCGATCATGCCAAGACTGAAATTCATTACATTACCTTCTAATCATCATCAACTTAGCATTGCCAGTGTGAACATGTTAGCATATGGCATTCATATCTAGCTCAAAGCATCTACAGCCTCAAAGAGCTGCTTTTTGTTTCACGTTCCCACAGACAATCAGCGTTGGTTTCTTTTAACCATGACTGTGATCTTTAACCAACTTTAGCATGGTTATTATTGTAACCTTGACAGCGAAGGTCCCTTAACCTTAGCAAAGATGTAATTTTAATGCAATCACCATTTTCTAGACCAAACAAGTAATCAATTAATCAAGACAAGCTGTAGATGACTATATGGTATTGAAACACAAGATGCTTTCAGTGTGCAGATAACAAAATAGGATGCATTATGGGACATGTAGTTTGTACATCCATAATGAAGCATTGAATTGTATTATGCAAATGACTCTCACAGGGCCACATGAAATCAGGTGTCGGGCAGGACTGACACATGCTGTGTTGGTCATTTGAGAGTTTCATTTTCACGTCTATTTGTTACAGTCATACAACATCAAGTAAAGCTCATTTGGATTTAAAAATGCTTTTCATGCTCATTGTAAAGTCTTAGATCCAGGTTTTATTTGTTTTTTGATATCCTCAATGATTAGTTCTGGACCTCTGCATGTGGCAGGGAATTTGTTTTGGGTTATGTTTTCATTGTGAGGTGTTTCACTTTCAAATGGGCATAGTGTTCATATCATTTGAATAAAGTAATGATGTTTTTCATAGCCCATGAAGATGATTATACTCTGGAACAGTGCATAATGGGAAACACCTTTATTCTGGTCTGCAGCCTGCCAGTGAACTCAGAAGAAGATTGTGTTAGAGAGAGAGGAGAGAATGAGAGACA
Source organism: Lutjanus erythropterus (assembly GCF_056507025.1). Lineage (NCBI taxonomy): Eukaryota > Metazoa > Chordata > Actinopteri > Lutjaniformes > Lutjanidae > Lutjanus > Lutjanus erythropterus. The sequence goes on from NC_139330.1 coordinate 5,303,818, forward strand.
GGAAGAGGGAGAGAGAAAGAGGAAAATGAGCTTACAATATATAAATCTGGAGACACGTTCACACTAGTATCATCGTTGTCAAATATGTGAGAGCGACGGGAGCCTAAAGATCAGAGAAGCGAGAATGTGCTTTGAAGGTCACTGGTTTCAGTCCTCACACAGGATGAAAAAAATCTCATTGGGGGGGGGACTGAATGAGTAAAACACTCTCAGAGACTATTCTGGTGCTCTTGATCCTCTCTGTTGCGCTGCCCAAACTGCTTCAGCGGAGCTGCTCAGCCGCCAAGAATGAAAAAAATGGTTTAACTGGGCAGCTACCAGATAAATGTGTGCAACTGTACAAGTTAGGAGACAAGGTTTTGCTGAAAAAGAGAAAAGGTGCTCAGTCAGCCTGCCATGGCTTAAGGTTAAATACATCTGTTTTGGTCAGTATGCAGCAACACAGAGCATCAAAACTGACTGAAGAGCAGTTGAAGTTAATTTATCATGAACACCATTTCAATAAACAAACTGTATTCATAACTATAGCAGATCAGTCCTGGTTTATATGACAAATATCAGATTTGGTGGCATTTTGTTGCACCATTAAACACACATAACTTCTGCCACTAGGGGTCTCTCTCACATCAAAACAACTGACTCATTCTAGATGAGATTTATTTTTAGAAATATATTATTTTATTGACAATTTATTGACATTTGAGCCAAATTTCTATTGTTCTCACAATGCATGCTGGTTAGATTTGTGTACGACTTGATCCCGACTTGACATCACGCACACTGGCAACCAAAACCTCATAAGATTAATGTGGCCACTGTATTTTTTCAGCTAGGCGAGGCAACTGCTCTCCACTGACTGCAAACACCACGGCTGCTGCCTGATCAATGAGCTCAGCAGCTGTGACTAGTTTTGACAGTAAACACCACATGATGTAGACAATCCTAATTTTATGTGTATTTGTAATACGTAACTCTAGTCTTATTTTGTGCAATGAAGGTTTAATCTTTTAACAAACATACAGTATACTGTATGATTGATAATAATATATATGTATATATATATTATTATATATATATATTAGGTATTTATATATGGCTCATCAAAACAAACAGCTATAAAGTGCTTTACACTGCAGCCATAAAAAAAACAAAGGATCACGGATAGGGGTGTTACAATTCTCCAAATCTACAATTCAATATGTCTTTCCATTTTAAGGTTACGATTTCCAGTTTAAACATTTTCTTATTTCACACTGACGGTTAAGCCAGTTACACTACCAAGTCAAGTTTTTAAAGATCAACAGATCATTGGTTTTGTGCCCTGACAAGTGTCATTTAGATTTTCAAATTATTTAAAAAGATAGTCTGAGTCCTCAGCAGCAGACATGGGTTTGACTCCAGCCTGCAGGCCTTAGCTGTGTGGCTTTTCCTCCCTCATTTCCTTTCTATTTACAGCTTTCCTGAAAAACAAAACAAAAAACAAACAAACATTGGAACTAAAAAGGATTTTCTTGCAGAGCAAAAGATAATAATTTTGTCCTTCAGATATGCCATGAATATACTTATTATAATGGACTGTGTGGCACTATGTTGATCTTTATTAAAAAAAAAATATTACAAACATAAATGTTTGAGCTACTATCAGTATAAAATATGGCATGTTTGCAGTTCAATAAGAGGAAAGCAGAATGGGAGCTTTTTGAGATAATATGTTTACTGCTCAGCTGTTTATCCTCAAATCGTAGCTTTATTTGATTTCAGCTGTTGTTTGCCTTACAGTCCATGCTACTAAAGCATGCAGTTTGTTCTCCTGCTGAATACGAGATGTTTGTAAAATGTGTATGCTTTCAACTTTAAGATGATGGCCGTGAGATCAAATTGTCTCTTATCACACAGCTGGGACAGTTGATGTTGTTTTCTTCTGATGGGTCAACAGAGAAACATGGATCTGTAGAAAACTCACACACAAAAATTCCATCATACCTTGATAAAACAGTTCACTGTAATGATCAACAAAATTCATTTCTTCCGACATAGGTTTGATTAATGGCCACACCATTGCACTGTCATACCACACAGGGAATTGATGAGAGAAAACAGAGCATAAAGATGAACCTCATTGTACCCAACAGAGTAAACTCAGGCTGTCCTGGAATCTGACATGTGCTCTGTGTAGACAAATAATGCACACAGTAAGCATCCTTTTTAAACTCTGCCCACCTTTAATTTTGCAAAGCTGGCTGAAAGACCAGAAACCTTGAAAAACCTGCAAAGTGATGGACGAGCAGTTAAGAAAAACTGCAGATAGTAAATTGCTAGAAAAAACAAATTTGTACTCCCAACTTCTACCAGGTTTACAGGCTGCAGAATACATTCTGGATTATTATTACAGGCTGTTATCTTTTTCTATCCCAAGTTTTACAGAAGGACAGGTACAAGTCATACAGTAAACAATAAAAGAAACATATTTCTTTACATTTTACTTATCAACAACAAAGAACCCTCCCCCTCTCACCCATCCCCTCTTGGCTTTGCCTTGAATGTCCAGAGGTACAAGATTAACACAATACAATGCTGGTTTCTTATGAAAAAATAAAGCAGAGTAGACACTGGGAAAGGGCTTGTAATTAAATTACCTTAATCTTCGTTGCTTTCTGTCTATTGTTCACAAGAACGGATGTATAGATAGGAATTAAATAGTGATTAAAATGATTGTGAATAAAAACTGAGATAGCAATAAAAATTAATATTGGTGGATATTGTTCAGTGCTTGTTTTATTAGACAGCATTTTTTACTGTCAACCACCAAATTTTAATCCACAGGCTAAACTGCCTGGTTGGCATTTCTGGGACAGTATTAGAGTGTTTTTCCTCCTATCTTTCAGATAGAGCTCTGTCAGTCTCTGTAGGTGAATTTCTGTCAGACACTGCTGCTTTGCCATGCGGTGTCCCACAGGGATCCATTTTGGGGCCCATTTTATTTTCCATTTCCATGCTGCCACTTGGACAGATAATTGGTCATTTCAGAAACATCTATTATCATTTATACGCTGATGACATCCAGCTGTATTTTTCATTTCTGAGTGTTCCTTGGACACATTTCAAGGCTCGTGGAGCTCATTCTTCCAAATTGGCAGCCCCTAAGCTTTGGAATAGTCTCTCAATAAGCTTGGGATCTTTGCTAAAAACCAACCTGTTTAGACAGGCATTTAGGTGGCATATGGTATTTTATGTTTTAAACCTGTGCTTTTACTTGTTTCCCCCCTGTATATTTTATCTGAAGTTTTATCTTTGTGTTTGATTTGAACTTCTTTTGACTGTGACGGACTTTGTGTGTCTGTGAAAGGTACAATATAAACGAACCTTTCTTGCTTGTTTGCTTGCTGAACAGCACTTATCGACTTGTTTGTTTAAGCATAGATATAAAATATCCATACCTGTGGTTTTAAGCTTTCGTTGAAATCCCTAAAAACCTGTTAAAACAGTCACTTATTATGAGTTTAGAGAGTCATTATATATTTGGTTTATATTAAAATAACGTTCAAAAATGTTATGAACCATTCAATACTCAATTAAGTGATTTTACTTCATATGTTTGATTGAAATGAAGGAAGCTACATCAGTTGCAGTAAAAGGCGAAAATACCAAGGCTTTGTTGAGTGCTGCCATTAGCCTCTAGACAGCTAAATTATTCATTGATTTCTTCTACATACCTATTGAATGTTATATCTACAATAATGACTTCACAATGGGACCAAAAATGAATCAGTCTAATTACTCTCCAATAACTGATTGCTTGTTCACATCAGACCAAAAGTAATAATAGCACTCCTCTTAGCAGAGTGCTGCTATGGAGTGGACTTTGAGATTTGCAATTAGCTTTGGCCCTTTTCACTCTGGACGGATGACTGTAAATGGGGGCTGGAAACATGCACAACTGTTTGGCCACATGCTGTTTATGTGTTTTTAACTGAGAGGCACAGAGGCAAATTGCTTTTAGCTGTTGACAGGGTGATAAAAGTATTAAATCTTCAATTTAATTATGATGCCATCTTCAAATTCTCAGCTGAGTGTGCAATGGAAGGTGAAGTGAAAAAGTAATTACTATTCAAGCAAATTACATATTAAAAAGCAAGCAAATTATACACATTTTAATCATGATGGTGTTTCAATAATCATCTATTTATTACGAGTACTTACAAGCCAGACAGGATGGAAAGCATTTTCCAACCTCAGCTTTGGTAGATAACTGATAAAAAAAAAAAAATACATCATTATATACATCTAGGATCAGTGTCTCTAACATGTGATATTATGTGTGTTATAGAGCGCTTTTATCCTCATATGTGATGTTATTGTATGTGTGAGTTACATTTATACACCTGTAATCCAACAGATACGTTTTTTGTCTGAGGAAACATAACATAGTATAGTAGGCTTGAATACAATGGGGTATTTGTGTTATTTATGCAAAATTATGCTGTTTTAAACATATTTTAATGACTGCCACTGTGGATATGACCTGTAGATGTATATTATCCATTTGCTGGATGTGTGGTTGTAACTGTGTTTGTGTAGAGTGCAGTTTTATCATATCTTTGCATTGACTTCTGTTCCACTTTTTGTCCTATAGCCATTATATACTACCAGCCACCACTGCTTTTTGTTAATAGAATTACCTTACATCTTGAATAGGTTTGCAAATTTTGTGCATTTCCTTAACTGACAAAACACTAACACTCAATTGATCATTAATGATTAATAAGATAAAACATGTTTTTTTCTCGCTATAATTTTTTTCTGTACTTTTTGCTCATTTTTTTTCTCATTTTAAATTTGAGTCTTAAGTTTCCTTATTCTGCAAATGGCCTTGCCAGACAAAAGAATATCAAATGAGGCACACTGACTGCCATTTCTAGTGTTTTGATTAATTATCGATTAATATATTTTTAATTCTTAACTGTGATTAATCATTAATCACAAACATCCCTAATCTTAATTTGGAAAGCAGGCTGGAGGTATGGGTTTGATAAGGAGGAAATGGAGTGGATAAGTGTATCGGGAAATACTTGGTACTGTGGATGTTTTTTTTTTAAAGAAAATATCCTCAAAAATATTCAGAAAGACAGAAAGCATGGAGCATTTTGTGGCCGCTGCTCTCAGATCAGTGCTGTGTTAGATGCAATGAATGAGATCTGCAATGATTCACAGTCTGACTAACTGATTCACTTGTTTGTTTGTTCATAGTCATGTACATGTACATCTTCTTTGTTTTCAGTCCTAATTGTGTTCACTTGGCATCCTGCTCCCTGTAGCACTTCTGCATTGATGTAATTACTGGTATGTTGGATGAAACAGCACATTAGCCTCTATCAGCATGTGGTAGTTACTGTGTAGAGCTGGGATGCTAGAAGGATCAAATATACCTTGCTCCAACAGCTGGCAGACACATCAAATCTGTCGCTGATTAACAAGTGAAATGAAAGTCATTCAGTAAACGCATTTCAATGTAAACACAGTACAGGAGAAGAGAGCATAAAAACAGTAATTCAGCTTCTGTCCTGAACACCTGATGCCACTATTACTCCTTTATTTTCCCCCATTTTTTTCTCTTTTTTCTTGCTTTCTTAAATCCTGTGGTATGTGAACATTCAAGAGGCACAGTAACATAATCTGAAATCTAAATCTATTATTGTCTGAGTGCTGTGTCTCATCCACTCATTTCTGTTGCCTGAAATGTTCATGACCTTGGAATTTAATCTTATTCGACCCATGCACTCATTGTAAGTCGCTCTTGATAAGAGTGTCGGCTAAATGCCGAAAATGTAATGCTATGTCTCACTTTCCTGAAATGTAATTTTTGTGTCCTTTTGATAGGTCATACCACATGGGGTCGTGTTTATCTGTCGCTGTGAGCTGGGTCACTGCTGGATACTGAGCTGTAATGGATAGACTGAAAATGTGAGTAACAATTTATTAACAAGAGAGAAAGAGAGATTAAATGAAAATCAATTCTTAGAGAGAGAACTATATTCTGTGCTGAAGTACCATTCAAATCAAATGCAAGAATGTAAGACATGTCTTTTCAGTAGAAGTTATATTTCGTGACTGAGCAGGCAAATTGTATGCGTATGTATTTTTTGGGTTATGCTCCTGTGTAACCACGTCTCTTAGAAATTACATTTGTATGTTACTAAAATGTTTTCATGCATTGTGTTCACTGTTCACACATATAATCTAATTCCTGTCTGCATGTTCACAGACAATATTTCTTTGAAACAGTACTTTAAAGTAATGCACTGGATTCACACTGGGGTAGTTGAAGTCGATGGCGGGTGTATAAAGTGCAGGACCTGAACACCAGGTCATCATGAGTGATGATTTAGAGGGAATATGTTTATATGAGTCTATACATAGTTTTTAAAGAAAATGTTGCATAGTATACTTTTAAGATTAGGAGAATTTTTTTATATAAGTTTGTAAATATGTTACCGTTTGTACATACTTCATGTTGCTTATTTATACATATATGGCTATTCTTGTCTTTAGCTATATTTTATTTCATTTCACTTTATTTTTATGCAAATATGTCCCCTGTCTCCCCCCTTGCACTATCTTAGAGAAGCTGTAACCCGCCTTTACATTTAAATATGTGCCTGCACATTGTGTTAATGACAATAAAATTGAATTGAACTGAACTGAACTGAGTTGAACTGGTTAGTGTTAGTGAAAGATTGTCATTTTGATTAAATATTAATAAACAAATCACATGTCTGAAGTCACTGCTGACTTTTGAATAATACTGTTGTTACTAAAAACTGGATAGGGTTTTGCAGGATTGCCTGTATTGGCAGAAAAAAAATGAAATACGTTGTCAGCGAATATTTTACAGATATGTTCAGTATCGACGTATTATCAACTTGCAATGCATATTAATTAACAACATTTCCTCATTATGTTAAGGGAAGAATATGCAGGATTTCCTTTGAAAAACAATGCATGCATAGACTCATACAAAAATAATCCATCTCAATCATCACCCACGACCCACCAGAAGAGTGTGGCATCACCTGCATCCACAAAGCCCCCAGCCTTCTGCAAGTACCCACTAATTTTCTCCTTATTTAGCTGTGCTCTGGCTGCATTACGGAAACTAAAACATTGGTATTTGATGTCCTGGCAATGAGACTCAACAATCAACTATCTTTCTATTGTGTTTTCAAACAGAAGTTGACAAATCCTACTGATTCTACCTTTAACATAAAATGTAATTTGTCTGCATTATGTTTTCCTCAAAACATATTTGCTGTTGCACAGTGGCTGCTTATAAACAGATTTTCTAGGAGACAGGGCTGTCCTGCAATATATATTTATACACTGATTGAATTTAACATCATGCAAAAAGTGGCAACTTTTCATATTTCCTTAACAGTCACTCATTGAAGCTTTCATCTCAGTTACAGCTCTTCATTATCAACTGACTAAAAGTAAGGCTGAAGAGGTTGCAGTGCATTTCACAGGCCTGTGTATTGTCTGATTAATTTTAATTAAACTTTAAGGGTCATTGCCCAAAATGTGGCCAGAGCATGTTTTTGATAGACCCTTGATTGAACATTTTCATTAAGTATAATACACATACAATTTACTCGTACACATGGAAGCAGAAACTGACCAGTACTGTAATTAACATCTCATTACTTACTCTCTTCCTTAGTATATTTCTTTTTTTCTGCCAACAGAAGAAACACAAGAAAGTGCGGCTCAGTGTTCAAGTGCTCAAACAGGAGAATGGCTGAAGGCACGGAGAAAATGAACGAGTAAAAAACTCATGTAGGATGTGGATTAAAGGGTGTTTTGAGCTCAGACAATGTGGTATTTCACATCAAAAGAAGACTCTGCACAGGTTTAAGCCGAGATCCAAATATTGTGTTTAACTTGACATGAGTCACGGTGTTGGTCCTCCTCCATATCTATACTCATCTTTCATTTAGAGAAGCCTACATTGTTCAAATCTCATGCAGATTTGTTTGTATTCTCACTGCGCCTAGCAGCACAGCAGGGGGGCATTTGAGATATCATATACCCTGTCAAAATGCTTAGTGACAATGTAAACTAGATATTATGAATGTAAAAAATGTGGATAAATGTCCTCTTTACCCTAAAAATGGAAATATATTGCGTACTGGCTTTAGTTTTTCTCAACAACCAATGTCTTCCCCTTATCCATCAAATATGTCAGTTCTGCCTCTCTGTATGCTTTTCTTTTATTAGGAATCACATTGGTTTCCATGGCAAGATGGGGCTATGTGGCATGTAGGCGAGTCTTGCAAAGAAAACCACAGGGATCCATTGAAGGCTTCCTTTCTTGACTCTAAGTTCAACCCACTTCTAAAGTAATCATGCTGTTCTGTCAACGGCAAATTAAATATAAAAACAAAACGAAGGAAATACTTCTATCCATGAATCTGTGCAATCATATGCTCAAGCTACACTGAAGTAAAGTTGAATATGCATTGCATTGATTTTATTGCATACAAAGTTAGTCCAATAATCTTCACTGTTTTATTATTACTGCCACTATCAAAGAAAACAAGAAGAGAATTATTCCCACCCACCCCAGGAAGGGCTTTGTCCCAAACTGCTTTAAATCTGCTCAAAGAGAGACAAATGACTTCAGAGGCGACATAAATTAAAGACATAAGTAATTCATTTCATAAATACGGAGCTGTTCAACGAGACCATGGTAAATCCATGTTATGCTGTTTATTGTGCACGATGTGAATAATTCAGGATTACATGCTTTTTCTATTCAGTGATAAATAGCTGTGGATCTATAAATCTGTAAACACAGTTTATCCTGCTGTCCACTGATATGCATGATTTTGCATTATCCATGAGCGCAGACTGACAAAAATGATAAAGATGGTGTGAAAGTGGTTAAAATTATGAACATTATTCCACAGGCTGCACATGGCTGACTATCTCGAACATTTTCAGCGTTGACACAGTGTTGACACTTCAGTACAGTACAGTCTGTTATACTGATTGTCCACTGTTGCTTATTTTTCATGTTGACCTTGCAAACTGGCTTCTTTTCAGGGGAATACACCCTATTGTATTGCAATGTTTTATTATCTACTGCAGTGTATTGTATTTATGTGTACAGTATTATACTGTATTCTAGTAGACTATACTGCACTGTATTGTATATTATGGGGAACAGCAAGTGAGGTGCAAATGTATCTGTTAGAAAATTGCAAAGACTGCTTAAACCGAATGGCATAAACATATAAATTAACAAAAAGGTCTTTGAGTGAATAAATACATAACACCATTTTAACATGCTAATTGCTGTTCTCTGGAGCAGATATGATATACACAAGATATTTTTTTGTATCCTGGCTGTGTGAATCAGCTTTCAGTAAATTTGGCAAAGCGTAGTGTGTGACAGATGATCCCATCTGCATCACAGTTAGCGACAAGAGTGGGACTGTCAGGTGTCTCATCAACACATTTCAACAGGAGAGCTCGAGGGGCCGAGGCACCGGAGCACAAACACCCTGTCCAATCAGTTCAGATTACTCTAACATACAGTTATAGAGCTGCAACAACAACTATTTTAGTAATCAATTAAATGTTTTGAATCATCTTTTAAATAAAAAATGTCTAAAATTCTATATGTATATATATTTCTACATTAAGTTATTAATTATTTTTAGGTTGCGGAACAAAACAAGACATTTGAGGATGTCACCTTGGGCACTGACATCTACTGACATTTTTCACTATTTTGTGACATTTTATGGACCAACAAGTTAACAATTAATCGAGAAAATCATGATCATATTGATCAATAAATTTTTCACCTGTTCGTTTAATTGTCTTGTGTCATATAAAAAATGTCTACATTCTCTAATTTCAGACTCTCAAATGTTAATATTGTCTAATATTGTCTGGTTACTTTACTCCTCTGTGACAGTAAACTAAATATCTTTGGGCTGTGGACACAACAAGACATTTGTGGACGTCATCCTGGAATCTGGAAAACAGTTATCAACTTTTTTCACCAGTTTATGAAACAAACAGCTAATCAATTATACATATATAAATAATGTCATTGGAGTTTCTTTTAATTTGAAAATAATAGATTAATATAGATTACAGTAAACCTTTACATTAAGTTTCACTGAACTGTTTAATGTTTTGCTTGTTTGTTTTCTCTTGCCTCTGTACAGTGTCCTGCAAGCTGATGTCAGTGGAGGACCTCAGGATCTACGAAGCTAGAATAAAAGTATATTCATTCAACCCTTCACCGCTGTAGCACATCGCTCAAACCATTGTGAGTGCCATTTTCAGGATTGCATTTCTACCTATCAGGTGGGACATAAGAGAGCACAGTCTGGAATTGCACTGGAGAAATGCAAAACTTACATCTGTAGAGTGGATGAGCTGAGCTGAGTTCTTGTGTTTGCTTTGCCATGATAAGTTTCCTATCAAGAGTGACACATTTCCAGCATGTGAATGAGATCAAGGCTACCTGCAGTATGAAGAAGTACTTTATATGCTGCAGGCTGAGCCTGATTATACTGCCCTGTTAGACATTCTGTAACATTAAGTCAGAGGAGAGACTGTAGAACATCTGTCTCAGTGCCACTGAGTCCCTTCAGTGACCTTGGTGACAGATATCAGTTATTGTATGTAGTCATTAGTGAAGGTGATATTTCCATGCCAAACTACATCCACCTAAAGTGGTTGCTAATGGAGAACAGACTGGGATATTCTAGATTATTGAAGACAGGTAATGATTAGGTAATGATAAGTTCATAAATATCTGTGAATCGATCACAGCAACCACTTTCTTTATGAAAGGTTCCTGAAAAATGCTTAGCAGGCTGGTGGATGGCATCCCTCTGAAGTAAAGTGACTCATAATACTGAATAGTTATTAGTCTACTCAGTAACTACTCAGTATTATGCATCACTTTACTTTAAAGGATGCAAAAAGAGTAACAATCATAAGATGATGATTAATTAATGAAGGACTAATGTTAATTAGTAATTCATGAGTTGTTCCTAGTTTTGTGTTTTTCACCAGCAAGTTTAGTGTTTAGTGTGTAAAGAAAGTGGTCAGATTGATTCACAGATGTTCATGAACTAATCATTACCTCATGATTCATTAATATAGGATCTCCCAGTCTGTTCTCTGGTTCCTCATTTGTTCCTTCGCACTACTTGTGCACCTTATTATAAAGTGTCACTATTTTCTTTGCCATATTAGAGTCTGAGTATGACTCCCGTTTAAAATTATACTAGCACTTTCATTTCAGCCGGTATTGGATGCCTCAGGAACTTTAAAATATCAGCCTGCATGGTGATGATATTTGGTTTCCGTGCTTCATTTTTTATTAAGAAAACTCAACACGGATGTCAAGTTTGCAGAAAAGAGAAGCACCAACATGCAGCTTGTTTTGGTCTTATAAAGACGTTATAATACTTCACTAATTCAATATGAAATGACAGTGATCTGACTGTGCTGAATAGACAGCAGCTGACTGTATGACTGTACATATCCGAGGATTAACAGCACAGTTTTAATCCAGTCAGTCACACAATTAAGGCAATTAGTCCTTTCACCTATTTGGTCCAGGAGGAATGCTCTGTGAATATTATCAGATTATTTTCTACGTTTTATGTGCCAGTTACTTGACCTTGGAGGGCAGTGGGTTAGAATAAGAGGCGATGACTTTCTTTACTTGTGCTCACTGCATTTTTTTCCTATCACTCGATGAAGGAAAACCTCGCGAAAAGTTCTGCACTGGAGCCAAGGAGCAGCTTCCTCCACCAAACACACGGCACGGTGAATTCACTGCCATCAAACAGACGTCAAGAGTCAAGGGCAATGTCTTCAAATAAGCTCACACTGGGTCACTGTACCTCACCTGAACGTAATGCAGCGGTGTTTTCAGTTGCAGGGGAGCGTGGTGGAGGATAAACAAGTGATTTGGAGTAGATCAGACTTGGGGGAAAAAATACTTGACTTACCTTCTGCAAGCAGGCGCATGGCGTGCACAAACGATGGGTCCAAGCTGTTTTTCTCGGCCACCAGTTCAGGTAAGTGCTTATCTGGATGCATTATTTTCACAGCGGACCTCTCCACCGGCCGTGCAGGTGAGACGACAGGAGTGCTGAGCGTCGGAATGCAACTGTAAAGCCTCCCGTCTACCAGTCTTTATAAGCAGCACAAGCAAAAAAGAAAAAAACCTTCCACAAAAAAAAAAAAAAGAAAAGAAAAGAAAAAAGAAAAGTACTAGTCCCAGGCTGGTCTCCGAGATGCTTGACTGGAGGTTGTGATTCAGAGGTGTGAGTGACTGGAGGTTGAGTTGTGATTCAGAGGTGTGAGCCCATCTCTGCCACCGCTGCCTGCCTGCTGCCTGCTGCCTCTCCTCGGCACTCCGCCAGACTCACTGGGTCTGCAGACCGCGCTGCTCCCCGCCCCTCAGCTAAATTATTGGCCATATTCTGAGACCGGCGCTGCTGGAAAACAAAGGCGGTCCCCGCTGAGCGCATACCAATTGGGCGATGTGCTCGGAGGGAACGCATGAAAAAAAAAAAAAGTTGAAGTAGCGCTCGGTCTGTGCTGCAATAATCTCGCTTCAAAAATGGTAGATTCACTTGGTTTATTAGGAATTTCATGCAGCTCAGTCAGTTTAGTGTTTTATGAAAAGTAAGTAATAAATTCTAAAATACTTCTGAGAATACTGTAATGAAATTACAAGGGTTACTTTTAAAATGTATGCCCCCGCAGAATACATGTCCTGAATATCAAATGCATTCCATAAGACTATCAAAGTAAAGTAACGTACTCTAAACTGGATTACTTTTGGAGTACTTCAGAATAATCTCGTTGAGCCCATTTGTCTGGGTCACTACATTTCTACGCCACAAGCATTCCTGTCAGTGTCTTGGTAACAGTGGTGAGCTCAAAGAATAAAAAAGAGCACCAGCTGTAGGTGGTGAGGCACCAGCACGCTGACAGTCGTGATGCACTTTATCACGGTTTGTCCAGTGGAAGGACACTCTAGAGGGCACTTTTTCACATTTTGTTCACTGGAGAGGCACTGGAGAGCAGTGTTTCCAAAACCCTCTATGGTGCACATTATGATGCCAGTTGGGAAAAGAATATTTGTAAAAAAAACTTCATAAAAAGTAAACATAAATTGGAGAATTTTTCAAGAAATATTTTTAATGGTACATTTTAGGGTGTGTTAACTTAAAGCAACACTGTACCATAATGGTAAGGGATAAGAAAAGAGAGTTATTTTTTTAAATTTGAATAAAATGTATTATAGTAGTAATGGAACAGATTAATTTGCCTCAAAAGTTTAAAATTTATACCATTTGAGATTGATAAACATTAAAAATGAACTCTTTTCATCAGTTTGTCTGAATGTTGCCTTCAGGCAACATGGTTCCACTTTAGAACAAAGTGTAGGAATTAATGTGCTGAAGAGTTTATCCATATTTCAGCAAAATTTATTAAACCAAACAGTCCTCCTCAAAACAAGACAGTAAGTTACATTTCAGTGTTTGATCGTTTATGCTTGTGTTCAGTTTCCTGCTGTGTATCTTTTCTGACGTACACTCTGCCACAATCATTTGTTGTGTTGCTGCCATCTTTGGCTCACTGCTTACTAGTTAAAATGAAATAAATTAAATTAATTCAGTCCAGTAATTCAGACCATTGTTGTGGAGAGAAATGATGGAGCTGAACCATGTAAGAAAGTTGCAAAAAAGGGATTCAACATGACCTCCAGAGAGTCACAGGACAAATTAAAAGTCCACAGTTTCAGATATACTGTGAGTATAAAGGGCCAGTTTTCTCAAGAGGCAACACCATAGAGGGTTAAATATAAGACATTTATGAATACTGTGCACTAACACAGTATACATATGGTCCGAATTATAAGATAGACAAGGGGAGTACGGCTCAACCACAAGTCTAGATTGGGACATTTGGGCAGAGCTCTAAAACATGATGTTCCTGAAGTAAATTACTACAGTAAAAATATGCAGTGTGTCTGTATGTTACATGTCTGTTCATTGATAACATTATAATTTCCAAACATTTATCTTCAAAAGTTAACAAAATGCTGTGTGCACTGTTTGTGCCACCGGGACAGCCACACTGTCCGGTTCTGACATGGAGAGGAGGTGATTGACAGACAGACAGACGCAGACATCATGTCACCTGTTCCTGCTTGCTTTTCGTGGTTGTAAATAAAACTTTTGGCCCTAAACCCATTTCCCCCTGGTTACAACAGTCCACAGACAGAAGGTAAATGACAGGGGAGTGAAGGGACAGTCAGCGAGGAGAGAGTGTGTGACAGAGACAGATGCAAGCGGCAGAGCAGCTGTTTCTGTGAGCCTGTGATACTTTATGTAAAGTCATGTTAGAGCAAATGTGAGGCAGAAAAACGTTGCCTGTATTTTGATGATGATGATGTTGTGATTTTGTTTCTTGTTTTTGCTCTGAATAATAAATTCTTAATTATTTGATTATGAAACAGTGTTTTTTAGCCTTTATGAAATGTTATTGTCAATATTAACTGTCTTTAGCAGTAATGGTAGAAAGCAGTAACCCTGAAACTGACCTCACTGCCGTGCACCTCCATGTCTGTGTGTGCACATGGCATGTTTTATTAGTGGTGCGGTGCCACTGTGTAATTGGACCCTGCATGTAAATGTCATGTGGCCGCAATCGGTTAAAAACAGAAACAGACCTATAGTAACTGTAGACTCGTTATTCTGTGTCAGACACACTTTAAGTCCCTATAAGAGCTTATTATAAAGACATATAGGAGATCTACTTCATTTTTAGTCCGGGGATTTTGAAAGGCTATCAGTGGAGCTTGAATTATGGCTGACTTTGATATGATAAAGTTTAATTATAGCTAAATCAGTAATGTCATACCAGTAAGAGATAATGCCTTATCTCCAAGAAAAACATTTCTTATCCAATTAGTTTCTTGATTCAGCCCAGGCACACCGTAATGTACGGTGGCCTGTGAGTTGACTGGAGTAGCTTCTACCTCCGGCAAACTGTGAAGCTGAAGTTTATTGTTTTCGTCTGTGTCTCTGTCCGTGGTGCTGAACAGGGCTGTAGCCATGATTTTTAGATATACTGAGGTCAGGAGACCAAAATACCCCACTTTTTCACCAAAAAAAAAAAAAAAATCAAAAAAGTTTCTGATTATTAGCCTATGAATTATTTCATATCTATTAATTCATTTAACTGTCATTTAATGATATTTTCTGTGAATATTTTTCAGCCTGCTTGGTCTAAATGATGTGTCAAAACCTTTAAAGCATTAATTTATTTATAATATAAACAACAATTTATGTTATTAAAATCCCCCAAATTCCCAGAAAGACTGAGGACATGACCCCAGAACAGCTCTGGTGCTGCAAGTGTGTGTGTCACAAAAAGTACTTTAAGTCTTTAATTGGGCTCCATGTTAGTTGTTTATACTGTAAGTAAATCTGGCTGTATTATTGTTGCTTAAATGACTGTTTGGCTTCTTACTGAAAAGCTCTGAATTGAATTATGTAGCAGTTAAATCAATGCTCTCATTTCTTGTTTTCTATTTGTGTTGGATTTTAATTTGACTAATGTGTAAGTATTTGAGATTATCCCTCTTTTGATTTCTCACTCTGTTATTTGATGAATTTATAACCCCATTCCACTATAATTTTATTTAAATCTCAATAAAATTCCTGCAGATGTTGCATTTTTGCATTATTTTTACAGTAAAGATGTCCACTGCTGTAATAAGATCTTTAGCAGCCCACTGTATTGTTTGTTAGCTAGTAAAAGAACAGAATAAGAGTTTTAATTTAAATTTAATTTATGCTTAAAAAGAGCAATCAGAATCAGAAATACTTAATTAATCCCCAGGGAGAAATTACTCTTGTCACAAATGCACCCATTCAAGAACAGAAAAATTGAAAAAATATGTACATTCTACTACAATGTAAAACAAAAATGATATAATGTATCGTATCATATCATATCGTATAACATTTGTATACACACATATGCTTTGTTCTTTAATATGTGGCAGCAAATATGTATCAAACACAATTTGAAAAGTAGAAGAAGAAACAGAAATAAACTAATATGCATCAGGCTATAAAGTATAACAATGTAGATAATAACACTCTATATATTGTACAGATGAATTACTGCACATTATTGTCATGTCAAGTCAATAATATAAACACAAATCAGCTTGTAAAGTGAATAATTTAACACTCCCTGTAAAAGTTTGATTGACAGAAGGATGCTTAATTAGGTTTACTTTTAGAATAATACCAGGACTGGGCTAAGGAACAGATTAAATACCTGATTACGTCTTTTCTTGCATGTAGGTGTTTGGTGTTGTCTAGAAACATTAGGATTAGGGGTGCAGTCTCCATTGTCTTTCTGTTTTTGGCATATAAAGTAGATTAGTGAGGATTTTGTTTTGCCATCTTTGGTTTTCTTTAGTCATTAGTTAGTAGCTCCTTCTTTGGTTATACTTTTTTCTTTGATTTGAGTAGCATCCGTCAGCTCATTTCTTTTGGAGTTCCTGCCTCACAGTTTGTCAGTAGCCAAATTCAGCCAATGAATAACTTAACTTTTTACCAGTTACAACTGGTTAATGTTGCTTCCCTTTTTGCCACGAGTTAGAGGTCATAACAGTCCTTATGAAGTGATGTCAGTGGGCTCAGTAATGTAAGCATGTTTGTACCTCACATGAAATGCATCTCTTGTCTCTCTGCTTTTCTCTGCAGGACTTGAATTCCTAAAGTCATCTGCAGTGTGACATGCAGGCTGCTTTACTTACTCACAAATTAGCTTTGAGCAGAAGAGGCTGCTGAATGACCAATTGTGGCTCTGCTTGACCTTTAGAGCTGATTCTGACTGCACTGATCAGAATCATAAAGACTATGGGGAGACTACGGACAGGAATGACTGTTAATTTTGATGTTATTAATATTTCTGTGCACTAGTTTGGTCAAATGATGTTTTTGTTAAACAAGTGATCTTGTCATTGTACAGTAATGACACTGCATTTGTCTATAAAATATGTAATATTGTTATTTTAGAAGAGTTCTGCTACATATTAAAGACAGAACATATCAAGTAAAAGTATGAAAATGCCATAATTTCTCTGTTTGTTGTGGATTTATACACAGAGATTTATTTAGAGTTAATCTGGGACATTGGATGATGTGAGATACCTGAGCTTCAGTGTGATTATTTCCTGTTCAGTCAACAGGACTTTTACTGTAGATTTAGCATAGATGAAATCACAAAACTTCATGAGGGTGATGTTACAGAAAGTGGCAGGACACTTGTCAATCAGGAAGCTCCCCTATGAATTGTGAGACAAAGGCCCATGACAGGATTCTGACAAGATTAATGCTCAGGATATAAACATGTCATGGATGAGACAATGTTTGTTATCAAATTAAGTTTGTGCTCTACTCAAGCAACAAAATATGCATTAACTTGTTTAAATTGTGCTTCTAATCTCTCTTTTCTTTCTACTTTATCAAATAGGTCTCTGGTTGATAAAGTGGGTAATCTGGGACAGTTATTTAGGCACTTCAGATTGGGGAAATATGCATTTAGGCACTTCCTATACCTACATGCATATTCAATGTTTGTAAGTCTAGTATCAGTAGACAAGGTTCTGTACACACACAGTATATATTAGTTGTTCATCATCCACAAATGTGACAGTCAGTCAGTTAAAATATGAGGACAAGAGAATAATAATAACACTGATTTAATGTTATTGAATGAAATGATTCATGAGAATGATGCTGCTGTTTCTGTTGTGGCTCTATTTTAAACTATAAACTCTAGGTACCAAAGCTATTTTAGATGTTTCAACTTGGATTTGATGGACTCTTACAGCTCTCTAGTGGTCAAACTGCAACATCGCAACAACCCCAACTGCTTCACGGGCTGATACATACGACAGTGAGAGTGTAACTGAGTGAACGTGATCAGGGCAAAGAGCATCACTCTCAGTCAACTCTGCCTGAATAAATACTATTTACTATACTATACTAATACTATCAATTCTAAAAAGTTTATAAATATGAACTACTAAAATGAGAAATAAGAATTACCGGTTAACTAATAATTAGTACTTTAATTGTCAGAGGATCTACTCTGGACCTACTTTGATATTCAATATATTCAAATTTGTTTCAATTCTCTTTAAAATTTAAATCTCTGTAATGCACATGGTGCATGAATTGTGCAATTAAAGCGAACACAACATCTCCCTTTTTGGGATGACTGTATTAATCATAAAAACAATAAGAACAATATCAACATCAATAAAAGGATAAAAAATAAAGCGATAAAGCATTTTAAAGAAATAATAAAACACAGTTATAAAACATAACAATGACCATTAAAATGATTTAAAAAAAAACGGTGTGTGAAGGCTAAACTGTAAAAGTGTATTTTGGACTTTAATTAGCCATCTACTGGAAACTTGTGTTCTTTAAAGGCTGGTGCTTTGTAGGTGAACTGATTAATGTTTGTAAAATACTCATCGTTCACGTTTTTCAACGTGGGTTTTATTTTGAAAGGGTTATCCGGAAGTCATAAATATACACTGCCTACTGGTGGCCAAAGCGCGTGGATGAGGCAACTTGATTTCTGTTTAGTTTTGAAATTGAAAGGTGTAATTATCCAAAATCTGTCTTTTACAGTACCAATTGTACAGTATGAAAGGCCTAGCTAGCAAGAAAGCTCCCAAAATGAGGTCACTGTTAACAGCTATAGATGCTATGAGAGCGTTTTAAATTGTAATCCTGAATATATACCGCCCTCCTGTGGTCACGTACGGAACTACAGCTAATACAACTTTTATTTTGAATTTTTAACCAGAAATATTAACTACTATGCTATTGCGTCTAGCTTGATGCTGCTGATGTAGTTACTCAACATGCCCACAAGAGGGCAGTGTTCTCATTACTGTATATGGAGATTGATTTTGACAAAAGTTTAAGTGAGATGACAGTATGGCGGACGTAGCAGGTAGATTTCTGTATTTTGAGCTTAATTTTCAAGTTATCTACCCATCATTCTTTTACAGAATCAATTGTACAGCATGGATAACTTGGCTAGCAAGAGGGCTACCAGAAACTGACATAATTTACAGCTATAGATGCCGAAAGCTCGTTCTAAATTGTAATCCCGAATATATACCGCCCCCCTGTGGTCACACGGGGGAACTACATCTAATACAACTTTTATTTTGAAATTTTAACCGGAAATGTTATTATGCTATTGCGTCTAACTTGATGCTGCTGTTGTAGTTACTCAACATGTCCACAAGAGGGCAGTGTCCTCATTACTGTATATAGACTAATGAGCACACTGCCCTCTTGTGGGCACGTTGAGTAACTACAACAGCAGCATCAAGTTAGACGCAATAGCATAGTAATATTTCCGGTTAAAAGTTCAAAATAGAGGTTGTATTAGATGTAGTTCCTCCGTGTGACCACAGGAGGGCGGTATATATTCAGGATTACAATTTAAAACGATCTCATAGCATCTATAGCTGTAAATTATGTCAGTTTCTAGTAGCCCTCTTGCTAGCCAGGTTATCCATGCTGTACAATTGATTCTGTAAAAGAATGATGGGTAGATAACTTGAAAATTAAGCTCAAAATATAGAAATCTACCTGCTACGTCCGCCATACTGTCATCTCTTTTTATCTTTTGTCAAAATCAATCTCCATATGGAGATTGAGAGAGGACAGTATGGCGGACGTGGTAAATTGATTTCTGTATTTTGAGGTTAATTTTGAAGTTATCCACCCATCATCCTTTAACCGGGGGTGGAAGTAAGTAATTACACATACTCAAATTACTGTAATTAAGTAGTTTTTAGGGTACTTATACTTTTATGAGTAGCAGTCTGTACTGTACTTGTATTTGAGTATGCATTACAACATGTACTCTACTCAGTTCCTTTCAAAATCACAGTTAAGTACCGAGTACAATTTCAATTGTTATCCAAACTTTTCGTCTGCATTTTAAGGCTATCTGGACACAAACGGAGGAAAAACAAAAAACTGCAGCAGCACAGGTTTGGAGCAAGGATTTCACAAACTAAAAATTTTAAACTTAAACTTAAAAAAAATACCTAAAAATGTCTTTTGTGTCCAAAAATAAAAGTATAATTCTACAGTGAGAATAGACATGCTAATAAAACTACCAAAAGCGGCTTAACTGACATGTCACGAGATCGTTTTATATTATGACTTGTAATATACGCGCCCTGCATATACGCCCTCTGGCGGTGAACACGTGTAACAACAGCTAGTACATATTTTATTTTGAAAGTGTCAACCGGAAGTATGTCTATGCTGTTATATCTAGCTTCATGCTGCTGGTGTAGTTACTCAACGTGTCCACAAGAGGGCAGTGCACTCATTAGTGTGACTATACGCAGTAAATATTGATTCTGGCAACTGTAGAGGTCAAATGATGGCGGATGTGGTAAGTTGACGCCTGTCATTTTAATTTAAATATCAAGTTTTTCAAACGATTGTTTGACTTAGCTAACAAGAAGGCTACCAAAAATGCCATGAGGTCGTTTCATATTATAATCATGAATGTAGACTGCCCTCCGGTGGCTAAAACACGGAAGTACATCTATTACAACTTTGATTTTGAACCGGAAGTATCACTATACAATTGTATAACTCTTTTAAAGCACTAATTATACAACAGGAATTGTTGAGGTAGCCTAGGTACCAAAATGGTCACTAAAACTGGATTAATTTAAAGCTACAGTCTGTAAACTTGACGTTAGTGTGCAGGTAGTTCACTTGACAAGTCCCACGGAATCACGTGACTATGGCGGAGAGTCTCTCCCACGGGATAAAGCGTGAGGATCAGGAAAGGTAAGAAAATCTGTCAATAACAGGCCCGGTATTTACTTCTTAGTGCATATTGATTCAAACAGCTGCAGGAAATGAATGGCAGACAACTGCTGGCCGCCTGTTGAGAATAACCAGTCAGTCCGAGCAGGAGATTCACGCACGTGTCCTGCAGCCTGCACTCCGATCAACACTTTAAACTTGTTTAAATCAGCTTGAAGTTGCAGCAGATTGATAAAGAAATCACCCAGCACACGTATACAAGGTCATTTAAATAACAAAAGACTAATAGCAGGCACAGCTTAAATTATTTATTGTAGTTTAATGGTTCATTTACATGTTGTTTATACTGTCTTAAGTACTTTTTTTTACTGCACATATTCTGTTTCGTAGTGCACACGTGGTTTTATTTTTTCATAGTGCACATACTGTCTTATACTGCAAATAGGCCTTCTACTTTTTAAACCTAAGTTTCTGGTATATTTTCTACATTTTTAAATAGAATAATTGATGGCACCAGGTAGAGAGACATAGTGAACAAAGAATTAAAAAGCTTGTTTATTTCTGCATGTGACAATAAAGCCTCAGAGTCCTTGAATCTTCTATAGCCTGCATGTATCCACATCTAGAGAAACACACTAAAGTATGTTATAAATTAACTTTTTATTCATCTGAACAAATCAGATATTAACAGTAAAGACTTAGAACGAGGCAACATGCATCCTTGGTGGAAATTAAGTGGAAAGGGAACCAAAAAACAGTAATATTAATAAGGATCATAAGACAATTACAAGAATAAGATGATCAAAAGTGTTAAGGTATTAACATCAACAAGCACCTCTGGGTGAGACACTATTAAAAGAAACTAAAATATATGAAAAACATGGCTGCACTGTTAATGTAAAAGCTCTCCTGAGAAAAAAAAAATACATTTTTATCTTTAATGACTAACAGAGTCAGTCTCATCTCAAGGTCTCTTTAGTGGCTGTTCTGTAACAAGGCCAGTCAAACCTGCCCCTGAGGTGAAGAGGCACAAATAAGGTAAAGATTTTCTGAATATCTTAGAAGGGCCTCTGCAGATACACTTCCTGGCGAAAAAAGAAGTCACCACCTGGATTTAACTTATTCTTCCACTGGATAATTACTGCAGTGATCAGAATGTTTTAGCTGGAAACAAGTTATTTAACTCTAACTGATGCAGTGAGGAGCTTCTCATTTCTTAAACAGAATGTCGGAAGACATATCCTGTGGTTGTGGAAAAGATGGGTCAAATTATTGGCCTGCATCAAGCAAAGAAAACAACTAAGGAGATTAATGACTACAAGTACAAGAACTGTCCAACAAACACATTATTAAAACCTGGAAGCATAGTGGTGAACCGTCATCTTCCAGGAAAAAATGTGGACGGAAAAAATCTTGAATGATCGAGATCAGAGATCACTTAAACATTTGGTGAAATCAAATCATAAAAATCAACAGTAGAACTCGACTCTGTTTAATAGTGAAAGTAAGAGCATTTCCACACAAACAGTGTGACAAGAAGTCAGTGGATTGGCAATAAAGAGCTGTGTAGCTTTAAGAAAAAGACTTATCAGTGAGGCTAATCAGAAAAAAAGGCTTCACTTTGCGATGGAGCATAAAGATTGGACTCTGGAGCAACGGAAAAAGGCCATGTGGTCTGTTGAGTCCAGAGTTCCCCTGTTCCAGAGTGATGGGGGTCATCAGGGTAAATAGAGAGGCGGATGAAGTGATGCTCCCATCATGCCTAGTGCCTACAAGTACAAGCCTGTGTAGGCGGTGTTATGATGATTTGGGGTTGCTTCAGCTGCTCAGGTCGAGATTCAGCAACATTATGAGCCCAAAAAATGAGGTCTGCTCACTACCTGAATATACTGAATGATCAGGTTTTTCCATCAATGGATTTTTTTTCTTCCCCAATATTCCAAGATGACAGTGCCAGGATTCATTCATTTCAAAAAACTTTTTTCAGAATGTTTTTAATTTGGCATTTCCTCTTTTTAATCTCTTTACTTATTTTTTTTTTTTTGTCAGAGAGCATCTTAACAATAGAAATATATTATCACAGATGTTTTTCTTCTTCTCGCTTTTCCTTCTTTTCTCCACCCATCTAATAGCCATAACCATAACACAAGCTGCATTTATAAAGTTAGAACAGTTACATGCATCATAACCTGGTTGTTAAGTTTACAGAATAATTGGAAGACAGTGGAAGAATAAATAGATTAATAGAAAAGAATAAGAGTTTGGACTGAAGTTTACAGGATGAGAAAACTAAACTAAGGGAATAAAATGTAAAAAACCTTAACAAAATAACAAACAAACAAACAAAAAAAAAATTAATTACAATAAAAGAACCTGATTCTGTGTTGTGTGCAACATTATTGTGTTTAGAGCTGCAACTAACAATTATTTCTTGTTCTATTTAAAGTGTTGGTAAACATGAAATGTTGTGTAGATATTAGTGAACCAATATTTCCCCGGTTATAACTTTTTGTGAGTTTATTTAAATTACTATTGTCTGTTTCCTGCAGGAGCTTTAAGATGTCAGCAGTCATAGTCGTGCATGGTGGAGCGTGGGCCATACCGGATGAAATGGCGAAGGCGTCCGTCGACGGAGTGAAGGTTGCAGCAGGTGAAGGGTTTTCTGTGCTGAAAAGAGGAGGAGGTGCACTGGATGCTGTCGAGGCAGCTGTGAGAGCTCTGGAGGATAACAGTGTGTTTAATGCAGGTACACTGTACACAATTATTCTTACAGATGTTTACTGCACACACACACACACACACACACACACACACACACACAGAGTCTAAAACCTACAACTACGCCCACCTGTCTGCACACGAGCCAATCACTGATGATCCTCTTTATTAATTCAGTTAGATTTGTCTGAAGCACGTTGTCACCATCTGCTGGTGGTGATGTCAGCATTCATCTAGACTCCATCTACCCACACAGAAACATTGGTCTGACCCTGTGATGACCCACACAGTCCGCTCACGCTCGGTCCAAATACAGCAATGAATTATGGGCCACAGGCGGTCCAGATCTGGAGGCCACATGACCTCTGGCACAGACCAAAACTGGCACTTTTATCGTGATCCAAGCAGCTTTATTCACTGCAGACACTTTTTTTGTTCTCATTTTTCTTCTTATTATTATTCTTGACTAAAAGTGTTTGTGCATCAAAATTGGCAGGTGGGTTGCAAGTTCCACAAATTCCACAAAAAAACCTCAGGGCAGCGCTCTAACAATACAGTGTACATTTTCCTAATTATTTAAAAAACAACCTGGTGTTGAGTCAAAATTATTTCGCCATTTTCATCTCTGAAGTCATCAGCCAAACTCATAATAGACATTCAGCAGTGGTAGTTAATTTCTTGCTGTAATTTTTAGTGTATGCACATTTTATTTTTTCACCAGTATATTTGACAATTCACCTGAAACCAGCAGAATGATGAGGGATTTTTTATTAGTTTTATCACCAGTATGTTAACTGTTGTAAGCATTTTAAGGTCAAACAGACTAAAATGCCCCAGTTTTGCACTTCTGGTAATATTCTGTATTCAATTAAAGATGTTTCACATCATTCCATTCTGTTTTTATTTAAGTTTACACAATGTCCCAGCTTTTTGGGAAACTGGGGTTGTGCATTAAAAGAAAATGTTGGCCCTGACAAGGGTTTTAATTCAGTTTAATGTCAGTCGTGAGTGTTGGGCTCTTGTGCCTCTTTTGTTCTGCTCTGTCACCACCGTGTGGATGTGTGAGGATGTGGCAGGTAACATAAACAACATTGTGACATTTAATTGTAGGGCACGGAGCAACTCTAAATACTGATGGAGATGTGGAGCTGGACGCCAGTATCATGGATGGAAGGACACTTGCCAGTGGTGCAGTGTCGTCAGTGAAGAACATCGCCAATCCTGTGACACTGGCACGGGCAGTGATGGAAAAGGTTATCTATTTGTCTCTATTAAAAGAAAGAGCAGGAGGCCACTGATGTTTAGAGAGGCACGGATTTGGAGAAAAATTCTAAATGTAATGAAATACATTTTCTGTTTTCACATTTTCTTACATGCTTGCTGCCTTGATGGGAAACCTCAGACTCCCCACGTCTTGCTGACAAGCGAAGGTGCAAACCTGTTTGCAGAGAGCATCGGCATGGTTGCACTTCCCACTGAAAAACTGGTGACTCAGTTTGAGAGGAAAGAATGGGAGAAGCGCAAGAATTATGATACTGGAGTAAAGGAAGATTTCAGCCATCAGCGGTAAGTATCTGCAGTACTTTATTTTGACCACTTCTTACCTGGAATTTCCTCGTAAATCTGACCCGGTTATTCAATTTCATGTAGGGTAAACTTTCTCTCTGGCAGAAAGAAAATAGTTCCAGTAAAAACTACCATAGAAAGAAAGTAGTTCCTATATGAACCTGCTGAAAACAAGGTCTGTGGTGCATTATCTTGAATAACTGGGTTGTTATTTCTGGAAAAGAGACACTGGTGTTGAATTTTTCAAATGTATGTTTTAGTACTTTAAGCACCACAAGTCGAGTGCCATCTAGTTCTGTTTTAGATGAGAGAAGACAGACATCTTTCTGGTCAGTATCTTCAAAACTCTGCAACTCACACCAAAAAAATCTAGATGGATAAATAGAACTACAGGTAAACGGAAAAACATAAAGTTTCAATGAATAAGAGACAGTGTGAGTGCATTAAGAAGGTGAGCACCATCAGTAACAACAGAGCAGTGAATCAGAGAAATAACATTAACATAACAGTATTTTCGGCTTGTTTGACAGTGGTTACGTTCTAAAGCACAAATCATATATATCATGGGTCATAAATTCAAAAATGAAGGCCATCACGTATCAGTCATAATCATTCCTATTCTACATGTGAAAGTAGTAAATAAAATACTTCTAAACAGTTGAAGTAAACTGTTACATTAAGTTAGTGCCATAAGAATAATAAATGAGATTATAGATAGGATATTGGGCCAAAATGATTAGATTTGTGCATTCAGTACAAATATGAGTTTTGACCATTTGAGCTTGCTGTAGTTCTTCAGTGTGGAGTGTTAAATCCAGAGTAACTGATTGAATTAAAAATGTTAGGTCAGCAGCTGTTGGTTAGTTTCCACAGATCAGAGGAAATATGTGCCTCTAACTATAAACACACATGTTGTTTTATGTTAAGCATGTGAGATAAAATGGATCCGTTCAGATAATATTACCTTGATCGTGATACTGATTTCTATTAGTGTGTTGTCTCTCACAGACAGAAATCAGAGGAAAGACATGGAGGGTGTGATGTAACTGAGTCTTGACTTCAGAACCTGAGTGCTGTTGGCTGGGTGCTACACACCACTGCCAAACCAAACCCAGAAACGTCCTGAGCACAGAAAAATAATAAGGAAATAAGAAAATACAGACTGAGGGCAGGGTCTGATATAACCACTACCACACACTTCTAGTGGATCAAAAGTGATGATTTAGAGAATTTTACATATATTTTATATTGAGTCTATGCGTTGTTTTTTTATATTGCATTGCATTATATTGCATATTATGCCTTTAATTGGTGGATATACTTTTTGTTCTCTGTCTAGGGCTCATGATACTGTTGGGGCGGTTGCTCTGGACTGTGCTGGTAATGTTGCGTGTGCAACATCAACCGGAGGGATCAGAAATAAAATGGCTGGCAGAGTGGGAGACTCTCCAATCATTGGTATTACTTCCTTTACTTGTTCATTGAGTTGAGTCTGATTTTATCACATTATAAAGTATTTTATTTTAACAAGATAGAGAGCCAGTTTCATCATTCAGTTATTCTCTCAATATTGTTTTTATTCTCAACTTTTATTGAGTATAGTGTTTCGGGACACCAGAGTGTTAAATTGAGCTGTTTTTTTTTTAAGTTGATTTAATGTTGTTGTTTTTTCAATCTTGTTTTTCTTTTTTTTTCTTTTTTTGGAATTAAGGCTCTGGAGGATACGCAGACAACTTAACTGGTGCAGTGTCTTGTACCGGACATGGAGAGTCTATTCTCAAAGTCACGTTGGCCAGACTCATTCTCTCACATGTTGAACAAGGTAACAAGGTCACACTTTGAAACTCTTCAGTTTAAAGGGAAAAGTTGCCACTTGTCATGTGGCTGTCCAGTCAGTGTTGATGGTAATTGTAGTCACATGAGGAAATAAATTCCTCAGTGCGTGCTATACTAACTTTTCTGCTGCAAAATCTGTAGTTCTTCCTGCATCCAGTGAGGATGCAGGTTATTTCAGTTGGGATTTTTAGTCTCCTCTTTTGGGTAGCCACTCGGGATGCACTGCAACATGGGCATGGGAGTCACAAGCCCGTCTGCAATGCATCTTGGTCCTGTAGGCTCTGCTGCACAGCTCGATGAGCAGGAAAACTCAGTTTTCTCAGTCAATATAGCAGCACTGAGGAATTTATTGCTTCACTTCACTACATATTCCATCAACACTGGCTGGACGTGCACCTGAAAAAGTGATGAATTTTCCCTTTAAAACAAGCCACATATGTTAGACTTTATCAGGTCTCAATATAATCTGATATCACTACTTCTGTTTATGGGATAAGCATTAAAACACTGAAATTGTTGAATGAATAAGATTAAAGTAGTTTTATGAGTTTAGTGTGGTTCAGACGACCTTTGCATTGAACTTGTCAGTTTTTTCTGTTAATGCAGAATTAATGCAGATGTTGTCTATTTCTCACCGTTTCTAAACATTGTTTTGTTTTAACTTTGATTATATGGTTATTTGAACCATAGCTGCAATTATTAAAGGGAAGAGTTAGTTAGATTAGTCACACTTCTATTTCATACTAAAGTCACATTAGCGTAATTAAAGTGAAAAGAAATGAGAGACTGTAGGACCCAAAGAATGAAAAGGGGCAAAGCTGGCAGTTAATCGTTCTGGATTTCATTTACCTGGATTTGGATAAACTTGTGTATTTGCTGTGTATTGTCGAATGACATGATTGCACATTGATTACCTAAATCTGAGTCTGATTTTCATCTATTTCCGTATTTCCACTTGCCTTTGCAGGTAAATCAGTAGCAGAGTCCTCACAGCTGTCTCTGCAGTACATGATAGACCGTGTCTGCGGTGCAGGAGGCTCTATTGTAGTTGCTCCATCAGGACAGTGGGCAGCCAAATTTACCACAGAGCGAATGGCGTGGGCAGCTGTGGATCAGGATGGTCTGTGGTATGGATTAAACCCAAATGAAAAATTTAAAGAGCCAGTGCCTCAGTAACACAGTTTGTAATCCGTATTAATCAGTCAAGTCAAGTAAATTTTATCTCGTGCTGATTTAAAGAAGATAATTCACACTTTTATTTCATCTCAGATTATTAGAACTCACTGTGTACCTGCCTCATTCAAAAATCAGTCTCATGTCTCCAGCTTGTTCAAAATTCTGCAGCTAGAATTTTAATTGACACAAAATGTAGAAATCACATCACCCAGGTCTGCACTGCTTACCAATTAGGTTTGGAAATGATTTAAAAATTTTATGGATTATTTTAAAAGACTAAATGGTCTAGCCCCAAGCTACATTGCTGACCTTTTAACCCCTTATGAGCTGGAACGCATCCTCAGATCCACAGGTGAGGCGCTTTCAGTCCAGGCTCAGGACTAAAAGTGATTTATGACATATGTTCAACAACTGCCTGAGGAAATAAGACTCACAAACTCTGTCTCGTCTTTTAAATCGCTGTTATAAACATACTTTTTTAGACAGACTTTTCTGTAAACTACAACCTACGCTCTGACACTTGGGAGTCTAGAGTCACTTAAGGGTCTTTGTTTTTATTACCTTTTATTTGTTTTACCTTTTACTCCTATTTTTAACAAGTTATTGGCATGCACTCATTTTAGATTTTTTATTATTATTATTGTGCTGTATTTTGAGGGGGGTGGTTATTTTACTGTGTATAAAGCACTTTATAAACATTGTAGAAAAGTGCTGTAAATCAATATGTCGGTGTGTCTTGATGGATATTTTGTTGTTTCTATCTAAATCAAACGAGTAGTGTTTTCTTATTTCAGATGTCAGAGCTAAATATTTTGTATGTGCACAGTGAAAGATAAACTGTAAAAGATGGAGAAGATTGTGTTGTCACTTGAACAAGTAGTGTATACATCTGTCTAGTTTTTTCTTGAATTGTGAATGGATTATTATTCATGTAAATATAGAATGTCTGATTTATTTTAGTAAAATCTCTTTAACTTTGAGTTGGTTTATTTTTTCACAGTTGTGATATTAGCAGTGTTTCACAACCCAGAACTATTTGTACTCCACACTCTTAGAAATAAGGGTTCCAAAAGTGTTCGCTCTGAAGGGCTGAGGTTCTACCCAGAACAATTTGCCTCTGAAGAACCTTTTTATTAAAGAAAGGGTTCGTCAGGGGGTTCTTTGTGAGACAAACAGCTCCATTTGAAACCTTTTTATCCAAAGAACCCTTTTTGGAAGAAAGAGTTCTTCAATGATCTTTGAAGAACTATTTTATCAAGGGTTTGTTAATGGTTCCTTCTACTTTAATATAAAAGGGTTGGTAGAACCCCGCTGGGTGAGTTTTACATAACACAAGAGGGTTCTCCTCTGGGGACAAGTGGATGAACCTTTATTTCTAAGAGTGCCACTCAACTCTTGATCATTGGATTCAGTTACGGTCAAAACAATTTATGTGGCATGTCAGCTCAGGTGTGTAAAGCAGAACGACATCTGCTGGTTCTGCTTGATATCAGACAGAAATAACTGTTTCCATCTTTTCAGTCATTTTCAGTCAGTCAACTCAGTGGAGGGGGCAGATTCAGAGGTAGACCCAGGTAACTACTGGTTTTCAGTGCTGCCGTCTTTGCTGACACCGGTTAACTAGTGGCCAGGAAAGATTAGAAAACCAGCTGTCATTTTCATATTTTAGTCACGAAGACTTGTTTGACTGCGTTGTCTATGTCTGTTTAACAGGTTTTTTTCCCCCCACCAACTGTTGTTCAGTTTCATCAAAAGTTGTTTGGATTTCAGTGCTCTCCAAGCACTTGCAGGATACAATGGACTATTAGGAAGTTGTTAACATAACAACAGTCTCATTCATTGAGCCTCCACTTCATTTGTCCAGCTGCATTGTTGACCTTGGTTCATCCTTTTGGCTGCTCTACCAGAGACACTCGCTGTATACAAAGCTGATTGAGATTTAGAATTAGACACTATCATCATGTGCCTTGGCTGTGATACAGGGGCAGCTAAATGGTTGGTTCATATAGTGTTATTTTACTTTTAAAAACTGGAGACCGGAGACAGACAGAGTACAAGTTTTATGTTGCTGTAACACAGCAGTATCCTCTTGAACCAGACAAATCTGTATAATTTCTGCAGTTTTTCATTTACAGATTTCAAAGTAGTTTTGCATTTGTCCTTTAATGAAAATGTTGACTAGCCCTTGTAAGAACACAGTTTTAATTCTGTAGTTAGATGTGTAAATGTGCTGTAGACTTGTGCTGAAGTTAATGCTGTTAATGTATTATTTGAACCTCTGACTTGCCTTTTTATAATTATAAAAACTATTAAAATATCCCTTGTACTTAATGGTTTCTGCTTGCAACCTAATTAACACAAAAGGCTAGAAAACTTAAATAAATTGCTTTCCATGCAAGAGGGTGTCACACATTTAACTGTAAGATGAGCACAAGGTAGAGGTAAAATAAAGAATTTTTAATTAAAACTGAATTAGGTAATTAAATACAACTCTAAACTGGTATAAACACAATAATAATAAGTGATATACAATACTACAAACATTAAAAATATTGCACATTACGTATGTGTAAGAGCTTTTATATTTAGATTAAGGAGGCATGTGTATATAAATAGTTTGTGTGCAAGAGAAAAGTAAAGTGACAGAAAAGAAAGGTGACAAAAGTTGACTTAACATTTTTTACTCTGTAAGACAATTAAAACCTGTGGGCTCTTGTGTATAAAGCATAAGGATTGGAAACCATGCTATAGATGTGTGTTATGCTCGTACTATCAGCTGCTAAGCTACCTGTAAACAGAAGCCACGTGACAGGCAGCGCTGCCTGTCAGGGGCTTTGCAGCAGCGGGACGAATGACGGCTTAGTTAGAGGAAGTTAGCAGCTGTGCTAGTATGTAACCTTACACGAGTTGGACACAGTGTTGCAGTGAGAGAGAGGTAAGGATCTGTTTTTCTGTGAAAAATAAATATTCCTAAACATCCAAACTGCAAGCCCTGGAGCAGATGCATGTGGGCGTGATCATCTAACGTCCGCTAGCCGCACTCAGGCTACAAACAAACTTGGTCGCTAAGGCCTCTGCTAAAGCGAACTAGCTAGCCTCTCTGACAGATTTAGCGTCGAGCTAGCTACCTAAACATCTATACATTTTGTACAACATATTTGAGCGTTTATGGCATTGACATCGATTGGTGCCAACGCTGCTCGTAGGGACAGTGCTAGCGTTTTAAAGTGCGTTTCCATGGGTGCTAACTTTCTCTATAAGTTACCTTTAGCATGCTAACATACGTGATCGCGTCCTGCAACGGATTGTTGTTAGCCGTCCTATAACGTTAGCATGCTAACTAGCAAACACCTCACCGGGAGAACATGTTCTTAGAAATTTGGTGTTTCGTATAAATATTAAGTTACATTACATGATATTAAATCAGCCCATCTAAAGAATATTCTGCTAAAAGAGTTAAGTTGCATTTTTGGGTTAAATACCGTTCATTTCTGGCCTGCACCAGGATGTGTTGCTAGTTATAACTTACTTGATTTAAAAACGGTAATTAGCAGGTCATTTAACATTAGCGTCCCTCTCTGAAGGTTTTCTAAGATGTGTATGGGAATAGTTTTCTGGCACTTACAGACAGTTACCTTAAGCTTATTTGCAGTGTACAATTTTCGGCTATATAAAGGGAATGACCCACGGAAGTGGCCAAAAACTGAGATGCTAGCGACGTTGATTCAACGTAGCAGGACAGCAAATCATGTAGCATTAAAACAGCTGGTGGAGACGCTCTTGAAGTCACGATATTGTTAACAAGTGTAAGTTTTATCTTATTTACAGTGATCTCTGCAATAACAGGTACCCTATACAGACAATAGACAATACAGTAACTTTGTTAATTGTCAAATATTTCACTCTTGTCACTTTTGACTCAGTGACACTGATGAATACTTTCGAAAAGCTGACTCGAACAACATAGTTTGTTTTGCAAGACAGTTAAACCCCTGTAAACTTTATTTATAAAGCATGAAGACTGACAAGCAAGCTATAGATTTTGTTATTTACAAATTTCAAATTAGTTTGGTGTTTGTCTTATGATAAAATGAAGATTGGCTCTAGTAAGATCACAGTTTTGACACAGTGGTTAGGGTTGTACATGTGCTTGGTGAATGCTTTCAAACTGATGTAGGATAGTGATATCAAGTCAATCTGAAAGAAAAACTACATGCGGTAACTAAACTATTTTAGAAGACATGGTTAAGACATCCAAGAAGGGAAGTTTTAAGCTGTACCATATGTTCAACAACTGCCATATTTATCTAATTTACAGTCATATCTGTAATAACAGTGATCTATTACAGACAGTGTATTTGCTGTGACTTGGTTAATTCTGTAAGTCTGGCAGTAGTTGTATCGACTTCTTCTTGTCCTCACTGGCTTGCTTAGATTACACATTTATGGTCCCATGAGCCCACTTACATACAAACTGTGGTGCTGGGATGATGGGCATTTGAATTGAAGCATTGTTAAGATAATTTTGCTTGATTAAAATTGGGGACTTTTTTGGGACTGCATGATAAAGTGAAAAAATGAGCATGCGATTATTTTGACAGATATTGTGGTCAAAACTTAGTGGGACTTGGGCTGCAACTAACCTTTATTTTCATTGCAGATTAATCTGTTGATTATTTTCTCAATTAACTGATCTGTTGTGTGGTCTATAAAATGTGGGAAAATGGTGAAAAATGTCCAAGCTGTTCGTAAATGTAAAAAGATAGTTGACTGTTGAGTCTCATTCCCAGGATGTCAAATACTAACATTTTGTGGTTGGTTAAGCATCCCAGCCACAGCAAAACAATGAGAAAATAAGATAACATAGGCAGAGGACAGGCTCTCTGCAGATATAGACACCACCACACAGTTCTAGTGGAGCATAAGTGATAATTGAAAGGGATTATGTTTATATGAGTCTACATTGTGTGTTGTTAGACAAAACAAAACAAAACAAAACAAGAAGAAGTAGTTGCATATTATGCCTTTAATAATGGATTCATTGTAGCTCCGCTGGGAATTTTCACATTTTTCATTTTCACTAAAAATGTCACTTCACTGTGACAGTTGTTGGCGGCTGTACCAAACAAACATGTTTTCTTATGTATTTATAGTTACAAGTTATTTGAGGATGTCATCTTTGGCTTTGTGAAACTACGATCAACATTTTTCACAATTTTCTGACACTTTATAGGCAAACATTGATTATTGTAGAAAATATTGCACTTAACCATATTGTGATTTTGATAATATTTTGATTAATTATGCAGCCCCGGTGATTTGATGCCTTCTTTCTCTACTTTCTGTCTGTGTTGTTTTGATACAGGAAGGCAGGAGCATTCATGGATATTGTGGACACCTTTAACCATTTAATACCCAGTGACCAGTTGGATGAGTCCCTGATAATAGGCCAGAATTTGGAATGTGAAGCCGGTAATGAGTTTGGGACAGGCCTCCGACTGGAAGATTCACTGAAGAACATGCTCAGTGACAAAGATCCCATGTTTGGATGTGCAGGCTCTCAGTTCAATCTGCTGGACAATGAGGACTCCACTTTTCAGATCGCTGGCTCAACAGGTTTGTCAACAGACAAAATAGACAGTAAAAATGTATGTAGTAGTAATTTATGTAGTGTTGTAGATTTGTACAGACTGAACTTTGGTCAAAAGCTGTTTAACATGCTGCTACCAAGACATGCACAGAAATATGAAATATGAGAAAAAGGAAGGAAAAAATGTTCATATATTAACAATGGCTTACTGCTTACATTCACTGTACGTGATCAGTCCTTGGTCACTGTCTATTATTAAGACAGTCCAGGAATGTGCTCCATGTTTTCAGGAGCATGTCTTGACTGTGATTATGGAATATTTGTATTATGTTGTCCTTGATTATTTTGATAATTTAATTAATAATTTTAGATTAAAAATAGATCTAAAAATATCAAAGATATAAAACTTATTTGTGAGCTCTGTTGTTTGTTTTTGGTGCAATGACCGATGAGTAATATTCCTTGTCAACTTCCTGCAAAGAGCTGTAGTTCACTTCTTCCCGACACAGTTCATAGCTCCTTTTGAACTGAGTATTTTTTTCTCCCTATGGTTTGGAATCGTACTTATACACCTCAGTACTCTGTGCAGTCCACTTCACAGTAAACTTTTAGGCGAGAGTCTAGATGTGACTCGTTAAGTACATTAATTTCTTTTGGCTTTTGCAGGTCTCAGTGATGGTTCAGCAGCAACCTCAGGCCTCAGCAGTGAACTCACAGTCGCACAAACCACACAAGTCAAGAGACCTGTTGGTAGACCGAAGAAACGTCCACGTAATTTAGAGTGCAGTAAGTTGATGCTCATTTAGGTTCCCGTTTACACCATATGACACCTTCAAATAAGAGATAATGTGACACATTTTCTTATGTTTTGTTGAAACAGAATCTAGCAGTGATCCACAACCTGTGAACACATCACTCAATACCATGGCCCGAGGAAGGAAACCAGGAAACAGGCTCACAAGGGCATTTCTTATTGAGAAAGGAGTTAAGGGCACCCAGCTGAGGGAAGAATTAACTCTGGGAGGGCGTATTAATGTAAATCATCTGGATGGTGGACTATGGCTGAATCCTACGGTTGTATTGAGAAGACTGACAGTCACAATTGGAGGATTCAAGATCGAGCTGCTTCCTGGACCCTCTTACGCACAAAATGTGGGAACAAGCCAGTCTGCATGCATTGATGCTGGTTTATCATATGGCGGTGACATTGGGTTTACTGTGTTGCCAGACGATGCTGTCACTGTACAGAATGCCATACCCGAGAATGTAGCAGAGGTGGATGTAAGTGAGAAGAGCTCTGCTGATGATGCAGCCCTTGGCCTGGGCCCATATGTGAATCCTAACGATGTGCAGACCTCTAACGGCACATTAATGGGGAGTGTTCCCACGCAAGAGGCAAAACTTGACAATCAGAGTGTTTCTGGAAATGAGAAGCCAGTCAGTAAAGGAAAAGATGACAACAAACAGCCTCGAAGCGATGAGAATAATGGAACAACTGCTAGTAATAAGACTGATAGTAAGGAAAAGACTGTGGCCAAAACCCTGTTGAAGTCTAAACAAGGACCGACACTGAACAAGAATAAGGACTTGGTTTCAGGTAAACCAAACAACATGATTAAGGGACAAAAAGTATCCCAAAACATGCCCTCCACAATCATCCAAAGAGAAGACCTGCACAAAACAAAATCTCTAAAGGAAAAGAAAGAGATTGCACCTTTGAAAAGGCCTGCAGAAAACACCCAAAGTGAACTTGCAACTAAAGTGCAAAAGATACAGGGTTCAGGAGATACTAAAGTGAAGCCAAAATCACCAAGTACACCTAGCCCGGCAGCGAAGAAGATGCCATCATCTGGCAACCGTGTTGATCAGCAGGGACCAACTAAACATACTCTTCCTCACAACAGCTCCAAAGTTGAGACCGCTAACCCAGCACACAGTCGTCCGGGCCATTCTTTAAAATCGCCCGATGAAGGCGGGCAGGAAAAGCCCAAACTAAAAAAGCCAGAAAAGATCATTCAAAGACAGAAAAGTAAAAATGCAAGGAGCATCTCTGTGGAAGAGCCGCAGCTCTTTGTTCCAGATAACGCTCCTGTTGTGAAGAAGGAAACTGCTGAGGAGCAGCCTGCTAACAGTGAGACTGTATGGGATGGAAACAACTGTTGTGGTCTGTGCAAAAAACACCACAACAACATGTAAGTGTTGCTCTTCAGTACTTTACAATATGAAAGTTAAATCCATGCAGATGTTATGTCGTTATGCTTTCTTAATCAGTATATGTTGTAGATTTATTTGGTGGGTGATTTTATGCCTCCATGCCGGCAACCGCTGTTTTCAGGTTGTCTGTCCATACCCATTCTTGTGAGTGCAATATGTCAAGAACAGCAAGACAAAATGTCTTCAGATATGGCACAAACATTTACTTGGACTCAAGAATGATGACTTCATACTCAAGTTATAAAAGCATTCCACATGAATGCCTAATAGGATAAAATGATTAAGTGATCACATTTTATATGCAAAAGGTCAATTTCACTGTAACATAATAATATTCTGCAAAAACATCAGTCCTCTGCATCCTTTGTAAAAAAAATAGTCTCTAATGCCCCTTTTACACAGCCTGGTCAAGGTGGGAATGTTGCATGTTGCTGACTGCTTCACTGTCTGTATAAAAGTCACAGAAGCGGAATGGGAGGTCATTTTCATTCTGCCTCTAATCTGCCAGCGGGGGTAGTAACAGAGCCGAATAGTCTTTTGTGTAGAAGGATAAGCCAGCAGGGCGGGACAGGACGCTGTTGAGTTACATGTTGGCTGCTGTTTGTGACTGTGTTCTTTAAATTATGAACTTATTCCACACATTTGTCAGCTGTGTTTGAGTAGAGAGAGGGAGAGAGATGAGCGGACACTTTATACAGTGCTGACACAGCGCTGTATGCACACAAGCAAACACAGACAGATAGGAGAAAAATCCTCCCATGGATCATCAGACAAGGCGATCCTTTAAACTTAACTGTTGCAGAAGAAGGGGCACTCTATTTATCCAGAAACTCCTAAAAGCTTTATGTTTTAAATTCATGAGGCTGTTAGCTCTGTGTGTGATTATAAAAGAGCAGACAAGCAGAATCACATGCTGACCCACACGCTGTTTTGTTATGTCAGGCCTCTTTCGATTCCTCAAACCCGGTACCCTGTATGAAATGATATGCTGGGGCGGTTTATGCTAGCGCTGCTTGCTTCAGTCTAGAAACACAAAGGCAGTGTAGAAGCAAGCTTTTGTTGCGGCGCTGTTACAGGATCTCTGTGTAAAAAGAGCATAAGAATTGATGGGTGAATGAAGCCGTATGAAACTTTCTATTAGGCTTTTTTCTATTTGTGCCAAAAAATATTGAAAGCTTTGGGGCTTCCAACTCGGCACACACAGTGACATCTGGTGGTTTGTAAAAATTATAGGAGCCCTTCAAAACTGGGGCCGAAGCACCGAAGCACCACTGCACCTCGCTGATATTAATAGTTTTAGTCTCATGTGTGCAATAAAAGTCCAAGAAGCCTGTGTGTTATTAAATCTGTATATCTTAAATCAGAAGTACTGCATTAAATATAGATTTCAATCTACACCTTGTTACAGTAAAATATATGTGGCGTCCATATAGGCCAGATATAAAATATGTTTGATCGCACAAAACATTAATGTACCTGTACAGTTGAGGTTGAGTCTTCTAGTTGAGTCTAAAGTCTTCACTACATACATTATATGAGTCTGGACAGACATGCATGTAAACTACAACTTGACTGGCTGGTGCAGGCATACAACCGCAAGGAGGAAACTCGAGTTCTTCTCTTTGTTACAGAATTGTGACCAGCACTGAATGGTTGATAGTTCTTCATTTACTCAGCACAGCGTGCAGTATTTGAATGTTTTTAGGACATGATAGACATGATAAACGGAACGTGAAAGCTAATGAACCACAATATTTGCACAGTCATAAAAATAGCAGAGCGACTTACAGTCTGTTGTCTGTTAAAAATGATCAATTGTTTTAATAAACAAAAAAGTGCTTTTTAATGTTGCTCTGTGTCACAGTGTATCTGGCACCCGGAGTGCTCATTTGCAAACACACTTTTAATAATGGCTGTACTTTGTTTAGGTTCATGGTAGGCTGCGGTCGCTGTGACGACTGGTTCCATGGCGACTGTGTTGGTCTCGACCTGACGAAAGTACGTGAAATGGAGGAGGAGGACCAGATGTACGTGTGCTTGAAGTGCTGTGAGGAGGAAAGCAAAAAGGTGGAGCCTGGGTCCCCGAGTGCAGCAAAACCAGAAGGTCAAGCTAAGACTGAGGTACAGGATCAAAAGCCGCTTCCCAAGCCCCGACCGGGACCGTCCCAGACGCCCACATCAGCAGGGGTCAGACCAGTAAGAAAGGTAAGCAGTACTACCATGAGTTCTTTTAACAAAGTGATTTGATCATCCATTTAACATTATTGAATGTTTAATTTTATGTACAAAATGATATTTTATTTGTTCCCCCAGCTAATTCATCCTCTGATATTAATCATAGCCAGTGTTACTGCTAATACAAGGGTTTGTTGTCTTTTTGCTTTTGCTTTGCCTTTACAGAAGGCTTGCACATGGAGGTGTGTTTAACATGGTGCTGTGTGGTTCACATTTTCCTGCACATTAAACTCACCCTGTATTCTTTTTAAACTTTGGCCAGGGGGATTATAATATTTATATCTTTTTCACATGTTTCACATTAGTTTTTGTTGATGTTTTCTTACAGCAAGTTAACAATCTTGTTAACATGCTTTTTGCACTTCTCTCCTAAAATAGGATCCTGATAGAAGGCAGTCCACAGATGGCAGAGAAGCAGCTCATAAAACAGGTATTTTTTTAGGGGCTGTGAATGGGGGTGGGCCATATGGCTTGCAAGTAATATCTTGACAATTTTAGGCTAATCTGCAATGTACAAGTATATATTTTATATGAACACTTTCTCTAAAGTAACTGTTAAGTCTCAAAGTGCAAACACTTCTGTAGATTAAACCACCTAACATTAGATAAACTACTTACAAAACAATGACAATTTTGATAAATAATAATCAGTGATGTGGATATTAGAGGAGTCACAATTCTCTAAATCTCTAATTCAGTTCAGTTTTTTTTAGACTGTCAGGTCTTGATTTGTCAAGATCAGCAAATCATTGGTTTTATGCCCTGATAACTGATTTTTACTCTTTCAAATTCTTCTTTAAAAATGATATGAGATCGATAGCCTTAACTGTGAATGTAAAAATAAGTTTGTTGATTTTTACTGTTTGTCATGCCACATTGAATTCAAGGCCAGTCTGGGTTTACTGGGTTCAGTGGGTTCAGTGGCATTATTACAATATGAAAACAAGACTGAGTGAAGACAGTCACAACACACATATTATTTAATTTAAATTTAAATGTTCAATTTAAGTCTTTACACTGTCAGTTCACATAAACTTTGCTCAGGTCAAGACTCAAGATGAAAAAGGGGCTGTTAATCATATATCTGCACAACCACAAAAGATGTGTATGAACTATACTTTTGACTTCTGAAACCAAATATAATATTGGAAAGCTACAGCCGCCCACATACTGGTGACAGAGATTTGATTACAATGTGGTGATACGTGTGGGTTTTGCATGTTTCCAGAGTAAAAATACATATGACAGGGGGTGTTTATTTAAAACGATAAGGCTGGATTTTGTCACAAAACTCGGAATTGTCTCCCAGCTCACTGTTGATATTTCGAAAAGTCAACAAAGTTTACAGTTTCACAACATCAAGTGAGTGGAGGGGACATTTTGGGAGTTGCAAATACTGTTGAGTGTTATTAAAAAATACAAACAACCATAAAATGGAGTGTGGCATCTGTCGTATAAAGGTCTCTTAATATTGCAGTTTTGTTGTGTTTTATCTGTTTGCTTCCATGTTGGGAATACAAACCAACTTCAAATTAGGTAAAATATTCATCTTCAGCATCATCTTCCTGCCTAATACTGTTTAGCTGCATACCATCGTGGTGTTGGCTTGGTGAAGGTCATCCACGACTAGATAACAGCCAAAGTTAAAAACATTTGTGATATTAAGCATTTGTGCATGTTAATTTTTGTATTACAGCTCCATATTGAATCTTTAATATTTTGTAATTCTTGTGGTCACATGTTTCCACTGCCTGTTCAGTACATACTGTCATTCTGTCCTCTTAGGCGCTCAGCTGAAACAAGAGACAAAAAGTAAGACTCTGTCTTCAGTGTCAAAGAAACCTGTGTCTGTGGAGGCAATCAGGCGAAGTGTGCGTGATTCTCTGAAAGAAATCCTCATACAGAGGTAAGTATTCCATTAGGAAAATGTATTCAAAAGAATTGTGGAAATACTGAAATTGACCTTTTGCATTCATTGTTTTTTTATTCAGTTTTTTTAAACAAACAATTACCAGTGTCATAGCAAACAATAAGACAAAAATCTCTTGCAGTACACTTCAGTAATGCTCAGAGGTACACAAAACAAAGTTAGTTAGGTAGTTCATACTGTACACCCTAAAGAGAACTGTTAATACTCTGGCCATGGCTCTTTCTCTTTGTCAAACTTTCTTATAAGGTTGTCAAATGTATCAGTATCAATATGTTTTCAATACTGTGTTTTTGAAACAATACAATATCTGTTAATTACAGTATTTAAAGTACCAAAGGCATAAAAAAAGATCTAAGTGCTCATTCAAGACCTCAGTTCAGTTCAGTCTTTATTTACTTTATTTAGAACCAGAGAGTGTTCAGAAACTTTTTCTGTACCAGAACTGTGTGCAGGTTGTTAATCAAAAAAACTGAAGGAAAAAAAACCCAAAAAACCAAACGTATTTTCTGTGTAGATTTTTTTCTCTTTTCCTGTGGTATTGAGAGGGGTATCATGAACTTTTTTATACTTGTATTGTATCAAACTTTTAATTTCTGGTATCGTGACTACTCTCTTATCTGGTCTGTTTCCATCTAAGGCACTGTGGCACTTTACTACTCTCCTCGAACTATCTGCCCTGGCCTTATCGGCTGTTACCGATTAGCAACCTTCTGTCAGTCCTCCCACAGGTCTAGTTTGCCCTTTCTGTGAACATCCCCACAGGACAAACCCCTTCTCTCAGAGGCAGCTTTGTTTCTAGTTTAACTACCTGTCAAAATATATTTCCTGCACTGATGAACCCTGAGCAGACTTTTAATTATGATAAAAGTTTGTGACAACTTGGGGAGCATTGATGCTAGGGTTAAGGTTAAAGGTTATGTGGTACAAGATTCAGGTAGAAATTAAACATGATTACATGTAAAGATACTAAAATGTATCCAGTAAGGCATGCAACATGATAACCTGTGTACCTAGAAGAGTGTACTCATTAGGGTTCAGGCAACAGATAGTCACGCACCTACTGCAATGCTGCCACAACAGTATAGTATTGTGTAGGTTTTTTTTAAATAGCTGTATGCACATTCTTAAAAAAAAAAAAAGAGGATGACCTCATCAGTTTGTTTGAGGAACAGCTGTGTCTGTATGCCACAAGGCTTTAGGCCACAGTCAGCACAAATTAACACCTCCAACATGACAACACAACACCTGATTGTGTCTGAGAACATAATCACTGTGAAACAGTCAGAAAATTATATTTCCCAGTCATAGTTTCCTGTTACCAGGAATCACTCACCTGGTTGCCACAGCTGCATGCTGTGTCTGTTGGTCGTGTCTAGACGGGAACCACTGATGTACAAAAATTTTGCAAATTTTGTGTAGAAAGATTACTCTCCATGATCTTTCGCAGGGCTGAGGTTTCCTTCTAAACATGGCCGTGTCTGTTTCTGTCTCTCCCTTCGCTGAGCCACACTCATTCCACACATACTTTTTATGTTTTCACTATTAAACAATACTAGAAATGCAGCTGTAGCAAGCAATGTGCTATCTCAGTGATCATTTATATTTTCAGACACTACAAATTATATTCAGCTACAAGTAAAGCTGGAACAGCTGTCAGTCAGAGCTGAATTACAGAGAGTAGTGGTGATGCAGATGATACATTGTCTTGTCCTGTTGTACTGGTATAAATTGGCATGTTTTCAGAACATTGCAGAATTGTGCATCGCAAGAAGTTGCATGTTTTAAATGGTCTCGTCACAAATCTTCAGTCTGAACAGAGCTTTAGATACCTAGAATAGTGTAATGGTATTGCAAGTGGATTCACTTAACTTTGTAAACTTACTAAGAAGACAATAAACATGACGATAAGTCCAGACATCTCAGTTTAAACCTTGATATTTATTTAGAACATTTTGTTGTAGCACACCACACAAAACAAAACCCGTCAAACAAAGAATAGTTGAATTCCACTCAATTGTCTTTCCCATCTCCCTGACAGTTACTTTGTACACCATGAAAAAGACAGTGTTGGATAATGTGAGACTTTTAATTGCAAGGAATGTTTTGAACATGTGCTGAGGTTGTAGGAAGGTCAGTGTGTGGAAAGAAAGAGCATCAAAGGTCTGTTAGAGACAGGGGGCAAACAAATACAGGTGCAAAGGAAGGCTTTTTCAGGTGAAACCGGTTTATTATTCAGAATGTACCCTTTTTACTCACACTCTGGTGGCAACATGCATCTTAAACTTTGGTTTGTAGTCAAAATGGCAGCAAAACTAACAAAATGGGGATTTAGTGAATAGTGCACCATAGCATATTGTGTATGGGATTAATCTGAGATTGCTCCCATTCAAGATGAGACTAAACTTTTCTGTGGATGCCTGTTTTTGTGCCATGTCAAAGGCCAAAATGTGTCCTGCAAGAAGCAAGATACGCTTTGTTTTCAGCCTTGCAGTTGTTGATAATGGGCTAGTTAAGAGGATTGAGGCAGGACAGAACAAGTAATGTGATGCTTTCCACATTTTAGGTTAAAGGAGTCTGATTTGGACATCTCAGTGGAGAGGGCCTCTGAAGTTGC
Source organism: Lutjanus erythropterus (assembly GCF_056507025.1). Taxonomy (NCBI): domain Eukaryota; kingdom Metazoa; phylum Chordata; class Actinopteri; order Lutjaniformes; family Lutjanidae; genus Lutjanus; species Lutjanus erythropterus. The sequence goes on from NC_139330.1 coordinate 5,346,657, forward strand.
CAAGAAGACAGAGCGGGAACTTTTTCACTTGTATAAAGACACCGACAACAAATACAAGAACAAGTACAGGAGTCTAATGTTCAACCTCAAAGATACTAAAAATAATGTAAGTACCATTTTAAATCAGGAATTAGCCACACGTAAAGTTTCATAGTGTTGCATTTCAGTTTTAATATAAAAGTAATTACATTTGCTTTATCATAATTGTATTGTTTAGGTCCTGTTTAAGAGGGTTCTCAAAGGGGAAATTTCTCCTGGTAACCTGATTCGAATGAGCCCTGAGGAACTGGCCTCGAAAGAACTGGCTGCTTGGCGACAAAGGGAAAACCGACACGTAAGTAATGCTTAAGCCTGTGATGTAGTCTCTTAAATTCAGCCTGATAACTCCAATTAGTTCTCCTAATTGCTCACAATAATTCTGATATGAATGTCAACCTCAGTAAATACTATTAACAGGTCTTCTTTAATTATTTTTAAAAGATGGTTGTATTTTGAGATTTAAAACTTTCAATAACCCTCTAAAAAGCAATACATTTCTCATTTCACAGACTATTGAGATGATTGAAAAAGAGCAAAGAGAGGTAGAGAGGCGACCGATCACTAAGATCACACACAAAGGTGAAATTGAAATCGAGAGCCAAGAACCAGTGAAAGCACCTGAGCCTCCAGAGGTAAGAGACACATCAAATATCACTCTTCATTACTGTATATTTACCAGTGAAAGAGCATCTGCTTGAATTTCTTTCTGTTTTCCCCCTCTTGCCAGCCTATGCTGCCTTCCAAAGTGACAGAAGTCTCAACAGATCCTCCAAAAACACCCGAGAAGAAAGCAGAGAGTGCCAAGACGGAGAAAGACACCACCAGCCAACACAAGTCCCACTTGTTTGACCTACACTGCAAAATCTGCACAGGTAAACCTGGCACAAGTCACAAAGTCACTTTAGTCATTAAAGCTACTACAAGGATTTTTTTTAACTGGTTGTGAATCTCAGTTATGAACCTCTCTGTTTATTAATGATGCCATTATATGACCTGCACTAGCAAAAAAGACCAACTGTGAGAAGTTCAGCTGTTTCTGTATAGTTGTTCTGAATGGCTGCCACCCGGTCAGATTCTCCTTGAAATCAGATTAAACAAGCCTCTGTTTACATTTTACCATGCAAAGTTTCAGTGAGTAGCACCTTAGCCAGTTAAAAAGAAGAAGGAGGAGATCTTTCTTTACATTATTTGATTTTTGACATATTTTGTGGGAATTATGGTGGAAAAACCACTGCTTTTTTACACAGCATCCTCCAAAACCAACAAAATATGAAAGTTCCTTTTAGTAGCTTTTATCCTCTGATACCAACTTTTTGTGTTACTTTTTTTTTTCCATTAAGGTCGTATGGCACCACCTGTGGAGGAGGCACCAACCAAAGTGGTCAAAGTTGCTACCACAGTGGTTAGGAGGCAGTCCACCAAAGCAGAAGAGACAAAGATCACAACACCTGCAATGGACGACGACCTGCACCTCACTGTTTTAGAGGAGAGCTTCCGAAATGCTCAGTCGGGCTATGAAGGAAGGTAAGCCATTATTTCTGACACCCTATGTGCTTTTTCTGTGTAACTTGTTGTTGCAAGCTTGCTTTACTGCAGTTGTATTCCTCACAGGTCGGATCACGCAGCTGGACGAGATGAAGAGGCTGCTTTCCTCTCAAACCTGAAGTACTTGTGGCGCGGACTCATTCATATGCACGCTGTGGCAAAGTTTGTGACAAAAGCTTTCCCCGTCTCAGGCATTTTGGACAACTTGACCGAGGTAAAGTGGACCAAGTGGACCAACTGAACATATTTAGGGCCAGTTTCACAGACAAGGCTCAGGTCTATTCCCAGACTAAAATGCCTGCTTAAGCTGTCTTAACTCAAAGACATTTGCACAGACGTATATATTAGAATAATCATAGATTTAGCCTTGCATAGTGCTGTATGTGAGTTGCATGGACTATTTGGAATATCTAACTTCCAAAAGCAAATATATAATATAATAGTAAAGATGGAAAATGGTGCTATGATCCCAAGTTGTTTTAATTACCTGACTTCTTGTACAGTGTCTCTCTGCTTGCCTGCTCAGATAATGAAAAATAATTAACAATTAGGCATCAAAGATATTTTTAGATTTATTTTTTTTGATGGGGAGGGGTTACTTTCAATAACTGGATGGTTTGACACAATCTGTTTTTGTAGTGTTTTTTTTTTATACTTGCCAAAGTTTTTTGAACAAGTTATTTTTGCCTCTGCTGTTGTTTTTGTCTCAAGATTTACACCTGTCTTGGTGTTTTGTATTCCATTCTGGGTTTTTGTGAACATCTTTAGTTACTTATCTTACTCCAGGCATCCAGATTCTCCGACTATTCAAACCACATTTATGAAAGCTACTTAAATGTCATAGTTTAATCAGTGCAGATTAAAGCCTACTCATTCAATAATCTAAGCCCTGTCTGTGAAACTGGTCTTTAGAGTTTTAATATCATCTGCTGCAATGTATTTAAGATAATAAAAACTGTCTGTAAAGTTTGATCTTTTTCCCCTTTCAATAGGACCTTCCAGACAGCATTCAAGTTGGCGGGAGGATAAGCCCACAGATAGTGTGGGACTACTTGGAGAAGATTCGGGCAACTGGAACAAAAGTGAGTTTTTGGCAGCTTTCCCTCTTAAAAGGACTATACAACCTATAGTTAAATTTAATCAATGGATACACTCACCCACAATTACATATGGTTCATTGTGATCAAATTGTTCATCACTGTCTAGAATTTAATTAACATCCAGATTTGTAATGACGTGATGCATTATAGAGCTGCTCCACTGAACAGTTCTGGTCAAACGTCTTGTACATGGATCGTAGATTTCACTGACACATGCTGTTTCTTTAATTAAAGGAGGTGTGCCTGATTCGCTTTTCCCCTGAGACGGAGGAAGATGAGATCTCCTATACTCTCATCTATGCCTACTTCAGCAGTCGTAGGCGTTTTGGGGTGGTGTCCAATAACCTGAAACAAGTGAAGGACATGTATCTCATTCCTTTGGGTGCCACTGAAAAAGTTCCACATCAGCTTGTTCCCTTTGATGGGCCAGGTAATCTGGACACTAAGCCCATTTTCTCTAGGATAATTTTTTTTTTCAGTAAATTACATAAACATTTCTGATCTGTCAAACTTAATTTATCTTTTAATTTTTACAGGTTTAGAAAACAACCGTGCCAACCTTCTCCTTGGACTCATAATTCGCCAGAGGCCGAAAAGGGATTTTCTTCCCGTGGACATGAACGAAACTGCGAGGATTATTCCTGAAATCAAGCCCATCACCATGCCAACAAAAGAAATCAGAGAAACAGAGGAGGATGAGAAATTTTTCCTCTCTTCCTTGACTGCACCACTTACTAAAGAGAAAGACAAACCACTTAACACTACTGAAGATGTTGATGAACCAATTACAGAGTCTTTTGAAGAACCATCTGTATCAGAGGAGACCAACAATCAGGAACCCCAAAAACCACTGCGCTTTCTTCCAGGTGTATTAGTAGGCTGGGGTGGGGAACTACCACCACTGCCAGATGTTGGAGGCAAACCTGCAGTAACAGCAGATGACACCCAGAAGACCCCGCCAGCTCCAAAAACAGAGGCGTCAACTGGAAACACAAAAAGTCCAACAGCTGCTGCACCACGAGAACGCTTTGTCATCAAGAAGAAAGAAGCTAAACCTGTTAAAGCTGAACCGGAGCTATCCAGCCAAACCGATACATCTGCTGCTAACAACTCGCCTGGAAAGGATGCTGCAGTGGTGACCCATGCTGCATCCGTCTCTCTGAAAGATAAGCCTCCAGATGTATCGACTGAAGCGTTCCTGGCGAGCTTGTCAACGGCTCCGAGTGGGACTGAAACTAACAGTGCTGCCTTGGCAAACAAAGGCGATGCTGGCCTTTTGTCTGAAAGTGAAAAAGGAATATCTGAAGGGAATCCTTTGTTGCAGGCTGGTTCGACTCACACAAATAGCTCAAAACCTCCTTTAAGTGGAATATTGAAAAAATCTTCAGCCTACTCCAGTGTGAATGAAGACAAAACAACGGTGCTACAAAAGGATAAAGCCAACCACCCAGTTCCTTTGAGTCCAAAACCTGTTCCTGTTTTGAGCAGCACTAGAAATGAGCCAATCACACCATTTCACCAAGGATTTTTACAGGTTTCTCAGGCGAGAAACAAGCCTGAGGAAGAAAACCAAACAACTATTCGATCATTCCCCAGTGAAAAGGAAGATCCTGGCGTGTCCCAGGCTGGTGCTACAGTAACTCAGACTGCATATCCTCCTGCAGTCGAAAAACCACAAGCAGTGGGTTATACAGGAGCCTCGGAGCTCCAACACAATACTCTCCCAGCCTACAACCCTGCTGCACCTGTCCCATCACAGCAGCAACAGCCTCAGGTACCTGGCAGCTACAGCTACCCAAGTGGACCACACGCACAGGATCAGAACCACAGCACACCGTGGGCTCAGGACAGCACTTCGCACACTCTTCCCGGAATTGAGTCACAGCCCACCGAGAGCTACCCTGAACCACCTGGCCAAGCGCTGTCCCTGGCCAAAGACTACAAACGAGTAGAGGACAGGTACAGCGACCCGTGGGAGAGGCCGCGAAACACAGAGGACAGAGACCACCACGGAAGGCACAGCCACCACAGGGACTCCCATCACGGGAAAAAGAGCAGACACCATGACCGGGAGCGGGAGAAAAAGCACGATCGCAGCCACGATGACAAGTACAGGGAGAGGAGTAGGCACCATGGACACTCAGATGACCGCTATGGTGAGAAGAGGAAAGAGAGGCAGCACAGTGACGACTACAGCAGCCGATATAAGGACAGACACAGACATAGACGGGACTCTGATTATGAGAATGGACGAAGAAGTTCAAGAGACAGCTACTCATAATTGTTTTTTTTTTTTTTTTTTAAAGCCCTGATAGACAGTGACTGGGGCTCTAAGAGTGACTTTGCTGGTTCACACCACTTTGGCTGTATTGGCTGAAAGTGGAGTTTGTTGGTTTATACAGCAGTCTGCAGCTTATACAGTACGTCATTGAAGTTCCATTTTATGTTACTCACAGTACAGACAAAATGAATGGCATTTCAGTGGAACTATGAAGATCTTTATAGATACGTTCTCTTTTCACCAAGAGGAACTCATTATCAGAGCATTTTCAAGTTTTTAACCTTTTATTGTATATATCTTGTTCATACTGACCTGCTGTACTGACTACAGATGACCAGTAAATGTTTTCAGTCTCGTGGTGACATACCAAACAAGTGTGGACCATTTGGTAAAAAAAAAAAAAAAAAATTTAAGTTGGCATGAATGTAACACAGAAAACATTTAACTGAGGACTGTGATCTAAACAGCAGCTTTGCTTTTTTCCATTTCTTTTAAATTGCTTAAATATTTTCTAAACTTACTTTCTATTGAAAAAAGTATGTACATTTGGCTTGTATTATACAGTACATTAGAGATTAAGTGTGCCTTTGCACTGTGTGTTTATGTACAGTTCGTAATAAAGCTAATCCTTTTTTATTATTGATTCTAAAAAAAATCTCTTTCTCTCTCTAATTGTATTAAAGGTCAAACCTGGATACTGTTATACATTGTACTGTTACTATAAATTTGTTTACAAAATGAGATGTCTGCCAAAGAATTTAACTCAGAAACTTGAATTTACACCAGATAACGTTTTGGATATGTTAGGCCCTGTGGAGGTCCATCGGAAGGGGAGAAACTAAGCTCTTTGCTAGAGTTGCCTGGAGTTAATTTAACAACTATTCATTGCCGTCAGAAACATTAAAACCCTCCCCATCTTTGAGAAACAGCAGTGGCTTGGTATCCTTAAACAAATAAACATTTCTGAGTTGCCCTTCAAAGGCTTTTGAAAACAACCCAGAAGTGACAACTGATACATTTCTGTGTAATTCAAATCCTCCGAAGTAGAGCTGACCGCCGTAGTTTAAGGCCACATAACGCTCAAAGGGGTCCACATCTTGGAAAAGTATTCTCTTACTGTTTAGGAACACTTGAATAATTGTGCTGTTTAAAGATATGGAGACATTGTGCCATTTGTTGCAGCATAGTGTGAGATTTCTGAAAGTCATTGGGAGAGAAAGTCTCTCCCCGAGGTTGACTGCAGTCTTGAGGTGGCCGTTCTCAAGCCCAACTGCGAGGTAGTCGTCGTCTTCATGTTCAGCCTTTCCCATCCACATGATCAAACTGTCATTTGAGCTTGTTTTGAAGCTGAAAGAAACCTGTGTGTATTTAAAATTTCTTGCGTTGTATCTTGGGTCCTGGTATTTAATATAAGAGTTTCCCACAAACTTGAGCGTGTCTGTGGCTATTTCTGTGTCGCAGTACCTCCCTCCCCATCCTAAAGGGCACATGCAGTGGTATGACGTCACTGTAGATGGAGCACATACGGAGCCGTGTTTGCAGATGTTGTTTACGCAACTTACAGACCGGTTACACACAGTACCAGTCCATGATGGCGGACATATGCATGTAAATGAATCGGTTCCTGTTGCCAAGCAGCGACCTCCATTTTGGCACACCTTGTATCCACAGGCAGTCCCATCCCAGTCCCCTACATTTGCTCCACTTATAGCCCCTGTCTCTGTTAACTCAAACTCTTGACCGTTGACTATAAGTTCCCTTAAACCACCAGTGAAGCCCGTTGGCTCCCCTTCAGTTGCATCTGTGGAGACGAAGCTCAGAGTGGACACGCCCCCGACGAAGACATCTGTAGCGACATCAAGGGTGGTCATCCCTTCCGTCGCGTTTTCTCTAATCTCCTTGTTATCCAGACTAAGGAAGCCTTGGTGACCAAACCGGCCAGCCTTCACCGTGTGCCAGGTCCTCCCACGTGAGTCCACTCTTTCAGCGGACTTCAGGACGTGGGTGCCATCCCCGAGGTTGAAACTTAGCTGGACAAACCCAGATGTCAAGGAGAGGCAGAAGAAATCTCCTATAGGAAGAAAATAAAACAGGGTAAATGGGTCAGTAAAAGGTACTTCCTGTTTTGTTGATTTTGGAGGCCCCTGTTCACAAAAAAGTAGTGTTTCCACATTACTAAGCACAAAATATAAGGCCAAAAATAAATTAAAAACAGTTACTAGGCTAACGTACTACTCACTCTGACTTTGCCTGTGAAAATGTGACAACGGGCTCTTCATCTGATTTTAAGGAGATGCTGCCCTGGTGGCAACCATTAAGAAGGACTACATTGAAATAGTCAGTCTTGTCACAAATTGTCTCATTAAAGTCATATAGAGGCATCAATATTAAACTAAGACTGTTAAATAGCCAGTTAAAAGTTCCTTATATTAGCTTTAACCTACTTTTTCTATGGCAGAAGGTAGTTTGTCTGTATCTGTTGTACTGGGGTGGCAGCAGAAGACCTCTGAGAAAGATATGTAAAAACTTGGAAAAATAAAAACCAAAACCTCTGTATGCCTTGATACTTTATGTCAGCTCATGATCACTTCTCGCACGCTGAATGCATCTATGGGCTTTGGGCAGTTCAAGGATTTACTTTCTTCTATAAGCTTCTCAGAACATTGTGAATTGATATTTTATTTCTGGGCCCAAATGGAATCTGTGGAGTTTCATTTTTAATTCAGCTCCAACAATCTGCAGAATCTTTTTTGCATGTAATGTGATAGACAATATTAATTTATGAGAACCAAGATTATTTTTTAGCACACACAAGACATTAAAGCAACCTAAATTTGAGATTTTCTTCCATCACCAACAGTCCAAAACAAAATTTGATGGAAAAGTCAATGGGCAGAAAATGTAGGACACATGGCCACGAAAAATTGTATTAAATAGAGAATTGTATGTGCTCACCAGCTCTGGCACTGAGATGTTGTGCAGTGTAGACAAGGATGCCATCAGGTGATAAAGGCTGGAACTGCAGCTGCAGAACAGTCCTGTGTCTGATACTCATAGGTGGGAATGACATCCATGAAGACTGGTTACCACTGAAGAATGGATCACTGATGGTCACGGCTGAACGGGCGAAACAACAGAGCAATTAAATGAGCGAATAGTGAAGGTCTTGTCTTATTAAATAATAAAAAAAACATATATAATGATACAGTTTGGGTTCATTGATGCAACCTTTCTCGCAGTAGAGTCCTGCAGTCCCCAGGGGGCACTGGCAGGTATATCCATTGGGGAGAGGGATGCAGGTGGAGCCGTGGGCACACAGAGGAGGGGGACTGTGCTCGACATCACACACAGACACGGTCTCAGAACAGAGTGCTCCCTTCCATCCTAATGGGCACTGGCAACTGCAGACGGACACAGTCAGACACTGTGAAGAGCTTGTAAACACTGTCATTTCCTTCAGCTATACTGGCACTGTGTAACTGATTTTCTATCTACTGATAGGCTACTGATGCCAAATCCCTATATGCACAGGAATATATACATAACACAGAGCTTTGGGTGCATTCAACTCAACTATAACGCCTACGCTCTTAGAAATAAAGGTGCAAACTAGAACCATAAAAGGGTTCTTCGGCTTGTCCCCATAGGAGAATCTTTTTTGGTTCCTTTCAGAGGGTGTACTGAGAACCTTTTTATATTTGAAAGATTTTATCTAGAGCCGACCTACCATTACCATTAATGTTTTTATATCCTAAGTGTTTTATCTAGAACCCATCCAGGGGGTTCTATTGAGAACCCTTGTATATTATGTTACAAAAAATCCTTGATAAACTCTTGATGAAAGAGTTTGAAATATTTCTTCTAAAAAGTATTTTTGGATTCAAAGGGTTCTTCATCAAACCCTTAAAGACCCAGTGATAAACCCTTTCTTCAAAAAAGGATTCTTCAGAAGCAAATGGTTCTAGGTAGAACCTCAGCCCTTGAAAAATAACCCTTTTGGAACCCTTATTTATAAGAGAGTGCATGTGTTATTCAAGAGTGCAGTCATAGTTAATGAGGAATTTAATGTTAATATTGTTTATTTTAACTTACTACACAGATGAGCCAGAGTCCACACACGTTCCTCCGTTCCTGCAGTGAACGTGAACACATGGGGTGACGCCACACTGACCCACGCTGCGCCCGAAGGCTGGATGTCCCGCAGGCTGTCCCAGTATTTGGAACTTTCTGTCTCTTCTTGTGCTAAACTGCACATCAAAAATGCACCCTTTGAAAAGAACAAACACACCGATGTCAGAGAGATATTTTTCATTTCTCTGATAGGTGGTTATCAGAGCAAACACAACACACTTTATTTTCTCTGTATGAAGATTAAAGGTGCCCAATAAAGGCCAATAAAAAGGAAACACCTCTCAAAATATGTGCAGTGTATGAAATTAATTTCTTTGATAGTTGTTTATGTTTCCGTGTGACACTAAAGGATTTGATAAGTATACATACTTAAATCTGCAAGTTTTAATGGCGGCATAAAATCTCTACAGTTCATACAGTTCACGTCCAAGATCAGATTCAAGAATTTTTAAATCCAAGTTTTCTCTCTCCTGTCATCAAGCATCTCCCTCATCATATTTGCTTTTTTCTGTCATAATTCAATTCTATCAGGACAATATTTGCTTTGGCCTGTACCTGCAGAGCACAGGGCCTTCTATAAATATAAGGCCTGAGCACAAGCCTCGTAGTCATCTGCACATGCAGACACCCCTCTCTCTGCTGCATTAGTCACTGGCATAAACAGGATGCAGGGGAAATGTCATGCTCATTCATGAATATTCATGGAATGATGCTGTCTACTTGGCAGACTCAAGTGATGGTTGCGGTGCTGCAAACATAGACCATTGGAAAGCGAAGTAGATTCATAAGGAAGATTATAAAAGCTGGTTATTTTTGTTTTAGCTGTGCACACTGCTTCTTGTAACAGAACCAAGAAACCTGGGGAGCCAAGTCTGTCTAGCAATTAGATCTGTCAGAGAAAATTCTGAAAGTAAAATAAGATTAAAAAAAAAAAAATCTTATTACAAAGCTGTCAAATATTCAGAATAACATTTTCTACTATACCTCTGTGTCTGTAAAGGTACAATATGTATTGCAAAATAAACACAGACAGGGTGATGCAGGAATCATCCTGAAGGGGTTTAATTTTCATTTTACACTGTCCTGTTTATTACATGGTTACTTTTGAAAAAATAAATAATTTGACACAAAATATGAATTTTGACATATGTAAAAGATTATACTGATCAGACCATAAAATGCTGTAAATGACCAATCAAAATTGAGTATTTATTTCTAGTTAGCCTAGTTAGCCATGAATCTAGCAGACCTATTAGCTGACTCGAGTCTGCCTGGACTGAGAACTCGTAGGATGGATTTTTGATAGCACAGGGGCTTTGGCCTGCAAGGAGGAGCAGGTTTCCAGGCCCAGGATGGGGGTACCCAGTGGGGAATGCTGGCGGGGAGTGATGCCGGAATTGCCATCAAAACGGGAGCCAGGCAACTCGGCAGAAGAACCACACTTGACGACAGGGAATACAGTACTGAGGTGATTTACAGCAACTCAAACAAGGACTCTGATTCCAGGATAGAGAAGACACGGCAAGGTTAGGAGAAGTGTAATGTGGGAGAGGAGCAACAGGTGGATAGGGCATCAGTAACAGGGGAAAAGCAGGGCGTAGAATATTTTCATCTCTAACTCAGTAAACTTATTTTGACCAAACTAGAATTGGTGCTTTGTTGGAAGAGTGGAAAGACTAACCAAGATGGGTTTGCTGAGTTTTATTTTGTTTCTGTCAAGTTTGATTGAGGTTTGTTTTGCGATAAGTTGAGAAGGAAATTAAGCTCGTCTTATTTTGGTTAAGAGAGAAATTGAACTGAAAAGTGTATTTTTGTGTATTTTCAGATACAGTGGAAACCACTTAAATGGATCAAAAAATCTGGTTACAGAATCATTCTTATACAGATGCTGTAGTTGTAGTAAAATAGTAATCATGTAGTCTGCTTTAAGTGTTCGTTTTGGGTCTTTTCATACTTGTCAATATGGGAAAAACATTTGCTTTTTAATGGTATTTTTTTTTTTTACTCCTATGATACATTACCTTGCAGTAACCCATCTGCCTCCTGTTGCTGCTGTGTGGGCATTGAAATCATGACAGGAAAAAGAACGTAACTTTCTCTCAATGAAAAACTCCTCAAAGCTTCTAATAAACAGTCAAAAACAAGCCAATGAAAGGCAGCAGTGAAACTATAGTAAGTTATATTATATACATTATTGTACTGTATTACAATGTATTTGAATAACACACAGTACAAAAATTTAATTTGTAGGCTGCAGTAATTTGAAAAAGCGTTTGAAACAGCTGTACTGTCTTTTCAAAATAAATAGTGGTCTGTTTCATTACTTAATTAATTTGTTTCCATGTATCAAATATACAAATCTAAATTAGATACTAATTTGCTTGAGAAAGAAAGAAAGAAAAATGGTGCTTCCACTGTATTTGGGAAACACAATACATAAACATCTTTGACAATTCTTCACATTCGGTTGCTAATTTTTGAATGTTTCTTTACGGATGTGAAAATGACGGGGGTTCAAAAGGAAATGACCTTCAAGATCTCTTAGTAAGTCTGATAGAAAATGTGTCAAAGCAGCACAAAATGAATTCTTTTTTTTTTTTTTTTTTTTAAATAGAAAGCTTGATAAATACAAACATCACAATTTCTTCCTATTTGATCAACAGCTCAAACCAAGTAACTGATTTTTTTCCCCAGCAGCCACAGTGCCTCCTCTGCCACCTTTCCACAGGGGAGTGTGGATCTGTTGATAACTGGGAGTGAAGTGCATTATCAGTGCGTTCACTGCCAGCCATCATGATTAGGGCTCGAGGAAGGTCACACAGATCTGATTAGACGCTCATGAGTTCTCATTACATCCTGAGCAAAAAGGTTATGCTTCCACCAGTGTCGTCTGGCTCAGGTAGTGCTCACCAGCACAGAGGGACTATGAAAGGCTGATACAGCATGGGGCAAAGTGATGCTCTCCCACAGCTGGTTTGATTTTTGAAGGTTTATTTGGCGAGCAGAAAAATGAATTATATGATGATAAATAAGCAAATGCACAAAACCATCCCAGTCCTTAAACATAAAAGCTCTTGTTCACCTCAAATGGATCTGCCATGACATCTTATAATAACCAGCTTCACTGCTGTATTGCAGAGACTGCTGAATATGGTTATGATGATATTCATAGCTGTTGTCATCATTACGGTTATGGCAATTTTGCTCCACAGCTCTGCACATTAGCAGGCACAATGAATGCTCTCCAGAATACATTCCTACATGGGGTCACTTGAGAGAAAGCATAAATGATGTTGATGATGACAAAGATTATTGGTATGGCACCCTTGTTTGAGGTGACTTATCAGGAGCAGAATGTATTTTGCACAAAATGCAAAACTGCACGGGGACTGATTAAACTGTGCAGATACAATCAGCCTCAATGCTCTATTCTGGCCTCATGTAAAGTCCGAGCCTGTAACTCCCTTTTCATTACGCACCTCGTCATCTGCTTGCACAGAGACGGAGTTCCTGGGAGAAACTCCAAGCCCCAGAGCTCTCACTCCAGACGGCAGTGTTGGGCTGTAATAAAGCTGTGGCAGTCTTACCCTGAAAGCTATGACGAAACCTGGAGCCAAGTGGCAGTAGTTCAGGGGTGTACTCATTATATCCACCCACAAAGAGCTGGTTGAAAACATTGAGGCCCACCAGGGGTCCTGGAGATGATCCTGTCCTGTTTCGTTGTCCATCAACCTGAGAAAGACACAGTAAAATGTCAATACTCAAGCTTGAGTCTTACATCTGTAGGCGTCAGAGTGGGAGCACAATTTATTTAAAAATCTGTTGACAGATTGCATGACCTTGGATTTATCCCTGAGTTATTCAGGAAGTGTCTACTTATTAGCCACAATAACTACAGTACTGTGCTGTTTTTGCCTCCGAACAGCTCTGAAGCTCTTTGCGGCATCGATTCCCCAGGGGTCTTGGCCCCTGCTGACTCGATAACATCTCACTGTTCCTGGAGATTTTTCAGCCACACTTCAAATGATGTGAACATCCTGTACTTCATGATCACTGGACAAATATTATTTTCTGGTACAACAAGACCTGATGTGTTCCAAGAAGACACTGACCTCACTATAACACCATTTACCAGCCTACACCACCTAATGGTGGACAAATTTGTACCATATACAGTTAGGTGGCAAACTGAAGGAAAAGGGTCCACTCATTCTTGAAAAAAAACCACACAAATTAACCCTTGTAATGGATTTTTTAACATTGCTGAGAGTTCTCTTAATGCAAATCAAAATACACATTTTAAAACTTAATTCTTAGTAGCTTTGATTTAAAAAGGCCAGCAGAGTTGACATGTTATGGCACATCTGATTACAATATTATTTAATGACTTTATCAAAAAACAGAAAGCTTATCAGTGTTTGAGTAGTATTCCCACCTTTTTTAAAACCAGGAAGTGAGACAGGGGTCCTTAGGGTACAGCTAATCCTTTTTATGCCTGATCAAATCATGTTTTTGTAAAAATCTGACAGAGCTGACAGAAATCTGGGACACAACTTTAAGGGCCAACATTTTCATTAAAAAAAATTATTTAACACAAAGATGATTATAATTACATTTTAGAAATTACATCTACTTCATATATAAATTACATACATTTTCACCAAAAATTTGTAATTGGAGAGTAGCAGTAGTAAATTTTAAAATTTACGATATAATCTGTATCTGTATACATTATCCAGCAGTTTCATGCAGGCACTGTTTTTTTTCTGCAGGAGAATCTACTTGAACTACTTTCTTTTAACTCAAAAGAAAGTAGTTTCAGCATGAAACAGCTCACAGCAAGGTCGGTGGATTATCTTCAGTAACCGGGTCATGATTTTTGGAAAGAGAAACTCGCTTTTCATCTTTAAAATGTGTGTGGGGGTTTTTTCGGTGCTTTGAGCACCTCAAGCTGTTTGCCATTTAGTCCCATTACACTGCAGAGAAGGCAGACATCTCTACGGCTGATATCTTCAAAACTTTGCAACTCACACCAAAAAATCTAGATGATAAATAGCACTACAGGCCAGAGGAAGAATATGTATTTTTGATGAATTGTCCCTTTGAAGACATTCAACATAAGGGACTAAACTACTCAGTCCAGCTTTAGGCCTGATGAGAAATGATGGCTGTATTTTCGTCTGGGGATTGGTCTTTATATTAATTTATAGTAATTCAATTTACCTTAAAATAGATTTTATTTATTTAGATTTTATTTATTTAGTCAAACTGTGCCTGCACATGAGTTCTGGTTTGACACTAACAAAACACATTTTCAATTTTGTGCTTTTGAACTACAGTATCATTGGCAGAATATGTAGCGATGGCTTCTCAGAAAAAGTATTCCAGCTCCAGACTCGGGCCAACAAGTGACTGGACAGGAAATTGAGACTGTGTCTCAAGGTGGGTCATCCTGAAAGTTCCGACAACAGCGCCATTAACTGAGATACGCAAGGCTCCTGTGTTTCCAAAAGAGCCCCAAGCTCTCACCAAACTTTGGAAATATCACCCTGACTTTCTGTATTATGGATTTTTTGTGGGGGTCATGAACATCAACCTGATTATTTTGGGGGGTCACGACTCGTAAAGGTTGGGAACCACTGGTTTAGAACAGTTTCTCAAGCTTTTTGGCTTGTGACCCCTTTTATATCTTCTTTCTTTACTTTCCCATTGGTCTATTTTTTATTCTGCACATCAGTTTATCTTTATGTCTCCATTCTTTTGCTGCTGCTTGCACAATCAGCAGTTCAACTAAACAGTTTTTTTTCTTGCCCTTTCATTGGAAGGATTTTTATAAGCCCGAAGACCTAGGATTATTGATTATTTCACAAGAAAAGGCTACATAAAGATACAAGTCAGAGAAAAGCAGCATAAAATAATTCTGTTACACAGTGTTTTATATAACAGAAATACGTATTTCTGTCTCGCTCCTTTCATTTTCAAAGATTTACCTACTTGAGTGGCTCTGACCCCATGGTTGGGTTGCATTGAAGCTGTTCTGGTGGTTTGTGGTGGCCCAACACCTTAGTAGTTGGATATTCTTTAAATTATTATTATGTATACAGTATGGAGGAAGGTATATAAAACCTTTATCCAAAAGTGACGCTTGTCTAATGATCGACTCACCTTCAGCCATCCTGTTCTCTTGGACCTTCCAAATGTAACAGTGTGAATGTCGATCTGGTGGTTCAGTCGGTCACTGACTATGGCTGCTATGCCAGATCCAAGGTTGAATTTATGCACAACTCTGCCATTTCGTAGCCCCAAGACGAGGAAGTCATCACCGTCATTGCCTGAAAAACACATTAAAAGTTTGTTGTGTCAAACAATAACATTTCCTGCTGAGCTTCCCCCAAAACTCATTTACGAACAGAGAAAAGTATTCTGCTTTCAGTTAAAACATTATTATGACCACTATAACAAACATTTTCAATGAATGATTTGTTGATGAATTTTTAATTTCCATGTGTTTTATGTATATATTATTTGTTCTGCTTATTGAACTTGATCACTCCTACGAACAGCCTTGGAGGGGTTTCTTTAAAGATGTACTCCGATAAAGTTACTAATTACTTAAAAACTGTAGTCAGTAACCTAATCCAAGTATCACAATATTAAAGTAATGTAACTTGATTACTTTACGATACTTCTGGATTACCCCAATACCAGATATGGTAAACTTGTTGATCTGGATAGAATGCTTTAATGTGCTTCTGTGTAGCTAATGTTAGTAACTGTCTTATAGATGTTGTTTTAAATTGTAATGTATTACAGTTTTTTTTTTTTTTGTATCCTAACTGCGGAATCCTGTTACATGTAATCCATTACTCTACAAGCTTGGCAATGAAATATTTATCAGTGCTTAATTTCTTGGGGATGGTGGTCATCAAAAGAAGGCATTTTATTAAATCAATTATCATGTGAATTGCTCACATTCCATTTATTCTTATATTGAACCTTTGAATTTTTATCTCCAACTGTGCTGCTCTCACGCATGACAAACATTTCATTATTCATGTGGCTCTTGTTTTCTTTTGCCTCCACCTTGATGAATTGTACTCTCAAGAGAAAACAAGTGCACGAGATCCACAAGATCTTGTGTTTTTTCCCCTCTCCTCCTTTTGATGAAATATGCCAGCGACAATGACTCGGCGGTTACCTGCTACCGAGCCTGACCCCACAGAGAGGAGATCCTAATTTAAAGTGATGGCAGCTGACAGCATCACGTTGCACCTGCACCTCAAAGTCTGTTTGATGCAATTAACATTGATACTTTTGAGATGCCTGGTTCACATGTTCATTTTTTTTTAAGTAGGCAATTCCAACATGCTCCCTTTGAAAGTCAAGAACAATAACAGTTTAGCTGGAAATCAACTAATTGCTGGACTGCGGGAAGACTCATTATTAATGCCTCAAAATCTGCCAAGAAAGAAAATCCTTAGGGAATCCTCTTGATTAGAGGATCTCAGAGGAGAGTGGAAATCTATTAGATAACACATTACCATACACAGCGGGTGAAAACCTCTCAAAATGGCAATAGCATGTCTTTTAAAATCCTTAATGAAGTTTGACAACTAAAATCCAACTGAGGAGGCATCTCAAAGTTGTTTTCCTCTTTTCATTTGACCGTAAGAATTATTTTAAATTGCTGCTCGGGCGTCTCTAGATTGGAGCTCACCTTGTCCTTTATGCCCAGCGAACAGCATCAGGTTGTCTTTCACAGCAGATGAATTATTGGCGAGCGTGAACTTCAGCTTGAACTCGTAGAAGAGACTGAGGCTCGGGATGGAGGAATAAGCCACAAAGGATGTGTAGCCAAACTCATCACTTCCACTGAATCTGGGACGAGTTATATCGATGGCTGCAAAACAAACACAGTCACATTTGTTTCATATTCGTGGTGTAGGTGTCTGTGTGGGGTTGAATTAAGAGAGAACAGGTCTGAATCATCATCTCCCCCACAGGTTACCAAAAGATGGCACTATTGCTACACATTATGTGCCAGAGGTTAGTGAAATATTTTCTTTTCTGAATGCTATTACATGATGACCTGTTTTCAAATACTATCACCTCTTCAGTCCTATTCTATTTTCATTAATAGCTGTTTAGGACGGGTTCTGGCAAGCAAGCATCGCCTCATACTCAATGTTCACAAGGGTAGCACAATAATCCCAGTGATATTCAATTACAAGCTCAAGTTTGCTTATTCAGAATGCATGGTTGATTCAATAATGCTCTCTCCTCTACTCCATCTCAGCATTCCCATCTACTTGATTTAACACTGGGGACTCAATGTAAATTTCCCCACGCTCATTCAAAATTACATGCTGCTGTAGTGTGTATATTTTGTGCGGGGTTTTTTTTCCACACAGCACTGAGGATTCAAACACAAAACTGCACTGCACTCCCCCTCCTCTGGAAACACCTTGCATATTCTTCTGCAGCCCCAGGCGATAGCTGAGAGGGGTTCAGAGCTCCCCTCTGCGACTGCCCTCAGCTCTGTTTGGCTGCTAAATTATTAATAAAGCTGGAAATGCTTCTGTTATCATCTCTAGTCTGGTTGAGCTTTATTTGCCTATTGTTTCACTGAATGGCCTGAGTGCTGCAGCTACAGCTTATTTTTTAAGCTTGGCTGTCTGTGCTCTTCCCACCTGTTCAGACCAGATACAAACATGTCAACCATTATTATTACTAAATTAAATGACCTAGAGCTATTTACTGTCTTCATGGTTGAATTACCCTGTACAAATTAATTACTGATCTGAATAGAACAAACTGATATTAGGACATTTTTGATGGCCAGGAATTAATAAAACACCCACTGGGCACCCATAGAGAATTGGGACAAATCATGATCTACCAAAGAAAAAAAACTTATTAAAATATTCATAACACTTCCAATTTTTTGGTGAACTTTTGTTCTTTAAATATTCATAAGTATGATTATAGTCATTCATAAATTGTTTTGGTTTGCTTTCATTTTTTTAATTTCTAAACTTGCTCTGTGCCAGAAAACATCCCTGTCCCAGACAAAATCTAAAACTAATAAAACTAACTGGACATAGGTATAAAATGTGTTATTCTAAAATATTTTTAATGAAAATGTTGACCTATTTAAGTTTCGTCCCAGATTTAATCAGGCATTAAAATGTTTAGCTACAAAGCAAGCAGCACAAACTGATTCTGAGTGTCTATTGCATTTTTTATAATCGCCAGCATCCTTTTGTCCAATCTGTAGTCACATTTTCAAACCTCTAAACACAGTTACCACAACATCCATCTATTGTCGACCATACCATCAACATAATTCATGTTGTTTTCACAGAAAATTCAGTCGGTTGCATCAAGGCTGGACAACTAACTGTGATATTATCAAAACTGCAGTATGACCAAGTGCAGTATCCAAATTGCAGAGCCCTACAATTTTTCATAAAGGAAAAATGTGTGACAAACCCCAGTAAAATGAGGTACAGTAGTACTGTAGAGATGTCCTCTCCCACTAATCTTGTTCTCCAGATGTAATAAAACATGTTTGTTTGGTATGGATCCCAACAAATGTCACATCATCATGATTTTAACTGTGATGCAAAAATGATCATCAATCCCATTCACAGTTTCAGTCAGTATAATTGCAATATGATATTTTTACCATATTGTGCATCCCTTATTAACACATTTTATTTAAAATGCTTACATTTTCTTTACAAACAATCTTATCCAATGCCAGAATGATGGATCTTTTGTGTCTTATTTACAAATGCTTGCAAACAGCATGCCAGAAATGAAAACCTACTGTTCAAAAAGCTTGAATATGAAGCTGTTCTGCAACAACAGGATAACAGCTTCAATCGGTATTGTTAAAACCACAAACCAAGCCAGAAATCTTAGTGTCGTCATGGACTCAGACTGAATTTCAACAGATAATACAGATACAAAGTCAGCCTAATAGAACCTGAAAAATATATGTCAAGAATTAAAGACTTGGCTGAGAAGTATTTGGAAAAACTTGTATGTGCATTTATCTTCAGTTGACTTGATTACTATAAATACTGTCTACTAAATCAGGTCTGTCTAAAAATTGATCAGACAGCTGCTAAGAAGGCTGCTGCCTGTGTCCTCGCTTAGACCAAAAAGGAGCAGGTGTCGGTGGAGGTCTTCAGTTCAGAGGTCTTACACCGGCTTCCTGTTTGCCAAATAACTGAAACTGCTGTTGGTTTATAAATCACTGAATGGTTTAGAGCCAAAAAACATTTCTGATCTTCTAGTACATTATGAAACATCCAGGTCTCTGTCCTCTCTGTCTCCAAAGTCAAAACAAAACATGGAGACACGGCATTTAGTTTATATTCACCACATATCTGGAAGAAACATCAGGTCTGCAGAAACTCTCAGTGCTTTTTAATCCAGGCTGAAGATTTTCTTTGTTTTCCTCTGCCTTTTATTAAATTTGAAGCTTTTGATTAAAATCTTAAGCTGCAACTGTAACTTCTGCTTTCCTGTTTTATCTTACTTTTTATTTTCTACGTAGCTCTTTTAATTGTGCTGAAATGTCTTTTTATGTTGCCTTGTATTCCTTTTACATTTTGTCTTGATGTTTATTTGTTACTTAGAATTACCTTGTTGTTGTTGTGCTATACAAATAAACTTGCATTGACTTGTAAAAGGAAACTGGATTAAATATAAAAAAAAAAAAAAAGATTTATTATAGTCTGTTGTATGCAGAGAAAACTGAAACATGAAAAGTTATGCAGTTTTTGGAATGCAATCAACATTTAGTATTTTGAAAGTCATTGTGCTATGATTAACTAGATGTTCTTGGATAGGAAATGTGCCAGAGTTTTGCTGTAATTACAAGCTTTGTTGAGGGTTATATTGTTTACATTTTTGCACAAAACTGTTAAACTTCCTTTGACGACACAACTGGTAATGTGACAATATTAAGTGTTATTATATTACCCTGTGTTGGTATATGGAACAATAAGTTTGCTATATCAATATCATGATATTAAACTATATTCAATTATATTCTGAATAATATTATATTATGGCATGGCATAAGTGTTGTCTTTTCCTGGTTTCAAATGCTGCATTACAATACAGTGATGTAAAACTCACCTGACTATTCTAGCTGTTCTATTATTAGCTTTGACCACCAAGTCATTATATCAACATTACTGATGATTATTTATCAGAAATGTCATTGTGTTAGCATCAATGTCCATATCACCCAGTTCCAAATACTTTATATACTGTTGGGCAGTTTAATCTACAGAATGCATCATAAGTTCATCATGTGTTTGCACTATTCGTTAATTTATTGGCCTAAAATATGATAGATATGTTATTTCTAAGCCATATTGACCAGCACTACTTTAGGCACAGAAACTAAAGTTATATGTTATTCTATCTTGCATTTATATTTGGCACAGTGAACACTACCTGTACTGCAAAGAAACAGCCCTTTTGCAAAAATATACAGCATATTTCTGTTTTTCAGACAGAAGCAGAAGTGTCAGGGACATCAGCATGCACGCATTATGTTATTATCATCATCCTGTCCTCCCATGACAACCTCATATTTTAAATAAAGGCAAAAAACAAACAGTTTGTATGTTTTGTCTTAAGGCATTTGGATAGTTTTGAAGTCATCATATCCTCATTATCAAAAATCTCATTGTGTTGTATTTTGTGAAAGCACCACAATATCATTGCAATATTGATAAATCTCGATATTAAGGTATTTGGTCTGAAATATTGTGAGTTTTGAATTTTTCCATATTGTCCAGCCTTTTGGGACAAGAATACAGGGGATGGACAGGGAGGTAAATCAATAGTTCTTCAACAGAGTGCCCACAAAAACTGAACATTAAAGTTTTACAAAATTAACATTCATTTCATTCAATTTTGCATGTGGTCTTGATTTTGAGTTCATTCCCTCCAATTTCTGAAATAAAACTCCTCATCTACATCTTATTCAGCAGGCACTAAAATAATTTAGAGTTCCATATTTTAGAGCTATCCTTCAGGCAGGTTTAATCTCATACAGTAACTCTGAGCCTGGGAAAAGGCTGACTTTACTATCAGTTACCTTTGGGTGCGCTAAACAGCATTCATTCAAAATCACAAAGGTCCATAATAGCTCTTGTGATAGGACTGTAGGAGTGAATTACTGAGTAAATCTTGTTATTCGTTGTACTCATTCAGCCATTATATGCAGACAGCAACTTATTCTCATGTGGCATGAGGCATGTGACATGAGCATTATGTTTAATGCGCAAATACAAAATCAACAGAAATCATTGCAGTTTATTGATTTACATTCATGTGTTCCTACGCACCATTTCTGTTAGCTAACTGACTGTACAACACGCTGTAACTAGTGGTTACAAAACATATTATTAACAGAGAAGCTTCTGGACTGTCTCTGTGAAATGCATCCATCTATAGATTGTAGCGCTGCACTCTGTCAAATAATATTACATAGGGTTTCCACTTTGCTGGGTATCTGTGTAATGTAGAACAAACCAGCAGGAGTGGCAGAAGAAAAACAGAATGACAAACGACACCAGATTGTGAAATGCATTTTGACAAAAAATGCACAAGTATGGTGTGCATCTTAGCTGCCATAGAGCAGATGGGAAAACAGCACTTCTGTATACTGTACAGAATACACAATTATATTCTTTTCAATCTCAGAACAAGGCAAGGTTAACAGAAACTTCACTAAATCAATATTAAATTAAACCGCTGCTGCAGAATAATGCTGCGTTTAGGCACAAACATTAAAGAAGCAATACAGTATGTAGCAACTGCATGTCCACAAAGGATGCTGCAGTCCAAACAGTGATTTGGAGCTATAGAATAAAATAGGTGTAAATCCTATGTAACATACAATCTATGGTCATTATGGTCATTTCTTTGCGTTATATTTTTGTGTTAAACATATTTTCACAATTTACTAAATTATTGAGACTAGAGGTTTTCTTTTGAGAAAAGAATTGATGTTAAATTTATATTTGGAACAATTATTTTTGATTAATCAGATAATCAGCTCTGATAAGGAGGAAGGGGTGGGACTGAGTCCTTTGTCTCTTCAGTAATGGAACAAGGATCAGCACAGTCTTTGACCTCATGTTAGTGTTTTTGTGTTCAAGGTGAGAATAACTCAGCCAAAAGAAGGCAACAGAATCAACGACTACAGCATTATGATTTGGACCATCTGAAGTGTGTGTCAAGAAGCGGAGCCCTATTAAGATGGCACAATTTAAAATACAAAGTACAAAGAACAGGCCAGTTGTTCCCCCTCCCCCCCGAGACGCAAGGCAAGACACAGTTGTCTGTCAATGTAAAACTAAATTCTCAGAATACACACTCTGGAGTTGGAGTTCAGTGGCTGCCTGCTTTACTGCCTGCCAGACTCCATTAACATTTTGCTCTGTTTAACCGAAATAAACATCCACTCCTTCTCAAAGACTATTAATGATTTCTTACAACTCATAAACAGACATTTGCTCATTTGGCAAATATTTGGCATTAATTTAATTAATTTTATTCCAGCCAGGAACAGAAATTTCAAAGGAGGACACCTCAGCTGTAGCTTTGCTGTCAGAGTAGTGAATATTTCATCTTAGCGTGTTTCCTTAATCTCTGATAACATATATGGTCATTTTACAATAAAATACAGCTAATATATTACAGATTTCTCCCTTAAAACCATTGAAAAAGGACTGTATAATATGTATCTATGAAAATATCATGTACTAAAAAAAGACTGCATTACATAACTGCTTGTCTGGACTTGGCTGTTTTTGTCTGTTTATTGTGAGGCACTGAAGTGTTAGCATTATTTTTCATGCAAAACATTTTCTGGCTTTGTGCAATCAGATCTGTCACTTAACACATCCTTTTTTGCTGGAACCATTTAAAATGAAAATTATTTTCACAGTCATCAATATTATAATTAACAAACAAA
Source organism: Lutjanus erythropterus (assembly GCF_056507025.1). Classification (NCBI taxonomy): domain Eukaryota; kingdom Metazoa; phylum Chordata; class Actinopteri; order Lutjaniformes; family Lutjanidae; genus Lutjanus; species Lutjanus erythropterus. Next base: position 5,369,764 of record NC_139330.1, read on the forward strand.
ACTATGACTGGATCTGAGCAACAAGAAGAGGTCGCACTGTACTACTACAGTAGTACTGTATATTTCACATGCTTTAACATGCTGTTTTCTTCTATTAATTCTAAACATTAATCTTTTACAGGAGGTATGGGCAACTTGTGTACAAAGATAGACCATTAATAATTCTGAGTGAAGTCGTCTTAAACATCCATAAATGTTTCATGACCTCAACTCTTGAGGCACTCCAGCATCAATAGCACTTCCCAGTCTTCCTTTTCCTCTATTTCCTGCACGTTCATAGATCAACCTAATGTATGAAAGTGCACATGCGAACCAAGAACTGAAAATAGTATATCTAGAAAAAACATTTTGCTCTTTCATGTTTCCTGCCAGACAAACAAATTGTGCTTTTTTGCCAAATATATGGGAAAAAGAAGGCGACTATGCCACCACTCACAGTGTTCACTACAAGTACAAGACAGCCCAGAGAGGCAGGGGACCTCAGGAGTGATCAGGTTTGATCTGATCTTATCTGATGTTATCAGGACTAAATTTCCAAATGTCAGCCATAAACTTAGTGTGACACTGGAAGGTTAGATTACTCTGTTTGGCATGAGGGTGCTGAGAGTCTGTCAGGGGCTGTGACATGGCTGAGCGACTTATATGCCAAGCACCCTGCTGCTCCTACAGTCAGTTTAGTCAAGCAAAGCCCTTTGTTCGTGAGAACCACAGTCTGTGAAGCCTCCTTCTTATGGTATTACTGTATGGAATTAGAGAATAGACAAATATAAAAGAGATCCATATTTCTTTGTCACCTGGTGTCACTATTAGCTTTTTTGACTGCCTTATTTTACAATTTTGGTTACACAAGACAATAAACAAGATTCTACAGGCCAGCAACTCTGTGAGGCTGTAATACAGCAGTGCTTTGAGCTAAATGCTAATGTCAGCATACTAGGAAAATCTCAGTGACAATGCTAACATGTTCATGTTAGTGCATGTATGTTTGCAATTGTCACCATCTTAGTTTAGTTTATGTTAGCATCAGTGTTGTGCAAGTTTACACATAAAAGGAGCTAGCTCAAAGTTCAGTGCACAAATATTGAAACAAACTAGTTCATAGTTTATAATTTAGAATTTTGAACCAAGTTCACAGTCCCAAAAATGAGCTAGTTTATATTCATTTCTTCAATTTTTAAAAAAATTATTTGATCTATTTTTGATCAAATTTAGTCCTACCACGGACACTGAAGTCTATATAATCACATCTTACTAAATGGTGTGCAATATTCATGTTTTTGTATTAAAACATGGATATTGAATGGCCAGGAATACTTAAATCTTTAGTTATTAACAACAATTTACAACAATTTGAGAACATTTTACACTACAGCAGATAGCAAATTTGAACACCAGCATACTGTTGAGATTTTCAGTTGGCAACTCGACTTCCAAGTCAAATTGAACGCACCATAATACATGAGAACTGTAAGGACACGAGACAGAGGAGACAAACGAAAATGATGCAAATCTATCTGTCCTTTTCTCATTGTAACACAAACTCCAGTCTGCAGTGAAGTGCATACACTTCCTGCTACACGAACAACATTTCTGTCCATATTTACATGCTCCCTCTCTCCCTGCTGCGATCACACTGCTGTTGTTAACCAGATAATGATGTGAGCACTGTTATCGCACTCAGGAGCGTCACTCATGTTTATGTTCATTGACTGCAAACATATCCATTCAGTTCACCATTCACCAAAAATATGAGGACATCCAATGAACACCGCTCTTTCAGTGTGTTCACGCTCAGTGCTGGTTAGCATTCTCACATTTGCTAATAAGCATTAAATAAAAATGGAAATGTCAGTCCTGGCAGTGTGCACCAACCAGGATTTCAAAGTTGAGCTGAAAACTAGGTGAAATTCAGTCTTAACATCTTAGTGTAATTAGGTCTCTTTGGGAGAAGTGCTTATACTTTTAAGAGTATTTTTTTCAAGTTTGTACTTTTATTTGTTCTTAAGTATGCATCATATTATGTAATCTACTTGGTTACTCTTAAAATCATAATTCATTACTGATTAGGCAAGTGATACTGAACTTGGAGCCTGTGGGCCTAACCTGACCCCTGATATGGTGCTGGATGGCCCTACAATCATTTTCTAATTCATAATGAAAATAAATTGATTCACACTGGAAATTTTGTTTGTTTACACATTAATAAATGTTCATTAATGTCCCTCGGCTGTTACTTGAGAAGTTGCATGTTAGCCTACACTCACTACAAGAGCTTAAAAATGCTATTTATTCTGTCCCACAGGAGCTGTTAATGTTTTATTTTTACAAATCCAGCATTTGAGTGATTATATAATGGTAGAGGTTCCAGGCAGCTATAGTTAGTGTGCTGTATGGATTTACCACTATAATGCAGTTGCAGCTATTCAATGCAGAAGAATCAGATTTTGTAGGCTGAGTGTCAATCTTTGCACCAAGTTAATTTACTTCATAATAAGTCACTTAATTTGAAAATTAAGAATTTCAAAGAAAGATGAGTTATGGGCCTTTTAGTTAATTTAGTCTGATAAATGTTATTAATGTTTGTTCATTAACTGGCTCCTGGCCTCATCTCAGTGGCCCCCGGGCAAAACAAGTTGAGAATCCCTGGAGTAGGTGCACGGTTTTAATTAATATCCAAACCTTTCATCTGCATTTTTGTAGCCGATAATCCTAAACAGACAAATGAGAAACATGACATACTGATGAAAAAACAACAACTCTGCAGCAGGCACAGGTTTGGAGAGGTAACCATGACCACTGAGCAGCACAGAGCACGAGCTGAAAATAATCACTCCCATGTTTTTTCCTCTACATTATTAGGTAACTGTGTGACCATTTTTAAATGATCTGAACAAGGGTCAACAGCTCAGAAATAATTATTAAATTTTGTTAGCCAGTCAGCATTTTATGACCCTTTATCATATAACTTTCTAATGGTTGTGGAGTTATGTGATAGAAATAGTTATGATATGCCAGGGTATTGTTTTACACAGCATCCTATAATAAAATGAAAAATAAGTGACTGCAGACAGGCAGCAGTGACAGCAAGCTTATTAACATAGCTGGAAATGTGAGAACACATCAACACCCTGCTGCACAGCAGAAGCCTGACATTTTAAGGAAAAAGTTCCTCAGAAAAGTTGCTTCAACTCACACTGCCGAAATTACAGTTGTTGGGAAATAAGATCTTATGAACTAAGAGGAGTCTTTTGGAATATTCAGCACAGCAGCCGTGAGTTTTGCCTTGATTATCTGACTCTATTGCTGGAGGAAGACATTTCTGCCTTTTCAGCACAATTTAGTTTCATTAATCCCTTTACTTAACAACAGGCTCTCCTTCTACCAACTGCTCAGGGCTCTCATTCACCAACTGTTTGCAGCTCAGCCTCTTAATAAAGCTGCTAAATCTACGCTGCATTGATCTGTACGGTGCTGTAACACTTACGTTCATCACACAGTAGACCTTGTCTTCCATAGGGGCAGAGACATATGGCTTCCAACGGCGACTTCGGTATGCACGTGGCCCCATGGCCGCAGGGGTCGCGCTCACAGGCATTGAACTGGCACAGCCGGCCAGTGTAGAGCGGGGGGCACTCACAGAACCAGTCCTCGGCATCGCTGAACGTGTAGACAGAGAGGGAGACATCATTAGGCCAGAGGTGAAAATTGACCATGACATTGCTGCCAGAGATGAGCATGAATACATCAAACAGCATCTTGTTACACAGCACCAGAAGCCGTGTGCCATCTAGTTCCATTATATTGAAAAGAAGGCAGACATCTCTACAACTGATATCTCTAAAACTCAGCAGCTGACACCAAAGCAATCCAAATAGATAAATAGTACAACAGGCCAACAAAAAATTTGTATCTTTGATTTTGGAGTGAACTGTCCCTTTAAATATATTTACTTGAAACACTGCCGTCTCTGATTGCAGCAATGTACAGATGTTTTACAAGCACACACTGACCTATAGAACAGAAACAAAGAGGTGTGTGATAAAACACCCACCACCTACCTCCTAATGCCTGAAATATTTGAAACGATGTTCAGAGTAAATGTGTCCAGCCTGATGGAATAGCTACTTGTAATATATGAGATCTGCTGAAACACAAGCCTTTGAGTGAATGTGTAGATAGTGGTGGAGAAAAATAAGAATCTTGTTACAGATTTATTCATCTTAGTAGCTCCTGCAGAGGCAGAAATTGCTTCACATGTCTTTTGGAAAAGGTAAACACACACAGCCTAAAAAAATAACAGCAGATGATTAGTAGCGTGTCAGAAAACGTATAACCTGAAATTGTACAAGATTTCCGATGTCTTCTTTCCTCGATTCATATGCGTGCACTTCCTCTCTTGGCAAGAAGAGGAGGGTGATCTAGCATGCAGAGTAATATGCAGACAGGGACTTTATAAAATGCTCTGAGACGTGCACAACTTTGAAAGGTATAATATCAGATGGAGGAAGCATTGGTGGGGTTTCAAATCTATAAATTAATAATGTGTTTGGAGCAGCAGCACCGCAGGATGTAGTTTGCTCCTTGAGAAACGGGCTTCTTGAAATGAAATATTTACATTCTGTCACTGGAGTTGAGCATTGTTAGATATGACTGTATTGAAGTACAAAAGAATTCTGTATAATGCAGGAACAATTTCTAGTGAATGATTATTAACAGGCTGCTAATGTCAGTTTCAAGATGTTTTCAAGGCACAGTGATACACAGCTACACACTGTCGCAGCCAAATGTGTGACCATTATTTTCAAAATAATAGTCGCAGATGAAAATTGTCGTGCGTTGAATAGAACAGGCATTGTTATTTGTATAATCTTTGACAACCTGAATGAAATATTTAATGGAGCACCTCCTGTTGCAGTCTCCACATTTCAGTTCTGTGAGCGCTGCTAATTTGTCTCTTGCATTGTCAGTTAGTGTTAACGTTTAAATGATGGTGACACACAAATTGCGTGGGTTTTCCTCCAGATGCTCCAGTTTCCTCCCACAGTCAAAATAAATAAATAAATAAATAAAAACAATCCATGCAGGTTAGGTGAATTGGAGCCTTTAAATGGCTGGTAGGTGTGAGTGTGAGTGTGAATATGTTTGTCTGTCTGTTTTTGCTGAGTGACTGAAATCTAAGGCTCCAACATTCCACCCAAGTGAGGATATCTGTGATCTATAAATCTCAAATAACCTTAAAATTGACAGCACCTGCCTCACAGTCAGTGATTTTCCTTTATATAATGAAGCACAAATGAAGGTTCAGTCAGGAATAACCATGGAGCAAAAGACTTTTTGAAAGATGAGATTATAGCGATGGTAGAGGAGATTGAAGTCAGGCAACATGTATTTTGTAATGCACAGATCAGGGGTTCTCAAAGTTTTGATGACAGAGTGCCAATTTAGGCAGCCAGCATATGATTGCAGGCTGCACAGGAAATCTTATGAAACTAATTCATCTGTTTGCAGATTAGGCAGATCATTTATTTCTCCTCTGAGGTCTGACGATGTAAGAGTTGGACCATTTTTCCCAAAGCCTCCTTTTCTACTCCACCATACAGCCTGTTTTTTTCAGTGGTGGCTGTTCCATCTCACTTCCACATTAAACTGCAGAGCTGTCCATGCTAACTTTAGCTAACATGCTTTAGTGACACTTGCAAAATACCATGAGGTTCCAAGCAACAGTAGCTTTCTATAACTTGTCATTCCTAACCTGACGGACTCTTAGGCAGGCACAGTTTGGCACAGTTGGTAAGTACTGTGTTAAATGTCGGCTGTTGAAGCATTGAAATGGATCACAGATGATTGAAACATAATGCGTGCATTTCATATCATGTTTGGGGGATGCACAAAATATTTCTGAGGGCTGCCACTGGGCCGTGGGTGGCACACTGAGAAATACGCTATAGAGCTATTACAATGTGGAGCAAGTTACCAACTATGATTATTGAAGCACTCAGTAAGGCAAGTTTTAAAAGACTAGGAAAAACTAATTAACAATAACCAACAATAACCCCTTATATAAGAGGCTGAAATCCCATTTAATGTATGAATTATAGTTGAAGCAAGTTGTTAAGGCAAATATATTGCATGCATTGCAATTAACTGACCAGAAAACACATGGAAATTTGATGTGCTTTGATGTTTACTTTTACTTGACTTTTTACTTGTCTTCAACGCTCTTAGTGAGACTTTTTTGTACGTGTTATTATGTCTCATTTTTTATGTTTTGTGGATGTGTAGGTGCTACCTTTTTCGCAGCTAATGGGGATTTAAATAAAGAATAAAGACAACAAAACAATATTGACCTTGAAACACTACCTTCATTAGGTGAACAACGATTCTCTTCAGATGTATTGAAAGCTGCTTAACATTAAACATTAGCAAGGGGAAGAATCAGCTGGACTGGAAATTTTGCCTGTTCATTGCTGCAAGAGCTACAGATATCTTTGTGTCCTCATAGACCAAGTCTGATCCTCAAAAGCATAAAAAAATGAAAACAGTGAAGTTACTGAGCCACACATAATTCAAGGAAAGATAATGAATTGTTGAATTACTTGTTTATAAGCGCTAAAACCCAGCAGCAGACACTGCCGGCTCAATAAGGTAGAGTGGAGACAGAGGAAGAGAAGGAGCGCAGTCGAAAACACTTGAGTTTAAATTGGCCTAATCAAAAACTTGGATGTGTGGGGTGACAAAAGGTTACTTTAATTTGGCCGAGCTAATCACTTTGATTATGAAATTGTTTTAATGTTTGCAAACTAATTTGAATATGCTAATCACAAATGCTTCAAGATGGCACTCGCCATTTCTCACGCCATTCAAAGCCTGCATCACTACAGCACACGGTAGGCTGGATGAATTATTAAGGAAGACTACATTTTTAATCTAATGAGTACCAGATAAAATGATGAATAATTGACTACTTAGCTTATGATATCCATGTCAGCTAGAACAATAAGCGGTGTGGCCACATGCATTCCTCAAATTTCATCCCTTGTAAGTTATTTACAGAACACTTCTTTTCAAGTGCTTGTTGGTATGCAAATACACTTCCACAGTACAGCACTGATGAGGCTCTGCTGCCATGGCAGTCTTCAGTTCTCGGGATGAAAGCATTTAGCCCACTTCATCCTTTGTTCGAATAAAAAGGACCACTGGGTTTAGCAGATATTATTTATAGAGAAGAAATGCTTTGGTACTGAAATGCCATTTGCTTTCCAGTATTGTAAACAGCCAATTGGACACCGTTGTACTACAGACACTATGATTCTTGGTGGGTGGGAGGCAAAATCATTTGAAAGACGACTGGCTCCTCACTCAATTATTTGTCCTCTGAATTTGAGCAAAGGGATGAAGTGGAATTTACACATGGCATTCACCTGACGTACTCCTGTTTTAGCAGACGGCTGTTCGATATTTCCCTGACCTCTTCCAGGCACCATTGCAAACATTTCCTGGGCGGTGAAGAAGGGTGATGTCTGTTAAGTCTCCATCACAGAGTCTTTTGAAACATACTGCAATAGAGAAGCATACTTTAGAGGGTACTTGAAATAAAAAAAATAAATCCTTACAGAAAGGAGGTATAAAGCGTGAGGGAACTTTTCTCCTGGGATCAGACAATATTTCTATGGTCCAAACCCAGAACACACAGCACTCTGCAGAAAACTGCGCTTTTCTGTAACATTTTAAAAGTATATTCACATGTTTAAACTTTACACTTTTCAATTGTGCCAGTGCATTTATTCAAGGTTTTTTTCTAACATTTCAAAACTCCTGATACATTGGCTGAAAAGGAAAAATAAAAACAGAACAGAACACTGTCCTTTAATAAACCAAATGCATTTACTCCATGTTTAGGTATGTCTTATAAAAATATAATAATGTACATGTAATGTATAGTGAGCAGGTCATTATGGCAAATAAACCCTGACAGGGTGATGCAGGTGTTAAATCATCCTGTAGAGCTTTATTTTGCAATAATGACCTGCTCACTGTACGTTATCTCACTTATTATAAGGTTATGATGCAAAAACAACACAATCAATAATTTGACATAAAATATTAATTTTAAACTGATTTTATGGATCTGTTATACATAGCAAGGCTCTGCTATACAGAAATAACAGACCACAGAATGCCGTAATTGACCAATCAGAATTGAGTATTTAACAAAGCCATGTAATAAAAATGATTTAAGATTTCTTCCTTTACACAAGTTCAGACAGATACTTTGACATGAAAATGTATTTGAGTAAGAATCAGCTTCAAATATCTTCTGTGATGGGTTATATTTTCTGAAATATTTTTTCTCCACACTCCACTCCCAATAGAGGTGCTAACTACAACCATAAAGAGTTCTTCAGCTTTTCCCTAGAAGAACCATTTTTGGTTCCTGGTAGAAAACACTTCCACTTCAAACCCTTTCTACATAGAACCCAGCATAAAGGGTTACACCTAGAACCATCTGTGAAAGATCACACCTAGAAGCCTCTGAAGATTCAATCCAGAACATTTCCAACTTTTGAGGGTTCCAACAAGAACACACCCAGTTCTACGAGAACCTTTTTTTATTCCAAGGATTTTTTGTCAAGAACACACTCGGGTGGTTCTATCCGAAACCTTTGTGTATTTGAAAGGTTTTATCTAGAACACGGTCAAGGGGGTTTATATTCCAAGGGTTTTATCTAAAAGCCACACAGTGGGTTCTACTGAGAACCTGAGAAACCTTGGCAAACACTTGTTTCAAAAAAAAAAAAAAAAGGGTTCCCTGGATGTTCCAACCAGATCCTTTCCACCTTCTACACCAGGGTTTGGTGCCAACAAGAACTCACCCAAGGGGTCAATTGAGAACCCTTTTATAGTCCAAAGATTTCATCTAGAACCCAAAACCATTTCATATTGTGGTACAAAGAACTCCTGATGAAAGAGTTCTTCAAAGAAAAAGAAAAATCCTTCAAGAACTCTTTCTATCAAATCAGCTTCCTAATGGAACTCTTAGTCTTACGAAGAACCCTCGAGGAACCCTTTCTTCTAAATAGGGTTCCTCAGACACAAATGGACAAGACTTACACACTATGGGGGTGGGTCATATGATCCTAAAATAATATCATGATATTTCAGGTTATTCTGTGATGAGACAAAATGACAAATATCATTCTCTTAATATGTCAGAATGTTTACAATTTACCTTGATATACTACAGTATGAGTTTTTTTAATCACTGTATATTGTGAACAATATGATATGACACACCACTAGTCCATTATGTAGACTACATGTTGTGATTTAGCACAATCACATACAGGAAGCAACAGCAAGCTGTCATCAGGCCAAATGATGAAAAGCTCTACCTATTTCTGTGAACAGACGGAGCATTTGCAAAGAAAAAAGGGCAAAATGTTGAGCTGTATTGTTGTTAGAACCGAAACTGAAACAGTGTTTAAAAGAAGGAAATGAGACAAAAAAAACAAAAAAAAAAAATAGCTCAAACTATCAGTGACATGACAAAGGGGCGAGAGACAAAAAAAAAAGTCTGAAACTAGGAAACACAGCCATTAAGTGAAAAATGATGTGCACACTGAAGACTGGCTGATGCTGGATGAATAAAATAATGAATAAAATAAAATGATGTTTTTGTCTCGACTGCTGTGGAGACGTCTTACACCTCACTGAAGAGAACAGATTCCTTTAACTGGGGATCACAATGTTTCCCACAAAAGCCACCTGCAGATGATGGCTTCAAGGAACATGCACCTGCACTCACATGCACAGACCTGCACACACCACATTTATTTAATTTCCTCCAATCTTTGACACAAACCACCAAAGACAGCTGTGTCTTGGTAACTTTTATGCTTTGCTTTTTAGTTGGTATTGTAAAAAAGAAATATTTGATTTTTGGAGACAGTTGTACTGTACATTACCAGGGACGTGCACAGACATTAAGGGGACAAGAGCTCAAGTAAAAAAGAGCACTCCTCTCATAATGATCAAAAATAAAGTTACATATTACTTACATTTATTTATGTCCAGAGGCAGAATGTTACTGTTACTCAAGTACAGGGGCATTTGGAGACTTTTTTGACAGATGTACAAATGTATCATTTCTCATATCTCATATCTACTTTAATTACTGTAATTACTAACAGTCTTACGGTTTCTTAAATTTCTGTTTCAATCTTAATTCTTAAGTCCTCAAAAAGAAATTGTACCTCCCTCCTAACACAAAAATACTACACAACAGAAGTTAATTAAGTTTTAAACTATTTTTAACTATTAACTATTTATTACTACAGTATTCAATGTTTAAGTAATTTTCCATGGAAATCATTTCGTGGTTTCAGTGTCACAAAGTTTCTGCTTTTCCTTTAAATGATTTATTTTATAGATTGAATATATTTTTAACCGATATTGAGGTTTTGACTGTTGGCTGGACAAAACAAACGCTGTTAAGGTGTCAGTTTGGGCTCTGGGTAATTGCGGTTACAATACATTACATAACAATGAGCATTTAATTAAAGATTTATGTCATGGGCTAATAGGGGAAAAAAAAAGTCTTGCAATAAGGTCACTTATGTAGACAGAGGCAAAAAAGGGCAGACGAGGTCTATCTGTGCGTCACTGATAACATATAATTACCATCGTAGAGACAAAACAAGATGACAGTTGAGGTTATACTAAGGTGACATGCATTATTATAAAGTCAGACTTGTATACACCAATTTTAAAAACTAGAAACAACACATCAATGAATCGTAATGTTGATATGTTCCCTCATCAACATGAACACAGTGAAGACACTGTAGCTTATTTTCAGTCAATCCCACACATGTCGTCCTGCTGCTTTAATATCTGTGTCTGTCCACAGCTGAAAATAGTCCTCAACAAATGCACTATTTACTTCAGTTTGAGTTACATTTGCTAGTAACAACAGCACCCCGCTGCTCAGGAAATTACTTAAGTATTTTCAATATTTAACATTTGTGACTCCTCTCTTGAAGATTTACGACATCACTAGGAACCAATGAGCTTGGGGCTGAGTGCCTCAGGCAGAGTAGGGAAGTCGGAAATTATTGTGAAACGTACTAATGTAGTGAATTTGGTCTTTTCATGGAACATGTTGGCAGTAAGAAAATAAAGCATAATGTCAGTCCTGATGCTTTAAAAGTACCTTCATACAGAAAATAATCCTGATTACTTTCAGTTATTTCAGTATTTTCTAAATTAACTGACCTATTCTCCATCTGCTGTGCTGTGTTTAACTGTACTGCACTGTAGAGTCAGAGGTTCGGTCTGGTCTAAAAGGAGAATCAAAAGCAGAAGCGTTTTCTGTTTTTGTATGTTTTCATCCTGAGTCATGTGAGACTTGTCCCCAAGTCATTTTAATATTTATATAATCATTATCAGTTGCCTCTAAGTATGTCAAGGTTACACAGAAACTCATTTTTAAACAAGAAAATGTATAAAAATAATCAATTTGGCCAAAAACAAACCATCTCAGTGTTGTTTTGAATGCACTTGTCCTCCAAAATTCAAAGACACAAATATAATAAACTCTCTAATGAGCAAGTTTTCTCTGGAAATATTCTTCAGGGACTGTAATCGTACACAGGATGGTTGCTATGTTTGTTTCTCACAGTGAATTAAAATAATTGTTTCTTGGACCTTGAGTTATTTTATAGGTACTTTGAAACAAGTATAGCTGGAACTCTGATTAAGATAAAATTGGTTTCACTTTCTCTGTGAAGAACACTCGCAGGAAGCGAAATGGATCATCGGGAGAATTCACCACTAAACGGGGGTATGTGTGCCACCGAAGCCGGACCATCACACACTGAGCAAGGCGCAGTCTCTCCTGCAGCCAATTAGCAAGAAGTAATTCTGTCTACACTAATTCTGCTGTGTGTGTGTAAGCATGTCCATCCTCTACTCAGTAACAAATGTGGATCTATTTATGTGATCTCTGTGTTAATCCCTTTGCTCTTACTTCTAAGAGGAGTTCATAATCTGAATAAACTTTAAAGTAGCAACAATTTCTATTTTTATATAACTAATGACTCAAGACTACATATATATGAAAGGTGTCAACTGTAGTGACGAACCCATGACGAGTTTTCCCTAAATATACTACTTGCTCAGCACCAAGCAGCGAGTATAGGTTTAAAGTATAATTTCAGCTATAGTCAAAATATATTGGTCATATTTTAGGCAACACTATATGTGAGTTCCAAACCTGACTGCTTTAGTGTATTATCTGGTGGTACAAATTATGAATTATTGAGGCAGAAGGATGGCGTCAACATTAATCAATATTAGACATAATATAAACTGCACATGCAGCTTGACCTTCGAGAGAGCTGCGAGAATGAAATGCCACATTCACTGCATGTGATCTGTCACTGTCTGTTTGAACAAACAAAAGCAAGTCATTTGGCATTTTTAAACTCATTCTACTAAGATGACACAGATTCCATATTCTGTTTGCATTCAGAGGCTGCTGCTGGGACTCCAGCAGAAGGCTGGCACCATGCATGCTGCAAAGTCAGATACAGACAAATCTGGTGAAGTACTGGAAGTTAACATTGCTCCTACATCTCCTTACAGTGTCAGCATGAATGAATGTGAGCCGTCACAAGAAGAAGTTTACAATTTTCTACGTTCACACTCGCTTTTTATGCTTTTTCTCTTCTCCATTATCCATTTCTGGCTTTTGTCACAACCAATTTCTAACCACATTGTAAAATTTGAAAAACATTAATATGGCCATCCTAAAAGGTACCTTCATCAGATACTGAAAGCCTCGTCAATACAGTTATCTATGCTGTCACTGTCAGGCAACAGTAGATATGGTGTCTAGAAGGGAACCCCAGACCTGCAAGATTTCACGAGATTGAACATTTTGACCGAAACCATGAAATATCTCACAAGAATCCCTCTTCAATCTCTCTTCAAGACACAACCAGCAGACACCGAGAGTGACGGACGCAACATGCCACTGCAGTAATGACAACCCCGCTAGATGGCGGAAAACACAAAGTGGTCGCCGGATTTCTTCTATAGGCGGCCTGATAAAGTAAATGATCACCATAAGTTAAAAAGGAAAACTCAAAAAGCCCTCTCTCTCTCTAAACCCAGGGCTAAAAGTTGCTAGTGAGAAAGGGGTATGAAAAGGCTAAAATATTAGAAGAAGAAGAAGATAATCAGCCAGGTTAGAGGAGAGAGCTAGAAGAAGGGGAATGTAAATCCAATAGCCCTGGGTCTAACTTAACCCTGGGTTAACAATGTATGTGCGAAAAAGGGTTAAGTTATTCCAGGGTTAACTCTTAGCTCTGGGCTTAGAATATACGGTGTGAAAACTCCCGTATTTCCAGTTAAATATTTCCACCCGCTGTCTTTACAGTTGTCTAATAACATGGTGTCTGCAACCCACAGCTGAGGTTTACAATCAACATAGATATCTGGCATCACAGAGCTGGCACTGAAGAATAAAAAGAGTTCTGTGCAGATTGCCTGGCTTTCACATTGATGTCACTTAAATACCTAATATATATGTATCCCCTACCAACCACAGGCCATTATCCTCTCAGGTTTAATATCGATATTTCTACATGGCTAAGTGAACAGAAAACCACATGAAAAGAGGACAGTGCTGAAATCACCTCAGCTGAACCCACAATCAAAATCCCTTTTCATTCTATTATACTGTGGTGATCCAGGGCAACTGACAGAATGAAGAGAGCCCTGTGAACTCTGGATGACCCCTGCATGCTGTGTGGTTCAAGAGGATACTGCATTAACGCGTATTCATCACTCAGATAATTGCAAGGCCCACTCGTTCGCACATGACAAGCCAATGTGACCACAATGCCACTGGCTCTTAATTGGTATTCTTAGAGCCATTCATAGTCCAATATTCATGGTGCCCCTTTTCATTTCCTGTTTAATAAAAGCAACTGTTAATTTATAGTGTCATAACACAATGAAGAAGACATTTAGAGCAGCTATTTTCTGGATTACCTAAGGTGAAAGAGCATCATATGCAGTTAATGCATACTTAAAAAGACAGGCAAAATTGCTGGTAAGTGGGATGTGATGGCAGTCTGATGAGCTCTAGATGAAAATAAAGGAAGAATGGATTTTCACATATTTGGTCTAGCATAAGGGACTAAATCTGGCCCTGAGATTATGTTTACTGGGCAATAAGAAAATACTGTAGATTTATACAAAGAACTGGGACAGAACAGGACATGACTTAGTGTAAAAGAATTTGTCAGTACTTGTCTTACTCTTCTTATAGTGAACCATCTTTAGCAATACATAACATACATGAGACATTTAATACAATGTATGTATTAAATGTCTTATAACATCAAAGCCAAAAACAGGAGCCATCAGCAGGAAGTGGACTGAAATTTTTTATCAGGGCAGAAAGTTAAAAAAAATCAGGAGACGGGTACCATCTAATTGGCCTCTCTTTTTGTGCTGACTTCTCTCAGAGGTGTTGCTGGACTGTGGGAGGGCAGGCGCCATCAAACTGAAGCTAGCAGTTTCCTTTTTGCTTGCATTTCTGTTATAGCACATTTATTTTGTGTTGAATTTTTAATTGCTGCAGTGTTACAAACTCTGAGAACTCAAACTTTCAATGACACCAAAAAATTAATCAAATTGCAAAGATGCAGCCCTTGTAACAGTTTGTGCATATCAAATTAAAAAATATTTAGAAACACTGTTATTGACTTAAATATTCCAAACTTTACTGGAAAAAAAACTTCTAAAACCACTGAAATTTCAGATTCAGATTATCCTTAAACAAAAATAGCAAAATCCTGGTATGGTAATTATCCATAGGGATATCTAAATCAAGGTCTTCATACTTCAATTTATGACATGATAGTGTCTGCTGATACTGAGTCCCAGTCCAATATTTCACAGTGCACAGTTAGCCTAGAGTCGCCTAAATTGAAATTAGTCCAAAGTAGATAAGATAAGCTTGACAGTTCTGTATTAACAAATAGCTGGTGCTGGGAAGAGGAGCTGTTGCCAAAACTGGCATTTCATTCGCTGGCTGACTGGGTTAGTGTGGGCTCAAAGCTCCCACTGCACAGCAACAGCTCCATTCATGTTTTCAGAGATTGGGGAAAACAATTTAAACTGGAATATATATTCCTACAACAGAAACACTGGCTGTGGCAGTCCTGCTTTACAGGGACGTTAGGAAACAGCTGGTCTAACATGGACGTGAAATGACTCTGTCACTCATACTACTGTTTTTTTTAGTATAAGTATATCCAGTAAAGACTCCTTTCTTTTGCTTGACGCATGCAGGTCTGTAACACTAGTTCACCTCATTTCTGAGGGCTGTACCACGAAGGAAGCTAAACATATCCAGGCTTTATTTGCATGAGCTGGCTTGACAAAACCTAAAACCCCCATCAGAGATAACAGGTATCACAATGGTGGTTTACTTTCTTTGTTAACCCAGACTTTTTCCCCTCAGGCACTGTTCACATGGTGTGTTATTTGTGTGTTTTTATTTTCTACACAAGACTGAGCGATCCCGTGATCAGTCAAGATGAACAAATCTTTATAATGGAGAGCTATGAAAAATATAAAAAATATATATTACAGCAGAAACAACACTTCCTGCAAAAAAGGCAAGAGAATAACACTGTCAGAAAATTACTAAGTGACTTAATTTGCTCTTACAAGGCCTGCTGTTTATCTCTAATATGACAACTGCTCATTAAACAATCAAACTTAATACATCATGTTTAAATGATAGTGAGGTCTCACACTGTCCTATAATGAAGGATACGTGGAAATCACTTTAGTTCTTGGCTTAATCAAAGTGAAATGTATTTTATTGATTGAATATTATCCATGATAAATAAGATAGACTAATCAGTTTTCTAATTGGTGTTCTGAGCTGCAATATCAGCTGTGCAAAATGGACCATGAATCAGGATCAAGAATAAAAACATTCAAAAGAGTTTGTAGTGGCTTCATCACTCTTTTTTTGTGTGTGGATGATCTGCTGTGTCAAAGTGTTAATATTATCTGAAGAAAATGGGGAAAAAAATGATTTTCTGCAACACCAACTGAATGCATATAGGCTCCCATTTTATAATCTTAATTGCTTTCAAGTTTAAAGGTAGTTAAGTAATTTTTCTGTAATGTAAAAGGTGACCTACCTGACACAGGTTCCTCCGTTGCGACAGGGAAGGTGTTGGCAGACAGGTGGGTCACAGTTCTTGATGTTTCTCCCTCTCACTGCCTCACCCACCAGGTAAATCTCCTTTGAGTTGACCTGAAGTTCCCGGATACATCCAATGAATCTCCTCGCTCCCTTTGTGCTCCCGTCATGCATCTCCCAGTGGGATGAAACATCCCCAAGAAATATGGGCCCAAAGGTTCCCTGCAAGAAAAAATGGTGGAAAGCCAGTGATCAGTGTTATCGTTTAGTAAATCACACTAAATCATACAATATATGTCTCCTTTCAAGTACGAGGTTTGCAGCTGAAAACAGTCTCTCTATATCAGTGTGTGTGTGACTATATTAACATTATTATTGCATTAACAAGAACTTACTGTTTATTAAGATCAACAAGAACGATTATCACTATCAGGTGCTGCTATTCTCCAGTTTTAGTATAACCCAGATTAGAAAGTGGAGTTATAATCTTTTAATTTTTCAGTCCTACTGACATTGTATGATAATACACATCCTGACACAATACCAGAGTGGTCCAATATCTAAGAAATGCTGCAAGCTTTCTTTGATGTGCAAGGTAATTGGGTAGAATTAATGTAGATAAATTCTGTGAACTTGCAGCTTATCGTACCATAACGGTCAATTTAACAAGGGAGGCATAATTGTGTCTGCTACCAAAGTAGAGCCGCATTAAAAAAAAATGTAGCACGAGACCGTCTCATATTAGCACTAAATTACATATATTTCACAGCAGTGACCTCCGGTTGTACAGATGAATATTGAAGACTACTTTCTGTTTGGAGAGTTTACATAACACATTCATACTCACACTAAGCATGATGATTAATTTATGAAAGACAAATCAACATTTATCACAGCTTCATTACGCATTCTTTCAAATTATGTAACAGGGTGACAGTGGATTTAGAAATAAAACTCCTCTGAGTCAGTGTGGTGTTCTGTTCAATGTACGAAAGGTTAGCTCCGTGTATTTTACATTCTAAGTGTCTCCCCTTGAGATTTAGCAGTTTATCATTAAACTGATTTCTCTAATAATACTTGCAAGATGAAGACACATGTGACAGTGTTAATTTTGACAGCACATTTTGAGTTAGTTCTAGTCTGTCTTTTGACAGAGTTTAGTTTTAGTCATTTTATTCAGTGTGAAATATTTTAGTTTTAGATGACTAAATATCATAAGATTTTTGTCAACTAAATCTAGAGATTTAGCCGATGAAAATATTATGCAGTGTTTCCCTAGCATTTGCAAACACTGTGTGTACTTCATTTATACAAACATGCGTTCTTATACTTGAGGGCAAATTGCTAATATATGGTTATTTTTATCAGGTTAAATATAAATATATTATGCATCATAGAACTGCCCTGCACAGTGCCTATGTACTATTATATGATTATTCCCTGGTTTTATTAAATATTCGATTTTGATTGGTCAGTTACATCATTCTAAGGTCTATCCATACAATCATTTTGAAATTAATATTTTGTATCAAATTCTAGATTTTTTGGTAAGTACCCATATAATAAGAGGAATGATATACAATGAGCAGGTCATTATTGTAAAATAAACCCCTTCAGGATGATTCAATACCCTTCTGCCGGGCATCACCCTGTCAGGGTGTATTTGGCAATAATGACCTGTTCACTGTATGTTACTCCTTTGTTACACTAAAGCATTACTCCAACAACCCAGTCACTTCTTTTGTCTGAGGCATAAATTTAAAGTGTGCCTTTTTTACTGGCTGTTCTGTCCGACACTACAAAGCCACCATAGTTTCAAAGTGGCCTGAAGCTAGTGTTTGTAGCCTATATGCTGTTAAGCTATTAAAGGTTTTAAAAAGCATCAAAACGAGACCCCGGAATAACTGGAGCTTAATATAATGTTGCTGGTGACATTGTATTAAGTGCAAGTTGAAAATATTCAGCAAAAAAAGATGTGTGAGGACCGGGCAGAGTGGAGGGACAGGGATGATGCTAATAAACGGACAGCTGCTGAGCTCTGGGGAGCTTTGGAGGAGAGAGCCGGGGGCAGAGCCAAAGCTTCTCAGGAATAAACACCCTGAGACGTATCAGATTCTGTTTGTCCCTCCCTAACATTTCCATCTTGTTATTATTACAGTTTTTGTTATCATATATACTTTTTATTTAGTTGTCATCTTGATTCTTGCAGTGAAAAAATGTCACTGATAAAAACTATGAGGATAATTACTAGTCAATGAAATTAACACTGGTTTGTGAATACATTTAAAAATCCTGCTGGCACGTCAAATGTTTTCCATCCTTCTAGCAGAAATAACAAAACATTTTCATGATCATATCACTTGTCATGAAATCATAGCATGATTCATATCAGAATTTCTATGGCTTTGAGGTCCCTCAAATGTAACACTAATCATGACTCCATGCTGCCGGTAGAGGAAAGGTGTTGGACAGCTGCAGTGGAGGTGTTCAGCAGCGGGACAGCGAGGTGTTAGACCATATAATCATTTCAGGTGTTGACTTAATGCAGTGTTTAAAATAACATATCTGCTGCTTATTTGAAAGTCTATGAAAAAATACAGATGACAGGGCTCACAGGAACATGTCTGTGATGTCACCACAAAGTTAAGAGCCGTAAAACTACCTTTAACAAAGCTGAAGCTTCAAATAAAATAAGCAGCAGTGGCCGGATACTTTTACAGTGAGCCAAACCATATTTTATGATACGACCAGCTATGAGCCACTGGTGCTGTGCGATGAAGACGGGCTGATATGGATCGACTTTATGGTGCCTTCAAGTGTGTTTACCATGTTTATGAGATGAGTCCATTTGAAAGGCCCACTGATGTAATATTCATGGCTGATGTAAGTGGACTCACAAGTGAGTTCACAAGTGCTGTATGCTGATTTTTGAGTTCTGTTTGAAAGCGACACCAGTCAGTGTGGCCTCTTTTTATCCCTGCCAGGTGTAAGCAGGAAGGGGATCATGTAATTGCTTCCGTGTGTCACAGAGTGAGTGTGTGCGTGATTGGACCCACATTATGTCCACTGTTAATCTTGAATACCACTGGACCAACCTTAGCTTAATTTTTTGGTGCACATTCATGACTGTATCCTGAAACACCTGTGATTCAGAATTTTTGTATAACCTTGAAAAAAGCTTATTTATGATGTTTATGACTTCATTTCTTTATGGCTGGAGGAATTATGTTTTCAGGCCATCCCATTCTTGTGAATCTGACATCTCAAGAATGCCTTAATGTAATTTCCTCAAAAATTACCTCTGCAAGTGATTAAATTAGAACCTCTGAAAGCAGAAATCTAGTAAAATTATTGGCAAGCAGACAAGCCTACAATTTATTTCAGAAAATTACATATACAAAGTAGTAGTGAAAAACAAGTAATAAAATCAAAATAACAATAAAGCTCGACTTCATTTTTGTGGCCTACAAGAAAGGTTTCAAATCCAAAATATGTATTTGCTTATAAATGGAATAACTGCATTTTACTCAGCTGCTACTAACATTAGTACCTACAACCACCGCTGGACACGGCTATACGATACTGGGATGCTATCAAGCGTATATTGACATCTGGAAGCTAGGAGCCTTCAGTGCGTAAATAATGAAATCGGGATGCATTCTGGGAAAAGTAGTTTATGGACACCTTACTTTCAAAAAGCAGCCTGAAATTCTATTGCACAAAATTTATTCAGTGGAACATATGGTCAGATATGGCGCACAGGCCTTGAGTTTGACATGTGATGCATAACGAGACAGAACTGGTTGTATCTGGCAGTTGTGGTGGATTGCAGTAGGTGCTTCACCATCTGTTGCCTGGCAGGGATCTGCACTCTGCACACGTGAGCCAGTTTAGATGAGCGACTGAACACTGTAAAACATGGCATCTCCGGGCAATAAAAATGTTGTGCAGCAAACTGTAATCAAGCACTAGAAGTTTATTTTTTGAATATGACCTTATTTAAAAATGTAGCAGCACAACTTTCAAAGCAAGATATGATCATCATGTCCACAATACTTCAGGTCTTGAACCCTCACACGCTGGTGATCTGCAAGATTTTGGCCAGCATTAAAAAATATTAAGATTTAAAAAATCCTCCTCTCTCTGCAGTATGCTGGATTCCAGTCTAAACTGCCAGAGCTAATAGTGGATATGACTTGTTTTACTGACTTTGCAGTCGACCATTTCTCACTTATCACTTATAATTTGACGAATACCAATTTATTTTGGAAATGGTTGTGAGTAGTGCTGCACTGACATCTGCTAAACTGCATGATGAGCCTCAGCAGTCTAGATTGGAAGCTGACAGCAGCTAACTTCATGATTTCTCTAAGGTCTGCAGCAGGGCCACGTGTGGAGTGCTGGTTTTAACCCATCTCAAGCTTCTGTGGGTTCACAATGTCAAGTCATGTCAATTTTCTTCATGATACCTAAAAGCACAATTTTGCCTCAAAGGATTTTGACAATCTGTACTTCAGAGAACTCTCTATCCTTAGACATTCATCAACACTTCACAAGAGGCTACAATGTGAAGTTCACAATATAATTATGTAAGTTTAATTAAATTAGCTCAAAGCCCAACTGTTGCATGCCAACAAATATAATCATTTGTCTTTTTTGTGTACAAATCTCATTTTGTCTAAGTCTAAATCCATTCATTCAGTATATCTTGAAATCATGGTAATACATTACTCTTCTATGAATGTTGGCAAAGGGTAACTGGCAACCAATGCACAATATAATTGTGGCAAAAACAGCTGTGTAATGAATGTGTTATCAAGAAAAAAAAGAAAAAAGAAACATCTTGGCATTTCAAATTAGAAGATCATAAATCACATGGAGGGAGGGGGAGGCATGTTGAGCCTGTGGGAAGGTTGAGCCCCTCTCTGTGTTGTGGAAAGTGAAAAACAAAATTATTAATTTATTAACAAATATAGGTGTTGTTAATCAAATTAATGAGCCAGAATGAAAAGACCTGCTTGTGATTAACAGGTGAGAACCAGCTTACTGCTACTTACATGCTTGCCATTAAGGACATTATTTGCCAAGTGTGATTATCTTGGCAAGTGATGTAACAGGTGTGCATGTTTTTAATGCAAGCTCCTGTTTTTCATTCATGAAGCAACCGCTCTTATTTAAAAACACTGTGCTGGGCTGACTTTGAAAACATGAGTAATCTGCTCATGATGATGCTGTCACAAGTTCTATAAGTGATTAAACACTGAAATAAATTAACTGCAACCTCAGACAGGATTTAGCTGTATATGAGCCGCGGCTAAGTGCTTTTAGCTCAACCAACAAAACTATTTACAGTATCATTTAAATTCTTTCAATATCATATCGGTACCAATACCAAAACAATCTCTTTTTTCAATACTTTACTATGAGGAACATATTGAAATGTTTTTCTATGAAAATCCTCGGTGTCAGTTTATTTTACAGTTTCACAATGCAGTAATAAGACTTAACAAACTGCACTTGTATGAAATTAGACAAAATATGTTATTCATCAGTCATTAACACTAGACAACAAGATAACTGTAACTTTTATTTACTTTTATTAGTCCCCAGATGACTAAATTATGCTGTAATTATGTAGCTGTTGTTGCTAGAAACTATGAATGAGTGTATGTGTTGTAGTAATGTAATCTAACATAGTAATGCACTTTTTGCTGTGTAAAGACAGTGTAGCCATGCAGTAGGCTGATATCTGATTCTGTGATTACAAGGAAGAAAAGACAAGAAATAAAGTTATTTAAAACCACGCATGCCTGGAAAATTCTTTATACATCTGAGTGTGTAACATAAGCAAGTGAAATCGTATATTGGCTACTTTAGATGCACTTTCTTTGGCTGCTCCCATACAATTGGCAGAGTAGCCAAGGTCAATGCCGATTTTTCTGATAAAATAACAATATATAATATGCAATTACCCACTGAGAAAATACTCCTCTGCTCTATAATTTTGGTCTTTACTTGGCAGATCTGATTCACATATTGCTTTTAAATGGAGAAGTAGCAGATATGTGATTTCACTTTGTATCTGGATACTAATTTAGGACTCATTATAAGAGAACTGTACTGTAACCCAGACATCACCAAACACCTTTACTCAGTCATTAGTGATGATTGTAAGGGATCATTTATATAGATTATATATATAAGCACAAAACTCAGAGGTAAGTATAACCACTGTCTAATAAAGAACAGTAATTACAGAGTAGACTGATTTAGTTTTTGTCTAATTTGATACAAAGCACAAAGCTTGTTATGTCTTATCAGTGTACTGTAAAATAATGTCTCACTGTCTTTATCATCGAACAAAATTTCAAATGTTACCTAAACACAAGCGATCTAAAACATGCAATATTATGATTTCAATCAGAAACTTATCAAATCTTATCAACGTACTCACTGAAGTAAGTTTGCTAGATTTTAGATGCTGCTAAAATTTAAAGCATCATGATAACAGATAAAATGCTTGCAGTCTTGATAACTTTCCAGAGCAGTAAAATAGTCCTACGTAACATTATAAAGTGCCGTGCAGTGTTTTGGTACCTGATAAGCCTTCACGCTCACAGATCTGTTTCTGAAAATGGAAGTCCTGGATTATTTTCATGCTCTTATCATGTTTATTTCATGTCTCACAAACACTTGGAGCAACAAACCACCAACGCGGCCCCCTGCTTCTTCTTCTGCTTTTTTTTTTTTGTTGTTGTTGGTCTGAACGCCCACTTAATTGACACCAAAAAGAATAAAATTATATTGCATGAGGCAGATTAACTTCAAATTCACAGTTTCCAGAACAGTTAGATAATAATATAATTATGTTTAAAAAGCATTGCCATTCATAAACAGAGCTGTGTAAACTGGTTGTTATGGTTTTACTTATTTTGATTGTTTATTCATGCATGTTGAAGTCATGCATGAAAATGTGTATGAATTAACATTTTAATTTGTTTAAGAGAAGGAGATATAGAAGACATGATTATGGGTTAGAAATGCTCATTTAAGAGACTGCAGGCAGGTCAAGTTACCTCTGACATGGGGTGTGACACGTTCTCCTCGAGACGCTGAGCTGTGCCATTATCTGCTGCTATTTCAATCATACATGACCCTCCTTGTTTGCCAACAGGCAGATGGTATCTGTGGAGAGAGAAGAGAGAGAGTCCAGGGTCCATCAGAAAAGACTGCAATGTCTGATACTCACAATAAATCCAGCAAAGCATGAAAAACATTCTGATGGAGAGACAGACAGAGCAGTCACAGTGAGGCTGCTAATGTGACCACAGAGACTATAAACTGACAATGTAAGACTACGTATACATTATACTATATTTTCTGAGAGGCTTTATGTATTGGTAGATTGGACTGGAAGTAATGGTGCGTTTGTATCCTACGATAATGCCAAAACCCAGGAGAGAACAGCTTCTACAGCTGGATTTAAATAAAATAAAGTCCAGAGACAGGTTTCTGTTCAGCGCAGAGTTGTTGTGTTCCTTAGCAGATATGAAATTGACACAATAATGCCTGTAAACACAATACGGATAAACAAATAGATTGAGAAAATAAGAATGAGTACACTTTACATGATCATGCACAGTACATGATATGCATTACTATTTCAAATAAATAGTCGCAGGGGGCTGGAGCCTATCCCAGCTGACACTGGGAGAGAGTCGGGGTTCACCCTGGACAAGTCGCCAGTTCATCGCAGGTGGTGCAGAGTCATTTTTTATTTTTTTTAATTTGCTAAGAGTTCTCTTAATGCTAATCAAACTCAAATTTTTAAACTTAATTTTTAAAATTTACTTTTACTGTGGTCCTTACAGTATATCTAACCATTTTAATGCCTCATAAATCAAGTTTCCATATAAATTTGACAGAAATCTGGGACAAAACTTTTTTTTTTTTAATTATTATTATTATTATATTTATTTATCAGGGTATATACTGTATTTTAGATTTTGAAAGCTTTTATCAAATTTGTAAATTGTTTGAAGTTGTTTATTCATATAGAGCAAGTTTAAAATAAAAAAATACATATATTTCATGTAAATACTAAGAATAAAATTTCACAGAGTGGAAAACTGCAAAAAGCAAACATCTTTTAAGGTTATTTTTGGTAAGACATGATTTGTCCCAATTCTCAAGAATGGGTGCTATATAAAAAGAACAACAACAATTATATTTATTTTAGAAATAAATCTCATTTTGCTTTCAGTGCTAAGAAAAAACTTGACACGTTGTATATGCATGCAGCCTCCTCCATTTTACTTCGCCTTGATTTAGTGCACCATACAGCGACGTTTCATTACAAATGCAAAGTCCCCTCCTCACCACTGCATTCTTTATGATTTGGTGGGTTGGACGTCATTGACCACTGGCAGACAACAGGACTTGTATATTTTTATCAATAAAGCGATAAACTTCCAGCCTTCCTCTGTGCACTTCTCTGTGTCAGCTTGGGTAGTTACATGCTACCCTCCCCCATGTGGTTGCTTTTTAATGTGCCCCGTGTTTTGACAGATCTGGGGAAAACTGTATTTTCCTGCTATGCACCATGGGCATGGAACAATTTACAAAAAGATCTAAAATTAGACACACTTGTATCCACTGATGAATTTACAGGCATAATAAAAAATGTGGTGATGAAGACGTGCTTGTTTTTTTCTTGAGAGGCCACTGTGTTTGAATCACTGTTGTTGAGTGTATAAACATATTTTTGCTGCATTTTAATATGTTGTGATGTTTGTATGGTTGCTACCTTGGCCAGGTCTAAAAGAGATTTTCAATCTCAATAGGACTTCTTGGATAAATAAACGGAAATAAAAGGATAACAACAACAACCTTAATAATAATAATCATAATAATGATAACAAAAGTAAGAATAGGAATAAGCAAACAAATCCACCTACACAAACATTATCATGAATTTAAGTGCTAATTATGTCATTCAGGATTAATTAATGATAAAAATGAGGGCACAAACTAGATATATATTATAAACCTAATGAGCAGGAAGACAATTTTATCATTTGACCCCGTGTGTCTCTCTGGGGAAATACACAATTGTACTAGTCATTAATGTTGCAGCCATAATGTTAAGTAGCTGGTCTACTTGTGTCATATTCCAGCTTTGGCAAAGTCAAGTGATTCCCTCTCTCCAATTCATCACTGGCTTTACACTGGTAATATACAATCGCAGCCTCCTTACAGGGCTGCACATTATGCAAGGGGTCTGTGCTGTGCACATAAACACGTTTCTGCTGGGGAGTAACCCACACAAAGCATGGTTTATTCTTTGTTTGTCAGTGAACATGTAATGCATCTGCAAAATCTGATTCTGCAAAACTCATTCATCCATTCTTTGCTGTCGCACCACTGCTGATGAGAAAAACCCTCCAACGTCTGCTTTAATGGCCAGATGGAAACAATCAGGGCAATCGCCCTCCTGCTAATTTGAAACAGCCTTCCAGGACGCCTCCCTGAGGCAATCACACCCATACAACTTCAGGTAGGACTAATTACAGGTATGTAAATCATGGGAGCTGTTTTGAACACACACACTGATAAATTAAGGGACATTTAACACTGCAAACGTGAAATGCAAACCAATGTCCTAATAAGACATCCATCACCATCTTCAGGCTGCCCAGTGTGTTTCTGAGGTCATTCTTTCATTCTCAGTGCATTTTCTCCCCACTGTTTATTTTCAAGTCACACAAAAATAAAAAGGCCCTGATGGTTTGTTCTTTATATTAGAAAATCAAAAGGCATTTGAAAAACAATTTATTGAAGGTTTTTATCAGTGCATGTAGGATAGACTCTGGTCTTAAAGCAATTTCCAGATTATATACGGGACTTCAGGAGGTTAAATTAGTAAGTATCACCTATATAAAGCAATAATGGGAAAAGGAAACAACTGCTTGGCTGGAAGAGTCTCAGTCTAAATGTTGAACACTACTGCTTGTTTGGCCTTGCTCAAAAATGTGAACTTTTTGGCACAAGATTCACAGTGATTATATTACTTTTTTTTACTTTTAATTGGTGTGAACTGCTTTTTCAACTCTTGCGTTCAACAACCACACATTTTAAAACATAATCCTTGCCTGGAATTTTGAGTGTAGCTGCTGGAAAAGAAATTACAAGGAAATGGCTCAAGCCAAATCTTTACAATGTGAAGAATCACCTTCTCCATGAGGCTTCAGGAAAATCTGGGAGAATTGGAATTGGGCTAACATTGTGATTTAAAAGCCACGCAGGGTCAGGGTCTGAAATTGACAAAAACCAAGACCTGACAAAAACCAAATGTGAGAAATTTTTCCATTTGCCAAGTAAAATCTTGTAACTGAAAATGCAATAAAAGCTTCATGAGTAAAAAGCTAATGAAAGAAAATTATCAAGACATTTTGTACCTTAAAACTAATGAATGAGGAATGCAAAAATAAGCGCAGAGTGCATAAATGAGGGATGAGTTTGTTATTCTAATCGTCATTAGGCTATAGCTCCTTGCACCTGATTTATTAAAGGAAAAACAGCTTATAAAATCACACCAATTACAGCCTAGTGAAAGCATGTTTTAATTTAGGCACAAAATAAAATTTATATCTATCTATCTTTTTGGGTTTTACTTACTACTACTATTTACTTTAAATTGAATGTTTTTTTTTTTTTTTGCATTATCTCAAATGGAAAAACACCCTACATTCTTTGTTTGTGTTCTATAGTTATCCTGTATGCACATGTAACAGAGAAGCTTCAGACTTGAGTCTTGATTTTACATATTTCTTATTAAATTCATCAGAGGGCTCTACACAGTCAAAATGTGCTAGAGCGTACAGAGTGCAAAAGAGCAAATGTTTCCATCTATGTTAAACTTTCCTCAGGGCTCTACAGGTGCGGCTAGTCAGTGATGTAGGGCTTTATTAAACACGAATGAAGACAGTTGCCAGGAGGCCAAGTCACCACAGAACAGTAGAATTACACAGCGTTGACAACATCTTGTCAGTGGATGCCAAATCTGAAACAGAATGGTTGCCATATGAAAAGTATCTTGCAGCAGCTCATTTTGGATCAGCACAGTGAACGGCACTCTTATGTTCTTTCTTGCTTCTTTGTTCTGTCTGCGAGTCCTCCTTCACTGCATATGTGACTTTTTTCCTGACTACTGCACCAGAGAAAAGACCAACAAAGGCAGTTTTTTAAGGTGCAGCTCAGTCCTTGTGAAGCACTACAGTTGTAATGTAATCACTCTGTAAAGGTATTTAATCAAAAATGACTGCGTTAACGGCTGTGATTATGGGATTCCAAATAAAGGTTAAAAATAAAAGACTGAAATGTTTCAATATTGCTGTTGGTGAGGTATCAAACATCACAATATTATTATTGTACAATATATTGCAGAGGGTATATGAAACATATTTTGGTGCTTACTACAGTAGCTTTTTATTTGGCCTGCAAATGCTGCAAGGACTGTCCCTATGAGACACGCAGAGCATGCTCACTAAGCAAACAGGATGATGTTACTTGATGAGCTCTCGTGAGCACACTGAATGCTCCACCGGGCTAATTTTCATTGGTCTTGCTCAAAGGCAAAAATGACTATTTATAAAGATGACTATGACTACTTTACTTGGTCTAGTAGCTAGATAGCTCAGAATATGCCCCACAGCCCCACATCATCATCACCGCCACACACAAAGATATACAAAATATAAAACCACAATGGATTACATTACACAAACAAACATATGAGTGAATCAGAAGAAAAAGAGGCCGGTGTTTGTCTAACGCAGAGATGAAGCAGCTATGTAATTTCTTATTGGGCTCCCCGTGCACCATTCAGCGCTGGGTCTCACAGGACCAACAGCAGCAAATTCCCAACTTGAGGTAAACAAACAAAAACGCATGAATATTTCATTTTCTCCAAACACACAAAACCACAATATAGCTGTGATCATTCCTACTTACTCCATCATCATTTATGCATTTCTTCATCTGGCTAATGCGCTAATCATAAGTGATTTGTCATCTCTAACATCCTCATTTAGATCGTGTCTTGTGTGTGACTAATTCAGTGCAACTGCATCACTGCAACTTTCCTGAGGATCACTACTGAAATATTACCTGCAATGTTGAGGGACCTTGCAAATATTTTTGGCACAGCACTTTTACACAAAGGCATTTTTTAAACCTGATGGTGTTTGTCTTTACAATCCTGTTTCAAAGTGCCTCCTTCACAGTCCCCTGCAGAAAATTAATAATGAGGGAGGATCATCATTAAAATATTACTATTGCATAAAACATCTGAAAGTATTGGCAACAGATGGCAGTAAAACATCATGCACTGCACTGGTGCCCTTGCAACAGTTTCCACTGGCTGATAAGAAGTATTTTTAATGGCTTATTATTCTAATCATATTTCAGATTCTTACAAAAAGCAAATGATAATGTGGAACATGTTAGTGGTGAATTTATAATTTGCAGGTCATTTAGTGATTTAGAGTCAAGAGTGTATTAGTTCTGCCACTAGAGATGATGCTCAGCAGTGTTACATACCTGCGAGCAGACAGAATGTAAATGGGTCACACATATTACATATACAGTATGAGGAAGATGAGCACCACCTGTTACTTTGATATTCTTTTTAGCACAGCAGGCGGCAGAGTTATACATCAGATATGACTGAATAGAGAGAAAATAAACGCCTAATGATCATGTATCATTGTGCAATGTCATATTACACCACAGCACCGACTGCACCAGATGTCAGGAGGGATGTGTTTGTTGGTTTTTCCTTAAGTGCTACAAGCCCTGTATCAGACCATAATCTACACCTACATTGACGGTAATGCCTGCTCTGGCTCTGGTGCAGTGACTTTCTCACACGCAGCACTGCAGCATTTGCTGCATAATTTGTGCTGTGACTGGCAAGCCTCAATTAATTTGGGTAGCCTGTGTTCTATCATTATATCTCCAGCAATACAATTAGACAGCACACAGCAAGCCTCTTGGCATTGTGGGGCTTCACAAAGGAAATTCCCAGTGAGCAGGCATGGCTGCTGGTTGCTTCTTCAATGAATCTTTTATGCGGCTGCTTGTCAATACAAGGCTGAGTACTGTGTGATTGATAAACATACACTACCGCAGATTTGGCAGTGCGTCAAAAGGATGTGGATTAAAAACAAAATTCTTCATATTAAGACTTCACTTTTCACCCAGTTGCACATATGGCATGGCACATCCCCAAAATAAATGTTTCCCCATTTCTCTTCCAGCAATTAAAACCCGGGGGGGGGGGCGGGGGGGGGGGGGGGCTGCTAAAGATGGGTTCTGTCCACTGTTGAAAAAAGTAATCAATGCCTGTTTACTAATTACTTTTCCAAATTGCAAAGGGATTACTTCAGCCATTACTCAGATAAACACTAATTACAGCAACAATTATTTTACTTTTGAGTTACCTATAACCCTACACACACCCAGGTGTACCGAAATACAGAGGAGATCGATGGACACCTAAATAGTCCTCTTAGTTCTTTTTTTAGAAAGGATGTTATTGGGCAAGTGGACAGAGATGAAAGGTGTTTCTTACCTGGACAGAACTTAAACTCAGAATACTTTCTTTTAGGTTTTTTTATGTTTCTGTGACGTTAATTCAAAGAAGTCAGACTCCTCTTTTGCTCTGTAATCTGTTACTATTTTGAAATTCTTGTCAGCGTTTCTTCTCATAGTACTTGTCTGTTTTCCTCCTCTTACAGCAGCTGTTGCTAGGCAACATTTCACATGTGCATTTTTACATCAAAACAATATTCAATGGACAGTGAACAGACTATTAAATATAAGTTTTAAAAGACTCATGAAATTATTCCCTTTCCCTTGGCAATGCAAGTACTAGCGTTTTCACTAGTTCAGCAGCAGATAACTGAATGTTAAGCATTAAAGCAACATTATGTCACTATTTTACTTTAAAATAACTGCTTCATAATCATTTTGATGCTACACTGACATATAACAGAGTGAATGCTGCCTCTGTTCTTGCACTATGTGACGTTGGTGGGCAGGTTGTGACAAGTGCATGACACTTTATAGCACCAGCTCACACACCATCAACTCTAAACTGGATCAGATTTTACAGAGAAACTGTTTTCTGATTTCCCCTGATGTCCTCTGGCTGCTCTGCCTCAACTGAGTGTCTTGATGGGCAGTGAAGTAAACTGCTGCTAAAAGTAGCTGCTGTTAGCTATTTAGCTGTACTGCTTGGACTTGCAGCTCGGACCACTAGGGGAGTGTTGGTGTTTACACTGCAAGCACAGGAGCTTTGGTGTAACTGCCAACACTCCAGTTTTTCTTACGCTTCTCCAGTATTTGATGTCCATCTCCTGGCGCCCTCCCATTTTTTATATTTCTGCAAAGAAACTCACACAATTTGCATGGCCTTCAACCTTTGCTATGAATAATCTTCATAATATATCCATAGATTTTGTATGTTTGTCTGACAGAGGCTGGGATCAGGGTGCCAAAGCAAACATTCCAGCGTCGGTTCAATATTTTGCACCCTCAGTTGATATTGAATAATAAATGCCAAGCACAAGGTGGTAGGTGAATGGATTATGTGTCTCCATGCACACCGTCTATTTTGGTTTATGTATGTGCAGCAGTGCAGTGTGCAAAAGGGCTGGGTGAAGGTGAATATAGATCAGCGAGTGTTGTTATTATTAAATATCCTTTTAGCCAGTCATGTCACTAGTCTGAAAGAACTGTGCCAGCTGCAGTTGAACGTGATACCAACAGCTCAAAGCAAATGGAAAGCTTCACTGCAGGAAATGTCTGGATTGTTGAATGTCACAACATGAACACGTCACCACAAATCTGCTACCAAAGACAGATGGAGTCGGATTTTCCATTAGGTTTTAATTTGGTGATGATAACCAGCCATAATTCTCATATATGTCACATCGCACATGGACACATAGTTTAGTTATTAGTTATTATTAGTTATGATGTGAGTACAGGTCTGTATAGTTATACTGTAGCAGTCTGGTGTTGTTTTCAGGTGATTTAATGAAGGTAAACAAAATAAACGAATGTGCTCTGGAGCTGCATTTCTCAAAGGCTGTGGATTTATTCAAGCATCAGTTCTGCTGCCTTCAGATGCTGCGAGGATTTCCCAAACTGAAGGAGAAGCTTTTCATAACAGTATAAAGCAGCTGTGGACAGCAGATAGCGAAGGAATCACCCACATTAATTCATAGATCAATGCAGACTGTCTTGCTTTAACCACAATAAATGCTTTTTTCTGTGCTGATTTTGGTTGGACTGTTAAATTAAAATACATTATTTATATTTTCAGCATCATTACAAATGCACATGTCCATATTTACAACAGTGGTATGTACTGCAAGTGAATTGCACTCTGGGAGGCACCACATCAAATCACAAGACCAAAAAATACCAAATCTTACATAATGTTGCCTTAACTTGTTTCATTATATTAGAGTGAAAAGTAACAGTGACAGCAACATATTACTTATTTATTAATGCATTACCCACAACACTGTGGTTTCAATATTTTAGATATGCCGTCCTTTATTATATGTGGACTTTTAAAGCAAGAACACATTGCTTCAGGAGGTTTGAGACTTGAGGCAGGGAAGGCTGAGTGACTCAAAAATGTGCAACATTTGGAAAAACATCGGTTACAGTCTTTTAAGGAGACAGATTCTGCTGTAGGAGTGGTACAGCAGGACTGATAGAAAATCTGCAATGGTTTTATTTTGGAACACTGAATTTCTACTTAAGCCTACAGTAATTGTATATAATAAGGTCATTTACAAAGATACACAAGATGTGGGGTGGCTTAAAAGGGGACACACCAATTTTACAGATGAGAATCAGATTATTTATCACAAGGCGTTCTACTCAGCCTGTTAAAATATTTGTACAGCGTCTTCTGAGGCTCTGGTGGAGAATTTTCAAGTCTGAGAAAATAACGGTGATGATGTCAACAGGACTATCTCAGACTGCAAAACACACTTAAGATTCCCAACAGAAAGCCAAAAACTCCTCATTTTCTGCTTTGTCAATCATACATTAACCATAGGCTGTCTGGATTGATCTCTGACTCACACTGTCCACACATCAGTGTGTCCTCAGGCAAGACACTTAACCCAATTTGATCCTGGTATATGTAGGTGTGCAGGAGATAAACATAAGTTGCCTTAAAGTTTTAAAAGTCTCAAAGATTTTAGTTCTGATTTACACCTGTTGTTACTGGTCATAACAGAAAATGTGGTTTAATACTACAGCTCACAGAATTCTGGGGGCAGTGAAACAAACTATTGTGAGGTTGAAAAAGAGGTCAGGCAATAATTGGTCGTTTTCTATCATTCTGTGAGAAACCATGATCTGATTTTGTGCTGCACACGGCAGGAGTCTGCAGCACTCAGTGAACAGAGTTGGTTAGAAGTTGGAGGGGGCCTGCAGCTCTTTACCTAACAGCTCACTGTGGCTGCTCCTTCTTTTTTCTTTCTTCCTTTCTTCTGTGACATATTTCAAACTCATCCACTGTCAAAAAGTGCAGAAAATGACTTGTTTTGTAGACGCAGTTTTGATGGACAAAACATTGCACTTCCTGTATGTCAAAATAAATATCAACTCTCGGTTCACCAGTTACATTCTTTTAATGTGATGCTGCAGTATTAGGCAGCTAAATGTTCAATTTGCATTAGTGGCAACCTTGGAGCCCATTAGCTATCGTTTAACAACGACTTATCAATCTGCATTCATTTACAAATATCTCTTTTGCATAAATCCAGGGAACTACATGAAGTTAACAAGCAGCCAATGCTGTGGTCAGTGCTGTCACTTTTTGGAGGCAACAGTAGACACAGAGAACCAAGATCAGTTAAAGATCTTACAAGAGAGATCGTTTTAACTGTTTTGCAAATCTTGGGTTTCCTTCTAGACACGACCAGCAGATACTAAGAGTTACAGACACTATGATGTGCCACTGCAGTAATGGATAGAGGAACACACAAAGTGTTTGCTGGATTCATTTATAGAGATTACATTAGCAGAAAATTAATAGTCTTAATAGTTTTTTCCAGGAATGTTGCCACAAACACCCAGTTCAGAATATATAAATATGCAATGCTTTAATCAGTGGGCCATAGGCTCACTCATTATTGTGTTATGTCATTCGCTGATATATACTGACTTAATAGATATTTATTTAAATGAAAATCTTGAAGATTGCCATTTTAAGCATTCTGAATCAAACATACAGACATAAAATAGACAAGAAGCAATTCAAGTGAATTATAAAACGAAATGCAAAGAATTAAGCATACAGATGAGGTATTTTGCATCCTTTACTTTCTGTGATCAAGCGTTACCACTGACATTTTGACAAAGGAAAAAAGAATTTCAGAAAATTGTGAGAAAATTGATGTAATGGCCAGGTATTGATGCATGACTTCTACTGACAAAAAATATCCAGTGCATTTTTAACAGAAATCATATGACAGTCTACAAAGACATCAGCGTGAACATCAAAACCCATGAGATGTGAGACACAGAATCCTCTGTCATAAAAAAGAATATTCCCAGTAAGTCAGAGCCATACTTGAGACACTACTCCTCTTCCTTTGACTGGAAAGAAAAAAGTACCCACAAAAATGGCATAAATTTGAATAATCGTATCTGCCAGGGACTCTGAGTTCACCTGTGACAAGGAAAGAAATGTGAGGCGGCAGAAATGCTATGTGTCATCCTTGTTAATCTTTGACTGTGTGAATGAAAGTGACTCCAAACAGTGAATGCTAAGCACCACAGGCTTCAACCAATAATGTACACGCCCTCACAAATGACCTGGGGAGCGTTTAGAACTGCCACTCTCAAACTTTAATCGTAGCTGAATTGCTGTAGTCCAAACAGCCCCAAAGGAAAACTTACCAACATCAAAAAATATGAAGCCAACAACAAACATGTCCTCCCTTAAAAATGACATTACTTCCCCACCTGAACAGCCTGCTTTGTGAAATGAAATGGCAGCACAGGGCATTTCAGTAGTGGCCTTTTGTCTTGCCAGCTACACTGGAGTGCAAGAAATAGGATTCAATTGTACAATATCCAATTAAACATTTCCAGAAGCTGAAAAATACTGTAAAAGTTGCTAAGTTATGGTAATGTTTCGAGTGTTTCACATCTTCTATCAATCTGCCTGTCCATTATGAATTCTTTCACTGGAAAACACAATGCACCGTAACACCATTACTGCATAACTATTGATAGCCAGTCTGAATAAATATAAGCTATAATATCCAACATTCCTCACACCAAACCCACAGACTGCAGTTTTAGAAAGATTGCAGAGTGGAAGTAAATCAAATGCACGCTCGGTCTATGCAGTATGTTTCATGTATATGACAGCCTGTTTGCATTGTCTTGATTGTTTTAGTGCAATCTCGCTCAACAAAAGGAAAATATAATTCATTCAATTATTTTTTTTATTGTCAGAACAGGCTGCTAAATTCTTGATTAAATATTCTCAATGTCTTTCATCCCTTTGTTGGGGATTATTAGCAAGATGGAGTGGTGCACGACTGTTGAACAGCGGTCCTCTACGACTTTCACAGAAATTCAAATAGGGCTGGGTCGAGAACACCTAAAAGTCCTTCAACACACTCATTGCTGAGTTTTGGAATATATAAAGTATATTTTTTTAACCCTCTCAACCCCAACAGGATAGTAAAACGTTCCTGCAGTTCACTGAGAATTCTCATTTTAAGAAGAATCTTCCTACTCAATTCAAACAAACAGCTGTATCTCAAAAACAGCAAGAAAGTGACAATTACAAGTTATGGCAAACATGTGGCATTTGGAGCTTTTTAGACCAAGTTTGACTCAATGTATTTCCAAAGACACCAGAAAAACAATAACACTGAAACTGCTGTGAAACAGACATAGCCAGAATCTCAGTGTCTCTAAAAGGAGAGAAAGTAACTCCAGGTCAATTTTATAACAAATATGATCCACAACAGTTCTCTCTTTTTCCTCTCTGGGTCAACATTCAGAGTCTGACAACAACAGATCCCTCACTGGATAACGCTGGGCTTTCAAAATAAAAGACAAATGTTCCACACTTTACCCAAAACAGCTATGTTATAAGAGCAAACAACGGTAATGTGGCAGTCGGTCGTGTTTTGGGTAACTTATAAGCAAAAAACTGAATTTATATGTGGACAAGTGACGACCCCGTTCCTGCTGTTTACTGATGCTGATTATGTGATGTAATTTCGAACAAAAAAAACCTCACAATGTCTTTGCCATTTTTCATGAGTGTGTTGTGGGAAGTGTTTTTGACAACGTGTATGAGAAAATCGCTGAATATGTATGTGGAAAAGTCGCAATCCGGGCATTTCACCATGCCAACTTTTCGCCCCACTTCGCCTCAGACAACACAGTCTGACTCTGGCAGTGAGAGCCGGGGAGGTTTTGCTGTTTAATAGTGGAAAAAAAAAATCACAGATTTCAACGTTGTAATGAATATTTCTGGTTACTGATTGAACTCAAACAACAAAAAGCTCAGGATTTTTTCTGTATTTTAATACACTAGGGATGATTTTAAAATTACAGGCGCTATAATGAAATATAGAACGAGCACTCCTGGGCACTATGGGGTCTAGAGGGTTAATGTATTCACATATATTAGCTAAATGGTGTTGATACTGGAGTGGGAACAATGTGGAGCTAAAACATTTGAGCAGCAGCAACAGCTGGGTAGACCACCCACTAGAGGGCTTTTACTGCCATTTGAACAAACCCTCCACATTGTTTAATGTGTTGTTTTGTGCTCATCATCGTAACTACTTGTGGCAGCAATTATGTCATTATCAAAACTACAGTGCATAAAAGCCCAGCATGGATAAACATCAAGAAAGTGAAGCACCATTTTTTCACAGTACAGTGCTGCATGCTTAACAGAGGTGTCATATCACATCTTCATGTCAACAATGCTGCATCAGAGCAACTTCAACTGTAAAGTCAAATGCTTCCTTTTTCTGCGAGTCATCAAAACAGTGATCGAGATGGCAGTAAGATTGGTGGGTTGAAAATATGAGTGGCGGTAGAGGGAAAAAATTAGTTAAAAAAAAGAGGGAGCTGAGTCTGTGATGTAGTGACATCAGGCAATTTGTATTTTCCCAGTTTGAAACTCAGATTATTTACAGTTAAATACAACCGCTGCCCTGCACCGCACGGATGCTGACAGCAAGCTGAAGCAGCTACACTAGCTGCACTCGGTGTTGCCAACTATCATCCAAGGAAAGGAGGTATTCACTGCTTAAACATGGCTAGATGATGTCATGCACTCATTTGCATATGAATAAAATTGCTGAAGCGATCAAGAATAAATAGAGGCAGAGCTCAGCAGCAGGGCCCCTCTCATTTCTCCCATTGGCTCACTCTGCCCCACAGTGCCT
The DNA here is from genome assembly GCF_056507025.1 of Lutjanus erythropterus. Classification (NCBI taxonomy): domain Eukaryota; kingdom Metazoa; phylum Chordata; class Actinopteri; order Lutjaniformes; family Lutjanidae; genus Lutjanus; species Lutjanus erythropterus. The sequence continues at coordinate 5,406,520 of NC_139330.1, forward strand.
GAGCTGTAAGCCTGTGTGTGCGCTATGGAGACAGAAGATCAGCTGTGCATGAGGAAGCATTGTGATCACACGTATTTGGATGAGACAAGCAAGTAGTGCAAATGCATGTGGATCAGGTTCAACATTTGGTAGCAAATCTGTTGCCAAATGCAAAAGAGTCAACTGTTTTTCCCTGATAATCCAAAAGAGGAGCTACATTTGCTGCTTCTGGCTTTGAAGAAATAACTGCACCCGCGGAGGTATCAAAAATAAATTGCTAAATCGGGTGACAAGTGTGGGAAGTTGGCAGAAGTAATTGCTTTTGATTGTTACATTATTATCTAAGCTACTACCATCTGACTTCAGCTGAGATACTGTGATGCAGTTCATGCGCTGTACGCCGTGTGACTGAGGCTCAACATAAAACTTTAACATACTTATTTCTTTTTATGTGTTATATTATCTTATGATGCATTTTTGTGTAATTTTATGTATTCAGTCTAAAGGTTTGTTGTGAGGAAACCTGTTAGTAGTGTTTCTTCACTGAGATAAGTTTTCTTAAATGTACTGATACCACTTTTTTCTGGCTGAGGATGAGTATAAGTACTTGCCAATACTGAGTACTGAGTACTAACTAATATCATTACAGTTCTTACAATGACCTTAAAAATGTTTTATTTTCACCACATGTTGCTCATATTCTAAATATAACAAACTGTTAATTTTTTAGGTTATTTGCATTAAGTTACTATGTTAATTTTGTGTTCCTTATTGATCTGTGCAGTTTACTGTGTACATTATATACTTCAGTGGGAATAATTAAACTTTATTATGGATTTGCATTATGAATTTTATGGTTACATACAGAATTTATTATGATTATATTTCATTACCATTTACAGCATTTTAAGTATTATTTTAATTGTACATTTACTTGTGTAGTATTTAAGTTGCTTCTTCATCTCCTTTTGGCCTGAAAAAATTTGTTCCTACCTGCCATTGTTTATAAGGGACAGGTATTAGTGTGGCGCCAGGTGTAAAAGTATAGTTTGCGCTCCTGTGAACTGGAAAGAGTAAAGTCGGGTGTACTGTACTGTCTCACTGCTTTGTTTAAGATTAACAGAAGATAAAAAGAGTTTACAAGAGAAGATTTAACCGCTCATTTCCAACAGCCAGAAGTCACTGCAGTCATTAGCAAATGACGTTGAGGTCAGCATTAGCAAACTCCTTGAACTCTACATCCTGTTTATACCTATTTACTGACATTTTATAGATGTTGCAGTCCTAGATTAAACATGACAGTAGTCTATGTTGTTATTTGATTACCATTAATACAAAAAACACAATTTGTACAGGGGCAAGTAAAAATTGACTTTGGGAAAGTAGATTTCTGACTCACTTGCCCAACCAAGTGAAATATAACATTAACATTCGATGTTATATGAGCAAATGAAAATAAAATTTTTGGGTGTGATACTGAACCATAAAATCTGCTGGAAACTTCATATACAAGAAAAGTTGGTACAGAGCATTGCCATCCTGGGCAAAACTAGATACATACCGGATCTGTACACTCTGTACTGTGTCCTGGTATCACCATATTTTAATTAGTGTGTAGATATATGGGACAACACCTAAAACGCACCCTACAACCATTGTGTATAATACAAAAAAGTGCCATAAGGATATAAATGATGACGATGTTGGACATCATGAACACACTAACAATTTGTTTTTTAAGTCACATCCATTGAAATTTAGGGATCTGCTGGAATTTAAAACGGCACAGATTATGTAAAAAGCAAGAAATAATTTGCTTCCTGGCAACATACAAAAATGTTTTTGGACAGAAGTGGAAGATGGAAATTTAATTTAAAACAATGTGTTGTGTTCACACCAATCTTAACAGTATGTGCAAACCAATTTGTGGTTTGATTTGTGGGAGAAGAAATCAACAAAGCAAAAATATCAGACAGTTTAAAAAGGTATACAAAGAAATGATCTCTGTGAGGTACAGAGATGAGGAAGGGAAACGTAAAGCACATCATGGGTGATATTGTTGTTGTTGGGTTCCTTTTCTCTTTTCATATTCTTGATTATGGAGTATTTCTGATTGGGTATGAAGAGGACAAAAATAGGGGTTTAGTTGTGCGGAAGGATGTGGGTGAGGGGAGTGGGTGTATGTAATTGATTCATTATTGATGATTTAGTATAGAACAGAGGTAGAACCAGACAACCATGGTTCTTCTTTTAACTCTTTTTCAGACATGAAATGTTAATTTATGTTGGTCATTGAAAGTCTATTGATTATTTTTTTCCAATTTTGTACATGAATATTTTATTTTGTTTAAATGTTAAAATCAATACCAGTGTTATTGACTGATCCAAGTAAATATTTCAACATACATTTTGTCATTGTTTAAACAGGGTTAAATCTAAGCTTTCTTAATAAAACAATCAGTGGTTTAGGGTTAAATATTTCTTCAGTGTAATATATCCACTGGTCACAAAGCTTAAGCATGAACAACTTTTTTGATATTTAAAGGGTATGGTTATTATTCTACCTAGTTTGTCTACTCTACTATGTTACAGACTAAACTATATGGCATTTTTTGAGTAACTATTTCTTAAGTGTAAGAGAATCATTCAGAGGGTGTTAGGTTTGTCTACTGTATGTAGTGGAGATCAGAAGTTTCCTGGCACTTACAGGAAAATGCCAGAAGCATTTACCAAAATGGCCAATTATCTCAGCATACAGAACATCAAAGGTTAATGATCTTAACTCTCACTGTGAACTATGTGTAAGTGATCTACAAGACGCCACAGATGGTAAAAGATATTTTGCCCCTTTTTGTGCATGGCCAAAACAATAAATCCTTTAAGAAAATCAGAATGCAATTTAGAATTTTCTGAAGGAGACAGCTGACTGTCACTGTTGGACAGTGTTTTTGTTTATGGGACATTTGGACACATGTCGGGGGCTTCGTTTAATGCTGAGGTACACAGAGAACTTCGGCATTAAAGTTGGGATTTGTCTGATGTAGTGAGCTTTCATTGCAGATTCTGTATTACCATAGAATCAATCCTCTGATCAGCACTGATGTCGACAGCTGCAGACAAGCTTTCACAGGGCTTTATCAGAGAGACTATAGCATGCAACCTTGAGTAAAAAAATCTCTCTCATAAAAAAAACAAAAAAAAAAACACTGAAGCTTGTGACTTTGTTTAGACTTTTGAAAAGTGAAGGAGGCTACAACTGAGTTACTTTATGAAGGCAGTGGAAATGCAAGAATTTAATTGGTGAAGCTGATTCACTTGTATTATTTCTTTCTTAAAAACATTCTGAACATGCTCACTCACATTTTTACAAGTGGTCACGTTTTTTGTGATATTTGATTGGTGAAGAGATCAACTGTATGACTCAGGAAAGGTGTGAGTCATTTAGCAAACAGAGCGATTTAAAAATCATGGCCATTAAAGCTTTAGTACCATCTGCCCTTGGTAGTTTCTTCACAGTGACAAATACTACATTTACACTTGGTGTAAATATGCACTTCGAGACATCTGAATCTATGAAAACAAGGCTAAACATCCCCTCCAGGATCTTGCAGGCTTTTTTGAATGATTGTTGTGGCCTAAAATGCCTGATGTCACAGCAGCTTTTCTAGAAGAATTGGGATTCATGTGTGTTTTTTTTTTGCAATGAAATTGTGGGAGCAAGCGAAAATGATTTTCTTTGTTTAATTCATTAAAAATCAAAGGCAACTCGATCCACTGAGAACAAAATGACACTCTGTTCTGAGTGTTCCAAGCAACTTTCCCAAAAAGGCTCAACAAAAAGTCTTTATTTGTAAATGAATAAGTGCACCTGGGGAGTGTTTCACAAAGAAACAAAATCTTTTCAAAGCTCAAACTCAGTTAAAACAGTAAAAAAAAATAAAAGTGCACAGAGCATTGATAAATGGTGATAAAACTAAAAACTTTGTGTTCATTTCAGTACCCCTAACAAAATAAAAAAAATACAAAAACATAAAAAGTAATGAAACACTGTCTCAGCTCATTGAGGCATACACGTATTATATGATTGGTGGTGGTCAGATTTGTGGAAAAGTTAAGTTGTTTGACAAAATTGAGCAATTCACAGGGACTGGTTGAATTTGCATTAATTGCTGTGATTGCAACATCACCATTTCAGTCAAACAGTCTTGTTTATCTTCCTTTTTGAAAAAGAATATCATCAGTTATAACAAAGATATCAGGTTCAATAGTGACGTGTCTGTCATTTCTAAGACAGCGATGATGATTTTGGTAATAGAATATTAGGGATCAGAGAAGAAAATAGGAGAGACATAAATCTTACCGGATTGTGATTGACATCCATCTGTTGTTATTGATGTTCTGTCCTGCAGCTGCATTCAAAACCCGACCCCCACCACATCCAAGTTTAGCAACGGGGCTTCCATCTTCAAGGAGCACATGAAGGAACTGATCCCCAAAGTTCTGCTCCTGAGCTGGAATTGTACAAAATGTGGTTAGCCAAGAGTCTCTTTTTCTGTATTTCCAAATTCAATACATTATGTAAGCTAAAATATTTAAGACATTACTTTAGAGTCAAGATACCGAATACAGAAAATGAACCCCCTCGGTATGTGTAAAATAAAATAAAAATGTTTCAACAAGGAGACATGGTTAGAGGCAGAAATGGTTTCGTCAGAACATAGTGGTACGGTATGTAATTCTTATTACGTCAGGGCAGTGGATGGACAGATCACACTTTTTGCAGTTGTCTTTAACTTGCATGAACATATGGCTGACCTTTCATAATGATCTCTAAATCCCAATCCATCTATCAAACAAAGTTGCTTTACTGTATAAGGGTGCTTTATTATTGCCACGTAAGCAAAGACCCTGAGGAACGTAGATGTACCCAGCTGGTAGATCCTGATAAATGTCAGTGCGTTGACCACAAGGTCAAACTTGTTGTGATCAATACTCGGCACATGAAAACCCTAGGGAGGATTCCTGCCTGCCAACAAATGCCACTGCACAGCCACTGGGTATGCCTTTGTTTAGAAAGGAGTTTACCAAGTTCAAATTGTTGTGCACTCGCGGCTCAGGAGGAAGAGCAGGTCATCCACTAATCAGAGGGTTGGTAGTTCGATCCTCCGGTCCACTTGCTGTCATTGGGCCTTATTCATTTGGGTATAAACGTGTGTGTGAATGGGTAAATGCTGACCTGTAGTGCAAAGGGCGCCGAGTGGTTGGAAGACTAGAAAGGTGCCATAAAACTGCAATCACTTTACTCCACATAACATGTCAATAAACACCCTCGAAGAATAATTCATAACACAAAGCCTGATAAAGTAAATGGTTTGAATCTTAAAGGACTGGTTCTGTCTGCATGCAATACTATTCTACTTTTCTCTTAAAGCATTCAGCTTGGACAGATGAAATGGAATGCAGTTACTCTTCACCAAGTGGAAAGTAACAAGATAACAGAAAAAGACAATAATAGAGAGACATCTACCCAAAGGGCATGAAGAGCTCCTTTGAAAGGGCTTGGAGAATACTTTTACCTGCAGGGTCTTGTAGGAAATGGTTGAGGACAGAGGGGAGAGAGGACAGATTAAAGACCGCTCCCAACTGAAACCCCTTGAGACAACAAGAGATTGCTATTGCAGAGCATGTTCTAGTGGAACCTACAAGAATGTAAAAGCAGAGCTCCACTTTCATCAAACCACCTGTGAAAACAAGAACGATGGAGCCCAGAGCACACCTTGGACCTCAGTGTCAATCAGTCCTTGATGCACCAACCTGGTCCTCTCAGAATCCAAGCAATTAGGAGTTATCTCAATTTGGGCGTCAAACATTAAGCACTGTCCACCTTGGGTCCTGCCTGCTTTGTTGCACCAGCATGAGCTGAATCGTCTCTGCACACAACAGTTCCATCATGCTGTCTCGGTCTACTAGGATGACCAACAGCTTTCCCTAACCTTTACAACTGTGTATTTTGTGTGAAGAGCTTCAGGTGTGCACTGTTATAGATTGTCAGGAAGCAGCAAGTTTTCTGCCTCAGGATGGAAAGATCCACTTCTGTTCACCTCAAAAGCCATGTTCCAGTAGAGACTGTCTTCCACATGCAAGTTCCTTTCACCATGGATTACTGGTAGGTTTGTTCCCATCTAGTTACCAGGAGAATGGTCACTGGTTGAAACAGCATCTGGTCTTCAAGTCAAGTCAGGTATCAAGTCGGTTGTAACTTGGCATTCTAAGCCTGACCTAATAGTTAAACCAGCTGCACCATCTAGGTTTAAGCCTTCTTCTGGCCAAGCCTGGGTGTAAATCTTACACCTAGTCAGGAGCAGATGTAAAATCAGAATCTAGTATGATTAATTTAGATATACAGCCTCTGGTTGAACATACCTTCTATTCTGTGCCACAAACACTATAAAAGAGATGTATTATTCAACAGAATAGTGTGGAAAATTAAAGCAAAACAATTATTGATATTCTGTTAGAGGTAATATGTGCGCTGCACTGATCTCTCCAGCTAATTTTATGTGACATTAACGAAGCATATCATTTATCAAGACCTAGAGTTGCCAACACACATGGACAAAAACTGGCACTTTTTTTTTTTTAATTTTTTTTACAAAAACTAGGGAGGAAAACCAAGTAATGTATAGCATTTGGCAAATTTACAATAAATAATTAAGAATTTGTCATAGACAACTCTCAAAATTGTAGTCTGGGATGCTGCATTTACTAGTTCAGTGGTGAAATCAGTTAAAAAAGACAGTGTTTCTCCCTAACATCTGCCAGTCTATGCCACTTAATAGAGAAATGGTCTCCATTTCTGTTTGCAGCAAATAAAGGTTGTGAGACAGGACGTCATATGCCACTTCCCAGACTCCAGCACATTATATCACAATGGCAGCTCCTGGTTGGCTTGCACATAGTCTCTTGGAAGTGAGACAGTGTGGTGGGGGAGCGACAGACAGCAGCAACATTAATCCTCCCACACAGACTACTGGAGTCTTCGGGAGGGAGGTGGGGAGATGGTGCACACGAGTGGTGCACCGCTGTCTAAGAAGACATGAGCAGAGGGCAGGTAACATAAGAATGCAGCTCTGTGAAGGAGACAGAGATAGATAGAGAGAGAGCCTGCCACTCTTGTGCCACTGTCAGGGAAAACATGGTTGCAGGGCAGAAGACAGAACAGGAATGCTTCTCTGTTAGAGACAGCTAAAATGTCTCGGTATTCTCAACAAGGCACATCTCAGCTGAATGAAAGAGGATGACAGAGAACCAAAAATCCAGAGGGAGCCACTGAGTAGTAGCAGTAAAAACAGGATTGACCCCTTGGATTTCACAATGACAATGATAATGGAGCAAGGACTCTGTAAGAGAGGCAGGCTGGTGTAGCTCCGCTAGGCTAGGACATGGACAGAGACAGCCTTGAATCTTCACAATGTGTGTGCCATCTCTCATGAAGTGATGGCATTGGGGGAGGATTTGGACACAAGAGGAAAATGTAACAAAAGCTGAGGTTGTTGTTTCAAGGCTGCATGGCAACTGATATGAAAGCTCTGAACAATTCCTCCAGGGTAAGAAGGGCATCCAGGAAATCCCCATCTCTTTGTCGGAAAGAGGCTATGCTTAGCTTAATATGCTGCACTCTGATAATGCATTTTCTAAGAAGACTTGGAGGTCTTCCCTGTCATAAGTCTCAACAGGGATGCACTTAACACAGCTATATTACTAACTGCTGCTGCAGAATGGACCACAGGAGGAATATCTTGTTCAGATAATCCACCGTTTCCTCATCCTTGTTCAGTGGAAGTCTCCTACTCCCTGACAAAATAGCACCAATAGGAACAAAGAAAGAAGCCAAATTGTTATTTACTACCGAAGTGCTCTGGACACATTTGTTACTATAATTATCTCTTTTACGTTTAGTTGTACAATGGACTTTTAACATAGGGGTATAAGAAAATATCGATACACTTGAGTATGGCAAGATTATCTTTTGTGATACAAAAGTCAAAATATCGACCGATCAATACAGACATACAGCCTCTAGTTAGAGATACTTTCTATTCTGTGCCATGAACACTCAAACAGATGCGTTATTCAACAGAACTGGTGTAAAAGATAAGGCAGTAAAGGTGGGAAATGACTGATGTTCAGTCAGACATAACATATACACTGCACAGATCTGTCCAACTGACTTTTACATGACATTAATGAGGCATTAATAAAGGTTGACTCTGTATGTGAAGTTCCCCAGGAATCAGTTCTTAGTCTCCTGTTCTTTCTTTGGAATATGCTTTGGACATGTTTGTTATTTAAGTTATCCTACTGACACTCAGTTGTACAATGGATGTCTAACATGGGGGTGTAAGAAAATATCAGTACATTTGAGTACTGAGATATTATCTTTTGCGATACTGTATTGATTCTTAAAAACACTGTACTGTTATACTGTGATACATGCAAAGATTTGTGACAGTAGTGTTTTGATTGCAGAAAAAGTACATTTTTTAATTCAGATTTTATGTATTTGGTGGTGTATTGTTTATACTATGACAGACTTCCAAAAAATTACATTTAAAAAAAGCAATATATCACCCCGGTTCCAGTAAATTATGTATATATACTGAATTGTAACCCCTGGATTGTGATATGTATTGCGTCACCAGATTCTTGCTAATATACAGCTCTAGTCTATCATGTTCCTGCAGCTGAATGACTGAAATTCTTGTTATCATTGCAGGAAACTCACTCTCATCTAACTTATTTTTTCTGACAGTGCCACACAGAAACCTGGATGCAATTGTTAATGCTGAGTCATGTTTACAACAATACCAAAACCGCTTTATATCTTATGTAAGAGGCTTCTAGTCACAGGCAGATTTCAAAAAGTGTTCCAGTGTTCCTCTCTAACTATTTCCACTGCTCTACCTAAAAAGATCAGGGGCTGACTTGGGCTTATTCAAAGTTCTGAGCTGTATTAACAAGAAAGAGAAACTTTCATCACATCTCACCAGTCATAACATCTCTGCATTTGCTTCCCATTAAGATTTTTAAAATGATTATAACATTGAAACCTTTGTCTAAAAATTAACTGCCTGGCTCCAGAGTACAGCGCTGACATGCATGTCATTATAAGGCCATTAGGACTCTAAGGTTATCTGGCACAATCTCCATAGTTTTTCCCTGCAGTTAAACCTGCAGAAGTTAATAAAGCTGCTTTTAATTTCCATGCTTCTAGCTGCTGGATTTCTGATCATTAAATTCATCAGATAAGTAGAAACAGTTTAAAATCACACAAACAAGATGTTCCAGTACATTGATTAGCCTTGTTTTCACGATTGTTGCTTTGAATGGCAGTTGAACTGCTCTTTAAAAATTCGATTTGTTAGCGTTCCACATCTGCCTGTATGTATATTTTTCATGAAAGCATATTTTACTTCTCAGGAAATCAAAAGTAAATCTGCACACAGGCCTGCCATAAATTCAACCTTTATGAAATTTAGATTTAATTATGTAAGGGACATGAAGCAGAGGGGCCTTGAATCATCCTGAATGGGTTTATTTTGTAATAACGACCTGTTTGCTGTACATTATCCCTTACGTATTGGATTGCATCAGACTGTACATGTGTGCCTAATCAAGTGGACTCTGAGTGTATAAATCAAGTCTGCTGGCTTGTTTGAGTGTCTTTAAGCAATGTTTGTGGCAATCTGTGTGAGCAGACGTGCAGAGCTCAGGAGAGCAGCTGAAGAGGACACATTTTAGTTTACTCCTACGCATGTGAGAACCACAGAGAAGTTGAAACTGATGTGCAATACCAGAGACTTTTTTTAAAATGCATATTTGATATTTCAATATTTATCTTGTTGGTTACAGATGTAATTACTTCTTTGCATTCAGCCATCTCTTTGCATGAAGGTAAACAGTAATTTGTTATTTTAGCCATGTATTTGACAGGTAAATATGTGCCTTGTGATGGTAAGAGAGGAGGGCTACTGAAAATTCATCATGTCCTTCTCTTGCAAGCAAATCTTTAGTTTGTGGCAGGAAATGAGGACATCTAGGGAAAGACACAAGGCTTCATATCCCAACCTTGACTTCCTCAAGCACAATTATTTTTGACACAATCATTTTTTGTTTGTGGTGAGGTTAAGAAAAAAAAAAACACTGTTCAGATAGCTCTTTCAGGAAAGCTTGAAAATGTAATGGAAACATGCATCAAACGCTGTGTTCTTCTGCAAAAATATGACTGTCAGGGACTGTTTTTAGCAGTGGTAAGAGGAGGCTGAGAGAAGGCATAACTAGGAATGTTACTTGAGGTAACGAACAAGCAAAGAGGTGATGTTTAATATTTTCACTTGATGCTTATTTTTAGCAGGATTATGACTCTCAAGCAAGGGTCTCTCCAAGTTGTTTGTGATGCTTGCAAATGAAGTCACCTTGAGCGCTGGGAGAGACTGAACATGTAATTTCAAAAATGTGCAGAAATATTAAACAATGTTCCTTACTTCAATCCCAGCATATAGCTTGTGTTATACTTTGCTTGTTTATGTTAATTAGAGTTAAAAGTAATGCAGAATGTTCACTGAATGAGTTACTGTCTGTTTATGAGTTGTGCGAAATCGTCAATAATCTTTTTGAAAGCGCAGACGTTTCTAATGTTTTAATGGAGCAAAATGTTAATGGAGTCTGGCAGGCAGTGAGTCGGACATGTTGCGCTCGTCTTGTGCTCCTGCCTCACTCTTGCAGCCTGCCTGAGCTTCCTTGAGTCTGAGGAGGAGGGGACGAAGGAAATAACTCACTTCAACCATAGAATGTATATTAAATAGGATTTCAACCTAATTAATACACAATCTATGGCTCATACTCATTTTTGGACAGGCATATGTAACAAATATGGCTCATTTACAGAACTGTCTGCAGTTTAGAAAAATATATATGTCTATATCTGGTATTTTATTGTGGCTTTTTAAAAGGAGTGATATGTAGCAATTGCGCATGCAAATGAGTGCAGCAGTCTAAATAGCCAGTTGCAGCTATAGATTGTATATTAAGTAGGTTGAAACCTATGAAATATACGATCTATGGCTGAAGCAAGTTGTTTCCCCTCACTGTTTATAACTGTCTGTTGTCTGTATGTAAAGTTAAGCTTGTTATCCCGAAAACAAAAGCCCAATGCTTTGAAACTACACACTCTGAAGCTGGAATTCAGTGACTGCCTGTCTCTCTGCCTGCCAGACTCCGTTAACATACTGCTTAATTTAACTGTTATAAACATCTAGACCACCTTCTTCTCATTCGGTGAACATTTGGCATTCATTAACTGTAATTAATGTGAAATGGACAAACCAAAACAGTTGTTCCAGCCCAGAATAGAAATTTCAAAAGAGGACACCGCGCCAGGTAGCACTGTCAGACAAGCGAGTATTTCAACTGAACATGTTTCCTTAAACACTGTCATTTAATCATTTATTACAGCGACTATATTACAGATTTCTACTTTAACTTTATTTACTGCATATTTAGAATTTAAAAAAATATCATCTATTAATGGAGAGTACAAATATAAAAAAAAACAAAGCCATAAAACAATTAAAGCAGGCTTGTGTGGACAAGTAAAAACATAATTATGCTTGGCACATAATTATTGTCAAACTACAGATTCAGTGGAGACCGTCTCGAGTTAATGAATGCGGCAGCAAAGACAACGAACATCACACAGATGCAACTTCCTTCTGCAACAATAAGCCTTTGTCTCCTTTTCAAACCAGTTGTTTCCACTTGGTGCCATAACTCATTTGTTGACAAATATTATTTACTATAGATGTCAATGTTGCCCCATCTTTTATTTTTCTATTTTTCTTCTGTGAGGATATTGTTCCCTGTTGTCCCCATGGCCCTGTTACTCTGCACCGAACCTAACAGAGCGTTCGTCCTTTTGTCAGTGCCTGTCACCTGTTCTCTCTCCTTCTCCCTCTCTCTTTATCTCTCTCTCCCCCTTCTCGTATTTCTCTTCTCGAGCTGACAATTGAAGTCCAGGGGGAGACTCACATGTTTGCTTCAGGGAGAGGTGTAAAAAGGGGAGCAGAGAATAAGGAGCAGGTCTGGCGGAGAGATTCACCGCATCTCAATGCATGTCTTTTGGTTGTCTTCTGATTAACTTTGTCTGTTTGATCTCTGGAGTTTTCTTTTCAGTTCCTATCCTCTGATGTGAAAAAGATGGTGCACTGTAAGCCAGGAAGCATTACTAGATAAAAGGCACTGTGCCCTCTATATATGCTTTCTGAACATTCATCTCTCCTCATGACAAGGCTCACAGCCTGCTTTCTAGCTTCCATATGCTGCAGCAGTGAAATATTATTAAGACAATTAGGAATAAAGAATAGAGTGTTTTAATTTAAGCAAGCAACTTAAAATTATGAACATGTTATTAATAGTGACTTGTTCACATTCAATGTGGAGAGCAACAAAAGCTCTTCAAAAGTGACAACTGCATCAAGTTGTCACAGCTGTCATTATTTTTCAAACTAATTTACAAAGTAAATCTGTGAAGACTTAGACAAGCAGTGCCTTGTGATCAACACGGGCAGAAAACTGGTGGCAGCAGATATACCAGGCATCTTAATATGACAGGGTGGAGGTGCACGGTTTTGTTAGCTTGACATCACGTACAATCTAATGCACTTGACATCTCACATGTGATAACTAATTTCAAGATTTTCCAATGTGATCTTCCTCTAGCCAGCTCCACTGTTGAGATGTTATTCATCTGCCTCTGGTGAGTTCAATGTGTTTTTTTTTTTTTTTTCTAATTTTAACCTCCGAAATTAGAAAAAATATATATCTATGCAAGAAAAATGTATTTTTTATTTTTCTTTGTAACACTTTATGATAAGGATACATGAATTATCATGAATTCATTTGTGTAGTACTTCATAAATGATCACAGACGTGCAAGAGTTAACAGTATATAACCTAATGAAAGACAAACATGTTAGTTAATGTAACAACTAAGATAAAAAAAAAAAACCTGTGACGTGTAAAACAAATCCAAACAGAATGCAATGACTTGCAAAAAGTTTTCAACCTATTCAATGGAACAGAATATAAACAGAATATACATGCACTGGAATAACTGGTCAAATTTTTGGTCTGTCCCTTTAACTGCAGACTTACCCATGAGGAAGACATGAAGATGATTAGAAACTCATCAAGACTACCATATCTTAGTTGCTGCATTAATTTCATAAAATTGTTATCGCTTTTGGTCATGCATGATACAGTTAATTCTTGTACATTCTTGATAGTTCATGCAGTTTTACATGACTGAATTCAATTTGCTTTCTCATGTATGACGTCATGTATGAATTCATAATAATTCATGTACCCTTACCATAAAGTATTAAATATTACATACTGATAATTTCCATGTCTTGATTATTAAAGATATGAAATGAACAACAATTTTCTCGTGTTGTTCTGTTGTTATTCAAGCCCACTGCACACAAAAGAACATGGAAATTTCTAATCAGATACTAACACTAACAACTTACATTGTTTGAGCACCATTTCTTTGGTGTATTTCTAAGTTAATAAATGTAAAGTATTTGATTTAAAATGCATGGCTGTTGGCATTTGTGAAAAAAATCCTCAATCAAATACTAAAAAGCATCTAAAGGAAAAAAACATGACTGAAAAATATACACCTCAGTTCCCTACAGCTGTATTCTTTTTGTTCGTGTAATGTGCTGTTTTTACAAAAACATCCCAAAACAAACATTAAGCTTGTGCACTTGCATAAAGCATACTAAAAGCTTTGCAATTATTCTGCTGCTCTGCTCTCAAACCTATCATTTAACAGTTTCAAGTATTTCCTGAATAATGTCTCCTAAACTTTCCCAATCACAAACCATTGAATTGAACAACAAATGATCAATATGCCACTGCAAACACACATATGAATAATGGCCACAGATATATTTGAATCGAGGTATTCTACTTTTATTGTATTGAAATCTCCTACATTTCATTGGCAACACAGTGATTTTTGATCACTCTAATTAGGCACCTGTGTCAGACTGAATACCATAAATTTGTCTTTAAATTGATACTACTGTTGTCTGTGTGTATTTAAGACTTTGCTGGGTGACCTTTCAAGTGCACCAACCCTATATAAGGCACTAATTTACAGTCCTATTAGGTTCTGAGAGCTGGCTAATTAATTGCTCCTTAAACACAAAGATTTAAGTCTTTGGTGGAACGCTAAGGCACTCGGCAGCCATCATGGGAGGCCAAAGTCAGCTCACAGGAAGAAAAGTCAAGCTATTACTCTAAGGAATACAAGACTGTTTTATGGTAAAACTACCAACTTTTAAGTATCTTTGCACACTTTGGCTTACACTGCTAAAGGGAACTAGAACACAGGAAAGACTAGTATTAAGGCAGTTCTTCTCAGATCTACTGTTGTTAAGAGCCCAGATGGTATTAGCATCTTGGTGAAAATACTATATAAAAGATGTACCAATCCTCTCTTTTCAGTTCAAATCAAGTATCCTAGATAACTGCTGATACAGATACAATGTGGATAATGACCCTCTCCTTTTTCTTGATCATTATTATTATTATTATTATTATTATTATTATTATTATTATTATTATTATTGGTAGTAGTAGTAGTAGTAGTAGTAGTAGTAGTAGTAAGATCACTGAGACTGAAAGCTTGTGTAATTTGTGTAATGTAACATGTCATTGTCATTGTAGGATGCTGTAGGGTTCTGGCTGGTAAAATTCACATGAGCAGCTGATAGATCAGGCTGAGAGACGCCCCTTATTTGCATAACTTCCCAATTTCCCTCGCATTGCTGGCAGTTTACATTTGATATTTTATGGCCCAATTTATTTTTTGTAAGTGTTTGTTATGTGTCTGTTCAGAATGTGTTGGTTTATGTTAGAAATTGTCATTTTTATGTTTGTTTATTGTTACACCACAAGTGAGGTGGCTGTTACATTTCTTTCTTGCTAACCGCTATAAAACTTCAAAGAAAAAGAAGGAAGACAGTTCAGTAGACATGAAAACTGCTTCTTCACTCTCAATTAGCAGTGCAGCTGAAACCTTTAATCACAGCTCTGATCAACATACAAGACTAATGACAAGATATATGATATTTTCCAGCACTAATAATGTGATGGTGTACTAACTGCTAAACTAGGTCAGAAAAATAAATAGCATTATTTATATTAACTTGGTTTTGTTTTACACATTCTGATAATCAAATCAAATATTTGATATTTCAAACTTGTAAAACTGAAACTGTGGCCTACACTTTGGAAATCACTGTTCTACATCGTTATTAGGCCCATATCAATATTGGATTGGAAAGTTCTCATGTTTATATTAAATGAAGTAAAAGTTCCTTGCTTGCAAGGGCCTCTAACATCACATGTTTTGGGTTACTCCCTGGATTTGACCTTACTGCTCACCACCAAACTTACATCAGTTATTAGAGCCGTAAAATCCAGATTTTGATCTAAGGAGAAGAAGTACGGGTGAACCCTGTGGTGTGTTGCAATCTTTAAAAGGTCTGTAATTTCAAATGAGAGGCCATGAACCTGTAGACGATGTCACAGATAAGGGGTTGATCTAGGTTACACCAGCAAGATGAATGTTGTGATGTCTGCAGCCGGTTAGTGCGGAATAAATCACCCGTGATCGCCACACAATGCATGGTGGTTACAGGCGTCTTGGATCTGCACCTGACTGGCTGTGGTGTCACATGGGGACAACGATAGCCTCACAACACCAAGGTGGCTGCAGTTTTTAGAGCGAGGAGCTGAAATTCCAGTTCACTGAGACACACAGTTGGTCATTAGAGGACCCACAGCTCAAGGCATCCGTGCAATGGCTTCCCCTCTGAGCTCACTGCTATTTAAAGGAGCAATATGTGGCAAAAATGAGTACTACAGTAGAAAAAGCGAGTTAGAGCTGAAGACTGTGTGTTAAATAGGTTGCATCCCTATTAAATACACAATCTATGGTCGAACGGAGTTGTTCCCCCTACCCGTCATCTCCAGACATGATGAGGCTCGGACAGAATGCACAAACACTGCAGGAGTGCAAAACAAGCACAACACTGTAAAGTGACAATAACAAGCGAGGATGAGTCCTCCACTGTAAGTTGATCAGCTGTTTATAACTGTCAATTATCTGTCAATATAAAGTCAAGCCTGTAATCCTGAAAACAAAGGAGGAGTTTAGTGGCTGCTTGCCTTCTGCCTGCCAGATAACATTTTTCTCAATTTAACCGTTACAAGCATCTACTCCCTCTAAAAGATTACTAATGATTTCTAATGACTCATAAACAGACAGTAACTCATTCAGCAAAAGTTCAGCATTAATGGACCTCTGACTAACGTTATGAGTTATGAGCTGGAATAGAAATTTCAAAGGAGGCCATTGCGATTGTGCTGCTGCTGTTGTTGTTATACTCTTTACTTAAGATAAATTGCCCATCTAAGATAAAAATTTTCTCTTTTGTTAACAGTTAATGTGCCAACTTTTGAAACTTTATAAACACTTTAATTACTACTTTCTTTATTATTTTACTGGCTGAACGATAGTCATTCACATAAATTCAGATTGGCGGAAACAAATCTAATCTTTGAAAAAACTATGAGCTATTAACATTTATTAAACAAATAATCAAAAAACAGTACCTGTTTTTATACAACCATCTTCCATGTGGTTCTCCTACACCAGCAAAAGCCTCTAAGGTGGCAAAGCTACAGACTTTCTTTCTCTGTTTTGTAGACATTGTTTGCACAAATTCACCGAAAACACGGGGTGAATTAATCGATAACACACATGTAAAAGTAAAATAAAGAATAGTCAATGTTTCACACCTTCATATTATATGATATATATTGATTATTTGTAGAGTACAGGCCTGAAAACATAATATATCGTCTAGGATGCAGACATTCAGTACCTAATTATCAAAGTTGAGAAATGACATTGATTATTTTTCATAAATGACATCAAAAACATGAATCCAAATCTCTCCAAAATATAATACACGTGACAAACACAACACCTAGCTCATGGCCGGTGTCTTTGTCCACATTCACTGCCATCCTGGTGTCACTTCCATCACAGCCTGTGAAATTACTGTATCCTCCAGAATACAGAAACCATTTAAGAGTTAATCTGATATATATCATGTTCTTTTTTATAATAAATTACAGTTAATATATTACAAATGTGTCCTTTAATATATACACCCATACTTTGAACAGATGTATAATGCGCACAAAGCTGAATAAATGGGACAAAGTTCTCATGGCTCAGCTTTCTCAAGCCTTAAAAAAAATTACCACAAATCTACCAACTCCTATCCTCCCAAAACAATGCTCTATTGTTATGAGGGTCTACTCAGTGGCTGTCAGGCCTACGTATCCAAATCTGTAACAAAAGAGAGTGTGTGCATGTGTGTGTGTGCAGGTGTGGGAACAAAAGGAGTGGGCAGGAGGTACACGCACAATGTAGAGCTCACGGTTGATGTAAAGGGTCAGCCCAATCCTCGCTCCCCATGTAACTGACCAGCTCCTGCCTTCTTATGAGGATTCCTTTGTTCGCTTTTAGGTTATAGCTCAGATCATCGACAAAACAGACGGCTCGCAGCTGTCCACAAAAGGCAAGGCTATCTCCTGTCCTTCAACAGTACTTCCCTTCTCTCCCACTCTTTCTGAATCACATGACACGGCCTTACTCATTAGAAGACTTTGAAGGAAGCATTTTTAAAAAAAGAAAGCATGCTATCATTGTCCTTCACAAAATCAGCAGACCCAGACAGAGTTTCCTAAGTGACATCCACTAGAAAAGATGGACAAATTCTCTTAAAGATAAAAAATTAGTCCTTTCTGCTGTAGCCTTGGAAACACAGGAACCACCTTTGTGTCCTAAACTTCCCTCTTACATTAATAGATGACTCACCAAGAGTCCAGTGATTTGTAATGTTAATATCCGGGATTGATGACCATATATGTTTTATAAAAATTATTTTGAAGCACCACAGGCTCCTACTTTACTCCACTCCTTCACTCATCTCTTGTGTAACATCCTCCTCTACATTGTGAATATGTTATTGAACTTGGATCAAGTCAGATTCCATTCAGCAGTTTCCTGATTTTTGTCTGCCTTTTCTATGCCACTATAACTGTTGCTAAGCATCCTCCCTGCCAGCATTCAGAAACAGTATCATACTTTCAGTGTCTCAGTATAATCAGAGGCTGATTAACACAAAACAGCCTGATGTATAATTTCTGTATTATCAGCGATCAAAACAGAGGAGGTTGAAAGCAATAACAATAGGGAGTATAAGCACGACGGTAAACAAAAGATTTTCAGTCAAGAAAATGTCACTTATTCATAAAAGACGGCATTATTCAATATATTTCTCTTTTGAGAGTCTTACATCACAACATAAATAATGCTTTACAACACATATTTGTGTTCTGCAAGTAAATCCAACTGTTGGTGAACTGGAAATATCTTTTTGCTTATGGTGTAAGAGGATCTGAAGACAGTTAACATCAGATATCAGATATTTTATTGAAAAGTTGGACATTTTGGGAAATATGCTTAAAGGGACAGTCAAAAATACAGATTTTGCCCCTTGCCTGTGGTGCTGTTTATCCATCTAGATTGTTCTGGTGTGAGTTTTACTAGCCATAGAGATGCCTGTCTTCTTTCAAATTGGCTTGTGGTAATCAAAGTGCAAAAAACACATCTGAAAAACTCAACAGTAACGTCTCTTTACAGAAATCATGACACAGTTACTCAAGACAATCCACAGACCTTGTTGTGAGCAGTTTCATGTCTGCACTTTCTTTCTTTCTAGTAGAAAGAAATAAAGACACAGACATGAGAGTGGTATCAATCTCACTCTTAAGAAGAAAGCAAAAAGTTCATTTCCCAAAATGTTGACCTTTAGTGGCTTTGCTAATATTCACATTACATTCTTTTTAAAAGTTCTTTTTTAGATATTTATTTACCTGAGAGGATTTAAATGAGTCTGGTTTAGTGGAGTCTGGCTAGGACTGTGAACTTGCACAAAGCACATTTCTTCCTCATTCAGGGCACTGCAGCAACATATTAACCACCAGAACATTCTTATCTAAAGCACTTGGAGATGATGACTGGCATTTTAGGCTATAAAAACCAAGGCAACACTTGTGCACTCACAAGCACATATGTAAGGAAAAAGATATGAAAAGGTATTAAACATACATATAAATAAGGATGTGCATATTTTCCAACCGTTAGCTGTACTTTCTGTCACAGTGTTGCTTTTAAATGTCTGCAATAAAAAAGAGACTGTACTCACTGTAGAGGATGGTGCCCTGTGTCGACCTTGTTTTCACTGTCAAAAAGAGAATAACAGTGGTGTCCTTGACAGAAGCAGGTAGATTATTACTGGCAGCAGAAGGCTGGAGAAGGGATGCAAGAGGCTGCAGCTCCAAATAAGATGTGCCATCAAATGAGGGGATATACACTGTGGTATCTAGAAAGAAAAATGAAACACAAATTTATAAAATGCATTTAAATGGGGTGAGACAATGACACTTTATGATAACCATAGGGATTGGAAATATATCTATATTATATCATATTGTCATATGAAACTAGATATTGTCTTACATTTTGAATATCGTGATATAGAGTAAGTGAAGCCTTTTCCTGTTTTTTAAGGCTGTATTACAGTGAAGTGGTGTAACTTTCTGACTTCAAAGGCTGTTTTAGCTGTTCTTTTATTTGTCTTTACCCACTTACATCCACATTACTGATATTTATTTATCAAAAATGTCATTAATTAGAGATGTTAACGATTAATAATTTATCAATTAATTGGTGTTGGGATTTACCCAGTTAAAAATGTATTAATCGATAATGACTCATCAGTCTGGAAATGGCACCTAATCTGAAATTATTTTGTCTGGCTGAGGCATTTGTTGAATAAGGAAACTACAACTGGGAGTTAAAATGAGGCTAAAAAAAAGAGAAATCATAAAAATGAGAAAAAAAAAACATGCATTATGTATTTTATTAATTATTAATGATTAAATGATCCTTAGTCTTTTCAATTAGCGGTTAAGGAAAACGCACAAAATTTGTAACACTAGTGTTAATATTTTGTGAAAGTAATCGTCATGCCTACAATATTGTTGCAATATTGATAACAAAGAATTTGGTCAAAAATATCTTCACATTTTATTTTGTCTATATTATCCAGCAATAACAGAACAAATTTATTTTTATCATCTTACACACACCACATGTCATCAACATGTGTTTCCTAAACCTACCCTTGTAGTTCTTGTGCCTTTATTTTGAAAGTCTACCCAGATGTTGCATATTTATTATAGCTAACTTGACTGTGGAACCCTGCACTCCCTAAACTGATGCTAAAGAGTTACCTACAGCATCACAGCTTGAATCAACTTGAAACAGTACAACATCTGTAAACATTATCTGGATGGCCACAAGAAAGTTGCAAGGGCTGTTTATAAAATATTGCATATTAAATGGTTTATTAATCATATATAACTATTATGTTTGTTAAGAGTAAAAGAACAACTAACAAAAGTTTACTTTATCAATTTACCATTTAGTGATGATAGTTATTATGAAGATATTATTTAATTATCCATTAATTATCTGAATTCTTGTGCCAGATTGCTCCAAAATTACAGTAACATAAGAAAAACAACAACATAAAATTACAACTATAAATTGTATAAAGAATAAATGCAAATAAATTAAGTCTAATAGAAAAACAATAGAAGTAAGATAAATTAAGTACGAAAGAAACCTAAAATAGGAAAAGTAGTAATGGCAGTTACATAAAAAAGTAATTTTGGCAGTGATGTTGAGAGGTCATAAAAAAAAATTATACTGCACCAGATGACTAAAGCAAGGACAGCACATGATATTGAACAGAGCTGTACATGATAATAATGAAAAGTCTGACAGACTAGACTCCTAGCATTATTTTTTATGCTTTTGTAATAATATCTTTGGCCTTTCTAGTAGAAGCAATGTCCTACTTTGCTGTTACTCGTCAATAGAAGAGCAAGAATTGTCTAGCGTGTGCCCTCACAGCACCGATAGCTCGCCCGTAAGCAGAGTCAGCAGGGCCCTGTCAGGAGTTTGTGCTAGTGTGTTATTTCCCACTGGATGAAAAAGGGCTATGACTTTAAGGAGAGGTGGAGGAGGTACCAGCGCAGGTCATCAACTCCACAAGCCAGTGATGATCTGTTGGCTTTTACACAAAGGACACTGTACACCTGCTGGATAGCTTGCTGTTCAGGTGCCTGACAGCCGATTCAAAACAGGCTACCCCGGCCTCCGCTCAGGGGATTCTAGCTTCAGAGTCCAGCTCTCAAGGAAAACTGCAGTTTACTGTCAGCCGAGACCTCATAAGATGCAGTATGTGTAGGTTTCAAAAAACTTGTTTTTCTATTGTAAGAGAAACGCGGATGTATCCTCTCATGATTTTTGTGTCCACTTGTTTTGGTGCTTTGATGCTGGATCAAATGGATTTTTAAAGCAGATCTGTGAACATTTTTACAGACTTGAATGTAAAAGAAAAGCTATATGTTGTGTACACTAAAAAACAATAATAAATATATATGACAACATTAAAAAATGTATAAGATGCGGTAGAAAAAAGTGGAAATAACCCTTAAAAGAAATGTAAAATATTGCACTAGCCCTGAGAGATAACAATATACATATGTTGACCTTCTGTCTGCTAGCAGTCAAAGAAGAGAAGACTGTGGCTGCTGCTCTTTTCTGTAATTTACTCTTGGACAGTTTGAGTCAGACACTGCAGGTGGACAGCGGTGTGGTGGGTTTATTTATGGCAGCTAGGATAATACATTTCCTGGGTATCAGTCATTTATGTCAACAGCCTCTTCTGAAAATGGCCTTAATGAGGCGATGAAAATGTGTGAAGTATATAGTAAGTGAAAATATCAGGAGGGGGGGAACTGCAGGGTCTGTCAGTAAGGACCGCTCAGGGGCCTGGGGGCCAGCAAGACGCACACTGGGTCCAGTTTAATGATCAGTTACCAGACCAACACCTGAGAAGAGGTTCTGGTCGTACCATTTCTCAAATGGTCATAATCTTTCATATCTTCGCCTGAGTGCTCTGCCACTCTCCGACTCATACTCTTTTCCTGCCCAAACACAGTAGATGACTCCTCCGCGAGAATTAAGTGCAGCAGACATGAAAGCCAACACTTTAAATTACAAAGAGAAAATAAAAAACTGTTTCTTTTGTGGTGGAAGGAGCAGTTTCCTTAGGCTGAAAATGATGAATCAATCCTGTAATGTTTGTTGGCAATTTCTGAGTAAGGCAGATTGAGCTGGCTCATTTTTAAAGGCACCAGCAATTACAGCAAACACACAGTAGATGCCCACAAAGAGAGCTGGCAGCACCTAGCCAGTGTGTTGGCAAAGCGGGAAGCCGACAACCCCTCATCAGGTCCCATTAATGTCAAACACAAAAACAAAAAGGCTCAACACCCTAAAAAAGTCTTTTGTGTTTGCTTTTTTAAAAGTTATTTGTTATTTATCCTCACAAGATTTACAGGGAAATTCTCTCAGGCCCTGATTTATGAAAATATTATCAACACCTGGGGACAGTATATATTTTATAATTTGATTTTTGTAAAGACTGCACATATCAAATGTAATCACAGTTAATTTAGTACCCCATGTTGTCATTTTGCTGTTGAATATCTTTATAAATGCACAAATAAAAATGCATTTATATCGTTTAAAACAAATATCTCATGAGGTTCATGTAAATTGGAGAAGGTAAACAAAAAATATAATAAAGAGAATTTAGAAGCAACTAATTTGAGAAAGCTAGCTTTTGAAAGAGTTTACAGCCAGTGTTGCCAGATTGGTTTGGTGTTTTCCAACCAAAGACATTCTCAAAATCTGCCCAAATTAATTAAGAAAACCACCCAAATATTTTGATCGTAAACAAGACGAATGCATTCATAAAGAAGAACAGTATTATTGAATTTCCTAAGAATTTTCCAATATCACATAACAATAAACAAAAAGGCTACAACACAACTGCAAAACTTTTTTTTCCATTTCTGCCTTCTGCCTTAAGAATAAAGGGATGGCACAAAGAGCATAAAATAATAAGTTTGATCTCACTTGGTCAACTGCAACGAGACGTCACAGTTTGCCCCCACACACATGCATGAAGATGGAGAGAACTACATGCAATCACACACTATCAAACTGCCAAACAAATTATGATAATGTAGTGTTAAATGAGAGTTCTGTACTAATTAATATACAGATTTGATAGCCACATTTAAAAACCAGCCCAGCTCATGATAAACCTGCCTGAATTCTGTCCACCCGCCTCAACCTGTCTTACCCACACAATGCAACCCAAGACAGCCCAGTTAGGTGGAAAAAATCCCAATCTGGCAATCCTGTTTACAGCAAAGGAAAACAGTACTTTAAAGACATAATATGCGACATTTTCCTTTAAAAAAGTGTATCAACTCATATAATTATGAACCCTTTCAGTCACACTTATGACTCTCCCAAAGTGTCTCTGTATCTGCAGAGATTCTGCCCTCTGCCTGTATTTCCTTATTTTCTACTGATTTTGCTGTGCTCGGGGCGCTTTACCGACCCAAAATGTGGCAAAAGTTGCCGAAAAGATAAAAATGGGACAAATCTGTGCTCTCAACTTTCATTTTATTATTCCTCTCTTGCCAACATCCTACATCACAGCCTCAAATGTGCGAGAAGTAAGGACATAAGGTAATGAGCCGTAGAAGGAGGTCATGATCAATACAGACCAAGTCTGAATAATTTCCTGCCTCACTGGGTTCGTCTTTTTTGCCTACCTCCATACCTTTCAGCCATTTACTCCGTAACTAATTTTTGTGATCACTTAGCTTTCAATTGAATGCTTACATACTTGACAGAATGTATTTGGCAGGGTCCACGACCTACTGTGTCTTCTTTGAAGAGACAATTTATCATAGCTTAAAAGTCTGACATACACAGATGAATTGGCTTTATCTTGACAAAACGTGTCTTCTGGTTGGCTACTTGATATCAAATACTCACTCAGCCACCAGCCACTGGCCTGGATTACGGTGCAAACTACCAGAGGTGTAGCCCCAGGGTCCAAACACAAGAGAACAAGACTCACAGCTCACATGCGTCAAGCTGCTTATGCACAGGCTGCACCAAATCTGACTGCAAAGTAAGTCTGAAAGCTGCTTCAGATTGACGTTCTTCGTGTTCTAAAAGGAAAAAACCTATATGATTATAATGATATAGCTGATGGATGCATGTGTGCAGGCATTTTAATATTACTTGAGAAAGGTATGTAAATGTGTCGCAGTAATACATTTGACAATGTGACACCTGACATTTTAACTACAAAGGGGAGCTTGAAGCTTTACTGGGCATTAAAATATTATTATATCACCAATCCCTGCCATAGTTTTAACACAGCACTGACAGGAGAATAAAAGATCCATTGATGACATATATGTATGAGGTAGAGGCAGAAGTACTCAGATAATCTATTGAGGTGAAAATAGGAATACCACATTGTAAAAAATACTGTTACAAGTACAGTAAAATTCCTGCATTTCAAAGTTAAATTTAGGTGTCTATAATCAATATTTTACAATGTATGAAATGACAGTGTGAACAGAGTTGTTCATAGTCATCAACATACAGAGAATTATTACTTGAAACTGCAGCTTGGCTAAGCTTTACCAATTTTTATGGTGAGTTTCCACTCACTGGTTTCTAACTTATGCTGAGCAGGTGGCTAAATTTAAGTGAGTTGTTTCTAAACTTCTGCAGGCCAGTAACATAATGGCTTGAACAACAATTAAAACAGCAACAACAAGCCAAAGCCACAACAACAAAGATAATAATAATAATAATAATAATAATAATAATAATAATAATAATAATAATAATAATAATAATAATAATAATAATAATAATAATAATAATAATACTACTACTACTACTACTACTACTACTACTACTACTACTACTAATAATAATAATAATAATAATAATAATAATTATTATTATTATTTATCAACACCAACTGGCAGAAAGTAGTTGGAAATTAATGGGTTAATGGGTTACCATGAGATTTGGGGTAAATGTTGAGTTAATTTTGTGGTAATTGTATAGAAATTTCAAATATGTTACAAGCTAAGCGAACCTGTAAAATTAAGTGTTACCTAACGCTTTATAATTATTGTATGTTTTATATGAAAAACCTTCATCTGCTAAGTAAATGGCTGGCATATAATGTAGTGGATTAAGAATAAATATGTAAACACTTTAGTAAATTTATACTGAGCCTGCCTTGTGTATTTGTTTAGTTATTTTAATCTGTACATAGCCAGGGGCAGGGGCTATAAATTAGCTTCCGTTACATCTCCTCTTTCTATCAAGCAATGTTCATCTGTATTATTCTTGTTAAATAAACAAACCAATAAATATAATGTGCGCTTTTATAACACTGGCATTCAAAATACTGTGACACTATACCAGTGGGATGTATGTGGGAGTTTTTTTCTAATCTGATCCAGTCCTCTAGGGATGGAGGCTGCTGTACAGATTGTAACTCCTTTAAGGCACATTTGAGATCTGTGATTTTGGGCCATATGAATAAAACTTGCTTGATTGTGTCCCTGGTTAGTAGTTTTTTTCTTTTATGTATCGCTTATACATCTATATGTTCTAATGTGCTACATTTTGGAACATTAATTACATCAGTAGCAGATCAGACATGCTTGAAGAATAACAGAAGAGGCTGCAGAGACTCCTGTGCATCGTGATATTTCTCTTACTGTATGACATGTCAGCATTTCATCTAGGACACAAACAAGTCCACATCATTAGTCACTGGGATGGATGACGTATCTATAATTAACTGAGAGCAGGGGTGACTCGCTTTATTCTTCTCGTGTCTATTCTTAATTCAACAAGATGTAAGGACAAGGTTGTCACCCGGCAAAGTTGCTGCCGCAATACACATCCACGGACTCTGTCAGCATATAAACAGCCTCCGGACTCCGTCTACGGGCGACCAGAACTAGTGTTGCAAAGCACATCGCTGGATGAGTGCTCATATGAGATTGCACTCTGTTAAACCTGAGAGACTGAACTGCTTTGGAGGAGGAGCAATTCCTCAAACTCAGCAGAAATGGCTCTAAAAGGCCACTGCCGGTATTTAAAGGCAAAAGTTTATGTGTGACAAGTTGAGGGATAAGCAGGAACTTACTTTATGGTCATGGAGGGAAAAGGCTGAGGGTAAATCCTATCACTTTTTTAAAATGATTGATTGGAGAAAGGTCCAGTATCAAATCAAGCATAACATTTGATTGATTTCACAGTTATGTATGGCTGTGGGAATTTACCTTTTATATTCTGTTAGTATGCATTATTACATCACATTATCAGGTTATAATGCATATTTGGATCACAACACATTGATATATTGTGATAGTATCGAATCGGTAGATAAGCTCTAATGTACACAAGCTCTAATGTATGCCGTATTTAGAGTATTTTCACTGCTTTTTCTTGCCTTTTCCAATGGAAAACTGCTGTTATACAAGCCAATCATTGCTCTCTTCAAGCCAACTAAACTCCATTGAATAAATTAGTCATTTTCCTTGCAGAACACTTGCTGGTTGCTGGTCTACTGTGGTCTCGATCAGTTAGTTTGTTTTTTGTTATCATGTGACTTTGGTGTTTTAAAAGGTTAGTTCAGAATCACCGAAGTCACACAACGACACAAACAAATAACAGATCGAGGCAGCAGTGCAACAGCAGTTGCTTATGGAGTCTAGTGACTTTGGAGAGAGTGATACTTGGCTTATTTACCACCAGTTTCCTGTCAGAAAAGGCTGTCTGAAAGTGGTGAAACTACTCTAAATGGAGCATACTCTTCCACTGATACAGATTTGTTTGGATGGGACTTTATTTTAAGTCACTAAGATACATTTTGCTGCTGATCTTGTCCACAGCAGTTCATTGCTTAGCTTCCTACACCGGAACTCCTGCTGTTTCAAACTGGGGGGCGTTCCAATCACCATCTATTGCAGGTAACACCTGAATATCAGTAAGTACCTCATACAACTCTCTTTAAAAAAACTATCCCTTTCAAGCTAACCTTACTAATTGTAAATGCAGTATTGCGATTCCACAAGTACTGTGATTCAATATTATAATTAATTGCATTAATTGCAGTTTTTTTTTCTTTTTCTTAACATTAGACCATGAGAAAAAGTTGAACCAAACACTGGGAGACTGTATGTCATGATTCACATTTTCTAAAAACACCGTGCATCATGTCAGTCTTTGAGTTTCAGAAGCATCACTGCTAAACCGCTTATAATTAAATAAATACTTTCTGAAGTAAACATTAGCTGTTCTACCTCATCAAGCTTGTGCCATAAGAAAAATAATAAATAAAACATGATGTTAGGCCAAAATGAATGAAGGCCCTGAAACCTGCATTAAGCATTTAAATTAACATCCTTCAGCTATGAGACTGAACTGAAAACTGTCCTTTCAAAACATTGAGTGTATTTAAAAATTGTAAATAAAATGAAAAAAAGAATGAATGAAAATGATTTATTTTTTTAAGTGAAGTGCATCTGAGCTGTTCCTGCTCATCAAGCAGCGAACAATAAATCAACCAGCCCTTTCCTCGCACTCAATGTCTCTTCCAAGTGGATGCTGTATTTAATATATTTAAAAATGTTGCTTTATCTTCAATGTGAAATAAAATGGATCTATTTGTGAAGATCGCAATGCTAATTTTCATTAGCGTGTAAATGGGATTTCCCATTATGTGTTAGTATAAGCTAACAGACCAATTATTGTATATACAGTTATTTGTATATACAGAAAATCGATTCAGAAATTTAAAAATTCAGAAATTGTGCACGAAAGAATCAGAATACTTAGACTCAACTATACATAGTGGTTTAACGCTTTCCATCAGCTGTACACTGACTATGGATAAGTGCCTCATACAACCCCACTTCAAAAAATTCGAACTATCCCTTTTAAGCTCACACACTGTCATGTCTGATTACTTATTGTGCTGCAGTCACATGTGATATTTTGCGGCACACTCCTAATTACCTCCCTCCTGAACCTGAAAGTTACAATGGTAAGAAATAAATGAATGAATAAGTGACTGAAT
This sequence comes from Lutjanus erythropterus, assembly GCF_056507025.1. NCBI lineage: Eukaryota > Metazoa > Chordata > Actinopteri > Lutjaniformes > Lutjanidae > Lutjanus > Lutjanus erythropterus. The sequence goes on from NC_139330.1 coordinate 5,434,836, forward strand.
GAATCAAGGAATGATTCATATTTCCCATTCTCTGCTTGCTGTTTAGAAGTTGGCCAAAGCATCTTTAATAATTGGCTTAGCAAAGCGGCATCTCTGTCATGTAAGCAGAGGGGTGCACCGCTTTCCTCGACGAAAGTGTCTCCCACGGGAAAAAACAAATGAGAGTGAAGTCTTAAAAATAGCATCGTTTTTGTTCCAGTGCCTGGAGAGACAAATAACATTTCAGCGGATTACTTAAATACCTGTAAATTAGCATTTTTAGAATGGATGGCAGAGGTGTCAAGTAAGGGTGTCAGGTGCACACAGGCTACTCAAGCCACGTCAGCGACAGTTAACATTATGAGCGGCGCTCTGTCAGATTTATGTATTCTGTAAATACAAGGTTATGCTATCAGCCTAAATCATGTTCAGGCGTGGTGAAGATGAAAATCAGTCCAGTTTTTATTATTGAAGCTCTTTGTAATGCAAATTTCCATCGCTTAAAATATTCCCCAGGCTTAAAATGTACGGCACATATGACATTTGGTGGCTTCTGTTATCCAGAGCTCCTCATTCAAAACCCATGACAGAAGGCATTGTTAGTGCAATACTCTATGAGCTGCAGAGGCAGAGAAATGTGCCACAGATAAGGCTGTCTGTCTCTCACATGGCATATACGTCGTTTACTGTGATAACAATGGCAAATTTATCATTCAAAATGCAGTCATTTCTGTAGCAATTAATTACATTACTTAATTTCAGACAATGGCAGACAAATAGAAATCTATTTTTGGTAAAACTTTACAAAAAGGGGCCCATTAGTTAACATTAGTTAATGCAGTACTGAGAATTAATGATGGTTAATTAATAGTTATTAGTGAAGTTCATAGTTAAAAGAGTTAATAGTTATTTTAATGCTACAATAAGCATTAAGTAACTGTTAGCAAATGTCTCTTGTTAACATAAATTAAAGGTTTACATGATAATTATGGTGCCAACTAGAATTAGTATATGGTGATGCTGATTTATATTATGACATTTACAGCTAAGCTGTTTCATTAAGAGAACTTTTTAAAAAAAAAAATGTTTATTTAGGGTAATAATTGTTCACTTATGTGTCCATACTCATTCATGAAGATGTTAATTAACTTGTAGCCTAACCTATAATTTAGTGCGCATGTTATATAAGCATTACTTTACCATAATTAATCATTAAATCCATGAAAATCCTCTGATGTCACACTGTGTGTTGGGCGTATTGTAAAAATGCAGACGAACCGTTAACATTTCACTGCTTCCTGATTGATCAGCAACTGAAACCACAATGATTCGTGAAAATCTGGAGCGACATTGGGACAATTTCTGAGCTAAAATAACATATTTGATAACCTATCAGCTACTGTTACACAACAGCTATTTAGACCTGTTCTATTTGAAAAGTGCCCTGACATCATTTTTGAGCCGTTTATATCTCCAGAGGGCGTGGGTCATGTTGCACTGTCATGTTTGTACGGTAGCTCAGAACGGACAAACCAAACACTGACTCTAGATATTTCACAGCCACTGTAGGTCTTCTAAATGCTTGGAACGATAGGGAGAGAAGAGATGTTTGCAGTCTGCTCGGTCGTGGCTGGATGCCAGATCTACACAGTGGTCCTTTAATGGTGAGAAACAGTATTGGAACTAATTTGTTCTTGTATTGTGAGGAGAAACGTCAGCACAGACTGTCATTTTATTCAATCATAACCCTGTTAGCCACTTAGCTTACATACTTGTTCACACATTCAAACAAATTGTTTCACTTTTACAAAAGAAAAGTCCTTAAGGATGAGAAACAAGTGGTGAGTTTGGCAAATGCAACACTATTCTGGGTAACTTTGGCAGGATTACTGAAGTACAAACTTCTCTTAATCCAATAAAGAGCAGGTCAGCCACTAACGTTACTCTGGCAGCTTCCAGTCTTAGCTTCTACACTGTGAAGAAATACCACACAGTGGGAATGTGCTAGTTGTAAACAAGGCTTTTCTTTGGTATTATAGCAGCTATTGTGGATACTTTTAAAATGAAAAAAGGCAATTAACCCTCCGTGCATGTATAATTCTTGGAAAAACCCCACCAGAGCTAATGCAGGAAGCAGAGCAGCATCTATAAATATTCAGAGCTGCAGCCATGAAGCAAATTACCTGGAATTGGCTAAAACCTGTAATTCCATCAGTTCTAACATGGAAAGTAATAACACAGGAAATTTCAGAAATGGAGAAAATAACTTAAAAACCTAGACATGAATAGACAGAGTTACGAGGTCATTAAGGAATGAATTTATCACTTTATGAAATAAAATGCACTCAGTTTACTGAAATACTTTTCCAAGGGACAGAGGCAGATTCATAGACATGCTTTGTGTCCTGTATTAAGACAGAAACAAAACATTGCAATCACATGTAATGTGCTAAACATACTAACGAAGGCAGCTTGGCATAGTTTAATCCATTCATTATATCAGAAGTTCTCAATTTTTTTTTTCATCCATGGACAGCCAAGGAAAAACAAACTAGAGACACTTTCATGTATGTTCCTTGGGATAATTTGACTTGGCTTGTTTTTTTTTCTAACACTTCTACTGAGTTATGTGAAAGAAAAGCAAGAGAAATGTATTACAAAATGCATTATATTATAAAAAAAATGATGGAGTATTATTAGTTCTCCCTGTATTTGGATTATTTTTTTAGTCGTAAATCTACATTTTTTCTTTTTTCTACTTAAATTGCAATTCTTCTGTTTATGTATTCCTTTATTTCACACTGTTTCCCATGCCAATAAAGCACATCTGAATTTGATTCATATTGGAAATTGAGGAAATTGAATTAGGCACATATTAAAAAATATTTGTACCTTGTAAACACAGAATGCCCATGTAGCAAGAGCCAGTTACGACCCATGTTTGACTGGCAGTAAGAAGACTTATATATATTATATACACTTTAGATTTAAAACTTTAAACACGATCTAATTTCTAATTTTGGTCTTAGTACGGTCACACTCTTAATGTTGCAACACGTGAGGCCAAAGCTTGACACGTCTGCTGTCCAAATCTCAATTTGAGATGATTTGCTGAGATCATTTGATTACTGTACCTAAAACCTCCTACATAGCAACAGACAGGTGAGACAAAAACACATACCATAGTTGATCTGACATGTATAATTCTCAACATGCAACATATTTATTCTATTCCTTGTTGGAGGATTATCTATGCACTCTAGGTAGTGCAAGGAAGTGAAGACGGCTATCCTAACACTCCATCTGAAATGTGTCTCCCTAATAAACAGCTTGGCTTGCCTTATCAAGCACACAAGCAATTAATTCACATTTCTCCTGGTGGCAGAATGACTACAGTAACAACATACAGGATGCTGATTTCTACACTGTCAGAGGACATCATGCACGGGAAGAAAGGCAGAAAAGGACGTCAGTAGCCACATCATAAGTGCACTAAAAAAATCTGCAAAGGAAGAACACCTTAGTATGTGTGTCTAGGGCTGCTGTCTTCTTAATATTAGTGTCAGAACAATTTTTTTTCTTTTTGGTGAGGACAGGGGTGAGAGCTTCAGTTGAATGTTGAGCAAGTTGCTGCAAGGTCGTCTTCTCATTCACAACGGGCGTTAGAGGTGAACATGGACATACAGCGATGGTTCAAGCTGCTTATATGGATCTTTCATTTCATTAATCATATCCTGAATAATTCACATCACTCAAAATTCCTATTGCAGCTCACTCTATTCTCCCTCATAGTGAAACCTATTAGCCAAAGAGGCTCAGCATATATTAACCAACATAATTTGTTGGCTGGCTCTTGATGATACCACTGTGGAGGTCACAGTACAGCAGGTTTCTGAGCTTCTCGCTGCCTGTGTGTGCGTGTGTGTTATATAAATCACAATCACATATAGAAAACTGGGAAACACTGTCAGCTAAAAACAATTTCCAAGCTTACCTTTCTCACAAAAAGTTCCAGTAAAGTGAAGCGGGCAGAGACAGGAAGGCTGAGCTCCAGCAGGCAGCAGCAGCTGATGACACGTTCCTCCGTTGCGGCAGACGCCGTCACGGCAAACTTGAGGTTCATGCAGAGGCTGTTCTGGTGTTTGTGTGGGAGCTGCCGTTGTTGTTGTGTTCACTGTGTCAGAGGTGGTCGATTGAGTTGTCAAACTTGATATACCTTGTATAGAACTTGTTGTCGAGGCTTCCATGGCATACAAAGTATATCTGCAAAATTGGAGAAAAGTTTGAGTTTAAGTGGACAAAAATCCAATTCATCATCTTTATTATTATTTGCTTTTAAGGCTAAATATATTTGTTCAGGCAATTTTACCTATTAAACGAGAGAATGTAAATGCAGTCATTTACAAAGCAGACAGATTTTTGACTACAATCCCAGGAACACAGGAAAACTCACAGTGTAATTCATCAAAGTAAGAGGACAGATTTCCCCCACAGATAAAGCAAAATGTGACTAATGTGGTTGTTTAATGATGTACCTATCAAAATAATAACAATCAAACATGGAATATCTGAACAGCATTATTTTTTACTATAAAAACATCAAATGCAGGATGAAATTTCAATCAAAAGATGAGTTACTGGCTAGGGAGCCATTGATTTTTATGTAGAATCCAAAGACTTTACCACCATCTGTAAAACTGGACAAAAGTTTTAGTTTAAATGGACAAAAATCCAATGTATCATCATCATGACTATTTGCTTTTAAGGCTCAATATATAAACTAGATTCTTGTTTAGTCAATTTTATCCATTAAATGAGAGGTAAATGCTCAAAGCTCAAGTGTTATTTATCATGGCTGCATCAGATAAAACAAAATGTGACTATGGTGCTTATTTAATGATTTATCTATCAATCAATACATTAATCTATATTATTTATCATCATTGTTATTATTTGCTTTTAAAGCTACATATATAAATGTGATTGTTGTGCAGCTAATTATACCTATTAAATGGGAGGTAAATGCAGTCATTTAAAAAGTGGACAGATTTTTTACAACAGTTTCAGGAAGACAGGAAAATTATTTATCACAATAAATTAACAGATTCCCTGAAGCGAAATGTGACCATGGTGTTTGTGTAATGATCTAACAATCAGATATATGTGTTAATGTGTTGGGGTCATTTGTTAGGGGGTGGAATTTTTTGAGTTTTTTTAAGAAACCAAACACTTTACCTGCATCTGGAAAAATGGACAAAAGTTTCAGTAGTTTAAGTGGACAAAAATCCAATTTATCATCATTATTGCTATTTGCTTTTAGGGCTAAATATATAAGATAGATTCTTAAATGAGAAGTAAATGCAGTCATTTACAAAGTTGAGAGATGTTTGGTTATAATCCCAAGAGACAAGAAAACTCAACAATAAGTGGACGGATTCCCTCCACTGCATCAGACAAAAAAAAATGTGACTATAGTGCTTGTTTAATGATCTAACTATCAAAATGTTAACTCACGAGTGTGTTATGATTTTGGGGAACTGGAAATTTTGAGAATGAGCCTGAAAAACAAGTTTTATTGACATAAAAAACATCAAACGCAGAGTGAAAATTAAATCAAAAAAGAGATCATAATGAAGCCATTGAGTTTGTTAGAATCCAAACACTTTACCTGCATCTGTAAAATTGGAGAAAAGCTTTGGCAGTTTAAGTGGACAAAAATCCAATTTATCATCATCATTATTATTTGCTTTTAAGGCTAAACATATAAATTAGATTTTAGTGCAGCCAATTTTACCCATTAAACGAGAGGTAAATGCAGCCATTTACAAAGCAGGCAGATTTTTGACTACAATCCCAGCAAGACAGGAAAACTCAAGTGTTATTTATCACAGTAAGTGGACTGATTTCCCCACTGCATCGGATAAAGCAAAACTACGGTGCTCGTTAATGTATTAACACACAAGTGTGTTTATTAATGTGTTGGGGTGATTTTTTTGGGGGGTGGAATATTGAATCTTTGAAGTATGTTTTACTAACATGAAAGCATCAAATGGAGGGTGAAAATTAAATCCAAAGTAAAGTTCATGATGAAGCATTAATTTTTTTAGAATCCAAACCCTTTACCTGCATCGGTCTATGTTGCTGCCAGCGATGGCATCAGATGTGTAAAAGCTTCTCATTTTATTAATTTCAATTATTTCGATGCAGCCAGTAAAGTTGTGGAAAGGCTTCGCTCTCTGTGGACAAAAGACAAAACTTTATTTAGATAATTAATTGTTTTCAACAGCTGTTTCCCGTCTTTTCCAGATATCAACATTAACATTCATGTAGCTTAATCAGTCCCTCCAGGAAGTTGCAACAACAATAATTACTGCAAATTCAACCAATTCTTGTAACACAAGCAATGTTGTTCAATTATAGCAACTTTTCTGCAAATTTGACCAATCACTGTAGCTTCCTGTGAGCTCCACCAATCATAGCAATCCTACACAAACGTCATACATGTATGTGTTAATGAACCCACTCAATCTTTTATTGTTTCTATCTTTACTTTGTAATCGCTACTGAAAAAAAAACAAAAGGTTTGTCATCGTTACTGACATTCACCAATGCTCTGTGCACTTTTTTTAAATTCTCCCTGTAACAAGTTGCCTTTGATTTTTAGAAAAGCTGATGTGAAATCAGGCATTTTAAGCTGCATCAATCCAAAAAAAGAACCTGCAAAATCCGGGAGGGATTGGTTTTAAGCATGTATGTCTTTCAGAATCTTGTGATTTTAGTAGGCAGCTGTCTTTTTTAAGTCTTACCTGATTGGGTAAATACTGCTGTGGCAGTCCACCTGCAAAGACGTGATTCATTCTTTGTATCATGTGTCCCAACCAGTAATTACTTGCTGTACTTTTGATTTTCTTATGACCAGAGAGAGTTAATTCGGCTTCACACGGGGTCAGGTGCTGTCTGAAAAAGAGGACAAAGACGTCATGTCAAATGTAGAACAAGCACAGGTACGCTAGTTGTGGTTCTACGTGAAATGCTTTCAGCATGTCACATTATCATGTTAAGGGAAGAAGTGTGTTGTACTCAGGGGATACACCAGTTATTATTTTCTCAAAAGTGAAAAGTGAGTCTCTTTGGACAATTTCATTTCACAAAATCTAAAATATGTAAATGTATTCCTTCAAATAAGAAAATAACCAAGTTTGGGTCAGATTTACAGTACAAGTTAGATTTCCCCTCTAACCTGTAATCACCTTATTGGCACCTTAAAATCTGATATCTAGAATTCTTATTTGCCTATTAGGATACTGCTAGAATTCAATGTTGTCATTATTTATTTATTTCATTATTTATTTTTCTTTGTGGATACAGGCATGATAAATTGCAATGTCCATGTCTTTGGGATTGTTATTGTATTGTCCCTACACTGCTTAAAGTAACAAAAAGATTATTTAAAACAATAACACATTTTAGAAAAAAAACACAATAAGTTGATAAGAGAAATGTTTTCTGTGCTTCCAAAAACAAAAAAAGGGATTTTCAAACTCTAAGAACAAGACAAATGTCTTTTGAGATGAACGGCTGCAAAGAAAACAGGCAACTTCATCTTCATCAGATAATTCGATCTTATGAATCTTTTCTTGTTTTTAACTTTAAAGAATTCAAAAGTTTAGAGATGAGAACAGTCGTCTGAGAAGCAGAGTGAAACACAGAATACGGAGATGTAAAAACTGAGGCAAAAGCATGTAATTGTTTTGTTTACTCTGTTGATACCTTCATTAATCACAATCCTTTTCTGCTCCTGCTGAAGTCCATTTTATTTTCTCTGGGTATCTTAAATGCCTTCACAGAACTATTTTGGACCCACCCCACAGCAATTCATAGATTTCAAAAACCAATTCTCCACTTTGAAACAACAGGGGAGAGCAGATAATTACCTAAGTGCAGATTCTGGACTAACCATCTGCAGCTCGAGGGTACTCAGGCCACAGATGCACATTCTCCTCTCCAGTGTCTCCTGATACCCCTTGTTCCCCGAGTGGAAGTTAGGAGGTCCGCGAAGCAATCTAGTCTGATTTGTTAAGCCTGTACTTTGCAGGCTGTTGCATACGCCGGCTAAACACTCGGGGCACTAACTCCGAGCTGCATAAGTCCTTCCTCTAGAGCCGGCGTGGAGAAGCGGTTAATTTAGAAGCAGTCTGCCAGAGCGGTCTGGCCAGCAGCCAGAGGGCACTGTGCTCACTGTCCTTGAGAAGTCAGCCCCACTGGGTTTCTATTTAACATATTGAAAAGCGTCTTTGACGGGAAGATATATTAAAAGTCTATAATGAGTTAGGCGGTGACGTTGAGGATGGCCATGGTGTTGTAGCTCTGGGTCAAATCAGACAAAGATGGACGGACTCGACCATCAGACAATTACAAAGAATTTGCTTTGTGACACCAGGAACCATTTTTCCACGCTCCCAACCCTCTAGTTATGACAGCTCTCTTTCTTGCAATGTCTCCAAGGGGCTGGTACAGAACATTATGATTGATTCATACTGCTGTTGTATTTTTCTTGCAGAAAAAAAACAGGGGTGGAGCTTTGCAGCCCTTAAAGCTGATAGGCCTGTCTGGATGCACTTGCATATTTAGGCCAGTGCAGCTTTCTGCCAAGAAACACAAGGCAACCTTCCCACTCAGCTTTGTTTTGACAGGAAATGATTTGCTCACCTTTGGCACAGTATGTTCATAATGACTTTCAGTACTTTACTTCTCATCTCATCTCTTTTAAAAAACCTTAAAGGAGCAATATGTAGCAAATGCACGTGCAAAAATGAGTACAGCAGTCCAAATAGTGAGTTGAAGCCATTGACTGTATATTAAATTGCTTGAAATCTTATTTAACATGCACTGTAAAACAAAATGCTCAAATTAATTAGTTATGGTTGGTTGGTTGATGGTTTATTACCATCTGGTGTGGAACTAACTGGGAAGTCGTCCTTAGAAACTGTTTGGAAAAGGGCGGGAATGTTCATAAAACACAAGATTTCTCACTACTCATAAACTCATAAAGTCATTAATTTGAATTTTAATTAATGTGAAACAGGCAAACAAAAACAGTTATTAGAACACCGCAGCTGTACTGCATACCTGCCAACATTGAGAGTGCAAAAGAGAGGTTTCAGAGGATTTGTTTCATGTATCCTGGTGACTTTTAAAGAATGAAAATGACAGAAGTATATAGCATCAGCATTTTTATGTTGAATACTTTTAATTTTACTTTTAATTCTCAGGAAAGAATAAAGAATAAAGAATAATTGGTTCCTCTGACAGGAACTTATGTAAATCTCTGGCATAAACTAATATTCATTACTTTTCCTCCATTCACTTATTTTTTGCCCCTGCCTCTAAAAGAAAACTGATTTGGCAGATTTTACAAAATGCATGTCCCTTTCCTTTAAAACTTTCTTTAAGAAACGGGAATTCTTCTTGGCTGTCTTGTTGTCCAGGTGGAAACATTAGACTGTTAGATTTGCATAAAGGGTTTATAAACACTGGACAGTCTTGTGATCATGAAAAAGAAAAAAAAGGTGTGAAAAATTTGTCAGAAATGGTGAGAAATACAGAATACGGTCTTGTCAGAGTGGCGAGTATTTCAACTTAACGTTTCCTTAATTTCTGATGACATATTGTGGTCATTTAATAATTTTTACAGTAAATATATTGCATATTTCTCCTTTAACTCATGCCTGTCTTAGTCTCTCAATCTCAGCAATAAGATCAATATAACAAAAAAGAACAGTACAAAAATTATCTTTGTCCAAACAGAACTTCTGCTAAAAAATGATAAAATGGCCTCTTTGCATTGAGGCAGAGAGTATAGGGACTTTATGTAACATTGCAAAGTGAACTGATTTGATTCGAGTTGAACATTAGCCACTTTGTTTCAGCTTGCAGCTCATACATAATAAACTTTGTGTCTTGAAACTAAACCACAATCTTTCTCATGTCAGAATATAATGGAGAGGGCTGGCAGCAAGATTGCACACAGGCTTAGGAACAATATAACTAAAGGGGCCACAGCCTCACTTTAAATCATTTAAACATTGATTTTGTGCTCGGCTCTTGCTTGTTAATCTTTTCGTAATGAAAAACTGCAAATGAAGACTTTAGAACAGCCAATAAAACATGGTCAGTGATCACTAATGCATTTTAATAGGCACATTCTGACGTTTGTTTTAGTTCTTTAAAATGTAAGCCCATTTGCCTGTTCGTAATAAAATCTAAATTCTCAGTCTGGTGATTTCTGCCAATTATATATCCTCCCTCGGTATTAGTTACAGCTCTTCTCAAAAAAAAAAAAAAACGTCTGTCACACTTGAAATGAGTGGATAACCAAGGATCAAGTTAATACCACCTGAGGTGCTAACACCATTTTAACAAAATTTATATATAATACTAAGTAGCTTATCATGAATGTGCCTCTTTTTTCTCAATAGATAATATACTCATGCCTGGAACAGATATATAACACACTGCATCTGGCTGATGTCTTTGCTAATTAAAAGCTGTAATATGAACTCATCGCTTATTACATCTGATATACGGATTTTTTTTGTCATACTGCAGCAGCATTTCATTTTCTATGAAGAAGCTGAATATGAATTGACCACCAGAACACAGATGTGAACATTCACACCCAAATTCACAAGATTTATGGAAAAGAACAAAAACAAAAAAAAGAACATACCTGATATTAACAATGTGAGCGTTGCCATCATCAACATGAATTAATGTACTGATCCGAGTAACCTCCTCCTCTTCGTTACAGCAGAAGGCGTACTGAAACATTTGAAAAAAGAGAATTTAAAAACTACTCTATCAACTGTATAAACAGGCCTACGCAAGGTTGCCAGATTAGTTTGTTTCCAGCCCAATATCTGCTCAACATCCACCAAAGTAGGTTAAAAAAACACCTGACAAAACTGGGGTTGGGTCAGATTACTTTGAAATGTCAGTTACTGAATACAAATTACACGGCAGTCTTTGTAATTAGTAACAAAACATAATCCACTGGATTACAAAAAATGTAATCTTACGTGAATACTTTTGGATTACTTCAAAATAAGACACTAAAAATATGGCACCTTGTAAAACATCTCAAAACATTTCCCATGCAGATTAAACACATTTTGCATATTCAGCATTTATAGGTGGTCAAATCAAATCACCACAAACTACAGATATACTGTTTTCTTTTGTGTTGTTTTTTGTCGCTGCTGTTTAAACAAGTTTCATAATTCTAAAATTGCCACATTTCATTAGGACATAATCAAACTGTAATCAAGTAATCCTTAACAATGTAACTATAATCTAATTACACATTTTTCAAATTTAACCTGGTCTGATTATAGTTACTTATTTTTGTAATCTGATTACTTTACTACCAACCCATTATTACTCAGCCCTTTGTATAAACTGATCATGACTTTCATGGACAAACGTGAGGAAAAACGATGTGCAGTTTACCAGGGTTCCTACTCATTTTCAATTTCAAAACTCAATATTTTCCAAGACTCACATTTCCAAACCTCTCTGCAGATTTTGGTATCCAACTTTCTGTTTTCATTTGGAATCCACAGCAAACACGACTCTATATTTAAAAACCTATAAACAGGGCTTTCAGAGGTAAATGGAGCGGTCGACCAGTGAAGAAAAAGTACCCAGTCTGTGGACATGCCCGCCCAGAGACAAAATTTGGTTGTAAACACTCAAATTTGGTGGCCTCTGGCACGTACCAATACTTTTACAATTCATATTACTTATTCCAATACATATTCAGAGCTAGAAATTATTGAAATCAAGTTCCATACTTTTCCATACTGCATGGGAACCCTGTGATTACAAAACTAGCAAATAACCATGTATGATAATTGTTTATCTTGGGTATTTACCTGCAAGATTCCATCCAGGATGAAGAGTTTCATGAAGAAGAAATCATTGTTTACTGGACCTTGGTCGGTATAGAGAATAGTTCCCTGGGATGCTTGAGTTTGAAATCTCACAGTGATGTTGTTGAGCGCGCTGAGGTCAATACCCTCAAACTCCAGGTATGAGTCCCCAAAATAGTGAAGGTAGCTTGAATCTAGGAAATAAGAAAACATAGAGAGCTGAAATTGGGGGGGAGGGTAAACAAAAGCAAGACAGTCTGCAGTTTATGCATCTTTACAGTAAATTCTGCTGAGATTCTCTATTGATCCCTGAAAGAAGAATTCATCTTTTCACTTGCTTCGTCCACAGGGAGTTGAGAGCACAGGGTGAGATACAGAGCAGCAACCTCAGAATTATTTAAGATTCACAGTCTGGATGAGGACGTCTAAGCAGGGCAGATGCTTGTTGCCACTGAGGCCTGAACACAGACCTTCTAGTTTCCGCAGTTGCAAAACAATGTTTCTGCATAAAATGTAAATGTGACCTGCAACCAACAAGTAACCTTGGTATCGTGGATGGAATACCTCTAAAAGAGACAAGAGAGCAGGCGATGCAGTGTGGGAAGAAGAGGCAAACACTAGATTATTATTATTGTGAAGCAGAAGAAAAGGCTTTCAGGGCTGTAGTGCACTCTTAGAAATAAGGATACCAAAGGGGTTCTTCGCAAAGTACCAGGGTTCTACCTTCTTTTTTTGAAGACAGGGTTTGTCGAGAATTTTTTGTAAATCTAAGGGTTCAATCTAAAGAATATTATTCATCCAAAGAACTCTTTTTGAGGTTCAAGAAGTCTTAGAATCCTTGAACATAAAAAGGTTCTTTGTAGAACCCATGGAGTATGTTCTCAATAAATCCCTTGGAATATAAAAGGGTTCTTGGTAGAACAATCTGAGTGTGTTGGAAACTTAAAACTAAGGGTGACCGTGCCTTTTCAGCTTTGGCCCCTCGGCTCTGGAACAGTCTTCCCCTTAATGTGAGATCAGCAGACTCCACAGAGACTTTCAAGCGACTTCTTAAATCTCACTTCTATAGAATGGCCTACTATGATTAATGTTTTATTGCTTTATTGTTTTTAAGAAAATATGTTGTATTTATCTGCTCTAAATGCATTTTTAAATGTTTCAATATGATCTTTATGCCTTTTTCCTTTTATTCTGTAAATCTTTTAATATGGAAAGCACTTTGTGCGTAAGCTTGAAAAGTGCTATATAAATAAAATTATTATTATTATTATTATTATTATTATAAAACCTGTGGAATATAAAAAGGTTCTCTGTAGAACCCACTGAGTGTGTTCTTGATAAAACCCTTGGAATATAAAGAGGTTTTCAACAGAATCTCCTTGGTGGGTTCTAGGTACAAGTTTTTCTCCATAGAACCCCATGGTTGAATTCTTGTTTGCACTCTTAAAAAGGTTCTGGCTAGAACCTCTCATAAGGGGTTCTGTGTGACACCTTTCACAAATGGTTTATGCATACCCCTTAGATTCTAGGTAGAACTCTCTGAAAGGGAGTGGAACCTGCATAAAAGGTTCTATCAGGAACCAAAAAGGGTTCTCCTATGTGGACAAGCCGAAGGAGAACGGTTCTAGCTAGCAGCTTTATTTCTAAGAGTGAGGTTCCTGCTCAGTGTAAAGGCGTACTGTAAATAGTCTTATTTGCCAAAAAGCAGTGAAGCATGCAAATGGCTCCATATCAGCCGAGAGAGGAGTCTTGGCTGAAATGAACGTATTCATACAAGTTTATTACATGCCTCATTTTATAGTGGAATAACTTGGCTTATATCATCCATGAGAATGGGCAATTATGGGAGATTTCAGTAAAAGTTCCACTGCCTGCGAGCTTATTGGGGGTAGTGACGCAGACAAACTTAAAAGACTGACTCAGACTGCAATTGGAGGCAGGCATTAGGGGTGCTCATGCTCAATATATTTCTCATTTGAAGGAAGTAGTGCAATTTGTTGCAGCAAAATCAAACCGGAGAGCCTCTTAAAATGAGAAGCATTCCTGGATGCACCTGTCTCATGCTCTCTCACTCCTTATCTGGAAAAAAAAAAAAAGAAAAGATTACACTAGAGAAATCAGCACAGCTCCTTTAAAGTTGTTGCCATGATTAATCGGGCAGCTACAAGTGAGACCTTTATCAATATTTGTTACACGTCAGCTCCTAATAGGCCGGGCCTCCTTTGATCTGACAGCGGGCCCCTCAGGGCATTTGGCAAACAAGCTAACCTAAATACCCCCATTTTCTCTGGAGAGCAATATGACCAATACCCCGAGGAGAATCCCCTGACAAAAAAAAGTGAGAATTATCAGGAGCAGACCTACTGTGATCTGTGAATTAATGAGGATAAATGCACACAGCAACAATGCTGTGCTGTCTCCTGCTTCACTCCTGACAATGGGGTTTGCCAATGCTGATGATGGAAAATTACCCCTCAGAGACAAAGCTATTCATTAATTTTAAAGCCTTGTTTAGTCTGTTGTAGTCTTTGATGCAGTCTGAGGCTGCTGCCAGGAGGCACTATCTTACCTCATTAGCAGTTAGCTTCAGTCTCTCCTTCAAAGGTCTCCTGTTTTTACCACTACCTTACAATCTCACTCCAGATTTTTCATCCACACGTTTCAGGCAACTAGTTGGGCTGAATCTAAATTGTAAATGCGTACAGTTTAAACTGTCTCCAGTTTTTTTCACTTTCAATTTCCTCTCATCCACAGAATCTGTATTTGCTTCACTGCAACAGGAAAAAGACGGTAAACATACTGCTGACCAGTTTGTCACTAAACTCTTAGAAATAAAGGTCCTAAGTAGAACCATATGGCTTCCTTTGGCTTGTCCCCACTGGAGAACCCTTTTGGGTTCCTGGTTGAGCCTTTTATAAAGGTTCGTCTTTCAGAGGGTTCTATAGAGACCCCAGCATAAAGGGTTATACCTAGAACCATCTGTGAAAGATTTCACTCTGACCCACCTGTGAAAGGTTCTATAGAGGACCTCTCTACAGTATAATCGTTCCAACCCAGAACCCTCTCTGGGGATTCTATTCAGAACTTTTCTAACTTCTAAGGATGCAAACGAGAACTTTTTTGTATTCCAAGGCTTTTATCAAGAACACAGGTTTTTGCAGAGAGAATTTTTATATTCCAAGAAATATATTTAGAACACACTCAGTGCGTTCAACCAAGAACCTTTTTATAATTTAATTGTTTTATCTGGAGCACACTCAAGCGGTTCTACTGAGAACCATTTTTATGTTCCAAGGGTTTTATCTAGAACACTCTAATGGTGTTCTATTGAGAACCTTTTGTATATTCCAAGTATTTTATCTCAACACTCTAAGGGGGTTCTACTGAGTACTGTCTTATATTACAACAAACTCCCACCTTTTCATAGTCCATGGACTTTATCTAGAATACACTCAGGAGGTTCTACATAGAACCTTGTTATATTACAAGAGTTTTATCTGACCCAGGGGATTCTATCGAGAACCTATTCATATTCCAAGTGTTTGATCTAGAACACTCTCAAGGGGTTCTGCTCAAAACCTTTTAATATTCCAAAGATTTTATCGAGAACCCTCCCAGGGGATTCTACTGAGAACCCTTTCATATTATGTTGCAGAGAGCTCTTGATAAACTCATGATGAAAAGAGTTCAATGACTGTTGAAATGTTTCGTCCAAAAACAGTTTTTTGGATTAAAATGGTTCTTAATAGTGTCCTTAGTCTCACAAAGAACCCTTGACAAGTCCATCCTTCAAAAAAAGGGTTCTTCGAAGCCAGTGGTTCTGGGTAGAACCTCAGCCCTCCAGGAAAAACCCTTTTGGAACCCTCATGTCCGAGAGTGCACTATACTCGAAAGCTTTTCTAGTTTCACCGGGGGTAAAAAAAGTAATCTCAGTGGGAATATTTCAGGACATAAATCTTTCTGATCAGATTTAATTAGGGCCGGTCTTAATACACGTCCATAAAAGAGGTGAGAAAATTGATATGAGTCATATTTAATGTAACTTAGAAAGGTGGAGCTCTGTGTTGCAGACTGTGTGTGGATGTCAGCCAGGTTAAAGCACAAGATATTCCCCTAGAAAAATATATTTGGAGAAATCGGAACTTAAGATCAATTAATATGAGGGTAGACTTTGGATGGCGAGATTTAATTGATATAGATATAATGTCCCATTTATTTTAAAAATGCCAGGATGTGAGTCCTGTTTTGTCCCTGATTTATTGGGTAAGGTAATAGACTGACTGATTGAACTTGTCACAGGACAGAGATAAAATACTGCTGAGGACCATTCCTGGACCCTTGCAATTTCAGAGCCCCGAGGGAAGGCAAAAGGTCATTCTGCACCTACAAAACTGGCAGAAAACGTCTTATATTCAAGATATGTAAGGTTAGTAGATTTAGCAGAGTATCATTACACCACTGAGACAAACAGAGGAATCAAATCTTCAATATAAAATGGCTTTGTTTGGATCTACTGTCTAATTATATCTTTGTTGTCTGGTTTTAAAAATAACTGATGAAATTACTCCAACACAGTGCACTGACAGTTACAGTACAGGAGCACACAGGCCACAAACGGCAGCTGAAGTGACACATTTAGATGCTGTTTTTTTCATCTCGCTGAGCCTTTTTCCCTCATGAATATTCATAACTGTGCACATCATGCGATTGTCATTATGACTCACTAGCAAAGTTGTGTCGCTGAATATATCAGAATGGTTATAGGCACTCTAATCAGGCACTGCCAACTCAATTATGAGCAAAAAAAAACATGCTAACATAAACTAGCGCCACACAGAACAAATGCATGCATGTAAAAACTGAAGGTTAACAAGGTGACTGCCCCAATACAGGTGGTGCATGTTTGAAAGGGACAATCCCGCTAACCTCTTACTCATCAAGTTGATTTTTGAGGAGCTTAAGTAATTTCATTTCTGCCACACGTGGCGGCAAAAGATAACAGCTTCACCTGTGCTGTGTTGATCACTCCCGAGGAAAGTCAACCAAATCATGGCTTAGCTGCAGTAAGCCTCCCTCCACCTGCAGTGTCCTTTCTAGATTCCCATCAGCTTTCATATTGTGGGGCTAAAATACTGTGAAGCTCAGCATCGCATGTACAGTGATGGGGGGAAAAAGAAAGGCAGAAGACAATCACCTCAATCCATGGAATAAGCTTTCTTTCTTGTGTCTACTAGTTTGCCCAGCTGAATTTATGCATTCTTTTGTAAAAAAATAAAGGAAAATTCTGTAATATACTGTAATAAATCATAAAACTACCACAATGTATCATTACAGATCAAGGAAACATCCTATAGTGAAATATTCGCTGCAGCTGTGGTGTCCCCTTTTAAAATTTATATTCCGGGCCAGAATAACTGTTTTTGTTTCCCCTTTTCATGTTAATTAGCGTTCAAATTAATGCCAAATGTTCACCAAATGAGTAAGTGTCTGTTTATGAGTCAGAAGAAATCATAAATAATCTTTTAGAAGGCGTAGACGTTTAAAGTGGTTAAATTGAGCAACATGTTTATGGAGCCTGGCAGACAGTTCAAAGTACGAGTGCATACATTAAAGGAGAAACCTGCAATATATTTGCTGAAATACATCATAAAATAACAAGGCTATGCCTTCAGAAATCAAGTAAACATGCTAAGTTAACAGCTCTTTGTCCTCCTTTGAAATTTCTATTCCAGCCCGTAACTTGTGTCATCGTTTGCCTGTTTCAAGTTAATTAGAGTTCAAATTGATGATAAACGTTCACCAAATGACTAAGCATCTGTTTGAGTTATAAGAAATCATTAATAATCTTGTAGAAGGTACAGATGTTTATAATATGTTCATAACAGTTAAATTGAGCAAAATGTTAATGGAGTCTGGCAGACAGCGAGACAGACAGTCACTGATCTCCACGAGACAACTCCAGAGTGTGAATTTTCAGAATGCTAGACTTTTGTTTTCTGGATATCAGGTTTAATTTTACTTAAACAGCTGATCAACTTACAGTGTAGGACTCATCCTTGCTTGTTATATTCAAATTACAATGTTGTGCGCATCTTACATTCCTGTAGTGTTCCTGCAGTCTGCCTGAGCTTCCTCGGGTCTCCCTCGAGGAGACGAGGGTACGAGGGGACGAGGGGACGAGGGCACAGGGAGAAAATCTTTCCTAAATCAGACTTTGGATTAAATAGTTATTTCAACCTATTTAGTATTTAGTTTATGGCTCCAAATCTCTATTTGCTCCTTTAAGATTTTAACTATTCTACAGGATTGGGACAAATGATGTCCTACCAAAAAAAAAAAAAAAAGAACTACTTTAACTACTGAAACATATGTGTAAAAAATGTGTTATTATAGTCATCTTTAAACAAAAATATTAAAATATTTTTTAAAGAAAATGTTGGCCCTTTAAAGTTGTGTCCTAGATGCCCATCAACACTGTCAGATTTCTATAAAAACATGATTTAATTAGGCATAAAAAGGGTTAGCTATACCCCAAGGACCCCTGTCTCACTTCCTGGTTTATAAAATGCAGGAATACTGCTCAAGCACTGCTTAGCTTTATATTTTTTGACAAATCCACTAAGTAAAATTGCTATCAGATGTGTTTCAACCATAACAAATCAACTCTGTAGCCCTTCTAAATCAAAGCTAAATAAGAATTATGCTTAAAAATATATACTTGGATTAGCATTAAGAGGAATCTAAGCAACTTTAAAAAATAAAATAATATAAATCAAAAGAAAAATGTTGTATTTAATAATTATGATGTTATTTGGCTGTCAACAAGAACTGGTATCCTCTACTGTCAGTGTACCATATAGACTACCCTCTCTATGTTTAAATTCCCATTGACTTGGTATATTTCAAAGGTTGTGGAGCAGTCTTAGGTTTAAAGGAGCACTGTCTGAGTCTATTTCAAGCAGCACCAAGGGCACTGCATGCGTTTAGATGATGACCTAGTTAGATAAACTCATGAGTTTCTGGGTCCTCTTACTTTAAAACTTATTTACTTTGATTATGCACTTATATGTAAAAGAGTAAAGAGATGTTTCGGTGTGTAGACGCTCGGGTTTGTTTTTCTTTACCAGTCACATGTGTGTATATTTAACCCTCTCTAAACCGGTGCAATACGTGTGGATCAGGTGCAGCAGGGACGACTCCATTATGTTTGGCACAGAGTGATTTTCAGAGTGTCGCACTGAATTGGTTCAAGCTCGTCTGTGTTCAATAGGTCTGTTTTACAGCTCTGTGAACAGTTTCAAAGGTAGACAGACCTCATCTGTCAAGGAGGCACAATCTGCCCAGTGCTCCCAATTCCTCCTCACATAGATGACTGAACCCAATACCAATAATGTACAATATATTGTGTTCTGTGTCTGTTGTTTGAGTGTTAAAGGATATAGCGCCAAATAATGATTGGACTTATCACTCTTTGAAATTATTCCTCTCAAATAGAAATAGAACACACTTTAGTGGCCAATACAGAACTAGTTTTTAACAGGGTTTTTCTCGCACCACAGCTGCACAAACTCTGACAATCTCTCAATCAAACCTAATATATCATTTCCTGCCATGTTCCAAAGGCTCTAAAATCACATTTGGAGTGCCGGCTCAGCGGGAGCCTCCTCCCATTCGAAACTGGCAAATCTTGTACAGCGAGAATGTTCTGTGGAAAGGACAAGGGGAGGATAGCTTTGTAATTTGTCAAAAAAATCCCTGTACCCCCACCAGTACAAATTGATTGGTGTAATGGCTTATCACTTTCTTGCACACATAATGTTAATGGAAGTAATAGCAAAGTAATGGGAGCTATGACTTGATTGTGAGACATTAATTTAAGTTGATGCACGGCCATGTTTCTGCTGATCTATCATCAAGCTAACAGGTGTTATTCTTGGAGGTGAAATAATTGTTAATGAAAATGATTCCCTTTCCAGAGGCATTCAGTCTATGTTCTACAGCACATAACTTTAATTCAGGATCATATCGATTTAAATTTCTTTCTCAAACAAAAGAGTTAAAGGACTAGTGTGTCAGATTTAGGGGGGTTTGTTGGCAGAATGTGGCAGAAATAGAATATAATATTCAAAAGTATGTTTGTATTCTTGTATAATCACCTGAAAATAAGAATCATTGTCATTAGACTGAGCTCTTTATATCTACAGAGGGCACGGGTCGTCTTCCACAGAGGTCACCATGTTGCACCACCATGTTTCTAAAGTAGCCCAGAACAGACAAACCACATGGTGGCTCGAGGTACAGCCTCTAGGAATTTGTGCAAGGCTTGTGGCCACCACAGGTTCTCCTAGAAACACAGCATTGGAGGCTGACGTGAGGGCTGTGATTCATTAGTTGGTTAACATGCCCTCGTTCACTTCTCCTTGGCTTTTGCCTTCAGGGGAATCCACGCCGCCATCATCAAGTGTCATTCCAAAATGATGTGAACTTGGCTGCATTGGAGGGCTGTGCAGTGCATTGCAATTGTGCATTTGGTGCAAGAAAATGCATCCATGGGTGACATTAATGCATGAAAACCTTTTTTTATCTATTCTACATTTCTCAGACCCAATGCACATTAATCTCCATTTCAGTTTACACATCAATGTATATATGAAGTTATACATGTCGTTGAACTAAAGTACAGTGTAATATTAAGATCCTTCACTGAAATACAAGAGGCAAAACAACAATGCAAAAATACTCTATTACAAGTAAAAGTCCTGCATTCAAAATCAACCTTGAGCAAGAGGACTATTACTGTAGGAAAATAGAGTAGTTTCAAACAGGGCAGGAATTTCATGGAGGCCATAAGGGCCATCACCTCAGTTTGGCCTCATGCCCATCAAAAAATGATCTGCCCTGTGGCCACAGTGGCCTTGATGCTCTGCCATACTGCCCCACCTGATTTCACAGTTTTCTCCTCTGCCTCTTTCCTGTCAATACAGGTTTATAGAAACCAGTGTCTGTTGTTGAGGTTCTGAATTCTTACTGGGCAACATCAAGTGAACGAACACAATCAGTGGTGGGTTTGATTTTGTTAGAGAACATTAGATTAGTCCCCCTGACTCCCAATCCCCATTATTCAACGAGTCCAATGACTCTGATTAGTCCTGGAAAAAGCGTGTATAAACTTTTGAATCAGTTTGTACAAATATTGGTCATTAGCAATTACCAAAGAATTATTTTGCATGACAGACAACTTTTTTGATTTTCTTATTTCACAGAAAATTGTATACTTATGAAAAATATGATCATCCTTCACCCCTCAGTAAAAGTCATAATTCGCATGGACTTACAACCATTGTTTTATTTGATGACCTTGCTGCCCTGGCATTTGGTCTTTCTGCCCTCAAAAAATTGACAACACCAAAGGTGAAATGTCCTTGCCCCTGCAATGATGAAATTCCAGGACTGGTATCAAATATAAATCAAAAGTTAAACTACTCAATCCAAAGAAAGATGACCCCTGTGAGTGGTATCTTGTTATATATTATATAATTACATTGTTAGTAGTGATGTAAAAATGTGTAAGCAGCATTTTTTACTGTTGATGTTGGTTGAGGTGGAGCCAGTTTATGTCCTATAGATACAGTAAGTTAGTGAGCCAGTGGTTTCCAGTCACAGTCGGGCAAGTAGATAAGGAATTTACTTGCCAAGTTCAGTTTTTACTTGTAGCATTTCCTAACATTGAAAAATTACTTGATGATTATTGATAATTAAAACAGTTTTCATTAATTCTTTTTTTCTCTTTTTCACTTGAGTTGCCAGATTTACTAACCTGACATGACATTTTATTTGCCCCGGCTAAGCAGGCAATCCTTATTGTTGGGCCCTGCTTTTTGTGAAATGTTGGATATTTTTACCTCTTTGGGCCTCGAGCAGTTAGTTAGATGAAACCATGTGATGGGAAATGTTTTTTTCGCTAAATTGCTTACAACTTCTCAACGTCTACAATGTGACAGGGGGCCCCAAGTAAACACTGCGTCTTTGTAAGGACTCACAATCCAAAATGTAAAATCTTAATCTAATAAGTAACTGGCTCTCAAATAAATGTAGTGGAGTAAAAAGAACAACTGAGGTGAAGAGAAGCAGAAAAAAATAAAAATAAAAAATAACAGAGCATAAAATGATAACTTGCACTTGTTTGTACATGTGTGCACAGTGTGGTGTGTACCTGTGGACTGTTCAGCTGTTGGTGCCGGCTTGAGTGTTGGCGTCGGCACTCTGGGTGTGGAGCCTCGAGTGATGTTCTTGACTACAGTCGCCAAGGGAACAGCATCCGTAACGGGAGGCAGGCAGCTGACCTTGTTGATGCCATCTACACAGGAAAATGCTTCTGGACACGGATTCAACAGGCAGTCATCATAGTTGTGCTCGCAGTTTCTCCCCTATGTATGAAAAATAAACAACTTTTAAATGTGCAGTGTGATTCTGCGATGAGATGCTAAGTGGGACATCATGTTTACAGCTTGAATAATAAAGATCGCATTAAGCAGGGAATATGACATTATGTAACAAAAACAAGATTTTTTTTCTACTGTGATGCAAGATAATATTTGATAATTGACAACATTTTCATTTTATGTACAAAATTAACATTTGAACTGTGTTCTATTTTTTCCTAAGTAAGTGTTGAGATATCAATAAATATATAGTCATACAACCCTAATTCCATTTTGGGAGGCTGTTTATAAAATTGATAAAAGCAGAATGCGAAGATTTGCAAAAACTTTTTGACCTACATTGAATTGAATACAGTACAAAGACAAGATATTTAATGTCAAAACTGATAAGCTTTATTGTTTTTTGGAAATATACACTTATTCTGAATTTGGTAATGGCCACGCGTTTCAAAAAGTGTTGATTCTGCAGGTAAAGTGGTATCAGGTGACAGCATACTGATTGGGTATTAAAGGGGCATTCTTGAAAGGCTCAGTCATTCATAATAAAGGATGAGGTGAGGTTCATTACTGTGTGAAAAAATGTGTGGCCAAAGAGTCCAACAGTTTAAGAACAAAGTTTCTCAACACAAAACCGCCGGAATTTACGGATTTCACCATCTACAATCCATGATATCATTAAATGATTTAGAGAATCCAGTGAAATCTCTGCAGAGGCAAGGTCGAAAATCAACACTGAATGTCTGTGACCTTTGACCCCTCAGGCAGCATTGCTTTAAAAAGTTTGGACTTCTCTGGGGCTGGAGCCCATCTAGTTTGGACTGTGGCGAAACGGAAAAGTGTGCTGTGGTCTGACAAGCGCACATTTCAGACTGTTTTCAGAAATTTAGCCTCCGGGGGCTAAGAGGGGAAGGACCATCCAGATCGTTACCAGCAGTAACTTCATAAGAGAGCATCTGAAGCCCGAAATTTGACAACAAAGACCCCGAACCGCTGGCTACCCGAAGTTGTATATCAAGCAATAATAGGAAAGAATTCTACTTTAAAAACAGCGACCATTAGTGTCCTCAGTTCCCAAACACTTTGAGTGTTAAGAAAAGGTGATGTATCACAGCGATGAACATGCTCCTGTCCCAACTTTTTTGAAACATGTTGCAGGTGTCAGATTGAGTATATATTTACAAAAACAATAAAGTTTATCAGCTTCAACATTTTTGTACTGTATTCAGTTAAATATATCTCGAAAGGTTTTTATAAATCATTGCATTCTGTTTTTATTCACGTTTTATATAATGTCCCAACTGTTTGGAATTGGAGGTGCCATAAAAACAAAAAAGGCATGTAATCTTGAATGAGAAAAGCATCTGATTCACCTGCTTTAAAATGAAAATAAATAAATGTTTATCTGACTGTGACAAAGAAAAAAGGATTCACACACTTTTAACAGTTCAGTAAATTAGGGCCAAGAGGGGAGGAGAGGAGTTGCGGGTGCAAGAGGCTAAAGGTTAATAAAAAAAAAAAAGAAAGAAAAGATGGAGAAAGAGACGGGGAATAAGGTGGGGAGCCTCACCACAAATCCAGGACGACAGAAACAGGTGTAGCCATAGCCTGGATCATTCTGAATGCATATCCCCTGGTTGCAGGGCTGTGGAAGGCACTCATTAATGTCATCCTCACAGTGAAGGCCTGTCCAACCTGCCAGGAACAAAAGCCCACAGAGTGCCGTGGTGAGCCCAGGCTCTCCCACTTCCACCCTCTGAAGTGAATATCAATCAGATTCTCCTACATTGATTTGCTTCTTTTTGGGTTCACACACATACAAAGACAAGAAAAGGCTTTCACTAAAGAGTAAGATGCCACATACATTTTAATGAGCCCAGACTATATCGTCTTTTTATCACTGTCTTTTTCAGTACTGTATGACTACAAATTTCTCCCTGGAGAAAAGAGGATGACTTTTGTATGGCTTTGAAGCACAGGAGTTATGTAGGCATTATGGTAACCTTTAGTGACACTTTATATGGCCCCTTTGAATCCAATATGGGCCTTCCATCAGTATTAACATGGTTTACATATGGTAAACTGTACTCTACTATGTCTGGGGCGCAGTAAAACAACCATCTAGTCTGGGTCTTAGTCATCCTGTTCATGAGCCACAAAGGTTTCCAGTAACAGGACTTGTAAAGGAAAATAAACTGCTTTGGTTGCCTCATTTCAGTGTAAATTGAGAGACTACAGCATGTCTGAGTGACTCACCTGACCTGCAGTGGCAGACGTAGCTATTAATAAGATCTTGGCAAATGGCACCGTTGAGGCAGGGCGCTGAGCAACATTCGTTAACATCCACCTCACAGAAATCTCCCATGAAACCTGGTGGACAGCTAAGGAAACATATCATGCTTTAAAGCTGCGAGGCTGTCTCGCAGAGCTGTCATTTTCCTTCTTGTGGGTCTGACACACTGTATCTGTGAGAACTGCTTGCTTTCATTATTTATCAAAAAAACACCACAACTTTTTCTAGTCGGTAGTTGCTTCTTATTTCAGAGTGGATTATTAAAAACAGACAACATTTGGAGACACAGATGTGGAATCAGTACAGCAGGCGATAAACTAAAGAGTGGGTTCATTTAAAAGTGCTGTGGTGGGTGCACTGCTCCTGGGAAATATAATGAAGGACTACAGTTTAATACAATTATATACATTATATATAAAAAATAAAAGAACAAACAAACTATTCACAACAAATCATTATCAGGTGTGAAATTCCTATTACATCTGTGTTTTATGAGGGCAGAGGGGCGTGTGCATTTTAATACAGCTGGACTGGAATCCAATTCAGCTCATCTAAAATAACTAGTAACCTTAATTGATGCATTATCCATCCAGTGATGTTGATGTGATGTGATGTTTTTACAGAAATACAATAAATAAAATCTTAATAGACAGCTGATTTGTGTGTTAGGAGCAAGCAATACACCAGGGCAAACATTCATAAACATTGGCTCTACTTTTTTAAAGGAGAAATATATAAGTCCTGATAATTCAAAAATGACCACAACAGTCCAAATAGCAAGTTGGAGCATTAGACAGTATATCAAATAGGTTGAGTCTCTATTTAATATAAAGTCTGTGCTTGAAGCCAGTTGTTTCTCTCTGCCCCGTCTCCAGAGACCCAAAGCTCAGGCAGGCTGTAGGGATACTAAACAGGAATGCAAGACAAGCACAACTTTATATTTTGACACTGACAAGCAATGATGGAATTGATGAATTAATGAAGTTTGGCAGGCAGTGAAGTAGGCAGGCACTGAACTCCAACTCCAACTCCTTAACTTTACATTGACAGACAACTGACAGTTAAAAACAGCTGATGAACTTAGAGTGTAGGACTCGTCCTCACTTGTCATTGTCAATTTGCAATGTTGCGTGCATCCTGCCGCAGCCTGCAGAGCTTTCATTGAGTCTGGGAATGTATATTAAATAGGATTTCAGCCCATTTAATATACAGTCTATGGCTCCAACTCACTATTTGGACTGCTGCGCTAATTTTTGCACATGCAGTTTGCTACATATTTCTCCTGACTGAATGTTGTATTTATGCTGAGTGACTCTATTGAATGTCCATTTTGTTTCTCAGCATGTTATATTACACCTACAGGATAATAACTGACATTCAGTTAAACTCATCTGTGTCTCCTCTTCCTTATATCAATACAAATGTGAGGACTGTTTGATTTGTATATTTACATATCCTCCTCAATTATATTGCATTATGCTATATCTGAATAATAATGCATGTGTCTAACTTGCACACTGTTGGCTTAATATTCATAATAAATCCAGCAACAAGTTCACAAATCATCAGTGTCACACCCATGATAAAGTACCCTGGAGTTCTGGCAAAGGACAATTTTGTACCAACTGAATGCATTTCAGAGAAAACACTGTTCTGTGTAGTTAACAGATGATGTTGCCAATGCACCGCTCTCGAGCTAAGGGCCCTGGTTGTTTTGTCCACGGTTGGACTAAATCAATATGGCTCTCTATGTGTTAATGTCATTACTGCTAATTCATTTCTTTGACAAAAAACTGGTCCAGCATGCCAAACAACACCAAAAAACTCCCTGCTGAAAACTCGAGGTAAGTCTACAGATCACAAACTTAAAATTAGGGACCTTATTTGACGGGAAGATAAAACAGAATGGATTAATTCAGCAGTGCATAAAACCCACAAGTAAACAAAGTGGAAATATTTAGGGGTGGTAATGGCTTTCGGTTGTGGAGTTTGTGATTTGCACAGAATAAGGTACACCTTGAGCAAAGAGAGGTGCCACTCGATTCTGCAGATGTCATCCCCACTGGCTTGAAGTTTTGTAGAGGAGCAGTCATTTTCCAGATGGACAATGAGCCTGATCATGCATCAAAGCTACCTGAGGCCAAGGAAGACCAAGGTCTGCTGGCTTGCATGGATTTCCAATTCGCAGTCACCAGACCTTAAACCCGCTGAACATCTTTGGGAATATTTGACATCAAAAAAGGTGACACAAGCAGAAGAATGTAGAAAGAAACAACACAGCTTCTCAAATGTACCAAAAACTCCATTTTACAGCACACTGATAAGACGTAACAAGCCCTACTTTGTCAAATTAGATGAAAACTAGAAACAGTATGTATTAGAGACTGTATTAGACCATTTATTAAACCATATTCAACTTTCTTAGAGGGTAATTAGGGAGACAGAACTGCACTGGAAACTACAGTGAAAGTGTAATAAGGGTGCAATAAAGGCTCTAATACTGTCTAGGAAAACAACACATTTTTAGTTTTTGTCTTGTCTAATTTAATACAAAGTACAGCTGGTTATGTCTTATTAGTTAACTGTAAAATAAAGTGCAACCCAAATTCTTGCTATATTCATGAGTTAAAATTCCTCGTTTGAAATATGACGTCTGTTGTAAATCGAGATCTGTGAGACCTGGCTGCTTTAATCATGCAGCACTACAACATCTGAAAATGGGCACAGGGTTTCATGTATAACCTCCTGGCTGACCACCATAATAGAGACAGAATGGAGTGCTTTTGAGGTCCTTTGCTGAACAGGTGCAGAATTGAATGTGTACCACTTTACACACAACATGCAGATAAAACAGCACTGTATTTCATGCATTGTAGATGGGGTTCTGGCCAAGAAACTATTGCATGACTGATTTCATATTTTAGGCCATTAGTCAGTGTACTGGCCTGCCCAAACTCTTCCCATTCAAGCGGAAAAAAATATGTGGATAAAAACATGGTTGTTTCTCAAAACATCTTTGAATGTGATTTTAAAGTCACAGTAGCCTCCTCCACTGTAAAAACAAGACTGGAACCTGCTGTTACTCAGAAATTGACCAACAAATCCTCTAAGTAACACTGCACAGAGTTGGAAACATCTTGAAATAAAAGTCTTTTTCCACAAACTTTGTATGTATGTAAGTTGCATAATATTGAAGGTTTGGATGCAGTTTTTCTTTGTGAAGGACATAAAATGTGATCATACTGATTTCAAAGTTAATAAACACTGAACCAATCTAATAATAACATCTTAGTTTATAACTCAGTATATTAATTATTTGATGTTTTGGTCACGACAGTTTTAGAAGAAGAATTTTAACTGACATGGAGTTTATAGTAAAATACCTCTAATTTTTATTACTTCTTTTCTACTTTGCTACTTTTTATGAATTTTTATACTTCTAATTATTTCCCCCAAATAAAAGATTAAGTGTTCCATTTTGTCACTACTGAAACAATCATGTCGCAACCGAAACTTTTGTTCATGATTGTTTCGGTTGTGACAATTTTAGATAATTTTGAGTCTATCTCAAGGATTCTAGTCAGCACTTGGTTAACTAGCACAGATCCACACACATAAATACTCAACTTTCTGTAATAACACCCAAAAAGTTTTGGTTAATTGCAGAACATTTGGTGTTTGGTAGAAATGTTCATTAAAGTTACACCCTGATTTTCAGACTTTTGAAGACATTTACTTCAAAGTTAAACAAAAGGACCGATCTACTCATGAGACAGAGGGACACAGACATACTTCCTGATCAAAAGTACAGGGGGTGTGGCTAAAATCAGTCTCTGCCCATGGACTCAAACTTACACTGTTTCAGTAGTGACATGGAAATGCAGGACAACATTGTTTTGCGGAAAGATTTATGATTTACAAAGAAAATACAAAATAAATGTATTTTTTGAATTTTTCTTTAAAAAATACATCTTTTTTAAAACAACAATGGAAAAAGTTACAAAAAAGGTTGAAATTTAGGGATTAGAGTTTGGGAAAGCCAATTTCAAGTATCCTAAAAATGATTATTTTATATACACTATATATTATATATAGTGCTATATCCAAATAAAATTTAGAATTTCAATAGATAATAGATAATCTTGGTAAACATTAAGATTTGCACACTTTTTAAATTTGGTCGTGGGACAGCAGTTTGCATTGATTTGTGTTTTCTGGTGGTGTAAAATGCTTCTCAGCAACAAACACAATATATCCACACTAATAAATGGGCAAAAGGCTGGCTTTCGATCTATAACTCAAACTCTTTAAACATGTCTGTAAATAAACACCAAATCAAATAACTTGGACAAAAAATTTATTACTGAATCTAAATAAGACCTATCATGCTTTCATACTGCAATAAATTTCACTTGATGTCTGAATTCAGCAAAAAATCCCCTGTTCTAGAAAGAGCATAATCATCATATTGCAGATCAGCAGGACACTAAAGGACGCTGTTTTTCATAAAATGTATGCGTTCGTCCTTGCACACATTTACCTGTAAATGCATAACATACACTATAGTATCTCCCTGTAATATATACACAAATGAGCCTACCGTGAAGTAAACATGCTAAAAAATGCAGTGCTGAGGCAGTCGGCAGTGCAGTGTGTCAATACTGTAAAGTGCACCAACCTATTTGGAGTTGTGGTAGTGAGGATACATTAAATCATGACACTGAGCAGCAGCACGTCAGCAAAAGGTTAGACAATGTAATTAACTGTAAAGCATCCAGGGAGCTGCTGTGTCAAATCTGCACACTCTTACTACATACACCTTGTATTCAGATACACTTCATCACTCCAGGGAGAGCATGTCAGCAATTAAAAAGTAATGACTCACTCGCAACCAACCTGGAGGACTGCTCCTGTATGCACACATACCGTAGCACCATGCATCTGAGACAACATGCATGTTTAGGCAGAAACTAGCAAAATTCCTAGAATAGAAGAGGGCATGATGTAATGTCAGATGTTGAAGTATTTTTCAAAATCTTATCTGTGAACAACAAGAACTCCTCAATATTTGGGTATTGACTGCTCGCTGCCCACTTAATGACTATTGCTACACTATCCAGTCCTGCACTGCTAATTTACAGATCACAATTTCTAATCATTTTTAAACAATAGATTCTTCACTGAAAAAGACAAAAGCAGGCTTTTCGGTTCCAGCCAGCGAGTGTCGATTTTGTTTGCGGGATTGCAAACTATCACTGGCTGCTGTAGCTAGAGTCCTAAATAAGCTAACATTAACTTAATAAGTTGGCTGAAGATAGCATCTCCTGCTAATGTTTTAATGTTTCCAGCATGTCATCAGCTGATGAACTGATGTCGCTGAAATAAAGGAGCAACATTGTTGTCATATTGCAGTGTAGAGCTACTTGATATTATTTTAAAGGAGATATATTTAAGTCCCTAGTGTTCAAAATGAGCACTGCAGTCCAAATTGTGATTTAGAACCATAAACAGTATAACAGAGAAACCAGTATTTCAGTCTAGCATGTTTCCTCGATCTCTGATGAAATATCAACTTTGACACAATTGTTTTTTATGCAAATTGTAACAATCATTGCCAACCTTGAGATCTAAAAAATTCAGAGGATCTTGAAACCAAAGACCAATAAAATTTGAGTTTCATAGACTTTGTTTCCTTCATGCTAGTGACTTTCAAAGAATGGAAATTAAAAAAAATGGTAAACAGATGCCTGCAGATGACCACAGCATTTAGCCTTACCTACCCCAATTCCAAATTTGATTTCATTAATATGGTAGATGTATTGAGGAAAACTGAATACAGTGGGTGCAAGCAGCTCTCTTCCCAGTCGCATGCAGCTGATTTTGTTGTATGAGTGAAACAAGTGGACATTTAGAGCTGTGGGGCTTATACAGAAACAGAAAAAGGAAAAATATTTGTCATAAATCCTGAAAAATGTGGAAGAATTGTGATCCCGTGAGGAAACCAGGAGAGGACAAAAAAGACCTCTTGGCCTTTGAGGTAACACTCAGGTACAAGTAGTAGCAAGCTATTTAGCCGGACACGCTGTTTGTGTCTCAAGTTAGTGCAGAGCATTCCTTACATGTTTGCTGTTGTATTTTATTTTGTTTTGGACAGGCTGAAAAGAGACATCACGCCTAAACTCTTTAAAAACCAAGTGCTGCTCTGGAAACAGCACTTGCCAGACCTGTCTTGGCTTGTTACGGTCGCAAAGCTATGATTGGACAATCACAGTTCAGGCAAGCGGTTTAGAAAACGGTCACTTAGAAAAACACCCTGTTTGGTTTTAGGTGACTTAAGACAGTTTGAATGTCCTATGCATGAAGACACAGTTAAACCACTTCAATTCATATTAAGAGGCAATAGAAAACTTTTACTCACCTGCATGTAAAGTTTGATCCTTCACCGTCAAGGCAGGTGGCTCCATTGAAACACAGTGATACATTAACAGCAGCGTCTTTGCAGACGTCTATATCATTATCACAAGTTTTCCCTGTGTAACCATCCTGACAGAAGCACGCATATTTATCAATGAGGTCCACACACGAGCCTCTGTTCAAACAGGGACTGGAAGCACAGTCCTGTGAAAGAAAAGACATCAAACACTTACAGCCGTGAAGCAGTGAAGGAATGGATGATTTGCCATCTAAAATGAATAATGTAAAAAGAAGAAAAAAACAACTCTTCTTCATAATGAATTGTTAGTAGTTAAAAAAGGCACCTGATCAGATTATCCACTGAACTAAACGCTCACAGAGACCCTGTAAACAACTCAATGTTTTATCTCTGGAGTCTCTGGTGGCTTAAATCAATTAAGCATTAGCAATTTCTTTTAATCAGGTATTTGTACAATGCTTACATGATCCTGCTAGTTCAATTGACTTATCTTGTGGAAAAAAATCAATAGAGTTAGTGATACCAAAGGCCACACAAAGATTACAAAATTCTCCAGACATCTTGAGGATCGAGCAGCTTTATTAATTAAGCTCAACTCACATCAATGTTTTCCTCACATCTGCTGCCGGTCCATCCAGATTCACAGAGACAGGAGAAGGAATGTATTCCATCCTTACAACTGAGAAGGACACAACAAATTGATGAAAATACCACTACTTTATATAATCAACCAAAAAGCCTTCATATACGTTGGTCTTTTGCTGTATAGTTCATGCACAATCTTTCAAAGAAGACATGGTCTTTTGAATGAATGAGTATTTCCCCTTCAACGGAATTAATGACTATAATTTAGAGACCACTGAGACAACCTGTAAGTGCGTCACATTAGCTCCTTACAACATGTGACATATGTCTCCACTCACTGCGCTGGCAAGGAGTGTAATTAAAAATAATTCCATGCCATTTCTGCATGATTTGCAGTGTTTCAGTTTTAAACGACAGAGAAAAGTCTGTACCTCCCGTGAAGACAAGGCGCTGACATGCATTCATCAATGTTGGTATCACAGTGGAGCCCAGTGAAGCCATCAGGACACAAGCAGTGGTATCGATTAGAAGCGTCAATACATCTCCCACTATTTTGGCATGGGTTTGAAACACACTCGTCGATGTTAACGTCACACCGGGGCCCTAGGAAATGAAGCATAAGTAAGACAATACGTATTTAACAGCTTAACAAGAGAAAAGATTTTTTTGTGCCTCCGTGCTCAAACTGTTCAGGTAAAAAATATTACAGTGGGATGTATAGTTAAAGGGAAGTCAGGAACATGGATGACTGACCTTTGTCAAGTCTGGATTCAGGTTACTAATGAAGAGAAAAACTTTCAAATCCAATCCAAATTTATCTATAGAGCACATTTAAAAACAACAGTGCCAAAGTGCTGATAAAATAGAGCAAACAAACAAACAAAAAAAACAACACTGTACAATAATACAATAAAAAAAAAATAACAGAAAAAACATAAAAACAAAATATAAAAACCACACAATAAAACAAAAGAAACATAAAATTATAAAAGCAAAGCCATAAGAACAATGCAACCCTGATTGCATGTTAAAAGCCAAAGAATAAAAATGTAATTTAAGCTGAGATTCAAACACATGCAGTGTAAGGGCCTGCCTGGCGTGCAACATCAATTTGTTCCAGACTTTGGGGGCAGCAACTGCAAAACCATGGTCTCCTGTGTGATTGATCGTGGGACCATGAGGAGTGACTGATCAGCTGATTTATATAAACACATTTTTTAAACATCAGGAATACCAGGAGCCAGTGAAAGGAGGCCTGTAGTGGGGGAAACATGCTCCTACAAGCACTAAACCACTCCAAGAAACTACTGTTCAGACCTACAGATGAGAGTTAAGAATATTGTGGTCGACTTGACTTGAATATATGGATTTAATACAACACACATCTGTCAACAGAGAAGACCTTGGTACAGTGTGTATACATCGGCAAGCTTAAAGATACAATAGAAACACTCAATATTATACAGTCTTGGATCAAAAGAATCAAGTATCATCCTCTTTGTGTCCCAAGTGCTATTTTTATTGTCCTTGGGGCAACAGGATATCCTCTGTACATTTCTCCATCAACAGAGTGATGGATCAAAACCAACAAATATTTTAGCTCAATCTGTCAAAGAAAAATATGACTTATACTAGTTGTTGTCTGTCAAGAAGAATTGGATTGAGAAGTAAATTAGGGGACAAAAAGGTCGGCCTGGTTGTTGTGAAAATGGTTTGTTCTTTCAACCATACTCATATATTTTGGACGTGCACTAAATTAAGAACATTTTGGGAAGAGATTTTCAAGGCATTTAAGACAATATTTCTTTAAGATCTCAAAAGATTCAAGGATAGCACTATTGAGTCTAACACTGGAGGGCATTGATGGAAGAGGAAAAAATCTAACTTTTATAAATATTGACAACTGCGGCAATTATTAAGTGGATAAAACCTGACTTCCTGACATATAATATGTGGACTGAGAAGGTATGGGAAATTTTCCAGATGGAACAGGCAACGTACTCTTTGAGACTCCAAAAAGAAATATTCATTAAAAGACGGAGCCCTGCCGTCCCCATACTAACATAGTAAAGGGGTTTAAATCCGCCTACACAGTCTGCAGTATATATGTATCTTTATCTTCCCTAACTGAAGAAAAAAGAAAAAAACAGCAGGAAATTCTGAAAATGATTGTATAAGCTGCTGGAACTGAAATAAAAACTAAGTTAAAAAAAAAGATCTGCAAAATCACTCAACAAAAACATGTTAGTATGAAAATGTTAGTATACAATTTGTAATTGACAGATTAAAAGCTGCAAAACAACCAATATGCTCCTTTCAGTTACCAAGTAGTACCAGGGAGCTTAAAGATACAATAGAAACACTCTAATTTTCTACAGTATGTCTCACATCATACAGAATAACATAAATGCAGGACACTAGACAGGAGGACGCTATATTACATGAGCTGAGGACATCTGTGGACCAGACAGACTGACAAAACATAAAAAATTCTAATCTAAAGGTCACTGAGGCTTCTCAGGTCAACATGTCAGGCTTAATCATCATCAGACACTTATCAAAAGTTGTCTTTACTCATCGATTGTCCAACATTTAGCCTTTAACCACAAAACATCTATTCAAGTCTTTGTAAACTAAGCAAACAAACCAGACGTTTAATGTCTGAGTTATGACAATTCTGCAAAAAACTCAACTGCGTTGCATTTCGAATCTCTGGAGATATCACTGCACATGCTCCAGGACATTGTCCCATTTTTACACAGTTTTGTTAGTTTGACAAACTGAGAGGATAAAACTGCACTGGCTTTGTTTACTGCATAAAGAAATATGCTGACAAAATGCATCAGTGTGGCTCTTTCATGTTTTTAATAGTTTCTGGATGCAGTGGAGGTCGATGGCAGAGATAATCTATTGTATGTCTGGCCGAGACTTGAAAGGATGAATTCATTGTTGGTTTGTGTCTTTTCATGGGATTTGTCGATCAAAAAGACCTCCTCTATCTTTCAGTGGTGACCACAGGGTTATAAGCATGGTCAAGATATGTAATAATGATCAGAACAAAACGCATATCCCATTGACTATATTCAATGCTTTGTTGGCATTTTTCATTATTTTCAATAGCTTCAATAGATTACTGCATATGTTTTATACAGACATCAATGTATTTTTGAGATTATTTCATAACCTTGACTTTCATTAAAGTAATTCCAGCTCTAAAGCAGAGAAAATCCTGCTGTAGTTGTAATATCTCCAAGCAATCTGGATGAAGCTGCACAAGGACAGTTTTTTTTCCTGTGAAAATAAGGATACAAAGTTGGCTGAACTAAAGAACTCCCCATCCATTTAAACTGAGATCCTATTCGTCCTGTCTGGTCAAAGGAAATCCTGGTGTCAGGACTGTCCACAAGGCTGCAAATTAACTTTTATCCTTGGTGTCCCGCAGCTGTCCCGAATTCTACTTTCAACTGTCCCAGACTTAACAACGTTGTCCCAAATTGAAGATGCAATTTTTTGATAAAGGAAAGAAAAAATGTTACAACACAGCATTATACTGAAGCACTGTGATGCTGCACAGATATCCAGGCCGACACATCTTCTTCTCCAGATGTAAGAAAATGTGTTGTTTGGTACAGACCCCAAGAAATGTCACATCATCATGACTGCAATATTTTTTGTCAGTTAAAAACCGTTCAGTTAAAATTGAGATGAAAAACGATCATTCCCATTTTCCACAAATCACGAATCATCACAATAGCAATAAATCTGTCAAAATAATCATAAGCTTTTTTATAACCACACTGAGCAACCACTAATTCAATATAATGAATAGTTTAATAACTTTATTTCAGTAAATTGCATCACTTCATTGACTCACTCTGGTGTCCCAGAGAAGTTCTGCTAGTTGTTCACTGCACTTAATATCTGAATAAAAAAAATTAAAGGAGCAATATGTAGCAAGTGCACACGCAAGCAATGAATACAGCAGTCCAAATAACAAGCTGGAGCTATAAACTGTATATTAAATAGTTTTGAATTGAATTTAATATACAGTCTGTGGTTGAAGTGAATGTTTTCTCCAGCCCACTCTCTGACCAGCCCAGACTCTGTAAAGCTCAGGCAGGCTGCAGGAACACTGCAGGAGTGCAAGATGAGTGCAAGATTGTAATTCGACAATAAGAAGCGGCAGCGAGTCCTACACTGTAAGTTGATCAGCTGATTATAACTCAGTTGTCTGTTAATGTAAAGTTAAGCCATAATCCAAAATCAAAAACAACAGCCCATTGCTCTGAAAACACATGTAAGACTGAGTGAAGTGACAACCTGCCAGACTCCATTAACATACTGCTCAATTGAACTGTTATAACCATCTACAAGATTATTAATGATTTCTTATGACTCATAAACAGAAACTCACTCATTCTGAAAACATTCTGCATTAATTTTAACTCTAATGTATGTGAAACAGGCAAACAAAGAGTTATTCCAGCCTGGAATCGAAATTTCAACGGGGGGCACTGTGGCTGCAGTGTTGATGTCAGAGAGAGCGAACACTTCAACTTAACATGTTTCCTTAATCTCTGTTGACATTATGATTTATTACAGTAGATTACAGATATTAAAGATTTATTTATTTATGAGTAGTTTTCATTATTCTTTTAGTCATTCGTTGAGTTACTGTTTCTTTTTTGTTTTGAAGTGTTTGATCAATAAATGCATCACTGCAAACTGTAGTACAGATACAAGCCTGTTCCTGATTGGTATAGGGCGATGGAATGATGGTATAGGGCGATGGATCTCTCTCTCTCTCACACACCATAAGAGCTTGGAAGTGCTTGTCTGATGCAGCGTAGAACATGTGCTGGTGTCACCTCACATTTTTTTAAATTTGAATACTGAACATTTAAAATGATATAGTACATTCCATGACTGATAAATGTAATAATTTTATTTGTAATAATAAGTTTCTCCACTGTCCCAGAATTGTTCCAGACACTGCGTCTTTGTGTACCAGGTGTTATTTTTATGAGACATCCTTGATTTCGAGTGTCTACCTGAGTACTTTTCTCCATCAACAGAGAGTGATGGATCGAAACAATCGAACCGCCCAATCACTACAAACTTGTACAGCACACTTTTCATTATAGTCATCTAATCAGTGTGCTGGACAATTTTACCTTAGGAAAATCAAAGATATGAAAGATACAAGATCCATCACAGTCCACTTTATTAGCATTTATGCATTTTTATTATATTGAGCCAATAAGTATCCAATTGATGGGACAAAAAAAAAGTGGAAAATGGTTTGCAGTTTCAAATTTCTACAAAATCACTCAACAAAAACACACACACACACACACACACACACACACACACACACATACATATATATAGATGTATATATATATATATATACATATATATATACATATACATATATATATATATATACATACATATATATATATATATATACATACATATATATATATATATATATATATATATATATATATATATATATATATATATATATATATATACATATATATATATATATACATACATATATATATATATATATATATATACACATACACATATATATATATATATATATATATATATATATATATATATATATATATATATATATATATATATATATACATATATATATATATATATATATATATATATATATATATATATATATATATATATATACATATAAGTGTATAAGTGTAAGTGTATTTATTTGTAATTAAAAGACTAAAAGCTGCAAAGCAACCAGTCGGGTCCTTTAAGAGCAGAATACTGTCCAGAAGACGCTGCCTCACCGGCGTGACATGTTTTTCCTCTCTGGTCTTTTTAGTAACCTTTGATATTAAGTGATCACAGACTGACAGAGATGGTAAACATGAGCGCACGGCGTGTAGTTAACTGGCACTGCAGTAAAAGATTTATGGTTTCTGCAGCTGGAGTTATTTCTTTTTTATTTTATTTTATTTTTTTACCTCAAGTCACCTCTGGGTTACATGTTATTTTTCTGTTTCTGACAACATACAGCCTACCTTGAGCGCTTTTAATGAAAAGGATTTGCTACGAGACACATTCAAAGTCGCTTTAATGTGTGTCTGATAATTCTGTTTGACTCTACATTAATTATTACATAGAAAAACAGCCTTTAGTTTCTTGCTGGTATTAACTTTAATTATCAGTTTCCAGCTCCCACTAAATATCAACTGAATCAAAGCATGAAGCAGAAATAATATCTCCTACTGGAAGTTTTAAGCAAGTTTAAACCGTGGTTTTCTAAGTGAGAACTTGTTCAAATGGTTATTTGAATTTTTTGAGGATGGGATTAAGTGGCTGATGATAATAGGACTAATGACTTGGAACAGAATCAGTTTGTTATAGTGGCATATAAATATAACCACAGATTTCTAATGAACACATCAGCCAGTGATCAATGTACAGACGAGCCAGTAATACTCCATACTAAAGACAGATTTATTCTGCCTTGTGGGAGTAAACAAGTGTTAAAATGCTGACTCACTTCTGTCTAGAGTGATTTGACTGATCAATTATTTGATCAACAGAAAAAAGAACTCCATCTATTGTGCTTTTCTCTGTTTTTTAATGACTGTAAATTGACTCTGTCTTTGGGTTTTAATTGGTGAAAAAACACAAGCAATTTGAAGACATCAGCTTAAGCTTTGTGTAATTAATCAATTAAAGCTACTATAAGGGCTTTTTTAACTGGTTATGTCTCAATTTATCACTGATGCCTCAATATGACCTACATAAGTTACAAGACCGTCCAGGAGAAGATCAGCTGTTTCTGTGTATTTATTTTCTCCTTAAAATCAGATGAAACAAGTCTGTGTTTATATTTTCACAGGTGAAGTTACAGTGAATTGTGCCTTAGAGAAAAAAAAAAAAAAAAAAAAAAAAACAAGCAGGAGAAGATTTTTCTTTAGATCAATTTATTTTTGATGTTCCTTTGATTTTTGTGGTTATGGCGGTGGAAACTAACGCTTTTGGTCTCAAAAATCAACAAAATATTACAGTTTCTTGTAGTAGCTTTAATGGATAATAAAAAGAGTTGTTAGGTAAACAACTCTAATCTGGACTATAATTCATAGATCTTGAGGTTAAATTCAGTAAAAACTAGTTTGTGTTGAATTAAATTGATAGTCCACTGTTTTTGTTGTGTGTTTGTGTGTCCCGCTGATAGTAAAGAGCTAGAAGGAGGTGTACTACATTACATATTACATGGAAGTAATTACAAACGAAAAATAAAAGTGACTGTGAAACAAATTAAATAAAACAGCCAGCCAGTTTCCCAGAGTTCATCTGAACACACTCGAAGTGAGGCATTTCAGGTGTGGTGTTCACCATATCGAAAAAGTCACCAGCCACATTTCATTCTAGAAAAAGTGTCTCACTTATGCAGATAACACACAGAACATGTGATCGACTACTGGGCCTGTAGTATTTGTTAATTAGAGAGCAGTGAAAACTGTTCACAGATCTGTGGATGTCTGAAAACGTGTTTTCTGTAATTTGGGTGAGTTGATCCTTTCAAGTTTTTCTCCACTGCAAACGCAAAAAGTGGAACTACACACAGCTGAATCTGAAAGCTTGAAGCTCATGTGTCAAAAACAAAAATCAAGACAGCCAAACTCTGAGCACAATTACTTTGTTTTCACTCAAGTACAAATTTTAAATCACATTTTTGCAAACATCTAAACAAATCACATCATTTAGCATAATTTCATGTGGAAAACACTGGCCTTCAAAATGTCACACCATAATTACTGACTGGTCTCACTCACTTCTCAGCTGTTGAAACTGAATTGGCAAAACTCTGCAGTCGTGTGTCAGAGTGTAATAGAGGCTTCAGGTGACCTCTGCTGCGACGGGAAAAATGGAGCAGCAGGGAGAAAAAAAGAGAGGAAGAGGAAGAGCAAGCAACTATTTCTAGTGAAATCTGGGTAACTTCAGTTGACCATTTACTCATCACATCCCTGGAAAGAAATGTATTTGTACTGTGTAGTACTTTGCCAAAACAGAGAACATTTGTCTCAGAGATCAGAGAGGTTGCAGTATCATATTATAGTATGTATTTGGGAAGCTGGGCTTTAAGTTTAGCCCAATTGTAGCTCACTGAATAGACAAATGTGGATTGTATGCTACACTGATATAATGTCAATGCAATATGTTGATTTATGATATATTTATAGTACAATACAGCAACAGTCTTTATACTACATGTACCATAAAATTACAATCTATTTTGGGACCTAAATTTTACAGCAAAAAAATGAGAAAACAATGTAACACAGTTGTATACATATGAATGTGTATGATTGATTGATCGATTGTTATTTATTTTAGTGTCCTTCAACATGTGGTGCCCAACCCGTATGGGCTTACAAGACACTAAGCAAGCCAGGGTGACCACATGAAAAATCAATAATAACAATTCCACAAATTCAAAGAAAGGGAAAGTTTTAAAAGTCCATTTCCATGACAGAAGCATTTTA
The DNA here is from genome assembly GCF_056507025.1 of Lutjanus erythropterus. Taxonomy (NCBI): domain Eukaryota; kingdom Metazoa; phylum Chordata; class Actinopteri; order Lutjaniformes; family Lutjanidae; genus Lutjanus; species Lutjanus erythropterus. The sequence continues at coordinate 5,475,044 of NC_139330.1, forward strand.
TTATGTTCTCTGTCTTGACATGCATTTTCTATAAATCTTGCTGGGACAAAGGTCTCCTCAGTAAAGCACCAACGCAACATATCACATTCAACAAGGTAACAAGGCCTCATGAAGACAATACATCTATAAAAAGTATTTTGATGGTAGTGTTTTAAATGTACAACAAAGGTGTAAAGGTTTAGGTTAGCACTGCTGTCTCACAGCAAGGTCCTGAGTTCAAATCCCCCAGGTGACTGGGTCAGGGCCTTTCTGTGAGGAGTTTGCATGTTCTCCTTGTGTCTGTGTGGGTTCTCTCGGGGTTCTCTGACTTCCTCCCATAGTCCAAAGACATGCATGCTAGGTTAATTGGTGACTAAATTGCCCATAGGTGTGAATGTGAGTGGTTGTCTGTCTCTATGTGTCAGCCCTGCGATGAACTGGCGACTTGTCCAGGGTGAACCCAGCCTCTCGCCCAGGGTCAGCTGGGATAGACTCCAGCAGCCCGCGACCCTTCGGGAATAAGCGGTTGCAGAAATGAATGAACAAAGGTGTTTAAAATTGGTGCACTGTAACTCATTTGATAACATTCTGGTGGAACAAATCAGTTTTGAGAAGAGAGAACAGTGTTTAGTGTTGGGAGATTTGACAAAATGGTTGATTCTTTTTAGTTTTGTGTTAAGAATTTAAAAAAAAATATTGGGAAAAACTGTAAAAAGAAAAAAAATCTAATAGAGTGAATATTATTCATGAAAAATACATGTGTAGAGTAGTAATTACATGATATATGTATGACCTGAGCCCACTGGAAGAGCCACACGAGCTGCAACAACCGGCAGCCTCTTTAATGTCCCTGAAAGGACTCAGAGAAAAGCAGCACTGAACTAATGGAAAAGTGTGTCACATACTCTGAGCGCTGTACATGGTTATAGCTGTGACTACGCACATCAATGAAGACACAATCCTGCATTCAAACTGCACAGAGCCAAATGTGCTGACTCAAAGGGAACGCATGAATTATCCTCAAAACAACTGACTGTATATCTTCACTGTCCATCAGCTGCATTTAAGATAAGTCTGAGCTGTAAGTAAGTCAGCTGCTTTCATAGAGTTGATGGTATTCATTATTTATGCAGACCTCACAAAAATAGCAACCAGATCACAGTAGAAATGAAGGGGCGGGGAGAGTTCAAGCTGTGAAGGAAACACCAGATAACAGAAGCTGTCAGAATTAGTCTCCCTCCTGCCAACAAATCAGAACACAAGTTAGAAAAACACACTGATGACTGTTTATAGTCGTCTAAATGATAGCAGGTACGGCTTCAAAGAGATCCACTGAAGTTTGCTGAGGAATTAAAAATGAATGAAGAGGTTTTAGATGATTCTACACCCGGGCATTTTTGTGATGTTTTTCACTTAAGTGGTAAATAGATTATCCGCTACCCCTAAAACCTATTTGAGATTTCAAGAATGGAGAGATAAAAAAAATTATGACTGATCGTCGTTAATCATTTGGTTCGCTTTTCATCTGCGGGCTGAGACGGATGTAAACAAACATGGTGACAACAGGAGCAAGAATTTATTTATTGCCTCCCGTGTTTTACCATGAAAGAGAATAAATAAACTGTCTTTAGTGTACACAAAATCTATCACGTTTCTCGCGTTACAGAATATGAAATGACTCCTTTCTTGTGCCAAACTGATAACTTCTCCCATTCAGCCAAAAGGAGAGATACGCTGCAGCTGGAAAATTCACAGTTTACGCCTGCAAAGGTTAAAAACAATCACTGAACTGAAAATAGTAATAGAAATTTGCGACAGAAAATGAACTATGGGTAATGTAATACAGAAGTGTGACGAGAGAAATGAAGCATTAAGTGACAAATGATGGCAGGAAAATCTCTTATTCACTTAACACGCACATTTTTATGACACTTTCCTTTCACATTATCTGCAGACTGATGCTCCCATTTTGTATTCTGATGTTTTTATTTGGGAGTCATAAAATACTTCAGTCTCTGTCCTGGCATTACACACCCAATCTACAACATTAATGGGACAGTTCACCCCAAAATCAAAAAATAGATGTGTGTCCTCTGGCCTGTAGTGCTATTTATCCATCTAGATTTTTACACTGTGAGCTGCAGAGCTTTGGACGTATCGGCTGAAGAGATGTCTGTATTCTCACCAATATAAATGGACTAAATGGCTCTCAGCTTTGGATGCTTACAGCCAAAATAAAAAGGAAAAAGAAAACACATTTGAAAAATTCAACACCAGTGTCACTTTCCAAAAATCATGACCCACTTAAACAAAATAATCCACAGACAGACACTGTTTCTCTGGCTGTCTGTCATGTAAGAGCTACTTTCTCTCTGCAGTAGAATCTACCAGAACTACTTAAGAATCTACTGGAACGATTTTCTTTTCTACCAGAAACTACATGAAACTTCTCATAACGAGGTGTGCGGATTATCTTGAGTAACCAGGTCATGATTTTTGGAAAGAGAGTGTTTGAATGTTTTCTCTTCATGAAATGGTTTAGCTGTCAGTCTCATGATATACATGTTAATTGATGTTTTTATCCACTTTTCCACTTACTTATTGTAAAGTGTAGCTCCGATAGATTCCAATACAGAAAGAAAATAGTTCCTACATGAAACTGTTCACAACAAGGTTTGTGGATTATCTTGTGTAACCGGGTCATGATTTCTGGAACGAGAGCTTACTGTTGAGTTTTTCAAGTAAGTTTTTTTTTCTTGGTGCTTTGAGCACCACAAGCCGAGTGCCATTTAGTCCCATTACATTTGAGAGAAGGCAAACGTCTCTATGGCCAATACCTCAAAAACTCTTAATGTCTTTATGTACATTAAAAAATTAGACCAGCCTTCATAAAACTTCCCTTGGTAATTAATTAGGTCTTGCTAATAATAATTCAAAAGAGGCAATGTCCATCATCAGCTCTAACCATTCAATAAAAACAGGCTGTCTGACCATCCACCAAACAATCCTACCACTGGAAGTCCAAATCTTTGTTTGGACATACTTGGTGGTAGAAGAGACCTGTCTCCTAGTAAGAACAGCCGGGGAGATTCTGGCAATAGTTTATTCAACCACTCTTCAATACATTTGGATACTTGCTCCGATAAAGGACAGACAAATGAACAATCCCACAGTGAATGAAGAAAAGCACCTGGCTCCTTCCAACACCTCCAGCAGTAATTATCCTCCATGAGTACCATTCTTAAATTTAACCAGGGTATAATATTACCTGTGTATGATTTATTAGCGTGTAAATTTGCCAAGAGTACCTCTAACTGACCACCCTGCATCAGCCAATACAGTTTTACACATAATATGTATTTTTGATTTTGGGGTGAACTGTCCCTTTAAGAGGACTGAACTGTAAATGAGACATGAATTTACATACTGAATATTTGTGCACCAGCCTGGTCAACAATGGTCTGAAATAGCTTTAAAAATTCTAATACTTACTAAAGATGAATAAATACTGGTAATTTCAGCAACACTACAAAGGATCTCACTTGTTCAATGTGATGGATTAATGACAGAAGGACATGTAACCGGAAATCAAAGGAAATGAGGCTTAATTGTGATGAGCATTAAAATGTAGATTGGCACATTGTTACGCTGATACTTATGTTTGTGAGAAAAAAAATATTTTGAGTACTATAAGCCTAAAAACATATATACAAGTCATATGCTAACACAAGAACTGCCATGGGCTTCAACTGACATAATAAGTGAATTATATTGCACAAGCAGAAGATGTTATTCCATTCACATTAAATGATGTGCACTACATCTCCAAAGCAACAGATCTCTGCAGAGACCAAATATTATTCATCAAGTTCAGCCACCAAAAGACTAAATTTACTGATGCCAAACAACATTGCGAGGGCCGGAACATCATCATCCAACAATGTGCTGACTGAGGGAGCTGCAACAATGTGCTGATTGCAGTGTACTATCACTCAGGGGAACTCGCTCCTTAATGATGGGTGAAGAAGAGAAAAGAGAAGGTGACAAATAGTGTGCTTAAACCGTGATTTATATAAACAAGATTACCCATTAATCATGTTGCTGTAATGACTTCTGACCTCAGTACAGAACGCCTACGTACAGTTAAATAATACATTATTGGGACTGCAGAGCCTTTTTACACAAAAACACACTAAATTATGATCAGACAGCTGAGATTTACGCAGACTCTTAGGCTGAGATACAGCATCTGTTGAAGTGTTTGTCAATATGACACAAAATTAGATTGTATAAATAGAAAGCAGTATCACATATAATTTAGTTAGAGCAGCGATACTCAGCTCACAGCCTGCGGGCCAAATCTGGCCCCAAACAGGATGTCAGGCAGCTCTGCTACCATTTTCTAATTTAATGTTGCATGATATACCAAAATTCATGATTGGATTTTAATAATTTCTTACAAAATTTGTTGTGGGTTAATGTTGGTGCATTTCCACAAAAACTGAAGCAAATTTGAGGAGTGTATTTGTCTTCAGTTCAGCCTCTGACTAAACTACACCCTAAAAACACTCTGCTACTCCTGTCACGGACATCATTAACCTGCTGCACCCAAACTATGGAACTCCCTTTACATATCCATACACTGGACTCCATCACAAACTTTAAAACTGCTCTTAAAACCCATCTGTTTAAACTGACATACTCTCTCTCATTTTTTTGACTGATACTTAATGAAATGCATTACTATTATTATCATTATTATTATCAAATAACTCGCTCCATCAGGAGAAGTTTGATGGAACATCAGGGACCGTGATGGAAAAGTCTTTATCGCGTTTTCCCTGACAGTGTCATGTACGCTGGTACTGCATTTACTATTGTGTTTGATCCTTTGTCGAATACACTAAACTAAACTAAAAGCATCTTTCTGTTGTGTCCCTGCAGTTTATCTTCTGTCCCCCTCTTCTCTCTGTATGTCTGTGTGTTCGTGAAGTGAGGTACATCGGATCAGAGCGGAATCCGATGTGACTCGGGGTGTTTATTCCTCCAGAAGTTCCGCTCTGCCCCCGCTTCTCTGCCCCAAGAGCTCCCCGGAGCTCAGCAGCTGTCTGCAGGCGAGCGGCGGCCTGTCCCTCCACTCTACACTCTGCAAAGCACTCAACTGGCACTTAATACAATGGTGTCTGCGATACTGTATTAAGCACCATTTATATGGGGTTTGTGCTTTTTAAAATGTTTAACAGCTAAAGAGTACAGAGCCACTAACACTACCTACATGTCACTTCTAAACTACCATAGCTCTGTATTATCAGACAGAACAGCCAGTAAAAAAGGCACACTGACTCTCACTGTGCATTTAGAGGCATAACAGTGCTCACAGTGAACATAATGACCCTGAATAAAAGAAGTGACGGGGGTTCTGAAGTAATGTTTTACTGGAAATGGCCGGTTGGTGGAATCATGGTCTGTAGATTTAGAACTACTCATAGAATATTGTGCGGGCAGCTCTGTAATACATAATACAGAAACATTTGACCCAGTAAATATAACCACAGATTAGAAAGTTACCCACAAATGTATAAAATGAAATTAAAATGAAATAATTAATTACAAATGTATTTTGTACACTCTGTCGGTCTCATGGTTTTGACGTTCTGCTCTGATCTGTTGAGTATCAAATCAAATCAAATCAAATCAAGTCTCAAGTATCATGATAGTACACTTGTTATTGGTATCAAAGTCAAAATGTTGGTATCGTGCAACACTTTTCTAATTCATAATGTGACACACTGTTTTTCCCAGGAAGGAGATATATGTGATGGTCTTTCAGGCTGTGCAAAGATCCAGAGGATCAGATGGTGGATTCTGCTGGTGAAGAATGTTGTATAAACTGCTCCAGTTATTAAATGCAGTAAAATGTTCGATTCTTTCAATCTTTGCACCAAGAGAATTTAGTTCATAAGTCAGTCTGTTAATTTGAAAGTATAGAATTTCAAAGAAAGATGATCTATGCAGGGGCCTGTCCAGACTTTTTTGACTGAGTTGGCCCAAGCAGGACACTGTCTTGTGCAGGGGCATGAAGTATGTGCATTAGCATTAATTTACCATTTCTAATATCTACTTTCATTCCTAACATTAAAGTATATTATAGTTCCTTACATTCCTGTGTTTAAAATTCTTATTTAAAAGAAAAATAGTTCAATCACAGCATACCAGAGTGGCACCATACAGATACAATATAAAACTTTCATAGTTTATTCTTTAAGTCCTTAAAAGAAAGTGTAACTTAATACTACCTCTCTCCTCAGGCTGTGAGAGTCCTCAGCAATTCACTGTGAAAAATATGATTTATTATTTGTAATTGTTTAGTTATGCATTTGCTTTATATAGATTTTGCATTTTTTTGTTTTTGTTATTAGCAAAAAGGCAACTACAGCTAACCTCTCATTATATGACACTGTGATGTAAAATGAACCATACAGTAAATTAGCCTGGAAAAAAAAAAAAAACTAAGAAGAAAGCAATGCATTTTTAACAATACTCGTCTGGACCAATCATGCCAGAGGCCAGTGCCTCTTCATGCCACCATGCTCTAGAAACATCCCTAGAGGTATGCTCCTTCCTAATTTTTATTCATCTTATCTGAGCTCAATAACACTACTATTAATCTTTGTTTATTAACTGGGCCCTGACCTCCTGTCACTTTGCAAAAATGGCCCACAGGCAAATCAAGCTGAGTATCCCTGGGTTAGAGCCATATCTAAAAACTGTTACTGAACAAGTGATTCTTATTGACTCCTGACTTGCTGAGAAGTAAAGAGCACTGCGAGATGAAAAAGCACAAGTTTAATCTTAATGCCTTCCCTCTAAGTGGGTCACACTGACTATAAGAAAGGTAAAAAATAATAGCAGGAGCTGGCAGAAGTGTGAGAAATGTGAATAAAACAATTTTCTGGTTCCTTGTTTCAATTATTCCTCAGAGCTTGAACATGTTACAGGTGAAAAAAATTACAATTCCTCACTTTATAAAAGAGAGGTAATTAGCTGCTCTTAGGACCAGATGTTTTACTGAAAGAGCAAAAAATATAAATGTACTGACTGACTGACTGACTGACTGACCACTAAGAAAATTCAATATGGGTGGTGATGCATGCGGGAATGAAGTGTCATTATAGCTTAATCACATCCATGAAAGTGAGTAGATACAGCATTAGACTGATGTATTAGTAAGCTGCTTCAACTGTTCTAGTCAAAATGAATGTTGGCATTCGATATGCAAAAAACACCCCTCGACTTCCCTGATGGCTGAACCAAATAATATGATAATACCATCAAGTGACACAACGAGTTACACTACTTCAGAGATAGAAGGGATGACACATCATAGCATCAAAGCAGAATAACATTTCAGTCAATTCCGATCAGGCTGCAAAAACATGAGGCGATGAATCACTCGAAGATGGCGAATTTACAACAAAAAGGCTTGAGGAGTAATGCATTACGTGTAACGGGATTACGTAAGGATACCAAAAAAAAGTTAACTGTATTCCATTATAGTTAGAGATAAAAAAGACGTAATAAGATTATGGATACATTTAGTAAAAATGTATCATTCAAGAACTCAACATCTAATTAGAGAAACATTTACGGGTCAGACCAACCAGTAACGGTAATGGTAACAGTAACCACAGACCAACTGCTGTTAGGTACACAGACCAAGCACTAACATTAGCTACACAGAAATCCAAATTTAGCTGGATAACCTGTCAATAGACCCTTTTACAGCTGACGTCATCGAAAAGCTGCGTGTGCATTTTTCGGCAACAGAAGTAGTGGTCTCCCCCAGTCATCCAGACGCATTCTCAAGCTTCAAAGGTTGAATTAAACATTTTACCAACAACAAAATCACCAAATTGTCTGTTTGTTGAGTATTTGATACTTCAGAATCGATATTCCAGCGGTCAATATAAGTTGTTCAAAATTCCCGCAGGATCATGACCATCTAAGAGCAACTAGTCACGTCTACGGCTGCAAGCTATTAAATGTGTTGACGGGACTGAGGACGCGATTAAAACTGCCCGTGTTTGTAGCGGCCCATTGACAAGCTCTGCCGTACTTCTGTTGCCAAAATGCACACCTAGATTTCTCATTGTCACAGGGTCTATACTACTAATACTACTAGTACTTACAAATACTTATTGTAGTTTACTTGAAGTTTGAGTGTGAATAGTATACATAACAAAATACATTTAAATGCACTACCTTGATCAATCAAAACATGCATTCATGGGGACAAAAGTAGGTATATATGGACAAATAATTAATAAACTTAACCACCAACACAAAACATTACATTAGGCTCAACAATTTCACCATTCGGTGTTGAGATAATCCAAAAGTAACTGAAAGCAATCAAGCTACATTACCTTAATATTAGGATATTTGGATTCATTTACTCACTACATTTTTTGAATGGTAACTAGTAATTGTATTGGAAAACATTTTTAAAGTAACAGTCCAAACCGTGACTATAAGACCAGAGTAAAAGGGAGTTACATGAAGGTGCAGCAGCACCACAAACCCGTTTGTGTTGTTTGTGTGAGAAGTGGCAATGCTGTTACAAGCGTTACTAGAGCAAATATTTTGTATGAGTTCTAGTTGGTTTGAGCCAATCCAAACTGTATCCTCTGGCCGCTTGCTCTCTTGGGGAACCCTGTTTCCTCAGATGAGCTTAGAGCAACAGAAAAAGTAATGACTTGTACTATGCTGTGCGTAGGCCTAATAATAAAAGCTGCTTCTGTGGGAATTGGGCCATGCGTGTCAGGTTCGGCTCTCCAGAGTAGCAATACCTCAGAGACTTCCCCCCTCTCTCAACTGGGGAAGGATAAATTGATGATACAGTGTGGAAGACAAATGAAATTAATCTTCCCAGTACCTGACAGGAATCGGCTTTAGATAGTGCACACACACACACACGTGTACACACACACACACACACACACACACACACACACACACACACACACACACACACACACACACACACACACACACACACACACACACACACACGGGCGCTAAAATAGCTTGATATCCGTCTGAGTGGAAAATAAGACAAATGGATTGAAGTAAAACAACAATAGTGTTCTGAGACTAAAGAGGCTGATGAAATGAAATAAAGGCAACTAACAGCCACTGAGACGTTTTCATCAGATAAAACAGGTGACATGAATTTATCTCTTGTTAGCTTTACTGAAAAGCAGGCACTGTATCTTCCACAGGCAGACGGGCTAATTAAAAGCAAGCATTGTGAAACAGTTTTTTTTTTTTTTTTTTTTTACATTAAGCCAGATCTGTGTCAGAGCTGCCTCTGCGGCGTGCGGCCTGCAGGAGCCGCAGTAAGCTTTTTAGACTCTCATATTGATCTTGATGTCACCTGAGGGCAGAAGAGCTACCTGAGTATCCAGGGCGACAGACACACTTGAAGCCTCCGGGCGTGTTGATACAGATGCCCTCGTGCAGGCAAGGTGAAACTTCACACTCATTCACATCCAGGTCACACAGCGTTCCAAAATAACCGGGAGGGCAAATGCAGTGGAACCTATAAGGAAGATGTGATAACACTCGATCATTAGGAAATAAAGCCCAGTGAAGACCAGTGTGTAACAGCAGGGATCTTGCATATTTTCCAGTTCAAATTTCCAGACTTTTCAGTTGATTTTTCAGACCATATTTGTTTTAAATTAGATTTTTATTTAATACATATGCAAGCTACATTTTGAGTCAAAATAGTTACATTTAATACTTAAAAACCTTGCATTATAGCATAGGTCTCACGTATTTGCTGTTCATAAATGCATCAGGACATCACATACCAGCGTTTTGGTTTGGTGAAACATCCTGAGCACAGCAAAGCAATGAGAAAAAGTAAGAAAGTGCATGCAGAGGGCTGCAGGGTGCCTGCAGATACAGACACCATCACACACTTCTGGTGGGTCATAAGTGATGACTGAGAGGGATTATGTTTATATGAGTCTACGCACTGTCATATGAGGAAAACAATTATAGAAACAACAGGGAAAACAGAAACAACCCTTTTTTTTTAACCTTTTTTAAACACTGAGATTGAGTTGGGAGCTGATTAACATCATTCCATAATATGGGTCCTTTATATTTTACAGAAAATTGTCTGAGACGTGTTTTAACCCTCATCGCCAAAGATGTATGTGCTGTCTTTATAAAATAGGGTGTGTCTTTTTCTTTTTGTTAATATCTTAATGAGTTTTTATCATACAAGCATGATAAAACTGACACACTTTCCAATGATTCCACTGACAAATAATATGATTTTTTGAATTACATGAATTAGAGAAAACAAAATGTTCATGTTGTTCAGTTCAGGAACTCGAGCTCTGCAGTCCCCACACCCACTCACCTCCCCTTTTATCTTTTGTGGTCAAACATCAGTGACATGAATAACTTTATAGTCTATTTGAATGAGCAGAATGGGTCATTTTGTCATCCTTACATTTGAATGACCAAAACAATTTGTCAAAGTATTTGCTTTTCATAGTTATTTGTGCACACGATCAGAAACTATTGTTCACAATGTCTGCGTTCTCTGTTGAGTTAAGGAAAAAGAACACAAACCTGGCCTGCAAACTGCTTTCATATTATTGTAAGTGAGTTTGTGCCAAGAATAAAAATATGAATCACTGGAATCGCTGTGTTTGATGTTGCTGAAATTTTCAAAAATATAAAAGCATGACACAGTCAGCAGTTTCTCAGTTAGGACTCAAAGGGTTAACAGACAGTTTATTTACCTTGAAACAATTTGCAGCTTCAGAAATTTGTGTCTATGTATTTATTCATTTAATCAGAATTTCAACATTTTTAAGGGATGGAAACACATTGGTATCATCTGCAAATAAGATAGCACATGCACAGTTTTGGAGACAAAAATAGCTTTGTTTTCCCATTTGGAAACCTGAGCCATCAGACTTTGTATCTGGGATTGTTTGGCAGGGCCTTGGAAAACTTGCATTTGTATCCAAGGTAGAGAGATGGATGATGCTCCACTCTCTGCCCAAGGAAGAAGTAAACTAACAGGTGTTACTGATACTCATATTATTTTCCCTTAACGTATTAAATAAATATGATATTGTTTCCTTGAAATCACATGAAACAACCCGGTGTTTCATTTTCCAGACAGAGTTACAGTTAGTGGTATGTTGGTACATCAGTTAAAAAGACGCAGGAGATTTGGATTTAGAAAATGTTTCGTTTTGTGGTTATTGTGGTGGAAATGCCTTCACTTTCTTTTCCACAGTGGCCTCCAAAATCAACAAAATATAAAAACTCCTTGTAGAAGCTTTCAATAATTTATTTTTCGCAGCATCTCTGCAACCTTGTTTATTCACTGTGTCCAAGGGATGAGGTTGAATGCAGCCATAAAGATCATGATTTCCTTAAGCAGAACATATAGTCCATTTTATGATAACTACATCATTGTAGAACTCACAAGCAGGACTTTCCACAGCCACTGGGGCCAACGCACCTAACCTGCGGGCGTCTGGGGGCATAAAAGCCATATAACATTTGGCCATAAAAAACACAATTTGGTACAATTTTCCATACCAATCTTCCATACTTCCATACTGCATAGGAGCCCTGTAGCATACATTTATCTTTATCGTTATTTCTGTATCTTTAAAATAATCAGAATGATTTCCCTCACACTGCGGGTAAACCTGCACACACTCTTAAAAAAACAGTGTGTATTCCAAACCTATTAAGATAAACTGCTGATTAAAACCCATGTTTTATTCTCCAGCTGACCAGCAGCTCTTCACGCTGAAATTAACAATATGGCAGCAATTAAGCCTCCCTGTGTGTAACTTCATTTGAACCATGTTTGACAACTTATTACTAAAGGGAAGAGCTTAACCTGTCCAATAATGAGGTTTACTCAATTCAAATCCCCCTCTGCAGCCGCTGGTGGGGTCTAATATCCCCTGACCACACACCTCAGAGGAGATGGTTATCCTGCTCGAGTGAGATAATAAGAAGACATGTCATTAGGCACCTCTGTGTTATCATCCTCCTATCAAACTCCATCTTTTGATTAGTTAAACATCATTTTTTATCAGTAAACCAGTTACATCAGTTCAAATCTTTGTAATATGATGAACGGTATTTATTGTCATGTGGAGAACAGAATGGCCTAATTATGTAAACTTTGGCTAGACCGTAAAGAGACATCAGTCCAGAGGTGGAAAATAACTAACTATGAATATTATGTCACTGTACTGTCTTGTAGGATTTTTCTGGTATCTGTACTTTACTAGAGTATTTATTTTTCTGACAACTTTTTACTTTTACTGCCCACATTACTGTAGTTTTAATGCATTTGAGTGGAATTATTACTGTATTATTTCACTGTAACAAAACAAAAATCAACACAAAAGACTTAACAAAACAGAAAAGATGTGAGGTAACAAGAAACAAAAACAATGTAAAAGATGAAATTTGACTAAAAATGAGGTGACAAGATGAAAAACAACATTAAAGAGATTAGAGACAACAGAACAAAAAATATTATAAAAGAAATTACAACACAAAAAAGACCTAACAAGACAAAAAAAACAATATAAAAGATGTAAGAAGGCAAAAAAGATGTAACAACAGGAAAAACAACAATACGAAAAGAGGAAAAACGAAGATATAACAACACTAAAAACAATGTAAAAGACGCAAGATGAAAGACAGTGGGGGAAACTCGTCTACTGTGCACAGAAACAGCTGATGGAAATGTCCTTCAGAGGGCAACCTTTTACTTTTATACTCTGAGTACATTTCAGAGCCTGTACTTTTTCACTTTTACTTGAGTAAAGAAGTTCAATCAGTACTGCTACTTTCACTTCTTTTTTTTTTTTTACACAAGTATCTGTACAGAATGTGTGTCCTTTTATAATAACAATGAACACTTTCTTTACTGCCTGGAACTGTCTGCTAGCCAGTAACAACTCTATTTTTTTCTATTTCTATTCATAGTATCTTAAGAGGAAGGATGGTTAACATGCGACAGCGAGGCCTCAGTGAGAACACTGAAGAGTCTGATTCATCGCCGCCGTACAGATGGACTTTCTGGGCTTGTTGGGTCAGGGAGATGGAGATAGCGGCACATGCAGTGTTTGCGGTGGGCAGCGAGGTTAAAACACACCTGATGTGAACTCCCTGGACTGTGCAATCAGGGAGAGCGCTCTGAGCAGGGCCAGGTCACATGGGAGGGAAATCATGACGGGAGACAAACTGGAGACAAACCATTTAGGACTCAAATTGGCCCTGGGACTTCTCTACCCATCTGTCCGACTAAGCCTGGAAGCCCCGGGGCTCCCATTAAGCACAGCAGAGAGAAGCACCAGTGGAGTCGAGCCCAATCTAGATACATGATGTGTTCCTGCTGAATTCGCTCTCTGTCTTTAGAATAGCAGCTTATGTGTGTCAAGGATGAAGGCAGGCTTGTTATATAAAGCGGAATACTTTGAAGAGGAACGCCACAATCTCGTGGGTTTTCTTTGGTGAACTGTTTTGTTCATTCGGCTTTCAAATCTAACTCAGGCAATTAATTCAGCCTGGTCGGTACTGATAGATGCAATTTTTTTAAAAGCATGCAGCGAGTAAAGGAAAAGGTGTTTATATTCATACTTACTTGTTCACGAGGTCTTGACAAACACCAGTGTTGTGGCAGGGGCTGGAGGCACACTCATTGATGTCTTCCTCACAGTGAAGGCCAGAAAATCCCATCTTACATTCACAGCTGGAAAAGAAAAATCATTAATATTGATATTTTGTCTCCGATGGGTCTGTTCCCTACTGGCATATGCACAAAGTGAAAAAAAAATCATTAAGGGTTTAATGATATTAATTACACATCATATTTATTGTGATTGCACATACAGGCTGTAACACATGACTAGATTTGGACTCTTTTACTGAAACCAAATCCTGCCTGCACGACAAGAGCAATTACAGAAGTTTTTTTTTTTTTTTCAGAAACATTTAACTGATTGACCTCATTTCAACCTGAAATGGCACATGATCAAATCAATTAAACACCCAATCTTGAGAATTAGGACAAATCATGCCCTGCCAAAAAGAATTATTAATGCCAACTCTAATTCCATTTTTTTTTTTTGGTGAAAATTTATTCTTTAAGTATTTATGAATATGAATGACGATGTGTTAAAAGCCTTCAAAAATCTACAACTAACATTACCTACTGATAACACAAGTTTAAAATGCACAATTATGATCATCTTTGTTTTAAAATAGTTTTTTTAAAGAAAATGTTTGCCCTTTAAGGATGTGTCCCAGATGTCTGTCAGATTTGTACAAAAACAGGATTTTAATCAGGCATAAAAAGGGTTAGCTATACTCACAGGACCCCTGTCTCACTTCCTGGTTTAAAAAATGTGGGAATACTGTTTAAGCACTGGCGATGTTTTCTATTTCTTGACAAATTCATGAAATAATATTGCTATTAGATGTGTCTCAGCCACAGCATGTCAACTGTGTAGCCCTTCTAAATGAAAACTAATTAAGATTTAATTTTCAAATTAATTGTTTAAAATTGTGTATTTTGATTAGCATTAAGAGAACTCTGAGCAACTTTAAACCAGTCAAATGGTTACTCACTATGACTATGGTGTGAAATGAAAAAAATGACATTTTGTCAACTCTGTAAGACGTCGTCTCCGTCTGAGTTTCCATCCAATGGAGCTGACGTCAATTTTTAATAAAAAAAAAGGAGGTTTAATAGCTGAATTTGATTCCTTAAAATATATTTTCCCAGGATAATTAAAAAGTAAAAATCCACCCTTAAAATACTGTTTTGTCCTAATTCTCAAGATGAAAGGGCATATACTCAGAACGAATCTATTCTCTGGTTAATCAATGATCAATATTACAGTATAATGGCCTGAAACCTGTACAGGAACAGTTACCGGCACGGACACTCTGGAGTTTAAAGTCAATCACTACACTGACTGACATTTTCGTGCCTCCTACGAAATGAAAAGCTGGTTATGGACAACGGTCTTTACCTGTAACTGTTGACCCGGTCCACACAGTCGCCCCGGTTTTGGCACGGATTTGAGCTACACTCATTGGTGTCAATTTCACACCAACTTCCTTCAAATCCTGAAAGATAGATGAGATGGTCATGGATCAGCAGGCCCCACTACATCCCAAAAAACGTCAGGGCCGATGATAACAAAGGCCCCAGTGAATGCCATTTTAATGGAACTAGTAGCCCCTGTAGCATATCTCATCTTCCAGCTCTCAGCACTCTCTGTTTCCCCTTTGAGAGTGTGTAAGTCTAATAATACTTTAGTGCCACAGACAGATTGGTCTGAGGGTTAGTGGTTTGGGGTTTGGGAGGTGTGTGTCTGTGTGTGCAGCTGTGCATATGTGTCTGTGTGTGTGAGAGAAAGAGAGAGCGAGTAGGGGGACATCTTGTTAAGTTAGGGTAAGAGCGAGAGGCTAAGCCCAGGAGCTCTTTTGCCCTTGTTCATTAGGGGGTTGAGGGGCAGGATGGCTAAGCAGATCAGCATGGATGTTTTGTTGTACTTTTGAAGGCAGCTGGGAGCTTGTAATGTTCTGCCTGTCGGAGGTATCCCTCTGGTCCTTGATCTTGGTCTGGTCCATGAGATAAAGGCAAACTAATTGACTTAGTTTTATGACATAAAAAAAACTGAGTGCATTCTGGTGACTTTAAAAGACTGAAAAAACATAATAATAATAATGCTAATAATTTTTTTGGTACATAGATGCCTACAGATGATGATGATGTAACTCTTATAGTCCAATTTCAAGAATGATTGCAATAAGACAGAAAATTAATACTTAAAAATTAGGTACTTACTTAATACTTAAAATGAGAAAAAAAATGTGCCCCAGAGGTGGGAAGTAACTAAGTACTAACACTTCATTACTGTTTGAGTTTTCAGTTATCTGTACTTTACTTGAGTGTTTATTTTTCTGACAACTGTTTACTTTTACTCCATACATTTTAACACAAATGTCAGCGCTTTGTTCCTTATTTTCAAAACAGGCTTGTTACTTTAGTTTTAATGCATTTGAGGGGAATTATTGATCATTTTTAATTTGCATAATTGCATGCCACCATCCCGACAACAAGACAGCCACCCTAAGTGAATGGAATGATAACACATAGAAAAAGGAAACATGCATATCATGAATGACAGACAACATAAAAAGAGATGTAACAAGAAGAAAAATATATAACAAGAAAACTACATGACAAGACACAACAACACGAATGACATAAAAGACGTAACCACACAAAAAAGTCTTAACAAGATGAAAAACAACTGAAAGACGCAACAAGAAAAAGACATATGATGAAAGCTACATAAAAGATGTAATAGGATGAAAAACACATAAGATGTATAAAGAAAAATTAAGTATAAGATGTAAATAGACACAAACAACTTAAAACAACACAGAAGATGTGACAAGACAAAGGATGTAATGAGACGAAAAAGATGCAACATGACAAAAAAAAATACATAAAGACAAGGAACAACTACGTAAAACAAATAACATAAAGATGAAAAAGATGTAAGAAGACAAAAAAGATATAAGACATAACAAGATGAAAACAACAAAAAACAACAGAGGACGCAACATGACACGAGAAAAATAACAGAAAACGACATACAGACATAACAAAATGAAAAATGACATAAAAGATGTAACAAGATTAAAAAGACATAAGACATAATACGACGTAACAAGACACAACAAATGTCTCGTCTTAGTCCTCTCCATCTCTGTCTCTGTCTCTGTCTCTCACTGAGGAGGACGAGGTGTGAGTGTGGATGTATTTAGGAGAAATGGATACAGCAGGAATGAGCAGCTTCCTCTGCATCGCCAAAAGACATTTGCTGCAGCTGTTTTGCTGTCCAGGTGGAAACGGCAGACTTTAAGAGTCGCAGGGTTTATACAAACTGAACAGTGCCAGAAACAGGTTGTGATAATGGAAAGGAAAAAAAAGTGTGTGGCATAAATCAGGAGAAATGCAGAGGAATTTTGAGCCTAGGAGGAAACAGGGTGAGGGCAATGAAAAACAGGAGCCTCCTGGGAAAATTGGCAGGGTTGGTGAGTATGAGTGAATGAATAAAAACTATATAAATGAACCCCTTATGCACTATTGTATGGTGAGAAATAAGCCCAGAAAGATTTGAATTTTACAAGCAACAGAAAACATAACAATGAAACTGAATCTTCCAATAGTAAACCTGAAGTCACAGAGTTCAGATTCGAACTGATGAAAACCTTCAGTTTGGACCTAAAAGTACAAAAACTACACTTTCATACAGTAAAATTAAAGATACGGCATTCAGACCTGAACATCCAGAAGAGACCAAGGACAATAAATCAAACCTAGTTTATTGATTCTCTGTGAACATTTTTGCTTCCATACCATTGATTTTCCAGCTTTGTGTGACTGTTTCTGCTACTGCATCTGCTGCAAAGTGAACAATGACACAAAGATACCATTTCCTGTACAATCCTGCAATCACACTCTGAACTCAGACTTCCAAAAACGACTACTGTGTTGTCCCTGCAGAGCACCATCTGCCACGCATAATTAAAGGAGATACAAGCATATAACAAAGCGTTAATAAAACTAGCTTATAATGAGTGTCTCCTTGTCTCATTACGTTCACTCCCACAGCTTCAAGTTAGAGTTAAATCTATATTTGAATTATAATGGGTTTTGGCTCACGTAACTATAATTTCTCAGCTTAGAGAGAAGTGCTTGTATTAAAAATGATGAGGTTTAAAGTGATTTTTGAGACAAGCAAATGTAGTTTAATTTTGCAAATGTGAAACCTAGGGAGATAGTTTAACATAAAGAAATGTTTTATATATTGTATTATATTATATTATATTATATTATATTATATTATATTATATTATATTATACTATATTATATTATATTATATTATATTATAATCCATTCCACTGTATTATATTATATAAAACACCCCTGTCCAAGACAAAAAAATCACAACTTAACACTTAAAAAAAAAGAAAAAAGAAAGAGCTATTATAATCATCTTTGTTTTAAAGTGTATTTTTTATTAAAATGCTGGCCTTTTAAAATTGTGTCCCTCCATCTTACTTTCAGGTCAAGAAAGGTGAATAACAATAATTATATAATAATACCACTAGCAGATGTGTCTCGACCATAATATGTCAACTCTGTTGCTTTCCTGAATGAAAAGGCAGTAAGAATTATAATAAACAAACAAACAAACAAATAAATAACTCTGTGCCCCTGGCCACCCAGTCAAAAAAATCTAATATATGTTCATAAGAATTTATAAAATTATTTATTTACAAAAAAAAAAAAAAAAATAATGGTGCACATGATGGGTGCTCTTTGTGTTATAGATGATAATATATGTTGTTTAAGACAAATAAAAAAATATATACAAATCTAACAAACATTTGATGTACAGCTAATTAAATAATCTTGCATTTAATGTGACAAAAACTTTTCTGACATGTTTCACATTATAATGTTGTGACTTTTTGTGAGTTAACAGAATTCAAGCCCTCAGCCACAAAAAATGCTATTTAACATAAAATTAATTACTAGGAGGTTTGCTCGTTACAGGATATAATAGCCAAAAATGTTATGCTTTAAAATACAAAACCCCCCAAAAATACGGTTTTGTCCAAGTTCTCAAAAATCAGCGATAATCTATTCTATTCTATTCTGTTCTATTCTATTATACAGTGTTAATGTAGAAAAACCTTTAAGGAAGGTCAACTTTAAAAGTTTTCCATTTTACAACTCAATTATTTGCTTTATCCAAAAGGATTTTTTTTTATATTCAGAAAAACGCAGAAGAATAGCAGGTTAAGAGTACCGGATGTAATTTCAGGTTGCTGTAATCCACAAAAACAGACTGCTATCACTAAAGCAGAAAGCTGAATGGGACTCATTACCTAATTAGTGATGACTACAGTACATGATTACAGCCACGTACATTTCTCAAGGTGACCATGAAAAGGTCTCCTGTACTGTACATAATAACCATATATCATGTGCTAACACTACTATAATGCGGTGCAATTTCAACAAAAGTTTTTCTCATTTCACTACTTTCAAAATCCATTGTGAATCACAGATGACAGAAAATTATATACATCAAACACTTCTGAGTGCAGACAGATGCAGCAACTGTAAGCCATTATTTGTGGTCTGTTACTCAGCCAGATGAAACTGTTGATTATTAGGTATAAAATCTGGCCTAACAACTGAATGGAGCTCTCCAAGAAACCCTCACTGTGCATTTTTGACCAGCTGAATCAACTAAAATGTGCATCATTATGTTTAAAATAGACAAAGTAGGGGATCAAAATTCAACTGGAGTGATGCTAATGGGAAAAAAGTGAGACAGCGACAGAGACACAGCGACATCGACACGGACCCGTGCATCTTGGGAGTGTAAGAATGAGCAGGAATCCATGAGACCACAGAGAGCACAGAGCACCTGGTGAATTATGGGACAGCACAGGTTTCCCAAGCTGGTCTGTCAGTCAAACCAATGGTGGAGCACCTCGGGGACTATTTCGAATGTCACCGCAATGTAATGCATCTTCTGCCACTAGCAGTGACTGGAGGCTCCTCTTTGACAGAGTACAGAGAGGGATACCCAAGGCGCGTCCTCACGTAGTCATTCCATCATCTGGCTGCAGCTACAGTATGTGATCACTGCTCCAGCTGCCAGTAAACGTCTCCGAGGAGAAGAAATTGTGGGTAATCCCCCTGTGGATAGTGAACTAACTTTGATGGACGTTTCAATTGAAATATAACTGATGTCTTTATCTTAACAGTATGAATTTGGTTTGGGCGGCTACATTTGTGACTACAGTCTTCTTATCAAAGCTGCTGTCAGTCTGATGTAAAAACTCCTCACAGGGGCTTCATTTAAAATGATCCACAGCTTGTGCAATATAGATTATGGTCTTTGTGTGTGGTGTCATCTGTGTTACAGTACATCAAATCTCAGATCACTGATCGCTTCATCTGGGTGCAATTTTTACGATGAAACAAAAATGTATCATTATTGGTTTTCTGTCAGTTCAACTGTGTTAAGTTTTGGTCTTAAAGCTTCAACAAGGAGTTTCAACTGATTATGAAACAGCCTAATAATAATACTGATGCCTCTGTGTGACCATCTGTAAGAGGATTGGCTGTTTCTGTATAGTTATTTTTGATGTCTGCCACCGGGTCTCCAGGAAATCAGATGAAACAAGCCTGTATTTCCTTTTTTGTGGCCGAAGTTACAGCGAGTGGTACATTAGGCAGTTGAAAAGAAGCAGGAAAACATTTTTATTTAGATAATTTAATTTCTGACGTTTTATTTTGCTGTTATTATGTCCACATAGGCCACACAAATCAACAAAATATGAAAGTTTCTTGTATTATATCTTCAAATTGTATTCAGCATAATGCTTCATCTGACACAACACGGTGCACAAATGCAACATTTCCCCAAGATTCAAGGACTTCTGTTCACAGTTAAAACTGACCTGTAATAATAACAGCCTCATCTGGACAAATAGCGTCATGCTTTCAACACCAATGGCCAGATGTTTCCCACACATAAACTATTATAAATAAGAACAAAATGTGAGTTCACCTCACTCACAGTTCAGGACATGCCTGCTGTTGGTTTTCTACAGCTATCAAAGGGTATTTTAATAAAGTGGAGATGAAATATAAGATGAGAGACAAAATCATTTAATCCTTCTCTAATGTTTGATGATATAAAACAGTTTTTCACTTACATATTGCACATGCATGTAAACAGTGTGTATGACTTTCTAGAAGCCTTGAATGTGGTCTTTATAAACCCTTTTTTTCCCACCAAGAGCAAGCACTGAGGCGACTGTGGTGAGGAAAAACATCCTTTTAACAAGTCAGAAGCGGATCGAGGCAATTTATTTAAGGTGGAGACCATCCGCCAGAACCTGAGAGAGACGAGGAGGGAGAAGGGGAAGAAGACTGCAAATTTTACGTATGTATGCACATGGCATGTTCCTAGTTATTTTATATAGTATTTGTATTTTTGTCTTATTTATTTTGGATTCTATTTTTGTTTTATTTTTCTTACTGCATTTCCCCTTGTGCTGCTACTTTTTGTACTGCTGTGTCTCTTCTCTTCTGATAGTGACTAAAGCCTGGGTTATACTCCCAAATGGATCAACTTGGACACTGTGGATGTGTAGTACTTCTGTTTATACTACTCTCTGGAGTCTGCTTGGAGGACTTGGAGTGGCCACGTGGACAACTCTGTGTGGTCACAACAAATTCTTTGTTTTTTAAAACGGCAATAAATATTATATTGTGGATTTTCTATCAGAATATTATTGTACATTGTTTTTAGTATCCTTACTTTCCTACTTATCATAATAAATATAAACAACTCTGCAACATAAGTAATATAATATACATCATAATGTAATATACTATACATCAATTATAAAATGTAAATATTGTTCTTATCTATAATGCCTTGTTTAACAGTCACCTAGTGGCCACTCAGCAGAAACAGTATGGTCCTTATGCTCCTGTCTTTAACTGAGCAAACACTTCTCTCTAATAAAAGGGAAATGGATGATACTCTTAAGACTAATATTATAGCACTATGTGTGCTTGCTATGATTTTTTGTTGATGTGAAAAATGTGCCAAAGCTGTGGCAGTCTGCATTCAAACAGAAAGCGAATAAAAAAAAGGCAAAAGGAAAAAGAACGTGGCCACACTGCACAGAGAGGTTTGCTTTTGGATTCCCATTAAATAATTTCCATGCACCAAAATTTTTACTGACAAAATGAGAATTATGTCATACAGCTGCCTGATCCAGAAAGTCCAAGACTGTAAAAACAGACACATCTGGCACAGATCGACACAACATCAATCCTGAGCAACAAACCACTAAATTTAGGAAATTAACAACAAATATAAATGGACAGACAAACCAGATATCAAATTAGTCATCATAACTGTGTGTGTCTCATAATGAAGAAGAACAGGCTGCCTGTGAGTCCTTCAGATGCACTGACCAAAAACTGGGTTACTTGAATAAGTGGGTTAAGAATAGAAATCTCTTATGCATGTAAACACCAGCCACTGCAGCCAATTTAGCCCACTGGTACACACCTGGACCACCTCTTCAGCACCGCTAATGAAGGCACAAAATGATTAAACACTGAGTTTATTTAAAATTTGTTTACCGTACAGCTGTTACAGACACAGGCCTATTTTTATACATTATGTATACGTGTAGACGCCAACCTCCTTCTCACAGTGGTGAGGAAGTTTACACAAGCTACTTACTTACTTACACAGCTCAGACTACACACTTATTTTTCTGCTGTTTTATTTGTCTATTAAGTTCGCTGATTTACAAATAGCACACAGAGCCTTCATTGTAACAGTGGGAGTGTTTACTTGTGCTAAATTTTACTTGGTATCATGGCTATATTGCTTAATGAACACTCTTTTGTTAATTAACGGTTTAATACTGTGTTTGAATATTTCTGTTGCCAACAAATATACAAGCTAAGAAAACACCCAAGGCCACCTGCACAAACCTATTAAAGCTTAAGTTGCAAACTATTACTATGCTTTCCTAATTCCAACTTTGGCCTTGATCAGCCACTGGTGTATACTAAAGCACACAGCTTAAACTCTGCTAAATGTTTACGAGAGTAGAAGTGAAAAAAGACGTGTGGAACAGCCTGAGTGCATTTCAGAAAGAGGGGTTAGTGAAAAATGTCAGTTTTAATGCAGAGAATCATTCTTACTGTGTCAGACTCTGACTTAAAATCAAAAGTCCATCAGTAAACTGTCTTATTTGTTTGATCCATATTTTCATCTTGACTCGCCGTCACCTGCGTTTTGTCCCCGTCAGGTTATAGCTCATAAATATATTTTTTAAAAAATCAAAGGATTCCAGCACTTTATCACCCATAAAGAAAATCCATGTTGGGTGAATGATGAATTATTGGACTACACTGAATTAAATGTGTTAACGTCTTTACTCCTTTCTCAAACACATTAATATTTCTGCTCCGCTGGATTAAAATGGCTCTGCCTTTTGTTTGCCTGTTGCCATTTAGGAGCCATTTTTTTGTTTGGGGCCCCCAAACATATTTTGCATAGGGTCCCCAAAAAGCTGGAAACGGCCCTGGCTTTCATGTACACACTTAACTCAGGATGAACAGTGATTAAACTTATTCTGATCAGCTGTTCTGAAATTGAAAATTTTGAGTTTCCAGTCTCAGGGTGAGTCAAATGAGAGTTCAGGATTAGGCTCAGAATTTGTTAGACCTGCTTCTTGAAACAGGCCCAGGGTGTGTTGTCTCAGAGGTTTGCGTTACAGACAGCCACCTCCCTTAAAAGACCTAAAATAAAGGAAATACATGAGTTGGCTCAAATTGTATCCCTCTATTGTAAGATCCACACTTCATGACCCTGTCAAGCCACCCTACAATGGAAAAATCAACCTACGCTGTGAACTTGAAAATTTGAAAAAAAAAAAAAAACATCATGAAATCAAATTGCACTCAGCAGTGTGAAAGGGCTGATAGTACTTCTGATCTCTCTGTAATTTAACATAAACTTTTTGCAGGTGTTTTTGTTTGCTGGTCTGTATGTTTCAGTCTGAAGGTTATGACCTCGTCTGTCATATCGCACAAAAAGTGTAAGATGTCTTTTAGCAGTTAAAAGAACAAACCAGGGATAAAATATGAGCAAACGGTGGGTTTTCCTTCGACAGATGACAAGAAAAGAAGACTTTCAAAGAGGATGCCAATGTTGCTCTACTTCTGCTGGGTATGTAAGTCATTTGCATTTGTTTGCTAACATGTCAACCATAAGAACATTAAATGTAAACACATTCTTATGTGAGCTTGTACGTGAACTTTCTCTCTGCCTATAGAGGACAAAAACATGCTTAACACACCCTCAGCTAGTTACTACAATTTAACATTTCAACACAGAGAATAAATGAGATTGTGACTTTATATATCATCAGCAAAAATGACAAATATCGGCTGTGCTTTAGGGCATAGTTTCCACTGGGACATGTTTCTGCCAATTTTTTAAAATCCCAGGTTTTTAACATTTGAGTAAATCACGATGTCCTTTCTTAACAGTGTCCTCTACTGCCCAGCAGTCATCATCAAAATGAAAGAGTACTCTGACTTGATACAAATGCAGATGCACGCATCTAGGTCGCCTGTGGCTGTTTCTCTGTGCTCACAGCAATAAGCTTCATGAGATGTAGAGAGCGTTTTTTTTCTGTGAATTTTGCCTCTCAGGCTGCACACAGGCTGCCTTTAGCCATTTGATTGGTGGAGCTTGCTGGAGCTCCACGTAGCCTGGCAGCTTTGCCAACAGCAGACACCAATCAGTGATGGAAAAAAATGAGTAAAAATTGTGGTTTAATCTCAGATCTCTATAACTGAAACTATGCATTCACATACAATAGACTCCTTGACTTCACTGAAGACCTCAACATCTGAAACTAAACCTGTGCCTGCGGCTCTGCAACATAAAACAAGAATATTCTGTCAGCGCTGAGCTCCGTCTCCACAGATTTACATAGAGACCATTTGGGTATTTTTACCTGCTGTGAAGCATTCAGGGGTTAAACATCAATATGTTAGAAGCTACTGATGACTGAGAATTTTTATGAAGGGGAAAACCTCTGATACCACTAGATATGTGCTCATTAATGCCTTTTCTGCCCTTTTTGATGCAGCTGTTGTTCTGGCTGGAAACAGAGGTCTCAAAGCTAAAATGGAAGAAAAGAACCACCTTTTGCCCTCAGCAATGGAATATCACTAGTGTGCTGAGACCTTTGCTCACTGAAGGGCACGCTCCCATACTGAGACTGAACACCTGCTACATTTCAATATTTTGTTGCCTCACTTTCAGAATATTACACGAGATACTACTGTACCTCTCCAAATGGAGCTTTGATTTACATTCTATAAAATTTGTGTAAAATAAAGTACAGTCATTGAATGCCTCTTGTCATGGACATTAATGTAATTTCTCATGCAAAATGGCAGAAAATACTTATTTCAGCTTCTCAAATTCTCGGAGAGTTCTCACTTTTCTTCATTTATCAAAATGTTAAACTGAGTATCTTTGGCTTTGGGCTGAGAAACTGACACATTTAAAGATGTAACCTTAGACTCTGAAAAACTGGGATTGATGTTTTTCACAATTTTCTGACATTTAATAGTCATTACTGCCCAAGATTAAATATGACCATCAACTTAAAGGGAGCCACAAATCAGAATACCTATTTTTTATCTTTTTGGTGATATCAGATGTAGAGATGTTTGCCTTCTCTCTTCTATAAATGGCACTCAGCCTGTGGGGCTCAAAGCTCAGGAAAAAAAAAAAACATTCTGCACAAATTCTCTTATTTCTAAGAGAAAGAAATGCGTTCTGGTATATTCTACTGTGGAAAGAAAACAATTCCTACATAAACTAGTCTGTGGATTATCATGAATAACTGGGTCATGATTTGTGGAAAGAGACACTGGTTTTGAATTTTTCTAAATATATATTTTTTGGCACTTTGAGCACCACGGGACTAGTGCCATTTAGTCCCATATCTGTAAAACTCACTCACTTCAAAATTATGTAGATGGATACACAGCACTACAGGCAGGAGGAAAAAACAGACAAATAAAAAACTGACATTGGGAAAGTAGAGTTCTTAATTACTAACCCAATCGGGCAAGTAGTTAAAAAAAAATCTAACTACTTGCCTGATCATTAAAGTTGAACCCTGCAGTGTGGTCTGTATTATATGTACCCTCTATGCTCTAGATGCTGCTGCTATGTAAAGCCAAAGTTTTACCTGAGGACTTCTAGTAATTTGTAATAATTGCAGAGGTAGACTGTGATCTTAATCACGGGAAAATCTGCCATGTGTGTAATCTATGAAGTAAAAATTCCACTTCAATTTCCCATATTTTGACAAACAGAGGTCCTGTGATAATATTATTCACATGCAAACCAGTATCTCAGTGATCTCAGTCCATAATTTTTTTGACATCTGTTTTCTGTTGTCAGACAACTGAACAAGTATGAAATTTGATCGAGGCTCATAATATGTTGAACAGCAGTCAACAGCTGCACTGTGTGATTGGCTGTACTGACATTTAAAATGAGCGATGATGACAGAGAAGGTTAGCTGCAAATGTTTGTTTATGCTCAGAGCAGACGCAGAAAGTGGGCAAAACAACTCAAAACTGTATTATTAATGTGGCTACTGGAGAACAGACACTCCGCTTCTGAAACATTGATGTTACGCAGAGCCTTAACAGCGTATCCAGGGGATAATGTCAGTAAACTCCAGTAAAATGCATTCTCTTCCTATCCTGTGCAAATAGCGTACGAAACAGGGGGGTCACATGAGGTAATACTAGTCACGTGCAAATAGGGGTTAAGCCTGGACACTTGCGTAAAAAAGATTTCTAATCTGCACAGACACCTTTAACCTTAAAGTTATTAGCAGTGTTTTGGGGCTACAACTAATGATCATTTTCACTGTCGATGAATTTGTTGATTATTTTATCTATGGATTGATTAGCCGTTTTGTCTGTAAAATGTCAGAAAATGGTGCCATTAGTTCAAGATGATGTCCTGAAATGTCTTGTCATTCAGTTTACTATCAGAGAGGAGCAAAGACATCAGAAAGTGTCCACATTTAAGGGGCTATAATCACAGAATACTGACTTTTTAAAAAATAATAATGACACAAACCAATGAATCCGTTATCAGAATAGGTGGTGATTAATTTAATAATCAATGACACCATCGCAGCTCTAAAGTGTTAATATGGCTGCTGATGAACAGACACTCTACTTCTAAAAGACTGATGTTCTGCAAAGCCTTATCCCTAAATCCAGGAGATAATGACAGTAAATTCTAATTAAATACAGGCTTGCTTATCCTGTGTAAACAGTGTACGAAATACGGACATGAGAAGGGAGATGGAGGTCTAAATCACATGAGACAAGTCAGTGTAAGTAGGGCTTAAGGCTGGACACTTCTGTAAAGAAGTTTTCCAACCTGCAGTTAAAAAAAGTTTTACATGTTATTAAGCATCTGATGAACTAATATGAAAAAAGACGACAAACTAAACTTTGTTAATCTATAAAACACAAAGAATACATTAAGTTCAGTTGATATGTATTTAGTAGCGTAGGCCCAAAAGTTAAAGTGCATTATGTTTAATATCACTAAACAGTGCTGAGAGAAGGAAAAAGATCAGTGATATCCACATACATCTGCCAGGACATCTGGTTTATAAATTGAGACACATCTACTGTAAGTCATTTTGTCTCCCTCCTCTATAAAAGAGAATAATCACCTAAAATAAAATGAAGCGAGGACGGACTTTTCCAACACATCTTTGGCAACACATGTTCTCAACACATCTTTTTCAATATCATATTAAGTATGTGTCAGTTCTCTTGTTGGCACAGCTTCACAGTAGCTCATTAACCAACTGTTTGGTAGGACACAATCTCAATCTTGTGGAAGGTGAAGGCTAGTGTAGCATGCCATGCAAATAAAGGGGTTTGTTCTCCATCTGGCCAGGAACACCTCTGGGGATATTCTGAGCCATGGAGACCAAATGGTTTTTGCATGTAAAGGGACCACACAATGCTTCTGAATTAATTCACTATACTGCAAGAATCATATTTCTCCACTTCACGCAATAGATTACAGGCAAACAGATTGTATCATGGTCAAAAAGCACAATTTTAACACTGAAATATCATTTCTCATCCGGAACCCAATGGAAAGGTGATAACGTGCACAGGGACATTCTAATACAGATGAAAATTATGTAACATATTATGACGTCCTGCACAAATTACAATTCATACATTCAGTGCTATAGTCACATAATGCTCTTTCTATTACAGAAATACAAAAATGTGAGACATTATTACCTCTTGTTCAGCTTAACGGAATATTATATTTGCATAAACATTCTGTCTGTCTGTCTGTCTGTCTGTCTATCTAATTAAAAATATAATATATAAATTGTGTTTCTATATTTAGTATGAATTGTAGTTGAAGACTAGATATTGCTCTTAAATTGCTGTTATCGTTTTATTGTTATATGTCATAAGTGTTGTTTATTCCTGGCTAGCTGTTCAAGCTGCTCCATTACTTGTCTTTACCCACTTAGTCATTATATCCACATTATGTTATTGGAGTATTGTTCAATTATTGATGGGGACGCCAGGAAACATAGCTACAACAAGCAACCTGATGATTATTTATCAAAAATCTCACTGTGTTCATATTGATCTATTTGAGGATTTATGGTTCGTTATTTTAGAGAAAATGTGTTTATCAGTATATATAACATGAATCACAGCTTGTCCTAAAAATATTGAAATATTATTTATAAGCCATATCACCCAGCCTCAATGTGTTCTACATTTTGTGTGCTGTAAACACACTTCAAGGCAGAAATATTGGCTATAACAGAAATAATCACTGGTTGAAAAACCTCCTAGATTTGCAGGACTGTGAACATATTTTAACACCAGTTATTTGTGCCTTTAAGAGCAATGTCTTTGTCAATAACAATGAAAGATCAAAAGATTAAAATTCAAATTTTATTATTTTACTTGATGAGAAGAGTTTTTAAATGGTTATGAAACTGCCCCCTAATACTGATTCATGAATATAATCAACATGAGCAAACTATTTTCGTCTGTTTTTATATAGTTATTCTTAATGTCTCCCACCAAGTCCATGAAATCAGTGTTTACATTTTCCCAGGCAAAATTACAGTGACTCATCCGTTAAAGAGCCAGTTAAAAGGAAGCCGGAGGAGATAATTTTATTATTTATGTTATATTTTGTGGTAATGGTGGAGGCAACACTCCTGCTTCCGTCCACGAGGGCCTCCAAATAATAATAAAAATAACGATATTAAAGTTCCTTGTAGTAGCTTTAAACTTTCATTATTGCCATTATTTTCTGCCTTTCAGACAGCTGTAAGTGGCTGCTGAGAGACACAGTTGAAGGGCACGCAACAAAAACCTTCATTTAGACATTTAAACCTTTAGATTTCA
The DNA here is from genome assembly GCF_056507025.1 of Lutjanus erythropterus. Classification (NCBI taxonomy): domain Eukaryota; kingdom Metazoa; phylum Chordata; class Actinopteri; order Lutjaniformes; family Lutjanidae; genus Lutjanus; species Lutjanus erythropterus. The sequence goes on from NC_139330.1 coordinate 5,504,263, forward strand.
ACCCGGCATGCTGTACGTAACATGTGCAAATTGTTCTTTGTGCAAACATTTCAGCAACCTGAGCAAGGACGCCCGAGCCTACAGACTGTGTACAGGACTGAGAATGTGATGTAACTCTGCCCTGTGCCGTAATCCGTGTTGAGTGATGCTATGCGTGTTTGTTTCATTTGTTGTGGTTGTCGGCTGGTAACCCTCACCCCAACCTCTACCCTAACTCTCCCATTTTCAGGTTGCTCTTCTATCAGGTTTGGCACTCCCTGCTGAGGCTCCTCATTAAGAGGAAAGTGGAACATCTGTGCTGGTCAGGCAAGATGACTTAGGCCTCCTGGCCAGAGCCTCAGCGGAGAGTCACTGGTAGGAAGAACAAAAACTTCCTACAGGAGCCCTCTTCTATGAGCAGAGGATAAATGCTTCTCTTATGTTTTCTTATAAGAAGTCTCTTTCAGCTGGCTCTGGGTTTATTCTGGCCTCCAGGTTCTCATACTATACCTTTGTAGACAAAACTCATTTCCATTGTGGCTGTGTTTTACAAATCCCTTTAATGCTTCTCCCAGTAGGCACCTGCTAATGGCTGCCTTTTAGTTCCTGTGTTGAACTGACGAACAGTAAAGTTGCCACATCACCCTTTTTGTGAGACTGATATATTCTACTGAAGTGTCTTGGGAGAACTATGGCCATACACTTCACTATATAACACATCCAGCACTGTAAGTTTGAGAAAAATGATCATTAAACCCACAGTGAAAGTGCTTATCTTTAATAAAAGACTCGTGTCCACTGCTATCACATATTGTTGGAAGACTGGCCACAGAAAGTTTGACAGTGACCATCCACTATGAGAGGATTACTGTTGTCTCCTGGGTGTCCTCACATCAGATACCAGTGACTCTTCAGTCCACAACAAGCTAAGAAGTCGCACACAGCAAGAATCTCAGCACAACTGAGAAAACAGATAAAATCATACCCAAAGAGGAAAATAAGGCAAAGCTTTTTTGAAACAGCGCATAATAGTTAAACTTAAAGGAACAGTTCACCTCTAAATCAAAAATACATATATTTTCTCTTAACAGCAGCACCATTTATTCATCTAGATCAGTGTCTCAATCATAAATATATTAGGCTCTCCAAGAACAGTGTGACCAGATGTCCTGAATTACAAATCCTGTCCTTTTAGTCCTGAAAATGATCTATTATAGTAAGAGATAATATTAACGGTGCACTGATCGGGCTCATTTAATAAATAACAGATTGTTGTTGTCGTTCAACCTGTTTTAAACCAGATACTGACGAGTGCTGCTGTAACCGTGAGAGGAATTTATGACAAAAACTAAAAATGTGTTTCTACACTCCCACAACTTAATGATAATCTTATGTGCTAAAAAGGTGTTTAAAATAACTTTAACACACCTGTTTTTCATATCATCCTCAGGTTCCGCAACTGATCTTCATAAATTTAATAACAAGTAAAGTTATTCTAAATGATTCTGTTTGAATCCTTCTGACGTGACGCACCAAAACCCCCAACTCCCTCTCCTAAACGTCATCCATTCTTATCTGGTCACCCTATCCAGGTACCATCATTATGACTGACGTTAGAATACAGTAGTGGAGCCCTTCCATATTCCGCTTTAGACAGTTCATGCAGGAGGCATGTTTATTCCTAATAAGAAGATTATTTATTGTTGACTGTTGTCAGCCACACTGCCTTCACAGTAAGGCAGAGGCTTACTGTCATCACAGTTTTAGCTCGTAACTAATCGTAGATGACATGTGCACAATGTACGCATGAATCTGACTGCAGCAGGCTGATACTGAGACAAAAATATTACTCGAAATTACACTACCATGTCATAGTTTAAGTATTTTGATTATTGTAAATTAATTTACTTCATTTTTAAAATGGTAGGTAATTTATCAGCGTACCACTAGAGAGAGGACTAATACCATAGCTTGAGAATCTAGACTGTTTTGGTGTAAGCTGCCAAGTTTTGGAGATATGAGGAATAATGATTTCTATCTTGTGTTGAATATAATGGAACTAGATGGCATCTGACTTGTGGTGCTCAAGGCGCCACAAGCCACAAGCCATTTTATGATAAATCTGAAAAACTCAACAGTAATGTCTCCTTCCAGAAAGCATTACCTGGTTACTCCAGATAATCCGCAGACCTTGTTGTGAGCAGTTTCATGTAGGAACTACTTTCTTTGTGGTAGGAAGAAAATAGTTCTGGGAGATTCTACCATAGAAAGAAAGTAGTTCTTACATGAAACTGCTCACAGCAAGATCTGTGGATTAACTTGAGTCACCAGGTCATCATTTCCAGAAAGAGACATTGCTGTTGAGTTTTTCAAATGTATTTTTTGGTGCTTCGAGCACCACAAGCTGAGTGTCATTTAGTTCCATTACATTGGAGAGAAGGCAGACATCTGTACGGTCGATATCTCTAAAACTCTGCAACTCACAGCAAAAATATCTAGCAGGATAAATAGCACTACATGAAAGGGAGGAAGAAAATGATGTAGTTTTGATTTTGCATTTATCTCTGATGACATGTCATGGTCATTTTATGATGCATTACAGTAAATATATTACAGATTTCTCCTTTAAATTCATTTGATTGAAGAACTATAATAAAGATTTGATCTGGACAAGAGATTTTACAGTTCAAAAAATCATCTCTAACATATCTTTGGCATTTCTATACTGCTATTTCTTGTTAGTTATCAGCAATAAATCACATAGACAATATAGCAGTCTACAGTAGCTCTACTTTACAGTATAAATATGTATAAGCTAAAGCACTGATCACCTTCCTTTACTGCTGACCTACCATCTCCCTCAACATGTCAACATCTAAATTGTTTAAATGATCCAATGATCCGTGATGTCCTCGTGTCAAACTTGGTGAAATAACAAGGAAAAACCAACTTCATGCTTGAACTGCACTTCAATAACCCCTCCAAGTGCAAAATACACCCCAAGTCTAGACAACTGATTCCATAATACGGCCTCGTTAACAGCACAAACCTTCATGTCTACCCTGAGGCGTGTTTTAGCGTGGTGCAGCTGCCATGATTTCCAACTGTGCCCACGTACGAGAGCACACACTGTCTCTATTTGAATGTGGACCATGTGGATTCAGCTAAGCTGCAGTTGGAAGGCATTTTGGGCTGTGCACCAATTCCGGACTGGTGCAATAATGTTTTCATTTCATCACTCAAGACTCAAGACAAGCAAATGAGAGGGTCTGAACTATAACATACGCTTGTTTTACTTTAAGTGCTGTCATACTGTATTTTACGCCAATTACACAACCGAGGTCTGACTGAGATGTGTGCCATCACATGTCGTATTAATGCGTCTCCTTAATTCAGTTAATTTTCTTGCCGTGCCCTTCTATCATACAGCATGCAAAATAGTAAATAAGCAACTGAAAGCCATGGACAAAATGGCTAATTAGCGTTGACTTCATAACAAGTTAACCTTGATAATGTTTACCGTGCTGTGTCCATCTTGAGTGCGTGGGACGAGATTTGTTTATGGCAGTAAATCTGGCAGACACTTGCAGACAATTCTAATTTAATTAGGCCCGCAAATAATGTAAGGCCTACACAATTTCCTTGACAAATAACCTACACTGAATGGTAAATAACAAGTCTGTAAAATTGTTGCACTGGAGTGGAGCCATGTGGTTGTATAACAGCTCTGTGTTTGTTGAGTAGTAGCTATGTAGGATGGATTTATGGTGAATAATAATGGAGAGTAGTGACTCACAATGCTTGTGTGAAGTGAAAACGACCAAGCCCACGCAAAGCTCTTGGTGTAATGTATGCAGCCAGCACCTAATTTCCTATTCCTCTCCAAGGAAGCCTTCTGAAACTAACCCAGTCGCTCTATTTATATCTGGCAACATCTTTTCATCTCTGCGCTGATAGAGCCATTAGGTACAGTACAGCACAACCCTATAGCATCTTAACCTGCTCACTGATAAGTCTGAATGTTAAAATTTATAATTCCAGAGCTATCACAGGAGCATACTAATACATTTTCTTAACAGGTCATTTCTACAAAGTAAGTGGTCATTTCACACTGACACGTGTGAACTGCCGTAGTCTTCCATGAAGGATGAAACAACCATCTTTTAATCATTAAGTTTGCAGGAGGTTCATTAAATGGCCCGTGGAACATACACACAAACAATACACCAGAGGACCAGTAAAATCTGCTTTGTTAGCCCATTAATGAACATGCTTTTGTGTGTAGGGATGTCCTTGAGGAGTGAGGATCTAAATTTACAAATTTTAGAACATATACAGTGCATTTAGACCGTGCATGAAACTGCATGTTACACATGGATCTGCTGGGCTTTGTCTGGATTTATTTGATGGCTTGCTAGTATAGTTCAAGGAACAATATGTAGCAGTTACACATGCAAATTGAGCACTGCTGCACAGATAGTGAGTTGGCGCCATACAGTATACAGATTGATATCCTGTTTAATATACAGTCTATGGCTGGAGCTCAGAAAGAGTGCAGGACCTGCACAACATCGTAAATCGAGAATAACAAGCGATGACGAGTCCTCCACTGTAAGGTCATCAGCTGTTTATAACCATCAATTGCATGTCAGTCCACTATCCGGAAAACAAAGGCCCACTGCTCTGAAAATGCACACTCTGGACTTTGACTTAGTGACTGCCTGTCTCACTGCCTGCCAGACTCCATTGACATATTGCTCAATTTAACCGATATTAACATCTACGGCTTCCACAAGATTGTTAATGATTTCTTACAACTCATAAACAGACACTTACTCATTCAGCAAACATTCGGCATAGATTTTAACTCTAATTAATGTGAAACTGGCAAACAAAGCAGTTTTTCCAGCCCCAAACAGAGATTTTTAAAGGCAGACACCACGGCTGCAGGGTTAATTATGTTCAGAGTCTTAAAAGCAAATATTTTTTCTTTTCTTTTCTCCTTTATGACAAACTGAATATCCTGAAGTTGTGGACAAAACAAGATATTTGCAGGGGTCATCTTAGGCTTTAGGAAACAGTGATCAACATTTTTCACCATTTTCTGGCATTTTATGGACCAAAAAAAAACAAATAAACGTATTAAAAAACTAATTTACAGATTAATAAAAATAACTGTTAGCTGCAGCCCTAGTAGAAACCTTGCAGTGTAACATCCTTGGAAGAGGACCCACGACCTCTACAGATATAAACAGCTGATGCTAAGGTTAAGTTTAATTCTTTGACATATTTTGCCAATAAATCCCTGTCAATCTTACACAGTGCACCTTTAATTGGTATTTTTTTTTCAAATTATTAGTTAAAATTAATGTGCTTGATGTTTTGGTAATATATGAAGAACAAGGCTCTCCTACAGAACATATCTGTAATTTTCTTTATCCAAAGCTGACTATTTCTTTTTCATAATATTGACTGGTCTTAATGTTGGTGTGTGTGCAAAACATGGTGAGAAGCACCGTTAAAAGGACTTTTATCTTTGGCTGAGGTGATGGGAGCTTTACCCAGATGATCTGTTTGGACAGTTAATAAGCGCAAGAAAGAAAAATGCAACAGCATTATGCAAAACAGAAAGAACTATTCAATCAGGAATTGATTGTAATGACTAAGTGCACATTTGGCTAATAGGCTGTAGACAAAATAACCTACTGTGGCTTTTTGTCAGACATGAGAAAAAATTAAGTTCTAATTGTTTAATTGTGCAAAGTGAAGATTTTAATCAGGGTGTTGCAAGGTACTGTTTCTATAAATAATCATCATATGGCGGGGGGGCAGCATGAAATGCTCACGCTCTGAGGGTGTAGTCCAGTATGTCGAACACCAACAGCTGATTCAACATTGACTGTAAAGACACTAACCCAGCCATCATCAGGAGAAACCAAACCAAGATAAAGCAGCAGTCAATTTCTTCTTGTGAAAAGTAAAAAGACCAAAAGTCTTCCTTGTCTGACTTTGTAAAAATGTAAAAAATGTAGATTTTTAAATGAAAGACACAAGATTTTATTTATCTTATTGGTCTTTCACCTCCTTACATCACTTGAAGGCTTTTTTTAATGTGGGCTCTTATCAAACTCGGTCAAGTGATTGGATTATGCTGCAGGTGCCGGCTGTTTTCACTGAATTTGGAAAATCAAGTTTTTTCATATTGTGCACCTGCGACATCAAACGACATGCAGAACTGTTGAAAGTTTTCCTCATTTTTATCTGCAGAGCAATTTAAATTTTAACTGTATCAGATTTTACTTTGAGATATTCTTGGTTTAGTTGTCTCATTCACTTTAAATTTTAGCTGTTTTTATTTATTATTTAGCTTTTTATATATTTTTAAGGTTTTATTGTGTTTCTTATATTTCTTACTGCTATTTTATACAAGTTTCTCATTGGTATGTCTTTAAATAAGGTCTCTACCTCAATGTATTTCTGAGTTAAAATGAAGGGTAAATGAATGAATGAACAAATAAATTAATTAATTAATCAACAAAAAGAAAAAACAATCAATTTGATGCCAACTTTCTGGCAAGCCAGCTTTAATCATTATACTTACCACCATCTTTAAACCATGGCCAGCCATTAACTGGATTCGAGTTACATGGACTATTTAAACTTCTCCTGACAGCAGCATAAAATTAAGTTCTTTGAGTTTTTCGTTTACTGTTGTTTGTTTTCCCCAGATGTATCAGAAGTACAGCTCAACATATGAATCATGCAAAAGAAAACAACATTCATTTTCTCTGTTGATAAGGTGCCCTTTTGGCAAACCTCATACATTTCATAGGGAAGATACAAACAATACACTGTGACCAGAATATTTCTGTCTTCTTTGCTGGAATGATCCATAATCCAAGTAGTGAATTAGTGTTTTGTATGATTTTTTTTCCAGTATTTAAGCTGTGTAGATTGTCTACCTACAATAACCTACTGAACAAAATGTTGTAGTTACACTTGAAAAGTGGGCTAAATGGAAAAAAAAAGCACTATTAGTGTGAGGCTGTGTGTTCACTCACCAGCTGGACATCTGCAGGAGGCTGTTCCATTGGAGCGTGTCAGGCAGGTGGAGTTGTTCAGGCAGGGATTGTGGAGGGGGTCGCAGGGGTCATAAGGCTGGTTGCACAAGGGGCCACTGAAGAAGGGGGGACAGGTGCAGGAAAACTCCCCAGGTACGTCTGACTCCTGACACTGAGCTCCATTTAGACAGGGCCCAGAATCACACTCTTTCACATCCTCTGCACAGTCCACACCTGTCCAGCCTGGGGAGCACAAACACCTTGGATACACCAGAGAGGAGATGTGGTCAGAGATACTATCATTTTGGAATTAATTAAAATTATTCCTAAATAAATAAACACTTGCTACTTATTTAGAAGTTTCAAAGGGTAAAAGGGCGTCATTCTCTTTGGGAGGTGTGCTACAAATGCATATTGCAACGGTATGGCGGTGCTGCAAATAAACTACCAGGTTTAGGGAGTAGTGAGTAGAATACATGTAGAATACATGTAAAGGGATTATGCAACTAAGATACCAAAAAAGGTAACTAATCAATTACATGCACAGTGCACACACATTACAACACTTCATGAGTCTCACAACAGCACAAAATCAATCCATTATGACGGCCTTTAGTGAAAAATACTTTCACTGGTTGGAAATGTCAACATTATTTTGTCTTTAAATCAGAAAAAAATAAGAATAAAACTACATTTTACTTAATGGCACATTTCAAGGTCACCTTACATCAAATAAACAACATCACAGTACAGTGACAGTTTTGCCTTCAGTTGACTGTCATCATCCAAGAACTAAACATCTAATAAAAAAAAAACATTTACAGGAAAGACCAACTTCTAATGTTAGCTACACAGATAAACACTGATGTTAACTACACATAAATCCAGTTAGCTAGCTAACCTGTCAATAATATGACTGACAAATATTTTGGGACTGTAGGTGGTGATGCTGGTGACCAGGATGGTTTGGGTAAGAACAAGTTTATGCCAGTTTACTTAAAGTTTGAGTGGCATACTTGACAAAATATATATAAATGTGCATAATTAACAATAAACCTACAATGAAAAAAAAAAGATTCTATTAGACTCAACAATGCAACCATACTTGGTATTGAGGTAATCCCAATGTAATGGAAAGTAATCAAGTTACATTACTTTAATATTGTGATACTTGTGTTAATTTACTGACAATATTTTTAAATAAACTGTATTGAATACATGCTTTAAATAACTCTACTAACCCTGTAAACTACCACAATACATTTACTTTTTTAAATTAAAACGATACACAGGACACGTCTTTCTGCAATCAAGTACACAGTGTTACATCGACACCGCACTCTTGGATCTTGGTGTGAGACCATGCAGGGAATTTACAGGTTAATTGAACTACTGGTCAGTGCAGCTCTTCATTCTGGACAGCTGAATGTAGGACACAGGAGGTTAGAGCACTGAGTGGGGATTAAATGGAAATGTATGCACGCTAGACAGAGAGAGAGAGAGAGAGAGAGAGAGAGAGAGACAGGGACAGAAAAACAGAGAGAGCACCAGAGTGTGTGTGTGAGAGAGAGAGTCTGAAGTGCCTGCTCTTAAGGCAGGTGAATATTCCACTTGGTGGCAGTGAGTACCCGAGCACCACCAGCCACTCCACCTTGCATTCCTTTTCATCCTCTAACTTTTCCACCTGAAGCAGTTTTTACATCTCCCCAGCGAGAAGGGGGGGCATTAGCTGAAGCAGATACACCAGCTTTTTCCTCCAATGAGTCACAGATCCCCTGAAACCTTTTCATGCTGTGAGCCATTGATTGACTCATTTGTTTTACCTGCCATCTGCAATTCATTATCTCCGCTGCCAGTGGAAGGACATATTGCTATCTCTGAACGGCTTCTTTTTCTGCATTTATTAAGTGACTGATGCACCTCGTGAGGACGGCGCCCTCGAGCTAGCTCGCACACCTACTTGTAGCTGTTGAGAAGGTCTGTGCAGGTGGCGTTGTTTTTGCAGGGCTGCGATAAACATTCATCAATTTCTTGTTGGCAGAATTCCCCCTCCCAGCCGGAGTGACACACACACTCATAACTCTGCAACACAGAAAAAAGAAACACTAGATTAACACTGACATATAGTGACACCTTACATCTGCACTGGTCTTGCTATAGTAATATTTATAATGCACTCACTCTTAAGAATTGGAACAAAACTGTATTTTGAGGGGGGTTTGGATTTACTCCTCAATTATGCTGGGAAAATATATTTTAAAAGATTAAACTCTTGGCTATTAAACCATTAAACGGGCCAACTTTCTAGAGATTCAATTTTTTCAGATGGAAAATCTGACGGAGTTGACGTCTTACAGGGTTGACAAAATGATTTTTTTAGTAGTGAGTAGCCATTTTATTTATAAAAAATTGCTCAGAGGTCCTTTAATGCTAATCAAAATACACCATTCTTATTAAGCTTTGATTTAAAAGGGCTTGACATGTGGTTGAGACACATCTGATAGCAATATTATTAAATGAATTTGTTGAAAAATAGAAAGCTTATCAGTGCTCGAGCAGTATTCCTAGACTAGAAAGTGAGATAGGAGTCCTTAGTGTAGAGCCAACCCTTTTTATGCCTGATTAAATCATGTTTTTGTAAAATTTCTAGCCCAATAATTTATATATATATATTATCTATAATAAAAAATACAAATGAAATCACAAACAATAGTAGAATTGTTGTTCATAACAATTTTTCAATATGACATGAATTAAAAGTGGGTTAGAACGCTGATAGCAGGTTCCATTGTACAATGCAACTATAAAATATTTGCCTTTTCTGCCCTCTTGTCTTAAAAATAAAGAAAACATAAAGGTACAGCTCTGCTACAATAACAAAAATAATAGGTTTGATCTAACTTGGTCAACTGCAACAAGCTTGAGAGTGTGCTAAATGAAAGTGTAACCCCCAGGTGCACGTGTACGAAGAGGGTGAAGGAGAAGTACATGTAATCCCCTTCTATCAAGGAACCAAACAAATAATGATGTTGTAATTTTGTTGGCGTTTTCTGTTATAACGAAAGCACAGATTTGACAGTTGTAGATCTCCTCTCAGCAGAACAAAAATTACTTCAAATCAAAGTTGAGCTGAATGACTGGATGTGTTCACATCACTAAGGAATACAATATAGAAATACATTTTTAATATACTGTAATTTTTAATATATTCATAAACCAAGCCAAAGCGTGGTAAACCAGCCAAAATTCTGCCCACCCGCCCAAACCCATTTTATGGCGCACAATGCAACCCAAAGCAGACCAATTAGGCGGAAAAAACATCCAATCTGGCAACACTGCTGACAGAGTTGACGGAAATCTGGGACACAAATTTAAAGGGCCGACGTCTTTATGGAATAAAATGATTTTAAAACACAGGTCCTTATAATAGCAAATGTCTATACTCATGTTATCAGTAGGTATTGTTAGTTTTAGATTTTGAAGTCTTTTAACAAATTAAATTGTTTGAAGTTGTGAATTCTTGTCTGAGACATGGGTGTATTTTAGAAATTAAAAAAATCAAGCAAAACAAAACATTTTGTATATTACTTATATTTCCTTCATATATATATATATATATATATATATATATATATATATATATATATATATATATATATATATATATACATATATATATATATATATATACATATATATATATATATATATATATACATATGCAAAATAAACAAAGTCTAAGAAAGGGTGAATGGCACCTTTAGAATATAATTAAAAAGGACTGTACAATACATATGGCAACTGTTAATGAAAAATAATGAAACTGTCAGATGGTATTTATACCTGTTACATTTTAGTAAACAAACAATCTTAATATACATGATTAAATACATCTCAGTTTTCTCAAGAAATATTGCAGAATGAAATCTCCCACTCACAAAAAGATCTTTCCTGTGGAAATCTGTTTAAACTGTGGAACAGTCATGCTTGTCTTAGATTTTCACATTACTGCTATGCAGATGTATTCCTTCTACCACCCACCCGCTGGATAATGTGCAAGCCTGTTTTTTTCATGCCATTCAAAGTATATGGTACAAGCATTTATCAAGCATACAATATTATTGCTGCATATTTTGTGTGGAAAGGAATTTTCACGGACAATCAAACATGTAAAATATGCTTGATGTAGATTTCTCAGAAGGTCTTTCTAGAACCAGTGAATAAGCTGCTTCTACTGTACATTAAGAAACAGATTTATATGTAAACTAGGCTATATATCAAGATTATATTAATATCATGATATGAGATTAGATATTGTCTTTTGGATATTGTTATATTGTGATATATTGATGTCTTTTCCTGGTTTTAAAAGCTGCATCACAGTAAAGTGAGCACTTTTCTGAACTTACCAGACTTTTCTAGCTGTTCTATTGTTCGCTGTTACCCACTTAGTCAATATAGCCTATTACTGATGAATATTTATCAAAAATCTCATTGTGTTGATATTTTGTGAAAGCACCAACAGTCATCTCTACAATTTGTCAAAATATTGAGGAGTTTTGTCAAAAATACTGTGATATTTGATTGTGTCCATATCACCCAGCCCTACTGATGGCAGTTTAATCTATGGCACTGCATCATATTCAATAAGATCATCATATGTTTGCACAATTAAAGAATTTATGTTTGAGATATGGCTGAGCAATATGACTTATAATATAATCGATAATACCTTGATATTTTTAGGCAGGGCTGTGATATATGATTGATACATTACACAGCTCTATATCAAGATATATATTGCATACCATAGCAATACACATGTTTCAGTATGTTGTTTAAAGTTTGCAAGTGATGGAGACACAGTGTTCCCATAAATGCCCTCTGGCACACAGAGCTGCTGCCAGAGGAGCGCTGACTAAGATTACAGGATGAGAGTAGACCAAACCAATGTGAGGTATAATTATGGGGAGCACACATTCTTACGAAACTTAAAAAATGAATTGTTTTGTGTCTATAATTAGTACAGGTGCTTTGACATGATACTGAATCTCGTTAACAAACACTGACTAGATACAGAGGTTATATTTTATTTTTTTGATCAAAATTATTGCCAGGGATGTGTCCGTAACACACCCAATTCTACACCCTTGTATTGTGAAATAGCCTAAAAATGTCAAGATATCATTTATAAGCCATATCGTCCAGCTCTCCTCCTACCTTTGCTAATCTTTTTCACTTTTTCTTTCCTCCATTCAGAGCAGTATGTGGACCACTTGCCCTTTATTTCATCATTGCAATCTTCATTATGATAATTAATCATGGCACGGGAGATAAATGGTTTGTTGTCCATTGCTTTCCAAGGTAGCAGTTTAATTTAAATTCCTTTTTGCATACAGGATGAAGGCAGTCATATGGTCAAGGGTTTTTCAGGATTCCTCATTGCCAACATCCTGTCTAAAGGTCCTGGGTGCCGCTGGTTGAATGCATGCTAATCTGTATTTCATACACTGGAGGGGAGCCGTTAAACTTTGTCTGATATAATTTGTACACTGTGGGCCCCTTGGTGGTGGGGGGAAAACGCCGTCATCTCGTGATAAATTAGATACCTCCAGGAGACTCCAATTCCTTACCCCTGGCAATAGAACATAATCTCATTTTTGCTGCTAAGTCACCTTCAGGGACCGCAATTCTCCAAAATAAGCGAAAGTTCTGTGGGACACAGTGTTCAGAGAGAGGAATAGCTGCACTGTAAACAAGACTATGTGAAGGGGTTTCCAACAACTGTCCCTATTTGAATAATGACTTGAGCAAAAAATATATAATGGTGAACCCAAGACCAGCGTGACTAGAAAAATATTGGTGGAAATTTAATTATATCCGTCATATCACACCGACCTCCTTCTTAAGCAGTGTCCTTTTGTCTTTGGAGTATTTAGTTTATCCCAGAAAATTACACTGAAATGTTTCAGCCAGGATTCTGTGCTGGAACAATTTTAACAATTCCTTGTGGACTACTTCATAATATCAAGTTGAAAAAATTAGCGTTTGTCCTTCAGTTATCCTGAAATTGCTGCAGCGGTGCTTTTTTGAAACCAACATGTCTTGATAATAATAACAGGTCAGTTCTTTTCAGGTAGTGCCTATGAATACAAAGAGGACAAAAACAAATTAGTTTTTCACAGATTGAAATCTAAAAATACTACATGTTGTGAAGTTTAACAGTAGATAATTAATATATGTACATTATTTAATTTTGGAGCAGTTTTGGTTGAAATTCACTGCCACAAGCTCTGGGCTGGATTAACCTCTGGGAAACAGAGTTATTTCCCAGGGGCCCAGGCCCTCCGAAGGGCCCAGACCACGAGCAAAGTATCTCATTATACTGTGTTTTACATTTTTAACCTGTCCACCTGGTGCTGCTTGTTGTAGCTTCTCACACAGTGAAGGACCCTGATGTCATCGCCACAACACCTCAATGTGAAGTTGTGAGAGTGCTAAACAAAAATTTAAAAAGGAGAAAGATCTCAGAGGCAGAGAATTTAAAAAATATTCTAAAAATCACTGTGAAAAACTACTACTACTACGTCTTTTCAAGTCCATAGCAATCTCAAATGTCGTTCTGCCATTATCAGCTGCATGTGTCTTGCATGTTGCATGTTGTGTATTTCCTGGCTTCCGTCACCTCCTCTACTGCACACACAGTGTGTTTAAAGACCACCAGGTTGTCCACACAAGGTCATGACTATTAGCAAGGCTTTCGGTAGGTCTAATTCATCTGTCCAGTCATTCAAGAGCTCGGGTGTCATATTTATTCCATTTATCTTTCCAGATGTTGGTGCTTGCTTGTTGTTTGGTCATCTGGAGAGGCAGGACCATCTGAAAAAAGCAGGTTCTAGATTTCACCCTGTGTGGAGCTGCTGCATGGCCATGCAAGGGTTGCCTGCTGTCTAGGCATGTCCTAAAGTTGCTGCCTAGGGCGTAGATGCAAGGGACAGGTGCTGTCTTAATGCATTCCCTGATAATGCAGCAGGTGTAATTTAAAGCTGTGTTTGATGTGAGGTAATCAGCTCCAGCTTGTGCAGGTATGTTCTGCTGTGGAGAAACGGGGTCACAGCAGTTGCACAGCAGTTGACGGTTAATAGATCTACACCTCACTTAGACTTTGCACAGGATGTTATTGCGGGTGTTTATCTTGGCTTTGGCGCTCTGAAGGTGGTTCTTGAGAGCGAGTGTCTTATTGAGTGTAACTGCTAAGGTAGCTACTAGCAACAAAGACTGCTCAGTTAATGTTAGCGGTGACATTTGTTCACCTGTCAGAACAGCCAGCAGCCTCAAGGCCAGCTTCTAATGCTGATGTGTTTTCATACAAACGTGACGTGAGTAAGTAGCTTTGGTTACTACTATTTTCTCTATGATTATATAAATTCAACAAAGCCAGATTGAACATATGTGCACCTGTACATCATAATTTCTCTTGAAAGCCTGATTTGTTGAAAATTTGATCAGAATTTATTATTAAAATTCACTTGATGATGATGATGATGATGATGATGATGATGATGATGATGATGATGACGATGATGATGATGATGATGACATCATCTGTAATGTAGGACAGCATGATACAATACAAAAAGTCACATTGTGATTATTTTTGATGGAAATGATATGCAATATGATTAGTGGGAATGATCATTTTTGCATCACAATTTTCATTTTCACTTAAAATTCATGATGATGTGACATTTGTCGCAATGTGTACAAAAACGTTCTTACATCTGGAGAAGATTTGTAGGTCAGTGCATCTCTGCAGCACTACAGTACTTAATTATAATGCTGTTTTATCACACATTTTTCATTTATCAAAAAAATGCAGCATCTGTGATTTGGATATTGCACTTGGCCAGACTGCAGTTTTGATAATATTGCAATCAACTGTGCAGCCATACAATAATGTGGAGGAAACACTTGAATGGTAAGTGATAATATGGCCCAGCACAATTTGAAGCTTTCGAAACTTGAAGTTTAGTTTTGAAAATCTCAAAGTTAATTTTGAAAGCTTGAACTTTGATATCAAAACCTTATAGGCATTATATTTATAGGCATTATTTGTGTTCATGCCAAAAAAAAATGTTCTTACACAACAAACACTTGAACAGTTCTGAAATCCTCACTGTGTGGCTCCTCTGGGACTCACAGGCTTAAAACCAAAACATACTGGTTTTGTTAAAGAGATCTCATCTTTCTTACATACATTATGCACTCATTTTCAAGAGCACAGGCTTATTTTAAACATTAGGTGTGGACTACACAGCAGAAGTTATCTGTCTTTGTCGAATGGAAAAAAAAACAAAACCCACAGACTTTATCTATATGACACATCTGTTTCACTACTGCAATCTGTTACCAAATAAGCAGCTGTTGGGAAAAGGCCCCTGGTACTCATTGCACAGTTTGTAAGCAGCATTCAGTTCCCAAGGCCTTTTTGCAGCTGCAACAGATCAATGTTATTGGCTTAAAAAACACTCGAATAACCGCAGAAGTAGAGCTGCACCGTGCAAAAAGAAAGTCCTAAAATGCCCCTTTAAACCCAAGCATGTGCAACTGTAGAAACAGCCATCAGGGCAGAAGGACCAGCACACTTGGAATAAAATGTACTGAGTAGAAGTTATTTACAAAATCATGTACAATTTATAGCCTAAATTCAGCAGCTACAGGACAAACCTGTCTTGTTTATCCTAAACATCCTTCCTCTGTACTTTAATCTCAAATCTGCTACATTAGCTTAGCTATGACTATTGAAATGGAGGCTAATGAGCTATACAGATTATACAAGGATTATACAAAAATGTAAAATAAATCAGTTGTAAGAACTTGAATCATTAAAAAAATTAATAAACAATATAAACAATTATAAACAAGTTTTCATACACTGATGTTGGCTCACTATTTGGCAGGTTCCATTTACTGCTTACTACTCATTAATCTTAACGTGTCACTGACATTTAGAGTTGACAAACAGAGTCTTACTGTAAAATTTAAAGAAGCGCATGCTGAAAATGTCGAGGTAAACGATACTGCCGAAGCCGTAGTGTCTGAATCTGGTGATTTGTAGGAGTGTCAGGATTTCAATATTAAATTGAAAATCAATCGAAATGAGCTTTCAATTTCAAGAACTGAATCAAAAGGCAGCAGCTCTCACTATATTCTTCTTTCCCTCCACCCCCGCCTACTTGCAGCGTCTGATGCTTAGCCAAAGAAAAAAAAAACAACTCTTCAAAGATATGTCAGTTGTTTTATCTATTAGTAGTTAATCATCAAATAACAACAAAGACTAAAGTTAATTGTCACATTTAATCTAGGGCTGCAACATCTACATAAAATGTAAGAAAATAGTCAAAAGTCTCATTAAATATTTTGTCAGTCCCAAACCAAAGTTATTCAGTTTAATATGATAATAAACAAAGAAAAGCAGGAAACACATCTACATCTGAGAGGCTAAGAACAGCATTTTCTCCTATTTTTGCATGAAAAATTAGTTAATGATTACTCGATAGTAAAAATATTTTAATAGGTTAATTATTTTTTACCACTCGTGAGTTGCTGGATTTACTTGCCCCACAACATTTTGTTGAACCCTGATGCCACTGTTCATATTAATGCACAGTTGTTTATATTTTACTGTAACAGAAATGTGCTCAAACATTAACTGCATGATCAAAGGTAGTAGGCAGAGTCTTATTTGATTCAGGTCCTGTCAATATTTTATGATAAACTACAGTGTTTTTCAATGAGCTACAAACTGTAGTGATTTACACGATGTTGGGCACTGCAAAACAAAAAAACAGAAAGTGTCTACTTACCAGATGGAGGTCCTTACATATTGAGTTGGAGCTGCACAAACTGTTGACACAGTCATCAATGTCTTGCTCACATCTCAGCCCAGCGTAACCAGGATTGCACAGGCAGTAAAAGCCGTCTACAACTGAAACAAAATCAGTAGGACAGTTACAGCACCTTGCATCATGAAATAATTCACTCCACTCTCTGTAGATCCTCTTAATGTACTACATGTCTACACAGGTAAGTGCTGATTATGAGTATAAAACACAATCACCCACTGTGGTTTCATTTTTTAATGGATATGACCATTAATGCCTCGTGCTGTATCAGTCCGACTCGTTGTTGATAAATCTATGTGACAGGTTCCCTCCCTCTGCATCAGTCTGACAGAGTTTGACACTCTAACCATCTTTAAATGAACCTGTCTGGAATGGCCATTCAGGGCTCTTTTCTCCTACTACTCTCGCTGTCCCCCGTCTGTACTTATCCCACTCGTTCTCAATGAAAGCCTGAAAGCCCGGCCATTTGTTTTCACACTCTTGGCGCACTTGCATCACGCTGAATGAGGAGGAAAGAGGCGCAACAGAGGGAGAGAGCCCATTTCAGGGCCATCCTTTATTCAGATGTTACAAATGTGCCAATTTCTTCCATCAGAAGTTAGAATCTCCCACTTCTAATAATCCATTCCTTCCCCTCTTTAATTATTAATGACGTAAAAGTGTGATGCATCATTCTGTTTCTACGGCACAACACTGGTGTACAGGCTGCCTGTGACAGAGGTAATTGCAGTTCTTACAGGAGTGAATTTATTACTTCCCCAGTCAGGGTCCCAGGATTCTTCATTATCCCAAAGATTTACCACGTAATCTATGCTGTCACTCTGTCTTGGTGCGTGTAGCTGCTATTACTCTCATTAAATGCTTTAGGTCCTGGGTGGCAGCAGCATTACTCATCTCAGCCACTGTAGCTATGCAGTGCTCTCCCTGGTGGCTGGCTGGCTGCTGCCGAGCGCCGGCCAATAGGTCCTACAGGCCTGCCTCACTAACCTAAGGTGAACTGGCTGCACTCAAGATTAGTGAAGACAGCTGGCCAAGGTCTGCAGTAGCACAGTGAAGGATAGGACGCTCTGAGGTAGTGATCCACTGCCATCACTGTTTTGTTCCAGCATAAGCCAGTTAAAACAACACAAACAGGATGTGTTGAGATGTCATGAAGGCTGGAAGGTGATGCCACAGCGAAGGTTACAGCCAGGCTCACACTATAACATGGTATGAAAACTGACCATTTATATTACCATGTATGTATACATATATATCTCTCATCGAATTCTACCGAATTAGAGTTAGCTCATAACAGCAAAAATGGTTTCACGTTTTATGTCTGCCAGGACATAATATTTTGTGAAATTATAAAAAAGCGTTTGCTCAATCAAAAAAAACATTTTGTTTTTATTCTTTTAAGGGTCATTGTAACTGATCAAAATAATGTGTGTAATATTGTACTGTTCTCCATGATACCATCGAATCATGAAACTGTGATATTTCCAGAAACGGTTATCAGTGAAAAGCTCATACTGCCGATACTAATACTATACCAATACGAACACTCTTTTTAAATGTATTTAAATGTATTATTCTTGTTCTTTTTCTTCTTCTTCCTATCATTATTATTATTACTGTTAGTAGTAGTAGTAGTAGGATAATTGTTATTATAGCAGTGGTAAAGAGCTCTGTGTCAGTTAATGTTGATGCACATCCAGTAAAATTTTTCTCATCTGAAAAGTTTGTTTAGTTTGTGTAATATAACTCATGTAATGGTGTCCTATCATGGTGGGGCTCTGTAGGATTTTGGCTTGTGACATTCACGTATACAGCCAATATGTCTGCTTAGAACTTGATGGTATAAGTTATTAAATTAGATTTTTGTACTGTTTGTACTGTTTTTTGTTTAAACAGCGAGTGAGATGACTTGTATATTTCTTTAGGCTAATTGACTATCTAAAGTCCATATTGATATGCATTTCCCTTGTATCGTATGCTAAAGCATAGTAAGTGTGACTCGTGCTATTTAGCTCTTAATGTGTGGTGCTTAGCATAGTTTTTATAAGCAAAATATATGTGATATTGTGGCATTTAGGTTGGAATGAATGCAGGAATGTAGATCGGTGACCCAGTTAACATCAATATCGGACCCCAGTATGGATATTGAATCAAATCAGTCCCTTCTCTAAATGTGACCCTGACTGAAGCACAAACTGGGGCTGCAAATTATATGCATTTTCCTTGACCGATTAAAAAGGTTTACAATCAATTAATCATTAATAAAAATACATTTCTTTTTCTCAGTTTAAGTTTGTGTGAAACATTAGTCCATAAAACACAAATAATTTAAACAAACAAAATAATACAACAATAATACTCTGGCTCAAAATGGCTGCTGTTGTTGATCTGTCCGTATTCAATTAATGGCTCCACCAAACAAAACAGTCAAATAGGGCATAATGTTTCATTATACAAAACATACAGTATCGGATAGTAAATTTTTATCTGATTAAATTCTTGAAGGTAGAATCAGTAGGATTTGTTTGAGCTGTTTCTAAACGCACCACAAAGATACCAGGATGTCAAATACAGATGTTTTGGGTCGGTAAAGCAGCCAGAGCACAGCAAAATAATGAGAAAAATGAGAAAGTACAGGCAGAGTGCATGTCTCTGCAGATAAAGCCAACACCACACACTTCTACTGGGTCATAAGTGAACATTGAAAACGACTGTGTTTATGTAAGTTTTCCTTTTTGAAGAAAAAATTAAATAATATGCCTTTAGTGGCGGTCAATTGATGAATAAATAATCATTAACATTCCTACCACATACATTTTTACATTTAGAGAAATCTAATTTGACAAGTGATGCACAGTAATTGAAGGTATTGTGAACAAAATGTTTCATGTACATTTGTGCCGTTTTTCATTTTTGCCCTTGACAGTGAATGTAAAATAAATTAACTAAGGAAATGTTATAAAGTACAGAACTTTTGGGAAATGGTACACAAAACTATACAAAAGATTTTGGAGTATGACATTCCTATGAGCTACATGGTGCTATATTTCTGTAATTTTAATTTTATTAAAGAGACTATAAGAGTAAGGGATAAGTATTTGATCAAAATACTGTTGATAGCAGGTAAGAAAGCTATTACGAGGAAATGGGGTAAAGAAGATCCTCCCAGTCAAGACCAGTGGATTGGGATTGTAGAAGAAATCTACACAATGGAAAAATTGACACATCGCCTGAGACTACAACAAGCACAGATGGAAGAAAAGTGGGAGAAATGGACATTATTCAAAGCTAAAAACAGCGACAAAGACAACAGACAGAAACAACCGATATAGATTAAGACACTAAGACAAAAGATGAACTGCTGGTGATGCGACTCCCAAACATGTATTTTATATTTTTATTTTACAATTTTGTTTTGTCTTGAACGTGGATTGTTGTACATGCAAATATATGGATGAAAAAATCAACAATAAAAGACTAAGTTTAAAAAAAAAATAAATTAACTAAAACACAATACAGTCATTGACCAACTGATGATAAATAACCCTTATAGACTATTATTATTATTTTGATAAATGAGCTTTTAATCACGTATCACTAGAGATGGAATACATAGGGGTAAAATCTTAAATGATAGCCACAGGAAGAAAAGAATATTGGGCCTTGAGCTTTGATTGGATTAATTTTGTCATTTATCATCCATTATTCAAATTACAACACAACATCGATGTTTAATTGATTTCCTTTTACAGTTAAGTTAAGGAACTCATCAGGCTGACTCCAGCAGGTAATGTCCTAGATCCTCACATCAGATGGAATGACTCCTCTCTCATAACACCCTTATTAGCTGCAACTGTGACCCAATTGAAAACCGCCTGTCTGACCGTAAGTGAGCTAAACCAAATTTGACATAGTCCCCGCACATGTGTGTCAGTGTGTGTGTTTGTGCAGAGGTCTGCTTCCATCTTGAGTGCCTGTTATTAAGCATGTTGGCAAGATGGGCTGTTTCTTACCATCATAGCAGAAGCCGTGAAAACAGGGGCTGGAGCTGCACTCATCCACATTGATTTCACAGCGGGGGCCAGTGAAGCCCCGGCGACAGTGACAGCGGAAACCCAAAGGGAAATGGTCCTGATCCAACTCCTCCACACACACTGCACCATTCTCGCACGGATTACTGGCCTCACAGGGTAAGAACTCACAATTATGACCTGGAGTGAGGCAAAGAAACACACGTTGGAGGACTGACCAGCACACAACAAGACATACAATGTGTAGACATACAATGGGGATGCAAACTAGAGGATGTTTATGATTAAACCCATATTCTATGTTTCCTTAAAAGCATCCTCGTGGTAGATTACATGCTGTTTCAAGCTGAGTCATTGAACACAGAGATAAACAGACCAACAGAAAGACACACAGGAAGTCTTTAAAGTGTTCCAGCAGTGGAGTCGCTTTCTTCATTTAAAATTTTATTTAAAGGAGCAACATGTAGCAAGTGCATGAGCATCTCTATTTAATGTGAAAGCGACACACACAAAAAAAGTCCAAAATAGAGATTTCTAACAGGGACGCAGCAGCTGTGTTTCCTGCAATTTTTACCTCTTTCCCTGTGCAGCCAATTGCCTCTTTAAAACAGAATGTAAAATACCCAAGTTATAAACACAAATAACCAAAATGAACCAAAATATTTGCAGACACAGATTATTCTTGCAGATATATAGTCAAACACTCTAGATGCTGGTTTAGATGCTGCAGTTTAATTTCCTCCATTTCAGTGGCCTAATAATAGAAATGAAATGGCTGATGTTATTACAAGACCTAAAATAACACAAGTTTTGTGGTTTGTGACAAAACAATTACTGAATAAATCATCTCCTTCCTCAGTTCTGATTATCAGTCGTGCTCCATGCTGATTTAAGACAGCTGTTAAAAGCATACCTGTGGTTTTGCTTTACTCAATTTAATTATTAATATGCTGACTGCTGAAAGTTACCATTTGCAAGATTTTTGTGTTTTAATTTTTGCAAACTGCTACAAGTGTCCAGATAAATTAACCTGTCAGACATCATTATATTCAGGTCATGCATGAAGCAAACAGTGGGCGAAGAAAAACACTCCTCTCAGTTAATGAAAAACAAACAAAGGGAAAGAAGTAAAGCGCACATAGATGTACAAATTATCTTCACAAAGCTAGTGCAGAACATCAATCAGGCCAGGCAAAGCATGTGAAATGTGTAAATTGAAATAATAGTGCGAAACTAGACACAGCACCATGGTTATGTGTCCTACCTCTGATAATTTCTGTGAAACAGTCACAGAAAGAAAGAAAAATGTTATGTTAATAAAAGAATTATTAGGACTATTGAAAGACATTGCTGCAGTAACTATCATAAAAAAAATCTTGGTGAAATCTGTTGATTATTTGCTGAATTCAAAAGGGTTCTGCATACTTTAAAGGAACAATACATAGCGATTATGACTCATAAACAGACACCAACTTATTCAGCATTATTTTGAACTGTAATTAAAGTGAAATGGGCAAACAAAAACAGTTGGTCCGACCTTGAGTAGAAATTTCAAAGGAGGAAACCGTGGCTACAGCACTGATGTCAGATTAGTGAGTATTACAACTTGGCATGTTTCCTTGATCTCTGATGACATATTGTCATAATTTTATGATTTATTACAGTAAATACATTAGAGAATTCTCCTTTAATCAAATTATAAATATGGCACAACATTGCTTTTGGCTGAACCAACAGGATGAAGTAGCACCATAAGTAATGTGAGAACCCGACAAGTTCAGAATTTTGCCTGTCAGCTTATTACATAGAAATCTGGCTGAAGTTTGGTACTTTAATATTGCAACATTATATAAGAGCTTTTCCGTCAGTGTGCAGTAACGATGGTGCAGACTTTTATGGATAGTTTCATAGTCCAACTACTGATGACCAGGCAATAGGCATCGTATAAGACGGGCGTGATTTAATATTTTGATATCAGGATCAACAATCAATTCTACATTTGTTTGCAGCTTTCAGTGGCTTTGAGTTCCAGCATCTCTCACAAACTCCAGAAACTTTTCCACTGTCAAGAGGACCCTTTCTTAAGTATTCACATTGCTCTGGCTAGCCACCATGTGGAGACACCATGCATGCAACGTGTATACAGACTTTGAGAAAAAGTGGAAATGGGCTTGTTTATTAAATCACAGAAGACAAGGAATTTCCATTTGCTTTGGACACACTTTTCCATCTCAGATGTGTGATCTCCAGCAAAGAAGATGAATGAGGTGCTGATTGAGTCTAACAACAATCTGGTACAAAACCAGGGCTTTTTCTTAGCATCGACACAGCGGCTGAAAACATCATCCACAAACTGATTTGTGCAGATTGAGACACAATCTGAGGCTGTTTTATCAATGTATGGCACACACATGGTTGTTTATCATGCATATAAATTACACACTGTTCTCTTTTGCTTTAATAATTTTGAATAAATAAAATAAAACAAATAGTAACTGACTCATATGGGTCACTCCGAGGCAGATTCTCTCTCACTACTTGTGTTTGGTTGAATTTAACGTTCGACTATGGCCACTACCAATCTTTATAGCAGGACTGGTGTTATATGGGTAATCAAATGTGTCTCATTTCTGCCGGATTTTCTATAGTCCTTTGAATTATAGCTGAAGGCTTCCATTTTCATTTTCATCAGAGCGCTGAATCTTTCTCCTAACGCCGTCAGTGTGTCTTTGAAGTGCCTTTTTGTAAATTCCATGTGCCTTTTTCAGGAGTCATTTCCTCCTAGCCACTCCGCTGTAAAGCCTAGATTTGTGAAGTGCTGCCCTGACTGTTGTCCTTCCAGGAAGATCCCACAGCCAATGAGCTCATTAGATCTGTCAGAGTGGTCCTTGGGTTTTGACCAGGGTCCTTCTCGACTGCTTTTTCGGTTTGTTAGGATGAGTGTGTCTATGAAGAGACTGGCTGGATGGATGTTTTTCACATTTATTAATGATGGAGCCTTTTGTGCTCCTGTGAAACACCACTAAAAGAATTTTGACATTGCGGTAGAGTCTCTACTCCAACATGCAGAGTCAAAAGTGGATCTCTACTAATGGCCAACAGCTTGTGTGTTGCTGTAAATCATATCAGAAAATTGCAGGCATTACTGCTAAAGGGACACAAAGATGTTTTTGATATTTCTTCATGCAGGTAAAGTGGTGTAGAACCAGCTAAATCCTAAATATTCTTTTCACCAGTTTACCAGGGCTGTCCCCAACTAAGAAGCCTTTCATTTGAATCAGATTTAGTTGTACAAAGTGAATATTCAACAATCCATTCATTTTGTTTTTCAGTTCAGTGCGCCACAATAAATTCCTATATTAGCCTGAGACTCATGTGTTAATGTCTTTCTTTCTTATCTGTGACATGAAAACATCAGATTTTCACACAGTCAGAGAAAGTATAAGTGTGCATCCTCCTGTAGTTCAGGTATAAAATCAGCACACTGCAGACTTGGTTTGTTTACAAACTGTCATGCTGTAGCATCGCTCCAACCTTCTGACCTAAAAAGTAAGTAGGATTTCAGAGACTTCTTTCTTGCATTCCGGTGACTTTTAAAAAACGAATAATAAAGTACACTGCAACAGCATTTTTATGTTGAAGGATTTTAATTTTACTTCTTAATTCTCAAGAAAAAAATAGGTCGCCTCTCTGGTATAAACTTGCATACATCTCTGATAAACTGTTATGTATCAGTTTTCTTTCATTCATTAAATTTTTGCTGCTGCCGCTAAAAGAAAATTGTCACAGCAGATTTAACAAAATGCATGCACCTTTCCTTGAACTAGAGTGTTCCTTAATAAAGAGGAATTCTTCTTAGGATGTCTGGTTTGGGGCAGCTGGACGACTGTCTGAATGGAAACAGGAGACTTTTAGAGTCATATAGGGCTTATACATGTTGTGCAGAGTTGTGAACAGGTTGTGATGGTGGCCAGGTAGCTCAGTTGGCAGAGCAAGTACACCATGTACTGAGGCTGTTAGTCCTTTGCATCGGCTGTGGGTTCAACTCCCGCCTGTATGTCACCCCCCCCACCCCTCAACCTCGCCCTCTCCTTCCTGTCAGATCTTCAGCTGTTCTGTCAATAAAGGCATGAAAGCCCCAATCAAAAAGAGAAAAAGAAACAGATTGTGCTAATGAAAAAGAAGAAAAAAAAATGTGTGAAAACTTGTCAGAATTTAAAGAGAAATTGGAGAAGTGATGGGAAAATCAGTGGGGTTGGCAAGTGTGATGTATGGCAGTGCAGCTAAAAATTCAAGAGCTGAAACTTGTTAACCAACCACTTGTTTCACCTTTTCCCATCAGTTAACCACCAGCACCTGATATCACATGGATTCTTTTAATAAGCTACATCTATGGTCTCCTTTATTCATATTTCCTCACTGAAATGTTCTCCTGTGCTATTTGGTAACTGTAACTGAAATTCACACTGACTGACAAAGGAAAAAAACACGACCGCTTGAAAAAAACTTGAAGGATCTCACTCGACTGAAGGGTCTCTGACTGGTGATTTGAATCTTGACATCTGTGGGGAGCCCTACTGTCCACTGTAGAGCTACAATAACAACTGATTACATGCTAATTCAATATTTGCTCAAGTAAAATAATACATTCCTATCGTGTTAAATATGGATAACTTGCCATTTTATTTATACATAATGTATAAATGTATTATTTCAATTTATGTATTATGTTCTGGTCATTTTTTGCTGTAAAATATAATTAAAGATAACTGAATAATGCACAATGTAACATGCTATCATTACTGCATACAAACACACTGAATTTAATACATAAAATTGTGATAAGACCAGCATTTAATTATGAAAAACAGCACATTGTAACTTTAGCGATGGCCATTATAAAATGCCATTATGAAAACTAGATTCATGTTTTGGTTACAAACTGTGCGTGTTCATTAAATCCATTCTCAGCTCCCTTCCGTCTCCTCCTCTCTTGTAAAATTAGAAAAGAAAATGTGAGCCTGAATCTTTTTCACTGTTAGTAAAATCCCCCGTTACCTCAAATCACCCATCAGCATCTTTCCCCGTTGACATGCAATGTTAATGCCATACAGTGATGCTGCAGCAGCTCTCTCCTCTCACTAAATGATGGAGGCTGTCACTTGTGTGGCAGGAGCCTCTACCATAACTTACATCTCACTAATTACTCAAGTTTCTTTATTTAATCACAGGTAGCAAATGAAGATGTACTCATTTTGTTGAGACATGTGAAGCAAGTTCAGACAGGTGAAAATAATAGTATGTGAAGTTAATTAACTTTGCTTTTTGTCCCCATTCCCTCAGTGCTCATTACCTTTAAATGGAGCCACACATTGGCAGAAGTAATTACCAGGCTGGTCAATGCAAGTGGCTCCATTCTTGCAGGGAGATGAAGCACACTCATCAATGTCAACTTCGCACTTTGTACCTTTGACAGAGAAGAGCACAGATTGATAAATATGTTATATGTCGAACGGTCACTGACATAAAGTTTGGCAGCTTTAAAACAGTTTAAACACATCACTGGAGGTGCTGTATGTCGTCCTATGAGCTGGTTAACATCATGTCAGAACAACCACAACCTTTCATTGGTGTATATGTTAAATGGGTGACACTTTGAATTTAGGTGCCTATAATAAGCATTAGTTAATCAACAGTAAGTTCTTTAAAAGATGCTTATTAACATTAATATGCGTAAACAAGACTATGCAAGTGTCAACAGTATAAGAAACATTTAATTTTAGATTATAAGACGCTGATAAGCACTAATAAGAAACTTGTTAGCAGATTATAGAATGCGTAAGAATGTTAATAAAAGCCTTATGAGTTTCCTATAACTGTTTACAAACACATTGAGTCTAAATAACTTACCTATTATGTCATTGTTAAACCTTTACGTAGCTTTTGTTGTCGCTTTATTAAGATTTCTCCATACTTTATTATGCATTCAGCTAACTATGCATTTTGGGGATACCTGATCTAAAGTGAAATGTTCTCCATGTGCATTTTTGTACATTTCTATTTATTTTATCCAGTTACTGTAAACCATACAGACCAACTTTCCAGAAGGAAACAGAAAGCATGTCAACTGCTAATAAATGCATAATAATGTAATAAAATCTCAATAAAGCCACAACAAAAAATGTAATACGTGAGTTAGTTAAACTCAATAAATGTGTTTGTAATGCTATTATAAGGAACTTATACAGATGATGGGAAAGCTGCACTGTGGTGCTGAATGCAGCTATAAAACCTGAGAGGATTCCCTATGGTGCTACAACAAGGAACGAAACAGCAAAGAGTATCCTCACAGCAAGACCTCCATTTCAGAAATAATGTCTGAGCATTCAAGAAAGTTTTCTCCAACATATTATTCAATGGGATAAAAAAAGGTTTTCAACCAGTTGTATTGCTGGTAATGCACTGTGAATCCTGCTCCGTGGGAATTATTAGCAATTGTTAGTAAACCGTGACTGTGTTTGATCTTTCCAGGTAGAAAGACATCATCTTAGTTTTAATCTACAGTCATTATTCATTATTCATCTTTGTACTTTTAATGATTGGCACCACAGCACCACATGTAGGGAAATATAATCAAATAATAAATTAGAAATAATTATGCAAGACTTCAAAATGAGGAGCTGCTGATGGCTGCTGACTTCACTTCACACAAAACCTACCCGTTTTAACATCAATGCATAATTTATGACTGAAGATGTGATTGTCTGAGTGTGTTGTTTTAATTTGTCACACACAACAAAACACAAGCAAAGAAAACATTTTCTAAAATACCAATCCCAATTACAAAAAAGCTTGGTTGTTGTGTAAAATGTAAGTAAAACAAAATGAAATGATTTGCAAAAACTTTTTGGCCTGTTTTTTGACTGAATACAGCACAAAGACAAGTTATTGTCTGCAGCGTTTCTGGATGTTGTTGATTTGTCTTCCTCTTTGCATGGTAGAGTCTTAACTTGCATTTGTAGATGCAGCAACAAACTGTGTTTACTGACAACGGTTTTCCAAAGTGTTCCTGAGCCCATGTAGTGTCCTTTATACAAGTATGTGGGTTGTTAATGCAGTGCAGCCTGAGAGGTCAAAGGTCACAGGCATTCAGGCATGTTGTTTTTCAGCCTTGCCCGTTACATGCAGCGATTTCTCCAGACTTTCTGAATCTTTTAATGATATTATGTATTGTCGACATGATACTGTCATCTTTTACCAATCATTGTCTTTACCTTCTGACTGTTCTAAACAGATGTATTTTGAGCATTTCATAACTTTCACAGTCTTGCTGATGCTGTTCCAACCATTTCGAAAAATTCAGAATTAGTGTATATTTGCAAAACTGCAATCATTGCATTCTGTTTTTATTTATATTTTGCACAACTAAAACTAAACACACTAAACTAAAATCCTCACCAAGATAAATACAGCTGCTAAACATCACCATGTTAGCATTGTTGCATGTTAGCATGCTCATGTTAACATTTAGCTCAAAGCACTGCTGTACCTCCGACAACTGTTGATTCATTTTTAGTACCATGCCTTGTGGTGTTTTTGGACTACAATACATGGGTGCTGAATATCTCCGTATGTTCTAATATGTATAGGATGGGTCCATATCTATTGTAAGCAACGTGCAATTTATTTCCTGTATACTGTACTGTACCTTTCATTTGTGTGAAAATGTATGAAAGCACTCCTCACCTGAGTGCATTCACTCACCTGTAAAGCCAGGCATACACACACATCCATAACCATGAACAAGGTCAACACATGTGGCGTTGTGTAGGCAGGGCGAAGATGAGCACTCATCTATGTTGACCTCACAGAAGTCCCCTGTGAAGACACGACATTTAAGAGTCAGTGGTCACAATGTACAAAAAGTACCACACTGCAGCTTTAATTTATAAACGTTTATGAGTCACGCTCAGTTTTCCACTTTCCCTCAACTTAATAAAATATATGTTGCATTTGACTTAAAGCCCCTTCATGCAGAATTTGAAATTCAATGACTGGTGACATTTTGAATCCCTTGGTTGCAGTATATTAAGACAGTTGTCACAAAAATTAACACAGCCAAATATTTCACATGGAATAAACAAATTTTTACTGTTATGCTAGCAAAATTCATTTGACACTGACATTTTGTTTTGAATATTCAACAAATGAGGCTTTAAATTCTGATGGCAAAGTTTTAACAGCTAAATACATTTCCTCTAAATAAACAACATAAAGAGATAATTTCTCTGTTACTTTATAACATGATGCCGATTTTTTTTTTTTTTTTTTTTTTTATATTGTACAAGACATAAAGAACTGTTCATGTAATAAAAAATATATATTATTCTCTTGGTGTTTTCCTCCTTGTTCAGTTTCTCTGAAAATATAAAGCAGAGCAGCTGAACACAAACTAAACCACAAGATGATTTCTTGGCATGACTGTTTTACACATTTACAGTCTCTGTAAGCTTTGGGGGAGGCTGTTATATAGTGTGAAATGCTAAAATGAATAGAGGTCTTTGAATTACAGCAACATCCCATGGAACAGTGTACTGTTTGTGCTGCTCTTGTAACACCATACAGGATAGACCTTGTTGTTGTATAACCTAATCGCCATGTGGCCTCAAGGTTAGCACCAGTTAAGTGCTCACACAGTCAGCTTCTCTTGGAGATGTTGTACATATTGAAACTCAGTTCAGCTAAAAATATTTTGATCTCTCAGAAACTCTATGGAGACATGCAAAGATTTTTTTCAGAAATCTGCTCATTACTGACAACAAACCTTCAGCAAAACTATTAAACCAGGTTTGCTCACTAACGTACCGTATGTAAACACATCATTATTTGTCTCAGTCTATTCTTAGCAGCTGACAAGGAACACATTAACTTCATAACTTTAACCTTCAATATGAACCAAATTACATTTTATTTTAACATGGTTTTGCACTATTAGCATTAAGAATTAATCACAAGTCCAGGACATTCATGGGTCTGAGAAGATGATTATTGCTCCATGACTTTCCTTTAGTTCCAACATCATGACCACTGAACTTTCTGATCAAAGAGGAATAAACTTCCATTTTTGGAAGGTCAAACAGACAACTTTGTACTGGTGGTGACCCTTTGGTTCCCAAGCCAAGTCCTTACAGACTGAGCTACTCCCACCCCCAAAATCTGGGAGGGGACACGGTCCCCTCCACTACCCACCACCCTCCACGCCACGTACCAGCAACGAGCAGGATCGAACCACGACAGAACTCACCACCCGATGACAGAGCGCCACGAATGAACTCATATGCCACCAAGTGCCTTTATTAATTGTTTGTTTTGCTGTTCCTTCTTTTGCTACGTGTAAATGCATGTTTTGATTAATATCAGTGCACATTTAAATGTCCTTCGTACAATATGCTTTTCACATTCACACCCAGACTTCAAGCAAACTGACAAACTTATTCTGAGGCTTGTGTTTTTCCCCACACACACACCGTTGAAGCAGTAATATTGGCAGGTTAGCCAGCAAACCTGATTTCTGTGTAGCTAATTTTAGCGGTTGGTCTGTGTAGGTAACGTTGTGGTTGGTCTTGCCTGTAAATATTTATTTAGATTAGTTGTCAAGCTCTTGGATGATGACAGTATTTTGACAGCAAAAGGCAGAGCTGTCACTGTGCTGTGGTCTTGTTTCTCCTTACTAACTTAAAGGTGAGATTTCTACCAGTGAAAGTATTTTTTGGTTTTTATTAGAGGCCACAGCTGGTTTTCACTCAAGACCAAGTGTTGTAAGGTGTGCGCACTGTGCATGGTAGTATATCATTCTTTATTTTTTGCTATTTCAGTCTTGCTAATAATCCCCATTTTTCCTAAATGCACCTGTAATCTGATTAGGTCTTTTTTTCTGTAACTGTAATCAAATACAGTAATCCGTTACTCCAAAAGCATGTTTGTGACCCTTTTAATCTAGTGCCACCATCAGGCTGGTAATTCCATGCAGTTTGCTGAACCTATTCATGCTCCTATGGGAATAAACCCTTTTTTGGATATAAATGACTCTAGAAATGTCTGGTCGTGATGGTTTGTGCGCTAGTTTTGTTGATGAAAGAATAAGCATCAGAAAATTCTACTTTAACAATATAAATCACAATAAAATAAACAGATTCACTGACATACTGAAACAAACTACTACTGTATAGTCTATATATTCTATTTTTTTAGATGCTAGGCTCACAAAAGTTTTTTTTCTCCAATACCAACTGTTTCATGCATGTAAGAATTTATGAATTTAACTACAGCATTTACAGAAGAAAATGTGTGTTTAATGTAAGATACCTGCACGATTAAGCACACCACTTGCCACACATTATGAGCAGAGGCAGCCATTTCCCTCTTCACATAAAAAATATTGCCCTGATGGGATTTCTGTGCCTCCTCGGTAAATGTACTTCAATAAAATGTTTCCATTATTGAGAAGCATCAAGGTTGAATGGAATGCAATCAAAAATTGTTTGTTGCTGTAAATCCTGCAGACTGACAGCCAGAGTTTAGTGTGCCTTTCTATTCCTACAGCGCATTTATAGCACCACCTGTAGTTTACAGAGAAGTGGAGGAGCTCTGACAAGGAGAAAAAGAAAGTGTACTTCAATATCATTCCCCTTAGTTCAGCTGTGGACGGAGCTTTTACCTCTTTGATTTTCATAAAACCTGACCAGAGTCATCTGTGTCCCAAATCAAACTGATCACACGGTTTAACAAGAATAATTCACTCAGTAGAGTGCACATCCCCACCAGGCAACAGATGGTGAAGCACCTACTGCAATGCCACCACAACTGCCAGAGCAACCAGCTGAGATTTGTAAAATTCCACCAACATTAACATGACCTCCACATACACTGTCCCAAGCTAAAACTAGATTTAAAACTGAAGCAGTTGTTGATCGCTTGCAGCTCTCAGTGGCCCGTTAAGAGGAGCGAGAAGTCAGCTGTCAGTTGTCGTATAAAACAGAGCAGTCAAAAATAGAATTACTGCCTCACAGTTGTTTGTCTCCACCATCCAGTCAAGTCACAGTTTACATCCATGTCTGTCCAGACTCATATAATCTCTATGTTGAAGACTCTGAAGGAATTTAATATGGAATGTACCACTATATTGACCTGTAACTTTGAAGGAATTTAATAAAAGGTATTAAGTGTATTTTTTGGCAAAATACATGCATGATTCCAGTGAATAATTTCCAGAGGGGAACATGCTGTCTTCAATTTTTACAGAGGAGTAATGTAAGAGTAATAAAATGTTATCATCGCCTCATTCTATCCTATTACATATTTATGTATAATTTTGTCATAATTAGCATATGAAATATTGAGTTATGCACAAAAACTGTGACCTTTGACCACCAAAACTTAATCAGTTCATCCTCGAGTCCAACTGGTCATTTGAAAGAAGTTTAAAGAAATTCCCTCAAGGTGTTCTTGAGATACCACAAGAATGTGATGACCTGAAAACATAATGCCTTTGGCCAAGGCTGTCGCTGGCGTGGAGCCATAAAAGTATTTCAAAGTTTTTCAAGAATTTTGAATCACAGAAATCCTTCAGCATACAGCCAAGCATGTGCACAAAAAAAGGCTGATCTATGCCAGATTAGACTGAAGCTAACAGTTTGTCAGCACATTTAGCAGTTATGTTGAGCGTGAGCAAGAGGTTGTGTTTGTCCTGTTACATGACATTATATGATACCTCTGTACAGCATTTGATTGGCATGGAAACAGAAAGTGACATTAACATGACAGTAACATTCAGCCAAGCAGATTGTAAAAGATGCTGAACACAACTTGGCTGACTGGCTGCCGGAAGTTAACAGACAAGAGAACACAAATACAACTAAATGTACTTAAAAATCATCATCGCCATCTTGTTGCCATTACATTAGAATTATGTCTCTTAGAAAGATTTCACTGTAAAATTACAAATTCATAAAAGATAAAAGTTTTTATTGTGGCAGGCTAAAGAGCAATTGCTTTATAGAATTTATTAGCACTTATTTTATAACTGTTAATAACTTAACTTTAGGAGAAATTAAACTCATTACCAGTCTTCAAGAGTATTAATTAACCCCAGTTACTCATTCAGATCCATGCTGAGGATTGAGGCACCCACAGGTCCAGTATTGATAAATTTGAAGTTCTTGTTAAAGTCTGATTAAGATGAGACAACACTGTTGTTATTAATTTTTAGCATTGATATCTGGGTTCTTAACCATTTTTAGTGTTATATCTAGGGCTTTAACCACTTAAAGCACTTATATGTGGGTTCTTGTCCATTTATACGTTGATATCTGGGTTCTTAACTATTTTTAGTGCTATATCCAGGGTCTTAAATATTTTTAGCACTGATAACTAGGTTCTTAACCATTTTTAGTGCTTATATCTATACCTTGTCTGATTTGGGACATGGTGGCGTAGTAGTTAGCACTTTGATTTCACAAGAAGGTCGTAGGTTCAGATCTTGATGCAGACCCGGCATTTCTGTGTGGAGTTTGCATGTTCTCCTTGTGCCTGTGTGGGTTTCGTCAGAGTGCTCCGATTTTCCTCACCATCAAAAACATAAACGAATACTAAGGTGGTCAGAACTGGAGCTGCTCCTCCTTGGAACTGCTCCTGATACCAGGGCAGGTTAAATGCAGATAATAAATCTGACTGTATAGTTGTACTCTGTATGACTGTATGATCACAATAAAGGTTACCTCATGTACACTATAAAAAACAGTGATGGTAAGAAGTGTATAAAATACCTGTGATTCCAAGAGGACACTGGCAGCTGAAGGAGTTGAGCTCATCGATGCAGGAGCCTCCATTTCGACAAGGCTGGCTTAGACATTCATTCACCTCAATCTCACAGTTATTTCCTGAGAAAGTATAAAAGGCGTACAAAATGTTGACACATCACTTCAGCGAATAAAATACCACTTTAACTCACAAATAATAACTTCAGGATAGCTGTCACTTACCAATAAATCCTGGTGCACAAAAGCAGCTGTAGCCAGCGAGAGCGTCTTTACAGATACTCAGAACTCCACACGGCTGCGCTTCACAATCATCAATGTTTATCTCACAAAACCGACCTGTTAAACCTGCAGAGACGGGATAAGATGTTCTATAGAACTGATCTGCTTCAGAGGACTTATGGCTGAAGGATGTTTTATAACGCTGCCTAGTAAAGATCTCTAATAATAATCATGGTGTTAGTCCTCTATAATTATTATTGCACAGCAAAATAACAACCATTTGATTACTTACTGACAAACAAACTGTGTTTATTGGCAACACTTTCAAAGATGAATATATGTCAAAAATGATTTGCAGATCATTGCATTCGATTTTTATTTTACGCAGTATCAAAACTTTTTTGGAATTGGTTAAATACGACATTTGAACATGTACACTATTTGGCATATATTTACTATGTAATTAGGCAGTTACTGATTATTCATTTAATTATTATCTATAGTTTATATTAATTATTGTACTTAATCATTGCCTGTGAATTACAGCAATGAAATGTAATGCAAAAAGTTGGGATGTGTATATTTACAAAGAACAGTGAAAAGTTTATTAGTTAGAACCATATATATCTTGTTTTTGCACTGTATATCAGTCAAAAAGAGTTTGCAAATACTTGCATTCTGTTTTTATTTACATGAAGCACAGTTTCCTAACTTTTTTGGAATGATGGTTTTAAAAGTGACTTAAGTCAATTTCCTTTTTTAACTGATACAATCTAATTACTACTCTGGACATATTCAAATGTTGAGTTAAATGAGTAAAGCTTTATGACAGAATGTCCTTTTGGTTGTAAACTTGTAAAATACCAAAGACTTTCGGATCTTAAGTGGGAAAACAGGAATTCCCACCACCAACACTGCTTTGAAGTCAGCTCACAACCTGATGAACTGAGGCCTGACTTACACATTTCATAAGGCTGTTACGTGTTGTTGCTTAAGGCCAAAGAGATTAGACTCCCACAGAGAGGGAAGCTGAACAAGTGAAAGCATCAAACTGGGAGTGTGTCTGCTACGTACACGATTCATTTGAGGAACTGCCTCCACTTGAAACAAGCCCCTGCTGGATGGTGAACCTACCTGGTAAACAATAACACTTGAAGCCTCCTGATAGATCCACGCACACTGAACCATGTTGACACAGGCCATCAACACAGTGGTTTATGGGTGTTTTGCAGTGCCGCCCGGCGTACCCATGTTGACACACACATCTGTAAGTATTTGCCAGCTCTTCACAGAGGAGAGTCCCCTCGGGGTCGCAAGGATTTGACACACATTGGTTCACAGATGAGGAGCAGTCATTGCCATGGTATCCTGTAAGAGGTGGGATCAAAGAAGTGATTGATGTGCTGCGCTGTGTACAGTATCCTCCTGCCTGCCCACGTCTGGCACACATCATAGATTGTGATTTCACATAATGCCGTCATTGCCAGTGTTTTTGCTCCCTGCTGATTTACATATTTTATCCAGCCAGAGCCTAAAGCACTGAAACCAAGAGGGGATTTCAGCAACAGTACACAACCTCCAGAAAAAAACTGGTGTGTGTGTCTTTATTTTACCAATTGTAACTAATTTGTGGATTTGTGCACATGCTTTCTAATGTTATTCACTTAGAGGGGAAAGCTGTTTTGCTGATACCACAGTAATCAACAACACTAATATGTTTTCACATGCATTAAGGGCTGAATGTGAAAGAGAGGGATTCATGTAGCACAAACCAAGAAAGGCACACGAGGCACTGTCGTTAAAATGATTAAATAGCAGCGCCACCGCATAGACATGCATCACGCTCTGTGCATGAGGCATCAAGTGTGGGATGGCACACCAAAAGAAGAATAATCATGGACACAAGGAGTCTTATAAAAAAAATAAAAAATCTGATTAACTCACAGGAGAGAGAGCGCTCCAGACAAGTGATGGAAACTGTGTGCAAATATGGACAGAAGTGTTGATGTGATATAAATACTTTCTTTGATCACAAAGCCGAATGTTTCTCTACAATTCTGTGCTTTATCAGTGAAGTGTATGAACTGCACTGCAGACTGGAGTCTCTGTTAACACTGAGATACAGACAGATTGTCTTCACATGTCTGTATCCTATGAAAGCTGATCCCACCTGAAAACAGAAGATCCTGTAAGTCATTATAATGAAAAGCTTTCTTGAAATAATTAGTTAGTATTTCAGAATGATGAGAAACTAACCGCTTAGTGAGCCATTATTTTCAGTTTTTCAAATTATTTTGAAATACTAACTTAACATTTTTAAGTTATCTTGGCCATTCAAATTAATACAAAAAACATGAACATACTGGATCATTTATTACATATCATATCACACTTCTTTATATCGACAGACGCTCTCACAGCACCCTCTCACTGTGACTGGATTATTTCAATTTAAGATGAAGCACAATTACAACAGGCAGGCAACACTATACCATCAAAGGCAATATAAGATATACTTGCTTAATTATATTTGTTTGTATGGATTTTAAATTGGCCTACCATGGATTATGTTTTATCTAGATTTGGTTCCAAGAAGACTGCACTCCCTTTTTTACACTTAGGGATCTAAAATGGGTAGCACCTGTTATACAACTTACTATTATTTTTTAATAAGTACATTATTGCGTGCCTATATTTCTAGATTCTATGTATTATTGGGAAAAAACCCAACACCAAGCTTGTTTCATGTATCTTAACAAAGACTGAGCTCATTAATAAATCTACTGTATAACTGTGCCTACTTCATACCTGGAGGGCAAATACAGTACATTTCTCCAGCCAAGTTGTGGGTGCAGGTTCCTCCATTCTTGCAGAACTCAGCATCCGATGCACAGGCAGAGACAGATATGGAGCAATTTTTACCTGAAAGGCAAATAAAGACTGTTAATTGAGCAAAATAAAAATGAACACAAACATACATCTCTCACATAGTGACACATCGATCTCACACAAACAAGTTGGACCGCAGAGAGTGGCAACCTTTAATGTGATGTGAGGCATGCTTGTGTTTAGTAATTGAACCAGTGGGGGTGATACTACAGAATAAATGCTATATATCTGCACTTTCACTGTCTATTACAGTTTCTTAAACCCAGTTACAGGCACACATAATTGATTTAGTCTAGTTTTCTACCTGCTTATCACGTTACAGTGGTGATACGGAAAAAAAACACTCAATAAACATATGGGAGTGATGGATACAATATAATGAAATATAAAAGATGAGATCAGTGTTATGTTTAACATACAGCCTAGTATTTTGACAGATTATTTAAATTACTGTATTCAGGAGTGATGGCAATGACAGATTTTTGAATCCTCTACTTAAAGGAATTTCTCCCCAGCTTTACTGGTTATGAAACCCGCTGCTGAGCTTAACAACAGGACATGCAGAACCCATCAACAAAGAGACCCCCATTTACAACCAATCAAAATGACAACGGGCAGCAGGGAAACCAACCACCACCACCTCACAAGTATAATGGTCAGTTTTACTTTAAGCTGAACTACGGCTGACCTGATAAACCTGACCATGCTCCCTCTGCTCCAGATGCTCTTGCATGTGGAAACTCATTCCTTTTTTTACTAATTTGTATATGGGCACATACACAGATACCTATGTGTGTCTATATATTTGTAACTTTATTGACTGTAACATCTGAACTAATATTACTTAATACTCATTTATTAATGTTGATATATAATCCTCGGTATCATTCAGGAACAGAGTGCCTTGGTTTTAGATAGACAGATATTAATTCTTCAAAGAAAGACATTTTAAGACAGGATTTATTATTAATCTTAATAAGCATTGTTCACAGCCTGCTCCCCAAAAATGCAGACTTAACTGTTAATATGTGTGCATTAAAGGCTTTATTACCCTTAAGAAGTGCTGTTCACACTTAAAATCAGGTATCCCCAAAATGCATAGTTAACTGTTAATAACCGCATAGTTAAGTGCTAATAATGCATAATAAAGTATTTTAAAAAATCTTATTAAAGCAACAACAAAAGCTTGGCAACGGTTTAAGTAAGTTAATTTAACTCAATAATTTGAAATGTTTAGAAACAATTGTAAGAGCCTCATAAGCCTTTTATTAACATTCCTAGGCAGTCTATACACTGTTAACAAGTTTCTGTGCTTATAAATATCTTATTAATTCACAAAAACATGTTAATTATGCCATTATTAGCATTACATAGCATTATTAACCCATACTGGTGTTAATAAGCATGTTATTCAGTGTTTATTACCTGTTAACTGCCACGTATTACAGGCACTCTGAAATAAAGTGGTACTGTACAATGTGTTACTGTGTCTTACACTAAATGAACTGTAGTCAATCTGAGGTTGGTGAACTCTTACATTCGACAACGGCACCACTTTGATGGTAATCGGTGCTGAAGCGCCATCAATCTGCACTATTTTCATTAAAGCCTAAACTATGAAAATGATGACACAGATAACTCACCAGTAAAGCCCGAAGGACAGACGCACTCATAGTCTGCAACCAGGTCAATACATGTGGAATTATTGGCGCAGTATCCATGGACACATTCATCATAGTTGATTTCACAGTTCAACCCCCCAAACCCTATAAAGGTATAAAGACAGGGAGAAAAATCTCATCAGAGATGGTGTGTGAATGTCAGTAAACACCAGAGTTGAAAAGATACTAATTAGTATCAAATTATAGCCTAAAGCAATTTATTGGTGTCGTGAAATTTTACATGACTTTTCACTGCAAGCCCATCACAAGTAAACAAGCACATAATATGGGGAGCAGGCTGCACCAATGTCTGCATTTTTGAGAAAATAAATTATATTTTGTCATATTGTGACTGTGTCTGCTTGATTAACATTTTTTTTGAATGGCGAGTTATATCAGCACATTTGATATTTTGAAAAATAAAAGGTTAAAGTCATGAAGTAAAAGGGAGTGCTGCCAATTTCTGACATTTTAGTCCCCCATAAATATATTCCACCGCATGGTCACGCTACAAAATGACTATCATTAGCACTGTCACACACTGCAGCTACAGGAGACCCATGACTAATGCTTGGCTATCAGCACCATCGGTGCAGGTCAAATTCTCATCATTTCTCAAACTGACCATGGAACCAATTTCCACCTCTCTCCATGTCATAAAATTTGACAATTATCCTGACTTCATTAAAAATGCATAACAGGCTTCACCCGCAATCAAGGTTTAATCAGAGGTATGTCTCACAGGTAAGATGCCAACTGGACCAAGAAATTATTGGAAAAATAGCTGAGATTTATTCATTCTTACTCTAATGATGTGAGTGACAATTTCTGATAGAATGATTTTATGTGACACAAATTTGAAGCAAATATTTGTTAACCTAACAGGTTCAATATCCAGGATCCTGCAAGCCAGGAAACATGGCGACAGAGGCAGTGAAAATCACAAAGAAAGGTAGCAATCAACACAATAGGGTAAAAAAAAAAACACCTTTTGTTGAGAGCAAACGCATTTTCATTCCAAGCAAACACAACAACTGAGTTCACTGATTAGTTCCTGCTCTTTGGCTCGAGATGAGCTAATCAGCAAAATCACCTGATGTGTTTGGTCAGAACAAAATTCTGTATCTATAAACTCTCCATGGAACATGGCTGCACAGATATTAAGATAAACTTTGTCGTCATAATATGGAGGAAATGGTGTTGGGTGAAAAAGGATGATAAGGACTAAGAATCTCTTGCAGCTGTGCAAAAAAAAAGTTGAATTCTTGTACATCCCCCCAGCTGCATTCAGGTAGTTATCTACGTTTTTGTTGAGGACATGTTGCACTGAGTCTGCAGATAAGTTGCCTGTATCAAATGTAATGTGCAAGAAATATTCTCTACCAGTGACGGACTCAGGCTGTCTGAGGGGCAAGGGCACCAGCTGTATGTGGGGGGGCACCAGCTGTATGTGGGGGGACACCAGCTGTATGTGGGGGGGCACCAGCTGTATGTGGAGGGACACCAGCTGTATGTGGGGGGGGGGCACCAGCACGCCGAAAGTCGTGGTGTATTCTTTTACATTTTGTCCACTGGAGGAGCAACCTGGAAGACACTTTACCACATTTTGTCCAAAAGTTTCATTTGGCTTATCATACCATATCATAGTTATTTATTCATACACTAAGACTGTGGCAATACTGATTATCTTGACAGTGTCAACATGTACTGCTTCAATAAGGCTCTATTTGTCAGTTATTTAGTTATGCTAGCAAGTCATTAATAAATGGTGATGGGTTGTATACTTTAGAATAATTAGTAGTAAGCAGTAACTGGAGCTTGCCAAATAGTGAGCCTAGACTGATGTATGAAACTATGTGAAAACTTGTTTAAAATTGTAAATTAAAGATTTATAAAGTGTTTACAACCTAATTAATAACTTATAAACCATTATATTACATAATTATTGCATTTGCGAATCATTTATGAGGGTAGTCTTAGTAGTACCAGCGCTCAAAGTCATACAATAAACTAAAAATGGGAGATGTGGTGAAGTGTAAACAGATTATTCAGTGTATTTGGGATTTGTATACCTAGTTACTGTGTTATGATTTTATTCATAACAATATAAATAAGGGACAGTAAAAGAGGTGGCTGCATTCAATTGGTTTTCTGAATATTTTTAGAAGATGTGTTTTTCCTTGTATGGTTGTTGAACTCGAGCACCCAGTGAAAGACGCCCTTTGCTTGTTAATTTGAGCTGCAGTGGAAATAACTCAGTGTCGTTTCATCTCAGTTTGTCCATTCATCCGCAAGAATAAGAAGACGACCACCAAATAACAAAATGGAGAAAGAATTCTTGTTTAAGTAATTCTGAATGGCTTTTTCATTTAAGCCATAACTCCGGGGCTGAAACTGGTTGGCTGCACACTTAAAAACCTACAAAGGTCTAAATTAGCCCCATAATCGCATCATCTCGACTATTGGGTGATCTAATTGCATTGCAACTTACCCTCTGAGCAGAAACACTGATACAGGTCAATGCCGTCCACACAAATACCACCGTTCTGGCATGGCTTTGACTCGCACTCATCGAGATTTACTTCACAAAATGACCCTCCAAACCCTGCAGCATATACAAAAAACACACTGTTATTGGAATCCTTTTGCCTGCTTTCATTCCTCAGCCAATTAGGATCAGCATGACTTTGTTTTCACAAACAAAAGCTGGTTTTCAAAGCTTGTATTGATTCAAAGAGCTCGCTGGGCACATGCAGACTCAGCTCACTGGATCATTTAATCATGTTTAATAAGAGCCAGTCATTGCCCTTCTGATTTATTACATTAAACAAGCCAAATCCAGTGATTTTTAAGATCAAAGTCAATCTATACACAAAGGGAACCACATGAAACAAATAACATGCATCAGTGCACATGTGTAAACGCACACACACTCACACACACTCACACACACTCACACACACTCACAGGCCATTAATGGGACAAAACACGCCAGTGTTTAAGGCACATTATTGCTGGTGCTACTGTTTGTGGGTGAACCTCACACTCATGTACCAAAGACTATTTGCTGTATCATTATGTACAATGTGAATTTTTCACACAGTCAGCCGAGGACTAAACAGAGCAGAAGGGATGCATCCTGGGATGCTCCTCACAGTTAGGAACATGGAAGAATGAATATAAAAAGAAGAGTCAGAATAAGCAGTTTTCCTCCGATATAATACTGTAGTGTTACACAA
This sequence comes from Lutjanus erythropterus, assembly GCF_056507025.1. Lineage (NCBI taxonomy): Eukaryota > Metazoa > Chordata > Actinopteri > Lutjaniformes > Lutjanidae > Lutjanus > Lutjanus erythropterus. The sequence goes on from NC_139330.1 coordinate 5,546,065, forward strand.
AAACAAGAGCAACAAGCAAACAAAAACGACTGCTGCACTGCGAAAAACCAGCCGATGACAAAAACTGTCTCGTGCCAAGTAGGGCTTTTGATGAAACAGCTTTTGGAGCTCAAATAATTTGATGGCAGAATTAAGTGTTGCACTGCAAAGTTGTTCCTTTGAAATAAATGCTAATGTAAAACAAAGAGACGCTGCTGTCGAAAACTGTTTCTTGGTTGTAGAAACACAATTACTGCTTGGTGACGTCTGCCCTTCAACAGAGTTCAAATCACTTCAACATCTGAGGGAAAAAATCCTCAGCAACAATACACTCTTAGAAATAAAGGTGCTAACTAGAACCATAAAGGGTTCTTCAGCTTGTCCTCATAGGAGAACACGGTTCATCCTTTTAAAGGTTTCACTTGGGACCCTTTCAGAGAGTTCAACCTTGAACAAACAAGGGTTCTACCTAAAACCATCTGTGGAAGGTTCCACCCACAACCCCCTATAAGAGAATCTACAGAGAACCCTTCTATGGTTTAATGGTTCCACCTAGAACCCTCTCTGGGGGTTCTATCCAGAAACTTTCCAGCTTCTATGGGTGCCAACAAGAATCCACCTTGGAGGTTCTACTGAGAACCTTTATAACCCCCAATGGTTTTATCTAAAGCCCAACCAGGAGGTTCTACTGAGAACTTTTTTAATGTTCAAAGGGTTTTATTTAGAACACACTCATGGGGTTCTACCAAGAACCTTTTTTATATTCCAAGGGTTTTACCTAGAAACTACCCATGTGGTTCTATGATGAACCTTTTTATATTCAAAGGGTTTTATTGAGAACACACTCAGTGGGTTCTACCGAGAAATGTTCCAGGGATGTTCTACCAGGAACCTTTTTTATTTCAAGACTTTTATCTAGAAGTACCCCCAAGGGGGTTCTACTGAGAGTGTTTTTACCTTTCAAGGGTTTTATCTAGGACACACACAGGGGGTTCTACTGAGAACATTTTTATATTCCAAGGGTTTTATCAAGAACACAGTCAGGGGGTTCTACTGAGAACCTTTTCATATTATGGTACAAAAACCCTGATGAACTCTGATTAAAGAGTTGCTCAAGGATTTCAATGATCCTTGGATGGAAAGAGTTTTTAACGGAGCATTTACTCTCACAGAGAACCCTTGACAAACCCTTCCTTCAAAACAGGGTTCTTCAGAAGCAAATGGTTTTGGGTAGAATCTCAGGCAAGGAAGAACCCTTTTGGAACCTTCATTTCTAAGAGTGTGGCATCCAGGACTATTTCCTATTTTTTCATAGAGTGACATATTGTATAAACATGCAAAGTCATGCAAGGAAAATAAACCATTTTGAGTCCATCCAACATTCTCAGTTTAAGGATGTGATTTAGTGTGAGTTCTAAGCATCAGGTCAAAAGGTCTGGATACCCAAGGGACACACAGTATAGTGAGGGAGGGTATGAATAAGATGTTTTCAAAGGAAAGACTGCCGACCTGAAACATCTAGACAAGACAGAATCTCGTAGTCTGCCCTTGAGAAGTGATCTGGAGAGAGCAGCTCGCCGCAGGTTGCTTTCATTTACATAAGAAATCACTCACAATCCTTCAATTTGACATCTGCCAAGCATAAGTGCAACAGGAGTAATGGAGTTACGGTTATTGATTGGCTTACATGAACTTCTATGTAATAGCCATTCATTTGAAAAGAGATAGCAGAGCTGCTGTGGAATGGTGTCGACTGAATTATGATTGGCTTGGCAGGAAAAAATGTTTTTACTTCAAATACCCGAACAGTGTCCAGGAATAAGCTGCATGATTTCCTGTGCATGTACACACAGTCCCATACTGGCACTCTGTCACTTACTATATATCCTTGACTTGCGAGACTCTGAAGCCTGGTTACCCCTGGCAAACCTCAGAGTATCTAACAGGTCAAGCCTCTTCTTCTGACACCTGTGTTATCCCTGTCACTGCTGGCAGCTGTGATAACACTGTCATCCTCATGGAGTGGAATCACAGGGACTTGACTGACACACCAACACAATTGTGTTTTTTACAGGGATTGCAGGGAATCAGGGTTGCAATTTATTTTAGAGTACACTAATGTGACGAAACAACCATGTCTCTTCACAATCAGACAAAAACTAGAAATATGTTCTTTACCAGACAGTATTAGACCCTCATTAGACTTTCTTATAGGGTAATTAGGAACACATTACAACAGACCTGTGATGTAAACTAAAGTGTATTATTTGCCACTGTTAGATCTGTGTTAGACTTTATTAGGAGGTAATTAAGGACACAGTACAACAGAACTGTAATGCCAGTTAAATCACATATCTGCTGTGAACCAGATCTACCAAGTAACATTACATTTCTACAACACTAGCATTCATACATAGTCTCTAACAATAATAAGAATGTACATTCACAGCGTCTGTTCAAACGTGCAACTTCAAAGAATTTCCGAGCCTAGCTGATTAAGCTAGCAAAGTTCATCTGCAAAGGTGTGCTAATTAGCTTTTGGGTCACGCTACTCCAACCCACAATTGTATGAACATTTGTTGTACATCTGCATTACACTTTCCACTTACCACAACGCTCACCTGTAATTAACAGAACAACCACCTTCTGTATCGCCAAAGTCTGCTACGGCTTAACAAAGCATGTATGTTTAAGTGCCTGTGATATTTTTATTTGTGCACAGAAGGCAAAAAAACATATCACCTCACAGGACGTTAGGGGCTTCATTACCTGGCATATGATAATGTGTTCATTCTATAGTATGAGTAGGTGCAGGGATGAAAAGGCACAAACACACTGGTACTTTAGGTAATAGTATAAAAGTCTTGAATAGTTTCGAATAGTAATAGTATTATTTGGTATAATATTGTCTGTATAGTATATTTTGGGTCTAATACAGCATCATAAGCTTCTAATTACTGCATAATTTAAGTGTATGCTGCACAATTAGAGTCTAACTGTTAATTTACTGTTTAATTTACAGTTTTATTATAATTTGTCTCTAATGACACCAAGAAAGTTTGATATGGGTCAGTACAGTACAGTTCTGTTGTAATGTCTCTCTAATTACACTCTAATAAAATTAAAAAAAGGTTTAACAGTGGGAAATAATCATTTAAAATCAATCAGCAGGGCTGTCATGTCATGTATCATTAGTGTACTGCCCAATAAAGTGCAACCAAAATAAGATTATCACACTCTTATGAAGGTGTCAAAACATTATGCACCAGTTTTGGGACTGTAGGGCATGAGAAGACTCTTGGAAATCTTGATCTGATGATGACAACAGCTAAACATTAACTGAAGCATTTATAACAGCAACATACTCCTTCCACAGCACAGAAAAAAATGTTCTCAGTCACGCCATGTGCTCATTTTTCCACCTGTTAATACACCAACATGACAGACATAACACCTGTTAAAGGCTTGCTCACCTCTTTCACATGTGCAAGAGACATTCTGTCCACCCATGGTCTCAGCGCATATTAATGTGTGTTCGCTGCATATTCCAAATGAGCAGAGGTCAATATCCACAGAGCAGTCTTTGCCCTTGAACCCTGCAATGAAAAACTGTGTTAACAAATGAGAGGGAAAATCCAGTGAAACACTGAGAAATAAACAATAAGGACTGAATTCATAAAACGGTAACACATATTTATGTGGCTGTGTGTTTTATTAGGTAAAGACACCTTTTCTTTAGCGGATTAATGGGAGTATTGATTCTTCCCCTTGCAATCTACCTGCTATGCAGTATGCTAATTGAGTGAATCATTGACAGAGACCCACCCCACCAAACTGATCTATATCACATTTATCTACCCCACCAAATGCATGTCTGCATGTCACTGATAGATACCCATGTCAATATCTTTTGTTGTAAATAAAGCACAGACAGATGGTGTGACTGATCCTCATTAGATGTGTTTGTACAAAAAAAGATGACTTCAAGGGAGAACCCTGAAATAGATTACTGTGTTTTTTCGCTGACATCACACTGTTCACCCTGTGCCTATGAGGTAATGCTGGTTAAAACTAGAATCGTTGCCTCACTGTACAGAGAGCTGAACATTTTGATGTCACAGTGAAGTTGACCTTTTGAATATTAAAATGTCATCCCTTCATCATTTTATCTTGTTAGACGTTCTTTTCCAAAATTTTGACATAATTAGCATATAAATTCTTGAGCTATGGCCAGAAATGTGTTTTGACCACTTAATTCATATCAGGTCATTCTTGAGTCCAAGTGGACATTTGTGCTAAATTTGAAGAAATTCAGCTAATCGCATTCACATGAATGGGACAGACATTAGGTCAAAGGGACCTTGGACAGTTGATTCTCAAATCCAAGTCAACATTTGTGCCTAACATTATGTCTTCCAAATGTCCCCCAAGGTGTTCTTGAGATGTGACATTTGCAAATATGGGACAGATTGACAGACAACCCAACAACATAATGCGTCTGGCCACGGTAGACCTTTTGCATTTAATTGTTATGTTCACAAAAGGTGGGTGAGTCACTTTATGGAGTCGGAGAATATTTCAGTTTTAAGGGCAAAATGTTCTAAAATTCACACTCATGCTAACCAAAAACCTCTTTAAACCAGAAGCCTCTAAACAGGAAGAATGTTCCCATATCCCTGTCACATTAATCTGTGTGCCGTCACTGTCTGCAAAGTAGGTCTCACTCACTGGCAGCAAAGGAGAGAAATATTTCAAACTTCCTAATGCAAATCCCTTTTATCAAGACTTGAATATACACACAAGACAGCAGTCACATCAGATTATATAGCTCCTGTTGTGAGCCGTCTCCACTTTCTTTACATTGTAACCTGGATTCAGAGCAGCGTACTTTACATCAACACATCTATCTAGATGTTTGATGACCTTCCAACTACCCTTTTCTCATCATATTATGTATTGCCTTGACTAGTTAATGGACAGCTATTGCCTCCAACAGAGTGTTTCAGAAGTGTTTAATAACCAATTGTGCATGCAATTCACTCTGAGGTTAATGTTGCATGAAGGAATGTCACATTTACAGTGTCACCATCTCCAAATGGGACTCCCTGTTCTATCTGACAGCTACTAGTGGCTCAGCCCAACTCTGCTGCAGAGAGAAAGGCAGAGAGTGAGACTGCTTTTCACTTTATCTCAAAATGCGCAGTAGAAACAAGACATGCTGTGATGTTTTGTTGAATGCATTAAAGACAAGTCCTCATGTATTCATGTTCAGTGGTTAATGACAACAGACATGGGTCATAACTATTCCTTGGCTCGGAGAACTGCTGTTCATCAGCATGTTTAATCATTTCTCATCAGCAACGTTCTGGACGCTTCACCGAGCTGAAAAACTGAAAATCATGTTCTTGGATGGAAATCATCAAATTCACTTCAATAAATAAAATGACACTAACGGTTATGAATAATTATGAAACCTGCACCACCACCACCAAAGAGCTACTGTTTCTGAAATTCTTTGTAAGTTAGCAGGGTAAATACAAGAAAGAAGCCTACTCAAACCATATGATGTGACCAACTCTTTCTCCTGGGCCAAGAATTGGGGAGAAAACTTCCCAAAAAGGTGGGGTTTCCTCTCCTCCACAACACATTTAATTCCTCCGACCCACCAAAGCTAAACTTACACACAGCCATGAGTTTAGGAATTGTTTCTGTAATAGTAAAATAAGATTATTCCTATCTTAGAAACTTAAGATTATTAATGTGATGATGTGCACCACCGCAGAACAACAGAAGGGTTTCTCTGGACGAGTCAGTTTAATTCATGTCCATCTGGACCAAAACAGATTTTCCAACATTTTAAATGTTTTCTAAACTGTGTCTTTCCTCTGAGCATTTCCCCTGAATTTTTTGAGTTGATCTTCGATAAAATTTGGTACAGAAATTATTTGGATGAGCCACTGAAAAAGTCATGTGATACTATATAACACCAGCGAGCCACCATGCCAGCTCGAAATGTTATGCTAATAAATGTTCATACGGGAGCTCTTTTGGTGTGCAGGTCCTGCCTTTTCTCTTTTTTTGTACGTAATATAACACCAAACCATTTTCCTGGTACTGGCTCGAATAAAATGCCATATTTGCTGAATAGAGGGTACGCACTGACGTCACTTTTCCACCAGGACACGCCCCCTCAGCCAGACTGGGTGGCAAAGCATCTTGCAACAAAGCTGCCTTTCGCAGGGAAAATTGAAACACTGGAAGTAAAACAATCGATCATCTGCATAAATCAAAGAAAGTTGGACTCAACAGTGATCCTTACAACTTACCAAAGACGCAAGTGGTCTAAAGTCATTGACATGGACTGGATGGACAGGAATAAGGTGTCATGAAATTTATATATACCTGATTTTGATGCTGGGAAAATATATGAAGCAAAGAGGGCCTACAAAAATGGCTGCTTGGTTGTAACATTAGTTAAAGGCAAAATTTGTTAGTGAAATTAAAGAAGACAGGTCTTTACAGATAATTTTTGCATGCGGCAGCAATGAGGATGCGCAGGGATGTTGCACAGAGTATAAATGAAAGGTGCTAAATATTTAATTCATAAGAAACATCAGGCAATACAGTACATAACTTCAGGTATGATTTAACCCAAAAATCCAACATACCTGACACAAAATGGTAACTGCAAATCCATTTTCCAGTGCCTGTATTCAGTTTCTGTGAACTGCGAGAAACCATCTGCTTCTCTTTTCTTTAGCTTCTGGCAGTTTGTAAAAAGATTGCTCAGATTTCTTGTTGAATCTATTTCTTCAGTCAATCACACAACAGCTCTTTCCCATCACATTTTAGGTGTGATTTTCTGCTTTTGTTGCATTCAAGCTGAAAGCTAACGCTGTCACCCAGTAAGCGTAACTGCAGTGACATCGTGTGCATACTCTCCATTTAGACGGCATTGTAATATGCACAGAAAATTCTGGTGGCACGACAGCAACATTATGAATTTCCGTGGTACTAACTGGTCATGAATCATGAGTCTGTCCCCCCAACAAAAAAAAAAACAAAAAAAACACCTGTGTGATTGCCAATCACTCTGTGTGTTTTGATGCAGATCCAGATGCAGATTAAATATTTGTGAAGGATTTCACAACCTTGGCTGAAGAGCATTCTTGTTCCAGTCATAAAAATAATTTAAAATGCCACAATTATAAATGTGCACCTGGACAACAGAGACATATTGTAGAGTAGCTGCAAACAGGAAACAGAGGCAAGAATGATTCAATGAAAATAGTGATGGTCTTCTCTGATTCTTTGTGTGTTTTTTGCAGGGAGAAGCAGGCAAACCTGACAGGCCATTTATCTAATTGAATTTCTGAAAAGATAAAGTGATCAGAAACACCTGTCTATAAATCTGTCATTGAAATGAAAACGGTAATGGAAGCTTTACCGACACATCGGTGGTCTGTTTTTGCCAAAATCTAATTTGAGCAAGAGGCAGAAAAACAATAAGAGCAGATTATTTACAGTGATGCATTTGCCGCATCCATAAAGTCATAAAAACACACCATGTAACAGGTGCCGTACATGTTTCGCAGCAGTAAATGTTTTAATGACTTCACCCACATTTGTGCTGATTTATTGTGCAGTTAAATGGAGGCATATTTGGCTGAGGGAAAGGCACAGAAAACTAAAAGAAGATGGCAACAAAACAGCAGGGATATTGTTTCACTACATCAAATTCAAACAACCTGAACACAATGGGAGAATTTAAAGAGTACAAAAACACAATATAAAGGTTTTAATTCCTTGTGGAATATACTAAGGAAATCATTTACCAAAACAGAGCCATCGCCCAGTGCTGAAGTGTATTTTGTGTCCTGTCAACACCTATGTTTTGTGGATTTTATTTTCCAAATATTTGTCTGTAAATCCTGTTCTGTGGATCGCGGCTGTTTACCACTGAATGTGACATTGGACTCGTAATGCCAAGTGGTCTGGCTGTGGCGTTCTGACTCATGCAATCACGTAGTGATTAAGTATTTTATTACCGGAGGGCATAGTAAAATCAGCCGCACACTGAGGAACGTGGCACCAGCCTCTATCATGGGCTGATTATGGATGCTTACTGCAACATGTGTTATTAAATGTCTAACATATAGAAATGTGTAAAACATGAAGTCAAAGACAACACATCAGTACCTAGCAAGAAAAAATTACATTTAACCTTGATTCTTAAAGATAAAATATGAAAAACTAATTATTTTCTAACTTAAAGCTTCGTACAGATGTATTACTTCAATGCAACCTCCACTGCTTTGTATATATATTTATCTGCTATATATGAGTGTTTTTTAAATTATGGCAGTTATATAACTGGTGTGACAATAAACATCTTGAATCTTGAATCTTGTTAGATGGTTATTTTAACCAGTCTGCATTCAAAAGAGTAGGGTAACAGACAATTCAATTAATGAAAAATGTAAAAGTAAACAAACAGGTTTTTATATGAATGTATGAGAAATAACCTTCTCCCATATTCCCAAGGTACAGTATACAGAAAATTAATAGCATGATATTTTTGTAAACATGCTCAACAATACAAAGTACTTACCAAGAGGACAATGACAAATGTAGTCATTTATCAGATCCATACATGAACCTCCATTCAGACAAGGCTGCGACCGGCAATCATTTACATTCTCAGAGCAGGTCCTCCCTGCAGGATAAAGAAACAAACTCTATTTAACGTCACAAGGAATACAGTTTAAAATATGCTTTAAATAATACATTTTGCTGTCACTGTGGACTTTTCATAACTACTGGAAGTTTGAAGAATGCACATTTTCCCCTGGCTTGCAGTGCTGTTTATCCATCTAGATATTTTTGGTGTGAGTTTTGGAGATATCAGCCAATATAATGGAACTAAATGGCACTCATCCTATGGTTCTCAAAGAGCCCAAAACACATTTGAAGTATTAAAAGCCAGTGTCTCTTTTCAAGAATCATGACCCAGTTGCTTAAGATAATTCACAAACCTTGTTATGAGCAGTTCCATTTCTTTCCATTAGAAGTAGAGGTAGTTTGTTAAAGTAGAAAGAAAGTAGTTCCACCATGAAACCGCTCACAATAAGGTCTGTGGATTATCTCAGGTAAGTACGTCATGGTTTTTGGAAAGAGCCACTGGTTTTGAAGATTTCAAATGTATCTTTTGTTGCTCTGAGCAACACAGGATGGGTGTCATTTACTTCCATTGTATAGGATGGAAGACAGACATTTCTGATATCTCCAGAACTCTGCAACTCACAGCAAAACTATCTAGATGGATAAGTAACACTACTACAGGCCAGAGGAAAATTTTTATTTCGGGGTGAGCTGTCCCTACATGAATACATGAACAATAATTCGCTTATTTTTATTTTTTAAGTTAGTGTTTATTTGTATAGGGACAAGTAGCATAAAGCAATGCCAAACACCACATTATTTATAGCCTAAGCTCATTTGCAATGCCCGTCCCTCGCTGAGCCTTTAAGATACAAAAGACTCAGCAGCAAATACACAGGAGACAGTAAACAACACAAACAACCAGAAAATACAGAGAACAACATAAGACACAAACTATAACACAGTAAAGCACCATAAAATAGTAAGCACTGTGACTACATGACTGGACCCTCTTCAAAAAACTGTTTCAGTCTGAGTTTATAATGATCCAAATCAGGATCCAGTTTGATCTCTGTAGGATTCAACATGTTAATTTTCCCAGAGAGAAAAAGCTGTGTTTCCAAATGAGGACTGAAGCAGGGGAACTTTACAAGTCTCCACTTGTTACCCAGCCTGAAGCTCTGAGCTCACTGAGCACCTGAGGAGCCTGATTATGTCACCATTTAAGGCAAAATTAATGAAATTATCAAAACATAACATTTTTAATTTCTCAGGAACATGGCAACGGATGAGAGCGACCCATCAGGGTACTCTGCTCCTGCATCAAGCACCCACCGCTTTTTGGATAAAAACAGCCGCTCTAATTTTTCAGAGGTCTGTCAGTTTAACGGCAAAAAAGGGAAATGATGTTTAGCTGGTAGGAGCCTGAAACCTCGGGCCAGTCAGGTGGGCAGTTTTGCTAAGTCTCTGCAGATCGACGAAAGAGCTTTCGGTCTGTCTCCATCAAAATGGACTAACCTTTTCTGTGTCATTAAGACAGTTTATTTTTCTGTTTTGGTATTGTTGAACCAAACTCCATTCTGAAATCAGGTGTTTTACAGTCGGGCCATATTTTTTCACAGTAAAATCACCATCACTAAGACTCTTTACTGATTTACTATCAGCAAACACAATTGTCACACATATCATTTACGCAGTAACGTCATTATCTAACTTGTGATGAAGTGTTTGACACAGAAAGACATACTGATTGGCTGCTTTTACAGTGCTTGTTTTCGCCCAAAGGGGGAGCACAGTCTTGGGATGTGACATATGGCTTCTCTCATTAATGAGGTGATCTTATTGGCTTCCTGTCTAGAATTTTAATTTTTTCGATTGTATACCATCACAAGAGGCTTGGTTGTTGGAGATTGCTGCTTGTGACCAACAGGTTACACAATAAGCAGCATGATAAGTCTGAACGTATGCAAGTTTGCTTTTGCGGCCTGGCTCATCGTCTTAATGTGCTTCTCAAATTTTAGGTGGGAGTCTAATATGAGGCCTCGGAGATTTGTTCAATACGTTGTTGTAACCACAGCAACATCGAGGACAGATGCAGTCCGCATGTCTGTTTGTTTTCTCAACAATGAGCAGCACCTGCTTTATTGAAGACAGGATTTTGTTTTATGAGGCGGCTGATTACCTCTAATTCTACTGGCTCAAAATGTGATTGAATGATTATGTGTTCAGCATGTTGCAGCTTGTATGTATGCACGAACGGAATAACCTCAATATTAGTATCCTCTGGGCAAGAGTTAGATACGGAATTGATTTAAGATTTTACTGACAAATTTAAAGCTCCAGCAGGTCTGGCCTCTGGCAGTATTTCAGACCTCTTAGTTCTCTGCGAGCTGGAGAACTCACAGAGAACTAACAGCCTGACATCCTTCAGGCGCTGCTCTTCTATTTGCACTGCTGTCTACACCAAAGGTAATTGTACTTTTGCCATCACGACCCCAAACACTGACAAGTGTTCTGTTAATCATGTACTGTAAGATACTCACATAATTAAAGGAGCTGCTGACTGTACCTCCAGTCTAAATACGCTGTTAGAGACACACTTTGCACCACAGACTCTATGATGCGGAGCGACATCATTAGTCCACACAATATTAATGAATTCAACAGCTTACACTGCACCCCTGTTCAGTTCAGACATTTTCATCACCAAGACTCGTTACAGTAACAGTCCACATTCTGCTAAATGTATAAATATAGATAAAAAATCTAAAGGTAACAAGACAGGCTTTTTTGAATGTATATTATCTAACTTAACTTTATCTAACTTAACTATTTATTTGCATTTGATTCCTTCCTTCCATCCTGATTTTAGCATAATTAGAAAAAAATGATACCCAATATTCCGATATTTTCCAACTCATCTGGCCGATATCAGTATACACACTTTTTTTTTTTCACTTAACTGCAGAGAACATCGAGTCTCGCTTGTAGTAGACCTGACAAATTATTATGCCAACTCTTATGATGGCCCACTGGCAGATGCAGTCATAAAATACAAAGCTTTTAGACTTTCCACATTTACTGAGCAAAAAAAGAAAACTACTGCTGACAGTTTTTTTTCTTCTTTTTTGCTTAGGTCTTCACAAATCTGTTGTAATTATTGTGATGACGCCCCGTAAGATGCTCCTTTAAATAGCCACTTCGCTATTTCATTTCAAGAAGCACAGCGCAGACATACAAGTGTCGCATGTGCATAATTAAAGTTATATCTGCAAAATGATACGATATTTCTTTTTACAGTCTTTATCAGCCAAAGACGCTTAATCAAGGAATCAGGCAAGATTCAACATAAACATGATTGTAACAGGCAACTTTAACTCATGTTAATTTTGCCTTAAAAACATCTGGTAAACATGGTACAGGTGCTTTTCCTTGTTAAGCTCTAAATAATTTTTGCCATCTGCAAGAAGATTGGCTGTTTTTAATACATAGTCATTCTAACTGGCTTCCACAGGGTCAGATATCAGGTGAAACCAGTCTGCGTTTACATTTTTCTAAGCCATGGTACAGTGAATATGTTAGCCAGGAGATTTTTATTTCTTTAAGTTTATTTTTGACATTATATTTTGTGGCTATTGCTGAGAAAAGACCACTACTTTTATCCACAGAGGCCTCCAGTAGTAGGTTTAAGCAACTGTTGTTTAATCATATGTCTGAATTTCAATAATGTCTATGTACACTAATTACAATTTTCCATATGAAATTTCAATATGAACACTGCATCTAATGTTCAATAATCCCAAGTCAATTCTGATTAACTTCCTGTATGAATGCTGCATATTCCCGTTTGCAATATCTTAATATTTAACCACTGAAACCTGCTCCAGACCCTGATATTCGTGTGGCTGGCCGTACTAATGGCTGTAAATGGGCTCATATTCACATCAGATGGTCTCATACCCTCAAACCCTGGGGGACAGTGGCACCGATAATCACTGATTAGGTCCACACAGGTGGCGCCGCTCGCGCAGGGGAAGCTGTTGCACTCATTTGTTTCCAGTTCACAGAGCGACCCTTCAAATCCGAGCATGCAGCGGCAGGTATAGTTGTACTGCTGGTCCAGGCAAACACCACGTTCAGAGCAGCGATGGCCAACACAGTAATCAATGTCCTCTTCACAGAAGACGCCTGTGTATCCTCTGGGACAAAGGCAGCTAGAAACAGATTAAAGAGAATTTCTTAATACTGTACGGAGTGAGAGGAATTCTTTCAACCCTGAAGGAAGAGAGCAGTAAATGTCACGGCTTTTACAATCATTGACATTCTGGTGGCTGGATGGCCCGGAGACAATCAAGATTTGAACACTCACCTGTAACCATTAATCTCATCCACACAAGTGGCTCCATTCTGACACCGGTGTCGAACACAATCATTGACATTTATACGGCAGTTCTGACCAGACCAACCAGGTGTACAGATGCAGGTGTAGCTACTGGCATTGTTCAGCACGCAGCGTCCTCCGTTGGCACACGGCTGTTGACAGAAGACAGAGCTGTTAGATGGGACAATCTACTGAAGTGATGCAAACTGCTGTCCCACACCAAAAAAAACTAATTTAAAAGGCATTTAAGTCTGAAAATCTTGTATGTTTACTAGGATCATTGTCTTATCTATATTAACCAGAATAATATTTGAGATAGCAGTAAGAGTCATATATATAAAATCACCATTGTAAGGTGCTTTGAATGGGAAGGCAGCTAACAAACAAACAATTAAAGAACCTGATGACAAACATAAAACATTATATCAGGCTAAACAATGTCACCATATGTGAGGTAATCCAAAAGTAAAAGAAAGTAATCAAGTTGGATTACAAACATTACATACATAAAAAGTACTGGGAAAGAGACATTTTTAGGATAATTACTGGGGATGTGACAATAACATGGTACAAGGTCAACAATACAATATTTATCATGATATTAAAAGCAAAGAAAAATTACAACTGAAGAAAACTATCTGTTATTGAATAATGAATCTTGTGTACAATATTTATTTGCATAAAATGTTTTTTTCTTTCACCAGAGAAGTAAATGATTAATTGATGAATCGATGTTAAGAATTAAGCCAATTAAAAATTAAATAATCAATAGTATAGAAATTTTGGAAATTGAGCCTCGTTTGGCTTATTTCTTTCTTTTAATAAAATAAAATAAAAGTAGTCAGCTGTGACCTAAGGATGTAGAAATTATTAGTTTTGGGCAATGAATGCTTGAATGATGTATGTAAAATTACAAAAACACTATGCAGTGTCACTAGCAATATTCTGGTAAAATAAAGTAAAAATAATAAAATAAAACAATTAACCATGTAATACCATGGTACAAATTATCACAGCACAGTACGGGGCATCTTTTAATTGCGACATTTGATATATTGTTACATCCCTGATGTTTACCACACTGACTTTGAACCAATTCTGTAGAACAGCCAGATAAACACGTCATGAAAAAAAGAGGCATGCTGCTTCATGGGCAAAATTGAATCGTTTCATCTTGTATGATAATATCTCAGATTGGACTGAGCCCATTCTGCTCCAAAATATAACCAATATTTTACGATGCAACCCCTCGTCGTTTTCTGCTCCTGGCTGCCTGAGAATGAGCTTCATTACAGCCACATGACACACTCATGAATACTGATTCATGCTTTATACTGGATTCACTCAGTATTCCATGTACATCTACATCATGTCTTACAAGACAAGATCAATGGTCATCGAGGGCTAAACCTCCCAAGTGTTCTGTGTAACAAAACAGATACGCCTGCTCGCAGCTACATGTGTATATATAGTAGAGGGGAACAAAGGGGCAGGGGGTGGCTGGCTTGTGTGAAGGTGTATAATGCAGACATCATGGCATTTCTGTAAGGGGGCCAACATGAGCCTTTCTCCACAGTGAGTGATCATCTCCATCTGTCATCTGAAGAAGCTCCTCTGCTCAGGTTTGGCTGCTTTTTATAAAACGTGGAGGGTTGATTCATCTACATGTAAAAGAAACCCCGCGCATTCGAAAATACAGACATTGAGGCAAATCTTCAGTAGCACCCGTCTGCATCGGGCGGCAGCAATCTTTTCAGTCCTGTAAATGTGCTCCCCTTGTGCATGCCAAAAGCAAACACCATGACAAACAACCACACAGTCCTAGCTTTGTCAACCTCCACCATGACTGCTAAAAAATCTGGAGGATGTGCAACCACATTCAGACTAAAAATGTGCTTCAGTGATTTTAAATATGCAGTATACAGTACACTGTGAACATGTACTTCAACCCTGTAATCACCAACCAGGTGTTTTTATAATTTAAGTCAGGTCATCAGGGGTCAGAATCTGTTACCCTGAGCCCCACACCAGTGTATGTTAGCATTTTTATATTTCAGATTTTTGTAGTCATTGCCTGAAAATGTTAATTTAAGGAGAAATTTGTAGTTTATTCAGAATGCTTCATTTCCCCCTGTGAAATTTCCATTCCAGGTTGGAATGTTTTTGCCTCTTTCATGTTAATTAGGGTTAAAAATAATGCTCGACAAATAAGTGTCTGTTTATGAGTCATAAGAAATTATTAACAATATTGTAGTAGAAGTAGATGTTTGTAAAATTTTAAATTGTGTGAACAGAGTCTGGCAGGCAGTGAGACGGGCACTGACTGAACTCAAACTCCAGAGTGTGAATTTTCAGAGCTTTTGTTTTCAGGATACTGGGCTTAACTTTATGTTGACAGTTAAAACAGCTGATCAGCTTACAGTGGACAACTCATCATTACTTGTTATTGTCAAATTATAATACATATATTGCAAATTTTATATTTAAAAAAAAAAATAACTTGGCTTGAGTGTGTGTCACACTTTGGCAATAACCCTGTCCTGCCACCACAGGCAGGTTATCGGAGAGCTTCCCTTTTAGCAGGGCATGTAGCTTGATAGCTGCAGAGCATCCAGCTCGGCAGCTGGATAATAAGCTATTTACAGGTCCAGCTGAAGTCAACACTGCCCTCCCTGGATTCGCTTGGAGGGGGAGGCTCTCTCGAACAAGATGTGACACACCCCACCTGCGAGGGGAAGAGAGAAACACACCCCCTCGCAGGTGAGCTGCCTCTTGTTGGAGTCCTCGTTTTCAGGAGAAGGTGGCGAAGAAAAATCCTCCACCTCATAACTTATGTTGATGATGATGTAATGCTGATAACAATAAGATTTTTAACTACATGTTAGTTATTTCATGGGAACTTTAATGATGTTGTCATGGTAACTGATCACATCCGATTATAACCACCCGACATTCTCTGAGAAACAACGTTAACCTAAACATCAGTTAACTCAGGCTGGAGTAGGGCTTTAACTACATTTACTGGTTCTTTCATGTTTCTAATGCATCAATAAAAGTCAGAAGAAAGCAGCCAGTTCCCTCATTAGTCAAGAATCTAATACTGTCTTCTTCCCGGTGTAAACCAACATACTCTACAGCTTCAGCACCAGCTGATTGCTGTGTTTATGGATTATCGCATTTGCTGTCAATCTTCCTGTGGGACTTACGCTTATTTTTATCCCTGTGTATAACAAAGGATTATCCCACATTTTATGAATAAGATACTGAAATTAATATTTGATACCTTCTCACTTAATTCTTCAATGTTATAATTCAGTTTGTGGTGACAGTTTGAAGATATTTTGCAGGTTTCTTACACTGTGAATATTCCTACTTTCTTTGCGTAACATAATGAAAGTGTTTTAACCGAGAACACACTGTGCGTTCTTAGGGCAAAGTGCCACTCTGCTCATTTGGAAATGCATTCATCATGTACCATCAGTTCAATTATATATCAGTGTTATTGTTCTGGTGAGTTCTATATGAGTCCTGAGCTCATACATGACAAAAATGATCATAGAGAGCGTGGAAAATTACTTAAAACATCCTCATTTATTTGCTTATTATGGTTCCCTGCTGTTGTGATAATGTTGCAGCACTGTTGTACAAATTGCATGGAAATTGCTTCAAGAGAAATAAAAAGCAGATAAGGAGCTCTTTAAACATGCATGAGGCTTAAGAGGGATATTTTAACATGTGGATACAGAGCAGAATGCGAGGACAAATAATCCATTAAAATGTTTTGAACTCACTTGAAGGTTTTGAGGGCAGGGTACACGGCAGGTGTATTCAAGGCCATGTGGGAGATCCAAACACCGAGTCTTTGGCGGACATGTGATGTTGGGTAGAACACAGGCATCTATGTCAACTTCGCAGTTCTTCCCCAGAAAACCTGAAAGAAAAGATTTCATACAGTTATTTTTTAAGGCGTAGTCGATGTGCCACAGTGCACCTGACTTAACTAGAGCCTCAATTAAATTTTTGACTTAAGCTTAATTATGCAAACTTTCGCATTGTGCCTCTTCTTTTTCCATGGACTTTTCAGCTAATCCCTGTTCTTCTTGCTCTTTTGATTTTAATACTCATGTGTAACCAATATCAGATTTGCAGGGAGGAAAAAAAACGGTTGGTTAGTGTCACAGCAGACATTTGCCCCTAAAGCAAAGCCCTCACTGTGGTGGTGTAATTGGAAATAATGCCCGATTTGTTCCCAGAGACGACACATTTGGCATAACCAATAGTTGAATGGACCATGAACTTACATGAATTAATTCTGTGAGGTTTAGAGGAGTGAGAAGTTTGCACTACTGCAGCTTTACAAATCCTACTAATAATTATTCTTTAAATCTCTTCCAAAACATGTTCAGGGGGCGGTCTTTGCATATAGTGTATGTTATTGGTGATTTCATATCATTTTTGTGTTAAATAAATACTTGGCAAAGAAGAAAGAGAAAAACAGTCACACAAATGTTTGCACCATGTTATCTGCCTCAGTCTGAGCCAACTCAACAACGGGGAGCTAAAACTGATATATCGCTCAAGACTCCTTCAACACAAATGTTAAGTTGCAGAAATCAATTTTGATACGTACATTAAATTTATACATTTTCACCGCTTTACTTTGCCATCAGACAGTCTTTTCTGATGGGGGAACTGAAGGCACTGTTTCTGCTCTCTTCACAGCCACAAAGCTAATTTGCGTAACAAACTTTGACTCGGATCAGCAGATCACGTTGGTCTTCCGCTGCCTCGATCTGTTAGTTAAAAACCAAACTAACACGTTCTAACACCAAAGTCACACAAGAAAACTAACATCAAGACCATCAAGTCCTGTTTTCTGTGAGGTAAAATAATTATATCTGCAAAAAGAGCCTTGGTGGGTTCAAAGAGAGGCAGAGTAGAGGTGGCAGCTTAAAAATAATAATAATGATAATATTATTTATTTATAGAGCACTTTTCAAAATCCACACTACAAAGTGCTTTAAACAGCAACAAACTAAAACAGACAAGTTGCAAAATCATCAGATTTTAAAAGAAATGAGCTCTTAGACACTTTTTTTCCTTCTTGTCTGGAAGGGAACTCCTGATTTGTGAAACTCTCACAAACAGCGTTTGTGTTGCTCCTTCACTGTGACGATGAACAAATGTTAAAATGATCACTCTTGCCAGATCTTTCGCAGGTCTGGGGTTCCCTTCAAGACTCGACTCTCCCTCTCCTGCTTTTGTCGCTTCCACAGATCTACGGTCGCTTCTGGTTTCTGGTCGTCACATACAGCTGTTATCTCATTGATTGTGCTCTGAAAAGTTCAGTGGCAAACAAGATCAACTTTCATATAATTTGAACTTTGAGTGCAGCACCCTGTGCCAAATCCGGGCAGTGTGACACAGCGTGGGTGCTGTTTTAGTCAGGGGCCACCGCTCTCTCCATAGGAAAACAATAAGACAGTCAGCGCCAAGCGGATTGACTGCTGATCATGTGTGGGGGCTTTTACACTTCAAATTTTATCATAACATCTATATGACAACACTTCTTCTTATCTGTTTGAACAATCACAAACATATATTATCATTATGGCTCTATAATCTGAGAGTTGTGTGTGTATTTGTATTTGTCTGCTTTTTTTTTGGATTTGTGCCATGCACCTTTTGTCACGTCCTTTCCAAATTCACCATTGTGCCCTTTGCACAGGGTATTTTTAGAGGGTGGGGGCAGAGCGTCAAGGGGGGTCAGGGCAGGCCGGGGGAGAAAACAGTGAAGAGGGCTGGGGTAGAGGGGTAAAAGTGTCTGGAAACAGGAGAGGGTCCAGGAAAAAGGCTTCAACGCTCAAAAGGCCCTTTGTTCTAGTGTACTGTCATTGAGGAGACGAATTATTGAGTCGGTACAATATAATGTATTCAGTGGCAGGTAGAGCTTAGAGAGAAAACAGTCATAGGCCAGCAACTTATAATTCCACCCATGTCTCAAGACTTTGCGCGGTACTGTGGTCCAGCACTCAGCAGAGCATTTTCCTACATTGCAGAACTCACTTCAGCATGAGAAGATGCAGCAGATGAGGCACATGAGCGGAAGAGGCTTAGGTTTACTGAGATAACAGATGAGATTTAGTAGCAAGGCTGGAAAGCCAGGGTACGCCCTGTGGAATTTCGTTACCATGGATCTGTGGCCACATCTAGTACCAGTTTACTCAGGGAGTTAGGGATTCATGATCAGGGATTACGGCAGGCTGCAAAAGCAGCTTCAGAGGCGGCTGAAAAGAGCAACGATGGCTCAGGCTGAAAAGAAAAGGCAGCAGCTCGTGTGCAAACGATGGATATCCATCTCGTGTTTAAGATAAGACGTACAGGGAATATCAGTGTCGAATCAGTGGTCAAACAACACTCCATACTTGCTGTATTATTGCCTTACAAGTTTAAAGGAGCAATACGTAGCATTTGCAGGTTCAAAAAAACAGGAGTATAGAGTTTTCTAATTCCAGTTCCTTAAATATGAATCTTTTCTGGTTTCTTTACTCCTTTATTGCAGTAAAATTAATATCTTTGGGTTGTGGACAAAACAAGATATTTGAGGTCAACATTTTTTATATTTTCAGGACACTGTTTTGGACCAAACAACTAATCAATTAATTCAGAAAATAAACAAGAGATTAATCTAAAGGGAAAAAATTGTTAGCCCAGCCCTCCTGCAGTTTTTGGCAAAGTGCATATGTAAAAATAAGCACAGGAGTCAAAATTGCAAGTCGGAGCCATAGATTGTATATTAAATAAGTTGAAATCCTATTTAATATACAATCCATGGTTGAAGCAAGTTATTCCCCCACACCCCCTCCTTCCCCACTTTCAATATACCCTTGTCCACTGCACTTCCTCCAATAACCTCCTTATCCATAAAAAAACTTTGAAGGTTCAGTGCATTATTTTAAAATAAAAGTGTGTGACAGTAACACCAGCATAATTTGGGGTGGCTGATATTACCAACAAATGATCAAAGTGACAAGACAAAAGTGAATTTTTAAATTAATTGCTGATATTTCAGCATTAGATGAATAAACTTTGTTTCATCCTTGAAACGATGGGAACATATAATTACTGTGATTATTAGGTCAACTTAAAAGGGCTTACTGAAAAAAGCAAAAAAAAAAAAAAAAAAAAAAAGCTTTTCTAAAATGAGCCTGATACAATTCAAAAGGAGTAAATTCAGTCATTACAGGTAATTTTTTGTGAAACATGTATATGCTCTTTAGTATACAGACAGGCCAGTATGGATGGATGGTACAGTCCTGATCAGTGCTCTGAGCAGGTGTAACGGGGGCGGTTATGGTAACTGTTGGGCCTGCTGGGGTGTCATGGGTCTAATTCAACTTGACATCTGTGATGGGAGGCTCCCGCTCGATAACCCCAATGACATCGCCATCAACCCACCCCCTCATTCCTCTAACATCACAGCAAGATCTCCACAGAGACGCTCACCCAAAAAGCTAAAGGGACAGTCACATCAGATCTCCTGTGCTGGAAAATGTTAAGACAGAAAAGCAGTTTGTTTGTATAAATGGTGAGATTCCAAATGTCTGCATGGACTGTCTGAACACTGACATTTGTCTTTTTTTTCTTGCTGCTCAATGAAGGAACATAAGGGTCCCACATACCTACATAGTAAAGTCCCATTTGTTAATAAAGTAGGATTAAGCGTAAGACTTCAGCGGGCGTGATCTTTACCTCTTTGCCTTTTCATTACCAGCACTGTTGACATAAGGTATATATATATATATATATATAAATATATATAAATGGAAATATCTATGTACCATTCAGCCCAAAGCTTCATAACTGGTGATCTTTACCAAAAGGTTGGCAGGACCAGCACTGAATTTTATTCATCTAAAAAGCTTTAATACAGATTTTTAATACAGATTCTTCCACCCTATATTTTATTCCTTTTAACTCTGAACTCACATAATCTTAGTTAGAGGAGCAAACAAATATTATTTTCATCATGAATTAGTCTGTTGATCATTTTCTTGATTAACTGATTAGTTGTTTGGTCTATAAAATGTTGTAAAATGGTGAAAAATGTCGATCCGTGTTTCCCAAAGCCAAAAATGACGTCCTCAAATGTCTTGTTTTGTCCAAAACCCAGAGATATTCACTTTACTCTTATAGAGGAGTAAAATAAACCAAAAAATATTCACATTTAAGAAGCTGAACTCTGAGAATGTGGGCTTTTCTTCTTAAATAATTACTCAACCTGATTATCATCATTGTGCCATTAAAGCTACTAATATCAACTTTTAATATTATTGTGTATATTTTGGAGGCCCTTGTGGACAAAAGCAGTAGTATTTCCAGCATAATAACCACAAAATATATCCACAAAAATAAAATTATCTAAATAAAACTCAGTTTATTTTTAACTGGCTAATGTACTACTGACCTCAAATGTGGTTGGGAAAATGTAAACACAGGCTCATTTCATCTGATTTCAGGAGAGAATAACCACATAGAAATACCTACTCAGAAACAAATTGAGACCGTTTCATAACCAGTTAAAAACTGCTTGTAGTAGCTTCAAAATGAACAACAAAGAGCTGGCCTTTAAAAGAATTTGTAATTTCTCCTTGTGTCTGCAAAGGTTTCCTCCAGTTTTCTCCCTCAGTTCAAAGACATGCCAGTTAAGTGAACTGGAAACTCTAAACTCCCTGTAGGTATGACTTTGTTTTTCTGTCTGTGTGTTGGCAGCCTGTCCTGGGTTTGCCCCACGTCTCAAACAATGCACGCTGGAAGAGCCCCCCCACCCCCACCCCCACCCCACAGCCCTGAACAGGATAAGCTGTATAAGAAATGGATGGATGGATGGATGAACACTTCCAGCTATCATTCACAATCTTTTAAACTGGGGTGAGTTGCACCTCAGACACTTCAAGGGCTGACATAATTCATCAGCTGATGAAAATACAACGCCACCGCTGAATGTCACCTTAAATAGTGACTCTAATGTGCCTTGCTTCAGCGACTGATGAGGCGAACGGGCTGCGTGACCCGGAGTCATTAACACTGCTGTTGTCCTTTAATGTTTAATTGAACAAGAGTGAACAAACACAAGGTTTCATTACCATCAATGTTACTTTTCCCTAAAGAGCCTAAAACACTTGCTGAGAAAAAGCAGCTAAAAATAACGGTGGTAAATTCTTGTGAGAAAACCGTCACCTGGCCTCAGAGATGCTTGATCTGCCCACAGTGTCTTCAGTCTGTATGTGAAGCAAAATGTTCCAGTAAACAGCAGTTGCCAGACACAGTAACCCTGCCAAAATCATGGAGCTCCCGCGAGTGGTCCATCAGTTCATACGTTCACTGAATGTAAATTCAAGCCCAGTCCGTCAGGCACAATCAGCAGTTGCTGGAAAATCATATTAACGGCAGTGTCATAATACAATATCATGAAACTCATTAATATATTTGCACAATTTGGTTGCATTATTGAGCTCTGGCAATGAGCTTGCTGATTTTTCTCAGCTGTCAACCACAGGCTGGTTCTGTAAACTGATACTGTGAACAATGTGCCTAAGACCCTGACTGTGCTGTTTCAATACAATACTGTACAACAGAGCATGTTGTGATCAGGACTGTGCTGAAAAGAAGCCTTTATATAATGGCTGTTTCAGAACATGTAGTTTCATAATAAAATGCATTTGAGTGCTTAATTAAAACACATTGGGAAAATAGTATAAACACAATTTTGACTATTAATTTAAAGGAGCAAAAACGATAACAACAATGACTATAACAATGTAACAATGACTACTGCAGTACAATTAATGAGTTGGAGCCATAGATGTTGTAAAATCTTTGATTTTGACTTGATTACTATAATTGATTTTTACATCACACCATTATCTAGAAAAACAGACAAGAAAGCAGAGTATAAATTATGAGAAATACTGAAAAAAAAACACCCTTTCTGACATTTTTCCAAGCTTTAGAAACAAAGGTAGCCAACATATAAGCATAAAAATTAAATAACGGTGCTATTCTGTCATCATCAGAGCACCAGATCATGTCTGGACTTTGAACAGACATTTCATTTAATATAGGTAATCTTAACTCATCATAAAAAGGACAATACACAAGAAATTTCTCCTACTTCTCCTAATTCACATGATTCACACAACCTGTTGTCCTCCTGGATGATCTTAAATCCACCAGCTTCAAGAACCGGAGGAAGGATTCCTGTTCTCAGCTGTGTAAATAAACACCTCTGACTTCTTGTCAAATTTGCCGTAACATAACATTCAGTTCCATAATTCTACTTGATTTGAACACGTTCATACTTGTGGTTTCAACAAAATATCATTCAACCATTATGCCTCAAATCTCAAAAAGTAACTGTGTTCGTACGGCACAATAAATTATTACTATACATACACTGTACAACTCAGCTTCCTAAAAAAATATCATAAATCTCTTTATACCAGTGGTTTCCAAACTGGGAGGCGTAGAGTCACTGCAGTTGGGGTGTGGATGATCAGGGGAGAAAATGAAACAAGTTGAATGAACATGATTTTACAGTTTGCTGATGGTGATGTAAAAAAAAATGTGGGGTGAGGGGGCATAAGCTAAAAAAGTTTGGAACCAGTACTTTTGCCCACGAAGGATTGTGCAATTTACTCCAAAGAAAAACCTTCTTATTGACCCAGTTTCTGATATATTAAGCAAACAATTCCACAGTCTGATCATTTCACATTTTCGCCTTATTGAACCAGGAATCCAACCAATATCACCCTGAACAGCCAAAACAGGAGCAAACTTATGAATGCCTAAAAACAGCACGCAGCTCTATCCTGAATGAGGTCTGCTATTTTATATTCTTCAAAGTCCAATATCTCTGAAGCATCATTTAATATGCATCATAAAGTTGTGAGTGTCTGAATCTGCCAACATTTTAGTTCCATCTTCGTAAGTCAAAAATTGATCAAGAGTAAATCCCAGATGTTTATATTCAGGTGTACAGTATATTCCAGTGTTTTTATCTTATTTCTCAGAATATCTTTTTTCCCCCCTGAAATTAATAATCTGTTTTTACTTTGATTTATTGACAACCTCCATCTGTAACACCAGGTCATTTTTGATGATTATTGACTCACAAACAGACACCACCTCATTTGGCAAATGTTTGTTCAATTCTCTAATAAACCTGAAACAGGCAAACAAAAACAGTCACTCCAACCTGGAACTGAAATTTGCAAAGTGGGACACCACAGCTGCACTGTTGTTAAGAATATTTCAACTTGTTTCCTTAATTTCTGATGACTATCATGGTCATTATACGATTTATTACAGTAAATATATTATAGATTTTTCCTTTAATGAAAAAAAAACAACAACCCAAGAATAGAAAACTATTTATGTTAAAGTAAAGAAATATGATTCATGTGATGAATTAAATCAGGCTGACTTCTCTGGCCTAACTTCCTCAGGCAGGATGTGTCACAGTCTGGGGACGCCGCTGGCAAAGGCTAATCACCTTTGGTTTTCAGCGTACAGTGAGACGACCAGAGGCGCCCTGGCTGAGGATCTTAAGCCACATTCACTGCATACAAGTTTGAAAGGTCTGCAGTACAGCCTGCTACCACAGCAAATACAGCAGCTACTGTATCACTAAAATGTTATTACAAAGCTCGAGCTCTGGCCACAGCCCAACATACCTGTAGGACATTGGCATTCGTAGCGTCCTAGTAAGTCGGAGCATGTGCCATTGTGCTGACAGGGGCTGGACTCACACTCGTTGATCTCGGTCTCACAGTTTGCTCCTGAGAACAAAGGTTAAAAAAAAAAAGAAGTTGCAATTTGTATCACATTACCATCTTCACAGAGCGCTCCTCATGAGTGATAACATATTATATGTGTCATAAGCATTTGTGTCACCCAGGCAAGTGTTACTAAGTGTTGTGACACTCACACTTTCAACAGTTTAAGTGCTATACATGTGCAAGTGCTGAACATTTTGAGAAATACACTTATTCCCTTTCTTGCTGAGAGTTAATTAAGAAAATTGATGTCACTCGTATGTCTGCAGGCTAAACCCAGCAGCGAATTGACTTAGCTTACCAAAAAGACTAGAAGCAAGGGGAAACAGCTAGCTTAAAATGACAAGCAGTGGTTTAGCTTTAGTAGTGGGTTAGACTATTTCTTCAGGAACGTATTGGTGGGCAGATTTTTTTTGGACCGAGTCAGGTCAGCTGTTTTCCCTGCTTCTTTATGCTAAGCTACATAAAGGCTGGACACAATTTTAAGAAGGTTGCACTTTATCACAAAACCATTGAAGTATAAGACTGTGAAGATGCATAATTATTAAAGACAACAAACTGCAGATGTGATGTCAAGACTTTCTCCCTCCAAAAGCTGACGTTCACTGAACGGTTTCACACAAAAGCAAACTACAACAAACCGATCACAAACTGAAATGTTCTTGTCTTACAAAATTAGATTTCAAATTGACAAATATCACCTGAAGAACCTAATATCACCTGTAGAATTCAAACAGGAACAGAAGATTATTTGTCTTTCACCCTTGACTACCATTCAAATGTTTTTAATGAAGTTAGGTCCCATGCGGCACACCGCTAGCAGCGTGACTTTGCTTCTCTATTGGTGCGCAGATTTTTTAAGCAGAGTCTTGAGAGCTGTTTTTCACTGTTTCCTCTGCTTACAGTCTTTATGCTGTGCTACAGTAAACTACTTAATTGAAAGTCCCTCCCATTTTGGCTCTGCGCTCCAATAACAATAGTACAAATCTTGATCTCCTTTTTCTGTAAAAATGACACGTAAGCTAAGATGTGAATATATGTGTAGGTTCCCTCAGCAACATCTTGCATCCATCTTCAATGTTTGGTTTTCTTTTCAACATAGGTGAGCCTATCGCAGAGTATATCTGACCACAAAACCTTTAATTGGTGCACACAGTAAAAAAGAGCAGGACTTAGGAAGGGTAACTTGCCTGCTGGCAGTAGTTTTATATTTAGCCTACAGATATAAGAGTGGTATCAACCTTCTTTAAATACTTTGTGAGAAAATTAATAAGCAAATTTCCCAAAATGTCCTTTAAAGATTTGTCTGCAACTCTTTTCCTCTGAAACAATAATTAGCCTCAGACATTGCTTTAGTAAGATGCTGTAGGATGCAGGTGGTGAGCCTCTGGAAATAAGAGATAAGTTAGAGAGAATCTCCCCCTGGTTGGACAGGCTCCCTTTCTTGTTAAGAAAATGGACACTTAATAACGAGCCCTGTCCCGGCTGAAGCGAGCTGATGAGGTGGGGGATGCAGGTTGCTTGATAGGAGATTTGTTTGGTGCTCAGCTGCCTCAGCAGCTGCTAGTTCTGCCGCTGTGGTGGGGGGTGGGTGTCTTCCAGTGCAGGTTATTAATTTAAAATGTCCTATCATCAATAACAGAGCAGCAATGACATGCAGTGAAAGTCCCTTCTTGACAGCGGCACCCTCATGCTACAGCACAAACACTATGATTGATATCATCTGCACGCTAGTTGCTACAGGTCATTATATACAAAATATGCCACGCTGTGCAGCAGCAAATTATACAAATTTGTCCTACTAAAATCTGTGAAATGCCTACGCTCATTTATGGCTGTGAATAAAATAAATTATGTAGTCTGTAAGTTTTTTAATGAAATTTTAATCATGATAATGGTGATTTAGGTTAGACAGTGTGTGTAGTGTTTTTAAAGTCTAGAAATAATCAAATATAATGATTTCTTAAAGGTTCAAAATGCAAAAACCTTTCATACATTTTCCAGTTAAAAATCAAAGATAGTTTCCAAATTCGTCTATGATGCACACTTGTGGATCTTTTTGACCATGACTGCTTTCAACTGCATGTCTAATTTTCATGTCTTATATTATCATCCACACAATCAAAAAATGAATATGAATGAGAGCGGTAAAAGATATGCCAATAGTTGCTGCTCTGTGAAAAATAAAGCCCTCAAAAATGAAACCTGAATGCTGGGGCTTGAGTAATGTATCCTGAGTTATCTATGATGGAGTAGAGTGAGGTTTCTGGGCAAAGCTCGAAATTAAATTGGCCTTTCTATGCTGCATGGCTCGTAATTCCAAAGGAAAAATCCCAAGATGCCAGAAAATGATGAATTCTATCAGTCACTAAGACCTGCCATGGTGTAAGAGACAATTTTCCATTACTGAAGTGGCAACGGATTTCAGCTTTGAACAGAGGGAAACAATCTTGTTCGTGTAGTGCTATGTAAGGGCTTATCTGACTGACAGGTGAGTGTGTCAGGACTTAAAGCTAGATTGGGAAATACGCTATAGGCCAAAACCATAGTGCACTGGGGAAGGAAAAAAAAATCCCATTCATTCGTTGTTTAAGCAATAAAACAAGAGAGGAACAACACTGTGCTGACCCACCATCACCCTGAGGTATATACAATGTTCAGCAGGGATCACCATCTGAGTTGCTCCGTACTGTCGATTTTTTGGACAAATAAAGTCTAGACTAGAGAATGTGATGCAGTAAATATTGAGATGTTTAAATATTGCATTATGCTGATCTCTCCCTCACTATGGTCTCTGCTAGAGACAAAACCACATTAGCGATTAGCTTTAGGGTGGGACTTAGGAAGGGTCAATGGGTGATGGCTTTAAATTCATATTTACCTCACAGATTTGAGAGTGGTATCGATCTTCTCCAAATACTTTTGGCAAAAAAACAAATGAGCAAATTTCTCAAAATGTTCTTGGAACAGATGTCTGCAACTCTCTTCTTCAGTTGCAAAAAAGTTGTGGTATTGTGTAAAATGTAAATAAATACAAAATGATGCAATGACTTGCAAAACCTTTTCAACCTATATTCAGCTGAATACAGAACAAAGACATGATATTTCATGTTCAAACTGATTAATGTGATTGTTTTTTGCACACATACACTCTGAATTTGATGCCTGCAACATTTTCCAAAAAAGTTGGGACAAGAGCGTGTTTACCACTGTGATACATCCCCTTTTCTTTTAACAACACTCAGTCAGGGTTTGGGAACTGAGACAAATAGTTTTGAAAGTGAAATTCTTTCTCATTCTTGCCTGATATATGATTTCAGCAGTCCGGGGTCTCTGTTGTCGCATGTTGTGCTTCATAATTCTCCACACATTTTGAGTGGGAGACAGTTCTGGACTGCAGGCAGGTCGGTCTAGTACTGAACTCTTTTACTACAAAGTCACGTGCAAAATGTGTCTTGGCATTGTCTTGCTTAAATAAGCAGGGACGTCTTGATGGCAGCATATGTCGCTCCAAAACCTGTATGTACCTTTCAGTAGTCGTGAGGCCTTCACAGATGTTACCCATGATGCCATGGGCACTAACACACCCCCATACCATCACAGATGCTGTCTGTTTTCTAGCTCAGAGGACACGATGTCCATGATTTATGAAAGCAAAATGTGGACTTGTCAGACCACAGCACACATTTCCACTTTGCCTCAGTCCATCTCAGATGAGCATTGGCCCAGCAAACCCATCAGCGTTCCTGGATGTTGTTGAAATATGTCTTTCTCTTTGCATTATCTTTGCATTTATTCCACTGAACACAAGTCAAAAAGTGTTTGAAAATCATTGCTCTCTGTTTTTCTCTACACGTCCCAACTCTTTTGGAATTGAGGTTGTGTAGGTATGGACTGATTTTTCAAAGTGGACTACACGCTGTTCTTGTAGATTAACCTGTCATTACTAAAATATCACTGTATGCTCCGTGGGCAGGGAGGCCTTGAAGCAACAACACAAACAACATGATTTCTAGGACTTTGTGCAATCTTTTTAAAGCATGGTAAATGAAAAGGGTTCCACTTTCTTCCCTTAAATCTCATACTCTGTAACAACCCTTTTTGTTTCTGTGTATCTCCCTTGTTCCCTTGTTTTTAGAACAGTTGTCATTGATAGCTTAACAAGTTTCGGCCATGTTCCGAGCTGGCAGCTAATTAGGAAGCAGTTTGCCAGAGCACTTGGATTAAATGCAATCAGCAGCAGGCCTTAGAAATGTCAAGCAGGCAAGGCTACTGGTAAATAAGCTTCAAGGTTAAAAAATCGCCTCATCAAGAGAGCTGGCCTTTGCTTAGAAACTGAGGCTGGCTTCTGATTTGTAAATCACAAGCCAGCCACAGATTTCTGGCCTGAAATATTCATTTTTTAATTTAATTTGCACTTTAAAGACATTCCGTTACATCCTGCATAGTAGGCGCTGGTTTTAGTGCTTCTTTTTTTGGATTAGGTAGGAGCCTTTGTTGAGGTTGCCTACGCCGTAATGCAACATCAGCTGCTACTGATACCGCTAATGATAAAAAAATGTAATGGTCACTGTAGGGAGTTTTTTCTTGTCCAGTTCCTCAGGGTGGTCAGAAGTCAGAGGTCAAGTATGGAACAGCAGCCCTTGAGCTGCCTGTGATTCAGTCTTCAGAGACATTAATCAGAGCGGATGCTTGCAAACATGAGCCTAAATCTGACAGTTGAGTGGCCACCCATCTCATTATGTTGCCCTGCTGACCCATGAGCAATCAATATACAGTGTTAGAGGTCTTTGGATGAACCCACATGTGAATACTCACAGTCCTACTGTAAATAAACCCCTCACTATAAAACTGTTAACATTATACTTTCAGTCCACTAAATAAGCTATTCTCCAGATTCACAGGGTGACTATTTTCCTCTGATGTCACACTCGGGTTGGGAAACTCAAATGTCATACTACTGTGGTTCACATTATAAATCATACAGACGCAGAAAATCTGACAAACTATTATAATTTCATGGCTTCCAGGCTGATTGGCAACTGAAAGACAACAGATAGTAACAGACAACCCATAAACTACCATATTAGCACTCAGCCAATTCTTAGCTAACATTAAGGGGTTATCAAATATATTATTTTAGCTTGAAATATGGCCTGAAGTCCCTATGGATTTTCACTACACGTTGTCTTTTCAGTTGTTGATCAATTGAGAAGTTGTGAAATGACAATAATTCACCAGATTATCGACTGTTAAACGACTTACAACCTGGAATACAGCAGTACGACATTTGAGCTTCCCACCCTGAGAATTATGACTGAGAAAAATGGCTGCCGTGTGATTGACTTTGACTCGGTATTCGTGACTTGAGACTTGACTTAGACTTGAGGCAGATGAATCAAAAGGACTTGATTTTTTAAGTATATGTATTTTTTAAGATATTGAGAATTTACGTTTTGTTTTTGAAACGCGACTAGGTGATTTATAGTGCACTGCATTCACACCAACTTACTAGGATGCAGCAGACTTTGAATCATTTTTACATTTTAATGACAAGACTTGCTTAATTCTCACCCCAGTAACTTGGGAGTCGGCTAAGATTAAGACTAAGACTTGTGACTTGTACATGCATGACTGACTTCCACCTCTGGACTGGGTTAAGCACCTGGGTCTACTGATACATCCCATAATCAACCACCACCTTTAACAACAACTTGTAAGCTATATGCAGTAAGGCGTTTCTATAATGACAAGGTGGATGCAAAGAACTCATTTCCTTTGCATATTGGAAACCTTCCAGCCAATCAGAAACCAATATTAGCTGTGACCATAGAATAAATGCGTTTATTTTAGCATGATACCAAATTCCTCACTTTTGATGGAATAGGCTTCATAGGTTTCTGATCCATTCTTTATCGGTTTATGACGTTTTTATGCCTTAAAATACTGACAGAAAGCAAAAAAGAGACATTTATAATTTATAGATTGCTCTCAGCAAGAGAGTTCTTTGTCAAATGTCATCCATGAGATTGCAGATTCACTGTCTGAAAAGAGTAAAAGATTCAGAAAATGACTGCCTTCACTACTTGTGTTGTATGTCTGACTCACACTGTCACATATTGTGGATACGTAGCTTTATCCAGGTGGTTTACATAACACCAAAGTCTATAAATGTCAAAAAAGAACACAAACTTGTGTCAACAGCATGTAACCGTCAAGCTATACCAGTTCCACGTCAGATTCCCTCCAACCATCAATCAGTCATTCAAGCCCCATGACCAACCTTCCCACAAGGGTTTGTACAAATCGATCCTTACTTTGAGACATCCTGCCAACACACAGACAGATGGAACATGGCAAGAACAGATAATAAAGCTCAGATATCTCACCTGTGAAGCCGAGGGGACACTTGCAGGTGTACTGTGGGGGGGAAGATGGCTGACTTGTTGTAATGCACGTAGCTCCATTCAAACAGCTGTTTGGTTTTATCAGGCAGGCGTCGCCCACATACTGACAAAACTCTCCGGTCCATCCCGAGGCACAGACACACTGCAGGAAGACGGGACAGTATTCCTGAGATCAGGGTGTGTACAGTATAAAGTTGGAGACTTTCAGTGTTCAGGGTGTTTGGTGGTGTTCACCTCTATTAGGAGAACAGTGTGGGATTCGTGGGCTTTTTACTTTCGGGGAACCTGAATAAAAATAGCAACAATTTGCTCACTGTTTATCTGATGTGGCCATCCATATTCAAATAAAGGGATCAGTTCACCCAAATTAGAAAAATCCCTACTTTCCCCTTCTTAAAATTATATCTACCCACACAGACGGTTTTGGTTTAATTTGCTCAGGTTTTGAGATATTCTGCCCTGAGATTTCTGCCACTGTCTCAATATTATGGAGGTG
Organism: Lutjanus erythropterus; assembly: GCF_056507025.1. NCBI lineage: Eukaryota > Metazoa > Chordata > Actinopteri > Lutjaniformes > Lutjanidae > Lutjanus > Lutjanus erythropterus. Next base: position 5,577,826 of record NC_139330.1, read on the forward strand.
AATGCAGTATGTTACTAACAGCACTGAAAAATAGACTTGAAATAGATTCAGCAGTATCTTCTATTTCCAGTCTCTGTGTCTTCACAGAGTTCTCTCAATTATATAATAATAATAAACTTTATTTATATAGCACCTTTCCTAACATAAAATGCAGCTCAAAGCGCTTCACAAGGGAAAAGTGAAAAACAAAAAGAATGCTGAAATAACACAGCTTAAGAGAAATTAAAAAAACAGGATCAAATCCTTAACAGATAAAAAAGGTGGGTGATACCAATATTAAAACGAGTACATAACAATAAAAACAAATTTTGTTAAAATTCTTTCTGCCTTATTTTGAACAAGTTGCAGCTTGACACTGGGATATGAAATATGCCCAAAGAAGTGGAGAGACACCTTGAGAAAAGGCTGCAAGAAGAAGAACTTCAGCAGCACTGAAATCAACATCTTGTGAAGTCGTGTCAGCAGAGAGACGCAAAGTAACTGAAGAGAGAATAAAGGAGCTAAAAAATAAAACCTAGAGTTGAATAAATGTAGTTATTTTTTAATCAAATGGTTGGTGGAAAAGGAAAATAAATTAAAATCTCTTTCTTTTTGTTTTGTTTTTTGCCAACCAAAAAGCTTCATATTTCTTTTTATGCTTTCATTTAAAATATTTAACAAACAGTATGATTCATGAAATTATACATTTAGTTATAATTTAGACTTGTCTGATAACTTTTTATGGGCTCCTCAGACATCTTCAAATCACTTGTGTTGTCTGACCAACAGTCTAAAACTGCTCAACATAAGATGATAAAAGCAGCAGAGTTGTGAGGCAGGAAATAGATGTGGGAAGAATTATATGACACCTTTAGCTGTTAACAGCTGAATGTGTACCCCTAGGTGATACACTGAACACACATTTTATGGTTATTATATACACTGAAAAAAGAGAATTGTTGGACCAACTTTAAAAAATTAATTGGATTGGTAACACAAATGAATTAGTTCTTTTCAAATTAAGTTAACAAGTTAGATGAATTGCTTTTAGTCAGATGTACTTAATAATCTGTTTTGCTTTCAACAGTTTGCATTAATGCAGCCTAAATTAAAGGCAGGTCAACTTGAACATTTAAATTCTAAAACTCAATTATTTGCTTTACCCAGAAGTAAAATACAGCTGCTAAACAACCTACAGATATTTTAATTACAATTATAACAAATAATTCTATATAAATGATAATTACTACTATTATAAATAATCCTTTTTTCTTCAAACGTGTTTCCTTGCGTTGGACAAACAGTTAGTGAAAACAAGGTGTTCTGTTCCACTCGTAAAATCTTATCTTACCTTAGAAAAATTGTGGATAAGAACAAAATTACAAGAAAATTAGCTTGTAAATGGTTTCTTGTATCTTGTTTCTTAAAAAAACAAGTTAAAGTGTAATGTCTAAATGATGAGATCTCAACCAGTGAAACCTCTGCAGCTGCTGTTAGTATGAAAATTTTATTTTTTTCATTTGGGTGAACTGACCCCTTTAAGCTAGAAATGAGTACTTCATGCTTTTTTTTTTAAGTTACAAATCCAATTTGCTGGAATGGAGAGCCAAAGAAAAACTGCCAAATTCTAGTCCAAAGGGACGGCTCTGTGTGTCTAGCGATAAAATCAGTTTTCTGTGACCTCTGGTTTTATTCTGTCTGTTAAAAGCATCTTCATGACAGAGGGAATGAAATGAGTGAGTTACCTTTAATGAACTGCCCACTGCTTTTTCACATTCAAAAGAAAAAAAACACATCAAGGTATAAATAAAAATAAAAACATAAAAAAGAAGGAATGGCCCATTTGCAGTGAGCAACACTTTTTGATTATGTCTGACCCCCCCTCCGCGACACGGAGCATCTAAAAGTGGATTTTAGATTAAGAACACTCTCAGTGGTCTAATGGAACAAGACTGATGGAGAATAATTAGGAGCTATGGGGCATTACGGAGCAGTCTCAGGTGTTGTAAAAAATACAGACGTTTGAGGAGAGTGAGCAATAGAGAGGCAAATTAGACCAGAACCTGTCTGTCTGAGCAACGCGTCCACATACTCACAATGATTAATGGGTTAGAATTGGATTACTGCTGTCTGCAGACATCTTCTACCAGTGACACGTCTGTTATTCTCTTTGTTTTTTCATTTCAATTAATGACAGGATTTCTTGTGCATAGTACTCGGATAGACGGACCTTTTATGCTGTGACATTCAATAGTCTATTTTATGTTAAAAAACAGCTATGTCACTTTCCCTCTGGAACACACCCCCTCAGTTCAACTGAGTGGCAAAACATCCTGCAATATGGCTCCCTTTAAGAGGGACACTGCAAAACCTGGAGCAGAACAATCGATTATCTGCATATCTTAAAGGCAGTTGGACTTGACATTGATCCTTACAACTTCCCAAAGACACAACAGTTCATGGACACTGACAACTGGCCAGGAACTGACCTGATTTTGAAGTCGATAAAAAGCAAAGAAATAGTCTCTTGGTTGTAAAGTTACTTCAAGGTGGGATTTGTTGGCAAAATTAAAGTGATGAGGACACCAAAGAATATTTGAGTTGTATGTGGAAAAGTCTGTACAGAGATTTTTACATTATGACATTATTGGCGAGACACGTTTGCATGCAGCAGCATTGAGGATATGCAATACAATGCGCATTTGTTGCATGAAATATAAATGACGATGCTAAATATTTAATTCACTAGTAACACTAGTCAGTACAGTGTATAACTTAAGGTACGATTTTACCCAAACCCAGCAAACCTGACACAAAATGACAGCCGTTTCTTTCACGAAGCTTGGCTTAGTTGCTACACCTGTCTTGTTTTGCACTGCATACTTGGAGTTTACAGTGACTGATGGTGGCAGATTCAGCAAAAGTCTTCCACAGAGAAGTAAATAAAAGCAGCTTTTTTCTAGGGGACGACTGTGGATTTTGTTGGCATAAATGATAACTCTCACTAGCGAGTGTAAAACTAGCTAATGTAAGTTAATGCTAATGCTTAAACTCCTTGAATCAGCTGAGAGGTCTGCCTCCAGCTGACTTTGTAATATTTTTATCTGACACATCTTAAAACAATAATAAATACGGCTGCATACATGATATAACATTAAGACTGAGGCTACAGCTAGCTTATATCTCAGCAAACATTGGTCGGTGGTGAAATACGACACATATATGTATATGATCGATGAGAAAAGGAAGCGCAGGGATTAGATTAGTGCAGTGGACTTTGAGATGTTTACCCAGCCAGACTGCCATCAGGAAGACAGCCAAGATAAGAGCTAAGCTAACTTGGCTTAGACCTGACAGCGAGCCAGAGTACAATGCATCGCTGTCATCGGCCCACTTGGATTCTATACAGTCCACATCCTCCTCCTCACTACGCCCACATAGCAAATGCACATGCAGCTGTATCCCACACAGGCTTTGCTGGAGGTAACGTTACTGCAGCTTGCATTAGTAAGCCAGATATGCTAACATCTGCAGCTTACATTAGAGCAGGTAAAGACAAAGCTTAATCCATTTCTCACACGTGCTTTTGTGTTTTAGGTTTTTTAAAGACTACAAGATGCAACTGTTCAAACTCATGAAACATCAACATCGCCTTAGTCACAGCTCCTAATCTGTCACTGGATAGTTGCTCTTTGCAGGAGGGCTTCAGCGAATGGTCAGTCGCAGTGGTCGATTTTATTCTCTTTTCCTAAGCTTTTGTCAGTTCATGAAAGGATCACTTTGATTTCCTGTTGAATCTGTTTATTCAGTAAATCCAACAACAGCTCTTTAACATTTTAGATGTGTTTTTTTTGTGTGTTTTCATGGCATTCAAGCTGAGCGCTAACATCGCCACTCAGTCATCTGTTTGCCACTCAGTGGACGTGCACACTCCACAGACCTCATATTTGCACTTTGGTGTTAAAATATTTACAGATCAACATATCATTAAAAGAAGTTGCATCATTTAGTCTTTTTCCACTGCATAATGAAGCAACTATAGATTTATAGAGTCTAATTCAGAAAGTGAAACGTGTTTCCGTTCACTGGTATCACATCCCAGCGTCATACACATTGTATCATATGCAAATTGGCCATTTTTTTGCACTGCAGGCAATCAAAATAATGAACTACTCTCATTATGATGTTTTTATCTTTAGGACAAATTATACAAAGTGGAAAAAAAACTCACTACTGAAACTAAGAAAATTTTGTTTGTATCATATCTCTGCTTCACGTTATGGTCCTCGTGTGATTAAGGTGCAGCATGAGTCATATTTTGTGGGCATGCAAGTCCTGTATTTCATTAGGAACTGAAACATTGAATTACTTACCTGATATCCGCCAATTATCCTCAAGCACAATCCCTCATTTAGGCAGTTGATATTGAGCAGCCTGCAGTAGTCAATTATTTCTTCACAATTCTTCCCGGAAAAGCCTCTCAAACATCTGTTAAGAGGAGGTCAGTGTCATCAAAATCAATTCACCCTGAGCCTTGAGCACTAACAAGCCACTTTTTTTTTTTTTCTTTTACAAGATACCTGTGGTTATAATTTTGTTTTCTTCATGATTGGTTTGTCAAACAGACATGGGTGAGACGAGACCGTGTGGGCACAGTTACATTTTGGTATGGAAAAGAGTTTTCTTTTCCTGGTTTTAAACGCAGCATTACAGTAAAGACAGTTCAAGTTCTTCTATTAATTGCCTTAAACCACATTACTCATGATTATTATAAAAAATCTCACTGTGTTAATATTTTTGAAAGCACTAATAGTCATCCCAACTATAGTGTCACGATATTGACATAACTGTGATATTTAATTCTGTCCAATATCATCCAGCCCTAGTAATGGATAGTTTAATCTACAGCGTCTACATATGTTTGGAATATTTAAAGGAGCAATATGTGCTAAAATGAGTACAGCAGTCCAAATAGTAAGTTGAAGACACAGGCTGTATATTAAATAGGTTCAAACCCTATTTAATAGACGATCAATGGTTGAAGTGAGTTGTTTCGTCCTGCACTACTCCCCAGAATCAAGGAAAACTCTGCAGGCTGCAGGAACACTGCAGGTTGTAAACTGACAAGAACAAGCGAGGACGAGTCCTGCACTGTAAGCTGATCAGCTGTTTATAACTGTCAATGTGAAATTAAGTCCATTATCCTGAGAACAAAAGCCAACATCTCTCACTGTCTGCCAAACTCCACTAACATACTGATCAATTTAACTGTTATTAACATCAACTCCTTCTAAAATATTATTCATGATTTCTTATAACTCATAAAGTTATTCTGCAAACAGTTTGCATTAATCTGAACTGTAATTAGCATGAAATGTACAAACAAAACCAGTTATTCTGACCCAGAACAGACATTTCAAAGGACGACACCACAGGATGTCAATTTGCAAGCATGATTCCTTAATCTCAGATGGCACATCGTGGTCACTTTATGATTTATTATAGTCAATATATTACAGATTTCTCCTTTAAAATTTTATGGCAGGTTATTTTAGAATGCATATTTCAAGATATATCATATATCACAGGATAGCCTAAAAATATCCAGATATTAGAATCATTATTGCCCAGCTGTATACACATTTTCTCTAAAATAACATACGGAAAATGCTTAAATATTGCAAACATATGATGATGTTATAGAATATGACTCACTGCTGTAGATTAAACTAACCATGAGCAGGCTGGGCAATATCGACAATAACACATGTCACAGTATTTTTGTCAAAATACTTAATACTGTGACAACATTTTTGACTATTGGCGATTTTACAAAATATTAATTGAGTGAGATTTTTGATCAATAATCATCAGTAATATGGATATGGTGACTAAGTGGATAGAGACAGATAATAGAACAGATGGAACAGTCTGAAAGGTCCAGAAAATTACATCACTTTACTGTAATGTAGCTTTTAAAACCAGGAAAAGACAACACTTATGACCTATCATGATATCATGATCATATTAAAAAAACATCATGTGACATATAAAATGTTAGTGTTTATATATGTAGTCTTGGAACCATGATCTAAATGTATATGTTGAGTAGATAAAACTCAAACTTGTGATCTGGCATCAGTTGTGAGGGAGAGTAGAAACCTCCAAAGTAAAGTCTAATAAGCATCAAATCAGCAGACCTGAAACGTATTCATACAAATCCCAGTGAAGAGCCACCAAAAACCATTTCTGTCTTGTCTGTGAGAAATGTGTTTCACATGGGAGATAGAAAATATTATACAGCCGTATTTCAAGGTATATCTATGACTGTACAACCTCAGTTTGCATACAAGTTTAAATATTTAGACAAAGACTGGCAGTAGAAGCAAAAACTGGATTTTTAGTGGCTGTTAAAACAGTTTTCAGTGTCTAGAGAGCAACAGAGGCAGACTGTGATCTAGTAGAAGTCTATAAAGAAAAATGTTTCTAAGTTTGTATTGACCAGCCTGGTTTACTGGTTTAGAGTGGATTCAATACAATATGCTTTGTGGGAAACATTTTTTTATTATTTAAAAGATAAAGGTAGCATTATATTCTTCTTAATACTCTGTCTGTCAAAAAACCCACAAAAGACCTAAACCAAGAATGCGTTCGCCCTTTTCCCAACACTTTCTGACTTCTCCACCCTGTACAGTTCATCCATTCCTATTTTTTAAAGATGCAAAATTTTCTAAAACAGATGGGCTCTTAAGTTTAGAGAGAACTATTTTGATAATTGATCAGTAGGTTTGAGGATTTTTTAAATAAGAAAAAGTCAACACTTTCTGCAGCTTCTTAAATGTGAATATTTTCTGGTTTCTTTGCTCCTTTATGACAGTAAACTGAATATCTTTGGGTTGTCGACAAACGAGACATTTCACATTTGACATTTTATAGACCAAATAACAAATCGATTAATTGAGAAAATAATTCACTAATTAACCGACAGCGAAAATAATTGTTAGATGCTGCACTCCTATATTATTAAGAAAATATTACTATAAGGAGCAATATGTATCAGTTGGGTGTCCTGCAGTCCAGATACTGACCTGAAGCCTCTAACTGTATGTTAAATAGGTTTTAATTTAATTTAAAATTTAATTTACCTTCTATGGTCAAAGCGAGTTGTTTCCCCCCAGTCCCCTCCTCCCTAGACTTAGGGAAGCTAAGGCAGGAATAGTGAGTATTTCAACTTGACATGTTTCCTTAATTTATGATGACATATCATGGTAATTTTATAATTCCTTACTGTAAATATTTTACAGATTTCTCCTTTAAACAGGGGTAAATAATATACTTTTGTTGGGTCTATTTTCAGCAGTGGATTCATGCACATTTGGTGTGAAAGTCAGGATCTGCAGCTCAACAACCAGGATAGTGTATATAGGATTAACTCAACATAACATAATAAAATAACACAAAATACAGCATTTCCCATAATACACTTCCCATGTTCACTGAAATGAGTCATCTAGTTTAACAATGTGGCCCACTGATGTATTTAATAGTGTTTTCTGTAGTTTGTTTTTAAAGGAGCAGAACATTGTAAATTGACAGTAACAGGCGAGGACGAGTCCTACACTGTAAGTTGATCAGCTGTTATTAACTGTCAATTGTCTGTCAATGTAAAGCCTATTATCCTGACAAAAAAAAAAAAGCCCACTGCTCTGAAAATACACGCTCCCGACTTGAGTGACTGCCTGCCATGGACAGCACGGCTCATTTTTCATGATTAAATGCTACATATTGCTCCTCTGATAATTTTGGACAACGATGTAAGCTGAGGCAGGCTTTGCATACACACACAATTGGATCAACTCATAGTTGGTTTTGGTCTTCACATGGGATTTGTTGACAATAAGAAAAATATAGAATATCAGCAGCCAATAAAGAGGCTTGAGTTCTGCCAGAAAGGTATATAGAAGTTTTAAAGCTTTTAAGTCAAATGTAAATCCTAATCACATTTAAAGGATGGAGAAAGAATAAAAGAGCCATTTTTATTCACTCGCAGTGGGAGACACATTCTCAAGACACTCCAATCATCTAGAAAGTGGAGTGAGAGAGTGGCCTCTATTAGATCGCTGTATGTGTTTCACCTGCAGACATAATCATTTCCCCTGGACACACAGGTGGCATTGTTGAGACATGGTGATGGGCTGCACGGCTTCGGCTGCCTCCTGCATGCTGGGACCACATTACCATCTGCACAGACACATTCAGAGTCCTGCATACAGAGGCAAAACAAACCAGGTCAGCAGTCAGCTGGGGAAAACAGGGTTAGATTACACAAGGGCACAGAAGACCACTAACTGGACTGAACTTGATTTCATCATTTTTTACTTTTTCTCATTTACTGCTAACACTCTGCTCATAAGGAATACCTGAATATACCTGCTATATATGTCTCTTATTACCATATATACTGTACATTTTTGCATTATTGTTGCTATGTTATCATCATCATATTCTTATTATTAATAATCATTATTATTGTTACAATTGTTACTGCTATTAAATGTTATTGTTCTACACCTTCTTTACCCAAGGGTAGGAACAATAGGAACATGTCCCTGGCAACGGTTTTGATCAAAAAATTAAAATATAACCACCGTTGAAAACTGACTCATGAAATCTCCCATCATAGCTCCAACTGGGACATGATTGTTGTCTCCACCAACCGTGACATGAAATATCCACCCTCGATTATTCCTCATTCTTGAGAAAATGTATTTTGAAAGGGGTTTTGATTTTTATTCTTCTATTCTGCTGGGAAAATGTATTTCAAAAGATCAAAATCTTGGCTATTAAACTTTGTAACGGACCAACCTAGTGATTAATTTTTTTCATTAAATGTAAACATCAATTCCAGAAGATGGGAAATCTGATAGAGTGTTAAAAAATGTTAAAGTTTTTCATTTCACAGTTAGCAGTCATTTTATTTTTTAAAGCTGCTCAGAGTTCTCTAAATGCTAATCAAAATACACATTATTAAACCATAATTCTTATTTATCTTTGATTTAGAAGGGCTACAGAGTCGATATGTTATGGTTAAGACACATCTGATAGCAATATTATTTAATGAGTATGCTGAAAAATAGAAAGTTTACACCAGTGCTTGAGCATTATTGTCGCCTTTTTTAAACCAGGAAGTGAGTACCAGTTATCAATATTATCATCATAATCATTCTAATCATTATTATTACTATTAAAGTACTAGTGGTAGACCTCTCAGATTCTTTAGGACTCCGCACCTCATTTATTTACATTTTTCTACTTGGTATATTTTAACTCTGTTTCAACATCTTGCATATTCTGTGTATTTTCAATGTATTTTTGTCTTTGTATTTTGCAAATACCTATCTGTTATGAAAACTTAATTTCCCTCCAGGGATTAATAAAGTAATCTATCTATGTAACTGCGGGAACACAATCAATAAGACGGCGATTCACTGGAGTGATAAAAAATCACGCCTTGATTGACTCACATTATTTGTTACTGATCTCTACAATTATATATAACAGAATCTAATTAGGCAAGTAAATAATAGGGATAATATATGTTTTAATATGAGTTTTAGAAACCAGAAGAGGCTAATAAATGCTAATGGTCTTGTAATGCAAAGTTAAAGAGATTTAAATTTCACATTAAGCTTCTAGAAAAATATCGATGTCAAGCTGCAGTAGCATCACGCATTATTTTGATAAATGTCCTTTTTAGTCTGCTCTGCTCTGGTATTCTTAGGTGGGTTGTGAAAATGTGAAGCGCGCTCGGCAAACTCTAATGAACAAAACAAAGGTCAGAGAAAGACAATTAGACCATTACTGTATTTTCTCTGGTGTATCCTTGAGAACATTAGAAAACACTACTGCCTTTGCGAAACGAATGACCACACCAGCATTTCCAGTGAAAGGTGAAAATTGCAGCCGGCATCCAATTACAAAAGGCTTTTGATGAGAACCATTTCAAACTGACACTTAAGTATGCGCCAGGTCATTCAATCTTCAATCAAAATGCTGGAGGAAGCAAACGCTCCTTCCCACGGCTCATCTACAGGAGGAAATATTAATTGCTGTTGCAGCCTTCGGAATGAAGCCATTTGATCTCGTTTCAAGACACTATATTAATTTCCATGTGCCATTTCTTGTTTATGTCCCACTGAGATAAAACAAATAAGGGAAATTAAGTCCTCACACTCTCCCCTGTGGTGCAAATTTGCTCCTCCTGACACGAGTACAACATGCAGTCGAGGTCAGCGCGGGAGTCGCAGTAGAGGCCGCCGAATCCTTCCGGACAATGACAGACAGACCCGGTGGGCCTCTCCTCACACACGCCGCCATTTCTGCAGGGATTTGGATCACAGGGAGCTTTCCTCTTCTCACAAGGTGGGCCTGTATGATAGACAACACATTTATTTGATTGGGACAGATATGATACACACAGACGAGCTGAAAACAGTTCTTCGATGCAAACCTGTAGAGAACGTTAACTCGCAACACCCGTCCCTAGATTTTATGACGATAAGAGATTGCAACAGTAAGATAAAAAGATAGCTGAGCTTAATTTAAACATTTAAAAACTAGAGATGAGTATGTTTGTTGCTGAATCAACCAGGATTTGGTAGATTTCTTAAATGCAGTGCAAGTTTTCCCAGAAAAAGCTGTGCAAGGATGTTTTACGGAATGGACCTTTACAGTTGCCACTTGAAGCAGCTCCGGTGGATCTGCTCTGTAGTTCTGCAACATTTTCACAGAGCAGCTGAAGTAAAGTTTTACAGAATGAAGACCAATGAGGTTTGTAAAACTTTGAAGTTTTGTATTTACTTAAGATGTGGCAAAGATGGTACCTTATTTGCTTTTCATCCAAGATTTTCAAGGCCTGTTTGTAGAGACGCTTGATAGATTTAATTACAGACTGGTTGGCCTGAGACCAAATCACCAAACAATAGGACAGATGTGAGAATAATAAAAGCTACTCTACGGTGCAAAAAGCAAAAAACTTGAACCCTATCAAAACACGGTAAACCAGACTCACTATCAAATCATCCTTTTAAAACCCTGACACACGTTTCCTGTCCAAAAAGAACATACAGTCAGTCACAGCACAATGACTTCAAACAGAAGAACTGCATTACTTTTCATCTTTTAGTTCTACCCTTCACACAATAAAGTAGAACAGAACATTCAGCTTCCTTTTACTGTAAACTACTCTACAGTTTGGTTTTATGCCAAATGTGTGCCGTTCTGGTACAGAAGATCTAGAAGTGAATGAAACATTATCCTGTGGACCAGACGAATCTGCCAAGCTCACATTTTCATTTGCTCTGGCAGATATTAGTCTGGCTGACACAACTGACACCAACTTTTTTTGGTATTTGTGTGAAAAAAAAAACATATTAGTTTGGCGATGCCAGGCCAGAAAAAAACAGTAAAAGCTTTACTTTAACATGAATCTGCTGCCAGTCATCAACAAATGTTGGCCTTTGGTTCCAAATGTGTAAAAAATACATTAAAATACACAAACACACTAAAAAAACGCATTCGTCCTGGTCCAACTACTCCTCTGCCTCATCCAAACATTATTTTTTCTCTCTCTGCTATGTTGTTCTTTATCCACATTGAACAAAATCAATCCTAAATGTCCCCTTTTTACTGTATATGTCCATGTAATTGAAACAACTTCAGCACCTGGCTATGTTTCAATTATCTCGTCATTCAACTGTATGTAGCTGTTGAGCTGCTGTCATATAAGCTGAGACTTTATTCTATATTTAAAGTATTGAACATTTCATTCAACTGGTTAGTGACAGGAAAGAAAGAGACATTATTCTGGTAGTGGCTGCACTTGTATGTAAAGGAAATGTAAGCATGTTCAAAACATGTTAATTGACTGCAAATTCTGCAAAACATGAACATGATTCGTGTTAATAATACAGTCCACAACAGACCGATGTTGTGGTGAGAAATGTGACTACAGATGAAGAAAAGGATGATGGCGTTTAGGAAAAAAAAACTGTAATATCAGGACTGTAATAATACTTGATGTTTTTTCCCTGTTAAAGTGAGGGAGACTGTTCAGTGAATATATACGTATATATATATATAAAATATAAAAGACAGATGCCAGACACCACAAACACAGTGAAGCTGCTTTTAGCTGCTCTGCTGCAGAGACGCATCAAACGTCCTCATCTGAACTTTTTCTCTGCTGGACTGTGATTTACTCATCAGACTGACGTTACTGTTGCACTGTAACTGCACAATAAATGTTCTACACTTTAACAACGACTGATTTGTGTCTATTTGCATTATATTTTATCTGATATAGTTTTAATAACCATATTCTTTTTAACTGATTTTGTTTTGATTTTACTTTATGTTGCTCCAATCCATTGTTTGTAGCCTAAACAATTTCTCCCCTGGGGAACAATAAAGTATTTTTGATTCTGTCACCTTACTGCAGTGAAAAAGATAAGTGCTGGATCAGCTTTAGAAAAATCAGATGACTGATAATGTCACTGCTTTAAAATCATGCAACTTAAATTTAAAGGTAATTTTCCAACTTGTTTAACACAGAGGCAAAATACTGGTCCTTAACATCCTAATGGTACTTTTATCACTGGAAATATAAGCTAAAACAATATACATATTTTAAATGTTTTAGAATTTCCCCCATAATCTTTTATTTATTAGCGAACCAAATAAAATCCCTCGACCCAGTCTCTGGAAATGACTGATTTAAAACATGGACTGAAGTAATGATTAAATTCACACAGACAGAGTTCCCAACTTGGAAAGGCCTGATATTCCAGTCCTGTATGTGCACAAAAATAAGTCTACACCTCCGTTCCAAATACAGTAATAAAAGGAAAGTCGTCATAAAGATGTATAAATGATTTTCACGGAGGATTTTGGCTGAACTGTAAACTAAGTAGACAGTGCTGCAGCCCGGTTCATAAGCACTTTTTGAGATAAAGTAACTCTGAACTAAGCTGCGGCCAGTAGTTTTCTAAATGCTGCAGTACCACCAGCAGCAGCAGCTTAACCACAGGCAGGGTAACGCCGTAGTGACATTGTATGCAAAGGATAAAATTAGACTGAATTCACTCGAGGTTCAAGGTGAAAAAAATTTGATGTTATTCCCCGGTGAGGGTTTTCATTTTTGTGTTCTTCACGAGGTGCCTACACATTTATCTTTCCAGCGACTCTTTCTTTGCATATTTTCTTTAATCCCCCTGCTGATACAAGTGCTCATGTCCCAGAGGCTCCTCGTAGCCTCCTCTGTGGGCATCAATCTTACTGTGTACAACTTCAGGGCTTGCTTTTTCCTCAACTCATTTTCCACCAGAAATGGAGTTTTCATAACTGGTCCACTAAAAGTTGTGACAACACAAACTGCTGTATTTTTAGGAACACGACTATCTGTCACATATATTTATGACACAGATGATGGTTGTTAGACTGTCTGCTCTCATGAAAAGACTTCTTAATATGTGATCATTTTAGTTTCGGTCCTGCATGCTATAATACAACCATTTCTTCTTTTTACATTCACTTGTATTTGTGCTGGCCTCCCCTTGCAACTATAAGGTTCTAACTCAGATTTTTGTCAAAACTCTAAGAAAATATTATTTTGTGGCCACAATTTTGTTTGAAGTTATATGCAAGTTGGGCTTTTTAGTAAGAAAAAAGTTCTATCTACAAAGTCACTCAAACATGGCTCTACAAGGTTTTATCTGTGTGAGCCAATCAGCAAATTGGGGGGAAGAGAAGAGGACGACTGACATTCTGCTTCTCTGTCGCTTGTTCGCTTCACTGCTCAGTGGCAGCATGTAAGAAACCTCAAGAGTGAGGATTTTATTAAAGATCTCGCAAAGAAGAGCAGGTCAAATTCCAAGCTCAGTCCTGTTTATTTTCATTGTTAGTTAGCTACCACTTTAGCCTTTAACTTCTTGCAGTTTTTTTTGTTTTTTAAAGTCTTGCAGGCCTTAAAGGAATAGTTCATTAGTCATTTTCTACTCACCCTCATGTCGGAGTTTCACAGGAAAACAACATTGCAGAATCTCATGAACAATGTAATGTGAATTTTCAAACAGAAACAACCATAAAAAAAGACACAGAATGCCTCCACACTGCTCATCAGGTGTAATCCAAGTCTCAACATGCCTCAACATGCAAAGTTGACTTGGTGACCATTCATTTAACCCTTTGATGCACAACATGGGTCTAAAGTGACCCGACTGAGTTTTTATTTGCCGTATCTTTGCAATTAATTAATTTTATTACTCAGCATTCCAGGTATTCCTCAATTAACTTGTTTTTGATCATAATTCATCCTTCTTGTATATTTTTCTTTTTTACATTTTGAATAAAAACACTTTTTATATCACTACCCCTCTAATGCGCAACATGGGTCTAAAATGACCCATATCCATTTGCCATGTTATTTCATGTATGGCTGAGTGTTTCTATGCTGAATGTTTATATTCTATGTATGTCATCATTTATTTATCCAACTATTCAGTAAATTTTAATTGTTTTATTTAGCACAAATCATCATATTAAGTGTTCTGTTCTTCCTTTATGAATAAGCATAGCTTTTGTCAGTCTTCATGAAGTTTCCACACATGGGTCAGAAATGACCCACATTTGTGTAACATACAGTATTTACTGTAGCCCACTGTGGAGAACTATTTGAAGACCTGAAACATGTAAGTCTTATTTTACAATAATTATCATCTTACCTGATAAGAAATTTGATGTGATAACTCTGCATAATTATTGATTATGTTTAAGGTAATTTGAAGACTAAGTAGCTCCATTTCTTGTCAGAAAGGGAAACATTTTCAATAGGCTACTGTTAGTTAGATGTTGACATTTGATGACTTGTGAAACATAAGTATATGATAATTGATAAGGGTTTAAGTTACCTTGAGAATTAGTCATACAGTCTATTAAATAAGTACATTAGACTACTTATCTCAGAAAGAATAATAACTAGCCTATTAGTTAGCTAGTTAGACTTGTCAAAGTAACTGCTGCTAGCTAGCTAGACTTGTGAAATATAACTGTATAATAATTGATAAGGTTTAAGTTACCTTGAGAAAAAGTACATTACTTGTCAGAGAGGAAAATATATTCAATACTATTAGCTATATTGTATTATAGCATATTATATTGTACCTAGCAAGCTATCTTAGCTAGGACACCAAAATAAAGCTAAACTAGTGCGACAGTTGACAGATCCTGTCACTAGAAATGCCTCAAGATCATAATAAACCCTGGCTGCCCCACTATCAAGCTTGTCTCTGTATACTGATGATAATATTTTGTGCATTTGCTTTTCTATATTCAGATCATGGCTGTTCATCGAAAATCGTGGTCATTTGTGAGGGATGTAAGAATTGAAATGGCTGTTAGCAGTCTACTGTGATCAGATATGTTATGTTCAGTGGTGGACAGTAGTGAAGTACATTTACTTGAGTACTGTACTTAAGTACATTTTTTATGTATCTGTACTTTACTTGAGTATTTATTTTTTTGGAAACTTATTACTTTCACTCCACTACATTTCAAAGACAAATATTGTACTTTTGAGTCCACTACATTTGTAGGAAGGTTGTTGTTACTTTTTGACTGAGCACATCGTTGAAGTCAGCTGTTTCTTCTTTTCTTAAATGCAATTGGTCACATGCTGTGTTCCTCACAGAAAGAAACCAATCACAGTAGCTCCTCTCAAATGGGACTGATGTTAAAGCAGAAATACGTCCAGGCGCTCTGTAACAAGAACAAGCAAACTCTCCCTCTTTCATTCAAACAAAAAGCGGTAATGGTGACGGCAGGAGAAAGACAAAATTAAATCTCAAGATGTTATTATAATTATTCATTATTCCAGGTAGCTTAAAGTTAACTTAAGTTAAGTTAAGTAGCTTAAGTTGGATTGTTTTTATCCGGGTGAAAAATACCACATAATTAATAAAAATACTGCTCCTGAAGACAGAAAGAAATCTCAGTTATTTAACAGACTTGGAGAACAACTTACAGTTGGCTTCAATCTAATTTTATGCAGTGATTTTAATACAGTTACATCAGAAAATGACAACAGCTGTCCTTTTAGTTTTTGATTGTATTTCTATGTTGAAGTTTTTATAAGTGTTTCTATAGACTTTGTGTAGCAGAGTGGTTCTACAAGCAGGTCAGTGCATCATTAGATGGTTTCAGAGAGTTACAAGCTTCTGTAAATGCATCATGAAAACTGTGATCAGTTGTGTTTTATTGTATTTGGTCACAAATAAGATTACAATTGTTAAACTATTCAATATGTACTTGATCAGTTGTTATATTTTATTTGGTCACAAATCAGATGTTAAAATGGTTAAAATATCAACTGTTCAACTGTTATCAGAGGTATGTGTCTACAGAATGTCCATGTTTGTGTACGACAAATAAACACATTTCAAATATAAAATGTACGATTATTTGGCCCAAAGCATTGCTAAAGTGATTAGTTGAAGCAAATTATTGTTATAGTATGAAGTAATTTAATTCAAAATCACACTTGGATAAATGGGTCATTTTTGACCCATGTGGTGTAGTAATCCAAAATCTATTTTTATTCCTAAAATAATAAACAGACAATGGAAGCATTGACCTTATACTAATCAGAAACAAGATATTAAAATTATAATTGGGACATTTAATAATAAAATAAATTGATTTTAAAAAAATACAGCAAAGAAACACTCACCCAGCCTGAAAACACATGGAAAATGAATGCGGGTCATTTTTGACCCATGTTGCGCATTAGAAGGGGTGTTCATATGTTGTGCATCAAAGGGTTAAACTGGGAAATTCTGCAATGCTGTTGTCCTGTGAAACAGTGTTTTGTGTTGCACTAAAACCTAAATGCAACCTTAAATCGGCATGAGAGTGAGTAGATAATGACTGAATTTTCATTTTGAGGTGAACTATACCTTTAAAATCAATTAAATAGTCTACATTTGAATTGATGAGATCTTAATTACAACATAAATACTATTTCCATTCATCCATTGTTTTTTTTCTTTCCATTTGCCCCCAGAATAGTAAGTCACATATTTGGTGTCTGGAAATCAGAAAAGAAGACCTCATAAAGCTTTAGATTTAACACGTAGACCCTCTGCTGCAACACTAATTTTATGGTTTTAAACAATTTAAGAGCAAACTGTTTTTGTTCCTTGAAAATCACTGCTTCTTTTTATGTTTTGCAGATAGAATCTTATTCCACGCAGAAACTGAGTTCTCAGGATAAGACGGTTCTATCTGCATTTGACCTTTTGCATATTTGACAGGATTTTGATGATGTACATTTAGAAACTTTTAGGGTGTCTGTCATTCTCATGTATGAAAGATGCTTGTTCCACATGTCAGTTCTGCTACTTGGTATGCAAAATCTTTAAAGCTCAGTGTCTCAACACTAATCAGAACGCAGATAAAACCTGATAATTTCAAGGATTGTTACGTTTCCCACCGATGTGTTCATCTCAAACACTCACTGCAGTGATTATGAACAGCAGCAATCTAATAAACATAAAGAAGAGACAGATTGTGTCAGTATCTAATTAAATAGTTTAACAAGGGTAATAACGGCATATATAGGCCAAATTAAACTTTAAAATTTGATATACCACCAACAAGACTGCAAAAACAATTAACACCTTATACCAAATGGAAATGGCCCCATAAAGATGGTAATACCTTGCAACAAATACCCTCGAGGTGGTGCAGAGGAGAGTCAAATCAAAAGAAAATCTCATTTGAAACGTCCCATGAGTTTGGCTCATTATTCTGTGCGCATAGACTTTGGCCTATGAGGGCAGCCAGCGCTGGAGCAGCCACTAACTTCCAGTTGATTAATGAGGCAACTGCAGCAGGGAGGTGGAGGAAGCACAAGCTCCACAGAACTCCCAAGAAGCTGATGCGACAGCAGGACACCATGACTATGCGAAAGCACCCAGCGGAGGCCGCTTACTTGAGAGAGCAGCAGCAATTACAGCAAATTAGATAAAAGCTGCAAAGGCAGAGGGTGCATGTAACTCCACAAATCTAATTCTGATGTGGATTATATGAATTATCCATTTAAAATCAGGCAAGGGTGGACGTTTTTACAATTCCACCTGTTTTCCGTGATTTGACCAAATGTCTCGATATCAGTTATTCATCAGGAAAGAAAAAGGCATCTTCTGGATCTCAGCCGTGTCTTTGGTCATACTTCTCCTTAACTGTTGTAATTTATCTTACTTTCATTTTATTCTGTAAATAAAAATTCTGTGAGATTGCGTTATTTTTTTCCCTGTGTACATCATTATTATCTTGATTTAGTTATGTTGATATTCTGCCGCTTTTCTCTGTGTGTAACTTTACATATATATTTATTTCCTCTTAATGTTTGACGATGCAATTTCATTTCACGCTATTGTACTTTTACAAATACGCTTGTGATAAATAAATATCTTGAAGTTAGAATAAAAGTACAATCAACAAACAAACTCTTTGGATGTTTATAATCAGATAAAGGACATGTGTTATATTCACCAGTCTTCAAAATGGCATCTTCTGTTTCAAAATTAAAGGGACAGTTCAAAATACATATTTTTCTCTGGTCTGCAGTGTTACTTATCCATCTAGGTGATTTTGGTGTGAGCTGCAGATATTTGGATGTATTGATCATAGAGAAGTCTGCCTTCCCTCCAGTTTAATGGGACTAAATAGCATTTGGCTTGTGATATTCAAATATATTCTGAAAAAAAACATCACCAGTGTCTCTATAGGAATCTGGACCCACTTACTCTTCTCTTCCTCTTACTTACAGACTGCTATCTTTCTACTGCAGGAAGTAGTTCCTACATGAAACTACTCACAACAAGCTCTGTGGACGACCTTGACTAACCAGGTCATGACTTTTGAAAAAAGACAGTGATTTTTGAATTTTTCAAGCAAGCCATGGCCATTTAGTCTCATTACATGAGAGAGAAGGCAGACATCTGTATGGCTGATATCTCCAAAACTCCACAACTCATGACAGAAAAGTCTAGATGGATAAATAGAACTACAAGTCAGACTACAAATATGGATTTATAATTGTGGGGTGATTCAGAACAGTCCTGAATTACAGGCAGTTGTCCCAAAACTCAAATCCTGTCCTTTTTGTAACGGTTATAGTTGTAGATAATATGAACACATGAATTCATGAAACTATTCCGATCAAATCAGTTTTGTAGGCTGTAATTCCGACTTTTAGTTTCTAAAAATGTCCTGTTCCTTTTTCAAAAATACTTAATGTTAGTGAGGATGTGTTCTCACTTGTCCTTTGCACTAATTAGTTGATCATAAATAGCGGACTATTGATGTCATTTGACAAGGTTAAACTAGATGATGGAGAGTAGGAGGAATCTGTAATTAAAAAAATGTTGAAAAAAGTGTGCTTGTAAGCTTAACACACCTGCCATCTGTGCCAGGATACTGTGCTTCATATCCTCAGGATCTGTAATTGATTTTATAATATTAATAACAAATGATGTCACTCTAAATTATTCTATTTAAATCCATCTGACAGAACGGCTCTCTCTTCCTAATATGACTCATGCTCATCTGGTCACCCAACTATAAACAGATATCTGCATATGAAAGCAGAGTCTGCAGGCAAAGTTCAAGAGTTTTCTGGTTTGTAGTATTGACTAATCACGTCTGAACGGCCTTTGGTTGCATGCAGATAAAGTCAGTGTGGAGAATAAAAGAGGTGGAACACATCTAACTTTGTTCTTACATTTCAAGTTGCTAATCAGACTATAAACACTGACCAGCACATGCAAAAGAAAACATTGGCTCTGTTATTGGTTAGCTGCTCTCTACAGTGGAAGCCCTGAAACACTGGTTGTTGATTCAGAGAATGGCTCATCACTGACAGCTCATCTGAAAAAGTGCTTATATTTAACCAAGAAATGCACTGTGTTTTATTATCCCTTTGCGATCACTTGTGTTTGTGCATGCAAGCCTGTGTGTAGGCAGGTTTAACGGACCTAAAGCTTGTTTATCTCAAATACTACTGGACCAATCAGCCTGATTTGTGTGGTGCACAATTATGACTGTATGACCTCTGTGATTCAGAATATTCTGAAAAACCTTTATTATGGTTCCACAGGCTTTACGTTTCAGGTGATCCCATTCTTGTGAATGTGATATGTCAATGAGGGATAATAAGGGAGAGGGAATTTCTTCAAACTTGGTTCAAAGACCAACTGGACTCAAGGATGAACTGATATATTTTGGTGTGCAAAGGTCACTGCGACCTCACTAAACACATTTCTGGCCATAACTCAAGATTTCATGCTGCAATTATGACAAAATTACACGCAAATATCTGATAGGATAAAATGATGAGGTGGTTAAATTTTATATCAAAAAGGTCAAAGGTCAACTCTCTGTATCTGTCCTCTGTACTTCTCTGTAAAAAATAGTCTCTTAGTGAAGACAACATGTTTCTCTCTGGAAATGATTCAATGGAATCACACGTCAATATAGTGACAACGTCCATTTTTGCTGTGTTTAAGGGCCATAGAAGAAGAAACCCAAACAAACGAGGGGGTGAAACACTCCAAAGAAAAAAACATTAACCATTCAGAGATTTGTGTCAGATATAAATGAAGCAGGTTTCTCTGCATATTGTCTGTTAATTGTAATGACCATCTGTCAATACAACCAATGTACATACTATATGTTTTTTAATATACATAGTATACACTGTTGTATCACTGCAATTTCAAACACTACAGTTTCTTTATTTACCTTGCCTAATTTATCTTCTTACCTTGCTTTAATTTTATTTTGTTGTGTAAAAAAAACTGTGAGGTTATTTTTCCCTATACATACTGCTATTACCATTTATTATTATTATTGTTATTATTATTATTTTCATTATTATTTTGCTCTGTTTTTGTTTGATATTTGCAAAGTTGATTCAACCTCATTTCACTGCCGTTGTACTTTTACAAATATGCATGTAACAAAGAAATAAATAAAGGTAAAAACAATTTTGTATTAGATTACTTTGATGAGCAATCTGGTGAATCAATGTTTGCTCAATAATCAACAATCATAAACCTATAATGTCCTTTATCTGATTATAAACATCCAGCTTTCAGCTCAGCTACATTACATACAAAGAGGATGAAGGCTGTTCTTCTCTTGCAACCTTTTCTTTCAAATGTTAAATAAGCTCATCATTGTTCTCTGAATCATCTAATATGACCCTCCACTCCCTGTACTGTACTTTCCTTCTCTACTGTATAGACCTAATCTGCTTTTGCACAAACGTATGCCAGGCGGCACTGGAAGTAACCTTGAAACCACTTCTTCAAAATAATAAGCTGAAAGCATGGGCTGGACTCGAAAGGCAAAGCTATGTCACTTCAAGACTGCTGCCAGGACAAATTGTGCTCCAAACAAAACAATGAATCAATGTGAAGAGCCACCTGGAGTTTCTCCTCCAGAAAGTTCAGCGCAGGCTTGGTTTTACAGCAGACACTGATATCCAGGCCAACCGGAGCAGAATCCAGGTCTTGTAACCCATTTGTGTGTGATACCCATTAACCTAACTGTACGTTACTGGAGCAAATGAGGCTCATTACCTAAATAATGGGTGAAGCGGTAATGTCTCATAAACAAGCTCACCAGATCACGAGTGCCACCCAATGCTTGTATACGAGCCCCCAGTAACTCGTCTAAATCACACGGCAGGGAACACAATTTAGCTGCCAATGAGAAATATGCCACAAATGAGTTTGATCCTCTTTTATAAATGATTCATGGGGAGAAATATTTGCATACTTTAGCATTAACTTGGCTAAAGTGGGTATTGTGAGCTGAACAGACCACCAAAACCACGAGCATAA
Source organism: Lutjanus erythropterus (assembly GCF_056507025.1). Taxonomy (NCBI): domain Eukaryota; kingdom Metazoa; phylum Chordata; class Actinopteri; order Lutjaniformes; family Lutjanidae; genus Lutjanus; species Lutjanus erythropterus. The sequence continues at coordinate 5,599,770 of NC_139330.1, forward strand.
CACAGCGATTCATGTAGAATTTAGTAGAATTTAGACAGAATAGAGGTCTAATGTTGAATACAACCATAAATTAGATTTCTGGATCTGCTGCATCTTCACAGAACAGGGTGCATAAAAGCTACTACAAGGAATTTTCATATTCTGTTAATTTTGGAGCCTCCTGTGGACAAAAGCAGTAATGTTTCCACAGTAGTATCCTCAAAATATACCCTCAAGAATAAAATTATCTAAGGAAAAACCTCCTCCTGCTTCTACTTAATTGGCTAACATGCGGCTCACTGTAACTTTGCCTGCAAAAATGTAAACACAGGCTCATTTAACCTAATAAGGCAACTCCAACCTGATGGCAGCCATTAAGAATAACTAAAATAACAAAAATGGCCAATCTTCTCACAGATGGTCTTGTTAACTTATGTAGGTCACATAGAGGAATCAGTAATACACTGAAACTGTTTCATAACCAGTTAAAACTCCTTGTAGTAGCTTTTAAAGAGCAATATGTAGCAAAAAATGAATATAGCAGTCCAAATAGCAAGTTGGAGCCATAGATTATATATTAAATAGGTTGAAATCATATTTAATATACAATCTGTGGTTGAAGTGAGTTGTTTTGCCCTGCCCCTGTCCTCCTCAGGAAGCTCAGGCAGGCTGCAGGAGCACAAGATGAGTGCAACAATGACAAGTGACGACGAGTCCTACAACTCCCTTAACCACAGAAATACTACATATTGCTCCTTTAACTTAAAATGAGTAGACAATAACACAGGTTACAGGATGCAGTAGAGATTTCAAAAGACACAGCAGCTGATCTCTGATGACAAATAATGGTAACATTATAATTCATTAGAATAAATATATTACAGATTTCTCCTTTAAATAATGAAACATTTTTAAAAAAGACATAAATACTGTTGTGTTTTCACCATGGCATTTTTCTCTAGCTCACAGAAGTTGACCAGCATCAAAGCTGTGATTTAATATGCTCAGCAGAAACAGAACACAATAAATCCCATTTTAATTGATTGCTGTAAACCTTTGTTTTATCAACTGCGACACGCTCAGTTAGCCAGCAGTTTAGCCCTGGCTTTTTTACAGCCGCATGTCACTGGTCGTAACATGAGGTGTTTGATTTCAAGTGGCCGCTTCATATATTATGATGACGAATATAACATCAAATGGGATCAGGTTTAAAAGCCCACAAGGAAACGCTGATCTTTAAAAGATATATGGCTTTTGTAGTTTTCAGCTTTGACCTTTTCCAAAGATAGTTGCACCTCGGAGGCAAATGACATGGTTGTGCATATGGAACTGGGATGCAGCAGAGTCTTTCCCGCTGCCTTTGGTAAATAGCACCATGAAGAAGTGTTGATTCGCCTGTCAGGGATCAAAACTGCAGAATGACATTTAAAGATGATTTTTTCATTGTCACAGTGGTGACAGACGACCCATCTGCATTACACCAACAAGCATCTGAATAACAGTCGCTTACCAGAGAATCCCGTGTCACAGATGCACTTGAAGGAGGCAGGCTGCACTTGAACGCACGTCCCATTTTCACAAATTCTGTCACAGTTTTCTTCCCCAATGATTTCAGAGCAGTTAACCCCTAAAACAAACGGAAATTCAGATGTCTACTACACAAAAACGCAGAGATATACAGGATATGACTGGATTATCAAGTTCGTGTGAATGCACAAAGCTATAGCTGCTGCCACTTATTTGAATTTCTAATTGGAAAAATGAGAATGAGATCAGAACAGTAGATAATGCTGCTGAAGAGAGATGTCAGCTGTAAAGAGATTAAGAAAGAAGTCATTTGGAATGCAAGCGGTTTTAATATTAATTCTGTTTGCATTACATGCGAGTTTATGCTGAATAACATTAACTTGATGTGTCCAATAAATATATAATTGAGAAGGCAGCTTGCATTAAATTTTAAGTTACTTTTATATTCTTTCAGTAAGTCTCAACTAATCTGAGAGTGAAGTTCTGTCAAATGCATCAATCAGATTATACAAAATATATAAACATGATGTGTTTCTGCAGGGAGACGGAGTTCTTTCACACAGACAGAAACCACAACATCAAATAATGTCTGATTCATCACAGTTTCATTCTACAACACAGGTGAAAATCAAGTCAGTCTTTAGATGTTTTTGATTTACACATTAAAAAAACAGAACCATTTTCTTCTGAAGAACCCTTTTTTTGAAGTTTGTCAAGTGTTATCTGTAATACTGATGGTTCCATTAAGAACCCTGATCATCCAAGAAAAACAAGGATTTCAACAATATTTGATGAAAACCTCCATCAAGAATTTGTCAGGAGTTCTTCACAACATAATATAAAAAATGTCCTCAGTAGAACTGTCTGTGTGTTCTAGATAAAACACTTGGAATATAAAAAAGTTCTCAGTAAAAGCTCCCACTCAGGGGGTTCTACCCAGAACCATTTGTTTCTGAGGAACCTTTTTTTGAAGAAAGGGTTTGTCAAGCGTTCTTTGTAAGACTGATGGTTTCATGTTCATCAAAAAAAACAAGAATTTCAATAATCCTTGAAGAACACTTTCATTCGAACGCTTTCTTTGTAACATAATATAAAAATGTTCTCAGTAGAACCTCTGTGTGTGTTCTAGATAAAACACTTGGAATTTAAAAAAGTTCTCAGTAAAAAAAACTCCTGAGTAGGTTCTAGTTAAAACCCTTGGAGTATAAAAAAAAGGTTCTCAGTAGGACCCCTTGAGTGAGTTCTAGATTAAACACCTCAAATGTAAATATGTCTCAGTGGAACCCCCTGGGTTTGTTCTTGTTAGTACTCTTGGAGGGCAGAAAGGAGAGGGTTGTTGGTGGAACAATTACACCGTAGATGGGTTCTCTGTAGAACCTCTCACAGGGGGTTCTGGGTGAAATCTGTCATAGATGGCTCTAGGTATAGCACTTTATGTTGATTTCTAGGTAGAACCTTTTGAAAGGGTTGCAAGTGGAACCTTTGTAAAAAGGTTCTACAGAAATCAAAGAACCCTTTATGGTTCTAGTTGGCCCCCTCATTTCTCAGAGTGTAGAGAACAAGAGCGAGCTCAACAGATGGGACGAGTGTGTTGTGTCCTTACCTGTAAACTGTGGAGGACACAGACATTTATATGTTCTGTGGTTTGGATCTGTGGATCCATTGCTCAAACACACTCCCTTGTTTTCACAGGGGTTATCCAAACAGGCATCAGACTTTTCACAGAACCTCCCGGAGTAGTGGTGGTGGCATCGACAGTGGTATGCACCTTCCCAGAGGCCTGTTTGACAAATACCGCTCCCCGAACAAAGTCGAAGCAGAGGAGAAGCCTGACAAAGTTGTGCTTTAACCGACACATTGAGCCTCAAGCCAAGCCTGCACAGCTGCACGTCTCCCTCATGCAGAGCGATGAAGTAATGATGCCCCGGGACGAGCCACTTGGCCTCTACTTGCTCGCTTTCATTCACATTGTGGGGGAAAAGAAACTGATCTTTTATGTGTCCATTTGTGGAACAGCTTTCAAAGTTGTCTTTTGACACATTGAGGAGCCTGATGCCATATGACTTCAGTGTTTCATCAGCAGACATCAGCAGTTTGTCTCCGTGCTGCAGCTGCAGTGGGCATATCTGTGGGAAGTTGAAAGGCTGCCCAGTTGTCTCGTCACCCCCGTGAAAATCCCAACACTCAGAGAAGCTGCTGCAGATGTTTCCTATGAGAGTCCAGTTCATTTGGACGGTGCGTTGTTTAATGTGCCATTCAAGTGAAGCCTGTCTGTTGCAGACTGTCTGGCAGTGGATTGTGTGGACGGCCACAAAAACAGCGATCAAGGGAAACGATGACGCCCCCATGTTTCCACTCTCTTTACTGCTTAACTCAGATCAATCTGGGACTTCGAAATGTAACTTGCATCACCTTGAGAATGGATGAGGCAAACACGTTGTACCGTACTTCATCAGATGATGTTCCATGTGCTCCTCATGAGCCATAATAACCTGAAAAAAACAATGATTGTCATTAAAGATCTGCACAAAGGAAGTTGACTTCTACAAAATCTGTAACGTCTCTCTAATATAATCTTATTTTACAGTCTAAAACCAGGTAATGTCAGTATTATATCTATATCACAGTATGAGACTAGATATCATTAGATTTCGGATAGTTTTACTGTGTCATATGTCATAAGCTTTGTCTTTTCCTGGATTTAAAAGCTGCATTACAGTTAAGTGATGTAATTTTCTGAACTTATCAGACTGTTCTATCTGTTCTGTTATTTGACTTTACCCACTTAGTCATTATATCCACATTAGATGATAATTTATGAAAAATCTCATTGAGTTAATATTTTGTGAAAGCACCAATAATCAACCCTACAATATTATAGCAACACTGAGATATTTGGTCCAAAAAAATTTGAATATTTAATCTTATCCATATCACTCATGGGTAGTTTAAACGCATCAACGCATCATATCCTGTAAGATCATCATCAAACCGAAAGAACTATGATATTATATCCAGACTGCAAAATGATTATTACTTATTGTAAGGTGGTAAATTATTTTTTGCATGTATGCTTCTGTGTTTTGAGTACATGGTCAATGGTTTGAGGACACAATAATCCTGATGTTTTCTGTTGGAGGATGGTGATGCTTATAGCTCGGCACCCTCACAGACGTTAAGCTTAAGATTTCAGGTTGTTAGGCACACAAGGGTATGGACCAGGACACTATATAAGACTCTCACTTCTCTTTGTCCAATGCGAAAAGCTTGTGTCTTCTGTACCATGCTTTTGTCCTTCATACATGAATAAACCAGCCACAGAGAAATTCACTTTGTTGGTCTGACTGTGTTTAGCTCTTAACCTTTCGGCCCTGTGGACTCATCGTTTTTATGTACTTTCTTTAACACTTTTTATATGACTGCATTCACTTTATGCAATTTTCCTTCACTGAATCAGGCAGGAGGTGCTATTTAACAAAAAAAAAAAAAAAAAGAAAAAACATCCTTGATTTTGGGGCTCTCTGGCTTACACTGCTTTTAATAAATGTTCATCAGTTCTAAGACACTTTGAAATCAGTGTCACGATGAACGATTGATGCTTGATCAAGGAAGTGGCCCCCCAATGAGATGACAACACCATCAGTGGCCCCAAACCAATCTGAATTTGAGACCCTTGATTTAAAGAAAAAGCCATGATCTATATTGTATATTGTGGCGTCGCCTAAACGTATGGAGATGTTACTTGTGAAAGAAATGACCCAGCCCTACTTAAACATGATTAAAACCTCCCCAATGGACCCACTGCTATCATGAATGCATTGTTTCATAGTAAAAGAGACTTGAGCGAGTCTAGCAGAGCTGTCATAATCATATGCAGTGCTGCTGACCACCAAGTGTGTCACAGCATCCTCCGCCTCCCCGAGGTCTCTACAGAGAGTGACAATGTCGGATAAAATATTCTCTCTCCCCTGCCGGTGCCTCGGTGTCTAGCAGTGAGATGAGTTAAAGCAGACAGCATTGTCTATTTCCCTCAGGGCCTTTTCATACGTGTGCATGAGATAAAACAACAAAGTAGAGAAGCCTCCCTGCAAGAGAAAAACTCTGCTCCTTGATCAGCTCACAAGGGCTGATATGAATAACCGCATGGTGATAAGTAATAAAACGCTGAATATGGAACACCAATATCAATAGAAGGGGGAGTGATAGAGTGAATGAGATTGCGAGTATTGTCATGAGGGATGTGCGTGCACCCAGAAGACCTCATTTGCATGAGATGAGGTTGACTATTGTGTTTCACTGAACAATTTGGGAAGCTGTCACCTGATTTCTGAGGGGAAAAAATTTAATTCAAATTTAACTAAAGAGGACAAAATGTGTGGTTGGTTTGTGTATGTAGTTTCTGCAGGATATTTATTATTAGCAGCAGTGGAAGACAAGACTAGTAGTTTATTTATCTCAATCATTCTTGAGAACTGGGACAAAACTGTATTTTGAGAGGGTTTTGATTTTTACTCTTCAATTCTGCTGGCAAAATATATTTCAAAAGATCAAAGTCTTCGCTATTAAACCTTGTAACAGGCCAACCTCCTCGTGATTACATTTATTTTTTATGTAGACGTCAGCACCATCATAATTCTTATTTAGCTTTGATTTAGAGGGGTTAAAGAGTTGACTTGTTATGATGAAGTTACAAGTTAGAAGGAACACAAATTACAAAACACAAAAATGCAAAAATAATTAAATGCACATTTTAAATACACTGAACTGAAATATGGCCCACACCTGATCCTGGTTTTGAAACCACAAAAATGAGCCCTTCAGTGTACAGCAGGTTCCACATTTCTCAGATTCTTTAGTGTGAGTCCAACATTTTTCTAAACTAGAGGAACGTTAGATAATGAAACGGCAGAAAACAGCTTTGTTGCCGAAATATGCAATAAAAAGTTAACAATTCTCATTTTAAAGAATCATTTCTTTCTTCTGAATGATGCTCATTGTAACATTTTAAAAACAGCTAAAAATAAAACACTGAAAACACTTTACCGCCTCTGTTCCCGTGATTGATCAGGTGACTGTTATCATGTGTATCTAAGACGGCGTTGTGAAGTGTCTGGTCTTATAAACAGCAGTGTTGTTTGAAATGCCACTACTGTGGTGCGTTTAATAAGTGTGCGAGTGATTTTCTTTGTTTGACTACAGAAATGTTGACAGCTTGTTGCACTGACTTGCCACTAACAGTAAAAATGACAAGATTAAATGTCACAAGATCATAATTGAATGTAAAGGTGATTATGACATAAATAAAACTGAGAATCATAATAAAGACAATAACATCTTGAAAACCACCTAACGACAACATCATTACTGTCTGAATCAATTAAAAAAACTAGATGAGACAAATCAGATAAATCAATAAGACTAACTTCAGATTCTAATATGCACAAAAACAATGAGATCCAGAATGATTTGTGCAGCTGTGGAAACTACTGTAGAAGCAGTGCAGCCTATTACCAGGAACTATTTCAAGGTCATGTGAGGTCACGGTTGGTCCTGCAGATATCTGACTTTCATAGTAGCTGCCACAGTTCAATAATACACTGCATAATAACACACATTAAAACACCTCATGTACCAAAAACAACCAAAAACAAGACCTCGGTCACCACAACAGCCGTCCCATCTGAGCAGGAGCTGTAAAGTTGGAGCAGAGAGACAGCTGGGATATATCGCCACACATGACAGCAAACCGGCAACGTCAACAAGCAACTTGTGCATCAGATCGATGCGGTTAGAGAAATACTGCTAATCTTTTAGTTTTGATTTTTCCAATGTCCATAGATATGCAGTGAGGAGCCAAAAAGCATGCAAAGCCCAATGATTTACATTTATGTCGATACATTTAATAGTGATACTGATTTTTTTAAATAAGCTTTAATACACTGCTGCTAATTTGTTTCAGTAAAATCCAAAGTGAGATATTTAGAGGCTGTTTCGAGCCTGCACAGTTTGCATGAAGAATACAATTAAGACCCTAGAGCAAATTCATTGTATTTAATTGTCCACTGGTTCAAATTTATTTAGTCTGCATTACATTCAATACTAATTCTTACTATTACAGAGATCTATACTGCTGGCCTCCACTTAAATAAACAGACCAAAAGGTTTTCTGGGATATTAAGACGCCTTAAAGGTATTGATCAGTCAGGATTAAAGTGTGGGCCACACACAGAAGTGGTTCACGTAATAAGGGCCACAGGGTCAGAAGCAAGGTCACGTATGTAGGGGTCAACTAATTGTCTCCCACCGCCTCCTGCTTTCATTATAGCTCCGCTCAGCCCACAGTTTAGGATGCCAGCCACGCAGGTGTGCAGAGGGCAATGGATCAAGGGAGCTGTGTAAATCCCCGCTTGACTGATGACCGAGAGAGACACTGAGAGGACACAACAAATTATCGCGTCAAACTGGGAGGCCCGCATGTCACATGTTGTCTGTCATACGACAAAGAATAGGCTACAGCAGCTGAAACGCTCGGTATATTAATCGATTAGGCGACTGAAAGTAAAGTACTCTGAAAAATGTTTGATTAAGTCTTTTCTTCACAAGTGTCTCAATATTTGATTTCCTTCCATTGTCAATTGTCATCTATTTTAATTGTAGATTAATCAGTTTGAGTATTTTTTTAAGGAGAAATATCTCTGATTTCAGCTTCTTAAATGTGAATATTTCCTGGTTTCTTTACTCCTTTATGACAGTAAATCTTAGAGTTGTGACAAAAGAAAACATCTGAGGACGTCAGCATGGGCTTTAGGAAACACTGATCAACATTTTATAATAATCGAAAGATTAATCAATAATAAAAATAATCGTTGGTTACAGTCCCATTTTGTAGTAAAATGAATGGGCCTCATGCAAGAACATTTTTGTATCTTTATCTTAACTTTCACCTACTTTTTTGCGTACAGTGGGCGTGTACAAACATGCCACGTCAGATTGAGCAAACATTCTTAACTGTACAAATAATAGAGATGCAGATTAGCATAATTATCAGTCCAATATTAACATGTAAGTCTATGTTTACCGCTCCATATGTTTGAGTCTGAAGTTCTACTTTCAGGAATCCATAAAAAGTCTGTCATTCTAACAGTGTCAGTAGTCGAAGTGAGGAATCTGATAAAGTGAAGGAACGGGAAAAACCAGTGCTGTTAAAGCCACCTGACGGTTGTACTGTCACTGAAATAAAGAAGATGTGGAAACGGTTTCAAAGAAGAATAAGAAAAATATGGAAAATAGCAAGTTCTCTTAAATCACTCGTACAAAGTCTCAGCCAATTAAAATATGTCATATGGCAACTTGGGTCCTGGAAAGTTGTTACGGCTATTTCTCGTTAAATATTTTACAGACTAAACAATTCATGAATCAATCATGAGAGAGATCAGCAGATTAATTGCTAATTAGAACAGTTACAGCTCTGTAGGCTATATGACATTCAAAATAAGCATTAGGTGGGCCACTCCACACACCAAAGCTCACAGAATACAGTCTGATCATAAACTAGGCCGCATCTGAAAACATTTGCCAACCTGCCGTCTAATGAGAAAAAATTACATTTTCTTTCTCCTGCACAAGTAGCAAAGTTTGGCTCATTAAGCCGTCAGAGCGATGCACAGACGGTGATGAAGATGCAGGCTAGTGAGTGAGGCGCAACTGATAGCTACACTATAATGACACTTATGCAAGAATGAGGACGCACAGGTGTAAGTTGAAGCAAACATTGTTGAGATAAACAGTGCAAGCCTCCTTGTATATGGTAATTTCTCATTATGATTTCCTTGATTCAGAACGTCTCAGACCCTGACAGCTGCAGTGACTGAAAGCCGCTGGTGTTTACTGTCTCACCGTACTGTGAGTGCACTGTACTTTTGTTCACCTGCTCAGGGACTGGAGTTGACTTTTTGGAAGGTTATATTTGCATTGCATATTAAATACCTATTCAGTTTATAAACCTACATTGATGAAATCTGCTGCTTTTCTGTTTACATGTTCTTCAGCAACATCAGCAAAGACACGTCTCCCATTCATGAGAAGTGAAAAATATTATTACCAACACTTTAATTCACATTTTTTGGCGAAAATCTATTCTATAAGTATTTCTATATATATGAAATCTATGTAATTTATTCAGGCTTGGAGGGTAATAGATTACATGTAACAGGATTCTGCAATCAGGCTACAACAAAGGTAACTGTATTCCATTACACTTAATGAAAAAAAGACATAATCAGATTACAGATACATTAAGTCCTAGCAATAACCCTAACTTACAATGAGCATTAAAAAAATTACAATGAACATAAAACTAAAATATTTCACCACATATTACTTTATTATATTGAGGTAATCCAAAAGTAATGGACAGCAAAATTGTGATACTTAGATCAGGTTACTGACTACATTTTTAACAGGTAAATAGTAATTATATCAGGATACATTTTTTTAAAGTAATCTCCCTAACTCTAAATTAATTAAATCTCTTGGTCTGCTTTATTATTTTTTTTTCTAAATTTGCTCTGTATCAGAAAACAACTTTGTTCCAGACAAAAATTCACAACTTGAAACAATTTAAAACTGTGTTAAACACCTTCAAGATCTAAAACTAACAATATGTATTAAAAATATAGGTGTAAAAATGTTCTGTGTGCCAGATTTCTGTCAACTCTGTTAGATGTGTACAAAAAACATGATTAATCGGGCATAAAAATGGTTAGCTATACCCTAAGGACCCCTGTCTCACTTCCTGATTTTAAAAAAGATAATATTTATTAAATAATATTGGTATCAGTTTGGTTTCAACCCTAGCAGGTCAACTCAGCTGCCCTCCTAAATCAAAGCTAGAATAGAATTACGGTTTCAAAAAGCATTAAGAGAAGTCTTAGAAACTTTAAAGTTTGTCAACTCTGTCAGATTTTCTGTTGGACAGAGTTGACATCTACATTTAATAAAAGTTAAACAAATAAAGGAGGTTGGTCCGTTAAGTAGTTTTAAAGCCAAGGGTTTCATCTTTTAAAATATATTTTACCAGCATAATTAAAGAGTGAAAATCAAAACCCCTCAAAATACGGCTTTGTCCCAAAGCTCAAGAGTAAGTGTTTTATTAATCTCCTCGCCTCAATGAAGCTGCTGAAATGATTAAATCAGAAGGCAAAAGCAAATCATCTCTCCATGTTCTTCTCCAGAACCTGGCAGATCAGGAGCATCATTTGTCACCAGTGTGCCAACTCATTCTTAAAGCCCAGCCCTCTCTCTGAGAAAAATAAAACAATTCTTTGGAAAGTCATTTCACCTGAAAGAGTCTCTGGAAAATGAACACACAGGCTTTAAAGTCAGCTGGCACAGAACTCATTTCTCTGTCCACTCACTGTTAAACAGTCTATTTCTGACAACGCTGTGGTGATGGATTTGGTAGATGATGTCCCATTTCAGAGTAGGTTAGAGCAGAAACGGGTCAACCGCCATCATCATTAAGTGTGTTGGCATGCAGGTGTGTTTCTGAACACATTTACACATCAAATTCAACTCCAAGATTTGTGATGAAGGGCCAGAAACATTATCATCGCTGGATCATGTGAAACATAATAACTCCGATATCCTGCAGCTAAACTTCAAACCTATGAAAATGTGTTTATTTTCCGATGGTCTGTCAGCAGCAGGAAGCCACTGAAACAGCGCCGATCCATTGATGTCACTGTGGAGCCACTGGAGGACTGATTAGCCAAACACCAGCAGGCAGCCGGCCACAGATGCTGCCGGACTGATCACTCGTGCTCCCTGGGTAGCTATCTGGATCACCGCTAATCAGTTATAACACTGATGAGCATCCGGCCCTCGAAACCCTGAAAACCAACCCCCACATCAATTTCCCCGACTCTAAATGCAGTAACGGATGCCAATGGAAAAACTAATTTTAACTCAAGGTTTCAGGGCCCTTTTGTGAACCACTGATATTAATTTAATGGATAATAGCAAGAACAGAATTATATGATTAGGGTACGACCCATAACCGCAGTGCAAGGACCCCGTTTGAATTGCTCAGATTATTATTTTTCTTCCTAGTTCTTCCTCTTGAATCGCAATTTTGAAGTGATGAAAACATGCTCAAAAAAGCATGAAATTTATCACAAGCCTCCACCACAAGTAGTAGTGAGAATTTACATCTGCAGAGTTTTGGCAAAGGGCAAAGGCTGAATGGCTTTATCATGCAAGGGTGTGATGATACACTGATCTGGATCAATATATCGATTCATTGTTCAACAGTCCAACATAATCGACGTAAAGGGAAAATATCATCATCTTCATATACACTGTTATTTTAAAATTCTTTGTCTTTGTCACAATGAGCATCTGTGTTTGTGTCTGGAGGAGTTCTGGAGGAGGAAACTGTCAGTGGAACAGAACATATAATTAGTGGGTGTTCTGTCCAAAACGCACCAATCATGTCAACCAGGTGTTGGAGAAAAAAAAAATCTCTTAAGTTTTGTGATTTATGATTCTTGAATCGATTTTTTGACTGCTAAATTATTTTTTTTTTATATATTGAAATAACTAGTGATTCTCATTATATATTAGTTTGATGCTGATATGTAACAGGAATTCCTTTTGACACTGTTATGGACATTACCATTGTGATTGTGAAAATAAAACAACATGTGTGCTCATGCTTAAAGGCATAAATTTCCTCTGCTCTGTGGAAACTAACTAACTAACTGCCAACTTTTTACTCTGCCTTCAACACTCAACACTGTTTAGCTACAGCAACCTCAAAGGGTCAAAACCCATTTAAAGGCCTTTTGTGTTGCGTGCAGTCTTCAGAGGCTCTCTTCATTTTGGCTTAACATCTTGTTTTATTTACTGTTTTTTCATGGCACCAGCTTGATAACAGGAACAGCTAGTTTACTTCAAAAAGTATTTAATTTAGTACTTTTCTAAGCAGCATACAGATGATGCTGAAATAAAACTCAGAAAAACAAACAGTTGTGATGTGCAGTGTTTTTGGAAACATGAGTGTGTAACTTTTTCACATGGTCTCGTGTTAAAAATTTCAATTTGCAATACTTGTTGTATCATCATACGTATCAAATTGGCCAAGTATCGTGATAGTATTGACTCTGGAGACGAGTGTACCATCCCAGTTCTACTGTCGACCGGTCGAGGTCCGGCAACAAGGCTGCGGCCGCACGCCTCAACGCGATGGTCTGCTCATCACTTCCTGCAGCTTTAGTTTCGAATAACATCTCAAATGGAAAGTTACAGTTGGCAATCCTCTACAGCAATGTAATTCTTGTTTCTTTCTTTGTTCTGTATAAACCAGAGGAACATTTCAAAGAACTGCAACCTCAGGATGTTTCCGAGACCATAACAGTCTTCCTCAGAGGGTGTAAGCACGGGTTAAATCAGGCCTGAGCCAGCAGCAGCACAGCTTCACCAGCGTGACTTTACCTCTATGAATTGCTAATTTTTCTTAGAGGCAATACCTTCATCAGTCACCTGCCCCCCTGTAGTATAGACTAGTGTCTTTATTTGGTGCTCTGGAGGCGAACCTCAGTAAAGGCAAGGTTGTGCTTCTTTGTTTGTGTGCACCACTTGTGCTGCACTTATGGGAATTGCGGTATACACTTCAGCCACACAAAGCCTTGAGAGCCCTGCATACAAGAAATACTGCAGGTCTACTAGGCAGCATGATCACACAATCATTACCCAGGTTAGCATGTGGTACATCTGCACAACAGAAAATTGCTTTATGATTTTCTCGCTGCAGTGGGAAGGTCAATGTAAGAATTAAAAGTTTTGTTCAATCATTTTCTTTTCACCTTGGTGTTAACAGGTGCTAGTTGCTGGAGTTAAAATAGCTCGGCTCACTTCAATTAAACCAGCACACCTCCACCAAACCCCCCCACCCCTTCTCCCAGAATGCTCTAGTGCACTTAGCCGAGAAATAATCAGTCCCTCTTTTGTCAAGATTTTTTTTTTTTTGCACTTCTTTCACTCTAATATGAGCCGAAGCTCAACACAAATGGAGCAAAAGCAAACCAACATGAGGCTTACCACCTGCTAAATTGGTTATTTTGTATGTATATGAAGTGAGAATAGAGCTCATAATTACAAGTTATCAACCTCTGAAAATATTTCACAGCATTTGAAGATGGTTGTATTGTTCAGCTGTGTAATACTTAGTCGCACCATCAGATACAAAAGTACACAGGCAATCCAGCATATGAGGACTGTGATATTTCACAGTTACTGGTTTATATCATGGAATTAAAAGAAAATAGATAGTAGGGGTGGGCGATATGGCTAATAAATAATGTTATTGGTTATTCGATATATTTCAATACACAAGTTTTCATACATTACAGCTGGGCAATATGGAAAATTTAGAGTGGGGGTTTCTGGCACAACTTCACCTTCTTCCAAGGTACATGGAGAAGGAAAAAAGGCTCAAACAGGCAGAACTCCAGCAACACTTGCAGCATGGCGGACACCTTTATTTTCAGACCAAAGCGTTTTGCCCTGGCCATCATCAGGGTCACCATCAACTTCAACGTTAACCCAAATTGTGTCTATTCAATATGGCACACTTAAATAACATACAATGTTATATACAGTAAAGAGAGTAGGGCTGCAGTCAACCAAACAAAATCTTGGTTGACTGAAATTCTACCCAGTCTTCAACAGGGATGGGTACTGAAACCCAGTATTAACGGTCCAATATTATCGGCCCTTTTCTTGGTATCCTTTTAAACTTTTGGTGTAATTAATGATAACACTGCAGCGGCGGCCTTTTCCTTTCTCTATTTGTGCATCAGCTCCTCCACACACAAACACAAACATGGAGCGAAGTCAGCGATCAGCAGAACGGCGACACCGCAGGTACGGACAGGTGAGGTGACTCAAAGACAACAGCTACGTTTGTTACTGTGAGCAAATGCAATAAAATTATGTGGGTAAAAAGCCTATACTTTATCAGTATATCTGACCAACAAACACAAACACACTTGCTAGTGACTTGTTGTAAACAAGCTAAAATGAAGCTGTGTGTAAGTTGTCTAAAAGTTTAGCTTAGTTTGCTAAACTTAGTTTGACTTTGCTGTTGTAAACATAATTGTTGCTGCCCTTCAACATTTATTTAAAATATTCAATTCTAATTCATTTCTATTCTGACTTCACTCTTAAGAAAACAGAGATTTTTAAAGAAGCAATTATTTACTAATGAAAAAGGACTGATAAGAGTACCATTAAAGTACCGGATTGCTAACCAGGATCAATAAAATCCTAATGATACCCATCCCTACTCTTCAACCAATCGACTGGTTGATGGGGAAAAAAAACTGTACATTATCTCTACATTAATTAGCCTAAATCAGCCACCGTGCACTGAGTGACTCTACCTGGAATCCTAAATGGTTGCTATTCAAAGCTACACAACGCTGCCAAACACACAAATTCCTTCAGATTGACCGCTTCTTTTTCACATGTAGCCTTATCATTACCTTCAGGGCACAGCTATCAAGTTAATTAACATACAGCAACAACACACCCACACACACATTATGCACACACACACCGGATCCTGTACAACAAGGCTAAGCACTAACACAGTTTGCGTTGCAGTGAAAACAAAAAACAACAATAAAAAGCAGCATCATCAACATAATTCAATCGGTATCTGACCCACTACTCCTGTTATTTAGTTGCTTCAAATGAGGCTAAAAGTCCACATAGTTACTCTTGACTGTCTCTCAATACTATAAACTTAGTCTGATGTAACACCAGTCTGTGCCAAATTCAACAAGTTAACCTACAGAGAAAGCACTGAAACAACTTAAAACATGACAAAACTTTCCAGTTTGAAGTCGGGTCAAGAACAGCTGGTATTTCTCCATCATTGATCTATAAACAGTGTCTGAAGCTCGTTAAGAAAGCAACAAGGAAGAGAAAAGTCCACACACATCGACATCAAAATATAAAACTTTTTATCCACTCAGCTCTTCCGTCCTCCGAGGTTGGGGCCCAATGTGAAGATTTATGCTGCTTCTCTGACATGGTGTCAAATAGTTTTGAGTCAGTAAATATTCAGTAAATAACCTGTCACTCAAAACTAAAATACATCAAGTCTGCTCATGTCCTGCCCCCGACAATAATGGATGAAGAAGCGCTTCTCTCCTTATTAAACACCAGCGACCAATGAGAATTTGGTTGGATAAGAGCGCAACGACCAACCAATCTACCGACCGACCAGAAAGTGTCAGCCTTAATAGAGAGCAAGATACATCACAAGAGAATGAATGCATTAATAATTAAAGAATCACAACAATCAATTATTAATTAACTAATTACATTATTTCTCTTGATTTCTCTTTACTTTCTCTTGTAACTAGTGTTGGTTTTAGTGTGATTGATGATGGCAGTGTTAAAGCATGTTTACCTGAAAATAAAGCTGTCCATTTTACCATTCAACACTCTGTTAAGTTCAGAAAATTACATCATTTGACTGTAAAGACAACACTTTATGATCGTACATCATGTTATATCTATCACGATATAACAATTCTAAGACAAGATCTCATCTCATATCACAATATTTGCCGAAAATGTTAATTTTTCAGGCCTGTATGTTTGTGATTTAGGATATCTCAAAAACCTGCAATCAGATTATCTGCAATCTGGTGAAGGTTTGGCCTGAAGCCAAGGAGCAAGTGATTGGTTTCTGGTGTGGATCCAGATCAACATGTGGATCCAATCATTTTATTTTGAAGTACTACACACTGTTAGACTTTTAGACGTTTGTGAACTATTTCCATAAGTACGGCATTTACTTGAATAAAAAAAATTGTATCCCATGATTGAAAGATGCATGTTTTGATTTCAATCACTGTTTTCTTCCCACACCTACAGCCCAAAGATTACAAATGATTAAACATTTGCAATCATCAGTGCTGCCTGTTGCAGATATTTGTGTGGTATCAGTGTGCTTTCTCCTTTCGCCTGGTTTTCATTTTGAAAACATAACCGCTAAAATAAAAATGCATGAATCCAATAACTGTAGAGATACAGGAGACAAATAGGTCATGTCTCACCATTGAGCCTTATCAGCATCATAGATTGTGTGATATAAATATACAGTGCTTGATTCTGATTACCTTTGGCAGCACCTACAGCAGGAGGCAACCTCATTCACTCAGCCACTCAGGCTCTTATATCCAGCACATCATATACATGTATGTCTGCTGTAGAGAGATTCAGTGGTTAGTTTAAGGGCTGCGTATTGGCAAGAATCTGGAGATACTACATGTATCACAATACATAGGTTATGATTCAATATACTGCAATATATTGTGATACTATAAGCAAGGTGATATGCTGTTTTTAATCTAATTTTTGGACTGTTATAATACAAAGAACATACCACTGTATGCAAAAAAAAAGGAAAAAAAAAAGAATTTTACGCAATCAGAACAGTGCAATAAAACAAAATGAAGCTGTGCCACAAATATTGTGATTTGATTTCTGTCTATCTTTCATCCTTAACTCTACTCCAAGTCACAGTTCTGCATTCTAGACTTCAATCATGTGTTGTTATAGAAAAATTTACTTTTAGTCGTCATTCTACAGTCAAATGTTCCTTTCCAGTGTTATTGTTATATGATGATGGTTTTGGATTTATATTAGTGTTACATTATTGGGCTTGTTGTCACATTGTGTTGTGTTGGGACTGGGGCACCAAAAGAATGGTAAAGTCGTGGAATCCTCAAAACACATTCAAAAGTAGTGACCCCATCATGATTGGGTAATAAAATCTTCGACAGGCTCAGTTGTTGACAAGCAAGGATGAGGTGAGGTGCAACTCTCTGTGAAAAACTGTGTGGGCAAATAGTCCAACAAATGAACAATGTCTCTCAACACAAAACTGCAGAGAGAAGATTCAGAGAATCTGGGGAAATATCTGCATACAATGGGAAAGGCAATATTGAATGCCTGTAAGTCGTATCCCTCAGGCAGCACCGCATAAAAAACTGACATGAGTCTATAAAAGATGTTACTACACGTAGTAACGCTCAGGAACTCTTTGGAAAACCGTTAACAGTAAACAAAGTTCATCACTGCACCTACAAATACGAGTTATGACTCTACTATGCAAAGAGAAAGACATATATCAACAACATCCAGAAACACCGCCGACTTCTCTGGGCCTCCCACTGAAAACGTGTGGTGCATTATGAAGCACTAAATACCACAACAGAGACGTAGAGCACCTGAAGCCGTTCATCAAGCCAGAATGAGAAAAAATCTCACTTTCAAAACTTCAGCAATTAGTGTCCTCAGCTGCCAAACACTTTCTGAGTGTTGTTAAAAGAAAAGGAGATGTATGTTCCTGTCCCAGCTTTTTCAGAACATGACGCAGTGCAATAAAAAAATAAAGTTTATCAGTTAATCATTGCATTCTGTTTTATTTACGTTTTAGACAACATCCTAACTTTTTTTTTTTGACATGGGGTTGTATTACAGCAAAATTTATTTAAAGTAGTCATTGTGCAGTAAAATGCTCCCTCTCAGTGTTACTATCATATATGTTTTTTTTTATTAATTGTATTAATATTACTGCTGCATTTCACTGGACTAACTCTAACTTCTGTATCTACTGCTGGGTAGTTTAATCTCTAGTATGTTTTATTATATCAGCATGTTTGCACTATTTGAGAAATCCCAGTATGTTATTTTACAGATGTATATGTGTATTTATGAGGCAAAGCAGCCTAAGAATATCTAGATATTATTTATAAGCCGTATGGCCCAGTCCTATGATCCAGTGGTGACTTCATGGTGGTTTTATGGTCTTTATTTGCTCTTGTGTTACAGTAAAGTAGTGTGTCAATAAAAACTAGCAGACTGTGTGATCCAAATGTTGTGAGCAGGTGAGTCTGTGTATCCCAGTGTGGGAGAGTCCACGTGCCCCTCTCTGCATGGCCTGCTGGGTGAAATTGACTGAGACCGGCCAGCGCGCCGCTTCTCACACGTTTAAATCTGCAGCAGGCCTGCAGCCAAAGGGTCTGCATTAAACAACAGCTTAGCATTAAACTCGTCTCTCAGTCTGCCCCCGTTCTGTAGACGCTAGGCCCAGGATTTACTACGGACTGACGGGTAATCTGACTAGGAGGGCGCGCGCACATGGACCATCTGCTGCTGCATGAACGCTTCAACCATGACTCTGCTGCTCGCTGAACGAACTACTCCGTAAGGTTACATCGTGTGGCTGCATGCTCACCATTAAGTTGAGGAGGTGCTCCGCCCTGGGATGGTGACTTGTGACATCATTTTAGATGAGTTTCTCATTCACAGCTGAAGTGTGTGTGTGTGTGTGTGTCTGTGTGTGTGTCTCTGGGGAGTGTGACAGCTGACTGAGCCGTCTAAGCTCCACACAGGAGGAAACATGTTGCTAAGGAAATGTGATCAGACGCTGAGGGCTGAAGGCGTGTCTGCCTGCAGAGGAGATGTCCTGTGGGGCAGAGCAGGGCGGGGACACAGCCTGCCTGATTGATTATTTAATTAGGCTTAACTAAATATTCATTAGCCAAGCCGAGTCATTATCTTGTGTAAACAACTGAGGCTCTCTTAGTGAGTGAAAATGATTTTATATGGTACCTGTGGGGTGAAAAAAATTAAAAACAAAACAGACTGCGTTGTCTAATAAATAACCGGACCATGGCAGATCTGGATTAGGAAACACATTTAATAAAAACTGAGACCTCAAAACTATTAAAACTGTTCGTTCAGTCAGCTGATGGCTATTTCATGCATTACCTAGCAAATAAATACACATTACTGTAACACTGTGCCATGCATGAGCTCTCTCAACTGCCTGGGCTGATAATTAGGTGAAGATTATCACTGATGCAGCCGCTCAGACTCTAAAGTACTCTGTATACCAGACTTTAATGGTGCACTGGATTAAAGGGAGTTTGACATTTTTGCAAATACTTTTGTTACCTCTAAAGCTCGCTAACACATTGTACTGTACCATAACGAGACGGGGGCCATTTTCCTCTGATGTCACTCACAAAACAATACAAATTACATGGCATTTTTTGTAATTAGTAACATCAGATTACAAAAAGATGTCATCTAATCTGAATACTTTTGGGTTACTTAAGAATGAAACATTGAAAATATTGTGCTTTACACTCAACAGCTGCAAAAATTGGATTTCCAAAAGTATTAATTTTCCTTTTTAGATATCTCAAAACATTTTCAGTGGAAATAACATGCATTTTTGCATATGCTTCTTATTTGTGGGGCTCTTGTCCAAGAAACCTCACTTGTCAGACCCATTTTTTATGTGTTAATAGAGCATCGGTAATGAATGGATCAAAAATGAATCAAGTAAATCAAGTAGAATCGAGTAGAAAAGTATGATGAAGGATAGAACACATGATGGATGATGATGCAAAAAGATTATTCAAAGTCTAGTTTTGGTGCGTCAGAGTTGTAGACGGATCTTGTAATATTAAGCTGTTTCTCCTTGTTTCTACTCTCAGTCAAGCTAACCAGCTGCTGGCTGTAGCTTCATATCATTAATTCAAGTGGTATCGATCTTTTTATTCTCCCCTTTCCTTTAAATATTGCTTTCTTACCCAAACTGCATTGAGTTTGATATTATTTCACAGTTCTCTTCTTCTTTAAATCCTTCTTCCTCTGTACACACACATACAAATATACACAGCGGGCACCAAGAGACTGATTCCATAGTGGTATTGTATTTATATCATATTTAATGTTTATTTGCTCGGGGAATGTTTTGACAGCGTGTGTGTGATGTTTGCTGCAATGACCTACATCTCCATTCACGGTACAGTCACACCAGGGAGCTGCACTGCAATCAGTCTTGTACCGCCGGTTGCTGCACAACAGCATAAGTAAGGGGTTAAGTGCCTTGCTCCAGGGCAATTCGGTGGTAGCTGCCGAGGGAGAGGAGAGTGTTGGCCATTTACTTTCCCTGCCCAGATTCCTCCAGCTGGCCAGGGATCCAAGCTGGAGACTGTCCATTCATAAGCCTGTTACTGGACTGCTCCCGCTGTCTGCCCAGGAAATGTAGCAGTGTCCCTGAGAAAGTCAGTTTAGTTATTCAGAGACAGACTGCAGCGGCACCAAGGTTTCACTGACAATATCTGTGTGGGTGACAGGTCAGTGTTGTCTGCTTTTTTGTTTCCTGCAGTAGAAAACAGTTCTACAGTGTAAGGGAGCTGAATTCAGAGTAACCTAAACAGACTCGAGGAGTAACAGATTACAAGTGACAGGATTCAGTATGAGGATACAAAAAAGATACCTTTATTCCATTACAGTTACAGATAACCGACCATACTGAAAAATGATTATTTACACACCAGTGATAGAACAGTGTCATTGAACGTACTTTAAAAACAAACATAAAAACAGAACAGAACAAACAAAGAAAAATGTTAATAACTTGTGAGCCTATATTATGATTCAGACACAAGACCACGTCTTCAAATATTGGTGTTAATCTTTTCCATCTTACGCAAAATAGGAGCGCAGCTTCAACTCAGAACTTGTGAGAGTAAGCACATTCATAGAATAAGTGAGAAATGGATCACATTTCTGTTTTATAGAAACAAAGTTGAATGAATATGATTTATGTAGTGGAGTCAAACAAACAAGACTTTGCTGATTTTATCCTGCTGACCTTTATTTCACTAATATTCAACTTCTGAATTCTTTTTTTTTATCAGTTTCATCCCCAATTATTGTTAATGATTGATTAAAAAGTCTGGGATGAAAACAGTTTGGGAACTGCACCAAACAAGTTCATCATATTTGGTATTGAGGTAATCTAAAAGTAACACAAAGTAACCAAGTTACATTACTTTAATCCTGATGGTAATTAGAAACTGTATCAGAATACATTTTTAAAGTAATCGTTCCAACCCTCTCTACTAACACAGTCGTCGCAGGAATGTAGTTGCAACATAACTTTGCCACATGTGACATTAAAGCAACCTACCAAGTGAAATTCCAAAGTATCACTACCAGCACATTATTTTAAAGATTTACCTTTTCCCAGTGTTGCCACTATTTTTTGGAGATGTTGCGACATTTTAGCAACATAGCAGCATCGTCCTTATGTAAAATACAGGAAACGTCATGGAGAGGACGTTGAACAGATGTTACAATACCTTAGAATACCTGTTAACGCTGTAATGTTTCAACATCGCAGCAACATAAGTAATTGTAACACTATGACTGTAATGCTGCAGTAGCATCAGTACGATCTCATAAATGATACGTCACAGTCACAGTGTTGCAGAGACATACAGTGTTTGCAGGGCTGAACCTGCCTTTTGTGCAGACAAGAAGAAGAAACCATCTGGATCCAGAGACACATCAGAATTTTGTTTGAAACAGTTTTCAGTGTCAGTTTACCACAATATCAAGGCAGCATATATTTTCACAGGTACACGTCCACAGTGAAATGATTCTTTGACCCACTTTTCAGCCCCACCAGTTGGAACACTGAGAATGTGATGACAGATGTTTTCACAAAGGTCACCTGCTTTCGTTACACCTTACTTTTCTTGATTGTTTGTTCACAGGAGGATTCAATTCACGTTTCATTTGTTTTTTGTTTTTTTTACGGGTCCTTTCCCCTGTGGTTTACATTGTACATTCATTCTGCCCTCTGCAAGCTGTCGCTCTACAGAAGCTCTGCAAATAGTCTTGCCAGTAGTCAGTTTCAAGTAATTTCAGGATCAATTTTAAGATGACTGTTCTTATCAAAATACATCAGCATGAAGCACCTCCCTGACCTTAAGATGTGACATATTCTATCTCCTATGCTTATCCCGGTGAAAGACATTTAAGTTCTCAAATTTGCTTTGCATCCCCACTGTGACTAGATTAACGAGTTGCCCTTTTGCTTGTAGCATCGGCCATATTTCCTGCAGCTTTAGGTATCTTCATTAGATATAGAAATATTGACCTTCAGTGCTTTTTATGAGAATGTACAACACAGAAAAGCAAGCATTTATCTATATAGCTCTGCAAACTATTCTCATCATTTCATATCCTGCTGTACCGTACCAATTCCGTGGCTGCTATTTTCTATTGCACTTATCATGTTCTTATGTGAAGAATTTGTTTTGCATTTGATTCCTATTTATAAATTTACAACAATAAGAATTAATTTACAGCCAGTGTAGTGGAAACCACAAAAACACAGTATGCATCAGCCACTCTGCATGATCTCTGTCTCTTAAAATCTCATTATCGCCACACAAGAAATGAAAGGATAATCAAAAGGCTCCATTTGTACCCCAGTAAATAAATAAATGGAATTATTCAGATTTAATGAGGACTTATTTGTTCAATAGTGGTAAAACATAAGTGAAATGGAGTTCAGCTTTATTTACTGTTTCATCCTAACAACAGTATGTCTGTTATTTCAGCATACCAAGAAATCTCTAAGATTTTGATCATGTTTTATTAAAGGAAGAATACGCATGCATTTGTGAAAATTAGTACAGCAGTCCAAATAGTGTTTTGGAGCCAAAGACATGTATATAAAATAGGTTGAATCCCTGTTTAAAATACGTATGATCTATGGTTGAAGTGAGTTGTTTACCTCTGCCGCTCCTCCCCAGACTTAGGGAAAGCTCTGCAGGCTGCAGGAGCTCTGCAGGAGTGCAGGACACGTGCAACATCTTAAATTCACAATAACAAGTGATGACAAGCCCTTGACTACAAGTTGATCAGCTGTTTATAACTGTCACTTGTCTGTCGATGTAAAGTTAAGCCCGTTATCCTGAAAACAAACAGGCCTCTATTTTTACAGACAAGTATCTGCCAAAAATGTAATTAAATAATAGGAGTAAAGGGTAAAACAAATAAAACATAATAAAAATAGACCCTCCAGTGATTCTAGACTAGACTATCAGATTCCAGTGTGTTTTTAAAAGGGGATGAGACAGATTTTATTAACCTAATTTCCTCGGCCAGGCTGTTCCAGAGTACAGGTGCCCTTACAGAGGACGTGCAGTCACCTTTAATCCTGAGCCTCGACTGTGGAACAGCTAAAGGGGCCTCACCTGAGGATCCGGGGCTGTGTTCCAGCTCGCAAAGGTCAAAAGGTCAGCAGTGTGGCTCGCAGCAGACAATTTAGTGCTTTAAAAGTAATCAATACAATTTTAAAATCAAATTTTGGTAGCCAGTGCAGTTGTGTTAAAACCGGGGTGATGTGGTTTTTGTGAAATGAGTATTTCAACATGTCTCCTTAATGCCTGATGGCACATTATGATAATTTTATGATTTATTACAGTACATATATTAGATTTCTTCCTTAACTGCAAAGGTTTACATGTCATTGTGTATTGAACACACAATTCATTGAATCTGATCTGCCAAAAAGTGGTAATAACTGACTTTAAAAGAATTAAGTAAAATTTTACAAGTGGATCAAACCAGAGTCGACTATAATTGATCAGCAGAAATTTGTGGTAATTTTCAGCACCTTGCTGTGGGTTAGAAAGTCTGTGGGCTTGAAGCACTTTACTACAGTATGTGCTGACTCAACAACTTGTTAATCAAGCCCACAGTTATGCACACACAGTCAGCTGCATGGAGCCCGCTGAGAAATACTCGGATCCCTCTTGAATATAGATATAATTAGATTGTTGCACAAGATCTTGCTGGCTGAATTATGAACTCAGGCAAACACTGTATGTTCACCAGACAGCGTGCAGTGAGTGATGCTGCAGTGTGCAGACTAAACAGTATCACAGGAGGATAAAAACTAAAGTTCGACATTCACAGGTTCACATTTTTGTACTTTACTTGTGGCTTGTTTTGTAGTGCAGTAGTCTAACTTTTCAGTTTATTAATGTGTCAAATAATATTCTTGTCAGCACTATCCCTGAATAAATAATGAATGAAACAAAATTTATGGTTTTAATAGACAGAGTTCATATTGAGCGAACACTTGAAGCTGAATTCATAATGGTCTTAATGGGCCAAAAACTTTTTTAGAAATTTAATATAGAATATATAAAGAGAAAAGTGTGTACAAGTATTAGAATTTTATACAAAGTAAAGGATACTTTAGATTTTTCTGCACATTATATGCTGTACTGTTCACTTTTTCTTCCATATTTTGGATGCTGCAGACATGTAGGGTAACAAATATTTGACAAATATTAAACCTGTATTATATGTACAA
Organism: Lutjanus erythropterus; assembly: GCF_056507025.1. Classification (NCBI taxonomy): domain Eukaryota; kingdom Metazoa; phylum Chordata; class Actinopteri; order Lutjaniformes; family Lutjanidae; genus Lutjanus; species Lutjanus erythropterus. The sequence continues at coordinate 5,624,554 of NC_139330.1, forward strand.
AAACAAACATTAAGGCTTATAAATGTGATGGATGCAGAGGTAGAAATAGACCATCACTTGAAAATGTACATAAGTGAATATGTGAATATGCGTCTTGATTTTCACGTTGCGTTCATGATTTTAGAAAATGAGCAGTTTTGATAAGAACTGATTGACTTGTTACACCAGAACAGATTGCCAAATCAAAATTCCTTTTGGTAGCTTTAGATCAGAAAGTCTGCAGATGATGCTGACGGTGTGGGAGGAGACCGTATTAAAGTATTTTGACTTTACACCAAGGCGTTTTCAAGATAATTGCAAATTGTTACAGCGCCACCTTGAGGTCAATAAGTGTCATTTTTGTGTCTGAGCAGTGGGTGGAATTCGCAACCCTGCTTGGACCCTTATTAAATATTGACTCAGAGACCAAATACCATGTTTTAATTGCCTGGAAACTTAACCGTGCAAGATGATAAAATTAAAATGTTATATTTCATACATTTTCCTGAGAGTTGTAGACATTAATCAGCATTTACATGTTGAAGCACTTATTCCACTCCTGTGTTAAGTGACCTTTCTCGCTCTCTTAACTGCAGGCAGCAGAGCTCTGGGGTAAATGCTGGTGTACTGTACGTAGCATATGCTCATTTATTGTGAATGCAATATATTATCCTGCAGTCTCCTAAATTTACCCACTAAGAATGTATTCCCAACAGGTTTGGAGGAACAAAACATTTACAGAATGACTAATTGTTGCAGTGGAAAATTCATCTGTGTTTACACAACTAAGAAAGTCTTAGCAGCCACACAACAAACACATATAATCACACATACAGACGGGCTATGTTGCGTTATGCTTCATCACAATGGCGGACTCAGGCTGTCTGAGGCACAGGGGTAAAAAATAGTAAAAAAGGCACCAGAAGTACATGGTGGGGCCCAAGGGCAGAGAAAATCATGATGCATTTAAGGTGCAAAGGTTTCAGCACAACTACTACTACAACTTTGTAATAAAAAACACACAAGGGACTATTCAACTATTTAAAAGCAGGGAGTCTATATGGAACTTAAGGACATTTTTGGAAGGGCATCCCTGAGGCAAATTTACCATGTTTTGTCCTCTAGAAGGGCACTATAGAGGGCATTTTACCACATTTTGTCCACTGGACGGGCACATTGGAGTGCACTTTATGACATTTTGTCCACTAAAAGGACATCTTAGAGGACACTTTACTGCATTATGTCTACTAGAAAGGTACCCCAGGGGTTGTTTTGTCATATTTTGTCAACTGAAGGAGCATTTTAGAGGGCACTTTACCACTGCCTGCCCACCAGAAGAGCACCCCAGAGAGTCATGTTTTGTCCAGAAGGGCACCTTAGGGGCAGTAAACCACATTTTACCTAACATAGGGCAAACATCATTATCCTTGCAGTTTTGCATGAAAATTGCATGAAAATGCTGTCTGTACATTGTAACCTTTACACATTTCTGATTCCATTCAACAGTAATCAATCATAGTTGTGTTGGAAAACATAAATTGTGATTGCAGTGCGCTTTGCTGTTTGATTGATTACTCTGGACTGCGCTGATAGAGTAGAGAGGGCACCTGAAACAAGGACGCCGCCATCTTTCTCTCTGTACCTCTGGGATTTAAATATTAAACATAAAGGATGGCAGATTATTATCCCTGTCACCTTGCCTTAAGCAATGATATTCTGTTTTAACAGTGCCATCAAGTCCCTGCTGTGTCACATATGAGTGTGATTTCAGCTTCTCTAGAAAAAGACTGTTTATGAGGCAGTGAGTTAAGAGATAAAACATTTCTCCATAGAGAGTGGTTTGGTCAGGCTCATAATCATTGGTTACAGTGTGAAATAGTTGGTGTGAAGCGTGTTTAAATCAAAACCATAATTAATAAGAGTTTTTCTTTACTAAAACAAGTCTGAATTTAGATCTACTGTTTTTACTGGCTGTCTGAAATGACAAAGTATTTTATAGCTCATGTGAATTATATTCAGATTTTTTAAGGTAAAATGGCTCTTTTAGTTTTTGCTAGTTCATACTGTCTTCGTTGTAGTGTTGTATTTAGATAATAATCTTTATACAACACAAAGCAACAATCTCACAAACTCAGAGCTTTGTTCTTTCCCAGTTTAACATGTCTTGCTGCAGCAGAAGCTTTTTGTCAGGAGGGTATTTTAAAGTTCACAATATGAAGGTAAAACACAACAACAAAGAAGCAAAGCACACAGTGAACACTTCCAGTGCTGATGTTAAACTGACTTCTCTCAGCTAAAGTGCTTTTTACATTTGATATGAAGAAACAATTCTGTCCCATCTACTTGTAATTTAGTCCTGGCCTGTAGTCAGTATAAAATGGTAACACTTCATAGTGAGGGTACATGAATTATCATGAGTTCATATATGGGTTAATTCTGAAAGAGCCTGAATCTATTCATGCAGTCATTAATGAGCTATGACTATGGATGTACATGAATGAAGAGTATCTCATGCATGACTTAATGCCAGAACAATATGTTAATTAAACCACCAGTATTACATCTAAATCGTCAGGATTTCTCATGTTCACAGTTTCTACAATTATATATGCAGTTAAAGAGAGGGAATAAAACCCAACCAATCACAGCAGTCACAGTGTTTTAAGTAAAGTATAATGTACATTGAGTGAGTAGGTCATTATAGTGGAATAAACTTCAACAGAATCATTCTGAAGGGGTTTATTTTGAAATAATGACCTGCTAACTGTACATTAACCCACTTATTACATGGTTACTTACTAAAGAAATCAATCATTTGATACAAAACATTAATTTAAAAATGATTATGTGGATTTAAAAATTATCTTATTCCTCTTCCAAAACTGCCTCAGTAGTAATGGTCTGTTCTTCATAGCAGCGGTCCGCTATACAGAAATAATAAACCTTGGAATGCTGTAACTGACCAGTCAGAATGGAGTATTAAACAAAGCCACGTAATAATCAGGATTAGCTAAGCATTATTTCTTCATGACTTCATCATCTTTGTGGCCCTTCAAATAAAGGCAGCTTTACTGTATATTTAGGCATCATGTATTTGAAAAATATGTGGCCTGCAAGAGCTTGCAGAGAATATAATTTGAGTGACAGACTTTTGGCTGCGTTACAAAGGTGTGGTGTCCTTGACTTCTGCTTTCAGCCTAGTTATTCATTATAGTATTGTTTCTAAAACCAACAGTAATCAAATGCAGAGGCAAATATGCAAAATGTTAATGAGCAGATATATTTATATGGCCTACAGTTATATATTTACAACCTGCCCTTTGAAGGCAGTCATAATGCCGATGTGGCCTGGGATGAAATGATGAAATCGACACTCCTGATCTAGGGGAAAAAAAATGTGTATAAATCATGTATCATAGGCAACAAATGGTCAATACATTTGATTTAACAATAATGCCGCCGTTAATTGTATGTTAACAATCAGTGTTAAAGACAGACAGATTTATTTGACAGACCACAAACATGATGAAATCATGAATAAGTAATGCTCAGTTAATCATGATTACAACACTGCTTACAGCTGTGAACGGTCAGTTTTTGCCCTGTCCCTTTAACTGCAGACTTGCCTATAAAGAAGACATGAATGTGATTAATATCTCAAAAATCATAATGATTAAAATATTTTAGTTGTTGCAAAAGTTAACTGATTGTTCTTGCATTAAATCACACAGAAGATGCTGTTAATTCTTGTACCTTCCTGATAGTTCATGAAGTACTACATGAATGAATTTATGCTCCTTCATGATGCATGAATTCATGATAATTCATGTACCGTTGCCAGTGGTGGACTCAGGCTGTCTGAGGTGCAGGGGCAAAAAAAAGTAAAAAAAGAGCACCAGGTGTATGTGGTAGAGCAGCAACACACCAACAGTTTTTTCATGTTTCATCCACCACAGGGGCATCCAAGAGGGCACTTTAGCTGCATTTTTTCAAACATGGGGGCACCTGAGGAAAGCAATTAGCCCCCTGCCTCCCCTCTGAGGCCACCAGTGCCCCTTACCATTAAGTGTTGCCAAAAAGACATTTATCAGCCTATTGTGTATGTTTGTGTGATTGTGATAAAACAAAGTATCCATTGTAAATACATAAGCAAATGCAGGCTAATCAACGCAGCAGGATGAGCTGCTGAAACTCAGAGGAAAATGCTTCAGGCAAACCAGAGCTCTGCCACGTAGCTCTGAGAAAATGACAATAAAATCAATGCTCAGAGGTCAATCTACTTAGAGCCAGTAAAAATTGCTGGCGAGCGCTGGGAATAAAGAGCAAATGTCACATATAGTCCTGGTAACTGCACAGTGGAGGGAAGGTTATAGCATTTACACAAAGCTGGGTTCTGCGTGATTCGACAAGTTCAGTCCATCCTGAAATGTTCCAGAGGATGGCATCATGTAGCCGCATTTCATGCATTTTTAAAACCAACATCTTTGTTTTCCCCCAGATTTGTACATTTCACATTGTGCATTTTTGGCATGCCAACACAGTACATCTCCACCAGGAAGAGCTCATACTTTCTACTTATTTTCAATAGCCCGTTTCCATGACAACATTATCAAAATTCTGTTGCTGCCATCGCTCTGCATTACAGCGGAGACTGACACGACACACCAGGGTTCATTCAATCCACTCAACGTTTAAATTGAATATTTTTCTCTATACTGAATATAGATTTTTACAGATACACAACAATATTCCTGAATTCACAGTTACTGTATAGAATAATGAAATGTTTCGTTGGAGCTGTTTGTGTGTTTGAAGTTTAAGTCTAAAGCAGCTTTGAGGCTATAGCTGTTTTAAAAATAAAACTTGGGTTATCTCAAATTCCACAATAGGACAGGGGAGATGTACTGCAGAGACTTGACTGCTGTGACCGTAAATAGACTAAGATGTGTAATATTCTAAACCACTTCAGCAAAAACTTGTTTTCACAAACTTTATTCAGCAAGCTGGTTGATGGATTTCACGCTAGTTTAAGGAAAGCTACAGAGTCAGAGGCATCATATTACATGTATCAAACTTTGTAGTGTCCTAAGAGAGCGATGTGAAATCCTCAAAGCCGGCAAAACATAAATCATCACAGAAGCAGCAGACGTATCAGTTACTGAGCTCTGCTCTCACATAAAAGTCTCAGGCCAGGCTGGGAAAACCAGCGAAGGAAAAATGGCACTACCTGTCTATACTGGTGTGCTTTTTGGCTGAATCCTCAAAGTCTCCCCATTGCTTCATCTACCCAATCATTTGGATCCAAGATTCATGACACAAACATAGAAGATACTGTACCCTAGTTTCCTTCACACAGCGTCTTATCCAGGGCCGTAAACAAACAGTGTGGGTGCACTGGGGCCCATGGGGTGAGGGGGTTCCTTGGGTCTTAGTCATGCAAAGCCAGACCTCTCTCCATAGTACTAGAGGAAAGTCTGTCTCCACACATTATTATTATGCTATAAAGGAAAAATGCCCTGACTTGTTTGTATTTCTCTAAACCAATCACAATCATTTTGGGGAGCACTAAGCCCCAGATGCAGCGATGATGCCCCTGCAAAATGGTGTCGGGGACAACTTCTTTTGATGTACGTCAGAAAGCAAGCCTTAGCATTAAAATGTCTAAATCACAGCAAAAGAAAATGTAGCAGCTGCTTGCTGCATTTGCATCTGTACCATTAGCAATAAAGGTGCTAATTGGCCATTTTCAGCTTGTAGGCTGCTATGTCGGGGGTTGTTGTTGTTTTCCAGAGACTCTGACAATGCAAACAGGGGTAAAATAGTCAGTAGAAATACTTCTATAACTAAACTATTAACTACTATAATAAAAACAATATGCTTATTCTACACAAGCTATGGAAGGTATAGATAAACTATAAAAACTATTCAATTCAGTTAATTTATTTTCTTTGGTATTTTTGGAATATACAAATAGGCAATGATGATTATTGGGTAATATGTATGTTGATGATTAGGCAAGGCAATCTCCTCAGGCCCCAATATACCAAGGGCCCCATGAAATGCCTAATAAACTTATGTTTAACATAGTTTTTTTTTTAACCTTTTCCTCATGAATTTTATTTGCTAAAATGGCATCAGAATGCTAAGCTTATTAGTGTCTCAGGGCCTCCCAACTAACCTGGACTAGTCAATGATGTTACTGCACATCTGCAGAAATGATTCAGAAAGACAGTACCCAGTTATGTAAACAAATGGCTTGGCATGGTGTGCAGATTGTTAAAGCTACCTCAGCAGTGCTGAAAAAAGTGGAAGTGGGAGAATACTAAAGGACAACACCCCACAGCCACAGCCTGTTCACCCTGCTGCCGCCTGGCAAGAGATACAGAAGTATCTGCTGTTGTATCAGCAGACAGCAGAACAGCTTCTTCTGTGAGACTCCGTAATTCATCCCCCACACTCCAACATAAATAAAAGTTTATATTATGACTAACTCTTATTCAAGGATAGAAAAAAGGAGTGGAGGGGGCCATGCCTGCGTTTGCCTTAGGCCCCAAAATGACTAAGTCCACCCCTTCCCTGTTCACAGTAGTGAGTTACCTTAGGCTCCTGGTCTTATCTTATAAAACCCACACAGAAAGAAGAGTACCTGTATTCAGTAAGACATAATAATCTAAAATAAAATATTTTCATCAGAATGATGATACCAAAATAAGCAATGACAGCACAGCTATTTGTTATGAATGTAGGAGGAAAAAAAGGCCCATGGCTTTACTGCCTTCTGAGGTTCACTGTATCTATCTAGATATACAATTATCTGCTCAGTGCCCACTTCACAATTGAATTACATTTCTATGAGATCTTTTCAGGGTTTTAATTAGGCAAAATAATTAAGAAACACAATCCTTACGATTGCACATTAGCCATTTCCACCTCCAATTCCAGTAAACAACCTTTGCAAGACAACTTTTTTGGCCTCAGCTAATTTTTGTTTTGTTTTTGGCATCTGCTTTAGTGTTCAGCACAAACACTTTTCTTTAATGGAATTCAGTGCAACAAAAGAAGCACGCCAGCAGTCACCCGTAACCCCCGAACCAGCTCTGGGACTGAATCTACACTGGTACAGTAGCTCTATCCTGTGTTGCTGTAGGGCCTATTCGCTCTGCCGTGTGCCCTTGCTTTGCCACATTTCCTCCTGCATTGCACTCTAACTCATACAAGTAAGCCTGGAGTTTGCAACTGCCAAAATATTATAAAATATGTATTCATCCATGAAAGCCTCCATGTGGTTATCATGGGATGCAATTTTTGCTGTTGGCTGTGCCGACATTGTTTATTCATCTTTATTGAGTGGTATTTTGCAGTAAGTGATGCTCTGAGGAGATCATTTATTCAGCTGTAACTCAGATATGCACACTGCACAAGCTACCATTTCACCGGCTTTTGAAGTGAACTTGGATAAGTGGGAGATCTGGAGGCAAGCGCACATGCTTGTAGTTTTGTGGGAGTGGACAGACTGTGCTGCGTTACAGCAGAGGTCAGTTTTGGACCTCATTAATGTGACCAGTGAGAATCAGAAACAGATCAAAATGAGGTGATCAGAGGTGGGAATTAAGTAAGCACAAATATTTAGTGACTTTTAACACAAATATCTGTACTCCCTACTCCTCACATTTTCAAAACAGGCCCTTTACTTTAGTTTAAATTTATTTTAAGGGAATTAAGTATTTTTATTTTGCGTCAGTGCTTGCTACCTCCTCAAAATCAAGACTGATTTCAACCTAAATAGATGGGACAATAACACAAAGTAACGACACTAAAAAAAAAGGTAAAATACTCAAAGAAAAAAATGAAAAAAAGCTGCATCAAATGAAAAATGACATAAGATGAAAATGATGCAACAAGATGAAAAACGACACAAGAAACAACGTAAGACGTAACAAGATGAAAAAAAGATGTAACAAGACCAAAGATTACGTTAACAAGACATAACAGAATGAAAAACCACGTAAAAGACAAAACAAGGTGAAAAACCAACCAGAATATAACAAAACATAAAACTGTAAAATGACGAAGAGACTAAAAAAAAACAATAAGCCCAAGTATGATATTACAAGATGAAAAACAACAGAAAAGACAAGATGAAAACAGATGAAAAATTACGTAACAAATCGTGACAACATGAAACGCACAAGACGAAAAAAAAACATAAAAGACTAAAAAAATGTAAAAGACATAAAAAAAACAAAAAAGATGTGACAAGAAGACGTGTCAAACAAAAACTTACATAACGAGACAAAAATGAAGCAAAAAATGAAAAATTACATAAGAGGACGAAAAATTATGTAAGACAAAAAAGAAGTAACAAGATGATAAACAATGTAACAAGATGTAACTTCATGAAACAGACAAGTTAAAAAACAATGTAAAAGACTTAAAAAGACAGTGAAGATGTAATAAGATGAAAAATTGTGTAACAAGATGAAAAGGACAAAAAAGACAAAAAGACGTAACAAGATTGTGGAGAAAGGGTGAGGTTCAGTAGCACAGATCTAGTCAGTTGAAATGTCCTTCAGAGGGAAACCCTTTACCTTCATACTCACACAGAGAACACAGAACTCAGAGTCTGTACTTTTTCCACACATCTGTACTCCTACTTGAGTACAGAAAGTACTTTTGCCACCTCTGGTTATGATAATTATGCTATGTTTCAAGCTTCACTCAGGACTTGGAAATGTTACATGTTTTGCAGGAGTCTGTCACTTTTACAGCAGGATGGGAGGATGTTGATGGGAAATGGCAGTTAATTCTGATGGCTCATACAAAAAAGTGAAAGCTTTGCTTCAAACAGATGGCGGGTGGCATTTACATCTTCAACATTTCACCCTGAGATCTTGTCAAACTGTAACTGAATATAGAAAATGTGGCCAACTTACATAGTATTGGATTTCATTTTAAATGTGTTATCTGCAACTTAGTGTGGAAACTTCTTGCAGATCTGTCAGAAAATCACACCTCTACACATCTGAACATGTCCACAATGTCTCTCCTCAGATGTACGAGGCTAAATCCACCTACAGCGTTATATATATTTAATACCATCAATAAGAAATGATCCCTGACACATTTATCCTAACCTGCACATCCAATATGCCGATTCTCGCTCAGATTCTCTTATGAATATTAATTCACGTAACCCATTAGCAGTGAAAACGGTCTCTGATAGCCTTGAGTTGATGAACACTTTTTTTTTCTCCTTTTAGCGATGAAATAGATTTTCTTTCCTTCCTTTCTATTAAAAAGAAAAAAAAAAGTAATTGAAGCCAAGTCATAGCCACAGGATCAGGGGGAACGGATCAAGCACGTCCTCCTTTTGACCCAGTTATCAGTCGCCCCGGCCTCCCTCCTAACTGAATCATTACATCTGTGGAGTGATCCAAACCAAACGCCACCACTGTCCATTACCCACAGGTGTCTTCACGTCACTTCTGACTTTGCTCAGTCTGGCTGTAATTCCCTTGATATATTATGGGATGGTAATTGGATGGGGAGTAGCCATGACTCAGGGTGGCCAGAACATGAATCATGTTGGACAGAGCATATCTTTGCGCCCGATGACACCTGAGAGGTCATCGCTCCTGGACTCCATAAGCATAGTTTTCTTTTTGATGGGTAACGACAGCACTAAAATTTTTACTGTGATGCTATCATGACAGCTACTTTGATTTCCTGTGCTGCTGCTGCTGCTGCTGCTGGCTGGAGACAAACCGCCAGACAGCAATTTGTTCCAAATGACAGAGAGATGCTGACAATTTTTATTAACCGGTTTAAAATATTATTGTTTTGTTACAGCTCACTCTAAAGACAGTATGTTGTGATGGTGCTGTAATGATCCATTGCTGCAAAATGATGAAATTGATATCACTCTCATGTCTGTATGATAATGATCAAATAATAGTCTGGAACATAAGCCCTTTTTTCTGTTTCAGTTTGTGTTCAGATGAAACAAATGATATATATTGAGTTAATTGAGCTTAGAGGTGCTGATAGGCTATTATTATTAGAGTTATCATTAATATTATTATTATTTTTATTGTGAAGTATTCATCCTAACACCTCTAATTTTATGAGTTTATGAGTATCTATTTGCACCCAGGTGAGAATAGGGACATGGTTAATCACACCTCTCCCTCTTAGTTTACCAATTAAAGGTAAAGACTCCTGTGGTGTGTGAAGGATTAAGTACAGGACTCTCTTGTGGGAGACAGGACTTCACATCCTGACCTGGACAATCTTGAAGTCAGTGGTAACTTTAGGCTGACTTTTTTAAATATTATTTTCAGTTACATTTTGTTTATATTTAGACAACAAATCTACCTGGTTAGATTTAGAAAAACCCAAAAAAAAAAAACTACTTAGATTAGACAAAGACCATGTTTTTTATCACATGTATAAATAGCTACATAGGCTATTTACATCCTGGGTGCAAATAGAATTTTTGGCAATGGACATGGCAATGGTTGCTTGTTTCTGTCAGACTAGGTTTTATACACCCAGGTGATTATAGACTAGTAGCCAACATTGCTATTCCTCCCTGGGTGCAAATAGCATTGTTGGCTATGGACACCTGGATGCAAATAGTATCTGTCTTGTGATAATCATGATTTCACCTTACATACCATAATTTTCCCACAGAAAATGCCAAATTATATTTTGTATATTACTAAATTGTTTTCATAATTACATTACGGTGAAGATGTAATTCCTTCCTGGATTAGGTTCACAGACGTTTCTTCGAAACAATATCACTGGCAGGATCTGTAAGGAGCCGGTTGTGATGGATGGTGGCTGTTCAAAGTGCAGGACTTAAACACCACAGTCTGGGGTTGGTGTCCAGACTCCTGCAATAAAAGCACATTGGTTAAGTTAAGGAAATATCGGGATTTTGGATAGGGTTAGTTAATAAAAGCACCTTAGTTGAGGGTTGGGAAAGATCTTCATTTTGGTTAAATACTAATCAATAAATCTAATTTCTCAAGTCACTGCGTAGTCACTACATCTGCATAGTGAATTGCAAGATTACCTGTTTTGGTGGAAAACAAATGAAATAAATTGTCAGTGAACATTTTACTGATACATTCACTGTCAACAATTTTGCAACTTGCCATGTACGTTAACAACACTTCCTCATTATGTTCATACAGTTGTACAAAAGGCATTTTGATCAGCACTACATTTTTTACAGAGCTCTCCCACTTCTTATTCTTTTTTGATATCTGTCATTGTTTTAGAGCAGTAATCACCACATTTCTTTGTCTGAGTGACAAATGACATGAGATATTTCATTAATTCGTGTAATACTGTAACAATGCTTTATAATGCTTTATAATGTCAACGTACAAGCTCAGTTTGTGCCAATGGAAAGGATTACCACTTGTATTAACAAATGAATATGAGTGTAAGAGTAAAGACAAGGCAATAATTAATGAACAATATTGGCTGGTATTAGGATGTGGGAGATCATTTCTCTAAAGAGGCTCTGAATCCGAGGTGCATTGCACTGTCCTTGCTGCATCCAGTTTCCAGCCTTCGGTTATTCAACCAGCTGCTTGGACTGGATCAATTGTGCCTTTGTGAGGCATGAGAGGCCGTCCGGCTCGGAGGTTCCCTTAGTCAGCAGACCGCTTCCTTAGATGTAATATCCTGTTTCTATACTGCGCGCCGTAGGTTATTTGTTATATTTCCCCTGGCGCTTCACATAATATGTTGTTCAGAGGAAGTTGTGTCTGTGCAGTGAAATAACTATTTGAATACACAGCAAAATATCATATGAAATTAAAGGCTAATGGTGCAGAGATTATAATACTGAATTGATATTTATTTGAATAATTAGTGTGAAGTTTCCTTTATAATTTGTCTTAAGCTTAAGCACAGAACTGTGGGTGCTGGGGGTCTTTTCTACATCTCTGTGCTTGGAGTTATTTCTGTTTTGCAATTCCCACGAATTAAAAAAAAAAAAAATGTATACAATTTTCCTTTCCCCTTGTCAGTAATGTATTTTTCTGCTACATGTGTTTTATTTTGTGCAGGGGAGTTTAATTCCCTGAAGACATGTTCAGTACCATCAAAGGCATGAGCCAACCTTGCAACTGAGAGTTATTTAAAGCGTGCATTATTTCCATATGCAGCTCGCTGAATCTACAGTGCTATCAATAATAATATCAATAACATGGTTTAACTAGTTTGCATGCCCTTGAGGCTTAATATGGTTAATCAGGAGTCATGAAACTCAATGTCAATATTTTACCTCACTCAGTAATCATATCAGAGCTGTGGGGTTAGAAAAAAAAAAAAGATAATTTCCTAATGTTTTGAAATGCCATCATTTTGACCCATTTACCCATCAGACTTTATTTGCACAGACAGCAACATTCCCTGCATCTGTGCTCGGAGGAAGAGATTTACACCGCTCATTGCATAATCATTTCTTTCTATTTGCCTGCTAAACTTAGCAAGAAACCTGACATGCCCACAGACACACACCTCCATCCTCATGTACTCTTTTCTGAGGACTTTCTGCTTTGATGTGTGAAGACCTGGCATTGTTAACATCAGGAAGGTGTGCCTAGCATGCAAACACAGCAGATATTTATTATTTGTACATCGTGTTTCTCGGGATCTTTTCTCCTTGCTGCCTGTGCTGAAGGTTACTTTCTGAATCTGGCTGTGTTCTGGATGTGTTTGTTTTTATTTACCACAAAAAACCCCAGTATTTTCCTCAGAATATGTGTTCCATCGGAAACAGATTTTTTCCACCCCAGTGTTTACCATATGTATTCTGCATTACAACTGTTAGTTGGAGCCTGTTCCCTTGGCAAAGTATTCTCGAGGAATACTGACAGGCTATTTATACAGTACATTAATTAAATCATATTTTGTTTCACTTGATGCCTACTTATATGTGTAATACACAGGAATTATTATAAGCATCCACTCTCATGTAATATAAAATCAATTATATTGGATTAAAATGAACTGTAGTTAAGTCAAAAACCCATTTATTGGAGGAAAACAAATGACAACAGTCATCATATGCAATATGGCCATAATGGTACTGTTTTCTTTCTATTTCAGACTTGCATCAATATAGAGCTGCAACTCTTAATACATTTTTAATCAACTATTAAATTAATTATCAACTATTCTGATAATCGATGAATCATTTTGAGCCTTTTTTTTAAGTAAAAGTGTCCCAATTCTCTGATTTCAGCTTCTTAAATATGAATATTGTCTGGTTTCTTTACTCTCCTGTGACAGTAAACTGAATATCTTTGGGTTGTGGACAAAACAAGACATTTGAGGACGTAATTTTAGGCTTTGGGAAACGGTGATCAACATTACTCAACATTTTATAATGTTTTATGTACCAAAACACAATTTGAATTACAGAGAAAATAAGTTGCAGCAGTTCTTGCCTGCATCTCTACATAAATATAAGTGGGGTGTCACTATTCTCCAAATCTTTGATTCGCTCTGACTTGCGATTTTACAGTCATGATTTGATACAGTTTTCTGATCTGAATAATTTTTTTTAGCACTAATGGCTCGATCAGATCATTGATTTTATGTCCTCACAGCTGGCATCTACATTTTCAAACTCTTAAAATGATAGTCTATATTATATTAAATGTAATATAACAGCCAATAAGCTGTGTCATCTTTGAAGTGTTGTTTTTTCTTCGGATGTGTGCCAGATGCCGCAAGTAGATGGAGGTGGAGAGAAAAAATAAAAAATACTTGGAGATTTTCAGATTCTGCCTTTGAAAGTTCATCTCGACTGATTTTTGACCCAGTGTTGAAATAGTGTAACCCGACATGCCAGATGGTTTGTTGCACAGAACCATCTGGGAAGTCGTCCTTAGAAACTTAGAAAAGTCTTGCCAAAGCTGGTTGGGAGAAGAGCGAAAACTCTCCACTTTTGATATAACTGATGCTATCACGCTATCTATGCTAACCTCGTCAGGAGCCGCCATTGTTTGTTTGAGACGAGTCACTTCCATGGACGCTTCTCGCTTTTGTCATACCCAAAATCACACCTGTAGCTGCCAGAAGGCCCTCCCAGGATGCTGACTGGTGCAGACACAAACAAATAACTTGACGATTCTCGTGTGATCTTGCGAATCCAGCTTCCTTGCGAAGTACGAAATCCTGACTCCCCTACAATACGTAACACACTTTAGTCAACAAATACAACTTTGTCTTGCTGTTTTACAGTGTAAATATTGAGAGGGTAGAGGATGCAGCTCACCTGATGAAAAATAAAACATTCATCCATTTTAATCCCTTGTGAGTTGCAGTTACTGACCAACAGCCATAATGATATCATGTAACAATCCACAAGCTGCAGGTAGAGTTTCCTAACAACCTCACAACTCAGAGGCTGAATAATAATGCACTCTCACACCAAAAAAAGGTGTCAGAACAAATCACAGATATAGGCAACAAATAGGGGAATAAATACCCAGAAGCTACATTATTCTTCTTTTTTTTTCTCCACAGGTTATTTGCTGCTGTGTTTCTTTCTTTTTTTTTCAAATCCTGACATACAAAGTTTGGTCGCACAATGTTGCATGTTGGGCGATATGAGCAATTAACATTTTTCTTATTTTATCCAGTGAATGTGTACATTTAGACAAGAGTCAGCATAGTAAGATGTTAATTCATAACAGGAGAGACTTAATGTTTGCTGCAATTAGCTGGAAAAATTCAAGACTGTATGCTCTATTTTAAACCATTTCTTAATTCAGTTTACAGAACAACTGCTCTATCGAGCTAAATAATGCTAAAATGGTATAAAATGTCAGTAACTGTTATGAAATCTAGTTAACTTAAATGTTATCCACCTGATACATTTTAGCCAACATGAATAGAGTACGATTGCTACTATAAGCATCATTTAACCTCCTTGATACAAGGATTTTTTTTAAATTGTTTTTTTAATGTGATCAGTTTTTTTATTATTGTGTAACTGCAGTACAATAGCATATCAGTAATGTCTCAAGGCTTTTTTTCATTTTTCATTAAATATGGTGTTATTTTTAATTATTATTCCACTTGGTAAAGCCCACTGATCTAAAAAACAAACAAACAAACAAAAACAAACAAACAAAAACACAATCTGGACTTTGAGTTCAGTGACTACCTGTCTCACTGTCTGCTAGACTCTATTAACATATTGCTCAACTTAACAGGTATAAACATCTCTGGCTACTACGACTTTAATTTAAGCATTCATTTAAACTAATTAACACGAAAGAAGTGAGTATTTCAACTTAACATGTTTCCTGGATCTCTGATGACATATCATGATCATTTTATGATGCATTACAGCAAATACATTGCAGATTTATCCTTTAAAGGGACACTGCCCTCCAAAACAGAAACACATATTTTAAACATTAAGTTTTTTTGTTTGTTTGTTTGTTTGTTTTTTTTTGGTGTGAGTTGCTGAGTTTTGGCGATATCAGCTGTGGAGATCTCTGCCTTCTCTCCAATGTAATGGAACTAGATGGCACTCGTCCAGTGGTGCTCAAAGTGCCAAACAAATACATGTGAAATGCTTCTTTCCAGAAATCATGACCCAGTTACTCATGATAATGCACAGACCTTGTTGGGAACACTTTCATGTAGGAATCTACTTTCTTTATGCAGCAGGATCTACCAAAACTTTAGAATCTCCCAGATCTATTTTTTTCCTATGTGAAAAAAAGTAGTATGACACTTGAGCACCACAAACCAAGTGCCATTTATTCTCATTATATTGGAGAGAAAGCAGGCATCTCTACAGCTGATTTCTACAAAACTCTGCAACTCCAAAAAAATCTAGATTGATAAACTAGGGAATGCTAGCGGAAATATATGTATTTTTGATTTTGGGGTCAACTGTCCCTTTAAATATTGTAATGGTTTTTAATGGATGTTCTTTTTTGCACCCATTTGATTTGAAAAATGTTTTTCAAAACACAATGCCTCAAACGCTGCTTCACTGATGCCAGCAAATGCACCTTTGCGCCATTAATCCCCTCACAAGACAAATGTTCTTATGAAAACTGCAGATCAATTGCCGATTGCTTTATATCACATATAAATGGAGCGTGAGCGATTGAGGGAGTACAAGAATGTGAGGCAGTGGGCTGGAATCGCTCCAACAGGGGACTTTCAAACAGACGGGAAGCTGGCTCTGCCAGGTATGGATGCAGCAACACTGCCAGCACCTTGACATGTGTTGGTGATACACAGCTCAGACTGCTCAGTTTAAAGTCCTGCACATTCTGTCTTGGTCAAACTCAGGCAGGTGGAGTGGAGGGCTGGAAAAACTGTCAGATGAGCTACGTTCCAGATGAAATATACAGTACTTGTGTAAGTAATTGATAGAGTGTCCATGAAACCTAGAAAAGGCACCCTTGAACCGTCACATTCTCAGCATTTTCCCCGGCAATAATAGTCACAATTGTAATAGTATAAAAATAATAGTGCTGTTAAAGTTTGACCCTGAAATCCACCCTCTTCAGTGAAGCAGGTTCAAATGTTATTATGAGGAAATTGCAAGGTGGTAAAATAATCATGGAATTGCAATATAATTTTTAATGTTTGCAAAGCAGAGGCCTCCTCAATAGCTACTATAATAGCTCCTAGAAATATGCTCCTAATAGCTCAGAAAGCTTATGAAGCTGTACCCGGCTTTCAAGCGCTGAGATGCAGGTCGTCTTTTCAACCTATTACCCAAGCTCTTTATTCAATCAAAGCCCTGCTTTATATTTAAGCTTTTAAAGGTCAACCTGAGTGGCACAGAAAGGCTGCTGGCTGTAAAATTGGCACAATGATTAGGAAGATCGATTATACTGAAAATGTAATTGACATCCTTTTTAATAATGTTGCTTATTTAGCTAAATGCAGTACACTGCACCACATTACTTACCGCTGAAGAGGAAAGTGTCTTCGGTTTGCTTGAGCCCAGTGCTAATGGCTGCTTCAGCGCTCAGATCACTGTGATTCAGCCATCATAAGGGTGTGACTTGAAAGCTTTTTAACCCTCCACACTAATGACAGAATGAGCACTCAGACGCAGCTACCATCTTATGAAATACACAGACAGCACTCCCACTCACTCTGCTCCCAGAGTCTGTGTTCTGCAGAAAATATCTCCTGCCCCACGCTGCCAGTTTGAACTGCTCCCATTGGGTTTCTGTCTTTGCCATACCGAGTGGACAACAGACAGACATCGAGCCTCATTCCTGCCTCAGGCCATCCAGTTACTAAAGTAAACAGGACAGCAACAAAAACCCATGCATCTAATGTAGAAACAGCTTCTCCTGCCTGCGAGAAGCAGCTGAATAATATACTTTTGTGCAGCTGTAGTTCAGCTGCTGTGCAGCCTTAAGACACCCATCTTGATCAGATGTAAACACATATTTAATGAAATCTCCCTGATGTTAACAGACCTGGACTGAACTGAAATGAACCGAGCTACACTTAACTGAACTCTGTTGACGCCTCAAAACTGGATGAAGTGCAAAATTTCAGAAATGTGAAATGAAGTGTTAACTGAATGATATTTGAACATGAGCGATTAAGATTCACCTCACCTTACCTTTACTGTTTTTCTCAGTCCAGGTTCTGTGTAAACTGAAGTGGAAATACAGTCTGTGTGGTTATAGGAGTACTGCTGCAGAAAACCTTGCAGCACAAGGATGTTTGACAGATTGGTGATGTGCTGCAGCTTCTGGCACAAAGGTACTCGTAGAGTCTTTCTGTGTGGTATGTGGCCAAACAGACAAACAAATATATAAATACATGGTAACATGTTTTAGCCACACTAGCTGCATGGTACTAGGGATGGCAGTCTCGGTTGGACGCTCCACCAATTTGGTCGAGACTGAAATATCTCTACAACTATGCTCTGACATAGTATCATGTAATGTGTTTAGAAGAGACCGCCCCTTTTCCTTTATACAGACTTAAAGCCTCAGAACTCTGTATCCAACACAGTAAGATGTTTCTGTCATGGAAACCAAATTTCTTTGAAGTTTCTCGTTTTTGAATTTGTGGAATTGTATTTCACTGATTTTTCATGTGGCCATCAGGGCTGCTGTTCTTGCTTAGTGTCTTGTAAACTCTCTCAGGCTGGGCACCATATGTTGCAGGAGAGTTCACCCCAAAATCAAAAATACATATTTTCCCTCTGGCCTGTGGTGCTGTTTATCCGTCTAGACAGTTTTGGTGTGAGTTGCAGAGTTTTGGAGATATTGGCTGCCTTCTCTCCAATATAATGAGACTAAATGGCTCTCGGCTTGTGGTGCATAAAGCACCACAAAAATACATTTAAAGAACTCAACACAAATGTCTCTTTCCAGAAGTCTTGACCCAGATATTCAAATTAATCCAGATAGGACTAGAAAAAAATAGTTCCTTCCTGAGTTCACTTATACACTTTTCACTTATACAGACATGGATATATATAATGGAAATTGTACAGGATGGTTGCAAGAACATTGGAAACACACCTGATATGTAGAATTATACTAAGATAATCAATATAAATGGCTATTGCTGTGTTCAAAAGGATAAAAAAGGATAAACTGCACAGAGGTACAGAGACTGGGGAGTTGAGCCCTATAATTGAAACCAGATATCTCCAAAACTCTGCAACTCACACCAAAACTGTCTAGAAGGACAAACAGCACTACAGGCGAGAGGGAAAATATGTATTTTTGATTTTGGGGTAAACTGTCCTACACCATATGGTGCACAGCCCGGAAGGGCTTACAAGACACCAAGCAAGAACAGCAGCCCTGATGGCCACCTGACAAATCAATAAAACACAATTCACAAATTCAAAAAAGTAAAACTTTGGTTTCCTTGACAGAAACATCTCATTGTGTTGGATACAGAGTTCTCTGGCTTTAGATCTGACATTAAACTGTTGATCACGAATTCTGTGTTCAGGACCTGACACATGGTTTGACATGCCACTGCCATGGTCCCCCGACACTATAAGCCCCACGAACCAACACAAGAACAACACCACCTCTCCCTCCCCTCCCTTCCCTATGAATGAAACTTCAGCCCAGGAGTTCACTTCAGCTGACACAGAGGAAGAAATATACCATCCTGTCACGGTCCTCTGGCTCTGGTGGCTCAAACATGTCTGGACATGTCCAATAAAGCTGCTACACAGAGCCTCCATGTTTCAGGTTGTTTTCAGGTTGTAGTGGGGTTTGGCACTGAGACAGTAGAGGGGACACATCTCCAGTGTTTCAGAGCAGAAAAAACTGCTGGATTAAAGTGATTAAATTTTCTTAATTATTCAAATTAGGCTGGATGGTCAATAACATGTTTCTGTGGTGTGACAAACTCAGAACACACATTTCTTCTTGCTGTACAGTATCTTTATTTAGATGTCAGTGTCCTGCACCATATGGACAAGACACGAAGCAAGATCAACAGCCAAACTATTTCACATCTCTGCTTTAAGCCTCCTACATACTGTGAGGGTTCAACAATCTTATAAGTTTACTGCAAGCCACAATATGGATATGAGAAACTTGGGTATGACATTAAGTTTGAGGTATTTAGACCGTATGATGATGACACCAGCTGAATTGCAGGCTACGATACAAGTCAACAAAACATCATCAGCGTGGTACGTGTCACATCAGTGCATGTCATCAATCTACGCCGCTACTAGAGATACAACAAAACGCTGAGGCTAAGCAGGAATCGAGTCCTTGCAATAGCTGCATTTATGTATCTGGAAAAAAGAAGAGAAAGAGCAATGATGCTGCTTTTCTGTAGGTTGGTGAGTAGATGTTGGTCCATGTTGGCCATGTTAAGTCAACTTTCATCGGAGACAGACCAAAATCGCACAGTTTGTATACCTGGCTTTACAAGACATGACTCCCCTTAGCAGAATATCTGTGTACCACAAGAAATCACTTCATGGCTGGAGATATTAATGGTGTCCAATCCCCTGACTTTTCATCTTGTGTCATCAGCAAATCAGTGTTTTCTTATTTGAACATTAATTGTGTCCAGTCGATGAATCCCACAAACCTTTTTCATCCCCTGACTTTTCCTCAAGCAATCATCATTTGTGACTTTGAATGAAATGTACGTCTGTGTCACACGGACTCCCAGGACTGTAGAATGATTTCTTTAAACATTTTTAGATTTAGAAAGAGTACAATGTTTCAGGTTTAGATTGCCTCTTCATCAGGTACAGCTAACGCAGGTGTGTGTCATTGAATAAGTAGTCCAGTTCCAGTTGTGTGTTATAACAACAGCATTGGTGCAGGTCTCCAAGCCAGACTCAGAAAAATATGACATTACATATAATATTACATGTCAGCATTGTGTAATTTACAAAAATATTTTCAAGAAATCAACACAAAAATCACTGAAACAACAATTAAAGCATAAAATCACTCAAATATAATAGCAGCAGATGGCAGGTAAGAAAAAGGCAATCAGCTGGGAAAAAGGGATTCAACGCAACATCAAAATGAAACTTGAAACTAGATTTTGGAAAACCAGGTTATCAATCATCCTCAAAAAACACCATCCCAGAGAATAGGTTTTAATTAACAACCATGGGGAAACAATGTCAACAATTCTAATCAAAACAGATGAAATAATCCACGGTGGCAGAAAAAAAACAAGTATAGAAAATGCTGATATCAAAACCATCTTACTTACAAAAAGGGTTTAATAGTGAAACAGAAAATAATTATATATTTATTTTCTCCCAGTAGGAAACTCAGCAGGAAAGATGTGTGCTTGTTTTACAGACTGATTGTCTGAGTGAAATGTCTCAATAACTACCAGGACCCCGTTTCCCAGAGCCTTCGTAGCACTACGTGCGTCGTAAGTTGTATTTTAAGGTCTCCCTTAAGGTTGTCCCAACTCTGGGAAACAGCCCATAACCTTAAGGGAGACCTTAAAATACAACTTATGATGCACGTAGTGCTACGAAGGCTCTGGGAAATGGGGCCCTGATTGATTATCATGAAATTTGATATTCTAAATCCCCCTCAGGATGAATTACAATCACTGTGGTGATGTCAAATTTTAACATGTCCAATACTTTGGTTTACGACCTGCAAAGACATTCCCATGAGCTTAGCTTAGCATGCAAACATGCTGAACTAAGACAGTGAAGATGGTATACCTGCTTAACATCTGCATTTTATAATTGTGAGCGTGTTCTGCTGATGTTAGTATTTAACTCCAAAGCTGCACTGTGCTTCAGTGCAGCCTTACAACCTTACATACATGTTTACCTTCATATAGAGGGTATGCACAAGCTGTCACTCCCACTGAGTGGCGAAAAGATGACTAAGTGGCAACAGTGGCTTTCAGCTTGAATACCACAAAAACACAAAAAAACAAATCTACAATGGTAAACAAGCTGTTGCGATTGACTGAACAAATAGATTCAACAAGTAAGCAACCATTTTACAGATTGTCAAAAGATACAGAGGAGAAGCAAATGGATTCCTGCAATTCACAGAAACAACTGGAATCCAGGCACTGACACATGGATTTGCAGTTGGCATTTTGTGTAAAGTATGCTGGATTATTGGGGTAAAATCAAACTATAAGTTATACACTGTATTAAATAATGTTATTGTCAGTGAATTAAGTGAATTATTATTTAGCTTCTTCACTTAAATTCAGTGTTTTGTGTATTGTCATGTTTCTCCAGTCATGTCATAAAATAAAAATATCTGTTCAGATCTGTCCACATACAACCAGAATATCAAGCAAAAATGTCAAACGATTGCTGGTTCCAACTTCTTCTTCTTTGAGTTTCTGACTATTGGACTATTGTTTATTTTAAATGTCAACTTGGGATCTGAGATGACCATACACTTAATTGATGAATAGTGAAACTAAAAAATACAAAAAGAAAAAGTCTGGAGTGCTCAGGAGTTCAAAGTGTAATAACGATGCTCTTTGGTCTGGAATGCAAAAGTTGAAAAAGTAAAAAGATCCAAGGCACTCTTTTGCCAAAAATTTAGAAAGCCCTTATGCAGATGATTATTTAGTCATAGTCACTGTCAATGCTTGTAAATACTGAAATAGAGCTGGGTCACAACCCATGTGTAGCAGCACAAACAGCCTTCGTCAGGGTCATGACTCAGCTCTGTTTTCATATGTACAAACATTGTCAGAGTTCTTAGAATTTCACTGTGAAATTTCAATAAAGGCTTTTTAACTTTTGGCCATGAATCTTTTTTCTTTTTGAATGATAATGAAAATAATTGTCAGTTTGCAGTCCCACTCAAAGGTTGAATTCAAAGCTTTTTAATCTGCTCGTTTGTTGTTGTTTGAATGTGCTTCTGGTATCTGTGTCTAGTGGGTTGACTTGGAAAAAAAAAATCACAGCACTGCATGAGGACCTCAAAACAATAAGACATTTAACCTGTGATGTCTTACGATTGCTCGCAGTGACACGACACAGTTTGGTGTCACAACATAAAAAAGTTGCCTGGTTTGCACAGATGCATAATAATGATGTGATCTGTTTGCAGACCAAGGGGCACTGAAGGGGGCAAGACAGAGTGATTTTGTTTTATAAGCTCTCTAATGAAGGTTTTGAACCATGTAATTAAGACGAACATTATAATTAGTTATGTTAGGGTATCAACCTGCCTCTGTGACTACAATTACAGCTGATACTGGTTTCTATAAAGCTGAACATGTATGTTACATATTTTTTTCATCTGGCCTGTAGTACTTTTTGTCCATCTAGATTGTTTTAGTGTGAGTTACAGACCTTTGGAGATATCAGCATTTTCTCAAATACAATGGAATTAAATGGCTCCCAGCTTGTGCTGCTGAAAGTGCCAAAAAATACACTTGAAAAACTCAACAACAACATCGTTTTTCAGATATCATGACCAGGTTACTCAAGATAATCCACACATCTTGAACTACTTTCCTTCTAGAATCCATGAGGACTAGTTTCTCTCCACTCGACAAAAAGTAGTTCCTACTTGAAACTGTTCATTTCTGGAAAGAGACATTGCCGGGTTTGCTTTGAGCACCACATCTAGTTCCAGGAGCCCTATTTTCTGGTGCACATATACCTGACACATGCACACACATACATGGGTTGTGTCTGAAAGTACTGACTCCTCACTATATAGTCCACTATGTAGTGAGTTTGCTATGTTGTAGTGCATTCTGAATGTATAGTGAGGATTATTATACCCTATACAGTGGACTGAAAGTCGTGCGATGCATCATGGGAAGTATTGTACAACCACTAACCAAGCATTATATCCCATAATCATGCTGAAAGAAAAACAATGGCAGTGATGTAACTATTGGCACAGAGAGTGGTTTACGAAAGCGTTTCTTCTTCACTAGTCCTCCATATAGTAATCCCTAGGTAGTGAGGCGGGAGTAGCGAGTGGGTGAATGATTTCGGACACAACCACGGAAATGCGTGGCAGCATGATCAATTGCAGAGTTACTGCAAAAAGGACTTTATTGTTCCACTACACACATTTTACACTGTCACCAACATCGCATAGATGCTAAATAACGACAACATGAGACGACTGTTTAAAATTAAAGATTACAAGAGATTATATTTATTAATCAGAGTGAAAAAACAAAACAAAAGTAGAGTAATTTATATTAACAACCAAGACCAAGTAGGCTAAAAAAAAAAAAAACTAAGTGCTGTCTGTCTGTCTGTCTGTCTGTTTGACTATTGATCTCTACTCTATTTCAGAACCAGGGACAATGCAGCACACACAACAAACAGCACACACAGCACTGTGTTCATTAGTGGAGACAAATGTTCTGAATGAGCAAATAAATACCTCTTGACCTATTTCTACTACAGAAAATAAAATATAACCTGTGACACTGCAAAGGGGTGAAGTTTTAGAGCTCCCCTTAGAGCTCATATCCTTTTAAGATAAGATAAGATAAGATAAGATAAGATAAGATAAGATAAGATAAGATAAGATAAGGTAAGATAAGATAAGATAAGATAAGATTTATTCTCACACCAAGGATAAACTGCACAGTTAGAGTGAATAAGAAGTAGAGTAAAAAAAGAAGGAAAATATAAAAGAAGAATGGAAATATAAAACCATGAATTGAAAAATATACACACAAACTATACTATAAGCACCTTTCACTCACACAGACACATGGATTTACTGCATATAATGGAATAATATACAGAAGGATAATTGTGTTGGAAACACTAATGGTATGTAGGATTGTACAAGAAATAATATAAATGATTATTGCTGTGTAAAAAAGGATAAAAAAGGATAAACTGCACAGAGGTACAGAGATTGGGGAGTCGAGCCAAGTTCCCTTTAGCTGCCTCGTAATTCAAAGAGATATCTCCAAAACTCAGCAGCTAACACAAAAACAATCTAGATGGATAAATAGAACTACGGCTCAGAGGAAAATATGTACTTTTGATTTTTGAGGTGAATTGTCCCTTTAAAGTAAATGCTTCTTTTTTCCATGATTATATAATCTTGGTATATTTTGATGCTAATGGTCAGAAATTGTATTCAACATCTTATTCAAGGTGGATCTTCATACGGACTAATTATTACAAGGACTGAACTGTGACTGGTTGATAAATATGTGCAAGAATTGGAACAATGTGACCTTTTGCAAATATAAATGTCTCTCACAAGACAATATAATTGGCTGCGCTGAATACCATGGGGAGAACAATTAACGATAACAAGCAAATATCTCTGTCCCCAAACAGCAATGTGATGGAGTTAAAAATAAAAGAGTCAAAGCTGCGTCTCCACGCTGTTACTGTAACTTAGCATGGCGAGCATTAGATCACAATAACTCTGCACATTTACAGTAAATGCACACACTTTGCTAATTACAAGTCATTCTCTTGGAATAGATTAGACACACGGTGTGCCGCTGAGGTTAAGCAGAGCGCTACACGTGCAGGAAATGACAGTGTAATTACGGAGATGACTGCAGCATCCCGGAGACCTGCTTTAGCTCAGTGTGCAGCTGACAACAAACAAGCTCTGCCTCGAAATGTGGCTTGTCATGCCTTTGTTGGGAAACCTGCAACAAACAGCAGTGCATGCAAACTAATCGCATTCAATCAGATGATTCCATAACATCATAGAGACATAATGAAGAACATGATAATGGATTTTGAACCCACCTCTGTTTGCAAGATCTGTAATTTTTGACAACAGGACAGCAAGGAAGTTCTGAATGTTGTATTAGATGCTCTACATTCATGGCGTGTAACATTTATAAGATAAGAATAAGAACACTATAATGTTAATTTATAAATGAGTTTTGTCTGCTTACTTTTCCTCCTGAGGAGTTTGTGCAGCCTGTGTAGCCCTGCTGCTGCAGTATAGCTGTGCTTGAGGAGTCTGTTTTTTTGTTGTCAGCAGGATTTTTTTCACTCCTACATAATTCATAACTCTGTCCTTCACTTTCATATAGTTCTACTTGAATGCAAGTCAACCCCCTCCACACAGACACAAAAATAGATTTTAGTTCTGAGCATCCTTTTCCTGCCACGGTAAACCCCCTAACTCACATGGACTTGAAAACTGAAATCTGACTATGGCAAAGTGTAATGCTGTGTTGATTAAATCGGAGATTGTGTTGGCACAGGTACATGTTATACACTGAATAGGTGGTTTCAACATGCTGTATGTGTAGCAATGTGACAGTCAACTTTTCTAATGTGGCATGTTTTCTGTACTTGATCATGTCAAAAGCTTTTTATAAAATCTGCTACACAATAAAATGTGATCTTTGTTAAGAGTAGTCATCATCTAAAAATGTTGGGAGATGCTATTTGCACCCAGAATGGAATAACTAATGTAGCTATTTACACCTGGGCATATTGCAGAGACAAGCACCCTGGTGTCTATAGCAACGATGCTACTTGCATCTAATGGTAGAGACAAACCATGATCTTTTCCTAAACCTAACCAATTAGTTTTGTTGCATATGTCTGATCAAGTAACTTTATTGCTGAAACATAACTTAATAACTTTGTTGCCAAAACCTTACCAAGTAGTTGTTTTTCCCAATCAAGTAGTTTTGTTGCCTGAACCTCAGTAGTTTAGTTTTGTAACCTAACCAAGTAGTTCAGTTGCCTACCAAGTAGTTTTGTTTCCTAACCCGACCAAGTAGTCTTGCTGCCTCAACCTAACCAAGTAGTTTTGTTGCCTAAACCTGACCGAGTAGTTCCGTTGCAAGTAGTTTTGTCACCTAAATATAATTAAGAAGTTTTGTCATCTAAGTTTGATCAAGTAGTTTTGTTGCTTTAACCTAACCAAGTAGTTGTGTTTCATATCATGTAGTTTAGTTGCCTATATCCAACCAAACTGTAACTGAAAACTGAAAATAATATATATATAAAACAAAACTACAACTAGCAGGCTGATGTGTAACTTCACTCTACTATCAAATAATAGTTGTGCAGAGCAGGCCTTGAATCTGCTCTCACGAGTCTGAACTTAACCCATTCATCTAATACAGTATCGGCGGTGTAATTATTGATAATTCTAGCTCATATAAAGAGTTATAAGTAGCCAAATTGCTGTTGTGTGCTCATTCGTACCCAGGTACAAATAGAAACTCTGAAAAATGTTTAACTTTCACCAGCCTCAATCAAACCTGTGTTCAGATGTTAGCCTACTGAATACTGCCAGTTGAAACAACAACCCTAATTTCTCTGTCCTATGCATTATTATCTACATATAAAAACCTAAACAATGCACCCAACATTGATTTGTCCGTTTGTGTCAATCAAAGAACCTGTCATTTCCAACCTCTGATTCCTAGGCAACCTGCAAATGGTTGGCTGTCATGCTGAGGAGAAAGCCTGCCTTTTCTAAAGAGGTCCAGTTCGTAAAGTCCAGCAATGAAAATGCTGCAGTTTAGTGGCCATGGTGCTGAAAGGTGCACTCAGTAGGTGCCTTAGTGCTGAAATAATTGCCCCCCTATCATGATAATACTCCCTTGTGTATTAATAAGCACATTAAATGTAAATGTACATTATGCATAAGGTCCTGGTTTGGGGGTTTGAAAATATGGTCACCCTGTGGTTGGTGGATTTTTTTTTTTTACCTTTAGACACACTTGAGCTAGCTATTTGCTTCCAGTCTTTATGCTAAACTAAGCAAACTGCTGCAGGCTGTTTAATAAACAAACATAAGAGTGGCACCAGTTTTCTCATCTGACTCCAAGCAAGTAAGTGAATAACGATGTAATACAAAGCTATTTCTGTAGGAAATGTGATATGAAGTAACAATTTTGAAATTTAGAGGAAGGATGAGTTCAGTTGTTATTATCTCTGCTTGATCAGCGGACCTCAAGCTTGTCTGCAGATCGTGTTGCATACTGGACTGATCAGCCTGTTTTCTTTGTGTGTGCACATTCATGAATGTATGCTGAAGGACCTTTGATTCACAGTTTCTAAGAAATCTTTTTTTTTTTGATGGTTCCACAACAGTGACAGCTGTGGCCAGTGGCATTATGTTTTTGGGTCATCCCATTGTTGTGAATGTGAAATGTCACAGACACACTGAGGGAATTTCTTCAAGGTCACTGTGTCCTCGGGTCCATTGCACTCTTGTGAATGCAATATCTGAGGAATGCTTGAAGGGAGTTTCTTCACATTTGGCACAGATGTCCACTTGGACTCAAAATAAATGTGATTGTAATCCATTGCAGTTACTGACAAGTTACTAATCAAAATGTCAGGATGTCTTGCAGAGATCTGCACTCTCACACACCAGGTGACCTCTTCTAGCAGTTTCTGATAAAGTCTGCATGCTCCCTTTAATTAAGTGTTTCAAGTGTTTTCCTTTAGGTTCACTCATATTTCCTAACCAGACCCCTGCAACAGCTGGTTGAAACATGGTTCATGACTGCATAATAATTCACAGAGGCTGGAAACATTGATAGAAAAAGGGCATCATTCTAAGTTTCAGAAAGATGTCTTTGCATTTTCCAGAAAGAGAATCAGCAGAGTCACAGAGTATTAATATGAAGATTATCCCATTTTTCTGTTTAGTGTTCATCTTGTGCCTCATGGGAACAACAGTAAGATCAAAGGTCTTGTCTATCAGAATGTGCTAACTCTGTCACCGCGTGTGTTTTCAGAATAGGTCAAATCATGTTGCCATTAATATTTCAAACATGCTAAATGGAAAAAGATGTTCAAATGGTCGCGGTGTCCAAATAGCTGTCCCTTTTTCTAATAAGACAATATATATGAGAGACAATTTGCTACATCAGATCAGGAAGATGGCCCTATCTATTTCTTGTTGAGCCATTTATCTTACCAACATTGATGAATTCATTACGGTGACAATTCCTGTCGCTATAATGAAATGCCACCCAAAGATTGGCTCCTGGTTGAAATGGAGA
This sequence comes from Lutjanus erythropterus, assembly GCF_056507025.1. Taxonomy (NCBI): domain Eukaryota; kingdom Metazoa; phylum Chordata; class Actinopteri; order Lutjaniformes; family Lutjanidae; genus Lutjanus; species Lutjanus erythropterus. Next base: position 5,653,009 of record NC_139330.1, read on the forward strand.
GCAGAGATATCTACCCCAATAATTGTAAAATTTCACTCCTTGGGAGATCCATCTTTCTTCTGTAGGCTCATATTACTCAGAACACCATTGTGTCTGCTGTCGCTGAAGGTCTCTTTGACATCTAAATGAGTTTAGAACATCCCCCTTCAGCTAAGCCACTTCTTTAATTGTGTCCTTTACAGGTTTAGACAAGGATGAGAAACTTTGATTAAAACTCATTATGGAGCAAACCTGTATCATAAGTACCAATTAAGGTTTTTATTACACTATATTATCAGGTTAAAATGGCTATTAGTCTTAGATACATGATTTTTAGGGTAAGGAATTTATTGATGACAGACAAGCACATATCCTTATTACTTCATTATAGCATATTAATATTATTAACATACAGTGTTGAGAACTAACACTTTCTATGACACCCATGTCCATAATGCATTATAAACATACTAATAATGCATTTCTAATCTGCTTATACTACTGTATAATTATAGTTATAAGCTCTCAGAAATATTCATAATACTTTAAATATTGTACAAGTACAGAAAACAAGGCATTGTTAAATCAATCAGCATTACTTTAGTGTTATTAATCTTCTCTTTTCATTGAACCATTCTTTAAGGGTTGGGGTTAGTTGCAGGGTTAGTGGATACATGATGATCCTTGGAAAAAAATGTCAGTGAGTAATCAACCAGTATGAAGTATTATGCTGCTTGACCTTTAAAGTCATTACATTTCTTTATAATGTGTTATGATTATTGTTATAAAGCATTATGAATACAGATGTGTCCAACTATAATTATAATGTGCTATAGGAAGATTCTAACCAGTGTTTGATTTACACCTCAGAACATAGAGGTGCCCTATTTTTCAGGGGTGGGACAGTACAGTATGCGCCTGCAAACATGAAGGCCCAACTAATACTTGCAAAAATATACAATATATTTCATTATACATTAGATTACAACTACAATTCACATTTCAGTTCAGGAATATAGCATCATCTTTACAGACAAATGGCTATTATCAGAACATGTAAATAAACATGTATGTTAACTATTAGCCCATTATTTGTTTCAGGGACCTAAATATACAAGAAAACAAAAATTCAGACAGGAAAAAGCTGTGGCAAAATTTCCATATTTTATTTTAGCACCCCTTAAATTTCTCAAATGAAGCTTTCGTGGGAGCTCAGGTCCAATTTGGACCCTGATTATAATGCATTCTAAGCATGTTTATAATGCATTATAGACATGGGCATCATAAAAAGTGTTACTGAGAACTCTTCCTAGAATTATCAGCTTGATGAAACACAGAATGGTTATAGTGTCTATGATTTGTTTTTATTTATACTCCAGTTAATTTAAGAATATGTTTGGTAATGAAACCATGCTGAGGACTAGAAATATAAACTCAAAGCCAGCGCTAATGAGGTACGAGAACATAACGGCTCCCAAGTAGGCAATTAATATAAAAAAAAGTGCTCAATATCAATATGTCCTGCAAAGGCAAGACAGGCACAAGATCCATTTGGCAAAGCACATGCTTCAGTTAAAAGGCAAAAGACGGTCTGAACACTCAGTGGCTCACAAGCTGTTGTCACTCTCCACTGCCCAGTGCTGTAAAAGTTTTGATGGGATGTGTGTCACCGGATTATCTCGCCTACATCCCCCCCAGGCTTTCATTGTAGGGCTGTGACATGGGCAGAGGCATTTAGTGCGACTCCCAAGTGTCACTGGCAGCACAGCAGGACCCTGCAAGGCTCCAGGAAACACCATCTATCATTGTCATAAGGCCAATCATCCACATCAGCGGGGCTTTTCTTTCAGCAGGAACCATGACACCCATTAAGCACTCTCACTGACCCTGTTCTGGTACATATCATTTCCCTTTTATCTTATTTTTGTTTCTGTGGTTAATATAATCTAAATCATGCATGTGTAAAAACCGCCAGATTTGTCTAGTTTTGTGCAGCTTCTGGAAATGACCATGTCAAAAGCATATGAATCACCTTTTGATGAAACTGTGTCTGACCTCCAGGCAGAATTTAAGTTACGTGAAAATTGCCTGCTGGATATCAAGTTGGATTTGGGCACTTTATGGTCCAGATAAAAGTTGGAGTCATTTGAAATCACAATTGTTTGATCATCTCCCTTTGTTCCTCGCCAGATAAGAAACTGTTTGTATGATAAGATTTATTGCATACTGAGACTTCAATATTTGCCAGCTATTGAGGGGTCTGGCTGTAATGAACTCTGTGTAACCACAATCATGACAGGAAATGGAAAAAAAGGAAGTCTTTCTGGAAGAGAGAGAGGACAGATGGGAAAATATCTGACATTTATGGACAGTTCAAAGAGCAGATAAGAGGAAGGCGAGATGGAAAATTCAGCAACACTTCATTTTACAGGTCACTTATTTCACAGTAAGTATGTGGTAATTAGCTAGTAACATAACTGACATTTCTCTGAAAGTACCCTAACATTTTACCCCCCAAATTCTATATCATCTCCAGAGATCATATCAATAGACAGTTAGGTAGTTATAGCTACCTTGATGTCAGTATTAGTGTTATATGTGATTTAATTGTATCACTACTGATCTGATGTCTGGAACATGTATATAAATTTGGGGGTAAATGAGTAATTTGGGTGTAATTTTATAGAAATTCCAAATATGTTACTTACTTATTACCACCTATTTACCATGAAACTGGGGACCCGTAAAATGAAGTGTGACCCAGAATTCTCAAGTTATCATTGAAGCTAATTAGATAAAAATTTTATAAAACATTTACAAAAACATAGAGATTCTGAAGCTTAAAGTTTGAGTCTCACTCAGTTTGTCAAATACAACCAAAGTTGTTATAGTGACCTATGATTGGCCAAAGTCTCCCAACATAAATGAGATTTTCTCAGACCTCCTTGTATGTAAGATTACAGGGATTTTTTTTGGCAGAATATGGCAGAAATGGAATATAATATTCATATGTATTTTTCGTGAGTGCAATCTCACCATTAGATGCCTCTAAATCCTACCCATCGATTGCTTAAACTTATTTGAAATATTCCTTTTTAATTTGGTTTTAATGTGGATTTTTATATTTTTGCTGTATTTTATATCTATTTTTGAACTGAATATTTAAATGTGGCGTGCATATAGATAAAGTCATTTTGCTTATTTAAATACACCATAGCTTAATTTTGCTATTATAAAAATAGAAGCTCTCAAGAGGGCCTATTTCCATACATTAGGTGACACCTGGCTGCGAGAAAGCGCATTTCATTATGTCAGTATCATGTTGATTTAATCTTATTTTTACAACACTGAACCACTCCTCTGCACCCATCATGAGATTTGACTACACAGACAGGGTGATATTCTAAATAAATAACGACAATTCTGATAGCACTATAAATTTTTTAAGTTGTCTACTTCAGAGTGTGCTCTGCCTCAGGTGTATTCACTCATGAGGAGGTACATGTACATGTAGGCAGACAAAGCTTTTAAACACGTTCCCATCATACAGACGTGTCTCATGAGGCTATAATCATACTGTTTTTTTTAAAAGTTGCACATTAAGCCATTTATTTTCTTTGTGTAAACTTAATATGGTGGGACAGTCACAAGGATTAGTCTTGCAGGCTGCCCACTGCACAGACTGCAGGATGTCCACTTCTTTTATTTAAGGTAAAAATGCTTGGCAAGGAAGAATTCTGAGCGGCGTTCAAGTTGAATTTCACTAGCTACAGTGCCTAGTGAGCCAAGAAGTTAATTTCAAGCCATGCTGGCAGTACACAAATGAAATGCAGTTTATTTTGGTCAGTTAAAAAGTTTTCATGAGCCTATATTCCTCGCTTGCTTGTATTTCACTTCACACAGCCTGGAGCTCAACCATGAAATCCAACTACAAAATGTAAAATTAGTGGTCAATCAAAACAGCACATCCTTGATCTCAGTGCACTGACAGTTCTTACAAGACATTCACAAGCCTTATAGTACATGCCGAGCTTTCTGCCCACACTGCTCCCACGTTCCCGCAGCTTGTTAATGCAGATTCCAACAAGGAGAACCTTAGGCTTTATTCTCTCGGTGCAGATCATGAAATAGGACGTCAGCTCATTCAGTTTGATGGAGCTCGCTGCACTGGCTTATGCCGGGTGAGATAGTGCCTAAGCCAATCTCTGCGCAGGAGATGAGCCCTGGCTGTACACATCTGGACTAATCCACCTGCACCTCTGGATAGCGGGTCAGTCCGGGGCACGCAGCCGCGTTTCAGCTGACCCGTGTCAAAACAGCTTACAAGCAGGATCGTGCATCATTTTCTTTGGTTGTCCAGGCAGCAAATGGACATTGTCATCATCTGTGTCAGCGAGAGCGAGGAGCTACATCAGTGTGCCGCATTAGAATTTTATTTCAGAAATAATGATGGCAAACATTTTCAAATCCCAGGATAAGAATGTTTTTATATGCTCTGCTGCACACACATTGCCATCTCATGTTTGTCTTGTATTTTAAAATATCACTGTCTTTCTTGAGGGGGTTTTGATTTTTACTCTTCAGTCATGCTGGGAAAATACATTTCCATGATATTATATATATATTTATGTAACATAAAATCAAACTCTTGGCTAATAAGCCGTGTAACGAGGAAACCTCCCAGTGATTAAAGTTAATATTAAATGTAGATGTCAGCTTTGTAAGATGGAACAGCATTGGATGGAACCATTTTATTTTTTAAAAGCTTTTTTAATGCTCTTAATGCCAAAATTCTTATTTAGTTTTGATGTAGAAGGGCTATGGAGTTGACATGTTATGGTTGGGACACATCTGATAGCAAAATTATTCAATGAATTTATCTAAAAATAGAAAGTTTACCAGCGCTTGAGCTCTATCCCCGCTTTTTTTCCACCAGGAAGTGAGACAGGGGTCCTTAGAGTGTCGCTAAACATTAATGCCTGATTAAATCATGTTTTTGTGAAAATGTGACAAAAAGTTGACAGAAATCTGGAACACAACTTTCAAAGGTCAAGATTTGTATTGAAAAAAAAAAGGGATTTTAAAACACAGATGATTATAATAGCACATTTTTACACATATCTTAATTGATTGACTAATTAATAAATAATGCTCTTAATGCCAAAATTCTTATTTAGTTTTGATGTAGAAGGGCTATGGAGTTGACATGTTATGGTTGAGACACATCTGATATTAATATTATTTAGTGAATTTGTCAAAAAATAGAAAGTTTGAGCAGTATTCCCACCTTTCTTAAACCAGGAAGTGAGACGGGGGTCCTTAGGGTATATCTAACCCTTTTTATGCCCGATTAAATTATGTTGTAGTAAAGCTCTGACAACTTTAAAGGGCCAACACTTTCGTCATTATAATAGCACATTATTATATTTATGTTATCAGTAGATATTGTTAGTTTTAGACATTTAACACTTTTAGCACATTTTTTAATTGTTTGAAGTTGTAGAAGAAGAAATTTTCACCAAAAACGTGGACTTGGAGTGTAATTAGTGATAACTTTTAGGACATGATTGGTCCCAATTCTCAAGAAAAGGTGATATATTATTTTCATTTAGCTGAATACTTAACTACTGCACACACAGAGAAAGTAACATTAACTTTGAAGGAATGTGTACATCAATCATAAATGAGCACATGGCTGCAGAAGACAGCTGTATCGCCCTGAGCCGGAGAATAACTGCTCTTGCGCTGTCCTTTTCGAAGCATTGGCTGTGAGCGGCTGTGTTGAACAGCAGAGCAGGAAAACATCCTCCAGCCTAACAGCCATAAACAGGATTGATGTCTGCAACCAAGACGTTTGACTTTATCCAGTCGAGCTTGAGAGGGATCATTCGGCTTCATTGAGCTGAACTGAGGTTTTGATGGAATTGTTTTTCCCCACAATATTTTCTTTACCTGTTGCCACCCATTATCGCTGGATGCTATGTAACAGAGTGATCGAATGAAAGCTGGTACCATTAGCTCAAAAGCTACGGTATGAGGTTCCCTCCAGCTTGGGGCATCTTATACTGGAATAAAGGTAAAGTTAAACATACTGTATGTTTATGTGCATGTTGTGAGAGATGTGATGTAAACTCTTCTCCACACAACACAAAGTGTAACAACAACAACACTTAAAATGGAGATTTTGTTAAAACATTGATGTGGAAAACCACATATCTTGTTTTGTCCACAACCCAAAGATATTAGGTTTACTGTCAAATTAATTGATTAATTTAATAACAATAAGTCCTTGCAGTTCTAGTTATGGACAAAGACATTTTAGGATGTCATGTTGGGCTTTGTGAAACACTCATCAACATTTTTCTTAATTTTCCGACATTTTATAGACCAAACAACTAATTGATTGATAAACAAAATAATCTTTAGTTGCAGCCCTAATCACAATATTTTTGACCAAAATACATCAATATCACAGACAAAATAATGGTCACAAGTAAGAGGGACGAGGAGACCTATTTGGGGACACTAAACAAATCTTCAAGACTGAAAGTTTCCATATATTTTTTTTCCATCAGGAACATAAATCTGCTTCACAGTGTGCACTCACATTAAAGTTAAATGGTGTTTACATTATTTTTAAGCCTCAAAATGTAGCAGACTCCATCTTGTATTTGCTTAGTGTAGTGTGCTGGAAGGTATTAGCGTCCTACAATATTGAAATTTAATGAGGGGACATTTGTTTGCACCATAGGATGCTTTTGGTCGTGTAAAAGATCCCTTATTCTCTGTGGTAGCTGCTCATAATGCAATGCATGGGACCTTTTGTCTCTGATGAGTTGGCTGTCCATACTATTATAGGACCACCAGCATCATGTTAAACAGCCTGCGACAGTCGCTGCATTTTCAATGCATTCTTTTATTTTCCTCAGACTGAAGACAATCTGGATTTAGAATAATGGCTGGAAGAAAGTGACATTTACTTTTCTACTGTTCTTCAGGGTTTTATGCATTTTACACCAACTTATTTTTTACTTACTTTTGACTTTTTTGTTTTACTACTTTTTAAAACTTGTTTTTATTGTGTGAAGCACTTTGAGTTACACTCTGTATGAAAAGTGCTATATAAATAAAGTGTGATTGATTGATTGATTGATTGATTGATTGATTGACTTTGTATACAAGTGGTTTCAGTTTAATTTTTTTTAAATATGTGACCAACAAAGCAATATGGTCATTTTCAACATGGGACTTAGAGTTGAGCATCTCTGTCCTTCTTCAGAGGGTTCATAAGTGATGATTGAAAGGGCTTATGCTGCTAAGTCTATTCTAAGAAATATAGCATATTATGCCTTTAAAGGCTCAAAATGTATTTAAGAAAATAGTACAGTAGCACAGATTGTGATACCTGAAAGGTGAATACATTTCGTTTGGGACTCCGGCCAAACCTTACCACCTGTCTCATCTCAAACACATTTCAGTTGGCACAGGTGACTCAGATAACAGCAAGTCTCACTTATAGTTTTGTGTGCTGGCACCTATATGATCTTTAAAGCAGCACGTTAACCATTCTGAACAGTAATTATACCAGAGAACAAAAGCATTTTTATTCATTTATTTTCAGAAAAACACAATGCATTGGATCTTCTTCATCCTCTATAATGTGGTAATATGTAACAATGAGGAAGTTGGAGCCATAGATGGTAGAATACCTAATTAATATACAATCTAAGGTTGAAGTGAGTTGTTTCCCCCAGCCCCCTCCTTCTCAAATGTGAAGAAGCTCAGGCAGGCTGCAGGAACACTGCAGGAGTGCAAGACAAGCACAACATTAATTGTTGACATTTGACAGTAACAAGTGTTGTTATTGTCAAATGTTTCCTTAATCTCTGATGGCATATCATGGTTATTTCATAATAAATTATAGTTAATATATCAAAGATTTCTCCTTTAAAAATCATATAGGGGCCAGTGCACAAAAACAATCTAAAGTGAGGCTTCCTATTATCTAACAGTCACCTCTGCCAGATGAAATGTGTTTGGTGTTTGAGGTGAAGCAGGTGCAAAGCTTTGGCCAGAGTCCCAAATGATTTTCATCTTTGTATGCGACTCTTCTGCAGTGTGTGTTATAATGTGCAGCCTCAGTCTGGCTCAGTTTCCTCACTGCTGGGCAAACTGAGCTACTGGAGTGTGCATGGAAATGAGCTTGTGGTCTAATCCGTGGCAGTATCGGCACACATCCTCCACTCAGACATCTCTCAGTCTCTGCTTATCCAGAGACTCTAGTTAAGTGCTACCTGCCACACTTATTCAACAGCCATTCAGGATATTGAAAAAAAAGGAAATGGGGTGAACCATTTATCTTAAAACTGAATTTTAAATGCAGAATTAACCTACATTCTGTTGTATTGCCTCATCATATTATTTGCAGAAAGTTGATGTAACAGAGAAGCGTAATAATAACTTTTTTAAAAAACTTTCTTTGATTCATCACTGCGCCACAGAGAGCGTGGATTTGTTGAATTGCAAATATTATAAAGACTCTGTTCAAATTTGATTCCACATGAAGCATCACAGGCCGATTTTCTATGAGAATGAGGGCACAAAAACTTCACTTGACGGCACGAAGTGAAGTAAAATGAGAGGGAGTGAATTAAAATGCAGGACCCTGTTTCCCAAAACTCTCATGGCACTATTTGCTTGATGTAAAGTCTACCGAGTAATGCACCTTTAGTGTCTGCAATGATTGCCAGAACCCTTTGCACTTCACTTGTTCAAAGGAGAAATCTGTAATATATTTACTGTAATAACTCACAAAATGACCACGATGTTTGACGCATTGGCCAAAACTGCAGTCACATTGTCAAAACTCTCAGTGAAACAGAAGTCTGTGTGGAACAAACTGTGAGTCATTTTTACTGCTTCCACACAAAATGCATTCAGTGACCACATTTTGAAAAAAACATGAACTCTTTTCTCATTCATACTCCACCACCAGCAAAACAGCACATTTTTTCAAATGTTAACACACTGTTTTCAAAACTGTTACCAACACACTGACAACAGAATTATCATGTATTTCTGCAGAAATCATTCAGAAATCAATACATGGAAAATTTTAGATGAATATTTACAACAAAATTAAATTATAGTCATTCCAAACACAGCTGACTGCAATTCAGCTGAAAGTCTAACCTGGTTCCTACTTTTAGTCACATTAACAAACAGATAAAACAGTTCAGCACAGTATGAGTGATTATTCACGGCAGTCAGGCAGTCGCTGAACTCAAACTCCAGAGTGTGTATTTTCAGAGCAGTGGACTATTGTTTTCAGAATAACAGGCTTAACTTTACATTGACAGATAACTGACAGTTATAAACAGCTGATCGACTTACAGTGTAGCACTGCTGTACTTCACAACTGTTAAATATTGCTACTTTAACTTTAATTTTGACACCTACAGTCTCATCATCTGTCTTCTCTCACAGTCTCTCTGTCTCATTACCTAATTTTTTTCTCACAAAGGACCTCACAAACAAAAGCTAACTAGTTTTTCTGACATTTAATTGGAATTAGCGCACTGGATAAACAGATCCTGGAGGACGCAGGACTTGGAAAGCTGCTGTATATAATTAAGTGAATGTTATCAATTTCTGTAGTAGCAGTTTAACATTGCTGATTCCATGTCCTCGGTGAATACTTGATTGTAATCAAAACAGCCTTATCTAATCACTACATTACATATTAGACCAAATTATGCCAAATTAGGCTTCGAGAGGGAAGGTTTGAAACAGCCGCCCTGTGCCCAGCAGCGAGGAGCGTGTTAAGTGTAACGAAACACAGTCGATCTGAGGCTGTGACAAGCAGATTTGAAAAGATGATCAATGGAGATCCTAATGAGGTAAATGTTGGTTTCAGGGTGGTTTTCAGGGAGATGTTTCCAGATAAACTTTTCACTTAGAGCAATTTATGCTTATAAATAATGAAAAATTAATGAGTGAGTCCTAAACTGGGAGGGAAAGTACAAATGGCCGTTTTTGCAGTGATGTAAGCACAAACTGTGCTGCTGCAGCGCTTTATGTGCTGCATGTTTGGTGAGTGATGGCAGCGAGCAGATTAACTGATCATGCAGATCATTGAGACATGCAGAAGCAATCATATGTCTAACCCTCAGTGACATGTTTACTCTGAACCTCTAAAGAATCATGAGCACCATGCAGTGTGCTGCAGCAGCCTGATCACTAATGCACCGTGCGATGAAAAGGGAATCCTGTTTGGAAAAAATACAGTGAAACTTTCATTTCAAGCATAGTGGCCATGTTTGTAATTTGCCTCAAATTATGGAGGATATTTGTAAATTACTTAATACTTTAACACAATCAAGCCTCAAATAGATAAAGAGAAAAACAAAAAAACTGAGTCAGCATTTTCTGTTGCGCATCAATTGCTAAAAGGATGATGAATAATTAACAGGAGCTCCATTTAATGCTAGAAGAATGCTGATGAAATGCCTACCCACATACCTAAAGAAATTTATACCCTGCATTAATATATATTGGAAATGGAGTAGAAGACATTAATATAGATTGGTATTTTCTATATGGGTCAGTTTAACTGGTCAAATGTCATTAGGCTCATGAACATCGCCGTCTAGTTTCTAGACAGCTCCCTGAGTTTTAGCTAGGTCGTAGCCCATTTACAAGAGAGCCGCACAGAATGATCCTGTTATGGAAATGTGATACGGTTCAGTGAAAATACTGAGAAGAAAGTGGCATTCTGTACAGAATGAATTATAACTGTTTTTAGCTGCACATGATGACTTTACAAAAGATGAAAGTGCACAAACACATAGCACCATCTGAAGAGCGCCGCTTTGTGTTAGACCGGTCTTTTGTTTTGTATCGTCACAGTTGCCATGGCATTAACAAGGGGAAAAAAAATAAAAATCTATCCGAAATTGATTAAAGTCAAGTTTCAATTATATTTGTATAAAAAACCCTAAAAACTTTACCTGTAAGACATTAAAAGAAATTAAAAGAAAACTGAAGTAGAAAGCATGTTAAAAATATGTGAATTATACTGCAATACAGAATAATATATAGAAAACAGAAAATAGGAAATGCACACAAATATGTATACAACAATATATACAACAATGTGCAGTGTAAACAGTGTAAACATAAATAACACTGCTGAAGATGGTGTGTATAAAAAGATGTGTCAAGACGCAAGAGTATTATGAATATAGTTTGGTTGAAATGGACAGTATAAATAGGTAAATGCAGTATTGATTTTGTCAGTGTAAACCAGCATGTTGCACTATTGAATTATTATTATTGTTGCACAGTTGAATTATTGCATAAAATTACTGTGGTGTTAGATCAATATTACACAGTTGAATGGTTTTTACCACTAAGGTAAAACATGAAGAATATTCCATATCTCACCAGGAGACGTGTTTGTTGTTTTCTGTTTGTGGTCTCCTCACAGCAGATTGCATAATGATTGTGATATAAAACCAGTATTCTTTCATTTAATGCCTAATCTGTTATGTATATTTAACACGTTTCTCTTGAGCAATAATAGGAATTAAAATCGCATTTTCTGAACAACTTATGGTAAAATGTGTACAACTGAAGTGGAAATAAAATCAAGATAAAACATTATATTGTTTTTCTTCAACCAGTGTAAACAAATCAATGACTAAGAGGCTCCTCTGTGAGATGCTGTACTTTATTATGAATGTATGAGAACACAGAGAGAGCCAGTACAATGGAAATGTGTCTATCATGATTAAGTGACTTCAAAAAGCGGCCTCTGTCACCACTCTGGGCTTTTTGGTTGCTTAAGAGGAGGAGAAGAGACGGCTTCTGTTCAAACTCGCATTGTTTTTTTTTGACAAATCAGAGGTGAATGTTATGTGCTTTCAAATTCTGCACACAAAAGAAAAAGCTGTGAGCAGGTACACACGGCCTTTATAATCACCTCAGCAGGAATTCAAAACACCGGTAAAACAAAAGGAAAGCTTGAAAGACTTCACTGTCGCGCCGAGGCTTTGAAAGACATGTAAGTGGAAGATTTCAACATAGCGCAGCACTTTCACATGATGCGTAACTCTCCCCTGAAACTTGTTGCTGCTGAAATAACACACACATTTGCCATGTATTCAAATGGTAGCAGAACAAAGGGCCCTTTGGGTGTTGCAGCCTTTTTCCTGCACCCTTTCCTGCCTCCAGAGTACCTCAGCCCTCTGCACTGCTTTCTCCCACAGGCTGTCCTGAACCCACTCGATGCTCCGGCCCCACCGCTTAAAAATACAGATGGAGATAGATATATGCTTTATTGTTCCCATGGGGAAATTTGACTTGGATTCTACAAAGCTACACTCATCGACATGCATACAGACACACTCCGGCTGACACAAGTACACAAAGTACAACAATAAAGACAGTACAAAAGCGCATAAAATTAATAAATAGAAACAGTGCACGTAGGTCAGAAATACAATACAAAAATACATACCCTGAGGACTGAGTCGGTCTGTGCGTCTGTGCTGCAGTACAGCCTGTATAACCTCTGCTTATAGACTGCTGTTTAAAATTCCAACTCATACAGGCACAGAGGAGTAAACTCATTCAACTTACACCACTGTATATCCTATACAAAGGGCACAATGGTGATTTTGGAAGGGATGTGACATAAGGTCCATGGCACATATCCAAAAAAACCACACACATACACACTCTCATATTATAGTGCAGTAATGATAATACTGAATAGAATATTATAAATGTTGAGGAGTAACAGAAAGGAAAAATTTAAGGCTTGATGACAGAAGAAATGTTCATATATTATAAGGTAAAAGTGTCAACATCAACAACTCCATCGCACTTTGCTTAATAAAGTCAGTTCTTAAAGGGACAGTTCACCCTAAAATCAAATATTCATATTTTTCCTCTGGTCTGTAGTGCTATTTATCCATCTATACTGTTTACTGTAGAGATTTCCTTCTCTCCAGGATAATGGGACTAAATGGAATCCAGTTTTTGGAAGAAAAGAAAAAAGAAACTATGGCAGAATCTAGCAGAACTACTTTATTCCTGCAGTCCAATCTACTTTGTTCCAACTAGAGAGAAAATAATTTCAAACTAGATCAGACTGTTCACAACACGGTCTGTGGATTATCTTGAGTAACAGGGTCATGATTTCAGGAAAGACCCCGCCCCCGCCAACCCAACCGCACAACCCAAAAAGGATAAGCGGTTACAGACAATAGATGGATGGATTATGTTTTCTTGGGGCTTTGGGAACCATAATCCGAGTGCCGAGTGTACATCTCTATGGCTGATATCTCCAATATTCTGCAAGTGACACCAAAAACATCTAGATAGATAAACAGCACTACAGGCCAGAGGAAAATATGTATTTTGTTTTTGATTTTGGGGTGAAATGGCACTTTTAAGGCCTCTGGACATATGGCTTTAAATTGTATAAATCTAATGATATAAAAGTTTAGTTTCTCATTAGACTTCCACAAAGATCTGAGTGTAAATAAATGTTCATAACTATTAGAAAACCAGGTTCAAAGAACTGTACATTTTGGCAGGTGGCAGATCACATTTTCACATGTTTTCCATGTTGCTGAGTCTCAGATCGACTCTGAGGCAGATATTGTGCAAAAGTTAGTGGAACTGTTCTTCTTCTTCTGTTATATTTCGGGTAGACTGGATTTCAAAATAAAGAATTCAAAAAATATAACGTACCTGGTGAGTATTTATTCCACATTAAAAATGGATTGAAAACAAAAAATACCAGTAATAAACATTATATGCAAAGGAGGGGATTGGAAGAATATAGATCGCAGGAATGGTGGGACACACAAACGCACAAACACATAAACTGCTCTCTAATTGTATTAGTAGGATATGTCGATGATGAACGCATGTTTTTTATAGCTGAGTCTGGAACATATAAACACACATTAAATTATTATAGTATTATAGTATTGACAATTTTCCACTCTCCAATATAAAGGAAAGCCTGTGAACCACAGTATTGTCCCCATTCTGACTTTATGCGTTTTTATTCTCCACCAACAGGTATTATCTGTTTACTGCTCTCACTCCTGGGACCCAGAAAATATTGTTACTTTAACACTCTGCAGCCTCTGAGCTGTTCAACAAGCTTCAGTTTTCATTGGATAAAAGCTAAATGTGTTTGTCTCCTCACCACCACTGGAACTGGATCTCTAGGAATGAATTATGAGCAAACCAACCAGCTCCACCATAATGTTTACATGCACTGCACTGTAGAGTCTCCTATGCTGCTTGTCACCTTCGGCCCACGACTGGAGATGGGTTAGTTTACATTAAAAATTAATGTCCCATTATGCCCCCAGGGCCCGTGTTGCTATCCTTGGTCCACAGGCAGCGCTGTGACCTCGGGGAAGGACCCACGCCACCTGGAGATACTTGGCTGACCTACATCCTGGGCAGCAGTGGCAGCGCCTGCCGTGACTCACCTTCTGTCTCTTGGTACATATAGCAGTGGACTACCTGCTATTGTGCATGTTCTTTGAATGCTTTTGTGCAGCCTATTGGAGCTATAGAATCAAAAGTAATGAGATGTATGGTGACCTAGATTTATGTTTTACCTTCACAAAAGCCCGTTTTCTGAAATGAATAGAGGACGCTGGGTACTAGTATGAAAAGTCTCCACAAATACTGCTGATGAAAGGCTTTACAGAAACTGTGTTCCTCAAAGAATAAGGAACATATTTAAAAAATAGTATAATAGCATAATAAAGGTTTAAAATTATAATTAGTTCTTCTTATTTATTGACACGTGTATATTAAAATGAACTAATAAAACAAAAACATAATAATAATAATAATAATAATAATAATAATAATAATAATAATAATAATAATAAAATAAATAAATAAATAAACCAAAAATAACTTCATCTATATAGTGCATTTTAAAAACAGAGATTTAATAAGTGTTTTGACAGGCAAAGCAAAGCAGGGAGTTGGAAAGAAATATAACAAAGTTAAACATTGAGGCCAAAAAAGATCAGATGATGATCAAATGAAGATAAAGTTAAAAAGAGGACAGAAAAAGACGCAGAATGTCAAAATAAATACAACTTGAATCAAGCATAGAAGATGATGAAAATATGTAATTAAAAACAACATAAAGGAATAAAATGAAATGAAATGAAATTAAACAGAATAAAAATAAGAACAATAAAGCAATAAAAAATAAGTGAATAAATGAATAAAAATGAAACAACAGATGCAATAAAAACAATAAAAAACCCAACATCACATAAAAGCAAGTCTATAAAAATTGGTTTTAAGAGTTAATTTTGATTCTTTTTAATGAATTCATAAACCAAAGGATTTTCAAATATATTTCTGAATTTCTGGATTTATATATAAATGACTCTCCACAAAAACATTTTCCAGTACACGCAAAAAAGCTTAACAAAGCTTAATAAACAGCTTATCTATAAAAATGTATATCTACATGCATATTGATCTATAATTTAAGAGCTTTGCATCAAATGAATGCTTATTATAATTATTTTAAATGAGAGTCAGCAGTGTCATTCCAATGCTCAAATTGTGAATAATGGGATAATAAAGTAAAATGATTTGTGGCTGTCTGCTGCACGATATGTAGATTAATAGATGACCAAACTCTGAAAATGACTTAAATCAACAGAATATAAACAATTATCTCATCTTAACAATATTTATTTGAACTATTTTTCTCCAACTAATTGACTCTTGTCGTTGTTGCATCTTATGTTAATGGCTTGTTATTATGACTGATGCATTTAAGTGCAAGCAGCTTTTTTCTGTTTAATCATTTAACTTGTAGTCGTGGATTGTGTTATTGCATATAAGTGTTGTATGTGCAAATACAATCTGCAACTGTAGGTGTCAAATCAATGTAGTGAGATACAAAATGTGGAGGATGGAGTACATTAGTTCCCTCTGAAAGTCGCTGAATGTCATCAAGGTTATTAAAAGGAAATGTGAAATATGTCAATGGTGCATTTCCAGAATTATCTATGATCAGGACCTAGAATGAACCCTTTCATTTCTCCAAAAACTCCTTTGAATGGTATCTATACATAGAGCTATGTCAGCAGTAAGTGCATATTTTTGTCCATCAGTTTTGATCAGCATTGATCAGGAATGTGATCGATTGCGTCAAAAGAAGCACAAACGTCAAAAAGAACTCAGCTGCTAAATGGAGGTCATTAAGAGACCCACACGGAATCTGTGCCACAGATTCAGATGATATTTCCACAGATTATCCACACACATTTTCATGTTTAGCGCATGTTTTGTGGTCACCATAGTTTCTCCTACTTGCTTGGAAGGGGAGGGTGAGACAGTGTCTTTGCAATCAAGCCGCTACTACTCGATGTCACTCAATCCTACACACTACTTATTTAAGGTGACACACATTTTGTTGGTATACCTGGACTATTTTTAATAAATCGCCATGCTCATGAACGCTGTCAGCTGTTTGAATTTGACCTTCAGCAGTGCATAAAAATGTACCAGATAAAGACACAGTGACAGCAACCTGTGCTGTCACACACACACAGCCGTCACACACAGAGCTGAAAATAAATGTGTCGAATCAGTGATATTGTGATATAATAAAATTTTTGCCAGAAAACTGCAGCATTCACATATGTTGCACAGACACCACATTATCTGTGTGTCAGGATTGAGCTCATGTCATGAGGCTTTATGACATGAAGATGAATTAACAAAATAAAAAATGATATATTACTCAATACAGCTGGCTTATTTATCCTGAGAAAATTGTTCGTTTGATCTCTGTCACGGTGGCCAACGACTACAGAGTGAATCTGCTGTTCTCTGCAAACACTGCCAGCTGTGACTCCAAGGAAACATACAGAACTCTCCCATCTGGCAGACTACTAACCACAGAAGACAGTGTTCACCATTTATCACCATCAAACTGCTTTAAATTTATCTATTAATGTTAATGTTTATCCTCCAGATACTGACAGAGGCGGCAAAAGTACACATATTCTTCACTCAAGTAGAAGTGCAGATAACTGCGTTAAAAGAAAGATGACTCTGGTAAAAGTAAAAGTACTGACTCAACTTCTTTACTCAAGTAAAAGTGAAGAAGTACAGGCTCTGAAATGTTCTCAAAGTATGAAAGTAAAAAGTTGTCCTCTGAAGGACATTTCATGTTGGTTTCATCTTGTTATAGCTTTTACATAGTTTTTTGGTCTTTTTCATCTTTTATGTCTATTTTTGATTCTTGATATTTTGATACTTTTCATCTTGTTGCATCTTTTTTGCCTTTTATGTTGTTTTTCGCCTTGTTACGTTGTTGTCATCATTTTACATCTTTTACATTGTTTTTCATCTTGTTATGTATTTTTCACCTTTTATGTCGATTTTGTCTTTTGTCTTTTTTGTCTCGCTACATTTTTTTAATTGTTTACATTGTTTTGGTCTTGCTGCATCTTTTACATTGTTTTTTGTCTTGCTGCATATTTTACGATATTTTTTGTCTTGTTACGTCTTTTTTGTTGTTTTAGTCTTTTGCATTGCTTTCATCTTAATACATTCGTTCCATGTTATTGTCCCTCCATTTCTGTTGAAATCGGTTTTGATGTCGAGAAGGTAACGTGCAATGATGCAAAATAAAAATAATCAATAATTCCAATCAAATGCATTAAAACAAAAGCAATGAACTTTGTACAGATATTTGTGTTAAAATGTAGTAATGAGTAAAAGTAAAAATACGGTAAAGTAAAGTACAGTAAAGTACAATAATAAAGTATTTGTACTTAGTTACTTCCCACCTCTGGACACTGAATGGAAATAATCACATTCAGTCAGTTTGAAAATGCTAAAACTCAGGGAGAAAAACTTGTTTTAAAGTTCTTACTAAAGATAATGTAGTTTCCCCATTTCCTGTACTTCTTCATTGAGGTGAGCATTGGAGTGGATAATTAAATGTAAACTGCCCAGTGTAATTTGTCATGTCATGTGAAGGACCCAAGGCATTTTCACAGCGAGCAGATGCTACTCAGCACTTCTCTAGCAAAATCTTTCATATGGGTCACAGTTTCCTTTGCTGTTGTTCGTGCCAGATGGCTAAGTTAGAGCGCTTTGCCTTTCAAAACCACCTTTGTGCACATTTTAATAGCTTCTAAGTGTAACATTAATGAGAGCCTGGAATATGCAGTTGTTGTCCAGGTGCCTTTGAGCAAAGTGCTTGACCCCCAGCTGCTCGGTGATCAGCTGTGAAGCTGGTTTCACTGGACAGATACTGGGTGAAAGTGGAGAGGGGTTTTACTGGAAAAAGAGGACAGTAAATGTGAACTCTCCCTGGAAGAAGTCATGAAAAACAGACACATATTGAAAACATCACTAAGTGTAACATACCCTTTACTACTGTACCAAACATTATACAGAGGAGAAGAAACTGCAGATTTTAACATGAAGCTCCACACCAATTGTGTGATTTTCTTTATTCTGAATTCTGACATAATGTACAAAAGGCTGCAACATAACAGGCTTTATATATTGGGAGATGTGGCTGTTTAGTTTGTCCATCTAATCATAAATTGACATTAAGTCCATTTCCATTATTTCTTGAGTCAAAGAGGGTGCAGATGGTTATGTTTTCCACTGCAAAAAGAATGTTAACACCTGTATGCCCTTGTACCAATTACAATTATATTAAATTATATTAAACTTTAGGATGTGCTTTAATTTGATAACTAGAACAACAGTGATCCAGGCATGAGGTCTGTAAGCATCACTGAAGTGCTAATAACGACAGTAAGGCTGGAAACATACTTGCTGTAAAACCACAGGTTTGTGTTTGTGTAGTGTTAATTTCCGTGGACACGCAACCATCTCTCCAAATGGACGTTGGATACTCAAAGAAGCCACAATGCATAGGGGTTCATATGCAAACACAGAGAAGTCAGACATCTCCAAAACTCTGCAACTCACACCAAAACGACATATGATTATGGGGTGAACTGTCTCTTTAAGCCACAAAGCAAACTGTCTTGTGATGGCAGTGAACCTGTTGTTTTTGAAAGGTTTGAAACCACCAGTATGGATTGAAGCAGAGCATCTCCGTCTATTTTTTTCAAAACATTTTGGCTTTTGAACTTGACAAAGTTCTGAAGTTAGTTGGAAATGTTTGGATCACACAGAAACTCCTCTGTTAGCTGTGTTGGTGAGTCTGACAGGTGCTGCCAGCTAAAAAATACATGGGAAGTTTGCAGACGTAGCAGCTGAAGCTGTCCTTGTAAAAAAAAAAAAAAATGTTAGCTCAGGCTTGTACATCTATCTATCTATCTATCTATCTATCTATCTATCTATCTATCTATCTATCTATCTATCTATCTATCACACCATCTCATGTAATATTCCTTAATTATACAGTTTTCATTTAGTTTGAGTCTTGGAATGTATAATTTTTAAACTATTAAAACCAGTTCAAACACTTTTTAAATTAATTACTCAATGCTTTGGAGCTAATTAAATTAATTCAAAGAGAGAACAGGTTATTTTATTAGTAAAAATTTAAAACAGGCACATCGTACTGTGTACCACCAGTGAGCTGCATTCTTCTGGTCACAAAACAACCAAAAATCAATAGTCACAAATCTGAGCTGTCAGCCCCGGTGCCTCAGACTGAGCCTTGCAATGATTCACAAATTTACGAGACGGATTAGCAAATTAAGAGAAAACAAGGTGAAATGTCTGAATATCTTATTTGCATTTATTATAAATGGTAATCAAATGTTCCGTATCTCACTAAATGCAGATTATTAAGTGGGTTTTGAAAATATTACTGGACTGACTGGAAGAAATTTGGGACATTATTTCACAATAAGTGAAGATATGAATTCATTCACAGCAATTTTCACTGTTCTGTTGCATTGCTGTCGATTTTAGCCCAGCTGTTTTCAATGTGATAGCAGATTGTGAAGCATGGTCTAAATGTGTAATATCATCTGTACACAATGTTGAGCAAATGTAAAAAGCAGGATGCTGTTGGCGTTCACTGACATCACCAAGTATTAGACTTGAGTTCTGTGTGTCAAACCGGTTATTAAAAGTGCACTTTTATTTAAAGTTTTGCTCTCAAACAGCTTTTAGAGTACAAGCAAAACAAGCCAAAACCTTTACAAGTCAACTTTAAAGGCTGTCTTTGGTGTAGCCCACAGCCTGACTGACAAATATTGAAGCATTCTTTCTTTTCTTTTTTTTTCTGAAAGAGATGCTGCAGAGCAGAAGATGCAGCCTGCTGTGAAACCTGTGTAGCCTCTTTTGTCTCCATGTGCTCCAGCCTGTGATCATATTTTGACCACTTTTACTTTTACAATTCAGCAGTAAAATGTAGAAACTAAAAATAATTAAAGCACATTCTGAATCTTGTGTAAACAGTCTCGGGTGAACCGTCTGACTGCGATTATTCTTCTGATCAGCCATTTTCATGCAAACGCTCCTGCCTGCCAAAGTAAAATATGTAACGTTAACCCCCCACCCTGCTGTTGTTCAGTTCAGATTTTTCTTATTGTTATTCCCAATAAAAATACACCACAGTAAAACTCAAATTTGAAATGGTATTTTCTTCTAGCAGTCAGGGACAGGGGGTGACCTTGTCCGCATTGGTGGCTATAATGAGTATACTTATTTTAAATCTCAAATAGGAGGGAAAAATTGTATAGAGCACTTCACTTCTTTATAGTGTGCTTATAGATTCCTACGATTATATTGTACTTGAGGGACCCGAGGGATTATTCAACAGTAGGAAATTGTCCTAATGCAAATTATCTGCATTGACTCAGTGAATTATCCAGAGTAGCTACAAGGACCACCTCTTGAAAGACGTACTGCAGCCGAGTCTGTTTCAGCATTTTAATCACCACCATTTACCTCCATTATATTCGGGTGTTGAAGGAAATCTTAGAGAACAGATTTTTTGTTGTAATTTGGTTGAAATACCCTTTAAAACTTGGAATAATAAAGGTACTACAGTATAAGGAACTTTTACATTTTGGTGAAGTTGGAGGCGCCTGCAGAGAAAAGAAAGCTTCAACAGTTATAACCACAAATATAACATCAAAAATAAAATTATCTAAATAAAAATGTCCCCCTGCTTCATTTAAAATGGCTAATGTACTCACCTGTGACTTGGCTTGTGAAACTGGGAACACCTTTTTGTTCATTTTACTCCTTTCATCTGATTTCAAGTAGCATGCGACCCAGTGGCAGTCATTAAGAATAATTATACACAAACAGCTTTTCTTGGATTGTCTCATTAAGTTATATAAAAGGATAATTAATGAAATGAGATTGTTTCATAACCAGTTAAAAACTCCTTGTAGTAGCTTTGACACACAACCATGAGAGGAATGTGCAAAAAAGTACAGGACAAGTAGGAAAACCTTCACTGTAAAAAAAAAAACTTGAGACAACTCAAAATTTTAATACAAGTTACTGCAATAGATCTTTATTTGAGATAATTTACTTTCCTTCTTTCGATAAACTAGAGTCTTTGAGTTTTAGAAACTGTGAACCTCACTTGCCATTATTATTGTTGTGCCTGAAAAGTAAATAATTATAACTGAAAATATTTCAAAATGAACTATTATTCACTGTCACTTCAGTGAGTTTATGCAATAATTGAAATACAATATTCTCAGGTTTGTAAAACTCGCGTTTATCTGAAGAAGAAAAGTAAATTATCTTAAAAGATTAATATTTGGTAAAACTTGGCCTGAAAATTTCTGAGTTTTCTGAACTTTTTCATCTTTACAGTATTCTTGTTGAGGTTGGAACAATAATAAGCTTGTAAAATTCACAAAAGTTCACAATATTTTCCTTTGACACATCCCCAAAAAATCATAAACAATTTTCTCCATTTCTTTTGTGCTCGGATATTTTACTATTTAGTGATATCTGTTTGAAGTTTGAAGTTTTCACTGACTGATCAGCTGTTTACTCTCTAGATGATTGTCATTTATTTAACTTTTCTTGAGTCTAAAATTCAAATGCTATGGAGAATACAGTGTAGCACTTAAAATGCTGTGCACCGACTGTAGTTAACTGTTTTCCAGCAGGTCATCTTCATAGGAGTTTTTGCAGTCCAGCAGCCAAACTGCATTTTGGTCTACTGTCAACTGCCGGTGGAGAAATAATTATCTCTGCCAGCCTGTCATCGATTTCCATCTGTATGACTGTTGCAAACTGGCTGCTGTTGAAGAAAGCCATTGGAACTGTGAGAATCTCACATTGATGATTTTAATCAATAAAATACTTTCGAAATTCAAAACTGAGTTGTCGCTCTGCTGGAAATATCTCAATATGACGTCACATGAGAAGATATGCAGGAATTTAAATCCCCGTACAATTTTAGCTCCTTTAAATGTTGGTTTTATTTAAAGGCGAGAAATTTATGGTGAATAATATATGTTCTAAATCGAGATTAAGAACGCCTGTGGTCATCTTTTATCCTTTTATCTTTTAGTCATTAGGCCCTGCAGACCTAATTTGTCAATCGTGCCATAGTAAGCCCCCTTCTTAAAGATTGGTGGTTGTGTGCAGGCAGAACATCTGCCATTATTGATCCACCAGACTCTAAAGCCCTTCTGATCCATATCACTGTACGGCCTTATCAGTGACATACAGAGATTTTCTGTGCTGCTTATAGTCTCCACTGAAGTTTCTTGCATGAATGCCTGAAAGGATACAAGAATATGCAACTTCTCTTTAAAGCAGGGGCACAGAATAACAAGACATTAAGTCAAACTGATGTAAACGGAAGTGTTTGATATAACATCGCATGGTATTTTCTGTGCATTAAATTTACTCCCAGTGGACTTGCCTTACAGTCCAGCTCTATGTAGATTACTGCACTTCACACACATAAACTATTGAAAATTTCTGAAGAAATGTAATTGATTTCTGTTTAAAGAGCTGACTAGCTGACGGTGCTTAAGGGGATTGTGATATGCACCAATGTAGAGCTTGACTCAAGGATAATATAGTATGTGGTTATACATCAGTCAGTATGATATAAGTCACCTTTGTTCAGCGCATATCACACTGACTAATTAGGAAAAAAATAGCTGCAGCTGTGTGACTGCTGGTGACGTCTTGTGACAGAGGTGAGTGGCTGCATGTCAGTGGTTAACATCTTATTATAGCTATCATTAATAAATGGTAAATTGATGGTTAAATAACATTAGTAAATAGTTATTTTACTGTTAACAAAAATCCAGATGTTCATGTATGCTTTATAAAGAATTTATTAGGTGATTGCAAAGGTTTATAAACATCAATTGCAGTTTTATAATGGCTATTCAAATATTGTCTATATATGCACTGCACTGTATTTTTAATCATTTGCAAAGTGCTATAAACACCAGTTACAGCTTTATAATAGCTATCCAAATACTGTTTATAGATGCACTACGCAGTATTTATTCAACACTGACGAAGTATTTTTTTTTTTACAAACAAATTATTCATTCATCAACAAATATCTGGTACATATCCCTGTGTACTGATTTTTTAAAGGTTTACAAATTATTTGGTAATCATTTACAAATACTTGATATAGTACACAAACACTAAACTGTTTGCCGTGTTGTGATCATCTCTTATCAGCTATGATACCATATATAATTTTTGTATGTATGTCACACAACCTAAAGATAACATAACACATTACAGTTTTTCTAAAACTTAGTAAACATCATTATCATTTTATTGTTTGTTAACAGTGAAATAACTGTTAACCAAAGTTTAATTTACTATCAATTTACTACTTATTAATAATGGTTATTATAAAGTGTTGCCTTTCAAGTTGTATATTTTGTGTTTTCAAATCCAAAGCTTCATCCTCATCTGAACCCCCTACAAAGAACTACCTCTTGTTAAACTTCTTTTCTCAGCTAAACTTTCTTCTCGACTACTGATCTCATTCCCAGCATTCCTGTGCAGGCAGAGTTGGGTCAGGACTCAGCTACAGTATTATTAGATGCCCTGCTCCTTTCCACAGCGCCTCACTCTTTGAATGCACAAGATGCAGCCGTTCCCATGGCAATGTCAACTTTCATTTTTTCTCTTTATATTCTTGTTTTTAGGCCCCTTCTTCATTCTCTTCCATTCTCTTGTCTCCTGCCATGAGCAGAAATCTTCCCATTGATCGGCCAGAGAATTTTCATCACGACTTTATTGCAGAAAACTGAAGACACTTCATAAGATACAGAGGAAGATTACAGAAGCCATTAAACATCTACCCAACCTAATGACCCCATTAAAATGAAGTTTATATGGCAAAAGAAGCTTCAGGGTGAATTCACGATACATACAGTACATAAATACTCCTTAGAAAGAAGTGAAAGGTAAAATTTAGTACTGGTGTTATTTTAGAAAATATGCCCCAAGATTTAAGTGTCAATGTTAATCTTTTCATTTCAGGTAAACTGAATATGAGAAGATGAATACATTCATCCATTTGGCTCTGTTTTTTATAGAATTTCCAATATTTTCAATATTTTCATCCAGATAAAACAGATATAGTTGAATCAAGCTTCCAATACCAAAGGAAGTGGGCTTCCCTTTTAAACAATATAAGAAGAAGTGTCTGCTGTGATACTTCTCAAAACACAAAAACACACTTTGTACTTCTTAACAAGATAAGGTGAAAAATATTTTTTAAAGATCATGTTTAAAAACAACCAGATTTGACTAAAGTGCTACACCTTTATTAAAACCAAAAGGGTTTTTACAGCAAATACATTTATAATTTATTCACTAATCTGCCATTTGTTACAATAACATAGGTTTTATGTATCAAACAGTAAGCAGTTTCCTAATAAATAAGAATAAGAATAACATTAGAAATATGTGGGTTAAAATAAAACAAAACCTTTAAATTCTTGGATGTCATATCAGTGACTGCTGTACATATTTCTAAAGATAGGAAATTACATCAGTAATTGTGATTATTTGTGTTATTATTTTGACACATAGGCTGTTCCATGTAACTTCTTTTCACGCCTCATTACTACATTTTCCCTTGAATTTTGAAATTGGACTGAGCAGCAAATGACTTAGAATAGGATAATCAGTTTTCTTTAAGTTTTTTGGCACTTCCGTCACAGTACAATGTATAGTGAAGTTTAACTCTGCATTTAAACCATTCTGAGGGCTGGAGGCAGTGGGTAGCCTATTGTGCGGCACCTGGGGACCAGCTCCAGTTCAAAGTCAGTGCCTTGGGCACCCAAGTAAACATGCAGAGAACATCTGAGAAAATCCACATAGAAAGGCTCTGCCCCAGCCAGGGTTTGAACATCGGTGTGTTGTTGTGTGGAGGCAACAATGCTAACCACTGAGCCACCATGCTGGTGATTTAACTCAGATGTAGTCTGACTGAAATGACTAAAAAAGTTGTCAGGGTAAAGATTTCTTTTGTCACTAGCTAATTTTCCTCCTGTTTTCTTTCACAAAATAAAACAAACTATCCAAGACACAAAAAAGATGATCATCATTTTCAAATATTGTGTATTATTTATATCTCAGTTCTTAACCAATAGAAGATATCAGAAAGTTTGTAACAAAAAGTCAAGTACATGATTTGCAACTTCCCATCTTAGCAAGACTTCTTCCCCATGATAGTTTTAAACAAGGAGAGGAAGCCCGGAGGCAGGATGTAGCATCCACCAATGCAAGCCATTCAAGAAAATATGTTGGAAAACACATTTCACCTTTAATGGAACAATAAATCTCCAAAATATCCACTGGAGGAAGAAGAGTAAGTTAGAGACCCCAACATCTCATGTGAAAGATGGCTGACTTTCTATTTTGAGACAGAATAGGTGATTTAATGATGAATGAATGCAATAGAATTGTTTGGAGTCTAAGCTTTTTGGGTCTAAGTGCCACACAAGCCATACTTCTTACCTAAATGGCAAAAAAGGTTATTATTGCTTTCCAAAAAGATGCTTTGAAAAAAACTGCTGTGCACATTTTCCAGTGTGACACCTCTATGGTTGCAAGTGGCAGTTTCAAACCCTTTTGCTCCCAACAGAAGGAAGGATCTCAGTCGCTTAGATCAAAATTAAAGCAACAAGCTGGTTTCAGGCTTCACAAAGATGAGCAAAGTCACTTCTGTGAGTTTAATTCTATTTCAAGATGGTGTGAGACCAATCACACATTTCATCATTACAGTTTATGCAGTGCTTCAAATAACGCACTCAAAGTTTTGCCATTTGTCCTCCTCTTAGTGAATATGAATGAACTTGGTATGTATATTTAGGAGATAGTATAGGATGTCTCCAGCAAGTTCATTTAGTTTATTATTATTGTTATAATAATAATAATTATTATTATTGTTGTTGTTGTTGTTGTTGTTGTTATTTTCTTTATAATCAGTATTTTATTGCTTTTTTTATATAAACATTGGGCATTTCAGATTTTGGTTAATACTTTTCCCCAGAACATGCACACTGAAACTGGCGAAATTCTGTTGGCCAGGTTTTCAGATACATATTTGTGGCACACATTTGGGCTCAAAATGCATCAGTAAACCTAATCAGGGGTGTAGAACAGGGTAGGGATTGTGGGGACCTGTCCCTACCAAGATCCACTGTGTACTTGTGGGACTCTTTTTACTGCCAAAATATTTAGTATATGAATTAAGCATCTAGTGACAAATGCAGTGAATTATTCAGACCATTAGAGGGGGAAATGAGGAGTATACATTTTCTGCATTTATTCTCATGCACACTGTAATCTTAGTCAGCACTCCTCTGGCAGCAGCGCAGCATCTCTTCGTGTCCCCTTGCACTTTGCGACAGGAGACTGACAGCTTTTACTTTGCTTATGGGGACACTGTGTCTGTTGCACTGAAACTTTGCAACACCAGGAAACAAAATACAGACAAACAGCACAGAAGGAGAACGAGGTAGGATGGTAGAGAACATAGGTACAGCAGACTTTGGAATGATGAGAAGAGCCCAGTTCATTCATTCACATGAGTGATCATCTCCCCTATTGTAGCTCCAGCTGGGACATAGCGCCCACCAACCATGGCACAAAATATCTGCTTTGGACCTATTACTACCAAACAGTTTTATGATGATTGGACAAACAGTTATTGAGTAATGGCCAATGGGTTTAATCACTAACTAGTTGTTTAAGGCTTTGCAGAGAAACATATAAACCACAGTCCAAACCAAATTCAAGCCCTCTGTATACCCAACCATCCATGGTGGCAGGTTAATACATCAGATGGAGGGCAGTCGGTATTCTCACAACTACAGGGGCATGGCTGTTGTGTCTCAAGAGGTGGAGCAGGTTGTCCACTAATCACAGTGGTGGCGGTTCGATCCCTAGCCACATGTCGAAGTGTCCTTGGGCAAGACACTGAGCCCCATGTTGGTCCCAACGGGCAGGCCAGCGCCTTGCATGGCAGCTCTGCCGCCATCTGTTGTAAGGCGCTTTGTGTCGTGCCATACAGTCCATTTACAAGAAGCAATTTTTCACAAAGACCAACAGATCATTTTAAGCATCTGACAGAATAACCCTTTGCTACCATTTTTGTGGTGAGGACAGCTTCCAGTGGCCACTTGTGGTACTGAACCTGAAGGCACTTTGGCATCAAGTTTTGGCCATGGCTGTGGCCTCATGGCTTGCTGCCTTCTGTTGGAATCCAGGCTAAGAATAACGTATTTCTTCTATCACAGTGAAGCTCCTGTCATTGGTTGATTTTTTTTCTCTTTGACATTATTGGTCAGGCTGATCCAATCACTTCTCCAAACAAATTGCCTCTGGTGGGATAATTAAAGTTATTTTAAGTTTTTGCATCACACTTATCGGTTCAACATTGAGTTTAAGATAGCAATATAAATTAAAATGCAAGGAAAATAAAATCATATATTTTATATTATATTTTTGCGTGATAATGTTGTTGTTCCAGACTATTTTTGTCTCTTTAAGTACATTTTGAGCACTGAGACCTGCACTAATGAGTCATAAAAACAAACTGAACTGAAATACATTTCATCACTGTCCTGCATTGAAAGACAGGCTTCCCAGGCCTACATAATCGTCACATATTATAATGTTCCCCTTTTTCTAAGGCCAATGACTCATTGGCATCATGGTCTGTAGTTTCATATAAAATATTAATGTGTCTCTGTGAGTCTTTTAAGTCTAGCCAAGTTAACACTTGCAGCACACCTAAACCCCATATCAAACAGCAGCAGCTGCAGAGAAGCCCCAAGCCACCTCAGCTTAATCCAATTTGACTGGCCATCACTGTGGGCGATGCTGGATGGAACATTATGTGAGGTGGATAGAGCTTTTTACTCTGCATTAGTGGAAAGGGATTTATCAGTCCACTTTTGACTTTGCCGTGAAAAAATAAATTGGTCAAATGCTAATATATATGCTGTTATGTGCCACCACGTGGCCATTTGAGTGATAAAATGAATAATCTGCCATTTATCAATATTAGTCACATAAAAAGAAGAGAAAGAAGAGACTGGGTGGAAATCAGGGGGCTCTGTGAACAGATGGTTTTTCATATTGCACAGTTCTGCAGTGGCGAGCACTTACATTATGCCTCACAGCGAGAAGGTTGTGAGTTCAAATCCCAGTTTGGATACAGACTTTGTGTGTGGAGTTTGCATTTTCTCCCCGTGCCTCTGTCGGTTTCCTCTGATTGCTCCAGCGTCCTCCACCCTCAAAAACATGAATGTAACGTCAATTCGCCCATCAATACTAGGGTTGTAAAATTTTGATACAATACTAAAGAAACAATACTTGATATCAGTTTTGACAGTGCAACAAAAGGGAAAAATTAGTCCTAAGCACACAAAATAGGATAATCAATATTTAAGTAACAACCTGCTCACGGTCCTGGTACAGAAAAAGTCAGGGAGCAGATATTCAGTTTAATATGGTAATAAACAAAGAAAAGCATGAAACCTTTAAGCTTTTGTATTTTCACTACTGCTGAATGTTAGTATTGCTTTAAACAATGTGATATTGAAAAGTGTCAGTACTTCAATAATTATTTGATTATCAATTATTATTATTTAATTATAATTAACAAACAGAAATTTTTAAAGGTGCAAAATGTAGCCATTGTGCATGCAAGAATGAGTACAGCAGTAAAAATAGGCATAGGCAGTATATTATATAAGTTGAAGTGAAGTTGTTCAATATATGATCTGTGGTTGAAGCGAGTTGTTTCCATACACCCCCTCCTCCCCAAACTCACAGAAGATCAGGCAGGTTGCAGGAATGCTGCAGGAGCGCAAGATATACGCAACATATGATAACATATTGCTCAACTTAACCATTAGAAACATCCACTCCTTTTTAAAGATTATTAAATATTTCTTATGACTCATCACCAGACACTAACTCATTTGTGAATGTTTAGCAGTGACTGAAAAATGAAATGGGTAAACAAAACATTTCAGCTCGGAAAGAAATTTCAAAGTGGAATTGAGATGTTGAAGTCATTTTATGTTAAGACAGTAAATATATTACAGATTATTCCTTTAAGAAATCTCACATTATTTCTAGTATTTATTTCCGGTCTTTGACCTTGAAACATAATTGTCTGACTCTTTTTTTTTTTGTTTAGATGCACAAGTTGGACAGCCTCCATTTCTGTTGCTTGGACGCTTCGAAGCCTGCGCATAATTTGGAAAGTGGTGAAGTGTCTGAGGAGCCTGAGCTCCAGTGACAGAGAAGGTGCAGAAATAAGCTTTAAGCTAATCCATGCCAAACATATCAGACATCTGTCACTTGCAGCGCCGGCCAGCCTTCTGCCTCGCAAGCTCATTTGGCACTCGAAACTAAAGATTTCTGAGACAATCTTTAGATTATGCTGCTGTATATCTGTCTCTGTACTTTCATGGTGCATGCACTCTATTCTCACTGCCAACATATCGGGGGCTCCCTGCAGTTTAAATGTCAGAAAGATGCTCATTCCGACCGACAGAATTAACTTAGAGTCAGCTCAGCAGGCAGGGGGCTCCAAATGATAGGATGCACCATCAGGAGATAATGTTACTCACCTGAGCTGCAGCAACACAAATAAGATGTGAGCAGATGCGGAAACACTGTGGCATTGTGATGACCTCAAAACAAACAATTAACGCTGAAGAATTTTCATTTGAGAGAGAATATGGCACAATCTTGCTCTTTCCTTTGACGGCGGTGCAAACAAGGAAATTCACAAGCAGGTATTGTTCATTTGTTTCCACACACTCAGAACATATTTTATATTCTGTCACATCCTCTTGCTCTCTGTGTTTCTGCCTCTCACAGAACAGATGGTGAGAGGGATTCATTCCTGGGTCAGATGCACCCACAGAACAGGTAGTGGAGTACAGTAGTAGCTCAGCACTTCACTGCCGTGTCATGGAAGAGTGTTTTTCACAACAGCTCAATTTGAAGAACAAAAGTTTGGTTAATGGGATAGCCTGCAATATTAACGCTACTTGACACGGTTGTGTTAGCGCGGTAACTGTTGCTTTCTAAGTGAGCTGTAATCGTCAGAAATAGATGCTGTGGGATAATGGCTGAATTCCAGGTGCCTCCGTGCGTGTAACCCTGAGCTTTCTTCATTAAAATACTCCTGTGAAATTAGTTGGGATTGGAGCTGCAACCATTGATTGGGGACTATTTTAATAATTCGATTAATTGGTTTCAGTAATTTTCAAGGAATTCAGTCAAAATTCTCTGATTCCAGAGAATGTGAATATTCTTAAAAGTGAATATCTTCTGGTTTCTTTACTCCTTTATGACAGTAAAGTGAGTATCTTTAAAACAAGGCATTTGAGGACGTCAAGTTGGGCACTGCTCAACCTTTTTCACCATTTTCTGACATTTTAAAGACCAAACAACTAAATGATTAATCATGAAAATAATAGACAGATTAACTGACAATGAAAATAATTGCTTGTTGTTTTGTAATGGCTGCATTCCAGATGCATCTGCACATGTAACCCTGGGCTTTTCTCATTAAAATATTACTGGTAAATTAGTAGGGATTAGAGCTGCAACAATTAATTCATCATGAATTGATTATTAAATCAATTGGCAACTATTTTAACACTCAATTAATCTGTTTCAGAATTTGTTTTAAGGAAAAAAAAAAAAGCCAAAGTATTTCATACCAGGTACTTAAATGTTAATATTTTCTTGTTTCATTAATTTTCTAGACCAAACAACTAATTGATTAATCAAAAAAATAAACAACAGATTAATCCACGATGAGAATCATCATAAACTGCAGCCTTTGTCAGGATGACAAAGAAATAAAGGAGGAAACTGAGAGATAATATGAGACAGCAGCAGTGCAGGAAACCTAATTATCTCTATCGTGTTGCCATTTTATCCACGTTGGATATTTCAGCTGCTGAAGAACAAAAAAAAAAAAAAATCCCACAAAGCAGACAGAGGACTGGTATGTGAGCTTTAAAAGCACCTGGGAGTGAAACGAGTGAAATATGCTGATAGAGAGCAGCTCACAGGGATTATGTAATGTGTTGATGCTTCATTTGACAAAGATGTGTTGAGGAGGCCTCGGTAGGTTTGTGCGTTTACATTAAATCTTCCCAATTAAGGTAGTTCAACAGGTTTGATTGAGCAAATTGTTTTTCTTTAAATCGTGAGACAGAAGCATGATCTTGTGCCTTAACAGGGAGGTTTAAAGGCGGTGAGATTCAGGGTGCCCAGGAAATGTAAAACTGAAAAGCTTTGGCACCCTCTGCTGTTAAAGAGTTTCCAGATGGCAGCTGTTTACACAGACCTGCTGTAGTCATGCAGACATGGCAGAGGGCAGGAGGAATGCCGAGCAGCCACACAGAAAGGAAGATGAAAAAATAGCTGCTTTGTGAGATTTTAGGACACCATTATGTTCTAATTGACCCTCCTTACTGAGATGCTTTTGCTCACAGGAAACTGCAGTTCTCTGTATGAAAGCAATGTTGGAAAAAGAGTAAAAATGTTTTGTTTTTTGTTCTTTTTCCCAGGTGATGATTCCCGAAGGAACGGCAGACTAATTGTTGCTGCTGGTTGTTTCATATTCACCTAATACCTTGCAGCTTTCCTCACACTCCCAGGAGTACTGCACATTTGCTCGGCTGTTATTTGTCGGGGCAGCGCTTTGCCCGCATGGTGTATAGTGTGCTTGTGGTGAACTAAGACAAACATTAATTGGTGGCACTGGATCCTCTGCTCTGTACCTGCTGTGCGCCCACACCACGCATCGGTGTGGCAACCCCATCATCCCTCCCATCCGAAATCTCCTCTGACAGGGCCGGCAGCAGCACCGAGCTCCTGGTTATCATTTATCATCCCAGCAGATTGGCTCATGTAACACGCGGCAGACTGATGGGTCATCCTCATGCTGGGGACCTGGCTGGAGTAAAGCCGTGGCGAGTTGTCTGCATGATTGGAGACCTGAGAAATGGAGAGGAGGGCTTGTCATTAAAAAGAGGGGAGGGGGACGCTTCTAATTCATCTCGCTCGGCAGTATAAGTGCTTCAGACAGCTCCGATATCGTATTAGCACACCTGCGCAGGCCCCAAGAGGAAAGAATAAGACTTCTTAGTGGTGTTCCTCACCAACTCCCTCAGAGATGTACACAAGAGATTACCCCATTAATATATCCCACTACTCACTGGGGGGCGGGGGAGCTCCCCTCCAATGCACATCTGTAGGATACCACAGGTGGCCTCCCGTCCGCACTGGGAGGTACCCTGGTTTGTTTTCGGGGCTCATCAGCTCAGTTGAGAGTGTTTGGTGGGCTTTGTTGGCCGCCATGTAGGGCTGGACACTATATTGATTAGTGAGTATGAATTAATGTGCAATATGGCCGTATTGTCATATTCGAGATACATTTATTAAAAATGGGGATTATTAGCAGGATTACAGTTTTACAATACATTTTAAAAGAGAGAACTCAACATCTAATTTAAATAAAAAATTACAGGTCAGACCAGCACTAACTAACATTACACTGCTAACACTAATGTTAGCTACACAGAATAACTGCCAACATTAGCTACACAGTTTAAACATGCATGTACACATAACTAATGAAGGAACAGCTGTACAAGCCATTAATAAACCAACAACAAACATAAAACGTATAAAATTTAACATATGTTAAGCGAAACAGTTTCACCATATTTGGTATTGAGGTCATTCAAAAGTAATGGAAAGTAATCAGGTTATATTACATTAATTAGGTTACTGATTACATTTTTAACAGGTAATTAGTAATTGTATATGAATAAATTTTTGTAGTCGCCGTCCAAACTAACCCTACTAACATAAGGGTGTATTCTTTCGAACTCCATCTCATAAACCCTTGAATATAACACCACTCACTGAGATTGGCTGAGAAATAAATGTAATATACTTTTTATCCGGAAAAAGACACAGCTCCCCCATTTACATACATTTGTAAGGGTCAGTCCTGACAAAACAAAAATGGTTGCGATGCCGATGTACAATCCAACATATGTCTATGCTAATACCCCGCACTGAAAATACTCCACTACAAGTAAAAGTCCTGCATTTCAAACTCAGCTAAAGTAAAAGTATGTCAGTATTATAGCAAAAAAACTGCAGTAATGTGTATGTTGCATTTAGTTGCTGTAGATGTTTTAGGCTGTTCATTTTAGCTACTTTATATATTGAGAAGTTTAATCTACAGCAATGCATCATATTCTATAAGATCATCATATGTTTGCACTATTTAAGAATTTACAGCATGTTACATTATTTAATTTCAGAGCAAATGTGCATATTGAGATATATATCATATAACGTGGAATAGCTAATATTGATGAAAATATTGAATTGATTGATTGATATACTCTTCCCAAGCCATCAAATCATTTGTGAGTGCCATGCTGAGCAACGTTAAAACAACACTTTTCATCTCGACTCCGGTTCATTTATTGTGAATGCCTCGAGTTGATCAAAGGACGCTGTTTGACAGGTCATCATTAAGTCATAATCTGCCCAAACTTCCTCTGTTATTCTTAAGATCCTGGGCAAAGCACTAAACACACACTCATGAGCGCAGACCGTTGTGTTGAAAAGGTCACACCGAACACACTAATCAATGACATCATAAAGAGACACGGGCCGCTCCGTCAACCAGGAGGTGACTTTGTTGACTCGTGGGGATTTTTCCTGTAGCTCCTACATTAATGAGCTTAATTTCGTAGCAATGCTCAACTGGGGAATATCTTTCTCTCCCCTGAACGTCACCATGGATACGGACTCTTAGTCAGTGTTAATGGGGCAGACATGGACAGTTTTGCTTTGATGACAAATTGAAGTATTGGCTGGCTTTCATCTGTTCTACAAGAAATATGGTCTCAGACACCAGGCTGGATTTCACTGTCCAACTTTATAGAGGTAATATAAACTATGTTTTAAAGTGGATTTTTGCTTTAATGGAAATTACTTTTACATTCCACTTCTTGGCATCCAGCAGCTCAGCTGTCTCCCTGTTACTCATCCTCCTGGGATGGACAGACTCTGACAGGTCCTACTCAATATTGCAAGGTGAGTGAATTGTGCCAGATATTATTACTGGTTTATTAAACTAGGCTAGTGCAAAAACAATAATTTGAACAGCTGCAGGCTTGTAAAGATATAATTCTGAGGGTTCCATTATTGCAATTCACATTAAAAAAGACATTTTAATACATCTAATGTATCTATCTGAATCAAATTATTTCCTGAGCAGTACATCTGTCAAAACACACCCACCCACTGTGATACAGAATTTCAGAGATACTCAACTTACTTTGCTTTGCAAGATGACAGGCGGCCAGATAATAAACAAGTATTAATAATAACTTTACTTATCAGATGAAATGAATGAACATTAAAAAAACCCATAACTCATCTTTCTTTGAAGTTCTTTATTTTCTAATTAACTGACTTATTAAGTCAAAGGAGCAATATGTAGCAGTTGTGTGTCAGTGGATACAGCATACTAAATAGTGAGTTAGAGCCATAGACTGTTGTTTTCCTCGACTCCCTCCTCTCTAGACTTGAGGAAGCTCAGGCAGGCTGCAGGGACACTGCAGGAGCACAAGACGAGCACCACTTTGTAATTTAACAAAACCAAGAGACACAAGTCCTACATGTTAGTTCATCACCTGTATATAACTGTCTATAACCTAACTATAGTATTGTTGTTAGAGGTGAGTATTTCAATTTCAAAACATATCATGGATATGATAAATTACAGTAAACATATTACAGATTTCACCTTTAATTTATTAAGTAAATTAATGTTGTGCAGGGATTAACAGATTAATCAGATGTAGTTTATACAACATTAAACAACTGGAGCCAATTCCATCATGCAATCACTGAAATAATTCACACCCATAAACTGCTCCTACCAGGACAGAACATGTACATTAAGCTCTTTTAGTGTGACATACAAATGTATGGGATCATAATTATCTTCATTTCTGTGTAACTTTCGCTACTCTTCAGCTATTAGTCATCTTCATGGGGCTGGATACAGAACAGTACTTTTATTCTTCAGTACTATGAAATATTGAACAACGTCATTCCTTACCAAATTTTGATACCTAAAGAGAAAATCTCATCAGTGTCAGGGAGCAGTTAAGCACACATTATGCTTGTACCAGGATCTAATAACGCTGTTGACTGGCTGTCTGACGTTACAGGTTGTAGAGACATACAGGGAAAAACACTGTTACAAACAGAGACGGGGATCAATGTTCTTGTTTTGTTTTTTTTCTTACCACTAGGTCTTTGAACAGCGTCATCTTTTGAAGGACAAATCAGTAATATATTTCCTGTAATTAATCATAAAATGACCAGGATATTTTTGGAGATCAGGGAAACAGGTTCAGGGGAAATATTTGCTACCCTGACATCAACACTGCAGAGTTGTCTCCCTTTGAAATTTCTATTCTGGGCCAGAATAACTGTTTTCATTCACAGGTTTCACATTAATGAGAGTTCAAACTAATGCTGAATGTTTGCCAAATGAGTAAGTGTCTATGAGTGTTTATGAGTCGTAAGAAATGATGAATAATCTTTAAGAATAAGTAGATGTTTTTAGCAATTAAATTGAGCAATATGTTGATGGGAGTATGGCAGGCAGTCACTGAACTCGAACTCCAGAGTGTGTTTTTTCAAAGAAGTGGTCTTTGTTTTTCCAGGATAACGTTGACAGACAACTGACAGTTATGAACAGCTGATCAACTTGCAGTGGAGGACTTGTTGTCACTTGTTATTGCAATGTTTTGCACATATCCTGTGCTCCTGCGGAGCTCCTGCAGCATGCAGAGCTTCCCCGAGTCTAGGGAGGGGGGAGCAGAGGGAACAAAACTCACTTTAACCATAAACTGTGCGATTGCTACATGCTACATTAAAGTGAGTAATTGAGCTGTAATGTGTGATGTAATTTTCTTTTTGTTACAGGAAAAATGTATAGTTCAGGAACTGGTATCAAAGCCAAGGTATCAGTTCCAACACCAATATCAAATATTTTTGAACCATACTCAGACCTAAGTGTGAATCCATTAAATTTCATGAAGAGTTGGGAAATGGTCGGAGGGCCACCCGGCGCCCACTGGAGGCCGAATTTTGCCCATGGGTCTCAAGTTGAATATCACTGCTGTATGTACACATTCAACTGGTATAACAGAGGCGAAATGTCGATGCAGGAAATTCCCCGAGAAGCAGTGTGGCATGATTTAAACGGACTGCCTGGCTGTGATGACAGAGGCACAGTTTACCATGACCATTCATGCTGGTGAAAGCAGCTCTCCGGGCAGATGTGATCAGCGGAGGCAGTGTCTCCCTCCAGCCCAGATTGACAAGCCAGACCAGACTCAGGAGATGGATATCACAAGGGACAGCTGAGCTGCAAGAAACCAGTGGTGCAGGCAGTTTTCAGCCAGCCTCATTACAGCAGACAGGTTGATCCAGGCAATTGCTCCTCAGACAAGGTTGACTCCAAAGCACTAATTGTGTAATGCAGTATAGGATGACGATTATGATACAGCTCCCTGGTGTAGAGGAATGACTGTAAACAATTAGGATGTTTGGTTTTACCGGAGCAAACAAAGGCATGTGTGAGCTGTGTTATAAGCAGGATGCTGTGGCTGCATTGAACAATGAAGTGTGAGGAGACATATTGTTCGATGCTCTTGCAAACCAAATTCCTTTATGTATAATTCCAGACAGGCCACATTAGTCAGAAGTGAAGCTGCAGAACAGTAAATGGGCAATTTATTTGAACTGTGTACACTACAATTGTAATCACAATTAGTGTAATGAAGAAAACATCTTGTCTGCAATTTGCCCATTCACCTCATGTTGTAGCAGTGCATTGTTTAATGCTTGTCTTAACATAAAAGCATCAGATCAATTATCGCCTATGCACGGTCTGTCTGCATTTCAGTATTCTCTCATGTGTCTCACTCACCATGGCAAGAGCATAATCTCTGAGCATTAATCTTTATTATTCAGCAGAGCCACAGCAGAATTCAAATCACCATCCATATACTCAAGGTCATGGTAAAAAAAAGAAAGGTAAAAAAAAAAAAAAAAAAAACATTTTACACAGATTAATAAATCAAGTGTATGCCCCCAATCAAAATGTAAGTGGAACACTCAGTATTGATTGAGGTGTCCTTATTTTGCTCAGTAGAACTGAACTGAATACATATTTCATAACACATCCAAAGACACTAAATGGATTCAAGTGGAAGATGTTTGCTTTTCACTTCTACTTTTTTTTCTATCACTCTGGCCGTTAAGCATTCTGAGGCTGTAGTTTTGATCTACCGTGCTCTGGGAATGCAAACTGCAGAAGACAAGCACTGTCCCCAAACCTGCTGTGAGAGCAGACAGATCACTGGTCAATTTACTGATTGGACACTCATTGTATGTGCTCTGAGCAGCAGCCAATACTGACCTCATACAGCACACTGTGAATTTCTCTAAATCAAAATGGGGAAATTAAAGCTCCACTGTGTAAGATTTATGGCTGATTATGGCAGAAATGTAATATAATATTCAACAATGATTTATTGCAAAGTGACAAATACGTCTCTAATTTATACATTTATAACAGACTAACTGACTGATAATGTATATAAACCACAGAAATATGTATCAGTAATAGTATTACAATACAAGATTTTAGGCTGTTAAACATGAATTGTAAGAGCGGAAAGTAAGGAACTACCTCTGTGGATAAACCGTCAGCAAACTTTTTCATGTCGGTTCACAGAAAAGTATTAACGCTACAATATTTAATACTCAGAGCATCGCAGACAACTTAAAAACAAACAATGTTCAACAACTAATAACAGTTTTAGACAAAATGTTCAAACAAATACTACCAACACAGCTTTTTGTAAAGTCTTGGAAACTGCTTTGATGATAAACTTTAGATACCATATTCATTCACATTATTCTCTAGTACCTACAGTATGTTAGTTGTTTTGAAATATCGCACTCACATTAATATGTACCCATAGCAGTGTGTTCATATCCTCAATTTTGTGGAATAACAGTCGGGCTGACAAAACACAGAGTAGCTTTGTATGCTGATGATGTAGCTTTATTCATGTCAAAATTAAATAAATCAATTCTGGCCTTGTTACAGCCAATAAAAACATTTACTTTCAGGATATAAAGTAAATAATACCAAATCCTCTATACTACTACTCAATGCAAATTGAAGAAGGAATCTAATTTATAAGGTAATTCAGTTTAATGTTGAAGGACAGTTTAAATATTCAGGAGTACAGATTTTGCCCAGCCTAGAACATGTTGTTAATGCTAATTATGAACCTTTAATGATAGAAATTAAGTTGCTTGAAAATTAGATCCATAATAAGAGGAATCTGTATTTTAGAAATAAATAAATATACTACCAAAGATACTGTATTTCAGAACATTCCCCTGCCATGACCTTAAATAAAAAAAAAAAATAAATAAATAGTCTTTGCGAGATTTATATGGAGCAACAGGAGGGCACAACTTTGTTTGTCTTTGTTTTATTCACCATTTGATTGAAAGGGTTTAAAATGTCCAAACTTAATGTGGTACCACTGGGCTGCACAGCTGTTATGTTCTATATTTCAACAAATGATTCTCCTCATTGGACTAAAATTGACTGTCACTGTCCTGAGCTACCTCTTTCCTGATGCATATACTCAGACACAGAAAAAAGACCATGGAAACACACTCATATCCGATTGTAAAACACATGATAAATATAAAGTATGATGTAAAACAAAATGCCATGTTTCTACAGAAGCCCAGAATGGACAAACCAAATGCTGACTCTAGATGCTGCCTTTTGTGTTTTGCACGATTTTCACAGCCATTATAGGTTTGCAATCTTCAAGGTCACCACCACTAGACGCCACTAAATCCTACACTCTGGTCCTTTAAAGGTGTGTCAAAAAAAGGTTAAAAGAAAATGAGACCATATTCTCATTCAAGTTCTTTTTGCACTCTCTAATTGGACAACTTATTTTTTCTGACAGATTTTCGAAGTTGCCATTCTCTATAATCATTCTGTACAACTGCAATTAACCATTCACTGAACTCCTCTCCTGAACAATGATCGTCCAATCACAGCTTAGCAGCCATAGCTCAGCATGGCAGGTCTGCATGGGGCACTGGAGTGATAGTCTACATTTAAAAATCATGGAGGGTGGGGTTTTTCACAGCCTTTCCAAAACTGAAAAAGGAAAAATGTGGGGAAAGTGTTAGGACTAGAAATAAGACGTCTATCTTTATTACCACTGTTTCAAATCAAGACTCATAGGTTGAAAACATTACAGTGAATTTCAGGTGGTAAAACTGCCTTTTCTTATCATAAACGTCATATGTGCCATGACTGCTAACTCTGACGTGCTTCACACACTCTCACGCCACATGTCCGATAATTAACTGATAATTAATGATGGAGACTGTAACATTCATTGTGTTTCCTACATTGTTTTTCAACATTTTGAGTTAAGGTGCTCATTTAGTCAAGTCATCTTGTTGTGCCTTCTTCTGCTGCAATATAATAATCGCACCCAGATGGAGTTTTGGTGCCACCTACTGCCTATCTTCATGACCCAGTAAATACATACTCGCCTAATGATAATGGATGAAAATAAGCATTCATTTGCATGTTCTTTTTGAAGGAGGAAGCTTTACAGCCACTCCTTCATATATGATAAATAAGTTTTCTCTGCACAAAGGACAAAGTCTGAACACTGGGCTTTTTTCCAGAGCCCAAAGTACACAGTATGTGTGGCTTTAGTTGAATACAACACTTAAGAGACAGATTTGGTTAGATTAATTAGGCTCAGCAAGAATATCTCCTCCTCCTGCCACAGAATTTGCCAAAATATGGAAGTGGTGTAGTAATGGACTACATTATATTGAGAGGTGTTACTGTTACGTCCCTGAAAAAGAGGTGAAATAATCATGAGAATGATTAGAGTCGTGTTTCTTCAACAAAAACTTTTACTCAAATGAGAAAGTTACCACAAGTTCCCCACCAGTGAGTGGAGACAGAAGCAATCGATCTCAGACCACTAGATTAAGACCACTCTGTAGATCACAGTGTAGACAATGTAAAACAACTTTAAAATTCAAGGCAAAAGGAGATAAAACAAGAAAATAAAAGCGACAATAACCAATTAACAACAAACTCAGCACCATTTAAACTACCAATGATTACAATAGCAGTGTCACATTCCTACATTATATATAAAAATAGTCAGTGAGACATTTCATTTTGCTCAAAGAAATAATAATAGTACTAAAAACAGCATAAAATATAACTGAGACAATAAAGTGAAAAATAAAATGATGCATGACCAGGAAAGTTGCTAATTAATGAACATTAGTCCAATACTGTGTAGCAAAACATGTTTTATAATAAATTAACATCTCTATGACAACATTATAACATTATAATCAACCAAAATGCTGAATATGTCGCAGATGTGTTGAACTGTAAGTTTATTAATATTATCACTCATTTATATCTCAGTATTTTTCAGTGGACACATATCCTGAGAGACATTCAGAGATTTCAGGGCTGAGCCCCGGATGTGCACTGACACTGGAAGCTCCCTGCTGACATCTAAACAGCCATGCAAATGAGAGATTTGCTGCAACAAATCATTTAGGCTAATTAAAGTCCAGCAGACAGGCCAGACAAGCCATTGTCTAATGAATGCATCATGCTGCAGTTGTGCATCATGCATTAGTATTTATCCTCAGTCTTATTCATCAGAAAGCACCATTGGTTAAATACTTAATTTAGCTGCCAAGGTGTCAGAAGATGATTTGCCTTTCTTATCAGTAAATGTGTGAAAGCACCTCTGACATAATCAATAATAAAATATGACAAATCCAAACAAACTAGTCAGAACCAAGCACTCTTTCTCTCTCGTCTATTTCTAGGCCAGCTCTCTAGTTTAATAAAACCTTAGGTTGTTTGTTTTGTTGTTGTTTTCTGTACAAAATTATTCTGTGGGATCCATGGTCTTTGAACAATGGCTTCTTCTCCTTCATTTACTTTTCATACAGTGTTACTGTTTGTAGATAGAGCTACTTGCCAACCATTCAGATTCTCCTGAGAATCACATTTTTCAACGCCCCTTCCCCACTGTCCTCCTGACTCCACATTTCTGCATCAAAATGACTCACTAAATTCACTCGAATGCAGGAAAACAGTCTCTGAAATGAACAATTTTCTCAGTGAAGATCCCCTGATATACTGGTTAGGTTTTGTGGGCCGTGATGTCTGGAAGTTGGCAAGTATGCTGATCAACCAAACTTATTCATCATCATCTATGAACGCTTTAAAATTGTGGATAAGGCTGCTGAACATAATTCTTGGCTGTTGAGGAGTACTGACCCCGCCCCCTGCAGTGAGTCATCACACAAAAGGCACCAGCTTCACAGATACAGAACCTTATTCCAAACTGAAATGTTGGCAGCCCTGCAAGACAGACGCAGAAACACAAACCAAGAGGTTTGTGATGCTTAGAAATTATTTATTTCAACTATTCTGTTTAAGTAAAATCCTGGCAATTTAGCTTTACACTAACAGAAATAAACGTGCCAACTAGAACCATGTGGGGTTCTTCAGTGAAACCTTTTTGGCTCCTGGTAGCTAACGTTCCACCTGGAGCCCCTTAGGGGGTTCTACATAGAACCCAACATAAAGGGCTAAATCTGGAACCTTCTATGAAAGGCTCCACCCAGAACCCCCTCTGAGAGGTTCTACATTGAAACCTTCTTGGTGTAATGGTTCCACCTAGAACCATTGCTTCCACCTATATTCCAAGAGTTCATCTATAATCCACCTAGGTGTTCTACAGAGAACCTTTATATATTTTAAGGGTTTTATTTAGAAACCACCCAGGTGGTTCTACAAAGAACCCTTTTATATTTCAAGGGTTTCAAGGGAATTTATCAAGAACCCCTAACCCTATTCCAAAGGATTTCTCAGAACCCATCAAAGTGGATCTATGGAGAACCCTTTTATATTCCAAGAGATTTCATCTATCAACCACCCTGGGGTTTCTACAGAGAACCCTTTGACATCCCAAGGGTTTCATGTGGAACCCACCCAGAGATCTAAAAATACCCTTTTTCTAAGGGTTTCACCTACAAGGATTTTGTCTTCTGAGGGTTCTACAAAGTACCATATTGTATTCTACAGATTAAGCAAAA
Source organism: Lutjanus erythropterus (assembly GCF_056507025.1). Classification (NCBI taxonomy): domain Eukaryota; kingdom Metazoa; phylum Chordata; class Actinopteri; order Lutjaniformes; family Lutjanidae; genus Lutjanus; species Lutjanus erythropterus. Next base: position 5,695,843 of record NC_139330.1, read on the forward strand.
ATGTAAGTAAAAATAATTGATTCAGGGGATTCCAGATATATCTAAAAACACCATTTGAAACATGTTTAAACATTTGAATATTTGAGGTTCTCTTGGAACATTTATTTATTGGAACATTAATTCCTTCAACAATCCTTGGAGAACTCCTTCTCTGGATGAAAAGGGTTCTTAATGGAGCCCATAGTCTTACAAAGACAAACCCTTTCCTCAAAAAAAGGGTTTTTAGAAGCAAATGGCTCTGGGTAGAACCCCAGACCTTCAGGAAGAACCGCTTGGAACCCTTATTTCTAAGAGTGGACGTTAGATACTGACCTGCACTCATAAAACAAAGAGTCCCAATCCACGACTACTGGCAGGTAAAGAACCTTGTAGTGTTTAAAAAAAATAGTAAAAGCATATCTGCAAGTGAGAATTAGTAACTGAGTTGTGGTTGTCCTGTCGACAGCAAATTGTTAGATGCTTGAAAAGTTTCTTATCAGTTCATTTGAGTGATTACGAAAGAGTTTCACTCTCCATTGTCTGCCAGGGAGGCTAATTATTTTATCACAGACATTTTAATTAGCTGTATCTCAGAGTTGTCCACGGAGCTACAAAAGCTACAATAGATAGAGCCAACAGTGTATGTGAGGCTTTTCATAGCAGGAAATATGCTTCACATAGAATAGTACAAAGAATATAGGGGCTGTGCAGGATGTATAGACCATATGTAGCATTACAAAGTCTCTGTGTGACGTACTGCGGCGTATCAAGTGCAGCTGAAAGGACTGTCAGTATTACTAGAGCCAATCTCACAGGGCAGCCAGTTGTTGCATGAATGTTTGGGTTGTAAAAGACTCGCTAGAATCTGATTTCTACACACAGTAACACCACTGAAAATATGAATGTGATGAAAGGTTTGTTTAAACCCAGAAAGAGCATCAATAAATCCAGCCAGGCCTCGTTCAGACCACCAGGAAACAACTGAGACTTGAAGTTTTATTAGCAGGTATCAGAGGTTAAAAGTGAAGGTGACAGATTGATCGGTGACTTGTGATTGATTAGTGAGACTACAGCCCGCAGAAGACAACAGAGCTCTCTAATGCCAACAACAACATTATGGGGTTAACTCATATTCATCTCTGTTATTAATGACTAACACGGCTCTTTTCCACACGTCTTCAAGATTGTCAGGGTTTTTTTTTTTTTTCTTTATCCCGCCCCCTCGCTTCCTCATCACAGGGTAAAATAAATTATAGACAGGAAAATGAAAATGTGGCAGGTGATTTGTCGGAAAGATAGTTTGTTATTGTGTGCATTCAGGATTGATAATTGCCAAGGTGACCTATGATCTCCTTGATTAACAAGGACACAGCTCTATATCCTGGCTGCTGCGAGGCTATTAGCAGAGCTCTTTGTCAGCAGGATTCCTCTGCCTTTTGTACTCCATAAATCACACTGATTCTCTATCAGTCACCCATATTTTGTTCCCTATACCATTAAAAAACTTTAAATTTATAATGATTTTTTCCCTTAATTTTCTTTTTTCCTTTTTCTTCTTGAAATTGTAACACCTATAACGAGGCAGGTTGTCGCTTTTTCCACCTTAATTGACACGAGCAGCAACTACAAAGAGTGAGGATCTTCAGAAATGATGTGCCAATTAGTAACATAAGGCACTGGTACTGTACACTCTTAGAAATGAAGGTGCTGACTAGAACCACAGAGGGTTCTTTGGCTTGTACCAGTAGAATAACCCTTTTTGGCTCAGGATAGAACCGTTTATAAAGGTTCCAACTGGAGTTTTATCTAGAGACCATCTCTGAAAGGTTCCACCCAGATCCCCCTAGGAGAGGTTCTACAGAGAACCTTTCTGTGGTGCAATGGTTCCATCTAGAATCCTCTCTGTGGGATCTATCCAGAACCTTTCCACTTTATGAGAGTGCTAACAAGAACTCATTCAAGGGGTTCTACTGAGAACCTTTTATATTCCAGGGATTTTATCTAGAACCCAGCAAGGGTTTTATTGAGAAACCAACCAGGGGGTTCTACTGAGACCCTTTTAATATTACAAGGTGTTTATCTAGAACCCACCCACAGAGTTCTACCAGGAGCTATTTTATATTCCAATGGTTTTATCTAGAACCCACCCACGGGGTTCTAAGAAGACCCTTTTTTTATTCCAGGTGTTTTTGGTTTTTTCATCTGTAACTCATCCCTGGGGGTTCTACCAAGAACCATTGTATAACATGCTACAAAAAAAAGAAGGAAAGACAAAGAAACATGACGAAAGACTCTTTCTTGCAAAAAAGGGTTCTTTCGATGAAAAGGGATTTTAATGGAACAAAGGGTTACAAAGAACCCTTGATGAGCCCTTTTTTGTAAAATAAGGGTTCTTCAGGTGAAAATGGTTCCTGGTAGACCCTCAGCCCTTCAGGAAGAACCCTTTTGGAACCTGTCTTTCTCAGAGAGCAGGTTTCAGTCATCCAGCCCTGCTGTTAAAGATGAAGTTTTCAAGTCAGGAATGCTTGTCAATCCAGAGTGTGGGGGCAGCGGCTCATGGAATATTTACACAGCAGAGAGAGGGGGGGGTTTACTGGAGTCTGAGGCCTGGTGGTTGGAACCACATTCAAAGGAAACGGATAAAGGCCCTGAGGATTCATGCAGTGCAGCATTGTCTCTGACAAAAAAAAAAAAAAAAAAAAGGAACAATGCTGGGAAAAAATACCTTGATTTAAAATTCAGTTCTAAACCCAGGCATGGAAAAGGCAAATAGGAGTGTGAGTGGAATGTAAAGCAGAGCTGTATGCACCAGATTGGCATAGTTTAGGTCACACATGCATGACAGGAGCTACATATTTTTTCCTGAATGAAAAACTCGAGTTAAAGAAATTGTGCCTGTTGAAGCTCAGTGGTATCTTGTCCCAGCAAGGCTCGGTAACAGGTTTCCTCACATTTGATTTCCACTCATATATTCATCTTTCCAAGATTAATCCGAATTTTGCCCGGCCTCTTACACATGTATTAAAAATGAAAGTGAATTTATTAATATTTATAGCGAGCCATATGGTAAACAAGTAACTCTGTGGCTGGGAGATTTGGTCCGGTTTGGTGGTGTCAGCATCATCTCTCTAAAACGACGAATCTGAAAAGCAAATTCCTTTGAGTAGACAGCAGACTGGTATATTTAACATCAAAAAGACCTGTGAGGGAAAGTAATGAAAGATGCTGATAGAAAGCACACTTGTCATCATGGGGATTATACAGTTCTGTTGATGTTTGATTGCCTTTTTTGTGACTGTTTGAGCAGCCACTGATGACAGAAAAGGTTGCATTCAAAAAGTCCCAATAAAGTGCTAAAATGGGAAAAACACTTTAATACTTTGTATATAATTGGCCATATTATGATGTAGATTTTTCAGCAGTAAAACTTTCATTAGAAAGGATCACATACAAATTAAAGGCTAAACAGCACATAATGAGATTATATGGAGGCCCCTCATTAATGATGTTATGATTTATAGTTAACAGATGATCAAGTGAATGACTAATATCTGTGGACAAAGCAGTTTGGTAACACTTCAAAATAAATAAGATATATAAAATATTTATTAATAAAATCATTAATAAATGGTAAATTGATAGTTAAATTAATTGTTAATCAATTGTTATTTCACTGTTAACAAACAATGATGTTTACTAATTATTGGTAATGCTATGATTTTCTAAATTTAGAAATGTATTATTAGTTTGTTTAATGTAAAATAATTAGTTTATAAATTATAGATTGTATCATAGTTTACAATCTGATTCAACTAGCCAACAGTAGTGTTGCAAACATTACATTACGTTATGTTACATGACGTGACATGACATGACGTGACGTGACGTGACGTGACGTTACATGAACTTACATAAGTAGCATACTCATTTTATCCTGAACCTACCCAGGCAGTTTTGTAATATGTATATACATTGTCTACAATATAAATATATATATATATGTATATTTGGTTATTGTTAAGTTGCAATTAATGTTTTTCACACTTTGTAGATGGTTAATAAATACTGTGTAGTGCATAAACATTATTTAAATGGCCATGATACAATTATAACTGATGTTTATAAAACTTAACAGTTGCTTAATTCATTGCTTATAAAGCATGTATAAAACTTTGTTGAATGTCTTTGTTGCATAACCATTAACTAAAGTTTAATTGACTATCAATTTACCATTTATTAATGTGGTTATTATGAATTGTTACCTGGATATTTGATAACTTTTATTGTTCCTCTATTTTTCCTTCTTACATTTTATATCCATTTCAATAATACTCAATTTTACATAGATTACCATTTGATAAAAAAAGGAGGAACATCCTTGTTTTGAGTTTGTTGGTGTGTTTGTTTGTTTTTTTCTCTTTTTTTAAAAAAAAAGCTGCATTGATTAATCGATTAGTTGTCAACTGTTGATTGATCAGCAGCTGTTTTGATGATTGATTGAGCTTCTTCTCTGTGATGGTGAGCTGGGTGTCTCTGGGTTGTGAGCGGGGACGTTGTATGGGGTCGTTATATTGGGCTTTTGGAGTCATCTTGGCTAAGTGCCATCTTTCTGCATTTTCTAACATATTGTAGAACAAACAGTTGATTGATTGATCAAGAAAATAACTGACAAGATCGACTGACAAAGAAAGCAATCATTAGTTGCAGCCCCACTTGTTTTTTGTCTTTGTTTTTGTGCTAATGCAGCAATTTTATGTGAAATTTCACAGCATACTGCAAAGCTGCATTTCATGGTGTTAAAATTAAAAATGAGCAGTAAGTATCATCTGTGCATGCAAAAATGAGCCCTGAAAACCAAATAGTCAGTTGAAGCCATAGACAATATGTTAAATAGGTTGGAATCCTATTGAATATACAGTCTGTGGTTCCCAGGCCCTCCTTCCCAGACTGGAGCAGGCTGCAGGAACACTGCGGGAGCACAGGATGAACGCAACATTTTAATCTGACAATAAACAAGCGAGGACGAGTCCTACACTGCAAGTTGATCAGCTGTTTATAAGTGTCAGTTGTCTGTTAATGTAAAGCCTGTTATCCTGAAAACAAAAGCCCACTGCTCTGAAAACAGACACTCTCTGGAGTTCGAGTTCAGCGACTGCCTGCCAGACTCCATTATCATTTTGTTCAGTTTAACTGTTGTAAACATCTACTCCTTCGAAGAGATTATTATTGTCTTCTTATGACTCATAAAAAGACACTTACTCATTCAGCAAACATTCAGCATTAATTTTAACTATAATTAATGTGAAATGGGCAAATGAAAACACTCATTCTGGCCATGAAAAAGAATTTCACATCATTGTTGTCAGAGAAGTGAATATTTCAATGTATTGGCCATTTTAATGATTTATTACAGTAAATATATTACAGATTTCTCCATTAAATAAAAATAGCGTGGCAAAAAAATAAATATAAAACTAAAATATATGATCAAAACAGCTCAAATTCCATTACTCAACAGTGCCTGTGTGTGCACAGAAAATTACAGCCAATGACACCATTACACACTCCTGAACCCCTCCATTTTCCTCCAGCGTTTCCATCATTTAAAACCTGCAAAATTGCAATTTTCAGAGTGGCAGTGTAGTATGTTGGCGTGTTTCTTGGTTTGCACCTGCAAACCTAGTTTTCATGATTGTGTCCTGGTGGCTGGTGTGCATTTATTTTGAAGAACCAGGATTTGTGATTATTTCCATGCGGACACCCTGCCTCTTCCAGAAATATGCCGAGCCGCTGAAGCAAGACAACATCAGTATGCCTGCGATTGTGAGCATTTACATCCGAGCTTTAGAGGCTTTGCTAATTCAAATAGTGCCCACTGTGTGTGGGCGTCTGCTTGCTCGACTGTACGCTTAAAGTTATTTTACAATCATTAATTAAAGACAACATCCATGCTGTCGGTGCACCCGGACTCATTTTCAGTCCCATCATCTTTACTCTACAGCACACGCTCTGCTGTTGGCAGACCGATAAACACAGTGTTTGTGACTGTCTGCTATTAATCAGACAACACACTGTTAGATCAAGTCCTAAAAACCCAGCCATCCAAACAAACTAGTCACCCTCAAATATGGCCTCACTCAGATAAGTACTGTGTTTACTTCCCCCCTGTACAGTAGCTCCAACATTTTGATTTTCATTTCCTAAATAGACTCATCTGCGTTATTGATGTCACACTCAACATCTGAGTCAAGTTCAAAGTTCATCAGTGCTTTTAGCTCTTCTGCCTGACAACAAGCAACATCAAGGGTTAAAAGCAGCACAGTCGGTGCTGTTAAAAGATGAGATCATATCACCCCTATAAAGCATTTTTACACTGTTTAAATAACTGACTTTTAGAGTCCGCTGATCACTGCGAAGACGCTGCAGGGTCACAGCCACAGTTACAGTTAGACTGCCAGCACCAGATGAAGCAGACCTTGGCCTAATGTCTCTGAGCGGAGACGTTTCAAGACTCTGTTCCTGCTGCGGTGGGTATCAGAGTGCAGAGTGTCAGTACACCACTCATTTCACCTCATTAATCAAGCAAGGTTATTCTAAGTTTAAAATTAAAGTGGGGTTTAAGTTGAAGGGGCATGTCTCGGCAAACGAGGTAGTACAGAGTCTGTGAAAACATTTCAAATACATTTTAGCTTATAAAATAATGAAGTATCTTTAAATTTTAATGTTTCTGAGTTGTTAAATGTTTCATACACATTGAAATTTTGATAAAAGTGGACCTCTGAAACTGTGATTTATTGATACATGACAAGTGAATAAGTTAGCCAGTTGCGCATATTTGAAATATCCTCTCTTAGTGATGAATTTCAGATAATAAATGACTCTTTTTTTTTGGCCTTTCGCTTTCCTGAAGGGCTCAAAGGGAGAATTTCTCGCTCAATATGAGAATAAATGCGAAGAGTTATTTCCATTGTTGCTGATGTTTGAAAGGAGAAAAATCAAAGGCATAACTGTATTAATGCTTTCCTCAGAACTGTATTTGAGTGAACTCTAGTTTCTTTCGTTATATTAAAATTCAAATTGGGTTGCTAGCAAAAAAATAAATGTGGTTAATAATGCATTGGTATTGACTTGCGAGAATCATGTGTGCTCAGGAGTCAAAAGGCACATATCCCACACATGAGGAGTCATTTTGATACATCGATTGCATGCGCAGTATATCTTCAAAGAGCCTCAACTATGCATCTTTCTGACAGACATTGATTATCTCATACAGTTAACATACATTTCCCTTTGCACTCACTTGAAGTGTTTATGATTGCCATACAAGAGGAAGTGCAGGAACTGCCCTCAGCACTTAACCTCATCTCGACTACAGCACTCCGCAATTTCTGCAACAGTTTTTAATTAAATATGAAGAAAAATGGGAAAACAGCCCTTGAAGGGATGCAAGGAAAGTGCCCACTCTTTAATTTGTTAATAGAGCAGTACATCATTAGTGTAATGATTGCATCGAACCATAAGACACAAGCCTGTGTACACTGATAGTGACATCAATAGACATGACGCATGAAGAACATCAGAGTGAGCATGAATCCATAATGCAGATAGTTTGCGAGTGTGTTACAGGAGTCAGCATCAAAGTGTTTGTAGATAGTTGCATTCTCACAGTGCGTCTAGACGTTTTCACAAGTTTCCTTGGCATTGCCATGTCTGTGAAAGTGATTATGCACTTCTATTCACATCCCAGGGTAGGTTACTGCTTCCTTATTTAATCACGCTGCTCTGAATAGATCTCAGACTTCTTCTAGTGAGATTTTTGTTTTTACATGGAAGCTGAAAGAAAAAGAGACCCTTTAAATAAGTCCACAAAAAATATTTAAAGTAAGGTTGCAAATTTTGTGCATTTTCCTTAAGAGATAGCTGAAAACATGAGCAATCAATTAATCTATCAGTCACTAATAAGATACAAAACATACGTCTTTTTCTCATTTTAAGTTTTATTTAAACAATTCTAATGGTACAGTGGATATGTGAAACATTAAGTCATGAAGCACAAACAGTTTCAGTGAACAGAATAATAAAACAATAAGGCTGTCATTGTTCTGCCTGTCAACAAATCACGCCGTCAAACAAAACCATGTCCAATGGGGCACAATTACTGCTGTTTCTAAACTAACAAGGCAGATCAAATAAACCATGAGAAAACCTGTGAGCTCTGGGGAAATAGTATACAAAACAGTCCTTCACCGTTTATGAATTTTTAATCGGTTAAATTCTTCATGGCGATCAATGAATAATCATAAACATTCATAATTTAAAAACTACGAGTCGACTGCCATGCAAGCCGTATTTGAGAACAGAGGTACTTTGAACTTTATGCTAACATTATCATGCTACATTGGACGTAGCATTAAATTGGTGCACAATTTGAAGAAATGACTTTGGGCTCTGGGAAATTGTGATTTTTTTTTCTTGTTTTTTTGCCATTTTATAGACTAAACAATTAATCAATTAATTATGGAAACAATCTGCAGGTTAACTGATAATGAATAACCTTCAGTTGCAGCCCTAATGATGGCACTACATGAAGATTCAGAGAAGTGATTATGAATCATCCTGATGTTTTGACCAAATTTTAGTAATCTAACAGTTGACAGAGGAAAAATCACCAAGGGCATTATGATCCATTGTTTGGGGAACATTAATATTGGTAGATTTTGTGCTTTTGAGGATTTAGCCGATAAGTGAGACCTGACCTGTCAGAGGATCACTATTAGGATTCATTAGGACCATGAATGTCAGTTCCAAATTTCACAGCAATCCATTGTATATTTGTCAAACTATTTAGCTCAAATCCTTCAATATTGGCCTCATGATGACAAAAAAAAAAAAAAAAAAAAAAAAATCAAAGGATCACTACAATCTGTACAATTCATCCTCCAGGGACCCTGGATGTTAGTGCAACATTTCATCCATCCAACAATCGTTGAGAGCCTGACATAACCATCCATAGATCCACGCTGCTTTACAGCAAAAATAGAAGGGTGACATCCTTTAGTTCACAAGAATTCATGTATATGGTACTACCGCAGAAAAAAGGCAGATGCACCGCTTCCGCATGGCAATTTGCTGGAGAAAAAGCAGCAGTGTGGCTGTAAAGCGACAAGAAAATACTCCCAGATCTGACCATTAAAGGAATATATAACTTCCTGTAATGACAAATGGTGCTACAACTGATTCCACAACAGCTCAGGGAAACAAAATAATTCAGCGCTTCAAGAAAAACTTCCTTCAGACATGCTCATTTGGGGTTTACCAATAAGTCATCCAGCTGAGATTCCTACAGGGAAGAGCCCATTATCACTGTGCTCAGACCAATGTAACATATGGACTACCTGGTGGTGACTGAGTTGAGCTGAAAGTCTGAATACATTTCCCTGCTGTCTGGAGAATTCACCCTATCTGCCTGCCTGTGTGTGTGTGTGTGAGAGAGAGAGAGAGAGAGAGAGAGAGAGAGAGAGCCTGTGTGCACTGGTAGATGCAAAGAAAAGCCATAATTTTCCTTTGAGAGTGAGAGTTCATATATTCTTAAAGCAGTCATACTATAATGATTCATAATGGCTGGTTAACATCAATACACTGATGTTTATCACATGATCAATAGATGGATGTTTATCGGGTGAGATGTTGTAATGGACAAAACAGCCATTATATCAAACAGACGTACTATTCTGCACTCACACACTCACGTGCATGAGTGCAGACTGAGGCGCACAAACAGGAGCAGGTGATAATAGGGCTATTCTTTATGCAAGGTCATGAATAATTCAAAATCCATGTGCTCAAACAGATTCTTGAGTTGACAGAATAATATGACAGATTCTGCTACTGCTATTAGATGGAGAAATATCACAACTGTTTTTAGAGATTCTAGCAGGGGATAAATTGATCTGCTGTGTGTGCTACTAGCAGGCGCTAACCAGATTCAACACTGTGATATTTCAGAAAATCCAAAAGGCTTTATGAATGTATATATGTTTATAAATATAGAGTTCCTGCCACAGATATTCAATCTGTTCAGTACAATCCTTTGACTTGAACATAAGGGAAATCTTTCCTTGGCGGTTTCAAACCACCACACAGACCACACAATGTCATTTATGTTGTTTATTCATTTTTAACTTTCAAACCATTGCAAAGAATAAATATGGGATAGGAGATATCACACTGTCACTGTAATTGCACATTGAGGCACACCGTTCCACTCCAGAGCTGATCAGAGCTGCAACAATAACCAATCGATTAGTTGTCAGCTGTTAAATTACACAACAACTATTCTGATAATCGTTTTGAGTCATTTTTTAAAAAGACAAAATGTCCAAATTATCTGCCACTCAGATGAATATTTACTGGTTTAGTCTTCTATGTCAGTAAGTTTAAAGGAGAAATGTGTACTGTATTTACTGCATTTCATCATAAAATCACCACCAGAATTAGAGTCAGTATCAGAATTGGTTTTATTGCAAAGTAAGTTTATATAAGTAAAAATATAAAGATTAAGGGAAGTGTCAGTTTCAACCACATAAATAGATAAATAGAAAATAACATATGAAAAAATAAAAATATTGTAACAGTAGAAACAATATGCAGAAGAGTGACTTATATTTAAATAGATGACAGAGCTGTACAGTTTTATAAGGGAGAGCAAAATATTTGAGCAGGATGTCAACAGAGAAGATGTGATCAGGAATTAAGGAAACGTGCAAAGTTTAAATACTAGTTTCTCTGACATCATGGCTACATCTAATATGTTCTCTTTTTCCATTCCAGTCTGGATTTGCCTGTTTCACATTAAACAGAAATTAATGCTGCTGTTCGCTGAATGAGTAAGTGTCTGTTTATTAGCCATGAGAAATTCATAATAATCTTGTAGAAGGAATAGATGTTAAATTGAGCAAAATGTTAATGGAGTCTGGCGGGCGGTAATGCAGGCAGCCACTGAACTCCAACTCCAGCGTGAGCGTTTTCAGAGCAGTGGGCTTTTGTTTTTAGGGTAACAGGCTGAGCTTTACACTGGCAAATAACTGACAGTTATAAACAGATGATCGACTTACAGTGGAGGACTTACTGCTAAAGTATAATGTTGCGCTCATCTTGCACGTTCCAGTAAAGCATCCCTGCAGCCTGCAGGCAAAACTGCCTGAGCTCTGAGTCTGGGGAGGAAGAAACAACTCACTTCAACCATGGATTGTATATCAAATAGGGATTCAACCTATTTAATACACTGTCTGCGGCTCCAACTCCCTATTTGGACTGCTGTACTCATTTTTGAATGTGAGGGCTGAACATATTTTTTCTTTAATATCTTTGGGTTGTGGATAAAACACCTGAGGACATCACCACAGGCTTTGGGAAACACTAATCAACATTGTCCACTATTTTCTTACATTACTTGGACCAAACATCTAATTGATTAATTGATCATTAATTCATTGTTAAATGTTAAATTAATCACCAACTATTTTAAGAATCATTTTGAGTCATTTTTTAAGACAAAATGTCCAAATTATTAATTCAGCTTCTAAAATGTGAATATTTTTCCGGTTTCTTCAGTAAACTGAATATCTTCTCAGTTATGGACAAAACAAGACACTTAAGGACGTCATCTCAGGCTTTGGGAAACACTGATTGACATTTTTCACCATTTTCTGACATTTTATGGATCAAACAACTAATCCATTAATTGAAAAAATGATTGATAAATGAATCAATAATGACAATAATCTGCAGTTGCAGCCCCACGGTCATGTCATTATTTCTGATACAAGTCTGATTACATTAAAACCACATTTCCATGTGAATCTCAGCTTTTCTCCAGGTTGCAAAATGACCAAGCATGCAGGGTGCCATTTGGACTCTGGAAACGTCTTTGCAGGGGAGAGTGATGGCAGCATTCCTGAAGCTTGGCAATTGGCCTCCCCATGAGTCAGTGGAGAGATACTTATTGTGTTTTCATTGTTCAATAAGGCTTTGCATGAATTTCTTCCACCTCTTAGCTTACTGAGCCAAAGGCTCCCCAAACGCCAAAGTCTTCATTATGGCCATTGAAAGTGGGCTGGCTCGAGGTCACCCCTGATGTTCCACCGGCTGCCTGGGGAAGACAGGAATTAGAAAAGCTACCGCAGTAACGGGCCACGGCGACCAACTGCGCTGAATGACTCCAATCTCCTTTATAAGTTTGGCAACAGATTAACAATGTTGTAAACGCTGCTTGGTACAGGATGTTGGGGATATAAACAAGTTCTTTCAGCTCCTCACACTGCTGCGGCTGATACTCTCTGTGTAGTTCTGGAGCATTCTTTGGAAAGCCTGGTGCACAAACACTTCACACTGAAACTTCCTGGAAATAAATAAACAAATAGGCTCTTCAGGCAGCATCTGCTCAGATGGAACGCATTCAGTCAAGGCCTGAAAGAGACGGCCAGGCTAATGAGAGTTAACTGTGCACAGCAAAATGATTAGAGCAGCTGACCCAACCCTCCGAAAAAAAGAAAAGAAAGAAAAGAAAAGTGTGGAGCCAAATTGTACTGGGGGAATAATTGCTTCTATCTTCACTGACCAATCTAATTTCTCCCTTTTTGAATATGCAAATAACTCCAAATATGCAAATGGACTGAACATGTGTGAAGGTCATGCACATTCATTTCTCATTCAGGACTGTGGGCCTATAATTATGAATCTGATGCTTTATTGGCACCTGATAAAAAAAAAAGAGCCACCTATTGGAACAAAAAGGCTCCATCTTCAGCGGGGAAGGCGGCGAGATCAGCAGGCGACTCAGATGACGGTGTAACTCCCCATCCACATGTCCATCATAGTCCCATTCTCCCCATGAATTCAGCCAATAGGCAATGAAGGCTATTGCAGAGCCATTGACGCTGCATTGTCAGTGACCAACTGCTGGAGCCTGGAGGTTACACAGGATTTAATTGACTGTTGATTGTTAAATGAATGCCTCTGTGAATGTCAGGGCTCTGCACAGGACAGAAGAAAAGCAGCAAAAAAAAAAAAAAAAAAAGTTCCTTTATTTGTCAAGTAGCTCATAAGTAGCACATTTTATTCTTACCTTGCACACACATAAGCATTCCCCTGAGAGAACACAAGTATAATGAGACGGTGGAGGAGAGAAAAAAAAACAACAGCAGGTTTGAGGTGCACCTGTAAGGTGCAGGACTACCCGGAACAACTTTCCCAAAGAGAGCACAAGTTGCCCCATAAGCATTTGTTTCTCCAGCAGCGTGAAGGCGGCGAGCAGGGAGCACCAACCAGCGAAGAAATCAAAACAAGAGCGGCTGTCACCCATCAGGAGAAGAGGGAAAAATTACCCAACACTGGTGCGAGCTTTCAGGTCCCACTGACAGAGTGCGCAGGTTATAATTATCATGTTATTCCCCCCTTTCTTTCCCCTTCAAAAAAAAAAAAAAAAAAACAACTAAAAAAGTCCATGAAATATTCCTGTTTTGGAGCTCTGCAGCAGCAAAGCGCAGCGTTGTCTGAGCACAACTGAGAGGGTCCAGTTCAGGGGGGGGAACCCTTTTGACTCGAATTAAGGGGAGGCATACATGAGGAGGAGGGAAAAAAAGGAAAAAAAGGAAGGAGGAGGAGGAGGGCAGGGAAGAAAGTATTGGTGGTGCCAGACGCAGCGGCAGTAAGAAGCGTACGTACGTGCTTTATCTTAGCGGCTGAGTGTGTGACGTGATATTGCAGCCTGCTCCTGGAGCTCTGCAAGCAGCGAGCAAAGCGCGTCTATTTCTCTCTCTGTTGTAACTCACTGGCCCCCCAACATCTCACATCCACCCACTACGGATCTTTTTTTTCTTCTTCTTCTTCTTCTTCTTTCTCTCCCCCTGCTGCCTGTTTTTTCCAGGGGGGTGGGTGCGCGACTTGCTGGAGAAAACATATCAGTGGGAATAGAGACGTGGAGTCTGCCGAATTAATTTATGGTAATACTGTAAGAATTTCTCTCTTCTTTTTCACCACTCCAAGATTTCTTCCTTCTCTCTGTGTCTCTCTGTCTCTGTCTCTGCTTCTCGGTGGCTGGCGGTTGTTGTTGCGCTCCGTTTTGATGGGAAAAACCCAGAAGAAGAAGAAGGAGACGGGGGGGATATGAGCGGGCAGACCGGAGTGTAACGCATTTTATTTTCATCCATTGAACCATCTTGTTGCGCCGGACTTCTATTGTCGGGAATGGGGAGTATCGATTCACTGGAGGGCTGCAGAATTTATTTATAAAGGATGTGGTCAAGTATGCTGGAAAAATAGCCATAGCTTCCGCAGTGTAAGGTAAGATTATCATTGTTTTATTATTATTGCATGGAGCTGGAGCTCATTTTCATATGTCATCTGTCAGTTAAAGTTTCGCCTCCTCCTGTGAAATATTCGTCCTGTCTGTTCAACATGACGGAGCTTTCACCCGCTCCTGTTAGTCCAGGCTGCTTAACACATGATTTTTAAGAGCTGATCTCCCTCTTTAGCGGCAAAAATCACTTTAAAGCGCCGAGCGTCGGACTGACACCGCATGAGATGCAGCCCGTGTCTCTATATTCACATGTCCTCCCGAGACAGAATCGCTCTCAGAAGCCCCGGCAATAAAAAATCTCCTGACGAGCCATCCCTCCTCAACAGAATACTGATTTTTCGTGCAGCCTTGGCCGTGAATCTTCTGGAATCATATAGATTTATCGCGACTAAAAAAGCTGCTTCCACAAATCTTTATGTAACACGTTTATTATCCTAATGTGCTGTGACGCGCAGCTTTTAGCGCCCAAAAAGGCGAGAAGTTGGAGACAGAAGCGCACATTTATCTATTATCTAGACTCTAGTATCTATAGCCTACTTGGGATTTCAACGCCTACACACACACACACAAACACACACATGCACACACAGTTTGAGGCACGCACGCACACACGCACGCTCTGCTGTGACACTGCTCACAGCTGCATTGCCTGTAGGATTAAAGCAATCAGGACATCGCATTGCATTCTCTCCCCCCCTCTCTCCCTCTCTAGCTCCAGCACTCTTTTTCACGCACGCAAACACACTTGTGCGCGAGCTCAAACACACACAGACACATACTCACACGCTGGCTCTTTATCAAATTGCATTGTCAAATATGTCAAGCCCTGAATTTCGGAGACATGCAGGTCGTGTTAGTGGAGCGAAAGCGCGCAGGAGGAGAGGAGAGGAGAGGAGAGGAGAGGAGAGGAGAGGAGCCATGGTGACCAGGAGGACGCACAGACATTTTCAGTGTGATTTTATCCCCTTCATATTATCCAAGTGTCGTGTGAGGAAACAGGCTAAATCACGCAGAAAGCAGCTTGATTTGAGAGTGATCCTGGTTACTGCGTAAAAATGAGCAGTTGCGTCCCCACAGCAGCTCGACTCACTTGGACACCTCTTCCACTGTTCGTCTTTTTGATGTCAGATATTCTAAACAGCTGTATTTGAATATCTCCAGGGATTGTGCCATACCAAATACGACCCAATTATACATGTCTAAATGACTCACATTATTGCACCGACTCCCCCCCCAAAAATAAATAAATAAATAAATAATGGCTGAAGCAACCACAAGGTGGCAATGTTTGCACAAAGTATAGTAATGAAGGAGGCAGGATGGGGATGCAAAAGACATGTTGCTGAGGTTAATGTGCATTTTTCTCCATTTTCACAGTGATCAGAAACGTGTGAAGCACATCAGTCAGACCTGATCAAGTTCATCTATCATGTTTCCTTTGTTTAACTCTCTCCATCTCTCCCCGCAGGCCAAATGACATAGGATGAAGGCTGTTCGAAACCTGTTGATTTATATATTTTCCACCTATCTTCTGGTTATGTTTGGATTAACTGGTGCCCAAGATTATTGGTGTTCCACTCTGGTCAAGGGGGTCATTTATGGATCATATTCGGTGACTGAGATGTTTCCTAAGAACTATACAAACTGTACATGGACGCTGGAGAACCCAGACCCAACCAAATACAGCATCTACCTGAAGCTATACAAGCGAGACTTGAGCTGCTCTGAATATTCTTTGCTTGCTTATCAGTTTGATCACTACTCACACGAAAAGATCAATGAGTTGCTGAAAGTCAACGAGTCTATAGTGTACCTGTGCGATTCGAAGAATATTTATGTATTTTTGCTGTACGACAAGAATTTCGTTCAATTACGGAGAGTTTTCCCTTATGATTACAATGGATTGACGCCACAGAAGCTGGATGAAGAGGAGAAGTCCATTGTGGAGTTTCTGGTGTTGAATAAGGCGAGCCCCAGCCAGTTTGGGTGTCAAGTGCTTTGTACGTGGCTGGAAAACTGCCTGAAGTTAGAGAAAGGGACGGTGGAGACGTGTGGGATTGTGTACACGAAATGCACATGTCCTCAGCATTTAGGCGATGGAGAATCAGAGAGCATGCTCATGCTCAACAACGTGGTTTTACCTTTAAACCCACAAACGGAGGGTTGCTTGTCGCCCCAACTACAAGCTGGGCAGATCTGCAATCTGAGTGCAGAAGTGAAGCGGCCTCCAAAAGAAGGTGAGTATCCTGTCATCTTCCTCCTTTATGCTGAGATAGATGTAGACTTAATGGACTACTGTATGCATAGAAAAGATAGTAATCATGTCAAATGTGCACGTCAATCACTCCCTTCTCTGCCCTTATTGCATGTTTGAAGTGTGATGGCCCATGAAACAAAGAGCACACATAGATATATAGACTGCAGTTGGCTCAGAAATGAGTCAACTCCAAGAACAAAGCTGCCAGAGGAGTTGGGTGTAGCAAAGACCACACCAGCACAAACCAAACCACCTAAACGGGGGTCTTTGATTTGGTTGGACTGAATTCAAAATGCACTATCACTGCTGTGAATTTTAAAATGGCTGTTTTTCTTCACATCAGCACAGAGTTAAAATGGCTGCAAATCCAAAGATAATCTTTGTGCTATACATTTATGTCAGTGTCATCCTTACAAAGACCAGCAGTGGCCAATATGGACACATCCGTCGCTTTTTATTGGCACCTGTGTCACATGATGGAACGGTGGGATCGTGGATGCAGCAGCAGCGTCAGATTGGATCACCTTGCTCGTGCAATGCAACATTGAAAACTTGTGGAAAAGATTTAAGAGTTTAGTGTTTAGAAATCTGCTGCAACTGATAATTAACATATTTAGATTGAGATTATTGAATAAAACAGTATTTTTTTTAAAGCTTTAGGGCTTCTTTTTGTCCAGTGTTGCCATAGAGCAATGCAACGTGTTTTCACTGTATGTTGGAAATGAGCAATAAGTAACATGTGTTAGCTATTGTAATTCACACATGTGCATATTTGCATACATATAACACCTGTGCATCCACACACATTCACAGGAAGTCAGCTGAATGAGTATTTAATAGTAAACGGTTATGATAAGGTCATAATGGTTCTGTTCATTAGTGTCACCTGGTAGCAGGGGGGGAGTATTTGTAGTTAACACACTTGTGTAGCTTTTTGAATTACAGAGGGAGCCCATCTTGACACATAGCTGCTTGCATTTTAACAGATAGCAGAGAAAAAAAAACCCCAGAGGAATATGCTGCATACTTCAGAGGTGAGGTGCGTTTACCGTGAGACACAAAGGAGGGGCATTCATCACGGCGCACTAAACCAAAAATAATGAGTCAACCTTTAGATTTTTTTTTCTTTTTTCTTTTTTTTTGAGGGGAGGGGGGGTAATGATAGCAGGAACGTTATGGAGACATCTCCCTTGTGGCACTTTCCAAAATAACAGTTGGTGTAATAGCACCGTGGAGAACAGGTGGCAGTTTTCTAATCAAGAAGAACAGGTGAACTTCGATTTTTTTTTGGGACACACTAATGCAGGATTTTTTTTCTAGAAATATTCTACTCCGATACTATTATGCCTAAGGTATTTTTAATGCTTCTGTGAGAGTTACTCTTGCTTCAAAATTTGTTGGATGAGTGGATGATGAACTCTTTTTGAGCATCGTTCACCTACCCTTTCACTAGAGCCCTCAGGCAATAATGCATGCAGTTCCTGATGCAAATTACCATCACAACTCACCCTGCAGTCAAGTAGCATGTGCAGCAACACCACAAAGTATGACTCAGCTGTGTATTTTTGTCAGATAGTTTCATCATTTCTAATGAATCTCCTGCTCAAATCACAAATATTACTAGGAAGCATTATGCTCATTTTCACAGAAAACTCTCTGCTCCAAAAACAACATTTGACATTTTTCTATCAGCATGTTAATAACAGCTTAAGAGCACAGCTTATTTTTTTTCCCTCTCAGAAGATTTTCCACAAGCTTCTATTTATAGGGTCGGTTGATGGGAGGTTTGAATAAATCCGTTTTCATCTGGATAACGGGGAGATCACCGCTGGGTTTTAAAAGAGCACAGTGTCTCCTGTGGCATCATGGTGACAGAGTGGGTGTTCCTGATGAAGAATAAAGCATTACAAACAGTCGACAAGGGCTCCATTTGATAAAATCGCTTGTCTTTGATCTTCTCAGTTCCTGGTAGAGGATGGCTTCAGAGCACATCAAAGAAAAGCAGGGCTGGAGGTTGTATACTGCAGCCATGCCACTGAAATGCCCCGCCAGTGTTTCACACAGACTGAGGATAACAACATTTTAAAGGTTAAAGCTCTTAACTATTTAAGGTGATTATGTAGACAAAGACACAGACCTCGTTCCTTCATACTGTGGCATTTTGAAACCCTCAGTGACACAATGAAATCCTAAACAGATGTACTACTCGGATGAGTCATTTATGCAGCTTTATTTTTATCACATTCTTCCATTTCATGAATAAAAGTTGTAAAAGGAGGCAGCACAGTGGCGCAGTGGCACTCACAGCAAGACAGATTTCATTCTTTTTCTCTCTTTGTGCTCTCTGTGCTTGTGTGGGTTTCCTCCCACATCCCACACATGCAAGTCAAGTGGGCCGATGACTCTGAGCTGCCCATAGGTGAATGAGCGACTGTCTGTGTTCGCTCTCTGATGTTCCGGTGACGTGTTTTCTTGCTCTCAATCGAATGATTGGCCACAGTGAGTGTGAATCAGAGTTCTGAAGTAGATAAATGAAACAGGGCTGTGGGTAGAAAATGCTTTACAGATTCTCTCCTGCCACAAATTTCGGTTTCCCTGGCGCATTTATTTTGAAAAGATGAATCGAGGACATAAAGAGGCATTCAGTCGCCAGATAGCAACTACGAGCAGACATTTTAGAGGATGCTCTCTCCCAGATATCTGCCCTCTCCCCCGTCCAATCCTGTGCAAATGCTGGTGTTTACATGTATGTGAGTTTATAATCCTTAAATTCACAATGTACTGTTCAAATCATCCAGAAATTGCACTTGGCTCCAGGAAATAAGCAACATCGTGAGGCATTGTCATGTTTTGTGGCTCAGTCTTCAGGGGCGTTTCTGGGGTGGGGGGGGGGGCAGAAATATGATTGACGACCACAAGTGTCACCCCATTATCCTCAAGTATGATTGGTTATCTGTCCAATAAGAGGTGGGACCTTAGTTTAAACCAACTGTCTGATGAGCATTTTTAAATGTGCATTGTTTTCTTCTGTATGCAGCCTATTTTAGTATTTTTCAGGTTAATTTACTTAAATAATAAATAAAGTACTTTTCCTGATTATGAATTTAGGAGTCTCACAGCCTGAGGATAGAGGTAGAATGGAGGTTTCTTTTTGAGGGCTTAAAGAATAAAGTAGGGAAGCTTTAAATTCTAATTGTATGGTGCTACTGTGCTGTGTTGTGATTGGTTGGAGCACTTATCTTTTAAATAATAAACTTAACCACAGAAATGCATACTTGTAAACCTTGAGACATCAAAAATAGGGATTTCAATACCATAAAATTTGACTTTGTTTCCTGCATTTTCATGCCTTTTCAAGAATGAAAATAACAGAATAATAAGTACAATCAAACAGCACTTTTGGGTTAAATACTTTTAATTTTATGTTTAATTCTCAGGTAAGAATACAGAAAAACTGGTCCCTCTAGTGCAAACTTCCATAAATCTCAGGTATAAACTAGTATTCATCAGTTTTCTTTCATTCATTTAGCTTTTACACTGCCCCTAAAAGAGAAATGACATAGCAGATTTTATAAAATGCTATGTATGCTCTTTTCTTTAAGTCTTTCATTAAGTAAAGGATTTTTTTCCAGGAAGTCCAGTCTGGTATAACTGTATTTTTGTTTGGGTGGAAGCAGTAGACTTTTAGAGTTGTAGGGTTTTTGGCTATACATGCTGTGCAGTGTTAGAAACAAGTTGTGATGATAAAAAAAAGAAAAGAAAAAAAAGGTGTGAAATTTGTCATGAATCAGGAGAAATACAGGAGAATTGAGATCCCGGGAGGGAATAGGGAGAGGACAATGAAAACCTGGGAAAGTCCGTTGGGTTGGAAAGAATGGGAATGTAATAAACTATAATATCAGTGATTAAAGTAGATATGAGAAATAATACATTAATGTGTGCATATATGCCACCTCTGCATAAGTCAGTGCCTCACTTGGACCACCCCAGTCAAAAAACTCCCCTGTCATTCTTGCCCTTGGCTGAGGTAAAGTGTCTAATTCTTTCACTTGTTCGGTTGGAATTTGACAGTTTTCATGGCTCAGGGTCAAATAGTCTCATTGTTGGAGAGGAACGTGCTTTGTTCCCTGCCCTCCAAGGTGTTCTGTGTTAATGAAGCCACGAACATGACGTTCATGTCATGATTACTCACCATTATATGAAAACTCTCTGGTACAAAGAATTGTGACAATCATCTTTCTGTTCCCAGAATTGTTGCCACTGAAAAGCCTATTTTGCAAAGTAATTCTTTTAAAATGAAAAAGGCAATAGGAGTTTTTTCATCCAAATGTTATTTGGATTCTGTCAGACATTTCAGATCATAGAACTGTGCTCATCTCTGCCCCCACTTCCTATTTCCTTGGTGTCACTGACTTGTGGGTAACAGAGGAAAAAAGATGCCAAACGTGACAGTGACAGTAAGATGCTTTCTGGAGATTAGGCTTTACAATTTGCTTCAAACCCGATAATACTACAAAGAACTGAAGCTCATATTTATGTAAAATATTCCATTAAATATTTTATGAGTCCACAAAGTGGGCCTCTAAATTCATTGTTAGTACAAGTGTTACAACCTAGTAGGTTAAAGATGACTGTGACATCACAGATTTGAGCTGTGATTTGAATCTAACATGCAATGTGCAATATTCTTCAATACTATTCTTATTTGGATTTTCTAGTTTTATTTAACAATTGTGACAGAGTGAAAAAAAAATCACATCTATTTACAGCAAATATCAAATCTTTTCATATTATCTGGACACTGGTCTTCAACAGCTGGTCTGTGGCACCTAGTGGGTCCTCAGACTTACTGCAATAGAAATCTCCAAATTATTGTTTAATATTTTCTTTGCTTATTTTGAAATTTAGGCCTAAATGTGGGTAAAAGTTACCAGTTAATGTAAATCTGGCATACTATTAGCAAAGAGAAATTTGTTAATTCAAATAAACATTAAATTTTCACTGTGCTCATTGCAGCACCTATTCATACTGGCAAACTAGTTTGCCATGTATTATTAAAACATTATTGGCTAATTAGTTATATTATTATCCTACACTCTTGTGAGACACAATATATCATTTTGTAACATCACAAACAAGAGACTCTGACATACCCTCCACCTCAGAAACCACTTATAATAGTGCAGATGGTGATGCTAATGCAGCTAACATTAGCCATGCTGCTAACTGAGCGGCTATGGGTTTGCACAAAATGAGAGAAGACCTGAAAATATTCATTGCAGTATATAGTAGGGGGTCTGTGCTCCGTCCCTCTATCAACTAAGGGGTCTGTGGCTTGAAAAATGCTAAAGACCCATGGTGCAGCGGGGGCTGATGGGAATGTCTTTGCAGGGTCATAAACTCGGTTACTTGGTCATAAACCAAAGTACTGAGCAAACCAAAATTTTGAATTGATCATGGCCCGAGATAACAAGTCAGGTGATCACCAGAGTTATTATAATTCATCCTGAGAAAATCTCAACCTCATGATGGAGTACAGAAAAACCATTTTGACAGTTATTTATATTTTTAAAATAGTCTAATACTGTACAGATATTCCATCAATCTCTTCATTTTAGTCCAGTTATCCTGGATAAATAAAGGACTCAGAATAAAAACAGTTTGACCTGCTGCTCCCAGTTCTTTGAACAGTTTCTTCCTTTAAAGTGAGTAATTGTCCGGTATAGTGTAATTTTCTTTTTGTTGATTTGGATTTTATGAAATTGGTTTAGTAAAAAAGTATAATTCAGGGACTGGTATGGAAGTTAGGGTATCAATACTGGTACCAATATCGAAGATTTTTGGACAATACCCAGCCTGAGTGGGGGGTTCCCGCTCTGTCTCTGTTAAGTAAGGGCTTCATGGCCTGAAAAACGCTGAAAACCCCTGATCTAAGAAGGATCCACTTTCAGACTAAATGCAGATGCTTATTTGTGCAGCTGCAGATGCATATTTGATCATTACAGTTTCTGATGACACAGACCGTGTGCCATGTGGAAAATGGCAATAGGATTTTATTGGCAAATGAAATGTGTGTGAAGCGTTCTAATGCACTGTCACATGCCAAAGTCCTGAGCACTGCAGCAGCTCAGCCTCGCTGCCTCACATAGTGAGGCCTTTTATTCACTTTGGATCTCAGTCAAGTCACTCAGTAGTCACACTGCATTATGCTCACCCCCATTGTTCAGTACACTTGGAGGCCATTTTAGTTCCAATTCAGTGAAGGAGAGAGCACAGCTCAACAGCACAGAATCTGTTTGTTTTATCTTAGACATGCATTATTTGTCTGTGGCTATAGTAAATATCTTGAATATCCCATTTCCCAGTCCCTCTTAAAATCCGGAGCTAAATAAGTTAATTATTCCACCTTGTAGCTTTCTGTTAACATTGCTCCCATGTTCAGCTCTTTGATTTTTAGATACAGCATTTTCTCTCCAGTTTTATGGCTGCGTCTTCTGTGTTCAATCTCCAGAGGCAGCTGTGTGGAGAAATGCTAAAGAAACTTGTTTAGAAATGACAAGGCCAACACAAAAAGCGTGATAGACTGAGGGACCCTGAAGAATCAGCGTGAAAGTGGCAACCATCTTCTTTGTCCATTAACCGCATATTAAATTTTGCTTATTCAAAAATTTTAAAAAGGATGGCGCAGAGTGGAACGATTAAGTTTTATGCTGTAATCAATTACACAGCTTTGGGTCAATTCCAGTCAGTTTTGTGAAACATATAGAGAAAACTGCAAGAATGAGGTCAAACATCACACCGGAAATGAATTGAGGATCTGTGGTTGAAAGATAATGAAGTCCGGACGTGAGTGAGCCGTTCTTTTCTGTGCATACCTCAAAAATGTACATATATAAACAGTATATTCTTCAAATGGCCCAGGTCGCTGTTTCTGGGTATAAAAATTCATGAGGCTCTGAGGTGACTCCTAAGTCATTTTACACAGTGATATAAAACCACAAAAACTGTTGCCATGTTTAAAGTTCTGCTAAAGCCACTCACACTGTCACACATGGATGCAAATGGGCTCAGTGGAACCACAAAAGTCTCCATTTTCCAACTATTACAAATTTATGGTGCAATAAAGTATAGGGACCACCGCATGAGGCCTGACATGGTTTTTATTTTGCACGGCAAGTTAAAGGATTAAAAAGATGAAACTTGTGCAGTAATGTGTGATATCAAATAGCACTTTCTGATAATGGCTTTATTAAAGGCCCTGAAAGCCTTTTCTCCCAATTACAACAAGAGATGGGGTCCAACATGAGCAATATAATTTTCTGCCAAAGTTCAATTAGTTTTAATTATTTCACAGGGCTCAATTAGAAAAAGGTGATGTCATGTATGCATGTACACCATTCACAGTTAAAAGAGCTATATGAAACAACTATGTGTCCAAAAATGAGTACAGCAGTCCAAATAGTCAGTTGGAACCATAGACGGTATATTAAATCTGTCGAAATCCTATTTAATATAATGTCTGTGGTTGAAGCAATAACAAATTTTACTGAGGGGTACATTCTAACCAGGCAGTAATAGTACACAAAGTAATAGTTCATTAAAAAAAACATCATATATACTATGATTAGTATTTTTTTGAGTATAGTTGCAGTCATTTGTTTCATTAACAGCATTTGTTTCAGTAACATGGTATCACTGCGAGAAAGTGTTTTTTGTTGTTATTGTAGACTCTTGGAGGGGCAACTCAGTGTTACAGGGACACTAGCCCCTGTTAGCCCCCTCCTAGATCTGCCCCTGTAGCTTAGAACCATATTGCCCATCCTTAAAGATGAAGCATTGTAATTTGACAATGACAAGTGACAAGTCCTTGATCAACTGTTTATAACTGTGAATTGTCTGTCAGTGTAAAGCTAAAATACAACACAAGTTATGGGCAAAAATAGAAATTTCAAAGGTGGCAACCACGGCTGTAGCGTTATTGTCAGAGAAGTCAGTATTTCAATTTAGCATGTTTCCATAATCTCTCAGCAATGCTTCAGGCGAAATTTTGCAAATGAGGGCCATCTCTCAGCTGCACATGTGAATGTCACATGTCAACTTCCATTACACAAACTACTCAAGCTTTCCAGACTTAAGTTAAATTTCACTTTCATGTAATCTTACAACTACTTCTACTCCTACTGATAATAATAATAATGACCAAGAAAAAAAGATCACTGGTATTGGTGTAAAAAATCGGTATTGGCGGCTGAGGGTGCTTTAGGAAAGTTCAATTGTAAAACATCAAGTGTAGTTTTAATTAATTACTGTTAATCATCAATCTTGACTCTTTATTTTTAACTAGAGCCACTTTACTTGTACCATTCACTGCAGCAGCAGCAGCCTGGATGCTAACAATGATAACCTGGCAGTGGGGTGGATGCAGATCAGCTGTGGTTCATTTGACATGGATTTGTGATCTCAGTCTTGAGGCTCTGTTTCAGCAGCATGGCAATTGGAAGTCAGAGTGATAACTCTCCACTATAGCCAGACTGTGTACTGCAAACTGCCTCGGAGAGTAAATTAAAGCCTTGTGTTGTCACAGCTGAACTGCAGACAGGATGCAATGAAATGCAGTAAGCCTGGAAGAAAACCTGAAATACAATTTAGAAAGTGTGGACATGAATTATGGTTTCCAGACATCTAGAAAGCATTACATTGTAAGAATCTGGGACTGCTTACCAAAAATGACAGCAGGAATAAATTTAAGGTTAAAACGACCCTCAAATGCAAAGAAGTGATGCTGCAGTCGAATGGATTTTTGATGATCCATCTATAAAAATGAAAAAAGTAAATATTATTAGCTAAGTATCAAAAGTAAAAGTGCTAAGAATGCAAATATATTGTCCCTGTGATGGTTACACTGTTTTACATCAGATTATTAGTACAAATTTGAACATTTCAATCACATTTCTAGAGACGGTATATCAAACTATGCACATCGCATGTCAGTCAGTTTTTCCGAGTTTTATTGCAACAGCATCATTGCTATACTGCTTATAAAAGTGGTAAATAAAATACTTTTAGATGCTATATGTGATATATATTCCTACAGGTCAACTTAGCGAACAATAAATCAAATTTAAAATATAAATATATATGTGTTGCTGTCTCCTGCCACACAGTGTCACACAGTGGTGGCTGTATTTTTTTTTAAAGGTAATGGGAATTTTAAGCTTGAGTTTTGACCCTTTAAGGCTGCTGTAAATGAACAGTGAGAGTTAACAGTGTGAAGTCAGCATCTATTAGTTTGTTTCCACAGAGCAGAGGAAATATGCTTTGAGCAGACTTGAAGTTTTATGTTAAACTTGTGAAGTAAAATGGATTTGCTTGTTTAGATAATATTACCACAATCACAATGCTAATTTCTGTTAGCGTGTTAATGGGAATTTGCATTATGTATTAGCATCGAGCTAATGGACTAAGCAGTAGTTATTTATATAAAGGGAAAAATTGATTCAGGAATCGTTTAAGGAAAGAATGATACTTAAGAGAATTGATTTTTGTTCTCCAACCTCTATCACTTAATGTTGTTTAGTTTATCTTTTTACAGTCCTCTACCCCTTCAGACAGTCAACGTCCCCACCAAATGTACTTAGTCCTGCAGTGACAATGACATATCAGAGCAAAGTACTAATAAATTGCCCAGAAAGGCTCAAACACACATTTCTTATATTATTGCATCAGCTCAGAGCCCATCTCCATCACTTTTGCAGTGTCATGGTGGTGACAAGTCCACCTTCTTAACTTTACAGCCTATAATAAATACAATTGTAATAAAAACTGTGAGTAACAGTTGTTGCCTATAATAATGTCATATTACAGCAGGAATGGTAATCAGAGTAATGGGTTATGTAATGTAGTGTCTAATTCTCCGATGTGAGTCAGCCACACCTCTCTGTAGCGTTTCACCAGTAAAACCCTGCATAAGCAATGAGCAGACATGCATGTAAGATTTATTGGCGCGTCTGAATCCACCTGTATGCATGTTTCCTGGTATGAATTCCAAACAGTGGTAGATTTGTGTGCCTGTATATTCACGCTGCACCAGCTCCCACAACTACTCATAAATTCTTCTTGAAATGCCACAGAATCGCCTGTTTAGCATTCAAGCTCTCATTCAACTCAGCTTTGCCCATTAAATAAAAATAACATGAAGCAACAAATCTAAACCACCACCGCGTCGTAGACACTTAAAACTGTGAAGTGAGGCTGGTTTGATGCACTGTTTGAAGGTCTGACTGTGCAAATAAACAAAAGTAAAGGTTAAGTGGCAGTTTTCTACATGTCAGCATCTCATTTGCTTAATTTATTGTGTGTACGCTAAACAATATGCAGAATTTCCATGAATTTTCTTTTATTATCGCATATTTACACATAACATGTGGTCTGCCTCAATTAATCAATGAGTTGTTTGATCTGAACAATATCAGCAAATGGTGAAAAATGTTTGTTTCCTAAAGTCCAAGATGACATCCTCAAATGTCTTGTTTCAGCCACAACCCAAAGATATTCAGTTTACTGTCACAGAAGATTAAAGTTACTAGAAAATATTCACATTTTAAAAGCTGAAATCAGACAATTTGGACATTTCTCAAAAAATAAAAATAGTTGCTGATTATGATTAATTGTTGCAGCTCTATTAATTATTAGTAATAGCATAAGTCATCATCAGTTTGTGTGATCTAAAATAATCAGCTTATAGAATATATTGAGCCATAGCTGATAAGAGACAATCACAGGTATGTTCTGATTAAATTAGTAAACTATCAGTGTGTGTTTAGCGCATTATAACATTTTATAAATCATATTAAGTATTTATTAATGATTATCAAATGATTCAAATGAATATTTAAGAAATCATTACATAACAAAATGGACCAGATATTTGTAACATGTTGTTAATTGTTAATAATTAGTTTGTAAACCATCTACAAACATGAGCTGGATGGCTGTATTTGGTGTGGTATGTTACTTTATGCACGTGAACTTACATGAGTAATGCACTGATTTTAACTCAAAGCATGAGCTCCTGCTGGACCTAACCATGTAGTTTTGTTTCCCAAACCCACCCATGTAGTCTGCCTGGACATTGCATATTTATTATTGCTGCCCATGAAGCCCTGCACGTGCAGAACGCCAGAGGGGAGCCACCTCAGTGTGGAGTGTAGGGCCACTAACTAAGCTGCTGCGTTTGATGAATTGGGAGTGAGAGGGTGTCGTCTGTAAACATTGTCTGGATGGTTATTGTAAAGTTGCAACTGATGTTTACAACACTTTGTAAATGGTTAATCAATACTGTGTTAGTGCACAGGATTTCTTAGTTTTTGAGTCCAAGGAACACTGATGGGCACATCTGTAGTCATATCTATACAAAATGACCTCTATAACACATCATTCTTATTGCTCTGTAAACATTTATATTTAAAATTTGATGAACAACTATATTTCACCTACTCATAATATATTTATGAACAAAGTACTTAAAGAATTCATTTGAAACGTGAGAAGAAAAGGTCCTTTGATGTGTCACATTCTTTTTTTTTTGTACATAACAGTTTTTTATTTTGTTTTAAGACAGTGCAAGAGACACAATACAGTGCAGTGCAATACATCATAAAAACTGGTGTTTGCTTTGACTGAAGGAAAGGGAATTTTTTAGGGTATAATAATCTGCCTCTGTATTGGTAAATGATTACATAAAAAGTATTGTACATTAATAATTCATTCATAACTTTTCTATATTACAGTAATAATGTATGGTGTTCACAAAACCCCACAGGAGTGCCTCTGCACACCATTTGTGTGCTGCATCTATAAACATTAGTT
This sequence comes from Lutjanus erythropterus, assembly GCF_056507025.1. Classification (NCBI taxonomy): domain Eukaryota; kingdom Metazoa; phylum Chordata; class Actinopteri; order Lutjaniformes; family Lutjanidae; genus Lutjanus; species Lutjanus erythropterus. The sequence continues at coordinate 5,724,306 of NC_139330.1, forward strand.
TGATGGTCATTATGAGGTTGCAACTTATGTTTATAAAACTTTCAACTGCTTAATAAAGCATATATTAACATTATCTGAATGTTTGTTTAATCAACTATCAATTTACCATTTATTGATGATGGTTATTATAAAGTGTTAGCTGTTTTTCCTCTGCAGAGAACTTGTTTTATATCTCATCCTGTAGCGCACTGGTGCTGCATCGGTTTTGCTGTGTAGTACTGTAGCGTACACCCAGCTGTTCTTTGTTAGAGACTCTGTACACTATGACATTGTGCTGTTTCATCACCACAGCAGCATGACATACTATCATGAAACATTTCCATTTGTAATTGCATGTCTTGTTTTGACATCACAGCGTCCGGGCTCTATTTTGCAATTTATGAGTTAAACATAAGTGAACCGTATAAATCAAAGGAAGAGCCACCGTTGTGTGTCCTTTGACTTCAAAAAGGTTTCTATATGAATGCAGACATAACAATAATGAGTCTCTGTAGATGAAGAAGACTGACTCATCTTCTTGTTATACAAATTAGATTTTTTTCACTATCATCATATGCATAATTCAATAGTAACCATAATTTTTGCTTTCCTGCCACAAACACACACAAACACACACACACACACACACACACACACACACACACACACACACACACACACACACACACAAAAAGCAATATTCCCGCAGCATCATTCAAGAGAAAAGAAGGAACACCGTGAACTTGTTCCATTATGTTCAACTAGAAGTAAGTGTGAAATGAAGGTCTGGTATCTTTGCTTCACAGCAGAAAGGAGAAATTCAGCTCATTGTAAAAACAAAATTGGACGACAACAATTGTGATTCTCATATGACAAATTCATTTAGAATGCAAAACCCCTCAGAGTGGGCCTCAACAGCCGTGCTATTCATCCTTCTAAGAAAACATGAACTACATTCACACGAGTCTCGTAGAGCTCTGCTCCACAGCTCAGGAGTGAGGGCGAGTCTTTGAAGCTCTTAGTGAGGATAAACACTGTCAGATGTCTTCAACATTTCTTGTCATTTTTTAAATAGGCTAAAAAAAAAAAAATCACATTCTAACTTTTGTGTGGGCTGGTTTTAATGTGGTAAATTTTTATCAAGCCCTTGTTGTGTGGTGCCAGAGATGTTAATGTAAATTATGCACCGCTTTCAGCCTCTCAGTTGCATGTTCCTGCATTTCAACCCAGTTAGTTTTGGCCTGTCACTGGATGGCTATTTCAGCCCACAGAGGAGAGGCATTTGCATAAACATCCACCCACAAAACCTGGCAAATGAGTCTGTCACTCAAAGACACTGTCTATGTGGTAAAGTGGAGGCAAAATCCAATTTTTTTTTCTCGAGGGGGCTTCTGTAACTGCTCCCACTGGCAGCCCCTCTGCAGAGACATGGCAAGCGTCTTCATGTAGCGGTAATGGATGCTGCCTTTAAAACTTACATGTTATACTATGATCTAGGGCAGCATACACACTTACATAATCAGTGTGGCATAACAATATCATGTAGTCCACACATTCCCCATGGTCAGAATTTTACATTTTAAATGCAGGAAAAATTCAAATTAAAACTGTATTTTTCATTCTAACATTAATCATGAAGTACAGCAGCTGCATGCAGTGGAAGGTTTTTTAAATATAATATAGTATCTATTTGACCTTAAGTGCTGACAACTGCAATTTGCAGCATTTTCTCTGGAATGCAGTTTTGTGGTCAAGGGCATAAACTAAAGGCGAATGCCACTCAATATTTGACGTATTTTTCCTTTCAACACCTGAATGTCTGTGTGAGAACTTAGAAACCGTCTCTTGACATTGGACATAATGGAATCCAGTGTTTTTCTGTTATCAGAAAAATCCAGTCTGAGCTCCTGACCTTTTTTTTCTTTCTTTTTTTATTCCATACCTACCACCCATAATGTCTGTTGGGTGCCCTATTTTCAGTCCTTTTTTAATTAATTACCCTGGGCAGGGTTTCCTCATGTTTTTGCTTATATGTGTTTATCCTGAAGGAGAGACGAGCAAAAAGACTAAGTAATGAGTTTTTAAAAAAAAATCATATTTGAACTTTGTTTGTAACCGAGGCTTCACTTTGATATGAAAACAACACAGCTGAAAAATAAAATGTCTCATGATCTGATGTAAAAAAGATGTATATAATAAATCAAACAAGAATTGTGTACAATGTATATACTGTACACTGTGAAAACAAATGCTTTGTTTTAACTTAAAAAGGTTAGTGTCTGGACCGCCTTAAAGTTTTAAATTGACTGAATTTGAAATGACAAGTTAAGGAGATTTTGCAATGATTCAAAACAAAATTTTCTAGTCAAACTTTATACTAATTCAGTTGTACTTGAGAAAACATGTTCAATAAGCTTAAAATATTCAGTTAAACTCTTCTTCAGTCACGACGACAAAAAACATCAGTTCTTCACTTCACATAAAGAACTTACAGCTGCAGCGGCTCCTGTTTGAGCCACTTTGTTCCAGCAGCTGCACAAAGACAACATGTGAAACTGCTCCCAGTGATTTTATTACATTTTAGGTGTAAAGGAGCCTGAATTCAAACCTTCATCATAGTTCCCAGTGTTTTTATTATTGTGAAAACAAGCAACCATGACTTATCCTGAAGGGTATTACAAAAGAGGAATCTCAGGAGAGCTTTAACTCTCTGCAATGCATGCTGGGAGGTCTGCTAATATGCTGATTGTGTTTCTTTAGAAAGTCATTTTAATGTTTTGATTGAACTACAGTACTGTACATTCATTCAACTCAACCTTTCAAGCCAAAAGACCGATTAAAAAAACCAAAAACTTGTTTAGAAGTTCTGAAGTGTTCTGAAAATAAATACTAGAAATTTTAGTCAACAAGCTAATGAGAAAAGATTAGTTGATTCCACTAAATCCCTACATGATTTTTCAGTCTGCATGTATATATGTGTGCATATATGTGTATATGTATATGCATAGAACAAACACAAGTTTTTCATCTGTGTCAATGTTAAGGCAAAATGTGTTTTGTCTAAAGAGGGCTGCACTGTGCATATTGTATATTAGACTAAAATTAACTAGTTATGCGATAAATTATCTTGGAATGACAAGATGTGTTTTGTTGTATGCAAATATAATGAAACAGTAAACAGCTTCCTGCTTTTACAGTTCAGTGCAACAATCAATTGTCCAAACCAACATGCAAACCAGAATACATCATACATAACAACTGGCCTCATACAACGTGATTATTATCAATACATTTAATCATATTAAATTGTTTGATTTATCTAATTGGCCCAGTTTATAGTTATCAGGTGTTTTACTGTGTTCTGCAGGTCTAAACAACACATTCACAAATGCCTCCACTGCTTCTCATCTTGAGGAATTGTGGGTGAAACTTTGTTGAAATCAAGTGCAGAACTTTCTTGGCACTTTTGTATCTTGTGTTTTTATTTTTATTTATTTATTTATTTTATGTAAGGTGTACAATAATTAATTGCAAATTCGTTATTTTGAAGGAAGGGGCCTTTCAAATGGCAGCACTAATGCTTTCTAGATGCATGATGGGATATTTCAGTAATGGCCATTACTAACTAAGACAGATGACATTTGCTTGCGCCGCCTCTGTGGTTCCACGGAGCATTGTGGTTATTCAGCTCCACTCACTGTAAGGAGAAGTGTTATGTAACACAGAATGAGATTCAGAAATTATAACTCTGCAACACTCCAGTGCCAGATTGTCAGCTCGTCGACAGCTCTCCATCCTTCATAACACAGACTCTCTCTGGAAGTGACTCTCTTCAGACAATCCATCACCAATGACAACAAAAACAACAACAACAATAATAAGAATGTTAATAATAATAATAATGTTAATAATGTTAATAATAATAATTATAATAAAGTCCAATGATTAATTGTAAAATACTGTGATGTCCTACATAATTTTAAGTATAAATTTGTTTAAAGCGTTATTTCATACATGCAAAACTGAAGGCAGTTTTTATTTTAATAATTGATTAAACAGGGGAATCATAATTATGTGGCACTAAAATTTCTAATTAATTATCATGAGCAGGGATTCTTTTTCGGTTTTGCTTATATAAAACTCTAGTGGTACTCGTAAAGGAGAGGGAAAGAAAAAGATTAATGATGTAAAAAAAAAGTTGTAAAATAGTTAAGTAAATACAACAAGAATTGTGTATAATGTAGTTGTTTGTATGTATTGTAGGACAAAAAAGTACAACAGAATTAGTTGATTAGTGATTAAACAAGGGAACAGTGGATTTTACAAACATTTCTAAATCTATTTCAATGAGGAGAGACTCCTCGAGTGTACAAGTATATTTTGGCGGTTAGACTCCATCGTGACATCATCAAGATAAAGGGGGCAGTGAAGCTGTGATCAGTAAAGTCTAGACACTGGTGAAGATGTGGCTGATGATCGGGATGAGATGAGGACTGACTTCTGATGAGCTCGACCTGGGCACTGGATTAGAGAAACTGGAGGAGACCGGGGTGGAGGAGGGTTGAGACGATTCCATGCAGAAATGATGGAGCAGAACAGATTTAAAGTTCTGGCATAACGACATGATTGGCTGATGGAGACTGTGGCTAAGTCTGGTTGGTTAACTTGGAGTGAACGCCCATGGACAGCTGATTGAGAATTGTGGGTAAAGAGAGCAGGGAGAGAAAGACGGTTATGAATGAATGAGGCACAAGATGGTCTTCTTTAACTTCAAGACGTCAAACAGGACATGCTGTTATAGAAAGAGGGTGAATTCAGATTTTTGGGTTGATTTCTATAGTTGACATATGATGATGCCCACACTGAAACAATGGAATATGATGTCATAATTGTTGGAAAGACACTAACAGCTGCCCACAGAAAAGAATCAAATTATGTTAAACACTCTGAAAAACTTGGATGGACATTTTCCACTATTTTCTGACAGCCTGAGAATAAACATGATAATTAAATTTAGTCATTTGATAACCACTAATAAATAAAACAATTTGCACAGGGGCGAGTAAACATTGACACTGGGTGAGTAGATTTCTGATGCCTGACTATGTTAGGGAAAGAACATTAACGTTGAACTCTGACACAGCTGTAATCAGCTGTCTCAGGTTGGCCTAACTGGGCAGGTTAAATAAGAAAATAACAAAACAAGGAGACACAGTGCAATGACCAGCAGCTTTTTATTTTCACTCCACATGTCAAAAACAGAGGTTCGCCAACAATTCCTGGCTTGCAGCAACTCTGAGGGGACAAACTACCTCAAATAAACAGGGCTTCTAAACCACGATGTTACGATGGTGCAGGTCTCAGTAGTCGATGACTGTCAGCCACTGGCCCAGTCCCTAGTGCATTACAGGTGTTTATTTGTTGGGACTGTCAAAAAAAATCAGGGTCCAGATTTTGATTAGAGTAAAAGAACAAGTGCCCAAATGTAAGTAAATCATGGCTTTGCTTTGGAAACACTGGTGTTTGGCAACTCCAGATAGGAATCAGACTGTTTCATCATGTCTGGACACAAGGGAGCTTAATTTACAAATCAGAGGGAAACCACATTTATGGCTAGGGTGAGCAGACGTCCTGAGAAATTCAGGACAGACCCAAATGACAAAGAGTTGTCCCAAATCCTGTCCCAAAAGTAGCCATTGTAGTAGGAAAATATGAACAACACATAAATTCTCGAAAATATTCTGATCAAATCACTTCTGTAGGCTGTAATTCCTGCTTTTATTAAAAATGTCTTGTTTGTTTTTGTAAAATATGTCAGAGTATTGTTGATGTGTTTTCACTTGTCTATTGCACTGATTAGGCTGTCATAAATCACAGATAGTTGTTGTCATTCGGCAACAAATGTTTTAAACAAGATGACGGAGAGTGCTGTCTGTAAGCGACTCATCTTATCTTCTGAAAAGAAATTTAAAATGACTGTCACCTGTGCCAGGACACTGTGCTTCAAATCATCCTCAGAATTTGTAATTTTCATAATATTAACAACAACTGATGAACGATGAAATAACAAATGATGATGATCCTTCTGACATAACACGCCCACCCTCAACTCCCTGTCCTGAATTTCACCCATTCTCATCTGCTCACCCTTTTTATACGAGTGGAATTTCTGGATACTGTGTGTGTCACAGTCTACCTGTTTAAATCAGATTTCAAACTGTCTTTTAAACCGCTGGCAACCAGCACACAACATTGATGTCACATTCAGAGCATGGTTAGCCTGCCAACCCTGCTGCACATCTTAAACTCATCTGTCACTGAAGCTGTCTGGTGCAGAGGTAGAGTTCTGCACCACAACTAGATATTGCCGTGGCACGAGGAGACGGACGCTTTATCTTGATGCATTTATCTGGCCTGCAGCATGCTGGTCAGACTCACATACCGACACACCACTGAGTCCTTTCTGCAGCCTAATAATGGTTGAACACACAATTCAATACAATTCATAATTGATCACTTACAAATATCAGTGCGGACAGTCCTTAAATTTGATTGGAGACACAAATGTAATTTTCTAGCCAGCTGTATATTGTCTTTTTGCAAGATAGCTTGTAACCGCTCTCTCTGCTTTTAATATAAATGCATCCTACCTTTTCTGTGAGGATCATTGTTAAGGCCTACCAATACCAGGGCACATATGAACATGAACATGAAGAATGAGTCATAAAAGTGTTTTTTGTTTTTTTTTAAGTCACCATCCTATTTTTAAGGTTTAGTCATTTTTACACAACTCAAAGTCCTTGGTTGAGGTTTGGGAAAGATGGTTGTCATTGGAGTCTGCTCTGAGGCTTTGAACTAAATGCTAACAAGATAAAAAGTGGGACCACTGCTGATACTGTCAAACACAATGAGAACATTCAATATAATTTCTGAAAATGTGCTTTTGGCATTACTAGCATATTTTGTTACCCTTAGCAGCCGTGCCTTGGACACAAACTCAGCAGCTCTTCTGTCTCTTTAAATTGGGAGATTAATTTAATTAGTGAGATCAATCAATAAATTAGCCATAATCTTTGGGTGCAGCCTTATTGTGAAACTGGTAATCTGCACCAGATTCCATGGTAATCCATGCAATAATTTAAGAGATATTTAATTCATGACAGACTTGCCATCTACACGTCTAGCATGGCTGAAAATTACAGTTTAAGTGGTTTTAGCAACAAAAGCTACTTGATTAAGGTTAGGAAAAGACCGCTACTTTGGTTTAGGGAAGCCAACATTAATTATCAGAGATGGGACACAAACACGGTCCCCTGGTATCAAAGTTCTGTGCTTTGTTTTTGGATCTGAACACAAATGTAGCTCATTTTCACCTGCTTTAACAAACGACCCTTCTGTCATTTTCCCCGAGAGGACGGCCTCTTTGTTTCCAGCTTTAATTTAGCAGCAACCCTAAAAAGTCCTCAAATGAAGAAGCGCTCTTTCTGCCAGTCTATCATAGAGAATTTAATTGCTCTACTTGAGTATTTAATATCACAAACACGCTCCTTCCTTAAATAATCCTTAATTGTTAATTTACTCACTCTCTTCTTGTGGTCTCAATGGCAGCATCAGTGTGAGATCTCTAAACACAGTAAATGAGCAAATCACACTCCAACAAATTAGCGAAAGTTTGCTGCGGGGAGACCGATCCGTTCGGCCAATACAGAAGACACATCAGATGGTTAGATGCTCTCTGTAGTATTGTATTAAAGCGAAAGAGCTTCAGAGCGCAGGAGTCATAATGAAATGTGACAGATAAATCAGACGCGCTTGGGAGATGGCTTCAGATTACTGAATCAATACTGTACCACCACAGCTAGTCCAGACTTCCCAGACCTGCTCTGTTTTAGTAGAGCCTCCATTAAAGGCTTTCACTGGGGTTTGTGGTTTTTTTAATCTTCTGACATCATCAACATCATTTTTGTGCATAGGTCCCATCAAAGAAGCTGCAGTATATTTGAAAAATTAAAGCAAATATGCAGATGATGTTTTGAGAAGGTACATCACTCACATGTCATGTGAGATCACTTAATTACCTCTGGGAAAGTCAACAGTGGCACAGGTTTCTGTCACTTTGCTTCTTCACTTTGCTGTAATGATGAAAAAGTGTCCTCAGGCTGCGTGGAGTACATTCAAAATAATATTTAAATTGCAATATGGCCAGGTGCAATATCCAAATCTCAGAAGCTGTGATCTTTTGGTGAAGTAAAAATGTGCAACAGACAGTATTAAAATCAGAGATGGCAAGTAACTAAGTACAAATACTTTGTTACTGTACTTAATAAAGTTTCCAAGTATCTGTACTGAGTATTTACTTTTCTGACAACTTTTTACTGTAACTCCCTACATTTTAACACAAATATATCTACTTTCTTCTCATTATATTTTCAAAACTGGCTTGTTACTTAAGTTTTAATACATTTTGTGTCTGCATCTGCTCAACTGCAGATTTAAAGAAAATGTCAGCTTCTCTGTAACATAGATATCCTTAATATTATCATAAAGTCTTGTAATATAGGAGGCTCAGGCTGTGTGCTTTTCTGTCTTTTTTAAAAATAATATTCATATTGTTTTTAATGACGCAGTAGCAGTATAATGGTTTAACAACAAAGGTCTTCATCCATCAGATGATGTCTGGAGTTAATGGGATACACAGGTAGTTCATATAAAAAGAAAAAGAAAAAGAGAGAAACTAAAAAACAAACAAAAGAACAACAACAAAAAACAGACGTGTTTCTCTCTTCCGCCAACACAGTCAGTCAGTGTCGTTCTTAATGAAGCAGCACATCAAGAAGCGTCTTACACTCCTTTTGTCTTCTACTGGAACAAGTACATCTTTCAAATCACCATTATACCTAAACCGTCTCCAGATTTCTTCGAAAAGGACATTTTTTCCCTTAAGCATAGAGGTTATCTTTCCCACTGAAAGACAACAGGACATTTCTCTCAACCGCTGACCTAATTTCTCCTTTCCTGGTTACACTTGATGAATGTATCTGGATTGCTGCTATCAACTTTATGTAGATTAACTGGAGAAACATAAGTGGGCATAAACCAATTATATTGTACCAATTTATGTCTAGTATTAGCAGATTGGGTTTGCGCTTTTGTACAAGCATCCTGCCACTGGTGTAGTCTCAATTCATAAATCCTTAAAAATGCCTTTCTTACTTGCAGCCAAAATAATTTAAAATAAATATTTGTGTCTTCTTAAAATCATGTTTTTCAGTAATTGGCCTAAGCATAATAAATCAAAACTGAATGGACTCTTAATATCAAGCACAGTCTCTATAACCATAAGTATATCCTGCCAAGAACAATTCATTACATTGCAGTCCCAAAAAATATGATATAGTTTTAATAACTTTGAGGGGGAATTATTAATTATTTTGATTTAGCATCACTGTGTTCCAACATCAAGACTGATTTCAGCCTAAACGGATTGGACAATAAGACATGGAGAATAAGATCCTTTGGGGTATCCATCAGCAGATATCATACATGATAGATACAACGATGAAAAACACAGAGGGAGAGACGGCGAGGTTCAGCTGACTCTACACAGAAACAGCTGGTAGAAATGTCCTTCAGAGGGCGGCTTTTCACTTTTACACTCTGAGTACATTTCAGAACCTGTACTTTTTGACTTTTACTTGAGTAAAGAAGTTGAACCCGTACTTCAGAGTCTTGTTTTTTTTCCACGAGTATCTGTACTTCTACTTGAGTACAGAATGTGAGTACTTTTGTCACCTCTGATTATAATGAAGTACTTTAGTTCTGCAAGGCTGCCGTGTTCTACAAATCTTGTTCTCCAGATGTGAGAAAACATGTTTGTTCAGTACAGACCCCAGCAAATGTCACATCAACATGATTGTAATAGTTTTTTGCAATCAAAATTAAACTTGTGCCACAAAAAAATCAACATTCCCACTAATCATGAATTATATTGCAATCACAGTGGCTGTCAAAGTAATCACAATAAGACTTGTGACGTCACTGTGAGGGGCGGTTACAGGTGCAACAAGGCAGAACTGTGATCCACCACTGATTACCTCTGCATGCTGGAAAATTATACCTTAGCTGTGTGGAAGAGCTGAATGTTAATGTAAACACAAGCAGCAGTATTAAGTCATCTCTGTATCAATGAGCACGTTCACGCTACACTCAGATATTGAAGACAAGCGTCGGATTTATAAAACAGAGTTCATCTGTTATTACACTGCTATACGATCTGAAGCCATGATTGGATTAAGCATGAGGTAAACCAAGCATAATGTGCCAGCATCAGCGTCCCTCCTCGTTCGGTGTGAGACAAAGTGTTCATTACTGGTAACTGCATCCATGCTGTGCCTTTAATAACCATACTCCACGTCGTCTTTGGACTGCGTGCTTATTCCACTTTCATGTATGACTTACTGCTGTAATATCAAACGTTTTACAAATGTTATCCATATTATTTTCATCTTTATGAAAGGGAGTTTCTACAAGTTAGGTGAATATAAATAATTTAATTAGACATTTGAAGGGTCTGCATTACAAAAAACGTCATTATTACAAATTCATATTGCATCTCTGTAACAAATAATTAATTTTAGTCGGTACTATTAGCTACATCAATTATCATTACAGTGTGTTTTGTTAAGTGTTAGCTACAAGAACTCATAACTAGTTTGCTACAACAGACCTACTGTAGTTAGTGCTGGTGAATATATCAATATTATATCGATATTGTGATATGAGATTAGATATCTCCTTAAAGACTTTACCCACTTAGTCATTATATTCACATAACTGATAATTATTTATAAAAAATGTTTTCTGAAAGCACCAATAGTCATATTGTTGCAATATCAATATCAAGGTGCGTTTTACTGTTGTAGATGTTTACAGTTGTGCTAATATTAACTACTTACTATATTGTTGCATAGTTTAATCTGCAGCAATACATCATATTCTATAACATCAGCATATGTTTGCAGTATTTGAGAATTTATGGTTTGTTATTTCAGAGAAAATGTGTATATCAAGATGTATATTGTGGAATGTCCTAAAATATCAGTCATATATATCAGTGATTCTGGTCTTGTCCTTGAGAGGTCATGAAAAATAAATAAATGAAACATTATTAAGTTTTAATTTTTAGTTTGACATGATCATATTTTGATATGTGATTAAAATTATTTGCCATTCTTTATTTATCTGCTGGATTTGACCTGACCTGTTCCTGTCGGTACAGTGAGTCTCGTGTGTTGATCAGAGTTGTGATTAAGGCTTTCATTGGGCTGCAGATTAAATCGGGCCGTGGAGTTAGTAATTTTAGGAATGGCTGATATGTATTATTTATATGCCATGTCACTCAGCCATAACTGATAGTGACTACTAACTTACTTGATGTGTCTCGTTGTGATCTTTCATTTATTAATTGTTAATTTGGCCTCCGTTTGATCATGACATGACAAAGAAAAAGACGTGGTTTAATTTTACATTTTTATTCAAACAGATCGTATTTCCACTGGTTTTGCTGTCTTCTGGTTGTGTCTGCCACTCTCAGTGTGATGCAAATCAAATATGGCTGCCATGTAAATTCCGTGTTCACTTCTGGTTAGTCTTTGATTTGGTGCATTCAAAGACACCTTTGTTTCCAAAGGAAACAGTAATAGACCATTTCTATGTGTGAAGCAGTTTTACAAGCCTTTGATTTTGTCTCTTTGATACGTACATCTATGAAAAGAGGTCATGTTCACGGCTGCTGTGTGTGTGTGTGTGTGTGTGTGTGTGTGTGTGTGTGTGTGTGTGTGTGTGTGTGTGTGTGTGTGTGTGTGCACGTGTTTGTGTATTATATCAGGCTAATGAATATAGAGCAAATAGCACTGAAGTGATAATGTAGGAAATAATCGCCTTGTGATTCCTACCCTGCCTCTCAGCTGCATTTGTGTTCTGTCACTATTAATAAACACTTCTAGCACTTCTATTTCATGATGACTCAGTGCATTACAAAATTGTCTCTAATTATACTATGCATTTATAGCTGCAAATGCAGAGAATATAGAATTAAAGTGGGGTCTTTGTGTGCCAGCATCTGTGGGATCTGCAGCAAATCTGCAACACTAATAGACACGCAAATAAATAAAACTGCTTTTGCATATTAACAAAAAATTACAAATACAGTAATAAAAAGCATGCAAATAATTTACTCCCCTATTATTCTCATTTTAATAATTCATCACTTCATTTGTTCTAAATTAGAATAAAAGAATCTGTTATTTTTTCAGTTGCTCTCAAATCCTTTATTTATAACCATTGGTGTTTATGTGTTCACGCTGCTTTTTTGTGGCCGTATCATATCACCTATCCATTGCAAAATAGCGCTGTGGCTTAGATCCACATGGAAACACTGTAGTTCTTGAGAGTTCCACCAAACCTTCACCAAGGTTATTCTGAAGGATTCAACAGCATTAGTATTCCTCGTTCAAAGGCCGGCTGCCTGCTTTGCTCTAAAATGTATCAATGTGGGGATGACGGCTGGAGGCCATCACTTGGTGGTCATGCTCGTGCGTCAATTGATCATGTGGTCACTAAGTCATACACAAAACCCCCTTTTTTTCCACTGTGCCAAGCAGCAGAAATGTGCCTAAAGGTCTGTGCAATAAATGTAGAAACTTTAATTTATTTGATGAGATAAATAAATAAATGCATCACAGTTTTGGTTTATGAGCAAAATATTTTGATTCATAGGTTTATAAATGTATTTATTCAAGCGTCTATATTTGATGCTGCCCTATTTGAGATGCTGCCACACGACGGATACCACAGTAGAGGTTTAATAATGAAGTAAAATCATGATGGTTTATTGATTCTAGCCTTCCAACCTTGTTTTTGCATTGATAGACAGAAAGTTATTGCAGCAATAAAGCTGAAGTTTTTCCAGTAAATTGAGGTTGATTTGCAGTAGTTTTACTGCAAATGAAACATTTCATCTAAAAGTTAGAATAAGTGAATAACTGAATTGCTGAAGCTTTAAGTGACATCAGTTTCGTTCTTACGGCACATTTAAGCAAAAAAATTCAAATCCTACAAGTGCATTGCACCCTCACTTCAACATTAAGCAAACCCTCATTTTTGTGTGTGTGCAAATGCCTCCAAGAACGCTGGTATCCATGGAAACCATTGCTGCAAATGGATCATGCATTCAGAAACAGTGGTGCCATACTGTACTGTGTCTCTTTAATCAGCGTTCAAACTGGGGGATCCACAGTTGCTATACACACACCAGCCCTCTCTCAGTAAAACAGATGCAGTCACTAGAATGAACCGTGAAGGTGACTTGTCTAAACCTGCTGACATGAAACCCGCATTCAGATTCAGAGGGCTTTTCTCCAGAAGAACAGACTTAAAAAGGAAATGTTTAAGTTTAGTGTGACAACATGAACGTAAACCTTCTTTTTGCTCGTCAGGCCATAAGAAATATCAGACTGAGGTTGGGCAGTGTATCAATATTATATCAATATTGTGATATGAGACTTGATAAACCTCGGATATTGAATCGTTATAATGTAAGAATTGTTGTTTTTCCTGGTTTTAAAGGCTTCATTACAGTAAAGTGACATAATTTTCTGAATTTATCAGACTTTTGTAGCTGTTCTAGTATTTGTCTGCTAGGGTTGAATTGAATTGTCTTAACAGATAGTTGGAAACTCTAGCAACTGATTAATTGATTAATAACTAATAATAAACATATTTTCTCACTTTAAGTTTACGTTGACATTTCCTTGTTCAATTATTGTCATTGCTAGACTATCGACTATCTGTGAGGTTCATACAGTTTTCCTTGAACTTTTTACACCACAGACAACCTCAAAAAATATTAGGCTCTACAAATACCACCATTAATGACTGACAGACAGTTCACACAGGACGCAGGTTTATACCTAATGAGATCATTTATTGTTGACTGTTGTCAGCCACACTGTCTTCACTGTCAGGCACTGACTTACTGCCCTCACAGTTTAACTTGTTACTAATCATGGATGATGAATCTGTGCAGGACGTGCATGCAGGTGACTGTGCAGCAGACTGATGCTGAAACAAAAATATTATAGGAAACACAAAACTTAATCCAAATTACATTTAAGCAATCATATAGTATAGTATAGTATTTTTAATGGAAATGTTGTGGTGTTTTGTTTATATGTTTTTAAATGAATGTTTTTCATCTTTGAAGTTTTAGTATTGCCAAAAATATTGTGATTTTGTCCATATCCCCCAGCCATAATGTTATGTTATTTGAGAGAAAATGTACATATGGAGATATATATCTTAAAATATCAGAATATTATATGAGCTGTATCACCCATATCAAACTTTGCTTTGTGAAACACACAAGAAAAACGAAAGGTAAAACTTCAACGCTGCACTTCAAATTTTCCCTGCCAAAATAAGCTTTGTTTCTGTGCTCTGGGTCATACTGTGAACTAATTCTCAGTGGTTGTTTTTTTGTCAACATGTCAAGAAGAAAATGAGATTGAGGCAAAGACTGAGGGGCTGTTTGTGCTCGGCGGTACACATGTACATTAGTGTTAGTGTTAATAATGATGGATCTTTCTCCTTTGACCTGATTAAAATACACTGTAAAACTCCTAATAGTGACCAAAGTCCATATTTGCATGAGCAACCAAACTGATTAGTCCCATAATTTATTTGATACAGGCTAACTGGGGAACTATAAGCGATACAAACTAAAGCTGAGGAATGTGAGCTGTTAACACAAACTGAGGTAAAATTGTTACCAGGATAAAATACTTAACGCATTAATTCTAACTATTGCAAGAGACAGATAATTTACATTTAATTTCTCATTGATGTCTCACATGATGGCCGTCATGTGTGTTCCATTTTTCCGGTGGAAAGTAGCGTGACAAAGAAAGCACCCATTTTTACAACAAAGCATCCATTTACTTTAAAAGTGTGTGTGACCACGAGCCTGAGAAATGTGTGACATTACAGTTCCTGCTGCTGCAGGGTTACTGAGCAGTGATTGAGGCGTTTCAGGTTTCTTTAGGCACCGACACCTGGAACTGCTCTGTGGGTTCACCCCTCTATGGGCACATTTATATGAAAATGTCTATACCCCCTCAGTGCTCACACGCTGTGATCTAAAGCTATCATTTAGCAGGTGCTTTGGAGCTCTGAGATCCTCCAGTTTAAGAGCTCGGCTCCTCAGACCATCTTGCCGAACCATCAGCTCAGCGGTGTCCAAAGCTCCACTGTTGTGATGTTGTCTCAACAGTTACTGAAGTGCAATAATTGCAGCTTTCTTCTCTGATGTGAGGTGACAATTAGAGGAAGGGCGCCAAAGAAGAGGATGAGCAGCGAGAGTGAGAGAATACTTTGCCATTTGGCACAGTAAACGTACACATACTGGATTGGGGGATAAATCAAAGGATTTTGTAAACATTGTTCTTTGTGGGTGTCAAGAGATGCAGCGTTGACATTTTTTTTTCCGCATGGCTCCAGATAAGCGATAAGGCCCTGAATATATTTTCATACTAACACAGAGGCTTTATTGTGTCGCCTTTTTGTCTTCCACTCTCACTCTGGAAATTACAGAGTTCACCTTAGCTTTGTGACTATAAAGTGTAATCAAGAGCTTTAAGGTCAGTGTTGCTTCATATCTTTGACCTGAGAGACAAATGAAAAATAGTGGCTGATTTTGTTATCTGTGTCCTGAGCAGACTGAGGCATTACAATAAGCCTCAGAGGTCAGGGTGAGTGGGCAGCTGCAGAGATTGCTCATCCCAATGTCAGCGCTTATCACAACAGCTTGTTTCCAAGTGTCCGTGTCCGTGTGACCCTATAATGGTACGTCTCCATCCATGAGGCCTTACTGTTTAGTCCATAAGGTGAATTTCACCCTCCATTTGCCATTACCGTCTCTACCCTCCAGTGTGCCATGCACTTCTTATAATTTGCACAGCTTACAGACTGCTGATTGGGAGTGTCTTACTTAGAGCTATATTAGCTGTGACATATGTTGCTGGCACAGCAGAAAAGTGCGGGCAAGAGATGTTAATGAGTTACAGATTATCGGTGGACGCATGTCCACAGCACCACTGCTGGTTAAAGGAAGAAACACAATTGAATCAATAAAATGTTTAAAAGACCCTGAAACCCTATTTGCTCGATCAGCTTCTTATTATGTGAGGAGGGGCGCAACACAGACATGAGATTTTCTGCCAAAGTTGCAGCGGTTTTGGTTTTATTACGTTGTAGATGTTACATGAAGCTTTATGTCTGTACTCTTTTGTCTGAGCTCTTTTCTGCTGTTTGAAGTGGGCACGTAATAATGTCAAATACTTCTCTGCACAAATAAAACTCAAATCAATAAAGCGGTTCGATTGTTTACTAATTCTAACATCTATTGTTACCCATTTAGTCACATTATATTGTTACAGAGAGTTACTCCAGTTTTCTGGGAATTTAAAGGTATAATCTGCAACGTTTCCCTAACAAAAGCAATGTATAGACTCATATTATATAATCCCTTTCAGTCATCACTTATGACCCAGTAAAAGTTTGTGATAGTGTCTGTATTTCCTTATTTTTTGTCTCATTGTTTTGCTGTGCTCATGACGTTTCACCAACCCAAAACTGATGCTATCTTTAAGATTTATTTCACATTTGCAACAACTGGAATGAATAGCATGGTATATTGTATCTAGTTTTGAAATGATCGGTCAATAAATTGATCAGTTGATCCACAAAATAATAATTTACCACAGTTTTGAAGGCTGAATAATCATTTAAGTCACATCTGCTGATTTCAACTTCTCAAATATGACTATTTGCTGCTTTTATTTAGGCCAATCCAGGTTTTTGATTAAAAATAAATAAATAAATATTCAGCCCTACTCTCATCTGTTTTATATCACTGCAAATTGAATATTTGTGGGTTTTAGATTGGTGGTGGGACAAAACAAGCTATTTGAATATGTCACCTTGTAATCTATGGAATTTTAATTAGCCATTTTTAACTTTTGTCTCTTATTTGACTACATATATTTATTTTGATTTTTTTCATGATTGAGACAAGTAAACAAAAAGAAAATTGGCAGGCTATTAATAGAAATTGTAGCACTCGATAGAAAAATAACACAGTACAAAGTAGTACAGAAACTTCTACCAAATCTGTACAAAAACAAACAAACAAAAAAAAGTTTAATGCAACGTGTGATTGGCCCACTACTGCATCAGCATCAGCTACAACCCATACAATTCATGGTGTGTTGAAGTTGAGCACAATGTATTAAATACACATAAATGCCTAAAATGTGGAAGGATCATCTTAAGAATGTTTCCATTCAGGTGATGGGTATCGAATGAAGTAGAGGAAAAAAAAATGTATCAATGAATGACTATTGGTATCAATATCACTTTAAGGGTACAGGTATCAGTAAATGGTACCCAGCTCATACATGAAACTATAATGAAGACAAGGCCTCAGTCTGAGGTGGAAAAGTATAAGTTAAGTCTTCTTATTTAAGTTGAATGTACCTGTTACACTGATGAACAACACGAGCTATCAAGGCCCAACCAAACACTGCAACACTGATGTAAGTGATAAGACCATTTGTACTTAAAGCTATGGCAAAATCAGCTCATGTATTACTGAATATGTAAAAATATTTTTGCATTGACTTTAAACAAATGCAGTGAGAAAACAGTTGGATATAATCCACTTTAGGCTCCATGTGTCTGATTTTCCCCACACTTGCCTCTCTATTGCTGCACTTGCTGAGGTAATACCGAGATTAAATTACATCAGAAGTTTTCCTTAGGGTCTCGCTGAGCTCAGCGAACCACTCTCAAATGTATTTGACAATCCAGATATTGAGCCAGGAGTTATTTTGACAAAGCGGGCAAGTCGAAGTGTGGATGTTACTGGGTGGATCATTATCAAAGTAGTGATAGCCTGGAACACAGTAACACATGAACATCATGTCAAGAGAGATGCAGACACTGCACCCAGCTGCTGCAGGGTCTAGTGCACCAAGATTTTGGCTTAAAATGTGCTAAAATACAATATATATGCAGCAATATTGCATCATAACTATTTTGGCTGTACTGGGAGGGAGGCGACCATAAATCTTGTTCAATGAGGCAACTGATTTGAAGTTATTTAACTGATTTTGGTTGATTAAAATGATACAAGTATTTAATTTCTTGATTTAGTGGGACAGACAAAAATAAAATTATATGATCATGCAAGAATAGGCATAATCACATATTTGTTCCATAATTAGTAAATAATAGAACACTAACTGGTGTTACTCAAATATCTATGCTGCTTCATGTGGCATCTCCTCCAAACCTTTCCATGCCACAGCCCCATAAAAAGCATCTGGGCCTCCCCTTTGCAACACAACTTTAAAAACCCACTGACAATAGCAGTGAACGTACAAAAGACCTACTTATAAATATATTTCTTTACTTTTATTAATGCAAAAAAATGAATGGGGCACTGGCGTGCACCGGCCGTGACTTCATGGCACAGGAAGGAGTTCCAAGTCACTTCCTGTCTCCACTAGGTTCAACGAAAACTGAAGCTTTTAACAGCTTTTCATGGTGAAGGTGTCTGGACTGCAAATCTGAAATCTGTAGGAAGAGTTTGGTAAAGTACAGTGCCTGGAAATGGTGAAGTATACCCTAAATTGTGACAATAAATTAAAAATGGCAGACTTCCTGTTGGGTTTAGGGTATGGCTCTAAGATGCTCTTTTGTACAGACATCCCAGAGGAAAGGAAAAGTCCAAAATAAGATTTTGTCTAGCCTTTGTCTCATAGACATAAATGAGCTCAATTTGGGATCAATATGAAACTTTGACCATTTTCTCATACTTCTTAAATTCGACTCCTGACAAATAGCCTTTGTCTCATCTCAGCCCAAAATGAATTTGATCCCAACTGAAGTAAAAATTAAATAAAATTAAAATGTTCTTTTACTGTTTCATTGCACTGATCTTAAATAACCAGTTCTTGAGAACTATAACAGGGAGAACTAAAAGAAAACTCAAGGAGAAACCTCTGAGACAGCTATGAGCTCCGTAAAAGATCTCCTGCTTTAATTTTCTTTTGCTCCTTTATGTTTTTAAGGAGGGTTTTGGAGAAACAGATGAGGCTTTGGTAAGCTCAAAATAATAATCTCATTTACTTCTCACAAGACAAAGAAAAGACAATTGTGAAAGCCACAACTTTTCTCTAGGATGATACATAAACCTGCCGCTTTTCGTAGGTGAAACATGCTGCAGGTGATGCTGCCCATCACCAAAACCTGTATCGGATGATATTTTTCATGACTGACGTGTAACAAGTTTTGTGAGTTTTTAAGCTAGTTTAGCCCCTCAAAACTGCACTTTATTTTGGTGAAAAATAAAAACAGGGAAGAAAAATAATTCTCTCAGTTACATTAAGGTCGGTGTTCGGCCATTACTTATATTTTAAATAATGTGTTAGAAATTATATCTTATAATAATACACATAATAATATAAGTTCAATGTTATTTCTTTCTTACTCTTAGTAGATTCCCTCGTAAAATGTGCTGAGGCCCCCTGGGAGCCCAACAGAATATGTGCTATTGACCGTCCTCAAACCGCTATTGATCATGTGTATTCTTTTTCACTTTGATTTGCCAAAGGGGCCTCAGAAATATGAACTGTCCCTGAGCAACAACTGACTTGAACCAGTTTTTTGTTTCTGTCCGACCACCATGTGAAAATATGCTTTTCTCTTTTTTCTTTTTGGTCAATTTGCAGTTTTCTAACCATGTCATGGAACTGCTAAGAGGGCTCTCATGTGGTTTACTTTATACAGGCACAAACCGCACCGAACAAATGTCTGTGTATACTTTCCGCCCTAAGGCCACACTTGTTCACAGAGAAAATCATGGAACATTATTTTTTGTCCTTGAGGGGAGAACATGTTTGGATGTTTGGCCAGTACTTTATTTGTGCCTGTCCTACAGATGCCCTCCATCAATTTCTTCTTGCGTTCGTCTGAAAAAGCATTGATTTATTGGCCTCGAAGCATTTTTGGACATTAACAGTGAAAAAACAAATTTCATCTCAGAGGGAGTGTTGGTTTGTGTCCATTCTTGCAGCATGTCAGGTGTGTAACTCCAAGCCTGACTGAATTCCCAGATGGACTGAAGCCATCAGCGCTGGCCAGACAGATGAATCTAAAGCAAGCAATGAGATTTCTGCCCGGGTCTGCCTTTCAGGACAGAACGGCATTGGTGAACTTAGTGTGAAAGAGGTATTTGGTCTAGACAGTGTCTCCCTGCTTTTAATGCACAAAGCCGAAGCTTTGTTTAGAAGGCCCCTCACGTCCTTGGGTAGGGCAAAGCCTGTCAAACAGGGACTGTCAGAATAGCTCCTGTCTTTAACAAAAAGAGGAGCACGCCGATCCCATTTAATTATTCAAGACCTCGGACTGGCAAGAAAAAATAAACGCCGCCCATCAGATAATGTCAGTGTTGGCTTCGACAGAGTAAACACCCACACAAATCTGTCGCTACCTTGGTATGTTAGCAGCCCTTCGTTCTCTCATGAGAATTAAAATGTAAATTGAATGTCTATGGAGAGGTGCTAGATGTATTTTTTTTTAAACTGTGAAAGTCTTGTAGGAACTGTTTGCATTGAGCACAGTAGAGAAATTATTACAACTTGTTTTCTTGATTTCTGGCCAGATTCACAAGCAAGTAGAGTATGTTCACACTGGGATCATCGTGACCACCAGCTTCACTGAAAAACACTAATAATTTCTGCTGTAATTTGGTCCCCAAAAAAGCCACTGCATTGTTGCACGTAATCAATGAAACCACAGCACTTATTGCAGAAGGTTGTAAATTGTTTGTAAGATCAATCCAAACCAAATCCAGCACACTTTCAGCCCATGTTCCTGCTGCTATGCATTAGAAATTGCACTAATTTACTTTAGAATAAGATTCTGCTGTGTGATTCCATCCTCTCATACTTCAAGGTTCTCAAATCACCTTAAGAAATGTTAACAAAAGGCCTTTTTCAGAATGGGCTGATGTTAGACATTTAAGCCTGTCAAATTCGTTGGTTTTTTCCCACAGCAATAAATTACATCGTGCCCAGAAACTATAACTCAGCTATCACTGAAATATTTTTGCATTTAAAGGTTGACAAAGGCACCACTGCCAGGTTTTCATGAAAGGTTTTAAACAGTGAAATTAAAGTAGAATGGCTCGTGGGCATTGGTGCATTACATTATGTCCCCATTTGAGTTCAACATACCCCCATCAGAGCTGGATTTTGGAGCCCGCGATGCCAGTGTTGTACTAGTTCTGATCATCCCGAGGCTCGCTCTGTTAGAAATCACTAGAATGAGCTCTGATAGACGAGAGCAGAGGAAAGTTTGCCCTTTAAAGTCTGCGCAGCAACACTGTGGGAGTGGGAGAGAAAACGAGATCAAAGATCTAAATTATAAAGCCACATATTTTAACACCAGTTCCCAAAAGCAGATTAATGATGAAAAATAACAAGCACCAATGCTCTTGTTAAAACCTCAAAAAAATCTTGTCTCTAAGACATATTCTGTTTGTAAAATACTCGGAGTGTGACAATCCAACCGTTCAGACACAGTGCAGCTGATGCTTCATCAGATGTAATTTCTTTTCCCATCCGTTTCTGATGCTATTCATTGGATTACAGTTTGCTGGCTCATAATGGCGTAGATGTTGTCTGAGTTGATTAATTAGCCTATAATTGTGGAAACAAACACGTGTGAAGCCTGCATGCTGTACTGCATTGCTGTATACTGTACTGGAACATTTCAGCAGTACAACATGCTGCATTTGTTGCCTTCTGCTGTCATCGATTCCACATAAAAACAGTATTTCTATAAAATTGTTATTGGTGGAAAAGGCAACAAAAGGCCTCCAGGAAACAGATAATAGTAAAGATCTGCTGCCATTACAAAAATGTATTTTAAAAGAGCAAACTCTTAAAGCTATTAAACCTTTTTTTGTTGACATAAACTAATTTTTATAAATCCTTACGAACATACATTCAATGAATATAATAGAAAAAAACTTAAGAGTCAGCAGAGTTATAGACAGTAGCCATTTTATTTTTTAAAGTTGCTCAGAGTTCTGCTAAAACACATAATATACCATAATTCTTCTTTAGCTTTGATTTAGAAGGGCTGCAAAGTTGATTGATTATGGTTGAGATGCATCTCATAGCAATAATATTTAATGAATTTGTCAATAATAGAAAGTTTACCAGTGCTTGAGTGAGACAGGGGTCCTTAGGGTGTAGCTCAACCTCTTTATGACTGATTAAAATCAAGTTTATGTAAAAATCTGATGGAGTTGATGAAAATGTGGGGCACAACTTTAAGGGCCAACATTTTCAGTAAAATATATTTTAAAATAGAGGATTGCAATATATTTTTTACGCCCACATTGTTTGTTTTAAATTTTGAAAGTTTTAACACATTTTTGATTGTTTGTAATTGCTAATTCAGTCAGACAGTGCAAATTTAGAATGCAGAACAAAACATTTGAGAAATTACATATATTTCATTTATAACTCCTTAAAGAATACATTTGTAATTACAGTGTTAGTAGTAATATTTTGAAGTTTTTTGGTTGGACATGATTTGTCCCAGTTCTCAAGAATGGTTGATGTATGTTATGAACGTCTGATAAGTAAGTTTTATGTTTGGCTTGTCTGATTCGTTGAAGTGACAGGAAAAACACGAGGAGAGGATTTAAGATGCAAAAAAGGGCTTGTGAGCCAGATTGAAAATCACAGTACACTGCATGTCCCCTGCTTGCTGAGCAACCAGGACACCCCATGGCATGTTATATTTTGATATTTTCATAAACATGTCCTATTATTAGCTTGTCCTCCAGCACTTGTGACATCAGTCTGACTGCAGCAGTCTCCCCTCATGTCTTGGCTCTGCCTATTACACTTCGTCTGACTCACCAGTGGACTGTGCCTCCCAGCTGGCCATAGGCTGACACTCTCTTCCACCTCATTACCAGGGAGGCCAGTGAATGAAGTGAACGTGCCTCGTAGTCTAGTTAGAGGTCGGCACCCGGGGCTGTACAATATCTTGTGTCATTTACCTTGGAAGACAACTAAGAAAACAGATATAATGAACCAGTTAGGGAAGTATCGTGCAGTTGTGAGATTTCTTTTGAAACTTTATAGATGCGCGCTGAGATGAAAAATACAAGCTGCATGCATTTTCATTCTTTCAATATGGCTCTGTCAGAACAGTGATGTTGTCAGTTGCTGGCAAGAGCAGGAATATTTATCCACACAACGCTGGAAGAACTCTTCTCTCACCAAAAGGCGTCAAACCCAATTTATATTCTCATATATTTAATGTCCCCTCCCAAACGACAATACTGACTTTTCCTCAATGCATTTTTGCCCCAAAAGCAAAATTTAAATGTATTTCAAGCAGAAAAGATTCAGCCTCATTCATCAACCTTTCTTAAGAAGAAATTTCTTTTTAAAACTGTTTTTATATGTTTTCTTATGTGGGACTTGTCCTTAGGTGAGAACAGAATTTACAAACACCGACAAAAGCACACTTATGCATATTTTAGTGCTCGTATGTTTGTGCAAAATAATTGGTTATTGTGTTGCTGTTTTTTTCAGTTCCACAGATGCATAATATTATAGGATGTGAAATCACAACAATATTTTTTATGATTTCACATCCTCAGATGTTTTGTTTTGCCCACAACCCAAAGATATCAGCTTCACTGTTGCAGTGGAATAAAGTCACCAGAAAATCTTTATATTTAAAAAGCTGAAATCAGAGAATTCTTGCCTTTTTTTCTTCTTAGAAAACAGAAAAACAAAACCATTGTAGTGACCTTTGGGGGGTTTTACATTATGCAATATTTGGTCTGTACTGCAAAAGCAAATGTTTAAATTTTTAATACAGACTAAGCACTTAAGTGACTCTTTTTAAGCACAGAGACATGTTAGAAGAGAACATTTTTCACTAAAATAATCACCTGATTTCAGGTTTTACACACTTGTGTTTATTGTGTCAGTTAGTTTCCTGGTTTTATAGATAAAATTGTAATCAATCTGAAAATACACTTTACCTTCCAATTCTGAGAGAGAAGATGGACAAATGAAATGAAATGGCTCCATCCTCTTCAGATATTCATTTGGGAATTTTTGACTTCTCTCCTCACCATTCTAAGAACACAAAAAGAACAAAATCTGCAGTTTAGGAACACCATCAATCTTAAGAATAAATAAAAGGAAAAACTTAGAAAGATATCAGTGAATGAGACCCAGTGTCTCCAAATACTCAAACACTGCACTGGACACAAAACTGTAACTCTTGCAACATTAAACCAGTAATTTGTTGACAAAATGATGAAGGCATGATAATGCAAGCTGCTGTTTGCTTTTGCCTCTTCTGTGTACAGTAAGTATAGTCATAGCTCATTTACTTCTAAATAGAAAACATGATATATTCTCTTTTTTTCCCCGCTCTCATGTATTAGAACATTACTTGTGTTTTGATTTAATAAGTTTTGTTCTGTTTTAATGAGCTATGCAGGAAGATCAAATTCAGACCATTGACATGAGTTCAAATATGCATGTGGCTCACACCTGCTATATAGTCATCTGCTGCACTTCACTATATTTCACCTGTCAAATCTTTTTAAAGGGCAGTCTTCATTATTAGTAGGCTGTTTAGAGCAAAAGCATAAGGTCACCTTTGTTGCTTTCAGGGGCCACGCCAGCTCTGCAATTTGAAATTTTGCCATTTCGCTAAAGAGACTTAATTATGGATGGGCTGAAGTGAGCATTTATCATATTTCATACCCAATATTATGACATATTTGTCAGAGCATTAATTTAGATTAATGGCATGGGGAGGGTTTTGGGTGATCTGCAAAGCCCTTGACAGCTCATCCCTTTAAAGTCAGATGGTTTTAATGAAGGTGGTCTGTATAGTAGGCAAATGTATAATAAAACCTTTAGCTCGTAAAAAACATTTTAGGTGCCGTGTAGCCAGACTCTGTTAAAAAAGACAGCGGCGATGCTCAATATGCAGAAATTGCCCCAACCTCCATCCGCCCACTAGGTTTGTGTGCAGAATTAAGAGGAGGCAGGTGCTCAGTCCAAAAATAAATAAACGAAACAGTGAGAGGGACAAGAGGGAAAATTGTTCTTTAGATAAGAATAGATAAAAAGAAAAGAAAAATAGGTTAGTTAACAAGGGAACAGTCACCTCAGACAGCTTCAGTGACCTCGGTGTTCATCCTAATTTTGAATAATCTCACGTTTAAAATAAGCACTTGTTCCATTGTGAGCAAAAAGCATCGTAGATACTCGCAGGTGATTTAAGTAGCTCCCATGAAAAGCCTGTTTTACTGAGGAGTAGTTAGCCAGGTGTCGGAGCAGCAGACACGCTCCGTCTGTCCATGTGCCTTTTCGACCATTGCATCGGCCTCGGCATCGCAGCAAAGAAAGCCTGCATTATTCAAATGCATTTTGTGTCTCAGTTATCTGTCACGCAGAGGGGCTGTCAAGTGCCATAAAAAGGTGGGTGGTGCTGTCATATGCTTCCCGCCCGCTGCTGAACTGAAATGAACTTGACACATAGGCAGAGGCACATAAACATAGGATGGATATTTGTTGTGAGGGTGGATGGCTGGGTAGGGGCGGGTGCTTTCTTGACGTTTACATCCTCTCCTGCCCACTTTCATACACATAATGGGACGGCGCTGTTCTTTAAAACGCAGCACTGATAACGCTGCATGACTCAGGGTTTTTACCTTCTGCTGTCCAGCAGTGACAGGCTATATTGTATCATGCGGAATTCATTTTAATTACAGTTGTGGGTGTTAAAACTATAGATGAGGATCGTATAGAAGCTTTGAGCAGCTATTTTTTACTCAAATGCTTAAAGGGACAGTTCACCCCAAACTCAAAAATACATATTTTTTCCCCTGGCCTGTTTATTCATCTAGATAGTTCTTGAGAAATCAGCTGTAAAGATGTCAAGTAATCAAAATAAAATTTATTATCAGATCCCCAACACTCAGTTATCTTGTTCCAAGACACAACTTACAAAAACAGCTATGATCAGAGATGATTTCTACCACATTTACTCCAAAATCTGGAATGAGATGCTGTATTATATTGGAATAATAACTTCTGTTACACATTTCAAACAGGCACATAAACACAAAAAACACTATCTCATGGAAGGACACACTGATTTAACTTAAATATCAGCTCACTTCATTTAAGTCCTGTCCTGTCTGAATGTCTGCGTTGTTGTTCTGTGATGTGATTTTCCCTTTTATGTGCTGCACAACAGTAACCTGCTGTAAACCAGCTTTAACTGGGTCAGACCCATTTAAATGTGACTGATTTTACCACACATGATGTTGCTTTTAATCTGTTCCTCTATAATAATAAATGAAATGAATATAATGGGACTAAATAGTGCTCAACTTGCGGTGCTAAAAGTGCCAAAAAAAACCAAAAACGCCAGTGTCTCTTTCCAGAAATCATGACCCGGTTACTCAGGATAATCCACAGAACTTGCTGTCAGAACTACTTTCATTCTAGTGAAAAGAAAGTAGTAAATGTATTTTTTGCTTTTTTGAGCAAGCTGAGTGCCATTTAGTCCCATTTTGTTTGAGAAAAGGCTGACATCTCTACAGCCAATATCTCTAAAACTTGGCAACTCGTATCAAAACTATCAACACTGATAAAAAAGCACCACAGGTAAGATGAAATTATTATCTTAAAAATATAGTAGAGATATTTCTGATATATTAGGGTGACCTGCTCCTTTAAGACAGCTTGTTTTTGCTTGTATTACCACCTTTTAAAACAATTTTACGATGCAGTAGTCTTTTCTTTTACTGATCTGACCTCTTTCTATATGCACATATTGATACATTTCTGCCTGTTTTCAAGTGTCAGTGATTCCTTTATTCTTTTCCCTGATTTCAGAAAAATAAGACGTAATGAAACTCAGCCGAAAGATTTTAATCCTTTCTGTTATTTCGTGACTTATCCTTCTATTGTGGCTTTGTCTTTATCACAGACAAAGGAATACCTAACATCCGCCAAATCTTTCCCCCCGTTTGCTTCTCGCTCCCTCCCTCTTTTCACTTGTTTTAAATCCCTGCAGAGAATTTACTGCCCTCACCATCACCACTGGCCAACTGCTTTGGATTCAAGTCACATCAACTTGGGAGTCTCAATAATGCCTCTAAATGAGCCAAGTTCTCATTAAAGGAATTTCAAACACCCCTCTTAGACTTGATCTGTTGTCTGCATTCCTGTTTCTTTGTCCCTTAACATGGTATATCCAAAAAGAGTGCTTGGAAGCAACTCCCCTCACCCTGCCTTTAATATGAACAGAGTGGTATGCACATGGGTTGACTTGGTTGCTTGGTAACAAGAAGCTAGGCATGTGATTCCCTTCCCTGCTTTTTTTGGATTTGATTATGAAGTCGTTTTATAAGTGATGCGCGGGTTAGCTCATTTTGGACCTGTACCCATCTGATACATGCGAGACAATCCGAACTGACCCAGCTCAATATCACACAAACAAACCGGAGATCTGCCTGCCCGACCCAGAGGAATGAAATGAGTGCAGTGTGGAAATGGAAGATGACTATCACTTGGCAGTGTTTTTAATCCTTCATGCAATTTGCTCAGTTAGATTTCAAGTAGAAGCGAAAGTGGCAACGGTATTGCTGGTTCGGTAGCTGACATTAATAAACATAGTCATTTTCCGGGACAGAAGCTAAATCCAACAGACATTAGAGCACTGAACCCCACAGAGTTAGCAAACAAAAGTCTTCTTGTTCTAACTCCAGAAGCCGCACTTTGTGCTGCTTGTGGCGTTGCGGTCTCCTTTGCCCTCCCCTTGCTCGCTCAGAGATGCTGCTGAATAGATAGAAGGCGTGACTCTAGTGGGTTTCCAGGCAGGAGGGGGAGGATAAAAAAACATCATGTAAGTGCAGAAAGGTCTGATAATTTTGGGAAACAGCTATTCATAGCCATAGTTTTTTATTAGCTTTTTTTTTTTTTTTTGATTGATTGTTTGCATGAATATACTTGCTGTACCTTATTATCAGATGAATCACAGGCTTTTATTAACAAGACAAAGAGTCTACAGTCATGCTGGTGGCTCTGTAAGACTGTACTGAAACACACTGCTGCTTTCAACCAAATGCTAATGTCAGCATGCTAACAGGCTCTCAGTGACAAAGCTTCACATGCTAACGTTGAGCAGGAATAATGTTCACCATCTTAGTTTAGCACATCGGTCTTTGAAAGTTTTTGACCCAATTAATTAAAATACACATAAGTACAACATTACTAGCAAAGAAAAATAAAACACAAAAAAGCATTTCCTTTACATAACACTGACAAAAGGCTACCCATGAATTCTTGTGCAATCATGTGACTAGTTAGCTATGTATTATTGAAACATATTAGCCAATTATCTGTTTTATTATCCCAAGTGTACAGACACACTTGTGAGCCACACAGTAACTTCACGAGGAGACTCTGACGTACCCTCCCCCTCAAAAAAACACCGGTGAAAGTGCAGAGGGTGCAGAGGTTAGCGGACCTGACCTTAGCCACACTGCTGACTTTGCAGCCACAGGGGAGCGTAAAACATCTAATAGCTGGATATTTCAGTCTGGTGGACCAACTGAACAGGCAACACTGCCATCCCTAGAGCCATGGCACAGGAATGGCAGGCTTTGCACCATGTTATTCCTCTATTCTTTGCAGTATATTAGTCAGTGATGGTGACAATGCTAATGTGTAAATGCCTTTATGATAATTTAATCAAAGAGTATTTACAGCAATAAATACGGCCTCTGAAATCTAAACTAGGGCTGAAACAAACATGTAAATTCATTGTCAATCTTTAAAATGTCAGAAAATGGCAAAAAATGTCTACATCCTCTTGTTTTGTCCACAACCCAAAGACACAAAGGAGTAAAGAACCCAGAAAATATGAACATTTAAGAAACTAGAATCACAGAATTTTGACCTCTTTTTCATTTAAAAATTAATCAAACTGGATAATTGATTATCAAAATAGTTGGTGATTAATTAAATAATTGATTAATCACTGCAGCTCTAATTTAAACTGATTTAGTAGTTAATGAATCATTTACCCAAACAGTCCCTGAGGAGACAGTTTCACTGCGTTATCAATGTCCTATTCAGTATATTCACTAATTGCTTGTTTGATATGATGTGTTCCAGGATTCACTCACTTATCATGTATTTGTCATCACATTGAACTAATTACAACAGCAGAAAAAAATATCTTAGTTGTATTGTAATGACAGTGAGGGTGATATTTTGGAATTAAGCTCAGAATGAATGTGTTTTAATGGTTCAAGGAGGTGAACTGTGAGCGTCAAACGCTGCACATAAAGCTCTCTGAGTTGTTTCAGTATGACTGGATGTGAGTGTCTATTGACCCTCAAAAGATGCACTTTATAGATGTAGTCATGTATACGGCTTTTTGAAATGAGCCGCAGACATTCTCTTTGAGGTTTATGGGAGTCATCTGTTATCCACAGAACCTGACAATTAAAAGTTTACTGTACTTTTTAAAGACGGGGGTGGGGATGTCATTAATTGTCCACATCTCCAAAGCAACAGAGAGAGAAGTCAGCGAGTGAGTAAAAAGGGAAAGTGAGAGGATAAAGTTGCAGCCATGAATAACTGTGCAGCCTGCTATCGGGAGGAAAAGATAATGAGAGAGGATCTCCAACTGATTTGTGCTCTTGTGAGATTCCCCATGGAAGTCACTTCCGCCGCATGTGTCACATGCTTAAAGATGCAAAAGAAAGTAGATGTTCTCTGATGTGTGGAAAGAGCGTGGTTCTTTTATAAAGCAAGTGGACTCGGCTAATCACAGGTTAATCACGGTGGAGGTCAGTCAATGCAGGCTGCCAAGCTACGGTTGACCGAGACGCTAAAAACAGGGAGAAACAGGAAGGGCTCACATGTAATGAATTATTGAAAATGTCATATAATGAATCCTGTCTCCTGTCTCTGTGGGGTGCCTGGAGACATCGGAATTGCTGATTGCTCCAACTTCAAATGAATGTATTGCATTTTGCATTATCTTATAAATATAGTCATGGAGAAGTGTCTGGGCTCATTAGTTTTAGCTATTTACATGTCAGGGTGTATTAGATAAAAAGCTACATATATACTGTGTATTTACAAATGATTATCCTCACTGCAGAAAGTGGCAGTACTAACCACTGAAATGCCTTTACTTGCTTTAAATATTTTTATAATTGTTAGCAACATACATAGCGATGAATCTATAATCAAATTACTTGCTGTTTCTTCCAGTGGAGAGAATTACGTTTTTACTGGATTTGTTCCCATAGCTATTGTGACAGTTTGTCAGATATGTATTATTATTATTATTATAATGCTGGGTTTCCAGCCAGTTACTGTTATGCTCATTTTATGCCCGGCTGGTGCTGATGAGAAGTATCCGTCTTAACAGATTTGGACTTTCTTTAATTTTAAAACATTCGAATAATTGATTTTTCGCCACAAAATTTTAGACATCAATATTATCGCGGCCTCCAGTGGTAAAAAAAAAAAGCTCATCAGCAGATCTGTGTACCAAAATGTCACTACCATCTGCCTCAGGAACGCTGGTGGAAATTAACAGCAGGGAATGCTAATTGTTGCCGAGAAAAACGGCTATGTAAACACTAAGTGAAAATATGTTGCTTTTTAATGGGAGAAACCACAACAAGCAATACATTTTTGCCTTGTGGGAATAGACAAATCAATACTGTTATGTAAGCAGTCCTATTATGACTTTGAATTGCTCTTTCATGTGTAAACTACAGTCTGGTTGGTTTTAGTACACATACTTGAAGAGGAGAAACACAAATCTGTAGTGGCATTTTTTTTTTATTGTAGCATCCTGAGTATATGATACCAACATCAGGATGTTCTTTAATGTACATATGTCTGCAATGTACAGTAGTTACTGTTGGGTTCAGAAATGTCAATTACCAGACATTGATTCCATTTTTTTTGCTCATATATTCATGTTTTTACACACTAAAAAGAGGTGATTAACCATGTGTGTGCAGGAGAGCAGAGAGACAGAGGTTTTTTTTAAGTCTCTCTGTTCAGCTTTCAGTACTTTTGTAGCTTCCAGCTGAATCTCTCTGGTTTGAAATTTAGTTTCTCTCCTGCAAAGCTCTTTGTACATTCAGGTATCTGCTTTATTTTGTTGTTTCATGTTCGCTGATAAGAGTCATGTTAAGTTACAGCACTGCCAGTAAACACAACCTGGTTTTGTTGCTTCAGAATAAAGGCTTTTAAATACCCTTGACTGCTGCAGAGTCATTTGAGTGAATACTAATTGTACCCTTTCCCACTGAAGACAGAAGTCAGATGTTTGTGGGTGCTTGTGGGTTTTTTATCCAATGTAAAAGGGGCTTGAGTTGCACTGAAACTCTTCTGGGTCAGGGAAGGTTAGCCAGGCATAAAGAGAGATAAGTCTGTCAGTTTTACTGAAAACAAGGGAACATCTCTCCCATGTGCCCTGTGGTGGGTAGCTGGCTGGTTAGGAAGGTGGGATTCATGATTTTTGGGCTGGAAATAAAGACTGTTTGGAGAACAGGAGCTGTGTGGGAGCTGTTGGACTACTTCTACTAAGCATTGGATAAAAAGCCAAACGAGATAGGCTAGCATAACACGCCTCTATTTTGGAACAGGCTATAGCCCTCAGTAGCCTGTGAACGGTCTGTACATTTTCATATTAATATTACAATCAGTATTTTGTCAGCATTAAACAACTACAGCTCCCATGAGTCTTGGCCATATGGCATGCTGTCAAAACCTCATCTGCAGTGTTAAATGTGAACAAAATGATCTTGATGTCTTGGAAAAATGACAAGGTCCTTTGATTATTCTCTCCAGTATCAATAGTAAACAGTAATTTATCTTGGAGTAGATAGTAGTGGATCTAAATCCAAGAATCACATTTCAATACATTGCCTGCGGCTGTAGAGTAACAGAGGCTACTTAAATAAAAGTCCGCAGGCTCTGTGTTACTGAAGCAAAGGCAAGTCCGGCGAACAACCCTCCCTCCTCTGAAAGCTGCCTCGATGCCATCCCATTTTATCTGGATCAGACTTCTGTCAATCTGGCTCTTTGATTTCAAGACCATCAGTGCAGCAACTTGACTGCTGCTGTTCTAAGTGCAGGAAAATATTCCATGTTGCCAGCAACCAATAACTGTGAGGCATAAACACACTGATCAGCTGGACAGTCAGTCAATCAATCCGTGTCTGTCTGTAATCTGACACTTTACCCATAACCTCAAATGGCACTCGCTTATATTCTATTGAGTGATGCTTGCTTTCCCATATTGCAGTGTTGTTAGTGTGTGTGAGATTGATTCCGGTACTGCAGTGCAAACTGTGTATAACAAGTACTTTACTTAGACCCGTTCGGGACTGTCGCATCTACTTCATGGGAGT
Organism: Lutjanus erythropterus; assembly: GCF_056507025.1. NCBI lineage: Eukaryota > Metazoa > Chordata > Actinopteri > Lutjaniformes > Lutjanidae > Lutjanus > Lutjanus erythropterus. Next base: position 5,756,926 of record NC_139330.1, read on the forward strand.
CGGTCCCTGAAGGTCCCAGAGAACAGCTCTGGGAAGAATCTGTGCACCGCTCATAAATGTGGATGAGGTGGTTAACCAGACAAAATCAGCAAATTAGTCCTCATCATTAAAGTGTTTCCTCTTGCAAAACCAAAAAATACAATTTGAAAACACTTTAGATGAAGCATATATTATTTTCATGTGCAGAATTAATCCTTTGTTGCAGTTGGGGAAAAAGAAAAAACACCCACTACAATTGTGTTTCGCACTGACTGTCAAGTACAATTGAACCTCCAGCCTGAGGGGGCAGTAATGAGTCAGTGTGGAAGAAAGAAAATCGATTTTTGGACTGCTGAAAAATTTTGTTATGTATATATAAATAACTGGCACTTACAGTATTGTGTTAGCTTGACGCTAACACATAATGGGTATTACAAATTCCATTACAGAAATTATAATTGCGAACACAGTAATATTATCTTAACAAACTGATCCACTTTACGTAACATACTTAACATAAAGTGACCTGTGCCAGTCACATATGTTCCCTCTGATTTGTGGAAACAAACTAATAGGCGTTAACTTCACTTTGTTAACTCTGACTCTCTACACTTCTCTGCATTAACATGATGAACAGGAACAATTGACTGCAGCAGTTTACTTCACTACTACTTCTTTACTACTTTCATTTGCTGTATAGAATTGATGCTGCTGAGATAAAACTTAAAGAGTGATTGACATGGGATGTGCACTGTTTTTGGAAATATCAGTCATGATATACTCGCTAGAAGTGTATGATTAAATTTTTTTTTCATGGTAAAAAAGCAAAGAAAAGTAAAAAAGTAAAAAAGCAAAGAAAAATTGGAAAAATCATAATATTGAATCACAATACTTGCAGAATCACAATACTTAAGATTTGGAATATATATCGAACCAGCACCCAAGCATTGTGATATTACGGACTCAGGGACTCAATTAACAACTAAATCATCATCATCATCATCATCATCATCATCATCATCACAGTGCAGCCTAAAACATCTATCATGATTTCATAGTGCCCAGGTTAATGTCTTTAGACAGCTTATTTGTCCAACCAACAGTCCAAATCCCAAAGACATTCAGTGTCTTCGCCTGTAAGACAAGGCACAGTCCTGACATTTGCAAGGCTGGAACCAATGAATGTGTGACATTTTGCTTCATAAATGACTTAAATAAAAAATCGAATCTCAAAATAGGTGGCAAATTATTTCTCTGTCGATCTAATAATCAGTTAATTGACCAATTGTTTCAGCTCATACAGAAGCACAGCGGTATAGCAGGTTACGTGTAGATCTATTCTTCTTGACGATGGGAGGCTGATGTGATTATTCTGATTATTATTATTATTATCAGAATGACACTCACATCAACTACAGCAGCAGCTGATGCTATTAATGCTAAATATTATATTTAATGAAACAACCTACAGATTAAAAAAACAAAATAAAACAAATACCAATCAAATGTTCTGCAGAATGCTCAGGAAAGAAAAGGGGGACATAAAGCTTGTGTGAAAAGCATGTGTGATTGCAAAATCTAAGTGTTCAGAAATGGGCAAAATAAATCATGATTTTAGTGGTAAGACTTGCACTGAGTTCTGTACTAAGGGTTTTTAGAAGGTATTGCACATAATCAATTTTGAGATCATTAATATTTCAAACAAACAACGTTCCCAACAACAAACTGGAATCCCACCCAGAACTGTGAGTGATTTATTCATAATGAGCACTTTGAAAATCCAAACACATTTCTGTCACGTGCCTCATGTTTTGCAAATGAAATATTTTTGAAAGGAAAGATGTCATTCATGTATTCAGTCCTGGTTTTGCATCCACATTTACCAGTTTAGATTTGTGTTTTCATATCGACAGGCATGGTGGTTTGTGTCCTGTCATAAAACATGATTAGTATGTAGCGAGTACGCTCCTGATGCTGGATCACAGGTAATGCATTTTAAAAATGTTCTCTGCTTTTGACATTTTGTTTTTAGAAAAAAAAAAAGTGGCACCAGGTGAGAGCGACAGCACTGCCAAAGCATAGATAGATCCTAAATGAAAATATCATTTGTGTTGTATTTTGAGCGTTTGAGATGCTGTAAATTTATAATGCACTGCTTTGCTTTCATTATTTATGCAGCACAATTCACAAAACTTGGCGGACTTGGAGTCTGCTGGTGAACTTCTGGTTGTCCCACTGGCAGATTTAAAACAAAAATAGATATCATGTTCATAATGCACTCACAAAAACCCTGGAGATTTAATGTGAATCACGTTTAGATTTATGTGCTTCTGCAGCTGCAAAACATAATCTATATTTATTTTTTGACCTATAACCATTTTCTTTATTGTAAACTGGGGTATACCTGCAGAATCATTTAACAGAACTCATGACTAATCACTTTTTCCCCACTATTTCATGTTGGATTTATGTGCAATAATGAGTAAGACTAATCTCTGTGATTGAATCTATGACACTCTGAAATGATGTTTCTCACCACATGCTGCCATCCATGCACTTGCTTTCCTTTCTAAATGTTATCTGTGTAATTTTAGAGGTATGTATATTCAAATGCAAAGCTTTTACTTTTTCATAATGCTGTATAATCATAACGCACCGCTTCATTTTTATTATTTATGCGGCATGCTGTTAGACAATTCACAAAACTTGTATCCAGGAGGCTGCGGTTGAACTTCTGGTTGTCCCACTGGCAAATTTAAAACAAAAATAGATGAGATGTACATAATGTACCTGCCAAACCCTGGAGATTTAATGTGAATCATGTTTATATTTATGTGCCTCTGCAGTTGCAGAACAGGATTTTTGACCCATAATTATTGTCTGCAACAATTTATTAGTTAATCAATTATCAAATTATCTATATAAAATATCTATCTATCTATCTATCTATCTATCTATCTATCTATCTATCTATCTATCTATCTATCTATCTATCTATCTATCTATCCAGATTTTATGTTAAATTCAATAATAAAACTAACCTCTGCCACTGTGAGAATGTTGAATCGATGAAATAATATTTTTCACCACACGCTGCTCTCTGTGCTGTAGCTTTCCTTTCTATATATAATGTGTAATTTTAGAGATACTTATATTCAAATACAGTGGATGCATTTTTTTTCATAAAGTGTATAATTTCATGGTGTTTATGGAGGACAATCATCCAGCCATAATCCCGCTGTTCTTTTTCTTGTCTGCATGGTACTCCGTAAATACAAGAATAGTACATTGTGCCCTCTGATTACCCTCTATTTTTATATCATCTTATGTCCATGGGGATTCAATTACTGGCTGAATATAGTTGATTTATGTGGCCATTCAGTGCCGCCTGTTTTAAAATCAGGAGGAAATACAGAAAATATGCATTCATCAGTGCCTCTAAATGCCATAATGAGGTGAAAGGATAGTTAGGACTAAAATGGTTCCATCGCCCATTTGGTGTACCATCCTTTTCTACTGTCTAAGTAGCTGACTCTGTGTGTGGAAGAAAATGTAGCTATTGATGTCCTTGAACTTTTGCCTAGTTTAATAAATTCTAATTAGATTAGAGCAAGAGAGTGCATGAAGAGACAGCTTTTTTGTCTTTGCTGATTAGAGTGGAAAAAAATATATGCATGGGGCTACATTTTTTTTTGCATGGAAAAGCTCATTAAGGATGCTCTCACAGAAGTGCAAGGGAAGTGGAAGGAAATGGTTTTGTCATTCAGCCTCACAAACAGATCACACTTTGTTTGTTGTGTGAGAAACACAGAATGAACAAGTGGTTGCCTTCATGTGAGGAAATGTTGGATGCTATAGTCTGGCAGCAGTGAATGATAAATATGTATTGATTATTTAATGCGTGTACACAGCTGCATTTATTCATCATGAGCGTCGCCCAAAATTAGAAGTTCTTTTGAGCACTTTGATGAATTTAAACACTGTGAGTCATTCTGTCATATCCATTCAGGCAAGATCCGAATAAACTGGGAGACGTTATGTGAAATTCTTGCCATAGCCGTGACAGATTATTCTCTGCAAATTAACTGCTTCACCTGGTACCATCAGTGATTTGAAGAAAGGGATATGTTTTAAATCACCTCCTCTTTTTTCAAGCCTGACAGCACTTTCGCTGAGAGGCAGAAGACCTGAGAGCTTTGACTGCATATCAGACAGGTACATCGACAATAACGTGAACTCGCCGACAATAGGTCAGACAGCTATTCAGCCAAAGCTATTGGGGGGCTTGGGTGTCATGGACCTTTAAAACTCGGCGTTCCTCTGCAGTGAGTGTGTCTCCAGCTTCCTATTTCTGAGCTCTGCAGAGCACAGCTGAATGGACAGCAGCCATTGTGTGCCCAGATAATGCATTTCAATCATCCTTAATGTCATCACAGCCAAAAAGGCTCAGACGCTGGGTGGAAGAGGCTTTATTTCCTCCCATATCCAAGAACAAAAACTGAAGTTTTAGTCATAAGATTTGGGGCCGTGTTTGTTTTGCACAGTAATTATACTGTCCAGCTGTACTGAGAACTGTGAAACGTTGTCGTCTCAGCTGTTTTTGATGCGCATTTGGTGGTGGCCTCTGGGTGGAAAACGATTAAGCAGTCATGTTTAGGTTAAAGCTGATTTAATTTACTTTGTGTTGCGAGTTTAACTTTTTTTTTCAGACATAACACTTAATATTCTGGACATGGTAGGCTGCAGGGAAAGCTTGTGGTGTGGTAATCAATTCCATACGTTGGCCAACGGTAAGATGTTGAATGGCTAATTGACCACAGTAATGGTCCATGGCTATGTGCTGGTGGACGATGGAGACGTGCACATTAAAAAACAATTAATTTCCAATACTAATGTCACTCTTGGCTGCCTCTGCTGCTGCATATAACAAGGAGCTGTCACTGATAAGTCATTTCATACTCCATCTAGGATTTGATCCGGGCTATGCAAAGACTTTTTGTTGGATTGAGATACATATTTTTCCCTTTTTAAAGCCACTTGAGGAGAAAGTAGGCGTCCCTTTTGGTTTATTAGTTTACTCAAAATTGTTTCCCTCCTTCTTTGCAAAGGTCATGGTCTGGTCATGGAATGATTACATTTTCTGCTTCTAGCCACTGAGTCAAATTTCTTTTACTCTTGTTTGCAGTTTATTTCAAGCTGCGGCAGCCAACTTTGCACTTTGGCAGCCCCACAAGATATAATTTTGACAGTTGTAATAACTTTACTATCCAGAAATCATGAGATGACTTCAATAAGCTGGAAAGTCTGAGCTCTAATTTACTGTGTTAGTGGCTGGGCAATGTTGGAGAAGATTTTAAAGAAGAGCCAGCAGGTTCAGCTATCATTGATAAATACGGCTTTCTGGTTGTGAAGTGTTTGTTGGCAGCTGTGTCGGGGATAATTTCTTTTCATTCAAATTTTGATTTGTTACTTCTAGTGCATTCTTATTTAGTAATTTACTTAAATCCACATTAATATTTACTTTGATATGGATACAATGTACTGAAAACCAGTCAAAGTAAAATACCCACACTGAGGCAACAGTTTGATTATCATATCATAGTAACCTAATTTCCCTGTAAATGATGCGTTTGATAATCTAGTTAATGTAAAGATGTCACAGTCTACAGGAAACATCTTTATTAGTGTCACATTACCACACAAGCAAAATGGAGCAGCTTCATTTGTGTTTATTCTGTTTTTGCTGTTTTCACCCAGAACAGTGATGGTTTTTGTTGCTCGCCACCGTTGACAATAAGCTGTTTTGTACACAGGCAAATCCACGTTGCGTGCGGTTGACACCGTCTCCTTTCTGAAGTCAAGGAGAAAGACAGAAAAATGCCAAACATGCAAATGAACACACACATTTTCCTATTTGTTTACTATCCTGTCTCTCATCAATTCTTTTAAGGATGAGTCTAAAGGCTTCAAGTGGATAATAACCTGAGACCTTTTTCAGGATACAAACATAAAAACATCATGAATTAATTATTCCTGTTTTTTTTGTGTGCCCTTCCTTTTCTTATTTCACACAATTACTTTGCCCTGCTGAAATTACAATTATCCCCCCACAAACACTCAGCATAATTTCAACAGCCCATTCAGCATAATTTAAAATGAAGATAATGCTTCTTTGCTCAATTAATTTAACAGTACTTTGCATCTCTTTGATATGGGGTTGCAGAAGTTTGAAAAATAAGACTTTGAATACATGCATTAAACTCGAAAAGTGTACCCAGGATCATAATAGCAGATGGTGCAGTTCATTTTAGATTCTATTTTATAGTCATGTGATGGGTTTTTGGGAGAAAAGGGCAATTGTCTATTCATTTGACTTTGCCTCTTTTACAGCAGGTAAAATGGGCCAGATTTGAACCCTGTATGTGTGTTAGGTTTGTCACAATATTCTGGGTTTCCAGAGATCATCAAGTGGTTAAATCCCCTGCCTCTCGAACTAAATGCCCCCCTTGTCCTGGGACTGAATCCCTGCAGGGTTTCCTCTCCATAGTTTCCAATTCTCTCTCTCCCTCAACACTTAATATGTGTCTAAGAATAGAAAGTAACACAGGTGAGGGGACTGTCCACCGTGCTGTAAAGGGAAACACTGTTGTTTGTAAATGTAGTCAGTTGAAGCAGTAAATTCCTTAGTGTGTGCTATACAGGCCAAGAAAGCTGAGTTTTCCAATTAATCGCAATATTATTGAAATTGCAAGTTCAATATCCAAATAGCAGAACCCTGCTTTTTTTTTTTTTTTTTTTTTTTGACAAAGGAAAAATGTGTGATGAAACGGCATCATAACGAAGTACTGCAGTGCTGCATGCCCTGGCCTAAAAATCTTGTTCTTGCTCTCTGGCCAAAACACAGCGTTGGGTTGCAAAAATACTCATCGATCACGCCCCATAGCTTCCCAGAGACTAGAAATCCAAGTTGAAATATCCTGTAGTTCCTGTAGTGATGTCATTGGATATAAGGAGGAACTACAGATTTTGCAGCAGAAGAATTTTTTGGTCAATGTAAAAGCACTTGGTAATTTATTCCTTCAGTTTACTACATTTACTAATAAAACAGACTGGACATCCACATGAAAGTGCTGAAGTTTCCCTTTAAAGGAAAAACACTGTGAGGTTGTCTGACTTAGAGAATAAAGATAATGCAGGCGTATTAAAAACATTATCATGTGTGGCACATGATATATGGATAAGCACATGTTTTTGGTCAGCTACATTAATTTGAACCAAAAATTCTCATTACGCTTGATAGGGAGGGATGATAATGAATCAATGATTGATTAATCAGTTGTTAAGAATTTGGTCCATCAAGTAAAATTTCGATCTGAATACAGCAGAGATTATTTTTATGAGTGAGCCCACATTATCCTGATATTCAAGTTATATGTGAGCCTTTATGCCTTTAAATGTTTTATAGTCTTTATAATGCTGTCAGAGAACACGCAATATGTTGGTGTGGATTGATTAAAGGGGGGAAACATTTTTTGTATTGTTTGGTAAAAGCCAATTTTTTGTTTAATAATGATTAATCAATTAATTGATTGTTAATGTCGCCAATGATCTAGGGAAAGTGCTTATTTAATTTGCAAACATAGTTTGATTAAAGAGCTTCACTGTAAAACTGACCACACAAAAAAATTGTCATTTTGTGAAAATAGTCAAGTAAGAGGATCTATGTTTTCTAATTAAACAAAATTAAATTAGAAAATTCTCTTAAAGGAGGAATAATCAAGTTACATTTGTGTAGCCTAAATTGTGTATATGCTTAGTTATAAATATACAATCAGTAATTACAAGCCAGTGCAGCCATGCATATATTTAAAACTTGTAATAACTACGATGGTTCTCATGCTCCCAGACTTGGCATCAGAATCCATTAAATACAAATCCTATTGCGCTGCTGTTGTGCTCTTGTCTGAGGACATTTCAGCATCGCCACTGTGTCCTTGTAATTATTTTGGAGCGTGTATTTGTTTTAACATGAGCTTAGCCAATGAGCAAAGACAGGGCATGTTGCAGGCATCTTCCTCATGACTAACTTGCATATGACACAATGTTCCCTGTGCTGATAGATGCAGGGTGGCAGTCTGAAGCAGTGGGTTTTACCACTGCAAAAGGATCAGACATGATTGGTGCTGTGGAAAAGCTGACAGCATGAATTATGGAGGTCTCATTAGGGGCTGTTGGAAATGATTTATCTTGCTACGAAATATGGTCATCCAACCACATTTGCCTCCATGGTTACAGAGTCCATATTGCGTTTTGCTCTTTTAATTTCTTACTGTAGGTGTATCATTTGCAGTGTATTAGCGGGGAATTTCCATGGACGCCAAACCATGACTCTATTAAATCTAAGGTCACTACTTGGTATGCCAAGCAAAATGGCTCAGAAAAGGACAAGGTATGCTCTTTGAAAATTGGCTGCAGTCGCAAAGGTGCTAAAAAATGTGTCATGTTTCTCACTTGACAGATGCATTGCTTGGCATGGTGGCATTGAGCTTGGCAGTGTGTGTGACTGCCAGGTCATCTACTGGGTTTGTGTGTTTCTATACTAATGCCAAGAGCTGCTTCCATAGTTTTCCAATATCCCTTCAGCACGAGCATTGTAGTAGAGGATACCTCAAAGGATAATTATGTGCAATTTACAACTGTATATGAAGATCATATCCTGCTGGTCAAAAGAAAATCTTTTGTTTTGCGGCGATTGGCCAGAACTTACAAGAGAATATTTCATGAAACGCTTTAAGCATGAGACTAGTGTCCCAGATTTGAGGGAGCCTCAGTATTTCACACAGCTTACAATGTGTAGATTCTATACTATTCATGTAACCTGACTACTCTTTCTGAAATGGTTTCATTAGTAATCCGCTTCCATCCTTGTTTCTGTTGGTGCACAGTAGTCCTTTCAGTTGTGTCCCTGCAGCAGCCCCACATTTAGTCACGGGTGGTTCGGCGGTGTCGCTGTTTGAAAAGGCTGGTGATTTTCAAAGTTATAAGCTGCGATCTTGGCATTGCTTTCACTTTAAAATGCTCCATAGGCGGATCCATTTTCTGATAGCATCATGCAGCTGAACTGAAAGCACGACACATTGCTCACATTATCATGCAGAGGGGCACATCTTTGTGAAAAACCCGGAATAGATGACAAGGAAATGAGCATCTTCATTCGTTGTCGTTGTTTTCAATTTTTACCCGCTTTTGTTTAAATCAAAATGAAGCCTGCTTTCTGGAGATTGATAAGCAAACATTTGTTTACAGCCACAGTAAAGTGGATGATGCTTTTGATTCCTGTGGTGGCAGTTTATTACAGTGTAATATTCAGACTGTGGAATATGCATCTAAACTGTGCGACTTCTGACAGAGAGGAGATTCAATTTATACATGTTTGGATGATATGAAACCAGACTGCTGAAGCCTGTTCCCTGAAGTGCATGGGAAAGAGGAGGAATGATCTGCTCATGGCACCCAGCAACAGGGCTTCTTGATGCAGTGCTTTGATAACGTCAGAGCTCCATCTAGGTTGCTTTGTGAGGTACTGCTCAATAACCTTGTGATTTAGCATTGTGCTGTAAATTATCAATGCAATGTCCAGTAGCCACTCATTTGCCTACACATCAGTGATACAAAATGCATCCTCTCTGCTCACAACAGCCTGCATCCTGAGTGCTTGTCTCACCACACGCTCTCCATTTTTAGGCGAGTTCACATGACTTTTCAATGAGGTGCAGTGGCAGTTGCACAGAATTCTAATTTGGCTTCAATCTAAGTCATTAGGAGAGTCAACAGGAAGCAAACAGATGGCAGAAGGAATATGATGGATAATTGTATGTCTCAGAGGACAATTCGTAATTTGTATCTGATTCCGTGCAACCCCCTCATTTTCTTAATGAAGGACTAATTGAGTTTTTTAGATTGGCTCAAGCATATGGTCCCACCAATAGTGAAGGGTTTGTGTAATGGCTGTAAGGAGATACACTTTGAGGACATTTGCATAGTTTGATAAGATTGTTTGTGATCGGCGGTGTGATTTTAAGGCTGAAGTAACTGAAGACATGAGTGTATTCATGAGAAATGTGATGCATCCTCATGACATCATGCTCATCATCAGTATCATCGTCATCATATTTGTCATTATTTTTTTACACTGAGAAGTAGTCTTTCACAGTTTTGTCTAAAATCAAACAAAATGTGCTGTCCTGCCTCTAAAATGTTGGAATAAAAAAACCCCAGCAGAATCTGTATTTTACTCATGAATAAATGTATTTGATGTTTTTTATGTCATGTATTTTTGTAATGTATTTCACCGTAACGCATAATGACTGATTTTCTCTTCACTTTCCTCTGTGTGTTTGTTATTCTAACTATTTTTTTTAATCTCACTATTGTAAAATACTTGTTGTTACTTGTAATTATGTTTATTTTTGTAGCGAAAACTCCCTAATCAACCAGAACAGGCTTTGAACATTTTTCTGCATTGATGTTTAGGCTTTAATACCTCCAGGAAACAAGCAAATAAATAGAAACCAAGAATTGTTAGACCTTTAAATTATAATATGACTGTTTAGCATTTGTTCATTTTGAACTTTTGGAAAGGTTAATGTATTTTATTATGGTTTGGCATCTTTTTATGTTTGAATATATTTTCATTGTAATTCATAGTTAAACAGACGTCCAAGCTGCAACTAACGATTATTTTCATGATCGATTGATCTGTCTATCCTTTTCTTGTTTAATTGATTAGTTGTTTGGTCTATAAAATGTTAGAAAATAGTGAAAAACGTTGGTCACTGTTTCCCAAATCCCATGATGATGTCCTCGAATGTCTTGTTTTCAGTTTACTTCCATAGAGGAGAAACGATACCAGAATACCAAATACCAAATATTCACATTTGATGGACTTTTTTTAAATTTAAAAAATGAGTAGTTGGTGATTAATTTAATAGTTTATTAATAATTAATTAATAAATTCATTCTTGCAGGTCTAGTCCAATATGTCTAAAAATGTACTTTAAGCTCCTTACGGCCCAGAAATATCTCTGCATTTGACCAAAGTTTGCTGGCCTCTGTAGCTCAGCGGTTGAGGAATGGATCAAAGACAGGCATGGATGGAGGGAGGTATCCCTCTTCCTGGTCTGCGTGGACTGTACGGTTGTCTCTATTTTGGGAACTTACACTCTTCAAAGTGCAGTGGTAATGAAGTGCCTCTCATTAAGAGCTACATTTGTGACAGTCAGTCAGTCAGGCAGGCAGGAATGCATGGAGGGCAGTAAGCGGAGCGCCCCTGATAGGAGCTACTCATAGGGGCCTCTGAGTAAAGGCTCATTTCATGCAAGGTTAGACACATCAGTCATTGGACATGGGGCTGGCTTTTACTGCCTTTCAATAAAATTACACATGGAACGTGTCCACACAGTGAAGATGAACCTGGAAATGAAATGTCTTCCATTGGACTCTCTGTGGCTGGCATGATCACCGCCAGTGTGAAAGCTTAAAATTCCCTGCATGCGGTGGATCAAAGCCTCAGTGATGACAAAGGTCATGGACCCAGGGAACTTTCATTGTCTTTGATTGCGTGCTGAGTCTTTATTTGTTTGTAATGTTTACTGCATGTGCTGAGTAGCGGGACATTAATTAGATCAAGCGTGAATATCTTTGTAAATATGCCTGCTAATTAAACTTGAAAGCATCGATGTGCTGTGATGGGTCAGAAAAGCTTTGAGCCCACCGCATCAGCCTCACAGAAATAGTTTGGCTCGTGCAGGAAAATACCGTCCAGCACTATCCATGTTTGCACACCTTTGACACAATGATGCAGGCCTGTGTGGGCCACAGCACATGCAGTCACACTATTGCCTCAAAATCTGAGCCTTGGTATCCTTCTGTTATAACCCTCATTTACTGTCACCTGCTGAGGTCACAGCCCAGCGGTGACTCGGCCGCTGCGCTCGCACAGCCAGTAATTTGAGCAGACATTTTGTAGCATTTTGGCCAAAGATTTTCATTGTATTGGCTGTTTCTGCATGCAGTGCTGGCTTCGCTAACAGATGCACCACTGGAGATCAACTTCCAAAGCTGATTGAAACAAAAGACTTATTTTCCCTTTCCTTTTTAGAGCAGCCAGACAGATCTCACGCTAAGATCAACTTGCAAAGCAGCCTGAATCGTGAGACTATTGCCACCAAATCATCTCAGGTTCTTAAAGTTAAGAGGAAGGTATTTTTTCCTAAGAATAACCTAATCTCATTCCTCACCTCTTTATTATTCCCCTGATTTGTTGATAATCCCTGAAAAGCAGGCAAAATGGCTGCCATTATAAACTGATGGCACAGCATGGTGGCAGCAAGCAGTCTTTGCATGCACCCTTTAAAAGATCTATTTTTGCACTTACTGGAAGTAATTACAGGTTTAATTTTGCAAAGTGTTACTGAATGGGGGGCAAATTCTGCTACTTGCTTCAGTGAATTAGGAGCATTTAAAAATGTAAAACGTGATAAACAGGAGAAGAGTGTGTGTTGTGTGCGAGAGAGAAGAGTGTGTGCGTGTGTGCGTGTGTGCGTGTGTGTGTGTGTGTGTGTGTGTGTGTGCGTTGAGATATCTGAATTCCTTTTTACACTGTATATTATTATGTATATCTATATTGTAGATTTCTCACCATTAGCTATTAACTATTTTATGGGGTAGAAATTAACATGAGGGTTTTCTAAAACTTTAGGTTTATAATTTTGTCATTCAAAGTCATATTTCATATTATAAGATGTTTCCCATCTTAGGTTTAATGGTCAGTAAGGCCAAAAACAATTATCACATTATTTTCTGACCAAATATCTCAATATTGATATTTAGCAATATTGCAACATTATTGTAAGGGTAACTATTGATGCTTTCACAAAATATTACCACAATGAGATCATAAAATAATATGATTGTCTCCAAATCCACAATTTTATTGAACTTGATTCTAAGGTCACAATTTTTTATTTGAAATTTGATTTTTTGATTTAAACTTTTTTTTTTTTTTTTTTTTACTGACAGTTCTGCCATTGTTTGGTTTCATGTCTTTACAACTTTGTTAAAAAAAAAAAAAGATCTTTAAAAACATATACAGTATAAATAATGGCCAGTAAGCTACACTGTGTTGTCTTTTAAGAAAGTCTTTTTTTTTGTTCACACATGCGCCAGACGCTGAAAGTAGGTGATTTTCAATTTAATATTGAAATTGTGACACCCCATAAAATAAAATCAGAAATACTATATACATATAAAAAGTAATAAAAATGTAAAATAATACATAATCATCAGTACCATGGATATAATGACTAAGTGGGTAAAGTCAAATAATGGAACAGTTCAGAAAATTGCATAATGAACTCTTTAAAACTTGGACAAAACTCACAATATCCAAAATCTAAGACAGTATTTAGTTTCATTTTATGATATCTATATAATATTGATGTATTGCCCAACTCCACTTGGACACTGTCAACAGATGCTGATGCCAACAGTCACAGAGAGACACGTCACCGTAGCTGAGACTGACAGGGAGTCATCTTGGTTCACATGTATTTACAGTGAGTCACATAAATCATCGGTGAATCTGCTGACAAATGTACTTCTGAGAAATACTGCTGTTCTAATCTCTGCAAGACAGTTAAGTAATTTCCTGATGCTACAAAGTACTTTTGTTTTTTGAAGTTGACAATTTTATCTAAAGGGAAATAAATCGCACAGAGGAAATAAGAGATGCTTACAGTGTAACAACACATTGTTTGGTTATGAGTCTGTGAAATGAGTGAAAAGGGAGGTTAAGAAAATATCCAGCAAGCACAAGTATATATTTGACCAGTGGTCCTGCTTCTCCATGTACGCTGTATCTATGTAAAAAAAAAAAAAAAAAGACTATTCATGTTTAATGACCTCTAACAGGCCTTGAACCTCATTTTGTTCAGTAAATACAGCACATTCACTGCATTCCTGTTACAGTATCTCTACAATCTGCTGCATAGACTCACTTATATGACTGCTCTCTGCAAATTTTTAATGCTAAATGTTCCCTCCGCCATTGCCAATTTCATGCATTTAATATAATCCACAGTATACGGGTTATAAAGTAATTGGGGTCTACTTGTAAGAACTTTTTGTGAGACTATTCCTCAGAAGCAACTCCTTCCCGTCTGCTCCATTTGATCCAGAGTGCTGGAGACTATTTTGATTTTTAAATGATTGCCGGAACAAGCTGCACGGCTTTGACCTTGTGTTAAAATGTGTTGCCTGTTGTGGAACGAAAAGTGGTTACCGCTGATACGTGTGCCAAGGTCATCGAAGTACTGCAGCTCCCTATTTTAGGCAAATGTACTTAGTTCTCCAGTACACCAGGAAAGCAATGCTGATATTACTTTTTTTTTGTCAATCATGATAAATGAAATGGTAATTATTTAACCAGTAAACGAGGGCAGGGGAAGTATTTTTAAAGGGACAGTTCACCCCCAAATCAAAAATACATATTTCCCCCCTGGCCTGAAGCGCTGTTTATCCATCTAGAACATTTTGGTGTGAGTTGTACAGTTTGCAATGCTCTGTGCAGCTATTTTGTCTAGTTTTCAAAAACTTAAAGGGACAGTTCCTCCCAAAATCAAACATTTTAGCCTGTAATGCTGTTTATCAGTCGTAGAGATGTCTGCCCTCTCGCCAATGTAATAGGACTAAATGACACTTGGCTTGGCATCACCCTCCAAAAATCATGTGTAGAATGTAGAAGAATCTGGTAGATTCTACTACAGAAAGAAAGTAGTTCCTACACTAAACTGCTCACAACAAAGTGTGTGGATTATTTTGAGCAACTGGGTCATGGTTTCTGGAAAGAGACATTGGTGGTGAGTTTATCACTATATCACTAGTGCCATCTAGGATTTCTCCAGAACTCTTCAGCTCACATCAAAACAGCACAGTTGGATAAACAGCACTTCAGGCCAGAGGAGAAATATGTATTTTTGATTTGGGGGGTGAACTGTCCCTTTAATTCATAGGTCCAAAATGCATGCCTTCCCAGTGATGCATGCCACTGAGGTTTTGTGCATGCAAAACAAAGTGAATGAATCATCACACAATAGGAAAGAAAGTTAGCAGTGATGGATTTCTCTGAATGTCATTGTCTCTCCTTTGTTGTTGAAGCATGATGGTTGATGGATATCAATAATAAGTATTGTCTTTAGTCCAGACTGGAGGAGACATCATAAATCTTAAACTTAATTTACTCTAAAGCACACAGTTAAAAAGTTATGAATACAGGCCAAAACTTGACAAAGATGCTGTCTAAAAACAGAAGAAACGTTTCCAAGTAATGACACGTTAAATGCATCATCTGTGCTTTCTTCCTTGTAATATACAGTGAAGTCACATTGTTTTGGGCTGCTCTGACAAATGACAACAGCCTGCCCCTCCAGTTATTAAAAATTCTGGTTTGTCTCTCATGTTTACCGTCATACAGCCACGGGCTTGAATACAATCCTAGAAGTTCAATTAAACTGCTGTGCTTGTTTCTCAGTACTTTTCTGGTGTCATGTTTCGACATTCTGCTCTTCTCCATTCCACCTCAGGCTCTCTGAAACCTGGCGTCAGGATTAACGTCTTGGCTTCGTGGCGTCAAAAGAGACTCCAGTCGTATTCATTTAAAACTGCGTCTCCTTGCGCGCTAAGTTAACCAGTTCTTGTTTGTGTACCAACAGGTTGAGCTTTTTAAATAGCTTCCTGTCCAGACGGATGCAGAGAGAATTACTCAAACATCAGTCATGAAACGATTAATCCACAATGATGAAACACTTCTATTTAAGAATGTGTGAAGTTTCATTCTGCTCCGCAGCGACTGTTTGTCTTCCAAGTATCTTACTGACATCACGCTTAATGACATTTTTATAATCTCTTTCATGTTGCAATGCTTTTGTTGTATTGTTCATCATGAGCTGCTGAGAGCCAGATTAGATTAGGTGAGACTGACTCCAGGGCTAATATCACTATTTAATAGGCTTAGCTGATCAATGTTTTGCAGAGGCGAATCATTTTCAAAGGTATGGCAGAGGTATGATCAATGATTTGTGAAGCCGGTCATGTTGATTAGCATTTAAAAAGGACAATATGGAATATAACAGCCCCCAGCTCCATGTGCTGTACATCCTCTTTGATACAGGAGAAAAAACGTTTCTTTATATTTGTTTTTTCTAAATAATTCAACACAGAGCTACAGAGGAATTATTTTCTTTCAGTATACTGATATTCACAAATACAGTTTAAGCTACCACAGGACACTTGAGTGTCTATAATGATTTGTAGATATTTTCAACTCTATTTCTCATCACTAACATTGAATGTAAAAGGATTAAAAGAAGCCATTTTGCATGAATTGTCTATATCCATCCAGCCCAAGTGAGCCAAGTGGTAGAAAGTGCTATTGTTCGGTGTCTCATAGCTTTTAGTGTTTAGTTTCGTTTGCATAAATTCATTAAAAAGGCAGCGTAGCCTCCCTTTTGTATGGTTTCCTGCAAAGTAGCACACATTCAGGCTGACTAAATCAGACAGCCTTTATATTCTGCTAAATGGGGAATCGGTTCATGATCCAAGACACCGCAGGGTAGAGCACGAAACACGGCAAGTACCTACAGTAGTTAGCCTTACATGACTGAGCGTCAGATCAACTGCCCGCTGTTTGTCCAGCCATCAGTGTACCTGCGCAGTCTTTGTCCAGTGCGAGGTTCACACTGCGCTTCCTGCTTAATTTGAGCAAAACAGATGTGGGCACGATCAGATCAGACTGAGGGACCTTTGAACGCGCCTCTGAAGCTTGTTACTTTGTGCAGTCATGGTTCTGAAGATCCCAATCAGCATCAAAAGGCTGCGATGTTTGTCTCTACCTGGCGGCTTTCTCTCCTTTCATTATACCCTCTTAATATTCTAATTTTTTATGCAAACACAAACACAGTTTTTCTGATGCTATACTGGGACGGGATGTTTTGTTTTTCTTTCTTGATTTATTTATTTATTTTTTCTTAATCCAATCATGGAACATGTTTGTTGATATGATTTGCTTAATGCCAACAGTCTGATGCGTGGATCAGACAACAGTTTTTTTTTTTTTTTGTAGTCAAGTTATTTACCATATAATTAGTCATAAAATCATAGCTCTGAGTGGAACATGATCAGATGAGACGGCAGATTTCCTCCTCTAGGCCTCACTGCGAGGGAGGTCAGTCTTTCTAAGCTCACAGTTTGCTGTCAGGAACGCAGGAAACTGAGGCCACAAACTATATTAGAACAGATGATTTAAACATCCACCCTATCAATGGCTGATGCATTGTATTGTCTAATGTACTAACATAAGCTATGTGTGAATTTGTTGTTGATGCATCACCTGCATTGCCTATTTGCAAATGATATAATCACCTCATTAGGACCACACTGCCAAAAGTAATGCAAGTTCTTAATTAAAACAGGAGTCCAAAAACAATTTGCATGAGCTATTTAATTAAGTAAAATAAATGTTTTACAGTGTGTCGGATTTACTTAAAACAGCTGATGCAAATTCTTAACTGAATGCAGTCTTGCTAGCATCGCTTTTCTCAGTGTGGCGTCAGAACATTGTACTCATTGTCTCTTTGTCCCTTTATGGGAAACAAAGAGGGCATGCATTGTAATGAATACAGCTCAGAATACATTTGTCTAATTTTACAAAGAGCTCACAATATTTTGGAGCGGGTAAACCAAAAAAAAAAAAGAAATCCCACAAAGATGACAAACTTTTTGAGGAAACTGTGGATCAATAGCATGTTATGTCCATGACCCCCTCCTCTGTGGCTTTCCGATGGCTTACACATTTTTACTTTCATTTTGTTTTCTTTTCTTTTCTGGGTGTGCAGGAGGGAGGGTGGGGAGGGAGCTGGTCTGATGAAGTGTTAGAGTCTTTAAAAAATACGATGTGAGTTTATTTGCATGTTTGCTATGTGTCTACGCTGTGCTTTCAAGCTCAATTAATACTTCCAACTCACCCTTATAAATTCGTTGCATTGTTCTATGCCCTAGAGTTAATGGACAAATTAAATACAAACTTGTGTGGTCTTTGTTTCTAGCCATGTACTGCAGTTGCTTCGAACATCCTGAAAAACAGTATGTAATAAGCTTTTGTTCTCAGAAAACCATGTTTAAGCCTAGCTTTCATATGAACCTCTATTTTGTCCCATAGAATATGGAATGATCGGAGAGCATACAGTAAAAAGTCAGCGGCCAAGATCAGTTCATGACACAAAGGCCCTGCAGGAGCAAGCTGAATCTGCTAAATTTATGGCACAAACTGGTAATACAATAGTTATGTTTCTTTACTTTATTTTGTTAACTAAACTTAATTTCATCATGCATGCTCTCTCTTGTACTGCACCTTTTAAGTGGAAATGTTTTGCATTATTATTTTTTCCATTCTCTATTGCTACATATGAACTAGGAAGATAAATTTCCCATTTCTCTATGAGTATTTACTTTGAATATAGAGCATAATTGGGTTTTGTGGGTCTGTTTGTTTTATTGTCACATAGTGAGTTGGCAAGTGGATTACTCATACAGTATATTCATAGAACATTAATTAAACAGCAGTTTAAAACTAAGGCCCAGATGTAGTTAATCATTTCCTCCAAGGCATGATAAATTAAATGTCATTTGATGAAAAACCCACCCCTTCAGCCAAATATGAAACACATACTTGGCAAAAGCTAAACTGATAGATGCTGCCCTTAGAGATAAAATGAAGCTATGTGGCTTAATCAAGTGTAGCATCCAACAAATTAAAAGCTGAAATTACCTACATTCATAATGACTATTACAACCTACCACCTTATCATTTTTAATAAAATCAGAAAGTATTGAAATAAGCAAAACCTTAATTTTGCTTTCATTATTTAGTTAATTTTGCTTTATTCTATCTTGAAAACACATTTTTCTCAGTGGGTGGGTTTAGATCTAGCTGCTATTGAGATTTTTTTTTATTCTTTATTTTGATTTTTGGGAAATGTTTTAATTTTTTTCATGTGTTGTTCCATTTAAATTGCTGTCATTGTTTAAAAACTCCTTTCATTACCATTATAATTTGCGACACGCCATACATTTATACCGTTACTAACATATACTCATTAACACCTCTCCATTTTACACACGCTGTAGGAATGTTGTTTCCCTGTCAAGTCGCATCGCTGTGCTTTTCTGTTTCTCATTCTCACACAATTTACTCTCCCTGTACTGCCTCATTTAACAAATTGATCCACCTTTCAGTCTATTTTATGATCTGCAAAATTAAGGTCAGGGTTTAGTCCCTATTCGGCTGAATCTATGTGTCCTGAGAAACTACTTTAAAAACTATAGCATGATTTGATGACTTCCTGTGACATAAATGTATTCAGAGCTGCAATTGAACTATTACTCTTTGTATTAAATTATTTCTCTTAATGCATAAAGCCTCAAAGAAAATGAATACTTCACTTGAGGGTTTAACATAATCAAACATCAATTATTTGGTGACGACTCTGACGCAGGAATTTGATGGTCCATTCACTTGTCACCATATAATTTATTCTTTTTTCATTTAGGCTACCATGGCTTTGGAAATCACCCCACTGCCTCACCGTAATATACAACTTTATTTAGCAAATCATGGCTCTTTGATATTTGGCACTTTTGGACCATGAAGATTGAAAAGCTCAGTGTTGTTTCTTCTCATTATTCTTTCTAATTTAACTTAAAAGAGATCTTGAGAACAACTCTGGTCCTTATCCTTTCTAATCTGCTGTTAAAAAGAATATAAATGATTATTTCATGACAATATGTCTACGTTTAACAACTTCAAAAACCTTCAAAGGCCTGAACAATAGAGACAGAATTTAGTCTCATTCTGTGATTTAAGTACTACCTGTTATGTTTCCTTCTGGGCACCAACAATTGAAATTTGAGCGTTCTGAGACGCACATGAAAATGGCTGTGATCTGCTGAATAAAATTAGCTAACTTTCTCATTTTCCTCCACCCCTGGGAGTTTACAGGCTAAGATGGATTTGAAAATTATTTGAAGCCATTGTCTAAAACACAGAATTTGCTCCACTGTTGTCAAGGAAACTAGATAGTTTGCTGCAGTGCAAGGGACATCCATATCTCAGACCTCTTTCTGAACTAACACCCATTAAATTCCATTTTACTTTCTCAGATGTTGTCCTTCTTGCATGTCACCACGTTCTTATGAAGTTTTGTTTGTTTATGGTGATTTTCTCCATTTGTTTAACGCATATTATTGGGTTTCATTGAGATGCATGAATTATTTTTTAAAGATGAAGTGAAACAGTTAGATGTTCCGCTAATGTTTACTGTTCATTTTAATAATTATAGCTAATCCCTCTCTGTGATCTTTGCATAAATGCTCATTTAAATTTGCTGTGGAAAAAAAGGCTGATTAATTTATACACATATTATATTGACTATTGTTAGTTATACACAATTTGTATTGATTTGCGCACAAATCAAATTAGTCAGTATTCAGTATTTATCAAAGATCACATAAAGGTAGTACAGACTGTACAATAGTGTTCTTGTAAATCTTAAAGACCCCACTTCACCCAAACGTGACTCATGTTGGCCCCTCCCCATTTTACTAAACCCCCGCCCACCTTGCCCCACCCTGCCCCGTAAGCCCCTGCCCCAGGACCATATTGCTGCATTTAACTAGTGTCACCCTTCTCCCACACAGGTGAATCAGGTGCAGAGGAGTGGTCCCAGTGGAGCTCATGCTCTGTAACATGCGGTCAAGGGTCGCAGGTGCGAACAAGAACATGTGTCTCACCATACGGAACACACTGCAGCGGCCCTTTAAGAGAATCAAGGGTTTGCAATAACACTGCCCCTTGTCCAGGTAGTGTTAGCCGCAGATTCTTGAATATCAATGTTTTGCTCATTTGTTGTTTATGGGAGGAAATGTGTTGTTGTGTTTTAACAAACTTTTTTCAATGTGTCTATTTAAGAATGTATTGCAGGTATTATTATTATAATTAATCTAATGCTTTCTTTCTTTGATGTTATTTTGTGAATGTGTTTTTCTTTTATCATTATCACTTTTGTGTTTTCCATTTCATATAACTGTAAAGGCAATTCATCAGCATTGAAATGGTTTAATGACATGTGGTTCTGCATGGAGCTCGGGGAGCAGTAGATACTGATGTGTTGTCAGCTTCATTTCCTTGAAGGTCAGCCGTGCATTTTAAAATAGCTTGGCAGCGTTTCTTCAAACACACTGTAAGGCATTTTTTTTTCCCCCAACCCGTGATGGCAGGGCAGATGAGTCACTGGCAGTCAGGTATCAGCATCAGATGTTTTTCTGACTGGTGATTGCAGTGCGCTAATGTTTGCCTGTATGCATCTGGTAGGAGAGCGTGTCGTTCTGAGCAAGTCAACATATTACATTTTTGGGATTGTTTACACAGGCAAATATGTTGATTTAGTAATGAGATTCTGAGCTCATGTTTAGTCAAGATGGTGCTGTTAAGTGTAGTGCTTCTGAGACTGCATCACAAACTCTTAACTAATTATGTGTGTTTGAAAATACTGCGAGCTGCATCCTCTGACATTTTGATTTATGATGTACTGTACTTCTTTTTTAGACGTGGCATGTGTAAGTGGGAAGCTGGCAGTTTTCAAAAGGGTCATTCTCTTACCGTGTGTGGACACTAAGAGCTAGAAAGAGAGTGAGTCATTTCAAATGAGCAGTTGCCCAAATACCAATCTTGGTGTGACTCCTCCATTGCCATTAATATTTAGCTCAGACGGCATTAAAGCGCCTAATTATCAAGAAATAAAAAGCTACACAGCCCAATTCCAGGTATATGCATTCATTTGCATGAAAAATAATTATTAATTCAAAACCAGAATCTACAGAGCTGCCCATGTGAATTCATTATTGTCCGTGATTTATCTCAAGACCTGCAGACATTAGGCATTTGCTCACGGCTAATTGTGGATCCAGAACTTTCTTGCACATTATAATGCAGAGACACTCATCACTAAATAACTGGGCCATAAAACCCTTTAAAGCAATTTTGGATTTCCTCACAAGAGTAAGCCTCTGTTATATTTTTAGAGAAAATAGGAGAGGGAGAGCTAAGATGAGAGTCTACTTTAAAATGTCCCTGTTTTTAATGTATTGTATTGTTCATTAGATCATATCAAATGTACTGTAGTTCTTCAGTTTCGTTAAATTACACTCCCTGTAATATCTGAAAGATGATGCTTTTTTTCTCCTCACTTATTTATTTTAAAAATCTTGCACTGGGATTATTGAATTTGTTTTTCCAAGTCTTCGTCAAGAAATGCAGCTGATGTAGCACTAACCTTACTTATTTACAGCAGCGGACTAGTAAAAAAAAAAATATTCCAGCTGGCATGGTGCCACAAGAAACACAAGAGTCTATATCTAATATTCTGTAAGGCAGACAGATCGATTCACTTTCTTCAAACCGCCTGTGTGCCAAGGTGGAATGATACTTCAGAAATAGAGTATGCTTAAATTAAAGACACATCGCTTCCAGTCTGAAAGGAACCTTACCTCATCATCATCGCTGAAAACACCAGAAAACACCAACATCATCTGTGGACGATGGTTCAGGCGCCGCAGGCTGAGATCAAGCATGACTCCATACAAGTTGTGACGAAGTTCATCCAACACAATGCATCTGCCAAAATACAATATATTACCAACAACAACACCCAAGTCTTTCGGTTATTCTGCAGAAGGAAGGCAGTTCATTATAGGAATTATGTTACTATTTGACGTTTCCACAGTACAAGTTTTACATCCAGTGCTAACGTTCAGAGCCAATACAGAATTAGTTCTTATAGTGCAGCGCAGAATACAGTGAGATGAGGTCGGTATCAGCATTCAGTACTGTTTGCAGAGTGAATTAATATTATGCTAACTATCTCAATTCATCAACCTAAGACTCCCTGTTCTCATTAACACACTTGTGCATTTTATTTAAGTTTGTATTAATTATTCCTTACAACCAGGATTTTACAGATACAAAGGAGTAAAACCATTCTGATATCAATATATCATCCAGTATTCTTTAAACAGAACATAGTACACATAATAAATGTATATTAATACACAGTTTTTGCAATGATGAACAATTGATGTGACAAAAATATGCAATTTTAACGATAAGTGTAATTGTCCACAGTGATACTGAAACAGGAAAATTGCCACAGTATTTTTAATAATTACAAATAACAATGAAAAACACAAATACAGCAAAATATATCTACAGGGCTGAACAATGTGGCTGGCCCACTTGCCCGGGGCAAGTTAAATGTCATGTCGGGCAAGTAAATCTGGGAGCTCACTTACCTGACCGGGCAAGTGGTAAAAAAAGAATCAAACTTTAAAGGATTTTGATAAGTGATTAATGGTTTAAGTAATTTTTCATGCAAAAATGGCTGTTTTAAACCTCTCATATTTAGAGAGTTCCTGCTTTCGCTCAGTTTATTATCACATTAAACTGAATATCTTCTGTCCTGGACAGACAAACTTGACATTTCAAGACAATCAACTGGGATGGACAATTTTCATGATTTTCTGAATTTCACAGATGCCACAGCCCTTGATTAAACCTAACAATTACTTTTAGTCTTTTGATGGTGTTTATACCTGCTAATAAATTAAACCATTTTTATGAGGGGAAGTAAAAATTGACTTAATTAACAAATAAAAACAATCTGCATTATGCTTGATTAAAATAAAGTTGATATTGTATCAGTGCATATATGCTGATAATGTTATGGATAATGATATCAGTCGGTCAGTATGTTGGTCGTGCTCTAATTATAACACACATTTGTGTTTGCTTGAGTTGGGGGTACAGAGTTGTTCCATATTTTCACACTGACTAATTATGGCATCAGTCGATTTAAAAATCCTTGCCTGCCAGGAAACAGCCCACTTATTTTATCAATATCCACAGAAATATATAGCTTATTACTCCATGCCATCGAACCCCAACTGCCATCAAAAGCTGTCAAAAAAACATAACAGAGCCTTACCTTTGGACCTGGCTGAGAGCTTCCTCCATGTTTTGTTTTCTTCTTCTTTGGTTTTTACCAGCGAGCTACAAACCGACGTTAACAGTGCATGGTGTCTCGTATAAATGTAAGCACGGCTACGTTAGTCCATTTCCTCAGCTTCTTAAGCTAACTAGCTAGCTAGCAAAGAACCAGTTTGTACACGAGCAGATACGTCCGTCCGACACGCAACAGGAAGTAATGCAGCCACGGATTTCTTTCAAAACAAACTAATTTAACTGACCCAAGTACAAGGCATGGAGAAACAAGGTACAACAAAGGTATGTCTCTTGTATATTTGACGATGTTGTTTTGGACGATGAGGGAGTTCTGTGGCATGGAGGAACGAGCTCCTTCAGGCTCTGACTGTCGGCAGGATCAATTTGTTGGTTGTGGTTGTTGTCATTGCATTTTCTGACACTAAATAATAACATCCCCTCTGTCCATTAACACTTTATATTTAATTTAGGTAAGAATATGTCCATTTGATATGCTGTCTAAATATCAATTTGCCTCAAATTAATTAAAGTTTCTGTTTTAGCTGTGCTAAACACCTGATATTAATAATAAGCTTGTATGGCTGTTGGTATGCAAAATGTGATGTATTTACCATCAAGCACCTGCAGCATTGATTTTCTTACAATAAACAGCAGAAACCTTGACAAGCAGCATAAGCAGCAGTAGCCTCCGTGGAAACAAAGCATATGCAAACAAACAGCAGGTGCAGTCTTATAATATTACACTATACTGCCAACAGGCAAGAAAACAAAAGACAACTCAAAAAATACAGGCTGTGAAAAGTTCTGGCTTTTATTAATAACTAGTAAAGACACAATGATGATTATACACAATGCCAGTAGCTTACAAGTAAGAGCAGACATTTTCTATTAAGACATTAATGTAAAACATTACATTTTGACTGTGAGCCGGTCACACCTGGAAGTTTAAGAGTGTTGGGGATTATTGAGATTTATTTATGGAAAACTTACTGCAGAAGAAGAAGAGAGTGAAAGAAAATTGTGATTTCACTATATGGGATTTAAAATGTGACTTGGGAAATGTACTCTGAAAGAGGCTCTTTATTAGAGGAGCTCTGTGAAGGACTGTGAAAACACTTCTGATTACTGTATGTGAGAGGCAAACTTATTGTACTGCAAAAGCATTTCCAGGCACCATTGATTCTTTCTTTGCGTAGTGTAAATGTAAGAGCCAAAATGCAATATTACAAACAGCAGCCTTGTACTGATCATGATCAGCAGTGTGGATTTTATTGTGTTTTTAGTCACAACTCCCCCAAAAAGCTCTGTGGCAAATAAAAAAAGAAAAAACAAGATGGTACTCTGTATACTGCAGTATGGTTAATACAGTTTTGCACAAGAGGCGGGCTAACAAGTTAAAAAGGTAAAACCTCTCTGGAATATTATGAGAAAACCAACCAAATCCCAACTTACCACAAATTAATGAAAACATTCTTGGCAAATGCTTTAGCTTTGTCTACCATCTTGTGCCAGTCGAAGAATTTCACCTCTAGCAGCAACAATACGGTCGCTCATGGCTGTCGCTGTAAATCATGGCCGCAGTTCAGAGAAAAAACACACAAAGAAGTGGAGTCCTATTCCATCAGTGCTAGCTGTGGTGACTGCCTGCTTTGAACTCAAAAATTTCAAAGTAAATGCTTCGGCCACCACGGGACACTTAGCTAAGAGCATCAAAGCAGCGCCTAGAGGCAAGGGGCCGGGACAGACGGTAGCTCGTCTCATGGCGGACCATCGGCTTGATCCCAAGGTCCAACTACTCTACAACTGATCCTGAGATCCAACTCTTGTACTGTAGGAACTTTAAGCCTCTGCACAAGCTGTGGATAGTGACCCCTCTGAAGACAGACCATCAATTCCCTGCAGACCAAGCAGTCAGACTTATATTTGTAAGGTCTTAAATCCCCATTTGCAATCAACAGATGATAAAAGGCCCCCAGAAATGTAAAGGCGTAGCTGCACAAACATCATATTGCATTGCAGTTGATTAGAAAGCAAGGATTTTGCAGCTATAATGTTTTTCATTCAGGTTTGATGCAGTTTCCATCCCCTTCAATTCTGTCAGTAAATGCAGTTTGTCTCTGGGATCAAAAAGCCAGCCAGCAGTTGCTTCAGAAGCTAATATCAGAGGTTAAACTTTTACATTTTGAACAACGCGTGTTCATGTTGCTGTATACATTTAGGAACACTGCGAGCTCCAACATGAGACAGGAGGTGTCTTACTTCTGTCAGCCTCTCAGATTTAAATATTTCTCTCTCTGAAGTAAAACTTTAAACCAGTAGCAAACATTCTCTGCAATTCTATGAAGACTCACCATCTGTCAACCAGAACCCGGTTAAACTCACACACAAACCAAGATGCAAGAGGAATGAGGTTTTTTTTTTTTTTTTTTTTTTTTTAAACAGCTATTGTTAAAAATTAAATTGGGGGGCGGGAGGGGTGGTGGGGGGGGGGGGGGCAATTATAGTGCAAAAATTAGAAATTCATCTAGGGTGACCAGATGAGAATGGATGAATTTTGGCACAGGGGAGTTAGGGGTGGGCGTGTCCTATCAGAGGGATTAAAATGTGTAAAATAATTAGTGCTAATGTGATAATTGTGTTTACAAGACAAATTAACTATTATGCAAAGGTAACAAGTATGTTACAGTCATTTTAAACATCTTTTCAGCAGCTATGATTGTCTGTAGCTTAGACATATATATGTAGTCGCCACAACACAACTCACCTGTGAACAAATACATGTGAACGTGGGAGCTGCATATATTCTGGACGAAAAACACTATGACGTTTATCGTTTATTTTATCACTGATTTCAGTTTTTATAATTTCGTTTTTTTTCTAATGTATTCCAGCAATACTCACATATTTTACAAAAACAGTTGGGATATTTCTAATAACTAACAGCAGGAATTATGACTCACATATGTAATTTAATCTTCAGCTGCAATGATTAATCGATTGTTTGTGATTATTAAATTTAATCGCCAACTATTTTCTTTATCAACTAATCATTTTCTGCCATATTTTACAAAAATATGTCCAAGTTCTCTGATTTTAGCTTCTCAAATATCTATTTGTCTGCTTTTTGGCCCTCTTATGACAGTAAACTGAATATCTATGTGTTCTGGACATAACAAGACATCTGATGACATCAAATTTTTCATCATTTTCTGACATTTTGTGGACAAAACTACAAAAAAAATACTACTAAATTACTACTGATCATTATTTGCAGCCCTAATTCAATTATAATATTTTAACAGATTCATATGTTGTTATGGTTGATGTTCAGGACCAACAGGACAGGATTTGTGCTTAGTGCTTATAATCTGGGACGTCTGGTCACCCTAAATTCATCAATAGCATTAAATTCCAGTGATAAATGTGATGGAAAATGATCTACTCAAAACATGCAAAAACAACCCTGAGAAAATTAGCATCTGAAAGATATGTATATATGTATATATATATATATATATATATATATATATATATGTATATGTGTGTGTGATGAGGAAACACCATATGAAGCATGAAAATGAATACATGTCCTTGTTGGATTTGGGCTGTCTGGCCTCTGATATTTAGTCTCAAAGGCCGTTCCACAGAACGTGAAACGTGGGCAGGCAGTCAGAGGTCTGGAACCAGGTTACGGGCTGTCTGCTTTGTGTATAAGCATGATTAGTATGTTGGTGTAACGACAGATTTGCAGAACCATTGTCAGCCCACATTAACCTGAAGGTCCACTGCTATTAGATTCCCATTCAAGCAAGAAGACTCAACACACTGTAACACTGTGCAGACCTGCTGCTCCTCACCCACACCTGAAGGCTCACTGTTGTTATTCTGTACTGACATATTCTATATATTTACCGCTATACAAAGCACGGTTAGCATTTATGATAAACAACACTAAATGTCCAGAGGAGACAGAAGCTCGAGGCCGCGGCCGTGTGAAGTCCCACAGTGTCTGTGTGCTCAGTGTTTCATTTACATTAGTTTTGTTGCTGATTGTTTTTGATTGATTGTGTTTCATTTATGGCTCACTGCAGTTTGTTATGGGTCTGTTTATGCTGTAGTGGGGGCAGAGACATTGATTAGGCCTGACGCCCTTTCTGTGCCCGCAGTACACGGTGTATGGGAGGAGTGGTCACCGTGGAGCCTGTGCTCATTCACATGTGGCCGAGGTCACCGCACTAGGACTAGGATGTGTGCCCCTCCCCAGCATGGAGGCAGGGCCTGTGATGGACCTGAGACCCAGACTAAGCTTTGCAACATAGCCCTATGCCCAGGTATCATCTGTCTGCTCTCTGAATCTATTAAACATACCTACTTTCATACCACTCATTCTCGAGAACTGGGACAAATCATGTCTGACTAAGACGTTATTAATACCAACACTCAAATTACAATTTTATGGTGTAAATTTAATATTTTAAGATTTTATAGACATGAAATATATGTAATTTCTGAAATTTTTTAAATTTCTAAACTTGCTCTGTTCCAGAAAACACCCTTATCCCAGACAAGAATTCACAACTTCCAACTAGGGATGTTAATGATTAATCATTGATCAATTATTTTCTGTTAAGAAATTTAAAATTTTGTTGACTGATAAAATTTGTCAGTGTACCATTTCTTCAGAGCTCACAGGCAGACAAGAGAAGAGTTGTTTCGAGCGAGAGCTTTTTTGTTTTATTATTCTGTTTATTGAAATTGTTTGTGCTTCATAAATGAACGTTTCACATAACAGATGTGCAGCTAGAATCGTTAAAATACAACTTAAAGTGAGAAAAATTTGTATTTGTATTGATGATAGAGCTGCAACAATTAATTGATTAATTAAAAAAAATTCTCTTATTTCAGCTTCTTAAATGTGAAGTTTCTTCACTCCTCTATGACAATACACTGAATATCTTTGGGTTGTGGACAAAACAAGACATTTGAGGACGTCATCTTGGTCTCTGTGGAGCACTGATCGACATTTTTCACATTTTACAGACCAAATAACAAATCAATTAATTGAGAAAATAATCAACAAATGAGTCGATAATGATACTAATTGTGAGTTGCAGCCCTACTTCAGACAAGTTCAAAAAGTGTTAAAGCCTTCAAAATCTGAAACTTACAATACCTACTGATAACATAGGTATAAAAATGTGCTATTCTAATCATTTTTAAATGAAAATGTTGGCCTTTTGAAATTATGTCCCACATTTCTGACAACTATTTTCACAAAAACATGATTTAATCAGGCATAAAAAAGGTTTAACTATACCCCAAGGACCCCTGTCTCACTGCTCAGGCACTTGTATGCCTTTTATTTTTCAACAAATTCATTAATAATATTGCCATGAGATGTGTCTCAACTGTAACATGACAACTCCGTAGCCCCTCTTAATCAAAGCTAAATAAGAATTTTGGTTTAAAATGTGTATTTTGATTAGCATTAAGAGAACTCTTAGCACCTTTAAAAAATAAAATGGCTACTCACTACCACTGTGCTGTGAAATGAAAAAACATTCTGTCAACTCTGTCAGATTTTCCATCCACCCAGTTTCAATAGTTTAATAGTTAAAGGTGTTGAAGAGTTTGATCTTTTAAAACATTATTCCAGAATAATTGAAGAGTAAAAATCAAAACCTGCTCAAAACACAGTTTTGTCCCAATTCTCAAGAATGAGTGGTGCAATTAATCCTGACGACACGGTGAAGAGAAGGGATGTAAAAGGTAAAATCATCAAGTCACGGTAGCAGTTTTACCTTTCATACATCTCTGTGATCATTACTCAGCACAGTACTGCAAAGGTGAGTAAACAAGTGACTGAATGCAGGGTTTGTGGTGCATTTAGAGTATTAGTCCTCACACAATGATGGCGTTTAGGAAACCCTGTTGAGAGTCAGTACTGTAACACTGACGTCAAAATCACTTACCCGCAATTGCCTGTGAATGGTAAGCAGATTAGTGATGATGACTTTTTCCACACAGTAAATGTTAGCTGTGCTCTGGTAACAGACTCGGGGAAAAGCACTCAATCCCAGATGCTTTCCCTCTGTTCAGGCAGGGATAATGGAAGCAGCTAACAAACAGTTGCTGCAGATTGTGCCTTTGATATTTGAATATTCTGAATCTTAATACGAAGACCAAAAAACACTTTTTTATGTATTATTCTGCCTTTGCCTTTGGCTAAATGCTAACCAGTGTAACAACCAAAGCAGAATAGCAGCAGTACAATTATCCAGTCTCTAGTAGCCATGTAATATTTTTGCTTTCCACTTAATGTCTGTTTTACTGGCTTTCACCCTGAGAGAGAATAGTGATCTGAATATCTCCTCCCATTTCTGTCTGCCGTCTTCTTCCCTTCACATGGGACATGCTTGTTGGGTTGTGGTTGGTGCCTCAGTGGACGGACAGTGGCAGGAGTGGAGCTCTTGGAGCGATTGCTCGGTGACCTGTGCCAATGGCACTCAGCAGAGGACCAGGCAGTGCTCAGCGGCCGCCCATGGGGGATCTGAGTGTCGCGGTCACTGGGCAGAAAGCAGAGAGTGCCATAATCCTGACTGCACAGGTAAAATCCTGAGCCTCTTAATTCTATATCCGCTTTGATGTCTAAATTCAAAATCATTATTTCAAACAAGGAAGAGGGACCAAAAACAGTGCGCCACCATCATTATTACAATCACGAGGGCCATAATCATCACTATCAACTTCAGATTAAACACGCAGCCTGATTTTACTGAGCTGTTTCACTCTTTCTTTTGTGTACCGAAAAGCTTTTGCAGCGGGAATCAAAGCTGCGTTGTAAGAATCAAGAATAATGTTTAAGACCATGCTCTATCAATTGGATTTGTAAAATCCAGTTAGATATACTGTATGCCTTTCACATAATTCAGGGTTAGCTGTCCAAACTGCCTGTCAACATCATAGATGTATTAGAGGCTCAAAGATGTCAGCTTAGTGGTCTCCATCAGGCTTTGAATTGTCTGATCATATGAAGGGCCTGAGCACTCTCATAATCTCCTGATGCAATTTTCACTGCAGCAGCATAAAACAGCTGGGATTTTATTCTGTATTCCTCTGGTATGTGTGTGGCAAAAATGATTCCTCTCAAATGTTTGAAAGTCAGTGGAAATGTTGTGTAACCAGTCCTCCAGCCTCATGCTCTCTTGGACCAGTGCAATAGGGGTAAACGCCTGTGAATGCTTACTTTCAATTTGTGATAATGAAGCGGGAGATGCTGTTGTTTGCCTCGGAGTGAGAGGGATGCATTATAGAATTTATTCATTTAATGAGGCCCGCCTATTTAGCAATTCTTATTTGTTTCCAAGGTGAGAGATCAAACATGAGCAAGACAACACAGTCTGAGCCATCCCTTAACAAGTCAACACTGTGACCATGACTGCTGGAGGCATTGTGTTGCTTTTTGTAGGAAAAAAATAAAAGTTCAAAGCAAACACAAAAGAGTTTTTCAGAAATAGTCAAATATATTTGAGCAATGTAGTGTGCTAAAAGGCAACAGGAATTTCTTTGAAATGAGACAAAATGGAATAAAGTAAAAAAAAACAAAAAAAAAAAAACACACACACACACACACACACACACACACGCACACACGCACACAGACTAATAAGTACAATAAAGGCCTGTGCAGGATTTGAATCAATGTTATGTGTTTCAAAATTGGAAGAATTTCTCCAGGACTGCCGGCACAATGAGCCCTTTGAAACTCATGAGCATGCATCTGTCTGACGAATCAGCTGCTCTGATGTGTAGCAGAGGCTTCTGTATCTACCGGGATTTGATCAATGTCTCGCGGATAGTTTTAGCCAACAGGTCACACTGGTTTTTGTTCTCCTCTCTCCTCCGGAAGCAATCCTGACAGAGGTTAGTTGTAGGACACGAAACAGCTCCACATGTGTGAAGGAGGGGGTAAGTGGAGGTTAAAATGAGAGTGGAGTGTGTTTCCTGCTCACAGGGTGTTGTACCTTTCCGTTCAGACAAGGGCATGTGATTTACTACACTGCTGAAGGGGAGCATCTGTTTTTTTGTCTAATGCACAATTTAACAGTGTTCATTACAAGGGCATAAAACATGCGGCTGGGTTTGGAAACTTCAGCATAAATGCCTTTTTAATATTGGCAAATAATCACCACTCTCAGAGCAGCTTCTTTAGCCATAAAACACACATCCTCTCGATTATTCAAAGTAATTTTGCTCATTTTTGGAGAATCATCAATAAACTGCATCTCCAAGCTGAATGCATGAGTAGTAGAAGAAATAAATGTAATCAAAAATTATATTTTACATGTCAAACACTAATTAAAAGCACAAGTGAAAAATTGCACATAGCAGTGTATCATTATAGCCGATATTCTGTTGGTTTTCTGGCAAACTTTATGCCTCTGAGAGTGTCTTTTGTCTAACCGAGAGTGATTCTGTTTTAGCCAACGGCCAGTGGAATCCTTGGGGTCCGTGGAGTGGCTGCTCCAAGTCCTGCGATGGCGGATGGCAGAGGCGAGCCCGGGTGTGTCAGGGGGCAGCGGTGACCGGGCAGCAGTGCGATGGCACCGGAGAGGAAGTCAGAAAGTGCAGCGACCAACGCTGTCCAGGTGAGCCAAAGGATAATAAGACTCGTGTGTCAATGAAAGCAGGGAGATAATTATCTCCGTGGGGTGAGTGACATGTCTCGTTACATAAGATCAGTTAAAACAGCAGCTGAGGAGGAGAAGCTGATAAGCAGATTCAGAGGAGGGATGAATGAGTGTGAATATATTTAATACTGGTGACATACTGATGACTTTTCAAAATAATCTCTTTTTGAAGTAGAGTCTTAAACCTAAAGTCACTTAATACTTCTATTATCTGAAGTAAAGAACGTAGTTTCCCACAAAAAAAAATTATTATTATTTTTATAAGTATGCGGTGCCTACAGTCACAAAAGTTGTGGTAAAAGATTCTTGAGCAGCATACTCATGTTCATCAGCGTCCATACAGCTTTGATCTCCTGTATTTCCATATGTTCTCATATGTAACATGAAGAAATTGTTGCATCACATTGGACATGCTGTTAAGCTCTTTGCATTGATATATGTGCTGCTTTGCTTTTCAGCACCGTATGAGATTTGTCCTGAGGACTATGCAGTGTCGATGGTGTGGAGACGGACGCCTTCAGGAGAACTGGCCTTTAATAGATGCCCACCCAATGCCACAGGCAAGAACATGAGCAGTACCTTTCATGTCGTTATTGATCTTTTGTTATCGTTGCCCAATTTATAAATGGTATAGTGTTCACTGAGGCATCTGTAGACTGATTTAGGTGAGTCTTCTTATTATTGGTGCTTTTCTTCCTTCCTTTAAAGCTCCTACAAGGACTTTTTAACTGGTTATGACACAGTGTCAGTTTAATACTGATTCCTCTATATAACCTACATAAACAACATAATCAAACAAGACCATTCATGAGAAGATCAGCTATGTCTATGTAGTTATTCTTAATGGCTGCCACCGGGTCGGATTCTCCTTAAAATCAGATGAAACAAGCCTGTTTTTACATTTCCCTATAAGCAAAATTAGAGTGGGTAGCACATTAGCCAGCCAAAAAGAAGCAGAAGGAGATTCTTATCTAGATAATATTTATTTTTGATGTTACATTTTGTGGTTATTACGGTAGAAACGCCACCGCTTTTGTCTGCAGGCACCTCCAAAATCAACAAAATATGAAAGTTTCTTGTAGCTTTAAAGAAATGAAAAATCGTTGTCACCCATCCCGTGGGTGTAAAATGAAGAGTGCGCCTCCCACAAAAGGATTTTTATTATGTATGATGTGGACTCAGTTATTTGTTAAAGCTACTACAAGGAACTTTCATATTTTGTTGATTTTGGAAACCCCTGTGGACTAAACTGGTCATGTTTCCTCCACCATAACCATAAAAATAAAATTATCAAAATAAAAATCCTCCTCCTGCTTCTTTTTAACTGATTAATGTACTAACATAAACACAGGCTTGTTTCATCTTCTCACTGAGCACCAACCGGGATTTCAACATTGATTTCTAGTTGAAAACATCTAAGACCTCTTTTTCACCCTCTTTGCAACCTCAATGTGTCACAAAGCACAAATCGATGTAATAATACTTATAATTTGTTCCGTCACATTTCACTGGTAGGTAAAATCTGGCCCACACTCAGACGTAATTCTACAGGCTGCGTGCTGCCGACAGGAGCTTCCAGGACGTCGCAATGGGAGAAGTTCTTAAAGTAAAATAAAAACACGCATGCGTAAGTGCTTTCGTGTTTTCGAAATTTCGACTCCAAAGGCATATACACTGAGACGAAGTATAAAGAGCAACAAAGAAGCTAATGAGGACAGGAATTAGTGGTGTTTGAGTGGCTTAGATAGAGCATTCACACTTTGGAGACCTAACTATACAAAATAATTTTTCTGGCTTTTAACCAAGAAAATTTCTATGTATTTTCCTAATTAAGCTCCAAAGCAACAATAGTCTTTCATTTGCACGTTTTAGAGGATGAATAATTTCACTTTTGCAAATCCCAGTGAAATATGGTCTAAATGTTCAATCAACGTCTTAGTCTGTGAAAAAAACTTGAACTTTTGAGCCATTTCTGAACGCTTTTTCACCCGTGACCATAGTCATCTTTTAAACGTCTTTTCAACTGAAAAATGCTCACTGGGTTATTTCACGGAGACTCCGACTCATTAGGCATTAAGAATAACCATGTACAAATAGCCAAACTTTTCAAAGATGGTCTAATTAACTTATGTAGGTTGTATAAAAGCATCTGTATTAAAATTAAGACGGTTTCATAACTGGTTAAAAACTCTGTATAGCAGCTTTAACTACGATGGCGTGATTGATTGACTTAGATTTGACTTAATTTCAGGGAATGGCTGTTTGAATCACACTGATTTGCCAACAAGTACAACTATCACTTAACAAAGGTAGAATTACCCTGCAGTTTTACACCAGTGTCACAGTATCACTGTTTGAATATGCATCACAATGTTAGTAATTTGGCTACATTATGAGGAATAATGATAGATTTGTGCCACCGTAACAAGCTGTCCTTTTGTACAGAAGTTATCAACAAGCCTTTTTCTTCTTAGGTTTCCTGCCTAATCCTTGTGTGGTGTATAAAATTGCCAAAACATCATGATGATAAAAGTATATCTACTGCCAAAATTGTGTTTCTCCATGTGAGGAGAAAGCACATATTCTCTCATCCCATTTCCACATGCAGCGATGTAACTCATGGCTTCACCCGTCAGGACACAGCGTGTGCATTGGATGGAAGGCAAAAAAGGGGAAAAAAAACCTGGTAACAGTGATTCTGTGAGCATTGTTGAAGAAAAGCACACCGAGGTCTGTTTTCAGACAGTAAGCAGAAGCTTTAATATGTGCACGGAGAGAGGAGCATCAGAGCAGAGGATGCAAGCGCTCTGACGGGGCGAGGGGAACGCTCAGCTCTTGAAAAGAAGAAAAAGGAGGCAGGAAGAGGGAGGGGGGATGAAAAGGAATGCAACCTCTGATAAAGCTGTTATGATACTTTTGTTCTCGTTGAAGGTCGGTTTGCTAACGGAACAGGACAATGTAACACTGTTGGGTGCTAAAGTTACATGCAGGTTGGACACAGTAAGCTGTTGATATACTTGAAACAGTCGGAATAGACATTTCTTCCACAACCATAAAATAGCTAACTGGCAAACTAGCTGTAGCAGCAAACACGCTGTCATTCACAGATGGCTTACCCGCGGCAAAGTTTCCCTGAGTAAGATTTACTAGCATGACATTAGCTCTCCGGCTTGACATTAGTTTTATGGCTAATAACTGTTTGGTATTATGAAGCTATTTCCAGCTCCCAGTGAGCTCTCTTTGTGCTGTTGTTTTTTTTTCTTCTTTTCTATATCATTATGATATGATTATGGAAATGTAACACTTTTACTGATTAGGACATTCATTCACACCTAAAGGTGTTTTTCGGTGCCAGATTCAGGTCAGCCAGTGGGTGAGATTGTCGCCTCCTTTATATAAACTCATTATCGTTTGTTACTGAGTGGTGTCACATTAATTAACTACCTTAATTATATTTTAGAGAAATTAAAAAATGTATTATTGCAAAACCTGGACATTAATGATCCATGTTTTCCTTATGTGCAGCTGAATTTAGCTGCTGTTACAGAGATGTTTGTCTTTGCTGCTGTCTGTGTACCAGACCTGTAACTTCATCATTTTAGGGGTAAGATCGCTTGGTCTTCGGTGTGTCAGGGGTTTTGAGGGAACAGAGACCAAATGCCAAGGAAGCAGCGAGGCCATTAAATGAAACAATGAATTGCATGGTTTTATTTTTAATGCTAAGATGCAGGAAGTCAGTCAGAGGTCAGTCTATGAAATCACATACTAAATAGTGCGCAATGTACTATAATGAGTTAGTACCTTAAAATAATGAAAAAATTTTCCCAACATGCACACTGAATATTAATAAGGAAGTTTCTCATTATTATTTTGAGACACTAACTCATTATTTTGAGATAAAAAAAAGTCATTATTCTCAGATGCTAACTCATTATGTTGAAATACTAGCTCATAATAATACTAATACTAATTATTTTGACATAGTAAGTCTTTATTTTGAGATAAAAAGTCAGTTTTGAGATGCTTACTCATTATTCTGATATAGCAAGCTGTTATTTTGAGATAATACATCATTATTTTGAGAGAATGAGTCAGTGTTTTGAGAGGGATTTTCATTATGACTTACAGGACCTTCTTTTTTTCATTAAAGTGCTTCCAAACAGAGACATGGTATATGGACAGGCTGAAGCTTAATGAAAAAATACGTAACACAGATCTAGTTTTTCATCTCTGTTAACAGAGTCTCCAGTCTGCAGTGTAACAGAATTATAGAGTAACATCAGGCTTCATGATCAAACAAAGTTTATATCACATCGACACTTCTGTCCATATTGGCACGCTCCCTTTCCTGTCCTCATTCTGAGCGCTTTGTTGCTGCTGCCAGTCTGCTGCATCACATTTACATAGCCTGGTGGATTTCCAGCGTATCATACCAGGCTCAAAATCTACAACATTTCACTTGATGTTGCCCAGTGAGAGCCTCGACAAAAGACATCGGTGTCTAAAAATCTAAAAATCATAATGACAGGAAAGAGGGAGAGGAGAAAAAAGGAAAATCTGCAGGGCAGATCATTTTTTGAGGGGCATAAGGCCAAATTTGGGGGGCATGAAATTCCTGCCCTGCCATGTACTATTATTTAATATGATCATACAGCAGGTCAACACATTCTGGCATTCTGCATTAAACCAGAGCTGAGTTCTTTGTGTTTGTCAGTGTTGGTGGACTGTGTGCATCTGCATGCACAGCCAGTCCCACACACAGATAACAAGAGGGTGCCATGTCACTTCACCAGGGAGCCAGGACCTTTATTGCTGGAGCAACAGAAGACCAGTGTCCTGATAAAAGGGTAAAATAACAGATAGCAGACATACATCATGTTTAAGCACAGTGCATCCCCCTGTCAAAGCTGGCTCTGACCACTGGAAAAAACACCATGATGGACAATAGTTCAGGTCAGGTCAAGTTTATTTGTAAAGCCATTAATCACAGCTCTAGTGTCAGTGGGTTTCACACAGCCCACATTGTGGGACTATAAATGAAAAAAAGGCCTCCCAACCTTTGACCTGTAGTTAGATCAAGGTCAAAGTCGCAAAACCCTTAATGAGAAAAATGTGAAAAGAAACCAAAGACCTCACACGCACACAGGCCTCCTCCATCCAGGACAGTCAGACGTGTAAATTGCTGCTGAGAGTGAGTAAACAAAGATGAAATATTGATCAGCGAAGGCAACACAACAAAATGCGCGACATGAATGCAGTGAGGCTGCTTGGGTGGAGGCGTCCAAATGTGTTAGGAGGAGGCATCAGCGCCTACTCAGCCGTAGTCACTGTCGTCATCAAGGTCATCATAGGAACAGCACCCAGCGCAGGGGCGTCAGCGCCACCTCGGACATCACAGATGACAACTGCCACCAGAGGCGAGAGGGGAGGAGAAGTGGAGAGGAGACGCACACGCAGCAGATGAATTTGTTCGCTTTTTATCACTCAAACGAAGGTTCGTACGCCGGGTACATTTACAGAAACCTTCTGTCATACTGGTCTGACTTTCCTGAAGAGACTGGGTGACTTCCAGGCTCTGTGCCAGGCTGAAGAAAAACACAAACACGCTGACAGAAAATGAGATTCCCAAATCTATTTAATAAACTGCACAGAAATCTTAAGATGCACTTTTCAGATAGATATTATTAATCTGCAAGGGGAAATTAAATTGTCTTAGCAGCCATGTACTCGTGATAAAATACAAAGACAAAAATACACAGAAAATGCACAAAATACACAAAATGTAAGAAAAAAAAAACACTGTTCAAATATGCAAAGTGAAAATGTAAATAAATAAATAAGGTGCAGAAAGATACAAGACACTGAGGATCATCTGACCTCAGACACAGTCCAAGAGGACTGGGTGTGCAAAGAGCAGAGTGATACTACCACTACTACTACCTGACACAGTGAATAACTGCTAGTGTGTTTACTGGATCTTTTCAGGAAATCACCTTCAAATTTTTCTGTATGATTTACATGTATGATTTTTTTGTTTGTATCATATTTAATATGTAGGGTATTTATAAACATTTAGTGATCACAATCATTTTTATTTTAGAAAGAAATGCAAATATTGTTCATTGTTTTTGTAAGATTCGGTGCATTTCAGTTGCTTTAAATAATTTGTTTCAAATAGAAACCATTTTTTATTTCATCTTGTGGTCAACAAAAACAGCTTGGTCAATATAATCTGACCTGGTCAATGTACAATACAGATTATGACACTTCATTCTTTAATTAATTTAACAGTGTATTTGTGTTTGTGGTAGGTATAATTCAGATTGCATCATGAAATACCATATCATGTGTGATACTCACATTTTCAGCACAATTTTACTATAAAATATAGTACAAAATATGAATTAATAATTCTTATACTGAAATATTAGTAACAACAGTTATTCTTATGTAACCTTTTCAAAATTAGGAAAGATTTCCTTCCCAAAAACATGAAAGTCACTACGTGAAGGCGGCCATGTTGGATTTTGCCCTCACAGGCCGGGGAGGGCAGAAGACATGACTCAGATTACATGCAGCAGGTTTTTAGGGAAAGCATTGATCACATTTAGGGCCGCAAGTAACAATTGTTGTAATCATCGATTAATCTGTTGATTATTTTCTTAATTAATCAATTAGTTGTTTTGTGCACAAAATGTCAGAAAATTGTGAAAAATGTTGATCATTGTTTCAAAGCCTAAGATGACGTCCTCAAATGTCTTGTTTTGTCCACAACCAAAAGATATTTAATTTACTGTCATAAAATACTAACCAGAAACTATTCACATTTAAGAAGATGAAATTAGAGGATGTGGACATTTTTTTTCACAAATGTGTTACTCAAAATGGTTAACTGATTGGTTATCAAAACAGTAGGTGACTATTTAAATTAATCGAGGTCTCAAAAACTAATAATACAAGTGGCGTTACATGGCTGATATTTGCTTTCATTAATGACATTTCTTTAACCTTTAAGTGTTTACAGGCAAGTTTGATGCTACGACCACTTGTAGGAGTTCTGTTGCTGTTATTTATGTGCCTGTCTTCTGAGAGCCCCAAATCTCAATTACAGTTCGAGTCACCCAACTGAAGAGGCAGCAATTAAAGCACGAGAACCACAAGCTATTAAACACTCTTCATGGGTTAATGCAGAGAAAACTGATCATGTACTCAGCAAACATAAACGCCGCCATCCTTTAAAATGAATTAGGTAATTTGTGATATTTAAGTACATTCGTTGTCTTGATGCTCTTGGTGGTGGGTGGTTTCTTTCTCAAAAGTAAAGGATTTCTTTAGTTGTTTTTCCACCACTGGATGATATTCAACACACTAAATCCACAAAAGTCCCTCTCAGAGAGTGTTTTTAGACACGTCTTATCTCTGGTAAACACTGTTTTAGCCTCCTGTCTCAGGGAGGATTGTTTGAATGAAAAGTCTCCTTTAATGGCAGCCGAGCTGAGGATGCTGTAAAAACCGGGCCGCGACAGGTCAATGCCTCGGTGGAGTGCAGCCTTGGTTTTGATCAAGCGCATCTCCACTGACCTATATTTCATACTCAACCCACTCTGCATCAATGATGATGCAAGGACAGACGACAGATTGAAGCAGAATCAAAGCGAAAGCCTCACGATGCCATCACTGACCTCATTTGATCCCATCACCCACAGGGATCAAAGCCTAAAGCAGTGAAAAAAACACTGTATTTTAAGAAATACACATAAAATAACATGTTGAAGTATGAACATTTGGATTTGGAGGGGTAAAGGATATGTGATGTGTCTCCTAACACTGTGATAAAGTGAGAAAAAGAGAATCATGTATTATTAAATAGTTGTGCTTTAAATACAGTTCATATAACATGCGGTGTACCACAAGGATCCATTTTGGGACCCTCGTTTTTTATTTATATTAATGACTTTTCGTTAATTTGTAAATCTTTTTCTATTTTGTTTGCTGATGATACTAATACTACTACAAAAATAATAATAACTAATACTACAAAATTATACATACTATATATATATATATATATATATATATATATATGTATACAGTATTGTAGTTTTATGTGCAAATAAAAAAAAAAAAGAAAAGTAGGTTTGCCACTGCTCACATGAGCGGTGTTTCTCAAGTGCTTAACATGTTTTGTTTTTTTTTATTATGACATGTCAATAAGTTTGGTATTAGGTTTTATATTACACAGCTAATAAAACACAGCCATGATTTTTCTCTGCAGAACTGTTGTGTAAACAAAATAAAGAGCTCTGGTTCAGGCTTCTCACATTAAAATGATTTTGGCCTTAGACAATTTATATCTTGAAGCTCTGCTGAATTCACATTAGAATCGCAGCGTAATACTCGACCCATGTAGCTGTATAGTCATTAACTGTTTAATGAGTGGACTGTCATACTAGACTGAAAGCAAAGGAAAGGTCATCAAGCATGCTTTCAAAATGTGTTTCAGATCGAGACAAAAACATGATTCACATGTGTCATCTAAGGAGCTTTCAAGCATATTTTAAAACAGTTCTTGAATGTGACCTCTTTTTACTGCTTTGTGTCTTTTTGCCAATTCCCACTTAAAGCGCGCAGTCTTTCTCAGTTTACAGTGACCTTTAGGAATGTCAGAGCCAAAACACTGAAGTGAATCTCTAATTTCTCAGTATCGAGCCATCATAAAATACACTTTTTTTTCCACCACTTTTTTCCT
The DNA here is from genome assembly GCF_056507025.1 of Lutjanus erythropterus. Lineage (NCBI taxonomy): Eukaryota > Metazoa > Chordata > Actinopteri > Lutjaniformes > Lutjanidae > Lutjanus > Lutjanus erythropterus. The sequence goes on from NC_139330.1 coordinate 5,798,513, forward strand.
TCTTTTTGAGCCTGAAAACGATCGAGTGAAAAATGTGAAAATATTCTTTTGAGTTCTGCCGTCTTCAAAAATAGGAGTCTGGATTATGAGAGAAAATAAAACCGCCCAGGTGAAGCCGGTGTGGATGGAGACGGATGCTCAGCTCTCCTGCTGCCCTCTGGGTTGTCTCATGGTGCCGCATGGGTGCTCCCGGCGTATAGCGATGGGTTTTTTTTTTGTGTGCAGTCACGGCTTCAGTGCATATCGCCAGGTAGTAGCTGTGGAGAAGGTGGGCGGAGGAGGTGTGGTTTTGATCTCTCTCTGTCTGTGTGTGTTAGTGTGTGAACGACGAGAGAGAACAAGAGATAGCGGAGGGTTTATGTGAAGCGCCGACGCCAGGGGAAATGTTTTGTACTGTGGGAGTTTTCCTCAGGATGTCAAGCACCTGTGTTGGAGCGGTGGGGCGATGTGTGAAGTGCACTCCACCAGGTCGACAGCTGGGAAGGTGTGATGTTGGACCCCTATGTGGGATGTGTATGGCGATGTGGGTGGATATTGGGTGGTTCTGCTATTTCGGGATCACTGTTTAAATGCCTGACAGCTATCACAGCTGAGCCGCTGCATGCTTGAATAATCCACTGTAAGTTGTATTAACATGGCACACAGTGCATATATTAAAAGCCATGGGACTGTGTCTGCAGCTCATAATGTGAAACCACTTCTGTTCAAATACTGCAGCACTTTCCTTCCAGAACCTCTCTCCCTCTGTCTATAATGTGCCTCAACTCCGCTGCAAAATTTAATGGCCGACATCAAATTTTGATGGTGAGTGATGGGCAACAGAAATGGACAAAAGGGGAAAAGATAAGTCTCTCATGGAAAGAATTAATATTTCGCTCTTCCTTCTCCTTTTTTTGTCCTTCTCTTCCTCCTGCCTCCACCACTTCCATCTGCCTTTCTTTTGCCTCTCCTTTGGTCTTAATCCCACACACACCCCGCCTCCCTCCTCCCCCTCCTCACTCTCTCTCTACGCCTGCATCCTCATCTCCCCTCTCATCCCTCCCCTTCTCCTCTCCAAATCTGTCGCTGTCTCTTTCCCCTTCTACAGGCACCACTAGTCGACGCTGCTCTTTGGATCACCGCGGTATGGCCTTCTGGGAGCAGCCCAGCTATGCTCGATGCATAACAAATGAATTCAGATACTTGCAGCAATCAGTAGGTGCAAAGTCAGCTCCCTCTCACAGCCTCTGTTTCCAATGCATCATAAATTACCTCCCCAGTGTTTTCCCCCCCATCCCCCCACTCTCATCACACTGTAGCCAAAGATTAACCACTTTCAATAGAGGAGCAAATTAAAACACTGCTCTTGCCATTTTTCTCTGTGTAATGAATGGTCATCGTCAAGTCCTTAGACTGTTTGATTTAGAGTTTCTGGCATGTTCTCATCTGTGTTTGTCTTGTTGCTTCAGCTTGTTGGACTTGCGTCTCGCTGTGTCTTTCCTCACTTGCATTTCACTACATAACAAATATCATCTATTACAGGGTGTTTCTGCAACTGTGGGCATTTTTGACACTCCAAAACATTTAATAAAAAAAAATCAACCTTGATGAATTTTCAAGCCTTGATCTGCAGCATTTTCCTGCAGAAAACAATGTATAGACTATGACATAATCACTTATGATCCACAGCAATTGTGTGATGGTAGCTGTATCTGCAGAGGCCCTGCAGCCCCTCTGCCTGTATCTCTGAATTTCCCTTATTGTTTTGCTGTGCTTGGAACGCCACACCAACACAAACTGTTGGTATATGACGCCCTGATGCATTTACGAACAGCTCAGACAAATCCTACTGACTCTACCTTTAAATTTAACCACCAGGTTCTGCAATACATATAAACAATTACACAAGATTGCATATAGTCATTAATAATTTGACCTAGAACCTGTTTATTTTTTCATTGGTTATAGATTTTTTAATTTCTATACAATTTTAAGACACTTAAATGTATGTTCATCAGGCTAAAAAATACAAAAGAAATAGGGGATTTCATGTTTTTCTTTATGCAACTGAAAATGTAGACGATAAACTTAGATGTGTATTGTTATAAACAAAAGATGATATAAGCTGCTTTTTATAACAGATGGCTGATGGCTGCATCAGTCTCGCTCAATACTGGACTAATTTCCAAAATCGTTGTCTCTATTAACCACTTACACACAGACACACAGAAAATTAGGGTCCAGTTTGAAAAATACTGAAGTTACCCATTGCATTGAAATTGTCTCTGCTGAAACACCGGGGCTTTACTGTGACATCTAAAGACATGCTGCACAAATGACATTTCTGCTGTTTTTGTCATTTAAGTTTTTTATTGATTTTCTTTTTCAGTTAATCTACATATAATCATAGGACTCACAGATGTCTTAATTCTGCTTTTCAGGGAAAACAGAACTGAGCAACACAAAAAACAAACAGACCAAAAACAACAGAGAATAAAACAAAGCAATAGCAGAGAGACAGGCAATTACACAACACAAAACAAATGCACCCATAAATACAATAATGTACTGAGCCCTTAATGGAAACGATTTTTTTTTTTTTTTTCGCAGATAAATGGCAGCTAGCAAGGTCTGCCATGTTGGCTTTGACTCTTAGCATCTGATGAAATCAGCAGTAATATAACATTATTTTAAAAATGTAGCTCAAAATACACAATCACCAAGCTGTTGGGTAAGGACACGCAATAAATCCTCTAGAGGAGAAGATGATCTTTGCCTTGTTTTTCTTGATATTCAGGGTCACCTGGTGTGTGTAACCCAACATGTCTCGCTTTATAACTTCTGTTTCCATAAAAAGTGTAATAGTTTGGCTTTAAAAAGCACTTCAGTGTGGGACAGACACGTTAACCCTGCATTCCAAATTACACACTTTGTCTCTTTACTTGTAGTATGAACTGCATCGGCCCTTACAAAATACATTCTGATGCATGCAGTATGCTTACAATTGTGACATACTATTTATTCTGATAATGTAACATTGCTCCTTGAACTTTGACCCTCCTGCTCATATTGCCATCACAAAGGATTGTGGGTCAGATTAACCAGAAAAGCCTGCCGTTTACACTGCAAAATGTGACCAGATGCAGAAGGACATCCTGGTATTTTTGACACACTGCATTTGACATATTATGTATGTGTACATGCTAAATCTTTTTCTTGCATGCTAAATAGTATGGTAGTATGGGTGGTAGAACACACAGTTAGATGAAAAAAATCATATAATTGATGAGTAAACAAAAGAAAGAATTTTAATTTGGTGTAAAGTAATATTTAAATTATATAATGTCATATTTTTATTGAAGTGTTTTCAAGCCATAAAATGCTTTAGAAATGTAAATTATTTTTATGTCAACGTGTTTAATAACATCATGCACATATTTTAACAAACGTCATATGATACATTTTAACATCCAAATTTTCATTGTTGGGTTGCAGAAACACATCAGAGTACAAGTGTTTATGTTGCACCACAACAACATTAGGGAAACTCAGTTAATGGTGTCTATTTTCTTTTTAATAGAACCACACTTTTATCCAAACAAAAAAAAAAAAACTTATGTGAACTTTCTCTTTCATCCTTTTTCATCTCATGTATGATGAGTTAAAAAACTTTTCTTTTTTTTTTATTAAAGTCTGAGTTCTTTTAGGGAGCTTTATTTAATATAATCCTGCTGTAAAGTGTTTGCCTTTAGTCTGGAAATACAATAACACTTCCACTAGACTAGGTAATTTTGGTAACCCTCCATCACTTTTAAAAATAAAATAATTCAGAAGAGCTGAGATAGCACATACAGCGCTGCACCTGTGAACGTGTATTTATGGACATAAACCCTGTGCAATGATGTGAAATGTCATTTCGCTGTGCAATTTCAGCCTAAATATGTGTCTTCTGCTCCAGTTAACTCTTTTATTCATATTGGCTCATTTCAAAACATCCGTGAGGCAGAATACATTTCAGCCCGGCTTAGATATAAGTGTCACATAAAGGGCCTCAGAGAGTCGAGTCTTTCTGCCTGATTTTTCTCACTCCATTTGCTCCAAAATGTGAAGCTTAGCACCAGTCTCGAGGACACCGATGCCCCAAGTTCTGTCTTCTCCTGTTTTTGGAGGTTCAGGGGCACCTTGCGAAGGGCCAGAGGATGCTGGCAGGGGATGGGATGTCCCAGGTCACGAAAAACCTGCTGGACCTCACCCAGAGGAGGAACTTCTACGCCGGTGATCTGCTGTCTTCTGTGGAGATCCTTCGAAACGTGACGGAGACCTTCAAGAGAGCCAGCTACGAGCCGTCCTCAGATGATGTACAAGTAAGTGGACAGCAGGTTTATTTTAACATGTAGACATGGATCTTTGTGAAATATATTTAGCAGGGTTCAGCAATTATGTTATTTTTTTCACTTGCCTGATTGGGTATGTCAGAAATTTACTCACCTGAAGTAGATTTTTACTTGTCCCTGTACAAATTATTTTTTTTAGCGGTTATTAAACAATCAAAAGATAATTGTTATATTTAATGCAGCAAAGTTTAGAAAAAAAAGTAAAAAAAAAATAGTCTAGAACCCAAAGATATGCAGTTTAATATGATAATAAACAAAGAAAAGTGTGAAAGTCCATATTTGAGAAGCTGAAAGCAGCATTTCGCATGAACTTTCCTTTGAAACTTCAACGATTATTAAAGTAGCTCAATATTTTATTTCTTTTTTATCACTTGCCCAGTACTTTCCCAACATGGAATTTTGCTTGCAGGCAGTCCTAATTGTTGAGGCCTGTTTAGCGGAGAACAATTTTGAAAAAACATCTATTTGCAGTTATTTTGACTGACATTGCAACTGCAATAAAATTTACAATATTATCGTGTTTCTCATTTTCATTGAAAAACTTATCACAGTCCCTCCAGGATTTTGGTGATTGTTGTGGCCCAAAATGCCTAATTTCATGGCAGCTTTTCTGAAAAATTGTGACTCCCGTTGCAGTGTTTCTAGGCTTGTTTTGCAATGAAATTGCAGGGTCAAGTGAAAATTGGAAAAAAAAAAGTTGTCAATTGATTTTTTTGTATAATTCATTAAAAGTCAGAGGAAACTTGTTCCAGAGAGAATAAAAATGCACTCTGTAACCTTTTAAAGACAGAAAACAGGAAACACAGAAATATAAAAGTGCACAGAGCACTGGTAAATGTCAATAACAAACCTTGTGCTCTTTTCAGTACATATGACAAAAAAAACAAACAAATAGTAAATAATAAAAAATTGAGTTGGTTCATTGAGATGCAGATGTATGCTTTTTGCACAGGTTGTTGGAACTCGCAGGAAGCTATGATGACTGATAAAATGTGCAGAAAACTTGCTGTAATTGGACAAAATTGCAAAGTTGTGCAGAATTTACGGGCATCGGTTAAATTTGGGTTAACTGCTGCAAATAGCAACTTCCTGGAAGGACTGAAATGATTCTAGTGTAATTTTTGGATCTGTACCAAACAAAGACATTTTGTTCAGTCTGTAGGATCTGATGTTTAGGCCAGGACGTCTCTGCAGCACCACACTATTTAATTTTGACACACATTTCACCTTTAACAAATATTACCTCTCCTGCAATTTGAAAATTGAGAGACAAAAGAGTACAACGGTGACCGCCCACTTTTTCAACAGCTCCAGTTCCAGAAAGTGAATTTCCCGTTCATTCACTCCACTGACATTTCAGAAAATCCTTTTATAAAGTTTTAAGCCTGGAAACAAGCCAACAGACTACAAGATGAATCTTGACCATAAAAACCTTTGATTTGTAGCAAAAAAAAAAAAAGATTGGAAATTAGGGGGAAAAAAGGCAAAGGTACAAGACTGTGTACATAATTATTTGAAGAGTGAAGGAAATGCTCATCTCATCTTCTTAGATTTAATGTTTGTCATTATTACAGTGTTTCATGGTTAATAACAGTGTTGTAAATGTTGTGTCCTCAAATAAAGGACAATAGTAAGAGAGGACGTTGAAACAAGACAACCACACACAGCTCTCACCTTCACTCATCAGTACTGAGTTGCATAATAATCCAACAAAATATACATTTTCCAAAGTACGAACACACTCAGTTTCAGGACCACAGTTACACAGTATCCTTTTTTGACATCTTGTAAATTATCTTTTAAAATGAATTATTTTATGACATTAAACTGACAAAATAAGTTTACATTTTTAACCTGTTTTATTTATTATGATGTTAAAAGAGCAGCTTAAACTACACTTTAAACTATAATAGCACGTAGCTTAAATGTAAACCATGCAGAGACCACTTGGTCTTGGTGTCTGAGCCAGGCAAAAAAAAAAAAAACCTCCTTCAATCAACAATTCAACAACAGTACAAAAGCATTATTTTCCTTCCATATAAAACCGCTGTAACACGGCAAAACTTCCAAACTTGTTCATAAATTCAAAGTGCTTGGTGTACAGTAGTTACCTTAAATAAAAGGGAAAAGTAAGCGAGAAGGATGAAGGAAGACAACTGCCAATTCAATATCTCTTGAAAAAATGCTTTCACAAGGTGGAAATTTCACCATCTTGTCTCAACATATCATTCAAAGAAACATTCACATGTAAGATCAGCCGCTAACGTCGGCTTCACAGGCCAACCACTATCATTACAACAGACCAACTGCTAACATTAGCTATAGTCGGCTGGCTAACCTGCCAATAATGCTACTACTAGCACAAAAAAAAAATATTTTAGGACTGTAGATGGAGATGTTGGTGACCGGAATGTGTGTGACATTAAGTTTATGGCAGTTTACTAGAAGTTTGACAGTGAAATGTGAATAACATACATTTAAATGTATTCTCACATAACAAATGAAGGAATATCTGGACAAACAATGAAAGACCCCGACCATGAATGTAAAACATTATATTAAGCTAAACAGTTTCACAACACTTGGTATGAAGGTAATCCAAAAGTTATGGAAAGTAATCAAGTTACATTACTTTAATATTGTGATAGTTGGATTAGTTTCCTGGACACATTTTTTTTAACATGTAATTAGTAATTAGTAACCTTCCCAACCCTGCCAATACACACAATACTAATAACATATAGAACCAATTACTTGTTCTGAACATAGAATATAACTGTAATAAGAAAAGAGTGAAACCAAATTAATCATTAGTCTTCATCATAAGCAACTTGTCACCTGATACGTTATAGTTTGTGGTTTAATCTAAACCCTCAAAATATGACTGGGATTTTCATTTCCGGAACCTCACTGTTGGCCTCTGTAGCAGATTACAAATGTGTCTGTTGTGACAAAAATAATAAGCTGGATGGGGGTAATGTTTGACATAATTTACTACCAACAGTGTAATATATGAGAAAAAAAAAGGTTTTCTAACATGTCTGAAATAGCACAAAGGCTGACACACACAAACACACCCCATGGCTCTGTTGTATCAGGAGATCTCCTCCACGTCCTAAGCTGTTTCATCTCATCATGTTGGGGTTGACTGCAGTCTTGATCCTCTTTATGTCAATAGGATGATGGAGATTATAGCTAAAGCTCCACCTCCATCACCAATAAGATAATTTATGTCCTCAGAACCGTGTCATTTTCAAAGGCACTGCTTCTCGGGCCTCTTTGTGGTCTTTATGCTGCCCTGCGTGTCTGTTGTGCATGCTTTAGTTTGTGTGTGTGTGTGTGTGTGTGTGTGTGTGTGTGTGTGTGTGTGTGTGTGTGTGTGTGTGACATGTTTGCTGTTCTTTAGAGTGAATTTAAATGAGAACGAAATAAATGTGACTTGCTATTTGATGGTAACAGCAAAGCAACTTTTGAATGTTGTATGTGTGTTACTGAAATGTCTAATTCTCATCATTGCACTATTCCAAATAGCTAATCTTGCTTTGTTGCTGCATCAAGCTTGTTTTGTTGTTGTTGTTCTTTCTGCAAAGAGATGTACTTAATAGCACCGGAAAATTGGAAAAATATTAGTCTTGCCCATCAGCCATTTTCTGCATGGAAGTAGAAATAATTTCTGTTTTAATAGTGTGAAAGTTCAGTTAATTTATACAGTGCAGTTTCCTCTAACTTCTAAGTTTGTTTTTCAATGTTTTAATAATGAAAAAGTTTTACTGGCAGGCCTGTAGCTGTCATATTTATATGTATATATATACATATGTGTGTGTGTGTGTGTGTGTGTGTGTGTGTGTGTGTGTGTGTGTGTGTGTGTGTGTGTGTGTGTATAAAGCGAAATGTTAAAAGTACAAATTGCTAAATTCACTTGCTAATGTCCTAAATAATGATTGTATGAAGGAGAAGTCAGTCTCTTCTGCATCATTGTGCTGCTAAAGATTTTCTTGTTTTCGTCTCTCTTGCTGCATCGTCACGTATCAGAATCTCTGCAGACAAAATGAGGCGCAGTTGTGTGTCCAGTGAATATTACCAAAATGTTCCAGTGAAAATGATGTTCAATCAATCAATAATGAGAAACCTCTTCTTTTTATTTCATTGCAAATGAGAATTACATTTCCAGTATTTTATTTCTTAGTTTAATACATATTATGTGCTATTTAATTTAAAGACACGCCATCCCCTTGGAATTAAAAGGCTTCTATTTGCATTCTGAGGGGTCTGAAGATATTGAAAAAAGAAAAAGAAGCAGTGATTAAGGAAATAAATAGTTAACACATAATTTGTTTTAAATCTTTAAAGTAGTGTTGTAACAGAGTGTTTACATATATAACAAAGTTAAATTTGATGTTCTGTATGACATTTTAGAAGATTTTGATCAGAAATGTTGATTCTGATTGATTCTTCCCCAAATATGTGTCTTATTTTGGGGAGATGGAGAAAAAAAGATGGAACCCCAAATGTAGACTGTGAAATGAACTTTAAGGCTTATTATTTATAAGATTTAAGACATTTTAAGACTCCAAAGAACTGCAAGAGGACTGACAGTTCTTCAGCAACATGTTTTCATGTTTCACAAGCCTTTTTGTAATTCCACTGCGAGGTGAACAGTTCAGTTATTAGTTAACATCCTCATGGACAGCTGTACAAATGCCAGACAAGTTCAGTCTTTAAAAAAAATGTTGATCTTACTGAGGAGCTTATTTTGTCATTGTTAGCTACCATACTAGCCAGCTAACGCTGGTTCCTAGTGTAAGTCTGGCAGACAGCGTGGGAAATTACCTATTTAAAATGTGAACCAGCCACTGAGAGAGAAATGTTCAAACTCACCAGCCTCTATTGTAAATCATTATTTTGTGTCTGAAATCTACCAGCCATTATCATTACCAATGTTTGGCTGGTGCTAATGGTGCTAATTTCCCACCCTGCTGGCAGCTAATGGTAACAAAACATTAAGAGGAAAGCTCTAAATGATAGGTTCAGGGTTTGTGAAGTCACAGGCGGGAACCTGAACTCATCCTCTAGTGCCTGTCTCTCCATGTTAGCATTAGCTGCAGACTAACATTAAGAAACTAGTGTTAGCTGGCTAACATGGTACCTAGAAAATAAACCCTTCAGCAAGATCTAACAAACTGTTTTCTTTCTACTAGAAAGAAAATAGTTCTGATAGATTCCAGTACAGAGAGAAAGTAGTTCTGGTAGATTCTATTGTAGAAAGAAAAGTCCTTCATGAAACTGCTCTCAAGGTCAGTGGATTATCTCAAGTAACCAGGTCATGTTTTCTGAACAGAGATTTTTTGTTTTTTTGGTGCTTTGAGCACCACAAGCCGAGTGCTATCCCATTATATCGAAGAGAAGGCAGACACCTTTAAGGCTGATATCTCCAAAACTCTGCAGCTCATAGCAGAACTATCTAGATGGACAAACAGCACTGCAGATAAGAGGAAAAAAACTTTTGATTTGTGGGTGAACTGTCCCTTTAACTATGATAGGACTTAATTGGCATTCAGCTTGTACCTCAGGTTAGGATGTGGTTAATTAAATCACCAAAATGTTGAACTCACTTAATTATCCACTTTCAAAGCGCAGTGGTATTTGAACTATGAAACATAGGGGATGCTCTTTTGCTTAGTTTTCTGCACATTTATCAACAGTTTCTGCTGGATGTGAGGGTGTACGGTCTGCTGCTAATATTCTGTAGAAATAAAACCCAAATGTTCTGTCTGTGGATGGGCAACCCAGGGCCCATTCAGCCATTTTCCCACCATAGAAAATCTGTGAGATGAGGAAAGCATCCTGTCTCCGGTTATTACGAGAGCTCTATAGTGTGTGTGGGCAGACAGGAGAGCAGTCAGCCAGCCCACCCCCTCCGTGTGTCTCTGCGCTAATGCAGTGTTAAAGTGGGCACATTACCACCAGAGGGAGCATAAGCATTCAAGTAGAAAACAAGATAGCCTGTGTCAAGAGAGAGAGCCACTCCCTCAGGCACATTGTAGACCAGACGAAATAACAAGGCTAAAGATCAGACAGGGGGTCCTATTACTACTGCAGGCATGCACCCCAAGCAGCCCCTGCTCTCCGCTGCAGAAGACAATCCACACAGCTGCTCAAACATTCCCTTTCATCTTTTTTTTCTGATTGCAGCTTGTGCTTCTCTCCTCTAGCATTAAGTGTTTGCTGCAACCTGCAGGGGGGTTCAAGGTGTATTTTTGCCAGAGCCGATTCCCAGAGTCCATCTTTTCCCTGATGGTTCACCATCACGGTGTCAGTGGCAAATGTCTCAGTGCTATTGAGCCCCGCAGGGACCGACATTACTCCCTTATAGAAAATCCCTGTAAATGTCTGTATAGTATCCATAACAGTTCTTTTGAGTGCATGGTGTTTATGTGCCATTATTTTTAAAAGCATCTTTGCTGCAGTGCCTGTAATACTTGCGTGTGGGTGTATTACGTATTTTCCCTTTCATCATCTCCACAGAACTTCTTTCAAATCATCAGTAACCTCTTGGAGGAAGAAAATAAGGAGAAATGGGAGGACGCACAGAAGGTAAGCATGTAGCTGTACACACAGTAAATAATTCATTATGCTGCACGAGTGTCTCGGGGCGTGTTTGCAGTTGCTCCATCTGATCAGGGGAAATAAAGAAAATTCAGGTTAGTTTTGAGATCATGTTATATTACTCGTATCACTGCGAGGGGTCATTTTAGCAGGTGTGACATCTGGCCTCATTTAGAAAGCCAGTTCCTCAGAGCTCCACTTGGTGGCAGCAGCAGTGCCACAGAGACTGTCCACCTATCATCACTGCAGGACTCACTCCTGCTGCACACATTGTTTCACCCAGCTGATGCAGATCATGGCAACCGGTGTGATTAGATCATTCAATCGGCTGAATTTTATCACAGAAACGGACAGTTTAGATGTTGCATTGTTTGTACCACAGGACTCTGCATCTGTTTGACATTGTAAGGCAGCTGTATCTCAGTATCTAGTGCAAATGTAGGGGCAACAGACTGCAGCACTGCTGTAGTGTCCCGTCGATCAGAGTACAGAACAGTACACTTTCTCGACACTGTGTTTATCCATGGAGATTGGCTTCAGGGTACGTCCTCTGTCGGACACATCTCTCAGCTCAAGAGGTGGCAACTCTTGTTTTCAAAGCTGCCACTGGTGTCTGAGACAACCTGAACCCTGAAATCACGCACATCCAGGATCTGACAGAGATACCATCTGTGATGACTGCAAGTCTGCAGAGGGCATCTGCTCTGTTGTCACCTTCTCTGCTAAATTGACTTAAATTAGGTATCACCTGCACTGACGGGCATCTTAAAATCAGTCAGATCTCTTCTCTCGTCTCCATTTCTTCACGCCTGGCTTCTAGTAAGATTGTAGGGGGAATGCAGGCAGTTCAAACTCTGCCATGAGTGCCAGTCCTGAGTGTCTCTACAGGCAGTAATTAGGTGTTTACTCACTGCAGCTTCGGTTTGGCAGGCCCCAGAGGTAGGTTGTCGGTGAGAGGAGCTCACAAATGAGCAGTTTCGTCAATAAGAATGCGTCAGAGATGGAGACAGACAGATTAGAAGAAATATAGGAATAGGAAGAGATGTCTTTGTGATTGAACACCCAGAAGAGATATGTGTTAATTATTTCTGTAGTTATTAATGTGCCTGTCTAAAGGAGTGCTGCTTCAGTTTCGGCACTCCAGCACGTCGTCTGATTTCAGCAGACGATGCCTGGACTTCACAGTTATCAATTTTTCTCACTTGCTGGCTTCCCTTGCATTAATGAGTGTTCTGAGCTCGTTTTTTTTTTTTTTTTACACAGCACCCACACACTGCGCGCCATGGACATTGAAAACACTCACATGAAACACCTCACTATGAGGTTTCGGTCGCTGCAGAGTTGGCTCTGTGCGGAGATCACTATATATTCACCTCCTGTCACTGTTACCATGGCAAGGAAAGGAAGAGCTCTGTCTACAGAACCTCCACTGCAGCCATTTCCCTGCGCTGCCTTCACATCTCACGGTTGCCATGGAGACCAGCCGAATGAGCATGACTGCACTGTGCGTCAGACATGCCGGAAGGGGCGACGTGATGTGCTTTTCTCCCCCACTATGGCTTTCACTCTGCTGTGTCAGAGGCTCTCAACTTCAGCATCACTGATCCGCTTGCCTGGCTTAGCAGGGGCACATGTAGCGGCATGTGCAAACACACAGAACACAAGGTGTTACCGAGGAGGGAAATACCTGCCTCAGGTGTTTGTTGAATATCAAGAGTGAGGTGCTAATTGCCTAATGCCACTCAAAGGCCTTTCTAATTGCCTGACACCGTCACTGAGTGCTCACACATTTGCACAATTCCTGCAATAATATTTGTATAATATGACACATTTCTCTCGCAATTTGACATTTTGAAATGTTACAGCATTGTTCTGCAGCAAGTGGCAACTGTGTTCGAGTCTGGCATAAATGTTGTCATGTATGGCACAGCTACACAGTCCTACAGCCAGTGTTCACTACGTCCCAGTCAAAGGACAAAACTGCTGGCCCTCAAATCAAAGCCTCTTATTAGATCTGACCCATCACCACGAGATTGGCGGGCAGGACGGCCGTCCAATCTTTTGAAGGTCACTTATTGGATTTGCGTGCCTTTGATTTATCGTCTTGGAGGAAAGAGCTGACCCGACCAGCAGCGTTGCTGGTCGAGCCGCGGAGCTGTCCGCGGTGCTGAATTCCTGGCTCTGCATTCTCTAGCTGAGTGCTGATGTCCGTGAAGCATCGCATGAACCCAGGCACTCACCCTTGACTTGGCAGAGCCTTTCAGAAGAGAAGCCAACCAACAACTGTGTGTGTAAACTGGGTGGTTAAAGCTCTGATGCTGGTACAGTCACATGAATGGTTCAATTAGGGCTGCAACTGCCTGCCCGTTATTTTCAGGATTAATCGACTAATCTTTTGATCTGTTAGGTATAAAAAAAAAGACGTAGGGCCCCAACTAACAATTATTTTGATTATTTTCATACTTTTTGTCTGATTATTTGCCTGTTTGGTCTATAAAATGAAAATAAAAAATATACTTTTACTGTCATCAAAGACTAAATAAACCAGAAAATATTTACATTTAAGTACTTTTTTAGACTACTTTTTCACTCAATTACTCAAACCGACTAATTTATTATCAAAATAGTTGACGATTAATTTAATAATTGATGCTAAAAGGGTCGGGCAGTCATGACACACCCTACTCTGACTCTGATTGGCTTGTACTTGCGTTGATTATGTTTAAATATGAGGAGTGAGACTGAGTAGGGTTAGGGTAAGAATATTAGGATTAGCAAATCTGAGACAAAGTGGCTTTTGCCATCCTGGGAAAAAAATAAAGTGAGGTGCACAGCGTCATAGTTTGAGGAGTGGAGTTGCTGACTAACTTGAAGTTTGGTTTTCGATGGTTATTGTAAAGTTACAATCACTTATAAAATGGTTTATAAAACATATATTAATATTATTTGGCCATTATAAAGTTGCAACTGATGTTTATAGAACTTTACAATTTCTTAATAAATGTTATAAAGCATTTATAAATATTATGAAGGCTTGATAATGTTAATGTTTGTTAAAATAACTATGTTATGTAAAGTAACTATAACTAAAGTTTAATTAACAATCAATTTACTGTTAATTAATGATGGTTATTATAAAGTGTTACCCGACCACAGAAAATTCAAAACTCTGCTTTGGAGAGGCTGGAGCCAATAAATAATCCTTTGTCACAGCAGCCATATTGATAAGAAATACCAGGGATTCCAGTGAGCCAGCTAACTAATCAGATACAAATGGTTGTAGATTACATTTCTGTTAATCAGAATATTGATTATCTGACTAATTGTCTCATCTCCAGATGGTTCAGTCTCGGGCCTGAAGAATATATTCCTGCCCATAATCGACTGACAGCATTAAAATATTCAGAAATTGACTGACTCTGTATTCTGTGAATTTTTGACCTCTAAAATCAGTATCTCAAAAATCCCATATTGCTAGAGCTCTACTTCATTTGCAGTTACATGAATATTATATAATATTTTATAGAAAATTTAATAGAAAGTTTTAAACTAAATCTAAAGATCTGTAACATTCTGTGACTTCTTATTCTCATAGATTGTTCCTTTCTCTTCTACTTGATTCTGATTTTGCTTTATTATGGCTTTATTATGTGTTTAGTTATCACAATGTATATTTAATTCTGCGTTTATGTGTTCTTTACAGCTTCCATATTTAAGTTTATATCTGAAGGTTATTTTTAATTTGTAACTGTGACCTGCTTTCTTATTTTTGTCTTTGTCTGCTTTTATTTAATGCTCCACACTTCCATCCGTGCTGCGTTTGTGTAATTGAAAGTGTCTTCTGGTCTTATTTATCTTGTCCAGATCTATCCCGGAGCGGTGGAGCTCATGCAGGTCATAGAGGAATTCATCCACATCGTCGGACTGGGCATGAAGGATTTCCACAATGCCTATTTGATGACTGGGAACTTGGGTAAGAATCAGCCCACTTTTTCTCCCAGCACACAGCCGCTGAGCTCGTTTCACCATTTATTTCTGCTTGACATGGACACATAATCCCTGTGCTCTGCTGACTCCTCGTGTCAATTTCCCCACCATCATTAATTTAGGATAAATGGCGCGTGGTAAGGGTGGGGGAGTAAAATTACTGCAAATCAATAATGTTAATTAAAACTGAGCTTGTGGTCTTAATGTGCTAAATTCTTATGAAAACACTTAACACCCAATTCAATATCAAGAGCGCACAGTGTAGGAACCCCCACAAGAGGAGAGCTCTTCTTTAAATAGAGCTATAAAGAAAAACACACAACCCTCCTATATTATAAGATATTTTTATACTCTAATGATATTTCATTTCAAGGAATACAAGCTAAATAAAAATGAAGTTATTAATAATCCTGCAAAGCAAAGTAGTAGAATTAAAATAACAACTGCACAAGATTATTTTTACCTCACCCACTCTTGAGAAACATGTCCTACCAAAGACAGATTTTAAAAATGATTAATACCAACGCTCTAATTCCATTTCTTGGTGAAAATTTTTGGACTGCTTTAATTATTTTCACTTCTAAACTAGCTCTGTGCCAGAAAACGCCCTTTTCCCAGACAAGACTTCACAACATCAGCATGTTTAAATCTAAAATTAACAATACCTACTGATAATATAGGTATAAAAAAAAGTTAAAAAGTTTAAAGCTGTATCCTAGATTTCTGTAAACTCTGAAAACATGATTTAATCAGGCATAAAAAGGATTAGCTATACTGTAAAGGACCCCTGTCCTGCCTCCTGGTTTAAAAAAGGTGTGAATACAGCTCAAGCACTGGTAAACTTTCTACTTTTTGACAAATTTATTAAAAAAAAATATTGCTATCAGATGTGTCTCAACCATGATATTTCAACTCTGTAGCCCTGCTTAATCCAAGCTAAATAAAAATTATTGTTTAAACAATTGTATTTAAGAGAACTCTTCACAGCTTTAAAAAATAAAGTGGGTACTGTCCTATAAAAAATAAAAAAACATTTTGTCAGCTCCATTAGAAGTTG
Source organism: Lutjanus erythropterus (assembly GCF_056507025.1). NCBI lineage: Eukaryota > Metazoa > Chordata > Actinopteri > Lutjaniformes > Lutjanidae > Lutjanus > Lutjanus erythropterus. Next base: position 5,814,536 of record NC_139330.1, read on the forward strand.
AAGTCATACATTTAATAAAATATTTAGCCTGTTACAAGGCTTAATAGCCAAGAGTTTTATCTTCTAAAGTATATTATCCCAGTATAATTGAAGAGTAAAAATCAAACCCCCTCAAAATACGTTATGGGCCAATCCTCAAGAATGAGTCATATTATTCACTGTATTAACACCATGTCTTAGACCTTTTATATTTATGCATGGTTTCAAACATATATCGCTATAATGAAATAAAGTATTTGTGGCATGATGGGAGATGAAGTCATTCTGTATGTTATTGCACTGTACTGCAGTCCTTTATGAAAAAAAAAAAACATGATTAGCAGAGCGTAGCCTGAAGCGTGTTGTGCAGAAGTGCAGCAGCATAAAAAAGATTGTTTGTCACTTCCTTGCGAGATTAGCACTTATTTAAAAAATATGTTGTGGGAGTGTCTGATAAAAGGCTATAAAATTGGAAGCGAAATTACAAGTTATTCTTTGCAGCTGTAATGAGCTTGCTAACATTTCTCTTTCTGCACCACTGATTGTGGTCCAGATTATAACTCCCCCTCTTTGGATGAAAAAACGTCTCTGGATATGAGTCTAGCAGTATTTCTCTTCCCTAATGTTCTCGTGGGTTCTTTTTGCTTCTGTCGCGCAGCCTCTTGGATGATCTGAGGTCTCTGTGGCATTTCATTTCTTACTCAGCCATAAATGGTGTCTTACTGGAATGGAATAATAGAACCGCGGTGGTGATTTATTCATGCAAGCGAATGTGAGCATGTACAGTTGTGCTGGCTGGAAATTCCTCTGGAGGAGTGAGCTCTGTTCCCTGTATTCTTTACAATAGCTAACATTTTGACCCACTTCTATCAAACACTCACACTCAGTGGCTCTTTATGATATTATGATTTCCATAATGATGAATAGGTAGCCCCCAAGAATAGCATAGCAAACATGCTCCCATCAAAATGCCATTATGAAACACCATGAGAGGCAAATTAAGTAATGGACACTTGGAAATGAGGGTTGAATGCATTTCTTAATGCCAAGCATTAATGACTTCTTTCACAGACATATTTCAGGGGCCCTCTCTTACTTTATTCCTCCTCCAATCTGGCTTAATGGTATTCATCCAATCTCATGGCCGGTGCCTCCTCTTAATGCGCGAAAAAGCATAAACACATGACCCCTGCTTCATGCACACAATATGCAATCTACTCCGTGATACGGACTCTAAATTGACAGTTAAGTGTTTTATCCAGATTCATTCAAATTCCTTGTACTGCAGAGCTAAACTTGACTCTTGTTCTATTAGTCAGCCATATGATTGTCTGGCCTCGGCTCAAATCCGTGGGACTGTGGATTAAACCGTGTCTGTCCGTCGGACATGATGTGACAGAAAATCTGTCAGTAAACAAGGGGCGGTGATGCAACTCAGCATTGTGTTTCAGTCTTAAAGAAAGCACTGACTGTCTTGAAAGACCGTGCTGGAGCTATTGAATTTGTTTCTGTTTTTTGTTTTTTCATTTTTCTGCAAATCACTTATATTTTACTGCTGACTGTTTTCCAAGCATGCTATCATTTTTCAGCAAACCACCATTTTCTTGTTTTTTAGCTTCATTAGTTTTCATTGGATTCACAGAAAACTGCATTACAGAAAAACATGCAGTCCACTTCACTACATCTAACACAAATACCTTTATGCTAATTTCCATCAAAATGATGATATTATCTGGTGTGGTACTGCATTTGAAGGGGCATTGATTTAAACATTGATCTGACTGAACTGAAAAATCTGTCTGGCACTGTTCAACATTTTTTACACAAATACATGTAGACATAATATTAATTATGATAAATAACCTGCACCTTTATCATCATATGTATACTGAAACAATGGAAAACACTGGCTGCCTGTAAGATGACAGAACCTCATACAAAAATCTAGCAATGCCTGCAAGCTAGTTGAGGCAGTCAACTCGAGCTGCACTGCAATCATACATGACATGTCTCACACTCTGTAGTACATACTAAATGCACCCTTCCAATCTGGCGGTCTATTTAAACCGCTGAAACCTCCCATCTCTCCCTCTGCCTGCCAGTACCATTGCTGGCTTGCTTCAGCCTCACTGCCTGTTCATTCAGCCCCACCGCCGCCCCAGCATCCACCTGCGGGCTCCGACAGGGGGTCCAAGATATGTGTTCATCACTCCTCTGTATCTCTATGTAAACATAATCTGTGAGGAGTGATGGGGTTTAGATGCCAAACTCTATGTTCTGCTGCCGCTATAAACATTCTTAAACGTGAGTTGTCTGACTAAACTAAAGACAATTTTCTTGGTTAATTATTAGTTGTTTGGTCCACAAAATGATAGAAAATGATGGAAAATGTCAATCAGTGTTTCCCAAAAGCCTCAGGTGACGTCTTCAAATGTCACATTTAAGAAGCTGGATTCAGAGAATTTTTACTCTTTTTCTTAATAAAATTACTCAAACTGATTAATCAAATATCAAAATAGTTGACAATTAATTTCATAATGGACTAATAATGGATTAATAATGGATTAATAACTGATTAATTGTTGCAGCTCAACAAAAATCTAAAAGTCTGGGATATTATATTTGGCAACATGCATAATAATACAGAATTTATATTAAGGGTATATTTTCACTGGTATTTTTAAATAATAGAGCAAACCTGAATTAAGAAAAAGCATCAAATAAACCTAAAATGCTGCCAATAAAGATAAAAAATCATCTTCAGAGTTTTCCTCAATGAATATGAACATGTATTTGAGAGTGAATGTGTATCAAAGAGAACTTTTTGAAAGCTTCCAGTTGTCTTTGTCTTTTACTTCTCCTAATTCTCCAGGTGTGACTGAAGTCTTCCTGATTACTGCCTGCACCTTGTTAATGAGTTGCAGCTGTGTCGGCTCATCAGTTTTACTAATAAAGCAGACAGACCCCCCCCCCCCCTTTTTTCACACTGATTCAGTTGAAATACACAAAACTGACAAATCTCTCAGTCCCAGGAGATTATAGCTTTGAAGACTCGTTTTAGTTCCCATCCATTATAGTGGTACAGCCGTTCCTGTACGTTTTCACCCCCATTAATAGACTTGATGTCTATTGAAAGAAACCCGATTATTATTTTTTCTTTTGTATCTCAGAGAAAAGGGCCTGCATTTCCAGCGTACAGCGATCAGAGGATATGAACACTGTGTACAGTTTTAATGTTTGTACTTCAGGAAGAGTACGTGGATGCTGAAAGTACTGCATGATAAAAATGTTGGTGATGCAGGACCGAGGCTGGCAGACTTCTGAAGGAGCTTTTTAGAGAAATCTTCACGCTGAGGGTCCATTTGGCTTTTGAGCAATTATCTGAAGATGTGGCAGTAATGAGCTGCCTCTGGCTAGAATCAACCAGAACCTCACTGACTGCTGGTGGGAAAATATAAAAGGTCTTTTTTTTTTTACCTGCCAGAGAACTGGGTACCTGTTTTACCTTTTTGTTGTAAATGTCAGGAAAAAGTATAGCTTTTTGTTTAGGTGCCATTATGGTCAAAAATTCAGACTTCCACACATAGAGTATTTATATAAAAGGTACATTAATTCAGTCACTTTTCTTTTCCCACAATATATTCATTGTTAATAGTAACAATAACTTAGACAATAACAGAGAAAATACTGGCAGAAAGGAAAAGCAGAAAAAGAAAAAACATTCCACAAACAACAACAAATCAAACAAGTCAAGCAAGCTGACAAAACAAAAGATGAAAAAAAGGATAATGTATAGTGAACATGTCATTATTGTGAAATAAATCCCAGAAACTAGATGATACAGGATCTCAACACGAAGAAAACTGAAACAACAGACCTTAAAATACTGTAACTGACCAATCAGAATTGGGTATTTAACAAAGCTGGGTAATAAAGAGCAAAAATCAATTGATACTAATCATCAAATTCACATTGATAGAAGTACAATTTAATCCATCATTTACATTTTATTCCCTCAGACATCCTCCAAATATTAATAAGAAAGTCAAGTTATTTTGGTAAATAAGATATTAGAGTGTTCATTCCTCATTTCCACATTTTAATTTTGTCATTTTTTTTCACAAAGTACATTTATTGTTTTTAAGTCTCGAGGAATAAGTTGGGTCATAGGGCTAGGCATTTTTGTCTTTTTTTAAATGAAGGTTAGTGGTTATTGATTCCATATAAAACACTCTTTTAACCATCTTTCTTCATTGATTTTAATGAGGAATCAGTTATATATTTTCTGTGATAAATCATAAAATAACCATGACATGTCATCAGAGATTAAGGAAACATGTTAAGTTGAAATACTCGCTTCTCTGACGTGAACGCTGCAGCCACGTCGTCCCCTCTTTGAAATTTCTATTCCAGGTGGAATAACTGTTTTTATTTGCTTGTTATACATTAATTGGAGTTCAAATTAATGCTGAATGTTCGCAGAAATGAGTAAGTGTCTGTTTATGAGTCATAAGAAATCATAAATGATCTTTTAGACAGAGTAGATGTTTATTATGGTTAAACTGAGCGAACATTTAATGAAGTCTGGCAGGAAGTGAGACAGGCAGTCACTTAACTCAAAGAATAGAGTGTGTTTTTTCAAAGTTGTGGGCTTTTGATTTCAGTATAACAGTCTTAACTTTACATTGCCAGAGAACTGCCTGTGATAAACAGCTGATCAACATAAAGTGTAGGACTTGTCGCTTATTAGTGTGTTATTACAACATTGCGTGTCTCCTGGAGCTCCTGCAGCCTGCAGAGCTTCCCTGAGTCTGGGGAGGAGAAGCCAGATGGAAGAAGACATTTCAACCATATATTATTTGTTAAATATCATTTCAAACCATTTGATATACAGTATCTGTCTCCATCATACTATTTAAACTGCTGTACTCACTTTTGCACACACCTTTGCTACATAATTCTCCTTTAACACAGCTGGTTGTGATTGCAGCCAATACCCTTTTTTTTTGCAATTCAGTCACATTTCACTGTGTATTCTGGAAAAAAAAGCCAACATACTAAACTTAATGTTGATAATACATGGCCAGGGCATGGAGCACAGAGTTTTCAAGATAATTATTTTACCCCTGGACACAGCACAGGCTTTGGTATCGAGCCACACAGTAATTTCAGCTCACGTGGCCCTTTTGATTAAAGGAATGGAAAGTTTTGTGGATCCATCGGTGGAAGCCAAGTGGAGAGCATCTGGCTGAGTAAGATATTGCGGCATCATTTCGTCACTAATTTATGGCAGCCTCTTGACACCTAGATAAATACTGGCTGTCACCGGTGCATCGTCCTCTGTCCTCCTACTTTTAGTCAAATAACCTTGATTGCAAAAGGCTCTCCACTCCAGCAACTTATTCTCCCTCCTTACAAGCAAACACTTGGAGGACAAAGTGAAGCTTGGGACATGTTAGGAAATTAAACACCGCTTTGAAGGTGAAATACATCATGGGCGTTTGACATTTTTGTTCTGGCTGTCTATTGTGAGGCTGTACTTCACGGTCGAGAGAATATTTTGACATTAATAGTGATTAATTGCAATTACACACACACACAATGGCGGCAAATGCTCATTAATTTATTTTCCGTGCAAAATGTTTGTGTTGTCTGACTTCAACAGTTTACTTAATGCTGAACCTCTCATGAACGCATTCAGATGTAATGAGCAATGCCATAATTCCCTCTTATGAAAATGAGCCATGCAGAATGCAGTGAATCGGTGTTCAGAAGCATCACAGTCCTAAATGATCACTTTATTTGTGCTGTCTAGCCCCATCAGGCAAGTGCAAAGCCCCATTTACCTGCAGAATTACCCAGAACTCTGAAAGACAGTCTTCCCAGCACCCTGTTGTGTTGCACAGTGTGCCCCGTGACTAAAACCCCCTACACACACACACACACACACACACACACACTCCTGCTCCCAACATCTGGCGCTGTGAACGGGCCTCTTTGCAATTTCGGGGTCTCGTGGCGTTCTGTGATTTCATGCCCGCTGCTGGATCATCCGAAACACGCAGACACACCTTCTGTCACAGATTTCACTCAAACATGGAGTCTCGCCAGGATTCAAATTGTATTATTGGCAGCACACAAGGAACAATAGAGCTTTTGCATCAATGGTAGGATTAGCCTCAGATTCCCCTCACTGAAGCACCACCTGACCGGGACTGGATGTGATACCAGGTAGAGAACAGCACATCTTTATCCTCCCCTTGTAATGTTGAGGCCTTTTCTGTTGATCCTGGGAATTTTCCTTGTCGTCGCCTTAGTGCATGGACCGGCCTTTTATGGCACCTCAGCAGGGAGGTGAGAAAAGAAAAGAGCGATTAAGGAGATTACCTGACTGCCAGTTGTCAGCCGCCTGTTGTAGCCCTGATTGTGCACTTTGTGGTAATTGTGTAAATGGATGTATTAACAACCTATTTGGGGATTTTACACACACATACACAATTTAGTTTGATAAAATGAATTAAAATATTTTATTTTCATTTCATAAAAATTGGAAATATTGGTTGAGGCAAACAATTCTCTTACAGGGTCTGAAATCATTGACATGATATGATGACCTGCAGCGCCACTGTCGCAAACTGTATCCACTGCCAATATGCTGGCATGTAAATGTCATATGTGCAGAGATGATGCTAAAACAACCCCTTTTAAAGCCTACTGTGCTCCTGTGGTGCAGTGACAGTAAAGCAAATCTTCAAAAAGCTTTAGGTTACCTTTAATGGTGTATTCAGAATCTTAATCAAGATGGACAAGTGAAAGTCATATGTTTGTGACTAGTAATGTTTGAATATTTGTATATAAATAGTTACTCTCCTGCACTGCCAATATCCTGTTAGACATTTGTTTGTAATTTTGTCATAAGTAGCATATGAATTCTTGAAATATAGCCAAAAACATGTTTTGTGAGGTTACAGTGACCTTTGACCACCAAAACATAATCAGTTCAAGTGGACATTTGTGTCAAGTTTGAAGAAATGCCCGCAAGGCATTCTTGAGATATCGCATTCACAAGAATGGGATGACCTGAAAATATAATACATCTGACCACAGCTGTTATGAATGTGCTCAAAAAAATTAGGCTGATGGGTCCAGACGTATTAGAAATCAGCTGCAGACAGGCTCCAGGTCATGCGCAGACATGTACTGTACACACACACACACACACACACACACACACACACACACACACACACACACACACACACACACACACACACACACACTCACTCATAAGTGATTGCATGATCCCCTCCAGTCTTACAGGATGTCATTGTTGTGTGGCGTTAGCCACAGTATTTAAAGATCTGCCTCTCGGTTTGAAAATGGTGGCAGAGTCCAATCCTGTGTTTAGACCTTTTTTTATTGGTTTATATTGGATTACAGATTTTGCCTTTGAAGAGTAAATCAGATGTCTTGTTGCACAGTGTCTGAGGGATGAAAGTTTCAGCTCGGTTTGCTCATATTTACACCTAAGCTGCAATGTTCAAGCAGAGATTTAGCAGGTGAAACAGGTAAGAAGAAATACTCTGCCCAGAGTGATGTAACATTGCACTAATAGTGTGATATTACATCACTTTTAGGTGTAAACAGAACATACAGCGGAACAGAGTGAAACTTTTCAACTGAAAACTCAGGCTTTGATTCATATTAATAGATTAATATAGATTATAGATTATAAAGACTGAGAGCTCACTCACATCATTTCAAAAATGAAAAATCTTCACTTTCTTTTAGCAGCAACTCCTCCTATCAGTACTGAAGGTTAAAGGAATAGTTAAGAAAATATGTATTTTTGTTGTTTTGACAAGAGTGAAATGAGAAAATCAGTTTATTCTGTCTATCTGTCTGTATGGTAAATATGAAGCTACAATCAGCAGCAAGTAGCTTAGCTTAGCATAAAGAATGGATCTAGCCTGCCTCAGTCAAAATCAAAGGTTTTTTTTTGCAAAATTATTAACAAATTATGTGAATCAGTCTAAAATGATGGTAATATGTCATATTTATGCAACAAACAGAATCACTTTGCATGGAAATGTATCAGTACAGAAATACAAAGAACACATAAAGCTGCGTCTGTGAGTGTGTGATTGGGTGTGTATTCCACTCTTTAATTAATAGTTACAGGGACAGCTCACCCCAAAATCAAAAATACATATTTTTACTCTGGCTTGTACTCTCATTTACCCATCTAGATAGTTTTGGTTTGAGTAGAGATGTCTGCCTTCTCTCAAATATAATGGGACTAAATGGCACCCAGCTTGTGGGGCTTTAAGTGGCAAAAAATAAAATAAATAAATAAAAAAACTCAACAGCAATGTCTCTTTCCAGAAATGACCTGGTTCTTCAAAACAATAATTGCTGGGAACAGTTTCATGTAGTAACTACTTTCTGTCCAGTAGAAATAAAATATTTCTGATAGTTTCTACTGCAGAAAGACAGTAGTTGAAACTGCTCACAACAAGGTCTGTGGATTATCTTAGTTGGGTTATGATTTTTGGAAAGAAAGCTGAATTTTTCAAATCTGTTTTTTTGGCATTCAGAGTGCCATTTAGTCCCAATTTCTTGGAGATGAGGCAGACATCTCTTCGGCTGATATCTTCAAAACTAAGAAAAGGATGGATGAAAAGCACTGCAGATAACAGGAAAAATATCTGGGTTTGATTTTGGGGTGAACTCTCCCTTTAATGTGTGACCAAGAGACAGGAAAAACGTGACATGTGAAGCTGATTTCTTTTTTTTTTTTTTTTTTATCACAGGCTGACTTGTGAATGAATTAAGGTGATTTTCCAGGAGACGATCTACAAACTCATAAATACTCTGAAGCATATTGATCATCAGTATTTCTCTGTTGGTGTGTGTGTGTTTGAATTCTGCAGTGGCCAGCATCCAGAGACTTCCCGCAGTGTCTGTGATGACTGACATCAACTTCCCCATGAAGGGTCGTAAAGGCATGGTTGACTGGGCCAGGAACTCCGAAGATAAAGTGGTCATCCCAAAGGGCCTCTTTGTTTCCCAGTCAGCAGGTATGTGAGGGAGTATATTTCACAGAGACATTCTGCATCTGGTCCAGCACGTCTTTCTTTAGGACTCCACATACCCTGTCTTCATTTATTTGTCTTAGAAGATACATTATATGTTAAGTTTACTTCTTCAGAAAACTTGCAGCAACATGTATAGAATCTGCAGAGGAAACTGTGACAGAAATGTAGGATTAATGCCTAGTGAACAGACAATGATGGATTCATCGGCCGCTGCTGAGGAATGGAAAATAAATATCTTGACATCTCAGCAAAAGCTGGATGATTTTAGTCGAATTGCTTTCTACTTTCACACAGAGACATCAGTCCTCTGCAGAAGGTATTTTCTTAATGTTTTATGGTACATCACCCGTTGTTTTGGGGAAGTGAAATAATGCTACAAGCCTTTGAACAAAGCCAGGTTTGCTTGCCTGTGCTTGTTCAGTCGCTGAGTTTTCAATCGACTCAGCGTTTTCAGCATCCTTTCAAACACTGCCAGTTGCCACTGTACTATATATCGCCATCCAGAGCCAGACAATTTGGTTAATTGGTGTAATCAGTCTTATCTGGAATATATCAAAGATAACAAAACAAGGGATTGATTAGGAATCCGTGCCACGTGCCTGATCCTGGCCACTCTAATTTGGACAGTGTAAGAAGCTGATTCTACTGGAGACTTTAGCACTTATCTTACTGGAGTCAACAAAGTCTGTTGGAAAAAGTTGCGAAAAGTGCTCCTTGTTGAAAAAATAAAAAATCTTTTTTTTCTTTAAGTGTTATTGGCAGAAACTGCCTTGGCACAACAAACTAGCAGGTTTACTTAAGCCAAGTGTTACTCCCAATTAAAACTTTCCCTTGAATTATGAAAATTCACCATGTTACTGGGAGGCAGAACTTACAGTATTAAATATATACAACATGGACATTTTGAATATTTACTTTTTAACTGAAAATCTGGCAACAAGGTCCTCTTGTATAATGAGGTCGGGAGATACTATGAAAAAGGAAGTCTATCAGCATAATAACTCAACAACAGTGTTAATTAATTGTTCATTGTTTCCTTCAGATATGGAAGGATCTCCGGTCTTCATTCTGGGAACAGTTCTCTACAAGACTCTTGGACTCATGCTACCTTCACCAAAGTAAGTGCAGCCTATCTCCTTGTCTGTATTTTCTGGTCTGCTGGCACGAGGAAATATGAGACAGATTTAATCCTTTGGAAGCAGCAGAGGTGTCCGTTTTTATTCAGAGTAGTAGATCAAGTCTTAAAACAGGCTGTGCCTGACTCCAGTGTCCCTGAAATGTTCCACTTCAAAGACACGAGCAGTTTAATAGTTTTACTGTACTGCTTTTATTGTACTTTCTTCTCCTTTAATAAGCACTTTATTAGCAGAAATGTATAGTATGGCATTAAAAATTTAAAGATCAAGTTCTTACATTTTTTTCAGTTTAAACAAATCACAATGTAAAAAAAAAAATTCAATTCACCCACCCAGGTAGCCTTAATGCTCAATTAGGTAAAGTTTTATAACAGTACAATAGTTTTACAGTTTGATACCAATTAGACAGACAAGAGACGGACAGAGGACCGGGTTAATGAATGCACATGACCACACAGATGAGTCTCACTCAGGAGAGGACAGATTGTTAAAATATAAAATGAAAAATTGCCATTTCTTAGTGAAATGATCCTTAGATCAAAAAAAACATCACGTTCTTTAGCCAGGCAGACCGAGATGGTGAGATAGGAGATTTCCATGCAAGCACTTTTCTGACACACCAAAAGAGTGTTGTACCTGTTATTGTAAGTTGAAATTGATGACTTTTAAGGATACTTTACATAGGGGACAGCTTGATATCACTTTTTAATATCTGATACAGATACTGATACAAGAACAAAGTATTTTAGCAGCATTTTTAATTGACCAGTAGCGTTCACATTCAAAATGAAATTAATAATTTGCATAAATGCATAAATAGTTCTCAGCCTTTTTGCTTTTTTCTTCCTTGAACTTCAGAAAACTCCATACAGCTGACATGATGACAGAGACACTGACAGGTCTCACTCACGTCCTGGCTTCTGTTCACGTGAGACAAGCTGCTTTTTTCAGACAAATAGCAGTATTGATTATCTGATCTGTGCAGCCCTAACTTGTATTTAAAATCCCTCTAATTTTGTCCTTGGTGATAACAAACAAACAAACAAACAAACGTTTTTTCATATATAAAACTTAGAAACTGGTGTTCGTGTTGACTCTAATTACGTAAATGAAACATGTTCACTGTAGCGTGGAATATGTAGTTAATTAAGGATGACATTAGTGCCTGGAAAAGCAGCAGGATGTCCCAAACAAACACCTGGTGTCACACCCCAGTCAACAAGTCCCTGGCACCGACGTCCCAAGGACGGAGCGGTCATTCATTCCAGGACAGGCCAGGCCAGCTGTCACAGGTGGAGCAGCAACCCTCTGTGCACATGTGGAGAGGAGCTCATAACGCCACGCTGACGCTCGCCCTCTCCAGACTAACAGGAGGACGAGCAGATCAAGTGGAATCTCTTCAAGACTTGAGCGGGTTCCATTTGACAAATTTTATGTTTTGAAGTTTGAAAGAAGAAAATAACTTTTTTTGCCACAAAATGTCAGAAGTTTCTCAGTGTGGAGTGGAGAGTGACGAACTGGAGAATGTATCCATTTACTCCATTGATTCCCATTTTAAAATAACCGACTTGTACCATATGACAGAGTCAGATAAAAATATTCTCAGCTCAAGTGGTGCTGGTAGGACAGGGGGCTGCTGCGGTATCACCTCTCCTTTCCTTTGTGAAGCTGACAGTTTTCTTCCTTGTGGGAAGTGCTCATGGATTTCAGCTTCTAATAAAAAGAATATTCTGTCAACTATACAATAGCTGGAGATGGTTTTTGAAGCAGGACTATAATGCCAGATTTTCAAAGCGTAGGATACAAAGAAACATCTCGTTCAGTTCAGGCGAGCCTTTGATTCGTACTCCCTGTTTTCTGGTCTGCTTGGATGTTTTGAACACCATTACTGGCAAACATCCTGTATAGCTGCTTTGACGTCTAATGGGCAGCTTTTTCAATGCTCCTGTTATTGAGTGTTTGATATTTGGGTTAGTATTCAATACAAGTCGCACAAGAGAAAGTACCTCGCTCGACTCTTTTAAAAATTAATTCAAAGAACTTGCACTCTAAATTCTAGATTATTAGATCAGCCAGCAGAGAGGAACTTTAAATTCAAAATATGTGCGCAAAATCTTTTCAGAAACTCCAGATCAGGTTTTCATACCAGTGTTCCCTATAGATCCCACATAAGACTCACTGACTCTGCACTTAAACCTAATCCTTACACATTAATGCTCCTTCACAGAGCGTAAAAAGAGACCTCAGGTGTTTGAAGTAAAGTCGGTGTTAAGGCTTTGAACACTGGAAATGTTGTCTGATGTTCATCCTTTATACCCTTAATCTCCATGTAACATTTACAGGGATATACAGTATGCTAATACAGTTAAGCTTATATATTAAACATGAGCCTCTACTGTACCACAGTGTGTAAGAGACTAGATCGCGACACCCAGTAACCCCCAATTAAAGGTGCAGTGTGTAAGATTTTTTTTTTTTGGCAGAATATTGAAGAAATGCAACATAATATTCATAAGTATGTTTTAATTAATGAGCAATCCCCTGAAAATAAGAATCAATGTGTTTCCATTACTTCAAAACATAAACAGTAGAAGAAGAAGAAGAAGAAGAAGAAGAAGAAGAAGAAGAAGAAAGTTAAACCTGCAGTCTTTGTAATGGCCAGCAGGGGGCGACTCAGCTGGTTGCTGGAGTATTTGTATTGTATTAGTGTAAATGTACTGAGTCCTATGGTGAAATGACCCCACTTTTCACTCGATATATGACCTCAGTAATCAGTTTCCTAATGATTTTAAGGTCTCAAGCTCTAGTTTCAAGTCTTCTTAATACAGTGTGATGTTCATTTTTTAAAATGATGGTTCAATTTAGAGTGGAAATGGTAAAAATGGCACTCTTGCAAAATCTTTCGGAGATCAGGGAAACACTTCAAGAGAAAACCAGGCAGCTTTGTTACTGTGTTTCTGGTTTCCAACAAAGTCTCCCAAAACTCAGATGAACCTGTCAAAATAGGCAATGCTGATCAAATATGAATAAAGATTCTGCTACTTTGTGGCCTAATACTCACTTTAAATGTCTTCAGAAACACATTTTAGTGTTTTTAGTTGTCATACGAGAAAGATCACAACGGCTGAACGGACGAGTCAAACCAAGCACCACCCAGGTCACTGTATGTCACTCAGCTTCTTGCTCCTGTTAGTACTGTGCGTGCTCTGGTTGCAACAAAACAAGATGGCGACCCCTGTAATGCTGAACTGGAGGCTTCAAAACGGTACAAGAACAGATAAACCAAATACTGGCTCTAGACTCAGGCTTTTGCATTTCACCACTATAGGGGCATTTTCATTTATCAGTGGCAGTTTGGTTGGGTTTAGGTAACAAAACTACTTGGTTAGATTTTGGGGAAGATCTATCTGTGCCCATGCAAGTGCAAAAAGCCACACTGGCTATTGCAGTTTGGGTGAAAATGGCATCTGATCACTTTCTAACCTTTGTGCATCTCTTATTTGACTCAGGAACGACACAGTTGTGAACTCCAAGGTCATCGCTGTGACTGTGCGGCCTGAGCCCAAGGCAACCGAGTCCCACCTGGAGATTGAACTCGCTCACCTGGCAAATGTAAGCACCACCTGTCATGTTGCAACACAGGGACTGACACCTTCATATGGATCAAAATAATACAATGTGGCTTGGACATGTGAATGTTGCTTTGCATGTTAGTTTTGCTCTAAATGATGAAAGATTCCTTCCTTTAACACTGGAAAGAGTTTTTGTCTGTTGACTCATCTCGTTCTACAATGACCACAGCACATATCACCACCCATTAGCTAACACACAATGGTGGTTAATTGGCTCCATAATTAATTTGCAAGCATCCGGTGTCAGGAGAGTGCACCGCAGTCAGATAATTACATGGACAATCCCTTTTATGATCCAGGCCTTTTTATTCATCTTGGAGATAAAGTGCATGTGAGTCTGAACGTGTCAGCAAGTGTGTGTGTGTGTGTGTCTGTGTGTGTGTGTCTGTGTGTGTGTGTGTGTGTGTGTGTGTGTATTAGTGTGTATCTTTGATAAGTTACTCCACACATGAAACACATTTTCAAAAGATCTTGCATAGAAGGGCAAACATGCAGATGATTTATAATGATGGGGATGATTATAATGATGATCAATTATCAGCATAATTTACCCGATAAACATTTTGTCCTTTTCCTGCCTTCCAGGGAACAATGAATCCTTACTGTGCCCTGTGGGACAGCACCATCATGTAAGTGGGCATGCTCCTTCACTCTGCTGAGTTTTTGTAAGGATTCCTGAGTTTGTTTCACTTACTGTACACCAAGGAAAGAAAGAAGTGTTATTACATCACTTTATTACACGCCTTTGTTAAATACTCCATTCTGATTGGTCAGTTACAGCATTCTAAGGTCTGTTATTTCTGTATATAGCAAACTGTTGCTATGAAGAACAGACCACTGCTATGAATGCAGCTCTGATCACAGACTCTGTTGGAACAATAAAATATTTTTTAAATCCATAAAATCATGAGCAGGACATTATTGCAAAATAATTCCTGACAAGGTGATGCAGGAACCCAACACAAAATGAAAGGGGTCTTAAATCATCCTGTTGGAGTTTATTTCCCAAGAATGACCTGCTCGTTTATGCTGTGCTTGGTGCCAGACTTTGGTGCAAGTTCTGTTGAAACCTATGGGAGAAGCACACTTAAACCTAACATATCTACCTTGTATGACCTTTAATGAAGAAATGCCTCTAAAAACACTTCAGAGAATAACATACTGACTGATTTTTTCAAATGTGAACATTTGTTTATTTGCTGTTTGTCTCCAAATAGCATGATTGACCAATCAGAGTTAAGCATACAACAAAGCCATGCAATAAGGTGATGTAACAACCTGTCCTTTTTCTGGTTTCCTTGCTGTCTCTTTTCCTTGTTGGATAAGACACTCTTATTTGCTTTTCTGTTATATCTCTAAAATTGGGTTAGCGCTCATCCTCCCTTCATCTTCAAAAAATCAGAAACCCATTTCTGTTTTTCACATCTTTGCTGTGCTGTTGCTTTACAAACAAGCAAGACAGCTGGAGAAAATAAGCCTGCAAGGCAAAATTATACATTAAACAAAATTGGACAAAAAAATAGAAGATAAAGCAGCCCTGTACAAAAAGCCCAGGTACAAATGAAACTGCTGTGAAGCATTCTGTGTGATGTTAATGCTTTACTGAGACTCTAACATGTGTTGATTTAAGCCAGTTGTTGTTCAATTTGTTTTTCAGTGAGTGTGAGTCAGTGTTGATGTGATTCTACAGTTGTGGT
This sequence comes from Lutjanus erythropterus, assembly GCF_056507025.1. NCBI lineage: Eukaryota > Metazoa > Chordata > Actinopteri > Lutjaniformes > Lutjanidae > Lutjanus > Lutjanus erythropterus. Next base: position 5,830,078 of record NC_139330.1, read on the forward strand.
TGTTCAGCATATGCAGTCATGATGTCGTCAAGACGCAAACGTAATATGAGTCACTCATGAGTCATAGGTTCACTCCCAAAAATCTGAATTATAGAGGCATTCATACAAGTGAGTTGTACAGGATGTTAAATTCCAAAACAATTGACAGCATGCATCAGCCACAGCAGCCATCTCAAGAATACTAACAGTACAAGTGAGCATTGATAAGAAAACTCACAGAGATACCGACGGTACGGATTGTCCCTGCCTGAAGTGCTGGAGCGTCAGACAAGTACTGCAGAATTACATAACGTAGCAAGGGGAAAACTCTCAAAAATCATGAGGACATATGCAAAACACAGCTGCATTATCAAAAGAAACACAGCAACAGCAAAAAGTAAAACCTTGAGACCTGACACAATCACAACAAAATTTATATAAGCATCACAAAGAGTGATTGTACTGGGCATCATATTATATTGTACTCATCTTGGTATTCTGTCCATCCTCTATACATTTACACATATAATCACTGCTTTTCTGAGTTGTTTGTTGACTCCTTTCCACACACTTTATAGTTGAGTTTGTTTTGCCTGAGTTTGGTGTTGTGCTGCTCTTTAAGGGGATTTGATGTCACCTTGTTTGCACTGGAATGATTTTCGATCCGCACAGTTAACATTTGACAGCAGTGTTCTTGTCACAGTGTCACTTGATAAAGCCGGAGTTGCTGGAGCATTTCCACTCAGAGAGTCAACTTTTCTCACTACTTTCCAATGAGGCCTGTTCACTGCTTTTAGCTGAGAGGCAACTATTTACTAATTACATTTAAAAAAAAAGAACAGAGGTTGATGGCTGTTGAATAATTTATGGTCATAAGCCTGGAAACTTTCATTATAACAAACCCTATTTTTAATACTATTAATGGCTGGTATTTTTTGAGGAAAAAAAAAATATTTGCATGGTGTATAATTGTTTCCCCATATATAGTAGTTTTAATTGTTACTGGAAAAGTCCACTTTTCCTGTGCAGGATTTAAATTGCACATACATGCACAAGGGATTTACAGGAAACAATGCACATATTGGACGTGACGCAGAAGACAATTTGTTTTGTTTGGGTGCACGATAAACAGACGCTCTCCTTCTGTTGCACAAATTATAGCTGCTCAAGGCTGGTTTGCTCGCCCGAATGGTTTATATGTGTTTGTTTCTAATGCAACTTGTAATGGTGCAACAGATATTTACCGTTTCTGCTAACTAACTAACCACAGGTGTGATTAGATCAAGCAGGACACAAATCTTACTCTTCATACTTTTAAGATCAATCTTTATCAATCTTAATTGACATGTTGATGGGACACTGAGATTGATGGATAACTAGTTTGGTATATCTGATATTTCTAAAACAGAAATAATAATAAATAGCTCGTACTACATAGCGTGTTAGAACACAGGCCCAAATAAATACTAGTTGACCTTTCCTAAATCCCTCCCCTTTTTGCTTTGTGCTCCAATAACAGTTGAGCAAACCTGGTACGTCCGTCAACTTTCCCCTTTTCCTGTGAGCGACACAGAGCTCAACGATGTCCACCCACTATTTCTATAGCTTTGTAAATTTAACTTGTTGTGTTGTGTGTCTATATGAATCATATTCACTGCAGCATAACAAAATTATTAGTATGAATCATGTTAGCAAATGTAAGCTACCAAGCTAGCCAGTCACAGATGAAGTATTTTCATAGTAAGAGCAAGCTTTCAACAATCAGAGATGTCGTTTTTACACTTTAGGATCGTGGGTGATTGTGGGTAGTTTAAAAATTTAAAAAAAGGGCGGCCAAATGACCACATCTAACCATTCAGCTCTGTTTACTCCAAGTTTACTTCACTTCTGGAGCCTCACTGCTGAGCTCTACATAGGGTCACATCTGAAGTGAGCTAATGTTAGCAAAACACTATCTAACTAGCTAGTCAATGATTGATGTATATTGTAGATCAGGTAGCTATTTAGCTTGAATTTTGCTATTATAAACTAATTGAAGATGTGGCTATGTATCATTTTTACAGCTCCAGCAGCAACATCTGTTGATCATCTTCAAAATGTAGTTTTCTTATCAACGTAGCCAAGAACATGGCATACAGGGAAAAGGAAAGGAGAAAGTTGACTGAGGTTCCACTGGGCACCAAGTTTGCTCAACTGTTATTGAAGCACAGTGCCAAAAGCATACTTGCCAACCCTCCTGATTTTCTCAGGAGACTCTTGTTTTTCGTTGCCCTCTCACAGTTTCCTCTTGAGGTCACAATTCTCCCACATTTCTCTTGATTTATGACCAGTTTTTCACACATTTATATCATTTTTGTTATTGTAACCTGTTTCTGGTACTGCACAGCACGTACCGTTTGCACCTGGACAACAATGCAGCTCCTTAAGACATCCATGCTCGCGTCTCGTCCTCAACAGTGAGTGAGAGACGAAGAGACAGATCTAGAGTGCTCAGAGAAAGAAATACTGAAGCAAACCTCAGATGTTCAGAAGAGAAGAGTTTCTTATGGACGGTTTTCAAGGAAAGGGGAACATTTTTCTTCCAGCCTAACTGACATTCCTTTAAAAACTTATGGAAAATATTCTTTTGCTCTATTACTGTAATCAAATTTGAAATTGGACTAGGTAAGGTTTAATGCTGTGGTGTGTGTTTTCGTGTCAGAACGTGTCAGTTATTGGTCATCTGCAGGCATCTATTATTTATTTTCATTCTTTTAAAATCAAGATCTCCAACCTAAGTTTTGAAATCTTCCCTATTTCTCAGTCAATTATGTAGTGTGTATTTTATGCATAATTGAAGTTTGATGAGCAGGAAGTGGAACTATGTGGGAGCTCAGTTTGATGTTATTAATGGGGAAACTTGGTAGCAGCTGTGTATGCACCAGCTCATGCTACAGCTCATATGAGGTTGTTATTTTTACCGTGACATAGCATGTGAATTGTGCATGCATGCTCTGTCCTCTATCATGTATTTGAGGGCAACTGGTCTATTTTTGAACCGCAAAGATACAAGTGGGCCAACTCTGCTCCATTCTCTTTCTCTGACTTTCACAAACCAAGTGTTTCATATCAACATTTTCGTCTGATGCACGCCGAGTCATTTTAATCAGAGCACCGCCGAATGACTCCATGGTATGATTATCATGTTCGTTTCAAACAGTTGGCCCGTCCTATTGCACAATAGCAGCCACTCTCAGGACTCATCGAGGGGGTAATACGCCATCTGTCAGCCATGTTGGTTCAAACGGAATGAGTGCTCACTGTAACAATTAGCCGAATTAAAATGTTGTTCACAAGTGGAGAACTGTGTCCTCTGTGCTGCCCGTTGCACCGACTCGTCGTAGTCTGGATACAGAACATGTGAATGCTGAGCTGAGCTCTGGAGGCAGCGACACTGAGAGCTTGAGGGCTGAGACAGCTGCCACACCTGAGTCTCTGCTGCTTCACTTTCACCACAGGGCTGCAAACCTGAGGCATGAATATTCTTATGTGACAACACAAGGAAAAACTGTTGTGTTTTGTCTTTTTATGTAAGCGACTGCGAGGGCTGTTTTAAGAGGAGAGCATGCTGTTCATCTCTACAAAGCTGTAGGTTCTGTTTGTCCTTTTGCTACTCTGAGTGAACTGAACGGGTGCATTTTTAATACGATGCTGTTAAATTTAATCACAGAAAAACTAGAAAAATATATTGTTCTGTTTCAAAAGCAGCGAGAGTCTAATTTTTTTATTTCTGAAATAGAGCACTGGTTTAATGAGAATAATCTGATATTTTAAAGGCAAAGTAATCCTGCAAAACAATTCAAAAAAAGAAATGAAAGGGCATAAAATTTGGTAATTCTTTCTCATGAGTACTGAGTAGTTTGTATGTGATACAGCAAGATCCACATACAGTATCTTGATTAAGGCTGCAACTAACAATTATTTCCATTATTGATTAATCTGGTGATTATGGTCTTGATTAATCAATTAGTTGTTTGGTCCATAAAATGTCAGAAAACGTCCACAACCTAAAGATATTCAGTTTATTGACCTAGAGGAGTAAGGAAACCAGAAAATATTCACATTTGAGAAGCTGAAATCAGAGAATGCAGATGATATGGCCCTCGTTGTTTTTTTCTCGAAAGATAATGCTGTACATGTTCTGCAGGAATGGTGTCAGGCTAGTAAACCTGAAATTAATGTTGGCAAAACATAAGGAACTTTAACTACAAATTAATCCAAGAGTAATATCTGTCCTGTCATACTGGAAAAGAACCTGAAATCTTTAAGTACTTGTAATAATCATTAACCATTTTTAAGAAAGCCACTCAGCGATTGTTTTTAATCAGGAAGCTGAGGAGATTTGGCATTTGCCAACACATATTTGAAATGGCTGGTTGAGAGCATCTTATCATTTAACATAACAGCTTGGTAAAGCAAAAATAAGCTCTCCAAAACTGTTCTTATTGCAGGGAAGCTGACTGGCAAAGCTATAACTGGACATACCTCACGCCCGTTACATAACCGCCTGTACTATTGTATATTGTACACAGTGTATGTTTTCAGTAGTGTGTTGTGACATGCATGTTTGTGTGCATATACATGTATGAAATTGTTTTATCTTGGGAGAAGCCAAAGACAAATTTTCAATGTGGTGGACAATAAAGTCAGTCTAATCTAGTCTAATCTAAAAATGACTCAAAACAATTAATACAGTATCAAAATAGGTGGAAATTAACTTAATAATCTATTAAACAATGAATCACTGAAGCTCTGATCTTGATACTCTGACTGGTAATTTACAGTGGTGGACATTTCCATCTGAAAGTATTTAAAACGCCTGGCCTATGTTATATATCTTGTGTAGTTATGTATTTACATTATCCCAGATGTTTCCAATAATGATCAAACCAGAGACATCTGTAATTTGTTCAAGGTAATGGTGCGTTTCCTGCTAGCTGCTTGCCGCTACAACTTTGAGGATATATCAGATACATCAGAGGAAGGCGGCGAATGAGTCCAGACGAAAAGTGAATAAAACTTTAATGCATTCTGTGAACAGGATTTTTGCCCTAGTCATGTCAGATAGATTTTCACTGGCGAAAGTAGTTGTTTAACAGTGATGAGAACAACTCCCATGATCCCACGCTACTTCATGATGTCCTCAAACTACGTCTTTTGTTAGTGTTTTAATGTGAGAGTGACCCCTGGTGGCAGAACTAATATACTCTGTTTTTAAATAGTTAATAATAATCAACTTATGTGCATTGTTACCAATCATAACCCATTATATATAACAGCAAAATGTTACTTGTATGTTGCACATCAGTAATAATAATACATTTGACTGCACCTTTAACTTGTAATCGAGTATTTCTAAACTGTGATATTAGTATTATTACGTAAGTAAAGGATCTGAGTAAGAAGAAGATGATGATAATTCATTTGAACACAATAAACAATACAGCATCGTTCCAACAACTATAAGTCCTGTCAAGATAATTAGTGTCAAATTAATCTTTATTTTTTCTTAAAAGGAAAACAGCAAAATTACTCACCTGTCTGAACTACTGTAGGTTTCACATAAGGCAAAGGTCTGGGCCACATTTAATGACATGTGCTTCCTGAGGTTGTCACGCTTTGACTGGTTTTGTAACCCAGAGAACTGCAGGATGCTCTGCTGGAAGCAGCGAAGAAAATAAATACAGTGAAGAATAAACAAAGATATAAATAATCATGCTAGTACGCACTGCTCCATGTCCTGTGAAAAAAATAAAACATTAAAGCGTCCAGAGAGGCAATATCTTATTTCTTTTTCATTTACTCTCAGTCTGCCGCTCCTCAGCACTCAGAGTAAACAGGTCAGATGCATACACTTTTATTACTCTTTCAAATGTCAATATTTTCAGCTATCAAACAAGCCTTGAATTACCAGAACCCCACTGCTGCGCCAAGGGAAAAATGTGAAATGCAACCCACTGATTTCAGATCAGTTAACTTCCCTGAGTTCAAAGATGTACATATTTTTGGAGAAAAAAACACAAATCAAATCAAGAAGTATTACACACTCTCACACTATCTTAGAAATTTAGCATTATTGCATCGTGAGTTTAAATCAGATTATTTTAATTATTGTAAGTTTAGAATACTTTAAATGGTTTGGAAAGATTAATTAATCTCATTTTGTTCTGAGTATTGTAATCACTTGTGTAAATTCTAGCTCTTTAGTTGCTCCAGACAGCCACCAAACTCGCAGAAAAAGAAAATTACAGAATGACATTACAAGCTAGTTCTAGCCTTTTGGCATTCCCCTGCAATTAGATGCTTTTAAAATCCTCTGAATCCTTGTAAGGCAGTGCATGGAAAGCCATACGAGTGTCTTACTGACTTTTTAATCGCAGATGTTTTAGCGTCCCCTCTCAGATTATCCAACAGAGTCTGGTGGAGGCCAAACCTTAAACTGAAAAGGACAACCGTCGTCATTAAAGGCTTGTGGATCCTGAGACAATTTGCCACATCAGGATTAACAGCATCTTGACCCATCTTTAAAGCATCTTCTTACAAAACACAGCCTTCTTACTTGCTACTGCTCTATATTTATTATACCAGTTTCTCACTTTTCAGAATTTATTTCCCCTTGTTTAATCTCTTTGCTTCCCCTCCAAAGCACTCTAGCCATAATAAATAAAATTATTATTGGAAGTATTAAATGTTATTTTCTTTTTACCGCGCAGTATAATCAAACAGATTGTAATCTTTTATGGCTAAACATGTTTGATACATTTGCCGTAACTGCAGGGCTGAGATTATCAGAATTAAGTGTTTTCTTCCTTCTTTTAAAGTCACACAGTCACACTCGTATGTGTGTGTACATATGTTTGGTGGCCCCTCTGCCTGTTTAGTAGCAGCCCTGGATTTAACTGCAGTGTTTTAAACAGTGCAAGTATTGAAGATTGCATAAATTCATCTTAAATTAAAGTGATTGCGATGTTATAAAATGAAGAGAAAAAAACTGACAACAAAAACATAGTTACCTTAACTGATGAGTAGTAAAATGCTGTAATTCAGTTTTTACTAATGACTTATCTCAATACTTATATCTCAGATTACTCACTGCTATACAGTTTGTACCGTGGATGTAAGCAGGAACACTCTGCTTCCAGTGGAGTCAAAGCATATGAATCATTTACGTGTCAAGGTGTGAGAAGCAGCTGTTGCAGCTCCAGGTTCTGCAAACATCTGGAGATCCTGGATTTGAGCCAAACAGGTCACACCAAACTCTACCGACTGCAGGAGATCTCTGAGAGGAACCTTTATCGCAGGGTCTGGTTCTCCATGCATCGCCCTGGTTCTTAAACATTTCTCTATGTTAAGCCATGGGCCCTGGTTGATACACTTTAGCTATTTGCTTTGCTGATCTTTAATAACAGAAAAAGCATCATGGTTTCTAATTTGTGGTACAGAAATATATAAGCCTATATTTACCCATGTAGTTAAGCATTACAGTACTTATTTATATAAACTTGCAAAAGAAAGAATTATACTAACATCATTATATTATAGTAACATTGTGTGTGTGTGTGTGTGTGTGTGTGTGTGTGTGTGTGTGTGTGTGTGTGTGTGTGAGTGTGTGTGTGTGTAAAGCTTGAATCCTACTATAATTAATAGTATGTGCACTCTGACCCCTGAAGTTTAGAGCTTTAAAACTTTGACACATTGTGTAAACAGTAATTACATCTGTAGTAAGTGATACGTCCTTCGAGCTCTAAGTCCACGTCTCCCGTCTCTGCTGAAAGTGCTCTCTAATGGTTTCCCTCTTTGACGTCAAGCTGCTTTGACATTTTCATATCAGAGATCAGCAGTTGTCAAACCTTTTCACGTCATAGATCCTCAAACAGACACATTTGCTCCACACGCTCGCACTTGATAAGATTTAGTCTCAGAGAGCCATGTGCAAAGGTTTTTTCTGTTGTTTTCATGTTCGGTTTTGAATGGAAAGTGTCGGCACTGCAGATCGGGTGACAATCATGGTGAGCAGCATTGCATTCTTTATTACCGCTTGATTCATTTATGATGAAATTAAAGCACTTGGGGTTTTTGCTCAGGGACCTCTGCTTGTCCACGTTGCAGTGATCTCTGCGCACTCTAAAAGGACGTCGGCAGGCAGAAGAACTAACAATGTGGGCGATGTTTACAATAATTGTAAGCTTCGCTCCAGCAAGGACTCGTGATGGACTGATGAGGACACTAACCATGCATTAGTTGACAGCAGGAGGTATTGCTGTGTTTGTGTGCAAGTCGCGGGAAATCGCATGTGCACCCTGAGGTAGCACATGAAGTAAAAGTGGAGCAGTGTCATGGTGCTGTAATGACTCAGTGGTGCTACACGCAACTAACAGTTGTGACTGATTTGATTCTCTTTGCTTAAATTGATGTATTTATAATGTACACTGTAAATCTTGTGCTCTACTCATTTTTGGACGTGCAATTGTCCCAGCTGCTAGGCAGGTACACACCAAATCAGTGTGTGTGCTCAGTAAGGTTGTCGAAGGTATTGATACTTCAATATTTTTTCAATACCAAGTGTTAAAAATGACACAATATCTGTTAATTATAGTATTGAATATATCGAAGCTATAAAAATGATCTAAGTGTCCATTCAAGCCCTCAGTTCAGTTCAGTTTTTATTGTCCTGCAAGAAATTTGGCTTGCAGCAAAACCAGACAGTGACAGAATGCGTCACTGTGTGAAGGTGTTTAAAGGTGAAATCTGCAATATATTTACTGTAATAAATTATAAAATTACCACAATGTGGCATCAGAGATTAAGGGACATTTTAAGTTAAAATACTCGCCTCACTTGACGTGAACCTTTGAAATGTCCATTCCAGACCAGAATAACTGTTTTGTATGTCCATGTCACATTAATCAGGGTTCAAATTAATGCCGGACTTTTGCCAAATGAGAAAGTGTCTGTTTAAGAGTTGTAAAAAATCAGTAAAACTCTTGTAGAAGGAGAAGATGTTTATAACAGATAAAATGAGCAAAATGTTAATAGAGTCACAGGCAATGAGACAGGCAGCCACTTAACTCAAACTCCAGAGTGTATTTACAGATCAACATGATTTAGTTTTCAGGATAACAGGCTTGGCTTTACATTGACAGACAACTGACAGTTATAAACAGCTGATCAGCTTACAGTGTAGGACTCACTGTCGCTTGTTATTGTCAGTTTAGAAGGTTGTGTGCATCCTGTGCTCCTGCAGCCTGCCTGTCTCTGCTGTGTCTGGACAGGAGGGGGCAGGGGGAAATGACTCACTTCAGCCACAGATTGTATATTAAATAGAATGACAACCTATTTAATATACAGTCTATGGCTCCAACTTGCTATATGGAGTGCTCTACTCACTTTTGCATGCTCAGTGGCTACATACTGCTCCTTTAAGATAAAAAAGAAAGAAAAAATGATCCTACTTTGCATGCTTTGGACTTTTTTTTAACATTTTTGTGGTGGTATCCGAGTCAGTATTGAATATTGTATTTTTAAAGCTAGTATCGAAGTTTAAAATTCTGGTAGCGTAACAACTCTAATGTGCACTGACAGTCACCTAACTGCAGTGGTAAAAGCCATAATGGATCTATTAGCAGGTGCATGACACAGTCACTTTGTATGCACCTGTGGAGCCATTCATGTCCTCACTAACGAACCCAAGCTGCAGGCTCTCAGGCTGCTTGTCTACCTCCTTTTGAGGGTTTTGTCCCACTCAGGATTAATAAGATTTTTCTTGCAACATAAAAATATGCACTCATTTTTCTTTCATCTTCACTCAGCTAACACACACAGCGTGGCCCACAGGCTGATATAAATTGCCAGTCATCAAGAGATCCAAGATGGATGGAATAATTTCCCAGCACTGCCCCCGCCCTCCTCTGCCCATCATTGTGTGTCAGTCTTTCAAGACTTTATAAAATTGCCTAAAGTGCATCGCCTAAGGCGCTCTTTAAGCCCCCAGCCCAGCGCCTGGCTAATCTGATGTGGGCATGCAATGCATTTAAAGAGGTTTTCGGATTGTTATCCCCCATTCCTGAAGAAACACTATATAGTGGGCAAAGCTGACTGACAGGCTAAAAAACTGCAAGGCAAATAAAAAACAAGGGTTCATCACTAGGGCAGCAGCTATCATTTATTTTCATTATCAATTAATCTGTCAGTTATTTATTAGTCATTTCCATAAATGGTGAAAAATGTTGATCGCTGTTTTTCAGACGCCAAGGGGACGTCCACAAATGTCGTTTTGTTCAAAAACCCAGTTTACTGTCATAGATGAGTAAAGAAACCAGAAAATATTCACATTTGAGAAGCTGAAATTAGAGATTTTAGATATTTTTTTAATTAAAAAATGACTCAAAACAAGAACTTGATTTTGAAAATAGTTGGCAATTAATTTAATGGTTGATTAATAATCGATCAGTCATTGCAGCTTTAGTTATTACATCACTATAAAACAGTATATGCTCCAGATTTTGGTGGCAGTTCTGTTGAAGCTTATGGGAGGTGTAATGTCAATCATGTAATTCTGAGAGAACAGCAAATACAAGAATGCTCACATTTGGAGAAATCAATCAGCGCATCATTCTCTGAAGTGTGTTCTGTCATTTTTTCTACATTAAAAGTCATACAGTGTAGATATGTTGGGTTTAATTGTGCCTCTCCATGCATCTCCCATAGGCTTCAATAGAAAAGGCATCAAATTAATCACCAATCAGAGCACAGGGTTGGGCAATATGGCTTAAAAATAATATCTTGATATACACATTTTGTCTAAAGTAACATACTGTAAATTCTTGACTTCAATTACACACTCACTGCCCCTGTGGCTTCCCCTTTAAGGAAGGTTGGCCAGTGGGTAACCTGTTTGATGGAGGGGCTTGTTGTGAAAGTGAGCTAGCTCGTTAGCTGCTACGACTGCTAAAGACAATTAAAATTGCCTAAACCTGGTGGTCTTCCAGTTACTTTTTTGAGCGAGAAGCTGTGGGTGGAGTAACAAACATGACCAGATAATCAATCGCGTTTTCTCATTTGATATTTTTTCACCACCACAGCAAGAAATCCCATTGACTCGTAGCTGCTCACTAAGTTTTTCTCAGACCAGCTCTGCAGTGAAGACTTCAGAAAGATGCTGTAGTAACATTACATAAACAGAAACTTTTTATTTCTCTTCTGTGGCAGCAAACACAACCCACAGCCTTTCAGTAACCATTATACTGCGCTCTGATATATTGCCCAGTCCAAGCAGAGCCACAGTGAAGTAATGTCCCTTTCTTCCTTTTTAGTTTCCTTGAAAAACTGCAGCCCAGTCTGGTCATTTAGTCTGCACGGCTGCAGCGCTTTGTTTAGCTGGACAACCACGGGGTTACAGAGGTTCACTTTTTGACTCTTAAGTGCACTGCTTGGACATCTAGATAAGTTATGGGTTTAGTAATAAGATTTCTATGGCTGGAGGAACCCAATCTGTCAAAGTTCAGCAGGGAACACAAACCTAATTGGAGTTTTGAGCTACTGTCTATCTCTCTGTTTCAGCAGGACGCAAGGGTTTAAGTACTGAATGTGTCTAAAAGTTTGTCGACTTTTTATGTCACTCTGCTGTCACTTATCTTCCATCTTGACACCTAAATATGCTCAAATTGGAGCAGGATCAAAATCTGACACATATTTCAATCCTGGAAGTCTTAGTAGAAAGTTGTCAATACATCACTGCAAGGGTAAAAAGCGGTCAACAAAGGGTATGTGATGAATGTCATGTCATAAGACTCACTGTGGTTAACATCTACAGTGACACTTTCTCTCGGGGACACTTTATATTCTAAGGCCACCGAGCCCAGATAAGGTCAGACAACACATCAAACGTGGCGTACATAAATCCCCAGTCAGGGATGCTCTCCTGTCAGCGTCTCTCACTGGCACAAAGGAGAAGCAAACATCTAGCAAGTCAAAAGTTAGGAACAGATCATGTCGAGGATTGAGGCCTCACCAGGGGAGTGATGGATTCATCCCAAAGTTTTCAAAAAGTAGAGGCATCACATATGCTATCAATCTCAAAGCAAGAAAGCGTGCATCAGAGAGTGGATTTGCCTCTAGATCTGACAATCATGTTTTGAGAGTGCAGCAGCACCGTATGCAGAGGGTGATCTCATGTGGGCAGCTGTTTAAAAGGCTGCGATGCTTGTTGGTCACCCAGCGACTTCATCACCGCTGGTTTCTCTGCGTCTCACAGGAATTACCTCAGACAATGAAAAGCCTGCGCTACTAGGAAAGGATATGTTCAAAATGTTTTATTACATCATGTATGACTAGGCACAGGGCAACCCTCCCAATAGTAGTATTTTTTTAAGAACTCCCTCTGCAGCTTCTTATTGAGCTCATACATAGTCCAAGGCAATAGTTTGGGCAGAAACCAACATTAAAGGAAAAATGCTAGACTTTTCATGTGGACGTCTAGTCAGTGTTGATGATAAATGTAGTCAGTTGAAGCAATAAATTCAGGCTTTTTTCCAGCAAAAAATGACTGGGCAATGAAAAATAGGTCCTAGTGTGGTCCCTGATAAACAGATTATGTTGGAACACAACTGGGAAAAGTTGGAAACAGTATTAAATGAAGTCAGTGTGTTGCTCTTTTCAGCAACAGTTTGCTTTATGAGTCAGAACAGCACAAATGAATATGTTGATAAATCTGCAGCCTCTGAAGTGCTGCACCAGGGTGCGGTGCTGTTATGTACGACTGCTCACTGTGTTTACCTTCATTAAATCACCTGAAAACAACCCCAGGCTGCTGCAGTATAATCATAAAGACCCCAACACTCATCAGACAGCTCAGCTATAATATTCTGCTTTTTTATGAAAGAGACGTCCGATCGCCAGGGGTCATCATAACCTCTACAACTTTCTTTTTAGCAAAAGCAGCTCATGTTCTATCCTCAGAGCACATTGCAGTGCAACTGCTTTAGTGTAACATTAAGTACTAAACTATGTGACCATGTATGAGGTGAGATACATTAGAATTATTGCTAAAATAGCATTGGTCCCTGCAATAGCGTACATGAACCAAAATAGTCCCACGAACTCTGCAGATGCATGACCTGCCGCCTTGCACTTGGCAAATATAAACTGAGGTTGCAAAATATCAAACTGAGGGAGCAATGCATGCTTTTTGTAAAAGCATGTTTTTTTGCATGCTTTCTGTTGTAAATATCCTAACTGCACCTTATTTTAGTTTATTATTTTAGTTATTTTTACTATTTATATTACATTATATTATATTTTATGACCAGGACAGTGTAGCTGCTACAAGAGATGTTGCCAAACGGAATTTCATTGTACCCCTTGCAATGACAATAAAGCTTCTTAACTTAACTTTTGTACTCCCATAGAATGGAGCCTGATCCTCAGTGTGTGCTATAATGACCAAGAAAGCAAAGTTCTTGTGCTCATGGAACCATGCTGACAGTGCCTATATGTAGCAGGATGCATGGTGCACAAGCTTCTGATGTCCACACCTATGTTGCCATGTCACCACCCTAACCCAGTTTTTACTTTGCTGGCCAAAGCATAGCAGTAGGTGACAAAAATGCTCCAAAATACCCCGGCTACCCAGAGGTGGAGAGGTGGAAATCTGGAAATAGCCTGTAGTTCTTCTTATGTCCAGTGACATTCTGTGATATCACTAGATGCAGAAAGAATAACAGATTCTGCAGCACCATCAACATTTACTGTACATGGACATGTGGACGTCCACATGAAAAGCAATCTGGATGTAGACCCTCGGTTTGAAGCCTGCCATTGGCCACCTACATCAGGCAGTATCTGCTGTCAGCATGTTACTGCTTTCAAAATCCTCATCACTGCAGGAAACAACAGCCTCAAAGCTAGCAACCTACACCTGGTCGCTAACAATAAATGAGATAGCAGCTGTTCCCCTTTCTTTTGTGGGGATTAAGCCATTTTAATGACAGGGCTCTCCTCCACATGTGCAAATGTTGCACCAAAACAAATTACCCATGACACTTTTCTGCAGGGCCACCTTCACTGCACCCTGAGCTTAGTGCCACACAAGATGATTCTGTGAAAGAAATACAAACAAGCCAGAGCATTTTTCCCCCTATAGAAGAACGATAATGTATAGAGCCAGACCTTTCTCCAGTGCTGGCACAGCGCTGTGGAGGTAGGTCTGGCTATGCGATATTGCATGAGAAGTGATGGTTTTTCCCTTTAATCTTCATTTTAAACCTTGAACCTCACATATACTGTTGTCAGACACTTTTACTGAACAGTTTGACTGCTTCTGGAGTCTTTAAAGTGCTTCGTGCTTCCATTAGCAACATGTTACTTGTGTGACTGGAGGTCATACACTGGTGTAAAGCTTTATGATAACTGTCTCCCGTGCCTCCAATTCTGGTACTGAAGTCGGGTCCTAATTGCAGCCACAGGTGCCTCATTTGCAGCCACCCTGGTTACTGGCAGATGTGTTGCTTTCTCTCTATCATGCATTCATTTGACCTCTAGATTAAAGAAATCTTAACATAAACAATGTCTGAGAACATTCTTTACCTTTACTTATTATCATGAAATGTCGGTATTTGAACCTTCCTTTATGAAGCCACTAAAGAAATCCTTGAAGATTTAAGTCAGCAGAATGGTTCATCCACTATGGACCTTTAAGATGTGATTCAGGGCTCCAGCTGGGCGAGATACGTCCCCCACAGCCTGCAGAGGATATGGGCTTTATATAACACCTTTATGACATGGCAGTTTTTTCACATTTGTTCTTTACTGTATTCAAATAGCTACTCTGATGTTTATGTCATTTAACACTTTAACTAATGGTTTGAAATGGTCACATGAGTGGTAGCAAATTAAAATCATGCATCATTTATTTGCATAAAACAGTCACAGCCTAGGCCTTGGTGATATATCAATATTGTGATATGAGACTAGATATCATCTTAGATTTTGGCTATTGTTA
This sequence comes from Lutjanus erythropterus, assembly GCF_056507025.1. Lineage (NCBI taxonomy): Eukaryota > Metazoa > Chordata > Actinopteri > Lutjaniformes > Lutjanidae > Lutjanus > Lutjanus erythropterus. The sequence continues at coordinate 5,845,094 of NC_139330.1, forward strand.
TATCATGAGACTTCGTAAGTGTTGTCTTTTCCTGCTTTTAAAGGCGTCATTACAGTAAAATGATGTAATTTTCTGAACTAACTAACTGTTCTATTAATTGCCTTTAACCACTTAGTCATTATATTGCGTTAATATTTTGTGAAAGCATGAATTGTTGTCCCTACACTATTAAAATAATTCTATAAGATCATTAAATATTTGCACTATTTGATCATTTACAGTAGGTTATTTTAGAGAAGATGTGTATACCAAGAAACATATTATATATGGCAGCATAGCCTAAAATGATTGAGATATTATTTATAAGCCATATTGTCCAGCCCTATTTATAACTACCTATTCTGTACTAAATGTGCAAAACAATAACATTCAGCAGTTTTTTAACAAGATGGTAACAACCCAGTTAAGAGTAAAAATATTAACTATTACTGAAAATCTGTACTTAAGTAAAATTAGTTACATTACTGAAATATTACTCAATTGCAGGTAAAACTGCTGGTGTAAAAAAAAAATACAGTAAAAGTACTTTACAGTAAAAGTACAAAGTATTCTTCTCAAAATCTACTCAGAGTTATAAGTTTAACAATTGATGTTAAATGTATCATCAATAGCAGATATTCAATCCAAAGAGGGTGCTATTTCTCCAAATCACTTTCCAAATTAGGGCTGCAACAATTAGTTGATTAATCCATTAGTTGATCAAAAGAAAATTTGTTTGCATTTTGATAATGAATTGTTTAAGCCAGTTTTTATTCAAGAATGTCAAACTTTTGCTACTTAAATGTAAGGATTTGCTACTTTTCTTTGCCATTTATGCCAGTTAATGAAGAGTCTTTGGGTTTTGGACGTTGGTTGGACAAAAGCAATTTGACGAGGCTGTGGGAAATTATGATGAAAAATGAAAATCGGCAGATTAATTAACAATGAAAGTCACCATTAGTTGCAGCTCTTGTAGTCAGTTACAAATATGCAGATGAAAAGTTTGAATGTTAATTCAAATCTCAGTACTCAATTACAATTACAAAAAGTAACTAATGCTTAATTACAGGTAAAATTATAGGCTTGAAAATAATGGCCATAAAGTGCCCCAAAAATGATTTAATTACAGTAATTTCAGTAGTTGTAATTGGTTTCATCCACCCCTGGTACACACAGCCCAGACTAGATTACTGGTGTGGAATTTGCAAAGGGCTGCACAGTCCCTTCCAGGAATAATAAATATTGCTGCCATATTGATCAAATGACAAAGCAGGATTTCTCCACACATCAGAGGCCACTTGGCACACGAATCAGCGGATAGTATGCGGCGTATTGTTCGAAATCAGAGGTTTGAATCTTGCTCCACCTCATCCTGATGAGTGAAGAGACAGGAAGGTGTCTTGCAGGACAACAGGTGCTTGCTTGAACGAGTTGTGACATGAATGTTAATATGAGGTTATGTGCTGCAGCAGAGACCAAACGCATGTTTGTGTCAATAAAGTTTGTATTTCTGGTGTTTTAACGAGGTTGACTGATAGTAAGTGAGGCCGAATGTTGAGCTCATGTCAGCTACATTATATACGGTGGAGTAGATTCATCTGCAACAATCATCTTATTCTGTAAGATCATCATATGTTTGCATTATTTAAAAAATTACTATTATTTCAGAAAATGTGTATAGCAACATACATACATAATACAAACATACTGTTTATCATGGAATAGCCTAAAAATATCAAGATATCATTTCTAAGCTATATCGCCCAGCCTTATGACAACCAGAGTTGAGTCAGATTACTTTGAAATGCAGTCAGTTACTGAACACAAATTACATGGCAATTTTTGTCTTTTTTCATCATTTTCATCATTTTAAAATTGCTGTATTGTAATCAAAAATGGAATTATATAATCCTCGACAATGTGACTTTAATCTGATTACACATTTTTCAAATGTAATCCAGTTGATTAGGTAATCTCAATTACATAAGAGGAAATAGTGGAGACTGTTTGATTGTTGCGTTCCTGTGCACACAACACAGCCCAGACTAGATTACTGGTCCACCCTGGTTTGGAATTGGCAAAGGGCTCCACAGTTCCAATAATAAATATTGCTGCCATATTGATCAAATGACAAAGCAGGATTGCTCCACACATCAGAGGCCACTTGGCACATGAATCAGCAGCTGGTATGCTCCATATTGGTCGAAGGTTTGAATCTTATAGAACTGCTTAATCAATTATTCAATTAATCATCAACTATTTTGGCAATTGATTGGTCAGTTTGAGTACTTTTTAAAATAAAAATAAAAAAAGGCCAAAGTTCTGAAATTCCAGCTTTGTAAATGTGAATCTTTTCTGTTTTTACTCCTTTATGACAGTGAACTGAATATATTTGCACTGTGGACAAAACAAGACATTTGAGGAAGTCATCTTGGTCTTTGGGAAACAGTGATCACATGTTTGCACACTTTTCTGAGATTTCATGGACCAAACAAGTAATTGATTAATCAAGAAAACTTTTAAAAGATTAATCGTCTATGAAAATAATCATTGGTTGCTATAGAGTCTTGTTCTGTCTTTGTCATGTAATAAGTGAAGTGTCTCGCAGGACAACAGGTGTTTGCTTGAGCGAGTTGTGACATGAATCTTAATATGAGGTTATGTGCTGCAGCAGAGGCTCAACGCACGTTTGGGTCAGTAAAAGTTTGCACATCTGGTTTGTAATCAATGAGGCTGATGTTTTCTTTTTCGGGGACTGAAAATGAGTGGGGGCGAATGACAAATGGAAGAGAAGCGCTCCTTTCATTTCACCTGCTCGTGGTGTGAAGTGTCGGACTGGCTGCAACCATTCGCGCTGCTTCCGCGGGGTGGTCTCACTTCTGCAGTGGTTTTTGCAAAGCGCTTCGCAGCGAGGGGCGACAACTTTCGTGTAAAAATGACTTTCAGGAATAATCCAAAAACATCATTTATTCCCCTCATATTATCATCAGACCTGCAGCCGAATACACACATCCTGCGACAGCGTGCGTTTCTTTTTCCACTGTATCAGCCTCCCCCTCTCACGCCAGCAGAGAGGAACAGAGTATCAATCTGATGCTGTCCACCGTTTCCAGGGTGAAAATCCCCCTAAGGAAGCATTCAAAAGCTGCTAATTAAAACAGTTGAGGGGAAAAAATCAAGCGAAAAGGAAAAAGACAGGATAACAGGGGGCATTGAGAGGGGGGGAGAAAAGAGGAGTACGTTTGGAAAACATCTAGAGGAATAGAAAATCACGCAGAAAGACATGCAGGTAAATATTTACGCTCTTATCTCTCAGCATTATGAGGGGGAATAATGGTGTTTTGGTATCAGTTGTGTGGTTTTTATCTGCGTATGGCGAATCAATCAGCACCGGTCTGCTTGGACAGCTCCGTGCGTCCTCCCCCTCCTCCGTGTCTCTGCCTCTCTATCTGCTTCCAGCTGAAATGCTGCTTGTAGCCACACAAGAGCCGTGTCGATGTGTCTCTTCGCTTTTTTTCCCCCGTGTAACCGTCTATACATCTCTATAGCTCTCTCGATTCATATAAATAATTAAGTAAAGACGCACGGAGCGATGTCGATAAGTGCTGCGAAGTCGTGCCACCGCTGGAATTAAACCTCTAAATTGCCTCTTCTGCCTTCTTCTTCTTCTTCCTGCAGGAACGATTCTTGGGGAGCCTGGTCCACAAAAGGATGTAAAACGGTGCTTACAGATGCATCCCATACAAAATGCTTATGTGATCGTGTATCTACCTTCGCCATTTTGGCTCAGCAACCAAGAGAAATAGTAAGTAGGCTATTGATTTGTTATTCAGTGTGGGTTTTATAGGCCAATGTAAAGGAGAAACGCTGCCCGTGTGTGTGTGTGTGTGTGTGTGTGTGTGTGTGTGTGTGTGTGTGTGTGTGTGTGTGTGTGTGTGTGTGTGTGCTGTTGCGACTGGAAATTGAATCTTTGCTGTGCTAATCCCGTTAAATAGTAATTCAGCGGTGAGGGGAGATTGTGGGGGATATTTCTAGTTTGCACATAGATTTAGACAGGGAGGGTGTGTGCACGCCGAGGCTTGTGTGTGTGTGTGTGTGTGTGTGTGTGTGTGTGTGTGTGTGTGTGTGTGTGTGTGTGTCTTCTCATCAGTCACATTTTGGTGGAGGGGGGAGGATAAAAGTTGTCAGATTGAACGTGTTTTGTGCTCCTCTCTTTGCTGACACCTTCTGTGTGTGAGGTTGTGAATGTTTTGGGCTCATCGTTGCAGAAATGAGATAACTGTAAAGGAGGCATTGTCATTTCTTGAGAAGAAAAAGTAATTAACACTGAGAACATACAGTACTTACATAGTGGCCTCTGCATTAGTTCACTATGGGAATCGAGATATTTTAAAATAATCTGTTACCAGGCCAGAAACATTTACAGCATTAATTTAGCCATAAAAGTGCTTTTTTTTTTTTTTTGGTGATGAATCACTCATGACTAATGTATGGAACCACATTACTGTACCAGCATGCTCCAAATTACAGGCCTATGATTGGTCAGCTCTAGGGCTGGGTATGGTTTAAAAAATGATGATACCAGTACCAATACCAGTACTCTTAAAGTGATACTGATGCCAATAGAGTAGTCTATTCGATACCTTTTTTATATAGTGCAACTTTCCACCCTGAAGTTTTCTTCATTCTTTACTAGATGCTTCATCATTGACAGAATATATATTTAAATTATACATTTTTTTTTAAATAAAAATGATTGAATGCGGGTATCATTTTTATATTACTTGGCACTGTGTTATTTTAATCAGTACCTTATAGGTATTGAGTACCCATCCCTAGCCCTAGCCAGCTCACATGAACAGCATCCCACAGATTGCAGGCCCATGATTGGCCAGTTCTAGGGCTGGGAATGGTTTAAAAAATTCCCACACCAGTACCCTTAAAGTGAAGCTGATACCAGTACAGTGCTCAACCCAATACCTTTTTTAAACGGTGCAACCATCCATCCTGAAGTTATATTCATGCTTTACTATGTGTTTCATCATTTTATTTTATTCACAGTTTTTTTTTTTCTGAAAAAATCCTTCTACATTTTATGTATTTACTTTTATCAGATACCACAGGTATGAAATTTAACCATTAAGGCTGGGTATCAGTGCATAATACCTTTAAAGTATCAATTGAAATGACAAAGTACCAAGTCATATTGAAACTTCTCTGGTCAAACAATACCTGCATTCAATCATTTTGGTACACAGGTCTAGGAAGAAACTCACCATTTGTATGGTTTTGCCACCAAAAGGTCAAGAGTATGGTTATTTTACAAACCTGCTGTGTCTGATAAAAGTAAATGTATAAAATGTGAAGGTTAAACTGTGAATATGTCTAAAAGGATGAAGAACCTTGTAAAGCATAACGAAAACTTGTGTGGACAGGTGCACCATGTTTAAAAGGTATTAACAGGGCACTCTATTGGTATCAGTATTACTGTAAGGATACTGGTATTCTCATTTTTTAAACAACATCCAGCCCTAATAACCATATTCTTGAAAGTTTTGGTGGCAAAACTACACACACAGTCATTTTTTTCTAGACCTGGGTACAAAAAGGTTTTAATTCAGGTATTGCTTCACTGGAGAAGTTTTGATGCTACTTGATATTGGGTCATTTCAGTCCATACCTTAGATTGATTTGGTACAGATACCCAGTCAGAGCCAGCTCACATGATTTTTGAAATATAGCTGGACAAAACAAAGAAAAACAGTATTTTGATGCACTTGAGCCTGGATTTTCTTTGCTTCAGCCTTTGCTGCTGTTTTGTAATCTAATTTCCAGCGCAGATAGGTGGAAAGTTTTGGGCATGCATCTAAACAACCTTCAAACCCACGCACGCACTTCAAACCTCACAGTACATTAAGGAACCCACAGTGGACTGTTCAGATTGGTGGTGGTTGTTTTGATTGGTTCCATCTCTGGGCAACAATAAAGATTTACTGTCCTGCGTGAACCACATCCAACCTCCCACTGACTGCTTCGTCTTGCTCTGTCTCCTCCACAGACCATGGAGTACTCAGGGGTCCCATCTGTGACATTGATAGTTGGCTGTGGTCTGTCTTGCCTCGCCTTGATCACGTTGGCGGTGATCTACGCCGTGCTATGGAGGTAACAAACGCTTTAAAGCTGCAGCCACATGACGACAAGTGATTCACAAATTCAAGGAACAAACTGATTTGTTGGCTTTTGTCTCTTTAGGTATATTCGCTCCGAACGATCCATCATCCTGCTCAACTTCTGCTTATCTATAATCTGCTCGAACATACTGATCCTCGTTGGACAAACGCAGACCCACAACGTGGTAAGTGTCATTTACGGATTTATTCTGCACAAATGGAAACATGTGGAGGTCCAGTGGTTGTTTTATAAGGATTTAACTCAGGATAATGTTGCAGTGAAAAGATACAAGTACCACTTCAGTGTGGCCTTGTTTAGGCTGAATAGAGCTTTATTTTTGCACAAGAACGTTTCCTTGGGATCTTTAGGTTTGCACCGCAAAGCCTTCTAATTCATGTATTGTGCAGTTTATCATGCAGAAAATCATGACATACCTCTCAACAACAATGGATATCATCACAATTTATTCTTGGGTTTGACTCGGGTTTGATTTAAAGCTACTACAAGGATTTTTTAGCTGGTTATGAAAATTAAATTAAATTGATGCTGATGCTTCTGTATGACAAAAGCAAATGAGATCATCAGTAAGAAGATTAGTTATTCCTATACATATAGTTATTCTTAATGTTGGCCACCGGGACAGAGCCTGAAGTGAGCCCGTGTTTATATTATACAAGGTAAAGTTACAGTAAGTGATACGTTAGGCAGTGAAAAAGAAGCAGGAGGAGATTTTTCTTTAGATAGTTTAGCTAGAAAGTTCTGCTTAGTAACTTTAATTCTCATTCTTCATTGACCAGAAGCCTGATCTATAGTGTCTTTTGTCCAGCAGATGTTGTCTTTGTCATTGAGAGTACAAAAACAAGAATATAACAGTTAGGTTATCGCCTCTTTAGAGCTGAGCACTCATTTCCTTTTGGGTCTTGCACAGAGAAGCTCTTCATATTTCATCCAAATGGAAAATTAAGTGTTTCTAATGCCTCTATAAGATGTAGATCTACTTTGTGTTGGCTCAGGACCATTGGTCTTTAGTCAGGTGTTACATTGTCCTCTGGTAAACTTGAGACAACCCCAATCTGTTGGCACGGAGACGGTGATGAGCTTTAATTGCAATTAAAAGTGCGAGGCCATAAAGAAAACTGGAAAAGAAAAAAAAAAAGAGCAAAAACGACAAAAAAAAAAACTGATGCTAGTTTAATTGCTGTGGTTCAAACATGAAGTGCTGTGGTTATTAACAAGTCAGAGCAGTTTGGCAGTCAAGGATATTCAACTGTGTAGGAGAAGAAAGGCAGACATGATGCACACCAGGAGACATGGTGCACGGGTCAATCAAAGACTAATGAAATTATTGTGATGTCGCCCTGAGAGGATCCTGTAATGGTGACAATAAAGCGGATGGAGGATAAAAGCAGCTCTTAGATTATTCTGTGCAGTGTGCATTACTGAAATGACTCGAAGCCATCACAGACGCACATGAAACTGTTTTTGTTCAGATGTCAATGAGAGCTGAAGTTCAAATTGAGTCAGCAGGATTCAAAAGGACAACAGCTATAGTTAAAGAAGGACCGCATCCAATAAATATGTATCACTTCCTCTCTCCGGCTTCATAACTGGCCAGTAAACAAGTGGCTAATGTAAAAGATTGTTTGGCAAACAGTGGTTGGGATTTACAAGCTGCCCACACAGATGCCCTTCTCAGTCATTTGGCAGCACTACAGAATGACACATTGTCCATTTATTGTGTAACCATATTCTCGCTATACCTTTACCTTTTGCAAGAACACTGTTTTTTTCCCCTCGTCTCATTATGTCCCTCTGTTTCTCCTCATTAATCCATTCTCTTTAGTTTTTCGGCTCATTAACAAGCCAATGTTTTAGTATTTGGACATTCCAACGCTGCAGCAGTCATAGATTTCAGTAGAGCTGAAGAGAAAATGTAAGACAGAGCCAAAAATCTTTTAAAAAGCTTGCAAAAATTAATGTCTGTGGGGGTGTTCCATCATTAGAAATGCATTTGCTGGTGCTGTGCAGCATGGCTACTTACACTGTGCTTACATGTATGACTTGTTCTCGGAGCAGATGGGCCTACCAGCAGTTGGGGGCTCACATTGGACCAGACCCTGCTCATAAATCAAACTGCTTCCTCCCATTAATTTTCCCGTGCTCAATGAAAATTGAATCATGAATAATGAATGAATGAACGAAAAGAAAAATAGTCTGAAGTTTGTTGGTGTAAACCTACAGTATTGTCCTTGGAGGCTGTAGATTAAATATGGACCAAACTGTGTAACCATTCACCGGAACTGGATCATACCATGCAGACCATGTAATCTCATAGAGTAACAACAAACAGCCTCCACACATGATAAGTTCATCTGTTTCCTTCTGGCCCTTACATCCAGCACACAGTAGTAGCCAAGACTATGAATGCACAACGCTTTAGGGCATTTTTAAAGCTGAACTGATTTGAAGCCTTGTCAGATTTAATCAGGGCTCCAGTCATCTCCTGTCTTGATTATGAGGGCCACCACTTAACGTGGAATACTCACTCGGCATGCTCCTTATAAGATATCTGTCTCTGTAATCTGCAAAGAGATTAGGTGATTTTCAGAAAATCCACTGACATACTGAAGATGTCATTTCAGCATCTCACAGAGTGATTCAACAAACCACCTTGAAAGACTCGCTGGGTGACAATCTAAAGCAACACGGACTAATTTCTCAGTTGTTATTTAAACTTAATATTGAAGCTGCACAAATCAATATTTTTATTAACCATCGATCAAATTACTCCATGTGATATGAAAGGGGTTGCTTGTAGCAATAAACCCACATAAAATTATTGCCCAGCGCAACAGTTCCCCTTTGTTCTGCCGAGTGTTTTTGCCCCTTTTAGCTCATTGTTTTGGTTTTACTGACCACACACACTTTTGTCACTTTAATGGCTCTCATCAACCGTGTTTCCAGCAGCAGCTGCTGTTTTCAGTGTAAAGCTCTGATATTTCTGCTAACCGCTTAGCATCAAATAACACATGGTGGTGAACATAGTGGAGCTTTTAGCTGCTAAAGAACAAGTTATTTCATTCAGAAGTCAGTGGAGACCAAAAGCTAAAAGAAGAGTGAATATTGGACTTACATTCATCAGGTGGCCAGAAACTAGCAACTTACAAATACATGCTAATGTTGCTTTGCATCTTATGGATGTTTAATTAAACTAACATATTCATCATGCAAACTTGAATATGTTTTGTTGCTTTGCTCACAAGTGGTCAAAAATCACTTAAAGCAGGTTTAATGATTCAATCCTGCAGTTCTAGTAATTCCATATTTTTATTCTTTATAAATACACCTGACCAATAAAGTTGTTGTTTGGCTGTTTTAGCTGGTCTTCCTTTTGCAAGAAAATATGAAAATCAAAAGTCCGATTTTATTACCTGTAAGTACAAAACAAGACTTCAAATGAATTGTAAAGTTGCTCTGCATCTTTTAAATGTGCAGTTACACAGCAGTTTGCTAATGCTGCTTCCTTTATATTTCCTTCAGGAGTTGGTATAGACCAAAACAGAGTGAATATTGGTCTTACACTCATCAGGTGCCCAGAAAAACGAACAAATAAACGCTTAAGTTGCCCTGCATCTTTTAAATGTGCAATTAGGCGACTATTTGCTAACGCATTTGCCACATCTTCTTTCAAATATGTCAGTGGTGTGTTTATAGCTTCTTGCTCTGCTCACAAGTGGACAGAAAAACTGACTTAATGCAGGTTTAATGATTCAGTTCTATAGTTCAAAATGCTTGAAATATAATATCTTAAACTTTTGCTTCTGCATATATACACAACCGATAAAGATCTGCTCTTTTATCAGATTTTCCTGAGCAAGAAAACATGAAAATCGAAAGTCAAATTTCATTATTTGTATTTCTTAAGTTGGTGCACAAAACTGGATATGTTATTTCAAACACAAAACTGAAAAGGAATTCATTTAAATTATACTGTGGGGTTTTCAGATAGCAGTATTTTGCATATTTATTTCTCGTGTCCTCCAGACACCTCAAAACCATCATTAAAAATAGCAAAATAGGCTGTTGTTGATTCAGTCAAGTTAGGAAGCTGCAATCATCTTGTAGGTCTCCACCACTCTGAGGATAGAAGTTAAAGGGCAATTTAATACTGTTGCCCCTTTGTTCTGTCTTGACTGCATCTCTCTCCTGTTGTAATAATATTTGCGAAATATTTCGTCTGTTTGATCAGACATGCTGTAGAACCCAGTGTTTGAGCGGTAGGCTAGCAGAGGAGAAAACATAGCCCCTGTGTGGGTTTAATTGCCATGCTGCCTGACACTGCCTCACTTGTTTTTCCTCCATCTCTTGTAAGAAGTGCATATAATTGGCTCCACTGTTTGTGGATTCAGACTTGCTCATCGTCTAATAGAAATCATCTCTTTGGTGTGGAGGTGTCCTCTGGGAGCAGGAAGTCAGTGAGTCACCTTTGCCTGCCTGTGCTTTTCTTTTGTCCTCTGTCGTTGTTCATCTTGGTTTATGGAAAGAAGACAAAGAGAGGCACAGACACTGTTGTTTTTCCAGGGAAGGCAGAGTTAGAAAGTGTTGGAGTTAGAGAAGCTGTTCCTCTAAAATGTTCCTCCCATAATGAGTGAAAATGTTTTATACATTAAATGTCTGGTAGTTAAGGTCTACTGTGTCTCAACCTGTCCCTTTACTGTTAAGCTAAGACAATAAAAACATCACTAGACAACAGTTGGCTTTTATAAAATGATTAAAAAAAATAGCTCGACATGTCATAAAGTCACATCTGGTCAGTAGCATTGTGAGCTGACAGTTATTCTTTAGACAAACAGCTTTGTGCGACTTATCTGCCTTTGATTTTTGGGTGTCTAAACCTCCTGATGTGTCAGGAGATTAACAATTATCACCTTTTGTTTAAACACTGCATGTCATGTATCAGCACAGATGGCTTATCAAAGCTGGTATCTTGTCAAAATTAATACCTTTATGATTATTAAGAGCTTGAAAATTCTCCTTTTGAATTAAATATACTATATAATTCCCATGCCTTTCATAAGAATCAGCTCCTCATCATATGTTTGCATGATTTATTTGGTAGCGGAATCGTTTCGGAACATGTGGTGTGGCTGCATGGCCACCGCAACGTCGCCAGTTCAGTTCCAACTGGTGACCTTTGTTGCATGTCACACCCCTTCCTGTCTGCCTCTGCTCTCAAATAAAAAGGAAAGATCCGGGATTGATTATTTTATTTATTAGCGGTGACCAAATAAGAGCAAAGACTAGGGCTGCAAGGTCTATAAAATGTGAAAAATAGTGAAAAATGTCCATCCTAGTAGTCCAATATGATGTCTTTTAATTTCTCTTTTTGTCAGTCTAAAACTCAACGATATTCAGTTTAATAAGATAATAAAAGTAATTGTGAAATCTCCATATTTAAGAGGCTGACAACAACATTTTCTGGCCTTTTTCTTGAAAAATTATTTTAAAAATGAATCATTAATGAAAATAGTTTAATACTTACATTCTTTTTTACCACTTGTCTGGTTGGGTAAGTGAATCACCAGATTTATTTGCCTAACATGGCATTTCACTTGCCACAGGAGAGCTGGCAGTCCTTGTTGAGCCTTTAAAATGCCAAAAAATAATCTTTAAAAATAATTGCCAAACTAATCTGTAAATCATGAACACTGACCATTCTGATGAGTTTCAAAGGATATTTTTCTGGACCCTATTTTCCCATGTGTTTGTCTGTAAGTGACTGTCGACAATGATTTTTGAGTTTGGTCCAGTACTGAGGGAGAGAGCGCTGCAGCCGGGAAAAGCAAAACTGAGCTGCGACGGACGACTGTGCACCATCAAACAAGTCCACTCCAGACTGTTACTATGACTGTCTAACAACATTATAGAGAGGATTGCTACAGATTTGGACCTTTTGTAAAGAGACAGGTGCTGTGTTGCTCTGTTCAAAGCCACCAGACTCCACTGACAAAAACAGTAATTTTACCTCTCTGGTCTACGGCTGCCTCAAAGAATGAAATAATGTTTTCTATTTTGTAAGAAAATGAATCAAAATATTATCAAAATCACAATATGGCCAAATGCAATATCTTAATCACAGAAGCTGCGAAGGTAAAATGTTTCCAGCCTGCAAATCATGTTCTCCAGTGAAACGGAACATGCTTGTTTATTACAGCCTCCAGCAAAAATCGCAGCTTTATCATCTTTATTTTATTTACTTTTTTTGTGAAAATGAAATGCAAAATGACCATTCCCACTAAAATGGTGACTCATATCTCAGTCGCAGTATCTTTCAAAATAATCACAATGTGATGTTTTTGCATCTTGCTCAGTTTTAGTTCATAAATGGCATCATACATTAGTCAGGCATACCCAAGGTCACATATGTGCTGTATATTACATGGGCAGTAACTGCATCACATTTGAGCGATAGTATATATTTAGTACACGGAGCTTGGCCTCATATATAGTGAGGTGCAGCAAAGAGGGATTTCATTTACGCCTGCCTTCCAGTCGAAGGTTTAACTTGGTTTAACTAAAAGATTTATGAGTAGAAGCAGGAAAAACCAACATACATCTCATCCCTACATGCCTGGTGGCAGCTTAATACCAGCAGGAATCCTCTGATGAGGTTCAGAAGGATAATTATATGCATTGTTTCGAGCTCTACGAGTGTTACATACTGACATAAAGTGGGCAGAAGTAGAAGTGTCAGAAGTATGAGCAGGTTGTTGTGAGGTACATCCATAGAATAGGAAGCAGAAGTAGCCTTTTTTTTTGACTGTAGTGGCAAAGTCGATGCATTTTGTTCAGTGTTTCTCTGCGGTTCAATAACACTTTACCTCCACCACTTTGTTGTTTGGAGTTTTCAGTGTCCTCCACCCAAGCACCTACTGTTTAAAGCACTGGGGCACTTGTTGCTCGATTCAAACGGAGGGTGCTTCAGTCAAAATAACAACCAGCCTCCTCCTCCCACACTGATTCACAACGGTTGGGAAGATAAAAGTAGTGCTAAAAGGTCTGGTTTGGATTCTTCCACAGCATTTTAGATAATGCTGTAGGTCTTCCTTCAGAACTATGTTGAACATACAGTGCAATCACAGTGTTTTGGAGGCTATTTTGGACCCAAATTTGAGTTTTTGTTCACAAGCATTGACTTAAACACTTTGTTAATTGAATACAAACTCTACATTTCAAAATGCTTAAAAACTTACTTAACTTACTTACATACTTAAACTTTATTAAAACACAGCATCATTTTTCAAAACGTGCACATTTCCTATTGAAGAGGAACATGTAGTCAATCATTACACATCAACTTTCAAAATACTACCAGCATACAGTGGATGTCAATCCATTGTGTGTTTCTATTTCATAATTCATCTTTTTTTTTTTTTACATTGTTTTGGTTGAGTGCCGAATATACTATCTAAAGATAATTTAGTTATTTTTAATTTACAGTATTGCAGAAGAGAGTTTAAGGATAGGTATGAGGGAACATAATGAGATGAGGAAGATTTTTTTTCTTTTGTCTTTAGAATATAAGGTTGAAATGTTGAGCATAAAGTTGAAATACCGTTTTGACTTTGTTCTCAAAATGCAAAAATAAAAAAATACCTTGTCTCATTTATTCCCCTTATACCTTGCCTTAAATACTTTCCCATACCCCATAGAATGTACAGTAAAAGATTTATGGCCTTTGGTTCTAAAATGTGTAAAAGTAAAATAAAATAGACCAGTGCACTTTTACAAAAACACAGAAGCAAAAAAAAACAAAAGTCCTGTACATATTTACACCTTGTTCTGTATCCACATTGAGCTAAATCAATCCAAAATGTCCCCTTTTTACTGCACATGTCCCTGTAATTAAAAGAACTTCACCACCTGATCATGTCTTCAGTTGAGGTTGGAATCAGCTGTAGTTGGTCTGTTTTACAAACAGGTGTTTCTAAATCTGTCGATGATCTGTTCATTCAAAAATTAAGATAAGGTTTTGTAGATTGTGGTGTGCTGTGTACAAGAATTTGTAAATAATGCAAGAATGATCCATCTTTTTTGTATTAGGTAGGCTTGTAAGAGAAGAAAATGTAAACAGGGTTTTGCAGAAATCATAAAAAATGTCTTCACCCCCATAAATCTAGGTCTTAGAGTCTTTCTGCAGTAATCGTGGAAAATGTATTAAAAGTTATAACTGGACTGAAAGTTCACTTTAAATAATGAATGAATGGTGATTGGCAAATAAAAATGCCCGGAGCTCTGAGGAAAATAATTTAATCACCAAGTCAACATGAGTTTAATCCAATTATGTGGAGGGTGTTCTCAGCCTCACTATAAGCAAAACTGAAATCCTGTTTTACTTCAAGAATCCGCCGCTGCTCCTCCATTTCACTCATTGCATTATGAGGCGAAGTGTGCAACAGTTCATGCAACCTGGCTTTCAGTTCTTAACATTTGAGAGAGCGTCGAGGCTCAGCCCAGACCTTTCACTCAGAGTTCAGTCAGTCCACGGGAAGAAATTCTTTAAATTTCCTGCCCTGACCTTAAACTGCCATTATTGAACTGACTTGAAGTGTTCTCCGTCAGCCCCTGCTCTTACCTTCATGTCTATCAGCTCTGCAATGTTTTAATGTGGTCCCTTCCTCAGTTCCTCTGTTTCCATGGATACTGACACAGTGTGCTCAACATCTCCCGGCATTTGCCTTTGTAAAGGGCAGTGTGAACTCTAGGTTTCAACCTTGTTTTTGTGTGACTGTCTATGTCCAACCGGTGCTTTCATTATGTCCTCTTATTGTGCCTTTCTCTCTCTTTTCAAATGCACAGTTTTTGTTTCGGGCGCCTGGTGGGGCTGGATGGTATAGGCACCCAAGTGAACCGTGAAACATAATGGTTGCATATGACCTGTTTCCAGGAAACAAGGCAGGCTCTATTTTCAGCACCTTGGACAGCACATGAGCAACAGCAACGCTAGATTTAGCTTCGGGTGTAACTACAGGCAGTATAGCTACTGTATATAGTGGTCTCCCCTTCCCCTGTCGTCTCTTTCACTTAAAAATCCCCAGGTAAAGATGCTGTTTTAACTTTCAAATACCGGTTTCCTCACTGTTTTGCCACGTTCATCGTATGATGACCACATACAGCACAGTGGGACGCTAACATGCAGGTCAGTGAATTCATAAATCCATATGGAAAGGCAGAAACATTCCAGATCTGGTGGTACTGTTGCTGATAACTTGGCTTCAACCTGAACAATAATTTTTTTCAGTATCAAATCCATTTCAACAAAAAGAAAATTACACATTGTGGTATAATTATTCATTTTAAAGGAAGAAACTGCTCAAAGATCTTAAGCTAAAAAAGCAAAACAATAACCCCGTCTCTGGCTGTAACTTTGTGTTTTTCCTGCATGGCTCTACAACGTGCAACAGATCTTGGTACAAGCATGCTGCGAGCTTAATGACTGAATCACTGATGCTGATGAGAATTACTCCTTAGGTATCAGAATCTGGTATCGAACGATGAGTCATTTTTTTGACCATTTAATTACAAACCATTTGTAAGTACTTGTAATCACTGCAGCGGAATTGTTTTCCTGGTACCTGTGGGGTTTTGTGATATTTAAACATTGAATACTGTTCTTAAAAGGATGCAGATTAAAAAAATTATCTAAAATTTACCCCCTAGTTGGGAGAAGGAAATGTAGCGACGCCTGTGAGCTAGTTCAGGCAGTCGACTCGAGCTGCACTGCAATCACATGTAAACATCTAACTGCCATCGCTACCTTGCAACATCGCCACAAGCTCCGACAGGACGTCCAAGATGTGTGTTCATCACTCCTCAATATCTCTGTGTAAACATAATCTGTGAGGAGTGATGAGGTCTAGACGCCAAACTCTAACTATGTTCTGCTGCAGTGAATGTTCGTAAATGTGAATTGTCTGACTGAACTGAATTTAATTACATTACCAGAATAGATGGAAAACTACGAGTTCAGGAAATCCAACACTTGTTGTCCAGGCAAAATACTCCAAAGAGGCAAAACCAAGTTGCTGGTGAAAATGTGGTGAAGTAGAAATCAACCACACCCGTTTGTTCTTCTCCTTTTCAGTTTTGCAGCAGTGTTGGTCTGAAATAAGCAACATTTTTCATTGCACAGTCCATTTGGGACCCAAGCATTTATTACTTGGTAGAACACTGCAGCCACTTTCTCAACAACTTGATAAATATCTTTTTAGAATTTTAAAGCAGAAGCACTTAAGCAAATGATATCTGTTTGAAACCAGAGGCTTCAAGCAAAGATACTATTAATAAAATCTATAAAATGGAGAAAATAAATCACACAAGAAGGGATCTAACTAAAATTTTTTTTTTTTTAATTTTAAAGAGGATTCAGAAAAATATTAATATTGTATTTGAATATTGAGGCATTCCCCAAGCCTAACCCATTCTGTTTTACTCTAAATGTTATTTAGTTTTATTTTATACAAAATAATATATAATTTTTAAATATAATATATTATAGATATAATATACATTTCTTAACCAAATGCATCACTATTGTTGTTAATGTTATTATGACTGTTCTTCCTTTATTTTGATTATTATTTGTAGATAAATAAAGAGTATTAAAATAAAATAAAATAAAATTTACCCCCAGTTTGTAAAGCCGTACTGATGTTAGAAACATCAACTGATAAATATTTGGGGATTTTTAATACTTAACTATCAGGAAAAATGTGTTTGTTCTGTAAAAGAGCACAGTGCTGAACTTGTTAACCTTCCAACAGATGGAATCTGTCAAAACTGACTCATATTTGCGAACGTAACTCCCACCATTTCTGTAGCCACAATAGCATGAAGTATTCTCCCAGCACATCTTTTTCTGCAGCAGGTTTACCCAGTGGTGAAATCTGTACTTGCTGAACCGACCTACCAGGATCCACGATGACTCATGTGTTACATGTTGTCGCCGCTTTGCACCAGAAAATTACAGTATATCTTTACTGTACCGTCAGTATAAGCAGGGTGATTCTGTTTTACAGGCCATTCATTTTGCACCAGTGTTCTTTCAAGTTGGCCATTAAAAACCACTAACCTGACACAGCATTACAACACACCTACTGCACCTGAATGCATCCCACATGAATTATGATGAGTGTTTTCTACCTAATTCCATGATGGTTTATGTTACATGTTGTTGCCACTTTGCACAAGAATATTACAAAATATATTTAATGTACCGTCGGTGTAAGTAGGGTGATTCTGTTTTATATTTTTTTTGTTCCATTTTGCCATTAAAACCACAAACTTGACAACGACATTTAACACCAAAACTACTGGAATTCTATAAGTACCAGAAGGTCATAGCAGTCATTCTGACCGTTTATACCAGGATGTACTAAAGGACATTTTTTTCATGTCATAGTTACGGTCAAAGCTTCCACTGAGATTCTCAAATGAAATTTGGAAAGTCTGTCATCATATTTTATGATGTCATCACCCTAAAAAATGAAAAAATATTGAACAAAATCCGCAATTTGAATAATTTATTGATTTAAATTGAATCCTAAGTGCAAAGACCCCCATCAGACTCAGCATCATCGAGGCTCTGAATCATGTTGCAGTCCTTCTCCTTCATACTGACATTTTGTTCTGATATTCTCCAAAGCTTTTTTTTTCTCCTTGGCTTTAGCTTTGCATGTGTAAAACATCTAGAAAAAACAAATTGCTAGGCAACAGCAATGCACATCTTCAGCATCAAGAAAGAAATGACACACTGTTTGTAATACAGTTAATATGACTGCTGTGGCCATTCATGGTAGAAATACTGTAGAACTGTGTTGTGTTTTGTAATTTTAATAAAATCACAATATTAGAATAAAATATACATACATTTAGGAAAAGCCAGTATCCTGTATTTACATGGGCTTTATTTTAACAAAGTTATTAGATTGCAAAATTTAAAAATAATCATATAGTCAATATGATAGACAAGTTAGTTCTAGCATTAAAGCTACTATAAGGAACTTTATATTGTGCTGATTTTAAGGCACTTGTGGACAAAAGTGGTACTGTTTCCATGGAAATTACCACAAATATAATGTGAAAATAAAATTATCTGAATAAAAAATCTCTGCCTTCTTCCTTTTAATACACTACTCACCATAACTTTCCCTGGGAAAATGTAAACAAAGGCTCCTTTTATCTGATTTCACGGAGAATCCTACCCAGTGGCAGGCACCAAGAATAACTGTACAGAAATAGTTAATCTTCTCGCGACTGGTCTTGTTTGCTTATGTAGGTCTTATAGAAGCATTAGTAATAAAATCTGTTAAAAGACTGTTTCATAATCAGTTAAAAACTCCTTGTAGTGCCTTTAAGTATCAAGCTTGACATTGGAAATATGGCATCAGAACATACCTACTGCACCTGAACGCATCCTACATGAATTCTGATAAATATTTTCTACCCGAATCCACATTTATGTAATTAACATCCCTTGTGATCGTAGGTAAACAGAATTTCACGCCTCTTGTGCAGGATTATTATCTCTTACGAACCCCATGAACACTACAGGCGATGCATGGATTTAGTGTGTTTTTCTCAGTGGGGATCTGAAGTGTATGGGAGATCTCACAGTATGGTGTGGGCGCCCTGGGACGAGATGATACACTTCAATCTTTCCCTCTTTGTGCAGCATTGCTCAGATTACCACTGCTTCACACCGCAAACAATCTGAACTGGGTTAAAAAAAAAAAGCACTTAATCTCCTCTCACTCATAAATGTCAGTGTGCAATGACAAGATTCCTGAGGATACTTCTTTATTTCTAATCCCTTTCTAAACAATCCCATTTGGAGACGCGTCTCTCCATGGAACAAAGATGGACAAGCTAATGAAGCTGAAAACTGCCTCTACATTGTCAAGCCTGAATGCAATCTGCTGTCTCCGACGCGTGCGTTCTGTACCGTTTAAGCAGTGTTGTGGTTTGCTCCCCTCCTGTCTGTGTAAAACAGTTGACCTTGGCTCACATGCCTCCAGGTGGGATCCCCAGCATACTAATGAGGGTTAGTGCAGAAGAATGCTACGCCATGGCTTTTTGTGTCAGCTAGCCTGGCTCTGATCTTTACTACAACTGCCACCTCTGTTGCTGCAGCTTAAACCAGCGCTCTGTTTCATTCACTGCACACGATGGCACTTCAGTGGATGGTCTAGACAGGCAAATGCTGTCGTGCTTGAAGAATAGTTCAAGGAAATAAAGAAATATCAATATAATCGATGCGTATCTGCAGGGAGCCTCTTACATTACAGGCAGCCGATGCAGTCTGCATTGCTATTGTGTTGCAGCTCCACTTTTATATTTGCTAGAATTTATCTGTTTCTGACAGTTTTTTTCTTGTGTCAACAGGGCGTCTGCGTCATGACGACTGCCTTTCTGCACTTCTTCTTCCTGGCGTCCTTCTGCTGGGTCCTCACTGAGGCCTGGCAGTCCTACATGGCGGTGACAGGAAAGGTTCGGACCAGGCTCATCCGCAAGCGCTTTCTGTGTCTGGGCTGGGGTAAGTAAGCCGGCAGCGTGTACATCAGGCCCTCTGTCTGGTTTTGACCCAGTCTGGGGTTAATGTTTTATTACCTGCACCTGGTAAATCTGATGCAGGCTTCCAACTGTGGGCTAAAAATAGACTGGAGAAAATTCAGCATCTTTATTCAGGGGATGTCTAAATGAGGTTTGAGATTTTTTTAATTTATTGTTTTTAGAGCTGCAATGATAAATTGATTATGAATCAATTATTCTGATTATATATTAGTTGGGTTGAGTCATTATTTAATTAAGAAATGTCCAAATTCTCTGATCCAACTTCTTAAATGTGAATATTTTCTGGTTTCTTTACTCCTCTCTGCCAGTAAACTGAATGTCTTTGGGCTGTGGACAAAACAAGGACATCATCTTGGACTTTGATCAACATTTGTCACAAGTTTCTGACAGATAAATCGACAGTGGCATTGTTTTGTTGCAGCGCTATATTTTTGCCAGATGAGGAGTTTTATTTTCTCTAAACAGCGCTCCTTGGTGAAAACAGACCTTTCAGCTTTGGAAAAATTAGCAGGGTTTTAATTTCATCCACGTTTAATTGGTTTTTGTCCACAGTAATGTCAATATCAACACTTTTGATTGGGATATAAATACAGAAATACCAGCTGAGGATTGGGGTGAAGCCTGTACAAAAGAGCCAAGCACAAACAGCCAATACAAGCCTGAACCTTCTCCAGTAAAACTGGTTGATGCGTAGATTTAATGAAAATACCCCAGACCTTTGCTTTAACTGCAGTCTTCTACAGGGAACGCTTAGTCATTGCATATGGGAATGTAACCAGATAAGAACTTGTTGAAGTGAAGTGATTGGTATGGTTGATAAGACACTGTCTTTAAAGGTGCCCTTGGAGTTTATGCAAAGCAAAACACTTGATAGAAAGACCTAATGTGGTGGCCTGTATAAAGAATATAGCTCAATGTAAAACAGCGGGAAAAAAATACATACACACAGAGATGAATTAAATTTGGACAAAAAGATTTGGAGACCTTTTATACATTTTCTGGAACATGGGGACTTAGGGGATGTGCTGACACAAGGAGACCGCTTAGATGATATATGATTGTCTGAGCTTTTGAAATACCCTTAGATTCATTGTAGGCACTTTTTTCATTTTACTGTATGCTATATACATATATATATATATATATTTCTCCACAGTTAAAGTACACAGTGCAATTGTATTTGCAAGCACAGATACATGTTTCTTTTTTGTTTTGTTTTGTTTTGTTTGTACTTGTCTCAAGCGAAAAGGTCAGTGAGGTTATTGAAGGGAGGGTTTAAGTAAAGGTTACACTAGTGTTGATGTAGTGCACTTTCTGTAAGCATCTTATGTGAAAAAAATAAACCCAAAAAAACAAAGAGTAAGCGAGCAGCATATTTCCACACACCTCTTCATTATCTCCCATCATACCCCGCTGCCGCTGCCATTTTCTCTCAAGGTCTCCGGCCAAGGTGTCTTTCCAAGTAGCTGTACGTCTTTCTCTCCATCCGCCGTTCGCTCTGTTCCTCTCTGTGGGGCAGCCAGATCTTCATCCTATCAGGCTCTTTGTTGTGATGCTTTTGTGCTCCAGTCAAGCTCTCTGAGGGCTGGGTAAATGGACTGGCCTTGAGCAGTGGGGGGAGACAGACTAGTGCGGCTCTCCTGTAGCAGGCTGCAATGACCTTATGTCTGATAAAGAGGGTGTGAGCCGAGCATTTACACTGCAGCAGAATGCATCTTATCTAAGACTCTCAGAAATAAAAGCTCAGGAGGATCGAATGTTTGCACTGTAAATTTGCATGTATGCACTGGAGTTGGTTTCAGTCTGAGCTGGATGGTTACAGATTTTCTGAAATCCTTTTTGAAAGTCTAATGTTCAATCATTTGTAATGTTTAACAAATGAAATACAGATAACAACCAATTTGATGTATTTATTATCCATATTGCGACAGATTTTAATCAGTCTGGGTCTCAGATAATTGAGTTTCTCCTGCCTCCCACGCTGTGTTCCCTCCACGCTGTGTTCCTTGCACTTGAATATCACATCACAAAACATGATTTATACATACAGTACGTGTCAGTAAACACAGCACAGAGAGTCAAAATATCTGTATCAAAATTTAAAAAACATTTCGATCTTTTTCCTTCATTTGATACATGTCAGTCTGAATCCTCATCCACAGGGCTCTTTCTTACAGACTACTAGAAATCTCTGCTTTAAAAAAATCAATTTGATTATGAAAGAGCCCACACTCATTCTTCTTGTTACCTAGCAACAAACAAGGCTCTCTTAGTCATTGCAGTGCCACTGCTTGCTGCAAAAAAATGGACAAAGGCTGTTCTACAATCACATAGATTTCTAAAAAAGCACCATTACGGATGATTTGATGATAAATAAGACAGTCAGTGTCTTGTTGTGTGACTATAATAATGCATTACATAATCCTGACACTATTTTTGACATATCACGATTTGAAAATAAAACTACCCTAATCCACCACAGATTACCACCTGTATTCAAACAGAACATGTTGAAAGCTGATTTCTGAAGCGACGTGCAGCACACGCTACCTGTTGTCTCTTAATTCAGCCTGTTTGAAGTGCGGCGTCTCCACCAGGCTGTTGCCCGCGCGGTGATTCATGACATGCTTGTGTACACTCGGCACTCTTTACCTCTTCAGCACTGCGGAGAGGCACTGGATGGCCACAGGGTCTTCGCCTCGTGCCTCCAGGAAACTGATTACATCAATAGCACCTGCCTGTGCCGCTCCGAGAAGGAAAAGCGTTAATATTCTGAGCACACAGTAGTAAGGACCGAATCCATTACACCAATCTATAATGAGGAGCCATACAGCAAAAAAAAAATATCCCTTCATATAAAAGGTGCGGAGGGCGGGGGGAAATTTCTTATAGTGCAGTGATGAAATTTCACTACGTGGTTTTCTGGACTTGATGCACTGCTGCCATTTTGTCAAAGCACAGTACAGTCTGTTCTCCACAGCCTCTTAATGGAATACTGCACAGTATGTTGATTGAATACTGAAATGCATATGGTTGATCACCATATACTCTCAGATGATTGTACAGTCTCATACTGTAGCTTCTAATG
Source organism: Lutjanus erythropterus (assembly GCF_056507025.1). Taxonomy (NCBI): domain Eukaryota; kingdom Metazoa; phylum Chordata; class Actinopteri; order Lutjaniformes; family Lutjanidae; genus Lutjanus; species Lutjanus erythropterus. Next base: position 5,867,964 of record NC_139330.1, read on the forward strand.
GCGTGAATCTAGCTGCTCTTTGTTTAATGACTGGGAGGCACAGAGGCTGACTTTTCCTGCACTGAAGTGGGCTCAAGCTCTCGCTTCTCACGAGAACTGCTCGAATAACTATTGATTGTTTTCTCCTTTTAAGGATTACCAGCCTTAGTGGTCGCTGTTTCAATGGGATTCACCAAAACAAAGGGCTACGGGACACCCTTATAGTAAGTTCTCCTCTGTCTCTCTCTTCTTTCTTTTTTTGATCTGTATTCATTATTCAGCGCACACACAGCAGGTTCATGGTAACACTTAAGAGTAATGATTAAGTGCTTCTGCAGTGGCTTACTTATCCTAAATAGTGCCATAAACAAAGTCCCCTGAACCCAATCAAATTTCAAAATAGCGCAGCAAGACCCCAATTTCGTGTGAGTTGTATCCCTGCTGGAGACCAAACGCATAAACACTGCTTAAAATCTCTTTAGCATTTTATTATCCTGTGAAACTTTGGAAATAGAGTCACAGCATATGGCACTTCTCCCCTGACAATTGAGGGAAATACAATTGTATGCTGGTGTGCGCCATTAACTTGGATGTTAATGTCTTGGTGGGAGTTAACTGTGTTTTTCCTGCTTTCCCCTGCAGCTGTTGGCTGTCTTTGGAGGGTGGGCTCCTGTATGCCTTCGTTGGACCAGCAGCTGCTGTTGTTCTGGTACGTTTCAGCCATCAGATGTCCGGTTTCAACTTAAATATGCTGAGAACTCAAGGGAAATGTGGCTCTACAATTAAAAAAACAGGCCATGATTGAGACATCAGAAAAATGTGCAGGTGTTTACTCTGCAAGTATTGATCATTCTGTATGTACTATACAGTTATCCTGTTTAAAGCTACTACAAGGAGTTTTTAACTGGTTATAAAATAGCCTTAATTTATTACTGCTGCCTGTATATGACCTACATACGTTAACAAGACCATCTGCAAGAGGATCAACTCTATCTATATAATGGCTGTTCTTAATGGCTCTCTATGAAATTAGATTAAAGGAGAAATCTATGATATATTTTCTGTAATAAACCATAAAATGACCGTGATATGTCATCAGAGATCAAGGAAGCATGTTAAGTTGAAATAATCACTTCGCTGACATCAACGCTGCAGTCGCAGTGTCCTTTGACATTTCTATTCTAGGATGGAATAACTGTTTTAGTTTGTCTGTTTCATGTTAATTAGTGCTCAAATTAATGCAGAATGTTCACTGACTGACTTAGTGTCTGTTTATGAGTCATAAAAAAACATTATTAATCTTTTGAATGCAGTAGATGTTTATAATGATTAAATTGAGCAATATATTAATGGAGTCTGGCAAGCAGAAGGCTAGAGTGAGTATTTTCAGAGCAGCAGACTTTTGTTTTCAGAATAGCAGGCTTAGCTTTACATTAACAGACAACTTGCAGTTATAAACAGCTGTTATTGTCAATTTACAATGTTGTCCTGCGCTCCTGCAGTGTTCCTGCAGTCTGCAGAACCTCCCCTGAGTCTTGGGAAGAAAGGGCGGCGGGGAAACAACTTGCCTCAACCACAAATTGTTTATTGAATAGGATTTCAACCTATTTGATGTACAATCTTTGGCTCCAGCTCACTGTTTGACTGCGGGACTAATTGTTGCTTATGCAACTGCTAAATATTGCCCCTTTAAACAAGCCTTTGTTCCCATTTTCACAGGCAAGTTACACTGAGTAAAACATTAGCCAATTAAAAAGAAGCAAGAGGAGATTTTTATTTAGATCTCGTTATAAATTGTGGAAACTCTACAGCTCTTGTCCACAGGGGCCTCCAAAATCAACAAAATATGAAAGTTCCTTGTAGCAGCTTTAAAGAATATGAGAATAAATACATCTTAAAGCACAAACCATTGAAAATAATTTTTAAAAAATTTATTTAGCTTCTTGTTTTCAAACAAAAATACACACACAAAGCATAAAGTAGTGTTGGTGATGGTACAGTATCAATGTGGTACGAGTGCACTGTTCTTAAACTCGACAAAGTGATGCTCTGTGTTGCTCTGAAAGCGCCTAACAGGAGGAACACTCTGGTTTCAAAGTCAAACTAATGAGCGTCCCATCAGGCAATGTGCTCAACTGATTCCCTTTCATTTACTATAATGGTGCTCCATGTAGCTTTGAGGTTATAAAGTATTTATGCTTTAGATTTGTTCCAAAATCTAATATACTGTGGTGTTTTAATCATCTTGTATTTACATTGTTGTACAGAGAAAATGACACAAAGAAAGTGATTATGTAAATGACTGAGTCTGTGTCAGAGGGACAGAGGACAGCGAAGACTGATTCACATTCTTCATTGTCAAACCTCTGTTCTGTGGTGGGATTTGAAATAAAGCTTTTTAGCTTTAGACATTTCTTTTAAAAAGTGACTAAACGTCTTAGTTTGACTTGAAGCCTTGCTGTGCTGTGGTTTTCATTTGTGAAGAACCTCCGAGGAACGCGAGTTAATCTCTGCAAAAATGTCAGGAACAACCTTCTGCAGTGAGAACGACTTCTGTTGTCACTGTATTGATACCGTAACATCATAATAAAACGTCTTCTCGTTACAAAAAATTTCCCAAATGTATTTGTATAAATACTTAACGAGCTCTTTATCTCTGCTAGAGGGATTTCAAATAGATTGTAGCCGAAGGTTTTAAAGAATTTGCTACCCAGCTTGTGTAAATCTGCCTGTGTTTTCTATTAGTGTAGGCGCTGCTAATAATAGGAGAAGGTGCCTTTGAGAAGACAAGTGTTTCTTGTCAGGCAGATCTTTTCTTAAGGCTGTTGTGCTGGGCTGAGTATCCAGGGCATGCCTCATCCATTGGCTGAAATGTCAAGAGATGAGCAAACAATAGAAGCTAGAGGTCAAAGCTCAGCACAGACGAAAAAAAAAAAAAAACGCCCGCAGCATAATGACATTAAATCATCAGCTACCTATGTGCTGCAGAATGTCAGGCTGGGAAATTAAAGATAGATTTAACATTGGTTTTAGAATAATCTCACTGCAGCTGATGTATTGAAAAGCTAATAGTCCTCTCCCCTTCTTATTGACAGGTCAACATGGTGATCGGTATCTTGGTGTTTAATAAACTTGTGTCCAGAGATGGCATTCTGGACAAGAAGCTGAAGCACCGTGCAGGGTATGACAGCACATCCTTGTTAGTACCTCCATTTTTCTTCTAAACATTTTTCTTCTTTACTTCATGCAAAAGTATAAATATGCTTTGATTTTCTTATACATATGGAGATTCAGACCTCCTTTTTCATGCTGTTGAAAAGGAAATGAGAGGCATAAACATAAAGAGGTCAGATCTCTCTCGGGAGCGACGTGGTTTCATATTTCTTTGGCAGAATCAGTCCAAGATGAAAATCATTTAAAACGCCCACATGCTGGCTGCTTCTGCTGTTGCTAATATGACGGGGGAGAATTTAAAGTCGGGGCAGTGGCTGTGAGCGTTGTTTGTCATGCTGTTGTCTCTGTTGTGTCCCACAGACAGATGAGTGAGCCGCATACAGGATTAACTCTCAAGTGTGCCAAATGTGGTGTTGTATCAACAACTGCTTTATCAGCAACTACAGCTAGCAATGCAATGTAAGTGCCTGTCAGTGTCTCTGAATCAATAAGACGATGCTACGGGGAGTCTCTGCATGTACAGCGTCTTCACCTCTACTGTATAGACCTTATTGCAGTCCACTGCAGCGTGAACTGATGTTCCAATCACACCCACAGTGCATCAGATCAGTGTAGGAATCTTTGACTGGAAACGTGCAATGTTACAGGCTTATTTCCCATCACTGCTGGCTGAGGCGCCTGAGCAGCTGCATCCCCAGTATTAGACTCAGGGGAGCAAACGTGTGCTTTTGCATTCCTGATTTTTGATCATGTAGCTTTGCTCTTTGTAAACATTTGAGCTAGATTGGATCAGAATTCATTCATAATCATAACAGAATCAAACATGGAATCGGCAAATCAGGTAGTTACTATGGTAACAGACGAAAAAAAGTCCTCAAATGCCATCACACACGCCATAGACAGTTTACCTTTCATTCTCAGTGTCTTCGCCCACTAAGATAGTGCAGCAGACCAACAGAGGCTGGAGACGAGCTGAAGTGAAAAAATCCAAAATGTAAAGTTTGTCCAGAAGTACAGTTTGTACAGTTTATCTTTATGAGTTATACTGATGATGAATTGACAAGAAGAACGACAACACAGGACACCTTTTACCTTATGTCTCTAGTGTTACGTATTTTTCCGTTCACGTGAATAATTGTACTGTATATCACTCATTCTTGAGAATTGGGACAAAACCGTGTATTTTTTCATTTTACTTGAAAGATATATTTTAAAAGATGAAACTCTTGGCTGTTAAAACTTGTAACACACCAGCCTTTATTAAATATAGACGTCAAATCCATCAGATGTTACAGTTTTTCATTTCACAGCATAGTCGAGTGAGTAGCCGGTTTATTTTTTAAAAGTTGCTCAGAGTTCTCTTAATGCTAATCTAAATACACATTTTTAAGCCATAATTCTTATTTAGCTTTGATTTAGAAGAGTTGACATGTTACTGTTGAGACACATCTGGTAGCAATAATATTTAATTATTTTTTTAAAAAACTAGAAAGTTTACCAGTGCTTTAAAGTTTTTTAAAGTTGCTGGAAATCTGGGATACAACTTGAAAGGGACATTTTCAAAAAAATCCTCTTTAAAATAAAGATGATTATAATAGGATAGTTTTTATACCCACATCATCAGTATATATTGGTAGTTTTAGATTTTTAAGGTTTTAACACATTTTTAAATTGTTTTCTGGTGCAATGCAAGTTTAAAAAATTACAGCAAACCAAAACATTTTATAAATTACACATATTTCATATATCTTGAAGAATATATTTGCACTAATTGGAATTAGAACATTGGTATTAATCATTTTAAAGTTTTTTATTGGTAGAGCATAATTTGTCCCAGTTCTCAAGCATGAGTGTCATATTTCTTAAAGGGAAATTGGCGTAATATTTTCCCCACAGAGCGCCGGGAGCTTTGGTCAACTCATTTTGCCATCACTGCAGAAAATGGTTTCCGTCCATACCTCCCCTATGACTTGGCGCCCACAACTACCAGCATACATATTAAAGCCCCGCTGTTACTATGAAGTCAGAAAAAAAGGTCCTGATGGAGATGTTACCTTTCACTCCAGACCTTATCGTGTTATCTACACCAATTTGCTTGCTTTTTTCTCCTCTACTCGATCCTTCCTTCCTCCTCTCAGGGCGTCCCTGTGGAGTTCCTGTGTCGTCTTGCCTCTGCTGGCTTTGACCTGGATGTCTGCAGTGCTCGCCATGACAGACAAGCGCTCCATCCTCTTTCAGATCCTCTTTGCCGTCTTTGACTCACTGCAGGGTTTTGTCATTGTGATGGTGCACTGTATCCTACGGAGAGAGGTAGAGGATGATTTCAAGTCATCTTTTCTTCTTTGTTTACATTGAGATAAACAATAAACAATATTTATTTCAAATGTTGCAGGGAGCAGATTTGCTCCGTCACAGATTCAGCGGGAGACAATTTAACTTGCTTGAAAGTAGGGCTGGGCAACATAATGTATCAATATTATATTAATATTGTGATATTAGACAAGATATTATGTTAAATTCTGGATATTATTGCACCATGATATGACACGAGTGTTGTCTTTTCCTGGTTTAAAGGCTGCATTACACTAAAGTGCTGTAATTTTCTGAACTTACCAAACTGTTATAAGTATTTGCTATATTATCTGGGCAATGTTTTGTAAAAGCACCAATAGTCAGCCCTAAAATATCATTGCAATATCAATAATTATGATGCAGCTTTTTTAAATACTCAATTCTGATTGGTCACTTAAAACATTGTACAGTCTGTTATTTCTGTACAGCAGACTGTTACTGTAGACGCAGTTCTGATCATAAACTCTGGAGGAGTCATTTTTAATCTATAAAATAAAATATTTTGAGTCAAATGATTGATTTTTTTGAACATGCAGTATTGTGGACATAATGAACAACTGATCCACCCTGTCTTTAGGTTCAAGACGCTTTCAGATGCCGGCTCAGAAACTGCCAAGACCCAATCAGCGGTGATGCAACAGGAACCTTCCCTAATGGTCATGCTCAGATAATGGTAGGCACAGTTACCCCCTGTTATCTGCAACCATTAGATCCTCTATAATTTAAGAGCCAGCCAATGTTCCCTGGTTATTTATAATACATATACAACCCCCCTTGTTCCCCATTGACCTTAATTTAACTTGTGCTCTTCATGGTGTTTTCTTTTTCTATTCTTTATTATTCACTTTAATATGGCCTCTAAAACATGAGGCATTGTTTCACATAGGTTGATAATTTTCCACGCATCGCTTTTGCAAAGCTGCAATTACATGCAGGGTGGACACTTGGCCCTTTGATAAATGGCATTAGTTCCCTTTGGTTTTCTTGGGCCCTGAGCGCAATCCTTTATTTCTGTTTGATTGAACTTACTGTCCGTGTTTGCAACGCATCCCTCTCATTTCCTCTCACGGGGTAATGGAGGACTGTTCCCCTGCTTGACCTTTCAAATGGGACACCAGCCTCTTCATCTAGCACGACCCCGCCACTGGCACATCATAGCAATGATCTGCCATTAGTATTCTAATAACCCTCAGAGTGAAATAGTTTTCACGATTGCAGGATGGTGTTAGGGTCTCCCGGTTCAATACAGTCATTAGTAAGCGAGCACAAAATACTTCCCAGCTGCTGCAGTTGCATTTTTTTTTCCACAGTTGTTTTATTGATGGATTGTGAGGATGAAGCAGAGGAAAAATGACTGCTTTGCATTTTTCTAAAGCATTAGGAAATAAAAAATATTATTGATCCTAATCTTGCAGCTGGCTTTTAAGATGAGTATCCCTCTGTTTTTTTCAGTATACAGCATATAAGCCTTCATTTTTTAAGCAATACTGACCGTTTGACTGTCCTCTGCCCACAGACGGACTTTGAGAAAGACGTGGACATCGCCTGCCGATCAGGTAAAGAACAGATGGTCTCTTGTTAACTAGATTCTCCTTGCCTGGCACGTAAAAAACCCCAAAAGAGGTTAGACAGTAAAAAATAGCTGAGGTTACATAACAACCAACAATCCCCACAGGAGTTTTTTCACAGTTACCAAAACACTGACTTTAATCTGAGAACAAAACAGAATAAAGGGAGCTGTTGGATATTCACTTCATTTCTTCGGATTTACTGCAATAAATGTGAATAACAGCATCTTTTCTCATCTTCTGACAGTCGCACTGTGTAATTATGTTTTTCATTAACATGTGGATGCAGTCATAGAGTAGGTGCGTAGGTGCTGTGTGTCTCATTTTGGGAGGATTTTGTTTCTCAGCTCACACTAGTGTGAAGGCAGTATTCCTTCATGATTCCTGCATCGACATCTTCTGTACTTTAGAGCCACAGTATTTGTTGCTAGACAAGTGTATCATTCTTGAGAACTGGGACAAAACTGTATTTTGAGGGGGCTTTGATTGTCACTTATGCTGAGAAAATGTATTATAAAAGATCAAACTCTTGGCTGTTAAACCTTTCAACAGCCAACCTCCTAGTGATTAATTCTTTTATTAAATGGATGTAAAATCTGATCATCTTTTCACAGCATAGTCATAGTGAGTAGCCACTTTTTTTCTCCTAGAGTTCTCTTAATGCTGATTTAAATAAACATTTTTGAGCCATAAATCTTATTTAGCTTTGATTTAGAAGGGCTAGAGAGTTGACATGTTATGGTTAAGACACATCTGATAGCAATATTATTTAATAAACTTGTCAAAAAATAGAAAGTTCAACCGGGCTTGAGCAGAATTTCCACCCTTTTTAAACCAGGAAGTGAGACAGGGGTCCTTAGGGTATAGGTAACTGTATTTATGCCTGATTAAATCATGTTTATGTAAAAATCTGATGGAGTTGACAGAAATCCGGGACATAACTTTAAAGGGCCATAATTTTTGTAAATAATCCATTTTTAAACAAATATGATTAAAATAGCTATGTTATCAGTCAGTATTGTTAGTTTAGATTTTGAAGGCTTTAGCACATTTTTTTCCTTTCCAGAACAGACCAGGTTTAAAAATTAAAAAAAATTAAAGCAGACCAAAACATTTCATAAATTACATATATCTCATACATATATATATATATATATATATATATATATATATATATATATATATATATATATATATATATATATATGAATCCTTAAAGAATTAATTTTCACTAAGTTTGAATTAGAGTGTTGACATTAAGTTCCTTTTGGTAGGACATGACATGTCCCAATTGGACAAGAATGGCTGTTTAATAAAACAGTTGTAAATAAATGTTCCCAAAGAGATCGTGCAATTCATCCTGCATGTAACTAGTGGTGCAACTAGCAGAAGCCCGGAGCCCCGTCTCTCTCCAGTTCCTTCCAAACCAATGAAGAACACATCCTAAATGGATCTGCAGGGAATACCCAAGCCGACTATTATTCAGAGCTCCCAGAAACACAGCTTGTTAAGAGACGAAAGGGGCCGTCTGGCTCTTCTGACCCACGTTATTTCGTGCTGTGCGGTCTTGTAAAGCTAAAGTGGACACAGCCGATACAAAAAGGCAGAGCAGACAGGTGTCATTTATAAATCATGACCAGATTCAGAGCGAAGGAGAGGTGCAGCTGGAGAGAAATGTACTTTACAGATTACTCTGCAGGCTCACAGAGTTTAAGTTAGTTGTTTACAAAGAGGGATTATTGTGTACCACTGAAGTAATATTCTGCAGTGTCAGCCTGCAGTACATGAGTGTAAACTTTGATCAGAGGGGTTCTTCAGTATGACGGAGGTTTCCCTCATGTCCACACTGAGCGTTACATTAGACTCAAACGAAAAAAAGGCGAGCATTAGATCTTATTTGTTGTCCTTGTGATCTCCTTGCAGGCCTTTTATGAACAGACAACATAATTCATGAGGCGAAGATTAAAATGCTCAGTGTGTTCTCATAAGCAGATTCTGAATAGATAGCTGCTGAATATTTGGTGCATTACAAGGTCATCACCAGTCATTAAATCAGGATTAGGATGCTGCTGTACTGTACGGCAGGGAGAGTTTCAGGGAGACAATGAAACCAATATACCAATATTAAATCAATGTTGTGATATGAGACTAGATATATTCTTGGACTTTGGTTATCATTATATGGCATACGTGTTGTCCTTTCCCAGTATTAAAGGCTGCATTACAGTAAAAGGATGTAATTTCCAAAATTTACCAGACTGTTCTTAGTCATTATATCCCCATTACTGATGCTGTTGTCACTGTGTTAATATTTTGTAAAAGCACCAATAGAAATCCCTACAATACATCCCTATAATTGTTGCAATATTAAAAGAGGTATTTGGTTGAAAACATTGTGATATTTGATTTGTCCTTGATATACTGTCAGGTATTTTAATCTAGTGATTCTCAAATGAGGGTTCAGGGACAATCGTGCACCACAAACATGTATGTAAACATTGTAATTGAGCCTTAATGTAATCTATAACTGATGTAAGTGTAGAACCTAAAGTTAAAGCATACGATGTCAGACTTAATGTATTCTCAGTTCTTGTTGCTGTCACTACAGTTCTCCCTCTGTAGCACTGAATCCTTGGGGACTTGGCTCATATTGATTTGAATTCTCTTGTTCTGTTGGTCATATTCTGGATAATCTCAGACAAACTGTGACACCACTTTCATCACTGAGAAACTCCAACTAATCCTTGTATCACTCTGCCCTGCAGCACTCCACAAAGACATGGGCTCTTGTCGCGCCGCCACCATAACAGGCACCCTCTCCCGCATTTCCCTCAATGATGAGGAGGATGAGAAGGCCCCTGAGGGCCTCAACTACTCCACGTTGCCTGGCAACATCATCTCCAAAGTGATTATCCAGCAGCCTTCAGCTTTGCACATGCCGATGGGAGTGGGTGACCTGAAGGAGCAGTGCATGGCTGACAGCAATGCTGACATGCGCCGCACTGTTTACCTGTGCACCGACGACGCCATGCGCCAGAGCGACCATGACATGGTCAGCCATGACATGGAGGGCCACGCGGTGCAGGGCCAGATGATGGAGACAGACTACATAGTCATGCCTCGTGCCTCCGCAGCAGCTGTGTCAGGGTCGTGTAACACGTCCACCCTCCTGAAGGAGGACACCAAGATGAACATCACTATGGATACGCTGCCACACGAGAGGCTGATGCATTACAAGATGAGTCCTGACTTCAATATCAGCCCGTCAGGCATGGACCACATGAATGTGAACCTGGAGCAGCAGTATCCGAGCGCTCCAGAGCAGATGCAAAACCTGCCCTTTGAACCTCGCACGGCTGTTAAGAACTTCCTTGCTGAGATGGAGGAAACTGCGGGGCTTTCTAGGAGTGAGACAGGGTCGACAATATCTATGAGCTCCTTAGAGGTACATATGTTCATGAGGATGAAACGTAGAGGACACACACCTGCTATAAACACTTTACACTTTAATATACACCGTGCACGTTTATTGACTGATGACTTACTAACCTGATACCTTCATGTTTTATTTTCACAGAGACGGAAGTCACGATATTCTGATCTGGACTTTGAGGTACGTGAAAAAATATCTCCTTCCATTGTACATGCATCTAGCTTTTTATGCAGAGAAAAGGCCATTTTTTGCAGTTGTGTTTGTCATTTGATTTACTAGTACTTATTGTGCCTCTTAAGCTTATTGGAGTTACACAGCCTTGACTCAATGAGATTTATTGACATGCTGTGTCGTTAAGGTAAAAGCAAGGCTGTCAACTGACAAACAGGGCAACAGTTCTCATCTACATTTTGTCCTCCTCCATCTCCTTCATCCATTAGCTATACGTTGATTTTCAAAATGTATGCTTTTAAAGTCATTTGCACATTTCACATCTGATTTTACCACTGGTTTCAACAATGATTATATTGGCTTGCAAACACATATTCAAACCCCCTTTGGCAGGTTTTAGCATTTCCTTTGCATTGTTAAATCAGGCTTTGCTGCATATATATTGTACACACTTTCAAAATAAAGGAAACATGAGGCTTCTGGCAGCTATTTTGGCGTGGGGTGCATTTTGTTTTAGCTTAGATGCACACCAACCCCTTTAAAATGGAAGATTGGTGCCAAGGTTTGATTAAAAGGATTTCCCTTACGCCAACAAAACTCTAAATGAGGCAATTTGTAACTGAAGAATTATGTTTAATCCTGATAATACAACCACTGCAAATTAAAACAGTTCAGCTTTCAGTGTTGTATCGCCACAACTTTAATTATCTCGGTGTTTCCTTTATTTTGGCAGTCACTTGTGTATATATGCAGACACAAGTAGATTTGTTTCAAACCTGGCCTATAAGTAAACTACCATGACACTAACAAATTGATCAGAGTTGGAGGGGGTGGAGAAGAAGATGCATTTCCATTATTGGCTGTCAATACCAAAGAAAAAACCCTTGCCATTGCAGAAAGTCATGCACACCAGGAAAAGACACATGGAGCTGTTCCAGGAACTGAATCAGAAATTTCAAACCCTGGACCGATTTCGAGACATACCAAATATGGGCAGCATGGTGAGTAACAGGAAACCAGGGGGGTGGCGGTCAGCCAATTAAAGAGAGCAACATCCAAATACCCTATTCAGACATCCGGTGCAGGGCACATAATGTGTGATTGTGCAAATGAGCGGTTATGTAGCAGACGTATTCATGTGGAAGTGAACCTTCCTATACATAGTATAGGCCTGCCAGCCTGCCTGCCAGCAGCTGGCGGGGGGTGGTTGAGGGGGCTGCCCCTTTAAAAGCATTTTCTCCACAAGGCCAGTCTCAGGGAAGAAAGACCTTTGGTAATCTTGTTGCAATAGAGTGCATCCATTCCAATGCAAGGCCATGAATGCACTTTTATTTACATGCACATTTATCTACTTAGCAACCCCATCATTTTTTCCATTAATGCATGGCAGATTATTTAATCTATCAACATCTATACAAATATTCCCTTAAGTTCGCTCTTCTCTTACTGCAACTTACTGTGTGGGGGGAAACTTCTCGTCTTTGTCACACTGGATCTAGAAGTCGGGCGAGTTGTGAGAACTCCTCTTGACCTTGCTGCAAAACAAAAAGCCCCACAGTCTGTCTCCACACCTGGCTGGAGCTGTAGACAACGGGGATGTCAAGCTGTATCCATCTCTCCCAGACAAGCAGCAATGTTTTCCGTATTGAATGCAACAAATAGAAATTGGGCTGGTGACCAAACACAGCCAGACTATTAGACAATGTCGGCTACGCAGCAGGCTTTTTGGCTGCATGTGATCCTTGTTTCACTCACATTTCAATCACCCCTACAGCACAATGTAATTTGAGGGCCGTTGCTTAGTTACCAGTGCAAGTTCTTTTGTATAGAAAACGATAACTACAGTACATTCTCACTCCCCCTTTTCTTTTTTTTCCCAAATGAATCTACTGCAGAGCTGGCTGCAGACATTAGTATCCATTTTATATTCCCTGAGTGGGAGCAGCTTCTCTCCCTTATTTGCAACAGTGTCTTTGGGAGTGTCAATGAGAGCACATTCAGATGAATGACTCGCACATGAAGCCTATATAGTGCACCAGTTTCTGAGCTTGGGGAAGACACAATCCTGCTATGACTCCTCCATGATAATAGCGTAAGCATGGTCACATTTAATACACTACCATTATCTTTTGTTATTTGATGCTTTCCACAGCATTTATCCATTATTTTCAATTAGCAATGGGTAGGAATTCATATAATGCCCTTTTTCAATGAACTGACTTCACTTTTTTGGTAAAAATAACAGTTTAGCTGCAGAGGATGTCATGCCACTAATATCACACCCCACTGGCCATGTTCACAGGACAAGGCAATGCCAAACAAGAACCCATGGGAGAGCTACAATCCAGCCTGTGAGTACCAGAATTACGCCACTATGAATGTACTAGAATCTGACCCCAAGGACTCACTGGAGATGACGCCTGCAGAGTGGGAAAAGTGTGTCAACTTACCCTTAGACGTCCAGGAGGGAGACTTCCAAACGGAGGTCTAGAGGGTCACGAAGGAGAAAATGCAAACTAGGAAAAGGAGGAGAAGGGGATGTATTTTGCACTGAATAAAGCAACAGACTTTTCTAACAGCCTTGGCATACATATCTGGATAATACGAGTGTGGCAGGGACATTATGTGCCAATACAATATAAGGACTGAGGAGAGAGAAAAAAGAAAAAAGGGAAAAAAACATCAGTGTTACTTTTTGTATTCTCACTAGTGTACTTAGTGTGGGGCAGCCTGGTGTACAATATTTACCATCATGTGTTTCAAATTATCTGTTGAGGAATTGGCTAAAAAAGGTAATCTCTCTAGATGAAACCTCACAAAGCAAATGACATGCCATGTCGTCCCAGCTTCGTTGGGTCTAGTTTTGATTTCATAAAACTGGACCCGGGAGCACAATGTATATATTTATGCAGGTTTTTAAAAAGTTTATAACAGTCTGTTTGGCCATTACTACACTTTTTACTTTATAATATAAAACATGGGAGGCAAAGAGGATTTTTTCTGTCATATTAAAATGAATGTTTGTCAAGCTACATTCTTCATTGCTTTAAATGCAATAAAGATAATACTCACTTTTATATAAATAATATATTTCACAACTTTAATACTGCAGAATCTGCTTGAAGGATCCCAGCAAGCTCTCTCATCTGCAGCTCTGTATAAAATATTTAAAAACAAAATGTTGTATGGTGTAAATAAACTTTTGTCTACATATGTTTTACTTGTGCCAATTTATTTTAATGAGAACAAATGCCAACCTGATCAAAAGTTATAGCGAAAAATGTTAACATTTGAAAAGGAATGTAAATAAAAGAGGAAATATGTTCGTACTGCTTCAGAGGTTGTGTCAAGTTTATGTGGTTTGTTGGTTGTGGAATTCATTTATTGTTGAAATGTGTGAAATCAAATGATGGACATGTCACTGGATATTAAGGTTGTCAATACAAATACTTTTTCTATACCACATTGTTTAAAACAATACACAACTATCATTTGACCGTACTGAAAGTACCAAATATATTTTTAAAAAGTGCTCATTCAAGACCTCAGTTCAGGGGCCTCATTTATAAAATGGACTTACAATCAAATCTGATCTTAAGAAAGACTTCAGCAGAAAAACAAGTACAAGTAGTTTTTTTTATAAAACTATATTTTGACATAGAAATGATTTTATCTCTTAGCAAAATCTGGACACGACTTAAATGATTTTCCTGCTGGTTATGTCAGGGTACTGCAGTTTGTGATGCGTATGTGTCCAAAGCCTGTGGTCAAGTTTGCATCAGCTTTGAACAATGTGACAGAAATTATCAGTCAAATATGCAACATATTAATAGTGACACACTCCCAAGCTACGTGTTTGGTTTTGTTTGTCACCCCATGATTTAATCAACTGAATAATATGTGTTGCCTGGTTTCACTCTCCACTACAGTCGCTGTGACATTGTCTTCCAAACAGTTTTTCTCTTTCGGTCCATGGCTATTCATCATTTAAAAAAAAGAGAAAAAACTGAAGGCAACTGTCCTCAAACTCAAACTCTGAAGTTTTGAAATAAGTTCAAAAAAGTTTTGCCAATCTTTAATCTTTTATTGATTTCGGGATTTATTTAATTTTAATTTTCATAATTTAAAGAATTCTTTATTTCAAAAATTGTTCAACCAATTTATCATTAGTTTGGTGCTTGAAAATTAAATGGATGCAATTGGAGATGGTAAATTATTAACCATTACTCACTTTCACTTTAATGAGTTTACTCAACATTTTTTTAAATACTAAATTTTTGTTTCCAAAACTCAAAGATTCATGTTAATATAAAAACAAGAAACTTATATGAACAAAAGATTATTGGTTGGAAAAACGTTTTTCAAGTTTATTTCAAAACATAAGAGTTTGAGTTTGATAGAAAACTCAAACAGTTGCCTTCAGATAATGTTTTTTCTCAGCTGTCTTTGTCACAGTGTTCCTGATGAAACCTCCATTTGTGCTGCATTATATGAAGGGAAATCACTGATTGAAAGGCAGGTGACGTCAGTGAGTTACGCTGATATTAATAACTCACAGGTGCTGAAGTTATACATTTTCTCCTCAGAAGCTGTGTAAGCAGTGGTTTTCATTTCTTCTTCATCTTTCATGACATGAACATCATCAGAATTTATGTTCAAGTACAAAAATCTGAAAATCTAATTAAAAAAATCTTTTTATAAATGAGGCCCCAGGTGTCCTGGCTGAAATTTGCCTTTAAGCACAGCAAAACCAGACGGTGTTCAGTGTCTTTGTCTGTACCAGCACTGTGTGCAGGTTGTTAATTTGAAAAGAAGGAGGAAAAGATCCTGTTTCCTGTGGTATTAACAAGGTTTTGAGTAGTGTTTTTTTTATACTAGTATTGTATCAACGTTTAAAATTCTGGTATCGTGACAACTAGTGGATATGAAAATCAGCTATTCCTGCAGGAGTGTTAATGGTGAAAATGAGGAAAATTGTATTTCTAAGTTAATAACACGTTTGACGGTGTCCTCTTACATTAATGCATGAAAAATGCATGAACTTCTGTTGAAAATCAACTATAGTTTAGTGCAGGCTAGACTGTCCTCAGATAGTGTCCCCTCTGATGATTCTCAGCTCAGGTTAGTCATCCCCGTCATGATTTAAACCTTCCATTTAACTCTAGCTGAAGGTTAACACTGTAAAGTTTCATGACTCACCTCACAGTTCCACCCCCGTATCTGATTTCTGAATTTGGATAAGAAAATTTCAGACTCCTAATAGGTTTCTGTGCCCGCAGAAGGTTCATCTGATAAGATCAGTGAAGATTTTCTTGGGCAGACAGGGCCAGATGGAGCAGAAAAGGGAGGAGGAGGAGGGTGTGAGGGCTTAGGGAAAATCTTGTTTGTCCTGTCTGGTGGTCTGCGGTATGGCTGACACTTTGGCAATGAGAGCATCAGTGTGAGTGCCCCCTCTGGGGAGCGGTGGGCCATGCAGCAGGAGAGGAGGAAGAGACGGAGGAAGAAGAGGAGGAGGAGTTGGACCTGCAGCGTCAGTGAAGAATGATGACGAGAGGAAAAGAGGGGGAAGCAGACAATAAACACGGGCTTACATTAATGAGGTTTCTCAGTTGTGCTCTGATGTCCTCACTACATAAATTAAGTTGATTACATGTAGAACTCAGTCTAGACATTAATGTCTGAATTTACAGCGCATTTCAATTTAGACTACCATGCATAATTAGGCTGATTATATACAGTACTGCTGCCTGTCAGAGGCAATGAGAGCTTTCTTTCATTAATGTGCCAACGTCCAATACAGTGAAATGTTTTCAAATCATCAACTGTCTTTTTCTTCATATAAAACCTGACAGCATGTAAAAGATAAGACATAAATAATCTTGTAAAAATATATTTTCAGGTGCTGATATGAACCTGTATATTTGGGCTACACAGACATGAAATACATATATTTTAAAATCTACAGTCTTCTTAGAGTTAAGACTATTATTAAAGGGATGGTTCAGATTATTTGATGTTATTGATAGTCAGTGTATCATCTACAGTAGATTGTGGTCGACATCTGCCCAGTGTAGAGAGGCAGCAGGAGTACTGGTGTAGGAAGCAAAGAAATGAACTGTTATGGACAAGATCAGCAGGAAAACATATTTTAGCCACCTAAAAAAAGGTCCACCTGAAAAAAAGTCAGTATCAGTTTAAATATATGTATGTGTTTCATTGCTTTACTTCGCCATCAGACGACATTTTCTGCAGGAAAACTGCAGTTACACAAGCCAAATATAGTTCTCTCCAAACCAACTCCACAGGCGAAATCAGCAATTTTACTTTGCAGAACAGGAGTTGCTGCCTTTGATCTGTTAGTTTGTTTGTGTTACTGTGTGACTTCGGTGAATCCAGACTACTCTTTTAAAACACTGAAGTCACACAATATCACAAATGAACCGACAGATCGAGGCAGCAGTAGACCAGAAACTCGCCTGTTCTGTGAGGTAAAATGAATGATTTTGGCTATGGAGTTTGGTTGGTTTGGAGAAAGCAATATTTGGCTTGTACAGTTGCGGTTTCCCATCAGAAGGGTCTGTCTGACAGCAAAGAGGTGAAAATATTCTATATATAGCATACACATAATTTGACTTTTTTTTTTTTTTTTTTTTTTTAGGTGGACTTTAGATTATGGGTGTCTAACATGCCTTTTGTTGCTGGGGGCATGCCAGCTACCATCTACTGTAGGAAATACACTGCATAAAAAATAATGTACAGTGAGCAGGTCATTATTGCTAAATAAACCCCCGACAGGGTGCAGGACCCTGATGTGAAGCGGCGGGGTCTTGAATCATCCTGAAGAGGTTTATTTTCCAATAATGACCTGCTCACTGAACAATATCCTGATTGTTATGTATTACTTACCAAAAAAAAAAAAAACCATAACTTGACACAAAATATTAATTTAAAAGTTATTTTATTGCTCCTCCAGACTCTGTGACCATAGCAACAGCCTGTTCTTCAATGCTCTACAGAAATAACAGACCTTGCTGAATGCTGTATTTGACCAATCAGAACCGTATTGTAGAAAATACTGGTATTGTAAAATAAAACCATTCATTTTTTACACTGGAAAATTAGTCTTGTACACTTTAACAAGTAAACAAACCATTGTGCTTGAAATAGCCAAGGTTTTCTTATGAAAGCACACTGACACGACATAAGCTACTGAATGCATTCCTCTCATTTACCAGGCACACAGCTTATGAAATTTATGTTCTTTTCCACAAATTTAAGCATTTGCTCAATGAATGCATGGCTGACAGAGGTTTGCTTCTACAAAATGAATATCGTGTGAACAAAGATAAGAGCAGATAGTGCCTCCAGAGATGATCCATGTGCTTATATGTCCTAATGGTGTTTAAATGTGGAGCTCTAAATGTGTATGGGATCAAAGTTCTTCATCAGCTCTACTGGGTGAATTACTGTCAGATGAGTGTGCCACGTAAGGAGTGACTCACCAGCAGCTGAGCATGACAAACTTTACCATGCAAATTAAAGTGTCTGAAAGGGCCTATTTTATGTTGGTCTAAAATGCTATTTGTGACAGTTCTATCATCTCCTTTCCATTTGTGTCAAATGATCCTCAAAGAAAAGGCTTTAAAAGTATTTGTGATCTAAATTCTGCAGACATCATGCAGCTCAGTTCATGTTTTTTTTTTCCTTTTAACTGTGTGGTAGTTTTCTCCAACAATTCTGCACAATGTATTAAGGTGAAACACACTTCCACCTTTATTTTGACAGCCGTCAAATAAGTCTCCAGACAAAATGATTAGCTCTATCATTTTCTGTCTGCGCCAACAGTCCCTGCAAGACCATAAATAGACAAGTTAAAATGCAAAAATGTGTGCCAACGTGTATTGAAAATCAATGCAGAATATTTCAATTTTTATGCACAAATTCCATTCTGCAGATGTGTCTGTTAGAAGCTTGACAAAATGTATTGTGTGTCTAAAAATGGAAAGCTGTATTATTTAGTCTTTGGTAAATGGTGCTAGGACATGTTGACAAGGCTGGTGGACAAGTCTTCATTTGGGAGTGAGTGGCAAGTCCCACGGGCCCATAGGAGCAGAGAGGTTAACCTGCTTAGGGGGCTGCAAACACTGAATCGACATAATCACATTGATCCTTCGTCCTTTCCTCCCTGGAGGTTTGACTGAGGGGTAAGGCAAATGGTTCGTCTATCAAGGGCCTGTCACAAGAGTTACCAGAGCCCAGGGGAAAGTCTAGAGGCCACCCGAAAATCACAGCAACACTCACAGCAAATGTAGGGGGGATATAATGAAAAAGGAAGAGTTGTATTGTTTGACAAAATAGTTGCAAGTTCACCCCCATAACTGTAATAACTTTGGGTGACCCACTAACTTTTCAGCGAGCACCATGATCACGTTTATTATTTTTTATTTATGACTAAAAACTAATGACATTCCCATCAGCCTCAGCTCTATGAAAGACCTTTTTCATAGCAGCCATATTGATATGCAACAGGGTAAACAGATGTGTTACCACTGATACTAATTCAAGAACCAGTGTGTAGGATTTAGTGGCATCTTTTAGAAGGTTTGCATTTTGCAGACACCTCGCTTGCATGTAGGAGAGCCTAGTAGCTGCCAAACTCATGAAAGAGATGAGAAGCCTGTTTGTCTGTTCTGAGCTCCTGTAGAAACACAGTGGACTCTGTGTCACAGGACCCACATCCTCTGAAGATATGAATGGTTCATTCTAAGATAATGAAAATTTGACCATTCTGCTTTTCAGGGGATTAAACACAAATGAAAAAAATGAACATTATTTTCCATTTCCTGTGGTGTAGCAGAGTCTTTAATGTCAGCCAACATGCACGACAGCAGCTCTCTGACTGAACCTTAATCGGTATCATTGGTAACACCTGTGTTTGCTCTAATAAATCATGTCAAAATGGCTGCTGTGAAATAGAAGTAAATCTTAGCACGGTAACATGTTAAAGATGGTCAAGACATGGTGTTTAGCTCAAAGCACTGCTGGTATAACTGTTGTTAGTCTTGTATCAAACATCTGTGGGGTCATTCCTATGTTTTTTCCTCATATTTATATGGCACCACATTTAATAAGAACACAACAAAAAGGTCCTATATTTCCAAGCCCTGCATAGCACACAGTCGGACATGGTTAGGGTTGGCATAGAACACAGGACGTGTAGCTCATCATGGAAGAGAGAAGTGAAGTTGTTAAGAGTATTTAGTAGTTTTGCCACCTGATAGTGCAAGAGAACCACAGAGGAGATGCTAGTTTAAAAACATGAGTAAGCATTTATTCAAAAATTATAATAGTTTCTAATGTTCTTAAAACAGACCTGAATAATTATTGCTGTTTTTTCTTTTGTTTTGTTTTTAATTTTTAAAAAATTTGTATCCAAAATATTAAAGTAAAATGTTAATTATTTATATAATGTTTGAGACAAAGAAATGGGAAATTTATCTGTGCTTGCCCATTCAAGGACTAGACACCAGGTTTTAGCTCAGCTGGAGGAAAAGCATTGATAATAGAATTTCAACACTGAAAACATTTTACAATTAAATAGAAATTGGCAGGATAACAAAATCCACTGTAACATTATAATTTAATGCAGACATTTTGATCGGCAAAAAATATCAGCCAACTTGGAGACAAACTGCAGGGAGTTAGTAACTGTATGCGTCAGAAAGTAAGTAGGCTATATTTAAAGCTATAATTAACTGGAAAACTATGACTGTACTTTCTGGGGTAGTTTCACTGGAAAAGAAGTTCTGAAATCCTCAACAAAAAAGAAACTTTGGAAGACTCCACACAGCAGGTACTTACCATGCACTGTATAATGCATTATGGTCTTTCATCCTGTGGAGCAGTAAGATAGATGATGGGTACAGAGGCCCCTGACAATGCCCGTACTGTTCTGTAATTCCTCTTGGTATCTACAGTACTCCACACAATCATCTCTACCTTATTTGAAAACAGGGTCTGCCTCAGAAAAAACACAAGACTTTCATCTGCTGTCAGACAACCAAACAGTGGGCAGTTTTCTGGTTAGGTTTTCTTAGTCTTAGTCTTGAAGACTGAAAAGCATGAGTCCCACAGCAATTAGGGTTTAAATATCCCCTTACAATCATGGGGTGCCCCTGCAAATTTCACACGTGTAAACAGTTGGTCGAGACAATCAAATGAAGATTAAATACTCGAGCGAACAAAATTATATCAAAGCTTGAATCTAGGATCAATTTTGATCACGTTCACCAGTACAAATTATACAATTTTGTACAAATTGTGACAAATCAAATGCATGTTTTATATGCCCCCCAGGCAGATCTTACTAAAACTGAAGCTTCCTGCAAAATATTTTTATTTCCCTGCACTAATTCATTCATTTATTCATTAAAAAGTGTTCATTGTTCCCAAACAAACTAGCAAGAGACGCCTAAAATGTGATGCAGGAAGGAAGGAAAAATGAGACGAGTGGATTTTGAATAAGGGTGCATGACAAGACAAAGTTGTACTCTGAACAGCAAAAATCCTCTGATCTGACATGTTGATCACACAATCCTCTCTGCTAGAGTTCTAGGGTTCCATGTTTTTGGCTCAAGGCTTATTTGGTTTATTAGTGTATGTGGGGGTGGCATATCACATAATGGCTTAACTCAAAGCAGGCTTGCACAATAGTTATGACAAGGTATGCATACCACAAACTCTAATTGGACACGCACTCAAAATTTCATGCAAATCCATCCGTAGCAAGCGCTGAGTAGTTATATGCTAATCCGAGAAGGGATGCATTTAACTGTCAGTTTCATTTGATACATGTCCTTATTATTCTAAAACTTGTTTAAGTGTCAAAACCAGAGCTTTGAACAGCAGAATACACTTTCTCTCTCACAGGATTACTGACTGCGCTTATGTACTTTGCAGCTCCTTAATAGATTTAGACAAATCTGATCTCCGTGTGGTCATAATTTTGTCACAGCAGTCATTACACTCAGGGTTTGATGAAGATAAATATATGTAACACAGAATTAAAGGCCACTTGAATGTTTTTTTTATATTATTCTTCAAAAATGTGTGATGAAGTGGTCACGCCTGTTCAGCTCAGCTTAAACTGATCACTGAGTGGATCATTATTAAGATCGATTTTTATGCCTGTAATCCAGTGAGAATCGTGGCATGAGGCATTATATGAATGTACGTCCTATTTCTGTGAACATGTGTCTCAAGAACACCTTCAGATTTGGTAAATGTCCACTTGGACTCAAGGATGAACTGATTAGAATTTAGAGGTCGAAGGTCAGGGTCAAAACTTAAGAACACTGTTACTTAATTTCCGTCCCATTCTTGTGAACGCCATATCTCAGGAACACATCAGTGGAATTTCTGTTAATTTGTTGTAGAAGTCCACTTTTGGCGCGTGGAAGATTATAATTTGGAGGTCAAAGGTCAAAGTTCCAGGTGTCTGTGACCTCATGTCCCACCCATTCTTGTGAATGTAATATCTCAGGGACACTGGGACAAAATTACTTCAGTTTTGATACAGATGTCCACTTGGATATGAGAATCAACTGATTAGAATTTGGAGGTCAAAGGTCGGGGTCACAGTGACCACACAAAACATATTTTTGGCCATAACTCAAGAATTCCTACGCCAGTTATGACAAATGTTCACACAAACATCTAACTGGATAAACTGATCAAAAACAACACCTGAAAACATCTATCAGTGCTCTGTACTCGTCTGTAAGAGAGGCCAGAAGTACAGCTGCTGCAGACACATTCAAACACTCCTGCCATGAGTTCACTGTTCATGCAGCAGCAGCCTCGGGTAGCAGCTGAAAGTGGGTTACCATGAGGCAAAGTATCATGGGAATAAAGTTAAAAATATATATATAATCAATGAACTTGTAAAATTGTTTTCCATGTGTCCTCATGTATGAAAAGACTCTTATTTAAACAGCATTAGTACAGAAATGATTCTGTCCAAAGCTTTCTGATCAATAGAAGCAGCTGATCGATGTAACCGTGATCACGATAAGTGGTTTCCACTGTATTAGAGAGAGAGAGAGAAATTTCACAGGACTCAATAGAAAGCACAGCCAGTATGTTTTATGGACAGCAGTATGAGAAATGATCAGATGTTTGAGGGAGTATTTGAGAGCAGGGAGGGAGCGGTAATGAAAAATAGCTGTGCATAGTTTTGACTCAAACTTGCCCAGCTGCTGAAAAGATGCTCCCTGTGCTGAGACGTAAGGAACTGTACCGGCTTTAATAAAAGAAAAAGTCAGACTCACACCGTGGGCCTGATATAGCAGAGCTGTTGAACATACTCACTTTGAACAATGTAAATGACTGACATCATCGTGGTGTTTTATTTCTTTAAATACAGGAATCATTAAATATTAACACATCTTCCACAACAGCATTCTTTTCAATCAATCACAAATGAAAACTACATGTGATGCAGCTTCTGTCAGCGTCACCTGACCACATCATCATCTGTCCAGCTGCTGGCTCCTCTGGTTCTCAGTGAAGGTGACCAGACTAATATCTCAAAGCACAAACATGAGATCCAGGCTGATTCTTGTCAGGCTAATTCAGGGGAAAATATATGGTAGTGTGTGCCCATCATGGTACTATACATTCATGAGGCACAAACATTTGGTTTCCAAATTAAAAAAAAGAAAAAAAGAAAGTCATTCATATTGATATTTGTCTGTCAGTTAATTAAATCAACAGTTTGTATTCATTTTGACACTTATACTGCTAAATACACTGAAAAGAAATCAAACACAGCTCAAAAAGGCATTAATCGTTCTATGTAACAAGTCTGCTGTTGATGAACTCTACAGCACTGGCAAAAATGAGAAGTACTCCTTAATTAAAAGAAAATTACATCCATATCTTTGATTAATTCTATTTATTTTTTTTTCTCATGCTCTTCCAACGCAGAGAGCAAAAAGCTGTTGAACCCATTTCATTAAAAACTGAAAATAACTGAAACTCTGCAAACATGTCAGCCGCAATTGGTCCTTTACATTTCACACACAGTGCAGGTATGCAAGTACAGGAACATATTCTTAAATAATGGTCTGAGACTGCAAATATCTACACGGAGGGGAAGAAAGCAGCAACCCCTATAGCATTATATAGGACCTCAGACGAAAAAAAGCTAACTTAGAAAATGTTACTGCTGTCAACACTTAGGAGTCATTATTTTTTTATACCAATTAACTTTTCAGGAAACAAGCAAGCAGAACAGTTTGTGCAGGTTTTCATATTATTTTATCTTAAAAGGCCAACTATCAATATTGTCACAAAGTAACCATCTAAAGGGTCTAGAAAGTGCTTAGAGAATTTTAAAAAAGCAAGTTTACGTCCTCTGTCTCCAAATAAAGCTTCCACATTAGGTTTTGGAGCAGCGTATGATTCTGTCTCTGCTGCTGCAATAAGTGTGTCTCCTCCAGTAGAAAAATGACCAATTTGTGTCAGTTTCAAACTGTTGATAAGTGAATTCTCAAGGTAGGATTGAGTTGGAGGACGCTCCCAGAATCCCAAAGTCATCAATAATATTGACTGAGAAAGACACAACAATCAGTCTGAGCGGTCTCATTAAGTGGAGGGATGTGTCAACTCAAAACAAGGCTGGAATCCACCAGACGCCACTGCAGTAACTAAGGAAAAGCAGTAAATTCAATTATGATAAATTACTGACATCCGCTAATGTTTTGTGTATGGAATTGTACTTTCTAGTCCCTTTAAATTATGATTAGAATATTTACAAACCCGCCTGAGTGGCTTCTGATTTTCAGTGCACATATTCATCATCACTTAAGTCTGAGTCATCGGCCTCCACCTCTCCTTCAATCACAGACTTCTTCCCTCTGCAGCAGGACACCACCAGACCAATGAGGAAAGCCTAAAAATAATAAGCACAGCACGCATTAGGAAATATTTCATAAGGATCATTTGATCGATAGAATGCATCAACAGCACCGGGAAAGAGGCTATTAAATGTTTTGCTGAGGAGATTAGCTGTGTGCAGTCTTGGAAAATCATTTTCCAGTAACCTTTTTCTGAGCAGAAATTAAATTATGTGCTTCTGCTCTCACACTCGTCCCAAAAGAAAACACTCTTGAACTGCTTCTGAACTGAATTAAATGTTTTATAGATGTTGTTTCTGTCAATGTTTCTTTGTTCAAAAGATACAAAATAACTATCTTCGCTGTTTATTCTTACGAAGAACAGTCTCCTGCAATTACCACTCAAGTTAAAATCAAGGCGATGGCATTTTATTTACATACTCGGACTCACCCCAATGAACGCCCAGTTACCGAAGTAGTAGATGGTGCTGAAGAACCAGAACTTGTGGAGGAAAAGGTAGGATCTTGTCACAGTGCACTGATCTGAAAGGGACAGAGAAAACACAAGAACATCCTGGTTAATCTCGCTGTTGTTGTTGTGTAAACAAGTTAAACAAACATCTAAAAGTAAATACAATGAACAGCATACTTTTAATCTATATTGTACATTATTCATAAATATTATTTTGTTATTACTGGCTAACCTGCTGCTAACCTTCCTTATGTGCCAGTTGCCAGCAGCCAGCTCTGCACGGGTATGTATGATTTAATTTATTTTACAAACAACCTGGTTAACTCTGTGCTGCACTGCTTATGTGTTTACATGACAATTTATCAAGATCAACAGAAAAATTGTTGTATTTTATTTTATATCCAGTGTCTATTGCTGCTCTGCATGTGTGTATGGAACAAAAGACAGTTGTGGTCACAGCTGCTTAGCTGTGTGTTCATGTGTTGCTAGCTTGGCCATTTGTGCTAAAATAGTGTTTGTTGTTGCTGTGTTGTTGTTATTGTACTGATGTTCTGCTGCTTATTGTTGATCTGCGTGTCTCGTGTTCTGTCTTGAGGATTCTTGTTGTGTTGTGCGTTCTTTATGATGTCCTGCTGTCTTTATTCTGTGAATTTTCTATCATTTTATATGTTTCAAAACATCTTGCCAAAGGACTGTAGCTGAAAAACAGCCAGCTGGATCACACTGGCACATTTACAGAAATGTTGATTAATGTGTGTTGTTCTGATGAATAAAATAAATGAAATGAAAAGAAAAAATATTCACTTTTGTATTCAGCATGGTAGATGGTTGATTACTGAACAGATTTTGAGTCCACCTAGGACTGTTTTCATACCAGGTATTTCTGTCACAGTTATGTCTAATTTCTACTTTTCATTGTGTCACCTGTCACGTCTTCACATTCAGAAATACTTAATTAATCTGTGACCAAGTGGAATTTCAACTTGTTATTGTTTTTGCAAGATTGGCAAGGTTGCTTTATTATCTTAAAAAATAAGAAACTTAAGTTTGAAAATTAGTTGTTACCCAACAAAATGAAAACAAAAAGTATCACTTTTTCTTAAAAAACAAAGAAAAAACTGCAACTTGCAAAAAGAGAGTGCAATTGGCTTTACAGTGCAGAGGATTCCTCTAGTCTCCGGTGTACACTCTTTACTCACATGCATGTTTGTTCAGCACCACCCTGGACAGTCTCACAACCTTTGATGCCAGCGGCATGTCATGAACTTGTTCCACTTTAGAAGTGGTGTTAAAGGAAATTGGCAGGATTCACAGAAATACAGCTGTCCTTCCCAAAAAGTAGAACTTAAAATATTGTTGTACAGGTTCATTCTTGACCTTGAGAAAACACATCCGTCATAAAAATTCTCAAGGTTCACTTTTTAAGACATTACTGAAGAAGAGGGCTGTGGGATATGGCCCAAATCTTAAGGAACAGCCCAGTAAGTGAACATGAGTTTAGAATTATTTATCACACATTGTCACTTTTACTTTCAATATACATTTCTCATAGTTTGCATTCATATAAAACATATAAAAAATGTAAATGTCTTTAATTAAGAACTTTGCTAAATCACAGCATCCTCAGATTTCCTCCACCATAATGCCTTTTCTTCTGTTCTTGATTAACTGATACAGAAACCCTTGAAGGAAGGAAGGAAAGGAGGAATTATAAGGGGGAAAAGGAGTGAAGAAAAGAAAAAATACGTATATATTGCCTGAGGAGATGTGATTTCCTTCTTTCTTTCTGTTGCTACATGATGTTTATAATTGCACAAGAGTAGCACTTGTTATACATCTGTGTTATAAAGGGGTCTGCACTCACTGAAGAGTCGGCTATTACTACATGGAGCAGTGCCTCAGGCAGTTTTGTCACTGTAACTAAAGAAGACAACCAGTCTTGTGAAAAGAGGAAAGCCATGTCACTGTCAATGTGAATATAGTCTCACCAATAGATAAAGCAGGAATGATGCAACATTTAATGGAGCCTTACATCAAATATATCCAGTGTTACACACTGAAAAGGCAAAAGGTAAAAGCGCAGACACGCAACAAGACACCAACAAATTCTGAAGACAGTGAACCATAGGTTATGGGTTATGCATGTAACCCTGATTCTCTGATGAGGTAAAGGGAATGCAACTTTGTTTGGGACCCTCTTACGCTCTCAAGATTTTTTTTGGAAAGAACATTTCAAATAAAATTTCAGACATTCACGTACTCTACCCACATGTATAAAGTGATAATCAAATTATTAATAAGATGGTAAAATTAAGTTATATATGTTTGGTAGGTTAGGTGAGTTTTTTTCAGTCAAATCAGATTTGGCCATTCGGTGTACCACACTGAACTCCTTTATCAGCCTTATCAGTTATAAGACTCACATTTTAATGCCTGTCTTTGTCATCTGTGATGTGAAAACATCCAGATTTTCATACTGTCAGAGAAAGTAAAAGTGCTTCGCTCCCTGGCTGCCCTGCACGCTCTGCACTCCTTCATGCTGCGAATTAAGAGTTTATTTCAACCAAATCAGAGCCGGACTAACAGAAAGGTGAACCAGGATGGTTTTGGTGAGTTTTATTTTATTTCTGTTGCTTTTAAATGAAACTGATGATGATGATTTTAAACTGACAGCTTTGTAAAGGGAGCCTGGTCAGTTTAGCAAGAACAATAAAACAGCTGTTTCTGGTTAAACAAAACGTGTCTTACTCCTTAAAAAAGGTCTCTCACTGTAGTGATCCTCTCCATAATGTTGTCAGACACTTAGAATAACAATCTGAGCCTGTCAGTGGAAATTAAAGCAACACGCTCAGCGGTCTGCTGGGGTGACGTGGCTGACAGCGCGTCACCTGTGCTTCGTTTCTATCACTCTTCTCTGCTTCCATCAGAGTTGGTTTCGTGATTTGTGGTGATTTTGAGACTTGGGTTGTAAAGCGCATGTTCTCATAAGGATTATTTTAATAAGCGTGGCAGCTAATACAAACAGTATTTGATTAATTTATAATTCCTCATTGAAATATTATCCATGTGTATTTTTGTAAGCTCCTATCTGTTTATCCTGTTACTGTTCTGCACGCTGACTGACAAAGGGGAAAAAAAAGACTGCTGGACTCAAGAATCTCAGTCGTTCGAATCATCAGTCGACTTGAGGGATCTTCGACTGATGGTTCAAACCTTCGACGGTCAGGAGGCAGCCCTGATGTCTGATTCTCACCGTGTTAACAATATGTGGAAGATATCTCATTGTTCCTTGTATTTATAACAATGGCTATATTGTGATTGACGTCTTGCTAAAATCTGTCCATC
This sequence comes from Lutjanus erythropterus, assembly GCF_056507025.1. Classification (NCBI taxonomy): domain Eukaryota; kingdom Metazoa; phylum Chordata; class Actinopteri; order Lutjaniformes; family Lutjanidae; genus Lutjanus; species Lutjanus erythropterus. Next base: position 5,896,356 of record NC_139330.1, read on the forward strand.
CATCTTAAGAAAAGCTTTCTGTTTACCTGTGATGTGCTCGTCGTACAGTAGAGAGAAGAGTCCACTGGCAATAAGTATGAAAACTTTTCAGCTAACCTGATTTAACGAGCAGCAGCTTACTTCTTTACCAAATCAAATTTCTGCTCACCTCTTGTTTTTGTTGCTATCAAAGTGCTACTACACTAGAAACCTGTTAGAGTCATCATGTCTGTCTGGGTTAAATTGATCACTGCTTTGTTTTTCTTCTTTTGTTTTTGCAGATTACCATCTAATTTGTTTTTGTATAATTATTACATGAACATAAAGTAATAAAATAGACAGCTTTGTAATTTTTCCCTGTCCAAGGGCTCGTTTGAGGAGCCATTACATGACCAGGCTTCTCACTGTTTCTCATCTAATCTGAAGAGTACCAAGTTTTACTGCTGCATCATGTTGGGTTGTTTTTAATGGTTTCTTTCCATGCATTTTGAGAAAACTGTTTTTTATTGACAGAAAATTACTTTTTTCTCTGTCAGGATTTCATACAGCAAACAGAGGCAGAAGCAGACAGGTTACCACAAACAACAACAAACAAACAAAAAAACTAGCCTACCATAGTTTTAAAATTGTGTTCCATATGATATAATGGTAATTCAAACTTTTAAACTGAGTTTTCCATTTCATAAACAACGCAATGCAGCATAATACATTAACACTTTAGAATAAGAGACAAGCAATTAACAAAACAAACCCAACAGATCTTGGCACTAGATAATCTAAAAAAATAATAATAAATAAAAAAGAAAAAGAAGGGGAAGAAGAGGTTACAAGTTTACAAAAAAGGAATATGTTCAAACCTTTATGATTCTATCTTTATATACATTAAAAAATTAGACCAGACTTCATAAAACTTCCCTTCGTAATCATTAGTCCTTGCTATTAACGATTTGAAAGAAGCAATGTCCATCATCAACTTTTACCATTCATCAAAATCAGGCTTTATGTGACTCCTTCAATGAAGAACAGTCCTTGAAGTATGAATAACCACTCTACAATACAATGGTCCACATGAATTATTAGCAGCATTTCTATATGAATGATTCTGTCCCGAGCTTTTTGATCAACATAATCAGTTAATCACGGTAGCTGTGCGCGCTACACTTCTGTATGAATGCAAGTCTGAGTGTTCATAAATGATGAAAATTACAGAGTACAAAGTTATCCAGTAGTAACCCACTCAATCAACCAGTTTGAAGCTGAATCTGACTACGTCTAGCTACTTTCTGGAAGCATCTCTCAAACTGACCTCGACAGAAGTAAACAAACTCTACTCTTGTAATGTTTCTAAAATGACCAAGGACAGCTCGATCAGCATTGACCGACACCGTGATCGTGAATATAAAAAAAACCCAACACCTCGAAAAAAAAAGAAACTCACTTATTACTTCTAAAATCCAATTGCTTTCTTCAGTCTGTGGAGTAGCTCTTGTGCTTTATGCTGGTGACATCACCTTTGAGTCTGAGCTCTCCGGTTCTCGACAGAACTGATACTGCTATTGATCTGACTGGCAGAGTCGGCAGGAATAATATAAGAATTCTTAAGCTGAGTCATTCTCCTTTATGTGCATGAATGGGTATTGGCAGGCATGGGAAATGCTGATGACGTCAAATGTGGAAAGTGCCAATGAAATGCGTGTGGTGTCTGGGTCTCTCTTCAATGCTTAGATTGTTTTTTTGTGTGAAAATACAGGAAGAAAGCGAAGAAGAAAAATGCTTCCTTTCAGATCACATGTATTAATTAGCTTAGCCACGCAAACTGAAGCAATTAAAGAAAGAAAAATACTTCAGTATACCCTCAATCAGACCTGTTTAATTTCAACATAACAAGGCGAGAGAGAAAAGTCCACAAAGCTGAAGTGAAGACAAAACGCACTGTCTGGCTATGTTGGAGAGCCATCTGGAGCATTAACGCTAACCCTGCTGAGCTGCTCCTATCACACTGTTTCTTACACAGCTCCTCACACTGACTTGAACCCCATGAACGGTGCAATCAGACTTATACCGAGCTACGTGACATCAAGGTCCACAGCAATAACTCAGTGTGGTTTAGAATTTATTCATTAAAGGAATAAGTTTCAAAAGCTTTCTTCTCCAGTAGAGCCTGACTGATATAGGGGTTAGCTGATATATTGGCTTGAGGTGGGCCTTTCACACACACACACACACACACACACACACACACACACACACACACACACACACACACACACATACATATATATATATATATCAGTATCGGCATATATGTTTACAGATACACACTGATATGTTGATTTAGATTAGGGCTGGGTGATTGAACTTTTATAACAGTATAGTTTGAAGCCTGGATGGTAACATTATATATCATGGTATATTTATTTTTCTTAAAAGAGGTATTGGAATAATATATCAAAAAACTTTTTGTCAAGTACATGTAGTACAACCATCTCATGTAAACAGTCATCTAACATAATTTATGCATTATCATTTTATGTTCAGTGTCTCATTGACACTTTTTTTGGGCATTGTTTAGTGGTATAGTCAAAATTCATACCATGTACTTTCTATATCGTTCATACCTTCCACCCCTAATGTAGATTAAGCACAATGGAGAATATTAATGAGGATAAGAGGAGCTCCCTGGCAGGTGAAAATGTGGAGAAGATAAGCTTCTTATTTTACAACTTGTCCCTAATTGACTGATAGTATGAAAATATTTAGCAATTGACCGACACTGAACAGTTCTTATGTTTATTTAGCCATTTATTTTATCGTTATGTATACTTTTTTTCCTCAGCATTCATTTGTAGAAGTGGTAAACAATGTATTTAACATGTTAAGGAATAAAAATATTCTTCAACAAGGTTATTTGTTTAAAGGAATAATATGTAGCTATTGCGCATACAAAAACAGGTACAACAGAACAAATAGTGAGTTGGAGCCATTGACGGTATTTTAAATAAGTTGAATCCCTGTTTAAAATACAGCTTATTGTTGAAGTGAGTTGTTTCATCCCGCCCCCTCCTCCCCAGACTCGGGGAGGCTCAGCCAGGTTGTAGGAACACCGCAGGAGCGCAAGATGCATGCAGAAATCAGCATCCTGAGTACCTCTGCTTAGTCTTATCAGTGCAAAATCAGAGCACAATCCACACAGGAAAGGTCTATTTTCATACCACCTTAAAAACTCAAGTGTATTGGCCACTATACCAGTAGTGGGTGAAATGTTCCCCTCTAAAATAGGTATCGCTCTAAAAAAAGGCCTTATCAGTTGAGCTGTATTCTCTGCAGTGTTGAATTTTTTTTAAAAAAAGCAGGAAAATCCAGGTCTGTGCTGTTTCATGTATAATAAAGATTAGATAGTGTGGGGCCCCTGGGACGGGAGCTCTGAAGGTACACCAACGATCAGCTTGTACTTCACCAGGATCAACAGATAATAGGAGAAGCAAGTCTATCTTCATCCCCATGACCCCGCTCTCTTCCTCCAGCACCTCAGCCATCTGTAGCTCTCCAGCTGCTCACCTGAATTGCAGAGCTCCGAGTGGGACCCGCAGATGGTTCACAACAGTGGTCTGCCTAAATATATTATCATGTACACCACTGACCCACTTCACCTTGAAATCATTACCGTACTCCGATAAGAGCATGGGGCAGTGTGCGAGTGCAGGTAATTTCACCTTGACTCATGATACCTGGGTGAGTGCTGCCCCGTGTAGCATGATGCATTATGTATAACTTCCATCTCTGCATTCAAACACAAACACATGCATAAAACCCTGAACACACACACATTGTGTTCTTTGTGAAAGCCTCTCTATCAGCGAGCCCTCGTGTTCCTACACTGTATCCTTTTTAGTTCTCTCCATCTAAAAAGCAACAGAGCACTTTCATCCCAGTGTCCTTTGAGGATGCTGATGTTCCTTCAACAGAACTATTTTCAAATCTCCCGCCTCTCATATTAGTGTTGTCGATGAATGTTCACCAAGAGCATCTTTTTGCTGTGCAAAATCTTGTTTTTTTGTTTTTTTTTTGTTTAACTTGCACAGAAAATCCATTTGAGTGGTGTTTAAGACCTCTAAATGAAGACACAGAAGACAGCATATGAAGACGTATCCTTATATTACTGAACTTGATCTAACTTAAACCACTCATTATACCAACAGGAGGCCAAGAAAGAACATTTCTGCTATTTCCAGCGCGGATCTTGTTTTCTACTGCTGCCTGAGTCCATTTGAAGTTGTAATTTAAGACATCAGACAATCACACAAATAGTTAGTAGCTAACAAGTAAGTAAAATTGACTTGGGCAAATGGATTCCAAGATGCCCGACCTGGCAAGTGAAAAAAAACACCCCAAAAAGAACCATTACAGGGACGGTTCACCACTAAATCAAAATACATATTTTCCCTCCAGCGTGTACTGCTATTTACCAGTTTCGGTCATTTTAGTGTGAGTTGCAGAGTTTTGGAGAAATCGGCCGTAGAGATGTCTGTCTTCTCTACAATATAATGGGAATAAATGTCACTCGGCTTGTGTTGCTCAAAGCATCAAAATATACATTTAAAAAATCACATCCATCCAAAAATCATGACTTGGTTACTCGAGATAATTCACACACCTTGTCATGAAGTTACTACTTTCCTTCTATTAGAAAGATTCTATTCTACTGCAGAGACAAAGTACTTCATACATGAAACTACTCACAGCAAGTGTCTGTGGATTATCTTGAGTGACCGGGTCATGATTTCTGTAAAGAAACATTGCTATTGAGGTTTTTTTTTTAATCTATTTTATTTTTGGCTCTTTGAGCACCACAGGAGTAGTGCCACCTAGTTCTAGTTTAGACACCACTATGGCCAATACCTCCAAAACCCTGCTACTCACAGCAAAACAGTGAAGATGGAAAAAAGCACTACAGACGAGAGGAAAAATATGTATTTTTGATTTTGGGGTGAACTCTCCCTTTAACGTTCAGCCCTGTTTTTTTTTTGTTTAAAACAACGCCTGAGGGAAAAAATCTGCCAGCTGTGGCATGAAAGATGAAAAATATTGATTAGAGAAGCTTTAAGCAAAGACTATCGCTTTAATTAGACTTCTTCAAAGTCTGATCTTCATCAGAAAGTATTTTTAATTCTATTAATTAAGAGTGGATGTCTTTTGGTACAATACCAATGAACAGATGTTCTTTGAAACTGCATTTTCTTTTAAGGGTAAGGGCTGGATTACAAGATGGACATTTGCCTTCCAAGAGAATAACTTTTGATTGACATATTCCATTGTAACACAAATTGATAATGATTCCCTTGTTGCAAAGAAAATTACTATTAATTTGTGTTGGGGTTGAGGGAGTCTCCACTTGAAAATTGCTTGGGCACCTGACATCTCAGAGGCAACACATAAAATTACGACCATCCTCCCCCTGAAGCTCTGTAAAACAATGCTGTGGAAACCGGCAAGTTGCTAGGAAACAGACAGCAGTCCATAGTGTGAAAACACTCCTCTGTATTAGAAGTTTCATCACAGGGATTCAAACTAGAAATAATGTGAAATGTCTTCCAAGGTAAAATAACTGGACTTTAGGTCATGGTTAAAATTCAGCTTAAACTGCCAACTTGTACAGAATGGGAAAGGCTTCAGGGAGCATAATATTTATAATTTTGTCTCTGACAGCATCGACCTTATTGGTGAAAAACAAAAACATCAGCAGAAGAAATGAAGCAATGACACAGGGGCAATTATTGGTAAATTGAGTTACTGTGTCAAAAACAAAACCTGGGGTTGGATTTATTGATTATCAAGGGTGAAATTAACTGCAACTAATGATTAGTTTCATCACTGATTAATTCGTTGATTATTTTTTTTTAAAAAATTGTGAAAAATGTTGATCACAGTTTCCCACAGCACAAGGTGATGTCCCCAAATGTCCTGTCTTGTCCACAACCCAAAAACATTTAATCTGCTGTTGCAGAAGAGTACAATACATGACAACTAGTCAACCAGTCATTGCAGCTCTACTTTCCTCTCTGCAAAAATGTGTTATTAAACATTTTTGAGCTGCTGTTCCATAAGAAATTATGCTGTTGTTGACATTCTTACGTTTTGTAATATGGCTTCACTGTAAGCAAAATGCACAAGGTTTTTTAGAGAATATGACAAATTTAGCTCAAGAGAATTTTTTCAGTTTAGGAGACAAACTGAGTCAGAAGTGCTGTGGACAGAATGTCATTAAAACCATTGGTTAGAGTGTCAAGAGAAGTAATATAACCAATAATGAAACTTGCAGATGTGATGATGAAAGTGTTGGCATGACAGCAATAAACAACAGAGGAGACAGTTAATTTTCTTGGATGAGGGAGTGATCGTTAGAAATGGACATGAAGACAGATAAATCTGTGATGCTAGACGTCATACTGAAATAAAATCAAATGCATCAATAAGTGAGATGAAGGCCGATTTAAATGGCCCTGATGGATTATTATCATTTGGGATCCTCAAAAACTGTCAGTCAGACAAAGAAAACACTTAAACACAGATCATCCAAGAGGGCGGTGACTACAAAAACTACCATCTTCACTGACAAGGGCAGATGGTAGATGTAAATGTAGATGAATTTAGATGCGAGTCAGAGTTTATGATCAAAGAAACTCACCCACGATGAGCAGCAGCATGAGCATCATGGTGGTGAGAATAATTTGAAAGAGCAGCCTCATCTGTGGCTGAGAATTCCTAAAGTTTCAGTCAGGCTTCATGAAGCCATAAAAAATTAAAAATAAAATAATTTATTAAAAAGAACTTGGAATTTAGAAGGACCAGACGTAAACAAACCACCACTGCTGCAGTGGCGTCTCCCTACACGCACTCGCTTGGATGCAAGCTGTCATAACAAGTGGACAGTTTTTCGATGTACTTTTTATATAATATTACTTTTGACTACAACGTCTAAGAAGTCGTGAAGAATCTGTCCAGTGCTCAGCTGCTCCAACAGTCATGTCAAATGTCAACTTTGACTTTATGTCATGAAGTGGAGACCCATAGATTCTCTGGGTGTTTGTTGGTGGATGAAAAAGATCAACAGAAAGGACTTTTTTTGTTTTAATTTTTTTTCATATTTTACACAGTACTCATCACTTAAACATGGCAGAGGTTTGTTTTTTGCTCTATTTCTCCAGCATCTATTTTTGGCTATTGCAACAACCAATATCTAACTACTATGAACATCAATATCGTCATCCAGAAGTGTACCTTCATCTGTTACTGAGGACTGCTGTCGTAAATCCAATTATCCATGCTGTCACTGTCAGCAGGCAACAGCGGTCACAGGGTCTAGAAGCAAACCCCAGACCCCCCAAAGCTCTCACAAGAGAGATCATTTTAACCAAAACTGTGACGAAAATCTCCCGAGAGTTTTGCAAATCAGTGGTTCCTCTCTAGACATGACCGGTGGAAACTGAGTGACAAACACTGTGACGTGCCACCACAGTGATGGCGTCACTGCTACATGGTGGGACAAACAAAACAGCGGCTGGATTTGACTATTCCATAATCTGTGACCAAGTTGAACTGCAACTGTGTTTTTGCAGGGTTTGCAACATTACTTTAGTATTTTGAGGCTACTACAAGGAGATTTTAAATTGTTATGAATCTTTACAACTCATTACTGATGCCTCTATAAAGATGAAGATGACAAAGATGAAAATTAAAATGAACGAGGAGGAAAGCAGCGTCACTGCTCTGGACAGGTCCAGAGAACAGAACTTCTAGTAATGCACAAAGAGAACAGATTCTTACTTTCCTTAAAACGCCTGCATTCACTGTGTGAAATCACAAACTGAAGAGGACTTCAGGGTTCAGGGTGTCTGGGGCCATGGCAACTAACTCCTGAGGATTTGTGTCCATTCTGCTGAGTAAATGAGTAATGGTGAGGTAATGACCTTAGAGTAGATAATGGAGAGCTTGACACTGAGAACCTGCTTGCCAAGATGTTAGTGTCATTAAACCACAGTGACCAACTGGCCAATCAGTCACCAGCTCGACTTCTACCCTCTTTTTCCTTCGCTGTCTTTTGATCCAGTGTCACAATGAGGGTTATTACAAAGTTTTGACCTTCCAACGAGGAGCTTGAAATTTAGAGAATATGTCAATTCATATCCGTGTTTGTGAATCTCTTGTTCATGCTAAGGTAAAGCTTCTTTCTCCAAGAAGACATGGATGGCATGAAGAACACTATTTCAGTGTTTACAAAAATACAGATAGAGTACGGTGCCTGACTTAATGATGTGGCTCTGGATTTGATTAAAAAATATTTCAAGAGCTTACTAGAATGCAACCAATATTTGAAAACCAAAATATACAGACAACAACACAACATAACAGATGCCTACAAAATAAAGGTTAGGATCTGGGTTAGGGAATGAAAAAACGGGTATAGTAGAGAACAGAATGTGTACGGCACATTCGTTTTTCCATGTACCATTAGAGGATCATCCTCAGTTTATGTCCAGAATATTGGGTCTATTTAATTGTTAAGGTTGGGTTGCGCCAACAAGGATTGATTTTTAAACCTCATTAATTCATGTCTTAACTTTAAATTATGTTGCAAAAAACTTTTCAACTAGTTTAAAATTAAAAAAGATTTAAACCTCTCTTTAAACTTCGATTTAGTTTTTACTCTAAAACTAGATTAAATTTATTTATGATCAACCAAGACTTTTAAGTCCAATTTAGAATGTCATCCCTTATTAACTTTAAACTTGGACTTAGATAGATTCTTAGATAGAAGATTTAACTTTTAAAAAATCAGTCTTTTCAGATGGATTGAGAAAATTGAGGAAAATAATAAAGTTCATCATAGAAACTTAAGGGACAAACTCAACCCAACTGAGTTTTATGATGAGTCTTTGCTTTCTTCCACTCCAGTTGATTATTTGGCCTTCTGTCTTTTTTAGACGGATTGAGCAAAACAATTCTCAGCCAAACCATCATGTGTAGGCTAACCAGGCTACAACATTGTTTTTTATTTGTTTGTTTGGTTTTGTTTTTTTTTTAGCTAGCTAACAAATGACACCATGTTTTGTTCATATTTTTTTAGTTAGTTAGCAAACAATTAAATATTATGTTAAAAAATACAGAACAGCTGAAAGGTAACTGTTCCCCCCGGTTTTATACTTACTACCAACAGCACACAAAATTACTGATTTATTTCATTTAAATTTGGGCAAGCAAGCATCTCCACATTGACTAAACTATTTAATTTCAGTTTACATCACTAAACCTGGATTTACTAAACTGTGATTATTTTTAATCGTGCAACAGAGTTCTGTTAATTTCAAATCTCATTTTAAAACTGGTTTAGGTAAAATCTGATTAGAACTAATCTAAGATTAAATTAATCTTTGCTGGTAAATTCTAGTCTATGAATTTTCAGATTGAATTTCTTCAGATTGACATGAACAAACAGCAGGAATTGCAGGAGGACAAATGATCAAACATTAGATTTAGATGAGATGACTGTTCTCTCTCTCCTATCCTGTCACTGCCACAGATATTAAAAAAAAAAAAAAGAACACCTCATACCAACGGCTGATGAGGTGTTTCCCCTTTGGGGGAAAAGCTGCTTTATGTGATTTGGGAAAGGAAGATTTGCAGTCTTTCACCACAAAAATGAAATCTTTAACCTGTTACTTTGTACAGTATATCAGTCGATAAGCTTTTGATTGTATTCCCTCTCAGTCGCATGTGTTGTCTCTGCTTGACACTTCCTCCTCCTCATGGTAGGTGGTACAACGGCTGTTATGAAAGCAGGAGCCATTTCCAAGATGGCCAAAATAGGACCAGTTTCCCTGAGCTGTTCAAAAGAGACAGTAGAAATACTGTTGGCCATTTTCCGAGTGACTCCATGACTCCTTTAATATAACAGTACAGACGAGTGCCAAAACGTCTGTGGAAATTAACAGATCTCACAATCCTTTGACATGTGCCCTCAGTAATTAACGGTACTTGAGCAAAAACTGATTTCTGTTCTTACCAACTGAGGGTCCTGTGGTACCAGGCACACATTTGACTTTATTTCACTTAATCCAGCTCGACTTCAACAGCTATATGTACAACTGCTCTTGTAGTCAGATACAAAACAGCTTCCAGGCTGCAATAAAACAACATGATAAAGTGGTGCAAAATCACAGTTCAATCTGTTTGCTTTAATTGTGATAGTTGTGGGACAGGAAACAAATTATTTGTTTGAGAAAAACAAACAACCAAACAAAGAAAAGACAATTAATTTCCACAATTCTGTCTGGACAGTCATGTAAACAAGAGAACTGTGGGGGATTGTCAGTTTATGTAATTACTGTATGTTGGCAGTATTAGCATTATTGTCATGTGCAAACATAGTTGGATTAATATTTATTTTTTTCTAGTGTTCTTTACCAGCACTTTTATTTATTTTATCTTTACATTTTCATTGTTATGCACCAAAAGGAGCCTGAAATTTAGACAATATGTCAATTCATATGCATTTTAGTGACTCTCTTGGTCATGGCACGGTAAGGCTTTTTTCTCAAAGGAGACACGGCATGAAGAATTCTGTTGTTATGCACCAGTGGAGCTTGAAACTTAGACATGTTTCATATCTGGCTAGAAAGGGTCCACAGTGAGGATTGCCCTCTTGGCCAGGGCAAGTAAATCTAGCAACTCACTTGCCCAGCAGGAAAGTGGTAAAAAAAAAAAGAATTGAACTACTAAACTACATTGATAATTTTCAAGCAAAATACCTGCTTTCAGCCTCTCAAATATGGAGGTTTCCTGCTTTTTTTTGATTATTAATAAGATAAATATCTTTGGGTTTTGGGGTGGACACATCACCTTGGACTTTGAGAAACTGGGATGGAAATTTTTTACTATTTTCTGACAATTTATAGATGCTGCAGCCCCAGACTAAACATGACAATTAACTTTAGTCCCTGCTGTTATTTGATAAGTGCTAATAAATAAAACAATTTGTCCAAGGGCAAGTAAAAAATTGGCTTCAGGCAAGTACACTTCTGTTCCACTTGCCTGAAATAGGCAATACATAGCCAAATTAATATTTATTTTTCTTTACTTTTGCAGTTCTTGCATTTTTATTTTCTCTAACTATATTTACTGCTATTCACCAAATACCTGACTTGGCAATAAACTGATTCTGAATGCAAACTTATCAATCACTTTTCTTTTGATATAAAATCAGTCCTCATTATACAGTATGTGGACAACAAGTTTTAATATTTAAACAAAACATGAATCCTTCTCAGTCAGAATCTATCTTCGACTACATATTTACTGTACATTGTAATAGACATTTGGACCATTTAAGTATTTTGGTGCGCTGTATTTTCCTGATTTTGGCCTTCAGGAAGCTTTATTCAGAGGATAAGAAATAGCACCACTGAGTGCCTTTTGTGCCATGTGCCACTTATTCATGAGATTAGATTAGAGGTACCGTTCTTTCCAGTTTCAAAGACATTAGTCCATTAGCACTTCTATGTTGTATAAATACCACTATAGTCACAACTGCTGAAAGCCCAACCAAACATCTAACCACTCAGTTTTTTTCTTCATTCAGGATGTAGTTCAGCTAATATCTCTCTAGCTCCCTATTTAGATGAGTAAGAATTAGCAAGTTTTCAGTGACGAGTGCTTGTGTTTTTATTCAGAGTACTTACCATTGAGATATATTAGAAATGACGACAGGAGAGCTCCCCAAAAGTGAAGCCAAAGCATCTTGATTGCTCCCTGGTGGTTGGCTATGTTAATAGAGAGGACATGGGCCAAACTAAAACATCCAAGTACACATCAAATACATTTTAGGTAGCTCTCATCACACTGATGCTTGTTCAAGTGTTCATTTTCTGATCAGTTTGGTTTTAATTAGTTATTTTACACGATGAAGAAGGTTTCATGTCATGATTGACAGCTGAACTCTATTCGCAATGGAGTTAGCTGGCTGTATGTACGAGAGTGTGGTTCCAACCCTATTCCCTACTGTGCAGACTCTGGATCCAAACGATGTCACCAGCAGCGCTTGTATCTGGGATACTTTGGCTTCACCTTTGTACAACTGGAGAAAGAGGAGCTTTGGCGTCCATTTTATTTACAGTCAATGGTACTTACATGTTATGGGTAGAAAAGCAAACAAAGCCAAGTGCACTGGACATTGCTTAGCACACATAACCTGACCTGTGTGGATTCTCTTAAATACAAATTGGAAGCAGACCTAGACAAAATAATCCCAGAGGCAATCTGGCAAAAAATTATACAGAGAATCCTCCTTGATGTGCCTTAGGGACGCTGTGGTTCACTTTAAATTAGTATGCCGTCTTCATAGCTTCAAAGTTTGAGATGAAGAAGGATACTGACCCTACATGTGATCGATGTAAGCTCGCTCCTGCCACATTGCTGCATGTGTTTTGGTCATGTCCCAAACTGTACTATTTTTAGCAATGCATCATTGAGATGTTCTCTGTTATATGTGGAAAAACAGTAGACCCATCTCTACTAATTTCATTGTTTTGTGTGTCTCCAGTGGATGCTCCTATAAATACGATGGCATTTTGCTCTCTGCCTGCCAGAAAGCTTATTTTGCTCAAATGGAAGGATGCTCTGCCTCCAACATAGGGCCAATGAATTAGAGAGGTTATGTGTCATATCCACCAAGAAAAAATTAGATATACCATTAGGGCAACAGTTCTGGGGAGCCACTGCAGCAGGAGCGCTGGTGACCAGGGGAGAAATATAGAGTGAAGCAAAGTTGAACGAATATGATTTATGTAGGGGAAATAAACAACCAAGATCTTGCTGATGCTATCATGCTGTCTGTTATTTCACTAAAATTTAACTTGAATCCTTTTTTATCAGCTGCTTCACCAATTATTGTTAATTATTGCTTAAAAATAGTGGGGTGGGGGTGTGAACTTTTATCGGCTTCTGAAGGGGGGCGTGCAAGAAAAGGAGAAGAACTGCCGTTAGCCTGTGTCCAGACCTTGAACCTGCCCACTACACTAAGTTGACTGAATAAGGAAATGAAGTGCAACGAGTTGAAAATTCAGTCTGATATCAGGCTATTGCATTGGGGATCCTCTGTTACAGTTACAGCATTTTAAGGTCTCTCATTTCTGTTTAGCAGACTGTTGCTATGAAGAGCAGACCGTTGCTATGGATCATAGGCTGTGAAGGAGCAACAAAATCATTTTTAAGATTTCATGTCAAATTGTTGATTTTGAGTTTTTGAATTTTTTAATGTAAGGAACTGTGTAATAAGCAGAATAATGTACAGTGAGATTGTGAAATAAACCCCTTCAGGATGATTCAATGACCAGCTCACTGTAAATTATCCTTTATGTAGAAGGCATCACAGCTACCATCATCTCTATCTAACTCATGTGTATGTGGACTTTTTTGCTTTAAAAAAATACATTTGCTAGTTTGTTTGCTTATTTATTTATCTTTTTTCCTTTCTTAATTTCAAAAGGTTTAATTTGTCAACTTATGGACTGATATTTGTAACCTATTTTTATCATTTCTGTGTGATTGTTTAACAGCATGTTTAAACAGATCAAATTTCAAATAATGTAAATACAGGATAATTTTCCACTGAACTTGAGCTGGTCTGGAGACGGTAACAATGTGTACCTGAAGCTGAAACTTTTGACACCATCTGTCCAGACATTATGTTACAACTTACATCTGTGCTCCTATGAAAAAAATACAACTTCACAGAGGCACGTAGAAGACAACATTTAAGGAGGCAAAGATCTTGTGGCCAATAATAAATGATGTGTCACTGAATGTGGCTTTGACTATGCATTGCAGTGCTCTGAATTAAGGCGTACGGAGGACTCTGTGCAATCTACCAGTCACATGCCATCTCCTCCTATACTATACAACAGACAGAGACAACTTCTACAACATAAAGTCCACAGTGAATCAACATTAACTTTATAGGTCATTCAGGACAGCTAGCAGCTAATTATTTTGCTATAATGTATAAAAGCATTCTAGCCTCCCCACAGGTAGGAGAGAACTTAAATGTGTGTCTACACACCAGATTATTGTAAACAAATAATATCTTACCTTTGATCTCTGCAGTTACTCTCCTGACTCTGCTTTATCTTTCTATTTTCTGCCTGTCTTACCCTGTCTCAATGCATTTTCCGTACTGTTGGATAAAGTGAAAATTATTCATGAAAACCAAGTCAATAATGGCTATCTCTAACATCTCCGCTATATTGAGGCAAACACCTCATTGTCATTCCAAACCTTCCTGCCACAACAGGTCTAGCCCCACACGTGTCTCTTAATGGCAATGAGGGGCAAAACAGGGGACATTTTCCAGGAGCTGACACGCTGCAGGGGACTCTTTAGATAACACGGTCCTAAAGTGAAACCCACAGATGCAATTATAATTAGGGCCTGACCTATACTGTATTGTTAGAGCCTCAAAAAATTATGATATCAATAAATTGTCTAATATTCTTCATACAGAATATAGAGAATATACATAAACACAACATTATAAAACAAAACAAATGATAGCAGCTGTTATTTTATAATTATAAGTAAATATAAATAAAGAAAAGACAAGTAAAACAAAAACTATATATAACTATATAAGTCTTGTAAACAGCTCACATTGACTTCTTCGTTTTATTTGTTGAACCATATTTCAGACAATATCTTTGATAAGGACACCAAATCTCTGTTAATAATTCTTTTATTTCTGCCTAAAAAAAGTGTATCTTGCTGCGACCGTCTGCTCTGCAGGTCCCCAGAGAAATGTGGATGTGGATATCACAGATCTCTGCTGTTCTGCCTCTGGAGAAAGTGACTTATGATCTCACTAATAAATCGGACAGATTCTGGCGACTTTGGGATCCTCTGCATTCCTTCCTTCAGAAACTCTGACTCACTTATCCCTGGAGGGCAACGGTTGGCTGCTTCATCAGTTGGTGTTAATATCACATTGTTGTACATTTTATTTATTTACAATTTACGTCTACATATATTTTTTAGAGCACTTCTTGGTTTGGGATGGGACTTTTCTTTGTTTTTATACTACTTTTATAATTTTTTTCTTTTCTGTTGCTGTTAATATTTAAATTTATCAGTTGGGCTCTAATACTAATATCGTTGACAATATACTGTAGGTACAGACCTGCAAGGCCACTTTGTCATCTTATATACCTACAGTTGTTTTTCACATTCTAACAAATAGCCCAACATGCTCAAGAATATAGAATTTATCTGTTCACATGTCAGCCTTGTTGGTAATATTTAGTATGAAACCCTTTGAGAGATGTCATGCAATGTGATGCAGTACAGGCAAAACTTAAGTAGCATCAACAAAAAAAAAATACTGAAATAAACTAGATTAGAACAAAACAGAGTCTGAGAAAGAAAATACTTCACAAATTAGAGATAATATCATATCATATATTTGTCAAATATGCGTAATATTTGATTGGCTTGTAAAAATGAACAACTCCTACTTGACTGGTTTCTTATTACATACTTGACATTTAAATGCATCAACACTCATTAGCTTCTCTAATTGCTATTCAATTCTGTGTCTTCTGGGAGAGCATTTATGGCCAAACACCTTGATTAATTTGAATAAAAAAATAATTATCCTCCACACCAATACACCTCTGTGAACACAAACACACATGCACACTCCAACATGTTAAAGTTAGATTTTACAGATGACTTTACAAAAACTAACAGTCACTTTGAGTGTTTAAGAGGAAAACAAGGGCAGGAATCTGAGATATGGCAGGCCGAAGAATAAAGTACGTTCATGGTCTTGTTTATTTGCTTTAAACCTTTGTGCTGATGACAGATATGACAACTGCATCACATCTGCTGCACCACCAACAGGAGAATTACTTGAGCACTCTGCAAATGAATAAATTAATGTGATAAAGCTCACTGGTATGATGTACATTCACGCGTTTGTGTTTTCATGGCTGATTTACTGTAATAAGCGTTGGCATGGAGACAGCAAGAGGGCATGTACTGCATTACTAAATGTTTGTCCTTGGTATTATTCCCTCTAATGAATAATGAATGGTGATAAAGATTACTAAACAGTGTTCTACATGACATGGCCCAGTTGTACACTGTCCTTCCTTTCTTCTCGTATAGACTCGACTTGTGAGGAATAAATCTTTGATGATGTTGTGTAAGTTCTTCCAACATCTCACTCTTGGACCAGTGCTACCTTTCTGTGCGAGCGGAGATGACAGACTTACCCTCAGGCGCGTCGGCATCACAGATCCTCGTGGTGCCAAAAGTAGCATTCCCAGATGTAGGACCTGCTGAGGGCATCTGACTCTGATCAAAAAACACAAGAGGCATATATCTGTTTAGCAAAGAAACGCTACAAACTACTTCATGCGGTACAAACAGAATGTGGCTTGAGAAGAGGGGCCATAAAATAAAACAATATCTAAAAATTTACTTAACAGCAACCAGCTTTTACTCATGAATTATAGAATGACCTTGTTTTTTAAACTAACAGAATCACCTGGAGGTTTTGGTTCCAGATGATGCTCTGATTATTATTGGACACAATTCAGATCCTAACAAAGCAATAAATGTTTTTTTTAATAAACAAGAAACTCAAAAAACAGTTAATTTGTATGCAATTTCCAATAATTTTAGGGACTAGCTTCACTTAAAAGAACCTATAAGACTACTAACTATAGTTATAGTTAAGCTATAGCTATAGTTAAGGTTTGGGCAATTTGGATAAAATCATGTCTCATGAATTTTTTGACCAAATACCTTGATGCTGATATTGTGACAGAATTGTGAGCAGGGTTTCTGCAGGTTTCAACAAGTTAAATTTAAGTCTTTTTGAACCATTGTGAATGTAATTTAAGATCTGTTTCACATGCATACTGGCAAAAAAGTAGGGCTGCGATTATTGATAATCTTCATAGTCGAATAAACTGGTGATTATTTTCTCAGTTAATTATTATTAGTTAACTGTTTGATCAGTATTTCCAAAAACCAAGGATGACACCCTCAAATGTCTTATTTTGCCCACAACCCAAAGATATTTGGTTCACTGTCATAAAGTGAAGAAATCAGAAAATTAAAAAGTTGAAATCAAGAATTTTGACTAATTTTGTTAAAAAAAATTTACTCAAATTGATTAATCACTTATCAGAATAGTTTTGGTACTCAGTCTAATAACTGATTAATTGTTGCAGCTTTACAGAAAAGCACATAAGCAGTTTGGATTAGTGTTAACTGGTTTAATACTGGTTTCGTTTTGTAGTTGTCGCAGCCTGATAAATACAATTTCTCCCCTAAAATAGAATGAAAAGCAAGTATTGCAGCTGGTTGAATCAACATTATAACTGTAAAGGTAGCCTCATAATTACATTTTTAATACTTCTGCATATCATAATTAAGAAATTTAGGACATTTTAACCTTCAGATTTTTAAGAGTTCTTAGAGACATGCAGAAACCCTGTGTAGGGATGACTTGGTCACAAAATATTAACATAATTATAGTTTTGATTATTAATCATCAGAAATGTGGACATGCTGATTAAGTGGGTAAAGACAAATACTAGAACAGCTAGAACAATCTGGCAATTTCAGGAAATGTTATCACTTTATTGTAATGTAGCCTTTAAAACCAGGAAAAATCAACACTCACGCCATACCATGATATCCAAAATCTCATATCACAGCATCCATATAATATTGATATATTGCCCAGCCCTTAAATTGGCTGTACACAATTCTTAAAATCCAGTGCATCCAGACTAAACTGTATACTAGGCTGGTCAAAAATGACACTGAGAGACAATGTGTACTGTAGGTGCAAAGAGAGAGGAGTAAGCCATGTTTATCCTGTGAGTCACACAGAGCTGTTTTTTAAAAAGGTTATTCTCTCTCATTTAAAAAGAGGATGTTTCAGCAAAAACACCACCACGGTTCATTTTAATTATGTTGTTTAAAAGATTTTTTGAGACCAACCACAGACACGAGGGTGCATCTAAACTGCATGCACACACCCACACAGAGAGCGCGAGAGAGAGCAGAGCTGCATCAGATCACACAGAGGGTAGACTGTCAAACAACAGATCCACACAGTAATAGCCACACAGTCTAATACAGATAGACAGAATCCAAAAAGAACAAGAGTCTAAAAGCCCCGCTGCCAGCCCATAGAGACCACGCTGCTGCCTACACCCAGCTGGACCGAAATGGTTTGAACCCACTGACCGCCATCGTTAGAGCCTCATCCACAGCGAGACTAAAAACCTCGAAATACACGAAAATGTACGTGCATTTTTTCCCCCCCTCACCTGTACAAGATACTTCTGGCTGCCGTACATGACGTACTGCGGGGCGAGACTGTAGATCATGTAGCTGGTGTGAAGGACAATCAGCAGAAGGATCATGCAGAGGAAGAGAAGAGCCTGGGGGCGAGTTCTCTTAGGTCTGATTTTGTACAGCTGAAAAAGAAGAAAATGGTAATTTGCAATTAATAGACAGTTCACTCCAACATCAAAAATACACTTTTTCCTCTGGCCTGTGGGTCTATTTATCCATCTGGATTGTTTTAGTTTGAGTTGCCACGCATCTGCCTTCTCTCTGATCATAATCAAAATCAGAAAAACTTTATTGATCCCTTTATTACGTTACAGATGCTATCACTCGACAATAGAAAAGTATATAAGCATAGAGCCATTATAAGAAAATAGAAACAAAACTATGTAAAAATATGTGCAATCAACCGCAATATATAACAGAAACAATATGGCAATAATGTAACAAAATATATAAATGTAAAAAAATATGTGCCTTCTCCACAACAAAATATAGACACAGTTCCAGATCAGCAATGTATATCATCATATAATAGAGGAAACAGAAAATAAAGAAATAAGAAATGTAAGAACTATGTGCACAATAATATAATGTGTGTATATATATGTATATGTACATATATATATATATATATATATATATATATATATATATATATATATATATATGTGTATATATATAAAATGTGTGTGTGTGTGTATATATATAATGTGTGTATATATACATATATATGTATATATCAGCCTGAATAACAATGTTTTATGTATTGTAGACAGTTGTGTAACTGAGCATGTTGAATTATTGTACATTGATTATTACGTGGTGCTCAAGGTGCCAAAAAAATAACATTTTGAAAAACTCAACAGCAATGTCTCTTTCCAAAAATCAATTTCAAAAATGGTTAGTCAAGCTAATCTACAGAACTTGTTGTGAGCTGTTTCATCTAGGGACTATTTTCTTTCTGTGGTAGAATCTGTTGGAACTACTTTCTTTCTACTAGAAAGACAGAAGTTCCAACATTAAACTGATCACAACAGCGTCTGTGGATTATTGTGTGCATGCCGATCATGATTCCAGGAAAGAGACATTGCTGTTGAGTTTTTCAAAGGATTTTTTGGCGCTTTGAGCACCACATGCCGAGTGTCGTCTCGTTCCATTATATTGGAGATATGGCTGATATCTCCAAAACTCTGCAACTCACATCAAAACAATCTAGACGGATAATTTGCATTACAGCTAAAAGGAAAAGTATTTATTTCTGGTTTTGAGGTGAACTTTCCCTTTAAGGTGAAATATAGACATAGGTTCTTTTCTTACCCTTATCCAGAAAAACCAGATGCCCATGTTGCGAATGCCAGCCATGGATGTGACTACAAAGTACATGGTGATGACTGTGATCAGAATATAATCCAGTGGGAAAACCTGCGACATACCAAGAACAAATGTCAGCTACAGGAGTCACGTACATAAAGTCATTATTGCTTTCAGAGCCAAACATTCAGGCTGGCTGCTTCTCAAAGATGCTTGGAGCTGTTAATGAGCAACTATCATCAATACCACTTGTTCTAGCCCAATTAATCTAAAGCACACTGGAGCTGGTCCCTGCGCACTGCTTTCATTGTCAAGACCAACAACTGTATTCCTAACCTCTTCCTGTTAATCAGTAGAAGTATTATTATCTACAGATATAGTCATAAAAACACAGTGCATTTTATATACATGTGTATTGATAATGTTCTGTAACCTAAATGTTCATATTTAACCTCAGACCTGATCCCTATATTAGACTGTATCCTGTCTTGGTATGGTGCATTTAATTCCTTAAATACCAAGGTCATACTTCTAAACACTGGCCTCAGACATTTAATCAATGCCAGTATCTATGAAGCAATTCTTTAATGGTCTGAGCTGTCAGTCATTTTTTTTCTCTAAATTCTGCTGTAGAATACTAAGTTTAACAGGGGATGTTCTATTCGGTGTGTCCAGTCCTGCGGCAATGACTTGGTGGAGAGCAGCAATGGCTGATTTAATAAACTGTCAATCCCAGTAGTTCACATTTTAAAAACTTAAAATAGGTCATTTAACAACAATACTCATACAGTTTATTCATGTAGTTTTCCCAAATCCACATGTTTATTGATGCAATAAAAAATCTTAAAGATGACAGATAAATGCTTATTCTTACAGTTCATAACTTTGGACAAAATAAAAAAAACACACACAAAGACACACAAAGAATTTCACTATGGTTACACTTTTTCTCAACATTCATAAATACCCAGATTCATTAAACCCCAGTTTCAACAATGACCCCTTGACTTTTTAACACAATTAGCAGGATTTGCTTATTTAAATGGTACTGACACAAAAAAACAGAGCATAAAAATTCACATCAGCATTCATGAGTTTCCAAGTTCCACCAAGATTTCCTTGGCATCAGATTCTGGCTTGCAAACTTTTACCAGCTTTTTGTAAAAACAAGAACAACAACTCACTAACTAACTAACATAGCTACTTATTTATCACTAAAATTCTATTATCTGTAAACAGCAGTTTGATTTGTGCACAATATAGAACGTGTGAATAAAATACAGTATAATTATGGGTAATGAAGTGTTTATTTTGTACCTCAGTTACATTTGTCTTTATTATACTGCACTGTACTTTTACACATTTTATTCACTTTAATGTGTTTGACAGAGAAACGTATACATTTAGGAATGTTAATCATTAATAATTAATCAATCAATTGCCATTAAGAATTTAACTGGTTAATTAATTGATAGTTTAGAAATGGCAGTAATTGCACTTCATGTGACATTATTTTGACTGGTGGAGGCATTTGTTGAATAAGGATATTAATGAGAAATTAGAATTATTGAGGAAAAAAAGATAAAACATGCTTTTACTATTTTACGAATTATTAATGATTATCGATTAATTGATTGTCAGCATTTTCAACCATCGCTTCAGGAAAAGGCACAAAATTTGCAAAACTATATACAATGAAAACTTTAAAAAGTTTTAAAAATCAATCATAACAATCAGAATCACTTAAGTATACAAATCATCTGCTTGGCTCCATTACAGAGAGCCTGGTGGTTTCGAGCACAGAGTATGATAATGATTATTACTTACAAAGGTAGTAGTTGCTGGATTAGACTACACTGTACTGCAGAGGTCACAAACTTTTGTACAGTTTACTAAATAATAAGTTTTTCATCATTGTTCATGACCTTCTAAATGAAAAAGAAAAAACAGAAAGGTGTTGATTAATTTGTTATTTTTTTGTGGAGTGTTACAACCCTCCTCTATCCTCTCTGTAATCTCAACACATCTATTGTGAACCCACTTACAGCTGTGTTAATTGTGCTTTGTGTATTTAAAAGTAAGAAACTTTTAATTGACATTTAAAGCAACATGAGTCATTTAGTGAATTTTGCTGCTTTTGATATTTTGTTATTTCAAAGTTCAGCTGCAGAATATTGAAGCACATACACTTTTTTAACAACATTACAAGTGCATTTAAGGATAGCCAAGAACAAAGCTTTTAAAATATGCTTAATTTAGGTTAATGATGATGGAGACAAGAAAATATGGCTTTAAGCACATCTTAATTGAGGATAATCATCTTTTCACCATGAGAAATGAGAGGATACTCACGGGTTGTAGGGCTAATAGAAGTTCATTCAGAGGATTGGTTAGGTTGGTGCCAAAGATTATGAACCCAGAGCTGATGCCAGCGGAGTGGAGAGCTTTATCCAAACTGAAACACACAGAAAAAAACTAAATATATGTATACATCTTCAGCAATACACGTTAAAAAATATAGTCACTGCAAACAATTACAACGTCCATTTTTTTTTTGTCACACTGCCTGTCTTATGTGACATTTGTACAATGCATCAAGAATTATGTTGTTACAGGAAATATAATGACTTACTTTGAAATGAACAGAGCAACAGTGAACAGCAGTGCAACCAGGATAAAGAAAATGCCCAACAAGATCTGAAAAAAAACCCAACAATATGATTAAAGTTGAAACAATCAATCATTATTATTAAATTAAATTCGCCAACTATTTTGATAATTGATTAATTGGTTTAAGTAAATTTTTAAGAGAAAAATCTATGATTCCAGCTTCTTAAATGTGAATATTTTCTGGTTTCTTTACTCCTTTATGACAGTCAATTGAATATCTTGTATAAGTTGTGTGCAAAACAAGACATTTGAGGACGTCATCATGGGCTGATCAACATTTGAGCAACCATTTTCTGACATTTCACAGACTAAGAAATTATTCAATTAATTGAAAAAGTAATAAACAGATTAATCTGCATAACAAAAGGAGGGAACTGCACTCATCCTGAACCCCATGACTGAACCCCAATAAAGGGAAATGTATGTTTTCATTGGCATCTACTGGGTCAGGAAGTATAACCTTTCTGTCATGTCTTTTGTCAAGGAGAGACCATATGGCGTGGCCAGCCACAGTTTGGCACTGCTGCCTAAGGTGACAGGGGGAAGCAATGGCACAGCCCAGACAGAGCGGGGAAGTTGCAACCAGGGAGGCATAACGTGGGTGGCAGCCAAAAAGGCAATAAACCCTCAACTGCTCGCCTTCACGGGGGGTCCTTGCTAAAATATCTTTTACCAGCCATGGTGAGGAAAAACACATACGGCAAAAATAAATAGTACAATTAAAACGTGATATTCCAGTGATGTAGTGCAGAAAAAAATATGGTGATACTTGGCCCGTGAATAGTTACCATGTTAATCACAAGGTAATGAAACTGACTGAATGGACAAAAATAGTGTATTTATTTTATCACTCTAGCATGCTAGGGCCTCTCTAGGTCAATGCCTAGATCCAAATGATTACAAAGAAATAAAGTACATTACATTATAAAAATACAACCATTCAACCAAATTAGCTTTGACAATGGTTTAATTTCTCAATGATGAAAGAAAAACATCAATTAAAATCAAGAAACTGATAAACAACACTTTTTTTGTCATTTATAAGGAGACATGAACAACATCTTAAAAAGGTGGCACAGGAAAAATACAGTAATTCAAATGTATTGACTAACCTGTCCTCATCTCTTAATCCAAATAAGCAAAAGCCAAAAAAGATGATTGCTTGACTTTGTTATGTAAATGCAGTTATTGTCTATTAAAAAGTGAAATACTTTTTAAATCAAAAAAAAGATGGGCTTTATTTTCATTGTTTAAATGAAAAAGTGGCATTGTTTTTCAACAAAGAGAATGGCTTTGTATTATAAATCACTTATTTAAACTGCTCTCCTTGAAAAACTTCTTTTTATCTTTGTTTTATGAACCCAACAAAACAGTAATTATTTTGTGAGTCCGGGCACATTTTAACCATAGATGCTCCACATGTTCAATAAGTCATTTGCTCACCATCAGGTTCAATTAAAAAAAAAATAAAACGCGGCGTGTGTTCTAGAAATAGTGGCAAAACTGCTCTGGAGAAATCACAATCATTTGGCTTATCACTCTACACCAGTCCCTGAGTATACAGTAAATAAATCTCCGAACCCATTACCGTTTAAATTTGAGTCTGGGGACTGTCATTAGCGGCAACCCCCTTGGTTGAAGACAAACTGTTACAGACATGAGTTTTAAATGTTTGTGCATGCCTGCAGTGCAGTAAAATACTGGTAAATGAATAGCAGTGGGAAAGTAAAATGTGCACTAGAACTAGAGAATGATGTTGGAACTCCTTCTGGCCGTGATACAGAAAATGTGATGTGAAAACAGTGGGACCTGCTCTGTCATGTTCGAAGGACAATGAGAGCATGTCAAGCACACATGCTATGATGCGCTCTAGATGTGTGTAAGGGTTGGGTGAGGTGAAATATGGAGATTATTATTTTGCTAATGGTTAAATATGTGCCTTTTAACATCTTAGAATCAGTTGGGTTACAGTGTTTTCCATGTTAAAGGGTTTACAGATCTGTAGTACAATAAATCAGCACAAGTAAAAATGTTTTTGATTGTTTTAGGATTTGGAAAATAACTTCTTCCTGACCCTCCACCATCACATTTCACCAAAATAATTTCAGGCATGAATCTGTTATTCTAAGCCATATTGGTCCCAACAGCCTTCAGGCCTTCTCAAATTCAAATTAAGTATTTTTTGGAAATTAAAAATGCAATTTTGTTTATGCCAAACTGACTACAAAGTTGCTAATGATCACAGCTGTTGCTCTCTGGTAACTGAGTAGCTTGGTTTGATAAGAATACAGTAAGTAGCTAGGATTTGTGAGAACAGGCAGCCTTGAGGGATTTTTGTTGTTATGATCATTTTTTTCATGGAACTGTGTGAAATGGTTGTGTTCAATGAGTCCATCGGATGTACTTTTTCTACAATCTTGATGGTTGAAGCTGCACAAACTACTCTAGGAAAGTGTGCAAAAAGTAGAGCTGCAACAATTACTCAATTAATTGATCAGGCAATCAAAAAAAATTAAATGGCAACTATTTTGACACTGTATTAATAGTTTCAGTTATTTTTCAAGCAAAAATGCAAAACATTTGTTGGTTCTAGCTTTATGAGCATTTTTCACATTTTTTTATACAACATTTTATTGACCTGACTAATTATGAACATAATCAGCAGATGATGATCTTAAGTTGCAGCCCTGGTAAAATGTCTGGTAGTAACTGATCAAGTGATCAATTTGATATGGTTATTTTGCTATGGTTGTGTATGATCTCTCAAAAATGGTCATCAGTGAATACTCTCCAGATGCTTACATGGATCAGGACAGTGGAAGTGTAACATTTTTTAAGTCTTAAACAAGTGGCGTTACAACCCCCGTCCTTTCCCAACACCCTTGGGCGAATTCAAATATGGGAGCAACAATTTTAAACGTGCACAGATGAGGTCCAGGTGTTGGTCACCCAACCCAAAAAAAAGTTCAGGTACAAGAAGTTTGTGGTTGCTCTGGTTTATCCCTGGGGAACCGTGAGATCCCTGCCTGAGAAATGTGAGACTCCCTGAGAGACTTCAGAGTAAATTAGGTGAAGAGACTACCCGTGGGAATCGTGTAAATATGCAGTTGTGTAAAGTAGAACTAAAAGTAAATCTGGAGCAGTCCACATTGGAACTTGAACACAAAGAAACAGTTAGGGAGGAGCATGCTGAAGCTGATGAAAATGTGCAAAGGCTTCGTACTTGGCCAAACAAACACTTTTTAAATTACACAACCATTAAGTGAAAAAAAACAAAAAAACAATACCAGCTGTGGTATATTGTGCAGCCCTAACCTTCCTCTGCTTGGAAATCAATTAAAACAAGGCCTGAACAAATGAAGCTAAATAAGGGTCTCTGTTGTGTTTGTTAAGATCACATCCAAAATACAGACATTAAAAGGATATGTCTCTGTATAGAACATGGTCCATACCAGACACATACTTTACTTCTGTGAATGGGAGCCATAATAAACACTCACCTTGAAAGGTCTGAGAGCACTGCCCACTTTAGTGCAGCAGTTCCTCTCTGCAATTTCCAGGTGTCTACCCCTGCGCCGGAGGACCTGCAGTTTGCCCTCCAGCTTCTGCAGGTTCTGTCTGTCCTTTGCTGAAAGGGGACGTCCATCACTACACTGTCGGGAAGACACAATAAACAAACAGATAAATCACCCAATAAACATATGAAAGTCTGTTCTCTTCTGACATGGCGGTGTTGGAGGCTCTAGAGGGAAAACTGGCCACTTTTCATGTGGATGTCAATCCAGTGTTGATGGTGAATGTAATGGTGCTACGGAAACTTCCTCGGTGTGTGCCTGCTATATCGGCAAAGAATTGACATATATATGTAGTTGATTCATTGGTCTTCGGATCGTATGCCAACACTGCCGCCATTTCCATTAGGCAAAGACTGACCTGTGAACAAATCCATGTAAATGGGGGAGCTGTGTTTTCTCGGGATAAAAAGCACTACGAACATTTATTTCTCAACAGATTGTAATGAGGGGTGTTGTACTGAGAAATATACATGATAATGCTTTTTATCCAGAAAAACCACAGCTTCTTTGTTTACATGGATTTGTTTACAGGCCACTCTTGACCTTTCCACAATGACAGCAATGTTGACATAATGCAAATGCATCTTCAGCCGGGCATATATGTATAATATGTCTGATTTCAGTTTGGATTTCTAGTTTCAGCTTCTGAGCAGCCAGGGGACATGCTAAATGAGTATTTTTTTCATCTAACATTATGCTCTGTCCAACAAAGTTTAAGCTATTGGCTTAACACAGCAACATGAGCATGAGAGACACAAGCTCGGCCACAATGCATACTGATACATGTGGACACTGCTGCATGGGCCCATGAGCAGAAAAACTCTTCTATTTTGGTCAATATAGCAGCATTTACCATCAACATATATTGGACAACCACATGAAAACTTTTTTTTTAAGTTAAAGTGACCTAAAAAATAATGGAAACTTGCAAATATTTGACAGTAATTCCCAAACATGTTCATTAACAAAAATAACTCAAACATTTAAAAAATTATTTAACATTCTTTTTGAATATAGTTATTATGTGTGTAGGTGGATGGTGGATGTATGAAGCATTAAGAGACTGTGGTCTAAATATTCAGGTGTAATTTAGCTGCCTGTAAATAATGAGCACTATTATAAATTATGCTGTAAAATGTATTTACCTTCAGTCTCTGCAAATAAAATCCATCACCAGTACTAAGTAATTATACTATTGCCATTCTGACCATTAAAGTGAAGTCATTTGTGTGAGTTCTGTGTTGAGTTTTAGTTCCCTACTGTGTATGTAATCTTCCACACAGCCATACCTGGTTTTCAGTAAATATGTCTACGTGGGGGACAGAGGAGGAATGACGAATGCACTAGTCTTTCATGTCCAACTTCACGTTGACAATGGCAACCAATAACAAATAATAGATGTATTTACTTGTTTGTCTTGCCTGCATTTGAGGGATGCGTTGATAAGACAACGACAATGGTAAACATCCATAATTGCATGCTAAGACAGAGAAGCATGGCAGCAAAATAAGGAGGAGGGACTGAGCAGCTGGGGGCAATGCACATGTAGCTTTCAATGAAATCATGATTATACATTAGATTATATTAGTTATTATATAAGTAGAAAAAAGAAACAACAAATGTTCTACTTATTTTATTGCTATAATTGTTGTTAATGTGTCTTTTCAATCATAGCTTATTTTCCATGACCTGTATTTAATTTGCACTATCTATATATTCATGTCAAACATCGTGCCAGTGCTTCGTGTCATTTGATGAGACCAACCTTGGATTTCAGCTTTTCTATCTGATGCTCAACATCATCAATGTCCTCTGTGTTCTCCAGGCGTTCATACACCACACTCCGGGTACCTTTTATCAGATTCAAAGGCAGCACAGACATACCGTATGCCTGAAAAGACAGTGCAAACCCACCATTACAGTCACACATTATTGTCATGGAGGAATGGCACATATGGCACGTGCATCTGCCCACACATACCCACGCCTGCCTGATGACAAACCCATCACAATGTGAACCACGACAGAAACAGTCAAATGAGGCTAAGTAAACACACACACACACACACACACACACACACACACACACACACACACACACACACACACACACACACACACACACACACACACACACACACACAGAGAGAGAGCTAATCATATAGTTACTGGCCTCCCAGGCTGTGTCATTTTTGGTAGAGGAAAAAAGATTAAAATGGTGGAATCTATAATTGTGCTGAGGTTTATTGGTGAACTTGCTGCAACCATTTTGTGTGGATATCACTGCCTTATATCACTCTGATGCAATTTACAGCTTAACAGTGCCCCCATGTGACAGCACCATCCTCTATCCAGGATTTGATGAAATTTTTATAAGGAGAATTTTAGGGAGAGAAATCTGGGTTAGAGGAGGGGGCATCGAGGTGCCATCAATGTTGAATGATGTGAATTTAAATAAACACACATCAACTTTTCTTTTCTATTAGAGGTGCATATAATCTAAAAATAAACAATAATAGACAGACATACACACTTTCATACATACAGTGAGCAAAGAGAGATCATGTGCACGAGATTCAAAGACATTTTTAGAGATCAGCAGGCTTCAATCTCCCGAACGGATGCTCGAGTTTTAATTAAAAATGAGGTAGATCTCTAATACCAGGAAACAGACCAATCAATACAAATGAAAAGAACAGCAACAGGCCAATGCTTTCTTGCTCTCCCTGTGCCATACGTCTTTCTCTAACCAACTTGGAGGAGTGCCATTTTATGGGTTCATAATAAAACAAAGGGGCCTTCTGTGCGAAGATACTTTCAGCCCTGTCAAAAGATGCTGCCCTCTTTCTTCTATTTTTCAAGTGGGAGAAACGTCAGAGTCCATATTTCTCTAAAACAACTTTTACTAGTTTCTGAGTGTTAGGTAGTGTTAAGAGAGTCGCATGGGATACTAAGTCAGGCTAGACTATTATTAGTCTCTGCTGTGGATCTCTGCTACGGGTGAATGTCGCCTCCTGCAATGAATCATGGAGCTCTTAAGGCCGGAGCATGTCCCGAATATCAAACACACTCATAAAAGGAAAACCTGTCCCAGATCCCAAGAGAAACATTTCCCTTCCCCTCAAATGTGCAACTACATGGGAGAAATATAAAAGGAATAAAAAAAAAACACACACACCGGTGTCCCTCTGCTGGAGTGCACATTTTTAGTTCACACATAATCATGCATGCTCATTAAAGTTATTTTAAAACCCAGTGTGGTCAATAATAACCAGAAATAGCTTGAAGCGTGTGTGTGAGTGCCTCGGCTGAGGGGGGAGTTACTGGCTGGAATCATTCAGAGGGAGTCATGTGACTGCTGAGTGGGAAGAGGGAGAACTAGATGGACATGGGTCTCCTACACAAGCCTCCTCTTGTGTTGCTCTTTTGACTTGTGATAGTGGAGCCAAAAGGGAGGAGGCAGAGGAGGTCCCCCCTACATTCTCAATACCTCTTGATAAAGAGGTCAATCAAGTATAATGCAGCTAATTAGAAGTAATCAACATACAAGCTGACTTTCAGTGGGGGTGTAAGAAAATAATGTTACATTTGAGTGTTGCAAAATTATGATTTGTAGTATGGTGGTATATTTTTCATACTATTTAGAATGCATTTCTCACATTCTTCAAAGATTAATTTTTACTCATCTGGATCACTGTCCAGTAGTGTAGTTAAGTGCGTCAACTTGTAGAAAGTTAGTTATTCCAGAATAGAGCTGCATGACTTGCTTCAGACTGTAACAGAAGAACTAACATCATCAAGTGAGCATAATCTTAGGTTGGGCATTAGTGAGGGACAGACCGATTATTTCTCTGCTCTGTTTTAAAAGAAATATTTCATTGTTTGTGATCCCAAACCTGAATAATCAATTGTCATACAGTAGTAAAGGCCATAGCCTTAAAACTAGGCATGCATCAAGAGGTTGTTGTTCACCTTCTGTCGCAGAAAACTTGTGCAAGGCTGCTGTTATGTACAGAGGAATGAAATCATGGAATGGTTTGCAATCAGAAATTACACATTTACCAAGTAAAACAATTTCTAATGGCACAGAGCATCAACCCTTCTTTCAAATAGGATGTGATTTGCTACATAGTATCTGACTAATGATCATTAATGAGAAACTTAATTGGTTGTCTATTTTTTGTGCATTTTATTTTCACTTTATTTTCTCTGTCCCTGCTTTTACTGGCACCATTTTTACCTTGAGCAGAATGATATGCCTGACTGACTATTTTTAGATATTATATAGGAATGTGACACCATTGTTCTTATTGTAGTCTTTGGCAGTTTTATTGGCGATGACAGGTTGTTAATTAGTGATTTACGGATACGATAATTCTAAAATTCAGAATGAGTATATTGCGAAATAAATGCACAGACAATTTGCCATACAATACAAGAAGTCTTGTAAATAGTGACCCTGCAAGATTCCCAGTCTTTGCAAAATCTTAGTCCATGACTTAAAACTCTGACATATGACAAATTGTCTTTAGATGTGAGAGTGTGTCAGACTGAAGTCTTTTAGACGTCTTATCAAAGTCTTCCAGCATATGGTGGGCATTAGTCAGCCGTAATGTGGCTAGATAAGCACATAATAATAGTTACTGAAAGACCATTAATTGTGTGCAATGTTACCCTTTCTGCCACTCAATATGTCAAGGAGGTGAATAATCCACCCCGAGCGAGGCACTTCAGTCCCATTTGTCGCAGTCGATGTCAGATCATCAAGTACTTACAAGATTTCTGAAACTTCTCACAATCACGCGTCTGGTATGTATTCTTCTTTCTTGCAGCAGTGGTTTGGTAACAAATTCAATGAGACACTCTCTGCCAACTAGGGAAGTGAGTGGGCCTATCAATAAAACTCCAGTGAAGGAAGGTGCCCACCTGATGACCCCAATGAAATGATTACCCCCCACCGTCACTCAAGAAATCAAGATTATTGAAAGGGTTATTTACAACAAGTCCTAAGAGCTCAACTTCCTTCTCTCCTCCCTCATTAAAGTGAGGGGGATGGGGGGGGTAGATTGTACAACCTGATCTGGCGGGAGAGAGTTTAGTCTGAACAGACGGCTCTCCTTGGCTCTATTAGTTAGTTTATTAGGATCCCCATTCAGTAATGCCACGTCAGACAGTCTTCCTGCAATCTCATTCAGATATCATAAATTTACAAAAAATTGACAACACATTACTTTAAAAAGTCAATTTTCAAACCATTAGACACTGAAAACAACATAAAACATGTAGTGCTCGTTCATGCAGGTATTTGCGTTAAGTACCGTCTTAATGTTTTCTTAAAAGCAGCTCTTGTGTTTGTTTTAATGACATGACTTGGTAAAGTGTTTCATCCTGTAACAGCTCTGTGAATTGCAGAAGATTTGTAGAGGTTCATCCGAGGTCTAAGTAAAAGATCATTTTAACAGGGCTGTCTAGTCAGATGGTTTTGTCTGCTTCTGATGCACATCACTTGTTCAGGAATGTATGGTGGTTTCCTGTCACTCAAGACGTTCCTGAAGAGAAGCAGAAGACCGCGTTGTAATCTTTTCTCTACAGTAAGCCATGAAAGATCTCGATTAACGTTAGTGCGAACTGAACACTGGAGAGCTAATCTAGCGGCTTTGTTTTGAGCGAGTGGGAATTTTTAACAGATCTTTCTCAGCTGCAGATGACCAAATGACAACAATAGTCAAGGTTTGACAAAATGAAAGCTTGGATCACTTGATTCAGTGTTTGATGTTACAAAGCTACAGTAGAATGTTTCCTGGTTTTAAAGGCAACGCTCCCATTTTAGTTACGACTTTATCGATATGTTCCGTCCATGTAAAGCTAGCATCCAAAATAATTCCAAGTAGCTTAATCTAACTTGTTGTATTGGCTTTCCACCAAATGATGAAATCCAATTTTCTCTAATAATTTACTCAGTACTGAGAGAAGACTTAATAGAACAGCTGCTGGGACCAGTGAAGGTAGATCTGTTGTCCATAGGCTCTACTTCCCTCTTCTTCCCACTCATCCTACTCTAACCTCTCTCACTTTCTTTCTGTCTACTTTATTCTACCTTCTCAGTCCAGATAATTATTCCAGCATAGTTCTTCCTTTCAATGAAGTGACTACCATCCAACATCACTCATGAATTCAAGGAACTGATGATTATTTAAAGGGATATTTACAACAAGCCCTATGGAGTCTTTCTTCTGCATTCTTCAGAGCAGAATTGTATGGATACATCTCCGACGCTGGCAGTGGAAAGCGTAGCTGCAGGTTACCGGTAAGCAGTGCTTTGTCGTCTTTAAAGTATTGTCCTGTTTTCCAGGACACCCGCAGGTACGCAGGGGTGATGATTCACAATCCTTCTTTTATTTTGGTTATTGAAAATGAAAGCACATTTCAATAGATTTTCAATTTAATATTGACATTGTGACATGCTTAGAAATAACCAAGCTCATATTAAAACTAACACATACTCATTTACATAAATTGTGAAACTTTGCACGTACTGCCACTGCTATGCTGGTCTCACTAATTCCATTTAATTAATGATACAATTTGGCTGGTTGGAACATTAAGCAAAACAAGCTCCACAAACATGATGTAGAACAGTGTTGTTAGTGTCTATGTGTGTCTGTACTAGAAATGAGAGGAAGATTAGAGGTAGGGTTGGGCAATATGACTTATTAATATTTATCTGGTTATTTTTAGCCTGTTCTGCGATGTACATTTTCTCCAAAATAACATAAATTATCACATGGTGCGAACATATGATGATTGTATAGAATATTATGCTTTGCTGCAGATTAAACTACCCACCTATTTATGACGTAGTTAAAATGGGACAATCATAAACATCTACAGAAATAAAAAGCAACATAGACATTAATGCAGCAATAATATTATTTTAAAAAATCAGATATAATAGTAAAACTAACAGGAACACAGTTTTACTGCAAAGACTAGTTCAAGTAAAATAATACTTACATACTGATTAACAACCTGCTTCTCATCGCTGATACAGATACAGTAAGATAACAGATAGTTTCCTTTTTTTGTATTTTAAAAGGTTCATGTAACCTGCAGTTTAAACACACCTGAGGGTAAGAAAAAATGTGGTGAGCAAAGATGGATGATTTTATATTCCATATCTCTGACCAAACCAAATCTAACTGACATCACTATTAGAATGAGGGCTGATAGGGTAAAAAAAACAAAAAAGTCATATCACGAATATTTTGACTGAAATTGTGACTGTGATATGCAATACGATTAGTGGGGATTATCATTGTTGCATTGCAATTTTCATTTTTACTGAAAAAAAAAAATACTATTAAAATCATTATGATGTGATTTGTTGGGGTCTGTACCAAACAAACGTTTTCTTTCATCTGGAAACCAAGATTTGTGGGTCAGGGCATCTCTGCAGCATTACAGTACTTTGTTATAATGCTGTTTTCTCACACATTGTTCCTTTTACCAAACAAAAAACCCTGAAATTTGGTTCTGTTTCTGTGATTTAGATATTGCACTTGGCCGTATTGTGATTTTGTATTTTATATATTTTTTGTAGTACAGTTCATCATAAAACTTGACAAATATACTTCAATTTTCAAGAGCATTTGCCTGATCATTTAAGTTAACTAATTTGACAAACCAAATATTAGTTTATATTCATCAGCTAATATACAGTGATACTGATATAGACCGATATAGCTGGACAGACCAATATTTACTGTGCATCCCTATCACATATAACAATGTTTTTGATATGCATCTATTGGGATTTTTTGATATACAATATTGTAGGAATGGATATCAGTGCTTCCACAAAATATTAACACAATGATTATATGATTTTTGATAAATCATCAGTAATGTGGATATAATGACTAAAGGGAAATAAAAGAACAGACAGAACAGTCTGGTAAGATCATAAAATTACATCACTTTACTGTAATGCAGCCTTTAAAACCAGGAAAAGACAACTGATATAACAATATCCAAAATCTAAGACAATATGTAGTCTTATATCACAATATCAATATATTGCCAAGCCCTAATCAGAGCTCATAAGAGTCATAAAATCATGCTTTCTCCACTTCAATTCTGTATGAAGTTATTTTAATTTATTTTATTTTATTTTTTCTCTCCCATCTTTCTTTAATTTAAAAAGTCTGCACACCGTTTATGCTGAGTGACAATAAAACTAATTGACAATGACTCTGCCAATTTTAAGGTGTTTTTTAGGCAGCTGAACTAAATGTTTATTAATCAATAATTTAAAAATGCAAATCAGTCTGCTGTGGTTGATGATTCCCTACTTATGTGTTTTGCATTTGTAATTAAAATGTAATAGAATACCCTATCCCTTTAGTGTATACTCTGTATTTTGGTACATTTGCACATTTGAGGAAAAGTTCCCCAAAACACCAGATTCCCCAACTCAGCTCTGTTGTTTTACATGTATCAGTCAGGTCACATTCTGAGGCTGGGCTAGGATGACAAACATGATGAATGTGATATTAATAAGTATAAGACGTACGCCTTGATTTTATTTAGTTCATTAAATCTGTGGTGACACGCAGAGTCAGCCATCTCAAAATGACAATTGCATTGACAACCATCCCTTCTCTTCATGGACAAACTTATTGGATCTTTTAGAAATGAGGCACAATGTTCAATGAGCACTTTGCAGTTTATTATGGATTTATTTGGTTCTCGTCTCACAGAGATTGGAACTTCACTCCAAAATATTGACTGCATGTCGCCATGTTTACGAAGAAGTGTGAGGTGCCGGATAAAAACAAGACAGGAGCATGTGCCAAAACTGGAGAGTGTTTGGGATCACTAACAATGTTGTGGGTCTAGTTGTGTGACTGCTTGCTGTTCGTAGACCTAGCTTGCTGTTTTCTTGGTCCCAAGCTTAAATGAGAAACTCCTCAATAACAGCCAACCACGATTTTCAAAGTCTATCACTTTTAGGTCAAGCAACCCACGGTCCATCCACAGAGATGGACGCTCCACTGATTCAGGAGTTGACTGACATTTTGACATTACAGCCTAATCTGAAATCCTCTTTCTTTTGTTGTCAGACATCATCTCTTTTTTAAATTATTATTATACTAGGATTTATGAAATGGTTGATAGCTCATTTCCATTTACTTTTGTCTTTTGAAGGTTTCTTCATGTTTAGTATGAGTATTATTACAGAGATGCTAATAGACGATATGTACGTGATGCCACAGTACACAGTGTCACTGGAGTTACAAATAAATTCAACAACAAATCTGAGCGATCTGCTGACAGCTAAAGCTAAAGAAAAGAGAAGCAGATGTATTGCTGAAATTCACAGAAACAACTGGAATCCAGGTGTTCAAAAGGCTGACATTTTGTGTCAGGTATGTTGGATTTTTAGGTTAAATCATACCTTAAGTTATATGCATGGCACAACCTCAAGACATCTCACATGTCCCAAAAGGATCTGAATCTCCAATAATATATATAAAAAAAACATACATACATACATATATATACTTGTGGGAAAATGACATCAGTTCTGTCCTCCATGGAAATTGTTGGTCACTCTACCCCTGAATGACTATGGTTGATCATTTAATTTAATCAAACGGAATAAAAAGCACATTTAAAAAAAAAAAAAGGAAAATGTCCAGATGGCTTACATTTAAGAGTCCTCTTTATATTCAGGGGCAGAGGGGTCACTTCCTTGATTCTGAATACTTTGAGTGTTATTATAATGGAGGTCAGGACTGACAAAGTGGGATGATCAAGGGGCCATGCTATGGTAACGCACTTGTATTTAAATATTTAGGTATACTTGAAAAATTTAGTTTTGGGCAAATCAAAAAAATGGCACACAGTGATGCAGACATGGTGCAGGATTCAGTCAGCCTTTACTAAGCTCCTGTACATATCGGGCCTCTTAAAAAAATTGCATATACATGAGATGCAGTGTACATTTTGTTCAATATTCCATGAATTAGCCTTGAGAATGAATTTCTTTTCATATTCGAACATGCCCTCCACAGAGTGAGCTGTTGCTCTGCTGTTAACATCTATATATCTGACCATTCAGTAATAGTCTAGGTCAAGTGTGGTAAAGAGCTGTAAAGTGATGGTTTTAAAATCGTCTTGAGAACACTAAGTGCATTCAGTATTTCACAGAATAATTCAGATAATGTATCGCTTAAAGTGATAACCCAGATGTTCCTCCTAGTTTGCCATAAAATCTCTACTGAGGCCATAACCAGTAGCTTTACAATGTTCTCTAAAAATTGTTAAGACCCTTTAGACAACCTAACACTTTAAAACACTTGTCCAATAAAAAAGTGGATTTTGATTAATTCCACTTGTCCTTTTCCTTCTTAGACAGGTCAGAATGTCTGCTGTGAAAAGGGTTTATTTGTTTTTGGTCATATCTTATGCAATAATATTTGCAGAAAGTTGTGCCTCATTCTGATCAGCACAAAGTTTCTGTCAAAAATCTGCTGCTGTGTCCCTGCAGAGGCGCTTTTCAATAGTCTAGTCTTACCTCTCCAAATTTAACCTGTGGGAAATGTTTAATAAGTGAATTTCTCCTAGATGCCTCCCTGTATGAGTCAGTTCTCAGAAAGGGCTTGAAGGTTTCTGCAGCCGCAGCTGCACCCTGCTCAGTCTCGTCATTGAGAGACTAGGTTTGCCCCCCTGGTGGGAGGTACGAGGTCTGGTTGCCAGCAATAAAAAATGTCCCTTTATGCTGACGACATCATGCTTTTTTAGGTGAACCTTCAGCAGACTGAGTGTTGCCAAGTCCCTGCAGTTCTTACATTACAGCACTGATCTCCAGCATATTTGTCTCTTTTTTGTACATTTCTGATTAGATAATGCGACAGATATAATGTGTAGCAGACTTTAACAAACATCTGACGAGTGATTTTATTAACGCAGGCTTGATGTATTATTGAACATCATGAGCTTTAGTGAGAAAATGTGAAAATTTATGACTGAACATCTAACCCATGTTTTCCTGCAGTTGAGTTTCAAGACTACAGCTTATAGTGAAGTCAATTTAGCAATAACAGCAAGGAATGCTATTGATTAAAAAAGTTAGTTGTTGACAAGCAAAATCCATGCAAACTTTTCTGTTGGAGGATTTGACATAATCCAAATGAGAGAACATGACACATGTTCATCGCTTGTCCTAGGTTGTCTTCAGCAAAAAGTTACTTTTCATGCTTAATATGATTTTGATATAGGCCCCAGAGATGTTTTAGAATGCTCTATGAATCATATTTTTGCCTGAGGTTGTGTGTGAATAAAACATTTAAAGTGGTCTTTTGAATGGACAGCAATTTTACCCCATTGTCTACAAAAAGAAATCCAACTGGCAGCACTGTCATGATAAGACCTGACGGAGAGGCTTCCCAGACAGTCTACGAAGTTTGACCTATCAACTCTTCTTTAATTATTGTAATTGCAGTGCTGTAACATACAGTGTGGTTAAAGGGCTATTACAGTCAGCAGTGTCCTAAACGTTAAGTCATTTCCCATGCTAATGTTTGTTTAAAAAAAAAAACTTACAAAAAAGGATGCATAAAGGTGTGATGCTTATCACTGGCTAAAAACGAGACACTGGCAGTCGAAATGCTTTGCACAATTATCAAGGCTAATGATAAATAGCATTGGAGTTTAGCAAATCCATGAATTTCTCCAACCTCAATGAATGAATTCAGTCACTCACCTCAATAATTTTCACAGACTAGGGGCCCTAACTTCAAGTGTCCTCTAGTGCATTTGCCATCTTGCAGATATGCCAAAAATGACAACTGTACGATAGTAATGCCACCGTCACCATCTGCTTTGCACCAGGTGGAAGATACGGCTCATATTGTTATGGTATGCTTAGTAACCCTTCGTCAGTATCCACTGCTATACTCAACATCATCATCTTGGCTTTTTAGCTTGCTGAATATGTACTCGATATACATGTTAACAGAAAGACGAGTTACTGATCTGATCATGATAATCTTTAGTTCTTCCCCTTCAGTTGATGGTATTTAGCTTTTTGAAACTACACAGACTACACAATTATACTGCAATGAATCTTACATGCTATGTTTTATTCAAAATCCAATTACAGAGCTCTAAACTTCAAAAAGTATATGAGTGGGAGAGAAATATAAATTATATATACATCAAATTTACATGTAAAATATAGAAATCAAGCAAGCATCAAAGGATTTGAGAATTCTAAAGTAAGTGTTAGTGACACCCCTCTGATTCACTCAGAGACCCCATCTTCCCAGGTCAATCTCAGGGCCTGTGATTAGATCAACAGACATTAATCCTCCCAACTTTAGTTCAGCATCAGCATCTTATGGCTGGCAATTTAAGAGCAAGAGAATGGTAGGTCCACAGGAGACAGAGCCATAAGTCAATATGGTAGCCAAGCTTTTAAATGAAGCCAAAGGACTCCATGTGATGCATGAGCTTTGAGATCAGCCTCGTGTCATCACTGCTGGGTACAATCAAACAGACTGGGAGATAATATATAAGGAATATGCATGTGCAAATATCCCAGGTAATGAGGAAGAAATTTACCATAATTGTGGATTTGCATTACTGAATAAAATCCTCTCTATTAAAAAGTGACTGGTTGAGTATGAAGTGACAATGGCTTTCATCTCAAATCCAATGCAAAGCCACTTAGCTATGTGAAATTAACAGAGTTATAGATAGTCATGGCACATATAGACACAGAATACATTTTTATGTACTTTAATTCACTCTCATACCTTATACTTAGTTAACCATGCAGGGATGAAAAAAAGACAAAAGGTTAAGATTTGAGTTACTGGCATGATGAGTACAGCTACAGCATGATTCAACATACAGTGGAAAAATAAATTAACTGAATTTATCTGACCTTTAAGGAGAAATCTGTAATATAATTTCTATTACGAATCATAGACCACAATGTGTCTTCAGAGATCAAGCAGCCATGTTATGTTAAAATACTCGCTACTCTGACAGTAACGTAACAGCCACCCCCCTTTGAAATTTCTATTCCAGGCCGGAATAACGGTATTTGTTGGTCCTTTTCATGTTAATTAGAGTTTAATGCCATATATAATGCCAAATGTTCACCAAATGAGTAAGTGTCTGTTTGTACATCATAAGAAATCATTAATAATCTTGTAGATGGTTTTTTTTAACGTTAAAGTGAATAATAATGGAGAGTAACAGGCAGTGAGTGCAGTGTAGTGTTCCTGCACCCCGCCTAAGGAGGGAAAGGGGGGCAATAGGTTACTTAAACAATAGACTGTATATTAAATAGGATATCAACATATCTAATATACAGTCTATGGCTCCAACTTGCTATTCAGAATCCTGTTCTCATTTTTGCATGCACAATTGCTATAATAGTGCTCCTTTAAAGCATAATCTCATCTAGGATTGAGCTCTTTATGATATACTGTAGTTAAAAGACTTTTACTGCACCAGGACAACTTAACAAACAACAAGCTAATTTGTTAGTTTTTATTTACTGTCTACTGTATGTTTTACCAATAGAAATATTTTTGCATTTAAACTGTTAAAAGCATTGGTTTGTTTTGGCAGAAATAAGAACAGTCAGACAGCAAACCTCATCAAACCAGAAGACAGTGCTTGATTATAGGGGATGCCTCTGTTTAATATAAATCCAAGTGCACCAGAGTAGGTTTAAATAACGCAGTGAAAGCTAGAACTTGCATCAGTTTGTATTAATTTTAAGTGCACTGGGCAGCAGTGTTTTATACTGTTTACGTCACGTTGTTTGCACTAAGGGTAGATGGCGAGTTCTGCACAAAGAGTTGTGATAAATTAGCACAGGAGTCATGGACAACATTTCCGCTGCTTATGGAACCCGTCACTTAGATTCCATTAAGTTAATCAGGCTTAATAGTAACATACACATAGTAAAGAATGATAAATCACACAGCTCCCAAGGAGAGTTTTGCCACTTGTAGACAGAGAAGACAGAATAGAGCGAAGAAAGCAGATGAAAGGATAAAAAGTGAAATAAAACGAGCTTCTGCATTTGTGTCTGTGAGAAAAAGAGAGGGAGGGGCAGCTGCTGTTGTCACCAAAAGACCTGATTTCTTTGATTGACTTCATCAAAACAGGGAACATCAAAAACACAGACACACAGAGTTGGATTGTCACCGGGCATTCAACAGCAACATGGGGTCAGTGCAAATGTGCAAATGTATTAGGTAATTATCCACTCTTTAGAGAACCGTGAGACGCAAAGTGAGAGAACAGTGGATAAAATTCCATTTGAGACGGATTACATGTCCTTAAGGGAGATTGGTTCTACAATTTACTTGAATTGGTTGTGTATTATTCATTGAGAGCTCCACATTCAATTGTTGTGTAATTTGTCAAATAGGACTCTTTGAGCTCAACAGAAACTGGATAGATTGGGGTTGGCTGTCACTTTTACTCTCACTCCCTGGGTTGATACCCGAGTAGTTTTTTTGTATTTTTCCCCAGTAGGCACTATTCTGTGTTATTCCCACCATGACACCAGCGCCACCACCTCCAGGGAATATTCACAGTCTAGTTACCAAGATAACGGCTATGAAAAATGGACAGCATTAACAAGTGTTACAGCACAGTCAATTTTTCTGATCCAGGAAAAAATGAGAAACTGTAGAATGCTGAGGGAATCAAAATATAGGCATATATTAATGGACACTCAGGTAGATCTATATATATAAATAGGCAGCAGATAAGTGGTTGATAAGCCAGTGAAGGCTGCACATACATCATGCAAAAGTCTCGGGTGAAAGACAGCAGCCTGAGCAATTTGAGCAATTGAATGCCAGAGCTCTAAAATCACAAGGCATTACTAATCCTGAAAGGCCACTCCATCACTACATCTCAACCAAGAGGATGGGAAACCATTTGTCCACAAAAAACTGTAAAAAGCTGCACTGCAGCTCAAATATAATTTTACAAAAACATGCATTATCAACCATGACATATACAGAGAAAAATCTTGTTGGGAAATCTGACAAAAAGGAAGGTTATTCTATTTAGTCCTTCATACATCATCATATTTTCAGATGTCTCAATAGGCACAGCTCCTATTAAGCTACAGAGGCAGGCAGAGTTGGAAATCACCCGATTTGATTATTTGCCTTAATTACTATGCAGATATAGCTCCACTGAACACATGACACAACATTAAACACTTGTCTCAGGTCCCAACTCACCGTGTAAGTGATCACTGCCAACATGCCAATCAAGGTCAAGGAGCTGATGGAGAAAGACAGAGCAGGCAGACCATCTGCAAGAGGGAAGGACAAGAAGGCGATTAGAGATTTGACCTTGGCCTCTGACAGAAATATCAACGCACTCTTTGCCACACATATGAATCATCAAGAGCTGACTTTCTTGTATGTGCTTTGATGGTACTTCAGTCAGCTTTTTTTTTTTCAAACTGTTTCCAGCATTCAGACCGTACTGCAGCGACTGCTTGAACTGAGAAACACAGCATCTAAAATTCTTTCTAAAGACGTATCTAAAATGTCATTGCTGCACTCCTGTAGACAATCCAATGGAAAAATCTCTAACCTCTAAATCTCACCATTGTGCAGTGCACATGATTCACAAGGAACAGCACTGCTGTGTTTCTTGGTAAGACCAAATTACTTTAATGCATGGACTGAAGCTGGTATAGAGGCAGGTACTGAAAGAAAAAAATACATTGGCAAGCTAGTGTCAGCCATTACTCAGCTAACATTTAGGATGGGAAACAATGGGTCTGAGTTTTCTGAGCAACTTTCTTAGAGGCAATTCTGATGACAGTAAATAGATACTGAAAGTAGTGAGAGTTTTCAGTATTATACCATAAACAATTAAAAAATACTGTCTGGAGAAGAAATTATCCTGATTAACTGGGACGCTGTTTTTGAAAATAAATGTGTGAAATTTAACTCTGCACTGATTGTGCAAATAAGGTCAGTTTATGCCTCATGTGGAGGACTGCTCAGACTGTGAAAACAGTTGTATAATATCCTCCGTGGCTCTACAGAAGATCTGTCAAGCCTGAGGAAATAAAAATATTGATGTCATAGTTATGTTGTATTTAGGACTATGCAAGCTTGGGTTTGGCTACATTTTTTTTTTTTTACAGAAAACCAGCATTACAAAACTGGGAATTAACCTTGAAATAAGTGGGAATTTACCAGGTAAGAAGGATCCACAGAGATACTTTTGGGGCATTATGAAAAATGCATGATCCAGTGTTTTTAGGGTGTAAAGCATACAAGCAACTTAAGATCTGAGTGTCTTGGTATCTTCTTTTATTTTGATTATTCTGTTTAAAATCTGTCTTTTACAAGTCTCCCAATCTAATAGACATGCAGTGCATTTTTTGTGTCCTATATATTTCCTCTTATAAACCCTAAAGATATCATAAAACCTCTGTAAAGACAGTAATGATACCACATGCCTAGACACCACTAACGTAAGTGGAGAATTTGTTTATTATTTTTTAGTTATTATGGTGAACTGACTCTTTCAAAGTCTTGAACATGTGTCTATGTAAAGGAAATGTTAAAACGGATCATTTGAGTGCACTGTAGTTAAACCTCTGTTGGAGTTAGGTGACTGACACAGTATTTGGTGTCATTAGGGTTTAGATACCGTGCCTCTCAAACGTTGTACTGTTGAACAATGATACTTCTCTTAATCGACCATCAAGAGAAGGGTTCTTTTCACTGGCAGCCAAAAAAATCCTTATCCCTGTGTGGATACCCCACATGCTTCATCTATAGAAATGTCAGTTGCATCAGTAAACAATTAGAAGCAACAACATTATAAGAGTGGTGATATCCTTGACATGAAATTAGACTGTAAATACATGCATAAATTAATATGTTGGACAAGTATGAGGGGGTACATGCCAAACATACTGTACAATTCTGAGATGCCATATTATTATGAATGTGAATAATAATAATAATAATAATAATAATAATAATAATAATAATAATAATAATAATATGATAATAATAATAAACTTCATTTATATAGCACAATTCATGGATAAAATGCAACACAAAGAATAGATGAACTCCAATGATTGCAAATAAGAACATTTCTTTTAATACTTGTGAAACGACTGCACACTCGATTCAAAGAACACAGCTGATTTTGAACTACATGGATTATTGTAGTGCTAATGTTCTTAAAATTGATTTTCTTGAAGGTACTTGGAAAGAATGTTATTCACAAGGACAAGGAATCATGTTGTTATTCTGATATCTGCCTTTAATGAATTCACTTCAGGAAAGTCTTCGTCTGGAAAGACACATCTGTTCACCATTTTCTGTCATCATTGTCATTTCAAACATTGATCACGGCCCATTTTTAAACAGCTCCTTCAATGCATGTAGGTTGAGTTGATGCGTGTCACCTTTGATTGAGGCGGAAAGGGGACCACCCATCAGGCAAGGGCAACAGTAGGTGTCACACCAGCTGTCAGAGCTGGAGTTAGAAGACAGGGATTGATGAGGAGAGTGATTGCCTCTCTCCCCTGTCAAGATCCCACCTGTTATAGGGTTCAACGCAAAAAGCTACACAGTTGTCCCTTTGTAGATACCCCGCATCCTCTCAGCGGCAACTTCATGGTGCCCAGCCCACCTGTCA
Source organism: Lutjanus erythropterus (assembly GCF_056507025.1). Lineage (NCBI taxonomy): Eukaryota > Metazoa > Chordata > Actinopteri > Lutjaniformes > Lutjanidae > Lutjanus > Lutjanus erythropterus. The sequence goes on from NC_139330.1 coordinate 5,940,038, forward strand.
GCTCGGGCATAGGTGGCTCTCTGCTTGCCATTCTCCTTGACAGTGGCATTTGATAGGGAATATTAAGTCAGTATTCAGGGCATGTATAATTTGTCCTGTTTATAACATTTATCACTTTCTTTTAGAGGCATTTCACAAGCAGCAGGACAAAGGGGTGGAAAATGGAGATAAATTATATGCCTGCACCCTATTGTATTATATGCAAAAAGAAAACTTTGAAGTCTGACAGCTGGGCTGAACATTAACATTTGAATACATGTTTCCTATTCCCAAGTGTTTTATTGCGATTTTGCCGCCTTTGTTTAGTGGTGAGCTCGGTAAAATAGACAATAGCTCCATGTTCTGCATGGAGAACATTCTGTTCCTGAACTCTACACAAAGCAAAGGATAGATGTTTGCTGCCACTCTTCTTGGTTTCTTGAGCAGATTTTCCGGGGATTAAACAGAGGGAATATTGTCTATTATCAGTGATGCTTCCACATCTGTACAGCTTAGATTCCAGCAGCTATGGAATGAGGTAGCTCTTATCTCACCCTGCATATAGCCCTTCAGGCTTGTGTGCATGCATGAGACTTGTACAGAGAGGTGTTTATTAAGGAGCTCCTTTAGTCCAAGCACCATACTTCTGTAGAGTGACAGAATCATCAAAAGCAAGTAGGAAGCAGCTGTAAGCTCGAGGGGTGGGATATGGCATACTGTATGACTGCAACAATAACACTGTACTACCATGCAACAGCATGTGGAGGCTTATAGCAAGCCATCATAGCTGTTTTTCTCTTTGTGTGCTGAAAAAGTCATATGATGTGGGAAATGGGATTAGATTGTAGTTTGTGTTTAAGAAGATATTTTGGGCATATTTAAAACTTACATTTGAGGGACACCATGCTAATACAGATAAAGTACTATCACAAACTTATGAGCTGACAGAAAATCTTAACTTCAATTCCCTCACCATGAATCTGTCAACTGAAGCAGCCTCAGATGCATTTAAAAAAAATAATAGCCTCTATTTTTACCCATGCTATTTTATAATTTAGTTCGCAAAACACAAACCTGTGACTAAGTGCTCTGTATGTACAGATATTAAAAGAAACATTATGGTTTAATTAAATTAAAAAATATACAAGACTTGGTAACCAAATTGTTAGCGCACAACCTCAACCTTCAATTCCAGCTAGGAACCTTCTCCTGTCTGCCTCTGAGCTGTCAAAACTGTCCTATAAAGGCAAAAATGTCTCAAAAAAGTCTGAACGTAAAAAAAGATGTGCATGAAAAAATGCCGGCATCTGACGTTTTTCTTTTCCTTTTAGAAATGAAGGTTTTATGAAGGTATATCAGAGCAAAAAGGGCTCTCCAGATACATTCAAAATTTGACAAAGGCATAGTTCTCCAAATGTATTCATATACTGTAAGTGGTGTCTCACTTATGACTAGTGTTACACTTCATCACAATGAAATGTTTCAACCTCAGTTCTCTCAGAATGAATCACTGACAGGTCTGAAAGCACAAAAATCTGATTTTGCACAAAACACTGTCTGGTCTGTGAAACTTTGAAACCAGATACAGAGTTTAGTCACGGTTGCACTATGATTAGTATTCTATGTTGTCACAACGCCTATACAACAAAATGTAAATAGAGAGACAGCAGCAAAGTGGAGATTAATTTAATGCAATTACATGCAGGACAAACAAAATCCTTCAAGATGCTGCAGTAGATCTATGGAGTCCTTGTGTGCTGCCCTTTCCAGGACCCCACCCAGAGAGGAGTTGGCTACACAGAAAAAATTAAGAGTAAACATCTCATCTACTTTTAGATTCTCAAAGTTGTTTATGGTGGCACGATGATGCGCTCAGAAGCAAGACTGATTTGCACTACACTTCTTTTATCCATAAAGATATAATTATATCCTACACAAGCGACAAGTCCTATTAAGTTGATTGTGAAATTATAGTGAAATGGAGATAGAAAAACACACATTGTATGGTTTTGTTGCTGGTCAGCAGTAATTTAAGTCATACTGTACATTATTTGTTATACTGTGCATGCACTACAACAAGCAAAATACTTGTTTGATTATTTTTATGTTTTAAGAGCATCAAGATTCTCCAAATCCAAATTGTAAGCACTTTTCTTGGTCAAAGTTGGTAGCATTAACGATCAAATAATTAATTTTAATCACAAAAATCTGAAGATTTTTATTTGACTGTAGATCGATTAAGTTTTATGTGATTGATCAAATTAAATTAATCTCTCAGTGAATAATTATTATCAATCCCTAACTCTAAGATAATGTTTCAATTCAATGTTTCGATTGAAACTTTTTTTTTTAATTTTGCACTGACAGTTATGCCATTGTTAGACTATCACATAGACTTGACTTTTAAAGATCAACAGCTCATTGGTTTTATGCCTCGACAACTGTCATTAACATTTTTAAATTCTTTTGAAAAAATATCTATATATGATATCAAGTGTGATGTAACAGCCTGTAAGCTACACCGCGTCGTCTTTGAAGTGCTGATTTTCTCTTCAGATGTGTGCTGGATGCCACAAGTAGGAGCGTGTGACAAATTCCCAAAGCCCATTTTCTTTGATTTTCAATTTAATATTGAAATTGTGACACCCCTATGTATACTGTCTTATTTCTGAACTTATTGTTGAATCATTGATTGTTTCCTTTTCCAAATCATTTATAGCAGTGGTTCCCAAACTCTTTCTGGAATGCACTCCTTCAGAAGCCGACAAAAGTTCAGGCCCCCCTCACCCCATAATTATCAATCATTGACAATAATCTGGGAAGCAAAAAAAAAAAAAAAGGATTCAAGTTGAATTTTAGTGAAATAAAGGTCAACATGATAGACTCAGCAAGCTCTGTTTGTTTAGTTCTCCTACATAAATCATATTAATTTAATTTTGTTTAACTCTATATTTCTCCTCTGGTCATCCATGCCCCCCTGCAGTGATTCTGTGCTTCCCCAGGGGGACAGACACCAGTTTGGGAACCACTAATGTATAGTATGGTAAAAAGTAATATTATCTTCAGAGCGTAAAAGTCAGGGTCGGATACAAATAGTCTTACTACTTCTGTAAACAAAGAAGTTCTCGCACAGGAAAACAAAGAATTCTCCAGGCTAATATTGTATTATACTTTCTACTGTAAGCTAAGAGGGGTGAAGAGAGTAAAATACACTGGTAGAAATAATTGTCATGGTTTAAATTAACTCACATAGCAAAGTCATTAGAAGCTTATCTGTTCTTTTCTCACTGGTCATAGGAATAAGCAGGAAAAGTTCAGAGTTAGAAATCTCCTAGTTAGAGTTGTATTCCCACCCACTTCACAACTCCTTGAGGCAGGGCCAGAAATACAAGACTGCACTGAATGGTCTTGAATACCAACATTAAAGGCTATTAATGTGAAGAACATTGAGGCGTCATTGGGAGATTGGAACATATGTAATGTCGGAGCCATTAAAGATATAGTGGCCCTAATGAACAGTCGTTGCAAAGCAGTCAGCAGGGTTATGTGGCCAAAGTGTCTTTCCTTTACACAATTAACCTCCCATCTGGAGAGAGAAGAGATGGGGAATTAGAAAAGAGATGATCCTCACATTTCCTCCTCAGCAGCCGAGCAATTTCCCCCTGTGCCAAGGAAGGAAGGTTAGGGAGAGCATGTAGGGGGTCACTATTGTGAAGAGAGGCAGATGGTTCAACTTCCTCCTTGATCCCCGGATGGCAAAAGGCCAGAGGACTGTTAGGAGTCCACATTTGGCAAAGTTCCTGCATTTGCATGAGCTTAAGCACCAGTTCAACAAGTGAAGATGCCCAAGGAGGGTGTCTTTGCAGTGTTGGGAATACAAAGCACTTCAGTACTAGATTATTTCGACTGGTGAAATTAATTTCTCACTGCACATTGATATTTAGAGAAGTCAGTGGACATAGTGAACCCACAATAAAGTGGACAGTAACATCTGGTGGGTCCATGGGTGGTCACCAGATTGTCCAGCTGTAATTCCTCATCAACTATCTAAATCAAGGAAGTATGAAATACATAAAAATTTACATGATTACTTTGATAAATAAAGTCTTGATGTAACTCAGGTTGGGCTGATGGACAATGCCATCATCCTCTGTGATGGCTGACAGTCAGTGAGCCCTCTACCATCTTAACATCATGATTTAAAAGCCTTCTGTGGCTGAGGTAGTGTGTCCCCTTGGAGTTACCACAGAGTTGTTGTCTGAGATCAGTTTTTGACATGTGGAAGAGAAAATAAAAATAAGCTGTTGCTGCTGTTCACAGCACCATGTCTCCATGTCCTGCTTTTTATTTTCTTATTAAACAGAGCTAAGTTATGAATTTGGTGCGAAGACAAAGACCCTTTTAGAGCCAGCAACGATATCATCATCCATCTTGAGGTTTCACTGTGGACACTGTCATATGCCAATCTGGTAGACACCAACTCTAGATGTAACAGGTTTTCTATTATCTTACAGTTATATTCCCAATTCCAAATATGTTGGGAAGTAAAACCTAAAAACTTAAAAACAGAATGTGGTGATGCAGAAACCTTTTTCCACCTATATTCAATTGAATACAGGACAAAGAAAATATACTTAATATTCACACTTTATTATTTTTGTAAATATGCACTAATTCTGAATTTGATGCCTGCAACACATTCCAAAACAGTTGGGACAGTGGCATGTTTACCCCCTTTAATAGTCAATCACGATTCTGCCTCCTGTTACCAGTTCACCTGTTTATCTTCTGAATGTTCCAAACAGGTGTTCGAGTATTTATGACCACAACCTTCCCAGTCTTTTCCCAGTGTGTATTTACAAAAAACAATAAAGTTTGAAAATTAAATATCTTCTAAACTAGAAGAACCACATAATCAATCAAAACCCAACACTGTAAAATCGGGGTCTCATTGAATGTGATGCATTCCACTTTGTTCTTGTATGTAGGTAAGTAAGAATCTGTCCTATTTATGATTCAGCAACTAGACTCTACAGCTTACAAACAAGACTTACATATTTCCATTTAAAATACTTCCCACACAAATGACCCTATGAAGCACTGCATTCATTTTAAACATGCTAACCTCCATTACCTGTTCTTCAGTAAGTACTAAAAGGAAAGAAACCAAACCCATACATTCTCAAAATAGGGCCATAACACGGAGATGAGTTAAAACACCTTCAACTTGTGCAAACCTGTCATTGTCTTAGTTTGCACTATCTTGAGACAACTTGTGTCTTTGTGTTCTGCCTGCAATTGGGCCTTATCTAAATTAGTTCCCCAATCTCTCTAAACAAAGTTGTAGACTTAACACAAGTCTAAATGTGGCTGGATAATAACCCAATATTAGAAAGGAAGAGGAAAAAAAGAACGGATACAGCCATAGATAGGGCTTCAAATAAGTAATGAATGACTGATGAAGGAGTGGGGTGGAATGAATGAAGCAGCCTGATGTAAAAACGGATAAAATAAATAAAATCTGATTGTCATGGCACCGACAACTATAAAAATAAGACCACAGAAAATAACAGGAAGTATTCTGTAGAGAGTATATACTTACGGCTGCTTCCAAGCTCCTCAAAGAGGTGCTGAACTTTCTCCCACTGAGTGGAATTCTGACTAGGTGGGGCCTCAAGTGGAACGAAGGCTCTGCAAAAACACAACAATTTAGTAGAAGTAGTAAGAAAATGCATTAGGTTTCAGTGATGGTTTTAGCAACTGGTGTATTTTATTTTCTTAATGAGCCACACAAAGATTCCATTAATAAAGGAAAATTTAAAAAAATAGAATTACTGTATTACATATATTTCTTTGGCAAAATGTAAATGATCAGTTTTCAGTGAATAATTTCCAGTGAGAAACATGCTGTCTTCTCTTAAAGACTTTTTTTTTTTTTTTTTACAGAAGACTGATAGAGCTGAACAAGTTAATGCCACAGTGAAGTTGACCTTAAAACCAATAAAGGTAGCCAACCTTGACCTGCAAGCTGCAACTTTCTTAGTCAATGAATGTGTGAATTATGCATGTACAACTGTATGTTGAAAGATTTTAATTAAAGCTACTACAAAGACGTTTCAACTGACATAATCAGCCTCAGTTTAATACTGATGTCTCTATATGACCTACATAAGCAAACAAGGCCATCTGTGAGAAGATCAGCATTTTCTATATAGTTATTCTTAATTCCTGCCAATGAAATGAGAGGAAACAAGCCCGTGTTTACATTTTCAAGGCAAAGTTACAGTGAGTTGTTCATTAGCCTGTTAAAAAGAAGAAGAATTTAATTTCTGGTGTTTTATTTTGTGTTTTTTACAGTGGAAACATTACTACTTTTGTTCACAGAAGCCTCCAAAATCAACAAAATGTGAAAGTTCCTTGTAGTAGCTTTAACCATGTAATATCACGATAGATATTGTTACTGTCTGCTAAAGTATTTAGACAATTTTATTGCAATATTCAATATATTGTTACATGAGACAGAAATGGGAACAGAAGCTTTCAGTGTTTGTTCTCCAGTCCAGCAATGACAGCTTCATGAGAATTATCTGTTTTCTTAATTATCTGCATTGCTGCAAAATTGGACCACAAACCATTTTATTGACCTTTTGCTTATCCATCTTGGATACCACAGCACCCTTGAAAACTGGACTAATTGCTATTCTGAGCACAATGGACAGTCCTCTAAGCTCTGCATCCTTGCCTATCCTTTTCAATTTATTTTGGAGGTAACAAACAAAAAGGATGTCAGGTTTTATCCCCTTCCACACTTAGAAATATTAACCATGACTGCCATGACCTGCTGAGTGACTTCTTTGCACAAAGTTTGATATTTGTGCTCCATAAAGGTATAAGATCATCTTCCAATCAAGATCAGATGTTTTCAATTTTAAACTTTAACTTTTAAACTTAGATGTTTATTATACTAAGTTTCCTTGCACCCTGTTGGCTTCTAATTATATTGATTAATACTAATTACAATTAACCATTTAGATCCATCACTCACACAGACAGACATAAAATTTCCAAAGGTTCCTTTTAATCTCTCTCTCCATATATAGACATCCAAGTTGTATTTGAAAAGCTCCCTAATGTTGTGGGGTAAAAAAACATAAATACAACATTTTAAACAGCACTTAATAGGACTACCAGTACATCTTTATGCAAGCTTAAGCGTGGAAATGGTCAACAGCATTGCAGCATTGCTGCATTGCATTGCTGCAGACTTTGATTCAATTAATCATTAAATCCTTGTTGACAGAAAACACAGTAATAGACCAGAGTACTTCTTAGTATTTAGCATCTAAAACATTTAATGAAAAATGTTGCTCAGTGAATCTACAGGGATTCTTTTAGGAAGTTCAAAAACAGTCCAAAAAAAAAAAAAAGTTTAAAAACCCTTCACCATGGGAGGTGAAAGACATTACATCAGCATCTCAGAAACTTCCCTTTGCCTCATATGCAGAATTTCAGGTCTCAACAGGCCTCATGTGGATATCCCCAGGGGTCCAGACTTGCACTTAATCTTTTTCATGTGCTTCCCTACGGTCATGTTGTGTGTCATTTTTCATTTTAGGAAAAAAACACCTCATCAAACTGACCTTCACCCTTGTCCAACTTGTTCACAGATGTGTTTGCAGTACGGATGCAAACTTTCTCAAATGTTACTTGAAAAATGCCTTTTCTTCAAGTAAGGAACATGGAAACATTTAAAGTTAGTCACACTTTCATCTATTCATCTTGAATAGTGTTCAAGCTTTGCTTTGCTTTGCTTTGCTTTGCTTTGCTTTGGTCCATCTTCAGTGGCCTGGCTCCAGTTGGGTCCAAACACTGCATCCAGGCTCCAAAAACAAGTTGAAGGCCCCTCATTACCACAATAATGGCTTTCCTTCGTTGGCTACCAATTAAAATGTAGAATATTTGGAAATTCTGGTATCTTCAACACAATGTGTGCTGTCACGAACACAGTTTGAAAACATTATGAGTAGCTACCTAATTTGCCACCTTAAGTATCAAATAAAAATTACAGTAAAGTGACTGCGCCTAAACTATGGAGCTGCCATGGAGACTTTTTAAAAGCATGAATCAATATTCTTTAGAATGACACAAACGGTCTTAAAGGATGGACATGTGACTAAATGACTTGTTAAAACAACTAAAGTTATCTACTGTGGCAAAAACAAAAAACAAAAGCCTGTAGCAGTGAAGGACCAGGGGTGACTTAAGGAGTTAAACACCTTGCTGGGTTTAAAGACATCTAACAAAAGCCATCAAGAAAAGACCTACTGAGTGAACAGTCACAAGTGAACAAAGCCATTATGTCTCCCAACATCAGAAAAGCAGTCCAGGATAAAAGCTATCATGTTGCTGAAAATCAAAGGACCAAAGCAACAATTGCCAGAACAAAGCTGCAATAGTTCCAGTTCATGAGGTAAAAGAGGGGCTAAATTGCTTCTGTCTATAAAACTTTCAAACTTTAAGCTGTGAAAAAGTATAGTCATGTGTCCTTTATTTTCCCAAACCAGGTAAGCCTTCCACCAATGCACCATTTAATGGTTGAGAGAGCACATTAAATCGTATAGGTTGAACTCCAGGCATGTTGCTGTCACGGCTGCAAAGGAAATCTATTATGTAGTGCAGGTGCAACTGAACACAACCCGTATAAAACTGGCAGATAAATGGGACAAGGCCGAGAATGAGCATCAGTATAGATTTGTAGATAGAATGTCACAAAAAAGACTCAATGTTCCCTCCACATGTGCTCTGCACATTGAGTAAATGCAGGGAATCTAGGTTAGAGTCACATAGACAAGAATAAAACCTATATTTAGACAGACATGTATAGTTTTTGTCTTGAATGGCTTATCATGGCCAGACAAATGGTACTGTGACTGTTTGAAGGGGCCTCCTCTCATTAACTGAACACAATGACATATCCACACCCCCTTCCACCTATCGTGTACTGAAGCAGAAGAAGCCATCCATGTCTCCAACTTACCCAATTATAAGGAGCACCACGCAGACAATGGCAAATCCAATTGTATACTTCAGAGCGTTTTTCACTTGCTGTAATAAAAGAAAAAATTAAACTGGTCAATTGTGGCCATGAAGTGAAATATTATTATTCATTGTGAGTGAGGGAAGGGGGTCATACTCCGTTTAGCTGCAGACTATAGTGAGTGAGAGCTATACAGAGTGAGTGTAGATCCAGTCTGACCTGGCAGAGATAACATGTCACTCCCAGTGCTATTCAAGGTGCTTTTAAAGTAACAATACAAAAGACCTCCCTGTCTGAGAGAAAGTGCCTCTGTCAGCTCAAAACTGACACAAAGAAAGGAGAAAAGACAGTATGCGATAGCTGGTGTTTGGTACATCACTCACTAAAAAGACTTGTGAAGACAGAAAGATAGAAATTCAAATTTCAGGTGACAATATGCAGCAGTTTTGCAAGGCTTTGGCAATGTGGCTATTTTTACTGCCATAATATATAATATAAATATTCATTCATTTTATTACTCTTTCATTACCTTTATTATGCTTGTGTTGCTAATTTAGTTTGTTTATGTAAACACAAATACATTCTAGGTGTCTTACCTGTACATTTGTGGCATTATTAACATGCTGACTGCATTTCTTACCCCATGAAACAACAACAAACCTTTTTAATGTTTTGAAACCTACATTTTTTACAGCTACACTCTTATTGTCTTTTATGGCATTGGTTCCCAACCTCAGATCAGGGCCTCCCTAGAGGACGCAGAAAAAAGGACCCCAAGGAACTGCTGACCCTCTGATCTGAGGTTGTCAAAATTAAATTTGCACTTGTTAACTAAATTGAAAATATATTTTTTGCAAAAGTCTGCATACAAAACTATATATATAGATTGTCCTCACTCAAAAACAGAAGGCAACTTAGTATAGGTCATACTTCTGTGATAATAAACCACTATTATTCCTTCAATAAGGATGAGTGTGTTTAAGCTTGTAGTTGGGTTGTTAAAAGAAAGATGTAAAGCTTTATACTACAAAAGAGACATTTACGAAACACAAAGGTTCAAAGAACGTAAAAAATATATAATTAATGTTCATTTCTGAGAATAAAGCTTTGGAATGATTAATTTTTCTTTTGGTGTGTGCGTTTGTGTGCTGGATGGAGGGGGCTCAGCTGTTCTCAGATAGAAGGCAGGCAGGCTCCAAGGAAAAAAGGTTGGGAACCACTGTATTATGGTACATTATCTCCACTGACTGATATTCAATATTCCCTCTGCAGTCAGCAGAAACGTGCATCATGTCACCTCTGTGCTCATGATGTACATGTATGACCTTTTTAGCACACGTGTGTCCTGTGAGTGCACAATGTCACAATACAAGAGTACAAAACATCGCTCCACTGCACCACAAATGGTCAAACAATCTTCATGGTAACGTTCACTACTGATTCATGACTAATGACTGTCAAGCACATTTTCAATTTTTCATAATTGCATACTTAAAAGTAAACCAAGTCAACAATAGGACTTGGCAGATCAGTCAAAAACACAATCTGTGTTTATCTCCTGACTGAAGAGTCAGTAAGAATGCTGTTTACCAAACACAGATACACCCAGGTTGACAAATGGCATTATACCATAGATAGTGATAGTTAAAGGACAGATATTACTGTACAGATTTTCCGTTAATGTTTATTTTTTGGACATTTTTAATCAATAAAAATACATTTGAAATGAGATGTTCTTTCTCCAGTAGCAGGGAGCCAATAAATAATAAACCATCAGGCAAAACATTGCAGGAAAATTACTGAAGAAACATGTAATCGATCATACACTGTACTCGCAAAACATGGATTTACTTTCAGAGTTCATGCAGTATCAAAAAGGCACTTAATTAGGGGAAACCTAAAGATTTAGGTAAATAAAAATGTAAGCATGGACACCTGCTTTCATTGTTTGTCATGTAATGTAAATAAATGCAAATAAATCTTGTCTCAAACTCGCTGGAAAGTTTAACTGAAATTACTATAATTAATTCAGAGCATTTTTGTATTGAGATACTGGTCAGCTGCCCCTAATGCCTGGGCCACACTGTAAGCTTTTCAAAGTCATCAGATCACTGTGTTGTTCACACTACGATGCCTTGTAATTGCAAGTCTTGTACCCATTTTCCACACGCATGAGCTGGCCTGGTTTGACTCAGCCTGTCAGCCCAGCACGGCAGGGGTTTGCATTTCCATTACGACGGTCAAAAGTGCCAGTAGAAAAGCCCCATTGATGTTACTGTGCTTTGCACACTACATGACTGATCAGAGACAGGGGGTCACTAACTACAAGATCATTCACCTGAGGAATCCCTTCTGCTCTCGAAAGATATGATATGGATATGAGCCGTCCGTAACAACCAATAACATTTTTACAGTGAGGATGGAGCCTTTTTCCTCCCCTCATGTTGCTGTCACGGCTACAAATGAAGTGTTATTTTATCAGCAGTGCACCATGGCTTCTAGTTGCATATAGAGGGAATGCTGAGACTACATGTTGTCACAAAACACACGCCACAAGTGACACTGGATTATTAACACTGAAGCATCAGTGTGCAGCATGTGTTGTCTCACACTGTCAAATCTGTGTGTCTCCACAGAGCAGCTGGAGGTGGAGCAAGAGCTGAGCTGAACTACTTTATAACTTTATTGCAGCTGAGGCTTTATGATTACTTTTTGCTCATTTTTATATATAAATATGTATAAAAGGAAGTTGTAGTAGTTCTATATTTGGGCTTTACTGTCTGCTGTTCTACCATCTCCTCCTCTCTCAGCATGTCTGCAGCCTGCTGTGCTGTGTCTGCTCTCATTGGTGGAGCTGCTGTTGGCTCCTCAAGTTGTAGCCAAAATTTTAAACCTTGACTGATATCTGCCTTGGAGTTGGCAAGTCACCAGTGAGCTCTTGCTGAGGTCTGGGTCACATCTTGGACCAATTCACACATCGCAATCCTCGTGTACAGGGGTTTGCCTATGATCGGGGAGGTTGTCACGAATTTTAAATGTTTGTCAGCGAGTGGGAAATCAGGGCTAAAATTGCATAGCCCTGGCTTAAATCACACAAATGAACTCTGGATTCATCAGCATCTAATCTGCTGTGTGTAGAAGAAGAAACGTGCATTCCTACCGAGCATTTGTTCACGTTGTCATCATCTCTTTCTTCATAGTAGAAATAGACAAAGGGGATCCACAGGAAGACACAGAATAGTATGATGGAGTAAAGTGCTGTATGGATACAAAAAAGAAAAGAAATCCAACAATTAGTCAAAGATATGCTTTGTGTTAAATATGTCCATGACTGAATATCAATTACCCTTTACTAAGATGTCATGCTCCATCATGACACTAAAATATTAAAACATTGCAGTCGAATATGTACAAAAATACACATTAATCTTTTTTATCCAGATTTGTGTTTTAAATTATTCTCTTCCTGCCTAAAGTCAGTAAACATTAGTCCTCTCATGCAAGTTTGATATTACTACAGGACATACCCCATTGCCATAGTGATTTTGATTTTTCCTTGACAGGCTAAAGGCAATGTAAAATAAACATCAAACATTATTTTTGTGAATAATATGATTTAAAATCCCTAATCAGGTTGTACCATAATAATAAACAAATATAATTTTCCCTTTTAGTCACACCATTCATTTATCAATGACAACAGCAGTTGTGAAAAGTCAATGAATTGTTGACTATTTGCATGACATGTCAAGAAAACAGTTTTTACAGTCTCCATTATCATACAGTCAGCAGTGTCAGACTGTATAAAAGCAAATAATTTCTAAGACAACATGACTCCAGTCCTTAAAGACTTTCTAATGGCACACCGATACCACAGTGAAAGATTAAATAACTAACATTAAGTCTTCAAAAAATAAATGTTTGCTACATTTAAGTTAAACCAACTTGAAATTTGTCATTTTCCCTCCCTACAATTCCCTCCTACAGTTGTCAGTTTCACCCCTTGTGCAGTTGCACTGGCCTATATGAGTAAGATGAATTAATTTTTTTTTTAAATGTCAAAATATCTCTGATTTTTCATAACAATCATTTTTTTCATACACAAAAAAGCCAGTTTTAGCCAGCCATATACTGCTACTTTATAAGGAACTAAGGAACTAAAAACAAATGGGGCTTATGTTTTACATTTAAGTTCAACTGAAAGACTGGATGTTGTTGCAATTCCCATTAGCTGAAAAAAGTAGGCACCCAGGGTGGTTGAAGCAGAAAAAAAGCTTTAACAAAACACAACATCATCTGATATATAAAAATAACTTGAGGTCCCAAGACATGGCAGAATTTCAGCTGATGTTAAGGCTTCCATCAAGGCCTATTGGAAAGTGCTTCGCTTTTGTTTTTGTGCTCATCGTTTTTAATTGCTTTGAGTTCTGTGCTCACTTTCTGCTCAAATTCCTCTCCTGTACTCAGAGTGTGGCGATCCAGATAACTCATCCCTTATGACAGTGACACAAATTGCCACGGGGTCATGAGTTTGAGGAGCAATGTTTCTAATCATTTTAAGCCAATAATTCTTGTTAAAAGCATGCTTGTGGGTTTATGAAACGTGGCAATTTCAGTGTTTTAAAGAACCGAGATGGAGAAAAGCTTGGGGGAAGCTTCCATCAGAGGTAGTTTTACAATAAAGAAAATGTACAGTAGACGTTTGGGCCCAGCAGGTAGTTAGAAATGACATGTTTTGAAAAATTATGTTATTTCATGAGAGGTCCATTAAGCAGTCAAAGACCACTTTGAAGGGAAGTATGAATTTAAAAATTAATGAATTGGTTAAGCAAAGTATTGTGCTTATCTATAAGAAGTTTTTATACAAGAGAGAGCGAATAGACAGATTTACAGCAGAACAGCCATTCAATGTGTTTGTGTTCTGTTATGTCATATTGTCGACTGGTGGTAGACAAACAAACATGAGCAAGTGTGCGCAAAAACTGATGCAAAAGAGCTGACATCAGTCTGTTCTGTTGGTGTTTATTAATGGCAAAACCAAAAAGTTATATATTTGTTTTTGAGCAGAATCATTTATAATTGCCACTTCATGATTTCCCACCAGCAAGTTTCCCATATGTATGATGGAGGTTGTTTTATTCAATAGATTATCAAGCTGGTAGGTTTTTCATGCTGTGAGTTTGTATGGTGGTCCCTTTGGGTCAAGGCTGGTTAAGTAATGTTAACCAGCTAACAGCTTTACAATGGTGTCACACCATGAATGTCAAGATATTTTATTTCCCATATGTTAACTTTACTGTATTTTTTTTTCTTCTGATGATAAGTAGACAGGCGTTGTTTTAATTATGAGTATTTAAAAGCCAGTTAATAATAGCACTTGGTGTGTTCTGAGTATGCTAACAATGGTGCTGTTTCTGTTCTGATTGTCGACACAATAGATTCAATTAGAAGGGCATTTGTATTTGAACACATAATCAATCTGCCATTTGTGTCTTTAACACTGCTTTGGGCAAAACACACAAAGCAGGTAATCACTAGTCCCATTATACCGTTGACCACTGCAACAAGAATAAGTCAGCTGCATCAGAAAATGATTTAATTCACTACAGCCTGTGACCTTCTGAAGCAGATGTAACACACCTGCCCTTGCTGAAAGTGCTCACTATTCTCAGATCGGAGCCTTTCTTGTTTGTTTGGCTCTTCCTGTACAAGCAGCTTTTTCAGAGAAAAGACCAACACTCAAATACATTAGAAATTCATAGAGTGGAGGTGAGGCAAAAACACTTAAATGGAGAGATGCTATTTCAAGCTAGGGGCTTTTCTTTCTGCAGCAAATGGATGTCGGTGAAGACAGCCCAGGCAACACCAAAATAACTCAAAGAAAAGCATGTCACAAAGATGTGCTCAGGCACATGGCTGGCATTGCTCAATAGCTCCTTGAGGTGATAATCTGAATCATTAGCACAACTCACATTGTGATGCCAACTAAGAAGTTTGCAGGAAGATGAACAGTTCACCACAATCACATCAATTTCACATTTTCCTCTACATGGTAGACAGAGCTTTGGTATGACAGCAGTGGCTTTTAATTTACAAGTTAAGTCTTGATTTTAAAGCCACCAAAATAAACGTGAATGAAAGAATTTAAGCCGTTAATGGATGAGAGATTCAGGCCAACATATAAGAAACTAGAGCTAAATACTTGCTCTAAGCAGTGCCGCGACAGCATGATTAACTACACCACAAATGTAAATCGAAAACATGCTCATGATACCCACTTAATCCATAACATCAATACCACACTTTAACTTCAATGTACATGAGGGAAACAACCGTTTTCTCTATCAGTCAAGTCTGCATGGCCTGAAGCAAGTGCAAACATGTACCCTGTGAATGGACTATATTTCACAAAATGCTCTCTCTGCTGCAGACAAATGAACGTCAGTGGTATAGTGGCTTGCTTTTTGCCAGCTGTGATTGTGACAGGGCATTACTTTCAATAAACACATGCTCATTGCTCCACTAAGGTATCCATTTACACTCATTTACAGCCAGACAAACTGAGTTTAGGATGATGCCAGGAGCCAATAAATGCAAGCCATGCACAGTAGGCAGCCGCTGGCATATGCTTGTGGGTTAAGGCAATGGGTAAAATTAATCATAACACCATGAATATTAACATAGTGAGAGAATAGGTCATACTGCATTACCATGTATCATCCATTACTCTCTAAGCAGATCTTCTACTGGGAAGAACGCCTGACCAGGGATAAAAGTTTAGTACATTTATCCCCTTGACAGAGAGTAGAGAACTAAATAATTAAATGTCCTCCCTTAACCCTTTATAGTTGTTGTGTTCATATATAGTATATACCCCAATTAACTCATGGTGGAAGCAAAAAACAAAATAACAATACAGGGATATATTTTGGAGGACTGGTGGGAGAAGCAGCTAGAAAAACCTGTTGTCTGCAAGTTTGAGAAATAATATGAGGAAAATAGCTATACTATATATACTTTTGACTATTTTCAACTATCAGTCAGAGTTTTAGCAGTAGTTTCACTCCCAGCACCACGTATGATTTAATGAGAAACATTGGACCCTTGTCCTCACCTTACGCTGGCCTTCCACACTGGCATTAGCACCTGGACTCTTGTCCCTTGCAGAAAGGCAAAATGTATTACATTTTATGTGAAAATTAAATGCCAGGGGAGATTCTCACAGAAACACTGTCTCTGACAAAGGACTCCGGAGACTGATGAAAATATCTGTCTGTACGGACACTTGCTGAAAGGTATAACACTATGAGCTTGCACTCTCATTTCCTGCAAACATCAGGGGAGGCACCTTTTGTGGGGGGGGGGGGGCAAAACCTGAGATAAAGCACTAGTGTATTAGATTTAAATTTTACAAGCAGCATGAAGGAAATGCTGTCCATGCTGCTCGGATGTGTGAGTAAACAGATGTTTGCTAACTGCAAGACAACCTGATAAGGTGATGGAGTACTGTAAAAGGCTCACTGCTTGTACTAAGTTTCAAATAGAAAAGTCTTAATATAACCATTTTAAAACTGCTACACTGACTGTGGAATAGTTTGCAATGTATTTACAATCATATAAAACCATGAAAGTGCTGAAACAAAACATTCACTTCCCTATGTCCCAGTGTGCATGTATGACCAGTATGTGTGTTGGTTAAACTATTAAGAGTTTAATATCAAAATCAAGTTAGTTCACAGAAAGCAAAAAAAAAAAACAATCCAAGGTCTAGAACTATTTTTCTAATATTTAAAAGACAAAGAGAAGCTGTACTTATCCTGTGTCATGTCAAAGTAACACAACAGTAATATTACTAATATCCTGACAGCTCAACACTATCCAGAGGGAAATGTGTGTGAAAAGAAAGGAAGCTTGCTTCACCTGGCCAACATGTCTGTAAGGTTCTGATTACTGATGAAATGAGTAATAATAACCTCAAATCTTTTTACAGTATATCAGTACTTGGAGAAAAAACACACTGTAAGAATGAACATAATATTTTATCAGTATTAGCAATATGTTTGCAGTGACTGATATGTTTCTCAGGCTATCACACTCGGTTGTTTTGACTACCACTTGCTTGGCACACCTCTCCCACACCCACATATCACACTGTCACCCAAATTCAGATTTATTGACTCCAAACTGACAACAGCAGTAAACCCAACTCAAGCCTTTAAACAGACTCCCAGGAAACCTCAAGGTTATGTTGCAGATGCCAATTCTGCATGTAGAATCTGTAGCATCCAGTCACATGCTTCTTGCAATTTGTTGCCATCCGCTTGACAGTAGAAACAGTTTGCTGTCATATTTTAGCAGTTTGTTTCAGTTTCCAGATCAATGGCAAGGTTCTGTGGTTGAAAGGAAGCCATAAATGGACTCCACAGGGTTCCTGGTCCATTGTTGCAGGAAGTAGGGCACATCAGTTTCAAAGAATAGCCTTCAAGGACATGAATAGTGAGCTGATATGGAAGAACTTCTTCAGAGGAACAACATCTTTATTCAACACGTTATTAAATGGTTACTGAGCCAGAGGACTGGTGTGTGCTAAACATTATTTTTGTAGCTCCATTGAGCACAACCAACCTTCCTAAAGGGAAATGCACCGTTCCAAATTCTGCTCCGTGCCCCAAACAATCGCAATATGGCCAACTGCAAAAACCTGTCATTTTTTGATAAAGGAAAAATGTGTCACCAATATAATGAAGTACTGCAGTGGTACAGGGATGGCCTAAAAATCTTATTCTCCAGATGTAAGAAAACATGTTAGTTTGCTACAGACCACAACAAATATATCATCATGACACTGTAATCGCAATTTCAATCAAAGTAATCGCAATATGACTTCTTTTTACCACATCATGCAGCCCTAGCTTGAAGATTTAATTTTTAGGCTTTAAGTAAGAGACTTCTCAGTGTGGGATATCACCGCTTACATCCATGCTCATATACAACAACATCCCTCTCTGCTTTTTAAAATATCATTGGGGCTGTCAGGTGATCAGAAATGGGACTTAATCAGGCCTTTAAAACATATGACTTCCAACATGCACACATTTATACATTTTTTTCCTAAATGTGCAGAAGAGGCTCTGTGATTTTTTGTTTACTGATAATATACATTTTAAACAAAATAATAAACACACATTTCTGTTACTGAGAAATTTAAAGAAATTGGGAAGGAGAAAAGTGTCAAATTAACTATGTATAAGAAAAGACTATCGTCTGCATTCAGAGTAAGTCTCCATCAACCTTGTCCATTCGCTGGATCCATGTGCAGTGATGGGGACGTTCATCATGAAGTGATGACACGTTGGCATTATTTGTCAAAGGTATCGTTGTAAAAGATGGACATTGAAAAATTATTTTTAGCTTTCTGGCAGGATACCAGGCAGTGAAACATCCATCAACATAACATATTTACTGTGAAAATGGGAGAGGTGAATTAAAATGTGTTATCACTGACTTTCTCCTTTGACTTGTTCTGTATGTGGAGTTCAGATTTATTCAAAATACTAATAAGAAATGTACAAAACTTCAGCGATGGCATTGAAATTGGCCAAAGTACAAGAGTATTAAAGTAAAGGAGTATTATTTGGGGATACCACGACAGTAGTGTTTTAACTTAGTTATCTATCAGCCTACTTAAATTCTGGTTAAAAAGTTATTTAGTTACCTAATGGATACAAAAGGTGACATACAGCAAATAATAAATGACTGCTGACTTGTGAAATGATGATACAACAGGAAAACAAACTTATATTAAGAACCCTTTCCATCCAAAGAACCCTTTTTTAGAAGGATGTGTTCTAAAATGACTTTTGAAATCCTTGAAGAACTATTTGATCAAGGGTTGACATAAAAAAGTTCTTAATAGAACCCCCCAAGAGTGATCTAAATAAAACCCTTGGAAAACATAAAAGGTTCTTGCTAGAAGCCCTTGGATGTGTCTTAGATGAAAACTTTGGACTATAAAGGTTCTTGGCAGAATTCCCTGGATGGGTTCTTATCAGCACCCTTTAACGGTAGAAAGGGTTGGTTCTGGTTGGAACCATTACACCACAGAATCTCACAGGAGGTTCTGGATGAAACTTTTCATAGACGATACCAGGCGAAGCCCTTTATGTCGTTCTAGGTAGAACTCTCTGTAAGGGTTCCAAATAGGACCTCCGTAAAAGGTTGTACCAGGAATCAAAAAGGGTTCTCCATGGGGACAGGTCAAAGAACACTTTACTGTTCTAGTTAGTAGTATATAATAGAGCCCGACCAGTACATCAAAGTGGCCAATGTTATCAGGTGATATTAGCTTATTACAGATAAACTGGGAGCAGCATATTTACTTTTCAGCTCTACTGTAGCAGAGGCTTATATCATTGAGAGGCAGATCGAGCCAAAATCTTTGTCCATGGTGTAAATGTTAATATTTTGAGGTTGACAAAAGGTGCAAGTGAAGAGCTGTGGGTTGTGGTTCTTGCACACAGTGGCAAGAAAACTGTGCTTTGTTTTTTAAGCACACTGGACAACGTTCTTATCAGTAAAGGCTCCTCCGTATCACACAAAGCTGCCCTGCAGAATAAAACAGCTATTTGTCATTGTTTTCAGAATGCTCTTAAAAGTAGTACTAGGCTACCACTTTCCAATAAAATTCAGTCAGCACATGTAGGTGGACAAGAATCACAGACAAAAAAGAAAGCACTTCAGTGTATTTACAAGAGGATTGCATCCTCTCTAGCTTCTTTTCTACAAATGGCGTTAAAAAAGGCACAGAGAAAGCCAATGATTTATTTAAAGGGCCCAGGGGTATTTTGCCCTGTTGCTTAAGGGTCTTATGCACCACTGCTTTGAAGTACTGAGCAGTCCAAGGAAATGTATAAATGGACAGAGGCTGGAGATTGAAAGGCTAGGCTTTCAAACTTAGGGTTCATCAAAGATCACAAAAAGCTATTTGGGCTCTAAAAGGAAGTGGGTGTTTAAGTTGCAGACATCCATCCTCTCTGTCAAGTTGAAGGTACATTTTATCTAGCCTAATATTACACTGTGTAGACTTTGTGAGTAACTGCAAGATTCATTCTCTACAGACAGTGAGTAACATTTCACTTTGACAGAATATTTTTACTTTGGCTATTATCTCTTCATCACTGCCGTTCATGTTTTTGCTCAACATCAAAATGCATCCTAATGCAAATAGCTATACTCTTGCACTCATAAATGCATGCTTTTATCTGTCTAAGATGTAACATGGCTGAAATGCATTTACTTGACCTACTTATGATGTTACTGTTAATGTGTACTGTAGCCATCAGAAGAAAAAGGAGTCATAGCGACAATGAAATTCCACACCACTGAGAGTGCTTTAACATAAACACACATGCAATGTAATGAACAAAAGTGTGGAAAAAACACTTAATATCACACTGTCATCCATTACCACTGGTTCTGTGTAATTGTATGGATTCCTAATAAAGATGAAGAATACACACCTGGTTAAACAGTGACAATTTCATTAAAATAACAATGGAATTGTGCTATATTATAATTACCCCACTATAATTATTCCACCATGACAACATTGTTCTTGTACAACTCCAAAGGGTAATTATACAGCAGAAAAAAAGGATTCAAATTTGCTGCAGAAATATGGACAATGTCAACTATAAATTTGATGAAACACAGAGAAAAATGTGCACATTTCTAATCCCACAACTGACAGAAATTCACCAAATGATAGCTACATGAGGCCATCAAATTGTTTTAAACATCAAATAAATAATGTTCTTAAAATTCACTAGACATACACATGCTTATTAAGTGCGTTCACCACTGAATACACATCAATCTACCTTGAAGAAAAACATGCTCCAGTGGAAGAAATAGGAAATTTCTATGTCAAGCCTGTAATTATTCCATTTGTGAAGAGATAAATGGACAGTACTGTCAAATATGGCCTTAAAGAAAAATCAACTTTAAAGGTTAGATTTGTATGGAGGCTGTGCATACAGCACACATGGAGCTTGGTCTCCACCTACTGGCAAATAAAAATGCAATGCCCTTAAAAAAAGAGAGAGAGAGAGAGAGAGAGAGAGAGAGAAAGGAGTCTCTGGTTCTGCATCATCAACATCAACAACAGGGAAGTGAGACTATGCAGCCAAAATTAGATTTATCACGTTTTCATATTTATCGTATTACTGTAGCCTTCAACAAAGTATGACTTTGCCTCAGCACACAGTCCACTTATGCTGTCATCTTCACAAACAGCTATTCACTGCAGAGACATATGTATAGTCACACATCCCGTTTGACTTTCAAAATAATCAACGGTCAAGCACTGCCTCAACATATTATTATTACATTCAAAGTATTTAGCTTTAAATTACCTACATAACTGATCAGAATCTGCAGCCAATCTGTGACAATCTCACAGTATACTGCTGTAACACCAACTGTCAGAATAAATCTGGCATAACAGAAAACAACTTCAAATCTTATCATAAAAACATGTGTAATGACCTGAGGAACATGTCATATTAAGTGATGGCTCCTCTAAACTTGGAAAGCATTTGCAATATTTAAAATGCACTATAACTTTACTCCCAAAATATTCTGTAAGGAACTGAGCGCAGTATCAATCAAAACCGCAAGGCTGTGATTTTTGTATTTTAGGCGGTTTTACAAGCACTCCACCTTCCTTATCAACAGCCAAAGGTTACAACACCACAACAAATTTGCAAGCAGATCATTCTGCACCACACACTCCCAGAGCTATGATCACATGTATACATGCCTGCGGCGAGTAGCAAAATCTTTCAAGCTTCCCTCTTATCCCTCTCCCAGCTCCTGGAATGCATACTCTGGCTATGTCTAAGATTTTTCAGCTGGATAAGAAAATTTATGACAAACACCCCTTTTTTCTTTGAATGGCATGAACAAACTATGCAGGCAATGTATAATCAAAGCATTAATGTGGAATTAAAACTATAAAAGAGCATAGCATAAATGACACACAGCAACTTCAGCAGCCACTCAAAACAATTATAAACATCTGGATTGTGACTTGTGATTTATTCTAACACTTTATAATCAGACTGAGATACATAAATATAACAGTACTAAACTAACCTCTAAACCAACGATATGAGTTTTGATGTGTGACAAATGTAATAAGTGTAACTGCTGCACTATAAGCATGGTTTCCAGGCAGCTTGGCCATTAAATGAATTAAATTACTGACAGGACACAGCTCTGCATTCAAGACTAAGCCTAAAGAAATATTCATTTTTTAAGGTCTATATATACCAAACTTACCACTAAAGTAAATATCTAATACAAACTCTAGAAATCAATCGTGTGTATGAAATTACATTTCTGTGTCCAGAGGACAGCATACGGTCCTTTGAATGCTGAATTCACGTTCAGTGTTCATGGTCTGTGAAAGCCAATTTTCTGATGTCACCATACCAGTGGAAGTGGTTTCTTTGATTGGGCTGTCTGGGCAAGGAGACAGCTTGTCTTCCTTGCATTTGGCATTTCTGAACAGACGGTACATAACAGTGTTGCTGACAGGCACTTTAAGCCAGCATCTGTTAGAAAACGTGTGATCTAGTGTCTTTGGCATGACTGAATTTGCTATCGTCAAAGACAACAAACTCATGTTATCCCTTAATATGACAATAATGAAGAAATTTCAGTGGTACTAATAGCTTTGAGTTATGAATTTATCAGCCAAATTGCCTGGATACTGTCCCCATGAATAGCAACTACACACAAATACTAGAATTATTGAACAATCCATGGGGACTGGACCTGCCCTCTCATAGCAAGAGAATCAGGCAGGATAAGTCCAAACCTACTAATCGATACAACACAGTATGCCACATGCCAAAAACAAACTGTCACTGCCAGTGAAATGTTCTAATTTTGCTGAATGCAAGCTAAATGTGACAATTACGACAAGTGAGATGCGTGAAGACTAGCTTGGTGAACGTACGGGAACAGTTGTTGCTGGTGGTTGTTTTGGAAAGTAATACTGCACACAGGGTTTTTATTGTTGTTGTTGTTGTTGTTGTTTTGTTTTGCCAAGTGGAACAGGGCAGGGAACACAAGCCCTGAGAAAATGCAAAGCTTGTAAACAAGCCCTCAGTTTGCCATATAGTTCAGAGTTGGAAGAGAAAATATTAATAAAAGAGTAAACAATTCACAAAATCCTGCCACAAGCTGGATTAAAAGTACATTCTATTTTTTTTCCATGAAATCCCTTAAAGGAGAAATCTGTAATATATTCACTGTGATAAATCATAAAATGTCCATGATATCAGAAATTAGCCAGAACTGCTTCAACCACAAGTCGTATATCAATGCCTGTAGGTGGCGCATCTAAAAATGCGGCGGCTATTATCTTGCCTGTAGATGGCGATGTCAACAACTTTACATCTGCGTGTCCCAGCTGCTGCTGCTATTAATAAACCTGCTCCACAGCATACATTTTGACTCACAGCAGGAACTGCACAGGTGAGACCAATTTCGCTAACAATGGCTCAACTCTCCCAGTAAGCCATGACAGGGAGCCAGAATGGACGATACCAGGACCTGGAAGTAGCTCACCTTAGTGGAATGCATCTGTTCTTTTCTTACTATGACAAGCCAAAATGTCTGCTGTGAAAATGTCTGTTTCCTATCCTATTTTGGGTTTGCATGTGTAAAACTGGTCTGACCATGAACCCACAGCTTCAGTCTTGTGGAGAGAGTGTAGCCTGCATGCAATCAAAATGTTTGTCATGCCTCAAAGGACCTGCACACTCACACAGGTGTTTTCACTTATTTTGGCTGATTAGATTTCTGCTCAGGTTGAAGTTAGGCTAAGCTATGCTGGACTTAGTGTATATAAGACCACCACATTTCATGAACCAAATGATAAAGATGTAATTCAAAGTGAGTAGGAGGGTCAGACAAATGTCAATCAAGCACAGACTGCACTTGTCCGCACACTCCTTAGATGATGTCTGATCAGGTAAAACAGGTGATAATACTTGTGAAGGTGACCCAAGGGTGATGAAGGGCAAAGCTATATGCTTTGGTGAGAGCTACTGAATGCAAAAAATCTATATATATGTCTAAGGATGTGTTTTCATTACCATAACCAAGCCTTGAATTTCATCATTTTCGGGGAAAGGCAGCTTGGCCTGTCATGATGTCAATTTTTCAAGGGAGCAAAGGCAAAATGCCAGGACAGCAAAGCCATCAAATAAAACAACGATTTTAAGTCCATATGAATAATTAATTTAACTATTTTGCGCTAAGTCATTATTTTGAGAAGGTTTTCCATTATTACAATTTATGACATCTGCCTTATGACATGCAACTTATTACAGCCACAGAATTGTAGAGTCAGGCTTCACGATCAAACAAAGTTTATCACATCAATACTTCTGTCCATATTCTCACACTCCATTTCTTGCACCCATCCTGAGCGCTCCGTCTCTGCTGGGAGTCTGCAGCCCAGTTTGCCAGTGATTCATACGAGGGTTGAAATCTAACCCACCTCGGGTTATGTGCGCAGTGTTTGCCAAATAAGAATCTCAACAAAAGACACTGGTGTCTAAAAACAGGATTGACAGGAAAGAGGCAGAAGAGGAAATGTCGAAATCAGCTGGAGCAGAGTCAGCAGAGCACCAAGGCCACTGTGGTCACAGGGCAGATCATTTTCAGCAGGGCACAAGGCTAAACTGAGTGTCCACTGTGAAATTCCTGCACTGATCACTGACATTACTTTGAACACAATATTGGAAATATTTCAGCAGATTCTAGTTGGTTTACTGCAGGTAAAAAAATAAGAAGAATGTAAGCCTAAAGAAGGCAAACCCACAGCTACTGCCAATTATGATGTATCAAGAATGAAAGTGACTCCTCTTTAAACCAGTGCTCAAGTCTGACCGCACCAAAGTGTTACATAACCCACAATGAACTCACAAGAACAAAAGTTTTTGTCATAGCCATAAACCTGATTAACCAGCCTTCTAAAACATTATCATCACCTTTCCTGTCCTGCCTTAAGAGTTTGTAGCCAGTCAAATGCAACATCAATACATGCAAAGCTGCATACTTAATGAAACTACTGCGGAAATCAAGCGATTGCTTCTGTATAGTAGGCACCAGCAAACAAAATATATTATGAATATAAACACAATTTAACATTATACAAATTTATAAATGTTGAAAATACAAAATAACACTACATTATGAAACAACTGTGAGGTTATATTTGCATTATTTAACATATAAATGACTAATAATGAAAGATGGGAAAAATTTAACAAGGCAGAGTCTACAAGAAATGCATATGGTAAACTGCAAATAGTGCAATGATATGAGTAAATATGAACACTGTACCCTCATTACGACACAGTCAGCAAGATATCAATGATACTAAAATGTGTCTCCATATGAAGGTCATAAAAGCAATTCACTTTGTGTTCACCAATAACAGAGTGATGAGAATATTATATGCGCTCCATCTAATGCATAAGTCACATGCAACTGAAAACATTTCAGTGCCCTTAATATGCAACAGTAAATTTAATCTATTATTGACAGCCGTAGTTGACTAATGTAGGCTGCCTGCTATCTGACAGATTCTATTCATTTTAATGCTCACAGTGGGCTTTTTGCCAGGAAACACTGTAAATGTTTTAATGTCCCTGATATTGCATCATCATGGAAAAAACAAACTGTTCCGTCCGTCCATTAACATAACCCTGTGATAAGGGCTTTTCGCCATCTATTATTTCAACAGCACTGCCCATTACAGTTCATTTTATTATTCTCATTCATTTTAATGTTGTGATCTTGTTTATATCAGGTTGTGTGAGTAAAATCTTATTTTAAAGACCAGAGGATGCTCTAGCATCACTGAGCCATTGCTACAGGATTTTAATGTACCTTAAAGTGATAGCCGAACTGACTGCTCCACAGCAGGAAAGACGTGCAGCCAAAGTTACTATAGAGATACCCTGTGTGAAAATGAGTCACCTCTGTGGGAAACGATGAGCCAGTGTGAATGCCAAACTTAGACTACTAACCCATTAAGATAGCTGTGTGGATGAGTCAGGTTTTACTGGCTTGAAATGTACATCAACTGAAAGACGAGAAAGGGTTTGATAACATAGGAGAATGATAAAACAGACATAATTAGGACTTTGTATCATTTCAAAAATTGAGATATCAGTACCGATATCAATGCCAGTACTGTTAAAGTGACACTGATACCAACAGAGTACTTCATTTGATACCTTATTTTTTTCATCCTGCTAACTCAGTCATTGATCTCCCCACACCACAGACTATACGGGGTGTAGCTGCTGCAATAATGGGCCAATCACATGTCACATTAAATTGGGGCTGGTAATGACAAATCATGAATTGATAAATTCCCTTTAAGAAAAAAAAAAAGAATCATTAAATGATAATGTATGTTTTGTGTACCATTTCTCCAGAGCTCACAGTCTGCTGTTTGACATTGTTTTGACCCATTTATTGAATAAGGACAGGTGGACAAGAGCAGCTGTTTTCTTGTAGGAGCCTTATTGTTTTATTATTCTATTTGTCTTAAATGTTTGTCTTTAATGAATTAGTGTTTCACATTACCAATTAGCTGCTTGAATTGCTTAAATAAAACTTAAACTACGAAAAATATGTGCATTTTTGTATCTTATTTATTATTAATGATTAATCAATTAATTGATTGTTAGCATTTACTATGGAGCAAAACCATACAAATAGTCACTTTTTTTTAGATCTCGGTACAAAGAGGATCAAACACAGGTGTTGCTGTACTGATTTATTTTGGTTGACACCCTGCCCTACCTATAATGATTGATCACAGAACAACTAAACTCAATAAAAATATTCAAACAAAAAGGCTCATTAAAAATAGGTTCTGTAGTAATCCTCTCTAGGTAAAATTTGTGAAAAGAATATTTATTTTTTTTATATACACACCCATAGACAGGTATTGAGAGAATGCACTTACTGTAATATCCATACAGCACAGTGTCTTCAATTTGTCCCCTTGTCTCATTGTTTGCTGCCCATTCCTGGAGGGATAAGTCCATGGTGAAAAGTAGAATTAAATACAACAGTAAAAGAAATGAAACGTGTGAAAACAGGCATAATTTCAATTAAAGATCATTAAAAAATACAATAATGCGTGCAGTGTGATAATTAACACCAACACAGAGGGAAGTATGGTAAATTTTCTGAATACTGTTCCCACATATTTGTTAACTGTATTCTAACTATTCGAGACATTAGAATGAAACAAGAATCACAGTGCACCGACTGAATGAACGAATCAATCCAAAATCTTGGGAAGGGATAGGTCATGCCAAACTAGTAGCCGTGTGGGTTAGAGCAGTGCTCTGGCTGCTTTGTTTATCTAGGTTCACAAAC
Source organism: Lutjanus erythropterus (assembly GCF_056507025.1). NCBI lineage: Eukaryota > Metazoa > Chordata > Actinopteri > Lutjaniformes > Lutjanidae > Lutjanus > Lutjanus erythropterus. The sequence goes on from NC_139330.1 coordinate 5,967,534, forward strand.
TGAATTCAGACATGAACAGAGAATGACACAAAACTGATAGGCATGGGGTGAAATACCTCAAAGCTGTCAGAGGTTTGTCTGAATCTATTTTTATTCATGCATAGCTCATGTGTGGGAAATTGTCCATCATAAAATTGAATTTCTTGCATTTTACTTTAAGAATGAGTTAACCAACTGGAAAAAAAGAATGAAAAAACATTTTAAAAAACAGGTACTGCTTTTTTAGAGCAACAACGTAAAGGAAACTGTTTGTGTCAGTTCTGTCAGTTTCTCCAGTGTCATGACTCTCACTGCTCTGAGTCATGCTCAGATGATCTTTTATGCTTTCATTTTTGTTGTTTACACTTTCAAATTTCAGCAGAAGAGCAACCACTTGCTCTCATGCCTCTTTGCTTATTTATAATCTCCTTATTGCAAAGATTCATCACCAAAAGATCACAAAAAGAAATCATGTTTGATTAGGTGTGTTCCTGGCGACTGAACATGTGCAGTCTATGTTAGGTGGCCAGGACTAAACGGTACAAAAAAACAAAACAAAGGAAACAAATACCCTTTAGCAATCACAGCAGCTCACAACCCACACGTAGCAAATGAAGATATCATTACACACTTTGCTAAATCTTCAAATGGATAGAAACAAATTAAATGACTTGGCAAAAAATTTATGAGCCAAGAAATGCATTCAGCATTTAGATTGGACAAAAACCTTGTCCACTTTGTCTAATTCTAAGAAAATTACAAAGCACAGTTAAAAGCTGCCTCAGGAAAAGTCATTAACATTTCTCAAATTGATTTTACTGGTGCTGTTAGAAGAACAGATACTAACCTTATAGGTACCATTGGGATACTTCATGAATGAAACAAGGAATATGTCCACTGGCAGAAGTGCAGACGTTATCAAAGCGATGGCCAGTGCACATATTGCTGTGATAGTTGAAACAACTTCACTCTCCTGACGGCTTTGAAATTTCCGAATGTAGACCCAACAGAAAACCAGGATTCCCTAAACAAGCGGGGAAAATATTTAGACTGATGATCAATTTAAAACACATGGAGTATAATGTCATTATGAAGAAGAGTAAAAATGAGTAATGTCATTAGCACTTTTAGCCCAGAGAGATCTATCAATTATACAGCCAAATATATTATATTAATTCTGAGAGACTATATACAGTATAGGGGATTAAATTTTTATGTTTGACTTCAGAAATATTGGCTTAACAAAACTCAAAAGAAGGAAATAAGAAAAGAACTAATGCATTAATGAGATTAATGAGACACACAGAAGTTGAAACAACTGTAAAATATCAAGTAATCCCATTTAATACCCTGCAACAAATTCTACCTTTGTGTAGTTTACACTGATCAGTGTTTAACTGCTATATTTTGTTCAACTTCATCACGCCGTGTTAGTAATATTATGAGTTCCTATGATCAACACTGCTTGGAAGCTGTAGCTACAGAGTGTGTGGTGCTGAATGCTGAAAAGAAATGCTCAAACCAAAGTGTTAACACAACAAGCAGGGAATTATATACTGAGAATAGCTTGACTGCAGGTGCTGAGGAACAGCTGATCTGATTATATCATACTCGCTCCTCTTATCCTCTTTCAGCATGGGAGTGAACATAGACTCAGTAACACTGTTAAAGGGACAGTTCCCAAAATAAAAAATACATATTTTTCCTCTGGTTTGTAGCCTTATTTATCAATATAGTTTGTTTAGGTGTGAGTTTGTTGTTGTTTTATTGCCTTTTAGTTCCAATATATCCAAGAGAATGCAGACATCTCTATAGCCAGTATCTCCAAAACTCCCCATTTGAATTGTGCCACAAATTTCACATGTGATGTTTGTCAATCTAAAAGATAATTTCAAAAGTCAAGAAAGCCACAGTTCTTAATAAAACTGTTTAAGACCATGAAGATACATAATTAAGGAGACTACAAACCCAACAGTTGCCCAAGTGCTGTCGTGACTTTCTCCTCCAAAAGCCAATGTTAGCCACTGAAGATACGAGGCCTTTGTGTTTTCATTCTGTCACACATGCAATTGGTTTGCTCGTTTTTTGATTACTGTGTAATAAAATGACCGGGAGTTGCTAACAAAACACTTCAGGTATGATACCGTTTCACAGAATATTGGTGTTTATAATGTATATTGTGCAAAATGAGAGATGTTCACTGAGCAGTTTCACACAAAACTAAACTAAGAAAACCCACCACAATTTGGAAAGCTCTTGCCTTGTAAAATTATCTTCTAAATTGATAAACATCATATGTGTAAATCATGACATAATTTGTGACAACAGCAACAAAAAATTAATTGTCCCCTGCCACACTGTTCAGATTTGTTCCTAAGTAGGGTTGCATAGGGCACATGAGAAGATGATGAACTTTGCCTCTTTAGAGTACTACAGGCCACAGAGAAATTATTTATTTTATTTTTGGGATGAACTGTCCCTTTTATGATTGACAGGACATAATACAAAGTTGACTTTTTATGAGAAGCAAAATTAATAGACAATTATGTACTAAACTCAAATTCCTTGAACTAGTTTATGGGTTCAGCTAATATATTCTGTTGATGTTTAACATGAAATAGACTACAAAGAGAGGCAGGAAACTCATTAGACAGACAAGCAAAAAAAGACGCTTCAAAATGACAAGGTCATATTCTAGGCACACAAGCTGTAAGAAGTGAGGACACTGCTAAAACTAGTCCCTTCAGATCAAGGGCTGCCATTCACAGAGAGGATCAATTAAAGGCCCGCAGTCTTAAGCCTCTGGCTGCTTGTTTTGCCAGGTAATGACGCAGGCTTTGCATCCAAATAAGATCCATTGAAAGGTTTGCACAAATAAGAGCGTTGCTGGTGGCTGGTAGGGAAGCAGAGCAATTTATTGGCATCCAGGCATTCTCCTGGACGGCTTCTGATTTAGCCATGTGACTCTGAATGACAGCTGAAATAATGAGCGCTAAATTGGGCAGCAGATTACCTAGCTGACCAACTTCAAGGCATTCATTTAAGTACTTCTAAAGCCATAGCCTCTACATGCGTAAATATATGACTAACAAGAAACGGAAGGTTACATATAAGTGTGTTTCTATCTGTTGCTCTTTTTCAACAGTACTGAATTATTCATACGGGGGAGCAAAGCTAACAGGGTAAACAGTGCAGTTTCTTGCTGTTGCTAAGAAAAAATCTAACCGATGTCCATTATCTGTATAATAAAGTAAGAATACCCGCCCCCCTATACCCACCACTGTCCTGAGCAGTATTAATATAAGAGTACACCACAGTGAGCGCTTTTTACCCAACAACAGCCTGTAAGTGTTAAGTGTGTCACGGCTAATGTTAGCTAAAGCCAATCCAAAGCCATTATTGACGTTAATACACCGTAGCCATGTCGCGTAGGGTAACACACTAACCCAGCGACCTGTTCACCCGCTAAAAACACACAAAACAAAATGTACAACGCTCTACTACTCGATGAAGCGAACAGACAACTTCATACTCGCTTACCAAAAGTATGAGGGTGAAAATAGACCAACCGAGCACAGACTCGGAGAGCAACGGCTGAGCCGCCATCTTCACTTCCTGCAATAACAAACCCACGTGCTCCCGTTGACGTCACCGCGGCGGAGGGCGAGCGGCAGCCGTGACGTCTCCACAGAAAGTCCGTCTGTGTGTTGATAGTGTCGAAATGTGTGTTGATTATTACGGGAGTTTAAGTGAACTGTAAGATGTAACAGCTGTTGAGACAGGACAGCAGTCTGAAGAAGGAGAGGAGCATTACTACCAAAGTACAAGTCTCTCTTTTCTAATGTACACTGGAAACAACATGGCCTCTCCCATATAAATACATGATTTCACTTTAATCCCTAAAGTTCTGTTGTAATGCGTCCTTAATTACCCTCAAATTCAGTCTAATAAGAGTTTAAGTGTGTGAAATGATAAACTTTAGTTTACAGTTCAGTGCTGTTGTAGTGTGTCCCTAATTATCATCTAATAAAGTCTCATAAGGGTCTAACAATGAAAAAACTTTAGTTTACAGTACATTTTCATTGTAATGTGTCCTTAATTTCCATCTAAAGAAGTAAAATAAAGGCCTAATGGTGGGAATTAATACACTTTAGTTTACAGAATACTTCTAATGTAATGTGTCCTTAATTACCATCTAATTTGGTCTAACTTGGTGTAACCGAAATTAGTGTATAATATCTATCCCACCAACAAATGTGAATTTTGTAAGAATGAACAATAAACAGCTCAACATCTATTTTATGAATGTCAGTGCACATCAGGGTTCTGGGTCAAAAAATTAGGGTTACTTGATACAAATCAATCGTTCAGTTTAGCTGGCTGACAAGGATTGGATAATATATAACAAAAGCAAAAAACAAAAAGTATCTATTCATATTACTGATGAAATTTCACATCCATAAAGAATGTTTTTAAGTAATTTTGATCTGATATCCTACCTTTTCTGTTACAATTATTCTGTTTTCTCAGTGGAAAGTGACCAGATATTTTTGGTTATTCTCCACCACAGCATACACTTCCACTGGAGTGACACACATTTATCTGTTGCCCTCAATATTCTATATAACCAGATGACATCCTAAGACTATAGAGGACAGGTGAAACACAGTTATGTCCACAGGATTAGGACACAATTACGTTCAAAGTCCTTTTTTTGCCCCAAGGACACACCAAGGTGGCATCTGTGCTAAGCAGTGGGGCATTTAGGCCAACCACAAGGAAACCTGGGGCCAACCAGACGGTGGCTTTGGCTTACCTGAGGGACACTTCTGGGGTAATTGGACTATTCACTTGGCATGTGGCCTCAATAAGGATGCGGGGCACTAAGCTGACCATTTGGTTCCCCGTTTAAATACATTTATGAAAAATTATAATAGGATCTTTCAACTGTTTCCTTGTTTTCTGTTATATGTGTCATTGTCTCCTTTTTCTGTGCTTTTCTAAAATTTACAGAAGCATCTCTGTCACACATAACCTACCTTGGAAATATATAAACTTGGTTCATTCCCAAACTCTTGCAGGCGCCATACCCATATTCAGTATTCATCCAGTGTATCCGTGAAACTGATCTGGTTCATTAAGCTTTAAATTTGCTGAAAAAGTAGAAGTAGGTCACTGGAAATAGGGTGCATTGCACCTGTAGCTGCATTCCCATGTGTGCAGCAGATCATTGGGGTAATATTTGCTATCAATTATCCACCACAGTGGCCCACACCAGCAAACAGACACTCTCGCTGGTGCTGAAACTAGTCCCTCAGCTGAAGTGATTGTTAATGTTAATGAGCCAAATGCAAAATTATATCTTAGTACAGATGTCGGACTAGTGGCTCACTGGAAGAGTGTCTTTTATGAGCAGCATAGATCTGCTCTCTTTACATTAAACTTGTTTTTTTTTTTGTTTTTTTTTTCAGTTTTCTTTCTTGGCTTTGGTCTCGTACATTTCTCTTGTAGTTTATGCACTCTCAGAAATACGGGTTCTAAAATGGTTCTTCCTGAAGGGAATTTGTTTGTAAAGAACCATTTTTTGGGGAAAGTGTTTATCAAGCATTCTTTGTAAGACAGAGGGTTTCTTCCCCAAAAAACCCTTTTAGATGAAAGAGTTCTTCAAGGATTGGTGAAATTCTTGAAGAACTCTTTCATCAAGGGTTCTTTGTACCATGATATAAAAGGGTTCCCAGTAAAACCCCCGGGGAAGGTTCAATGAATATGAAATTGTTCTTGGTGGAACTGTCTGGGTGAGTTCTAAATAAAACCCTTAAATATAAAATATAAAAGGGTTCTCAGTAGAACCCCTTGGGTGGGTTCTAAATAAAAACCCTTGGAATATAAAAGAGTTGTTGGTAGATCCCCCCAGGTGGGTTCTTGATTAAACCCTTGAAATATAAAGAAGTTCTGGAAAACATAAAGAAGGTGGAAAGATTCTTGATTGAACCAACAGGGTTCTTCTTTCATTGGGAGTTCTTGGTGAAACCTTTCACATATTGTTCTAGGCATAACCTTTTGGTTGGATTCTAGAGAGAACTCTCCAAATGGGTTGCAAGTGAAACCTTTATAAAAGACTGTACCAGGAAGCAAAAGGTTCTCCAATGGGGACAAGCCAAAAAACCCTTTATGGATTTAGTTAGCATATTTATTTTTAAGAATGTAATCTTTCTCCTGACTCACTTCACAACCAAAACTGCGTGACCTGGTGACGGTGACACTGCAGGAAATAATCAGTATGCTTTGTACTTTCCACAACATCCTCAGAAATATTTAAAACCAATATTTACTACCTGTTATGTGTCATATTATTGCCAATGTTGAGTCATTTTCAATTCGAATTTCACAATATAACAGAAATCAGTACTGTCAGATATTTCTGATGCGACTTGACAAACTTGTTAAGGTGTTTCTTCTTTTATATTCTTCAGCTGAATGACTAGAGGGGCTGTGAATCCCTAAAAGCTACTGTATGTATTTATTTGAAGAATAAAAATGCATCCATAGCAATACCACTCAAGCAGACTCTTTAGAGGTACGAGCTTCTGTTTCATTCAGCAGGGGAGCCAAACTTATGCAGCAATGGGATTATAAAAACTTTTTCAGACTTTATGTGAAGTGTAACAATCAGCGTGGGTCTTTTTGTGCATGCAGAGGTTCCACCCGTACGCCAGGCACACTCACCACTTCTTTCAGTTCTTATCCAATTTATCTTGCATGCAGACCCCATGGTATTTCAATATAAAGAAATTGCTGTCTTTTCATTCCACTCTTTTCACAGTTTTGAGTGCATCACATCGGTAGAAGTCTACTCCATTTATGGAGTATATTGTCCCTTAAATTGCAGCAGTCTAAGAGTGTGCAGTCATGCTTCACCATGTCTGGAATTATTGAGACAAAATTAAATTATTACTTGAGTAATTACTTTTGCAAGGGCTAGACTATAACAGTCCACAGTGACATTGGGGTTCTAAAGTTTCTGAAAGTGAAAATAATACTTCTCTATATTGTGGTGGAGGAAATTAGTCTATTACTAATTAGAAAGAAGAACATTCCTACCAGTTAATTAGTTGGTCACTATTGGTTTGGACACTTCCAAATTCAACTCACTGAAATCAATAACCATATATCTAAACTTCATTTATGCCCCTGACTTTAAAGAATTTAATTAAAGTAATGTAATTCATTCACATCCCATTATTCTCTTGCACATTCAAGGTAGGTCTACTTAATTCATGCAACCGTTCAAAACTGCAAAGGCCTTTATCATGCAGCTTGGCAACGTGCCCTGATAGAAACAATATACTTGGGTCTATTAAAAGAGGCTTGCTGAGAAAGAGGCAGGAAATTGTCAAGATTTCTGTCGATCAAGGAAGAAAGTGGGGATTAGATCACTTTCATGTGATTGGTGTAAATCCTTTTAATTTGACAATTTACCAGCTGCAAGTGCTCATACAGTGTACAGATCACATATTATCTATTCCATGTTTTCTCTAGAGGGTATTTCTGTTGCAGCAAAATTATAGTATCACATCGACCTCTCATCCACTCTTCTTTTCTGACATCCAAACCAGCTTTTGTCGCTCCAGCCGAAGAGCACGAGAGAAATAGCTGCAGAAATAGAGCCAAATATGTCCAATAGCTGTGGCCCTGAAGCGCTTGCTCCCCTATCAAATTTGTCCTTTAATTCTGAAAATGAAAATGCACTGTCACCATTTAATTTGACCTCCTCCCACTGACTGGGTGAGAAAATAGATGGAGCTCACGCGACTAAAAGGGACTGATATTGGTTGGATGTGGGGTGGGTGTACATTGTTGTCACTGTGATGTGTGATGTGGTGTCATGACTAAAGCTGTACTGTAACCTCACCTACATCATCCTAATAATGTGCAGTGGTTTCACCTCACTGTAACCTTGACTATAGCATTAACTTCGGGTGTGTATCATTTGCAGGTTATGCTGTTGGCCATCATAGGTAAATTTATGTAAAATATCACCTGCGTGAGAACCTGCTGCTGAAGAACACGCACAATGTACTGTAAAGCAAGGGCAGTTTGTTGTACAGACAGCAGATTCACTTGCACAAATAATAAAACGACCAAATTCACTGCAGAGTATGCACTGTGGGTGCAGTAATGATGACAGAGAACAACAATGTCCTCCACGGTCAGATGCTGCACTTTACTTTTTAGAGGTACTACTATTTTTCAAGGTACTATATGGAGTTTTTAACTCATTATGAAACAGTCTCAATTTCATAGTCCTGACTTTATATGATCTACATAAGCAATCGAGACAATTTGCGAGAAGATAGCCTTATTCTATGTAGTTATTCTTGTTGCCTGCCACTGGGTCGAATTTGGAGACGAAACAAGCCTGTGTTTACATTTTCTCAGGCAAAAGTTACAATGAGTAGTACATTGGCTGGCTTAAGGGAAGCAAGTTAAGATTTTTATTCAAATAAATTTACTTTTTATGCCTATTTTGTGGTTATGGCAGTGGATATGCTTGGTCTCACTTCTACCTCATCAGATACCCGCAAATGTATCAGATGCTGAGGGGCAGCGACAGATCGTTGTTATGTGATGGATGAGAATGCATTGAAATACTACTGCTTTTGTCCGCAGGGGCCTCCAAATTTCAACAAAACAGAAGTTCCTTGTAGTAGCTTGAGTGGAATATTTTTATATTTTGCCATTCTTTAAGGATATAATAAAATTAAAATAGTACTATTATATATTCACTGTATATTCTATAGACTGTAGATAGTTTGTTACCTGAAATTGACCTTGATGACTTTTATTTACACTAGTTAAAACAGTCATGATACTGTACTGCCTGCACTTGTGCCTCATGTCCAAACCACTGAATATTTGAGTTGCTATCAAAGAGAATCCATTTCACACAGCTATTCCAATGAGGCTGCCACCAAATGATTTTCTTTCATTAACGTTCAATAGATGGGTCAATTATATGATCATATTTCAAGAATACCCCACAGAACTATAGCTGCAGGCCAAACTGACATGTTATTGTAGCTTTTTAATTCTTTTTCTTTTTATTGTCCACATAGTGGAAGCTTTCATGCCCAGGTGAGCTCTCAGAAATGATGAATGAGACTACTTAATGGCTTTTGTGATTTTTATGAGCACATGAAAGGTACACATCAATGGTTATGTCTGCATACAGATTAGTGACACACAGTAGGCTGTCTTTGTCTGGTGCTTTGCCATATGTCAATTTAGTAAATGATCCAGTAAAATGGACAGGTGTTTTTCCTCTAAAGCCCTTTAACAATAGTGGCCTGGCTGCCGTAATGAAGAGTCAGAATACAGTGATTAGCCTGTTTGTATTCTTTCCCAACAACAACAGTGTTTGCTGAGGTTATGTACATACAGTACAAAGACGATGCTACTCACGCAGAAATGCAAACCCACGTGCACACACACACACACACACCTGAAGAGGAAAGTATTTGTTATGCACGTTCATTATGAGATTAACTGCACTTACACCACATTAAGAGGAGCAGGACAAAGTTATTCAACAGTCAACCTGTGCTCTGTGTAGTTTTGTCTCAAACTGGTGGCCTGGGTGCCATTTATGTTCTCCTCTCTCTCTCCCTCCCTCCAGCCCACAATATGATGTCAAATATATAATATAATCCACCCCACAAAATTATTTTACTTGCAACTGTAATTTTTTTCTAGTTTCTCATACCAATTTAAACTAACCTTCAATTAAATACAATTGAAATGACAATACAGTTCTATTCGTTTTTAATATGTATTTCTGAAGGATCGTATATTTTTGTGTGTGACAAAAATATGTTAATAATGGAATCAAAAAAGAGGGAAATATTGTGAGTTTAAGACTCTTGGTTTCTCATATTTTCCCCTTTGTGTGTCTGTCTGCATGTGCATGTGTATGTGAGTGAGTGCACTTGATATAATCAAAGCTGTTCATTTGTCTGTGTGTTTGTTAATATTCCCACACACTACATGTGCAATGACTATATAATAAGTTAAAGAAAAAGTAATATTCTTGGGGCATTCAGCGTAAAAAGAGATACAGAGACACCAAATACTAATGCTGTGATCAACAGATTTGTAAAAGATACTGCAGTGCAGGCTGATGTTGGTCACAGCACATTGAAACCTGGTCTATATGCAGCTTCTGCTCAGCATGTTATCTTGAACACTTATTAGAGTTGTGACATTATTTTTATTTTGAGCAAACATTGGGAAAACAGTGAATCATAAACAGATTATACAGCGACACACTGAAACTCGGGAGTTGAAGCTGTTATCCTGGAGCTCCTGTATCAGCGAGAAGTCAGTTTGTTTGGCTGCTATGTCGAGGTCATGAATACAGTCACTGAGAGAAGTTCCAGTCGGATCAATATACTGTAAATGTGTCCCATATATCAAACCACCATCTTCACTACATCTGAAAAGAAACTCACAATAACACTTAAGTGTTCTGTTAAAGGCATAATATGTAATATTAAAAAAAATGTATAGACTCATATAAAGATAATGTCTCTCAATCATCACTTATGACCCACAATAAGTGTATCTGCAGAGAACCTGCCTTCTGCCTGCATGTTTTTTATTTTCTCATTAGTTTGCTGCATTCGGAATGTTTCAGCAACCCAAAAAGTTGGTATTAAACATCCTGAGAATGAGACTTAACATATAACATTGCTTTCACTTAGCAAGCATAAAGGGATCACAGGTTTGGTTGATGGCAGAGCAAACAGAACAGTGGGTTCTCCCCCTACTTTTAAGGTGCATTGATCAGTTACTTCAAACAGCACAGGTGTGGGCTTTGCTCCTCCCAGAGCTCAACAAGGTTTTAGTAGACATGGAGGACTTTCAACAGCCATTGTAAATACAGTGAAGATACAGTTAAGACCGGGCAGGTGGGCAGATGTTCAGGACCACACAGTCAGTATTGAATTTGAATTTGCACCCCTGAAGAAAGTCTCAAAGGTCTGGAACCGTAACATGCACTCAGGTGACCTGGTTATGATTTGGTTTTTGGAGTATCTTGATTATGTTTTGCACATGTTAATGTCATATCCCAATTTTGAGAACCTGGAAAAGACCTTATCCTTGTTTGAGAACACTAGATATACTACCTGGAGTGCTCTGACAGAGAGATAACCTCGATACTGTGGCATGTAAACACCTTATCCTGGCTCCTGAACATTCTTTGTTGGTACAGAAAAGATTTTCTGAGATTTTTAGAGATCGAGATGCAAATGCGTACAGATGATCAAAAATCTGAATACTGTTGGAATCACATATACAGGGATATGAATAAACTGGTAAGAAAATACAATTTAATAACTATGCAGATGATGCCCAAATTTACTTAGACCTCTCACCTGACAACTCCGCTCCCCTAGAATCTCTTTATCGGTGCACTGAACAGATGAACTGCTGGATGTCTCAGAACAGTTCAGCTGAACAAGGATAAAACAGAAACAGACTTATCTGGGAAAAAAATGAAGAAAGACTAAGAAATTGCCAATCATCTTGAGAGGACTAAAAGTGAAGGATGCTGTTAAAAACCTTTACTCACCTTTACTTGTCTTATGAAAGCAATAGCTAAATCAGCTTTTTACCATCTTCAAAACGTAGTTTAACCTAAAGACCTTCGAAAAACTCCTTCAGGCTTTTATTCACAGGCCTTCCTTACAAAAAAAAAAACATCAGACAGCTTCAGCTTCAACAAAACACAGCTTCTAGAGTTCTTACGAATCAGAAAAGGACAGACCGCATTACTCCCTTACTTAAGATCCTACACACTAGTCTTTAATACATCACAGAATTAACTTTAAGACACTACTGCTTGTTTATGAATTATTACTCAGGGCAGGTACAAAATACCTTTCAGATGTGCTCCTATAGTCCTGCCAGTACACTCAGATAACAAGAAAGAAATCTTTGGTAATACCTACTGTCAGAAATGACTGTGGTGAAGCAGCTTTTATCTGCTAGCACTGCAACCGTCGTCCCGCTGGTATCCCACTGTGCTCCAACTGTAGCCAGTTTCAAGTCTAGACTCAAAACCCCACTGTTCTCAGACACCTTTTGTTAACTGATTGAATGTACTCTATCTTCAGGAATGTACTGTTTTTCTTTGTTTTCTGTAGTTATTTCTCATTCTCTCTCTTTTCGTTTTTTTTCTATTCACTCCCTCAGGAAGTTGCGATTGCAACAATTAACACAAATTCAACCAATCTTGACCGACAATTCTGCACATCCTTACAGTTTTGTCCAATCACCGCAGCTTTGACGCAATTTTGACCAACCATTGAAGCTTCCTGCAACTTCCACCAATCAAACTTGTCCTCAATGTTTTTAGCACTTTTATATTTCAGAATATTGTGTTGTTTTGACTATATTTGAGCTCCAAAAAGATTTGCTTCTTTACGTAATACCCCACAGATGCACTTCTTCATTTACAAAGTGAGGATATTTTGTAAGAATTTTTTTAAATCCTGAGCCTTTTGGCAAGGTTTCTTAAAACACTCAGAACAGACTGTGGTTTTATTCTCCCTGGAACAAGTTGCCTTTGATTTTGAATGAATTATACCAGTTTTCCCAAGCACCTATAATTTCACTGCAAAAAAACAAACAAACAAAAAAGAAATCCTAAAAACATTGCAACATGCATCATAAACTTTTAGAAAAACTGTCATGAAATCAGGCATTTTAGGCCACAAAAATCCCATGAAAATTTTGAGCTGCCCATGTGTACAAATTGCGCTATAAATAAAATTCCCTTGCCTTGAATAAGATCGAAAACAATACGGCTAAAAACCAGGATACTCCTGTGCATGATAATGTAATGTGTGGATGATCTGACCTACATAGAGCGCCGTATTATCCACGGTGGAATCATCATGACAAACAATACAGTACAATCTACAGCATCAACTTTACTGACGGAAATAATAAAGTACAGAGTCATAGTAGCACCTAAACAGAACGTTAACCAGAAAGGAGACATTTACTGAATTTGGTTCACCACTTGGCTAATTAGGTATGTCTCATAGCATCTTGCTAACTTAGCTAACTTAGCCAAGGCTATGAGTTAACAACATGTCACGTTAATGTTTAGATTGTCAGGCATTGAAAGGATGAATAAAACAGTTTTTTTTTTTTTTTTTAAAGAGGATAGTACTACGACAGTAATAAGGAGGCTTGCAAGATTGTAATGCGCAATATAGGCTATAAAAAACTTTTCATGTGTCACACATTGTAACTGATTTTTTTCACAGTTATGTGTGTAAGCTTGATATTCTGTTGTAGCTGCTGTGACCCCGCTATTATTTCCAGCTGCCATTTTCTTTTGGTTTAGCAAACAGTTTTTGTAGCTTAACTTAAAGTAAGCATTATTTAAATTAGCATTAGTTAAAATTTTATATGCAACAGGCTTTTTTCCCCATTCCAGCTGAACAGAAGAGCTCTCAGGGAAACCTCAAACCCAGGTAACCAGGTAAGTGTTGTCAAAGGTTAAGTGAGGCATTTGAAATTTTACCTTTTTATTTTTGTGGAAGATAATGGCAGACTCAAAAGGTATCATAAATAGCAAATTCTAAATTGAAAAACAATAATTGAAGACACAAACTAACAGCCAAACATATTTTGAAAGACACTTTGTGCGTATGAATAAAACATGTGATGCTTGAAGTGCACAGACTCTGAAAATCACTGGGGTAAAAAGTCTCTAAAAGGGCAATCTCTGGCATTATGTCTTGGAATATTTTTCGAGTCATGTCGGGAGGGCTCCAAACATGTAAATGTAATTTCTTGAGGTCAGAAACAGCATGACCATCTGTTGCTTGCCGCATCCCCCTGTCTTCCTTATTTTCTGGCTTTTCACCGAAGTGTGAACTGTCTATTAAAGATGAAATGCCATAAAATTTGTTTTTCAATTCTCCAGAGATGCTTGAAGGGTCTTGAGACCCGTATGTCTTTTCTGAATGAAAATTTCAGGAAGTCGGCTCTTAAAACTAATTTCTAACGAGTTTTAAATGATAGAATTAATTTCTGACCTCTGACGTCTGGTTTAGTACATATTTCTGTGTTCCAGCATCTTAGAAACAAGAACTTTATACCCTTTTGTGTAAATGGTGGATATTACATGCATTATTTGATGATAAAAATATGAATAATCAAATATTAATGTGTTATGAAATGTGAACAAATAATGAAAAACGTCCATAAAACAGTATTAGAGGTCAAAGCGGTGGCCTGTAATTGTCCACTTGCTCTTAGTCCAACAACAATTAAAACTTCAAAGTATTCAACTTTAAAAGATATGAAATTGGGAAGATTTTTATTTCCAGTTTAATATGGTGGAGGTCAGGTGAATATAATTAAATTTTAGCTCTTCACACAATTTTAAAAAGTCATCAGCAATTTGTCTTTTTGAAACAATGTCCTGGTTACTGTCCTGGATAATCCTCAGACCTCGCTGCACAGTTTTCATTGGAACTGCCAGAGAAATACTGTGAAAACTTTTGACAGCATGTGATTAAGTGAGGAGTTTAAGTTAGTACAAGCGTGGCAGCAACCCTAAATTCAACCTAACAAATGATCGAATTTCACCCTTTTTCATACAGGTTTGGCACATAACACCCACACACTCTCCCAAAGAGCAGCGACCGAGCTACAGCAAGGCTTTTCACAACACTGTGAGCAGAGGACTATTTTCCAAACAGAGATAAGCAGAATATGTCAGACTTTAATCAAATTTATCAGCCTTATTTTCAGAAATGAAAGGTTTATAATGTCTGGTTAGACCAGCAGATCTCATGGGGGCCAGGGAAACAAACAAACAAGAGTTTTCTCATGATTTATTTCACTAACATTCAATTTGAATTTTTTATCAGCTGCTTCTCCAGTTATTGTTAATGATCAATATTAATTTTTTTTTTTTTTTTGGGGGGGGGGGGGGGGGGAGAAGGTTGGAGAACCACTGGGTTAGGTCAGTAATGAACAAAAGTCAGAAATTCTGAACAACAACTAATTAACTCACTTACAGCTCCAATTAACAATTATTTTCAGAATTGATTAATCTGTCAGTCATTTTCTCAATTAAACAAGTAGCTGATTGGTCCATAAAATGTCAGAAAAGTGTCAATCATTGTTTTCCAAAGCCCAAGGTGATGTCCTCAAATGTCCTGTTTTTCCACAACCTGAATATATTCAGTTTTTTATGATATGAGGATATGAAAACATGACTCAGAACATTTAATTGATTATCAAAAAAGCTGGTGATTAATTTAATTATCGATTGTTAATCGATTAATCAATGAATCGTTGAAGCTCTAAACTCACTTCATCTGTATTTATTGGAAAAAATTGAAACTGAGTATTACTTATAAACATTAATATTACATAAAAATGTAATTTCATTACTTTGTATTTGTCTCAGTAATGTTAATATTATATTTCTCAGACTCCAACAATCTCCAGAGTATTTTAGAGCCTCTTTTCAGTTCTGGGCACCTTGAAATTTATAAGATGTCACTCCAGTTCGGTGTGCTCAGAACGTTTACCTTGAAACAGCAATTGGTGGGTTGCATTTGTCACCTGTTTTGCACTGACGCACACTCTATCTATGTAGAGACAGCAAAGGCACACGGGTTCAGGAGATCTAGGTGTGCAGGTGACTAACTATGATGTAGATGATGCAGCCCCCAAATATTATTCTTTATATGTTTGCTCTGTTGGTTGTCTGTTTGTATCTCTAGATTATACTAACTTTTCAATAGAAAAAGTTTCTTCTTTGAACACAGTAATTGATTTTATGCACCATTTGTTTAGAACTCTTCCTTTTCATAGATCTGTGTCAAACTGGACCAGTCGGAGACAGATGCATTTTAAGGTGTAATACTACTTAAAAACATTACAAAGACATGCCTTTCAGCCCCCTTTTCTCTGAGATTATCAATAAAATGAACAACAGTGCACAGACTTTATTTACTGTTGTTGACAGACTGACAAACCTCTCAGCATCAGTCCTACTTAAACAGCTATCCACTAAGGCAAGCAATGATTTTGCTTCTTTAAGATTTAAAAGATAAAGCAAACGGCCTGTAACTCCAACTCAGGCATAATGGCCGTGTCACCTGTGCCTCTGCAGAGGACTACTCTGGTTAATTTAGCACATTTTCACCCTTTAGATTATGCAGCTTTGACAGATATTGTTCAAAACCTCAGGCTTACTACCTTCTTTCTTGACACCCTGCCTACAGACTTCTTTAAATATGTTTTAACTGCATAACATCAGATTGTCAACGGTTGGCTGAAGACTTTTAAGAAAGCCTAATCTGGATGCCTCAGTAATAATTAACTACAGACTCATTTTAAAGCTATGTTTTCTTAGGAAAGATCATTGAAAAGGTTGTTTTTTTTCAGCAACTTAATGCTTTCTTGGTGCAAAACTATTTCTTTAATGCTTTTCAGTCTGAATTTCAAGCTCACTGGTCAATATTTGAAAATTTCTGGTTGGGTATTACCAGATCTCAGTGCAATATTGTTAGAGTATAGATAAATATCAGTATTGAGGTATTTTGATAAAAAATTCTGTGATATTTGTTTTTGTCCACATTGCACAGCCCTTCTCTCTTAAGGGCGTACGTGAAGTTGAAGTTGATGCTAAATGGTACACGATGTAGCCTGCTGGGCTGTCAAGGCGCTACACCATTTTCATTTTTTCAACATGGCCCCAATCTTGCCCTAACCTTAAAGGGTCAATTCACCCAAATGAAAAAAATGTGTTTTCCTTGTGGTCCTGAGGCATTCAGATAGTTTCTTCTTTTTAGTTGCAATTGTTTGGAATTATCCGCAACAGAGACTTCTGCTCCCACCCCAATACAATAGAGGTGAAGAAAACTGGGACATAGTTTCACAGTGAACTACTTTTATTTCAAGTATTTTGTATAGAGGAAATAGATGCCATCTTGAAGAGCAGCCTGTGTATGTCAGGTTAAAGAAATCCTCTCTTCAGTGCAAAATAATCTGATTGCAGAGGGTGTTCTTTTTTTATTGTATGGAGCTACTGTCCCATAAAATGCATGCACAGCATTGTTATCAATCCACTGTTAGTTTGAAAAAGACATTCCCAAACTGCTAATAAAATGAGAGTGAAGCATGAATCTGCCAGACTCAGTGCAGAGAACATTGATGCACACTCTGGGACTGAGTGAAAAATAAATACATCAGCACTGCAGTCAGTTCAAAATGGATGTTATAATATCTGAGTTAAAATAAACTCTCTGCCACCACTTTCAAAGACAGACTTTTTCAAATGTTATCTGTTAATCAGCTGCTAATGATTGACATAAATCAGTCCTCACTTACAGTGAAAACAAAGAATCACAGAGGGACCAAAAAATAATGCAACCACTCAAAAGTAAAAATGGTTATGTTTGCATAGTGTCCCACAAAGAAATGTAGCCATCTGCTTCATTTTCTTTTTATCTTCAGTTCTTCTTAAAACCATTTTCTCTTTGTTTCTGTGTTTCTTTCATCACACTACTGAAAAGCATGTCTGTGTGTGTGTGTGTGTGTGTGTGTGTGTGTGTGTGTGTGTGTGTGTGTGTGTGTGTGTGTGTGTGTGTGTCCCTCTGGTGAAGGGGAGGGTGCATTGAAATCATCTGTCTAAACAGTTATGTGTGTGGAGCCTGAACACCTGTTTCTTTTGGGTGTCTTGAACTGGGAACAAAGTACCTGCACTTTCAAGCTTCGTCTAGTTTTCACCAACGGCTTCAGGTTTAAAAACTCAAAAATACAACTATTTCAGAGCTGCAATGATTATTAATCAACTTTAATTCCCAACTGTTTTGATAATTGAATTATTATTTAGAGTAATTTTTTAAATAAAAATGTCAGAATTCTCTGTTTTCAGCTTCAACCAAAAGTTCAAAACCACGAAACTTTCAGTTTATTGTCATAAATGAAAGAGAATAGAAGCAAATCCTCACAGTCACAAAGCATGAACCAGCAAATATTTGACATTTATGTTTGAAAAATTACTGAAACGATTAATCGATTATTGGTAGTTGTAGTTGTCATTGCCAACTACAAATAATTTTAATGTATCTGATATTTTTCTAATATTTCAGGGCTTAACAATATGGCTTGTCCACTTGCTGGGGAAAGTAAAATGCCGACCCAGTTGCCTAGTCAGCCAGTGGTAAAAAAAGAATTTAACTATTTTGATAATCGATAAATTGTTAGAATAATATTCCATGTAAAATGGCAGATAATAGAGTTTACAGCCTCTCAAATATAGAGATTTCCTACTTTTGGTTATTTTTCAGTATTTTCTGACATTTTATAGATGTTGTAGCTCTAGATTAAACATGACAATTAAAATGAGTTATTGTTGTCATGCAATAACCGCCAATAAATAAAACAGGGACAATTAAAAAATGACTTTTTTTGAAATGAGTAGATTTCTGACCTGGGCAAGTTAAAAACAAACAAGCAAACAAAAACGCATTAAAGTTGAACCCTGCATTTCTCTTGCAATGCTCTCTCACAAAACTATGTAAAAAACAACAACAACAAAAGAAAACAACAAAAAACAAACAAACAAACAAAAAAACAT
Source organism: Lutjanus erythropterus (assembly GCF_056507025.1). NCBI lineage: Eukaryota > Metazoa > Chordata > Actinopteri > Lutjaniformes > Lutjanidae > Lutjanus > Lutjanus erythropterus. The sequence continues at coordinate 5,986,195 of NC_139330.1, forward strand.
AAAGTTATTCCAAGTGGCATATGAACTAGTAACCTGGTATGTTTTCTATCTTGTACTGGGTCCTTGGCCAAGACAAAACTGAGACCCTCTTGTATAATGTATGTTAAAGCTGTTGCCTTCCATATAGCAGTGTAGTATTGCGACATGGGCGTCTTCTGACTAAAATAGTCTGTATGGAGTTTGTTGCTGCTGCACCAGGCCTGCCTGTCACTTTATTATGTGGGATCATCTACAGCCTATTCTGATTTATAATACATGTCTGATGGCTGTGATGCAGGGTACTATGTGATGAATAGTCAGGTAAGATCGTGGTTTTTTTTTACTTGTATCATGATGAATTATGTGTTAAGACTTTCTGCATTGTTCCAGTATTTACTTTTCAGCTTGACTTAGTTCTAATAACACGCACGGAGCCAAGTTAAAGGCGAGTAAATCCATATGAATTAGGCCCTGTGTTCACAACAGTTTGATAAGATGATAATACATCAAATGGTGTTTAATTCCCGCACCTGGCTCACTTAAATAAGAGAGTTTGTTTGACTTCCCGCAGGGCATTTATTCCCCCTGGTGTGAACGCTTTTTTTCTTTTTTTTTCCACCGTGTGTTCCTCTTGTTTGCTGAAGTCTCTGTCAGTGCATTTCAGTAATAATGACAGAGTGGGAGGGCCACTCGGTGCAACTAATAAGGACCGCGATCCAGCAGGCGATCCCACTGTGACTTTTATTTCCAAGTCCTGGAATCCGGAATCACACTGATCGCAATCACACATGGATTATGCTTATTTCGCTGTTTTTTGTTTCTTTTTGCCTTAGAGGAAACTTTCTCAGCAACTGTAAGTACTTACACAGCACGTTAATTTCACGCTCAATTTAAAAATCGGCTTAATATAAATAAGAGCGTGTTAATCTATTGAAATCCTTTTATAACGGACACATTTTGCGTCTTTGTCGTTCGGTGTTAAAGTGTTTTATTTTCTAAATTGCCTGTTAACCGGGACACATGCCTTATTAAGAGCAGGTTATTTCTGATTTATGAACGCTCTGCAGCAGTAAACATGCACCGTATTGCATCACTTGTTAACAGCAAAGTGCGAAATGTCCCGGACACTGACTGAATATCAACCGCTTCATCCCGTAATTATTAAAAAACAAAAGCACCCAGCCAATCAGCGGTCGCGCAGAGAAATACACGCTTCTTTGAATATTCGCAAAGTCTAACAGTGAAGTTATTGCCGGTGAATGAATGATGGAGAGGCAGTGTAGAGTAACTTCACTCCCTTAGGTTGTGGCGTTGTGTTTCCTTCCACAGACTGAGATGTGTGTGATAATAACCTACAAAAATAAATAGACTGTGTCAATTCAGGGTTGAAATTCATGCAGGATGGTGCAGCAGCGTTATTATACACCAAACTACATGAGGGGAAACAACGTGCGCTCTTAAAGTACCAATTTGACTCCCACACAATGTTCAATAATCAGAATTAGTCGTGTAAATGTGGAGAATAACTGTGACTGAAGGGTTCGGCTTTGTGGAGGTGCATGTGTTACATGCATATGCAGAAATAACGGGAATAACATCACGCCTTTACACAGACAAGGAATGTGATACCTCTGTAGTGCCACTTGTCTACGGCCCATGCATGGTTGTAGTTGTAAGTGGCATGGTCACTTCATCTTCAAGCGCCATGATAGCCTACTGTAGGCCTGCATGCAAAACTTTATGATCCAGTGGGAGAAGACTTGTACAGTAGCGTGCATGAGGATTAATCAGTGGTGAAAAAAAGTCATTTGGATAAGAGAGCAGCACTTAAAGCAGGACAGTATCATGAAAAATACTATTGGTCACACTGTGTAAGACTGTGCATATAAATTAAGTTAATGTGTTGTGGGTGTATTATGGTCTCAGGTCAAGTTCATTACTCAAGAGTGGCTTCAGCCGTTTCTTTCCTCAGTGGAACTAGATAAATGTGCACCAGGCAGGAAGGATTATGGTCTTGGTAACAGATTACAGCTGTGTTGTTTCTACACTGTGTTACAAGCACTGAAAAAAGCCTGTCTATCAGTGTGAGTTTTAAATACTTGTTTTAAGTAGAGCCTGACTGATATTGGTTGCCCATTATTATTGGCCCGATATTGGCCTGTCACAGCTGTATTGATATCAACATGTTGTCTGATATGCGCCTGTATGAAACCTTTTTTTTAACAGAACATAATGCAGATTGCTTTTATTTGCTAACTTTACAAACAATACAGTTGATCCTATTTGTTAATTCAGGTTTAATATATTCTGTATTTCTGTTTTTTTTTTTTTTTTATTTAGAAATATTTATAATTATTAAAAATACCAGTTAAAGTTGATCTTTTTAGTGCCTCGATATTCTCTATATGATGATGTTTTATTTAGGACTAATATGGAATTTTTGAGATTGATACCAACACCGTTTTTAGAAGGGAAAAATTCACAGATTACCGACATGGTGGCCACTACAGTGACCATACAATAGTTTTTGATCTGGAATAAATATAGACCCCTCCAAAGGTACTCAGAAGGTCGATTTTATATATTATATATTTTATTTAACTTGTTGAATAACTTAACATATACATATGCCAACCAATTGTATAACAGGGGCACTGAGAAAATAAAGAATAAATTTAAAAAATAATCGTCCAATTGCTAAATATTTTCATACTGTCAGTCAGTTAGGGGCAGGCTGTAAAACAAGAGCGCCTGTTGTCCTCAAAAATGCTCCCTATTGTGCTCTAAATATAAATCACCCTGGGCATAGTTTTTTGTATTATATGTTCTGTGAAAAAAAGGTTTCTATATCAGTGTAAACACTCAAATTTATCCTGATAAGGCTCATATCAGTCCAATATTGGTCAACATATCTGTCGACCAATATTGGCCTCTCACAGCTACATTGGTACTGACATATATGTTGTCTGATATGTGCCAATATGATTCTATTTGTTTCTACTTGTCAGCTTGATTGGCATCATTTTATGTATATTTGATCATTTTTCCTAATTCAGGTTTAATATGTACATACAGTTTTCTCTATTTGTATATTTCTTTAAATTTAAAGTTATTTAAAATGATTTTAAAAAACAACGTTTACTGTTTCAGTGCTCTGATATCAGTTTGGACATTAATGTTTATTGTTAAACTGTAAAGTATTATGCTGCCATTACATATCTTTGCCTCAAGTGTGAACTGCTTTTGAGGGATCATTGCAAAAAAGTTGTGTTTATGTATATATTCTATAAGGGTGTCAAAATTTCAGTATTAAATCAGAAATCGATCAAAGTGAGCTTTCAGTTTCAATATTGGAATCGAAAAGGCGGAATCAGTGATTCTCCCAGCATACCTCGTCTCTACTTGCGGCTTCTGGCGTGAGTCCGAAGAAAAAAAACATCAACACTTCTGACGCGAACTGTTATATCACACTCAACACCATGTAGACTAGATCTTCGTAAAGAGGAATTTGAAAATGTAAATGACAGCTGTCAGGACATGAAACCAACGATCTGTTGATCTTTACAAATCAAGACAGACTGACAATGGTGTGGCCATCAGTACAAAAACATATGTTTAAACTGAAAATCAAATTGTGACCTTAGGATCAGGAGAAGTCAGACTGAATCGATTTGGAGAATCACGACACCCTGAATATTCTTTTTTTTTTTTTTTAATATTATATCATATTTACAAAATATAGCAATTAGTTTTACTCCCTAATATTGATATCAGTGTCTGCCCCAAAACACAGTATTGTTTGGGCTCTAGTTTTAAGAGAATAACCACAAAAGCAAATAGATTTTACATTCATTTATTCAGTGACACACATGTGTGAAGCTTTTTATATTCTTCTCTTGGGTTTCTTCTTTCTTTTTGAAGTCCTTGGAAGTCTGACTTGAAATGTTTTCTTTTCTGTTCAGACATCATAGAAACTGAGTTTTCTGGCACTGCACCAAAGTAATCCAGAAGTTAGTGAACGTGTTTTGTTTGAGTTGGAGTAGTCCATGAAAATAGTTTACTCACTTTACTTTGGAACAGACTGTCACCGTCCCTGATGACTCCGTCCTAAAAAAATTCTTGCCTTCTTTGTGATGGCATGAGAGTAATGCAGAAGATTTGGTTTGGCACCGTCGGTCGAATGGTTCAAGAGACTTGCTTGTAACTGGAGGTTTCCAGGTTTGATCCTTGTATGCGACGTCCTTGACCAAGACGCTGCTGACAGCTTACAGATCAAATCACAACAGAGTGTTAATAGAGTAGAGCAGAAATGTAGTCAAGGCTTTGGCTTTATGATTAAAACCAGACTAAGTAGTTACTACATGACGAGCCAGCAATCATGTTTTGTAAATGTATTGAACTTGAGTGTAAACTTAATTTGGAATATAAATGAACTAATTTTGGGTGCTGAGTGCAATAGATTTAACAGTAAACCTGTCTTTATCTTGTTGTTTTGGATTGTGTTCTGAACAGATTAAGTGCATCAGCTCAGTTCCACAGTGAATTTTTGCCGATGACACACAGACCTAATGAATTACAGTAGCAGTCTGTGGAGAACAAAAGGCAGCTTGGCTCACTAGTTAACAAGTGAAACCCCAACATAAACATAGCTTAGAGTATAATGATTTAGCTGCAGTATAGACATCTCCATTCATCACTGTGTGGCAGGTGTTCATGAAAACTAATGAATGAAAGGGCTTTAGGGACATGTGAGCGGGGGTGTGAGGGAGAGCCAGATATGATTTACCGTTAAAATTGAATTTCAATATAACACAACTGCACATAATCTTATTTAGTGGCTGTTTTTAAAAAGAATGAAAAGGCCTGCATTAAAGACAATTGATAGAGCACTGCACTACGCTTGCAACCAGAGTGAAAACTAACTTTTATCCATATTAGTTGGCTTAGAGTTCATATATACACCAGTTTGTTTCAGTGCTGGGCGAGCTGAGGTCATCCAACTTAAAACTACTACAAGGAACTTTCATATTGTGTTGATTTTGGAGCCCCCTGTGGACAAAAGCAGTTGTGTTTGCACCCTAAGAGCCACAAAATATAAAGTTATCAAAAGAAAAATCTCCCCCTGCTTCTTTTTAACTTGCCAACTTTGCCTGGAAAAATATAATAACATGCTCTTCTGGTCTGCATGCCATAAATAATTGCATCTGATTTCAAGCAGAATCTGACCCAGTGGCAAACATGAAGAATAACTGAAGAGAAATAGCCAGTCTTCTTGCTGATGGTTTACTTGTGTAGATCATATGGAGGCATCAGTATTATATAAAGTCTGTTTCATAACAAGCTCAAAAGTTCCTTCTGGCACTTTTAAGTTGCTGTTGCACCCAGCCTTTGTTAGGACTTGCATGAAGAAAGACATGTAATTTGTGTACAACATGTTTCTTTCATTATCTAAACTGCTTAATAAATATTACGATTGAATGTGACTGAATTGTAAATCTGTCCTGTTTTGATCCAGGTTTTCAAGTGGACTGTGTTCTAGTGTCAGAGCCATGATTTGCTTGTTAAGATGGATTGCTTTCCTTTGGATTGTAAATTCCATTCCTTGCACCTGTGGAATGGCAGTGAATGAACAAACAGGTACGTGTGTTTGTTCTCAACTTTTTGCTCAGCAACTTATGTCTTTCCACAGCAGAATGCCATTTTGAAAAATTCACATTTCAGCATAAAAATGTCAGTTGTTTTCTTTCTCTTAAAGGTCCAGTGACTAAGATTTTGTGTATAACCATCTGAAAATAAGAAGTTTTTGCTACTTTAAAATGAGTCATTTATATCTACAGTGGATACAGTGGACAGACAGACATAGACATGGCATTGGTCCTTTGATTGTATGTCAGCGTCAGCAGGTGAGACAATAAATACATGTAAATAGAGGAGGTGCCATTTTTCTGGATAAAAACACTAAAATGTTGACATTTCTTAAGCAATCTTAATTGTTTTATTTTCATTTTTATTTCCTAATCCACATGGATCATAAGCCCTTGAATATAAGAAGACCTGGTTGAGAAATTCAAACATTTTAGTGCTTTTTATTGTGAAACACAGCAGCTCCCCTATTTACATGTATTTGTTCATAGGCCAGTGTTGGCAGGTCCAATATGGCAGCGATGTTGATGTCTTGCAACAGCGGGACAGTGCGGTGTCTACGTTTATGCCTATGTGGCATGGATCGTCTCCCATGGAGTCCACTATGTTGCGCCGCCGTGTCTCTACAGTAGCTCAAAATGGACATACAGGATAAGGACGTGTTTGCAATCTGCAAGCTCACCACTAGATGCCACTGAATCCTGCACACTGGTCCTTTAAATGTTCTGGTATAAACATAAAGTTTTATCTATAAAATGAATTCTCTATTATTAATGTATATAATCTTTAGTTAAAACCTGCATAGATTTACATTTTATAAAACATATTTTAAGTATGTTACAAAACATTTATGGTTTTCTGATTACTTGAACAAAACAATGGTACCCCTCACTTTACAATGCCATTATTTGGGGAATCCACCTTTTCTTTCTTTCTTTTTGTTCGAAAAAGATTGAGAGTGTGATATTTTGAACCAAAGCAATAGAAATATTACGAGACTATCAGTATTCATGAAATCACTCATTTAATTTTCTGTAAAGCAGATCTATGCTTGCCTCTAAATTACATCTCAGAGTCTCCTCTCTGCTATTTTTTAAAATTTAAACTAAAGTTTTAAAGATTAATGAAAAAAACAAAACTGTGAATTGATTTTCTGCTCTGATGTGACAGAGGTTGTTTTTAAAATAAAAGAAACTGCTGTGTGGAAATGAATTCATGACACAATGTATTTATTCATTTTTTATTTAGTTTAACCAACTTCTTTGTGGTTTGTATTGTAGATGGCTCATGTCCCCCTCTGAGTGTAGAGGACCACAGGTTTTCTGATGTTTTAGATCGCCCCCTGCAAATCACCGGTATGTCCTGAGTCGACACAGCTGCTTTGTAAATAGCTCAACGTTGTCCTCTTGAAATCTAGTGACACTTTATAATCCCGTTCACAGGATTTGATCTCACAGAAAAGTTTCTTCTCCGAAAGGGAACGATCTCAGAAGACCTGCCGTCGTTTCGTTTAGGAAGCAGTCCTCTCATTAAGCCAACAAAGTGAGTCGCATTCTTCTGTGTGTTAGCATGCATATGTATTTATTTTCTGCATCATTTGTGGTCAGATGTTGTACTCCGGTTCCTTATGACATTTGAGGATAACTCAGACAGACAGCCTGCATCTCAGCCATGAACCAGTAAATAATTCCTCCCTATATGCTGCTTCATTTCCACCACTCTCTTGCTCATGCTGTGCAGCACAATGCGTATTATGAGATGCAGTCACTCATGTGTGGTCAAGGCTATCAACAGTAATAAACTGAAATGTAGTCCAGCTGAATATGGAGTTATTTCTTACAACTCAAATATTGCAAGATACTATAAAAGATAGGTAAAATATTGGACATCTCCATTGTGCAGACCTTGATGAGGATTTAAACTTGCTTTCCTTCAGATCCAGTGACATTATAAGAAAAAAGAACAGTGTGGTCATAAGTGGATTTCATGAAAGGGTTGACTTGAGGCAACCCAGATATACCCTGCTCAGAGCAATAGTTCCATTTGCCTTGGCTAATAAGGGCAAGCTGTAAGGTGAGCTGTTAGACAGGGAATAATTTGAACAGAATTAATATATATTGCGTTTATTCTAGAAATCTCCTAAGGGCAAAAAGTGGGACATAAAGGAATGAAAAAAAAAGTCTGAGCACATATAATAAGACAGGAATATTAAAATAACTACATAAATGACACACTAAGGTGCCATTTACTGAAGACCTTTATTCCCCCAGTCAATTGGTGGGATATAGTGGGGATTTGAATTTGATATAATATTTATTATGGCCTATTGCACTTTAACAGTTATTACCAGCAGCTGTATCCAGAAAAAACAGTATGAACCTGCATTGGTTGCCAAACTTAGCCTCACAGTGATATTTTGGATTTTAAAAAATGTATTTTGAGATGTTCATTGCTTTGTGTCCTAACAGTGAAAGAGAACACTTTGTCATTCTTGCGGGAGGGGAGGATATTTTTAGCATTTTTACATGACATGCAACTATAAACATTTACTGCCACTCTCTCCCTTGCTAGGTGAAAGAATCTTTGAGCCAGGTGATTTGTGATCTCCCTCCCTGTTCAGTCAGCCAGCTGAAAATACATTTACTTCGGCCCTTCCCTCGGTCTGGGCCCATAGTGCAAGAAGATGCTGGCTCTCAATGACACTGCTGACAGTGTCATTGGTTATAGTGGCGAGACTGCGATCCCTCTCATATCCAATTATCTAAGTACTTTGACAGGTGATACTGCATGTCAGCTGAGGAGGGAAAGCTAGGGCAATTGCACGAAGCAGGAGGCCCCTCTGCCCCTGCCACAGCCACTAAAACATTGCTCACTTAACTCGCAGGATATGCAGCAGTAGATGCTCGACTCTCTAGATCTGGCTAATGTTCTGCCAGCTCCTTGGCACAATACACATTATGGCACATAAATTGAAGCTGACACACTCAAGGAACATTTGCATGAGTTGACAAATTGCTCTACAAAATGCAACATGTACTCATAACATGTTTCCATACAGTATTAAAGCAAAGTGCTGCAGTCGCTCTTGTCTTGAGAAGCATATCCGTGTTTGGCCTTTACATCTCGTATGAACTTCTGGCTCATATCAGGTTCACATTTACATTTAGAACTATGTATCTTTTAGGGGGAAAATCGATTCTTAGGTGCATCATGATTCTCTCTTGAAAGATTATGAATTGATGCAGAAGAGTCAATAATCGGAAATGTAAAAAACAGTTCTCAACATTATCAACACATCAGTGGATAATTAATCGATAGTCTAGAAATGGCAGTGCACCTCGATTAATATTGTTTTGTCTGGTAGCGCCATTTGTTGAATGAGGAAACTTAGACTTAACATGAGAAAAAAGAAAAAAGTAAATGGCAAAAATGAGACAAAAACAAGCATTTAATATTTTTGATTATTAATCATTATTAGATTAACTGAAGTTAAGGTGAAACGGGACCTGGACAAGAGCCACACAGTGCACAAGTTGTGTCCAATGTCGGGCAAGTTTTTATGTACTACTCTTTTAAAAAGTAACATTATTACTTTATTTATTACTTAGTATAAAAAATAATCAGTTACATTTCTCGTTAAATTACTTAATTACTTTTGTATCATGTTTGCAGCCTTGTTGCGCTCCAGGGTTTAAAGTGCCGATCCAGTGAAGTCTTAACAACCAGAGAGGCTTTGTTGTTGTTGTCCAGATGTCAAAGTCGACCTCTCTGAGTGACCTTCAAATTAGATTCCATCACCACATATTGTCTCTCACGAGGAGCAAAACAAACTCAAAATAATGACAGTACTTCCACCTGTGGAAAGTGTGGCTCTCTCTCTCATCCTCTATCTTTTATTTAGCTTTTTTCCTTGTGACCTGCCCTGACCTGCTGCATGTAAGATAGCCTACCTAGGTCAAAAAATAACTCAGTAACTCAGAGTTACTTTGATTAGTAACTGAAGTATAATTACTAACTAACTACTAATTAATTATTGTTTTGGAAAGTGGAATCCCTCACACTAATAATTAATTAATAAAATTGGATAATGATAAGTAATAATATTGCAGTAATAAGTTATTAAGTAATGCATTACTGCCCAACTAAACTAATTATCTGTAATTACCAATATGCTATTCTCATAAATAGTAAGTAGTCACACACTGAAAAAACAAAGCATCAAGATGCATCATTTTATAATCAAATCTTCTAAGTTGGAATCATCATGAAATGCCAAGTGATTCCCACACTGCTGTCTTCACTTTCCACATCACACATTTTCTTTGATTAGCAGCCTTTAACAAAAGTAGATCAGTGAGTGGTTTCTTTTTCTTTATTTGCCATTTGCAATAAAGGCAGTAAGCCACCTCACTGGACAATAGCTTTTTTGACAATCCCTGTTTTGCAAAACAAGTATAAAAATAGAGTGCATGCTCATCTTTATACCTTTATACATATTTAGACTTGTTGTGTGCTTTTTGTTAGCTGCACTGTGAGGAAATTCTCAGGCACGTTTGTTCTTTTCTAGTCTCAAAGATGAAGACAAACCAAACACAATTTTTGCATAGTTTGTTCTGAAAAGGAAATGTTATGAACGCTTCCTTTGAATGTGACCACACTGTCTCGTAGTGTTTGTGTAATTGGAATCCTTACTATCATCAAAGTGGCTAGTCACAAGTAAAATGTTAAATGGGATACAGTAAGCTATTTTCATATAATGTGTAGAATAAATACTAAAGATACACTACATTTGAAATGCAAATGCAAAGGAGCCATTGAGACTGAGATATAGTGTATCAAATCACTGGGGTTTGTGTTTGTTTATTAGTCTGTGGCTTCAGTGGTTTGTGACTGTCGTGTCTGTTAATTAATCATGTGCACTAACTGCAGTCAATACTGTAGCTGACTCACTGCTTTTTTTTAGAGTCATAAGCATCTAAATTATTTGTGGAAAAAAACTGTTTTGCATGTGTCTGTGTTTTTTGATTTGCTAGCCAATGGCAGGTCTATTCAATTACACTTTTAGAAAGACCAAATTTGAGAAAAGTGCCATTAGCCAGTCTTCTACGTCTTCCTGTCTGACCTGTGAGGTTAGGAATTTAAATGTGCTTAACAATGCTTTTTATGTTTTTTCTTCACTTTATTAGTTTTCACAATTGGAAACCATTATGGAGAACCATTATGTCTAAACACCCGGAACTTTTTTATTTAAAACAATTTTAGCACATTATTTAAATTAGATCACAATGATATACTTTTTTTCATATATATAAATTATTATAGGGCTGGACTGAGGTAATTAAAGGGCTGGATTTAGCCCACAGACTGTCATTTGAATAGGCCTGGCCTTTGGTTTTGCACATTCTAGCAGTGTGAAGGACTTTAAATTAAGTGTACTTGTTATCAAATCCACATCCAGAGGTTGAAATGTGTACAAGGAAGCAAGGAAAAGGGCACAAGTGTAGACAACCAGGCAGACAGGACTAATTCAGTGATTTTATAGATAAAATTATGACACAGAAGTTCACAGGTGAAGGAAGATAGTCCAGACAGAAGTAGCTGAGAATTCACAGGTTAACAGTACAAGGCAAGCTAAGGTACATGGCAGGAAGTGGCAGGAAAGAAAAGGCACCAAGCAGCAGTGAGGACCTGCGTGGGTCTGGGAGAGGTAAGAAGTGGCTGGAGACAGGGACAGAGGGACAGAAGGACAGACCGACCAGCGTAAAAACAACTGAACCAGCTGTCGTGGCAACTTGTTTAATAGTCATACTGTAGCTCTATTAATGGAGAATTTTACATTTAGTACAAACAATCCCATGTTGATCAGAGGTAACAAATGACTCTAAATTAATTTTACGGCATGTGGTCATGGTGGCAGATAACACTTTTTTTTTTTTTTTATGTTTATAGTTGGTGGCCTGTTGCTATTATGGTGTTATCTCACCATTAAGAATGTGTGCAGAGGAACACTTGCTTACACTGGAATGATGATAACATGGCAGTCTCACACATCTCAGCTGCACACCTGCACACTCAGTTGTGTAAAATGAAATATCCTTCTTCCAGATCACAGGCGAGCGTTAGATTTGGCTTAATCAGTGGCAGTCTCCTATCATGCTGGCACGCACAGCACATTTAAACAGGAAAGGGGACTCATGCTGAGAGGAAGTTATAGTCCTTGCTAGCATGAATCATGAATTTAGCGTATAAACCGACATGGCTGAGCCCTCTTTGATCTGTTGGAGGATTGAGTGTCAGCGATAGGGATGTGAGCCAACTAGGCTAACATTTGAGGTTTGATTGTTTGAGCTACAGCAATCTGATTCCTCTGACTCATTTAAAAGAATCCTCCTGGGTAGAATTTCTTACAAGCCAGGACACTAAAGCCGCTTCCGGGAGATTCTCTACCGGGCCGGTAGTGTTGCTGTGACATTCTGTCAAACCATTGTCTCTGATTATACAAAGAGTAGTGTCAGCCAAGCAATATGCACGGGCAAAGAGCTTTTCCAGGAGTGGTGATAGTTTCCAGAAAGCACACGGTCGTTCCTTGTAAAAATGGAATTAGTTCTGATTATAACTCTGGTGGCAGCCAGGGTGTTGCTCTGTGATCTTTTGTTCTTCTCATGATTATGGACGTGCACTGTTTTATAATATGCAGTACAAATGCAAAATTATCTCTTCTCTACAACAGCGGTTCTCAACCTGGGAGTCAGGACCCCCAGGGGGGTCACGACATAACTTTTGGGGTCGCCAGACTATTTTGGACAATAAAATAAAATAACATACTGTAGCAAGAAGTGCAGAATGAGAACCAGGAAGCAGCTGTCAGCTGCGTCAGACCCTTAAAGACATTCAGCATGAGGGATAATCACTTTAAAATATGCACAGTACAGCTGGGCTCGAGAAATGTAACAGCCACCTCACTAATAGTTAAAACTAGAAACCACCACAAAAATTACAAAAAAAATAAACCACCATGTTCTGAACAGACACAGCCACACAACACAATTTATGCATTTTGTAGCATAAGATAAGATAAACTAAAATAAGATAAGATAAGATAAGATAAGATAAGATAAGATAAGATAAGATAAGATAGCAAAACATAACATTAGTCCCATAATGGAGAAATTTGCAGTGTTAGCAGCAAAGTGGGTGGCAAAAATAGAAAGAAGCATCAATAAAACAACAATAAATAATAAATAACTAAGTAAACAAGCAGTATACCAAAGCAATATGAACAGGAGAAAATATAAAAGATTGGAACAATATAAACAAGAGGAAATATGAAAAGAGGAATACTGTAAGCAGTATAAACAACACACAGACTCAACAGTTAAATTTACATTATTGCACATAGGAAATATTTATATTGCACACTGAGATGAAATTTCACCTGAGTGAGATGTTGATATTGAACATCATGAAGTGATATTAAACCTGAGTGAATACTAATATTGCACAGTCAGGGTAAATTATAGCGCAGACAATTAGTTGGTCTTGGTGTGTGTGGTCTGCTGGAAGCAGTGTTGTTTGTCCCATCTGACAGCTGCAGGAAGGAAGGACCTGAGGACTTAACAAACAAACTTAACATACTGCCCAGCAAGCATGATGGGAAATGAGGGCTGTGTTTTAGACCCAGGGATGTTTTTTTTTACATTACATCACCTATATGATATAATTTGTGTTAGGATATCTATCTTTGAGTGTGTTTGTGAGAGTCAAAGCAGTCTTCTTGTGTGAGTTTGATAGCTTTCATGTATTAGAGCTGGGTATCATTTGTAAGGTTACGATACCAGTCGCAATACCAGCACCCTTTAAGTGACACCGATACCAATACTACTAGTGCTTCATTTGATACCTTGGATAACCTTTATGTGATTAGAAGCATGAAAAAATCCTGCATATTATGAGTTTATTTTTATTAGATGCCACAGGTGTGTATTATAGCTGTACTGTCCAACACTCTGGTTGCATCTCAGCATGCAGAACAGCCAACTCCATCAAATACGCCATCATCACAGACTTTAAGTGTTGTAGCTGCTGTGGTATTGTGCCAATCACACACGGCATTAAATCGAGGAATGCTTGCAGTGATTGGCTGTGAAGACAACCTTACAAATAGTAACTTTTTCTCGATCTGGATACAGAAAGGTTATTTCAATCAATACCTTGAAAGTATACCCATAATGGAGGGAGTGGGCAGTCGTGCACACCAACCTGATTCTTCTGGGGGGTTGTGACTTGAAAAGGTAGAGAACCATTGCTCTTAAAGACATGTTACTCAAGAAGGAGGAGGAGAAGAAGATGTTGTTTTGCTCTTCCTCGCTGCTGTGGCTATTTCAGTAGCTTGGCTTGGGACCAGGCCCGGCTACTTCACATTGTAGAATCCGGCCCTGTAGTAAACGAACATCACGTGACTTGCACTGGAACAAAAACATTGTCAAAGAGGTAGTTACATTTCTTCCAGAACATATTTGCCAATGCAAAGTCATAAATTGGAACAAGGAATTGGAGACAAGGTTGGCAGAATCACATACAGAATATTCTAAAAGTTTTTTTGATAGTGTAGCATGGGTCCTTTTCTTAAGCTCATTACCAAATAGAGTTACAGAATCAGAAATACAGTTTTCAAATCAACCTGCCCAAGCTCAGGGTTTAGCCATTTAGCCACAGATGACAGTCAACACGAGGTCAAGAACTTTAACCCTCTGGGCCCTCAGAGATCAAGTGTGCCGCTCTGTAGACAGACATGTTTTGAAATAAGAGCAGACTTAGTTAGGGACTTTGCAAAGAAGCGTGAGAACTCCAGGGCCCTAACAGAAAACAGCCCTGCAGTGTATTCAGTTATATTAAACCTACTTAAATTTATTATGTTCTGTAAGTTGCAGTGCAGCATACGCTGGCGGAGTTCTCTTTTGCATTTTTCTTTCATGTCATTCCCTCTCTCTTACAATAATATGTACATTTGGTACAAGCAGTTACTGTATGTGCAGCATGAAAATATTCTGTGTTGAGTTTATTTCATAAATCCCCCCCTTTTTTTTTATAAATTGCCCTGCCACTTTTCATATTGATTTACGGCTGAAATAGTCCTTTAGCCCTTGGGCAACAAATAACCTTCCCAGTCCTTGGCCTCTCAAAGACGCATTTGATTTTTTGCGAGCCTTAACTTGGTGTATTTATCATTTTAGTCATGTACCGTTTACAACGAAATCTCAAAGAATTCAGGGGACACAATAGAAGAGGGTATGAAGCTCTGAGAGAATAGGAGATGATATATTGGAGTGAAAACTAATTTCCAACCTGTCTGAAGAAACTCTCTCCCTCTCCCTCCCCCAGGCTGTGCTCTGCCTTCTCAATGACCTTATCATTGCATTATTATTATTTTTGCTGATCTTGATTTATTATGTTTATGCTCTTCCACTTTTGACTGTTAATCTGAGTCTGGAGTTAGGGCTAGGGTTAGAGCATTTTGAAGGGTAGTGTTTTGCTGCTCTTTCTACGCAATGTATAAAATTAAGGAGGGAGTGGGGGCTGTGGGCTGAGAGATGAGTTACTGAATAAGCTGTAATTCATATGAGAGTGGGTGTGTTTTGAGATATGATATTGTTTTTCCTATACATTCCCTATTTTCTCTGCATATTTCGCCTCTGCTGGAACACATTTTCAGCTGTGAACACAGAGTTGGTATTTGCCTTCACAGAGCAGCTGAGGTCACACATATAAGCCTATAACTGCATTGCGCGAGGCATCTATAACCCCATAACTGTAACACACGGTATCTCAGTGAGGTGAAAGATTAGCCTCTGTGACTTTGGATCAATGATTGACAGGGAGGCCGGCATAAAGCTCATCAAGCTAAATGGAATCAAGTTTGTCAGGTTTATTTATGTGAATGACTCTGCAGTAAGAAGGTATTGAAATGTTTTATTGATCACTGAAGCTGATTGGCTGGTTCATTGTTCCGCCTCTGAAAGCTTTAAAAGACTTACAGTCAATATCGAGAAATGACACTTGACACTGTTATCTTTTTTTAGGATTTTTTTTTTATTGGGGTTCGGGTTGTCAACCATAACATATAGTTTCTGCTAAGAATACAGAAGAGATTTTTCCTCTTACCTGTAGTGCTCCACAGACTTTGTTGTAAGCAGTTTCATGTGGGAACTACTTTCTTTCTGCAGTAGAATCTACTGGAACTACTTTATAATCCACTAGACTGAATCTACTTTCTACTAGAAAGAAAGGTGTTCTGGTAGTAAAGTGCACACAAGGTCTGTAAATTATCTTGACTAACTGGTTCATGATTTCTGCAAAGAGACATTTGTGTTGAGTTTTTCCACATTGATTTTTTTTATTGCTTTGAACACCAAAAGATGAGGGTCATCTAGTTCCATTATATTGGAAAGAAGGCAGATATCTCTGCAGCTGATATCTCCAAAACTCACCAACTCACAGCAAAACAATCTAGATGAATACATAGCACTAAAAGTTAGACAAAAAGTGTGTATTTCTGATTGTCGGGTGAACTGTCTCTTTGACAAACACAAAAACACAAGTCACAGCTCTATAATACCAAAGGGAAAAAAAACAAAAAAACAGGCTAACATAATCACATTCCGACTAATATAGGATATGCTGTAGTCAGTTCTGATGTTGTTAATTAGGTAGAATGAAATCCAGTCCAGAGGGGTCCGCTGTGTCCATGACTGGTTGCCATATCTTAATAATTCCCTGAACATCGTAGTGAAGGGTGTAGGTCAGAGGGAGTATTCTTAGCACCTCCTTATGCTCATCATCCAGTCCTGTCCACTTTAGCTGCTAATACAGTGAAGAGGTGACAGCTCCAAGTAGGGGTGAAAAGTATATGTGTGATACTTTAGCAGAGCCCTTACTTTGCTTTGCCAAAGAGCAACATGATAAGAAGTAACAGCAAAATTTTAAAAGCTCAGATAAAAGAACAAATATCATCAGGTTTTGAGTTGGAAAAAAGACCATTGCAACTTCCAGATGACAAGCAGAAAACGATAATCTGCAAATTATGTCAAATGACAGTAGTATGTCTGCCTGATGAACGTCACTGTGAACGCGTTCATCCTGATGTCTGTGAACGGCACGCTCTCTCAATTTAACTTCGTTCAATAGGGTGCCAGATTTCCATAGAGCCTTCCAGGCGAAAACCCGACTAAAACACACCGTAAACGGGCCTTAATATGTAACGGAAAAAACACCCAATCTGGCAACACCAGCCACCACAGTGTCGCACCGCTGCATGCATCATCAAAACACAAAGCAGCATGGAGGCGACAACAACGGCAACGTGTAGCGGTGGCACTACCTCAGACTCTTCGTATGATCATTTAAAACAGTTTTATGAGGTCGGTGAGGATTGCACTGGGAAAAATCTTACATTTTGTGCAAACTTTGCCCGCCGAGTTTCAAAAAGCAACTCCGCACATCGGTTACATCAACAGCAAACACTGAACTCGAGCACCCGGGTAGCCTTTCAAGGTATGTGCACGCGAATAAAAAATCAAAAGACGCTCCAACGTTAAAACTGATAAAATAATTGCTGTCTGTGGTTCTATATGGGCTGTGGCAGTAATTTTGAAAAATAATAGCTTGCAGCAACATATTGAAAAAAAGAACTATGAACTAGTTCATTTTTGGAACTGTGAACTGAACTTTGAACTAGTTCCTGTAGAAAGTGAACTTTCCCAACACTGGCTGCGATGCAGTTGCCATATCAGTGCTTTGCAGAAGAATTTAGATTGAAATTGAAAGAAAAACTTTAAATTACACCGTGACATAAATTTTAGGCCATGCCACACAGCCCTGGCTCCAAGGCACATCCGGTGAAGGAAACCAGCTCATCGTTCACTTCTCTTGAAAAGTTTTACATCTTAATACATTTCCAGAACATCTCTAACATACATTTAGAAAAGCTCAGACCAAGCTTGCTTTTCAACAACGATGTGCAATTAAGTCTGTTTAAATTGTTCAGTTGTGGCTCTCTTTTAGTGTTACCCAGATATTTTCTTCTCTCTGACATTTTTAGAATATTTTAATGATAGATTGTATATTCATATTGAGAATCTAAATGCTGTACATGGTGTTTTTTTAGGATAATATTTCCAAATGGGCTTTCAAGTGAATACTCCCTTGTCACCATACTCCGGGTAAGAAGAACTACAAAAAAGGACCGCTGGTACCTTTGGCAGATTTTTGACCAGACGGGAAGCAGTCAGGTAGGCCTTACTGTATGTTTTAGTGTCAGTTCCAGTATCTACAAATAGGCTTGGGTATGAGCGAATGGACAAGAAGCCTGTTTTTAAACTCTTCTTTGATCCTCAGGTATCGGTTGTGGTTGACGGTGGCAAGAGGACGGTGGAGTTTTCGTCCCTGGGCCTGTTAAAGAACACCCTCCGCTACACGTTTAAGAGCCGTGACCTACATGCCCTTTTTGATCGCCAGTGGCACAAGCTGAGCATTTCTGTCCAGAGCAACATAGTCTCCATTTACATGGACTGCAAGCTAATAGAAAGGAGACTGACTGATGAGAAGGATGGCATTGACCCCAGTGGACGCACTCTCATTACTACACGAGTGGAGGACGGACGGCCTGTAGATGTATGTCCCACGCAAAACTTTTTGGGTTTTCTTTTTTTTGCTTCATCTCCAGTTTCATTGGCATACTATCTTCACAGAAATCTTTGAAATGCACTCCCAATGTTTTCAGCATTTTAAAACTGCTTGAGGGGCATATTTTCTTAATCTGTGAAAATCCTCTACTGTGTCACATGTGTCACGCTAATTCTCAGAGATTCCCGAAAGTGCTAAACAAACATTAGGTCAGCTATGCCATTTGGTCACCCAGTGCCTCTGAGCAGAACTTGGCTTAAGTGGCATTAACAGCTGACTTTTTAGTCCACGTGATTTGTAAAGATGTAAGTTTGTAAATCCAAAAAAATGCTGGGGTTCAAGTTCTCCTCCGAAGCAGCTGCATTTTGTGCTGAAGTCAAGTCCTATTCTTACGTTCACATTTTAGGTTTAGATGTGTTGTTTTTGAACTGCTTTGCTGGCGGTGGGAATCGGACTGTCAGGACAACTTCGAGCTAGAACAGCTGACAGTCTTAACCAGTGAAGAGCAGACCTTTGTCAGTATAAAGAGGAGCATGACGTGATGATGAAACTATTATATGATGCTGGAATGATCCATTAATGAGAGCTCTTTTCCACAGATTGAAATGAAACAAATGCTGCTGTACTGTGACCCCTATATGGCTGAGATGGAAAATTGCTGTGAGCTCCTTGAGCCAAAGGTAAAAATGCTTTTAATAACACCCACTGCTTATTGAAAATAAAGCAACAACAAGTAATGAGTAGTAAGAAATTATTACTAGCATTTCTGTCCTCTATTATATATAATGCATTTCATGGCACTACATTTGCATTCAGAATTTAGAGACAGACAACTGTGCTTCAGTCGGTCACTGACTTAAAGACCCCCTCCGGTGAAAGTTATGCTTTTAACCTTATTAATGTGTCCGTGTGGTGGTTTTCATGTGTAGCAAAATAAGCAGAGAGCATGAGCAAAAACAGTCTCAATGAAACAGTCAGGCCTGGTGTATGATGTCTTAAACCTAAGGAACCAATCCCATTAATTGAGGGGGTGGTGCTATATTATTATTGCATATCATTAGCAGCGATGCCCAGCCAACAGGAGAAGCCGGATGTAGCTGGTTACTGTGACTAGCTAGCAAAACAGAGGAGAGGCCAGGTGCAGCTACTGAGGGTTAGGGGTCGGGGTTGTGGGCTGCAGGGTTGTAAAGAAGGTGGGACAATTTGAATATTCACAAATCCATGACTACTAAATGACGGTAAGGTGTAGTACTACATGTAAGCCATTTTTACAAGGTATTTTAACTTATTTTGCAAAAAAGCAAAAAAAAAAAAAAAACAACTAAAAACATACTAGACACAATTTCTTACTTCTTGCAGAGCATTTCCTATTGTTTGTTGTATTGTTTAAAGCATGACTGGAGGGAGACTTCAAGATAAGACAAAGTATCTAGAGGGAAGTTCATGTGCCAGATTGCCTCAAAAAGTACAGTAACATAAAGAACAACAACAATAGAGTATCAAATATAAAGTTAAATATAAAATACAAAGTGTATAAGGAGTAAATGCAAAGAAACAGCACCTAATATAATAACAAAAGAAATAAGATAAGTACAAGTAAGATAAAATAGAAAAAGTAGTATTGGCAATTACACTGAAAAATAACACTGGCAGGGATACATGATACTAAAACATGATATTAAATGTCATAGAAAAATAATATTGCACATGATGAGTTAGTACAAGTACTTGTAACCTATGCAGCCTGATCAGACAATGAACGAGGTACAGGGAAGGTTTCTGTCTTGTCACGAGGGTATGAGGGTCCCCAGATAGAAACTTAATAACGGAGGTCTTCCATCACCATAGAATCAATAAGAGATAACGTTACAGTGAGTCCAAATGGAGAGATGACCTTTGACCCCTTACCATTACATGTCTCCATAAGCATGCTGTCATGTCAGTGTAAAGTTACTCCCTTGCAATTCCCACAACCTTAAGAGGGACTTAGCACCATTTGTCTGCTTAGTACTTTCTAAGTTTCCCTGCACAGTAACTTTAGATTTGTTAAAATATAAAAAGTAAACATATGACACCTAAAGCACAGGTTAACCCGGGTGAAGTGTGCTGTGTTACAGTAGATTTTACCACGTAGCCAATATGAAAAAGGATTATGTCTAAATGGTGAAATTTCTGTATTGATCCAGTGTGAAGCCAAGAAGACGTTTAATGGGACTGCCCCTCCCCCGGTTACAGCCCAGCTTCCTCAGATGCTGTCTCAGCCGGCCTCAAAGTCAATTGACAGATGTCACTGTCCAGCTGAAAAGGTACAATCAATTCCACCCAACAAGGGCCTCTAATTGAGTAAGTGTAATGGCTATTGTAACTGAAACAGCTCTGATTTATACCGCATGCACTCAATCTTTTATAGGCACTAAACAGCCCATTAAGAGACATTTATACCAAAAAAGCATTTTCTCTGGAAGTCTACCAAAGGCAGTATAGCCATAATACATCAGTAAACACAGGTGTAATTCTGCCAGACTGTTCAAGCATGGCAAAGCTGCACCCTGCTATAAATTTGTGAAAATGCAAAATGATTCCTGCAAATATTAATGCTAGATTGAAATGCAAATTGAGACCTGAAAGCTTCGAGCTGTCTTTGAAGGGAGCAGATGGTACAGCTCCGAGGTGATGTCCAATTCCACACCCAGCCTTTTATGATTTTTACATTTCGCCTGTGAGTCACAAACAGGGTAAACTTTACATAAACTAACAGTCAGTTAACATTTCTGGGGTACTAGATTAGAGTGTACTGTTGATACTTTAGAAACATTTCATCTGCTTAAATCAGTAGAAGTAGATCTGAGATATATGCTTAAACTCAAATAATAAAGATTATATATTTTCAAAAAGGTACATTGCATTGACTTAATTATATATATAAAATCTTTGTATGTGTGAATTTGTTTGTAGTTTTCTTTCATACTATTAGTATCATTAAATGGAGAATAATTAAATGTTAGATTACATTTAACATTAATAACTGAACTGAACAAACACAGCCTTTAGTATATCCCTGTATATGTAACATCCATAGAACAACAGCTTTAATACTCTATAACAATGTGCTATATAATATAAACATGTATAATATATAACCATGGCAACAGTAACTAATAAATGATAACATGCAATCTATGAATAAAGAGGATGGGAATTTTCTTGCTCTTAATATTCTTACTAAGCAAAAATATTTTTAATTGTAATTAGTAAGTGGTACTGTTTATTTTAACTGTTAATATTACCAGAGTCTAGAGAAAAGAACATAATTAGTCTCACTTGCACTCGTCTGTTCTCTTGCTAATAAGAGGGTGCAGATCAAACCAAAACCACAAACCAAAACAAACCAAACCCACAGAGCGGGTCACACACACCTGCCTTGTTGTGGAGATTTACAGTTTTGTTTTTCTCAGTTCTTTTGGCTCATTTGTCTTAATATTCTCTAAGCTGTGAGTGCAACTGTCAAAGCTGTTTCACAGGACATCACAACAAGGTACTAACTCACCCAAAACATTTCATTCATCTCTCAAAACCTAGTTATTGTTTCAGTAAATTGGTCAATGCCACCGTGATGAAAAGTTGTTTTGTCATTGTGTGAGCGTACTGCTCACAATGTTTAGATGTTTTTTTTTTCACCATGATGGCAGTCAACCCAGGAAATGTTTCTTAAATATGAATCTCTGTTTTGTTCTACTTTTTGCAGACGCTGCATGCAAACTGTGCTGTACAAGAATGTCAGTTCTGTTTAGCTGAATGTTATTAGTGTATCACATTGAGCTTTTTTAGATTCAGATTTTAACTGTAGTTACCTGTAAAAGTTTACTGGGAAAAGTCAAAAGGCTATTGTACAGTACTGCGGTAGACAGAAGAAGGATATACACATTTGTATGTATACAGTAAATTTATTTGTGCAGAAAATGCAGGGGTGTAAATACAGAGGTTGATTCCCCTGTTTACTTGGGTTTACCCTCCACTGCACCGCTGGTTATATTTACCATAAACAGAAAATTCATCTCCGATCTTTCATGTAAAGTCATATATACAAACATGTCATTAGTTATTTATAATTGAAGGGATCATTTTGCATGTGATGGAAAATAACAAGATTGTTTAGAAGTTGTGACAATTTAACAGAGAATCAATAACAAATTAAAATCTATTGTGAACAACAAATTAATTGTTGAGAGATTTGGACTTGGCCATTCCAGAATCTAGCCGAAGTAAACAAAACAATAGTTTCTTCCAGTTATTTAGTGCCTCTGTTTTCCCCTTACTTTTAATATTACCTGAGTCCAGAAAATAAAAGTAACTAGTCCCACTTCCAGTCATTTGTTCTTTTGTTAAAGTCCGAACCAAAACCACAAACCAAACCCAGACCCAGAGAGGGTTTCACACGTCTGATTTGTTGTAGAGACTTTAGAACCAGAAGACAGAATCACATTCAAATATCACACATGTACAGGATTTATGGCAATGGCAAAATATTTGTGATACAGAAAGATCCAATAGCAACAGCCATGTTTTTTTTCTTTGATTATGAAAAAATTTTTAATCCCACTAATGTAATTATATTATGTGCACAGGGAGACGCTGGCCTTCCTGGTGTAGTTGGACTGCCAGGACAAAAGGGGGACAAAGGAGACAAGGTATGAACAATGCACATATTTGTTCTTGGTATTTATTTGAAAGAAAACATGCAGGGGTTAACTGAATGTGAGAGATGCAATATTTTCACTGCAGTCTAGACTTACGTGTGTGGGCGGCATCACATGCAGCATCAACAATTCACTGTAAGTCATACATAATGCAGAAACATTGATTTAATCATGGAGAGTATCATCACTGGGCCACTGTGCTTTATACCACGTTGTAAATAACCATAATTTTGTTCTCAAATGATGCTCTCGACTGCTGCTGCTGGGTTTTTTCTGTAGCCTGTATTACTGGTTTTCTAGAACAGTTAAAAGGTCTAAATGTCAAGACAGAGAGCAAGTCCCTATAGGACAAATTTACACTTTGTCCTAAAGTTGTTGTCAGAGGGAAAGGGATATGCTTCTCTCTCAGCGAGCAAATGTCTGTGCTGTCGTGTCTGACAGCACGGACAGCAAGTTTCATGTTCAGCAGTCAGGGTCCTTCAGATATGCTACCATACTATTACCTTCACAAGGTGAATTTTCTCCCAAATCTCACAAGGTGTGTGAATTGGGAAATCATACATTTGTCCAATCATTAGAAAAGTGTAGTTCAAAAAGGGAAGAACCCTTTCCCCAAGACAGCTTAATGGACAGGTGGGATTGTAAATGGTAAATGCCCGGTCACTGAAAATTGTGGGTGTTGTGTCGGTTGGAGGACAACAAAAAACATAAATGAATCACCAAATACCCAGACAAAAAAGTGTTCCCTCGACAAATCACAGTATGAAATCCCCTCTTAGCTGTCTGTGCAAGGTTAAAAAAAGGAACCGAGGGAGAATGCATTCAGCTATGAATGGAATTCATAGGGATGAACAGGTGGTGGTACTGTATGCTGATAAGACCAGATGGCTTTTGGGGTCAGTGTCCTAATTACCATGATGTGGCTGCGGGATTAAGATATGCTGGATGACTCTTAGACTTTTGTTTCTGGAAAACCACACATTCCTGGAAGGCACAAAAGCGACATAAAATCATTATACCTGTGGAGCTCAGCAATGGAATTTGGAATTTGGGTATTTTGTGTGCTTTATACATAGTGATATATTCTTTCTGTTAAAGTGAAATAGTGTTTAACACTGTTTATCCTATAAAAAGCATCAATTAAGGCACAGCTGGTCTGGATACTTAAGATTGGTTTAAAGGTCCAGTGTGTTATTGGCAAAATATGGCAATAGCACAATAGCACTGGAATATATTATTCTTAATTATGTTTACGGTGTATAATCACCTGAAAATAAGGAATGTTGTGTTTTTGTTACCTTAGAATGAGCTGCTTCTCTCTAAAGAGGCTGCAGGTCCTCTTCCTTGGATGTCAGAGTGTTGCACAACCATGTGGTTGTTTAGTAGGAGTGGGACGATACACTCACCTCCTGATTATCCTGATACTTCAGTGCTGATTCGATATGTATTAAGATTCTTAAGTATTGCGATTCTACGAGTATTGCAATTCAATATTAGGATTTATTGCATTTTTTATTTGTTTTTTTAACACTAAAATTTGGGAAAAAGTTGAATCATACACTTTTAAATACTGTTAATCGAGTCCTATTTCAAAAAACGCTGCACATCACATTTCAATCTGTCTGTCTGAGTTTTATTTCAGCATCATGATTGCTAAACTGCTTATAGTAAATGAAATACTTTTTAAAGTAAATTTTAGCTGTTCCTGCTCACCGAGCTGGTGCCATTAGAAAACAATAAATAAAAGATGTTAGACCAAAATGAATAGAGACCCTGAGAAGTGCACACAGCACAAAGAACATTTAAATTAACGTCTTTCACGTATGAAATTGAACTTAGAAAAAGTTCATTTTGACTTTGAGTTTTACTCTTTGAGGGTGCTGTAGCTGGTGACTGTGGAGTGTTGAAGCCAGAATGATAGATTGAGGTGGCAAACTGAAGTCAGCAGCTATTTGTTTCCACTGAGCAGAGAAAATATATGTCTGAACGATTCCTCACATATTGTTTTATGTTAAGCGTGTGAAGTAAAATAGATCAGATTGTTAAGATAATATTTCTGCAATCACAATGCTAATTCTGTTAGCGCACCAATGGGAATTCCTATTATATATTATCATTAAGCTAACAGACAAAGTGATAGTTATTTATACGTATTAAAATCAATTCAGAAGTCAAAAAATTGATTCAGGAATTGTAAAAAGAAGAATCATGACAAGTGAGAGTCAATTTTTTCCTCCTACCCCTAGTTTATACAGTATCGCAAACCAAACACTGGCTCTAAACAGCTGGGCTTTTCACAAGTTTTCTGGCCTCTGTATGTTGAGTGTGTGTCCTTTAACTCATGTAAGTTCAGTAATTAAGTTAAGCAGTTCAGGTTGACTTGGCTGTGTCGTTTTCAAGTAATTATCACAAAATCAGTGGCAAATTGGTTCCATGGATGCACTGATAGATAGATTTTTTCCTTAGACAGATTTTCTTTTCTTTTTATGTTAAACATACCCATTTTCTTTCATTTTGTGAACAGGAATAAAGAATATTATATTCACAGCTATGTGTGTAAAGCAACAGATTGTATTAATCAGATTTGTAAATGTGTTACAATTGGCCTCTAATGACTCGTAATTGACCTAGCAGGGATCAGCTCTCAAGCTGTAATGTGTCTGTGCATGTGCAGTCTGAGTGTGTTGGTGGTGCAGCTGATTAATTACTTGCTGCTAATTGATATGACTGTATTCACTGGGTAAGAATGCATCAGGCAATTTTACATTTCACAAAAGACGGCATATGTGGTTGGCAATGTGACGTGTTCTGCTGGTAGTGGTACAGTATATTTCCCATGTTCGTGTTGAACCGAAGCTCATCCAAAGACGGTCTAGGCATACATCTTTTATCTGAAGCATGTTCAGAGTGTACTTAGTTGTAGATCACTGAGCTGTTATGTTACAATACTCAACAGTTATTTAAACACAATTTTCAGGAGCACAGGCCATTCTATTTTTCTATTAATTCTGCAGGCTGTCTTGTGCTATGAGTCAGTGGCTCATACCGTTAACATCTGAAATCTAATTTCAGGTCTTCAACAAATCAATACTTGGCACCATTTGTTTACTTACTGAACAACAAAATTCATAACAAATCCTATTACGGGCTTGAACACTAAATCAATGAAGTTAAGGAAAAACTTGATCAGGGACTGCAAGACTAAGCCCTCCTGCTTGGTAAACTGGCACAATGAGCTGATAACATCCCAACATTGTTTTTACTCAAGAAAAAAATCAGTATCTTTGTAATTTTTGTGATGATTTTGGACCCATTGTTCCACTTTGAAAGAACAGTTTGTTCAGGTAAATGTGATTAGTTTGTCAGAGGGCTGATAAGTTTCATTGTAGAAGTGAAACTTAACCAAACTCAAGATTAATGCATGTTTAAATTTGATGAAAGCTTGTGATATAAGTAGCTTAAACAGCTGCTACACTCAGACAACCCACACAGCTCTTTATTTTTAATTAGTTCCAATTTTACTGATACCACCCATCTTTTTTCAATCATTTTTTTTCCTTTTGTGATTTTTGAGTCGTTGCGTGAATGGCATATCTAAGCTGAGATAATAAGAAAAAGTAAGATAATAAGATGATGTAATTACCACAACATTATTTTTTCTCTACATCGCCAACCCCTAATTTAAATAAATTTCAGTTACTGGTGTCTCGTGGCATGATTATGTGATACAAACATATACTTAGTTAAAATGAGTTTTTAGCATCAAAGAGCTGAATCTGAAGTTTTCTTGCTCTGTCTACAGCAGTGGGTGGCAGGACCACATTACATACATTAGTTATCAAACTTTCCTGTTTCCCCGACTTTCCCAGTCAGAAAGTAATAAATGTCTTTGGACAGAACCTCATCCAAGAATTGAGTGACACTCAGCAAGTATTCTAGCTTTTTTCCTGAGCTGAGGCCCACATTCTCAGACTCTGAAAAACCCCTGATGTACAGCGTTTTTTACTTAAATGATGAAATGTTCAGGTAAATATCAACGATTATGTTTCTGGCATTCATTTTATTGTTGAGACAAAGGAGTTAGGTGTCAGTTTCTGACCTACTTCTGCCCTTGCATTCCTCCCACCTCGGGTCTTGAGAGGTTCATCATCTTCTTCATTTCAACCTCCTTTTCCTCCAAATCCCCTTGTTCAACTCCTCCATCTCCTTATGCGTGCATAGTGTAATGAATTGTTATTGCAGCAATAAGAGGTGAAGACATTCTCAGTGTGGAAAAACACCATGTAATTGTAGGTTAGATCTACACTTCATAAATCTCAGGTAGGAAGGCATTTGTTTAAATAATGAGTGAAATCAATACTTTTACAGGCACAGCAGCTCCAGTGCCACTCCAGCAATTAGTGCACTGACAGAGGTGCTTTGAGATAATTTAATTTACACAGAAATTACAGTTGCTGTGTTATTTATAGGCTGAGGTGCAACAGTTTGTGGTGACACATGGCTAGAAATTAGGGATTGCCAATAATTTTTAAAATGAAACATCAGAATCGTCCCAAAATGAACATTTCTGCAAACATGACAGGCCAATAACACGATGCTTTAAGAATGCACGTGCACATAAGTATACGGTGTGTCTGCAGTGTGGAGGTATTTTGAAGTGTCCAAACTGGATAGTGAAGTTGCTATGCAATTACTTCTCAATTATTTTCTCAGAGTCTGTCATGTGAGAAGGAGCCAAAATTGTTCCTTCAACACTACAAATTTAACTGTCCATTTCCAGGAGCCGTCATCCCGATAACTGCCCCTTGAAAATTGAGCAAGCTCTGTACCTCAGTCAACTCTCTCCTTTTCCTGTTTTTGTACATAGATATGCTGTGTGCTTTGCTTGTCTGTGTCGACAAGGAAAATAAATTTTGAAGATGATTAAAAGATGTTGCTGGGTGACCTGCAAAAGTGACATATATTTACATCACACATTAAAGTAGCTAATGTTAGCAAAATGCTAGCTAACCAGCTAGCTAATGTGCATCAATCATTAGTTAGTTAGCTACCTCTGCAAACATTAGCGAGATAGTTAGCTACTATTTTGCTAACATTAGATGACTTTAGATGGTAGCGTCTATATTGCTTTTACAGATAGAGGATCGTTGACCGAAGAACCAAGTTGGCTCAACTGTTATTGGAGCACAAAGCAGAAGCGGTGGTACATGGGATGGATCAATTACGATGAATTTGTGAAGAACAAAGAGAACCCAGTGAATAAAACTGTACTGAAACTGCAGTACTTTTCATAGTTTGCCCAGTTAATGTGCACAAAGTCTCCATCTGTCAGTGGACCATTACAATAAAACCAAGCATAATAATATGTTAATTCCGCTACAGGATACAATTGATGTTCTCTTCAGTTTGGTTAATCTGTAAAACTTAATTATGGTGCATCCTGACTAAAAATAAATCATCTTGGCTTAGCATTGTAAGAGGTGAACGCTACTACAGGGAGTTTTTAACTGGTTATGAATCAGTCTTAATGTAATACTGGTGCCTCTATATGATCCACATAAGCAAAAAAGACCATCCGCGAGAAGATAAGCTGTGTCTATATAGTTATTCTCAATGCTTGCCACTGGGTCTGAGTCTCTGCAAAATCAAATGAAGCAAGTCCACGTTTACATTTTTCCAGTCAAAGCTATGGAAGCTAAAAGACGAAGGACAAGATTTTTTTTTATTGTGGTTATTACAGTGGAAACACTACCGCTTCTGTACACAGGGGCCTCCAAAATCAACATAATATGAAACTTCCTTGTTGCAGCTTTAAAGTATATTAAATTTAACGGTGCAGGGAGAGTTGCATATGATATGGTGTCAAAGCAATATATGCAGTGTGCCGTTCACTGACAATAGCTGAAATTTTAGTGAAGTAAGCAGCTGGAACAGAATCGTCATTCTGAGTGAGAACTGCAGATACTTGAAGACAACAAAATGTCACTGATCATCAAGTGAAAATGTTTCTCATGTCTTGTGGAATTTGCAAATGTCCATATGCAGCTACCACTGAGAGGAAAGCAGTAGAAAAGTACTTTACTTTGAGCCATTTGTGCAATAGGCTGCATCAGAGACGCCATGCTTTGACACTATCATGTGTCGTAGTGGCTTTTCCCTTATTCACTCTGACCTTGTTGCGCATTAATCTGCCTGGTAAATTATGGCAGCAGTGCCCTTCTGTTAAAGCATATTTAATTCATATTGATCCTTAAATTTCCAAGGGACTTCCTGTGACTATTAAATGGTGCTGCACTCTTTTAGATTTACATTGTAATACATTAAAAGGGGGTAACAAAGTCATAGCAAACGCTGTTAATAAGGTAAGCTCATGAGACTTTCAATTACCAACATGAGAAATCTCAATCTGTAAAAGATTAAAAAGTAGCCAGAGTATACTTATTAACAATTTAGCTTGACTTTGTACAGATTAATCAAAGACATCTGGGCAATTTAGAGCATTTAAAACACCCATAATGAGAACTGCAGGCCAATCATTGTGACCTACACAGAGGGTTTCTTGGGAAAGTGTGCGTGGATTACTTTGGCCGTGTTACTCCAATGAAAGTACTATCCTGCATTACACTCAGAGTTTGATGGAGGATTCTAATGTACTGCAAAGGGATTAAACTGCTATGATTAATCCAGAATCCCCCAGGAAATTAAACAGATAAGGATTGGGTTATAAGAATGCAGCTTACTTGAAAGGAAATCCATTTTCTATGGCCTTGCACATAAACCCTGGTATTACTACATTTACAGCTCCTGCATGTACATGCAAAAGAAAAAAAACACAAGCATAATGGTGAAATTAAAACTTCTTCCCCTTTTACAATACCCTTAATTTGTTTTGCACCATTTACAACTCTCCTGCCCTTATGGCTTGTATTTTCAATTAGTACCCTCTAATTCAATTTACACCCATTGTACCTCCAAAGTGAATAATTCCAGAAATTTTATTCAAGGCAGTTATTATTATTGCACTGACACTGAATTCTGATTAACTGTCAAAACCTTACATTGTTCCTGTTATATTCATCAGTGTTAAAATATTATTAGCTTTTCTTAAAGGGTTTTGTGTCAGTGGTTGAATAAAATATGCAAATGAATGTAGACTAAATTGAAAGCGCAGTGAAATACGCACAGTCCCATGTGCATTTTATAGGAGGTTTATCTGTTCTTAATGGATGATATCAGCTGCTGTGAATGTCTATTATCTCGTACAAATGGCATAATCATTTAATGTCCATGTCCATGGAAAATAATACATCTTGCCACATTCTTCTAGTGAATTGTTCACTTAATACGAATCAAGTGGAGATGCATTTATAAAAGGTATACCTGGTATGTTGTCTTGAATAATGGGCCAATAAGCCATGGAATAGGCATGGCATCTCAGTTATTAGGTTTGGCCACATTTCCTTATTTTCTTTAAATAAGCCTATTGAGTTCTAACAAACAGGGTTTGAAATGAAGATGTGACCATGAATGGGCACCGTGTTTAATTAGATTCTTGGCTTGCAGCAAGTTCTGTGTTAGCTTAATTTGCTGAATAACTATCTACCTCCATCTTCAGTCTCTTAACAATATTCTGGACAATTTGTTCCCTTTCTTTTCATTTTCTTTCCCATTCTGTCTGGTCCCATAATGCCCTGTAAAGTTACACCCCTGAGACACACAAGCTTTTCTTACTTTGTCTCTGTCCTGCTCCTCCTTTTTTTTTCAAACAATTCAATTATTAAAATGATACAATGAACCTTAACAAGGTCCAGAGTTGTGCTTTCCAGTTGTTGGGGAAATAGTATCCTGGTCTGCAGCTGCTGAGCCCCTGTGTCAACAAGAACTTGCCTAACAGCTGTAGGAGCAAGATCGCTGACGAAATGACAAGCCTTCATAGAGCTATTCACTAATGTGTGAACGAGAGACCTTTCACTAACTGTTCTGTGTGTTGTTTCCGTCTCAGGGGGACGCAGGGGAGGCCGGGGCTCGAGGAAACCCAGGACAAAAGGTAGGCTACTCACTGAGGACACAACTTAAAAACCTTGCCCTCAAAATTCCTTTGTGCTTTTTTTCTTCTTAAAGTCATGATTCAAGCTGTGATTGACATGAACACAGTTGGAAACTACACTTTTTAAATGTTTTTCTCATTAATAAAGTTGTTATAGTTTCAAGTAGACTGTTGTTTTTACTGGATGCTGTTTCAGATCCAGTGAATAGCAGGTGGCACTTTTTGTTTAGTGATTTATGGAATCGGTCACCGCCCCTCTCTGAGATGATTTTCCAACATCATTGGATTGAATCAGTGGATTGCTTTGTGTTGACCCCATCACAGCAACGCAGAAAACAAGGCAATCTCAGAATCAAATTAAACCAGCGAGTGGGTGCCTGGTTGGCGCAGGGTAAATGGTCCTGCTACAGAGACACAAGTTCAGTCCCAAGCAGCGGCGCTGCTGGTTTGGCCAGGCACCCCATTGGACACATTTGGCAGTATTCCTGGTTGCGAAGCCAGTACGGGATCATGTCCTTGTCACTGCACCAGCAAGTTCTTCTAGATGGCCGGGCTGTCTGCACAGAGGGGGCTACGTTTCTGAGTGTGAGCCTCAGTGTCTCAATTATGTCCTCTCTGTAAAGCTTTTTGCAGTTGGATGAAAAACAAATGGCTCGCATAACTTGATGCTTATTTGAGGCCGTATATAACTGTCTACACCTTTGCTGATAGCTGGAGTGAAGTGGCGCAGACGTTGTAGAGGAGTTAGACTTTTAAATGGGGAGGAAAATGCATGTACTTTAAGCTTTAGGACTGGCTAAGTGCTTGATTTGTAATTCACTGTTGCTGTTACAGTCCTGAAGAGGTGAGAAAATTGTCAGATTTTGCATGCTGTCAGTAAAATTACATTTTACATCCCTATCTTGTTGCTTGCATAGTGTGTTCTATACTATTGTCAGCAGTAAAATTGTAGACCATCACATGTGGCATCTTGCCTGTGTTAAGCCTCTTCAGTGAAGGAAGGCGCGTCCAGTTACCAGGAACCACCACTTACTGTGATGCCAGTATGTGGGTGTTGTTTCCATGTCTTAACGTTTGAACATCCTGTAGTATGTTCATACATTGGAAAGAGTGTGTGGGAATTAAGATAATACAGGGCAAGAAATCATTCATATCCACTTATTTCATTCAAGTGATCAATCGTGATGTATATGATTGTGGAAGCAGTTTTGCGTCAGTCCTGGATACGGAGGATGGCTTAATCCTGGACCTGTATCCATTGAAGATGTTAAGCTCACTGTGACAGTTTTGCTGATGAACCTTGATACATAGAGCAAATGGAATAACACTTAATGGCACAGCTCTCTCCACTTGTGGTTTCTGAGATGAGGTTCAGCGGCCAGCTAAAGCTGTTTCGTTACACAACGCTGCCCAAGAAAAGTCTATGCCAAGAACAGTAGCAGTGATATTGATATTGGCGCTAATGCACAGTATTGTTTTTTTTTTGTACTATTTTATACATTAGCTCAAGTCCTTGTCAATAAAGCTTTTTATGTTCAAGAGATGTTTCATGTTTACTTTGCACATCACAATGTGTTTTCTATATTATGAATGTTATACTAGTCTTTTATTTATATTTGAAAATGTATGGACACATGTAGGGCTGCACATGCAGGATAAAATAGCATTACAATGAAGTATTGTAGTACTGCAGAGATGCCCTGGCCTACTGGTGTATTGGCAAGAATCCGGCGATATAATATGTATCACGATACAGAGGTTACACTTCAAAGTATTGCAATATATTACGATACAGTTAGCGAGGTGATGTATTGCTGTTTTTTAAATCTGATTTTAATTGAAAATTCAGTGAAAATAAAAAATGTGATGCAAAAATGATCATTCCAACTTACTATTCTTCATATCACAATCAGAATAAATGTCAAAATAATCACAGTATGATTTTTTTCACCATATCACACAGAAACATGCATTCTGTACAGATGGCACAAAGCTCTCCTGGCTTTAATGGTGCCCCTGGACAACACCTATAAAACACACACAATTTCAAGCTCTTTTGGTAGCCATATACTGAGAACAACAATTTCATGCAGCTGTCGATATCATAAGACTAATGATGTGGTTGCCCTTGGACACAATAATATGGCAGTTTGCTTGAGGTTTATGGGCCAGCTGAGGTCATGAAACTGTATAGGTTACACTCTAATAACAGAGCCAACAAGTTCCAAGACATCTCACACATTTCTGGCAGACTGTGTGGAAAGTAGGGGCTGTGTAGCTTGAGAAGAATCAGTGATCAGAAGATATTTGTGGAAATAAGCCTCTAACAGCTTAGTCCCTGACAACATATAACCTTACGCATGCTGTAGGCTTCACAGAATCTGAAGCGATGCAGTGAGCTCACTAAGCAAACAATATTGCTGGGAATTTGGTATCTGGTTCCCAAGTGTGTTTTTGTATCGGTGTCACCGTGGTGCAAGTGTGTATTTGCGAGCAGTGAGCTGTGAGCGTGTTTTAGAGTTTGGGATTTAACTTTATTGCACCGGCGAGGACAGGACACAAAGTTCTGGATAATCTCACCACCTTTAGCACAGTTTTATTTGCATAGATAGTCGCATTTAGGAAGGATTTCTTTTTTATGTGCTGCCACTGTGGCACATGATAGCGCACGTGGGACATAAAGTCGCCCTCGTGGCATCTGTGTATTTGTCTGAGTATTCCTCTAACCACAACTCAAGAACCCGATAGAGCATGATAGCATGATGATAGAAATATTACACCACCCAGTCTGTCTGACCAGTGGTTGGAGTCCCTTGGTGCTTAAATTTACATGTTGACAAGGATAAAATGAGTTTCTTGAAATTACTTAATGCAGATTTTATTTTACAATTCAATAAGACATTACAAGCTGTACTTTGTATTAAATTAGAAATATGTTCTTTATTAAACAGTATAATTAGGGACACATTACAACAGAACTGTACTGTAATATAAAGTGTAGTATTTCCCTCTGTTAGATCCTAGATGGCAATTTGTGACACATTATAATAGAACTGTACTGAGAGAAGACATTATTTATAGTTTCTGTTTAGTTTGATACAAAGTAGGGATTGTTAGGTGTTATTAGTATTCTGTTAGGTGTATGGTGTCTAATTAGGTCATAGCTGTGTTTGTCTAATAAAAAACATATATTATTTCTTGTTCCTGGCCAATTAAAAAGTACAACTTGTTACAGTTTTACAGCTTCTAATTTGTGTACTGTAAAATAAAGTGCGACCAGAAAATCTATTTTTGTCATTCTGATTGTCACACTATAATTTTGCTATGTTGGTCTGTAAATGTGACCGTTGCGTGTCTGTCTGTCCTGGAAGAAGGATTTCTCCACAGTTGCATTAACGTCATCAAACTATGTTTTTTGTAATTATTTGGATGTTAAAAAGACCCATAGCAGCCGAAATTATATAGTGTGCATTGGAGCTGCAACAATTAATGGATTAGTTGGCAACTATTAAATAAATCACCAGCTATTTTGAGAATCGATGAATTAGATAGAGTCATTTTCTAAGAAAAAAGATTCCAGCTTCTTCAACGTGAATATTTTCTAGTTTCTTTCCTCTTCTTTTACTGTAAGCTGAAACACAAAACAGACATTTGAAGACATCATCATGGGCTTTTCACCATCGTTTATAGACAAACAACTAATCATTTCACAGAAAAAATAACCGAGAGATTAATCAACGTTGAAAATAATTGTTAGTTGTAGCCCTACTTTTCATTTATGTGAATTCATATAAATACAAGGGGTATGTGACAATTCAGTACAAGTATTGGTGAATGGATTCTTTATCTTATGTGATTAATATCAGATTATTCAGAAATATTGAAACCAAACTTTTCAAAGTGACCATGTTCCTCCTTATAATCTTACCATGAAACTTAAAGAGTGTCTGGTTGATTCCAGTAATGCTTAATATGAACGTGGTATTAAAGAACTGTGCCAAACTGTTAAGACCTACTAGGTGAAAAAGTGAAAAAAGAGATTAAAGTATGAACTTTTCAAGGGTCTTTTCTTTGCCTTTTAACTTTCAATCTTGTGATTGCAGGGGGAACTTGGATCAGAAGGGCAAAAGGGAATCGATGGGGAGAAGGTAAGTACTACTATCTCCAGCAGACATATATTCCATACATAGCACATCAGCCAGATCTAGTTTCGTCAGGGAATCAATTCTTATAGGCTTTTCATTTTCTGTGTGATGCCCTGGGGGTAGGAGCGACGCACAGTTTTCTGTGTGGCTGTTTTCAGGTGTCTGTCATATCTGAAGTAGATCTAAGTGTGTTCTAGCCCTCAATGTCCTTCTGCAGTGAAATTAATTGATATGTATGCTACCATTGGCTCGGCATACTAATGGACTAAACTAATTTTTCAAATTACTGTAAGCCCTTTCTGTGTCATTTCAGGTCAAACTTTATTGCATGCTTTTAAATCTGGCTGCAGTGATGAAACTAATGTCTGTGATGTACACCACAACAAGAATGACTAGTAGATGCACACGAACGCATTAGAAATTAATTACTATTCCTCTCGGTGCAAATTAGTCCTTTAAAGTGTTTGTTAAATCAAAGGGTGTTTTATGCTGTACAGCATTTGTTTGCCCACAATGGCACAGTCTCAGGAGATGGTAGCTGTGCAGATGGTCAGTTTAAAGTGGCTTAATAAAGAGAGTTCTTTTCATCACCATCACCCCCTTGAGTAGACAAACAGCTGCCACAGAAATCAGCCTCCCTGCTGGACCTGCACTCTGCCCTAACAGCAACTCTGAGAGAAATCAGAGAAGAAAAAAACGGGGATAAACAAGTCTGTGGAGCTGAAAGAGTATTGAGCTACAGTATAATAGAAGTACTGTGCATTCAAAAACTATTTAACGCGAGTGGGAAGGAAGCTCATTAAAAACACACTAAAATTACAGTTACAAGGCCACAAGCATCTCTGTGTGAATCTGTGAAGAGGAAATTGGAACGCTGAAAAGTTGTGAGAATAAAGTAAAATATATTAAGTAGAAATGTCCTTAGTAGACCATTGTCCCATTGAGAAGAGGAAGGAGAGAAGTGATAAATAAACCTTTAACAGTTATGCTTAAAAGGCAGTTTTGTGCAAATCTTAAAGAATTTACCTGAAGCCTTCAAACATCTTGCATTTTTCAGTATAGACAGACTGCTGCAATACAGTGAGGTATAAAAACATTCTTTTGTTTAGGAAAAACATGCTCTGGCTGAATTTAATAATTGGTAAAAAGCATAATCAGAATTTGTATGCATTCTGCAACAAAAATAATTCTTATGTTGTGTGAATGGTGCAGCTGCTGGTGATAGAAAAGAAACACTACTGTTTCTGTTTCTGTTTCCCTGCATGAAAGAGAATAAGGGATCTCAACTAGGAAGGATCAGCTCAAATAGGATAGATATCCCATCAGTATTTATCTCTGAATTACCCTAAGAAGGTTACTGTAGAGAAATATAATTGTGCCATTATTTGTAATCTAATCATAAGAAGTAAAATGCAGGCTGAAAAAATAAAAAACAGAATTGGCATTAGTTTGTCTTCCCACCACCAGCATGGCTGGCTTTGTTCTAAGGTAAGTAGCTACTGGCAGCTTGAAAAGCCAGTTGACGTCATGCGTATATTTGCATATGAATGATTTGATCAAGTTTATTTACATAGAAAATTGAAGGAGAGAGAGACCGGCTAACTGGAAATTAACTCCATCCACATCAAGGATATTAGACAAACTATAATAGAATAATGTGAGTGTACGTAATTCCTCAGATCAGACATTGTATGTGTTTGTCATCGATTTCTGCTGGTGCTGCAGCAATCAGGAGGAAAGAGTGACAGAGTTTGTGCATAGGCCTCTTACGACACTCACTGGTTCATCCTGGACACCAGTTGACCAGACACCAGTGGTACATAAACTGGAAACAGCTGGACGCTCATTCACTATGGACAGACTGAGACTGTGTTGATAACCCGTTTCCAAGAAAAGCAGCTGCTCGAAAACTTTTCTGGAAGTCACCAGTTGATGTCATTTGCATATGAGCCGATTGAGTCCAGCTGTGTTTGGTGAGGGAGGGGGTCTGTGTGTATGACACTTACGTTTGTAAGACCATAAAACAGAATAATTGAAAATTATTTCGATTAATCGAGGAATCAATCAAGGAATTTTGTTAATTAATTACAATTATGCAACACAGGGTCCCTTAATGCTGCACACAAAATACAACACATATAGAGATAAATAATGAAATTTAGAATGGAATAGGACAGAATATAAAACAAAAAAATAAATTAAACAATATGTACAATTATTCACATTTATACATTGCAGCTGCATCCCAAATTCCATACTAACATGCTACTTAGTAAGCAAAAACAGTATAGAGAATTATTTTAGTACATGTGAGGGGTCCCTCCCTCCGTCAGTTTCTGAGTGATCAGAGATCGATGAGCTTTCACAGAATTTAATCTGTCAGATGGGATGCCAAGTTTGTCAGTAATAAGATTTATCAAGAAAGCAGTTATGTCTTCTCCTTCAATTTCGTCTTTCACATTGCAGATTAAATTCAACTGGCATTATTTATTTATTTTGTTTTTATATTCCACTTAATCTTCCAGTTTGTTCTGCTGTTGCAACAGGTGGGTTATAGTTTGGCTGGTGGTAATTTCCCGATCTTCAAACTGGTTTATCCTTCTTCCTGTTTCTTCGCTGCAGGATGCTGTGGACTTTAGATTACATGCCAAAGTTTTCATCTCTGTTTAAATATAGTTCAATATACTTTTTTAATATTAGTTATTTGTTGGCACAGAAATATGTGTACTTACTCAGGAAATGATTCTGAATTTGCATGAGGTTGAATGTAAACAGCAGCAACAAGATGATGATAATATGATCGACATCTTCACTGGGAAACATTGTCGATCAACTGTGCCGGTGTTTGCCTGTAGAAAGTCATGTTCGTGGTTGTGAGTAGTTTCTAGATTTGTCACTTTTGGGATACAATGTCCTCAGGGGGTGTCTGACTATTGTAGGGAGTTGCTAAGTTAGCAGCAATTGACCAAGACCCCTGGACGCTCCCTCTTCACTGCTCTCCGAGTGTCTGGGAGGCACCATTGTTACTGGTGCTCAGTCAGAAGCTTTCACAGAAATGAGATTCTCGTTCTTTTGTCAGTATTCAGTCAGTTATTAGAAATATCGAAACGGACAATTTCATTTTTCACCAATATCTTTCCACCAACGGTATCATTCATGCAGTTAAAGGATTTCTCCAACAGTTCAAGAATCCCGCTTTTATGCCATTAAGCCCACGGTGAGATGACAAGATCGATATCAATTTCACCTCTATGTGTCCAGTACAAGGATAGGTCTGTGACATAAATCTGTTTTCCTAGAAGGGTAGCAGGAGAGCTGACTTGTTTTTGATCTTTGTGCATCCCACATGGGCGGTTGGGCTTTCCTCGGTCACGCTCACATGGCTCACCACATGGACCCTCCGGGGATTTATTATACTGTGCCCCACTTCCTTGAGTGATTTAAAACAAAGAAAAGTTGAGAAATGGAGACTGCGGTTTTTTTTTGAGGCATTGCTTCTAGCAGGTTTGTTTGTCAAGCATTGCAGACACGTTGTGGATAATAATGTATGGCTCTGGGGCTCTCTTTAGCCTAGCTTAGCACAAAAACAGCCCGTCTAGCTAAAACAGAGGTGAAAAATATTCTTCAAATTGGCTGTATCTTGTTAGCAAGCAAGCCAGTTAGAAACAATAAAAAAGACCAACAGGATGGCTGCTGCATCAAAACATATATCTAGCAGAGTTGAAACAGATCAGCACATCAAGTAAGTCCTGTGAAAAGGATTTTAATTGCTCGTGACATTTCAAGCGCTGCATTGTCCTCTCTGTTTCAACTGAAGCAAGACAACATGTCCTGGACCTGTCTTTGTACTGGAAGCACAGAATATGACACTGACACTTCTTGGCTCAGCTTATAAGAAACCTTCTCTGCAGCGGATACAGTTTTAAAGGACCCATGTGTAGGATTTAGCGGCATCTAGTGGCGAGCTTGCAGATTGCAAACACATCGTCTCGTCCTCTTGTGCCCTCTGTAGATATAATTGGCTCATACTAAGGTAAAGAAAACAATTATTCTTATTTTCAGGTGATAATACACTAATGAAATGGGCCTTTTATTTTAGCTCTGCTCTTCATCTGCACCAACTCCAGTGACTATCTGGCTGCTAAATGCTCCAAAATGCTCACCAGTGAGTCACTACCTTTGTTTGTCTGCCATTTAGTGCTGGGTAGATAGTGTGCAGCAGGTTTTTAGAGCTTTCTTACTGGAAGATGATGAGAAAACAGTGAGAGTAAACCAAAACAGGAGAGTCATGCGCCGTTAAAATGAAACAATGAGCTCATATATTCTAAAACGCTCTGTAGAGCTCAGGGAAACTACAAATATTCTGTGTTGTCTGTCACTATGAGCAACCCCTTTAGCAGGCAAGCACGAAGTATTGATATAAAAATATTGATTGTAGCTGCTTTCAAGTGATCAAACTGAACGTGTCAATTCTACCCTTTGTGGGGTTTTAGCAAATAATCCCAACACAAGTTTCAGTCATTTATAGCAACTGATGTGTTGCACCCTTCTGTAAATTCTGTTGAAACTAAGAAAATCTAAGATGTAACACAGAATCCTTAACCATGAAATTACAGCATAAATCAAGCTGTGATGGGATTTTCATTATGAGTCTTTTCCACAGTTGTGTGCTGTTTTCTGTGATTTATTTGATTTCTTAACCCAACCCTTGTGTTTGATTTAGATTAATACGAAGGCAGGACATGGAATAAAAGATATGAGGTCACCTAGCCCCATGTCTCATCAGCAAGCATCGAGCAGTGCAGGATTAATGGGTTAAATCCAGTATCCGCGGTGCCTCCCCAAGCGAGTGGATGAAGTTCAGCCTCATCAACTAAATAAAGCTGCCCGTTCTTAACCAGTTAATCACCGACAGTGATCAGTTCTAAGAGACTTTAAAGTCCAGAAGACATTATTTGCAGGGACCCAGACTGCAGATGTTCCAGGTCTGTAATGTAGATATTGCACAGAGCCTTTCACTATTGCAT
Organism: Lutjanus erythropterus; assembly: GCF_056507025.1. Taxonomy (NCBI): domain Eukaryota; kingdom Metazoa; phylum Chordata; class Actinopteri; order Lutjaniformes; family Lutjanidae; genus Lutjanus; species Lutjanus erythropterus. Next base: position 6,026,414 of record NC_139330.1, read on the forward strand.
GGTTCCTTCAGGTCTATAAAACTGTGAGAGCTGTGAAGGGTTGACCATATTGTCATATTTAATATATAATATAATGATACTGACAGATACAATTACATCTGTGGTGGTTGTCTCACTTGGTTCAGTTTCATTTAGGCTCAGTGGCTTCGATATTAAAGGATAAATCTGTAATATACTCAATGTAATAAATAATAAAATGACCACAATAGTTAATCAGAGATCCTCCTTTGAAATTTCATTAATTCAAATCATTAATTAATCTTTTTGAAGGCATATAATTGTTAAAGTGAGCAGTATGTTAATGGAGTCTGGCATGCAGGTGGTCACTGAGCGCAAACTCCAGAGTGTGTGTTTTTAGGATAACAGACTTAGCTTTACAGTGTCAGTTATGCACAGCCGATCAACATGCAGTGTAGGAACTTGCTTCAGCCAACCAGATCGTATATTAAAAAGGATTTCAACATATTTATTGTACAGTCTGTGGCTCCACCTCACTATTTGGCCAAATTTTTGGATGCACAATTGTCACATATTGCTCCTTTAATATAAAAGGCGAAGATGGTAGGAAGAGCAGGAAATATGTAGGTTGCTATCTTTGACTGTAAACAAATTAAAAAAGTAATGCTACGCAAATAAACTTGCTCGATGAATTCGGTTAACCTATTTGCTGTGACTACCAGACTCTATTACCCGATCTGTTTCTTCACTGCAATTAGCTCATATTCCATTTTTAAAGCTAGTATGTTATTTAAGGCTCGAGTAGACACCTGAGAAGCCAGAATTCTGTGTATGAGCATGTGATCTAGTATCGTTTTGCAGATACACGTCCTATGGGACAGAAGGAGTGCGCAACGTGTTATCTTGTGGGTAATCCAAGTTACATTTGGGGATACATGATGTTCAGTTGAAGAGTGAAGCGTCACAGAAAAAGGAGTCAAGCAACACTGATAGAACATGATATCCTCTGCACTAGAGGATCTCTGACAGCGTACTGTACTCTGATATCCCCACACAACAGCCCTTTGTTTTAGGTTACCTTAAACTCTCAGACAGCGTAGTAGACATGCTACTGTAATAATTTATCTCTCAAGCACTCCATGTCAGCGTGATAAGTCTTATAGCACGCTGTATGTGGTGGTGTATCGCTGAGCAAATGGAAAGTCACAAAAGGCATTTCCCGCTGTAACCTCCCTGGCATTTGTAGGCCGGCACTCAAGATATCTGTGTTACTTGGAGATCCTGTTCCACAGAGCTTTAAAGGCCTGTCATTCAGTATTACAACATTTCCCCACCAGAATGTTCTGAATACTTAATACATTTTAATTTAGCCTCTCCCCAATAGACCAAACCCAGTTTGGGATGATTAAATTGTGCACAGTAACTAAAACAATTGCAATTATTCTACCTCTTGGCAGACAAGGGCACTGACCTGCAGCTGCTGCGGTTGGTAAAAGGTATAAGTAAACGTAATTAGACTGCATTTGTACATCCCCGCATCTCTGGCTCTGTTTATTTTGCTTGCTTTAGTTGTCCTGGGCTGGGGATTTGCCAGATTGTCTTGTGGCCCCACCGCCACAGGAGTGACGAGACACAGTGGTGTGTGTAATTAGCAGGCAAGTGTACACAGCTCCCCACAGTGTTCTGACCTCGTGCTGCAGGAACGGCAGCCACACAGCCAGCACCAACCTATTCCCAGCCCCTTCTCCCTCCTTCATCCTCCCCTGTAAATGCAACAAAGCCCGCGACTTGTAACAAAAGCTAACAATATTTCCGGCCCCTCTAGTGTGCATCTCCTTCCACGCCACTGTGGGCCTGAATTGGGCCTGTGGGCTCACAACTGAGTCCATTAGACAGGAGGGCAGCATCTTAACTAGGCTACAGTGTGGTAGGTAGGATGATAAAAAAGAAGAAATAAAGGGGGTCCCTTAAGAGGTCATTAGATGTTTCGTACTTCAGAGATGGGACCTTCTTGACAATCATCAACATACATTATAAATGAATAATTTAGTGTTGCTCTGTTGAGACCATTTAATTCAGCGTAGTTTAGATCAATATCTGAGTTTTTCCTTTGCTAAGAGCTATATTTAGCAATTTAGATTAGCCACTTCAAACCTTTTATTTTTTACTTTAAGATAGTCTTGTTCTTCGGTAAAAAAGCAAGTATAATAGTTTTTGAAAATCAAAAACAGCGTAATTTCTGCACTACATATAAAAGTAGTAAATAAGATACATTTTGAAGTAAACTGCTACATTTAGCTCAGGGATCTGCAACCTGTGGCTCTGGAGCTGCATGCGGCTCTTTTTCCCCTCTCCAGTGTCTATCTGTAGCTTTGACAAAAACCTGTATGCAAATGAATAATGGTTATATTTTTCTTGAATTGTAATTTTCATTCATCATCGTTGTTGGCCTAAGGTCATTCCGCACTTGTAAAAAGTTGAGAAAACTCCTAATTTCAAGGCAACTGCCCCCTCTAGATTTTTGAGTTTTTAATCAAACTCAGACTCTTAAGTTTTGAAATAAACTCAAGTTTTTCTGGCCTAAAATATTTTGTTGAGATTATTTACTTTTCTTCTTTAGATGAACTTGAACTCTGAGAAACCCCCCAAAAATGAAAAATAAATTATCTCAGCAAAACAGTTTAAGTTTGTAAAACTTTTTTTCAAAACTTAGAGTTGGGATCCAAACTAAAAACACAATTGAAGTAAGTTGCCTGGAAATTTTAAGTTTTCTCAACTTTTTTTCATTTTACATTGTACACCAAAAGTGTTTTAATATTTCATTAACTAAAATGTGTGTCAGCTTATGTCTAGGATCCGGCACCTTTTCCTCTAAATTTTCCTGGTTGCTTGTCTCCCTAGGCTTGCCATGGATACCAAATCTGAAAAAGAAAGACAAGAATTCAAGATTTTGCTCCTCTTCTCAGCAAGCTAGTGCTATAAAAAAAAAAAAAGTAATAATAATAATAATAATAATAATAATAATAATTAAATAAGGTGTTAGCCCAAAATAAATGAAGCATTTAGTTGAAATTTTAAATCCTTTAGGAATTTTGAGGTTGCTGTAGCTGGTCAGTGTGAAGTGCTGAAGCCAGAATAACAGATTGTTTGTGAAGTCAGCAGCTATTAGTTTGTTTCCACAGAGAAGATCATGAGTCTGAGCAGGCATGTTGTTTTATGTTAAGCATGTGATCACAATGTTAATTTCCATTAGCACATTAATTGTTATTCCCACTATGTAGCACTGAGCTAATGGACTAAGTGGTAGTTATATATATATAGAGAGAGAGAAAAGACAGATTCAGCAATCAATTTAAGACTCGTAAAAAAAATCACATTACTTAAGAATATTGATTTTTTTTTCTCCACCCTTACTTCAAACAGTGCAGTCTTCCATAATTCATTGTTTTCAATTGCATAGTTCAAAATATTGTAATATTTGACATACTTCAGGTTTTCCCTTTCTTTTATAATTATTATAATTCTATATTTTACTTTGTACTCCAATTGGTGTAGACATGTAGATTTGTTCTTATTTAAGTGATAACATTATTACTAACACTTAAATTGATTTGAACAAGTCCATTAGAAAGACTTTTTTAAAAGAGTGGAGGCTTGGAGAATGAAGAGAAACAGGATGAGAAAGTGTTCTGGCACAATTTTACACAGTGACAAGTCTATAAAATTGGCAGGTAACACTTGACTGCACAATTTTGTACAGTATTTGCAGCAAAAGGATACTGTATGTTTTCATTTTTGCTGTGAGCTTTAGGACAAACATCTTCATGTATCAGTTTTATTAAACACAGTATTTGTTTTTTTATCATGAATCTCTGCTCTCCCAAAGGGGGTAGTTGTTAAATTGAAACCTTTTTTTTTTTGTGATGCAGGGAGCAAACAATTGCACGTTAATTAGCACAACCCATTATTAAAACAGCAGCACTGTGTTTCTCTTTCTGCCTGTTGTTCTTACTCAAAAAGCATTCCATAAGAGCTTTTTGACAAAATAAATCTGTCAAAGTCTTTTTGGACAAGCAATTTTGCCCCAATACCAAACACAAAATAAATATTTGAGCATATTCAAAGCACCAACTATGAATTAATTCACAAAGCATGGGGTACAGCAACTACTCTAGATAAATTAGACAGTTACAGAAAAAACTGTGTATGTTCCTTTTGTGGTTGCCTGAGTAAGATTTAATGCACGGCATCTGCAAGAATGGCAAAAACATCAGCCAAAAAAAGTGAGGGCTCACTTTTAATTACACTGGTTGGTTTTGTGTATATTACTACAGACAAGTCCACATGCTGTGCATGTCCATAGGTCCTGTCCCTGACAGCACTGCAGTCTGTGAATTATCAAAATAATCCCACAGTCGAGACAAGTTTTTATCAAAAGTGCTTTTTCTTTCCCGAAGCCGAAGTATCTTATGTCATACTAAATTAACCACAGGCACACATGGGAAAGTGAGTGCACTGTTAGCATTTGGCAAACTTGATAAATTCTGAATCTTTTATGTAAAACTGCTTTGTTGACTATTGTAATTAAAATATTTACCAGCAGAAAACATTTTTTGTGGCTTACAGATTAGCTGTGACATTTGCAAAGCTCACTGTAAAACAGGGTTGTGCGATTGGATATATGGTGAGAGAGGGACTTTTTGATTGACTGAGCTTCTGACTGACCTGAATTTTCCTTCTGATAAGGACATGTGCCACGGGAAAAATAACTCACCACCTTGCACAATTCCAGTTGCATTACTGAATTTGAATTATGGCAGTTTCCTGTCAACTCTTCAGTAGGGTTTGTCTTGTGTCTGCAGTCTGCAGGAGAGGATGCTGGGAAGAGGGAATTCATTTTGCAACAGTGAAACCCTTATCTTAAATATTCATGACTTATAAATACGAATGCATGATAAATATCAGCCTGATGAATTATCAGCAATAATGGAAAATCTATATTATTAATAATTATTTTGATGATGAAATTATAGTCAATATTGACTCTAATAATATCTGCTTTGACAGATTATGTCAAAGCATTTCATTTCATTTCTCGGGCAAAATGCTCTACAAAAGCCCCAAACATTACAGTATCTCACACTTTCCTATATTCCTGTGTTTAATTTTTTTAATTTAAAAGATGAATACCTGTCACAACACAACAGAGTGGCACCATAAATATATAATACAAAGCTACAATACTTAATTCTTTAAGTCCTCAAAAAGAAATTGTAGGTGTGGTCAGATTTTTCCTCAGGCTATGAGACCTTTACACTCATCTTGAAAACTACTTTTGTTTTCATGATAAATTATTTAAGCAAATTAACCTTGTAAAAAAATAAAAGTAAGCTACATACAAAAGAAAACAATGCATATTTTAAAACACTCTTCAAATAGTTGGTTCAAACTAAGGTCGAGCCTCTCACTGGGGAGATGGCGAATCATACTTGAGGATAATGGGCTGACACTTGTGGTGGCCAGTCAGATATCAGGGGTGGCCAGTGCTCCATGCATCCCCTCTGGAAATGCCCCTGCAGCCACAAAAAGGGGGTAATTATCGGTCATCGTATCAACTGAAAAAAAATCCATATTGTGCATTCAGTAGGGAACTTATAACAAATCACACAGAGTAATGGTATTATTTAATCATTCAAACCTAAATATTGCAGTCCTACTCAGAACATGTTTCAGCATGTATAAACTGTATGTATAGTAGCTTCAGGGCTTCATTTTAAATAGTTAGATAATGTAATATAGAACCAATCCTGTGTTTTTCAAGCTCCACTTCAGATGAATTGCAAGCATATGAATTCAAATGACACAAAATGAATAAAGTGATCAGAGAGCGTGTCATAAAACTTGCCAATACACAGACAATACACAGTTTGTGCTTGAGGGCTGCGATGTGAATATGGGTCAGGAGTGATCAGAACCTCCATGGGAGTGAAAAGGAGTTTGATGACACTTTACAGGAGTGTGTGTTAATATCTGGAAATCTTGTAGGAGTGGCCAGGTGACTGACAAAACAGTTTTATATTCATACTTTTATGGACTGCTGTATACCTCATTTCTGATTCTTTTGGTAACATTTCACACTGTAAAAATCGTGACTTCTTTTTATGCCTAAGGTCACAAATATGTGATGAAATTCAGTGTGTAGGACTTAGTGGCATCTAGTGGTGAGCTTGCAGAAAGCAACCAACTCGCCTCACCGTCCCATTGGTGTCTTCCATGGAAGAGAACTTCCTCCCTCTTTAAATATAATTTGCTCATTCATGAATATTCTGCAGGTAAATCTTACACACTGGACCTTTAAATTATTTTTTGTTGTTTGGTTGACGGGTGTTCTGTCTTATAAATATGTTGACATTACTGATTCTGTGTAATTTGACAGATGATGCAATCATATGTCATCCATGCATGACGATGTATAGCAGTGTCACAACGCTGTGAATGGGAGCAAACGTCAGCTCAGTGGTGTGAAAAACCACATAATGACTGTAAAGAATCACAATAAGAAAACATGTTTATATCACAGGACCCTTTTCACCGTAACAATGAGACAAAATGTCCTTATTACGAAAATGGGGGGAAAAATTCTTACAAGATTAATCAAATACTCTTCCACAATCGACAGAACCGTGTTGTTTACGTCCTTGTTATCAGATGAGCCTTGTACTCTGATGCTCCTTCATTTCTGCCGCAGCTCTGGTAATAACTGCTTCTGGATCCCCTTGTGTCAGATTGCCCCAGTAAAGTGGTTAGGCTGTCGATTTAAATAAAGAATTGGGCTTTCATGCACAGCTATGAGACAGCTGCCCTATTATTGACGGTGTGCACGTGCTGAGGGCTCACATAAAGTGATACAATCTGATAAAATCATGTCACAATCATGTCACTGTAAGTGCAACTTATAGGCAAGCTGTATTAGCGGCTGATACCACAAGGGCAATTATTTTACACCAGTGTTCCCGGGCTTCTGTTTTCTGAATGGTAGTGTTTAATACAAGGCTTGCAGGGAATAGGCAATGAATTAGTCACGTCTCTGGTGGAGCCAGACGTAATGTGATAAAGGTAGGTAATCATCTTCTGCAGATATATAATTCACTATTAATAGCCTTTCTAACTCTAAATTTAACCATGACAAATTATTGTATTTCTGAGTCATTTTACAGACCGCTCACACTCCCCATCTTTCCTGTTCCCCCCCTAACCCATTTCAAAGAGTTGCTTCTACTGGCCCAAATATGTCACACCTAACAAGGCTTGCTGCAAATTTAGCCTGTCAATATGTGTCAGGCCTCATTCATCAGCTATCACTCTTTATCTCTGCTGTCCTTCTTTCACATTTCACCGGCGAGAGGCTTGACTTTGCCCCGAGCTCACGTAGTTCAATTCCGCCCCCAGGTCCTCTGCTTCAAGGTGTAAAAGCAATGACAATGACAGTCCTTGCTAAACCCAAGTGCAGTGAGGGAAAACAGAGAAGGGGGTAGACGCTGTGTAACCAGCTGATTGTAAATCTCTCAGCTGGCTTTTGGTATATGCAGTGTCTGCTGATTGACATTATCTGCTCTTTTCTCATTGACTGGTTGTGACAGGCATGAGAATCTCACACCTGCATGAGATACTTGTCTACTGAGTGTCAGCATACTGACATACAGTAACACATGCTGGCTTATGTTTTTTTTTTTTTTTAACAATATTTTAATCCGTCATTCTCACTAAAAAGAAATATACTTCAATATATTCTATATTTTTGTTCCCAGGGTCTGAAAGGTGACCCAGGGCCAGTTGGTCCAGTTGGTCCAGTTGGTCCCAAAGGAAACAAAGTGAGTGAGTCTGCCATACATGACTGGCCTGGACAAAATTACACTATAATTGTTTTTCTTTTTTTTTTAATATATGAAAATAGATACTTCAGGGAATGTGTTTGACTTTCATGAGCTGTAATCCCAGTCTCAATAACAGGTTTGCCCATCTGTTTGAAGTGCTGCTATGATTGCTACTCCAAATGTGGCTGGCTAAAGAATACTGTTATTGCTATCATAACTTAGCAAGACCTTATTGATGGTCATATAGAGTAGTTTTTATCCCGGCTTAGAGAAAATGTTCCACTCACTATATTTGCAGAGTATTTGTATATTCATGGAGAGAGCTGTTTGTAATGGACATACCCAACAAAATCCCTTTATCGTGCCCTCTCTAAACAGTTTTTTTATGGCACTAAAGCCCTGAGCAAAAATGTGGATTGCATACTATTGCCTTGTTGTTTGGGGACTCTTGATTCAGAATATATTTGACATTTGGTCTCAAATATGAGAAATCCAACAGTGATGCAGGTATGTGCAGGGTTCCTACGCAGGATGGAAATGTATGGAGTTTGATTTAGGTAATTTCCAGGTCTGGATAAATATTGAAAATAGATCTTATCATGTTTTCTGAAATATAAAATCCAGAATTTCTAAAAAGTCAAAATGATTATACAAGCAGAGTGCTTTTCATGGCGGTTGGAGCAGGTGGCCAGCACAGGCAGTGTTAAAGTAACAGGTCTATGTCATGTGAGTAAAATGCTCACATTTTAATGATACAGTTTAAGACCAATTGCAAACTAATGTCAGATCATGTTTTAATGATTCTTACACAAGTTCTGATCAGTCAGGAATAGTCCTGGTTTTAAATACGATCAGCAATTTACAGAATGTGTGGGCTAAAACGCACTAGAAGCCTTTACAATTAGATAAATATGCAATAATTAAGATCAGTTTTTATGATGGATAAGTGGCATTAAAATGTATTTAAAAAATCATTAAAATTATGCTGCAGGAACCTATTTTTTGCTACTTTTTCCTTACTGGCTGGCTACTCCATATTCCTCTGGAAAGCCATGCTTGTAAGTCTTGCACTGATGAAATTATCATTTCTGCGTAAGGAAACCACCTTCAGGGGCGTAATGATCATCATTTCCATGGGCACAGTGAATAATAAACTTTTTTAAAAATCATTTTTGGTTGTTATTTAGAAAGGGAATAAAATTTTGAACAGCAATATCATATTTATTTTAATAGGTTCATAGAAAATAATTATATAGGCAGTATAGGTAGCAGTGGTTTTTTTACTTTCCCTTTGGGCAGAGATATTTATGGAACATCATCCAACTTTCTGCATAGGACGCTATGGCCACAGTGCGTAAATACAAGTTTTCCAAGGGCTGGCTTGGCAATCCCAAATATAAAGCCTGGATGGTTGAGGATTTGAAATGCAAAAGAAAGGCAGATGTCAAATATGTTTTGAAAACAAAGAATCCGGCAAGTTATGGAGTTTTAAAATGGAAAATGTATAGGAAACCTTTATGTCCTGTACAGAACACTACAGTATGTCTAGTTTCATAAGCCAAGCTGGAAGTGCTGCAGAGGAGTTTGATGCAAAACCTTGTTCTTATCTGCAGCCCCTTTAAAGTCTATTCACTGACATCACTGACATGAATTAGATTAACTCTTGTTGCAATGCAGAAAATATTGGTCTTTTTAAAGTTCCTCTTTTCTTTTCATCCCACAGTGGGATTATTTTCCATGTATGAGATGAAATGTTTTTCCTGTAATTAGTTGCCATATCTCCCGCTCTTTTATTTTTCCTCCCGTATTGGGGCTTTTTTTTGTTGTTGTTGTTGTTGTCTTTTGGAAGAACTCACCACATAATTGTAGGTGCAACGCTCTGTCTGCCAGCCTTGAAGTTATAATGAGGTCTGTGTGTTTCTGTGAAGACAACAGAGAATCACAGGGTATTTTATCCTATTTTCCGGATGGGAGGGTGGGGGTGGGGGTGGAGAGAGCGTTTGTTTGTATTGAAACTGACAGAGGGAGGCAGATTTGGAAGCATAAAGTAATGAGTCCCCTGAATATCCCATAGCAGGCATATTTTAGCTGTGACATTCATTTAGACAACAAAATGGATATGAACTACAAGCCCTTTTTTTCTTTCATCCACATCTGATAAAAGGGGATTGCTAGTAAAGTCCGCTGATTCTCAGCTCAGTGCTTTATGACGTACCGTGGTGAAAAGGGGAGAGAGCTGCAAAAATATTGGACAGTGATACATGACTTTTATCTGAAAAGACAAAAAAACAAGAGAGGCAGTGAAAAGCATGTGAGCTCATTGCTTACAGTACATTGGGTTACACTGGCGTCAAAAGACATCTACTTTTCCTTATATGACTTTTTGTGACTGCCTGTATGTCACAGTCACCAAACAATGTTATCATACCTGTCCATTGTTAATACTGCAAAGCTTTTACATGATATAGTACGGCTGTGTTTATTTTAAGGCCTGTCACATTTAATAGCACCAGCCCACCTGCCAGTTGTCTGACAGTGTGAAAGTCATCAGACAGGCTTCATTTCAAGGCATACTGTAAATACCACTTAATGGCCTTCTATAGCACATAGTGCATATGTTGAACTATTACTGCTATGCGTAGTAAATCTTATTCTACCTGACCTTTAGTTTTTATCACAAGCTTGAAGGCTGGCCTTTAGGCTAGATGTTTAAAAGTCAGATGTATATTGTATTGATTTAGCCTTGATGTTATTGAGTGAAGTTTTAGGAGTTTTTACTAATTATTATCTTCTTTCGCAGGGGGATGTGGGTCTGCCTGGAGCTCCGGGGCAGCCTGTAAGTTCACACTGTTTATTTTACATCTCATTATTTTACATCTAATTATGTTAACTACATACATTTGAGGACGTTCAGAAGAGCTAGAGATGTTGAAATGTACTCATGCTGCTTTGACCTGCAATGCAGATTTCCTACGCAGTATGGAAAATGATAGAATGATTTTAGTCATTTCCAGTTCTAGGTAAGTATGGGGGAAAAGGAAAGAAAGTATGGGAAAGTATTTGTATTTCCAGGCTGTGTCCAGCACAAGTAATGCTTTTAAAGTAACAGGCCTGTGTTATATGAGTAAACTGTAGACTATGCCTCAGCCTCACACTTAAACACAAAAAGCTCTGATCAGTCAGGAATGGTTGGTTCTAATAATATTAATAGCTATATAGCTATATAGACTGTGGGCTAAAATGCACAATAAGCCTAATTTATCTTTATAATAATTCATTACATGTTTGCAATCAGATAGGGAAACTCATTAAAATGTGAATAAATACTAATAAATGTCAGTGTGTGATGATGATGGACGAGTGGCATTAGATTGTGCCACCATATGTGAGCTTTTATGGCCAAATTTGTGGCAATGCCCCCACTCCCCCTGGCTGGCTACTTTTTCTCCAGTTTTATCAGAAATATCTCTGCCGAGGACAAGGTTTTCTTGGTGATAACTTCCTCTTTGGCAGAGATATTTGAGGAGTGTTGATGTTTTGGAAGTGCTAGCTTGACGAGTCTTGAAAAGTATGTACGTTTCAAATGAAAACAGTGTAGGAATCCAGGCAATGACTGGACTGTGCTTTGTAAATATCACAGCCTTTTGGTCGACCAGGCGGTACAGGCAGTGTTAAAACATCTGGCCCACAGAGATGGAAAGTGAGGCACTCAGGTGAGCAGTCTCTGTGTCACATTACCATCGCCTGGGAACGGGTCAAACAAGGAGCAGATAGACAGGGCTCAGTGGGCATCCTCACATGGGCCAAAAAGGATAGGGATGAGCAGCCAGGCAGAGAAGAATGGGGCTCCAAGCCTCAGGGTGGGGGTGGAGGTTGACAGGTAGTCGCTGGCTGTATCCTACATGGGTGAGACATGCACTTATTGGGTTGCCGGCTGTCCCTGCAGACTCCTTGCATTTACAGACACCCAGGAAGAACTACAACACGCTTTATGTATTTCGATCTTATAATTGGACAGGCTGTGCTAGTGTTGTTTCTGTTGTCCTGTAAAATCCAGGGGACAGAGAACATAACCCACAAATGTACTCATTTCAGTGCACACACAAATTGAAGGTACATATGTCAGCAGACAGCAGATATATGTAGTGGCAGATGCTTGCATAGTCACCTATCAACACATATAGTGAATGTGTGGGCACAGATGCAAACACACATACTCTCAATACATTGCAGCCAGGGAGTTGACGGCTAGTGGAGATTAAAGGTATACAGCGGGTGGTTAGCTAATTATGTACACATCATGAGGGGATCAGCCTGCCAGTTTTAATCAGCACTAGAGTGATACAAAAACTGTCCCACTGCTTCTGGCTTGCCCCTTTTATGTCACCAAAGTGCCTACGATACCCACGGAACGCTGCCGCCATCCATTAACTATTCTGTAATGCTAATTCCACATTTTAAGGACAAGCAAAATAACAGTCTTTCCCTGACTTGCTAACACAGTTTAGCAAACTTTCTCACAACATGCCAGTAAATTGGTCGTTGGGAGAAAGTTATTAAAGCAGTGTGGACATGCTGCTGCTGGATTTGCGTTGTATTGCTTGTTACCCAAGGTCAAAACTCGGTTCTCACAAGCCAACAAAAGATGTACCGATGTACATGAATAATTGATTTATTAGAAAAAGCTCTGCAGGGAAACTGAGGCATGTTTTATTTAAGGTGTCACAGGTCAGAGCTGTCACTCTTTTATAGATACAGCAGCAAATATGTAAGGGTTGTCAGCCTCCTTGTTAAATAGTTTTTTTTCTTTTGTTGTTTGTTCTTTTCCTGAGGCCCCTGACTGACGTGGAAGGCATATGTTGTGAATGTCCATTTCTGCAGCTGTTTCCAAGAAAAGTCAACAGTGTTTGACTTTTAGATGCCAATTGGAAAGGGACACCAATTATTCAGCTTGTATTTGAAAGCTGAGATGTTTTATGTGGCCTTGTGTCCGTTCAGTGGCCTGGCGGGTAGACGACTCTGTCTGCCCTTTCCTGACAGTGGCCAGCAGGGTGTCTGGGGAGTTGTAATAGTTATGCCCTAACTTCACTGCGGGTCAAGGATAATTACCTCATGACCAATTCTGTTGCTCGCCTGTAACTGGCAAGCATGTATTGTTATATCATATATGAATCGTGTGAGCGTTGTTTTCATGCTGGTTGACATGTTTTTGATTGTTTGTTTGGTTCCCAGGCTGACAAAGAATGTTTCAAAGGAAATCAGGTACTTAAGTTCATTTTGTTCTCCCTGAAATAATGAAAATCTAAATAGCATGTATTCTTTATACTGTGATCATGCTTTTTTTTTTTAAATATAAATCTTTATTTGCCACATACAGGGTCCACAAGGTGAAAAAGGAGAGAAGGTAACAAATTAATCATCATATCTAAGAATAGTACATCGTTTTCATCTGTTTTTCTTGTTGGACAAAGTGCACATAATATGCTTGCAAGCTATCAAGGACAACTATTAAAGTTCAACAAGCAATTATTGAAGGACCATAATAAGCACATCCCTGCACAAGAACTTCAAAACAAAATCACGACTCAGCATATACCTTGATTAATTTAAGATACTGAGTAGAATAATGAAATGAAGCTCTGATCAGCCGAGGCTGCAAATCGCCTATTAAGGGGAACATGGAGAAGTCATCTAGAAACTACAGCTGCACATTTTCCCATCTATTCATGCAATTTTAACGAAGCGAATGCTGTGTTTCGTATCACTGCAAATAAGCCCACTGGTTATCCACTGGTCTGCTGAGAACATGTGGCACAAACATCTGTCTTCATGAGTTTTAAAGAGAAGAAAGCCATAATCTCTTTATGCAATGCCAAATGCACATGAATGTAGCACCCAATTCAGTGTGATGCATGTCCTTTCCACAGGGATCTGCTGGGGTGCCAGGTCAGCCGGGGGAGCCAGGCAAAGAGGGCAAAAGGGTGAGTAAACAGAAACAGGCCACCAGTTGTGTGGCCTGGCTAGTGGTTATAGTGACCGAGAGGACTTGGCCTCATGAAAGGCCAAACAGCAGCTGAGTGGCTGTTGTTGTTTTGGGGGTGGGGGGGTGGGGGCAAGATGATCTGTGGTCCCGCAAACAGAGAAGGGGAGGAGTGGGCTTGTTGTATGACAATTAATGAATGGGCGCCATGGTCAAGGGGTCACACACACTCACAGTATGACTGGCAGCACACATGGTTAAGTCCCGCTGGGTGACTGTGGTGGACAGTATTCGGTTTCCTATGAGGCCAGCTTGATTTGGGACAGAGACAATGTTCATGACTGAATCAGCTGAAACGTTACACCACATTTATTTATCCGTTGCCTCTGACTGTGATAACTGTGGTTAGGAATTCATGTGTCAGGGTTTGTAATGTCTATATCAAAACTGTCTTCTTCTTTTTAAAGCTCTATAACTCTTTCAGGGAACAAATGCAAAATTCCAATTAATGGGAAAACTTCCTAGTGATTTATTTATTTTTTTTAAAGCATTTCTTTTGTGGCTGAGGACTTTTTTGTCAACTCCATCAGACACATAAAAAGTCATTGTATTATAATATAAAGCATAGGAAGCACTTAATGGTTTTGTTGCATTAAATACAAGATTATTTATTAGGCATCAGAAAGTTTGATATATTTTTATGCAAGAAATAAATACCATTATAATGTTGCCCACGTACAATTTCTCTTGATAATGTAATTTGTCTTTGTGATAAACATCTTTTTTTGTTTTTTGTTGATGTAAATACATTTTATAAATCCTTATGAACTTATATTTAATGAATATAACAAAAAAAAAAAAAACCCTCTATGACAGGGTTCACGTCATCAGGGGCGTGTCCAGACTTTGCTAACTGATTTATTTATTTATTATTTGTTTTAATTAGATTGAAAAAAAAAAAAAAGATAAAAGTTCTGGTGTCAGACACATTATTTAACTATAAAAGTGTCACCTCCATCAGCATAGATGTCAGCTTGATCAGATGGAATATCTGATGGAGTCGGCATCTTACAGAGTTAACAAAATATTACATTTTTTATTTTCACTGCAGTTGTTGTGAGTAGCCATTATATATTTTATGAAGTTGCAAAGAATTCTCTTAACACTAATTAAAATGCACATTTTTAAACCACAATTCTTATTTAGTTTTGATTTAGAAGAGCAATGGAGAGGAGTTTTCTGGCACAGAGCAAATTTAGAAATTAAAGCAGACACAAACATTTTATGAAGACCATGTTTTTTATATACATAAATCCTTAAAGAATGCATTTTCACAAAAAATAGAATTAGAGTCTTAGTAGTAAGATTTTCCAAACTTTTTTGGTAGGACATAATGTGTTCCAGTTCTCAAGAATGGGCATTATATTGAAGTATTTTTAATTCATATATTCTGTTCTGGCATTTATAAAAGGTAAACTTGCAATGGTGGGCTGAAGATTGTTATTGAATGTTACTGTTCCTTGACATCACAGCTGAAAGGCAGCATTCAAGGACAGGTGGAGAGAGTGTCCTTTTGTGTCCCGCTTAATTGACTTGGTGTGAATACCTTCGCCTGTGACACCGCGATCAAAAATAGGCCCTTTAGACAACTGAGTATTTCTGTTTGTCTTACAGAGAATGGTCATAAAACAGCAAGAAAACATTTGGCTCTGCTGCTGCAAAATATAAAATATATAGCAGGTTGAGCAGTAGAGCAACCATAAGTAGGTCAGGCAAATGTTCTTTTGCTGAGATGATGCACAATACTCGAGACATCTGGACACAAGTATCTCAAGAATTCCACCCTTCTGTGTGTGAATACATACACAAACTCAAAACTTGTTCCAATAACATTAACAATTTATGACCTATCATCGGTTGCATTCTCAATGGATCATTTCCCACAATGCAATGAAGTATCAGAATCTATTTTCAGGGAAGGTATTCACGGTCAACAAAAGTGAGCTGGTGCAGATGTTTTTTCTCAATGCTGTTGTCTCTATACCTCATTATTTAGTTGTTATATTATAACTAACCTGACTTAAGTAGGAATGGAGAGTCAAAGGAACTGAGTGTCGAGGCATCAATTATGGTGCACACTTTTCTTCTCTTTTATAAGGAATCTTTCAATTATAATTGGATTTGAGGAAATCAGAAGTTGCTCTGTGTTTGATGTTGTGGCTTCTTAGTTTCCTATATCCCTGTTATATTTCTTGCACCAGTTATTTCTTTGAAGTTTTTGTAGGTAAAGCTGCCTCAATGCTTTAAACTGGTCACTTCAGACTTTTCTGGTGTTGCTGTTGCAGAAGACACAGTTCTGATCTATTAATACCTTGTCTTTGATGACTGGCTGACTTCACCGTGACTGTTAATGCGCTAAGGTTTCTGCTTATTCTTAGCTCTAGGAGTCACATGTGGCCTCGAAGTTGTTGACCAACCTGTGTTTCTGCAGTTTGACAGCCTATTTTAGGAAGGTGGACATGTATCGTTATCAGGGGGCTAGCTAGTGGCCAGCTGATACAGCAGGAGACTCGCACCCAATTAGCAACTCTTGTCCATGCTTGCAACTTATTGGTTTTACTAAGAGCCACGGCTGCTGTGCAAATGATGCAGAATATCTTGACGTAGACTGACCACTCGGCAACCTTCATATAATAGCCGGGAGTGGAAAGCTTTCACAAGGCCTTAGATTCAAGCCAGACCATCTTTCACACTGTCTACTTCAATTTATTGTTGAGGAAAATACAACCACTCTAAGCTATTTAGATTTACTTCAAGGAGATGTGGAGGACATTGTAGTGGGGAGAAGAGGAATGATGCCATTTGCACTGATCCTTCTCTGAAGCTTAAAGCAACATATGCAAGACAGGATATCAAGGGCAGTCACCCACCCCCCTCTGTGACCCCTGTGTCTAACATTCACAGAATCTTGATTTTATCTTATTACCTTGATGGGTGACTAGTTCAGTTTGTCAGGGTAGAGGTAAGGGCCACTCCGCCCATGTCTAGGAATTTATGGGAATGTATTGCCCCCACATTACACATTGCCATTAATAGTAATGTGAATGGCTTGGCTTTATCTATTATGGATGGCATTGACACAGAATGGCAGGCAAAGAGTAGGACTTTGGGATTCAGTGGCACATTACAGCGGATCAAAAAAGAAGATGGGGAGCACCACTAAAAAGGATATGTCCCCCTCGCTAACTGTGGTGTGCTAAAATTTTCATCAGGCGCTGTAATGATGTGCTAATCTCTGTGTTGTCATTGTAGACTGGTCGTGTCCTACAAAGGTCGAGGGGGCGAGAGACGTTCATGCTGAAGGGAACAACCTTGGAATTGTGGAGTTTTCAGTGTAGTCATCTGTAACTCAAGTATTATGTATGCTCATACAGCATGCAGCGCAGAGAAGAGCCTGCCTGACACCCATCTACAAATATGTAGGACTGTATAATGCATACAAAAGGGATGTGAGATTTGGTGGCAGAAAGAAAGGCAAAGTACCAGATGACGTAATTTTTGCACACTCAAAATAGGACTGAATACCTTTGCTTGGTCAAAGCACGCTGCTTCCTTTAAGCCAAAATATACAGGAACACCACGGCAAGCTTGGTTTATTCATGTTGTGCCAAGTCTTCCCAGCATACTCTGCTTCGATAGTTGGCACAGGGCTGTGAGTGGGTTCACTGCAGACATGGGTTCATCCCTTCTATAGTAGTAGGTTCCTGTGGATTAATAAATAATCACTTTAAGAAATCCCCCATTGCAAGGTGGGTCTTGGAGTTTTAATCCACCACATTAAGCCTTATTAGCTGCATAAATGTACCTTTATAGAAAAATAAGTCCTTGCTAAATATAAGTCACTGACAAATTCTATGATGTTTCCTTTTCTATGGAGGCTATGTGAGGGTGTCATTTATAATGGACAGGTATTTGCTCTAATTAAATGTTTTTGGACCTTTTACATAAGCATTAAAAATAGATTTTCTCTATTCATAGATTTTCTGTCTTGATAAACAATGCACTCCTTTCTTTAATGTATTTTGCAGACTGCAAATAGTATGAGAGCATTTGAAATCCCCTTTAATAAGCAGAGGGCCTATACTATGTCAAGGATTCCTCGTGTCCCGCTTTGGAAAACGCACATGTCTGACAGATGTGCTGCACAGTGTTTGGTCTTATTAGACATAGCTGTGCTAGTGCAGAGATGATGAAACTGCAGCAAGCCCTAGAGGAAGCAGAACAGTGCAACTGCTCTGTCTACGGATGTGTTCTCTTCAAATGAATTATGCAGTGCAGATCCCCTTACTGATTTATTCATTTATTTATTTAAATCTAGTTAGTTGGTTATTTATTTAGTTATTTGCTTAGAGAGTCAAGTAGTTGGCACAGTTGGAAAATTACATGGATTGGTAGCTGGTGAGTTGCAGCTCAGTAACAAGCATCCAGATGTCTTAGTGTGCATGAAGTGAGATTTCTGTAATTTTTGAAGCTACAAAGAATTTACTGCCTGGTAAAAAGGTGACATTCACAATCAACTGCCGCCACATTGTCCTGGTATCCCTCTCCTGCAAAATTACTTCTCAAAGAAACACTGGTCTACATACCTCAGCTGGGCTGTGGGTGGATGACACTGTGCCACATGCGATGCATGCCTCATATGTCAGGGAGATGAGAGAACAAAAGTCACAACAAAGGTGAAAAGGCCTGGAGACCGTTGCTAGGCAGGCTACACAAGATGACCTCGTGGAGAGACAAAAGACAGACTTTTACTCTGAGAGGAATCATTTTCTCAATTAATGCTACAATGTGTGCTACATCACTGCTACAGATAAAAAATGACTATTAATGGCTATTGAAAAGACATTACAGAGTGGAGCTGTAAGATGTGGCAGGAGTTTGATTTTACTAACAGGTTGTTCCTCCTTCCCCTCTCAGCATTTATGTAGCAGAACCGCCTTGATCACTAATTACAGCGTCCAACAAATCATAAATTATTTATTTCCAAGTCATTATGTTCTTACATATGTCGCTCACTTTGAAACTATAGTTATTAGACTGCAAAGATATTACTTATTTTGATGTTTTTCACAGAGATATGCCGATAGATTAGGTGCATATGGTTACTACAAAAGTGGCTTTAAAGGGCAACTTTTAAGTTTTCAACCCGGACCCTGTTTTACCATGTTTTTATATCCAAGTGACTAATGGGGACGGCAATTTCAGAAATCAGTCCAGTATTGAGGGAGAACGCTGCAGCCGGCAGAAGTGAAACTGAGCTGCAATGCATTCCCTCCGGGCAACAGAGCACCGTCAAAGTGTGTCCACTAAAAGTGCTTTTTTTTGCCACTGACAGACCCAGATTATTGTTAAGTGTCTGACCAAGTTATGGAAAGGATTGCTACAGAGATAGACCATATTTTTAAAGATCATTTTGGTTTAAACAGAAACAGTTGCTTCCACCAAATTAATTAGCTTTGCAAAACTGAAATTCTAACAATGTCATTGTTGCTTTCATTGAAACTCGACAGACACAAAATAAAACTCACCAAAAATATCTTGACTCATCTTTCCGCTGCTCCAACAATCATCACTCTGTTTTTTTGTTTTTTTTTTTGAAAATACAGTGTTAGATGTGAAAATATCAAGAGAGAAGTGAGAGGGAAGACATCTGTGCGCAGACGTTGTGATTTTCTGATGATGACGACAGTGACAGTGTTAAAATTACACTTTACACTGGGTGTCTGGTTAGTTTGGCGAGAGCAACAAAATAGATGTTTCTGGCTGAATGAAATATATCTTACTGATTATCTGTCTCTGTAGTGATCCTTTCCATAATGTTATCAGACACAATCTAAGCCTATCACTGGTATAAAAAGGTACTTTTTGTGGACTCACATTGACAGTGGGCAGTTGCCTGGAGGGTTTATGTTGCAGCTTATTCGCTTCTGCCGGCTGCAAATTCCCAAGATAGCAACTTAAACTCATGGCTGTGTTCTATCCTATCTCAGATGTTGTATTTTATCTGAACTTCGAAAATCCTAATTAGAGCTCTAAACTTAACTTTTCACTCTGCACTCATTCTGTTATGCCTGCATCTCTGTTTAAAATGTACGTGACACTGCCTATATCCTTGGAAATGGCTGTCTCACTTCACTTGTCACTAGCTAGCTTGCAGATGGACAAGAAAAGATGGGCATTCAGTTTTAGTTTTGACGAGTCAGAGGAATTAATCATGTCGTGAAGGAGGGAAATAACAACCCTTTTGGGAAGTTTTCTTCCCAATTATTTGCATGTCAGTCAAATTCAAAATTAATGGCAGTTGATACATCGCCATTAATATACAGTAAAGGAAACTTAAAGCATTGTCATGCAGTTTGAGCAGCCTTCAGTCATATTTTAGCGTTCATTTTCTTCACCATCTACATTGTCATTGGCATACAGACCTAACAACAGTGGTGCTGCCATTTGTAGTTATTTTGAATTTAGGACAGGATCTGTGCCATTCTAACTTGGGATCCCTAACTTAGACAATTCCTCAGTTAGGATGGTTATGTAATACCTAAATCCCTTTCCTAGATAGATAAGATAGTATTTTTTTTCCTAAATGCAGTCAGGAAACATGTTTCTGTGATACCCAAAATCATAAATGTCATCCTAAACTGAGATAAGATATGATTTCAGACTTAGGAGATTTCTGTAATGAGACCCCAGATTGAAAAATACCAAAGTTACCCTTTAATGCATTTCTATCCTCTGACAGTAGCCATGGAGCAGCATGGAACCTTATGTCAGTGTACTTTTATTTTTCCACAACTGCATATCAGCAAAGTCATGAGACTGCTTAGAGATCCCTCTGCCGGAAGTTGAATGAAACCAGAGAACAACTTCAGTGTAAACATGATGCTCACTTGTTGGTCGTTGGGTAGGAAAACAGCTTCTCAGATGAGACCAGAGAGACTCTCCTCCAGTTATACGGGAGAGAGGGCTATTTGTGAAATAATACGAGTCTAGCTTCAACTGCTGTCACATCACATTCATCAGCTGTCACCACTTCAGATCATGTGATAGCTGAGCCCCAGATCAATGCGTGTCAGTAATTGTAGCACAGACACACTTTCAGTTCTTCGCTTGTGTCAAAAAATTTTAAACAATGTAACTAACGTCTACAACAGCTGCCCAGGCACTTTAAAGTGGCGTGGATATAATCTGTCAAAACAGTCGAAAAGATCATCTGTCTTGTCTTTGCTTGGCAACTGGACTGGTCCACATTTCCACAGAAGAGGGAGGTAATTGCTGTCTTTTGGAAGTGATAGTGGTGTTTACATTTTCCATTCAAGCCCTGTGCTGAATGACTGAGACAGCTGTCTATAAGCACTGACCAACGACGCAGGCATATTTTTCTCCATATTTCACCCCTGTGCTAACACATGTCTCAAGGTTATCTGCCCACGCGATGCTAAACTAGTGAGCACCACACAATATCCTCTTGTACTCTCTATTGTATGGTTAATGCAGGTGCACTGGGGTCAAAACATTACTGTCGGATTTGATACAATAACATTCATCTACTTTAAAACTAAATCTGTGTTTCCTCATTGCACAGTTAATAGCTTTTGTCATTTAACTTAATTTGGTCTGAAAAAGTATACCGTTCTCTGAAAGCCAAATGCATGCTATAACTGGAATTTAGATGCCTCTCCTCTACAGGACCCAGCAAATGTTGTTTTGAGATAATTGACCCACCACAGTATATATAATATTCATATTACATCCGATGCAGTTGGCTCAGGTTCATCTGGATCAGTCTGTGTGTCTACAGAGACCAACGCAGGCAATGACAGTGATAGGGGAAGGAGTTATGGTTCGGTTTGTGGGGACTGGAACATTTGGCAGCCGTTTCCTGCTCTGTAGGTGGAGGCAGACATGAACAGCGATGCAACTGTAACAGACTGTTGACCTCTACCAGAGCACCTGCAGGGCGAGATTATTAAGTAACGAGTCCCTGGTGAGAATACCAGCCTTCCTGCCAGAAGTTCTCCATGGGAGGCTGCCGCTGATTTGGGTGATACAGTAAATGCATGAAATTACAGCAGCTCTTTGATTGGAGCGTTTTGTTGTCCAATTCAGCATACAGTTATAATGATAAAGTTATTTCTTTATGCCACAAGGCTTTTTATAACAGAAACCTGCATGTAAATTACATTTCTGTACTGTATTCACTTTTATTGTTGACTTTGATCTGATATGCCACTGCTCTGTTTGATATATGTAATATATACATTCATATATTTTATATTAAATATGAATACATTAAAAATCATACCCAAGGTTCAGTGTTTTCAAAGCCTAAGATGATATCTTTGAATGTCTTATTTTGTCAGTCCATAACCCAGATATTCAGTTTAAAGGGACAGATCACCCCAAAATCCAAAATACATATTCTTCCTCTCACCTGAAGTGCTGTTTCATCTAGATTATTTTGTTGGGAGTTTTGGAGATACTGGCTATAGAGGTGTTGGCCTTCTCTCCCATAAAATGCCAAGCTTGTTGTGCTGTTACTCCAGATAATCCATAGACCTTGTTATGAGCAGTTTCATGTAGGAACTATTTTCTTTCTATGGTAAAATCTACCCGGACTACTTTCTTCCCGCAAGCCGAACTACAAGAACTACTCTTTTCCCTGCCAGACAGAAAATAGTGCCTATATGACAACGTCTGTGGATTATTTGAAGTAACTGGATCATGATTCTTGGAAAGCGTCTGTGCTATTAAATTTTTCAAATGTTTTTTTTCCTAACCCCACCACAAGCCATGTCTCATGCTGAAAACAGCTTTTTCTGCCTTTTTTTACATGGAAAATTACTTTTAGGATTAATCAATTGAATTGCCAGATTTACGAGCCATGACAAGGCATTTAACTTATGCCTTATTGTTAAGACCTATAGATGTTCGCTTTGGCATATTTGGCACATCTTCAATCATTTTGCTGTACTGTTTTAGAAAGCTATTTTCTAATAATTACAAACTATATGTACATATTCACATTTCTGTTGGTTAAATGAAGTGTAACTCAATATAATACATACTACTTTAATCATTGAGACACAGTTGGTGATCACATTGATGGTCTGTGTCTTTAAAGCAGTGTTTAAATACAGTAGCATGATGTAGATATGTAGTTACAGTTTTGGCTCAACCCATTGAAGCTCAATGGCAGAGTAACACGTACAGAAGAATTTACAGGTCAGCAGGGCTCACAGCTGAGATTTTATGGCAAGATTTACACCCTGTGCGATTTTTACAAGCAGGGGAAGGATTCGTTAACCCTTTGTTGAAGAAACTGGAATAGGTTATTCTTCTCTCGCTCTGTCTCTCTCTGTCCAAATTCATATTGAGGAAATCCAGAGAGCCACGCTTTTGACACCTGTATTACACCAGGAGGTACCACATTTGCCCAGTGCACAAGGCAATTAATCTTGTCAATGTCAAGTGCATTGGGAGGGAGGATGAAACAAAGATTTGACCTGATTGGCTATGAAAAGGTCTCACATTTGGGCCCAGTTGGGAAAGAGGAGGGTTACAGGGGGAAGCGTTTGGCACATGCAAGGACAGATGCACAGAGCTTTGATTTATCTGTCTGACTCTCGTGTTTCCCAGAGAGCCCCCAGTATGGCTACATCCATGGGTGTCCAGAATAAACACACATTAATTGGCCAATTAATTACAGGGAGGAATACAGGGGGCAAGACTTTGAGAGGGCCACTTTGATTGCACATTGTTCACTGGCTTTTATGGTCGCCGTGTGTGTGTCTGGAAGTTTGTGTGTGTGTGTGCGTGTATACGGGTAAAAAGCTTATGTTCAACAAGGGGTAATGTAGGTCAACACATCCTCTGAGCATTAGATGGGCTTGATATAGTTGGCCAGAGCGCGGCCCTCATTCACACATCTCAACCTCACGACTTTCTCAGGAGACAGAGCTGTGCCACGCGGCAGGGACACTGCAAGCATCCAGTGTCAGAATTCATCAGGGCCTGGCGTCCCCTTGGCCTGTGTCTAATACCTCTCCAATGTTGTTTCAATGTCTGCCAGGTCATAGCTACACTAATGGAGTGTCATGTGTCAGATAGGGTCAGCTGAACTGAATTCACTCGACTCGTTGAGTTATGTCAGTGGACAGGAGGTGACTGGCCCCGGTGACTGTTCTAGATATCGTGGTCCACACCGTTGGCTTCAGTCATCCAAACAATGGGATTCTCTCTGGCTCCAAACAGTCTAGTAATATACAAAGACACTGCTTGGCGTTATAGGTCAGTTTAAGGAGGAGACAGAGATGGAGAAATGCTGAGAATGTAAATACTTTCAAAAGGGCATCTTGGATCCGAGGTGCTTGGATTGAAGCGTGCCCCCGGAGTAAGCGCTATCTATGTCTGCCATTGCCGCGGCCAAGGGGAGGGAGGAGGACGCTGAGAGCTCAGAGTGCAGGGGGAAGGAGGCTGGACGGGGAGGCGGTGTAGCCCTGAACACTGCAGAACACAGAGGCGCGGTAGTGGGAGGCTGCATCACTTACAGCGCTCTGTTACAGCCTGCCATCCATATTCTGATTCTTCACACTCTCATCCTGCCCGCGACCAATTTAGATACATTCATCTGTGTCCACTTTAATGGCATGCCAGGGAGCAGCGCATTTACAGTGGCCTGATATTATACAGATGGTAGTGTGTGGGACCTTAGTGTAATCTGTTATGCGTGGTGAGTGATATGAAGCATAAGACTCGCCGACCTCAAATATTTGGTTTGTAAAATGAACCAGGGTTTATTGAAAGTAGATTTTCAGCCTCTCCTATTCACTTGTTGGATAATGCATTAATGAAACACTCTGTATCTGTAAACATAGGACAGGAGCAATCTGCCCCAGATGAATAATATGGCCAAAAGTCCAGATGAGACTGTGAAATTTCAAAGAGCCAAGACTAATAACGGCATCCATTAGGCGATGAGAACATTCAAGAGGCAATGCCGGCCTAGTGAGGAGCCTGTGCAATAGGCACCCAGCTTGCATGGAAACTCTGCGCAGACATTCAGCTGATAGGTTGGAATTGAGCTCATGGTTTAATATAGATTTATCGTCTTCACCGCATAAAAATGCAAATTCCGATAATATCATCAGCCCTCTTTCCTCTCCTTAGGAGTTGTTAAAGTCAATGAGCTCTTAAAACTCATTGCTGAAGACGTGGTAGAGACGTGGCTGTTGTAAAGAGCTGTTCTGAGGCTCCCTTGGGACTGCCTTGGCTTAGTTTCCATAGACATCCACTGTCTGCATTTCCCGTGTTTGCCTTTGGCTCTGGTGTTTGCATACTGTGTGGTAGTGAGATTTTGATGTTTGCTGAAATAGCTCCATAATGGTTATTTTACGCAATGATATGCTGCGTTGTATGACTGGGTATCCTTGTCATGCCACCTGTGTCCCTTTTGTATTGTGTGGCAGTTGAAAAGAGGCATAATGCGGTATGAAAATTATTGTCACTCTCTGTCTCTCTCTCATACAGCTCCTTGCTCTCGTCTATTACCTTCTTCTCTCATCGTTGTAAGCCCTCTACAGAAAAATCTCCTTTACGGTATTCAGTGCCTAATTGCCAGACTGCCTAATTAGGGATGTTACCCAACACACATCATACATTCATGCATTGAGGACATCTATCCACTCTCATAGAGAGCTTACAGTCGCCTCATTGGCTCTGTCCCCCACCATGTGTAAAAATTTGTGATGAAGCTAGTTTGCCATCTAGTGGCACATGAACAAATCACCATTTAGTCACATGGGATCTATGATTGAGTCTCTGTGAGGAAAGCCTTCATGGAAAGCTTTAGCCAAGAGACTATAGGTGCAATCTTGGCCAGCTGAGCTGTGTCTTAAGTCGGCTGCAGTGTCAGCCATCTCTTTATACGTCCCTGAATATTTAGATGGCTGGGAGTTAAAGAGAGCATTGTGTGCCAGTCAGAATGGTGAAAAATGCTAAGCTGCATTTGAGCCCCTGCCAGGCAGCTGTCGGCTTTGCCGTTCTCTTCCTGCCCCGGCCGCTCCTCTTAACCCTCAGTAAACAACTGGAACAAATCCTATTTTATTGAGGCTTTTACCAAGTGCAAGGGATCTCTGCAAGCTCCAGTGCCCAGGCATTTTCTGAGCTTGTGCAGTGTCCTAAGATGGCATCCAGCGAGGGCAGTCACAAGTAGGGAATTTGCACTGTCTGTCTCTAATTGGATCCTTAATCAGAAGCAGGTGAGGCTACGGTCTCTGCAGTGTGTTTTGTGACATTTCAAGCGAGCAGCAGAATCGATATTTACCTCAGACGCGTTGATTTGACAGTAAAAACGGGTTTGGTGAGAATTCTGTCAACTGCAGCATACTGAGCAGCAGAGTTGGTGTGAATTCACTGAATATTTCTCTCCCTCTCCAGCTGATACTCAGCTGATATTTTGAAGCTAACGCCCAGAATCAGCTGGGCTGATGTAGTGTACATGTGAGAAAATATTATGAATGTAGG
Organism: Lutjanus erythropterus; assembly: GCF_056507025.1. NCBI lineage: Eukaryota > Metazoa > Chordata > Actinopteri > Lutjaniformes > Lutjanidae > Lutjanus > Lutjanus erythropterus. Next base: position 6,052,811 of record NC_139330.1, read on the forward strand.
TGAAGCTGAGAATGTGTCTGTTAGTTCTTTCCTTATAAAATCACAGCGAACAACTACATAGTAGATTTTCCATCACTTTCCTGCTCTTTGTACAGAAGACAACAACCTTCTCCTTTAAGAAACTCTGACACTGGAGTTTATTTAATGTTTATATTCCTTCCCATATTGCTTAATATTTAGCCACGTGTTATTGAGCTAAACAAGGTGAAAGGCTTAAGAGGTTGCTGCAGACATCTTGGTAATTTAGAGATTATCCATGCATACTTATGTTGTTTTCCTAGTCTTGCTGATTCTTATGGTTCACGGTGCAAATTTTTAAATGAGAAGTCAGAAAATATTTGCAAGGGGAAAGGATGACATTTCAGAATTAATTAGAGAATAAATTAGATTCTGGTGGCTGTGTGAATAATTGTCTGTATCTTGTCTGAATCTGGATAACGTAAATGTTCCTATGGGACTCTAGGTTTGACTGGGGGACTGAGGGGATCAAATGTGTCTGGTCGTATGTCCTCTTTTCCACCTTTCGCAGGCAAAGAGCAGACAAGCATTTCCACTTATATTGTGACAAGCTGTGTTGTGGCAAAATGTCTTACTTGTGTCAGTGTGTGTGCATGCAGCATGAGCACATTTGTCTTTTCTGTGTTCACGCTCGTCCATGTGTATTTTTGGACAGTCCGTGTCCTTTGGCCCCTCACTGTACTGCTAAAGTACACCTTGCACACAGACAAAGATAACAGAGAACTCAATACCACCTACTCTTTGCTCTGTGAGTTGTTAAACAACATGAAAATATTACAAGGGTTTATCATCTTCACTGTTTTGTACACATTTGTTTACCGAGCAAATACAGCTGCTGCTCATGAGCTTCATAGTCCGTTCCAGTTATACGCAGTACAGCAGTTAGACAAAAGGCTCAGGTGGCCTGAGTACATGTCCCCAGAGGGAGACAGGACTCAGCTCAGGCAGAAACAGTGGGAGTGGCATGTGAGTTTTTCAGTCAAGAAAAGGTCATCTCTCCCATGAGCTACATAACATTGTCGCCGAACAACTTGGCTTCAGGACATTAAACTTCGGTGTCACACGTGAGACAGACAGAAGAACGAAAGGCAGGACACGAGAGATTTCTTGTGATAAGTCGGTCAAAAGCCCTCAAGTGTACGTCTCTGTGGTGTGACCAGGCAAGATTTGGTTAAAACTGAAAGTTTTTATGTAGTTTTATGCAATGGGTCTCTTTGTAGGAAAAGTAGGTCTCTCCTAAATTTCTGATTTCAAGTAATAGTTGCAATGTATCAGTATTATTTCAATATTATGATGCACGACTAAACATTGTCTTTTGTATTTTGAATATGTTGAGATAGGTGTTGTATTTTCCTGATTTTAAGGCTGTATTTTTCTGTAACTTTCATTGCATCCACATTACTTACAATTACTGATGATTATTTATCAAAACTCTCATTTTATTAATATTTTATGAACATACCAATAGTCTTCTCATAATATTGTTGCAATATCGATAGAGGTATTTGGTCAAAAATGCTGCTATAGGCCCATTTGATTTTGTCCATATCAGCCCTAATTTATATGCTGTTATATACTGTAGTTTAATCTACAGCCATACATCATATTCTATGAGATAATCACTATATGAGAATTTACAATTACAGTGATTTTAGAGGAATTTAAATGATATATACCATATATCCCATATAGTCCAGCCATAACTGCTACCAATCATAACAGATTTAAATTTGGAGGTCAAAGTAAAAACAGACTGGATTTATCATTTAGTAGAAAATTAATAAATAAAAAAAGGATTGTGACCTTTTTTTTTTTTTACATAGATAGGCAAATTAGCAAATATCAAGGATGAGATATCGTGTTTGAAACATGATAAAACTTCAAATGTTAAAATAAGTTAAAGTTGATTTACCTACTGATAGCTATCTCTGGATATAAAAGGAGAAAAAAATTGGCCATTGTGTTGTCTCTCTGTGCTGTGCGATAAGTCAGTCAAAAGCCACCTACAGTATGTATCTGTAGATGACCAGGCTAGATTCTGTGAGAAGTGAACAATGAATAAATGGTTATATACGATGTATGTATGTATGTATAAAGCAGTTTCAGGTATTCCTACAAATACATGAGTTTAAATTTGAATCTCAAAATAAAAACAGAATGGATTTATAATTTAATAGAAAATTAATGAATTTAAAAAAATGATAGTGACTTTTGAGAGCTCTAGTGCCCTTCATCTTTTTTTTTACATAGAGAGGAAAATTAAGAAAAATCAAAGATGAGATATTGTGTTTGAAATATGATAAAACTTCAGATGTTAAAATGAGTTAAAATTGATTATACCTACTGATAGCTATCTGTGGATATAAAAGGAAAAAAAATATCAGTCCCTCTGTGCTGTCTGTCAGGTTTGAGTTGGGTCCTGTGGTGTTTATTTCAGAAGGCCCCTCCAGCTTATCTACTGACCCCTCTTGACAGGGGCATTTGTCAGGTGGATTATGTGGCTTTTTGATGGTGTTTCTGCTTTATTGCTAAAAATGCTTCACGTTCTGGCCTCTCCATTTTATACCACTGTGTTATCCCAGTATGGGGAGTCGGACATGGAACGTCTCAGGGAACATGTTGACATTTGGGATAAGGATTATAGAGTCATCATAAATGAGTGCCTCTGCTGTGTGTCGCTGTCGCTGTTGACTTTGCTCTCAGATTGGGGCATGCGTTGCAGGACTGAGCCGGGCCCCATGTCTGTGCTTTACTTTTCCACTTTAGAACTCATAGCAGAGTTGACGAGGCTGGGATCCATGTGGATTACAGTAAGTCTAAAGTTCAAAACACGCTGTCAGTCTACTGAGGCCTCCTCCTTACCCTGGCTCCAATGTGTACTCACTCCAGCCTTACGAGTATCCTTATTGAATTAGTAGTTAATGTGGAGTGCTTTTCACACTTCTGTTATATGGTTTGCAGGTTTTAAGAGTGGAGCAGATAAATAGTTCTGGTGAATATGTGTTTGGTCTTGCAGGCCCATCTTTCATTACCTGAGAAGCAAGTTCATCTTTTACTCCCACTCCTTCTCTTTTCCTCTCCTCCACAATCCCTTCATCTTTCTCTGCCTCCCATCCCTCATTTCCTTCCTTTCCTTCCTCTATCTCTCGCCCCTCCTCTAATCTACCGCAATGACCTGAAGGAGGGCTTCACACTGCAGCGCTCAAATAATAATCAAGCACTAGGATGTTGTCAAATTTATAGGACACTGAGCGTTGCATAGCAACAGAGATTGCCAGGGTGATCCAACAGGAGCTGGAAGTTGGGTGAGGGAGAAACGGGGCGAGTGACAGGAGACAGGAGAAGGAAGGAGAGATGACAAGAAAAACAGGAGACAGCAGAGAGGGATGAGATGAGAGTAATGGAGGAGTATGCTATTATACACAAAGGGAGAGATAAATGAGAGACGGAGAAACAGGAAAGGAAATGAGAAAGTTGAAGTTGGCTTGAAAGTGAAAGAAAGAAAAGATTCATAGACACTGCTGGCTGGTCTTGGCCTGCCGTTCAAGTTATAATTATCATCATGTTGACATATTTTACTATGGCATTTTGGCAGACACAGGTGGTGTTAAGTTTAAAAGTGACTTGAATGTTGCAGAGCGAAATATCCATTTACCTAATGGTCCAAGTCCAACTGCAGGCTGCTCTTTTGCTCTCACTAAAAGTTGAAATCCTCGGTTTCATTTTCCTGTTCATCCTTGTTGCCTAGAGACTGCTTTGGACTGCATGTCACCTCTGACACTTTTTTTTTTTCTGGTGTTGTGTCTACCTTCTTCACCAGAAAAACAATTTAAAAACTAAACCAGAAGTGCACTCTGTAGCGTGCAGATCCCTGCAACCAATGGGTGGTGAAGCACCTGCTGCAATGCCACCACAACTGCCAGGTGCAACCAGTAGAGATATGGCAACATTAACATGACCGCCACATGGGTTGAGCTAAAACAAGATTAAAAACTGAAGCAGTTGATCACTTGCGGCCCCTAGTAGCCAGTTAAGAACAGTAAGAAGTCACCTGTCAATGGTCATATAAGACAGAGCAGTCGATAGGCATTAAGTGTATTTTGGGGCAAATCGGAGTGATATATGAGCGATTCCAGTGAATAATTTCCAGTGACTGTTGTGATTTAGAGACTATTTTTACAGAGGAGTACAGAGGACCTACAGAGAGTTGAACATTATGTTACAGTGAAGTTGACCTTTGACCTGTTGGATATAAAATGTCATCACCTCATTATTAAATCCAATGAGGTTTTTTTTGGCCAATGAGTTATAGCCAAAAATGTGTTCAGTGAGGTCAACGTGACCTTGACCTCTGACCTCTGACCTTTTACCACCAAAATCTAATCAGTTCATGTTTGCGTCCAAGTGGACAGTTGAACCAAGTTTTTAAAAATCCCCTCTGAGCATTCCTGATATATCGCCATAACTAGAATGGGATGGACATGAGGTCACAGGGACTTTGACCTTTGACCACCAAAATGTGATCAGGTCATCCTCAAGTCAGAAATCCAAATCTGACTCAGAGGTCCCTCAGCATACAGTCATGGATAACCACAGAAAATATAGGCTGATCAGTCCAGTGGTATGTGAGATTAGCTTAGACAAGATGCAGGTCTGTTGATCATGCGCACACACACACACACACACACACACACACACACACACAATGGGATATTCATGATAATAAGACAAATCTATAATGAAGCTTTGAATAAAGCTCAGTATTGGGACTGGGGAAATTAGCAGTTTTAATGCACATCATATGAATGTTTTTACTATCCTTTTAGTATCCAATGTGTTTTTGCTCTTTAAGGGTGAAATTGTAACTATTCTTTTTAGTTTAGGTAACTCAGATAAGCAAGCATTGTTTTCTGCAAAGACAACACACCAACAAACTATTTTTAAGTAAGTGAAGAAAAAATCTTTAATATGACTGAAAGTGATTATAAAATGACCTCAATTCAAAATGTCACAATATCCCTTTAGTTACACTTTAACAAAAGTCGAGGAGGTCAAAGCACGACATTTAGAGCTGATCAAATCATTGAAATGGCATTAACACAGAACTGAACTTTTAACCCCGAGTTAATACTCTGAAACACTTCACACACTTGTGCCAACTGTTGCTGTAATGTTTGGGTGCTCATGGGCACTACGGCGGCTGCTGGCGTCCTGATTATCTCAACAGTCCAGAGCCACTTCGTCCCCTCAGAGGCAGTTATCTCTCTGTGTCACTGGCAGGTGTTTCAGTTTGGAGAGTCAACTGAGTGCAAATGGTGATGACAGCTGTACTCCGGACTAATTATTTCTTGTCACTGTGCACAGATTTGTTGGGGATGGCGTGCTAAGTGTCAGTCTAACCCTAAGGTCACCTGGCGTCGTCTGTTTAATGGATTGCTTTATTGTGAAAATGATTGTCTGGGCTGTTGGTCATTATAAATATTGAATTAATTCATTATCAAAGAGGAAAAACTGGCCCCCAACCAAGATTATCTGCCCCATTTATGTCAATAAGAGTAGATAAAATATTAGAAACATCTCTCAGTATAGTGCAATTCAGCCACATAACTACAACCTTCAAATGTCTTCAATTATTATTATCATAAAGATAGGATTTATTGCAAGGCGGCTGAATTGCAGTGTATTATTTTTAGGTAGGTGTAGCAAAAAACCTGGCAAGTGAGAGTATAAATCCAGTGATAAAGGCAGTAATTCAAAAGTTTCTAGTATTTCCTTTTGTGAGCTCAACCAATTTATCTGCAGTGAAATTCAGTCACACAAACCACAGCCTCCAAATGACCGTAGCCTTGCATTAACGCCACTCTACATCAGTTTCAACAAAAACTGTACAATATTATCACAATAAAGGTATTGATAACTAGTAGATAACTGCAAGTTAGCTTCAGGCCTTTATGATTGAAAATATGAAGTCAACGCCAGATCAGGATTTAGTTTTTCTGACCTTATTCGTTGAAAACTGAGCTCCAAATACATGGGCATAAAATTCACATAGACTTTGGTGTTTAAAGAGATTTAAGGGCAAATGTGGAGAAATAATATTCAAAACTGCATAATTCATGACCTGCTTGGAATAATAGCATATGAAATATTCATTAGCTAAATTACTTATCTATGTAATCTGCTTTTGTTGTCGAGTTCAGGAGAGAAAGGGCAGCGACACAGGCTAAGGGTAGAACAAACAGTCTGGTCTTTTGGCAAACGTAGCAATGATTCAGTGTCAGCCTGTTCATTATCAGTGAAAGAGGGAAAATAACAGCATCCACCCTCACCAAAATGACACCTTTGTTTGTGAGGAATAGACCATTTACTGTATGCAAAAGTGACGTGTTTTGAATCTATGTAATATAGCACTCTTTGAATACTGCCACTCTGACTGCTCCTTTCACGCCACAAAGGTAACCAACCTCAATTACATTTCAAAGCGGTTATTCCCACATGCAGCATAATGTCAGTCATTTGAAGTAAAGTATTTTAGGGTTTAAAGGTGCGGTACCTGCACATCAACGCATTTCAACATCTTCTCTTGACGTAGCACTCAGTCATGCTCGCATTAAAGCACGCGTAGCCTCAGAGCTACATTAACACAGATGATGAAAAGACGCTGGCCGAGGCCGTGTTGGCACATCAAACAGCAGCATGCAATTCCCAAGAGTGAGCACACACAAGTTCCACTGTGTCATTATTAAGGTTAATATTTACTGTACGACACCTTGGCTTCTCCTGTTTTCATAATCCTGTAATCTTTGGACGACAGACAGAGGAACACACACAGCGAATGAGCATGAGCGCACGTGCAAACAGATGATTAAAAGCAATAGCACTCAGTGAAGTTCCTTCCTTTGTCTTTGTTGCAGGCAAACGCACATGTCAAATTCGACCCAGTTAATCAAAGTCTGCATGCATGGAGTGTCAGAGGGAAGAATCGGAGGCGTTGCTTTGTGATTCTCTACTTTTCTTTCGGCAGCCGCTGATCCTTCCATCTGCACAGATCTACACCACCACTAACTCAGCGGAGGGAATAAGTGTTTTTGTGTGTCACCCGTACTGACACATACAGTAGAAGAGAAATACAATGTTTCTATGTTGCAATTGTGTCAGATGATGAAACTCCTATTAGAAAGAGGTAATCATATTTAGCCGTAATACAGATATCTGCTTTGTCTCGTGCTTCTGCCGTTGATTACGCTGCTGTTCAGTGAATTGATATTGGCCAGAGTATTACCATCTCCTAATTGAGTTGATTTTACATCCGTCTTGTGTGTGTGAAAGCCAGCTAATTCCAGGCACTCCTTATAACACACAGCCAGTGATGCTCTGCCAGTTTATAGGATAGCTGTAAGGATATCCACAGAGCTTTATCCTCTTTTCTCACAAGGACATAAACCCTCTTGATGTAAATTATACCAACTTTGGTTTGGTTCAGATAGCATTACATCTCATTAAGATGTCAGCTTTTTCAAGACTTTCAAGCACTAAGGCCTCTTGCAATTCACAAAATGTCAAAAAAAAGAAAGAAAAAAAAATCAAAATAGTTGCTTCCTTCTGACCTCGTTTTGTAACGCTGGACAGCACTGGCTGGCTTGGCCTGTTTGCTGCTGTATGTGCTCCTTGGGTTGATTAATGCACCGAGGGACTCACACAGCTGGAAAAGAGGCAGTAAACCAGAGGAGGGAACAAAGACTAGTGGGCCACACGGGGTGCAGCAATTAAGCTGTTTTCTTGTTGTTAATTAAAAGCAAATTAGAGACTGCGACAGGAGTTGCTGTCTACCCTTAATTGCTGGCAGCATGTATGCCCAGCTACACCTGTTGTTGCATCTTCACTCACTCATCTTAATCTTTTTTTTGTGCTTCCCTTAGGGACGGAGAGGAAAGACTGGGGAGCCTGGACCCAGAGGCCTGCCTGTAAGTGATATACAGTAACACAGACATACACACACATGCACAGGCATTTAACCTATTGATTTAAGGAATAGTAAAACTCCTCCATACAGTATCCTATAGTTTCATGCCTCAATCTCCACCATAATCAATAATACCTGATAGGGCTGGGCGATATGGCTTATAAATAATATTTTTAGGCTAGCCAGTGATATAACATATGATATATATCTGGGTATACACATTTTCTCCAAAATGAAATATGGTAAATTGTCAAATATTTCAAACATATGACTATCTCATAGAATATGATGCACTGCTGTAGACAGTAGACAGTACTGTTTGGGTTTATTTCCCATACCAGTGCAAAAATAATACCAGTGCTGAAATGATGCCTGATACTAATACTCTGGGGAAAAAAAGACTTGAAATTGAACAATATGTTAACTGTTAACAATTAAAAGCTTACTTAAATATATAATAAATGCAAAACACTTAGATTGGCATAATAAATTCACATAATAAAACTAAAAATAACAGCAAAACAAATTTTGAGTCTGTATTCTTCTGCAAACTCCAGCTTCAAACTTCAGCAATTCGTTTGCAGAAATATCATCATATTTGCTGCTGTCACCATCATCAATGGTCTCCACGTCATAGACATAAATGTTAAGTCATTATGACACATCTCATCGAGTGTTTTATATCAGTGCTCCCCGAACCCGGGTCAGGGACGCCCACACTGGCAGCTGATGTGATTTCCATGGGGTTATGTAAGCTGTCGAGCACGTTGCATCCCTCTGCTTAGATGTTTATCCCAGTGCATCACCAGATCCTTCCCCCCAATCACACACAATTGTTTCATTTGTTGCACGTCCCGCCCTCTGTTGGAATCGTTTCGGGTGAAATACAGCCACACTTTAGACCATTTAGCTCAGCATTTTAACCGTGTTTAAAGAAGCGCCTAACTAATGGAAGGCTACCCGCCACCAGAGTCATGTAGAATTAGTATTGCCATAATGTTAACTAGGCACATTTGAAAATGTGTCAGTACCACCCAGTGCCACCCAAATGAGGGACCGTACTCTGCGTTATGATTCGGTCTGGTGAGTAGCAGTTGTGTAGGAGCCAGTGCTGTATTGGCACCATATTTTGGTACCCAAACCAAACTGTGCATAGAATAGTTAAAATTAGCTCAACCTTATATAAGTATATATGAAATTAAAATGCAGACAAGGACCATTTTATGGCACAGTGACTACTTTTAAATACATTTCGCTGTAAGCTTTACATACTGGTATTAAAGTTTAGAGTTGAGAAATTTTACATGTAGTGAAATTAAGGCTAGGTCATAAATAAAAAAAAATAAAAATGGTGAATGACTAAGTTGGTAAAGGCAAATAATAAAACAGCTATAACAGTCTGTCAGTGCAGTCATGCAGCTTTTAAAATATAATATAATCACAATATAACAACATCCAAAATCTAAGACAGTATCTCATTTAACAATAATGATATGATATTGTTGTATTGTTGAGTCCTAATTCTTGATAAACACATGAAATACACTTGAAACTGAATGAAAAACACTGACATCTTCGCTCAGAAAGTACAATACATCAGTACCTCATTTTCTAGCTTTTCTTCCATTAAGAATCAATTTCAATTTAACTTTATTTCATCAGGACCTGAGAGTAACAGTGTCTTTTCAGCTGAGACCTGGCTAAAACTTGGACTCATTACAAAAGTTACAAAGTTATTGTAATTATAAAAGTATATTAAAGCAAACAGTCACAGCAGACCTGGAATAAAGCTCAAAAAGAGCAATCACACAGGCTGTATTGATCTCTTTAAAATCTTCTCCCATTCTCCCATACTGCTACAAGCAGGCTATATTATTAGCACAAAACCACAAGGGGTATATTAAGGTAGCACTTGAGAATGCTTGTATTGATGAGGAGGACAAGTCTGCCTGTAAGGCCCGTTGACTCCTTGAATTATGGTCTTTTCCTCAGGCGTCCAAACCAATCCCAGACACCGTTTGTGTGTTTGTGTAGTGACCCACACACTAAAGGGCACAAACACCACGATGCGTTAAAGGAGACAGCTTGTCAGACTCTTAACTGCTCTGATGTCAGGACGAACAGGACTGTTTAGGCATCATGTAGCTCTGATGCTCTGGGTGTCCAATTATTTTCATGCCCTATTGCGCTGATTACGCTCCTGATCAGGACGTAGGGTTTGTCTTATTTCATTTCATCCAGAAATCCAGGAAGATTCCGTTCTGCTTCTACCACCGTTATGCTCAATAGGTTCAATTATCTTTAGTATAATCGAGCTACTCACTGTTAAACCTCTCCCGCATGACTCAAAGCATCCCCTGCCTCCTTAATAACTCATAAAGTTGTAGGACACAAACCCGTAGGACAAAAGAAAGACAGGATGGAGAAGGTGTGACATTTCTAAATGGCAGTGTCCCAATGATACCCTTAGCATGTGCCAGCTTTGCCTCCATCCCCCGGTATTGGCATTTATGAGTCACCTGTTTTGCTGAGGTAGATCTCAGGGGCAAAATCATCTATTCAAAACACACACCAGGGCATCACTCTCTCTTGTCCACTGGCAGCAGGACAGTGTTCGCTGTTGAGGGGGCAGTGGTTATTTTTCAAAGTCAAATTAGCATTGCACGACAACAGGAGAGTCTGTGAAAGGCGCACAACAAAGACACGCTCAAAGATAATCTATAGACTGCTGGGGGCCAGCCACGTCTTTATAAGAGCTAGCATTAGTGCAAAGGTTGTAAACATAATACAATATGCCTATGCCTTTTTCAAAAAGGAATATTTTTCAAGAAATATTGCTGGCTTAAACAGGGGCTAGGAAAGGCCTAGGATTGTTAAAAGGTAATGATGAAAAATAATAATAACATATGTACTGTTCACCAGTTTTCATATAATCATCTTTTTATGACACAAAGTCCTTTTATCCTGTCCCTGCGTGAAAAGACTACTGCAATGCTTGTAATTGCAGGGTCCCTCGGGAACCTCTGAGGGAGCAAGTGTCAAGGTATAACTCAAAATATTATTCACCACAAAACAAAGTACCGACATGTGGAATTTAAAGTAGATTTGCGCTGTCTCCTTGTTTGATAAACTGGCCCTTACCTGCACTTCCAGCAGGGGTGAATTGTCAAGATGACTGAGCAGTGTTCATTGTAGCAGTCCTCCAAATAGGATGGGAGTTTAATCATCTGCGCTGTGTTGTCTGTATAAAGATGTACCGTGTGTAGCTACTTGTCCCTAAGAGCCAAAAGCCAGCCAGACATACGTGTGACCAGACCACTCGTCCTTGACTGACATTTTTTTGTGTTTGTAGTCAGGGGCTGATCTCTCTCATCGGAAATGGCACCTTTCAGTCAATTGTAGCCTATCTGCTGTGCAAGTTAAATAGCTGTTCCCACCCTGCACCTCCTGCAGCGCAGCACAGCGTGACTCAGTACTCACACTCCAAACAGACAGATGGCCATTACGTACAGTGCTTTTGCAAAAAGGGTCTGCAATCATTTTCATGAAGCCCAGGGGTGCTGTAGCTCACCAGAGGCACACAAGATATGCGGTGTAAAAAAACTCTCAGACATGGACCTCAACCAGGCCTCCCACTGGCTTTGTTGCTACCTGCTTCCTTTACAACAAACCCAGCGCCAGCCCCCAGGCACACACCCACCACCCACCAAGCCCCCAGTGGCCTGCTTGTGATCACACAGAGTGAAAGCTATTGTGTAGTGGACAACCTCCTGACCGCAGCTGTTCATTTGATGTATAGGTACGTTGTTTGCTGGGGTGTCAACTCAGGCCGCAGAATTCCTCCTGCTCCCTCTGCCCAGAGGAAGGAAAGGTGTCAGCTGGCCAACCTTGAAAAAGAAAGTTGTCTGTATGAGGACACACTTATTATACCTCAGAACAAATGGGATTTCAGGAGGTAAATCTATAGGCAGAGGCACAATGGACACAGGTTTCTTTGGATGAAAATGACAGTATTATGCCAGAGTAAGTTGAGCCTAAGAATATATAACAAACAGAGGTTACCTTGGTTAACTTCTCAGCCGTTTTCTGTATTTGGCTGTTGAATTGCAGCTTTATTATCTCACTTGAATCAGTCTCATAAAATGAAGCTATAAAACACTTGGCAGAAAGAAAAGCAGCTCTGAGATCGTGGGTTCAATTGCTACTCCACTTTGACAGGACTTTTGTTAAATAAATGAAGAGTTTGAGAGAGTGGAAAAGATATAAGGTTAATATCTCAGTATTATTATTCAAACTGAGCACCAACTGGGATTTCTGGTTGGTACTCGGTCTGAACGTCAATGACGTCTTTTCAACCAGCTAAAATTCACTTACAACATCAACATGTCACAAAACAGAAATTTTTTTAAGAATTTTAATTTGTTCAGTTGTCAGTTGAAAGAGAGACAATATTGATTAGAGTGAAGTATTACTCCAAAGTCATATATAGTTGAGATGCAGTCACAAAGACATGATTTTAACACATTATAAAATATAAAAAATACAGAACTGAAAAGGCTGCGTGCTGCCAATAAGAAGCTTTCAAGACATTGTAATGGGAGAGATTATTGTGAAATAAAGAAATTGTGCTCCTTGCTGTAGTCTAACTAAGGTTAAGGTTCTCTAAGGTTCTCTCTTGAAAGATTATGATAGAATGCAGAAAAGTAAATAATTGGAAATTTAAAAACCAGTTCTCGACATTATCATCACCTGTAACAGTTTTGTAAAATGGGATGTAGGTTGCTTACGGGTGAATCAGTTGGTGAAACATAACAGATCTGAAAATGCGCATCATGTTTCTGTTGAGTCTTGGTGAGGGACTGAGTGTGAGCAACTGCAGATGGATAGAATGAAACTGGTACAGTGGTACTGATGGCTAAAAAGCTTAAAATTTTGATGCATCATGATACATTGATAATCATTTTGCAATCACATCATAGCCTTCTGAATTGGAATTGAATCAAACTGAATCAAATTGTGACGTGCCAAGAGATTCCCACCCCTGATGTGCATGTGCAAGTACTTAAACTAATTGGTTACAGTTTTTATTACTACGGAGATACATTTTCTCTAAAATAACATACCATAAATCCTCAAATAGTGCAAACATGTGATGTATAGATATAGATATAGATTTTATATAATAATCATAATAATAATCATGCAAAATGTGGATTTATAACTATATATAACTAAGTTGGTCAAGGTAAATAATAAAACAGCCCAGTAAATTCAGAAAATGTCATACATTTTCTGTATAATGCAGCCCTTTAAACTGGATGTGTGGGTTGAAGACTGTCACCAAGGCATTTAGGTTAGATTTCTGTGTGTGGAGAATTTTTTTTTTTTTCTGGCTTTCAACTGAGGAATTGGGATGTAGTTTCTTAGTTTGGCTCCAAAGTGATGACAGACTATTATTTGCACATTGTAGAGGTTGAGAAATGTCACTGCACCTGGTAAAATATGGTCTAAATGTGAATGTTCAATCAACTTCCTCAAATAGTCAGTGAAAAAAACTTTCATTTTTTCACCTATACTGAACATCTTTTCACTGATGACCATAGCTGTTTTTTAAATGTCTTTTAAATGGAAAAATGCTCACTGGGTTGAATAACAATTTGTGTTAAAGCCTGCAAGTTTTTTTTCTTAAAAGTAGACCTGTAGGATTGCTGTAACTTACAACATTCTGCTATATTTAGAATGATGAAAGGCAGAGTAACACCTGCAAGAAACCAAAGCTAGCCATTTGAGATTAGATTAAAGGTTGGTATGATTCTAGCATATACGAGCAGAGTGTTTGTTTGAGGACCAATGACTTATGTTGTGTAGAGACGTGGTGCTGAGAAACATTGTTTCAATGCTCTAATGCTTACATTAAATGTGCATGCCAGCCTTGCCATGAATCAGTCATGCCCTTACATTACGGATACATCTTCGCTTTGTCATTATAAATTCATGCTTGCTGTGGATGATGGGAAAACTCGCTTGTCTCAGAGAATCGCTTCACATTTGAATCTTCTGAAGTGAAACAAGTATAGCCATGCATTTAAAAGGAATTTACACAATCCAACATGATAAGTGAGACAAGCTAAACTGTCACACTTCAGAGAGGAATGGAAAGCATCAGTTTCCATGAACAGTAATAATTGAGCAGCATCAGAGATTCTCCCCTCTTCTCAGTTGCCGTCCTTGTGCATTTTTTAGCTCGGACAAAACACACGTGAGTTTGACTAAACTGCAGCTCGTGTAACATCTGTGTGAGCTGAGCCCCCTCTCGCTCACTCAGCAGAGTGTGAATGTTTTAAAGCGAAAAAAAGGGTCTGCATGGTGAATGATGTGCTGGGAAGACGGTGTTCTCATGAATCACATCTCCATAACTGTATCTCCCACTGACAGCCTCAAACGGGCTCTGACAGAACACTGCGGATATTGATGGAGAGACGGAGAGGGATGCAGACAGGCTTAATTGCAATTTGATGACTCGAGGTGCCTCAAAGTCAACATCACCCACAGACTTCCACAGGTGGAGCAGCTCCCTGTCCTTTACACGCTGGTCTTACACGTTGTGTAAATACAGTGATAATCTGGATAAATACTGGCCGTGCTGCAGTTAATCTCATTTGAAAGGTTTATTAACTTGCTACATACCCCTCTGCCAAATAAATTGACTTTGATTGATCTTCCATGGAGATCTAACAATGATAACGGCAGAAATATTTTGCCACGAGTCTATGCCAGAATACAATTTACATTTAATGTCAGTCATAACTCAGAAAACCGCCTCTGCAGTGTTGTAGCAGTATAGTATATGGTTTACAGTTACTGTAAGACAGATACTGTATTATAAGAGGCCTGTACTGTGAAAGGCCTCTGACTGATAGCATGACAACAGTGATATAATTGGTAAGATTATGGTGGTAAACTTGTGAGATCCCATGTGGTTGATAAAGCTGTACAGAATTTAATTAGTACTCAAAGTCAATTTTGTCACTAGTCCGTCGTCCTTGCCTAAAATATTAATAGGACAATCCATCTGTTCATACATGGTGGCAGTCTGCTGACTTAATAACAGCTCGTAATTTGGACGTGGAAACAGTGACTATATCTTATTAGATAAATGGTATCACAGCGGCTGCCGTTAGCAAGTCGGAGGAATCGGGGAGGGGCTGAAATTGAACGGCGATTATTATCTGTTAAAGTCCAGGCGCTGTTAAGGACTCTACAAATATGCTGCAACCTTTCTCAGATTTCTCTCCATCTTCTCATATTGCTAAACAGATGTCCTGAAGCGTTCTCTACAAATCTCCACACATGTCACATAAAAAAACAATAATCTGTCATGAGCAACCTTATTTTTGTTCTCTGTTATGTGTGCTACTGTTTGGAAAAGGGAAAAAAATCAAAAGTGAGCTTTACGAAGTGCATCAGTAGATGTGAAACCATGCATTTCTCCTGCTCCAGATGCATTTGGGTAATTATTTTGCCACACTTGTGCTGTGTGGCTGCAATCAAAGCTGGTGGTAAGAAGATGGGGAATGCCTAGAGTCTCCCACTTATATCTTTGTGAAAATCATAGAGTTCTATCACAAATCTTTATTTTAATTAATCAATTATTCATTCACTGTATGTCTTGACCAAGGTGCAAGTAGATTTGTTTTACTGCTATGTTTACTTAGAGTATTCTCCACATAACTGACAGGAAGAAATCCTATTAAAAATGTTTTAAGGACAGTTCATAAGCAGTCATAAAGTGCCATCTATTGGTAGACAGAGGAATGATTTTAACATGGAAATGTGGAAAAGTGCTGCAATGCAACAGGGGCTTGAGTTTTTCATTATCCTGCTAGACTTACCACACGATAGTCTCATAAAGCCATGAGTCTCACAGTGTTTCTTTTTTCTCCACCGTAATTACCATTTTTTCTGTTTACCTATTCAAATCGTCTGTCTTTGCCTCAGTTTCAGTCTCTGAGCTTTCTGTCTGTTTGCCCTGACTTTGCTGTCAGTCACTGTCAGTGATCTGCTCTGTCCACATACAGGGGGAGAACAGTGGGTCTGGAGTCCCGGAAGCAAAAGGGGAGAAAGGAGAGAAAGGAGACCCTGTACGTATTTTCCTGCAGTGACATTTACAATGCCATCGTGTTACAGAGTCATTAACCAAGTCCTCCTCCCACAGGGTCAGCCAGGTGCTGAGGGGACCAGTGGGATGAAAGGACAAAAAGTAAGTCACATCAATGTCAAGTGTCACACATGATGTTTCCCTCTGTGCGCTGTGAGACACGCGCTCACACCCTGTGAGTGTGAGTGTGTGTGTTAGAGGGGGGTGTTGAGCGGTGGGGGGTGGTATGGAAGAAGCAGAGCTGAAAGAAGCAGAGGAGGAGAGGTGGTGGAGGTAAGCTAGTTCAAGTGATATAATTGGTATGATAACAGAATTCAGAGGCTAAACCTTATGAGTTAGTTATCTCGCCTTTTTCTTCCAAGACACCCTGCAGGAGGCACAGAACCAAGGCTATGGTTTTCAGTTATGCCTTTATTCCTTTTGTTTCAGGAAGATACTGTTTGCACCTAAGGTTGAATAGCCAGTGAATCTATTTACACCATGGAAACCCTCTACTTATCTACTTAAGCATTTTTTTGCCAAACCTAACTAAATTGTGACTGAAAACCGAAAATAATGATAATTGAAAAAAAAAAGTAAATAATAAGTCAGCTGATTCCAAAAAAAATACTATATTATGTATCAGTGTCCATTTGCACCTGAGTGAGAATACATACACGTTACGCTCTTCAACTATTTACACCTGACCACCATAGTTTAGAGAAAAGTTTTCTATGAACATGTGGCTCTTTTGCCCCTCTGTATTGACTCCTGGTGGCTTTGACAACAAATTAAATAGAAATGAATAACACTTCTTATACAAGACTGTATAGAACTTTTCATTTATCATTGTCGCAGGCCTAAAGTGATTCTTACACTCTCCAGTTGTAAAAATATGTAGCCTTTACCTGGAAAAAAGTTTTAATATTTTGTCAGCTAAAATGTGTATCTTATCCTACATCCATGACTCAGCCCCTTCTCTAAATTTTGCTCACGGCTAGTCTTTGGTCGCCAAATTCAAAAAAAGAAAAGTTCCTGAGGAAAACAGGCAATTTAATAGTTGCGGCTCCAGAGAGATTATCTTCTTCTTTCTTTTTGACTAAAAATGGTTCTTTTGATAGTAAGGTTGCTGACCCCTGGTCTACTGTGAAGTTAGAAGTTTGACTTCAGAAATGTTCACTTAACTGTTAGACTTTTTAAACAATATTATTATGTTCAGTTTCTTGTTAGGTTTAGGCCACAAAACTACTTGGTTAGGTTTAGGAAAAGATCATGGTTTATCTCTGCCACGTGGGTGTAAATAACCACATTGCCTGTTTACACCACAAAACAAGTTGTTGGCTCCAGAAACCTGGGTGCTTGTCTCTGCCCCGCTAGGCTTTATGCACCTGGGTGTTAAATAGCCACATTGGCTGTGCAAATAGCCACATGTGTTATTCCACCCTGGGTATTTAATTCTGTTTACCTGCCAGTTAGCAGCAATTCTGTATCAACAAAAAATTAAAGTTGGGTCAACAAGGAACATATTGTTTGTGCAGACAGTGCCACCACAAAACCATTTTTCAATGCACTTTATATTTTTTCCAGAAAGCTTCTTTACTGTGGGAAGTCTAACTCATTACACAGATTCACTTATCAATCCGTACATAGACAAATAGACAAATGGTTTCCGAATCCCTGTAGTCATTGCCTATTTTGCATAAATTGTCAACATTCTTGAATGCACTCTGCAGTTTCTACCAATTTCTTATGATCTGGACAGACCTATATAAATCTGATGGTATTTCACAGCAATGCAATAAATTTAGATGGGTGTAACTCATAATTCTGCATTTTGCACAATTAATCCACAGCAAGGGAATTGTCCTGTAAAGGGAAGAATTTTAGGCACTTCTAAGATGAAAAGAGTGAAATGAGAAACCAGATTTCAGTCCCTTTTACTGAGTTTACTAGATTGAAAAACAGCTCTTAGAGTCCATTCTGCAGCCATGCTAGCAGCTCTGTGTGCCTGTACAAGAGCACTGTGACAGTGGTGCTTTGAACTGGATGTTCATGTCTGCATGTTAACATGCTACTACTGTGCTGATTCTCAGCAGGTATCATGTAATTAAATCTGAGGATGATGTGGCTAGATGAAAAGTCATTGCATCACCAAAGTGATTACAGTTCATCCTGAGGGACACATGAATGTATGAAACAAACTTTGTGGCAAGCCATCCAATATATTTGCCAAGACATTTCACTCAGCCCATAAATGTCAACTCGATCGTGGCACTAGACAAAAAGTTGAATGATCACCAAAGTCAATTGCGTAAATTTTTGGACACCATGACTGTATATGAACAACTGTGTCCTAATCAATCTAGTAGATCTTGATGTATTTCACAGGTTAAGTGACCTTCTGGATGAAAAGTCATGGGATCACCACAGTCAGTAGATTCATCCTCTGGGAACCATGATTGCCTGTATAAAATGTCACTGCAATTCATCAAACAGTGATATTTCCCCTCGACCAAAGTGATGGACTGAAATGCCAGTAGCATGAGAAAAAACTTTACCTAAAGATGGCAAGATGGTCAGAACTGTGCAAATACACATATATAATAATAATAATAATAATGATAATAAACCGTGGTTTATTGGAAATCAGTTGTGTGACTTGCTTAATTAAACCCTGAAGCCCTCTCAAGATTTAGATATTCGGCTTGATTGTCTATCATCATGTGTATTTTGAACCAGGTCTAGATGAGGATTAAAAACTTCCAAACAGTTTTCTGTTATTAAAATTAAAAATTTAGGAGGGCTGTGTAGGTTTGGTAAGCTAGTGCATGCATTCTCTGAGTGCATTTTAGTTGTTTATAGCACTGTACATACACAGATGTTGGGCTGTGTGTTCTTGTTTTATTAAAAGCACGAAAATTATAGCTTGTAAATTATGAATGGAAGAATGGAGGCACCCAAATGCAATGCATCACAATTAAGCAGCTTGTACGGTTCCCCAGAGCACCCATTACAGAGGGCGATACACAGTATCAGTATATATATGTACATACAAGATAAGTACAGCAGCATTCTACATGATGCACAGGAAATGTTGACCATCACAGTATGCTTTTAACAAGACTTCTCTAATGTTTTCTTTCCACTCATCTCATGGCTCCTCTCACATCACTTGAGTTAGACTGTATTTTCTCTGAAGTCTGGTCATGTTATTGCCTCCTTTATTGTTGCTCCAGAACCTATTGATGTAGCTGCTCACGGTCACCTGTGGCAACTTGCTTTCAGAAGTAGTTTCTTGAGTGCATTTTTATGCTGTGTATGTGCTGTGTTTGTCTTTTTTCTTTTTTTTTTCTCTATTTTCTCTTTCTTTTGCCGCTGTCTGTTTGTCTCTCTTTCTATCAGTCTGTAGTGATTGATTTTTTTGTTTCTGTTTTATTTTCAGGGCGATGTTGGTCCCCCTGGTCCTCCTGGTCCTGTAAGTACAATTTATTGGTGAAAACCCACCTGACAGAATATCATTTTGAGATGAGGTTTTATTAATGTTTTGTGATAAGGGACACCGCACCATGTTGGATGAGTAAAAGAAATGATAATACAATCAAGCAGGGTTGATTGACACTCAAGCTTTGTGTGAAATTACATAATTTTTAATAATAATGATAACTATGCCTTTCCACACACCATCCTTGTCAGCAGCATCACCAACTACAATCCCAAAATATTTTTCAGTAGTAGTAGTATTTACAGGTTAGTTAGCTAACTGGATTTCTATGATTTATGTTATAAATTGGTCTGTACTGCCAATATTAACAGCTCATCTGTGTAGCTAATGTTAGCTGTTGGTTTTTCCTGTAAATTATTCTTTAAATTAGATGTTGAGTTCTTGGATGATGACAGTATTTTTACTGCCGACGGCAGAACTGTCATTTGTACTGTACTGTGATGTTGTTGTATTCTGATTTTAAGACAAAATAGTCTTGACATTTCCAAAGAGTGAAGCCTTTTTTCCACTTGAGGCCGTGAGAATGAATGTATAGAGTGGTGTTGTGAGATCCGTAAGAAAATTCCTGCTAAAAAATCCCATTTTTATTAAATATATCTGTAATCTGATTATGTTCTTTTTTTTCTGTCACTGTAATGGATTACAGTTACCTTCTTTTTGTATCCTAATTACATAATTCCACTACATGTAATCTGTTACTCCCCAGGCTTGAGCATTAGTGCTTGATTCTCTGTAACCAACTTGTTGGCAAAAGTGTCAAACTTCTGTGCATCAGTAAACCGTACCGGAAAAAGAAACAGCAGTGTTTACCTTTGCTGTCACACTGCCAACATGGTGGCATGTATCTTTAGAGCCAATTTCCATTCTTTGACAAGCCTGCAAATTTGTTCTATCTTTAGAGAAAAATACAGATTCTTATCTGTACAAACAGTGGATGAGTGTTGATAAAGGACACAAAACACAGGCAGGATTTTTAAGGCAGTTTAGAATAGCTGCATTGAATTTGAAAAAAGCTACCTTGATTTTTTTTTCAGGTAGTTAACTCACCAGTATTTGACAGGAAGCTCCCAGTGAGTGTTTATTTTAAACTAGTACAGCAGAGAAATGTGCAGAAAATAGGTTATACAGGCATTGATGAGAGCAGCCATACGTCATGTCTCACGACCACGCCTGCCTCTGGGTGAAAACTTGCCCTGTAAGAGCAGCCAGTCAGTATGAGTGTCTGTGAAAAACACTTCATCACAAGTTAGTTAATTATGTTTTTACATAAATGACATGTGTGCCGGTTGTGTCTGTAGATCAAAGTGAATCGGAAAAGAGTCTTAGTAATGGTGTAGGTAAAGTTTTTACTGTGAGAAAATATGACACTACTATAAAACTCCTGGTTTTAAAAAGTTTGGTTCAACAACAAAATAAAGTGTCTTAATGATATAAAAAGTGGCAGATGTCTGAAATACATTGGCTGATTAGCCAGTAAGGTAGCTGTATGTCAGATTTGTTTACTCTGACAGAGGCAGATTGTTGAATCGCAAAAACAGAGATTAATTGTTCACCCGACTGGCCAGAGGATTTGGGCTCCTAATAGCTAAAAAGTGTTTTCTTACTTTATGTGTTTAAACTGGCAAAGGCCTCAGAATTTGTATTAGTCAAATTAGGTTGATTGTTTTCACCCAAAAAGCTTTGGTGGCATGACCACACTGGATGTGTTGCTCTCATCCGTTGAGAGCTGTGAACTGTGATTTCCTGTGTATCAAGTATCAAATTAAAACATTTGCACTGGCTATCATCCACTGATGTCGTAATCTTTGGCTGTGCACAAAAAAAATCTTTATAGTGTGAATTAATGGGGGCCATGCAGCACATGACCTGTTCATAATGTTCATAATTGTAAATTATAGAAGAGCGTTGTTGGAAGACGCTAGTGCTGCTTTTAGTGGAGAAGCAGATAAAAACAGAGGAGAAGCCCTGACGTCATGATGGTTGTCTGATGTACGCTGAAGGTGACACGGAGTGGGCGGTGCTGGGATGATAGAACTCATCTCTTAGACATTTTAAAGTCAAAAACGCACTGTGACAAATCAGTTAAAGCTCTATGAGGGGGCAGTAATGACTCCAAAGACATGCTGCAACTATGAGAGCCTCTTTTTTAAAAAATAGAAATTCATGTATAAAAAGTGTCAAATGCAAACATAGTGCTGGAGCCCACGTGTCACAAAGTGAGGGCTTTGACATTTAGATGACTCTGTCCTAATGGGTTTTGTTCTAGATATCTGCTGCCTATTGAGCCTTTGAAGGCTTCAGACATGAGCTTGGAAACAAAGTTTGATGGCTTTCATTCTTATTCTCATTCTCATTGCTTGTTAGCAAGTGATTCATATGGAAATTAGACAACTTAATTACATAGCGAACAAATATCACTCACTCTCCACTGGTTTCACTGGTTTCTGTCTTACCAACAAAAAGTCTGCTCCTTTAATAAGAATAGATATCAATGTAGGCGGTTTTAATGGCCGTTCAAAACATTGAGGTCTTGCTTTGCAATTATTTTTGAATAGTTGTCTCCTTTCCCTAAATTTCATTTCAACTGTGAGAGAAGGGTAAAGGAGTGTTTTATCAAAACTGAAAATACTCAGTTGTGTGCATTGTTGTGTAGTGAGGTATAGGCCACACAGGATATAGGAAATGTATACCATAGCACACAGCAGAGGGGGAAACATTAGTCATTTGATAAATGAGGCTGTTTGAATATTTAGTACCAGTCTCTGTCTGTGCTCTCTGCTTTCCCGTGGCAGATAATTTTGGCAGTTAAGCATTGATTTCCCTTACACAGCAGAAGCAAGGGTTCAGATCATTACCCTCCCTTCATAAACCTTCTTGTGCCTCTGTTTATTAGTGACAGGGAGGAGCAGCGGGCTTACAGGCATGCACGGCCATCACTTCCCCCACCGCCCTTAACGTGGCAAAACAGTCTTTTCAGCTCTGAGACGGTCCTGTTTTTATTGCTGCCGGTGTTATTGCTTTACAATAGAGTTTTACAATCTATTAAACTGAATCTGTTATTCCAGGTTATGTTGAGTGAACGGTTCTTTGCAGTATTTCACCACTTTTGAGTAAAAGTCTGGCAGAATTTTCTGATCTGGTCACATGCTGATGGAACTAAGATATTGTTCAGCATCTGAGGCGAGAAAATTGACAGCAGCTGCTTTCGTGAGTGACTGAGGTTGAAGGTTGACTGATTATGCAGACACTCCACCAGGACGGTGAGGGACTCAGTAACTTACTGAAGGTTACTTTGAACGTGCTGCTAAAGGAAGCACTTCATGTCAGGTTTATTTGTACTGTATAGCCAGTAATCACAGCAACAGCCTCAAAGGGCTCACGGGCACATGTTTATCAGGAAACAAGGAATAAAAATCCTAAATTGGAAAAAAAAAAAAAAAAAAAAAGGAAAGAAACCCATGTCAAAGTGCCACTGGGACATTTCCCCCACCTGGATATGGCTTTCAATTCCAAGATTGCTTCTATTGTCTCTTGCTTCTCTTATCATTATACAAAAACCACCCAAGACTGAACTGGTTCTAATTGCATACAAGGGTGAAACATGTGGTTAACACACCACAGAGGGCCTGAGGACATTCAGATGTAATGAGTTCTGATGATTATAGATAGATAATTAGATTTTCTCTCTTCAGTGCTTTGCTCAGTTTTAACACATTGGACCTTAAACATTTGTCTCACTTTTAAACCCTTTTGCACAGTTTGCACCAGCATTTTAGCGGGCATCTCATATCCAGATTGTGTCTAGATGTGCCTGTGCTGCCTGCTGTTATGTAATCATGTTTACATTTCTCAACCGATTTCAACAAGCCAGGTTATACTATTCCATGTTATACATCTTTTGTTCTAATGTACTCCATATAGCACATGAGCCCTTGTATATAAAGGCTCACTGAAATCTGTTGAGAAATATAAAGGTTACAGTGCTTTTTTTATCCAGAAAAAAAAGTGTTTACAGCCTTGACCAGTCCAATATTGTTGCAATGTTGATGTACAATACCAAGGCCAATGCGATGTCTCCGTATACGTGTCTGTGGATAATGGACCTTTTTTGCAGCAGTCATATTGATAGAGAAGAGTAGGGTAAACAAAGGTGTTACAAATTATACTAAATAAGGTCCTGCTCCATTTGGTGTAGCAGGGCCTTTCCAGTGAGCCAGCATGCACAATAGCAGCACCCTGCCTCTGTTTGACCTGAATGGAATGGAACCTTCAATGGTTTCATCGGTAACACCTGTGTTTACGCTACTATTTCACGTCAAAATGGCTGCTGTGAAAAGGGTCTATTGTGGCCATTGTTATGCTGCATTTGTGGATGTTATTTTTAAAGTGGTAGAAAAAGCCATTAGACCACTGGAATAGTGAACACAAGTTTCTGTACATGCATTTTTCAGATTACAGGAGAAATCTGAAATATATTTCTGAATCATAAAATGCCGATGATATGTCATCCCAGATCAAGAGAACATGTTAAGTTGTCTGTCAACTCTGCTGCTGTGGTGTCCTCCTTTGAAATGTCTATTTCGGGCTGGAATAGCTGTTTTAGTTTTCTCGTTTCACATTAATTAGAGGTTGAATTAATGAGTAAGTGTCACTTTATGAGTCACAGCAAATCTTCAATAATCTTGTAGGGGGAGTAGATGTTTATAACGGCTAAATTGCACAATATGTTATTAGTGTGTGGCAGCCAGTAAAACAGACAGTGACTTAACTTTAAAGTCCAGAGTGTTGTGCAGTGTTGCACTCCTGCAGTGTTTCTGGAGCCTGCCTGAGCTTCCTGAGTCTAGGAAGGAGGGGGTGGGGGAACAACTTGCTTTGACCATAGATCATGTATTAAATAGCTAGATATTGCCCCTTTAAAAATGCACTTGCATGTATGCTTGTGTTCAGTGTGGTCATTAAATCAATATATTTTTCCAATTAACAATTAATCCTCAGTGTGTCCTGGGTGTATTTACACATATATTTCTATTTAGTCAATTGCTAGCAGACAGTATTCTGATCACCATGATTTATGATAATAGACCTTTTTCACAGCAGCCGTTTTGACATGAAATAGTAAACACAGGTGTTACCAATGATACTAATTAAAGTTCCATTCACATCAGACCGTGTGTGGAAAGGCTCTGCTACACTACATTCAACGGGAACTTAATTAGTATCATTGGTAACACTTGTGTTTACCCTGTTATTTCATATCAATATGGCTCCTGCAAAAAAGGCCTACTCCAGGTGTAAATGAGGCCTTTGATTTAATCTGTATCCTGTACAAAGAATGATATGAGGATCAAGTAGCTCTGCAGAAACACTTTGAATCTTAGCCATTGCTGCTGTAATTTGGGATTTCATGTGTGCATTTCTGCTCTTCTCATGTAGTAGTTCCAGGCATCAGTCCATCTTAGCTGGTTGGTCTTGACTTTTCTCCTTTCATTTCATTTCATTTTATTTTAGAACACTCTGCCCAGTGGCCCCCATCACCTCATTCCAGAGCTTTACTGAGGATATGAAACAAAACAAGTCATTTATTTTTCTAATAAAACATTGGTTCAGATTGCTAAAAAGAGATTCACGTGGAACATGCATGTTTGTGAATCAAGAAGCTGTTTCTCTTATATTGCATTTATAAACAATCAGCAGCATAGAAGAGTTTTTTTTTTTTTTTTTTTTATTTGCAAGTAATTGTGAGGACAGTGCAGAACACACTGTGTCTTTTTCATTACTTCCAGGTGATGACAGCTCATGGATTAAGACAACTCTCTGGAACTGTAAGGAGATATTTATATCATAAGACTTGAAATGTTTATGTATGGTATCTCATTTTCTCTGGTTATGTACTTATCTTCAAAGTGTACATGAGGTACACTTGAGTTAAATTTTGAAGTGATCTGTTTTCTCTTGTGTTTGAGGATGAAGTGAAGCAGGGGACCCAAAAGGGAGAAAAGGGAGACCAGGTAACTATTTCCTTCATCATTATTCCTCAGTAAAGATAGTTCAACCAAAAGAAACTACTGTAGTATTAACATCAGACACCTGACACAGCGTGCAAAATGTTTCCTTTGCTTATGTAACATCAACAAAAGCTGCGTTGACATTTGATTTTGGAAAGAACAATTGAAAATCACCTGCTGTTCAGAGTTTGGTGTCGGCTTTGTGCTCTGCAGAGGTGAAGCACAGAATACATTGTGCACAATTATTGTTTGGACGCTTAAAACAACAGATGCATCTACATGCAGCAAGCAGATTACAAAGGACACTGATGCAGTTACTCACCAAACAAAAAAAATCTCAGCTAAATGATAAAAAAAGAACATTAAGCTTAGAGATACAGGGATCTGCCAATGAAAGAAGAATTATGGTAGACATCAATACCAAATACTTTGCATACGACCATGATAAGTCTAAGTGGTATGAAGGAAATAAAAGTTGTGTATGGTCTCTCAGAGGTAATTTTTTTTTTTTTTTTGAAACATTGCTGCTTTGATTCACACTCTCAGAACAAAGAAGCAAACTTGGAAAAGAAAATACTCCATGTTCTTAACCTTCACACAATATGAAAGCGAACTTCACAAAGGTCCTTGAGGAAATTTTTTTCAACCATACCCCGTCAGCAAGAGGAATGGCTTACTTGACTGTTGTCTTTTATGCACATCTTGAGAATTGATGGTTGTCTATCTCCTTTACTTTCTACAGGGGGAGAGAGGGGCTCAAGGACCGCAAGGTGTCAAGGTAACTTGTTGAAGACTAAGCACTTGCACTAAAACTTGAGCACTGATATGCACTTCCATCACGATAAGTTGAGAACCACTCTGTGTGGCCCTCCACTGTGTCTGTGTAACATCGGTGGTGACAGGGTTAGAGCTGTGTAGAGTGTACCGATTGTTGATCAGAGCCTTTTTATACCGTAGAAAAGATGGTTTCTGTTTATAATACATTTTGAACTTGACAGTGGCCTTGCAACATGCCATAGATGATACTAAAAGTATCCATTTTAAGCTGCTGTCAGAGGGCGTACAATACACCAAACACACCAAAGTAATTCTCTTTCAGAGAGTAAAGTGGACCTTTACTCCTTCACTTTTATGCCTCTCCTGCAAACTTTTGATGCATAGCAGTTCTACTGCATCTTGAATTGAGAAAGAAATCCAAAAGATACTACAGTGTTTCTTTCAGTTGTATATGGTCTAAAGTTACTGTGACCCCCCCCCCCCCCAAAAGAAAAAAAAAGAGAAAAGTCTGATGGTTTTCTCTCCCATTTTCCTGGCTCTCCCTTAACCCTAACCTTTTTGATGATGTAACAGGGAAACATGGGACCTCCAGGAGTAAAGGGAGATCAAGGGCCAGAGGTGAGTCTTTACTGTATTGATGTCATGTCTGCTGTGTCGCTTACAGTAGATCAAATGGAGACGTCTAAACAACCGTAAGACAAAGGCTACGCACGTTTAGGTGGAAATAATCTATTTAATTTTGAAATCTCATTAATATCTTTGAGGTTGTTACTTGGAACACTCCTCTCTTGGGGCAGTAGTTGGCTTGGGAACTGGAGGGTGGCTGATTCAAGTCCAGTACAGACCATGATACAAAGTGTGCAGTGGCTGGGCTGGGACACTACACTTACCTCCTGATTAGATACTATCATGATATTTAGGTGCCATTATGGTAAATATTGTAATTTTTGTTTGCATTGCATTTTGCATTTTGTTTGTTTTTAACACTAGACCAGCAGGATCATTTCTATACTGCATATAAAAGTAGCAAATAAAATATTTTTTAACTGACCTGCTACATTTAGCTATTCTCACTCAGCAAGCTCGAGCTACAAGAATAACAAATAAGATGCAGATAAGATTTTGGGCCAAAATGAATAGCGGTCATGAAAAATACAAATGTGAGTTTTGACCTTTTGAGGTTGCTGTAGCTCTTCAGTGTGGAGTGTTGAAGCCAGAGTAGCAGATTGAGTTAGCAAAATGAAGTCAGCTGCTATTAGTTTTAACAGATATATGCCTCTAACTAATGGGAATTCCCATTATGTGTTAGGATTGAGCTAAAGGACAAAGCGCTAGTCAATTATATAAAGAAAAAAAAAGATTCAGCAATCAAAAAATTGATCCAGGAACTGTGAAAAAAAGAATCATGATACTTAGAAGCATCAATGTTTTCTCCCACCCCTAGCAGCTGGAGAGGTGCCAGTTCATCTCGTGGGCATTGCCTGGGTTGCCCTTGAGCAAGGCACCAAACATCTCTCTGCTCTGAGCCCCATCACTCACTCATGTCTCCCCTAATGTTTGTTTATAGGTCCTGTTTGTGTGTGCATGTTTGTGTATTTCGGGCCTGTTTGTGTGTAATGAAAAATAATAACGTGTCATAAAAAAATCAATTGAATTTCCCAAGCAGGATTAATAAAGTGCTAAATTTAAAACTTAATCATAACAGCTGGTTCAGGCCAATATTAGCATAATGGAAGGTGAACATCTCATTAAATTCACCTGTTTCCTCAGCTGCTTTTGGTGAAAGTTCTGCTCCCATGGTAATAACTGCAATATTGCCAGAATAAAAGGATATATATAAGTGAAGTATGAAGATGAATGCACATTTACAATTGCATATTACACTTGTAACAAGCTAATAGTTTACATACTGTGTTTTTTATACTTGCTGCAACACAAATTACCAACAAATAATAACATTTAATTTAATTTAATTTAAAATATACTGTAAACATACTGACTGAAATGAAGAAAGTATTAATTTAGTATTCTGTTGAACTAGAACTAGGTTCTTTCAGGTGCTGGAAATCCTTAAAAATGCTTGAATTTTAATGTACAAGGTTTGAAAAGTGCCTGAATAAAGTGCTTGAAATTGTAATTGCTTTCAAAATTAATCTCTGACTGAATTGTTCACTTTGCAGATGAAGAAATTTTAAAAACGCAGTGTCTAAGTGTTTTTGCCTTTCACATAAAATGAATACAACTCTGCTTGAGCCTTGCTTGCCACTCTGCACGTGTGGTAGTGCAATCTGTCAGTCCTTGTTGATTCGTCTCTCTCTGATGAAACAGTGAGTGACGACAGATGACAACATGCCAGGAGGTTGCTGTTTCAACGAGCGTTGGCTTTAAAACTTTTTTTTTTTTTCTAAGGACTTTATTGAATTTGAAGGTGTTTGTCTTGGAATTGTGTGTTTTATTTTGGCTCAGCCAGGTTGTGAGGTGCCAAGTCAGCTTACAGACAGGTGACACATGCAAATTTTTAATTTGTCACCCTTTTATGGCACAATAACATCTGATTTAATGTGATGAAGAAATGAAATGGAACCTAATCATTTTGAGCATATAAATATGTAGTTAAGCAGAGCTGTAAGTTGCTTGAAAAGTGCTTGAATTTACTTTGAAAAGGTGTAGGAATCCTGATAGTAATGCAGATACCTTTTTCATCCCAGTCCTGAAAAGGTGTATATAAAGATAGCAGGCAGGAAACTGATGCTTGTGTACTCCTTTTCTCAGTAATCATTCAACATAAGCTCAGTTTCCATGGTAATATGTGATGAGGATCGTTCAGTTCATCCACATATGCAAAGACAATGAGTCAAAAGAAGGAATGCATATAAACAGCTGGTCTAGAATATAACCAAGATGTAAGCTTTTATTTGAATTGACATGTGCATCCAAAACAATTGTAATTATCACAAAACTAACCATGGTTTATTAAAAGGCAGCAGGGGCAGCACTTAAACAACACTGCAATTTGAAATACTCTTGAAAGTTGGTGCTACAGTGTAGCTGGCTGGGCGATAACATTTGAAAGCCCAGACAATTCTGTCACCAAACAAAGGAGAAAATAGCCCAAAGTATTGGTTTTCCTTTGTGTTTTGCCAGGGGAAGCAAGGCCTGCCTGGACTCCCAGGACTCCCGGGCGAGCCAGTAAGTATATTGGCGCTAGACACTACCACTTCATGTCAACCCTTCCTTTCGTCTCATTTCTCTTTCTATCACCTTGCCATATCCTCTACTCTCTAAGTCAGTCTGCCAAAATGAAAGAGACAGATAAACAGATAAACGTCAACAGGCAGAGACAGAGAGGAAGCAGGAAGAAAAGTCCAGAATTTTTACACAGACGATCAGTAATCAAATTTAAGAATTAATTAGTGGAAAGAGGCAAATCTAAGCGCTTTATGCCAGGAACGGAGGCAGAGGCCCAATCTGTTCTCCACACCTGCTTCGGTAATGAGCATCTGTCTTTACTCAAAAGCAGGGAGGGAAAAGAGGCATTTCATAAATCCTGGCTAAGGGAAATTATGTTGGAACACGGCAGCCCGCTGAAGCAGTGAGGAGGAGGAGATAAATGTGTGTGAGGAGATGAAGGCCTGGTGATAGATGTGTCTCTTTTCACCACTATTTACAGGGCTTGCCAGGGGAGGGAGGGGTGCCTGGGAGAGATGGCCTGAAAGGAGAAAAGGTAGGTAAACTTCAAATCAAGTTCTCACCTCAAAGAAAAATATAAAGCTATGATGTTTTATCACAGGTTGAACATGCTAGACAAGTTGTGAAGACACCTTTCAGATTACTCGCCCTGCATGCCATCCTCAATCATGTTGTAACTTTGTGTTTCTCGCTTTTGATGCCTCTGACTAGTCTGTTATTTGTACATATTTTTTTTCTTGCAGCAGGACTTGTTCCAAATACTGTGCTGAAAGTGGAAAAGAGCACTCTTGA
Source organism: Lutjanus erythropterus (assembly GCF_056507025.1). Taxonomy (NCBI): domain Eukaryota; kingdom Metazoa; phylum Chordata; class Actinopteri; order Lutjaniformes; family Lutjanidae; genus Lutjanus; species Lutjanus erythropterus. Next base: position 6,083,194 of record NC_139330.1, read on the forward strand.
CATGCATATTTGATGGGGTTTGTCACTTGTCAAAATAAACGAAGACTCTCCACCCACTGGAGTCACTCTGTTGCACTCCAGGGCAGAGAAATAAACCTAAAGTGCTTAAGCCTCCTACATCCATTCATATTTATAATCCTCCTTTGTCATCTTTGCTATACTGATGCAAGAGGCAGTTCTGGTTGTACATTCACGTGGTAGTCTATGAATAAAAACATGCAAAAAAACAAGCAATATCTGTAAGCGAAATATGAAGCTGGAGCCAGGAGACAATTAGCTTAGCATAAAGACTGGGAGCTGGGGGTCTACCTTGACTAGCTCTGTGGATACATAGAATAAATCTGCCAAACAGCTCCTCTATAGCTCAATAACTAGCATGTTATATCTTGTTTGTTTGATCCATGCAAAAAAAAAAACATGTTAAAGCTCTGTAGTATAAAGCCAAAAGCAAAGCAAACATATTAGAACAAAGCTAAGAAGCTACAGGCACACTAGCAGGTCTGTGAGGCTGTTTTGAGCTACATGCTAATGTGCACAGTGCAAATATGCAGATTTTTAGTAGGTAGTTTAATAATTCCATATTCATGTTTTCTTAGGTTAGTGTGTTAGTATGATAGCATTTGCTAGTTAGCACTAAAAAGAAGAACAATACAAAGAACAGTTGAGGAATGTAGCCTTGCAAGTATTTGCTCTTAACAGAAGTTTTGGGCAAATTAAAATTTTGGCCTCATGGTGCCACTAGCAGAGACATCAGGGAAGTCAGTAGGATTTATCCTTACAAGACCATAAATATGAGTACAAAATCTGTGTCAATCCATCTATTAAATGGACTGGATGTATAAAGATTTTTCAGTCAAGACCAAAGAGGAGGATCAACCAACCAGAGAGCAATGTCACTGAGACAACAAAGACAATTAAAGTGGGATAAATCATAATGAAGCTTTTTTATGGTAAAAGATAGGGTTCAACATTAGGCCTGTTTTGTTTTTTTTTGGTTTTTTTGCAGTTACCTGACTTGCCTTAGCTTACATGTTTCATACAAGCACCCTGGAAGAGGAGCTGCCTGCATGCCTCTTCAGCACCATTTTTCAGAAACTTGACATGCCTGTGAAAAAAGACCCTGTTTTTCCACCTTGCTCTCAAAATTGCAGCAAACTGTGCCACACATAATTGGAGTTTTGCCCACATCCTTTAGCACCAGCCAATTAAACTCCTGTTTCCAGGATAACTCAAATGCTTGCTTGTGCTTCAGCTCATCGACTTTGTCTTTACCCACCGCCACATACTGTGCATGTGCAGTTCAACAGAGAGGGAAGTGAGATGGTTCACTCCTTACACTCCTGACCACTACCTCGCTGAACTGGTGCTGCTGGCACGCCTGTGGTGTCCACACAGGCAGCATTTCTGCTGCGCGGCTGCTGGTGCCAGCCTTATCTTTCTATATTGAGTTTGCAGAAGAGTTTTGAAGAGTAGAAAAGAGCTGCAACCAGAAAGCAGCAGGGCTGGTGACATGGCTTATGAATAATATCTCGATATTTTTAGTCTATTCAATGATAAAATATGTATCGCACTTTATATATTTTCTCTTAAGATAACGTAGAGTGAAATCTCAAATACAGCTGGGTCATATGGACAAAATCATTATATTTTTGACAAAATACCTTAATATCAATATTTATCAATATTGCAACAATATTGTAGGGATGTCTATTGGTGCTGTCACAAAATATTAACACAATGAGATTTTTGAGAAATGATAATCAGTAATGTGGATATAATGACTAAATGGGTAAAGACAAATAATAGAACAGATAGAACAGTCTGGCAAATTCAGAAAATTACATCACTTTACTGTAATGCAGCTTTTAAAACCAGGAAAAGACCACTCTTATGCTATAACACAATATAATGGCAGTGTGTTTTTTCCCCTTATTCAGAGAGAGAGAAAGGGAGGTAGGGGGAGAGAGTAAGAGAAAAAGAGAAGTGCACCGGAAAATGCATTCTCTCACCTGATTTTTTTTTTCATGTCTGTGACGTATTCTACAGATATAGACAGTGCAACTGTAATGAAAGGTGTCATGTTGTTGGTATGATGTTCGCAGATCATTCACTGTGTATTTTCCTGAAAACGGTGAACATGATGCAGAAAAAATATCTAGATGAAGCTGTATGGTGGTTCTAACCTGTCAATGTGAGCACTAAAAATAGGTTCTGCAGTGCACAAATGTTGGTCAAGCAGCCTGTGTGGCCCAGCCTTTACCTACTTCCATCATCAGCTCTGGAAAAAACAATGTGTTTAATTATTTTTACTGCGAGATTTACTTGCCCAACATGACATTTTACTTCCCCTGGGAAAATGGGCAATCCTTACCCTGTAAGAATCACCAAATATATTTGAGGCAGGAAACAAAAAGCAGACACTGCTGTCTCTGACTTGTGAAGAGCAATTTCCTACTTTCAAATCGATGGTTTTGTAAGAGTCCATGAAAAAGCCTCCCCCCTCTAACAAAAATGTTAATGTTTATACATATAGATGTGCAAAATGATCCAGGTAAATGGTGTCTGGCTCAGCTTCATCCTCCTTGCTCACCACCTTGTGTATAATACAGCAAATCCTTTGCATTGTTGAGATGACAGAGCCAGCCTGACATTTTGCTTTCATTCAGGATCTGAATACTGTCTGTCTTTCTGTCCGTAGGGGGACTCTGGTGGATTGATGGGGCTACAGGGACCTCCAGGTCCTAAGGGTGAACCTGGAGAGCCTGGAGGCGGATATATGGTGGGTACCGTGCTTAATTTAGACCCCAGTCACTTTCATCTGGCTTCAGCCCTCGAGCCACAGGGAACAAAAGTAAAAACTTTCGTGTAAAACAAGACAACAACACAGGAAAATTCTACTTCACAAAGCAGATGATCTGCAAACAGCTGGAACAGCAGCTGACAAGTTAAAGGAAACTAGCTCCTCCAGCTGTGTAGCTGCCATGACATTATGGAGATGCAATACCATTAAGTAATCCTCCATTGGATAACCCCAGCACTTGGTAATCACCTATCCTCCCATTTTGGAGCTTATAGCTGTTGAAGCACTCTCCTTTATGGACATGGCTTTGCATATAGAAATGTTCATTACACCTTCACCAAAACGCCTGCGCATGTGCAGCCAAGGCCTCAGTCCTGGTTGAGGGCACATGCACTCCTCAATCACCGGCAAGTGCTCTATGGCTTTAAACAATCATGTTTGTTTGGGTGTGTGAACGCTGAAGTGAACATTAAGCCCGACAACAGGCCTACTCATCAAGCAAGGTGTACTGTGTTCAGTTAAGCAGAGTAATAAGGAAAAGATTGCATTCAGGCATAAGTATTTAAACCTCTTTAATGTACTCTAGCACTGTGGAAATTGGAGTGGGATTGGAAAGGAAGGCTGTATGTGTGTGTGTGCAAATAAATGTCAAGGGGATATGTTTACAGCAGGCCAGTGACAAGTCACATTGTTGAGAAGCTAAACAAGGAGAGATGTGTATTGTGGCAGACGTCATGCATAGATCCTGATAGTCTTTTACGAATGTCATTTCTGTGTGATGGCATTGGAGGAAAATGGATTCTAAACATTTTATCGTCTTTGTTATGTAAGACAAAGAAAAGAAAGAAGAAAAGCAATAAACAGAACTCAATGGAGATGGTCTGAGCGTATCTAATGAGTCAGCCTGCTCAAGTAGTTAATGTCACTTTATTGATTTTGCCTTTAAATGAATAATGAGCAATTTACTCTTTGTTTCCTTTGACTTTTATTATTTGCATAGATTAGCAATCGCCCTTTAGTCTCAAGTACTGATTTAAAGGTTTTGTTCCAGTGCAGTGCTGAGGCATAACGTCTAATCTAATGTAACGTTTTCTCCAGAAAGAAAATGCAGCCATAGGATCATAAAAGTTCTGTTCTTCTTTTCAAACTTTTCTCTATTTTCTGTTTTAGCGAATTGGTACCTTTCTCGCTAAAACTGTAGAATTGCTGTGTTAGTTCAAATCCAACTTCTGCCCTGCTAATTTACATTGTGCAATGTAGGACTTGTAACACTAATACATGCTGACCACAGAAATCAATGTCTCATCTGAACTGTACAGTAAATAATGCTTACAGTAGCCTCGATTCCAATCAAGGTTTTTCTCTGTGGTATGGCATTATCAGTCTGCCTCAGTACATTGAAACTATTAAAAATGTTGTGAACAGTATTGAACATGATGAGCCCATAATGTGTTCAGACTGTTTGCACTGTGGAGTGTAGCTCATGTTTCTGTTTGAATTTCAGCTCTAGGACGGCTTTTTTTGGGCTGCACCTCGGGTCTCAAAGTGAACTGCTGATGAATGTGCAGTGAAAACTATATTCTGATGTATTCCTCCTGTTGTTTTTTTTAGGGTGATGGGCTGTCTCTAACCAGAGGGTCTCGCGGGCCCAAGGTAGGAAACGCTGTGGTGGTGGAGCAACAAACACAACCTTCTATATTGACTGACTGTATTGCTAAAAAATAATTTCATGTTCAGGTAAGGAATAGGTCAGTGGTTCTTATGTCAGGCAGACCCCCACAGCCCTGTCAAATGAACTAAAGTACTGGTTGCTTAAAGGCCCAGTGTCTAAGATTTATGGGTGTTTGAAGAAGAAGGCAAAATATGGCAAATGTGGAATATAATATTCACAGCTATGTGGAAGTGAAAGGAGGTGTTTGCAATCTGGAAGCTCACTGCTAGATGCTTCTAAATGCTACACATAAACATTAAAAGTGGATATTGTCAGCCTAAATAAATACTTTCATACAATTTGACAAATGTGATGTGTTAGTCATTTATCCATTATTTTTAATCAACTTTAAACAACTGTTTGTCTGTGGCTTTTAGCTATTCATCTCAACCAAAATATGCTCACATACAGTATGTTCTTCATTTTAAACTGTAGCAGAGATTTCAAGGTTTTCTGATAATCATGCAGTGTTTAGTAGCAGGTTTGGAAAATAATGCGCTAAAGACGTACAGTATGTTGTCATGGAAAAAATAATGGTGTATTTGAATATGAGTGGGCCTATCACAACACATACATGAATTCAAATGAAATAGATAATGAACATGTGCATGCCATTGGCCTTGAACATAGCTGTGTTTCTTACCCTTGAAGCTACTAAAGGCAAAACATAAAGGGAAAATGAGTTCCGGCAGAGTGTGAATACTTAATGATCATGCGGTGCAGCAGCTCTCCATGACTTCTGGATTCACTATCACTGAAACAGCACTGACTGCTCCGTTGTCTTTTTGTCAGGGAGAGAGAGGAGTCCCAGGATTGCCAGGAGACCACGGTGAAAAAGGCGAACCTGGAGCGAGTGTCATTGGTTCGCCTGTGAGTATGATGTTGTATTGATTGGTCTCTGTCTCCCACATTCATTATTTAGTTCCAACTATGATACCTTTGGATTCTTGTCCTTAGCTACTGAAAGAAAGAGATCCTCTTTGAATATGAAGATCAGTGTCCATTAGATCCACTCTCAGATCAAAACACTGGTCATTACTGTGAGGTTCTGGCATATTGCACTCCACCTTCATCATATATGCTCTGTACTGATAGTTTGAACCTCACAGATCTGATTGCGAGTGAGTCTGCTTTCATTTTTGAAATACAGGATTGTTGGAGACAGAGAATCAATAGAGCAAAAGGTGTCTAACACAATTCCTTTATTGGATCCTGGGTGCTAGAGGGCAGATGGTGTTAACAAGATGTGTGATGTGTTCTTAGGGCCCCATGGGACCCCCAGGAAAGCCTGGAATTGAGGTCTGTGGAAAATTCTCTGAACCCACAACACACAAACATGTTCAGGTTTATTTTTACTGATGTTCAGCTCATTGATGTGGTGGCCAGCGGTCTGGCAGTTAATTTACTATACAAATAACACTAAGTGGTGTTTGTGAGTTGTTAGCGGGCTCTATAAGGTATGATTGTTAAGTGGCTGGGTGTTTTTGCAGGGCCCTCGTGGACCCCCAGGTTTATCTGGCCCTCCTGGAGCTGCAGGAAGAGAGGTAGGTGCGATCAGTCTGTCCTTTCCCTCACATTCACTCCCTCACACATGTACAGATAAAAGACGACTGGAAGCATAAAAGAATGTCAGCTACCCACTGTGGATGAACAAGTATGATGTATCACAGCTCCTGGACAAAAATCCCCACCAACTGAGATGGGTGTGAAAGGAGAGTTATAGCCTTGTGTGTCTGCTTGATGTCATAGCCAGCGGGATTTTTAACTCCTTTCTTTGTCTCAATTAAAGGGCTCCCCTGGTAGACCAGGCCCCCCAGGCCCTGCTGGACCCCCAGGTGAACCAGTAAGTCAGAAAATCTAATTTTTGATTTCTGCAGTTCAGCATCGCTGATCCGCAATAAGAACTACTGAGCTCATCTTAGAGTCAATGTTGCTCCAGTCAGCTTCAGTTTTGGGATAATTAGCCAACATCAATTACCCACATCTCTTTCAGGAAGATGTTGCAGTTTATGACAAATTGGCAGCACCCTGTTGTCAGAACATGTTTTCATGTCCATCCTGTCGTTTCATGTGAAACATTTACTATAGTTCTGATAGCAGTAGTGTGAGAGAGCACCGTAGCAGCGCTTCTACTGCTGCTGCAGCATGAAAGCCTTGCAAATTTAGCATTTTAACCTATTTATATTCATGTGTTGTAAAGACACAGAAAACCCATTTATTGTCCATTTTATATTTTTAAAAAATACATGGGCTGCAATTCAAAATGTTTTTCTCAACTTCAGAGAACAACAATATTTTGAAGATGTGAGGATTCTGTCTTCCAGCAACAAAGTTATTAAACCGCTTCCTCAAGCGTTGCAGATAAAAACTGAAAATGAAACACTGAAAAAGAAATTTGTTAAAAAATGTTCGAGGTGAAATCACATTCCTTAAAGGCATATAAGATGGTCCTCTAAATTGATGTTTTGAGCAATTTACAAGATGCAGTTGCACCAAACAAACAACAGCAGAATATTTCCAAAACATGAAAGATTTGTTAGACTGTGGCTGCATTTCATTGATTTTCTTTCTTCTTCTTTTTTTGACAGGCTGCCCTGCCAATTGTCGGAGACATGGGTGCTTTACTTAAGGTATTTTATCTTCATAGTTAATGATAATTACAGCTTTTTACAAACAATAACATGTAAATTGGTGTCTGGGTTAGTGTTAATAAATGATCCATATTTGTTCATTTGAAAGGACACCATTCTGTTAATATATGGATGCTATCAGTTTAGTGAGACAGTAAAAGCCCTCGAGTGCCTCCATCAGGATGACTGGGAGAAGTATCTGAAGAAAAGACATTCAAGTAATCTCACAATAAATTCAGGCTTCTTCATTCACCACAGGTGCACAGTCAAGCAATAATGTATGATGACAAGTTTAACAAAGCCTCTCAGTAAAGGTAATGGACTACAGACATGTCACACCACTGCAATGTAAATATTCAATGCAGCACTTTAATACAGGGGTTGCTGTTTACTTGTCAGAAAATAAACATTAAATTTTGCATGTTAGTTTATCATTCCAAGTGTAAAAATGGGTTCAGGTTTTTGTAAATGTAAAATGCTGTCAATAACAATTTGTTTCTCTTTGCTGGAGGATGCTGCATGCTAGACTCAAAAGCCCACACACATAGTTTAGGGGATTATTTGCATAATTCATATATAATACTGCACAAATCAGTCTTAATGGGGCTATATCATTCTCTGTGTTTGTCTGATTGTAAGTAAACTAGCTTTACAATATTTAAATGTCTGAAATGCAGATTAACAAGTGCAGATAGAGGATAAAAATTCTAAACAATCTGTATCCTGTCAGTATATGTGGCTGTCATTAAACTGATACAAATGCTCAGTTTGATCAATCTGGTTTGCACCACTGTTTTATGTATTTTAGATCTGATGCAAAACCAAAAAGAACCCAAATGTAAAAAAAAAAGCCTTTGAGGATAGCTCTCTCTTCTCTTACTTCTAAAATGGTTTAATTTAATTTCCTCTGGTAGATTTCCCTTGTCACTTAAACCTTCATCCCCAATTACCAAACGTTAAAGCATTTGGTATGAATAGTAAAACATTCCTAAAATCTCTAAAATCACCAAACTCACTGCTTGTATCTGTTATTTTCTCAAACTGTGTTCCAACATGTTCATTATACATAAAGGTTATTGCCCTTAATCTTTTCATCAATTGGTAACAGCTTTCAAGGTCCCTTTTCTGCCGAAGTTTGCACTGGGACTTTAAGGCCAAACATAATGTCAAACACTTTCCAGCCTTCAGCCTTTATTACCTGAGATTACAGAGTAAAGAGGGGAGATCAGGTCCTTCTTTTGTAGCTGTTACCTTTCAAAATGAGCATTTTCTATTTAAAAAAAATCTATGCAAATTACTGGCTTGTACTTTTTTTCTTTCTGTTGAAGTTGATTAGTCACCTTCCTTAATGATAATACCTGCAGGACAGCACTTTGCTAAATAAAGCCTTTTAATTTTTAATATTTAATGCATGTCAACTCTGACAATAAATATAATGCCTTCACATGTATAATCATTGACAGATAAAACCAGATGCCAGCAGTCTTATAATTTTCTGTCACCCCTTCCTTTAGTGTCAACTTATATTATCCATTAAGTGCTCTGTTAGATTCAGCTACTGTTTACAGCTTTCATCAGAATTGCTTGGTGGTACTCTAATTAGTACTTTCAACACCTTTATGACTCCAACAGGAAAGGACTAAACACATTCAATACTTTTATTTCTTTTCATTCATAACCTCTGTAATAACACTGTCTTCTAATTTTGTTTTATTGGTAACATTTCCTTGGACTCTTAGAAGATAATTAGATGACAAAAAAGTAAAATTATTTTTCCATTTTGTAGTTTGGACTTAGTTTCTGATTTAATGATAGTTTTTAATGGTGCACTACATGTTTCTATTGCCTCCCTTCAATGCAGAGCTCTTAAGTTTTTCCTTGAAGGTGCAGTGCCTATATCTGGACTGGATCAGGGACAATGATATTTAAGATTCTCACCTAAATGTCACAGTCAATGAGTTTGACAAAGTTCACCACTCACCTAGATGAGAGACACTCTTGGAGACACTCATGGTGGGTTCACATTATTTCTGCTCTGCAGACATTTAGAGAACACTTTGTGTCAGTTGGGGTCTTGTCCTCCACCCAGGGGATGTGACATAATAAAGGGCGAAAATGCAGTGCTCCAGCTCAGCTTGATGAAATCTTATCTGTGCCACCACTTTTGCTTCCTGCCTTGCCTGCGCTGGCAGAATGCCTGCAGCGTGTGCCAGACGAGAGTCCCTGGGCTTCCTGGGCAGAAAGGAGAGAAGGGGTCCCCCGGTGTTCAAGGAGTAGAAGGCCTGGTGGGAGAGAAGGTACAAGTAACTCATCAGCGTGGCAGGCAATTTGGAACAGACACTCTAAACATGTTTATCTGACCATGATACTTTGCATTACATGACACTTGTTAAATTCCCGCTCTGGGTTGCTTGTTAAATTTGAGTGCATGTCTGCTTACGCTCATATTCATTGTGTACTTCTATCCTCACCAGGGGGATCCAGGTGTAAGAGGTCCTATGGGTAACCCCGGGAAAGAAGGCCCAAAGGTAGGCAAGGAAATATAAGATGTAAATATGCTCAGTATATAATAATGTAATTGTTTGTGGGGATCAAAATTAATTATTCAGTTTCTCACCATGACAAAAGAACCTGTAGAACTAATAGCTTCATCCTCTGATACTGTTTATTGAAATGTGTGTTTAATCAAGTATATAGAGATTTATATTGACAACCGCTTTGCATAAATTGCCTGTTGGCTTATCTCTGGAAGCCTAACCAGCTGTTCTACAACTCACATTATTCTGTACACTCTCACTGTATGTACTCGCAGCGGATGTTGTTGCTATGGATACGGTGTTGCACCTCAGTGGAATTGGCTAGGCGATTTCAAGTCGTGTGCTGTATGAGGGGAAGAAACATTGTGAAGTTTACACCCATCAGCCATTAGTTTTAGGCCTTTTCATGTCTAGTGAAAGACATTCACTTCTTCCTCCATCACTGGTTCTGGCTTCCTGCAGGGAGTGAAAGGCGAGAGAGGCTTCCCAGGCCCCATGGGAGATAAAGGTGATGAGGTGAGTGAAAACAAGTCTAATCCAAACAAATGAACCCAGTAGTTATCTAACCATCCGGAAGTCACTGTGACATTGAGAGGGAGGTTTTTCAAAAGAATGTAAATATATTGTAATGTCTGCCCATCTATTCTGAAAATCTCTTCTCAAAAGAAGCTATCAAAAGCTATCCACAGTGCTGCGTGTGCACTATGCCCTCTCTTTTGCACTCTGAGGAGCTACTTTATAAAGACCGTCGTCTGCCCTGCGTGTTTGTGTGTGCTAATTAAAAAACAAGGCACTCTTTAGAGGAGCTGAGAAGCATTTCATAGGTCAGCTTTTGGCATTGAACTGCAATGACAAGAGAGTTTCACTAACGGGCACACTTGTTTCTAGATTTTATAAGCTCAATAAAAACATGTTTTATAGCCCTGTTGATTTTTTTTTCCTTTTCAGCGATAAAAGAAATAATTGAGAGAAACACATGCTGTGCCATCTACAATGGTACAGAAATGCCTTATCTAAACAAGTTAATAAAGACGCTGCATGTAGAAATAATTCACAGCTCCAGCATATTCAAAGGTGCTATGAAGATAAGAAAAAATGAACATAATCCCAGCAGTCAGTGCAGTGAATATGAAGATTTTCTAATGTATCCTCTGCAGTGAAGTTGCAAGCTCTGTGTGTTGTACTAATTCATCTGTGGTTGTTGTTGCTAATGGATTCCTGGAAAGCCGTTACAGGCATCAAGGAAACAGGTTTGATGAGACTTGGATCAATGAATTACATCTTACTCCTTTGGTTTAGAGTATCTACTTGCCCACATTTCTTATTTACATCACTGCCATGGATGGAAGTATTACAAATAGAATGACTGTAATTAATGTTTTCAAATTTCATGTTTGAAAAATGGTGACCCACTCTGTGTTCGCCAGGGGCCTGCAGGAGTTCCAGGACTTCCAGGTGTGACCGGTCGTACAGGGGCCCCGGTAAGAAGCCTGGTCTGATATTGCACAGAATACCTTTCATTATTTCATTACACAAAGTACCTTTTTATGAGTACCTCACAGTTTTATCACAACATGTGCAAGGCTTATATCTGAGGTTAAGGCTCATTGTAAGGATGATGTTGTGTTTGCAGGGGCTTATGGGTAGACCAGGGCCAACGGGTCAACTGGGAGCAAAAGGAGAAAAAGTAAGGTGTTTTACCACATATGTAATAATGTATGTAGTGTGCATGCCCTCTTGGGTATTATATACAGTACAGTGTAAATAACTTTTTTTTCCATTAAATGCAGTTTTATCATAGATTTTTAAGACCGATGGGTAAAATAAAAAAATAAAATAAAATGACTCCAGTTTCTATCATAAAAATGATGAAGTGCATGAAAGTGAAGTGTAGGAAACCAGATCTCCTCTTGTCTTTGATTTTTTTTTCCTCCAGTGTGGGCAAAAGAGGTTCCATATCATTGGATTACATTAGCATGAGACTGTGCTTGATAAACATTTCCATTTTCACAGACATGTTTAAGAATTCCTCTGGTTTGTGTTTGGCAGGGAAATGAAGGACCGCCAGGCAGACCAGGGCTTCCAGGACCTCCGGTGAGTTCCTCCTGCCTGAACAAGAGACAGATGGTGATAACAAGCCTCAAAAACCTCTGTTTGGGTTAAAGGTTCTACATGTACACTTAAATTTTACGCTACATGATTTAGTTTTTATTCGAGTTTTATCATTGTTTTATGTCCCAATAATGTGCAGGCTGACAAGACAGCATTATGTTAGAAAAAAGACCACACACCAGAGTAGCAACATAAACTGGTAATACTAAACAAATCAAGTACTCTTTACTCACCATAAATAGGACAATACAGAACAAAATGTGTTTCATTCTCACCTTTATCTAATTCGCAAAATTCACAAAACCTAATGTCCTTCTGGATATTAGCTTCAAGGTTCAGATGAAAGATTCCTGTTCTCTGTGCAACTAAAGACTTTTAACTTCTTAAATTTGCTATAAATAAGATTCTGGGCCATAATGTGCTTTGAATATATTTTCAGATTTTGGTATAACAGAATATCATTTAACCATTTTACCTCAAATCTAGTAAGTATCTTTCTTCAAATTGTGTTTGTGCTGTAAGATAAATTATTACTATACATATATTTTAACTAAAATTTAATGTTTTCTGCACAGACTGACTTCCATTCCGTTAATCCATTCAAGCTCCTTGAAAAATGTTAAACATTACTTTTTTTCTTGCCTTTATCAGCACTATTCAAAGATCTTCTTTTCCCATGATCAAGTAAAGGTTAGAGCCAAAACCTTGCCTTGCATCTCTTCCCACACAAATGGCCATCAGTGCACTAACGCAGTATTTTGCTCAGTCTCACAGTATTTAGTGTTACAAGAAAAATATAACTGACAAACAAGCGCAAATATGATGAAATTGTGGCGACCTGCTCACTGGCATTGAATCATGTTCCCTCCCTTTAAAAGGCCAGTGAGTAAGCACTTCCAAAGGCAAATCTATAATTCATCAGCCGTCCCCTTGAACCTGCCGTGCCCCCCCACACCCTGGTCTCATAAACTGCACTCTGGGAGGACAGGGGATGGCTCAGTGGCCTGAAAAGGGCAGAGGCGTCCGCTTGCTTCCAAATGAGAACCTTGACTCCTTCTACATTTACAATAGTCGCCCTCTACCAATCTATCATGGGAAAAACATTCTTTTATGTTCTAATACTACCCAAGTAGTCTAGATTACCTAGTTCTCATACTCAAATCTCTTTTAATCAGGGTCCTCTTTTGTATTTCTGAGATACTCTCGTTTTTTGAATTACCGCTGGCTCAAGGATTATTAAGTCCACTGTTCTCTGGTTTTCCTGTTCTTTCCACTTCTCACTCTCCCGCACTCTTTTCCCCTCTCTTTGTGTAATCACCAAATGAGCTATTGATCTCTCTCATGTAGCTTTTAAGGGCTTAACAGTGTATAAATGCTCCAGATCTACTGTACAGTTTTCTGTAAAGACTCTTGGTGCCTAAAACTCACAGAAGAGTGATTCACTGTTGATTGTCTTTAAGGGTGTACCCTATGTGGAGGGCAACGGGATGAGCAGTCTGTACAAGCTGCAGGTAAAGACTTTTTACATGACTTTAACTCAGTGATAATGTCATTGTGATCCATTGAATGTGCAGTACAGTGCCATCAATCATGCTGTCAGGGAAGAATCCATGCTAGTGGTTAAGATGTGTTTGACCCATATTGTCAAATATATAGTCATAACATAAAAAATGTCTTCTCAGAGCGGTGGAGCTATTTTAGGACCCCCTGGAGCTCCTGGTACGCCGGTAAGCATAATCATTGTTATGCCAGGCATGTTGATACTGTATGAGCTGCAGAACCTGGGAGAGCCGAATAACAAATAACCTGAACAGCCCTCCAGTGTTATCTCGGCTTCTGAGGCCCCATCACAGTCAATCATGTTCATTGAGAGCTGGTGGTTGGTGAAGGCCAAGAGGCTTCCTGACTCTCAAACAGGTGTCTCTGACCCGCCCCAGGACACACAACATCATTGATATGCAAAAATGGACTTACTGGTTCAGTTGCTCTGCACGGTGCCAAGCCGAAGTGACCCGATTTGCTTATCAGCTCCCCCTGCTCCCCCTTATCAGACAGTTTGTAATCTGGTCCGGTCCTGGGAGACATTCACTTACAGACCTCGCAGGGATCCATCCACCACAACGAACACTGAAGGTGGTGACAGAAAATAGACACTCCAATATCCCCCGTGCACAATGCACATGAACCACAGCTACATCCTGAGGGAGCTCCTCTCTGTACTGCATCCATCAGAGCCCAACAATCAATGAGAGACCATCTTCATCAGTGTTAAGAGGAACAGGGGGCCTAATTTATCAATTACTCCTAGTTTATTACTGTGGAAAAATGCTGAAATGCTTTGCTAAATTTTTGAAAAAGCAGCTAGTGTATGTAAAGCATGTGAGATAACCAGACTGCGTTATATGATCCTGATCATTTTTAATCTTGCTCGAAAGATCACAGGTACACATATGACAGTGCAAGCATGATTTACAGACAGACATGGTGAAAAAAAGAGGTGCAATAATGAAGTGCCATTAATTTTAACGACAATAACATGCAGTAGCCACATGCCATTTCAGACAATATTTATGATTTGTATGGTAGTGGTTGTCACATTCATGGGAGTAATCTATCCTTTTTTTCTGTCTCTTTCTCTCTTTTAAGGGTCCCAAAGGAGATGAAGGACCCCCTGTGAGTTGAAGCTTTTCATTCTGGAACATAGTTTAACGAAATATTTGTCTATTTTCTGTGCTACCCAAAAAATAGAGAAGTCAGAGTTTCCAGTTGCTTTCTATCATTGTCTCAGTGGTTCTCTACAACATAAGTCAATACACCCTCAAGCCTGCACTTAACCACTCTCAGTAGAAACTCCAACACACAGCAAAAAAAATGATCATGTCTCCTGCAAACCCGTGTACCATATTGTCTTGCCAGTGGGAACCTATGAACTCTTCTCCGCACTTCAAATGCCCTTCCCCCCATACTGACGCCAGAAAACAATCCACACAGACGTGGAAACAATTCCACGCTTCTGCCATCAACTTGAATTCTTTATTCCCACGGGGCCAATTGCATTTTTTATTGTTTTGTTGCACAGTGATTTTTCACCAGGATGTTAATTTGACATTTTAATAAATTGTGCGAGCGGCCCCGGTGCTGTGTTGGAATTGCCCCAATCCGTCTCACAGCTGATCCTCTGGCTGGCCCACTCTGCCCTTAGCCGCACTCGCTTATTCATGACAATCTACATGTGTGACAATTACCTGCACAATCCGTCTATGTCAGCACCGGTTGCCCCTCTATTCTTTGTAATGGCATTCCTCCATGGCAGCTTGAGCAAGATGAGGTAGATAGAGGCCATCACTTTCTCGAGCACTGGGAATGGGTCTCTATTTTTAGTACAGAAAGCAGGTCTGATTGTGATTGTCAAATGGGGCTTTTTTTCTATCCCATCTGTAGCCTATAAGGTGTGACAGCTAGTGTCATAGATCATATAATATAATACGCTCCGGTTGAAGTATCGTCCTCTTAGGATTATCTTCATATTGACACATGAAGGGTTGTACTAATACCTGACCAAGAATATCAAAAGGAGAGATGGAAATGTGTGAAATCTTGGCTCCCACAGAATTCAATTTACTTGCCTTCATGTAGCTTTGATCTATATTTGCTTGTTTATGCGTAATGTTTACTGACAGCCTTATAATGATACCTTTTACCTTCTGGTAGCTCATCACCAAACTCACCCTGAGACAGAAATAACATCATTCTTTGTTGCAAAAAGGGTGAACTAACAATCCTTAGCCTATGTCAGTGGTGAGTGTCTTGACAAAGCAGGTGTTTTTCTCTCACAGGGGGAACCAGGGGCCATGGGATTACCTGGGCTTGAAGGCCTACCTGGTGCCAAGGTAAGCAACAATATTGCCCCGGAGGAGCACTTTATCTGCCATGACCTAACCTGATTACAAAGTCAAGGAAAGTGCTTTCTCTGCACTTCATTCTCATCACAGAACATTTGAAGAGTTTATTTCTGGAATAAGATATCTGGCTGGAAGACTATTTAGAAAATGCTTGCTATGTGAAAATGAAACATGTTATTTGTTTCTGTTGACTTTATGAGTCAACTTTGGAGAAACTAATCATCAAGCAAGGAGGCTGTAGGTTTGCATCGTTGGCTTAGAACTGGAGTTGTTCCACAGGACTAGTTGCTGCCCACTGTTCCTGATACCAGGATGGGTTACATGCAGAGGATGAATTTGACTATATAATTGTACTCTGTATGATTGTATGATCACAACTTTACCTTAACCTTTAAGTATTGGTCCAATAAATTATCGTCCCATTTTGGCTTATCCAGCTATATTGGTCTAAATCCTATATTAGAAAATGAATATCGGCTATAATAATATCTGATTTGACAGCATTTAATTTAAATTCTTTGACAAAATGCTCTACAAATACCAATGTATATTTGTGAAGTTTTTTAATGCACGCTACTAGAAAAATTAAACCTCTGGAGAGTGAGAAATAACCTTTGTTTTTGTTGTAATAGTGACGTCACTATTACAACAGCAAACTACAGGTTTAGCAAACTGTGAAATTATCAGTTATCTGCATAGGCCATGCAAAGTTAGTAATTATTGCATTGCCTGAAATAAAACAATAAAAAACAAAACATATTCTGCGTCCCTAAATTTCAGATTGAAATCTCTGAAGTTGATACACAGTAACTGCTACTGTTGGACATATTTTCCTTAGATGTCCAGAGCTTTATTGGCAGAATATTGCAGAAATTTAATATAATATTCATAAATATGTTTTCGTTTAAATGTAATTACATGAGTAAGGATTGTTGTGCTTTTATTACATGTTAGACAGAGGCTGCCATGTTGCACTGCCATGTTTCTACACTAGCCCAGAACAGACAAACCAAGAACACTGGCTCTAGTTGCAGTCTTTCATGTTTTGAGCCAGTTTCATGGCCCCCAGAGACGTGTGGGGGGGGGGGGGAGACAAGGTGTTTGGAATTTGCAAGCTCACTGCCAGATGCCACTTAATCCTACAAACTGGTCCTGGCCCTGTTGTCTTTTCCTGGTTTTAAAGGCTGCATTATAGTAAAGTAATGTAATTTTCTAAATTAATCAAAGATTTTACTATTGGGCTTTACCCACATAGACATTATATCCATATTACTGATAATCATTTATTATAAATCTCACTGTGTTCATATTTTGTGAAAGCACCAATAGTCATCCTTAGAATATTGTTGCAATATCAATGAATATTGCGGAATTTGGTCAAAAATATTGTGATGTTTGATTTGTCAAACATCACAATATTTTTGACCAGCTGTACTGTAGTCTAATCACAGTGCCTCCTATTCTATAAGATTGTCATATGTTTGCACTATTTGAGAATGTATGGGATGTTATTTTAGAGACAGTGTGTATATTGAGATATATATAGTAAATCAAAGCCCAGCCATACCCTGCATGAAACTTTTGAGAACTTCCTACATCTAAATCTGTATAGAAAAGTTGCCACTGATTGACTGTGTGTGTGAGTGTGCATGTGTGAGTGTGTACGTGCGTGTTGAGGGGTGGAACGTTTCAGTTTCTGTGACATTCAGAGTAATTTATCCTTTAGGGGAATACTGTCAAAGGTGTGACATATGCAAAGTGTTTGCTGTTGAAATATGAAGAAGACTTAAGTTCATAAGGAGGTTGTTTATCATAACTCCCTGTTTGTGATTTTTCTGAGTAGAAACTGAGAGTGATTTTTTCAGCATTGCATTTGTCCAAAGAGTGAGGAGCCCAGGAGCATTCATTATACCTAGGTTTAGGCAGGTTCTGATATCACTATCACTGTGTCTGCTTGACATGACAGTGATGTATGTGTAGTCTTTATGTAACGTGTATGTCATCTATCTGACACGTCTGCATTGTTTCCTTCAGGGTGATATTGGTTCGACTGGTCCTCCTGGAATATCAGGTCCTGCAGTAAGTGAGATTTTATTTATTTTTTCGATTAATTTGCACAGACTCACACTCCTCCTTGATCAATCATCTATGTTGTTTAAGTCCGCTGCTGGCAACAAGTCGATGATGTTTCATAGAGTACTCAGAATAGCACACTTATATATTCACCACGCTACTACGATTAAGACCTCGGATACAAACCTGTGGTCTGTTCACTGGATTTTCTGTGCAGCTATTGTGGGCTGGTTGGTATATTATAAATGGGAGGCTGCAGAGGTGCTGTAGATATGACACCATTGAGGACCTGTCAAACGCGGTCTGTTCTCTTCCCATGTTTGTGATTGACAGGGGAAGCCCGGCCCTCGTGGAGAGCCAGGGATCCCAGGAGAGCCGGTGAGCCGCAGCCTCTAACTCTCTTTGAGCTGTCAATCCACGTGTCATTCCTTTGTCACTGCCGACTGACACATCGACTGTCTCTGTTCTCTGACAGGGTGAGAGGGGGCCGCTCGGAGAGACAGGATTCCCAGGGCCCGAGGGACCCCAAGGTGTTCCTGTAAGGATGCTACATGAATTCTGTTGCTCTTCCCTATATAATCACTATGAGATGTTGCCAACACACGTTTTCAATAATATACAGGCTGGAAAAAGGGACTTGAATAACACACTGCTCCTATACAGTGCACTAGCAGGTTTATCCATGGTTCCTGTTATATGGGAAAAAAATAACATGATTCAAGGACAATATGGACAAAATATGTATGTTAGCGATCGCTTGTCCTGTAGATGATTACATTCCTCTATGTAATTACCATCAGAGATGGTTTCTGTAATTTTCGCTGTAAGTGCACAATGGAACAGTGTTCGCAGAGCAATCAGGATCATTATCCCTTGGTTGAGATATCTCATTAACTGTGGAGATTACTAGGAGTGCAACAGTGCTGATCCAATCGAAGGTGGGAGCTGATACAAAATGTCTTTGTTTGTGTTGCACTCCTTGAGCAGGGGAGACCTGGAAAAGATGGAACTCCTGGATACAAGGTGAGTTGTGCGAACACGCTGCAAATCCCCTTATAGAAAGTGCTTTACATCAGCCGAGCTACAGAAAGATGGCACAGCAGATTTTTATCCCCCCCGCCCCCCCCCCCCCCCTCAAGCTACAGCATCCTGAGTGCATTAAACCTATTTGCATATTTGAGATTTTAACGATAAAAACTAAATGAAATCCAGCAGATTTAAGGCTTTGTTGACTTTTAGTCTTTTTACCCTAATTATACAGTTAATGCTTTCAGGCAATGATAAAATGTTTGTAATAGAGGGCAGTAGACACTTAGATTAAATATTCATTTTCCTGCCTGATGAACCTGGCTAAAATTGAAACAAATAATGCAGCAAACTCTGCTTTTAGGTGACTGATCAAATATATTATACACTATTTACTACATAATCACACAAAATGAGCTCACAGCATGCAGAACAGATCTGCTATGAATACCCATTCCTAACAAATTATACGGTCTAATACCAAACTGGTTTGACTATGAGCATTACTGTTTTGCTGTCTGATTTACAAGATTTTTGTCGCCTAACACCTTAACGACAGCCCCAGCAGTTTATTGTTTTCTTATTATTATTAGTTAATATCCTTCCACCAAAATCTCAGCACTGCATAGAGCTGTTCTACAGTTTGATCCCCATGTCTTTCTGCCATTAGTGCCTGACTTTTTGGTGGGGCAACAGTGCCATCTAGCAGGTGGCTTCGCTCCTCTACCCAGACTCCTTGCACACTGCTTTGAGGTTTAATGTAATGCTCAGGGAAGCACATTTCAGTGGGCAAGATGATAGATTTAAGCCTCCCATCAGGCATTGGGGAATACAGAGTACTGCAGATTAAAGCAGGCAGGGGAGAACAGCATCACAAAGAGATGCCCGTTTTAAAACCACATCATGCCAGATTGTCTTTTGCATGGCTCCCGTAATCCAGCAGGAAATTGATACAAAGATGCTCCCAGAGGTATTGCTGTGAGCACAGTAAAGGGGAGCAATGAGGAGTGACAGGGAGGGATTGGAAGACACAAGATGTTGTGACATGAAGTCAGAGACAGGTATTTTCTCTCCGAGCTCCTCCATACAGTAGAGACAGCTGGTGGGAAAGCATCTCAAATGAAAACAGGAGTGATGCAGAGAAGCCATGACATTGCAGAAGGTGAAACACTATACGGGTAGATATTATACAAGCAATACACCTGCGCTGAGTAAGAAGCAATCAATGCACAGTCATCTGAAAAGTGTACATTTCTCAAAGTCAAGTAATTCGGGAAAAGCTTGCTCGCTGTTTTTTTCTACAGACAACAGAATAGAAACTCCTGCAAATATTAGAGTAAATATGAGCAATATACCAATATAGCGGCCTTAAATAATAGAAATCTCTGCTTCACATGTATAGATTAGAATAATGAAGTATTGTGTGTCCCCCTGCATGTTACTGAACATCAATATTTTGTGTGAGGTGGGTGGAAAGCTTCAGCGTCAGCATAATTTCTTTTTCCAATTATTTAGATGTAACAACTTTACTTTTTTTATCCTTTGTTGACAACAGAGCCTTAAAATATATTTTCTGCTTCTTTTCAAAGGGAGCTACAGGTAGACCCGGGGACAGAGGATCCAAGGGTGAACGTGTAAGTAGCATCTTTACTGTTTTCATAAAAAGAAGCTGTTTTTATGACTCAGCCTATAATGCACAAAAAAGGTTTTGATGAATAGTAATGAAAGTCTTCACTTCAGCACAAATATGACTAATCCCCACAAGCACATAAGCAGTAGATAAAGGCATTTTACGCTCAGTGCAGTTTCTCATTGTATTTGCGAGGCAAAATTAAAGAGCTCTGTCACACTTCTGCTGTAATCTATTGCAAATAGAGGATGCAAAATGAGGGTTTTAGCTTTATAGTTGGCAACAGAATCTCTGGACAGGTGACTGACTGGACACATTAGGAGAAATAGGTCAGTGCAGAGCATGTGAACTGATTCAGTTGGATGTGAGTCACTGAAAATAGGGACTGCGGTGCACCTAATGCCAGCCAGGATATAGCTTTGATTTTTAGACCATACAACTCAACAAGACCAGTACTGTGTCATATAGAGCTGAGACATGTGTGGGCGTCTTTACTGCAGGGTGATCCAGGGATTCCTGGAGAGAGAGGCGTTCAAGGCGAGAGGGGTCGCATAGGAGATCCTGGCCCTACTGGAGCGATCGGACCAATTGGCCCAAAAGGCGACCCTGGCCCTCCAGGACAGTTGGGGGCTGCAAACCTCTTGGTAAGCAGTAAATTTGCAGATACCTCCAAGCAAACAAAGACTATCCTCCCAGATGATTATAACCTTAATCATCCTACCACTTCCTTCCGGAGGTTGTGTAACTAGTTCAGTTCTTGTTCCCTGTATGGAAAACGGTGCAGTTACAGATTTCTGCATGAAACATCAAACAAGGCTCTTTGCTGTTCTCTTTCTGCTCAACGCTTCCCACTCCTCATCGAGGCGCCACAGAAGGTCAGAGAGGGAGAGAGATGGAGACAGAGAGAAAGACAGAGATATGTGGGCGTGCCTAGAGCTCTGCAGAGCAGTGAAAACACCTCCGTGTGTCACAGACATTTTACACATACTGTACGCAGTCACAACAGTTATATAACGTTCACAGCAGAGATGAAAAACTGTTCTGAATGCAGTGATTCGAGGTCCAAGGCTACTCCTGTTTGCCAGTGTTACTGGTGCAGCCCTGGAAAGCTTTAACAACATTTGTGAGAAAGGTTGACATGACTGAGAACCTGTGCTGTCTTCTTTTAACCATGTTATTTTGGGTTTCTGGGTCCTTTTAGTGGAAGAGCATATTGTTAAATATTTGCCTTGATAACAGAGGTACACAGAGCTGGTGCACTTTTCCTCTTAAATACAGAGTGCATTAGTACAAAAGTGGAAATAAAGTAACAAGAGGAAGTCTTTTTATAGAGTTATAATATCTAATTTAATATTCCCCAACTGAATCCATTTTATTTCTAGCTGGATTTAAGGCACAGATGTTATATTATAATGCAAAGTGGAATTTCATTGAATACTAAGAAAAAACTTAAAAAAAAATGTGCACTGTAGCAGTAATCTCTCCTCCCTGCCTTTTTTTCAGCACAGATGGTTTCCACTAACAGAGATACATGTCAGGCATCCATTGATTTTCATGCCGTGATAACTATTGTATCGCCTCTGCTGCCAGCTCACTATGAATGAGAGATGACTTACTGTTGTCTCTTTTTGTTCAAAATGTTTCTGAAGTTTCTGTTCTTCTCCGCCGCACACATACAGGGTGATCCCGGCTTCATGCAGGAACTCAAAACCTTTATCAGAAATGAAGTTTTGAGGGTCTTTGAAGGTACAAATCGTTCCAATTTTTTTTTTACGTTTTCTTGCCACCTTTGTTCTCTTCTTGTTCTTCTGCTTTCTGAGTGTGAATTTCAGTTTTTCTTACTCTGTAGAGAGGCTATCAAGCATTGCCATGTTGCAGAAGACACCTGCAGGCATCTTGGCTTCACAACTCCATGGACCTCCAGGACCTCCTGGCAAGGATGGATCACCAGGCCCACCAGGACAGCCTGGACCTCCTGGTCCTCAAGGTAGGAGCACAGGCTGCCAGACTGAACTGCTGGATGTTGACATCACCTCAGGAAAATAACCACCTCTGTTAAAATGTGAATTAGAAATAACACTGGTAACCTTTGGTTGCAAAAACTATTGGTGAAACTTAGTTAACCCCTTCTTGTAATCTATGTGCAAAGCCATGCCATATATGCATATTAGTGTTCAAAATACCAATTATATGCTGTACTGCACATGTTTATTCAAAGGAGGCAGCATTTAAAGTAAAGAGCTGGGATGAAACAATTTGAGATTGGCTGGACTGGGGCGGGGGCACCAGTGTAGGTTGTATTTTGCAGGGATTCATGGGTATTTTTCTCTTGCTTAAACCCATATATCAATGCAGACTGAGGGGCGGGAAGCAGAGGAAAGGCCAGGAGTGTGGTGCACAGCGGCTCTCTGGGAAATATGAAGACAAACGGAAGAATTGGCTGTGAATAAGAGAAAGTCTTATCAATGTGGACAGGAAAGAGCCCCAGTATTGATACCTCACTCCAGGAAAGAAAGCTTCTAAAGTACAAAAGGAGCATAGTCAGGAAAGAAGGTGGACGTTCTTTATCAAACTGATACAACTTCCTGACTGCTCGTACAACACTAATGGTTTGCTGGTCAGGCTTTATACCTCAGACTTGCTTAGATTTGTATTGTGTCTGCAGCAGAACTACGGTATCTTAACTTTTGAAGAGGAGGAGTGTGTTACATGTTGGTGCAAATCAAAGCATCACTGCATTGGCCTTTCTCTTTAAGCTTTGTATCTACCTCACATTATTCAAGACCATTTACACTTTAACCCACTGCTATAATATAAAATGCTGCTTTCATTCATGAATAATATAGTTAAAGTAGGCAACTATTCGTCTATAAATATTTGTGCTGTGTTAATGCCATTTGCATTACACGTGTCTTGGACTTTGTGAAGCTTGTTTTATTTTTTTATGCTTTGAAAGAGTGTTTTATAGATTATTCTTAATGCAGCTTTGCAATAAATATTTATTGAAAATAAAGAGGAAAGTTATTTCCCTTGATAAATCAAAAATTCAACAACTTCTTAATTTTTTCTTTGTTGACTCGTGCCTCCACTCAGCTGGGGAGAGAGTTTGGGGTAATATTTCCTCATTATTTCTCGTCATCCTCTGCTGGAGACTGTGCTCCTCTGGAATATCCAATTTGACTCCTTCTCCAATACGCCAAAATGAATTGTTTATGGAGAAAAATAGCCCCTCTGTTGAATTTGCAGTCTTTTTTTTTTCTCATGGTTTGATTTCACATGGGTGAAAGTCTCAAGCTGTTATAGAATACCCATAAGGACGCATGCTGAAGCGCATCATTTCTTCTTTCTTTCTTTTTTGTTTTTTTTCCCTTCCTTTGTTGTAATTGAGTGCACATTTATCATTCTATTCATCCTTTGATTTTGAGATCGTAATGAAAATACTCACTGATGTAAGTCATGATGTTTAAGTGCATATTTCATAGATTCTAATTTTTTTGTTTTAACATTCATTTCTAATTTTGTATTTCACTGCATTGTGTATATATATTAATACTGACTGAAACAAAGTGTCAAAGGCTGTAAACTGTGTTTCACAGGTGCTCTGCTTTGTGCTGTACAATATGGAAATATCAGTAAATATCTCTCAGTAATTGGTCGTTGATGGAGCATCTGCTCAAAGAAAGGTGTTTTTTTTCCTCTGTAAAGCATAGCATGAATGAATAGATGTTGCTGTTAATACTGTTTACAACCGTGTACAACAGGTGCTGGACTACAATCCTATCAATCAAGCATGAAAAACCACTCTGTGGCAATGTTATTTTTTATTAACGTATTTTGTCCATTAGTGCCCCTAGAAACAATTTGTTTCCAACCAAGTACAGACGCACGATTGCATTTTCGATTTATCAAAGTGCACCAATCCAACGTGCCACCCAAGCTTATTGCCCTGTGTGCTATTCAGTATTTTTTTGCTTAAGGTACAGTGCTCTTTTCTCCATGGAACGTCTCCTCCCTGAATGAATGCCCCAGGCTCTGTGAGTGTTGAAAGAAGTCTCATTATTGCGGCAATGTGTGGATAGCCCCTCTCTCTTTGAGACTCAGTTTTGGAGCATTCATAAGCCTTTTTTCTGAGATTTTCTCTGACATGCAAGCGTTGAAGCGTTTCCCCTTTGGGCCAGGCGGTGCAATGCTTGATACTCCTGTCAATGTTTCTGATGCACTCCATGCAACCGCTGGTCCTGAGACTCCATTACTTTAAGTGCCTCATGGGGAAATATTTTCACAGCACCTCAGATT
Organism: Lutjanus erythropterus; assembly: GCF_056507025.1. Lineage (NCBI taxonomy): Eukaryota > Metazoa > Chordata > Actinopteri > Lutjaniformes > Lutjanidae > Lutjanus > Lutjanus erythropterus. The sequence continues at coordinate 6,107,911 of NC_139330.1, forward strand.
CTTACTTGGTATGCTGCTGTTTTAAACTGTAAAGACTTACCGGCTCTGCATGGAGTGAGAAAGCCTTTGTGTGCATGTTGTGTTAAGCAACGTACTTGCTGGCCTGACTTGAAGATTAGTGCAAATGCTTTGATTTTCTTTTACTCAACAGCAGTTTTTGACAGAGTAAGCATGTCCTTGTGTTCACCACTGCTTGTTTTTGTTTTTTTTGTTTTGTTTTGTTTTTTTTGTTTTGTTTTTTTATCTCAGAGGTAGTCATGCAGCAGCCAATCGCCATCATAGAAAAGACTGGCAAAGAGATAATCTTTTTTTTCTCTGGCCAAAACAGAAAAAGGCACTGGCTTTCATTTCATTTTATGATCATGTTTATGTTTTCTCAGTGAATTACATCTCTGAGTCTAGCTGTCACGAACAGACATGATTGTTTTCTGCATCCGTTGCATCAGTTTGTTTTCTATTGAATGAGTCCACCTTTGATAAGGCCTATCTTTCCGCTCTCTGACTGCCTTTAGTGACCCACATATCTGACCTCCAAGTGAAAAAAGCCTCTTTGCTCTGTTTTGAAATCTTCAAAGATTTGTGCTTGTGGCCCTGTTGTTGACAGAAAGCTCTATGAGCCCACGCCTCCTTCTTCGAACACTAACGCACAGATGGCTTGTTTGATGATTTCTATTTTGACAGGACATCAGTAAATAGTTGTATTATTAAAATGTTTGGGACTGAAACTGGGAATCCAGACTAGCCTGTCTCAACATCGGCCGTCAGTGTCTGACATGTTGATGATACATCATCAAGAAGCTAATCTGTATGGGTCCCACTCCCTGGACAGATATGAAGGCCTCATGTTATGGCATTTGTAATACTAATTGTACTAACTGTACTACATACTCCATGAACATGACAATACATAGTTGTACTCCATCTTTGCAGTATTTGTACTCAGCCGTAGTGTTGTGTCTGTCCTCAGGGTACAGGGGTCAGAAAGGAGAACGAGGCCAGCTTGGTCTGGGGTTACCAGGAGATCCAGGAGAGATGGGGCCACCAGGTAAGAGTTTATCAATATTTCTTATTAACAATGGATCAAATGGCTGTATGTAAAGAGAAAAGGGTCATTTGTTGTGTCAAATCCACTTACCACCCAACTATGCTGTGCCCCTCAGCTCTTAAGCTCATTCTGTTGGTTTTATGGGCTGGATCATCACTGTTCTGTTCTGGTTCATTCTCAGCACTTTTATCAACATTGTTTCCTGCCACAGCAGTCAACCATTTTTAGTGAATAAGTTGTGATAAACCCATTATACCCTACCCTCTCAGCTCCAAACAGTAGATAGAAACTCCATTTACACAAGGGAATAGTATTACCTGTGGACCTCGTTTGATTTGAAATTATGGGCCATCCACACCAAAAACTATAACTGTAGCCATAAAAATAGTGTTTTAACAATTGTTCTAACTCAAGTGGATGGTGGATACTGGACTGCAGCTTTTTAGTTGTGGTGTTGACTGCCATCAACTCGAGTTAGGATGGTTTTCATAACAGTATTATCATAGTTATAGTCCTTGGTGTGGATGTCACTTTATTTTCCAACATCTGTGCTTTGTGTGGTATATTCACAGGATTAGTGAAGTCTGTATTTTACTCACATTTATCAATGATATCCCCCAATATCACATCAAGGTTGTCTCATATCAAGCCTGCTGAAAAATAGAAAAATGTTCCTGACCACATGCTATCATGCATATCATCCATCTCATCATCTTTTGTGATTTTGTCTTTCGGATTTCAGTTTTCTCTTTCTGCGAGTGATTCACCCTGTTGCGTACTGAGATTAGCCTCCTGAATTTGCACTCAAAACGCTGTCAGAACTTTCATTTATGATTTCCAGCACAGCCACTGTAATTCTCCACCAGGAAAGAAACAAAACAAGAGAAAACAAAAAGAAAATACAACCCCAAATCACAAGAAACTAATCACATGACTTCTGTGGTTGGTGAAACTTTGTTGGTAATTATGTTAAAATGTTTACTTTACAAACAAGGCAGATTGACACAGGATTAAAATTGCTACACTTTTTTTAATCAATCATAAACAATGATGGGGGAAGTAAAAAATAAAAAAAGATCCAAGTTTAATATTTGTGACATAAATCAGCCCAATAACATCAGCAAACTCTTGTTATTCATTCATCTTAGTTTCCCTCCTTATTTTTCCTTTGGTCGTTCATGCCACTGCTGCAATGATGCTAAACCCCCACAAGGGGATGGTTTAGTAGTTAGGACAGTTTTGGAGACCAAAACAGAGCTAAATGAAGACTGATTATTGGACTTACATTTATCAAGTGGAAACACAACTCCAAATGAATGCTAGTGTTGCTCTGTATCTACCATTATATACACATACGTATAATAATCTTGTCAATCTTGTGTTAACATACAGTATATGCGCTTGTTCTGTTGTTCTGCCTCAGTGGCCAAAAATTCATTAATGCTGTTTGAAATCCTAACTCTAAGCCTTGAATTTTGACAGAACTCAAAATATACAAAGGTATTTTTACTACCACTTACCCTTTCAATAATCATAAGGAAGTATTTGTGCCTGTATACAGTATAAGTGCACTTTTGGCAGTCGAGCTGCTCATGCCTCAGTTATACCACATTTTTCACAAAATGAACAGGCGTTGCCCTGCCTCCTCCACATCTACAACTGTTCATCAAGTTTTCTTAGCTGTCCTCTGAAAGGAGGGAAGTCTAGTGTATCTCACTATTATATCACAGAACTGGGATTCTCAAACCTTAAATTCTATTTCAGCCTTCATTTGGTATCCCAGCATGTTGGAGATAAACTCAGCTCCCAGATGGCGTTATGTTTTCTAAAACTCAGGCGCTGCTGTGACATAAATGGGACCCCAGTAGAGGACAAAATGCCGCAGTGATGGAGCAATGACTTCTGCAAAGTAAAAAGCCCAGCTTGGTGCTGTCCTGAACAAAAGTTTCATCGCGCACAACCCAAGATGTCAGCTTGTCCCCTGCTTCTGTGAACTAAAAAATTACTCCCCACACCCTGATGGAGCGATGAACAGTGGGATTACCTCGCTGACATCCAGCCTGTGATAGTCGGAGTTTATCTCTGAACCTAAAGTCACTCCTTCTATGTATATATGTGCATAATGCATGTGTTGGGCAGAGGGAACTCGGCTGTAGCTCCTTTGGAAAGGACAAATCACAGCTGTTGAAAGACTCCATCGCTAGGGGACCACAGTGATAGAAAGCACCTTCAGCACAACTGGTGGGGTTAGACTTCAGCTGTATTCTCGTCTTGGAAAGTGTTATGAATGTGCTGGGACTCTGCATTGGTTATCCCTGTGCGCTAACTATGGATTTACAAGTCCCTGTACAACAGAAGAGGATCCTACCTAACAAAATCTGCCTCATTTTGCCATCATAAATTAATGAGGGACAGTTTGTACCCCTTGAGTTCTACATAGAACAGGTTCCCTTTGGACAAGCTGCAGGTTCACAGAGACGTGTGAGTCACACACAGGAGATTCTCACAGCTGCATTTTATCAGTTTTACTATCAGGAGCTGAAAGCCATCCTGTTTAGTGTTGTTGGGTCTCACAAGGACACAGCACAACTGGAAAAAAGGCTGGGAACATCTCAGTGAATGAAAGCTACTAATAATTAATGTGAGAGCGACCACAGTGTCCATTTGTTGTCTTTGCCCTCAATTCTTTGTACCCTGACAGACGCCTGATGGTCCTGTTGCTAAGTCATGCTCACCTGTAGGGCATTAGTCTTGTGCTGTATAGTCAGTGAAGTAAGAAGTACTCTGATCTTATACTTAAGTGCAAGTAGTAACACCACAGTGTAAAAATACTCTTTCATTCAAAAATTACAGAAGTATTTGCATTAAAATATACTTAAGCTACCAAAAGTAAAAGTACATTTCAGATTAATATCTTTTATATTAGTGGTTTATAATTAGTCATCATCCACCTCTGGCTGTAGATAATTAGCAGGAACAGGACATAATGCAGATAGTTTTTAATTGTTAGGCAGCATTTTATTTACATGTTATCATTTTTCTCAATTCAGGTTTAATATATACATATATGTTTGCTATATTTGTGTTTTTTATTTATAGTTATTTATGATTAAATCAAGAAATAAATACAGGTCTGTTTCAGTGCCCTGATATCATTTTGGACAATAACATTTTTTGCTGAACTGCAAATACTCTCCATTATATGTCTTTGTCACAGGTACTAACCATTTATTTTTAAGGGATCATTGCAAAAATGTGTGTTAATATGTATTATATATTCTGTATATTATATTCTGCCAATCCATTATTGGTCAGGCGCTAGTAAGTAACCACCTATACTTACCCCTGAACACACAGATTTGACCAGTTGTGTAAAAAAAATGTTAGGTATGATTGCTCCTTTGTACAGCCTTGTTCTTGTATTGATAGTACAAAACACCTCAGTACTGTGGAGGGTTTGTGTGTGAGCAGTTAAGCAGGAGATGGATGTGGCAGTGATGAAAAGGGCAAGTTGTGTTTTCAGAGGGAGGAAAAGGACACAGCAGTACTCGTGATTCCTTTGGTATGAACTGTAGAAGAGGCAGGGCTCCCTTGAGCTGTGACTGTTCTGACTGATGTTATGGACTCCTGTGGTCCGACTGCTGCAGTGGAGATTTTTCCTTTATAGGCTAATAGAGATATGTTACAAAGAAAATGTTATCACTGGTGGTTGTTTATGTGTTATTGACAATAAATGAGAGACAAGGAGGCAGTGTGGACTGCTTTGCCACTTGAGCAAGCTGTTGCTAAGTAACATGAGATACTGATGACCTCACCATATTCGGGAATGAGGAAATGTATTTTCTCTGTCCTTCATTCTCATTACAGTGAAATTAAAGACTTCATTAATTGTAAATGAGATAGCCAGCTTTTGAGAAAAAAGAAACACTGTCAAATGTGCTTGTTGGTGTGAAAGTGAAACACATAATAGGTTGCTATTGAAGTTAAGCCATGTTAAGGGGAAATAATAATGTTAAGGAGGATATAGAGCAGGACTATTCTATATATATACAGTTCTCAGAGCTCAAGGTGACGACCAATAGTCCAAACTTTATTCAAGAGAAAGTTGATTGCTGAGTCGCAGGTCATAAAATACAGACAAAATTACCTGGGAATGAGACTCAACAATGAACTTGTTTCTCAAGAATCATTTGTAACAGCTGTGAAATTATGAAAAACACAGAAAGACAACAAATCAATTCTCAAGATAGTTGTTGATTTTTTTATTTATTTTTTTAATTTAACCTTTATTTAACCAGTTAAAAACCAGTTGAGGTAAAATCTCAGCGATGACCTGGCCAAGAAGAGCAAAGTTACACGTTGAGTGCACGTCGATTACATATAATAAAAGATACAAGACGGGATATGACAAATAGTACAATATAAAAGACTAATGACCAACCATCACAGAAGAGATCAAATGCGTGCAGAGAATTACATTAATTACATATTATACCAGGAGCATTTTGTAATAAAAACTTCAGTCAGCTTTTGCTTAAAACTGGTTAAAGAGATGAGAGAGTGTAGATCGAGTCCAGCCTGCAGGTCAGTCCAAGACCAGGGGCCACAATAAGATAAATGCCTTTTTCTCAACTCAATTAATACAAGTGGCACTTTCAAGCCTGTTATTGTATCTAATGTTGTGGGTATTATGTACGAATACAAACATATATCATATTTACATGGGTAATCTGCCTAACAAGGCTTTGTACATTAATATATACCAGTGTTGCAGCCTGCCAGTAGCAAGTGAAGACCATCAAACCAGAGTGTACAATGTGCAGTGATGAGTGCTGCAGCCTGATTAATCAACTAAATAGCTTGAACTCTTAAACCATACAATATTATTACGAACTGATTTGATACGATGAACAAATGACATTTCATTATTGCCCAGCCCGAGTGCAGTCATTTGTGCTTTTTGAAATACTTAATGATTTTTTTTTTTAGAAATAGCCTGATACTGGGATATTTGGGAGATCAAAAAAATCCAATAATGATACACTGGTTAATAGTATTTTTTAATAAAATTTGTATAACTTAACAAACAATCTTGATAGGCATCTTTTAGATTTTTGTTTTTTGATTACGACTAAGGAACTAAGCGTGAGATTTCACAGTAAAAGTCAGTGCTGTCTGGTGAACAAACTATATTAATATTTCTATATTACAGTTTCTTGTTACTTATCGGCCAACAAATTCACAATAGGAATGGAAATTTCAGTGATGTTGTCAGAGTAACGAGTGTTTCTTTGATGTCTGCATCTAACATAAAGGACCTTAATAGATATAAACACTTGTGTTTACCCTACTATTTAATATCAATATGTCTGCCGTGAAGAAGGTCTAAACTGATATTTCTGCAGTGAGCTATTATTGTCCCATATATGAACCTTTTTTTCAGTCTAGTTGCTAGTAGCAGTAAAGTAGAAAGATTTCTGGGGAGTGTATTGTGGGCTTTTTAAGATTCAGGATTAACTGTATTATCCCACATGGGGGGGGATTTGTCTTGGGTTTATCATTCATTCTGCAGCCGTAAAAGACAACATACATATACAAATATACATACAAGGTTCTAAAAACAATAAATCAATATTACTATGTTGGTACTGGTACTTCACACTTTTTTATGTTACCATATTAACCAAGAAAACTAGAGCTGCAGCAGCCGTTCACACCCACGGCTTCTGACCCTGAATTGTGAATCTGCATAGTCAGTGAGTGTTTGTTCAAGGGAACGTGTGCCAAACCACAGCTTTGAATTTTATCACTAATTGAAAGCTCTACTGAACAATGATAAAGTACAGCCTGACGCAGGAATTAATAATGTCTAATTTTCTGTCAAGGCCCTCCTGGGATCACTTCTCAGGGCCCTCCTGGCTCTCCGGGACCCCGTGGACCTCCTGGGAGGTGTGACCCCAGCGACTGCCTCTTTCCATCCCAATGAGCCCAGCAGAGCGGTTCAGTCCGGTTCGAGGACAGGCGTCCAGCTCTGAGCTCAGAGCAGGAGCTGGGACGTCCTCGCTGCATCTGACAGCTTCCTCAGCTCTGCTTTGTCAGACAGACTCACAACTGACCTCTTTTTTTTCACTTTACAATAACATTTGGATGCAGTCAGGATTGTTTTTGTTGTCGGGTTTGTTTTGAATGCGGTTTTATTTCGCAATGGTGTACTTTTAAGTTATTTCCTGTTTTCACATCCCCTACTGTGATGTAATGCATTCCTTGTCAACTCTCATTATGTTTTTCAAGACCATGAAATGATTTTGTTTCATCAAGTTCAGTCCTGTCTGATAACATGGTCTTAATTATTTGTTTGCCTCCTTAATGGGCATATCTATTCACTCTTCTGTTCTTCTACAGATAAGCCAATGTGCTGACAGAAGGTACATCTCATACTTGTGTGTGTGTGTGTGTGTGTGTGTGTGTGTGTGTGTGTGTGTGTGTGTGTGTGTGTGTGTGAGAGAGAGAGAGAGAGAGAGAGAGTGACAGAAAGAGAAAGAGAATTAGCTGAATGAATATATTTGTTTCATGTGTGGGTGTGAAAAATAACAGATTTTTGAAACTCCTTATGCAACCAAAGTGCAGCAGATGTGTCTGATATGACAAAATTATTTATTTTTGAGGGTGTTCTTCAAGAATGTATTTAAAAGATGGTACTAATAACTGTAGTAAATGTAGCACGGGGATTCAGTAATGGATTAAGACATTTCTGGATTACTGAGAGTTTTTTTGTTTTATGAGATTATCACTCATGACACACTTGCATTGTGCATGATAATCATATTTTTAAAGATTCTGCAGTATAATCATTGATAAAGATGTCTTCCCATGTTCTGTAGGTTATGTGTGGGCACTGAGCGCCCACCAGTGATGTTTGCCATACCTTTTGTCATACAAAAGCCTACAATCATACAGTTGAGGACACATGGATGTTTCACATGCAGATGTTTCCACATGAAAAGAATGTACTTTAAATGTTGATTATGTTTATTGAGTGTGACATGACCTCAATATGTCAATAATTTGAATGAGTGTGTTTTTTCCTGTTAAATGGGGCTTTTGATGGGACCTGACATTATAATTTCATAAGAATGACACAGTAATGGGATAGTTTTTTGATTTTTTTTTTTTTGAGTGGGGTTGTATGAAGCATTTATCTTGTGTTTTACCTAAAACAGTTAGTGCTGAAATGTGTAAGTAATACATAGAATATTTTCAGTGCTTTACCTTGCTGTCAGACAACCTTTTTCGACAGGAAACCACTGTTGGTTCACAATCTGCCAAATATCGCTCTCTCTGAAGTACCAGACTCCACTGGCAAAAAGTGTAATTTTACCTTTTACTTGTACTTTTAGTTTTAGAGAGTTGCTGCCACAATTACTTTTCTAGTTTTTTTATGTTATTGTGTGACGGCAGTGAATCTGAACTAACCCTTTAAAACACAGAAGTCACATAAACACACAACAGCACACAACATAAACTGACTATGGATGAATAGCTCATGCAACCCCACTTCAAAGATCCGAACTATCCCTTTAAGGTTCTCACTTCTTTTTATCTATTATCCATTTCTGCAAATGTTGAATTTTGTGTGTGTCTGAGATGATTATTAACATTATTGTTTACATAGTGTTGTGTATGATGATTCCTCTGGTTTATTTGTATATTTTTGATTTTCAGCCACTCAAAGGAAATCGGACTACTACACTACAATGTCAGACTTTTTATTCTGGTGCGACATAAACTCATAAATGTACTTGAACTTTCTGTTTGTTTGTTTTAACATCATCATGGTCTACATCCTGGTTTTTCACTCGCTGATCAGCACTGTGTGTCACCATGTATCGTCAGGTTCATTGGGTGTCTTAAGACTGGAGTTGTGATATATTTATTTGCTATAACAGGTTTTAATGTTCTCAACTAATTTCAGAAAGTTTTGAGTCAACTTTAGCTAAACAGGCCATATGATATAACTCATTTAGAGACAATTGGAGGGATGAAAATCTTAATCACTCTGAAAGTTTGCAGACAAAAGTTTCCAGCATTCAACCTTTGGATTTAAATAAATTCCCTGCTTGCTTTTTAAGGAAATGGACAATTTGTTCATCCAAGAAGTAACCTAAACTTCATAATCAAGCTAAACACTGAGCATTAATGTACCAGAAAACGATAATTAGCCTGTAGCATATATTACTTTCCTCTAACTTTCACTTTGAGCACTGTTTAATGAGAGTTTGACTCAAAGGCTTTAATTTTACTTTTAAGTGTCCTGCTGTTATTAATGTTTGAAAAGTTCTGTGGGTGTATCTGAAATTTTGTGACATTAAGAACTCGGTTTTATCATCTTTATTTCATCCTTTAAGATCTGGTTGACACTTTTTTCCCCCTTTTACTTTATGTCTCACATCATCATGCTTCTCTTACACATGTGAATTATAACTCACATCTTACTTTGAAGCTGCACAGAATATTTTTTTTCTATATTTTTTTCTCAGCATGCAGACTTGGTTTTATCTCTGCTAAATTTTTATCAGTGTGAGTGGGTCTAATTTTAGAGGGGTATTGAATCAAACGTGTGCAACTGACTCCATTTGTGAGTTAAAAGAGCCCCCTGCTGGACATGTATTTATTGTCTCATTTCTTGTAATGTGGATGAAAAACAATCTTTCTTTGGGTTATAGGCTACATAAAATCCCCTCCCGCTATTGGCTTCTGTCCTTTCATCCCACTAATTTTCATATTTGGTTTAATGGGTTCCCCTCGGAGACAATAACACCGACCTTGACCAAATTCAAATGAGACAGCATCAGCAAACTAATGTGATCTGAACTTTTTGTTGTACTGATGAGAGCAACTCTCTGCGTATATTGAATTTCGCTTGAATTGATATTAATGTGCACCGGTTTGTGACTTCAATTTAGCTAAACAGTATGATAACTAGGGAGGACACAAAATGGCTGCTGATGTCACAGCCCACTTCACTAGCAATTTGCTGCCAGCCATTTTACATCCCTCCAAGTTAAAATCCATTTATTTTAAGTGGAAAATGTCAGATGTGTTGTAGGTTGAAGCATCCTTCAAATGGAATGCTGTTATACATCTTAAGAAAGCCAAAATTCACTTTAAACAATAACATCAGTTTTATACATCCACATATTTCATTATTTTTACAGTAATGAAAGTTGATCCTGTTGCCACATATAATCTAATCTTGTAAATAAGCTTGTAATGAGGGGGAATATGGATCAGCCTCTCAGCATGGTCCCTCGGATTAAAAATGTCTGCCTGCTGCTCTCACTGTAGCTCCTCTCTGCTCCTTTGTAAACTCATGTCGTGCTGAGTGACTCATTGTGTGTTTTTGAAAGTCTTTCTTTCGTTAAATATATCTACCTCAGTCTTGGTTTACCACATGATTAGCTATTTTGCAAAAAAAAAAAAAATATCCCAACACTGACTGTTGCCTTTTAATAAAAAAGCAATTGAAACCTCGTGTGTGTAAAAACAGATATATTGCAGTCCTGGATGTTGACATCAGTGTCACCTCCAATAGGAACAGGAGCGGTTATGCTCTTGTTGTGGAGGATGATCCAGTGTGTATGTGGTTACCAGGTATCAGAGGTTATATTTTACACTTTTCTTTGCAGCATCTTTTATTTACACTGATTAATGGCACCTGCCTTACACGTGTGCAATAAATGTTATTCAGTGCTTTATTTCCCGGGTCTTTATTTTATGACACGTTTCTTTGTGGTCGATGCTGGTTATAATAACTCCTTTAAGAAGTTATATTACACGTTATTTAAAAAAAAAAAAAGCTCACAGCAGGTTTCTTTGTCTAACCAGACAAATGAGATTTTTAGCCATTCAGTTGTCTTTAAAATGGAAAAAATGTAAGTATAAAATCTATATGGAATGAAATATGTTAAAAAGCTGTGACACTTTAGAGCTTCAAAGTTCATTCTTGATCTAGGAAACAAAAGTGTCTCACCTCACCGCCGCTGTTCGGGAGCTTTTCTTCACCTCATATGATCCTCATGCAAATGGAGTTTGCTCAGTACACATGAAAATAAAGATTAGTGCTTCAACATTATTTTCATCATTGATTAATGTGCTGCTTATTTTCAGCTTTAATCAATTAATTGCACATTAGGGCTGCATCTAACCACTATTTTCATTATCGATTATTTGTTGATTATCTTCTACTGCATTGATTAGTAGTTTGGTTCCGAAAACATCAGAAAATTATGAGAAATGTTTCCCAAAGGCCAAGGTGACATCCTCAAATGTCTTGTTTTGTCAACAACCCAAAAATATTGAGTCAACTGTCACAGAGAACTTTTTGGGTTTTTTTAGAAAATGACTCAAAATGATTAATTGTTTATAAGCATAGCTGCTGATTAATTTAGTAGTCAATTAATAATTAATTAATCAAGCTTTAATGCAGATGAAAAAATGACAAACTCCTGGTGATTAACATAATGCGATATGATCAAAAGGTGCAGAACAGCTACTAAATGGACCTCAAGGTGAGATTTTTTTTTTTCTTGTTCTATTAGAAGTGAACAACTTTTTTTAAATAAAACAGTTGGGAACACGGATTTGGATGCAGTCATATTTGTCAGAAAATATTAAATTATCACAGAATGATACCAGCATACAGAATAAATTAAACACTGTGTGTTGTTTTCTTTATTTGTAACATTAATGAGGGTCTCCCTCATCCCTAAAATATATTTCCATGTATGCACGACTGCACTCTGTTGTCATTCTGTACAATGAGACAAAATCTCACATCAGGTTGTTTTGTAGCAAATATAATTAACCACAATTCAAACATTTTTTACAGATTTACAACATAAACTGAAGTCAGTGTGACTTGATGACATTTTCATCCTCTCTCCTTTTTATTTTGAACTGAAGGGCTGAAAAAAAAACAGTCAGACATGTAGAAATGTATATTTTAAAAAAGGAGGGTCAGCAGATTTATCTTTGGTAAATTAACACATAGAACAAAATAAGTGAAAAAGGCACCTAAAACAAAAAAAAGGTGATCTTGATTTGCTTTAGGTGATCATTTCAAATCTGCTGTAAGAACATGGAGGACATTTATTTCAGAAGACAATGTAAATGAAGAAAATGGGGAAAATACAGGCAGAGGTACAAGGAGAGTGGGATAAACATTTCATATTGTCTCAAAAATGTGAGCACACCTTCCTGAAAATATCAAAATATCTCTCAGGTAGAAAAACACACCAGAACGAGCAAGGTTTTCTTGGCACATAGAAAATGTTTTGTGTTTCTTTACAACTTGAAGAGGCTCGCTCCCTCTGATGGAGATGTGGCTGGCACAAAACATGTTCACAAGACTAGAGGTTAATGGATGAAGGCACCACACCAACCGCAGCCCCTTTGGAAGACAGTGTGAAAAATGTTGTGTGCTCAGGGGAGCTAATCCAGCAGTCTTTCTTTCTGTCTCTGCCAGCGTGGCTCTTAGTTTCCTGCAGGTCCCTTCACATCCAGAGCCTGTTGGGCGGCCCCAGCCTGCAGGTTGCAGGCTGACGGGTCACAGTAACCATTAGGACCAGCTGGACCAGGAGGCCCAGGTACACCGGCCATTCCAGGAACGCCAGGACGTCCCCTCGGCCCATCACGACCATCCTGACCGTAGCCAGGTTTTCCAGGCTCACCTGTGATCACAAAACTCATTTTAGGATGCTTGTTGCTACATTTAAGGGATATGTTCACTTTTTTTCAAGTCTACCTTAATACAACAGTCACATACACTTCTATGTACTGTACACCAAAAGAAAATTTGGATTTTATAATCATCCTTCCATCCTTCCGGTCTGCCCTATTGGACCTTACTTTGGAAAACATATATACTTTAGTCAATGGTGAGAGACTTTTTTCTATTTTAATTTATCCCAAATTACATATATGATGTTCGACGATTTAAAAGATAATTTTACAAGAGAAGAATGTTATAATTTGTGGTAATTTGTTGTAGTTTCGTTTAGTTTTGTGAGAAACCGCTCAGTCTCATCTTGCACAATTATGTCATCAATTGCCTGACATTTAGGATTTTTGGTATTATAGAAACATATTTCCTAATTGCATCTTATTGCGAGTTAGGATGCCGTTGACCCTGTCCTTAATTCAAAATACCTGCCAAAAATGGCAGCACCATGGTTGTTAGATTTGTATGGAAATGATTATGAAGATGGGGAACACATGAACATCAAAATATTCTGAATGTATATCGACTGCCAAGATAATTCACTTTATTTTACTGACATGCAGCAGCCATTAACCTGGGCCAATAAAAGGTGGGGTTTCCTCTCCTCCATGATGATACAGTATGAGAACATACAGGCATCATAGCTTCAGTGGCTAACGTTAGCTTTGGAGGAAGAAAATGCAATTTCTGGGTGTGTAATCTGTCTAATTAAGTATCTTCACTGTCTGATATTTTAACAGGTTTACAACAAACTGTCACTTTTTTGTCTTGTAAAATAATATTTAACAAACATTATGTTTGACTCATGGCACAATTCAAACAGGATGAAAAAAATATTTGTCTTTTGCCACTGACTACTGTTCATATTTTATTTTAAGGTCTCATGGTAGTCCACCAGAAGGGAGAAATTTGCCTCTCTATACTCGTCTTCAGACACAAGATGTTGTTTTAAGAAAGACTTGAAAAAAACATGTAGCTACCCTTTAAGTTAGAAGAGCAGATTTAAAAGGGAAAACTGACTCACCAGGAAGTCCAGGAGGTCCTGGCTGACCTTTAGGTCCTCGTGCAGTGGGCCCTCTGGAGCCTCTGTCTCCCATTTCACCTGAAACACGAGTTTTGTAATGAGGATATTTATGTACAACAAACAAAGACAACCATGACTTTGTTTGATTTGATGTAAAATTCTCACATCTCCCTAAACAGCGACACCTGCCAACACATTCATTACCTTTGGGTCCTTTGTGTCCCATAGCTCCTGGTGGCCCTTTGAGTCCTGGAAGGCCTCTTGATCCAGCCTGCCCAGGGAAGCCATTGTCTCCTGGAGGCCCGGGAGGCCCTGGAGGTCCAGGTTTTCCAGGTAAACCAGCTACACCAGACTCTGGCCTCCTTAAACTAGCAGCTAACTGGGCCAGCTGTTCTGTTGGAGTACGACAGTAAGACAATAATGAACCAAAACTGGTAATAAAGACACTGGACGTTTTTAAACAGCTGTAGTTGCAGTTATCAAGGGAACTTTTTAAGACATAATGTCATAAAGCATGCTGTAGCATAAAAAGGCTCATTTCTAAAAAGCCAAAAGCAACTCTCATTGAAGAGATGGTCCTCCAGCTCTTGCACTTGAGTTCAGAGTGAGGCAGAACAAGGTGAAATTGTGGTCACGATATCCCTCGAGCTTCTCCTGTTTTTCAACCTTTTTCCATAGAACCTCAGCAAATTGAGCAGAAAGGAGATAATACCCTTTATTTCAAGCAATCAGCGACAGAAAATATATGTTCATGGTGTAAAGGATCTAATATTAATCTCCCGTGGCTCCTTGCTGCATGGTATTTTGCACTTAAGATTCCAGTTTTCTGTCTCCTGATGAAAATTCATGCAGCCACTGCTTGACTGCTCTTTTTTAAGATTTCCTTCCCAGGCAGACTCTTTGCTTGGAGCAGAGGAGTGCAGGTCTGCTGGAGGTGAAATTAATTTTTCAGCACATCGGGTATAAAAAAATCATGAGTGTAGGAGATGAGTTGTGAAGACGTAAGAGCAACAGAATGAAGAGAACAGAGGTTGTGACTTCAGTGAGAGATTTCTAAAGCTCGGAGAAAGAATCTTTCATCCATCAAATAAACAAAGACTGAAGTTTATTTCATGTTTGGGTATGAGACCTTCCCTTTTTGAAACTTCAGAGTATTCAGCAACCGCCCAGATCAATGAGACAATGGAGGGGCGGCTCTGTATGCGTTTGTGTAATGAGGCATTCTGGGAAAGATTAAAGTCATGAAATGAGGCACAAGGGGATGATAAATGGGGTCAAAGGCCTATCAAGCTCTTACCTTGCATGACTCGCATGCAAACTTGTTTGATGTGCTGATCACTTGGCTCTTTACCCTGGAAGGAAAAACATGACTTAATAGATTTCTTGACAGTGTCAAAAACACTTGTGTCACAGTACTCTTGTCAAGTGAAAACACCACTCCTCATATTTTAGTGACTTGCTTTTACAATAGTTGAAAGATTACTTGATTCTCTTTCGGTGGAGGATATTCCCCTATTCTTTCTTATAAAACCTGTTAAGTAATCTCAAAATACTCTGCAGTGAAGCTAAAAACGAGGCCTCCTTTCTCCTCTTGTGAAAAGTTGACATTTTGAAGGTACAAGGGTTTCCCCTAACAACAACACAGGTATTAAATTTGACTTGGTATTTTACCAGTCTCAATAAGGAGGTGTTCTTTTTGCTTGCCTCCTCTATAGGGAAGTCAGAGTGCAGGTGAGCCTTTGGTGGGTGCAAACATATTAAAATCTTAACAAAACAACATTCTTATAGCATCTAGCTCATGTAGTTTGATGTATTCCCTGCTGCTTCACAATATTGGGGTTTAGTGTACTGAAGTTTATTTGCACATGTAAAACTTATAAGGACATAAGAACAACAAAGAAAAGTGTGCAGGGGGAAGTATTCAGCTCAGAGGGACTTATTAGTTTTTTAAATATGTTCTGTAGACTTAAAGGAGGAAACGCTTTATAATTAGTATCTCTATATCCTCTTAAATTGACCCAAACTAGTAAGATGATTTGTTAAAATAAACATTAGGTGACAGTGTGGTTGATTAGGAACTGTGAATTTGTTTGAAAGTAAAACATGAAGTGATGCGTGAACATGAGACAGGGAGGTTTGATTCAAATATTTCAACAACAATTCATACAATTCATATTTTGTTGCTTTTGGAGGCCCCTGTGGATAGAGCAGTAGTGTTGCAGTGTGACTTTCAATTAAAATTATGATATTTTTAAACATAAGTCTCATTTTTACATATTCTGGCATCTAAATGACTTATAGATAAAGAGAGTTTAGACACTGGTCCAGTAGATCACCTCACCATTGTCTGCATTTGGTGTTTTAGCACCAAAGTCACAAAGTAACACAGACAACCTGACCAATCAAGGCAGCAGCAGCTCCTGTGTTCTCTGAGTTTAAATGACTGTTTTTGTCAACAGAGTCTGGAGGCTTTGTAGACAGTGATATAATGGCTGTTTAAGTTAAAAACAAAATACCTTACTCTTTAAAAAAATGTCCATCAGAATCCCTTCAATAATGTTGTCAGACACAAGCACTTATTAGTGGATGTACTCTGACAGGCTCATTTGGACCCAAGGATTATGCAGCCACTGCAGCTCATTTTGTGGCTTTTGGCTGAGGCGACTGACTGGACCAGTTCCAATCTTTTTGTGCCTATTAGCAGGAGTGGAAGTAATGAATTACAGCTATTCACATTGCTGTAATTAAGTAAGTACTTAAGCGTTACACTTTGTACTTTACCACTTCTAAAACCATACTTGGATACAGAGTAGGCCACCAATTTAAATTAATATCCAAACCTTTCATATGTACTTTAGCAGCTATGAAGGCTATCCAGTCACAAACAGACCAATGTAATGCAACAGCACTGATTTTCAGCACTCTTTCCACCACCACTAGTCATTCAGACTCCAAAATACATAAAAGGTTGAAAATAGTGGAATTATCATAAAAGCATGAACAAAACCAATAATGCCCCAACCAGACTGTCTGGTACCTTCTATACAGACATTAAACAAAATATTAAAACCATATTAGAAGGCAGTGTGTAGAAGGAACAGATCACAACTGAACTCTGCAATAAAACTTTAGTTTTTTGTCTACTCCCTGTAAGTCTAAGTGCTGAATCAAAACTTTTAGGCCTCTGAGTTTTGGTTAAATACGCTTGGCTTGTTTCTTTCTCTACGCATCTGCCCTCAATCATTTTTTCTTAGACCTACCGCTGGACCCTGGGACCCTCTGACTCCAGGTGCACCCCTGTTTCCCTGCATGCCCCGTGGTCCAGGTGAGCCAGGTGGCCCCTCGATGCCAGGCTGGCCTCGACTTCCCTCAGGACCTCTTCTGCCAGGCTCACCGGGGTTACCGAGCTTAACAAAAATCACAGTGTGAGACCACAGAAATCTTACAAAGCAGCAGCATTTTCTGAGTGGTTTGACACTGTTGAAAAATGCTGAGATATCAGGTTAAAATACTAATGATTAAACTGACCTCTCCTTTAGGTCCAAGCTCTCCTGCATCACCCTATGACACCATTTATAAAACAAAGAGGATGGAAACAGGGACAGTCTGGTGAGATTGTGAATAAAGATGTTGAATAGTTAAGTTAACAGTTTTAGTGCTGGTGCTACAACTTACAACATCGCCTTTGTCCCCAGGGTTTCCCTCGTCACCTTGTTCTCCCTATGAAAACACAGTCTGTTAATGATTTAAGCAAACTTGTTACCAACTTGTTATTTAATTGCAGCATTACTATTAAGAGATAATTAATATTTAGTATCGGGATGTCATACCTGCTCTCCTTTGGGTCCTGGTTCTCCCCGTTCTCCCTGTAATAAACAAAACAAAAGTGTTAACAGACTTAATGATCATTGCTGAACGTTGTATCCTGCAGAATTCAGAAGTTCAGAATATTCTATTTGTCCACACTAGAGGGAGCTGATCAGCTGTTTGTTGTTGAGCTTTCATCTCTTGCTGTTTAAGACAATAGTCCTGAATCTTACAAAGGTCTCTGAATGGGACTGTAGTGGTTTCTTACCCTGTCTCCTTTCACACCGGGCAGGCCAGGAGGACCAGGGAGTCCAGGAAGGCCGGGGTCACCTTTGGGTCCCTACGAAAAATACACATGCATGTCTGATGAGCAGAAGCAGGATTATAAATCCAGGTGTGCCTTGGAATTTTGTAACAACCATACATTATAATTATAATAATTTTTATTATTGCAATATACAATAATACAAAAAGAAGAATGAAATTTACGATATCAGTACTTTGTACGCACTTTCCCAATACAGAGGCAAAATCTATATCCTAAAAGAATTCTGCAGTTTCAGCAGGTTAAGACCATTAGGAATGCAATCATAGGGTTGCATAAGTGGTTATTGTTTCAGTGTCAGTTTTGTTTTGTTGTTACAGTTTGATCAATAGTCTACACTTTTTTCTCTCAAAAACATATTTAAAAGTGAGACTGAAGTTATATCAGATTTTAAGATTATTTAAGACATTATAAGACCTAAAATTCAAATTATTAGATTTTAAACTTTTTAAGGACATACAGAAACTTAAATTAAAAACCAACTGTTAAAGCAAACCTCAGTTTTCGGTGTTGATTGGCACCTTGGTTTATGGGTGTTTACACTGCCTGATCATTTTGATCATCATTTTACTCGTAGGCTAATAATCCCATTCATTGATTATGTCTGTTATTAAGCACAGAGACGCCTATTATTTTAAAAAGTTAAAAACTCAGGCTGTTGAAGAAGAGGGAATTTAAAAAATAAAAGAAGAAGAAAATAAAAATAAAGAAAAATGAAGTTGCATTGTGTTCATTAAAATAATCTTATAATCTTGGATTACAAAAGTGCATTGCTTTTTGGTGTAATTTTGCACATAATGATTCTCATCCAATTATAAAAACTAATACAGAAAAAATAAAAAGATGCATTGTTACATCTAAATCCCTAATTTAACATCCTGCCCTCTGGCACTTTACTCTTTTAAAATCTGGCCCTTCTAAAAAAGTCATCAATTTGGACTGGTTTATAGTTTGAATAACAATGAGGTCCATCTTGAATATTGCCATTTCATCAAGCATAACACCTCTGTTGTGTTTGTACTGCACACACTGAGCTCATAATGAACATAATGAACGCAGCTCAGCATTGATTCTTATTCTCTTGGGCATGTTTGTGTGTGCCATTCCCCCCTTTGATCAGCGACTAACTGTCTGAGGAATGCCAGGAGAACAGAGAGCTCATTCAGCCGCTCTCCCCTTACTGTGAAAATAGACCTCATGTGAGATCCAGCTTCAGTCTATTCTCTGAGACATTCCAGTGAAACAACGGCCAGGACGATACACTCTGAGGAGGCTTCCCTCCTCTGCAGCTTCTCTCATTCAAGGTATCAAAAATGCAAGAGAAAATTGTCTGGTGCTTCTCCTTGTATATGTATTTTCCAAAGTTTTTTATATATGTTACTATTACTTGTTGTTGGATCTACACTGGCTGCAAAGGTTTTTATAAGGCCTTTATTTTCAAAATAAAAGCACTTACAAAGTAAATATATTGTTTTTTAAATCAAAATCAGTCAAAATCTAATCTTCAAATTGTGTTCCACAACTTGTGTGTTTATAACTTACCCTGGCACCTGGCTTGCCGGGTGGACCCCCAGGGCCTTGCACTCCTATTGCTCCCTGTATGGAAGAAGAAGATAAATAATAATAAAGTAAAAAAGTTGACTTTTAAATGAGCACACAGACAACATAAATACAATAGAAATTCAAGCAGGTGCAATACTCACAGGTTCACCAATAGGTCCGACAGGTCCCACCTCTCCCTGTTCTCCACGCTCACCCTGTGGTGTGACAGCAAAATGAAACGGTCACACATCAAAAACCATGGCAGCGTCTCAACACACATATTGCTCACACTCACGGTTTTGCCAGCAGGTCCCATTGTTCCAGGAAGGCCTGGTTGACCAGCGTCTCCCTGTGCAGAAACAACCAAAATTGCTTTCAGGTTGTGACCAAATAAAATGCAAGAAATATATGATAATATTTAAAAATTGATCAAGAAAACCACCTTTGGGCCACTCAAGCCTTTTGGTCCAGGTGAGCCAGGCAAACCCTAAAAAACAGAGAACATGTCTTGATGAGATACAACAATAACAAGGAGAAAAGTGTCTTCAAACAAAGGAGAAATATTTCTTGCAGGAAGTGTAATTGCTAAAAGAAAATAAACAAGAAACACTGGAGCATAAAGACAGATGGCTTAGTGGATCTATTAGCCCAAATAAGCTTAAGGTGACAAAAGTGCTCTTGATATTTAAATCAGGTGCTAACTTTTACGCCTACAAAATCTGTCTTAATGCGGCCACAGGCAGGCGGTTCATGTTTGCCAACTGATTCTCATTAGTGCCTTTCATTAGTCTAATCACAGATTAGAGAGCTGGAAAAACTTTGCTCTCATTTTGCTGCCTGAGGAAGACAGTCTCACACCTCTGTCTATCACATAGAGATGGAATTATAAAGTATTTGCTTGAAAACAAATCAACTTTATTATATGTTATAAAATACTAGATGCAAAAACATTCGTCTGACTGCTGTTTGTAACTTCAGTACAGATGTGGAGATATTGTACTGCAGCTTGCATGGTGCTTTAAACTTCTCCTCGTGGGTTTACTCAGGTGCATCCAATCAGAGTTAGTCTTGACAGTTTAGGTTAAAGGTCACACTCACAGGAAGCCCCTGAAGTCCAACCTCTCCAGGAGCGCCTGCCTTCCCAATGGCTCCCTGCAGGGAAACAGACAGTGAAAAACACCAGTTAGTACTGCTCCTAACAGAACACACTTAAATATTATAGACTATAACATTAGAGCTTACTAGTTTTATAAATAAAATAGCAGAAATGGTGCTCTACCTTTGCTCCTGGCATTCCAGGAATACCCTCGCGACCATCCACACCCGGTAAGCCCTGGTGATAAATCCTAAAATGAATTTTTGCAGACAATATATCTGAATATTAAAGTTTCATTTGTCATTACTGATGACACTCACAGCCTCTCCCTTGGGACCTGGAAGACCTGTGATTCCTCTTGGCCCTTGAACACCCTAAACGACAAAACAACAGTACATTTAGTCCATTTGTTAAAATTATACAAAAAACAAACAAACAGTGAATTAGCCTTTATTTCCTTCATCTGAAAATGTGCTGTCTAATGTGTCTACTGACCTGTTCACCTTTAGGCCCAAGCTCGCCCATCACGCCTCTCTGGCCTCGATCGCCCTAAAATAATGCATGGAATCATATGCTACTCACACATACCACATTTGGTGCAAAAATAAAAGGACTGTTATTGTGTGACAAACTCACAGTGGCCCCAGCAACACCCTGGGGACCTGGATCTCCATCAAGACCTCGAACTCCCTGCAAGAGAACAATATTAATATTGGTATTTTAATCTGTTTAAAGAACAAACATTTTTAATGTAATTCACCCTTAATTTGGAAGTAATTCAGGAAGAATGTGACATATCTGAAAGGTACCACGGGCTGAAATAAAGTCATGGAAGAACTTACCATCTCTCCCTTGGGTCCCATCATTCCTGTGGCTCCACGAATTCCCTGAGGACCCTGACATAACAAATAGGTACCTCGGTGAGCAGAAAAAAGAGACCTGACACAATAAAAAACAAAATGTAACCTGAAAGACTCCACTATCATCTAATGGACACAGTGACTAACCGTTGGTCCTTGGGATCCGACCTCCCCTGGACTTCCCTGGTCCCCCTCCTCACCCTGATTGAGAAAAAAAGAAAAAGAACATTAGCAGAAGAACACAAGTAGTCAATCAGCTGAGCAGCAAATTTACCAACATTATGAGAGGACAAACAGAGGCTGCTCCTATCAACTGTGTGTTAATTAGAAAATGAGGCAGACACTCTGAAATGTGTTTAATACCCACTTTTTAATGGCTTGTAAGGGGGCAAAAGCAGACAATTTAACTCCAAATTACCATCCTCCTGCTTTGCAAATTACAAATAATTTATTTGCTGACTCTGGTAGACCTGAGGAGGCATATCCATTAAAAAAGAGGTGGTGCCTGTCTGAGTCTGCGCACATTTCCTGCTGTTAAAAAGGCAATTTCTTCTTTTAATTATGTGCATTAGAATTTGCATAAACAGACAGACATAAATAATACATAGCTGATAATGAAATATTACACAACAAACATAAAGAAACTCTCAGGGCAAGAAACGAGAGCATATTCTTAATTCTGCTTGACTGTCTGATACAAAAAAAAAAAATCTGAATTCATATTCTTCTAATGGAAACAAAAGAGGAAGATGAAAGCCTGAGTCAGCCGCTCTTGAATCATTAAAAGAAATGTCTTCACTTGCAGGTGGTTTAATTAAAATAGAGTCTAAAAAACATCCCATCAATGTATATTATCATAGATTTTTATGATATTATTATTATGCAATAATTACAGGAAAATTGTTGCTGTTCATTTCAAATACAAAGTGAAGCATATTGCATATTTTCATATGTAACTGGGTCACACAGTCTCTAATTTTACAACTGTGTACCAGGGTGCCATCTTTCAAATACATACTTATTTTATATTTCAGTGTTCTTCTTCAATCTCATGCATTTATACACTTCCAACCCCAGCATCTGCTTATTCTATCATTAACTTTAGTTCGTATTCATATTTGTGAATTTGTGAGTGGAAAACAGGCAAAAGGCCCCTGAAATGAAAGTTTCAGTGAAGGAGAAAATCATTCTGGGGGACGGAACGCAGACTGACAGTAAATCATATCCTGGCATGGGGTGATAAAGGGAGATAGGCCCAGACTCATTTCCATTTATATAGTGCATAGACACATTACAGGGAGAGGGTAGTTGTGCTTGAACATCATTTCAAATAAATCATCCTCCGTGCATTACAAGGAGTCAGAGGCATTACACATAGGCTTGTATCACTTCCTCTTGAATGGACTGGCACAAATAAAACTTGTCTCAAAGGTGCCAAGAATTCCTTTTTCACTTTTAAGTCATGCAGATTTGTTTTCTGATGTGGACTGTTGTGGCATGTGGAGGGAAATATATGTTTAAGTACTATTTATGCAGTTTTATGTGACTATAAATTCACTTTGTTGATGCTGTTGTTGTTTATAACATTTCTCATGACTAGAAATACTTGGCTTTTGTTGAGTTTTCCCCTAAATTGAACATATTTTACCTTGTGCCCTTGTTTCCCGGGTTCTCCTGCTTCACCTTTGACGCCTTTGTGGCCCTTGAAACATACAGAGAATAATCCATTAAACACACTATATATTGGGTCACTAACATGATTTTAGTGCAACACTAAACACCTCTACTCTGCTACTCACCTTCATGCCAGGAAGGCCAGGATGCCCAGGGGTCCCAGGTGGACAAGAGTTTGGACACTAAACAAGAAAATAAAAGTCAGTAAATACTCCTGACATTTTATGCAAACAAATCATAGTCATAATTTCCAGAAAACAAAGCCTTACCAGGTCAGCACTGCCTAGCATTCCAGTTGCACCCTGAAATTTAGAGAAAACACAAGTTACCACTTCAGTATTACAATTTAGGAACATCACGATGGATCTAAGGAGCTTGTAAAACACTGGAGGAAGGACAGCAGTGTGCAATGCTGGCATCACTAACAAGCCCGAACTGATTTCATGGCTGCATGATGTTCCTTCCCTTGTGAAATATAAAGTCAAATGTCAAATCATTTGCAAAATGTGTGAGATGTCAAATTAAGCTGTGTCACTTACTCTGGGCCCAATTGGCCCACGGGGTCCCTGTGGCCCTCTCACACCTATGGCCCCCTGTGGAAAGACATAAAATGTGTCAAAAACTACACAAAGAGAATGAATGCACTGGGTTCTTCATTACTGCGGAATACTGAAGCTTTCTCTCAGCAAGAAAGATTGCCAAAAGTCTTACTTTCATCTCATACTGCGCAATATCAGTATTTCACTCAGGTGACCTATCATTTCAACTGTGCAATATCAATATTTAAACTGTTCAGTCTGTCTCCTGTTTATATTATATATTGTCTAGATTTTCCATATTTCCTCTTGTTTATATTGTTTGTTTACTTATTTATTATTTACTGTTTTTTACTGATGCTTCTCTCTATTTTGTTATCTGCTTTGCTGCTGTAACACAACAAATTTCCCTGTTGTGGGATTAATAAAGGATTATCTTATTTTATCTTAAGAACATTTGAGTGAAACAGTACTAGTTGGTGGTGAAAAGTCATAAAAAAAACAACAGATTCCTTTCAGTTCTCTTTTCCTAAACAAATATAACTTAACCATATTTTAGTTTCACCTGTTATACAGTGTGTGTAAATGTTAATTCGTGGTCATTATAAGTTCCCATTTTTACCTTAGATACCTCCATGTTTTATTGTATAGTAAGAGGTGATGCCAGTGTAAACGTACTATGGAGAGTTGAACCCAGATTGCAAATGTTTAAATGTTGATCCAAATTCACTGCTTTGGCATCCAGTGTAAGATGACACGGACAACTGTAGCCAAAGGGCAAAAATCAAATTAAAATGAATCAAAACTAAGTCTTACCAATAAAGCAAAGATACATTCTGGGTTACGAGTACTAATAAAAAAAATACCCAGAGGCAATTTAATCAGATGAAGGACTGAATATTTGATATTCTCTTTTGATTTTCTAGTCACAAATCCATTTCATGAATGAAATATAATATAATGTGTGAAAAAAAATTGCCAAGAAAATGGTTGAATGTCAAATACATTAGAAATGATTATATAATCAGTATATTGTGCACAATACATATGTATGTATTTGTATCATGTGTTCATAAATATGTTTTGTCATAGATTGTGAGGGTTCAGGGGCAAAACCTCTTTCAGTGTCATGACAGTACAGTACAGTACAGATACACTTTGTGAATTTTGACTCAGAAATTCTTAAAGTGTCTTAAGTTGTAAAGTTTTGGTTTTATTTTATTTTTTTTGCCAAGACTTTTAATCTAGAGTAGAGTGAAGTATTCACTGTAAATCATTTTAAGCAGGTTCAACTTTAAAACGGAGGTCAAAGTGCATTTATTCAACTCATCATTTTAGGTCAAAAGACTTCAGGTCAGAACAGCTCACGTTTACAAGTTGTGAAGTGGTCCGAAAATAAAAAACAGAAATTTCAAGTTCATTCACTTGACGTTAATAAAAGTTTATATATTTATGTTAAGATCATGAGAAAAGATGAGTTGATTCTAGTAAATTCCTGTATGATGTTTTATAGCCATCTCTCTGTCAACACGGCAAACCACAAAACTGCTGGTACACTTCTGAGAAATTCCCAATGTTTGACAGGAATTACTGTAGGAAATGTATTGATGATCTATAGGTTAATTGTGTCATTTGTATGTCAAAATCTTGTAGCTTAATGCGATAAAGTATGTGTAACTTTTCCCCTTTTATTTTATCACAAGTGTTTTTTCATTGTTGTTTTTCCTGTGCATTTGTTTGCTCAATAGCACTTTTTAAAATCAGTAAACAGATGTTTTTTTTATGATTTTGAAATGATGGAAGATATTTTAAATGATCTGTAGACAGGTTTCATCCAGTGAAAGTGGCCTCAACTACATACAGTATGAGTCATGTCAGTTTGGACAGACTTTCTCTATGTTATCACATCTGTTCTGTCATTGGTCAGTGGTAGCACACCCCAACCTCAGTCCTCACGCCAGTAGTATTTGAAGCTGCACTGTATTTTCTAGCCTGTAATCCTAATTTGAAACATAGAAACAGTCCACTGCTCTTTGTCTACTCACAGGTGGTCCTGCTTTTCCCACTTCACCCGTAAGTCCTCCAGGCCCGGGTGGTCCCTGTTCAAAGTCACATTGCAGGTATTCAAAATTAACACTTTTTTTTTTTTTTGATTGAGCGTAACAAAATCTGACATAAACTGTGGTGCTGATTGTGTAGCATAAACAAATTACTTACGGGGGGTCCATCTGGCCCAACACCCTAAAAAGAGACATATAGAGCATGAGTGAGTGTGATATATAGAATCTGGTGTACACAACACAAGAAAGACATCATGGTTGATTTGATCCTGATATCCCTCATCCCTTTCTGCAGGAAATAAAACTGAAGCATCATGAGAACAATATTATGTGCAGCATTACTGTCTCAACATTTTGTGCAATATCACTTTTCAATATCATGGGCAACTTTGTGTTCATTATCATTGTAATATTATTTTTCTATTATGTTTACTATCATGTTTTAATATGTGCAATTTAACTATTCATTATCATGTCTATTATTAGTTTTAATTATCATGTGTAACATTATTCTTCATTACTTTTTATTATTTCATTTACATAATAAGTAAAGTACAATATTACCAGGTTATGTTCATTATCTGGTGTAATGTAGCTTTTTATTATTTCTCAGTATCACGGCCAATATTATTTCTACTGTCATTGTCAGCTACTACTTTTTCTATTCTAGCTTACTATTTAATTTTACTTATCTCACTTCTATTGTTATTCTATTATGAATAAACACTGCATCTTTGCTTTTCCTCCTTATGCACTTTATATTTTACATTTCAATTCATATTTAACACTCTATTGTTGATATCCGTTTTGGAGCAATCTGGCAAAAGTATTTCCTTCAGTTTTATCTTATCTTATTTTATCTTTGGAATGACACAAGAAGAAATGCAACTCACAGCTGCTCCACGGGGTCCAGGTTTTCCAGGTTCACCCTAAAGGATGAAGACAAATACATTACATTGCATATATGTACAAATACTTAAATACCTTGTTCATGTAATATTAGGCTATGCGAGCCTGTAGACAGTCCAAGTTAACATTCCTCCGGCTCATCACATGACTGTGCCGGGCACACTTGACCCAGCAATGTTTAGCCTAATGAGGACCGATGTTGGGGCTTCATTCCCCACGGAGATTACACAGAAGACTTGCAGGATTAAGTCTCATTTGTCATGAGGAATTGGTTTATGCACTGCGGCTCTCACTGCCATGCCAAGAGACTGGACAGCAGCTTGGCACCATTTCACTGACAGTCTGTGAAGCAGGAAAAGCAAAGGCTCATTAGTCACTCACTTTCTGTCCGGGGGGACCGTCGGGCCCAGGATCTCCAATAGGGCCGGTCAAACCCTGCAGAGAGGAGACATCAAGCTTAACTAACACATCATAACAAACTCTTGAGCCCTTCAGCATCTATATTTTCACCTTATATTGGAAAAAAACATGCAGGTTGACCTCAGCAGTCAATACACCCCACCCCCATGTCAATATTCCTAAATTCGGCCTCAGATCTCCACGTTACATCATCACAACACTATTACACTCCAGTGGGAGGAGTCCTGTGTATCCATAAACAGGGTTGGTTCAGATTACTCAGGTTACAGTAACTGAATATAAATTACATGGATTTTATAATATAGTATAATTATCCCTTGGATTACAAAAAATGCAATCCTGTCCAGATACTTTAGGATTACTTTTGGATTTCTTAAACATCACATATTGAAAATATTGTACCTGCAGCCACATAAATCCTAGTCCAGGTCCAGAATTTTTTTTTTTTTTTTCTCTTTAAACATCTCAAAACATTTTCAATGAAAAAAAAATGCATTTTGTATATTCATCATTTACAGTTGGTCACATAAAATTACCCTTAAAAATAGTTCTGGCACAAAGTACATGTGTATTTTGTGTATTCTACAACCTGTGGGACACTGCTTCTTCTTTGTAAGTTTTAATTCATTAGGTTGCATGGACTTTCTTCTTGTAATTCAAGATAAGCTCTTCCTCAAAATGTTAATCTTTCATTTTCAGTGTAAATGAAAAGGAATAAACTCCATTATCCATAAATCATCATTTTGAAAAAACAAAACAAATATAAGTTAAGTCAATATTAACAAAACTGGCAACCTGAGAGGAGTGATGTATGTAGAAAACGCTTTTCAGGAGTTTCAGAATTTTAAAATTGCCATATTTTGAAGTTGTAATCAAAAATGTAATCAAGTAATCTGTGATACAACTATAATATCTAATTACTATAATAAATCCAGAAAAATTATTAATTACAGTTAATACACTACAGCTTCAGTCATAGTGAGATAAAAGTTCTGTTCTTGAACACATCATGACGTCCGCAAGAGTGTGTTCAACTTGGCAGACACACAGCCTAAGTCAGCGCCAGGGCAGAGGGCAAAAGTCTCAGACTGCAAACCAAGCAGAGAGCAACACTTCTCTCTCAAACAAGTGCACCGAAAGGAATCATTTGAAATGAGAACAGGTGCACTAATTTATTGTATATTACAAGAGGACATTGAAAAATGTATACATTGAAAGAGTCTACAGTCAATATAGCTGATTTGTAATTGTGCAATTCATCAGCATTAGATAACACTTTGCAAAACTTGAGGTTTAAAAAAGGGACTCCAGACAAAAGTCGTCTCTTTCTGAGGCAGTTCAACTTAGCAGACACACAGAAAAAGTCAGGGCCAGGGCAGAGGGCAAAAGTCTCAGACTGCAAACCAAGCACAGAGCAACATTCCTCTGACTCATTTCAAACAAGCGCACTGAAAGAAATCATTCCACACTGTTTTGAGGATTCTCAACAGGAGATACCAACAGTGGCCACCCAACAAAGCTGCTATTGTTTTCAGAATCCTGGTAATACAGGCTTATAATGACTCATGATGCATAAAATATGTGCATTTTTACAATACTTTATAGAAACACATTCTGAAAAAATGTTGAAATAAACCTTTAAGGTGAACTACCCTCTCTTTGCCAATATATCACCAGCACCAGTATTATGGTTGGATGTTTTCTTAACCCTCCTTTCAACTCTGAGGGGAGCAAAGTTAATTACACTCGGGTCCTGGTTTACCGTGTCACAAAGGAAATCTGGATTTGTTCATCCTGTTTAATAAATTCCTCACATTTTTGCACCCATTTCCCCAAGATCCCCTGCTAGCTGTAAATTTCAATGGTCATTCTACAGAACTAATAAGTGAAATCATCATATATAGTAGGAGGATCACACTTTGTAGTTCCACCCCCTCACAGGCTTGTGGGTTGCATGTTCACCTGACCTCATGCAGCAAACACCAAATATATAAAACATAAAACATAGAGTGCTCACATCATTTCCAGGAATTCCAGGTAATCCGGAAGAGCCGGGTTTACCTGCATCTCCATCAGGTCCCTGAAAACAAAGGTTTCCCACACACACACACAAATCAGCGAAAGATGCTATCATTAAGAGCAATGCAATACATTATATTTTTTAAAAATTAAATATTATAGTTACAGGAGGACCATCCTCGCCATCTGCTCCCCTCTCTCCCTGAAACAAAAGAGATTCATTGTTTTAAGGAGAACAAAGTGTGAACTATTTGCAATGTATTTGACACAGTACATGGACAATGTAAGAGAGCTGAGAGCACTTACAGCAATGCCATCAATTCCTGGGACACCTGCAGGTCCAGGAGGGCCAGCTGGGCCCCTCTAAGTAAAATAATAAAAAACAATAATAATATGATCAGAAAATATCAGCTTAGATATCTAAAAATGACCTCACCAATCCTTGCTATGTCTTACATTGGCATTCTGCAACACAGACAATATGAAAAAAATGAGAACAGGTGCACTAACTAATTGTATGTTACAAGAGGACATTGATAAATGCATACACTGAAAGAGCCTACAGTCTATATAGCTGATCTGCGATTGTACAATTCATCAGCATTAGATAACACTTTGCAAAAGTTAAGGTTTAAAAATAAGACTCTTGACAAAAGTATTTTCTTTCTGCGGCAGATGTCCAATAGATTTTCTGGATGGAACAATCCCAGCATCTCGACAGAATTTGTAGATAAAATGGTTCTTGTTATTTAGCATGAGCAGCGTGAGAACACTCACCTGCACCTCTGTCACATCAGGCTATAGAGACAAACAGAGAGACAGAGAAACATAATTAGTCTTACTTGAGCGGAGCAGATAAGGACGAGTTGTAGAAGCAGAAGCAACAGTGGCCCTCTGACGCTGGGAGCCATGATCTCCCCGTGGGCAGGAAAGGTAAAAGTTGTCAGTCCTTTCTCTGGGATTTGTTGGGTTGAAGGAGCCCCCGACAAAACAACCCAACTGAATCCACTTCGGCTATCTAGACCGTCCGAGGTCCCATAACCACCAGGGGCTCATGTATATTCATACGATGTTTGGCCACAGGAAGGGATTGGAGGGTTTGCAGGGGGGGCCCTGCGGGGAGGAGCCACTGCGCAGACGCCACCAATAGGCAGGGTCAGCGGGTTATTTAACCTCTGCCATGACCCAAAATGATTTTGCTCAAACTTTATCTTAGGTGTGACAAATTGAAGTTTGTTTTGGTCATCAAACGGCGCCTTTACGCACACATTGCTGATGCTGACTTCGCTCTCTATTAACAGACATTGAGGTGATTCGGCAAACCCAGTTCTTAAATTTAATAGCTGTTGCTGACATCCCAAACCACAGACTGTTTGTACATTATTTTAACGTTTCTTACCGATGTCCTGGCTGGGAGGTCGTAACAAGGCTCTGCCCGGGCTCGCGTCACGTCACAATGAATCAGCATGGACTGGAGTTCAAACTTGATAAATGAATGAAGGGAAAATAATAGATTAGCACAGTATCACCACAACAAATACACAGCGTAGTGCCCTAATCCTTCAGCAAGTTAAAGCTCCACCGCCCTGGGTCCTAAAATCAAGAGGCTGTTCCCATTAACAATTAGCCCGAAGTCTGGATTTTCTGCAAAATACGATAAAAAGCAGAGGGCAGGATATGTTTGCACAATAAATTAGTCACACTATGGGACTTGTTATCGAAGTATTGCTGTAGGCCTTAAACGCTTATGTGGTCAAATATCCTAAATATGAATTCATATTAGGGTGTGTTTTCGTGCGTAATTGTGCACAACAAGTGCGCCTGAATCTCTGGAAACCATCCACAACTTGGGCTGCCTGGTGTGGTGCTACAGAGATGATTCAGTCAATGCACAGCTCGTATTCTTCACCAGAACCTGCAACAAATTCCACATATTTGTCGACAAAGCCTGAATGGAGAGACAGCAGGCTTAGACTACCGAACACTGTCACAGAGAAACCACACAGCAGGGTGAGAAAACACAGGGATTCCTAAACTTTTGCATGTCAAAGACTCCTGAAGGAAACACAATCAAGCAAGGGTCTCGACTTAAACAAATAAAAAGTAAAAGCATTTCACAATAGTTATTTCTTTCCGCAGTGTCAATATACTGTTGCAATAACTTGAAAGGATTGCAATTGTAATGTCAACACTCCTACCCTTCAAAGGGGAGACTTTAATTTTACTTTAATGTGAAAGTACACACACATTTCTCGTCATATCAAAGTGTTCTGCATTAAGAAGTTTCTGGCACATGAAAGAGCAATCAAATGACTTTGTAAATGACTTTTTTTCTATAATGATAAATAATTATGGGCTCTGAAAGTGGTGGAACTTCTGTGTAAACTTCAAGAAACTTACAGGTCTTGCTTTAGATGCAAAAATTGTTCCCTTGTGAGAAATAAATATGCTATAAATATATTTAAGTTTAGCATACTTGATTGTACTTGCCTCCAGACTAATCATATTTTAATTGTGTAACAACTAATTTTAAGTATATTTTGGTTGTAATTAAATTGTAGGAAAGCATATTTAATGTATTTAGTATGTTTATGTGCTTAGGAATTCTTGATTAATGAAATTAAAGTTTAATGTGTTTGTGCTACTTTTCCAAAGTACACTTAAGTACAGTTTTGAATAAACGTTATCAAGTGCACTTTTATAAGACTACCTAATACATTTCTAGTGAAGTGAAATTAAAGTAGCCTTCACTTTAATAAAGCATACTACTGGTGTATTACAAAGTATGCTTTATTAATTAATAATTAATTATACCTTTCAAGAGCAAACTAATGCATCATAGCTGTAATTTTAAAAAGTATACTGATGTACAATTTGCAGAACACTTACAATAAAGTACACCTCTTGTAGGCCCAGGTACACTGCACCACCTTAAGAATTGCAACATTAGTATATTCATTTATTAGTACATTGAGGTTGACATCTATTTTGAAGTGCATTTTTAAAGGTACAATTTAAATGTACTTTAAATTAAGCAAAAATAAGTACACGTCTATTTGTAGTAACTTTTGTGTTGTCATTAAATTATATTTTTAACACATTAAAGTGTTATTAAATTATATTTTAATACATTATAGTACACTTCTTTTTTACTTGGGTATTCGGTGCTAAAATCATAGACATACCGGAACTGCCATCACTGGGTTGTCCTTGAGTTTTCCGATAAGCGTGAAGCCGTCCAGACTGACTGTTTCTCTGGGGGGTAAATTCTGAGAGCCGACCATGACGCAGTCCACGTAAAGCGTAACGGAGCTCCTGCTGACGTCCAGCAGGACTTTGTGCCACTGCTCATTGAAAAGAAAAGCCAGGTGGCTGAAAACAACAGTCTGCCTCGACCTGCTGTCCAGCTCTGTGAAGGTAAACTCCAGAGACTTGGACTCCCCGCTGAGTCTAACGGACAGCTGCTCGCTGCCATTCACGTCCTGCATTTGCCAAATATTCCAGTTTTTATTGACGGTGCTGCCACTCATCCGCAGCACGGCCACAAATGCAAACTCCTCCGGCAGGCCCAGGGGATAAGCTGATCTGAAACACAGAGCAGGGAGTGTTATTAAAACCCCATCTTTGATTTTAAATCAATATTTCAATGAGGACTTATTGTGTTCTGGATATATCACCCTTTATATTGTGCTTATAACGATCATATCATGTATTTCATCATATAGAATATCAAATTTGTGAAGTATCTGTTTAAGCTGTGATACAGAAATAAAATGTGATGGTGCAGTTTTAGCCAGTCTTTGATGTTCAGCACCATGGACAGGGTAAATGGTGTTATACCAGCTCAACCACTAGATGTCAGTGTTCACTCATACAACTCCATTTTAGAGGCCACTTTTCAGCAATGACAGGATGCCAGGGGCCAGTTCATAAACAAACATGAATAATAACGTTATTTATTAGATACAAAGAATAAACATAAAAAGGACCAGAACTTATCTGCCTGAACTTATCTTTCTGCAATTCTTTATTTTCAAATTAACTGCCTAACTTAAATTATTAACAAAATTTATTCAATGTGAGGACAGATAAATAAATCAGATGTTTTTCTGCATTTGATAATTGCAGCTCTAATGCTTTGGTTACATTTGAAAGAGTTTCTACAACATTAGACATTGCTGGAACTTCATCCATCATGCAATCACTAAATGTTGGAATGATTCATGAATATAAAGTGCTCCTACTGGAGACAGAATAAAGAGGACGTTTAAAAGGACACGTGACCCCAAAACCAAAAATAAACACTTTTCTTTTTTAGTTATTTTGGTATGAGTTGTAGAGTTTTGGAAAAACCAGCTGAGATGCCTTCTTTCTAATATAATAGGACTATGTGGTACTCAGCCTGTGGTGCTCAAAGCACCAAAAAAATATATATGTATATGTTTGAAAAATACAAAACCAGTGTCTGCCCAGAAATCATGACCTAGTTATTTAAGATAATCCACAGACCTTGTTGTGAGCAGTTTCAAGTAGGAACTGGACCTACTAGAAGCTACTGGAACTACTTTCTTTTCAACTAGAAAGAAAGTAGTTCTTAATTGCTTACAACAAGGTCTGTGGAAAGCAGCTCATGATTTTTGGAAAGAGACACTGGTTTAGATTGTTTTGGTTTGAGCACCAAAGCTGGGTTCCATTTATTCTCATTATATTGGAGAGAAGGCAGCCATCTCTATGGCTGATATCTCTAAAACTCTGCAACTCACATCAAAAAATCTAGATGGATAAATACCACTACAGGTAAAGGAAAAATATGTATTTTTGATTTTGGGATGAACTGTCCTATTAAACATAGCTGGCACCTCTTCCTCTTGCAATAACTGAAATGTTGGAGTGATTTATAAACATAAACTGCTCCTACCAGAGACAGAATATGAAGTATCTTTATAAAATGAACATTTACAGGATGAGAATTATTCTAATTTCTGTGAAACTTTTGCTCCTCTTCAGGTAATAGTTGTTTTCTCCTGCAGAGCTAACCATCTGATCCTACTGCCCTTTGCACAACCTGAAAGGCCATCATGCAAAGAAAATAAGAGCCTAATTTATCCCATCATACAAAACTGGCATATGGGAGGAACAGTGTGAGTCAATTTATTTTTATTGTAAATCAGAGAGTGATCAGAGGGCCACCTGGCACCCTGTTGGGGGCCAGATTTGGCCCGCGGGCTGCAAGTTGAATATCACTGCTCTACAGCTTACCTTGTGTTGATTCTGAAGTTGAATGCTGGGCCTATTTGATAAGCAACGTGCCGAGGAGATGATCCAGTAACCTTTTTAACAGTGCCTCTTCTAGCCAGTTCAGCTATGTGGAACTGGGACATAATGTAAAAACCTGAATGTACAGGGACAAAAGAGTGGTTAAATGTAAAATCATCATCATTTAATATATATACTTGTATGGGACTACTATTTTGTAGCCCTGCTCTTATATGGGCAGGGTTACTGTGTTACTGTCAAGCAAATAAAAAAGCAAACTGTGCTTAGTTCTTGTGAATCCACCTGGGAAAAAATCCTCCCCAATGTTGATCTGAGGGCACATGGCCTGCTCCATATGAATACCAACTTGAGACGAAAATCTCACAGCTGCAAAATGGAAACAGAGAGCAGCACGTTAGCAGTCGAAGTGTGTGGAGTGCGCGCGTGTGTGTGTGTGTGTGTGTGTGTGTGTGTGTGTGTGTGTGTGTGTGTGTGTGTGTGTGTGTGTGTGTGTGTGTGTGTGTGTGTGTGTGTGTGTTGTGGGGAGGGAATAAAAGCTCAGTGTTTGGAAAGCTGCACCACTGCCTTGAATAAATATTAGGCTATCTCTGGTTGTTTGTGGTTTCCTCTTTAACACTTCAGCTCTAGATTTCCCTGTTTTTACACATCTGGACAGGAAGTTAAAGGTCTTTATCAAGTTTGAATGAATGATTCACACACAGCAGATCCTTCCTTTCCTCCATTTCCTTTCTCCATCCACTGTAGTAAACACCTGACACTGTTCGAATGTGTGCCTCAGGGTTGATACTATAGTATTATTCTCTGATGCTTTTTATCAGTGCATTTTATTCAGGTATTGCCATTCAATGCACAGTTAAATCTATCTACAGGCACAGAGCTGGACTCCCTAAGCCAGAAATGTTAGCACTGCTGCACAGACCCACACATAATGTAATAAAATATAGATAAGAGCAGCAGTGTGTACGGATGGGAGACAAAATATTGCACATGCCTCATAAAAAAGAAACAATGTCAAAGCCATATAATAAATACCTTATATTATTGAATAAAACAGCCAGCATAGCTCCATGGACCTCATTGCATATAAAAGAAAAGCTGCACTATAATTCAATATGTCACATATCCCACAACTCATGCTAAGCACAAAGAAAAAAAAAGCTTAAACAAAGACAAGCAGCAGTCAAAAGTACAAACCAACCAGTAAAGATATTATTAACACGTATGGTAATTTGATAGATGCTGATATTTGGAATACAAGTGGACATGACTCATCTTTGTGGTAATGCACTGGACATGTAATTTTATTACTTCAGTGTCCAAGTGTTTTTTCCATTAAATGTTCACGCCAACTGCAGCTTGCAATGCAGAGAAGTACTTACTCTGAGAATGAAGTCCTGTGCACAGATACTGTGGGATCACATAGCAGCAGCACAATGAGTAAAGAAGGATATCCCTGTGATATAATCAGAAAAAAAAAAGTTAACATACATTTTTAGTGAGAAATGTATTTGTTTGTATTACGTCTGATGTTGTAGAATTAAAAAGGCAGACAATTCTGGCATTAATTACAAGGTCAATATCAAGTGTATTATTTACCTTTTGACTCCACCCATGATTTCATAGTTTGATCTAGAAAAAAAAGTACACCTGCTGCTGGATGTTTCTGTAGGTTGGCTTCCAGGAGAGAACCTGACCCTGGATAGCTGCTTCCTCAGCAGAAGTGAAAACCTCCAGGTCACAGTGAGGGGTCTCTTATAGGCTTGACTGTTGTCATTTATTTGAGGAAGTGTGTACATAGTCTCCACAGTGTCAACTTTACATTCCACTGGAGTTCTCCTGCACCCACCATGGGTTTAATGTTAATGTTTTTCTCAACAGAAGATCACAGTATTGTGTCCCATTTGTAATTATGTTTTTGTACACTTGTATTTTATAAATTAATTTGTCACATTTCTTATGTGCAATTACCCTATGCATTATACAATATGTTATATTTTTCACTGTTAAATCATGCCATGTAAAAGTTTCTTCATACTGTGAATCATCACTGTGAATTTTTGCTGCTTGTCTTCTTTGCAATCCAATCTCTGTTTCTTTGTGCAACTAGCCATTTACGAGGCAAAAGTATTTATATTTTTTCTCTTAATATAATGCTACGCATCATGTCTGTATGACAACATTATCTTGCACAATTATCCATATATCTCCATGTATCGAGGTGAAAGGTGTATATACCCTGTGCATATAGCTTGAAATTTTACATTGAAAATTCTTGTACATTCATTATCTTTATTTTATCTGTATTCTGTCATTCATTCCTTTATTACCTATTCTTTTCTGAGCTATTGTAATCTATGAATTTCCCCAGTGAGGGATCAATAAAGTTTATCTTATCTTATCTTATCTTATCTTATCTTATCTTATCTTATCTTATCTTATCTTATCTTATCTTATCTTTAGTTCTATTTTCATGCTCGTGCAACATAAGTAAGTTATCCTGCATTATTTGTCCAGCACTCTTGGGCTCTACATTCCCTGTCCTCTCTATGGTTGCACGGTATTCAGACTTCATTGTTTCCAGTGCAGTCCAAACTGAAAATCAAGAGACGCTGACTAAGACGCAACTCAAGCTGTGTTTGCACTGGCAGGCCAAGAGACATAAAAAAAACCTCATCCTTTTTTAAAGAGGCAATTCCTGAAATAAAGAGGCAATTCCTGAAATATAGTGATAACATCCAGACTCCATGGAAATGCATTGTATTTTTTATCAGGAAGCCCAACTTACATTACGTTTTTACAGAGAATTTGTTTCAAGAATCTTGAACCGTTGCTGTGCAGGGAAATAAGAAATGAAACTGCTGATTGCACATTAATGTCCCTCCCACACATTTCCTCCACGTATCCAGCTATTTTCACTTGTTTCAAGTGATAAATTGATTTGAAACACCGGTAAGTTAAATTGGACTTATCACATCCAGAACACACTGCATTTACTGTAGGCAAAGACCTCTTTTGTTGGCAGGATGCATCAGGCTAATTCACACCAAGTCTGCAAACTCAGGCATATACACAAGGAAGAAAACGAAAGCATAAGCACAGAACAGCATGTACAAATACATCTAGGGTGATCAGATGTCCCACTTTATGTGGGACTGGACATTATTTTTATTCCTTGTCCTACGTCCCACATATTGAGAACATGTTCAACATTTTGATTGAAGTCAAACCACTGCAGGACAGATGCTTCTCTAAAATATGTTTTTTCCATCTCACAGTTGTGAAGAAAGCACATGTGGGTCAAGTGCAGTTTAACCGGCCAGTGTCTTTGCCCAACAGGGAAAAGTACAAGTCACCACAAAGTCACAAACTATGCAAAAGTAGGTGCAATATTATGGAAACTACCACAAAGGAGGGAATGCAGCTACAACAAACTGGCAAACTCTTTATCTATTGTCTGTTGTGTGTTACTGAATCAACCAGAGGACGACAAAGAATTAAGATATTATGACCTAAAAGGCAAAATATATATAAATTTTACACTACCTGTCAGCTTTGGCAACATGTCCAACACAAACATACTCTTTTGGGTTGCTGTGATCTAGTCACCTTCAATACACACAGAATTACCCAGTGGACCTGACAAGACAAACCTTTAACTGTAGTAATTATTACATTAAGCACTTTTCTAACCTACTCATAATAAATTACATGCAATAGTGTCACAAGATGTGACTAAGTTTAAAAATTAAAACATATTGTATTAAGAAGTCATTGTTATTATTATTATTATTATTATTATTATTATTATTATTATTATTATTATTATTATTATTGTACTGTTATTATTACACAGTATTACATGTATTCAACTCGTCAAAGTTCCATTTACGGGTAGCAAAATGTGGCGTCAACTGCGTCCCTGGTATGTGCAGGAACGCGCATTTAAATGTTCGTGAACGTGCAGCTGGAGCAGCGCCTGCTGTCAGCTCTTCAGATTGAGCACAGTTAGCTCGATGGCTAGCAAACCGCACAGTTAAGAAAGGTACATGGCCGGTCTACTATGTGTACCATTTTGAGGGCGTTTCTCCTCTAACGTTAGTCAGACTGGGAAGTGAAACAATCAGCACAGTGGTGTCTTCTGCCCGAAGCTCTCAGTGAAGAGACGGCGAGAGGACTGAAATTGGAGCTAACGTTGGTTAGCTAGCTAATGTTAGCTTGCCAACGCAATGGTGAGTAGCGTATGCCTGCCTGTGCAGCTAATGTTAGACCCGGTGACAACTGCTCGGTGGGTGGCTAACGTTGCGCTAACTGTTACCGTTAGCTAAATGGCTATCAAGGTAGACTTTCGTTTGTCTGTTCAAGTATGTTATGTTATGTCTTTGTCTGATCGTTCCCGACCTTTTGTGGGCCCTTAGCAAAATGTTGTTTTGATATCTTCCCACCTGTAACCCAGATGATACCCTTGCCGAGATTCTGCCCACCAGCTGGGACCTTTACCATCTCACTCACTGTAGTAATAGCACCAAAACCGTGTAGCGAAGTTATAACTTCAACAGCTGTTTCTAAACTGGTCTGTATCTGTTTTGGGTTTTAGCGGCTGACTTATATGTTCCCCTTTTTTTAAAAAAAGAAACCATCAGCCGATGTCTGTAAAGGCCTTGTCATATAGCTTATGCTATATTTTTGATACTGTACGAAAAGAAAGATGTTTTACTTTTTACTTTTTCGAGGTAGGTTGTTTGTTGTTGCCTTTATTGTTTTAAGTGCCAATTTCATTTCCTTATAACAGTTGCCAGAGTTTGCTTAGGAAAATTTGGCATTTTGCTTTGTGTCCTTTTTTTTTCATTTTTAGGATTTTGCATTTATCATAAGGTTATGAATGGACGTTTCAGCTGCGGCCAGCTCCCACTGATCGGTTTATTATTTGTTGTTGATTGGTTTATTGGCCGCAACATTTCAGCTTTCAAACAATCGATGCATTACTTCACCTTTTATATTTTCTGTGTCAGTTGCTGTTTCATAAGTGTAGTGTGACATTTTCAGACAATGCTCTTGGGTCCAGACTGAACCTGTTAATAACCAGCTGCTCTCCTAAACTCAACATCAAACCTTTATGGGATTAAATATCTGTATTGGTAATCGTATTTACTCTTTTTGATTACTTTGTAGCAGAGTTGTTTGGTGAAACATTTCCTAATCCTTGCATTAGAAACTGGAGAACTGTCTGTCTGTTGCACAGGTTATATTTTAACTGTGGCTTCACAGACTGTCAAATCAAAATTTGAGTCGTTTTTTGTAAAACAATGATACAGTAGCTATTTGAAGGTCTTAGTATAGGGAACTAATACCCACGTTAAATCATAAATGCATCAGGGATAGCTAATAAATTTATCTACCAATGACTTTGTATGTCCACTGTGTCATGCCCAGTGTAATTTGTTTTTAACTTGCCACCTTTAAAGATCACTTCTTCCAGGAAGGGAGGAATATTTGGAGATTAACACAACCTGGTTCTATTTGCTCTGCATCAGGCATCTGTGTCAACCAGGTCAAATTCATGGAGGCCGTTTGTCTCTCATATTGGTTTTCACTGGCATGAATACAATGACATGCTGTCTCCCAGTGGATGATTTATTCATTTCATACATGACTAATTCAGGGAGCGTCTGTATGATTGTTTTTGCCAAACTTATTTTGCCCCTACTACAGCCTAAAACAACTTCATGGCCTTTTCTTTAAGTAGGTCTAAATAAGTCTTGAGCTAAAAATGTTTGCATTAAATGAGAAGGATGTCTGTGTTTATTTCTAACACTACCAATCGGTGATATTATATTTCAGGCCTATTTTCTGAGATGTTATTCATAGTATTTTCCCTTATCCTGTCATAGTACTGCTATAATCGTTTGGGCTGTTAACCAATTACGCCTAGAGGACAGAATGCCAAATGCAGAGCTCATGTCCTACTAATAATTCCCATAAAAGTTGACCATCACCCATGTTGTACGTATTCTTAAACTTGATCTTGTGACTGACTACTGCTGATGTTTTATTTTACTTGTTGGCCTCTGATATTTGAAGATAATAAGGCTCAGTCTCAGCTTTGTGTGACTTGGGGGATCATTTTAGCATTTTAGTTCTGGTATGATATTTAAGTGGAAAGAAAGTTTTATAAAAACCTGTTTGCTTTAGCCCAGACAGTCCCACAGCTAAAATGACTAATTTGATTACTTTTTCTTTTTTACCTTTAGGCCAACAGGTGTATCCCAGATGATGTAAGGCACCTCTGGCTGTAGAGACCAAGATGACTGAAGTTCAGGCCACAGTGGAGTTCTCTGTGGAGCTCCACAAGTTTTATAATGTGGACCTGTTCCAAAGAGGGTGAGTACCTTCTCAAGGAACCTAATATTCTGTTCCTTTTTTGTGTTTCCTGCAGGTAGCGGTTCATTAATGCTTAACCAAAAAATGTTCTTTCCCAAACATACATCACAGACAGGTTTGCCTTACTAATTGAAAACAGGGGGCTTGAAAAATCTGAGGTTTGCAGCTTAAGGAAGAAGGGGATCAGAATGTATTCTGTGAGTGTCTCGACCAATCTGGGACAGTTGGCAGTCTTGTTTAGACCTTCAGGGGACTCATTATACAGACAGCAAAGAATATGTGAACAGTGCTTGAGTATACTATTTTATATATTTCTGCAGTTTACATTTTTTTCTGTTTTTATGTGAGGGTTTGTTCTCTTATTTGACAGTGATTATCGGAAGTAAAGAGTCGAGGATAAATGTTTTGGAACATCTATAACATTTATTGTACTACAAAAATCTGTTATGAGAAGGTGAAATTATAAAGTTTTGTTAGCTTGTTAGTAAGTTTTGAGCTAAATTATGCATGTTTTGAGCTTCCAGACAGAGCTTCAATAATCATGTCACACTATTGCTGTTTGATGGCACCGAGCTCACATTCCAGTTTAGCATAGCATATTGCACTAAATATACCATGTAGGTGTCACTTAATGGCATTTGTGCTTTTGAACAAGAAACAAGCTATGGCCCAGGCTTCCTGCTCCCTGATACAATTTTAAGTGTGATTCCATGTTGTATGGTGTCCTGTGCTTTCTTATCATACTGCAGTTAGGAATAATGCACCCCATCAAATATGCGTGATTCCCATTTTCCCTATTTTCTCTTCACAAACATCCAGTGCAGTGTCCATCAAAAACAAAATTTCCATGATTCATGGAAAACTAAGGAGGAAAAGTGAGTCACATTGTTTAAACTGCACAGCCCTAACAGTTGTTGGTCTTCAACATCTGGAAATTCATTTTTACAGCAGCAGCATAATGATACCTCACTATGCTAAGATAAAACTCCCTGCTCCTGGGTCATCAGTGCTTTAAGAGCTCAGGTTTACCACATGAGTGACTGCAAAAGAAAGTGGTCATTATTCATTAATGAAAGGTGTAGTGTCATTTTACAAGTAGAGGCACTTGTAGCTAACCTGTGTAGTTTGTTCCCCTTTCACCGAGTCTTTAATGATGCTCTGGGTCAGGCTAATAGTGCTACTTTTTCATGCCAGCATCAACTGAGAATCTGTGTTTTCAGGTTCTACCAGATTCGTGCCAGTCTGAAGGTGCCACCCCGGGTCCCACACAAAGTTGAGACCAGTCTACTTCACCCGGGAGGTAAAGATTTTTTTGAAGATGTGTCAGTAGAATTGGATAGAGGGATTTTTTTTTTCCTATTGCACTTTAAAGGATTCAGGTATCCTTTGCTGTTCAAATTGGTCAACTCTAAGAATCATTGTGTTTTCATGACCTTAGAATGAGCAGTTTATATCTACATAAGGCACAGGTCCTCTTCCACTGAGGCCTTCAAGATACATCATGATGTTCATACAGTAGCCCAGAATGGACAAACCAAACACTGGCTAGATACAGCCTTTTGTATTTTGCACAAGTTTCAAAGCCACCATAGGTTCTCCTAAACGCCTGGAAGAGGAGAGTGAGACAGAGTGTTTATAATCTGCAAACTCACTCCTAGATGCCAGTGAATCCTACACACACACACACACACATCATTTAAAGTTATATTTTGCTAACCTGCTGTGTGAATAAGGTAACACTGCCGCTTTAATTCTAATACTTCAAGTAGACTTGCATGTTTACTTGGATTTTATTTCAGCTTTCAGATATTACTGCTGTTCCAGGGAAAATACTTGTTGTTCATGCAGATTTGGTTTACTTGTTGTTTTGGCAGGCAGCTCAGATGCCACTCCTAGTTCTCAGTGTTTCTCAGCGTTTCTCTCAGGCTTTGTGCCTGTGCCCCACCCTCTTACAGACCTGCAATGCTCCTTTCACACATAGCACTCAATTCTTTGTTTAATTAATAGACAGAATCACCAGGAGAGTGTGTAATTTGAAACTTGGTCAATAGAATTGATAGGAAACAACTACATGATCATCTTCAATATGGACCTGATAAGATATACCTTGTCAGATAATTCCAGGCAGGTAGGTATATCATCACGTCTGCATTGGCTCATTTATAATCTGTTTGAAATATCTGGATCTGCAAAATCTATTTTGAACTGTCAGTCAGGTGTAACAACACCTGATAGACCAGTGTTCCAGTGTCTGGTCACAGCACCAGATCATGTGATTTTTAAATGTTGGCTATGGTCACTTAATTGTTGTTTTTCGTAAACACTTATTTGATCATAGTGTTCTTTGTCTAGGCTCTGACCTGGCCTTCCCTGCTTCAGTCCAAGATGATGTCATCTGCAGCAAAACTTTCCAAATCCTATACAAGAATGAAGAGGTTGTGGTCAACGATGTCCTCCTCTTCAAAGTGATGATGCTTCTGGATGAGAAGAAGGTAAATTTAAAAGAGAGGTGGCAATTTTCCAACTTTATTATTGTGTATTTGCTGACAAAGAGCCCCGGTATTCTGTTTTTCATATGAAGCCACTGCTGTCTGCCCACTTGGTCTAAAGTGGATGTACACTGAAAGCCAATCCAATCTAGATTAGTTTGTGTGACAGCTGAGAATAGCCAAAATTACAGGTTTTCAGCAATGGCTTTATATTGTGTCCTCTAGTGTTTTGTTTAAAATCAACAGAGAAAGAAGTTGGTGTGGAACTTTTGGTTGAAGAAATTTTTGGAAATATTTGTCTTTATTTCACACCCATATGAACACAATTTGAAAGTTCAGCCGCCGTCTTCAACCAAGCAGATTAGAAGCATGATGCACCTGCAAAATGTAAATCAAATGGAGACAAAGTGATTTTTATGAATCCAAAGCAGTGCAGCTGTCAAGATGAATATCCTCATCAAAATTGGTTCTACTTGCTGCTCCATAGTTTACTCGCTTGAGAAGCCTTGTGTTATGAATGCAGAGCTTCAACTGTTCTAACGGGGTGAATTTGAGTGTTTTTGACAGCTGGTGTGTCCTCAGGGTAACAGATTACAACAACCAAA
The DNA here is from genome assembly GCF_056507025.1 of Lutjanus erythropterus. Lineage (NCBI taxonomy): Eukaryota > Metazoa > Chordata > Actinopteri > Lutjaniformes > Lutjanidae > Lutjanus > Lutjanus erythropterus. Next base: position 6,151,756 of record NC_139330.1, read on the forward strand.
GGCTTCAAAATGAATCAGGCTTATTAGAGCTGATACCATCAAATATAAAACACGTTGATTGGTGTAATACAGATCTTGCAGATCAACTTGGGACATCACTTGCTTTTACACAGATTCTAAATTTGACTGTCTCCTCTGTTTTTCAATATCATCAGGTGGAAGAGTCCCTCAATGACATGGATTTCCAGCTCTTCTTGGATTTATATTTCACAGATGGTGATTACACGTAGGTGTCGCAACATTTTAACTGCATGTAGTGTGTAGTGTGAATATCTACACCTACACCTCTATCTACACCTCTTATGCAAACAAGGCACTAAAAAGGGTCATCTCTGTCTTCCTTATTTCATTTCCACAGGCCAGATGATCCAAGCTCTCTACAGAATATCAGTGGTCGCACACTTCGTTTGCACTTTAGCCTCCAGCGAGGCATCCACCAACATGTCAATGTCATGTTTGACTACTTCCACCTGTCTGTCATCTCTGTAGCCATCCATGCCTCCCTAGTGGCACTACATCAGCCCCTTATCAGGTCAGACTGCTACCTAACCTCAGACTTGGATACAAAAAGAGGGCTGTTTCTTGTACTGAATCTAGTTCTACATTCATGCACAGGTGTCTCTGTCATGTTATTTACTATGGTTGGAAAAATTTTGACATTACAATTGAAGTAAGCCACATAGCTGTTAATTTTAACTTGACATTCATGTACAACAGTGAATGTGATGTACGGGAAACATGATTTGACTTGTCTCATTAAATTCTTGTAGCGATCAGCTGAGTTTGATTCCCCCCCCCCCCCCCCCCCCAATTTGTTTACATAGTTTGCCTCGACCAGTGAAAACCACATGGCTCAACCGCAATGCTCCAGCACAGAGCAAAGACTCAGTCATCCCACCTCTGGAGAATGTGGTGTTTGGCAACAGTTATGTGAAGCAAGTATCACCAGATGTAAGTGAGCCCTCTTTATAGCAATTTTTTTTTTTTTTTTTTTTTTTTTTTTTAAGATGCTGCTAAACCTTTTAGCTGTTAAAAAGGGTCTGAAAGAAGCCGCCATCATATCATTTTACAAGTTTGCTATATTACAGCAGGCTAAATTAAGCACTTAATAAAAAGTAAATGACTGCCATAACCCTAATAATAATCTATATTCTGTGGAACTGGGGTTGTTTTCCTTTTATGAGGGAGAAATAAAGCTGAAAGGATAAAAAGAGCCTGGTATGTATTATTTAAGCAAGGCTGTGTGTCAGTTATACAGGTTTTGATTATTACACGGACATAGCTGTGGACTCCTGATTTGACAGTTCTATACCTCAGGTAGAATGGTGTGTTATATTCATTGGATTTGAAGCATGGGGAGATGCGTCATGCTGTTGACAGATAGGGCAGAAGAAGGTGGAACTATCAGACTACTGTCACATTTGGCCTGGAGTAATTGGCCTCTCCTGACAGAGAAAGGTGGCGAGCTAAAGCTGTGAATGTACCACAGTCATCCAAGCAGAACCGAGGCAATGCCCCTCATCACTCCTTGGATGCATCACTAATGGGCAGTTTGGGAGTAACAACCCATCAACCACCATTCACCACAGGGATCTGTGCAACAGCCACTATGAGGCACTGCCATGTAGACACAAAATAAATAGGGCTGTATTGTTTACTGTAACACCACAGTAATGAGGCACAAAGTGGCTTATATATTTTTTTGTTCTGTTTGTGACTATTTGCCTTGTCTTTTTAATACAGAAGACATTATTTTAAAAAATCTGAACTTAAATTGACAAAAGTTTGTGTTTCTGTTTCCCATGGAAGTAGCTATGAACCAAATGTTTACAATGTTCAGAACATCAGAAATATTGTTATTGTGAATTAAAAGTCCATTGTGTAAGATATACAGGGATTCATTGGCAGAAATGTAATATAATATTCATAAGTATATTTGCATTCATGCATTATTACCTGAAAATAAGAATTATTGTGTTTTTGCTACCTTAGAATGAGCCAATTAGATCTGCAGAGGGGGCAGGTCCTCTATCATGGAGGCCGCCATGTCTCTGCAGTTGCCCAGAATGGACAAACTAAACAAACACTCACAGCCTCTCTTGTTTGCTGCGAGTTTCATGGCCACCTTAGGTTGTCCTGCAAGCTTGAAAGGGGAGAGTTACACAAGGTGTTGGCAGTCTCCAAGCTCACCACTACATATCACTAAATCCTTCACATTGTCCTGTAAATCATCTAATTGCTCTTCTCCGTGTCCCTTGTGATCCTCAGGGCAGGACATTCCTGGTGTCTGACCACTGTCTGCAGCATGCCTTCAGTCTACACCATAGCCTTTGCTCCAATCTCCTACTAGCCTACCAGGGCCTCTTTGGCTACTTCACCTCTATTACTAAGGACCTGCCCTCCTCCCATCGTATGGAACTAGGTATACTGTGTTATGTCTTCACATCAACTCATCTCAGATTGTGGGGTTACACTGGGTTGTGCTGCAGTGATATCTTAAAGCTACTACAAGGAGTTTTCAACTAGTTATAAGACAGTCACAGTTTATTACTAATGCCTGTTTATGACCCACATAATCCACGACTGAGAAGATAGTCTGTTTCTGCATAGTTATTCTTAATGGCTGCCATAAAGTCAGAGTCACCTTGAAATCAGATAAAACTAGACAAAGTTCCAGTGTGTAGTACATTAGCCAGTTAAAAAGAAGCAAGAGGAGATTTTTCTCTTGAATTTTTATTTTTGATGTTATATTATGCGGTTATTATGGTGGTCTGCAGGGGCCTCCAAAATCAACAAAATATATGAATATGAAAGTTCCTTGTAGTAGCTTTAAATCCTAGACTTTTTGAAATATTGTTCTGCATGCTCTGTTTTTTTAACTCACAAACACTGAGAAAGAAGAAGTTATACAATACTAAATGATTATTTTTTTTGCTTTGGATGGATATTCATTGTTTTGTCTTTTCAGCTTTGGCATTTTGTTGCTTATTGTAAGCTTGTTGTGTTCTCACTTCATTTCACCTGTTCGCAACACATTAACATATTCTACCCTGTGAACAGACAACACAACCAGCAACCCACAAAGTTGAATTAGGGATCTAACTGTGGTTAACTAAACTTAGTTCATTGTGCTTACAAAGTCATACTTGCATTCAGTAGATAATTCAGATAACCAGTAGACTAAAGACAAATTGTAACAACTCCTAAACACAATTCATTGTTCTAACTATGGCTCATCAAACCCAATCCACACAAGTGGACAGATATTAACCCATCCCAGAGGACCAAGTAATAAAAAGGTTAAATATCCATATATGTGCAATCTTACTAGCCAAGCCCAGCATGCAAGTCCTTTATGAGAGAGTACTCAGAAGACCCTATCCCCGAAGTCAAAGGCACGTCTACATAGGTATGTCCTGACCCTTACAGTACCTCAAATCAGCCTGCCTTTCTCTGCCTTCTCCTCTTCACTCCAGTTTCCTTCTCGTAGAAAACATCATGTCCTCTCTATGTCCCACTTTCCAGAGACAATACACTTGCTGCTGACATGTCATCTTTTCACTACCTTATATACTGCATACTCAGTCTTTCTTTCCATTATTATAACTAGGCCTTGGTCAAAGAGTATTGTAACAGTGGTTTTATAGAATTTCTAGGCTGTCTCTGATCATATAGAAAGTTCTCACCACTTTCTTATTCAGCCTGTATTACAGGTTCTTCTAAACTACTCCTGTATATCAAAGGGATGGTTTGGATTTTTTAAATTTGGGTTGTATGAAGTACTTATCAAAAGTCAGTGCATTACCTTCAGTAGAAGAGTAAGAGTGGAAGGAGAGAGGAGCCCCAGCCCCAGACTGGTTCAGCAGAAAAGTGTATTTTAGCCAGATAAATAAAGGCTTACCTAAAAAAAAAAAAAGCAGTGTCCATTTCAGAGTAAGTTATATTTAGAGTTTGTTCACTGCTTTAATTTGCTGTCAGACAGGCCTGTTTTGGCACTACATTTTCTCGGCTGTAGTACTTCCATATTCCAACGCATCTGTCAGTGATCAGCTGTTTTCAGCCGAGAGTTACAGTGGTTTATTCGAGAGAGAACAAATGTAAGAAAATTAAAATAAGTGATTGTGACAGCGGCAAAATGCTATTCGTGTGAAGAAATAAGGATACCTTTATGGACCAGAGGATACAGGATGAAGAACTTTTGGAGAAGACTTGAACAGGTTGACAGAGAGGAGAAACTTCTGTGGAAACTAGAAACTTGGCCAAACTGGATGTCAAGAACAAGCACTAGCAACCTGTTAGTGCAGATGTGCCCACAGATCCTGCTATAAGTATGTTACAACACAATTTTAGGATCTTTCTAAATCAGAGGATGCCAGTACATGACACAGTCTACATCACCAATCATCCAGAGTTCTCTGCCTTACTAAATCTTGTGGAGCTTCTTCAATTTTCTGAAGTAATATCACAATGTAATGCTAAAATAAAAGGCTATCTGACAGCAAAGTCAAGCGGTGAAAAAGCTCTAAGTATAGTGTATACTTTAATAGATACTGATTTTTTTTTTTTTTTTTTTTTTTATTAAGGTAGGCCTTTACTTATGTGGCTAAAACACGTTTTCCTGTGGAGTATTGATAAGTACCTCAGACAACCCTGCTTCAAAAAATCTCAACTAACCCTTTAAATAGTTAAATTATAAAAGTGAATCTTAGTAATACTGTTCATCTGCCTCCTCAGAACAACTCGACTTAGAGGCCCGTCTTGCTGAGTTATGTGAACAAGTCAAGGTAAGCTGAATGCTGCTGTTTTCTGTCTCTAATAATTGTCCTTCAGTAGGTCAATGATGCAGAACATTTATAGGAAGGAACGAGCCTGGCACATTGACAAGTTGCTGCTTAGTTTATGGGGCAGGAGAGACTAACTGGAAATTAGGCAGAGGGCCATACAGAAGCTGGAGAAGTGAAAAATCTTTTATTGGGTGAAGGTGTCTCTGACTGGAGGGTATGAAAGTGGAGTCCTCATTTATTGGAAGTGTGCAATCATGTTGGATTTTATGAATAACAGAAGTAGTAGTACACCCTGGTAGCTAGGACATTTATGAGCATATCAATAAACCTTGATGCTATTTGTTTTGGACAGGTTATTTTTAGGTGAACTTGGAATGGAGTGGATTGTTTCTGTTACAACAAGGGATGTAGTGTTGGTGGATATTGAAGCTCAAGTATTTTGGTTATCAAGTGATATTTATTTGCAAACAAAGCTTAACTGGAGTCAGTGGTGAGAATACTTTATCATTACCACATGACTCAAGGTGTGTCAGCAAATTATGAAAGAGAGATGACGCTTGAATTCGTGACCAAACTGGCAAGCATTCAGATGTTGCTTCATAGTTGGTAGCATGGCCCTGAAAAGGAGCCTCTGAATGCAGTTATTGTGCTGGTGAGATAACCAATCTTTAGTGGTTGGGTACTCGAGTCCTGATAGGTTGGCCCTCTTTAGATCAGTAGTGATGGAAAGTGTTTTGCAGAACTGTGGTATGATAGGAATTTATGAAGATGGTAGTGGCACATTATGCAGGTCAAGTGCCTCTTTTATGTTCCAGGGTTGTTTCCAGATATAGCATTTAATATTACACATCCAATGACAACAGGTAAGACAGACACTGGAAAGGAAATGTATGAATGTTTTTGAGACAAGCTGTTAAATCTGATTGCGACAGAGTTGCTTAATTTTTTGAATTAAAATATGTAGAATACACATGAACATGAGCCCAACATGTTATCAGCAAAGATAAATCACCCTATTCATTAAAAAAAAACCCTAAAACATTTAATTTTCACAGCATCGACAGACGACTACTCATGAATCCTTGTGCAGTCATGTAAACTTGCTAATCTGCTGAAACCACTGTGCAGAATCTATTCATAACCGCACCCTAGTTAGCTTCCTAATATTGTTAAGATTTTAAATTTGACCTAAAAGATAGTTTTGTACCCTGGTAGAGGGTCCCTGGGTGACTTGTGTCTTTATACTTTTAGCATAAAGCAGAGTCTCCTGATGAGCTGGCAGAGCTGGTAAATATGAACCTGGCTCAGCTCTGCTCTCTGCTCATGGCACTTTGGGGACAATTCCTGGAGGTAGTGTCCCTGCAGGAGCATGTTGCCGCCCTCCTAGCTATGGAGCACCATACACTAAGAGTGAGTTTCACCTTCTTTAGATTTAAATATGTGACTAGTTATCTTTGAATGATAATAACGATAATCCTTTCTTTGTTATGATAGCTGATCTGAAACTATATTCAAACTCCTGAACAATACTATTTACTGCGTCTTGACTATATACTCTGTAATGTGGTGTTTTTAAAGGTAAGGCGGTTTGCTGAAGCTTTCTTTTGTCTTGAACATCCGAGACAATCTGCATTGGCCTATCAGGAATTACAGTAAGTTGCAGTGACATGTTGAAATATAGTGTTGCTGTTATACAGCCTGTGCCAGTACATGCTTGTCTCAAATACTATAGTCCAAATATGGAAAACCCTAACTCTTGTTTTTTTTTTTTTCTTCCTCTGTCTGACTCTTATTGTCCCCTCCCCTCCCAACCAGTGCTCACAGTCACCAGCAGATGACTAATGCTATCAAAGGCTCCAGCTACTTCCTGTCTTTGCCTCCACTTCCAGTGGAATGTGCAGACCTGGATGGTGATGTTAGCTCCCTGCCAATCATCTTCGAGGATAGATACCTCGATTCTATTACTGAAGGTCAGTTAACAGCATTGCCACGCAATTAGACATACAGTCAGTAGGCTGATTGGCTGCATTAAATATGTTTTTGTTTGTTGCCTTTTTAATGCTCATCTTGGCTTAATTCTGAAGATCGTGATGGACCCTGGCTGGGCATGCACAATACAAGGACCGGCTCAGTGTCCAGCAAAATGGACAAGCCCAACTCCAAGGACTGCAGTGCTGCAGCCAGCCCCATCCCCGAGTCTCGGTGTGCCCCTCTGGATAACACCTGGCCAGACAGCTATGATCCACCACCTAAATCCAAAGGCAAGTCAGTCAAGCTGAAGAAGAATTCAAAGACTGAGAACTCCAAGAAGCTTATTAGACAGGGCTCCAAGGACTCTGTAGTTTTGGTGGGCTATAAGAACCTCAAAGCTCCATATAGTGACACCAGCACAAAGTACAAGGAAGGGGAAGCTCCCCTAAACCAAGAAGAAGAAAGAGACACCTTGCAGGGGGGCTCAAGTAGTTATTTAAGGACTAATGCCAATTCTGTTTTTGACTCTGGTGCCACATCAGCACTTTCCGGAAACAGTGCTGTTGATTCTGTTGCAGATGACAATACAACTGCTGCTGCTTGTCAAAAAAGTTTTTTCAAAACTCCTCCAAACCTGGATGCACAGACTGTTCCTCAGGCAGGTACTGGGGCTATTGCTACATGCAACCAACCACTTCACAAAGATGAACAGGTAGACCACGTTGGCCAAAAGTTGCCACAGTGGCCTGCTGGGCTGAGGCAAATTGAAGTGAAACCAAGTAACAAGGACCCTTACCAAGGGGACAAAGTAACGGTTCTTCTACCATGTCGGACTGATATTCCTGAGATCACCCAGACAGACCTCTGTGACTCCAAACAGTCTGTGATGTCTGAACGGCCAAGTAAAGAGGCAGCACAGCGTAGTCAGTCCGCTCTGGTCTCAGTACAGGTAAAGAGTGATTGTATCAGGCTGCCAGATGGAGGAGCCCCCAGTGCCTCGTCTCGCCTCTCAGACTCGGGCATTGAAAGTGAGCCCAGCTCCTTTGCCACTCAGCTTGTTCCAGGACTGCAGACTGGTGCAGGGCTAGGCGTCACTGAGTCAGGTGTTGCTGCCCTACAGCCTGAGAGGCCCCTCCTGAGTCCTGCACCACGGCCAGCTCAGCAGAGCTCAGTGCAAAAGCCCAGTGGGGCAACAGAGACTCTTTACCCAGAAAATACCAGTGCTGTCAGTGGAGTCCAGTCCTCTCTGACTTCCATCAACTCCTTGCCTTCAGATGATGAGGGTGAGGGTTCCTCCAGAGGCTCCAGTGGAGTTGAAGTCCGAGGCAGGAAGTCGAGTGTCTTGGTGCAGGAACAGAGTGTAGTCTTCTCTGGGGATGTCACTAACAGACCGGCCATAGATGTGGCCTGCACACCTGACACTGTGACAGGTGATTCCCAGCTTATTAAACCTGCCTTTGACTTGGACACAGACCCCAGAGTAATTGGCATTTCTGAACTTGGACTAGAGGGAGCAGGTGGCTCTGGAGCCGTTAAAGAATCCCGTAGTGAACCCCATACTGCCTGCCCCTCCAGTAACTCTGCCACCAGTAGCACGGACCTGGTAAAACGTGGGATGGTGGAGAACTACTTTGGCTCGTGCTCCAGCACAGATGTGTCTGAGATCAGCCCTGTAGAAACATCTGCCATCACACTGGGTATCCAGACGGGGCCACAGGTCGAGGACGATGAGGACGAGACGGAGCATGAGATGATCGAAAACGGTTACTACGAGGAAGGGGACGGTTATGCTTTTGTGAACGGTGTTGCTGATGAGGAGCGTGGTGGGGTTGGGGATGCAGCAGCTCAAGAGACAAGTCTTCTGTTTGAACAACTTGGCATCGGCTACCTCCATGAAACTAAGGATTTATCAAAAGCGCCCATCTGCTCCAACCTGGCCTCCGGCAGTGTTGCACATAGTTTGGGAAGACCTCCCTGTCCCTCCATCTCCCTTTCCTCTAATCTGCGGTGGTATGAATGTGCACCCACACCACAGATGAAAGCGTGAGTCAGTCTTGCACAATATTTTGGGCTGGTTTCACAGAGAGGCCTTAGATTAGTCCAGGAGTAGGCCTTAATCTGTGCTAGTTAAACTAGGACATTTAAATAACTTTCATGAACGTCCTAGAGTAGCGCCAGTTTAATCAAGAACAAATGAAATCTAAGAGTGGTTTTAGAAGTCTGTGCAAGCTGCTTTAAGTTAAGACAGCGTAAACAGGCACTTTAGTCTTAGACTAGGCTTCAGCCTGTGAAACTGGTCCTAAATGTTATACTTTATGCAGATATTTGTCATATCTCACACATTACAATATTAATATTTATCAACTATTTAATCATAAATATGCAGGTTCATTAAGGCCAAGGAAGAAATGAAACAGCTAAGGCTGCCTGGCTTCTTGTATAGTGAGGTACCTGAGCTGGCATCCACTGTGCCCTACTTCAGCCTGGAGGAGGATGAAAGCTGTGAAGAAGGCATCCATCTAATAGTCTGCGTCCACGGTCTAGACGGTAGGAAACCTCATTGTCCAGAGTAAATATAGTCTCCTTTTTTTTTTCTTTTGTACTCAAAAACAATTTGATGTCTTTTGTGATTCCTTTATTGCTGCAGGTAACAGTGCAGACCTGCGACTGGTGAAGACTTACCTGGAGCTTGGACTGCCTGGTGCTCGTATAGATTTTCTAATGTCTGAGAGGAACCAGGTGAGTGGATAAGCACACAGACACTACAGTCATCTGATATCAGCATGAACGAGCTGCAACACCTCTTAATAAGTCAAACACGCTCTTCATTTAATAATCTTTTCATCCACAGAATGACACTTTTGCTGACTTTGAGTCAATGACAGATCGGTTGCTGGATGAAATAGTCCAGTACATTCAGATCTACAACCTCACCGTGTCAAAGATAAGGTAAAATCTCTTCTACGTAAATATAATATCAGAACATTTTTCTAAAATAAAAAAATGCATGCAGCTCTTCACTTCAGTACATGTGTCTCAAAAGCATAATAGATGAATATGTAAAAAGTTGGTTTAAAAAAATGTTACCATAGCAACTGTTCATTTTTCAGTATTTTAAATCCCACTTTATCACTGAGATGACTGAGGCAAAACATCCTGGTATTTAATTTTATCTCACACACTAAAGGTGTGCATAAATGTTTGGTGTCTTTATGTTCTCTAAGTGTTCTTCATTTGCAGCTTTGTAGGTCATTCCCTGGGGAACCTCATAGTTCGTTCAGTGCTAACGAGGCCTCGGTTTAAATGTTACCTGAGCAGGCTGCACACCTTCCTGTCTCTCTCTGGTCCTCACCTGGGCACACTGTACAACAGCTCTGCCTTGGTCAACACAGGTGAGTTTCAAAACATTTAGCTGATGGTGGATGATTATCATCTTTGGTTATTTCACAAACGCCACCCTCAGTCAGCTAATTGTTAGTTGTTAGGGTTGTATTCTGTCTATGCTGTAATGGTGGTGACGCCTGTTGAATTAACTGTTTGTTCCCAGGCCTTTGGTTCATGCAGAAGTGGAAAAAATCAGGGTCACTCCTGCAGCTGACTTGCCGTGATCACTCTGATCCTCGCCAAACTTTCCTCTACAAACTCAGCAAGAAATCTGGTTAGCTTTGCTGTTTTTTTGGGGGTTTTTTTGCAGAAGATATTTTAGGCTGTATATGTGAAATATGAGATTATAGAGATAATTATTCTATTGATCTGCTTTTTGAAGGTCTGCAGTTTTTCAAGAATGTGGTGCTGGTGGGGTCTCTGCAAGATCGCTATGTCCCCTATCATTCTGCCCGAATAGAAATGTGCAAAACTGCATTAAAGGATAAACAAACAGGTACGTTGGAGCAAGATACTTGCTGGGCACACTGCTATAATGACTTGCCAGGACAAGATGTGTTTGCTAAATGCAGGTGTTATAAATTAAAGGAGAGGAAGTGAGCAGGACGTGTCCAGTCCTATCGCCTCTGACATACCAAGCTGCAGTTGTTTTGCTATTTTTCTGTATTTGCAATCTCATGTGCAGTTTGTAAGTATTTGACACTTCTTTTTAAGGATAACTGACACAAAGACACAAAAACCCTGAAATTCCAACTCATTAACTTCTCAAGGTACTAAGCAAACCTGGGAGAGAAACTAGAGCATCTCTGTTGGTGACCTAGATTGGCAGGAAGTTTTGATCAATGCTGTGAAAATATCAATCTGTATTCAAACCATGTTTACCCAGTTTGGAATTGCACATAGCTCACATATAACACCCTCAGTCTTCCGTGGACACTTTCTACAAAGTTTGGGACCCTTATGTAAAATACACTGGACCTACTCTGTCATCCTCCATACTACAAGACTAAATTGTGATTGGCTAATCTGAGCTTTTGCCCTCTTCACCCTGTTTCTCTCTTGTCTGCACCAGGTCCTGTATATGCTGAGATGATTGAGAACCTGCTGCTGCCAGTACTTCAGAACAAAGACTGTAATCTAGTGCGATACGATGTCATTCATGCCCTGCCCAACACAGCCAACTCCCTTATTGGTCGGGCCGCCCACATTGCCGTCCTTGATTCTGAGATCTTCCTGGAGAAGTTCTTCCTCGTTGCAGGCCTCAAGTTCTTTCAGTAGAACTGCGGCAGAATCAAACAGACGGCTGGACGACAGGAATGTGGAGCTAATACCTCACTGCATCTAAACCTTATTATGGTATCTGGATTATCCCTTAGTTTTTAAATACCTACATGTATATTCACTTTTCATGAGAAAAAACACAATTTCTTTCATTTCATGTTGCTCATAACGGAGTCGTGGTGGATATGGAGATCGCCATTTTTATTTTTCTACTATTTTTTAAAACATTGTTTTGTTTCTTTGTGTTTGGGAAATGACTTCTCCCGTCATACGCTATACTTTCAGTGTTATTTATGTTATATTTTCAATTTTTAATTATTTTTCTCCAAGTTATTCAGTTCATTTTAGATGCTCAACTGGAAATGTAGCTGCTACAAAAATGAAATGGCTGTTTTGGTGAGCTGGCCCAAGTCAAGTCTGCACATACTGTCCTCACCATTGCTAATGTTTTTCCACCAATTTTAAGAGACACTGCATTGATTTGCACCACAACTACATTTTACAAGCTTTTGTACTGAAAATGGTCATTTGTACAAGTTACTTTTTTATCAACAATTTTCCATCATTTTTAAAGGCAAAGATTGCATTTGAAATAGGATTGTCGCTCAGACTTTGCAGCCTTGGCTTTGGTCTTAATACTTTACGCTGTTCCTCGCCATTGGAGCATTCTGCACAACATTTACCCAACCTGGCGTTGGGAGAATGAAGCTTTGCCTACAACATAACATTTTATTACAGGGGTTTTAAGCAATGATCATGATTCAGCAAAAGCACATGTTGGTAATATGAACTTGTTTTATTGAAAGTATTTGGTTGGTATCATTTGGTGATTATTTATGTGTTTAAACTGGAAGTATTGGTTGGAATTAAAAAATGTTTCTTGGAAAATTGTTTATATATCATCATACTCTACCATTAAATATGCATATTATGAAGTTGATTATATAAGGTTTCTTTCTTTCCTGAGTTCTTTCAGGATCTGGATTGTTTGGTCACCTCTGACTTCAGGTGGCTTGGTGCAGTAGGTCTAAAGTGATTTCATATCGTCTGCAAATGTAATCTTAGCTGAATAACATGATTAAATAAAGAAAAAATGTCTATATTATAATTCTATTGAGCTGACTAATTTTAGCCACCATTTGTTACAGTGATTTGTAAGGTTTTGATTTACATTGATGTAAAGTTCTTCTTTTAATATTTTAGATTTCTTTTTGCAATGGATGAAACTGCCCTGCAGATGGCAGCGTTGTCACAGTAAGGTTATTTTAAAGACCTGCAGTAACTGGGGGAATTTTTGTGCAGTGTTTTTGTAAAGAACCTGGTTACTATGAGTGTGTAAGTGTTTGATATAATATGGTTTCAGTTTGTAGTGCCATAATTATTAGTGATGGCTAAAATACCAAGTGTTGATAGGAAAATAAATTAGTATTAGTTTACATACTGCAGGCCTGTGCACAATTTCAGAAATAGTTCATGTAGATTTAACTTGTAATTCCCACTACTGTATATTTTATCCCCCTCACATAAAGGGAGTTTGGATGCATTAACTCTGTCAAGTTCTCTAACTTTGGGAGAGGAAGATAAATTCACTGATCGAGAGACAAAGACTAATGGAGTTCACAAGGTAATGATGGATATTCAGGTTGAGCATTTCCAGAAAATACATTGACTACTTTCGACTACTTTCCCCTCATCTTACTTAACCTACCTAATTAAATATTAAGGCCAAAGAAATACAAGTTATAGAAGCGATTTCTGATCATTTGGTTTTAATTTTCAAGTTTTACAAATAGCTGTATGGCGTACCCATCACCCTTTCACAGTACAAATTGTGTAGATAAATATAGTAAGTAATAAGATAGTAAAAAGGCTTGAGATACAGATTCCATTGAGAGCGTTTTATATTGTAATCATGGAGATATGCTGTCTTCCGGTGTATAAAATAGGTAACTATATCTAGTAACATTTTATTTTTGAATATTTAAACCGGAAGTATCACCGTACTACTGTGTCTAGCTTGATACTACTAGTGTAGTTACTTGATATGGCCACAAGAGGGCAGTGCGCTCATTATGTTAATATACACAGAATGATTTTTGACGAAAGTTCAGCAAAGGTAAAACAACTGGTCTATCTTACAGCTTGGCCGCCATGAAAGCATTTTATATTTGTAATCATGTATGTACAGTGCCCTCTGATGGTCAAAGTACGTAACTACATCGAGTAAGACTTTTACTTTGAATGGTAAACCGGAAGTTATTCCTATGTTACTGTGTCTAGCTTAACGCTACTAATGTAATTACTCACTGTGGCCACAAGAGGGCAGTACACTCGTTACTATATATGGGGAGACTGATTTAGGCAAAAGCTAAATACAAAATAAAAAAAATGGCGGACAAGCCATCTTCGTTCCTATTCCACCACTTATCCGGGTCGCGGAGGTAACAGTTCCAGCAAGCGGACGTGGTAAGATTTTTTCTCTCACCACTTTTTTTTACAACAAGAAAGTACAAAGATAAAAAAAAAGTACAATGGCAAAATCTCTCTGCAAAATATGCAAAATAACGGACGTGGTAAATTAATCTCTGTCTTGCATTTAATTTTCAAATTTTATAGACAGTTGTATGGCAGTTATCCACCCATAATCCATTTAAAATACGTTCTATATTGTTATCATGGGAAGACAAGTGTTCTCTGTTAGTCATTGCCTATTGTAATCATGAGTATACACTGCCGCCTAGTGGTGAAAGGCCGTAATTACAGCCAATACAACTTTTATTTTGAATGGTAAACCGGAAGTTGCTTCTATGCTATTATGTCTAACTTGATGGTATGATGTAGTTACTCGTTGTGGCCACAAGAGGGCAGTGCACTCGTTATTGTAAATGTAGGGAGATTGATTTTGGTAAAAGTTACGAACAGGGGGAAAAAATGGCAGCCGTGGTATGTTCATCATGTCTTTTCAGTTAAATTTTCAGTTGTATGGCGTAGTTAACTACACATCACCCATTTACAGTACAAAATCTACATTATGCGTGGCCTTGGTTAACAAGAAGGCCTTCAAAAACTGGTCTAAATTACAGCTTTATAGCCATGAAAGCGTTTTTGAATGTTTTAACCGACAGTTATTAATATGCTATTGTGTACAGCATGACGCTACTAGTGTAGTTACTTAATATGGCCACAAGAGAGCAGTAAACTCCTTAATGAAAACACACAGGCAAAAGTTGAGTAGAGGTCAAAAAATGGTAGATATGATAAGATGATTTCTGTCTTGAGTTTCATTTTCAAGTTTTACAGACAGTAATATGGCGTAGTTATCCACCCATCACCCTTTTATAGTACGAGATGTATCGTATAAATAACCTAGATAGCAAGAACACTACTAAAAACTGTTTTAACTTTGTCTTGTTTGGTTGCCTAATTGTGATCATGATTATGTACTGCCATCTAGCGGTGGATGTGTGTAACTACATAGAGTTTATAGTTTTGTTTTGAATGTTTAAACCGGAAGTTGTTTCTATGCTATTGTGTCTGACTTGACGCTCCGATTGTAATTACTCAATATGGCCACAAGAGGGCAATGAACAAATTACTGTAAACATAGGGACGTTGATTTTGGCAAAAGTGAAGTATAGGGCGAAAATGGCGTACGTGGCAGGTTAACCTATGTCGTTTGAGTTTAATTTTCGAATTTTAGAGACAGTTGTAAGATGTGGTTATCGGACCATCGCCTTTTACAGTACGAAATGTGCAATATGAATACCCCAGTTAGCAAGACGGCTACTAAAAACGGCTTGTAGCCATAAGAGTGTTTTATATCGTAATCATGATTATATATATGAACTCTCCAGTTGTCAAATCGGGTACTCAAAGCTAGTACAACTTTTATTTTGATGTTTTAACGGAAGTACCACTCTACAATCGCGGTCTTGTCTAGAAGGAACCCCAGACCCGCGAAAGATCTCGCGAGAGTGATGAATTTAACACAAAATATGATCTTTCCCATACTCTAACCAAATGTTTTCTGTCCCTAAGCCTACTCAGACTCTAAGCACGTCCCGTTCACCTTATAAACAGCATTAATATGTACAGCGTGCAAACATGTACAAATCTCGCAAGAGATTGGCAAATCGAGGGTTCCCCTTCTAGACACGACTGTAGTAATTAATACGAGATCGCCATACCACACAAAACACGGGGGGAGGCATATCTGTTAAGAGCTGTATTGATATAGAATTGTATTTATATTTCTATAAGTATAAAGAAGTGTTCATTTATATCTGATTCATATGTAATGAAAACTCAAATAATTATTGAATAGAGCGTAAAAAATAGTACCAGCATTTCCAAAAAGAGTTCAGTCACAACAGAGTACCCCCACAGCTATTCAAAATGGTATGGCTCAATCGTTTGGGCTTCACGGTGATTGAAGAGAAGTTACAACATGCAATGAGGACGGGTGTCTCTACTTCTGTCATGTTTTTATTCGGATCAAAAAAAAAGAAGATTGTGCGTCTGAACAAGCTAAACTGAAAATTGGGCTCCTTCGCCTCGTATCATGTGACGGTAAGTGACTTACTGCTTCGTAGTTGTAGTTATAGTTAAATGAGTAGAAAGAATTAGTGATGCACTTGTTGCGTTAATTTTACCATCCCATCCAACCAAACATACTTTTCTCTTGGGGAAATGCGACCAAGAACACATGTACCTGGGTTACCTCTTGCAGTGGAAGTTTTTTCTGTACTCCAAAGTTTTTATTCTCTGAATGAGTCGTTAAATCCTGGCTTGATAAAAACCTGCCTGTCAGGAATCTAAATCAAATCTCAGAAATGCACTTCTCCCCCCAAACCTGAAAAGCTGACTTACCCTATTGTTTTCAAGTGGGATGAGTGTAAATGGTTTTCCCCTGCTTGTTCATCCTACCCCCTCTTATCTCATCCCCCTTTGCGGTTTTAGCGGGCAGTGAGGATCCCTGACACTTCAGAGAGCCTGCACGGTGCAGAGGGGATGTTGTTTTTCCAACAGCCAGCAGTGTGCTCAGAAGTAGGGATTATGACAGTCTTGCAGGGGAATTAAGACATACAGATGGCTGCTCTCATGTGATGCCAGGTTTCTCCCTGGTCAGCAACAAGAGGGATGTCTGAAGACTTCAGCCAACATTGTTTGGGCTGATAGTAAACTTGTGGTGAAGGTGGGATACAGTGAAGACGAGTGTAGTTTACATACATGACTGTGCTCTGGATTTATAGCTGAGTGAGGTTGGTATGGATTCACTTCATTCATTAGTTACTCAATACCACAACAGCTGCCTGTCTTTAATATTTCAGGCACATTTTGATTTAATGCAATGCTTATTCTTCTAAGTACTATTTGTTATTGATAACAGAATAAATCCATTTGTTAAGGGAGACTGAATTTGAATATTGAATCTGTTGTATATTGTAAGTTTTTCCCCATCTGAGGTTATAAGTAAATCCCTACTGCATTTGAGTCAAGTAAGGAAAAAGTCTTAAAACAATAACAAACCAAATGATGCAAAAGGGGGTAAATGATTGAATTGCATTGCAAGTATAGTTCTGATGAATAACAAGACCTGTGCTTATTTCTTAAACAAAAGTATTTTAGTTATTGAAATGCACTTTATAAATCAGTTTTCCGAGGCAGGGCAGATGTAAAACAAAAATGCAAAACAAAAAACACCCACAACACCATCCAAATTCCTGCACAAAGCATTTTTTTCTCCTAGTCTCATTGCTTCACATGTGAATTGCTAAATTGAACACATATGTCTGCAACCTGTTTTTTCAGTATCTCAGTAATCGAGAGATGCATAAAAAAATTCTGATGAATTTCCTCATGGTGTCATTTGATGAATATTGAATAACAAATACATCTTTGTCATGGAAGAGTCTTATTATCGTATTTTAATATTTTAAACAGTATAGCTCATATTACAACATATTCTCCAACCAGAGTTTAGTGCTTCAACATTCTCATTATAAATTATATTGAAAAAGAACTCCAAGACACAAGAAGTATTTTATGATTATATATACTTGGGTTTTGTACCTTTTACTACGGTGCCAATGTAAATTACAGTATAATCTGACTCTGTCGTAAACCAGTCAGATGTTCAGGCTACTGGAATTTCAGGTTTTTTGCGCTGACTGTTTGCTCTGACACACAGATGTGAGAGAGGCTGTGTTTGAACATGTCCATAAATCATATTTGGTATGACAAATGTTTTGGCCTCTCAGTCAGGAACATTCACTTTTGTAGTTCCCACAACTTGTTGTGTAAGCTGGTAACAACTTCATAATGTTTAGATTTCTTGATTTACTTCAACAGAAAGCTCTGCCCGTCGTATCTGGTCATTTAAACATGTAAACATCTTTTTCCCTCCAGAGTGAATGCTAAACTCTGGGCAAGTTAGGTGTGAAAAGACAAGGGTGGCATATTTTGTGTTTGTTTTTGCAGGCCCCTGTGGTCAGTAGCTAGGTAGCTAATAGTAGTGTTTCCACCATAATAACAGCAAAATATAACGGCAGACAAACATATCTTTACCTGGCACAATGTAAACATGGGCTCATCCGTTTTGCTGTACATTTTCTGCTTTAAGGAGAATCCAACTCAGTGGCAACAGGTATAACATCAAAGAAATAACCAGTCTTTTTGCTGATGGTCTCCTTTGTTTGTGTGGGTCATAAAAAGGCATCAGTATTACATTAAGGCTGTTTCATAACCAGTGAAAAACTAACTTCAAGTTTTATTCAAATGATTGTAGTGTCATATTAGTCAAAGAAAATGAAGAAAAGAAACAGGAAGCACAAACAATTACAGTGAACAGAATAATAAAACAGTGAGGCTCTTGATGTTCTGCATGTCGTTGGTTCAACAAATCACACTGCCAAACAAAACCACATCCAATGGAGTGCAGTTACTGCTTTTTCTAGACTAACAAGGCAGACCAGACCAAACCAAACCGCGAGATAACCTGTGAGTTTTAGAGAAATGGTACACAAAACAGGCATAATGGGTTTATCAGTTATAAGTAGTTTAATCACTTAAATTCTTAATAGTGATTAATTGATTAATTATTTATCTTTAACATCCATAAAATAGACACAAGTATGAGGCAGAAACAGCAATTGTTTGCCCAGAGTTGTTACCCCCCCCCCCCCTAGCATGCTGGTTGATTGTTTCTCTCTGTCAAAACTATAATATCTTTTCTGCTTTTTACTTGAGTTTGACAACAGTGGAGGCTGCTTCAGTTAGAGATCATTTGTGGTTTTTTTTGCCCCACCCCACCTTTTTTTTTTCTTTCCTTTTATACGGGTTATTGTCCGGAGCGGGATTTAAGGGGATCAGAGTTGGCGCACGGCAGTAATTAACCTGATTAATTGATTCTGAGACGTTAATCAGATGAACCTTGTACCAGTTGGGGCTCCGGGTCAGCACAGTGGGGCGAGCTTCAGGTGAGCCTCGGTTGCAAGTCGACTGTCCCGTCCACTGTGGCTGTTTGTTTTGGTCTTTTAAGCAGAATCTGCAATAATACAAATCCTTTTTATATCTTTATGTGTCTGTGGTTACTGTATAGAATAGAAAAGGCATGTCAAAGGATTATCTGATCGATTGTTTCCAGTTAATGACTATTATCAGGATTAGAGTATGATAAGCTCATTGAATTTGCCCAACTATTCTCCTGTTTTTTAATTATACACTATTGCAGTGTTTGCTGATGACTGGGTCAGATGCTGCTTTTGATCAACATGTGTCATTTATTTCAGTCATGTATTTGATTTTTGGATGATCCCTGTGGAAGATGATTTGGCCTCTGTCCCCTCAGAGGGAACAACTATGTTGAGTTAATCTTGGTTGTGGGATAATGAGAGCCATCCATGTACTTATGTCTGAGTGTGGGATTGTTTTTGCTTTGGCAGTATGATAATATCAATGCAGAAGGTCACACGTTACACAGCAGAACCCAGATCATTTATTTAGTAGAACCTGAGCAGTATGGCCTACAATTTATATCACAGTATAATATGAAGTATGGACGGTAAACATCATGTATCAGAGTATATTTGTGTTTCTTAAAATTTCAATACAGCTGATTCTGAGGGGATAAAGCGCTGATATGGAAACTGCATGACAGCTATTATTGTCCTTTTATTATAGGACATGTTTTACATAGTACAGAGGTTTTTAAGAAATTTTAACGTGCAAAACAGGGCAACTTAAAGCAACTATGATTAATTGTAATATTTTGTTTATTTTGGAGTCCTCTGTGGACAAAAGCTGTATAATTTCCACCATTATAATCACAAAGGATAATCTGAAAAATAAAATCGAAATAAAAAATCACCTGCTTCTTTTTAACTGGTTAACATGCGACTCAGTGTTGCTTTGCCTGTGAAAATGTAAACACAGGCTTGTTTTATCTGATTTCACGGAGATGCCGATCTGGTGGCAGGCATTAAGAACAACAATACAGGAATGGCCAGCCTCATTACCGTATGTAGGTCATATAGAGGCTTCAGCAGTAAAGTGAGATTGCTTTGTAACCAGTTAAAAACTCCTTGATGTAGCTTTAGATTTAAAATAAAAAAGAAAGAAAAGCAAGAAAATGTGCATTTTGTTTCTTACAAATTATTAATAATTACTTGATTAATCAGTTGTTGGTGTTTTTAACTACTGCTTAAGGAAAATGTCCAAAATTTGCAACCCTGGTTATTGAGTTTCTTTCAGTTGGGTATCTGACGTTACACATGAGTTGATAATCAGTTTTAAATTCCATTCTGCTGCCTTCATCATTCACATTGAACTGTTGTTGGATCATGTTTTTAAATTTCTTTCCTTATCTCACTCTGATGTCATCGATCTTTCCAGATGCATTATGAACGAACTGCCCCGGAACAGATAAAAAGTGAAGGATAGAAGAAGCAAGAGGAGGCTGACGCAGTTTAACAGAGAGAACAAACTTATCTCAGACATACACGAGACATCATGTCCACCTTGACAAAGCAGGAGAGAACCATTTGTGTTCTCCTCCCCAACAAAGACCAGCTGGACATCACTGTCAGGGTGGGTGTTCACAGTCATATGTCTCTAGCTGTCCTCCCGGCTATCACCAACATGATTTAAGTTCAGTTTATCACTGTAATGTTTTGGCAGCACCGCATAGTTTTTGAATATTGTGAATGAGCATTAAATACAGACTTCTTTGTCTTTTCACCTGCTCCAGCCGAAGTCCACGGGGCAGGATGTTTTTAATCGTGTGGCAGAGCTTCTTGGAATCAAAGAGCTGCACTTCTTTGGCCTCACAGTGGTGAAGGGTAAGTTCACTCCTCATTTGCCCCTCAGCGTCTGAACTTGAAAGGACTGTTCACACTAGACTACACAGCAGTATTGTCAGAGGACTGAAAAACATGATCATAGGGTCGGAAGTTCTGTTGATCACCTAATGCATGTACAGTATCTACAAGGTGATTTATTTATCTTTTACAGCAAGGTTGTAAAATAGATTTTATTGTAGTTTCTTCTTTAATTGATTGGAATTGATTATAGAGATAAGTATAAAAACAGAAAATTAAGATGGAAGAGTGCACAGGATGAATTAAGCAGTCTCACAGTCTGAAGCTGCTCTTCAGTTTGGTTGTACGACAGCAGATACTTTATCTCCTGCCTGATGGCAGCAGGTTGAACAGGCTGTGGGTGGGGTGGGTATTGTCTTTAAATATCCTCTAGGCTTTATGCAGGCGCCGTCTCTCCCTGATATCACTGATGCTCGGTAAATAGGTACCAATGATAGTCTGAGTAATTTTACTAACCTGCTGTAGAGCGTTCCTGTCCTGGGCCATGTGCATCCTGTGATGCCAGTTTGTGATGTTTCCTGTCAGGATGCTTTCAGTTGCTACACTGTAGAAGTTGACAAGGACATGACATGTTTTCTGCCTGCTCAAGTTCTTTGAGGATATGTGTCAGGTTCACTGTGGTGTTGATTCTCAGGAATCTAAAACTGTTCACCTGCTCTACCTCAGCTCCACTGATGTAGACAGGAGTGTGTGTCTTTACCTGTTTTCTCCAAAAATCAACAATCAGCTCCTTGGTTTTGCTGAGTTGTTTGTGTTCTGTGCACTGCTCTGCAAGACTGTTGATTTTCTCCTGATATGGCTGATGATGGAGGCGTCATCTACAAACTTTACGATAGAGCTTTCTCCATGTTGAGGGTTGCAGTCAAGGGCGTACAGCGTGAACAGGAGGGGGCTGAGCACACAACCCTGGAGGACTCCGGTGTTGAGCGCTAGAGTGAAGGAGATGAGACCACCAATCTGAACTGTCTGTGGTCTGTTTGCAACCTGTATCTGTACCACATTTCAGCTGTCTGTCTGTCAGCTTATAAACAAGAGCATCATTGAATAATGACAGCGATTAACTGCAGGGCTTTGCAGTGTACTTGTTTATGTAATATTGTGGAAAATGTTTTCTGCCAATAGGTGCTAAAACAAAAAAATGTCATTCTTCCCTCCCAGTCTGCATAATTGAACAGTGTAATCCACTTGAGCCCCTGAGCAAGTTCTGAACTTTCTGTTTCCTTGTGTTCCCGTTCTTTCTTTGTATAAATACGTTGAAATGCCTCGGTAATCTTGTGTGGCTCACCACTTGAACAAGCAGCCTTTTGTTTTTGTGGTGTTGGTTCAGCGATCACTTAGGCCTGGATTCCTGCAATATTAACTTCATTAAGCCTGGAATGCACCCTTGCATTCCTCCTCTTCACCGAGGGGAGGGACGGATTGATGATGGGAAGAGGAGGGTGGGAGTGGAGGGGAAAAAGAGGTAGGGGAACTTGTCATGATGACACAAGCTGCTTACTCAACTCTTAACTCAGCAGCCTCAATGAGGGATGAGAGGTGAAGGAGTTGGAATGAGTCAGGGTGGGAATGAAAGGAGAGATGGATGGTTGAAGGAAAGAGTTGTGAAACAGCTTGGAAAGCATGATTTGGCTACACAAATTTGAACAAAAGAGATAAGGTGGTTCAAATAGAAAATGCCCATGTCATGACTCATAGGGCCAGGCTGAGAATGATACAGCATCCTCCTCCTCAGCACAGGGTGTAAACAACTTTTTAGCCCCTTAGAAAGATACATAAATACCAAAACCTCAAGATAAAAGATATTCTATGTGGAAAAAAAATGATTAAACTCTTCCCAGATTTACAGTGTTTGTTCCAGGCTGTGATGCTACTATTACAGTTGGAAAATGGATAAATTAACATTAGCATTGTTGTCATTAGCTTCCTAGTAGCCTCATTCACAAACGAAAGAACAAGGACTTTTTTCTTTTACCCTAATGAATCCCATTGTTGGGCAAATTTTACGCTTGGTTGCATTATTGTTTTGTTTGCTTGCTAACTGTCATCTTGTTTCCTGATTGTCTTTCTCCATCCCAGACAATGAGCACATATTTTTAGACATGGAGGAGAAACTGACCAAGTACTTTCCTAAGGAAGGAAAACAAGATTCGGGAAAGGTAAGGCAGCCTGTTGCTAAGGATAGAAAATTTTGATTCAGTGCATTAGGAGCGTCTTTGCTGTGACCCACTCCAAACTATTGTATGTGTCGGTTAATTGGGAGGCACAGTTCAGTGGCCTACATGCCACAACTTTTCATTTAGCATGACAAAAACATGTTAATGCACTAGGGTTGTCACCATAACTGGATTTTAAAGTTGAAATCTGTAATATATTTACTGTAATTTATCATAAAATGACCAAGATATGCCCTCAGAGATTAAGGAAGCATGATAAAGTGAAATACTCGCTTCTCTGACAACAATGTAACAGCTGCGGTATCCCCCTTTAAAATTTCTATTCCAGTCCGTAACTTGTGTTATTGTTTACCTGTTTCTGTGTCTGTTTATGAGTCATAACAAATCATTAATAATCATTAGAAGGTGTAGATGTTTATGACAGTTAAACTGAGAAATATGTTAATGGCAGCTGGCAGGCAGTGAGACAAGCAGCCTCTGAACTCAAACTCCAGTGTGTGTATTTTCAGAGCAGTGGGCTTTTGTTTTCAGGATAACAAGCTCAGCTTTGCATTCACAGACAACTGACAGTTATAAACCACTGATCATCTTACAGTGCTGACCTCATCGTTGCTTGTTATTGTTAATTTCCAGTGTTCTGAACAGTCAGCAGCTCCAGCTCGCTTATTGGACTGCAGTACTCATTTTGAGATGCACAGTTGCTCCTTTAAAACTGAAAAACAAAACAAAACAATTAAAATACCTTTGTCGATACCGCAACAGAAAGGGAGGGAAAAAAGTTTTTTTTTTTAATTAGCAAACTGCACAAAGTGCTGCTACAGCAAAAATCACCAAACACCGTCTGGTTTTGCTGCAACCCAAAGTTCAGGCAGATAGTATTGTATTGTTTTAAACACTGCTGTATTGAACTATTGATACTTTTAACAACCTTATAACACACACAGTGGCATTTTCTAACATCTCTTTGTCCATACAGGGATTACAGAGGAGACCCTTGCCACTAGTTCTCTGCCTCAAAGTGCAGTACTACATAGAGAACGGCAGACTCATTTGGTATGTCCTTCTGTGTATCTTCTAAATGTATCTTCTTCAGTATTGGACAAGTTTGCATCAATCTTTGTCCTCCTTTCTGACACCTTTTTTTTTTTCATTTGGTTTGTGGTACCAGTGAACGAAAGGCACGGCATCTCTACTATTCTGATTTGCGGGAGCGGGTGCTTCGCTCTGAGTGTCGTCAGCAGGAGGAGGTGTACTTCCAGCTTGCAGGTTACGCCTTGCAGGCTGACCTCGGTGACCATCCGCTGCCCAGGGAGGATATGGAGATCACTCCTTACTTTGAACCCAAGCAGTACTTCCCCCCTTGGGTATGTGTAACCATGTGGCAGCAGCTTTTAAGAAAACTTTGGATCTAACTTGATGTTCAGTTTGAAAGTTTAATACATTTGATGTTTATGTTTTATATTTTGAGGTTATTGTTGTGCTCTAATGCATATCTGTCCTATCTTCCTTGTGTAGATTGTAGCTAAGCGTGGAGTAAACTATCTCCTCTGCCACGGGCCCAAGGTGCATCAGGAGCTGTGGGGCATGTCTACTCGTGATGCCATCCTGCTCTTCATCAGGGAGTCGTGTCGACTGGAGGACGTACCCGTCACGTTTTACAGGCTGCAAAAGGTCAGAAGTCAGTTTAGTTTGTAGAGTTATCATTTACATGGTTCTTACGGGAGCTGGAAGTCCTTGAAAACACTTGAATTATATGTAATGTTTACAAGGTTTGAAAAGTTTTAATAGTTCAGTTTGTAGATAAAGAAATTAAATAAACTGGATGTTGGCTCAGCCAGGTTCGAAAGGAGGCCAAGTCTACTTACAGACCGGTGACACATTTTGAAACGTGAAACTTTATTCGGCCTCTGCTTTCCTTAAATTTGTCACCCTTCTGTAAAATCTATTTCACAAAACATAATGTTGGTCATTTATACTACAGTAACATCAGATTTAATTTGATAAATAAGTGAAATATTCATTTTGAGTATATTTATGTAAACTTTATTTACCACAGTTGCAAGGTGGAGGAAAAGTTGCACCTTGAAAAGTGCTTGAATTTGACTTTGGCCATTTGCTTTTATCTAATTTCATCTGCCTGAAATCCTACTCTTCCCAAGACAAATTTGGCTTCATTTGAGCTGCGCTGGACAAATGATTATGGGGCAGTTACATAACCCACCAGCCATCTATTCTAGTTTATTGTCCTCCCCATTTCAAAATCACCCATCTACTGAGGGTGATATTTTGAAGGCTGGCCCATCCATTGCGTAATGTGCTCCCACTTTTAATTTGTTGTTAACAGCAGCCCTGTGATTCTCAGTGAACTAGGAGAGGGGCTCAACTGTGGAATAGCTATCTTATCTGAAGCGCTCAGATGCCTCTCTGACATCTCATCATTCATTTGTCCAGGACAAAAAGGAAGAGAAAGGAACGGCATTGCTCGGTCTCACCCTGCGAGGAATGCAGGTTTATCAGGTGCGTGCATGTGTGAGTGTGTTATTCAGCATATACGTCAACACATACGTACATGAGAGTGAATCTGCGTTTGCTCAAAGATTCAGTCTTTGTATCTGTAGTACTATAAAACCTCTGACTAGACGTGTGAGGAATGTGTGGGATTGCCACCAACAGCAGTGCATCAGGAGATAGGAGCTGTCTGCCATGCCCGTCAGTTGTTTGATCTGTCCATCAGGAGCCATCTGGGGGGGATTAGGGTTCCAGGCCTGGCTGATTAAAGAGCCAGCAGACCGTGAGATACCTCGAGAAGCCCTTGGCCTCTTCGCCAAGTCCAGATGGCTCCTGCAAACAAAAAGACAATTGATTATTGATCAGTCATTTAAAAATATGTCCAAGTAGATTACACATCCAGAGACCTGTATGACTTTTTTTCAAACAGAAATGCTCACCAATATTTAAGCTGTTTATTTTAAAATGTGTGTGTGTGTGTGTGTGTGTGTGTGTGTGTGTGTTTTGTGTTCACAGGAGGTGAACAACATACGACAGATGCTGTACGACTTCCCCTGGTCAAATGTGGGACGTCTCACCTTCCTGGTACGCACAATGCTCATTTACATTCTCCGTTAAGATTAGGTGGAATCGTAATTATTTAATGGGCATCAGGTATGTGCAGTACATGTGACATGTTTTCCTATTCAGGGTAAGAAATTCGAGATCCAGCCAGATGGCTTGCCATCAGCCAGGAAGCTGGTTTACTACACTGGGTCTTCGTTCCGCTCTCGCCATCTCCTCCTGCACCTGAGCAACAGCCATCGCATCTACCGCAGCCTTCAGCCTGCCCTCAAACACCTACGCCAGCTGGAGGAGAGCGAAGGTAGGGGAGGGAGAAGTTAATACAGGGATAAGATTAGTATCAGTGATAAATACAATTTGGCTTGGGGCCACATGTACTCAGCAGAACACCTCAGCAGTGTTAATTTTGACAAAACATTTTAATTTAGTTTTAGTGGCTTATTGAACATTTTTTTAGCTAAAGTCACATTTTAGTTTCTTTGTTTGTTTGTTTTAGTCAAGCTTTTGTCAAAACTCAGTTTTAATTCTAGTCAGTGTTTTCATGATAGTGTTATGGATTTTGAGAGGGGATATTTCACCTGGCTGTAAAAATTCCAATGAGAAATTTTACTGTGAGCTCACCTCTGTTAAATTTAACAATATGTTAACGGAGCACGGCAGGGCACCCTGAATCCACACACCTTTTATACTTACATTTAGCTCTAAAAGGGAATGAATATACATTTTATTGAATTCATTAACTTGGATAACTGATACATTCCTTGTTAGACACTGTGGGATGGTGAGTCTTTTGTATTTTTTCCACACATCTTTAATTCACAATCCACTCTTCAGTGGGAGCTTAATTGGGAACGATAAATGAGTCTTTCTCTCAGTTTGAATATAAGCGAAAAGTGTCCCCAGGTTGTCTTTGCTCTTTCTTGGATTGATGAGGCACTTTACTAGATTTGTTAATGCTTTGAGATGATTAATTATGGTGATATAACTTAGGTTATCCGCCCGAACAGAGCCAACTGTTTTGTCTTGTCTTTACTTGTCAGGGCATAATGAATTTTACGTTGTCATCACAGTTAAGTCATGACGTCAGCAAATCCTTATTGTCAAAATATTCATTGACAAAATTTAACACTTCACTTCACTAGCCACTGCAAGTTAAGTGCTTAACTTGAGAAATATTTCTTTTTCCTCTCCAAAAAATCAAGTGTTCCTGCTCAATAAACATATATCTGCAGCACAGGAGCAGTTTAAATATGTGATGTTTGGTTCTTCTGTGCTACACTTGGGAAAAGTACAAACTGATCACTATGGGACATGCTTAATAAAATGCATCATATAAGGTAAAAACACAATTCTTGTTTCTCAGTTGAACTATTTTCAAATGAATGAATAGACTGTGAGTTAATGGTTGTCAAACTCATTTTAAGAGGAAACAACAACTGACAGCGGCTCTATAAAATGACAATCAGCTTCTGGCAGTTTTCAGTTTATCCAGGACAACTTGTACGCTCCTAACTTTTTGACAAACACAGTTGAACTCAGTTTTTTTTTCCGTCATTTTAGAGAAAAAGCGTTACAGAGAGTCATACATCAGTGATGACCTGGACTTGGACCCCCCAGGCAGTGAGAGCAGCCCTGGTCTGTCCCGACACTCCACCAGCAGCTCTGGAATTGAAGCTGACGCCCGCCAGCACAGCATCTCCACAGAGATGGCCTCCATGGAGGAAGGAGGTCACCGGCGAGCAGAAAAGTGTTTCAGCTCAGCAGCCAGCCGTGGCAGCTCCTGCACCTCCGGGTTTGACGCAGGCAGTAAAGCTCGAATGGAGCAGGAGGGGTGGCAAGAGGAAGGTGAGAGGATTGTTATACTGAATTTATTTTGTACAC
Source organism: Lutjanus erythropterus (assembly GCF_056507025.1). Lineage (NCBI taxonomy): Eukaryota > Metazoa > Chordata > Actinopteri > Lutjaniformes > Lutjanidae > Lutjanus > Lutjanus erythropterus. The sequence continues at coordinate 6,179,680 of NC_139330.1, forward strand.
AACACTGTCAACACTGACAGCTTATGACTTGATGAATGATGTTTTGACTGGCAGGCAATGAAAGATGGGCACAAATAACCTTTTCCATATGTTATAGTCAAATTTCTAAACATGTTTCCCAGACATCAGAACCAGCATTGAAAGTCCAAAGGAGGTTCTTGTGGATGATCCTTATGAGATGTTCCAGTTGGCTGATCTTCTTGAAGGAGTGTCAGTGGATTGTGCAGAACTCTCCTCAGAAACTCACTCATCAGGTATGAATAATTTGATTGACATACAGTATTTTATTTGTTCTCGTCTCACCAATGAAAACAAAATTATTTCTGTTTTGGGCTGTGCAGAAAACCAGGTGTGCCTCCAAGACAGTGATGAAGATCTTGGGAAGTTACGTAACAAGGATATGTTAAAACAGGTTGGCCGTCTGTCTTTTTTCACTTGCCTTGTTTTTCTTCCTTTTGGAGTTCTCTATTGTACTTTCTTACCTTTTATCTTCACCACCTGTCCTATTCTAGATGCTGAAATCTAGGGCACAAGTTTGCACGGATCGCCATAGCCACAGTCTAGATGATGTACGTCTGATCCCACCTCCAGCGCCCCTGGGGACGACGCTGCCACCTGATTCCTCCCACAGCTACACCTTTGGGCTTCCAGATGCCTCAGCAAACACAAAGACACCCGTTGATCACAGTCATTACCCCCTTTTGCACTGCCAAGCCAAACCCTCCTTCTATGGCCGCAGGTCTAATAACTGTCTCTCCCTGGACATGTTAGGCGATGAACAGTTCCTGGAATTCATACTTTGAACACGTCAATGCTGATGTCCACAAATACGCCTGTTCGCTTCCGTCATTTAGAGTGCAACCTAACTGGTTGGTTGCCAACACATGAATGTCTCAGTGTTTCCTGTGTGGTGATGATGACAGCGAGGGATCTGCGTGCTTCAGATTGCAGAGAGACATTATTGAAAATGACAGGACCCTTCATTCCTCTTAGAAGAGCTGTGGATTAGATTCTGCTGCATTTCAATCAGTAAACAGAGCATATTTATTAATGTTGTATATTCTGTACATACTACTTGCATTATTTTATTACATTTCAACTCATCTGAGCAAGAACATTCCTGATCAGTTTTGTTGTATTTTGTAAAGTTCACCCTGGTAAACAGTTTCTGAAGTGGGTTAATATCGAGGGCATAAAATTTTACAGCAACAAATATCTTGAAATTTTATGGCCATGCAGTCATGTGCTGCATTGAATGTTTATTAGATGGGACTTGCTTTTCTTTCCATTAGCCTATTTGCTAATGTAAACAAGTTTCCTTGTTTTATTCAGGAGAATCTTCAGAAGCCATGGTGCTAATGTTTTTACTCCTATGTTCATTTATCCTTTTTTAAAAACAAATCATATTTTATTATATACTCTATTTTTGTATAGTGTGTTCTGTCATGCTTTTCCTATTAGTCTTCCACAGCAATGTAGCTGCCGAAGTGGAAAATTGAACCTCTTTACAGCTGGCAATGCATTCATCCAAAGCCTTCCTCATTCTATACTCTCCTCCTGCTGTTGTAATTACAACAGAAAAGTATTATTTGTAAAGCACTATTTCTGTAACCAGTGAGTGTACAATGAATCTGCAGTATTTTTCTATTATGTAACTCCCAAACAAAGAGCCTCTCTGTCGAGTTTTTCTCAGACATTGTAATTGGTATGCAAAAGAACTGACAACTTTAGCCAAAATGAACTCACTTGGAAAGATTGTCAATCATAAATAAACAGAAAAATGTTTGCTCACTGCCAGTAATGTAGGCCTATGAACAACTCTGTTAATTCACAATACCGAACAATTCATTTTTATCAACAGCAATGTTTTTTTTATAATAGTGAAAATAAATTCTTAATGCCACTAAATGAAACCAGGTGTTGTTCATTTTTGTACTGTTGCACACATGAATATATTGTTAATAGACCTTTTTCATGACAGCCATATTTATACGACCCAGTAGGGAAAACACAAGTGTAACCAGTGATGATAATTCTCACACATACACACCAAAAGATCAATGATTTATTCTGAATTATCAATTATAATTGTTTCCATTTTTAGATTCTTCTGATTTATTTATTTATTTATTTATTTATTCATTTATTTATTTATTTATTTTTAACAACCCAACAGGGAAGCTTATACACACTCAAAAGAATAATAATGACCCCAGGTTGGGACCAACTGGTATGGATCAACACAGAATAGATGAACATTGAGAACTGTATGAAGCATTGTGGTATTTGCTGATAGAACATAAAAACAATGTTAAGAAATTGTGAGTCTGTATTACAGTTCTGACAGAAATATTATATCTATCAGATGAGCAACTTCAACCCAGAAGTCTTGAGAGTAGCTATGAATTAATTTTCTGTTTTAAAGAAAGAACATAATATAGGGGAAAGGTCTTATGCAATAACTTATAACAAGGAAAGTATCTGCAACATCTTTTCTGTACTAAGATATCTGGAAAAGTTACCATCTATAAGAAAATTAGGAAAATAACTCCCATATGAGGTCAGTGGATATACTTTTTCAGTTTCAAAATATGAGTACTACTCCTTTACTGTCACGCCCACTTCTCGCGAGACTTTGGGATTACGTTTGCGGAAGTTTACATTCTGGTTGGAAAAACGTGTTGCTCATGGCAGTCGTGAATGAAGCCGGCTGCAGGGTATTTCTTTTAGCTTGTTCGCTAACATAGCTCTCTGCAATGTATTCTGTTTTAATTAACGCGGTCTTGTCCAGCTCTCCTGACTATGGCCTTTTATTCGACTCTCTGTCCTGGCCGAGTGACTCGTGGCCGGAGACGGAGCGGGTGGAGGCGCTGACAGCCTTCATTGAGGGACTCGGACCACTTCTGGCTGACTCAGACGCGATTCAGTTTTCAGCTGAGAAAAGAAGATGTATTAAGAATAAAATCGAGTCTGTGATTTGGACCGGGTGTCTTCCCCTTCTCTCCAGGATATCAGCTGAGGCCGGTGAAGGCATGCGGTGCAGGGCGAGCATCGCTGCTGTCTGCCGACTCGTTAGTGTCAGTGTCCCGCTGTGTGACGAGGCTGTGCCGGGGAGGGTGGCTCTGTCTGTCCTGTCGTCGCTCCAGCTGTCGGAGGAGGAGGTGCTCAGTCCGGGACGACTCAGCGTGGAGGTTGCCAGTGAAGTAATGGCTGCTCTCATACCTGCTCTGTCAGCGGATGAACAGCTCACACTCACCACCCTGTCAACTGCCTTATCCTGCATCAAAACCCTCCCTGATGCACTGGTGTCCAAAATCACAGTCAGGCTCGTCTTAACCCTCCTGAACTGCTGCAGCGGTGCGAGGTTAGAAAACAGCCTCAAGTTGATCCTGGATGATCTGTGCAGCTGGCACTCCTCCGACCGCACACCTGTGGTAACAGAGCGGGCTCTGCTGTGTCTGACTGCCCTGTCAGACCACCTGCTGAGACCCCACAGCCTCCTCCCATCCTCCAGCTGTGAGCCTCGTCTCTCACTGCACTTCTGGACGATGGTTCAGGATGGACTGACGCACAGAGACAGCGTGTCACGTAAGAGGGCGTTGTACCTGCTTAAAAAGTGCGTGGCCCTGTCAGAGGAGGAGGGGGTGGACTGTCCTCTCTCTCCATCAGAAGAAGGTAAAGGTAAAACTCAGATTTAGTGATGCTGCATCAACTTTAAAGGGATAATTAGTATTATTTGAAGTGGGGTCGTATGAGGTACTACAGTCAGTGTATTGCATCCACTTTGGAGATGCAGAAGAGTACCAGCACAAATGCTGACCAATATACTGTTGTGGTCAGCAGCAAAAGGTATTTAAGCTCCACCCTAAAAAAATCAATATCAAAGGCATAATATGCAAAAATAATGTATAGACTCAGAAACATAATATCCCTGTCAATCATCACATATGACCCATGAGTGTCATGGTGGCTATATCTGCACAGACCCTGACCCCTGCCTCTTATTATTTTACTGTGCTCGGGATGCTTTACCAACCCAAAACCTCAGTAGTTTGAGTCCATGGAATGAGACACAACAATAAACTATTTTTCTAGTGCATGGTGAAGGTAAATGGTGAAAATATTCTAAATACAGCATACACAGCTGATACAGAAGTGGCTAAAATACCTTTTGTTGTTGAGTCCATGCACAGCAGTTAATTGCTTAGCTTCTGTACTTGTGCTCCTTTCTGTTGCTTCAAACTGGGGGTGTGCCAGCCACCACAGCTAATTCACTAACCATCAATAAGTACCTCATACAAGCCCACTTCAAATAATTTTAACTATCCCTTACGTCCATTGGTGTTTCATGGTCTGTCTTCTTGCTTTTCTGGAAATTGTTGCAGACGAGATCTTGTTCAGATGGACCCCAAACAAAAGCAAGTTGCTCAGAGAGTTCTGGGAGGATTACGCACTGGTGATGGAGACCCTGGAGGAAAACCAGGTATAAAATCCCTCATTAATGTTGATTTGCTGTCACTTCAAGTGGCAGGCATCATGATACAGCTTTGTAATGTTACCTGTCTCCTTTTCCTCTGCAGGTTCATGTCGTCCGGCCAGTTCTAAACAGAATAGACACATTGATCCAAACAACAGTGAATGATGGTCAAGGTAACACTAGAACTGAGCAAAATTAGAGTTACTTTTGTATCCACGTGGTGTAGGTTGAATCTAGTAGTGCAACTGTTGTTAAAACTTTATGACAGTTGAATGACCACCTCATTAGGGATGGGTATCAATAACTGGTACTAAACCGGTATCAGTTTCTGACTGGTCAGTAACGAAATATCGATAAGCTCCTGATACTGTTATTGGAATTGTTAACAATTCATCAAATGTTTCAACTTTGCTTTTTTATTGCAAACAATTGTAAGGAGAGTTTTCAAAAATGGTGAAAAGTACATAAGTTAAATAAAGTTCTGCAAAACTTATGTGTTGTGTGATTTGTCAACTTTGTCGGTAGTTTGTGCCTCTTCTCTTTGTCAGTTCTCTGTCTGTGTTGCAGCTTCAGGTCAAGGCCTCTTCCACCCCTCCTGGCTGCTGTGTGTCTACCAGCGAATGTTCCACAGTGAGAATAAATCCTTAATGAGAGAGGGAGTGTGTCATCTGCTGGAGCTGCAGGTCCTGCAGCAGCCAGACTTTGCTTTGGCCTTTTCTCAGGTACACACTCACACAATATATTTATTCAGTGTCATTCAAGCACAATCATGGATAATGGCGTTAAAGTTTCCTCTTGTGTTGCTTTGCTCCTCAGTTCATCGTTGGCCCTTTTATGGATGTTCTCTCTGAAACTTCGCTCTTCTATAGGTGACGGTTTAAAATCATTACACCGAGAGAGAACATAAAATACCGCAGGAATTACTATGTTAGTAAGTGGGATTTTTTGCGCCAGTCCTCATTTACTCACCTTCTCTCCACATGTAGGTCAGTTGGGCAGAGTGTAGGAGATTGTCCTGAGCTTGGGGCTAAACTCCAAGTCTTCATGGCCACATTCTTCAGCAGCCTACCATCAGAGCACAGAGGTACAGAAGCCACAGAGAATACATGTTAAGAAAGCTCTGACTCACTTTTTGTGACTAAAAGGTCTGTCCATCTCTTACTATTGTGCTTGCCCTGCAGGCCATATGTTGCTGCAGATGATCCAGCAGCTGTGCTCTAAGCACTGGTGTGCAGTACCCCTCCTCTTCCTCTCCCAGGCTCTCTCCAAACTCCCCTCAAGTCCTCTGCTGGGGATCGACGGGCTCATTGCTCTCAGGTACCTCATCATGCTCACAGTTAGACAGACTGTGTCACAGCTGGTTATACTTGATATGGAAACTCATTTGAATCTGTGATGTTTCACAGGGAGGTGCTGCGCTGCACCATGATCACTCATCAAGTCTTGCTGAGAGGTGCTGCTCAGTGCTTCCTGCTGAATAGCGCCTTCTGTCTCACAGATGTGGTAAGACGATTAGTGTACATAATGCTAAAATAACAGAAACAACTATAATGTGACAGCTCTATTGTCAACAGAATTTTTATCAAAGCTCATTATGTGTGCTTTTTTGACTCCTAGAAGAACTCAGTATATCATTGCTTCCCAACAGTTTTTCCCTGGAGCCTGCTTACCTTTACCTAAGAAAAGCTGACACCCCCTCATTCTTAACAACATGGCTTCTATGAAAAAGATTGGCAGAAGGGAGCCTTATTGCAACATACCAAATGAAACTTTAAGATATGGTGACGATGCCAATAATGTATTAACAGATATCTGATGAAGCTGACAGGTAGAAATGCTGCTGATGGAGAAGTCATCGTAAACTAAGTAGTTAAGCAACGAGATCCAAGGCTTAACAGTACAGATACATGCGGGCTAACTTACTGACAAGCAACCATTACTGTTGCTCTGTTTATCTAATGTGTTGTAACAGCTTATTAATGATTTATTAAGTGTTTACAATCTAAATATAAACCATTTGAAATTCATTTATAAGGGTGGTGTTATTGTATTGTGATAATAAAAAGTTCTTTAAGAAAAGGATCAGTGATTACACACTAACCTCCACCAATGATGACAGTGTGATATTTGCTCGGTCATACTAGAGCATCAAAAATAGATATTAAGTAAAATGAATATCTCTGGCAGTCTGAACACCAAACACTGAATTTGCTGTAGGGCTGTTGTGCTGCAGGTGTCAGGTCAGGTGCTTCTGTTATTTTGTCCAACCCTATGTTTTCGTACACTGCTGTAAAGTTAGTGAGGCATATAATTGAAATATCCATTTTCAGAGTGCAGTGGCCCTAGATGATGTTTTTAGTTTCCTGATGGACTTTCGTGCAGATGAGTCACTCTGTAGAGGGACACACATGTGGAATCAGGTATGCTGTATTACAGACATTGAAGGGAACACTCAACCTAACTTCTTCAAATGACACTTAAGGGATGTTGTGTGACTGACTGATTGCTGCCCCATTTTTTTGTGACATTGCTGCAGACTTGTGCCTGGCTATTGGACAATGAAGGCCGCTTCAAGCCCAGAATTATGGATGGAGAGTGTACTGGTGATGCCACAAAGGAAGAGACTGTAAGAGGTTATGTTCAAAGTGAGATTTACACCTATCTCAGAGTCCCAGCTAGCACAGGTAACTCTGAAGCAAAGCAGTCATAGATAAAGTGAATATATGTATATACACAGTGATTTCAGTTATACTTGTTTGAGTTTGTGTAAGTTATTCTCCCTGCCCATCAGGTCACACTGAGAGGTTGCCTGACTTTAGAGAGGCTGATAAGTTGGCCAGGGCCATTCTTCTGTGTGTGGACATGGAGAGGAATCAACTCGGGGCAGAGATCAGCTGCACCACCCTGGAGTCAGTACTATCTCCGCTGCTGGACACCCTGAGCAGAGTCAGCACCAATATCTACATGCCTCTGCGTAAGAGTGACAAGAGCCTGCAGCTCATGCTCCGACTGTTCCAGCTTGGAGGAAAACCAAGCTGTCAGCATGCTGGACAGGAGAAAGGTTTGTGAGGATAACACTGACTCGTTGGTATAGCTGTCCACCCTTATGCATCTGCAGGAGGTACAGTAGGTGGACATGTGCATTCTTTGGACATATTACCCTGATATCTGTTTATTTCATGGCTATGCCATTTTACAATTTGGCAAGGGATATCCTTTTCTCCCTTTTAAAGGTATCAATGTATATTTTAACAAACAATGCAGGAACAACATTTCAGGAAATGAGGGATTCTTGAGACATTCAGCTCTTCTCACTCTGCTTTTCACAGTGGATGATGTGATGGTGGCCTTGAAGAAGCTCATTTTTAAACTTGTTGATCCAGTCCAGGAGTTCATCCTGAGGCGGCTGTTTGGGGAGCTGCAGGAGGTAAACAGCAGGTCAAGCAAGTCACCATCACTCCAATTTGCATAGATGCCCCTAGTGGCTAGCTCTGATGTGTGCATGTACTGTATTTTTTTTTTTAAACAGCTGTTTGATGTGGAGCGGGCAGAGCTCTATCTGTGTGTCCTGAGGCAGCTGGCGGTCATATACAGCTCTACATCTCAGCACACATATTTCACTAAACTCATCAAGCACAGCCTTAAAGTCATGCAAGAACCAAGCCAGCAGGTACAAAACAAAACATTCAAGCCTTAAACAGCACACATGAATTTCTTAAATGAGTTTGGTTGTTTTATTATTTAATACTGATTATTTTTTCCCTTGCAGATCCAGTCTTTGTCAAACCAGGTGGCTACTGCAGTTGCCATGGCATCTCTGGCTACAGTATGTAGTCTTATGGAGCAGGAAGTGACTGACGTGGGGCCAGAGACAATTTCTGTCCTGAAATCACTGAATGACTACTTTTACAGTCCAGTTTCATCTTCCTCTCAAAGTCAGTCCTCTCTGGAAAACTTCAATAAACGCCTGCAAAGACCACAGACAGGAGACAGTTCAAGTGAAAAGTCAGTGAAAGTCTGTTTAAAGTACTCAGGAAGTCTTAAAATGTATGATAAATAAATAAATAACTATTCAGAATAAAAGCTGGGCCTGATGAGGTACAATCATTTTTTTCTTCAGTGATGCAGGAGTGCAGGGGCCTCTGCTGAAGGTCTGGGGACGCATCGCTGCCAATTTCATGCGGGACCAGTGGATTTGTCTGAGCTTCTTGATCAAGGCTGTTAGGATTCCAGAGTCTATAGAGATTTCCAGAGCATCTGAGACTCTCAAGGCCGCTCTGAGCTGCAGTGTGGAGGCCCTGTCTCTGCTGCCCAGTGACCTGGTGCTGCCTGTACTCACCTTTATGGAGACAGTGCTGCCACAAGTGAGTAAAATTATATAACCTTTATTTAAACTCAAAAAAACATTGAGGACTGACCTTCATTTACAATGATGTTGAGCAGACAGTTATTTAAAATATACAAAAAAGTATTCACCCCCTTGAATGCTTTCCCTTTTTGTTACTTTTATAAATGGGACCATGGTCGATGTAATTTGGCTTTTTTGACAAAACCTCTTTAATGTCAAAGTGAAAACAGATTTCCACAAAGTAATGTTAATCAATTAAAAATATTCACCCCCTTTAAAGTGACTGACCTAATTCAACAGAGGTCCAGCTAATTGGTGCTTTCCGTCTCACAATTAGTGAAATGGAGATCACCTGAGTGCAGTGAATGTGTCTCAAGTGATTGTAGTAAAGACATCTGTGTCTGGAAGGTCCAGTCACTGGTTCATCAGTATTCCTGGCTACAGTTTCACCATGAAGACAAAAGAACACTCCAAACAAGTCCAAGAAAAGGTTATGGAAAAGTATAAGTCACAGGATGGATACAAAAAAAATGCCAAGTCTGACTGAGACCTGTCCACACAGGCTCAGTGCTGTGATTACAGCCAAAGGTGCATCTACTACATAATGTTTTAAAAGGTGAATATTTATGCAGTCACCCATTGTTTTCATTTTGACATTAAAGTCAAAAGTTTTTTGTAATTTTTTTTTTTTTTGGTCAAAAAAGCCAAATTATATTAACCAAGATACCATTTATAAAAACAGTAAGAGGGGAAAATATCCAAGGGGGTTAATCCTCTTTACAGCCACTGTATATTTATGTTTGCAATTAAAATATGAAGCATTTCTTACAAAAATTAATATAGTATCTGAGTGTGTTTCTGATGAAGTGTCTGGTTTGGTGATGTTTTGATCCCAGTTACCACTTTCTGAGGAGGCCCTCTGTGTGGAGGCTGTGACTCTGAGTTGGGAGCTGGTGCAGGGGCTGAGCACTAATGCCCATGACTTCTGGCTTGCTCTGAAAGGCTTCGTCTCCATGGCCTTCCACCATAAACTGCTCAAGCTGACAGACACTCAGGCTCCGACGCTTGTTATCACCTTGACACAGGTAATTATTCTAACTTTTAATGCATTTAAGTAGAGTGAAATGTAAATTGTTTTAATTCCTTTGTGTTGAATTATCTATGAACTATATAGATACAGCTGTAAAATAATGAAAAACTAATTAAATTGAGGCTGATGACTGATGATGATTTGCAGTTTTCTGTTACATGTATATATTTATTAGTGGTGGTGTTTGGTTGTTTTCAGATTGCCACTGAGCTCATGGAGCTGTCTCAGTCAAAGAGCGGAGTGTTCGGTGTGCTGCTTCAACACTGCTGTCAGACGTGGCTGCCCACGGACGAAGGCAGCAGTGACATGGGCAACACCGTGTTTTCTAGTGTTTTCAACCACATAAACATACTCACTGAGGCTTGTGTCTATGGACCAGTGTTCAGGAGAGATCAACGGTAACTCTCAGCAGCACTTCTCATATTTGTTCAATTGTTTCTCAGGGCTGTTTTAACTCTTATCATGTCCTTTCCAAGGCTCATCCAGGATGTCCAAACATATGTGGAGCAACTGGGTGAAGAGTGTGCGGCCAATGTCGCTGTTGCAAGGTGAGCTGCGGTTCTCTTTGTTGTGGCAAATCTCTCCTGTAGGGCTGTGATTTAAACAAGTGCCACTAGGTGTCTCTCTTGCTGTGCAGATGTTTTAACAGTTGAACCACTGCTTTTATTTTCCAGTGACGACAGAGACGATCAGTTGCCCCGCACATGTGTACTGGCCTTCCTCAGCCACCTGAATGCCTCAAATCCACAGCATCAAAGATTGATAGAGGAGCTAGTTATGGCTTTGTTGAAAAAGGTAGGCTTTAGATTAGTTTGGGCTGTGGGATATAGTTTACAGCCACAAAATTAATGAGACTATTTTTTCCAATATCAAAACCTAGTATGATGTGGCAAATGTATGTAAAATTATGTGATATGTTTCACATAACTCTTAAAACAAAACAAACCTCAAAAAATTTATGAAATGTTGAATTTGCTGGAAATCATTCTTTTGAACATGAGTATGATCATTTTATTATGGCACAATTCCACTGAAAGTCAATAAACAAGAAAACTCACCCAAGCTGTAAGATCAGTTTTAAAGCTTTGTATCTCACGTATCTTATTTTTTGTTTTCTTCTGAGTGTAATTTACAGATATATTCATTATGACATTTCATATGGCAACCTATAAACACGTCTTAATCCCTCTTCTTATGTTCTGATCCCCGGCTTAAAAGAGCCGAGCTCTGATTTGCAAACAGTATTTTTTTGCACTCTGTTTATGTGTGGCAACAAATACTTAATTTGCTCTTGTACTTGACATATGGGGATTTTTTCATTAAGATAATAGGCTGAGCATCAGTTACAGCTAATTTAACAACATTTAACACAGTTTCCCATTATCTCCCTCTACCCCCCATCTATCCAGGATAATGAAATATCAAAGTCAAAAGTACGTTACTATAGCAACTCCCTGCAACATCGTGTCAAAAACAGAGTATGGCAAACACTGCTGCTGTTGCTGCCCAAACTGAAAGAGGTAAGACAATTACACTCACACTTACAATGGCACAGGAAATAACCACTCAGAGGACAGTAACAGTGTGTGTGTGTGTGTGTGTGTGTGCGTGTGCGTGCGTGCGTGCGTGCGTGCAGGAGTTTGTCGCCACTTTAGTGACTCGTGTGTTTGAAGCTGGATTCTGCAGTAACCAGGCTTCAGTCAAGTACCTGATTGAATGGATGATGATTCTGATCCTCGTCCACTATCCACAACACATGGACAGCTTCTGGGCCTGCTTCAACATGGTGAGTTAAAACCTTAGACACATACTTAGTAGAAAATACTATACTATGAGAGATATAGTTCTATTATTGACCAATGCCTGTGTTTTCTGTGCAGGATCATGAAAAAACCAAGACAAGCAGCTGCACCTTCCTGTCTGTCCTGGTACATTTCAATGTCATCATTCCTAATCTTAAAGATGAGGTAAAGCCTTTGATGTTTTTTCTCCACTCAGACGCCGTCCGTCTCGCATCACCTCTCAGTATCTACAAGATCTCTCTCTCCCTGTGTATTTAAGACCATGCAGCTGCGTAAAGCGCTGGACATCATCCTGCAGTGGTGCTTCAATCATAACTTCAGCGTGCGCCTCTATGCCTTACTGGCCCTAAAGAGGGTGTGGAGCTTGGCTGAAGTCCGGGCAGAGGAAGGTGCAGATGGATTTGGAGGGCTGTCCACTGTGATCAAGGCCTGTCTGAACCAGGCTGAGGCCATGCAGAGCACCGGGTGAGAGCAGGACAGATACAGCAATTACAAGAAGTTTTCCTTTGCCTCTTTTGGCTGCGCTGAGTCAAATTATGCTGTACTAATTTGCATTTCCACTTCCACTTTTAACACTGCAAGCTGTGCTGAATTGTCCCTGAGATGGTATTTGTCTGGAGGCCAAAGCCAACCTTGACTGGCCTCTAAACAAGTTGCAGTGACATCTCATCAACTAAGCAGTTCGATCCCCCTTTTTCTTCTTCCGCCAAGCATGTGTTACAAGCAACAACTGCAAACACAGAGTGATTTCATGTCTGTGCAGGAGAGCAGAGAGAACAGTGTTTTTAAAAGTCATTGTGTTCAGCTCCCAGTACTTTTTCAGCTTGTAACTGAATCTCTGTGGTTTGAAGTTTAGTTTCTCTCCTGTGTTGCTGTTTTTATGTTCAGATATTTGCTATGTTTGTTAGTTACAGCTGATGAAAACATATCCGATTGTGAAACAATAGCAGGCTTTTATTGTGAAGAATTTATAGGAAATGTTTGTTCGACGTCTTAAAGCTGCTCTTCTCGAGCTAAGCTCATCCTCAGTTCAAGTGGTTAGCTCTGTAGTAATGAAGTGCAAATCCAAGCTGTGCTGGGCTGATTTGCTCAAACCAAGTCAAGCCAGGCCAGCACATCTGTATGGGAAAGGGTTACTAGTTGTAGTATGTAAAATGTATTTATCTGAGTTTGTATTTGCTGTCTGCCCATTTAGAAATGCCAACAAGAACTGGATGAGGATTCAGGAGCATTTCTTCTTTGGTGCCTTTCATCCTATCAGGGATTACAGTGCTGAGGTGTGGTAGTACGTTTCTGTTGAATGGATCAAGCCTGTTAAAATACGGTTAACACTGTGTGATTGCATACTTCTTTATTTTTCTTTCCTAGACCATATTTTATACTTTTCCCAGTCTGTCAGAGTTGGCTGATGATGAGTGGATTCTACCCTGGAAGTTTGAGAAACTGTTGTGTTTCTCTGAGAGTCCATCTTTTCCTCTGAGAAATCCTGACCCTGACCTGAGCCGACTCCAGCCTGGTGACTGGATCCAGCAAGACAAAGGTACAGAAGCAAAAAAGCCCCAGGCACACACAATATGAATTATGTGTATATTTCTAACATGACTTTTAAAGATTTAAAATCATCCCTAAATACTTCACCTCTGTTTCTTCTTCAGACTTTTATTGTTATAATGTTGTGTTTTGTATTGTTTATTTACATTCAGTAAGTCTGTTGCAGGTAGCTTTTTAATGGAAAAGCAGACAGACTTCGTGTTTTTTAGTGTCAAACAGGAAGCATCAAGCCAAGCTGATTATTTTTCTAGGTTTTTGGTTAGCTAGTATTGATGCTTTTGACAACTTTACTTTGAGTGTGCATGGTGTCGTATCTCCCAGGTGAGCAGAATAAGGAGGACCGCTGGGCCGAGGTGCAGAAGAAGATCACTCCCTGGAGGTTGGGGATCCAGGAGCAGGAGCCTGAACTTCAGCTGGTTCCACAGCAGAGGGCCGCTCGACTGGGCAAACTGCATGGCTCCCTGCTGGTGGTAGCCTCGCTTATTGACAAGCCCACCAATTTAGGAGGTGGGGAGCAGTACAACACATTAATAACTTGCTTCACTTCTTGGGCAAGAAATAACAGTAAAACATCAATGAATTCTCCTCGATTTAATATTACAGTCTTTTGTTTGGTTTCACGATGACGATCCTGGCAAAGAGGTCAAACACAGCTGCCACTAAAACCAATTGCTTGAGCCGTCTTATCAGAGTTTAGACAGGGAATGCCAAGCGTTCACCATAGACACTCCTATTTTATGTTCTGCGCAAGTGTACTCCAATGCTTTTGTGTCAGATGATAAGGGGGTGAATCAATCAGAATTTGTTTATAGAGGAAAAGACCCATTTTCAAAACCAATATTGAAACTGGGTGATATAAGCAAGAACATTAGCTGTTCTGTAAATGTTTTACCTGAAATCACCTTCTCATTGCCGTTACAGGTGTAGCTTTTTATATCTCTGTGCCACTGATGTTAGACTGGTAGTTGTTTTATGCTGAGTCATGTCAGTCATAGATTGTGTAAAAAGAACAGTCCCCTTCCTCCCTTTAAATGTTACGGGGTTTTTTTTTTCCAACAAAAAGATGACATCATGGCAATTTAAAGATGATATCAACTAGGTGACACTTTGTACTCTTTTGTTTGTTTTTTGTTGTGCTAGGCTTGTGCAGGACCTGTGAGATCTTTGGTGCCAGCGCTCTGGTTCTGGACAGTCTCCGCCATGTCAGCGACAAGCACTTTCAGTCCCTGAGCGTCTCATCTGAGCTGTGGCTTCCTCTGTTGGAGGTGAAGTGCACAAAATGATCTCACATTTCACTCCATTGATCAGGCTGTCGACTCTATCTTGAAGAGAGCTTTTCGCAGTGGGCTAGTGACCTGAAAGAATGCGTGATATGTGACCTGGTTAGCTTTGGGTCAAAATGGCCTCAGTCAAGATCAACATCAAGAGCAGCAGCCAGAATGATTGAATGCCATAGCCGTAAGCTGAAGTCCTTCTAATGGCTTTCTGACAACCTCTGACCAAGAAAACTGTTACATCCTCCTTAAGATTCCAAGAAAACCATTTTTCAATCTGATGGTCTCAGTAACTCAGTTGTTGTGAAGCATGCCTTGGTGGTGATTTTAGAAAAGTTTTATTTCCACTTAGAGATATTAAGCATTAATAGGTGCACACTGTCAGTCGCTAAATGCTCAGTTCACTAGAGCTTCACCATTTTTTAAAGTCGTATGTTTTCTTTGTCTTTTTTAATGTAGTGATATATATCATATTGAGGACTGTTTATCACGGTATTGGTATCATTGCATCCCTGATAACTGCTACGATGGAAAGGGGCAGGAACCCAAAACCCAATGAAAATGAATCTAAATCTTGAAATTCTAGGGAAACAAAAGGTCTTGGCTCTCTGAAACAAAAAGCAAAAAAGGTAGCCACATCTTCTTTTAATGATGTTACAGTATGACAGCCTGTAGCGTATGTCCAGGTAGGGGGGATTATATCCCACCACAATGTTTTTGTGTGTGATAAAGCACTTGCTTTTCACCTTTTTAAACGTATATTGACTGTTTTGTCTCACTTTGTCTGATAGGAAACATTCATTTCCATTATTTCTAAGATTACAAACTGTGTCTGTCCATCAGGTGAAGCCAATGGAGCTCACTGACTTCCTGCAGCTAAAGAAGAGTGAAGGGTACTGCATTGTTGGAGTGGAGCAGACGGCTAACAGTCAGAACCTCCAGGACTACCAGTTCCCTGAGAAGACCCTGCTCCTTCTGGGGTATGACAGCATTAAAAACTCTATCTTATAGTCAAGTTGGGTCAGAGAAAAAAAAGCCTTTCCATCTATGTGTTAATCTGCAAACAACCAGGTATGCATATAAAGTATACAAGCTTCTGCCTCCCCTTGCAGCTCTCGCATAGCTAAAGGCGTTAGCTGACGAGGCTATTTAATGTTATCTCACTGGTTTAGTGCGTGTCCCCACAGGGCCTGTGCCTCTCCTCTCCATGGTGTACCTGTCGGGGCATGCTGGCCTGTAATTGTGTCTCCCTGAGGAGCAGCACAGAGGAAATAAATTACACAAACCAATATGAGCAGTGTGATGACAGCAGCAGAAAAACATTCACCTTGTGTAGTTTGAGACACGATGCTGCCCTGTGGCTTCCATCAGTTGGGTCAACGGGACACAAAAATCATTTCATTAAACCAATTGTATCTAGTCAGAGCTATAATTACAAGCTGGTGCAGTTTGACAGTAGTTGTATGATTCATTCTCCGCACTGAACTGCAGTTATGCGGCTGGCCTGGCAGAGAGGGAGAGATGAATATTTATCACGACGTCTGTGTAGGTGTCCTGTTTTGTTTTCGCCTGTTCAGTGACAGAGGTGTGAGCAGCACTGTTAACTTAAACACCCCGTGTGTGAGCTGAATCTTGACTGCTTTCACAGCTGCGCTCCCTCAGCACAGCACGGCCCGGCTCTAATCTCTCATCAGGTTGCTATTATCTCACCCAGTTGCACTCGGGATAAGTGTAGCTCATCAAATCATGCTTTCTTACTGTGTGGCACTCTCTGTAGACCCACTGAATGCCAAACTCATTACCTCTTTATGTTTGCTTTGCATTGCCCATATTTCTGGATCTCAGTATGTACTCAGTTGATTACAGTTTGAATTGCTCTTGGACTTGAGCTCATGAGTCATCTGTGTAAAAAAGTCTTTTCATGATAATTGCAAGGACTTGAGAAAATGAAGGATTAACTTGGCTGCTCATGGTAAGGGTTCTTAAATTAAATCATCTGGATAGGATCATTAAGCCAAATGAAAGTGGAAATTAAAAACATCCAGTCACAAAAAATGTTGATTGGGGTGTGCAGTATATGATACACATCAGGATTAGACTGAAAAGCAGATGGTCTGGTGTTATATATCACACATCACGAAGTCAGTGTTGCCTTATTGCTCACATGATGAGCATTCCAATCTAAGCCAAGTCAGTGACTGTAATTAATTTACAAAACACAGTGGGATATAAAAAATGTCCCCTACGCTTTGGAAAAGACATGATGTTTTAGGCATGAAAATGGTCAAATATAAAGGAATAATTCCATTTTTTGGAAAACGTGTCATTCTTTTGCAGGTAGTAAGATGAAAAGTTTGATACCACTCATGTCTGTATGATGAATATATATCCAGAGCCAGCAGCCGTTAGCTTAGCTGAGCACAAAGGCTGGAAATTGGGGGGGGGGGGGGCAGCTACTTCTGTCCAAAGTACTTATACAAGCACTTCTAAAGCTCTCAAAGTAACACCTTATATCTTGTTTATTTAACCAGTAAACCATACAAACTAGGCCCTGACTGAAACTGGATTTTTGGGACTGATACCGACAGGGAGGAAAGAAACTGTTATATATTAGTCAATATTCTTTATAGAGAATATCATATATAGATATGTACATAAACAGTTTTTGCAATGATGTGATATAGAAAAATGGTTCAGATATACATAAAATGTTGCCCATAAAGATAACAAATCAACACAACCTGCATTATGTTCTGTTAAGAAGAGGTTTTCATATAGGTGCGTATCGGACAACAGAGGTTTTATTGCAAAGCTAAGCCAGCATATTTTCCAAAAATATTTAATTATTCGATTTAATACTGCTAACTTTATATGACCTACATAAGCAGACAAGACCATCCACGAGAAGACTGGCTATTTCTGTAGTCATTATGTCTGCCACCGGGTCAGATTATCCTTGAAATCGGATGAAACAAGCCTGTGTTTACTGACTCTTTTCTGAGGAGTTAGAGTGAGTAGTACATCAGCTGGTAAAAAAGCAGCTGCAGGACATTTTTTATTTACCTAATTTTAGTTTTAGTTATAGTTTAAGGTTATGGTAGTGGAAAGACTACCGCGTTTGTCCACAAGTTCCTTGTAGTAGCTTTAATGTATACTATGTATTTTTTCCCACTTTTTACTTATATACTATACTTTACACTTTATATTTTTTTTATTTCATTTCACTCTACAGTATATCTTTTTTTTCTCTTTCCTCTTCTTATAGCAATGAACGGGAAGGTATTCCTGCCAATTTGCTCCAAATGTTGGATGTGTGTGTTGAGATCCCACAACAAGGGGTCATCCGTTCACTCAATGTGCATGTGAGCGCTGCTCTGCTGATTTGGGAATATACACGGCAACACCTGACCTCTGGCTCAGCTGAAGCCGTCTCAAGATGCAACTGAAGAGGAAACCTGCAGTGCAGCTCTATTGACATGATATCTGACCTCCAGACGTCGACCTTTCTTGCTCCTCTCTGGCAGCAAGTATGAAGAGTGTCTTGGGGGACTTTGAATGAAAATGTAAAGATGTGCAGTTTAACACGGCCTTGCTGATTTGGGAATACACACTGCAACACTTGACCTCTTGCTCAGCTGAAGCTGCTTCAAAATGCAGCTGAAGAAGAAACCAGCAGTGCAACCCTGTGGACATGACATCTGACCTCCAGACGTCGACCTTTTTTGCTCCTCTTTGAAAAGTATGAAAGGCATCTTAAGGGACTTAAAATGAAATTCTGTGGACTTCAGCTGTTGTGCGATGCTACACACAGTTCATGTCAGGACCTTAAAGGATTTTTATGTTCTGACTGAATATAACTCCATCCCATCAGGGTATATCCTATTATGTGGACAGCAGTCATCAGTATTTTTTTTTTCGTGCCTTAATGAGAGTCATGAATAGAGATCGGCTCTGGTTATTACATCTAAATATTCCACCAGGCATGCTGCTATATTAATGGAGGCGATCTCTGTGTTGGCAGAGCAGAAGCATAAATGAACAATTTCCCCTTTGCGGAGGAAATGTCTTGTTTATGTGAGCAATTAGTTTTTGCCTCTGAGCGCCAGGACTGGACTGTAATGCCCATACCCAGGAAATTATTAGGCCTATAGTTAATATTATAAATGCTGCTTTTGTTTATAGGCATAATTTTCTGTGTTTTCCTAATGTTTTTATTGCAATTTGTAATTTTAAATTGTCAATTCTTTTTTGATACAGTTGAATAAAATAAAACGTTGACATTGATTTTGTGTGGAAACATTTTTTTTTTCTTAATTGTGGTGAGTGATTGCGTCAACATATGTGCAAGAGACATGCAGGCAGCCTCTAAAATTCTTATATCTGCAATGGCTTATGTTCAGAACTGGCTTACAACATTATGTCTCTTGTTGAATATTAAAAAAACTTGTGTATGATGGTTAAAAGACAACCAGTAGAGGTGACTCATTCTAATGTGTCCCCGTAAGGGCAGGAGCTTAACATTGTAAATGAGTTCAGGTATCTTGGGGTCACATTGGCCTCTACATTAACATGTAAAGGTCATGTGAAAAAGGTATCAAACATCACATTTAATTCACAAAATCTCAAATGAGGCCATGTCTGACAGTTAATGCTGCCTGGATGTGTTTTTTACATTATGATTTTTTTCCACACATTGAATATTGTTTTACTAATTGGTCACTCACAAATGTAACGATTCTTAAACCGATAGAATCACTTTTCAAGAAAGCCGTAAAGTCTAAAACCACTTTTATTTCATTACTGTAACATTTTGGAAAAACATAACTTGTTGCGCTTTAAGAATTTAAATTTAAATGCTTTAAATATGCTATTTTATGCAGAATTCTGTCCTCTTTTTATAGCTGAGTTTTGGGCATTTGTGTTTGAATTGTCATTTATAATGTCTCCATTTTTTTTTTTGTTAGGGATTATAGATGGAAATTAGCATTATGTTAACATTACATTACGTTATACATCTCGTATTTTTATACTTACATACTTTATACGTGCGCTGTCCCTATCAAATTAACAAATAGAATAAAAATGACACAGAAACGCTGAAAGGGTTAACTAAGGTGCCCGTGCGTCCTCCTCCCTCTTTCAAACAGTGAAGGAGTTGGTTCACCTGGAGAAAATCCGACAGTACCTTTGATCACACTCATTTCTTTTTCCGTTAAGTCACGCTTGTTCAGGGCTCATCATGGGAGGGTAGCGGCTGTTGGAGCGGGACATGGAGGACCTGGGTGGCTCCTGGTCGCCCCCGCGGGCGGCAGCGGCGGTCAACTCGAGCCGGACGGAGGGCGCAGGGCTCGGTGTGTCCAGGCGGGTCCAGCTGCTCCTGGAGATCCTCATGGTGCTGATGTGTCTGGGCGCTGTGACAGGTACACAATTATTCTTTATTTAAAACGTCAATAAAAACCTCTAACTTGTTCTAATTCTAGTTCCTAACTGCTTTCTGCTGATTTAGCCTGAATTTTTAATAAGAAGCTTATCCACACTGTTTATCAAAAGCATATAAATTCTACATTATATTTCAGTTTCCACATTATTAACCCTCATCCTGCCCTCAAGAATAAACTAGTCTAAGAATCACAACCATTATAGCAAAATGTTAAATTTATTCCCAAAACATTATTATGTAATTAATGTCACCTGGATATTATTATTATTATTATTATTATTATTGTTGTTTAATTATTATTGTATTTTATGTAAATTTTATGTTTCAAAATGCCCCTACCCCCTTGATAGTGTGAGATACTTTAAATTAGGATCCATAGCAAATATGAACTCAAGTAGAGCTGCAACAATTACTCAATTATGAATTGTTATTAAATTAATTGGCTATTTTGCTAATCAATTTATCTATTTTTTTTTTTAGAAGAAAAGTCAAAATTCTCTGATTTAAGCATCTTACATGTGAATAGTTTCTGGTTTCTTTACTCCTCTATAACAGTAAATTGAATATCTTTTTTGTTTTGAGCAAAACAAGACTTTTTTGCCATTTGTTGCCATTTTATAGACCAAACAATTCATCGATTAATTGAGAAAATATTCAGCCATGAAAATAATGTATTGCAGCCTTAAATTCAAACAAAAAAAGTTGCATCTATTAAAATTGCATGGGTGGAATTGGGTTCTTTTGACTGGGATCCCCCAGGACCCCTAATACATAGGTATAACTTACAACTTTGTTAGTGCTTAACAAATCATTTACTGCCTGATATATCAGTCATTCAATAATAAGAACAATCTTAAGGTTGACAGCTTGGTTAGTGGTAATCCTCCTTCAGTTCTTTAGTTCCCAAAAAAGACCATTTGATCTCTGGCCTTTTGGAAAAGAGCTGCAAAGCATCTGAATTTATGAATTTATTAACAACCTATTAACTATAACTGCAAACTTGATGAAATGTTGTAAAACCATTTTTTATCAAAGGCTTTTTTAACATTCAAAACTAAAACTACATGGTTTAACTGAAGATTAGACACACGCCACATTATTAATATCTTCCTGTTGCAGACTTGAGTAGAAATTAGCAGTTAATTAGTACATTGATAATACTGATAATGGCACACTGGTTTGCTGAAAAGTTATCCATGCACCTTTATTAATTAATAGAAAAAAACAACTATTATTATTATAAGTAGTGGAAACACTGTGGAAAGACAGTGGCTGAACTTATAAAATGCAATTTATTAATGCTTTTAGAACTACCAACAAAATCCTGCTCACATCTACTTTGTTTTGGTGATGGCAACAATATCAGATTTCAGTACCTGAATAAATCCATGTCTAATTATTTGCATTGTATCTTAAAAGTAAACAGAGTCTGTGCTTGCATGACTGCTCAATTAATTCACAATCAGGGCACAGCATTCTGCAGTTATGTGTAGTAAAATATCAATATCTCAAAATAGAAGTTATTTTTATGTTTTTTTTCCTGCTGTTCAGTACTGTTTATATCAAATTAAGACTTTGAATTCAGTTATTAGATCACAGGTGTGAAGCAGTGTCAATTTATGCCTCTGTTGCTGGGTTACCAATGGAAAAATCGGCTGCCTGGTTTAGAATCCGACCTGATCTGACCTCTGTGTCATTGTGTGTGTTGTGTTGCTGTGTAGGTAATATTCTTGTCATTGTGATTGTGGCTGCAAACAAGACTTTCCACTCAGTGACGTCAGTGCTGATCATGAACCTGGCTGTCAGTGACCTCCTGGTGGGCGTTGGAGTGATGCCTTTTGTTGCTTTGTCCATCATGAACCGTGGATGGGTGGACTGCACTGTACGTTACATCTGTCCGGTACTCTACAATGCTTTACAGCCCTGTAACATCACAGCAGTAGTATCTGTGATGACCTAAAGCTGACCTCTTGACACACATTTTCTTTTGATTCAGTGCATTTGATGAGATTGTGTCTGTCTCCTGTCTGGCAGGACCTCTGTTCATACGTGGGTTACACCTCCTCTGTGTACTGTACAGCTTCTGTGCTGACTTTAGCTGCTATTGCCCTGGACCGCTACCACTCCATCATGGACTGCCTGCGCTATGACTCCCGCTGCACCCTGTGGAGGACCTGCACTGTCGTCCTGTGGATCTGGCTGCAGGCTCTGGCCACCAGCTGCCCTCCTCTGCTGGGTTGGAGCTCTGTCAGCTATGTGGATCCCATGTACAGCTGTGCAGTCAACTGGGCCAGCAGTCCCAGCTACACGGCTTTCATGGCTGCCCTCTCCTACCTCATACCTGCAGTGGTCATCCTCTTCTGCTATGTGAACATCGTCAAGGTGGCCCGCAGCCATGCCAGGAGGATTCACACACTGGAGGACTCTGTCCAGCGCAGCAGGAATCCAAACTCTACCTTCACACCAGGTGGTTCGTCTCACCAGCACTGTGGGAGCGTCCACGGCCCCTCGAGACTGATCTATCATGTGAGTGGACGGTTTGTGTCTGAGGTCAGTAGAGAAGAGGGGAGTTATATCAGACCTGCTCTCCCTGATTCTACCACAGAGCAGCCTAATCCTACATCCAGACGGTTCTTCTCCTTCCTGGCTCAGAGCACTTCCCACCCACCCCTGCAGAACTCCCAGCAGCACCATAACCACCATGGGGTGGTGCGCCTCTTCCTGGTCATCTCAGCCTTCTTCCTCTGCTGGACACCTTACATAGGTGTGGCTCTGGTTCAGGCCACAGAAACTGCAATCTCACGCCAATCCAGCCTCATCCCATCCTCTGCTGTTACCTTTTCATACTGGCTGGTTTTACTGAACTCTGACATCAATCCTCTACTGTACGCTCTGCTGAGCAAACGTTTCCAGGGCGCTCTTCAGGGACTGAGGCAAAAAATAAGAGCACGCCTGGGGAGTGTGGTGGGCAGGGCAGGGGAGGGCAGGGCAGAGGGAGATGACGGCAGGAGCAGCGACCCCTGCGCTCTGACCAACACCCATCCTAGTCCGCCCTCCATCTCTGAGACCTCAACCTGTGAGGACACCAAGTATTCCTCCTCCATTTTTACTGTCAGCACTGACTTCAAACATAATTCTGAGGAGCATCTATGCAAAGTGTGTCACCATGAAAATACCTCCTCGTCCTGCTCCGCGTGGCAAGATGCTGGTGGGGACAGGAGGATGGACTGCCTGCCTGTCCCCACTCGGCCACAAGAGGGAGGCAGACTACCTTTCTCTGCTCTAACAAAGGACCGGCAGGCCACTTTCTTCTATGGCCAGATAACAGTGACAGTAGAACATGATGTTTGCTAGTTAGCATAAAAATTCTCACCTGTGGTGTTCCAACTAGGACTCCAACTAACAATTATTAGTCACACTTTATTTTACAGCACACAAAGATGTAACAAGTCAGATTTTGTATCAAATTAATCAAAAACTGTAAATAATGTTCTTTATCAGACAGTTTAAACCCTTAGACTTAATTAGAGGATAATTAGGGAAACTCCACCACAAAACTGTACTATAAACTAAAATAAAATCACATGTCTGCTACTTCCCTGTTCCCCAGAGAAATATATAGCTTGACTACTCTCTCACCTGTATGGAACCAGGTGAAGAAAGTCTGTCTCAAATAGCAGATACGTGTTTTAAATTTAGTTGAAAGTACAGTTCTGTTGTTTCCCTAGAGTCTAATTTAATACAAATGACAGTTTGTTACATTGCATTAGTGTACTGTAAAATAAAATGTGAACCAGTTATGTTCATTGTCAAGTATCCGATAATTTTAATTACTTTATTAATCATTTAGTCAATAAAATGTCTGAAAATAGTCAAAAAAAAAAAAAGTCCATCACAACTTAAATCAGTCATCCAAAACCCAAATATATTTACCTTAGTATCACAGACATCAGCAAATATTTACATTTGAGTAGCTGGAATCAGTGATTTTGGGCCATTTTTGCTAATAAGCTATTCAGCTGTAAAAATAAGATGACATTTTCAAATGTCTTGTGTTGTCAGATCAGCATGCCAAAATATTCGGTTTAGTCTCATGTAAGACAAAGAAAAGGAGCAAGTCATCACATGTGAGACACTGAGGCCAGCGAATGTTTGCATTTTTTGCTTTAAATCTGACAATCTACAAATTAAAACACGATCAGAACAGCTGCAGATTCATTATATTGATCAATTAATCAACTAATTTCAGCTCTAGCGGTCATGTGGCCTGTGGCAATTTCCAATTATCAGTAATTGCGAAGCACTTCAATACTGAGGAAAAAACAAACCTGGACAAGGAAATGTATTGAAAAGAAATCTTTTATATAGTACATGTGATTACACTTGAAGACACCCAACAGTAGATCTAATAAACCCATCATTTATTCACGCTCTAAATATTTCTTCCTCAAATGTGATAATCATATGTTGCATCTCAGTGTAAAAATCATCATTCCTTACAAAGGTTTACATTTATGTCTAGCAATAATTCCAGAGGAATACAATATTATTATTTATTGTCATAGAGAATGACAATGGGAAACAGTGCTATTGTACTCTATTGCAAAACAAAGAAAAGGCAGTGAAGTGGACTTGTCAGCTGTATCTGCTCATACAGTATGTGCATGCTCATCCTGCAGAAGTCGCTCACTGTCCCCTCAAGGTTAGTAAGCAACCAAATGCAAAAATATAAAAAGTCCTGTACGATGCGTCAAGAGTTTGTTCCAAAAAAATGCAACTCGGTCAGATGAGTACAAGAAGGAAAGTATTAAAGAGTCTCTCTGCAGCAGTCTGTGGTGGCACTGTAAAAAACAGATAGCACGTAGCGAGCGTGTGTGGTCGAGTGATGTTCATACATTCACAACAAGGCAGAGTTTCCACCAGTCGCTTCACAAGGCGCGTGCCTCATTTGCTCTCAGGTTCGTCTCGGTTGTTAACTTGCCTCAGAAATGTGATTCATGAAAACAGATACAGTAAGACAGTTTCACGAAGAGCAGAGGTGGACAAATGCGAGCCATTCTCATGTGTCAGCACACCTCTCCGAAAGCCACAGTGAGACAGTTTCCATCTACTGTCCGTCATTTTCTTCAGGAAATAAAAACAAACAATTTAAAGGGACAGTTCGCCACAAAAATACATATCTTTCATCTTACCTGTGGTGCCATTTATCTATCTAGATTGTTTTGGCGTAAGTTGCAGAGTTTTGGAGATATCTTGATATTTTGGCTGCAAGGATGTCTATTTTCTCTCTGATAAAATGGAGCTAGATGGCGCTCAAAAACAAAAACATAACTGTTAAGTCTCTTTCCAGACGTCATGACCATCCACAGATCTTGTTTTGAGCAGTTACATGTAACTTCTTTCTTTCTATTACAGTGGAAATCATTCCTATGAGGCTGTTCATACATGACAACATGGGGAAAATAATTCTACAACTACAGTAATTCTATTTTTTTCTCTACTTTTATGTTACTTTGCCTCTCAGTAACTTGTCTGCTTCCAGCTGACTACCTGAGGCTGCTGCTGCGTGCACACTGAAATTATGACTGGAAAAACAAGTAATTTTCTTCCAGTGAATAACATCTCCTTGAAGCTTATGACAAACAACCAAAAACCAGTGAATGAGATTCAGCAGTGAGACTTGGTGTTCCTCAGGCTGCCTTGTTTAGAAACAGTCTGCTAGTGATAGAGACAGAAAAGTCACGTACTGTCCCCTTGAGCAGGCCCTTGGTTAGGGAAAAATGGCGAAGCTGACTGTATAATTACTTTGTCTTAATGCGATAATGGCACAAATGTCAATTAGGTGGCAATTTGCATGAGAAATAAAGAAACAAAACAATATGATTATAATAATCATCTGTTCATCAATTTGACCCAAAAAGATGTGATCACTAAAGAGATATTGCTGTTGAGTTTTTCCAAATGTATTTTTGTGGTGCTTTGAGCACCACAAGCCGAGCACCATTTGGTTCCATTTTACTGGACAGAAGTCAGACATCTCTATGGTCGGAATCACCAAAACAATCTAAATGGATAAATAGTGCGACAGGTAGGAAAAACAAGTATTTTTGATTTTTGGGTGAACTGTCCCTTTAACTGACGATTGCCGCAGATTAGTTTGTGTGCATATGCATCCAGAAAGTTACATGTGACGAGAATTCAAAGGGAGGCTCAGTGATAGCTATGGTTGATGTTCAGAGATATTAAAGGGGTAGTTCCAAGTTTTCATGAAGCCTGTATCTGGTATTATAAGCTCTTAGTGCTTTTAGTCCATCCAAAGATTACAATACCTGAAGCATTAATGGTGGAAGTATGCTACCTAATAGAACAGCTAATGGACAGTGGGAAAAAAAATTACAGAATATTATTTGAATGACAATACATGTATTACCTGTATTGCTTCATTGATAAAATGTTAATACTGTTTGCTGCTAGGCAACAGAAGATGTGAGGCAAGTGCTTTATGGATGGGCTGAAAGCACTCACACTTTTAGACAAACAAATGTCAACCATCTCATGCATTGATTACTTATGCAATAGAGATACTGGTTTTAGATATCTCGTGACTAAACTGTGGGCCTGAGCAATGGGTTTCAGCATTGAAATAGTGGGAGTTTAGCCTTAGGAAAGCACATAACCACGGGGAGCCAATCGGTGTGGACATAAAAGACCTGACCTCTTCTCTCAGGATGAACAGAGTGAAGCGTTGTGAAAGCTTCTCCAACTCAGATTGATCCTCAGATGTCCAGACAGGTCCCCTCACACCAGATGAGCCGACTGGTTCCAGAGCTCCAGGACATCCAAGGTGTGAAACACAGCTATGTACAGTGCATGAAAGGCAGGTATTTGTCATTAAGTTTACACCTGAGGGACGCCACTGTGGGCCTCCCTTTTGTTTTCAGGCATTCAGCATTTTAGGCATTCTTCTTTGGATCTTAAAGGTGTGTAAATGTGTACATGTTAAAGACAGCAAGTCCACAAGGTGTTAGGCCTGCCTCGAAAAAGTGTCCGTCTTGTTTCTCAGAGCTGAAAAATATCAGGCATGTTGGCAAGTCTTCCCAGGCGCAAGGATGTAGTGAATGGAATGGTTAAGAGGTACAGCGAAAATTAATACATGACTCAATCAGTAATACCTGATCATATTTTGGGGTTAAGAAGGATTACAATTGATATGAGTCCATGCACCAATTCGAATAACTTCGGAGTGGAATGGACGGCAAATGAACGATACACAGTCTGTGCCTCCTGCATCTTCCCCTGTTGGAGAAATGTTACTGATCCTCTGATCAGCTGTCTAAAATACTTTTTTACTTCGGGAAGCTGCACAAAAGAGAGGGCAGGTCAAGTGTCCCGACATCAACACTAACAGGTGTTAACGTGTTTCCCTCCCTGCGTCTGTGTGTGTGTGTTCTGTTGGCATGGAAATACGTGATGGAGTCAATGTGCAAATGTTGACATGGAGGTCCTGGCTCTCCCTCTCCAGTTAAGCCCTGTGGCAGCACCTGCCTCTCCGCTGCCCTCTGCTGGCTCGTCACGTTTGCGCAGCTTCGTGCTGAGCTGGATGATGCACTGGTCCCAGTCCTCCGGTAACAGCAGCATGAGGAAACCCAGGCAGATGATGAACACAGCGATCAGGCGCACTGTGTTGAAATTAATTTCACACGTGTAGAGGTCCACCACTGCAAAATTATAAGGATGCTTTATTAGAGAGCACATGACAGAATGTGTAAGCATTGTAAGTAAAGCTACTACAAGGAACTTTGAGATTTTATTGGCCGCCGTGGACAAAAGCAGCAGTGTTTCCACTACCATAACCATAAAATGTTACATCTCCTGCTTCCTTTTAACTGGCTACCATACTACTCATGGTAACTTTGCCTGAGAAAATGTAAACACAATCTCGTTTCATCAGATGTAAAGAAGAATCGGACACAGTGGCAGATGCTAAGAACAACAATTTAGATATAGCTCTTGTTGATGGTCTTGTTTGCTTATGTAGGCCATATTGAGGCACCCAGATTAAACTAAGACTATTTCATAACCAGTTAAAAACTCCTTGTAGTAGCTTTACCAAACAAGATTTTATAGAATTAATGTAAACAATCATTTCACAAAGTGTTATTTGCAGTTAATCACCATGAATAATAAGTTTGGATGTTTGTCACAATGTGAAGGAAACCAATTTGAAATTTAAATTCTGTTCTTCATCAAATATAAATGACAACTTTTGGGGGGATTTCAATGCCATCAAATATTTAATGTTGACCACATCTAAAAAGTTGCGTCTGGGAGGAAAGCCAAGAAACTTACTGGCATTTACAGGAACACTTAAGACGATGCCCAGGGAGATTAATGTAGGGTATGTAATCGCAATGCCAAAGTTGACCAGGATGTTGAAAGCTGTGGGGACAAGCAAAATTAGAGTGGCAGCAGACTACACGGTGAGGGTGTTCAACCACAAAACTTGCAAACTGGTATTCATGGGTTGCATAATCATATCAGTTGCATACCAAAAAGCAGGCCTGATACTCCACACAGGTAGGCCCAGGGGATGTCCGCAGGTGAGCCAATGTACTCCACATGTGTAAAATACAGGATGACCGGCACAAAGCTGATAAAAACAAAGTTGGCGCTTCCAACGATGCTCAGAAAGAGTGCAGCCTCTCCGAATTTGGCACTGCCCAGGACCATTTTGAAGAGCACCTTAGGATAAGCAAGGAGGAGAGTTTTGAATGCACAGACTCTGCCCCCTTAAGGAGCAGAGGGCACAACTGCCAAACACCTGTCACATCTCTGGCACAGGGCCTCTGCTGTCTGTTTATCACATTAGGCAGCACAGACAGCAGGGCAGAGGAGACCAGAGCCCCGTCAAAATATAGCTATCTGTCCTGAAACCTCCTTGATCAGGAGATCTCAGCCTGGGGCCAGCACCCAAACACTCACATATCACACAGTTCTGTCAGCCGAGTCTCACATTTCATAATCTGCTCCTGTCTTCTGCCACCTAGTTACATAAGTAGAAGGGAGCTAGTCCAGGATTTCTTATATAAGACAAGACTATTCATACATATGTTTGAGCTATTTTTTACTTTTTTTTTTTTGTTGTGCTGCAAATGAAGGTGTTGAGCAGAGGCGTTTGAGCAATTGAACAAACAGAGCGGCTGCACCCCACTATTAGACCGAGGGGGGGCGCAAACGTGTGCTTTTGCATCCTCGTGTTTTGATCATAACATTACAACTTTGCTATTTTTAGCATTGAGCTGAGTTGTGTTAAATTAAAATCAAACTCCACAGACACAATAGCTGGTTAACCAACAGTGTTATGAATCTGTGTTTAACACGGCATGCATGTGATTCCTCGACCAGCACTTATTTTAGTGAGAAATCTTAATTTTTTAAACCATTCTCTTCTAAACTCCTCCCACTAAACCAACACAGCTAACCACAGGAGGCTCATAGCGAGTTCTTAGCTACAAAATCCAAAATGTAAAGTTTGTATGGAAATACTGTTTATCTTTATGGATCATATTGATCCTGAATTGACAAGAAGACTGTTGACATATCATGCGTTTTATTTTGAGTTTCTAGAGTTATGTGTTTTTACAGCCATGTAAAGAATTGTGAATGTGTAATTTTTGAAAGGGAATTTTTGCACAATATATTCCCACACAGGGAGCTTCTGTTTAATTCAGTTATTTCAATCTAATATATATATATATCAGAGACTGTAAATGGACAACATGACAGCTTCCCAAAAGTGAAGCCAAAGCATCTAGATCGCCTCCTGGTGGCTGGCTGCAGCATAAGGTCATAAGTCCTGTCACTCTAGTAGCAGGAGATGGCCAAACTAAAACATCAAAGTACACTTCAAATAAATTTTTAACAAGGGTACTTCTTGTAACGCTGGTGTTTGTTCAAATATCCACTTTTCTGATCAGTTTGGTTTTAATTAAAAAGGAGGGGGTTCATGCCATGATTGACAGCTAAGCTCTGCTCGTGATTGTGTCGGTTGACTATGTGGGCAGGAACTCGAAAGCATGACTCCAACAGCAGCGGCACTTTCAGGTGTCAGTTAAATTAAAAATTTCCTGCTATACTTATCTTGCAAACCCACCTAGCCTACACCCAAGCGTGAGGTTTGCAGACGTAATGTTCTTTATCATTGTTTGAATGCAAACAAATACCTTGTAGAGCGCTGACATCGAAGCAGAGGCCACCACAAACGTAATGCCGATGACTGAGTGGCTGTGGAATCCATCAGCGTAGGTCATCATTACAATGCCTGCTATGGCCAAGATAGCAGCTACGATCTATAGAGAGAGAAAAGGAGGAACATCAGTGAATGACGGATGGACGACACGCCGTTCGCAGTGTGGTGATAAAGATGCCTGAGTCTTTACTGCTGTGTGGGGACACAGCAGGCACACATGGCCTCCACTTATTTATCCACTGCAGAGATCACAAGTCTCGCAGGACATGGCTTGTAACAGTATAATTAAAATGCTGGTTTTATTTTATTGTCAGCAGACTGCTTATTTCCTCATGTTTACTCACACGCAGGCAAACTACAAATTAAATCTGTTCTCAGATTCACAGCGCAAGTGCTTCTAACACAGGACAGGCAGCTTCTACAGTGTCTGACATTGATTTTTGTTACACGGCCTTCATGTTTACAAACCAAACACCCCCCCCCCCACCCCCCCCGATCCACCAACCCCCACCTCTTACACCCACTCCCACTCCATGCCTTTGCGATTATCACAGCTTCAAACCATCTGTTTCATTCTTAACCTTCAGGAGTCAGAGCCCAGATCTGTCATCTATACTTTAGATGCTTGTCTGTGTTGTATGTCTTAGTGCATGCGGTCATAACTGCGCACGCAAGCGCACTGGGTTGAAGCAGAGCGATAGGGACAGCGTGCAGTCCAGCTGAGTGGATTAGCTCTGCATTAAGGAGGTGTCAGGAAGATAAATGAGCCGTGTGTTTTTGCTTGGCCAAAGCCCTTGGGCACCTTTGGCAAAATGGTTCTTTCTGCACTGCAGGCTGCCTGTCAGTCACACACACACACACACACACACACACACACACACACACACACACACACACACACACCTTTCATTTCTTGTGACTGTTTGCTTACAAGGTCAGCGACCCCGCATGTGTTGGTGTTTCAGTTTCTTGAGATGTTTCAGCACAATTTGAGGGGGAAAGGATCGTGACACCTGCACAGTGAGGAGCTTGTGTGATTACAGTGTTGTTACCACAGTATGTGGATTAAAGTATATCTCACTCCCTTTACAACTGATAAATCCAAACACATATCAAAAATCTCTTAAATTTTAAAGCGAGTAACTTTCATATTTTATTAACATACTACTCACTGTAACTTTGCCTGGAAAAATGTAAACACAGGCTTATTTCATCTGATTTCACAGAGAATTTGACCCAGTGGCAGGCATTAACAGAGCTATATGTAGCAACTGATCGTGCATGCAGCAGTACAAACAGCGAGCTGCAGTCATAGACCGTATGCTGAATAGGCTGAAATCCTATTTAATATACGATCTATGGTTAAAGCGAGTTGTTTCCCCCTGTCCCCTCATCCCCATACTGAGGGAAGCCCAGGCACTGCAGGAGTGCAAGACGAGCACAAAATCGTATACTGACAATAACAACCAATGATAAGTCCTAAGGTTAAGAATAAAATTAAATACAGTGAATATATTACAGATTTGTCCTTTAAGAACAACTTCATAAAAAGAGCCTGTTTCGTAACCAGTTAAAAACTCCTTGCAGTAACATTAAAATTTAATTTACAAGACTGTAACCCTGTACAACCCATTCTGTCCAAACTGAGCCAATAAATCCGAGCCATCTATTTATGTACACAATATCACCAAAACAACCCACATCCCCTTTTTAACAGGG
Source organism: Lutjanus erythropterus (assembly GCF_056507025.1). Lineage (NCBI taxonomy): Eukaryota > Metazoa > Chordata > Actinopteri > Lutjaniformes > Lutjanidae > Lutjanus > Lutjanus erythropterus. The sequence continues at coordinate 6,211,630 of NC_139330.1, forward strand.
ATGATTTAGCATCCTCCATCTTTCTCTCTCCCCTCCTTCACTTTCATGACAAACTCATCCAAGATCCCCTGCATTGCTGCAGACATCCAAATACTGCAATCCCCACCAACAGGCAAGAGAGAGAGAGAGAGGGAGAGAGAGGGAGGCAGTGGGTGTAAGAAAGAGAGAGAGAGAGAGAGAGAGAGAGAGAGAGAGAGAGAGAGAGAAGCAGGATTATTACAGTATTTGTCTCTTGCTGAGGCCTTTCATCGCAGATAATGGGGGTAGGGAGTAGGGGCATGCACAAGGGAGAGATGGGCTGGTGGTGAGTGTGTGAAAAAAAGGGGGGAAATCCATTCTGCAGAGTGCAGGATGGCTGCAGATATGAGAGCATCTGAGGAGAAGCAGCGAGGGGGTGGGAGCAGGAGATACCTCAATTCACAAAGCTGAATGCCTTACTCTTCTGCTCATCTCTCCTCACGCGGACAAAATTCAGTGACAAACACACAAGCACACACATGCAGACACACACCAGGAGGCACATTGGAATGACAGGGTGATCAATGGTGGGAAAAAATCGCTGTCACACAGGTTAACATGCTCGCTACTCAACTGTGTAGCTCATACGTTCCACTGTAAATTTGCACAGAGCAACCCAACACATTATTTGCATTCCTTTGGTAGTTCTATACACAGTAGATATTAGCCTATCACAGCTTTATCAGTCATATGTATTTTCCAATATGTGCTGATATGAAACCAAAGTGTTAACCACATTTCATGGATCATTGTTAAAATGTTTATGCATATATTTTATATTCTGTATACTATATTTGGTATAAAGAATATTGGCCGGTATATCAATATAAACTCCAGTGTCAGTCAGACCCTAACACTTATTTTATCATTATGACTGAAGTCCTGCACAGTAGAGGTGATAAGCGAACAGTCCAGGACACTTATTGAAGGTGAGTGAAGGTCATCTTGTTACCTCTCTGTTAACAAGCCTTTGCATCAGCACGCTATTTTACGTAAAGAATGATATATTGATACAGACTTCACAGTAACACTTTACAATAAGCAGCATTAATAAATTGTACATTTAATTATTAATTAGTGATTAATTGTCAATTAAACTTTAGTTAAGTTATTTTACTGTTAACAAACATTCAAACAATTTTATATATGAGTTATAAGTTATTTATGTCGCAATTATTAGGTTTATAAGCATCAGTTGCAACTTTACAATAACCATATAATATTTATACTCATTTTCACTCCCTATTCGTCAAATACAGCAGTGTGGTCAGTGGCCCTACGCTTCAAACTACAATGTTGTAAGTATTCCTCTAATGTCAGTTTTGCATGTCCAGCATGATTAGCAATGATAAATATGTAATGCCTGGGTAAACTTTCAAAATAAGGGTGCAAAAACTATTAGATTTAGAAAAAGATCATGATTTGGGTTGAATTGATGAAGGTTGAAAATGAAGTATGCTACGCATTTAAGTTCACAGATGTGATGTAATATACCGTAATGTAACATACATGACTTACATGCATATGTGTTTAATTATCAGTTGTTACTTCATAATAGCATCCAAATAATGTTTATAGATGTTTTATAAACTAATTATTAACTATTAACAAAGTAGTGTTAACAAGTTATTTATATTATATGAACAAATGATAAAAGGACATAAATTAGATTATTATTATTAATTAGCAAACATATTATATATTAGTCGATATGAAACTATGGCAATTACTTTATGAAAATGACTTTCTTTTAACAGTTGCTTGTTGTTTTGTGGCCTGTGTTTGACTCTTCTTTTTTATTTTTTCAAATATGTTTTGATGCTTTTTGAGCCTTCATCAGATAGAACAAATTAAGATATGAGAGAGAAGGAGGACAACATGCAGCAAAGGGCTGCAGGCTGGAATCAGACCAGGGCCACTGCAGAGGACTCTTCCTCTGTAGATGGGGTGCACACTCTACCAGCTGAGCTACTGTGGTGTCCCACCTGTGTCTGACTTTTATCTAAAGATGTAGCAGTGACATTTTCTCTCAGGAAGTGAAAAACTGTATACAAAAAAACTCTGTCACATAAGCACAGGCAGATGGACTCACCCTGACCCCCATGAAGCGGTCTCTGAGTACAATCCAAGACAGCAGGAAGACGAAGGCCTTGTTACAACAGAAGAGCGCTGACACGTCTGTTGTGTTGATCTTCCTGAGGGCCTGCAGATACAGGTAGTTGGTGAGGATCCACAGCAGGCCAAAGGGAGCGACCTTGGTGAAAAACACCTTGGGTGTCAGCCCGTCGTCCCCGAAAAACCTACAGCACTCCCTGTGCAGAGACACAATGCAGAGGACAGGGTTGGCATATTGAAAAATGTGTTGGTAAATATTATTATGGTCTGGGACTTGGATCAATATTTATGAATATAAACAGCTCTGTCTGAGCAAATTATACCAGAGAGACCAGACACAGGGATGAGGGTGTAAAGCAATTCCCATTTCAACAGTTACATCTAAATGAATATTGCTTCACACTGCATATGGGGCCAACTCTACTCTATATTTACAAATAAATCATATCGACTATAAGGCATTTTCTAACCTTAGTTAAGCTGTCTCCATTAATGAAACAAAATTATTGCCTCCTAGGATGTTTTACATGATTTGTCTTTGCCTATGTTTGGCAATGTCTAAGCCCATACAATGTAGAACAAATGTAATTGGAATGAGGTATTAAACTATGTGCAAGATATTTACTAGCCGCAACAGTGTGGCTGGTATTGTTTTCACCTTGTGAGTGTCAGCCTGTCTGACTGTGTATGTTTCTGTATTAGGGTTGGATGACTTCTACCAAACTAGCATATGACGACATCCACAGTGAAACATTGCGATGGACAAGGATATGATTACTGGGTTTGAAAGGTTCTTCATCTCAGCACCACATGTCAGTAACTTAGTTGTGTTTAATAAGAAAATAATTAACAGGACATGGAGATACAATTCTATGGCAGTTCCGAGGGGACACACTACCATACTCATATAATAATCTAGTAATGACACTGCATAATCACGGGTCACAACGTCAGTGTGCTGACAGGCATCACAGCTGGTCTGGTCCCATCACAAGATTGTCTCTAGCTTAGATTTTATAGCCTGTTGTAACAAGAGGCAGCAGTTTGTTAAATCTACTGAAAAAAAAAGTTTTCTTTTGTCTCCCTCTCTTGTCAGTGATACTTGACGGGTCTTTCAGGGTTCAGTTTCTGAATATGAAGTTCCATATGTGAGTAATGATGGAGGCTCCAACATGTCAATATTTTATACATACGCTTGGGACATACACAAATAACTGTTTCTGGTTCTTGTGCATATGTCAAATATCTGATGACTCAGTACATAAGGAATCATAGTCAGCTCCATCTCACTGGACAGACTTGGGAAATAAAACTGAAACATTTTGACATTTTGTTAAATGATTCAGCTTCCAGGGCTGCATTTCAGGCAAAGTATGAAGGTTAGTCATATATTATGGATGTTCTTCATCTTCACTAAATTCTGACTTAAGTCGGCATTTGATCCATGCCTAGAAGAGTTTTTGTCTGCACATAAGAAGCTGTAGCTTTTCTAATATCTGAAATGGATGAAAGTGGCCTCAAAAGCATACAAACAAATACAAACTGCACTATTGTCATATTGGCCTGACAGTCAATGTGTCACACTCCATGTAATGTGAGAGAGGAACCAAAACTGTGTCGTTATGTATCAGTTTTAAAATATTTGATTGTGATCCTGTGCATGACTCTGCTGTGGTGCCACTAAAAATTTATTCTACTCCCAACCTACATGACCCGCCGAGTCAAAATATAACATTACTGCATTTACTGAAACACTGGCATTTTGACTGCTACTATTTACATTGTTCTCGAGTTACACAGTTTACCCTGAAAGCATCTGGCCCGGTGAAAGTGATGAAGCAGCAATAAATGAGTAGTGGCAGGTAGCACATTTGCCCTGCCGGATACTGAGGGGCAGCGTTGTTCTGAATCAGCTCCAGAGAGCTGAGTCTGCACTAAAAACACACTGCTCACGCCCCCCTTATAAACACAACACCAATTCACTGACAATCACATTAAAGTCTGTCATCATTTCATTACAGACTCTGGATGCACCACCTTCAAATCCAACTCAATAACAGTTTGTGCTTTGTTTCTGCTTTGCTGTTGCACTTGTGAGACCTCTAATCCGGTTTTTAGACAGACTTCCAGCTCCGCAACTCTGCTGAGGAAGGTGTTTGTTATGGCAGAAGATCTGAAAGCATCTCGCAGCTCATCAGGTAAACAGTTGCACTGCATTACAAATCAAAGTATTTCATTTTACAGACATCAGACTAGACATCACTTTGAGTTGGTTTGGCTATACTGAGCAAATTAAAATCAGGAGTAGAACTTATGAGTGCTGGATTTATTTACATAAAGGATCAGACTATATTAAATCATTACATTTTGCTTATTCTTTTGTGATATACTGTATTCTGCATGTTAATCACCCATGATAGCTAGTAAGTGGACAGGGAGTTAGTATTTTTTGACAAACTCTTGTTTCCAAGGTCAAGAATGAACTTTAACGCTCAACTTATGATAAAAGCTAAAATACTACTTGTGCAAGGTTTTAATTATTAATAAATTGTTTTTTTAAGCTAATATATAACAGTAATTGAAGGGTTGGCACTTTGATCCCCACCTCACCCAGCCACATGTCAAACAATACTTTGGCTAAAATACTGAGCCTCTGTGTTTTCCCCCGCCACTGGGGATGCACAAGCCAGGGCATCCGGCGATAAAAAGAAGCATGGACTCATTCTACTGAAGTCAAAACATGAACAGATATCAGTTAGGGCTAGGTAACAGGGACTGGTCGCTAGCAGGGAGCAAGCAAAAGCGTACGTACTAATTTGAAGATATCTGACCCATTTTCCTGACCAGACAATTGAAAAAAAAATTACTGTTCATCAGGTAAATTTCAATACAGCAGGAAAGTTGCTGATCACATGTAGAATAATGAAGAGCATCTGATTCTTCAAGCGTCCGAGTCCTCTCCACTCACATCTATGAGGAGAGACAGCAGCTATTACCAATGTCAGGTCTTTTGCATCTACTTTGACCACTGTTTTATTTAAAACGACAGGACAGCTATTACAAATGTCAACTCTTTGTCTCCATTTTTCCGCATTGTCTGAGCTTCACCAGCAGGTGCACTTTGAATAAACACAAAGGAAACCGAGTGCTTGATATTCGGAGCACATCAGCTCTGGGCCGAGGAGCAGGAGCCCCAGATCCTGGTGTAAGCCCTCCAAAAGGAAGAATTACATCACAGAGATGCAGCATCCCCCCACTGCACACAACACACCTTCTATCCAACCACCTTCTTTGTCTCTGTGTACTGAAGTAGCAAAGCAGGTAGCAGAGATAAGACTTTTGTCTAAAGACCATGATTCATGGACTGTTTCAACTGTGAAAGCACTTCTCACACATTTAGGATTACATTCTTTCTGTTTGCTGCAGCAGCATAACTAAAGATGGCATGGGAACCTGATAATCCAAATTTAGTAAGTTGTGGGCTTTTTGGAAATGAAATATGAACAGAGTGACTGTGCATAACTAACCAGCAAACACGGAAGGTAAAGAACTATAGCTCCTTTGGTGAGATTACCCACAGGCTTAAATTATGAGAGTGCTGCTATCCTAATTGTAAACTGGCCAAAGAGATTAAACATGAGGTGGGTGTTTCCTCATACACAAAGAAGGTGGTCTTGGTAAGAAAATCTATTCAAGGGAAAATCTCCATGGACTCTCTGGCTCGCCGCTAAATTCATATATCTTTGATGTTTAAGCCTCAGCAACCATAGCTTTAAATAGAAAAATACATATATTTTTACATACAAGTTTAGTTTTTCATTTAAGGAAAAATCTGAGTAAAAGTAAACATTCTGAAAAATGGAAACTAAACATATTTTATCCTCCTAAAAAAAGAACCACCTAAAAAAAAAGGGTAGAAAGTGTACACTGTGTTGAACTTTTTTACCACTTTACTTTGCCATCTGAAGCCACCAACTATGCTGCCTACCTCGCAGGACACAGAGATTTCTTGTCAAACACTGCCTTGATCACTTAGTTTGTTTGTGTTATATTGTGACTCTGGTGGTTTAACACGTTAGTTCAAATCAGAACTTACATTATTTGTTGCAGATCGAGGCAGCAGTAGACCAGCAGCTATTGTTTTCTGCAAGGTAAAATTATTGTTTTTTTCAAAACAGTCTTGTCTCAGTGAAGAGAGCACAGGAGGCAGCTTCAGTTCCCTGTGGAAGAGCTCTCTAATGGGAAAGTAAAGCAATGAAAATGTTCTAAATATAGTGTAAACTTAGACTGATGCTGATTTCTGCAAAGTAAAATTGCTTTTTTTGTCAAAGGAGTCTGAGGCGATATAACAGCCTCAGTTCTCCGTTGATGACTTGGCTCAGACTCAGACAGGGAGCAGCAGTGGGAGCAGTGAAGTTTTTTTGCATCCACTTAGCAACTGATGGGGATTTTTTTATGATCGGTTTATGGATTTTCATAATACATGTCCAAGCACAAGTATGTCCAATTCAAACCCAATACAGGAAAGTGAGCAGAAATGTTAAAGACAGTATTTCAAAATCTGACTAAAATCTAAATTACATGATTAGAAGATGATTCTGGATTTGAGTTTCCAGAGGCTTTAATGCTGCTTTGAGATTAAACTGGCATCTTCATTGTACCTGACTGCTGAAGAAATTTATGGATAAAGAGGGCCTCACTGACTTTCATGGAACACTCACTGAGCAGACTCTGGGTGTCTGGAGATATAGATATGTTGGGCCTTAGAGACATTCCAGACTGCTTTGGTAATATTGACTGAGAAACAACATTAAATAAGAGTTGCTCATGTTCTGGCGCCCTCCTGCCTGGGGCTGTGAGATACGTGATTCTGTATGATGTGAGATGCATTGTCTAAAGTTGGGAACCACAGCGTTCATTTATTTCTCACAAGGCTTTTCAACCATCTCCACAGAATGTGCTTCAATATTTCAGCTGTAGGTTTAATCTGTATAAAGAAGAATAGGGAGACTATTTGTTTATCAGTTGAGAACACAAATTTCAACACGATTTCTAATAAATGCATTGCATTCTGGTCGACTGCTGATGGGGAAAATTGTTTTCTTTTTTATGATGTGAGACTGTCTGATTGTTGAAGTTTGTGCATCATCTGTGAGTGTAGACATAAAACAATTCCCTGACTGTAGCTGACTTGACATTTACAGTATTTTTCTCTTAATCATTTCTGTTGGCGCTGCAGAAGACATTTTGATTTCCCATCATGGTGTGTGTATTTTCCTAATTATTTCTTCTTAATGTCATGGCTAACCAGGCAAACACTTATGGCAATTAAACAAACCAAAGAAATAAACCCACATCACTGACAGATTCTTTTTAATAGCATTTAAGTGCCTCAGGGTGGAAAGAGTACACTGTTAAGTTGACCTACTGAAATTCATGTTACTCTCCCTCCTACTCCTGGTAAGTTGATGCATTGTCAGTTGTGTTTTAGCTCTGTATGAAATCTCCTCAGCCCTGAACCACATCCTTACTTTTTGAAAAAGTCATCCATGCTGTTATTACGCCTCGACTGTGAAACCTTGTTCATCTTGACTCCATCTGGTGCAGAATGAGGCTTTTTAACAAAAATTAAATGTATGTTGCACAACAACCCAGTTTTAGTTTCTCTCCACTGGCCGTCTGGGAGTTACAGGACTAACTTTGACTTTTAATTTTGAAATGCAGCAGATGACATTGTCAGGCAGCTTTGTATTTAAAGGAGTTGTTGTGACCTCTGACTACTGGCAGGGGGCTCCCATCTTCAGAGCTGGGATTTCTGGTTGTTCCAAGGTGAAAGAAGGAGTCTCCTTGTTTTCTTTGGCTTACTTTTGAGACTATACACTTATTTATCTTTGTTTGATTTATGGTCTCCTCTGTTAATTCTATTTCTCTCTCTCCTCTTCATCTTCTTGTAGCACTCTCTAACTTCTGTGGGGGTTTTTTTTTTTTAAAGTGCTATGTAACTAATGTTTACTTGCTTGCTTGCAGTGACAGTCTTCTCACCTGAATCTCTGTCTGGGCGTCTGCCTCTCTGGACTCTTGCACAGGTGGCCGATGTAATAGAGGGGGAAGAAGAGGCAGTTCCAGGTGGTGGCAAACCAGGTGAGGGTGAAGGGGGCATCAAACTGCTTAAAGGTCAGCTTGGCCAACTGGGTGGAGCCTGCCCAGGATGAGCACACGCACATCACCATGGCGACTCCCCACAACGCCTTGCGCACCTGTACGGTTGTTACTCTGATGCAGCAGTGGAGCCTCCGTCTGTTGGAGCCGGACTCTGCTCCTGCAGCACCGCCAGCCGCCTGTGCGTCTGTGGTGCCCACCACATTCTCCCTGGTGCGGTCCTCTCCTATAGACATACACACACACGGTAGATCGACAGCTTAACACACCGTTCATGCAAATGTGTTCAATGTTCAGGAATATTTTTTTTAAGTACACAATTCTAGTTCAAGCACATTTTCAACTAAAGCAAGAATATATTAAACTACACACTATCTATGCACATTGTATTTCTACAAATTCTGGTACCAAGTGTTGGTAACACTTGAGAATAACCATCATAATGCAACAGTTAGTTCCAACCATGTAATTTGATTGGGTGAGAGACATTCAATGAGGGCTGATAGAGTACAACATTACTGGGACTTCTAACTACTCGTATCACTCCACTTTACAAGTGTTCTAATAACCATTAGTCTACATTAACGTTACAGTGACTAACAGATTAAGATCATAAACACAGGAGGTGACAGGGTGCTTCTTGTACATGATTCAGGGCTTATTACTGTGGGATCACTGTCACACACTTTTTAATCTGACAGGGCACACAGAGTATGATACAAGCACAGCAGTTTTAACATCTTATGTGCATACATGTTAGCATTGTTATGAAATGATTGACATAAATATATGCATGGTCTATATAGATAAATTATAAGGGCGCTTCCTCAACAGTTTATTAGAAGTTCAGCTTTTGAAACCATGCTAAAATATCTTCTATCATAAAATCCTGTAGTTGGTTCATTTCAGACCGCAAATGAACCATGTCAGAGTCTGCTTGTAAACAGACCAATTCCTGTCTTTTCCAGTCAGGCTACATCTGGTTGTTTGTTCTGCACTTCAAACTTGACTATCAATTTACTATTTATTAATGATGGTTATTATAAAGCGTTAACAATGTAGAACTAAGAGCACAACACTCTTCTATCTATATGACTAACTTTAGGTCACACATGTCTCGACATGCTTTTCCGGATAAAAATAGCTGCTTTCTCAGTTTAATTGAACTTGAAAGTAATCAATCAGACGTCTGAGATAAAAATGTGGTGATCAAGTGTGACAGGCTGCAGCCTAACAGAGGACAAAAAAGGGCAGATCTGATATCCAATCCAAGAGGACCTCTTCTGCACCTCACGAATTACAAAGACGTGTGTGTGCGTGTTTGCCCAAGCGCACAAAGGCAACACTTAACTTTTCTATTGCTCTTGTCAAAACTTGATAGCCACCATACTTCTTCAGTATTGTGTGAACTGAAGCAAAGTGTTGGCGTGTTGTTTTCTGTCCCACTCACACCCACTCGGTGCTTCAAAACTGATTTACTTAATACCAAGGTCATTTTGTTCCCTTGAGTCATTAAACTTACTTAGATACACTTTCTGTTGCAGCTGAAGAATTGTGTGTTAAAAGTATAAAATTTGATCAACTCAAATGCAACATGGAATTATTTAGGCCCTCTAAATGGACATTTATTCTGTAGATAACAATTGATACATTATTCATGCAGCAGATTTTCATTCAGGCAGGTTATCTGCCTTCCTTTATCTCTCTGTGACATTGTGTATTGATGATACATTAACATATGTTGGCTAAGAATAACACAAATGAATATCAGCCAACATCATTACCAAAGCCTTAATGCATCATTTCAGACCATCTTTGAGCCAAACAGAGCCTATAGCTATGCTTTCACCACAGAGAACAAAACAGCATGACCACAACAACAACCCCAGATCATCTCTGTTTCATAGTGGTTCTATAATATGCACCATGCATCTTCTGCAGCTTCCTGCCTTCCAACAAGTTAAAAATGAGGGATCTCCCTAATGGTGTCTCCAGAGGTAATGATGTGCCGCAGGGAGCCTTTCCCCGATTCATCTGCACTGTACAGCGCTGACTGGAATACAGAACGCACTTCAAAAAGTCTGAGTGAGACCAGAATAAATCTAACTTAAATTGGAGTTACACATTGAAAAATGTTATTAGATTACTATTATTTTTAGTTGTCCTGTGTCAGTTTGCCATATACCTTGTACTGATCCCACTGTCTGTCCTCATGTTACTAGCTGCATGTACATGGACCCTGAGTAATCAGATTAACCACCCACCCAGAATAAAAGTGTCTGATGTAAACACTTGAATCAGAAGAGACTGATCCAATCCAGTCTGATGAATGAATCTGATTAATAAGAATGGTGTGAACCTTTAATAATCTAATCAAAAGGAAAATAATAAACATATAAACCCTTCATGCAATTGTTTATTTCTGCTTAGAATAAACATATTCTTTAACCACATTTCTGCCCTGTGTAGGGGTAGGTGATGTGCCATGAACAAGTTTCTGAAAGGGACAGAAACCTAACAGCACACTCCTAGAAATTAGGGTTCCAAAAGGGTTCTTCCTGAAGGGCTGAGGTTCTACGCAGAACCATTTGCTTCTGAATAACCCTTTTTTTTTTAAGAAGAAAGGGCTTGTGAAGGATTCTTTGTGAGACTAAGGGTTCCATTAAGAACCCTTTTCAGGGGTTCTTTGTAGCATAATATAAAACAGTTCTTGGTAGAACTCCCGAAATGGGTTCTAGATAAAACCCATGGAGTATAAAAAGGTTCTCAGTAGAAACCCCCGAGTGCCTTCTAGATAAAACACTTGGAATAAAAAAAATGTTCTCGGTAGAACCCCCTTGTTTGGTTCTGGCTCTGTCTGGTCTTGGTTCATAAGATAGAGGTTCTGGATAGAAGCCCCAGAGAGGGTTCTCTCGCCATAGAAGGGTTCTCTGTCGAACCTCTCATAGGGGGCTCTGGGAGAAACCTTTCACACATAGTTCTAGGTGGAACCCTTTATATTGGTCCCTTGTTAGAAACCTCTGAAAGGGTTCCAAGTGGGGCCTTTATAAAAGATTATACCAGGAACCAAAAAGGGCTGTCCTACAGGGACAAGCCAAAGGACCCTTTATGATTTAAATCAGATTGAAGAAATATTATCCACATAAACATAGCCACTGTGATCTGTATAATGAGAGGGACACCTATCGCCTGATATAAACAGCTTGCTACGAATTTTACAAAAGAGCTGTATAAGAGTGCATCCATCATGCCCAATGAGGCGACTCATTCTTCCTGGGAAAGCTGCCTGTGACCTTGCCAGGTGGCCTCATCATATCACAGATTAACTTCCCCGATGACTATCGCCCCCCATGCTAATGCCCCGGCTTCCCCAGGCTCTCCTGTGAATGCACAAGAGATTCTTATTTCTGTTTATCTACTGCAGGAAAAAAATTAAAACGTGATGCAATTAAGATGAAACAGTGCTGTGTTTGGACAACCTGAACAATGCTGCCTGCTGCTTCACAAGCACTTGACAGCTCTGAGAGCCCTGATGCAAATTTGGCAGCAATGAAAGATGATTCAAGATCACGGTCTGTTATTGTGGTGGAATGATGAATCAGCAAAGACCAGAAAAAGAGACAGACACACGTGGATGTCTGTCAAAGTCTTGTGCACAAGGGTGAGAATTAAGTTTCTCTATTCTGAGCTACAAGCCTCTTTGTCTGGTTCTGAAGGTCATCTCTTGTTTACGCTGCTTAGTTTTTGTCCTTCCTGGGCCTCCATCCCACATCCCGTGGCCCTGGCCACCGCTCCATACTGCAGCACAGTTTAATCTTCCAAACGCAGTGATGGGCCAAGCCAATCAGCCCCCAGAGAGGCACTGGGACCCAGCTAAGCATTTCCAGCTCTGGCACATATGACCACACTTAGCAAAGTGTCATGACAGCATAAACGTGGTGATGTTCCTGTCAAACAGCCCACAGTCCTCAATGAAGCTGTTCCTAGACTCTCTTTTATTAAATGAACAACTCTGGTATACAACATTGATTAAAGCCTCTATGATTAAATGCTAAGACATCAATGTATATTCATTTTCTGCCCAGTGACGCACTGACTCAATGATTGGAAGATAACAGACCTTTTTTTATGTTTAGCCTGACGGCAACTAATGATACTGTATCAACCTTGATGAACAACATGGAGCACCGCTGAACTCATCAGTGTGAGAGCGCTGGGTCAGTGGAGTGGCTGAACGAGGAAGAAAGGCTCCTTCGCTAATGACATCTGAAGCTGTTATTACCATGACTCAAACACCAAGGAAGAGTGTCCTTCTGTAACTGCTAAATGATTAAGTGAAAGCTCTTAACCTTATCAGTTTATTATCAGATGTCAACTGTCAGGGTCAGTCTGAAATGCCGTGATGACTGCAGTAAAAAGCCTGTGATGCAATCTTTCATTCGATTTAATGTCATATTTCATAATTATTCTCAAACGGATGTTGATTAGGTGTGCTTGCAGATTACTGCGTTGGCAAAGATGCTTAATTTAACTGTAGATGAAAACAAGTTACTCAAAAGTATCAATACTTAATTGTTTTAAAACAACACAATATTAGCACTCAATAGTATCAAAGCTAATAAAAAAAAAAAAAAAAAAATCAAAGTTCTCATTCCAGACTTTAGCTCGGTTGTCTTTTCCTGCCTGAAATTTGACTTGCAGCAGAGCAAAACCAGACAATGTTCAGTGATCTTTTCTGTATCAGCACTGTGTGCAGGTTGTTATTTTTTAAAGGTTGATATTCTTCGCACAGAATATAATATACAGAATATAGCTTTAAAATATATAATTTTTTTTTTAACATATGTAATGAAGGTAGAATATTTTACAGTTTAACAATAACTGTTATTAAATGGCATCAGGGCATTTATTAATTATATGTAACTATAAATTAAAAACACAAATAGAGCAAAATATATTTAGATGCTATACCTGAATTAAGAAAAATGATCAAATACAGACATAATTCTGCCTGAAAAGCTAACAAATAAAACCAATCTTCATTATGTCGTATTTAAAAAAAGTTTTCATATTAGCGCGTATTACACAACATACATGTGGATACCGACCTTTTTCCTCTTTGTTGTCTAATTGAAAGAAGCATCAAGTATTGGTTTTTAATATTAGTATTGTATCGAAGTTCAAAATTCTGGTACTCGAATGAAGCACACAGGCATCTGTGAAATCTCTAGTGACAGGAACAAAGTGTTTGGGATCCTCGTATAACCAGCTTTGGATCCACTCTGACACTACAACGACTCAGATGAATTAAAAGATATTTATACCATGGAATTCAATGTAGAGAGGTAAAGGTGGTCTCAAAAGTATCGAAAGTGTTAAAAGGCTATTTTGCTATGACGCTAAAAGTATTTCTCAACAGAAAGAATAATATTTTAGCCCTGCTGGGCTTTTATCAAAGCGAACTTTATAATATTTTTCAACTACAACAAGGAACTTTTATATTTTGTTGTTTTTGGAGGCCCCTGTGGTAGTCAAACAGTAGTATTTCCACTATACTAACCACAAAATACAACTTAAAAAATAAGATTATCTTAAAAATCCGCTCCTGCTTCTTTTTAAGTGCTTAACATACTACTCACTGAAACTTTGCCTGACTCGTTTCATGTGATTTCAAGAGGAATTCGACCCGATGGCAGTGATTAAGAATAACTATTGTTTCGTAACCAGTTTAAAACTCCTTAACATTTTAGGAGAAGAATTCACTTGTTTTGGGGCAAAACCTAGTGCTAAAATCCGTAGATGAATTAGTCTCTTAACCACTAAAGGCACAGTGAATCAATCCTTATCTTATATGCTCATTTGTCTGTCTCTAGTGTTTTAGTACACTGAGCACCTCATGGGCTGGGCATTGAATATATGTCCTCCTCCCAGTGGGGTCGAAGCAGCCCGAGTGGTATTGAGATTTATCTGGCCATTAACTAGCCAGTATTCCAGTTTTTCCTCCTTCTCCGTCCATGCTTCCCTGCTTCCCGACCTGCCTCATTCCCACTCCCGCTCTCCTCCCTCCCCCTGCAGACTCTGCAGTGCAGATCTCTCCTGCTGATAGCTGCAAATCCCAAACGTGCCAGCAGAGCCCTGCCTGACTGCCTGCTCTCACACTTCACAGAACCTGGCCATGACAGGCCGAGAAAGCCGCGCTATGTCCCTCTGTAGCTCCCTGAACAGGCCACCGCCCACGCCATCCACCACTCTCTTTGCCGCCCTGCCACTTCCCAGAGCGAGAAAAAAGATCCTAGCAGGCAGCAGCGACGCTGACATCCGACTAGGGCTGGTGAGTCAGGGTGGCCATACCACAGTCAGGAGTGTTTCACTGGGACCTCGACTCAGTTGGAGACGTTGAGGTAAGAGAGGTTTGTCTGTTTGGCTGTTTGGCGACACCTCCATAGGAGTGAGAGCACACTGCAGCGCTCTGCCTCACTGATTCAAGAGGGTAAACAGATCAATCACCGACACACACTTGAGAGAAACTCTTCTCCTTGTCTTACTGTCTGCTGGATCTCTCCTCTGTGATGAATATGAACTGACTGGTGCAACTTACTCATTGTGTCATGCTCATAATCAAACATTATAGTGTGAAGTCTGTTTAAGACATGCAAAATGAAAGAGCTTTGTTGCACAAATGAAAGACAAGAATGCATAATGCTTGTTTAAACTCATCTTTGGCTGTCACACAACATCAATCATTGCATCAGTACTCTTAAAAATAAATCCTTCAATCCCATGTTGACTTATGCGGTTTGTCATTTCTGACATGTAAATCAAAGTCAGAGCCTCACGGTCGATATTTGTTTAAAAAGCGAGACCATTTCTAGGAATTTGCTATGAACTACAAACTACAAATGTCACGTTAGACATAAGACTGAGGGGTGGTAGTTTTATCCTGGCAGACAGACAGGCAGCACACAGACAGGCAGCAGTCACTGTCTTTGTAATCTCTATCTCTGACAAACAGTGGGAGTCTGTGATACTTGACTGTGACAGTTTGGTCAGGCCAAGCTGTCAGTCAGAGGCCTTTCAACACACCAGAGCAGGCTCATCTGACAAGCCTGTCTTGCTCAATAACACAACAGAGAGACGGGCGGAAAACACACCCTGCTGCGTCAACCAGCTGATAGGTGGGACCGCATGGGCTGAGGGGATGGAGGCCCAGGAGGGCAGACAAGGGCGGGACGACTGTTACTGATCCCGCTCTCCTCAATTCCCAACTGGTTTCTCCTTCAACCTCAAAGGACAATGGAGCAACTTCCTTGCTGAGTTTTGTTTGTCACCGCCGTGACCTGCCCAGGTGGCTCAACAGATGCTCATGATACAGGTCAATGCTGGGGCCCTCTGATGCCTTCGTGGTTACTGACACAACAAAACGCAAGTGCAAGCCGGCCAGAGCTTCTCCTTGTTATTGTTTGTGTTTGTCAGTGCACTGTGTGTTACAGCACAGCAATAGCAATTACTCATATTTGGCACCGGGTGCACTGCCTGACCGTATATCCCCCGGTCTCGAGGCATTCCTCCCTCTCTCTTGCTGGCCTGCACAACAGTGAATATAGCGTGATGGACCCGCACTTTAACACACTGGCAAGGGTCCCAGCACTTTCCGCGACAAATCAATATTTAAAAGATTGGCCACAGTGTCTCTGTTGAAGTAATGGATAGGCAACCACCGCAGGTGTACACTCTGAGTGTCTGCCCAAACAGCGGTTTAACTCCCCCCCTGCACCCCAAGGCCACTGATAATGTTGGGAGTCTATTAGACTTACATAAACCTGACTTCATTACTTTCAGATGCATCTTAATCTTTCCTCTACATCACGTGTTTAAAATGATCCTCACAGTTTGATGGCTGATTAGTCCTATAATTACTCACAGGTATACTTTAGTTTTGAAGCCTGTACTCTACAGACAATCAACATCAGAGACTTCAGGATGAAGTCTTCTACAGATAATCAATATAAGAGCCTTCAGGAGTAAAGACATCTTTTAATAACTTTAATAAGTGACTAATAAATAATTATACCTGATGTGTTGACCTGAGAGGCCTCAGTGCCCTTCAGATTAGAAATGTTTCCTGTTTTGTCTCAGGAGTGCCAGTCTGTCTGGTCCACAGATATCTTGAGCCTTGGATAAAGTGCGAACAGCTTTTATGACATTGACATTGTTGCTTATGTAATGTAGCGCCCTCCTGTCTAGTGTCCTGTTGATACATAATTCTGTATGACATGAGACATACTGTATGAAATTGACTGTATCTATTGTATCAAAGCTTTTGGTATGAACTGTGCCCACGTGTACACGTTGTACCCAGATCTTCTCTGTGCACAGATGTGTTGTATTAAATTCATGTGTTCAAGTAAGATCAACTGAGGCTCCTTAAGTTTATTTTTTTGTTTATCAAAGTGAACTGATCAGATGTTGCCATCAATTAATAATATTAAGATGTGAAATAGATGTGATTATTGATCTTTATTTTACTCCTAAATGTGTGTTATTGATTAATTAACCAGTGTATGCATATTTTCAGGTATTTTCTGTCAGCATTTTATACAGTTCAAGGAGAGGTGAAGTCTGTAGTTTCTGGCACCTGATAGGTCATTGCCTGTGTAGGGGAGGATGTAAAAACAGGAATGAGATATTTTGTTTAGAAATGTTCAAAAATTATATCTCTCAAGTTTTTAAAACATATGTGAATACAAATTTAGCATTTTTTCAACTGTTTTAAACTTTGCATGCAAAACATAATATAAAGAAGGTAATTCATTGTTTGGAAAAAGGGGGAAATGTTAAAAGAAAAATCTTTGATATATTTAATATAATAAATCATAAAATGATCTTGATGACCACATTGGAGATTGAGGAAACAAATTAAGTTAAACTAGTTGCTTCTCAACGCTGCTGCTGTCGTGTCCCACTTTGAAATTTCTATTCCAGGCCAGACTGTTTATGTTTCACATTAATCAGAGTTCAAATTAATGCAGAATGTTCACCGAATGAGTCATAAGAAAATTAAATTGAGCCATATGTTAATGGAGTCTGGGAGGCCTGAGACAGGCAGCCACTAAACTCTAGGTCATATTCTGAAAAAAAAAAATCATGAAATTCTGTCATTTTAGCCTAGATGCATTAGAAAATAGCAATTAATTAATTTTTACTAAATATCTGTAAATGCTCTCCCATTTCAGGGTTAATGCATGAAAAAAGAAAAAGCAAGTTTAACAAACAGGATTTAGATGGAGTGAACTGCCAACTAAGTCATTTTCACAGATGAATTGCACTGAAGCACACAGCACCCATTTTTGCTGACTCTATTCGTGGCCTGGTCACAGTTACTACAACTCCTACAGGGATGGTGGAAATATTTTGTTATTTCAGCTTTGTAATAATTAGCCTTCTAGGCACATCACAGCTGTACCACCTGGTCTACTGGCTATGTTAGACATTCAGAGAGGACAGGCAGCCTTCCTGCACCCTGAAGAAAGCTTTCAGATCAACTCCTTCAGTTTAGGATTAGAGCTCGCTCTTTACACATTTTTGCAGAGGATTTTTGCTCAGAGTCGAAACACTACTACACGGTTACAAAAGGCATTTTCTTACAGCATATGAAATACAAATGAGAAGGCGGTCATGGCAGCAAACCTGTAATGAACTGCACAATGAATCAATTTAGCACTTAACATCAATCCATCTATTCAAATTTCATTCAATACAATGAAACTGAACACACTTGGCCTCTTACTAAAATAAAAGCCCTGTCAGTGTGTATTCATTGTTCACTTATCAAGTGAGAAAAGCCTGTTTTACTTGCTTTTATAATGAATTTAAAATGAGGAAAGAGGTACTTTTACTCCTCTGACTGCCTTCAAAGTCAATTACAGTCAAAGGATGAAAGTAAGACATTAACATTTAAAAGGCGCTTGTCGAGGAAAACTCCTAAATTAACGTCATCGCTTCTTCTGGTGATCTTTTAACACCACTGATGCAGGCGAAATATACGTACGTGCGGTATGTTTGACCTTTGTTTTGGCAGATGTAGCCTCATCTGCATACTGAGGTTGTTGCTGTTCGCACAGGCCTGAATGCACATTTGCATACAAATAAGAAACATGCAAACACAGTACAAGATTCTATTTATGTACTTTTCAAGTGTGCTTCAAGTAAACACGTCGTGTTATTTTCTAGTGATTCAGGGTTTTGTGTTCTTAACCTCGAACTGACAAAATGATTTATGTTTTAAAGTTGTAATCTCTCTACTTTTTTGGCTCACTTGCTCAGTGGTAACTGCTGTTGCACTTTCTCTGAATGCACATTTCATTGTGATGAATATGGCATTCATGCACTGCGCACAAATAGCAGGACAAACAGGCCAAGTTATCAAACTCTACATCCATCACATCACACACAAAGCCTTAGTCTAATACTTGCCTTTTCTGCATTCCTCAAAACATCTTTGAAATCTTAAAAAAGACACAATAAAAGCAAACTGCTGGACTGTACATGATAAAATTATAATCTTCCTGATAATCTACCTCAGTCTGAAACACGTTTTCACTGAAAATCCAATACTATGTTAGATGAGTTCATCCTCTGTACATTTTGACCCACACTTCTACTTCTGTGTGTGAACGGTCATTTTTTACACCACACTGTAATCTGTGGTCAGGATGCATGGAGCCCTGGAGAAAAGGTTTAGTGTGCCCATAATAGCAGCTCTGGTGATATACGACTGGCTTCCTGGGGGACGTATGTACGGTGAATCACTTTTAAAAGATGCCTGTTCTGTCTCAGAGCGCGTAATGAAATTAAAGAGATTAAAGGGACTTTTATGAACTTCTTACCCCCCGACAACACAGACGTTACCCAGAGCGATCATCACTTGAAACACATTTGAAGAGAAATCAATAGTTATCATCCATGGACCGCTGGTTGGGTGAATTTCTCACGAGAACACATGGAGGAAGAAGTAAATACTGCAGGTAAAGACAGTGAATCAAACTTGTGGCCATAGGCAGTAGATGCCCAGGAAGTGTTTTTTGTTACAAAACAAAATCAAGCGACAGTAAAGGTCTGTGTGTAAGATTTACAGGGATTTACTGGCAGAAATGGAATATCATATTGATGTTTTAATAATTGTACAACCACCTTAAAGGAGAAATATGTAAGACCCTAGCACTCAAAAATAGGAAGTCGAAGCCGTAAACGGTATATTAAATAGGTTAATTCCCTATTTCATATACAATCTATAGTTGAAGCGAGTTGTTTCCTGCCACCCCCTCTTCCACAGACTCGAAGCTCAGGCAGTTTGCTTGCAGGCTGCACTGAAACCCAGCAGGAGTGCAAGACGGGCACAATATTATATTTGGAAAATGACAGGCAACAATGAGTCCTACACTGTAAGTTGAACTCTATCAATCGCCTGTCAACGTAAAGCCCATTATCCTGAAAACAAAAGCCTACTACTCTAAAAATACACACTCTGGACTTGTTGCCTGCCTTACTAAATTGGCAGATGACGATGTCACGATGCACCATAATATCACTGTTGTATTCATCACTGTCCATAACTTAGTTGTGTTCAGCCTGTGAAGCTTTTAGGTGCACTGAGGAAGCTAAGCTAAGAAAACAGTACCACAATTGAAACAAACACAGTGTAAGTGGTGCACAGAAAAGAAACCCTGCTGCCATCAATGTAACTAAGCATCTTTAGTTTGTCAGATGGGCAGGTTAAATAAGAAAATAATAAATGGGATATTGAGATGTAGTGCAATGACTAGCAGCAACAGCTTCTTTTTATTTTCCCTCCCACATTGGAAGAAAATGGAATTTCACCAACATCTCCTGCCTTAAAGCAACTCTGAGGGGACAAACTACCTCAAATACAGAAGGCCTTTACATGATATTACAATGATAGAGGGAACAGTGGTTTATGACTGTCAGCCATCAGTGTTGGACGGTGGTAATGTCCATCGGCCCCACCCTGTTCTGGGATGTGCTGTCTGTTGATAGATTGTTGTGTTACTGTCCTCAAGGTGACGATTATGCCGCCAAGTCTGAGGTCAAAATTGATTAGTGGTGGTTCCACCTTTTCCTCTAAGCACAAATTATGTCTGCGTCCGACTTGACAGCTCCTGATGAAACGTTTGTGATCCAGGGACAGTATCGAATGAAGGAAAACAAGAATTTTATGTTCAAATCAGAAAACAGTCAATTAAATGTCTGAATTTGGTTCAGCAGAGCAAAATATGTCACAACATGTCCCCAGTGTTGTACTTGCTGTGCCACACTTGCACTATGATGGAGCTGCAGTTGTTAACTGGACACAAAAAAGAAGAAAAAATAAAGACCACTGAAGATTGAAAAACTGAAAAACTCTGACAGTAGCGCAGGTTGTTAGTGAATAGAACAGAGGTTTTAGAGCTGGTGTTACATAAGAAGCAGAGTCTCTGAAAAGCTGTGTGTTGATCCTCTGTGGACCCCTGTGATTCCCTCCTCCTTCAAAGCAGCTGCTGAAAATGGGGAGCTGAACATCATAAACTCTACAGCTTTGACTCCCTTCAACAGTTTACAATACTGTATCACTCCCAACACAAACACACACACACAGACACATTTACAATCCTTTCTCCATCTACAGCCTCATGTCAAAGAACAGCTTTTGTTAATTCTGCATATAGAAGCTTGTCAAATAACAGCCCACCATTTCAGTTATTCTGAGAATAAAATATTTTGAGCTGACATTCACACTAATAAGCTTAAAATCGTTGGTAATCCAGTAGCAGTGGTTATTCTGAGGTTATCCAGAATGCCTTGCAGTGACTCAATATATGCAACACAGTTTAAACAGCTTCAGCATCTTAATTTGATAGTTTTCTGCAGTGTCCATATAGAGCAGCATGAAAATTCCTCATTCATATTCGAGCAGCTGGTCTAGTCATTAATTATGAATAATGAAGTATTTTCAGATATTTTACCCCAGACTGTTGTGAACTCCCAAACAACAGGGGGACAGATACAGTTAAGCTTCACTGACAAGTCTTAGTCAGCAAGCTCTCATATTTTGACTCCCAAAACTGCTGTGACAGAAGGTGAGAAGTAAACATATTCACAAGTATTTATGTAACTGTCTTCATAATTGACTTTTGCTAATGAAAACAGCTTTTTTTCAGAGGCCCCACTGAAATTTTGGCAAATTAGCTCTACGTGCTGTGATGTCACACCGATGCCAAGTTATTGAGGCACTACTGCACTGCACAAATTACAGCTATGAGCCAGGGACGTGTACAGACTTTTTAGACTGGGGTGGCCCAAGTGAGAGACAGAGGGTGGCATGAAATATATGTGCATATGCACGTGTGCATGTACGCATGTCTGAATAGCATAAATTTACGTTTGTCATGTTTACTTTAATCACTAACATTACTGTTTCTTACAGTTTCTAACATGTCTGTGTTTTTTTTTATTTAAATGATAAATAGCCCTACCAAACACAACTCAAAAGAGTGGCAACAGGATTAATATAATATAAAGCATCCATAGTTTATTCTTTAAGACCTCA
The DNA here is from genome assembly GCF_056507025.1 of Lutjanus erythropterus. Taxonomy (NCBI): domain Eukaryota; kingdom Metazoa; phylum Chordata; class Actinopteri; order Lutjaniformes; family Lutjanidae; genus Lutjanus; species Lutjanus erythropterus. Next base: position 6,233,525 of record NC_139330.1, read on the forward strand.
AAAAGAAATTGTAATTCCATTCTACCTCTATCCTCAGGCTGTGGCACTCCTTAATTCATCCTCAGCATTCCACCATGCAAAATAGATTAATTTTTATGATTTATTATTTTTATTCATTATTTATTTACCCATTTGCTACACTACAACTACCATCTCATTATACAGCCCTGTGTTGTAAAATGAACAAAGTAACTACTTAATTTAAAAAAAAATGTAGGCAACATATAAGAGAAAACAATGCACATTTATAAATACTTGTCAAACAATTTGGTGTAGCAGACAAGTGTATCCTAAGAATGCATGTTTGTATGCACAAAGCATTCATTAATTCAACTTAATCCTATTTTTTCTTTAGGTTGCCTGAGAGATGAGAATGTGCGAGGGATTACTTCAGATGCAAGGCGCTAAAATGCTGTGAAATCGGCAGCCAATTCAGTGTTTTCCCTGCGCTTATGCCAAACACAGAGACATTCAGCAGTCCTCTGTGCTGAGGGGTGGATTAAAAAATGCATAACATCATCGCTCCTTTGCACACAAGCAGGAGGCTGAGGAGAACATCAGGGGAGGCGTACTGTACAGTGAGGAGGAGAGCTACACTGTACTTGGGCAACACATCAGGACAGATGTGTTAGGAGTGATGCAGACACTAGATCTGCTATGATTAATTAATTATGAAATGATTATTAATTAATCTCCAACTTTTTTTATTTTAAGAAAAAAGGCTGAATTAGCTTTTTAAATGGTAATATTTTCTGGTCTCATTATTTTTCTATGACAGTAAACTGAATATCTTTGGGTTGTAGGCAAAACAAGACATTTGAGGGGGTCCTCTTGGGCTTCAGAAAACACTGATCAACATTTTTCACCATTTTCTGACATTTTAAAAGGTCAAACGACCAACTGATTAATCGAGAAAACAAACAGTTTCAGCCCTGGCACACACACACACACACACACACAAAGGAGTTAGAGAGGAGTTGTCCCTAAATGATGTCAGCAGGGGATGTCAGTTTCCCCAACTGTGCTCCTTCAGATCAGAGGGTCTCTCAAACAAGGCAGGGAGACCCAGTGTAAAGCAGATCCATCATGAAGCCGCTGTACAGTCTGACAGCATTTACAGGGACCATTAACATGTTTACTGCTGAGCTTCATGTCCCAGCTGCCCCCCTGACGTGATGCTCTGGTATTCTAGCAGTGACTCTTGCAGCCAGTGATGGGTGGAGGGGTGGAGAGTGAGAGGGGAATCCCTCCTGCTGCAATAACAACTTAAGATCCTCCCTATGGACCTGTAAATTTAGCACAGTGTTCATCGGGCCACCATATTAAAAAGCAAAAAATCAATCCATCAATATCACAGTAATCTGGACACAGACGGGTCTATTTAAGGCTTCATTTGGGCTTTTTTGGCAACATTACATGATGAAAAGAAATAAGGCGATTAAATACGGCTGCATTTGTCGGCACTTGTATGCAGACAGTTGATCAGGAGCTGTCTGATGGCAAACTGTTTGCATACATTGATTGCGCGCTTGATTGATTCCCGTGTTGTTTTATCTTCATCACGGTGAGATTTTCTAAAGTTGATCATCGTGAGCAGCATTTAGAGACACGTTTCTGCTGAAACAGAGGCTCCTTAATTTAGAGTATTCTGTGACAAATGCAGACAGCAGACAGCCCCGCGGCGTGAGTGGACATGAACTCTTCCCTACCTTCCACTTTGGTGAGGGTGAGCACCGGACTGTTGCAGGCGGACAGCGGGGCAACCCTTGCGGAGTGTTTCTTCATGATGATGAGCTCGGATGGGCTGAGCTCTAAGCCGCTTCGACTACATCCCTGAAGCTGATTTGGTGCAGACACCAGACCTCTTGATGGGACCCTTGATGTTTCTAGAGCCGCTCTCCTGCTCCCTGTCCCCGCGCATCCATCCAACTCCCTGTTGATGGAGGGTTTTTTTCTACCTCTGTCGTAGCCTGTCCCCACACCCCCTTCCTCCACTTGCCCTCCCTCCTTAAATCTGCTGCTGTATCCAGTGCGTCCCGGCTGGTCTCTCCTCACGCACAGTTTGGCAATTGCTGCAATTCGCCAACGTCACACATCCATCAATCCCACCCCCACCCCCACCCTACAGCATCACAACCACCTCCCACCACCCACCACCACCTGTCCCGAAGCAGGTGTGCGCGGCTGTCCTATCCGACCCCCGTGGTGGTGGTGGTCCATTCGAGGCTAAACAAGCTCTGCGTGGGACTGACTGGACAGCGTGAAGGCAAACTCTGTCCAATAACTGGACTCTGACATGATGGGACCAGTGCAGTTGGGATGGGAGGGCGGTGTGAAGCTGTTTAGCCTATAAACACTCTAATTGGAGTTATTTGTAGTGTATTGAATTATAATGAAATGATCTAATCCTTATTTTTATCTGGAGACCAGTGGAAACTCTGTAATTAAGGCACATTGAATAGACCGCAGTTTGTCTGTTCTGTCTATTGATTGACTTTTACAGCTGTTTTATGCGCCTGAATCTTCTTTTATGGTTTCACTGAGAATTTCAGTAGTATCTTCCAATGCTCGCACTTTATTTTACAATACACCAATAAGAAGTAAGAAGCTGCACTTTGTATTTAACTAGACAAAAACTAAAAACAATGTGTTCTTCTATGTTAGACCATTATTGGACTTTACAAGAGGGTAACATCTAACAACAAAACTGCGCTGCAAAGCACTGCGGTGAAGCCAGCCGCTCCAACATTTCAAGTCCTCCCGTATTGCAGACTTTAAGGCAGACGGAGACTATTGAGAAAGTCAGCGCTAGGATGCTACGGCGTGGACCAACTTCCGCTTTTCAAAATAAAATGTGGGTTATTGAAAGAAAATAAATATGTATTAGGAGTAATAAACTATAATAAAATGGCTGTATCTCAACCAGCAGGTGTAGTACTCTGACCCTGCAATGATTTTGAGTCATTTGTATATATATATATATATATATATTTTATACTATTAAACAGCCTTCATTCAGAGTATTCTGTCGGCTATGTTTTGTTCAGTGACTGAGATCTAAGCTGACTGTGTGTGTGTGTGTGTGTGTGTGTGTGTGTGTGTGTGTGTGTGTGTGTGTGTGTATTACAGTCCTGATAGCTTTCACCCCACACATGTCCTGTCTTTGACTTTGCCAAAGTCATCACAGTTCAAATAGTCGTGATAGAGGCGTTGAAGTGGATCATGATTTCAGGCTCATCCATGAGGCGAGCGAGAGGTGCTGAAAATGTTGCCTGAGTGTCTTGTGCCTCTTGTCTGCTAGGTCTCCTCCACCAACAGCAGAAATTGGTTGTGAAGCCTGAAGTGACAATTCAGAGCCTCACATAACACTTTTGAACTGAGGGGCTGTCCAATTCAGCCTGTGATAGCAGCTGGTCAACAGAAAATGCACCTGACACACTTTCTGCATGTCTTTATCACGCCATTCTAGATGTCACATGTGTTTTCTGAGAAGCCATTACGCAAACAGATAATACATCAGAGGCTGAACTGATCAGTATTGATCTGAGAATGCCTCTGTCCTTGTGACCCTGCTTTAAAGCCTTTACATGTCTGCAGTGGTTCTGCATGTGTGTGTAAAAGCCAGTGAATGTGAGCAGCTTAAAGGAAACTGCACTGAATAATTCACTGCTTATACTCTACCTCACACTCAAGCAAGAATCCCCTGCCCTGCCTAACTAGGACAGGGAGCTCTAAAAACATTCTGCCCAGACCCATTCTGTCGTCCCTCAGCAACCAAATCCACTGGATCCTTTAGTATTTTCCACTGCCTCCCACTCCTCTGTTTGGGTTTGAGAATGGGAGATGTCAGGAAGAGTGCATGGGCGGTAATGGATGAAGAGCAAGGAGCGCTCAGTGAGCGAACTAAAAGAACAGCACAGGATGTTTGATGGATAAACATTATAAACCTGTCACCTATGAATTATGTTGTTGCGTGTCACTGTGAAAGATTCTATATGTCTTTTTTGGGTGAGTTCTGTGCCTGCCAGCTGACTTTGGGAGCCAATGTTGTCAATTTTCAGTATCTTACACGCTAAGAACAAGATGACTGAGGCGCAGTGCACACACTATTATTGATAGAAAAGACAGGGAGGTGGAAATAGGTGGAGCGGGTGAGATCATTAAAAAGATCCCAGCCAGTGACTCATAGACTTTTATCTGTGAACACGGAGGAGGATCAAACCAGTCCATGCTCTGAGACGCCACATGACAACTCTGTCTTTCTAACACACATTTGCATACTGTATATGAATAGAAGAAAGTGTGTGTGAGCAATAAAGAAGTGTAAAAAGGTTCCTGCAGTCTTTTGAATCCCCATTTCTACCCAGAGATAGAAGCAGATCCGAGAGGCGATTATTCCTCCATGTACAGTGGAATGCACTAGTGCGCTCCAAAGAGATGCTTGCACTTTTCTTAAATGTTTATTCATGCTGAATAATGAGGGAGGCTGCAGTTGCCATTTTCCAGGTCAAACATCCTTTAACTGCACCAATCAGTGCTGCTATAATGTTCCTACTGAAGGTTGAATCGACTAAACGTGGAAATGCTTCATATAAAACCTATGCGACTGTTAATACAGCCGGGGATGACTTGAAGGGAAAACTGAGTTGGCTATACAAGACACAGATACCTGACAAAATTTTTCCCTGTAGCCAGCAAAAAAGCTATAACAGGAAATTACTGTGAAGCTGATCCTCCAGGGAAAGAGTAATGGCTTGAAATTGCTCAGAAAATGTATTCGAGGGAAAAGTTGACCTATCTTTTGAGAGATAAAGGAATTTTTTAACTTGGTCATTTACTTGAAACAAGATGCAAAATGAAAATAGCTGTTTAAATATGGAATGGTGGGAAATGAGAATGTGCATATGAGTCTGAGTATGCCCCAATTATTTCTTATGTTGCCTTTGTGCTTCTGTCACCAGAAATCACCAGTCTGAAACTAGAGAAAGCTGCTAGCATGTCAAAAAAAGTTTGAAAAAAAACCCTAACAAACCGTGGCTAACAAAGACATAAATAGGTTTTTAGATCATCATGTTGGACAATGTTCAGCAGATAACCATATTTTCAAAAAATATATAAGATACTTAAAGGTGGAAAAGATGAGGCACTGCAAAATAATGAGCAAATAAAGAAATGCAGACAGAGGGCAGGGTGTCTGCAGATACAGGCACCACCACACACTTCTAGTAGGTCATAACTCAAAGGGATTGTATTTATACGAGTCTGTACACTATTTTTTAGGAAAATGTTGCACATTATGCCTCTAAGAGTAAGAATTTGCACTATAATTCCTTCCTAAATTCAACTAATTGAAGTAAACAAAATCTGTATCTGATTGATCCATCATGTCTTCATCACTTTCACAATTGCAAATTAGTCGTTTACTGAAGTCCTACAGAGCGAGATGAGAAGGAGGAAAACAAGGTGGTCTGAAATCCATTTAATTGATTATGCATAAAAGTGCTTCAGCTGCAAATCAGACTGCACAGAGCGTTGGATAGTGGAAGATGATTGACTTGGAGTGCTGAAAGGTGTATGTAAGAGTAAATGACATCCTGTTGTCCAATCTAAATTAACCAATAGTGCAAATGTGAGTAAATGTGTCCGGCTTAATTTGTGCACAGCAGCTGTTTGGTGCAGACTGTCGAGCTGTTGTAGTTGCCTCTTTGCCAAAACATTAATGGATTTTTTATTGGCATTTCCTACCCAATTACACAACTAATCCTGATTTAAGATAAATCAATTTGTTTAACACCAAGAACAACTCCTTAATGTGAGCTGTTCTCTGCTGGATTTTAGAAAGCTTTTAAACACTTGTGCTGCTGGACAGAACATCATAAGAGCAGAGCATGTCTGCCCAAAAAGCAGATGGTGGAAATTCCCTGGGAGTTCAACACAAGGAGAACTTATTCAACTAAAATTTGTATTCAAAACCAGTATAAGACACACACATAACCAATCACTGCACAATAGTTTTTTTTTTTAGCACTGACATATGTTAAATTTCCATTATCAGTCAGACAAAGAAAATGTTAAAATGCTGTCAAGATATTAGCAACTATTAGCTGTTTGGCTACCAGTGTGGTTGAAACAGAAATACAGACATTCATGGTCCCCAAGAGATGAAACCCATTGACTTTTCCACTTGTGCCACTATTAAGTTTGCATTTATAGTTTTAAGTGAAATATCTCAATAACTATTGGACAGATTGCCCTTAAATTTGGTACAGATGTTCATGGTCTCCAGAGGACAATAACTTTGGACATCCTCTGACTTTTCCTTTAGTGACAGCTGGAACCAACTCTTTACTTAGAAAACGAAGGGGGCGAATGCATAAAAAATATTCATGGTGTGACAAGAGGGTGGGATGGAGTCTGAAGGGATGGCAGAAATATTCCTATTTCACTGCAAACAATCACATATCAATACCACCCTTTGCCACCTATCTAGATCCACCCCTGAGCGATCTCCTCATGAAGGCTTGAAAGTTTTGTACAGGCATTCATTGTTTCCAGATGCTGTATTGTACGAACTATTGCAGGGATGGTCGTTAAATTTTGCAAACACATTCATGTCCCCTTCAAGAATGAATTGCATTAATCCCTAAACGTTTTAATTAGCGCTATCATCAGTTCAAAATTCTAATTATGTCCACATAGAAATTCTCATTATCTTTGTTCTTTGTTTACAGCTAATTAGAAAATGTAAGTATACTAACACACTAAACTTAGATGGTGAACATAGTAAAAATTATACTTGCTAAATCAGCATAATCACTGAGAGAATGTTAGCATGGTTGGTAAAGTTAACATTCAGTTCAAAGCTTCGCTCACAGAGATGCTGGCATGGGTGTAAACTCTTAATCTTGTTGTACAATGGCACTTTAAATAGTGACCTAGACTGATGTTTTTTAGGTTTCTCTCTGCCAACTTTTCCCAGCTTGTAATCATCAGACATAATCAAGTTTTTCAGTATGAGCAAAGCAGATGATTAAAAATAAAATAGGTCAATTCATTTTAATTTTACTATGAATATTGATGGTACAGTGATTAATATTAATATCAAATATTGGCAGTGTTCTCTTTTAAATAAACTTGGACAGAGGATTTCAGTGTTTGCCTCTCTCTGGAGGAATTAAGTGGGGTTTTTTTTATCTTCTCTGAACCATCTCTCCACACACTGTTTCAGCAGGTCACTTCTGGCCCCTGCTTAGCATGGAAAACAGGTAGGCAAGCTGTAAACATGAGAGCTGAGGGTTCATTAAGGTACTGAAGAAGAGACTGTCTCACTGCCCTCACACTTAATAACAACTCCCAGGGTGTGAGAAAGGAGGGGGGGGGCTTGTGGCATGGAGTCCTAAATAACAGCTTGTTTCAAGTACCAGAAAGGTCAAGTCAAATTAACTTTCCCTCTTCTTGGGTCCAATACATCTTCAGAGCAGACACAGCTCATCTGTGGAGGCAAGCGGCTGTCAAGGTACTGCAACCAATAGCAGTTTATTGGATTAATGGCTTCAGAGGGCTCCCCTGAGGTGTAGGAGGGAGAAAACAGTTGCCCAACACTTTCTCCATTTTAGTTACATTACAGAGCTGCATGGTGGCCCACACTTGCACTGACCTTTCATATATCTACGCGTGAAACTTTACGCTTAAAAATGCTGTGTCATAAACTGCAGACAGATGTTTTTTTTAACAAGAAATTCCACATAAAATATACTAATCAAAATGATTTCTAATTAATCTTTAGCAAACCAACCCCCTGTTGTTGAGGGGTACATTAATACCTCAGTGCATTATTGTAATATATTTTCTCACCATGAGCAAGAGCAACATGAAATTATATGTGAGGTGATGATATATAAATGGATAGCCCTCGCCATGGGACTTGCTTGATTTATCTGTAGTAGCAGGCAGTATGTAGTCAAAAAAAGATATGGCATTAAAAACAGTGAATTTAAATGTTTGCTTCTCACATTGTTTATGTCTTTGTTTGCAGCCTGAATGTATCCTTAAAAAACATTAACCCCTATAAGAGTTAAGCTAAATTGTTGGATGTTTAATGGATCAGAGACAGCTCCAGCAAGTTTGAAACTCCCCATAGAGTGATGGATGGTCAAATTAGAGTACAGATTCTAATTCATGTAAACCTCTTGTCTTGTCCCACCAACAGTCCAAAACCCAAAGATATTCAGTCTACTGTCACAGAGGACTAAAAAAAAAAACTAGCAAAACGTTCACATTTGAGAAGCTGGTATCAGTAAATGTTGGTTATGGCATTTTGGCTTACATTTTTTCACTACAAGTAATTTACGGCTGGTTGTTGTTTACCCACTAATTCATTTGGCTCTAGCTGGCTAACACAAGCACAAATAAACAGCCTGACTTTGAAGTTGTTTAAGTGGAGAGTAGCTGGGTCAGTGAGCTTATAACCTCCCACTCAAAACACAGAGCTGTCCAGGAGAAAAACAGACAGAGCCAGACAGTCTGCCTCTTGGAAATAAAGTAATGTAGGCCTTCCTCTTAATTACAACCACAGCTAATAAAGTCCAGCAGCATCTATTAAATGCAGTCAAGTTGTAATACCTAGTGATAGCCCTTATAATCACACTCTACCCCGGTGGCCCATGCTTAATCAGGAAGAGTGAGTCTCCATTAAATTTACATCCCACCAGAGGCAACAGCCCCCGACAGCACGTTTCTCCTTTCCAATTAAGGTGGTTTCAGAGCTACAACGTGAGATATGTAAAAGTTTGATCTGTGGTGCAGGCCTAGACGCTGTGGTCCAGTACAGGACCCCGTGCACTGTAGGACATGTGGGCAGAGATGTTTTACTGATGAGTCTGACCAGTACGTAATGATGCCAAACAAGAGGACTATAAAATTGGACTTGGCACCTAGGCAGGAAAATTGGAGACAGCTGGTGAGCCTTATCTGTGGGAAATATCCTAAGAGCCCTCCTTAAAATAAAACAGATCACCTCCAACTTGCATATACATCACAATAAATGTAAGAGACAGTGATACAGCCAGAATGAACATGTAGTCATTTGTCCTTGTACAAAGACACACGGAGCTGAGCTGAGATCACTGACAGGTTGGAGGAGACACAGCACACATCAATCCTATTATTGCTTCAGGCGCAGTCGTCTCATCATAATGACCACATCTTCTGTGAGCATTTATGCATAATCTTCAAGTATATATTTATTCATATTTTAATTTTTCATGAACATTTTAATACGAGGAGGGCTCTCTTATGCAGAATCATCTTTATCAGACAAAGGACTGGGTGATATGTCTTATAAAAAGTATCTCAATATTTTTATGTTATACCACAATTAGGGCTGGGGATCCTTTAAAATTTGCAGTACTACACTTCATGCAATACCTTTTTCAAAGGTTCTTCTTCATGATGAATGCTTGCAGTTACTGCCTAAAAGTAAAACCATACAAAGTCATTTTTCTTCTAGATCGGGGCACCAAAAGGATTGAATACAGGTATCATTTGTCTGGAGAAGTTTTGACACTGCTTGTTAATGGGTTATTTCAATCAATACCTTACATTTTCTCTAAAATAAGTGCAGTAAATTCATAAATGGTTAAACACAGGACCTTATAGAATATGCTGCCTTGGCGTAGATTATGGCTGAGCAATATGGACAAAATTATCAAAATATTTGGCCAAATAGCTCAATATTGATATTGCAACAGTATTGTAGGAGGGTTTCTGCAGGTTTCAACAAGTTCAATTTAAAACTTTTAAAGACTTTTTAAGACCATTGTGAAAGTAATTTAAGATCTTTTTCATGTCCATACTGGCAAAAAAATAAAATAAAATACATTTACAGCTTGCATCAATGTTCATTGATTAAATGTGACACATTTAAAAGCAAGACTGAAGTTAAATGAAACTTTAGTAAGTAAAAGTAATTTTGACTTCATAATTCAATTTTTAAGACTTGTCAAAATCGTGTTTAAGACACTGTAAGACATTTTAAAGCCTAAAATTTAGATTATTTGATTTTAGACTTTTTAAGACTCTAAGGACCTGCAGAAACTCTGTGTAGGGATGACTACTGTAAGGATGATATTATGATTTCATAAAATATTGACACAATGAGATTTTTGATAAATATTCATCAGAAATGTGGATATAATGATATAAGATAAAGGCAAATAATAGAACAGTTAGAGCAGTCTGGTTAGTTCAGAAAATTAGATCACTTTACTGTGATGAAGACTTTAAAACCAGAAAACCACTTATACCATGTCACAATATAAGAATATTCAAAATTTAAGATGATATCTAGTCTTGTATCACAATATCAATATGTATTTAGACCTATATTACCCAGCGTCACTTACACAGTTACACACATTCATCCCTGGAAGCTGCCCAGTACAACCACTTTCCCCACTTGCAAGATGTTTTGATGTTGCCCCACTAATGAAAGTTGTTTCCATCTTTAGTTCGGTAATACTTGTCAAATTATCTTTAAGGAGGTTACTTCACTCCCTCTCATTCTAGGAACAAAGAAACTGATCCTTGCACCCCATCCACTGGTTAAAGAGAGAAGTTTCCCTCAGGAGATAACATTTGCTCACAGGGAAATATATTTTCTCTCCAATAAAAGGTGCTGGCTCCATCTGCTGTCAATCTACAGTATAACTAGCAAATGCTTTGTTTTACTGTGTGGGCAGGCAATATAACCTCAATTTAAGATATGTAAAAAATTGGTAAATGGTAAATTTGGTTTTCATTTTGCACCTGTCCAGTGTTCAGCTTAATGTTCAGCTGTCAGGAAAAACAAAAAACACAGAGCTTAAACGGCTCCCCTTTAAACTGCACTTATCTCGCTGTGTTTAACATTATTCAAATTGTTTTCAATTGCTATAATTATGGGGCGCCATTTCCAAAAGCTTCTCATTCTCATTTCCATTTTTATCAGGCTATTACCTGAGCCAGAAAAGTGGGGCCCATTAAATCCTAATGTGTTATGTAATCTTTCCCAAATTCTACAATAAAACAGTTTTTATGAAAAGAAAATTCACAGTTTGATTTAGTTATGTGAAGCACTTATGTCCGAACAACAAATAATTTAAACATAAAGCCCCAAAACATGTCAGAGGAAATGGTACATTTTATAATAAATTATAATTACATGCTCCAGACAAAACTGGAAATCTAAGCTGCTGTCTTGACAGCGGCTACTGACACGAGTAGGGACAATATCCTGACACTGCAGAGCCTCCATTGTGCCTGTAGGGGGCACTGTGACCACATGTATTCATTGATGGACATTGAACATACAGTATAGACACCTGCTTGGGGTTTGGATGAAAAATGACCGAGAAATCAAAGTGCTGCCCAGCAGTGGAGCAAAAAAGTGGAGCAGCAGAAATGAAAGGCGATGATGTGACCCACATACACACCTGTACTGTGCGCTTAAATAAAACCAGACATACACATTTAGAAGCACACACCATACTAAGACATCTTAGATGGGCACACACGCACACACACGCACACACACACACACACACACACACACACACACACACACACACACACACACACACACATACACACACACACACACACAGAAGAATAGTAAGGAACAGCAGGCGGCTCATTGCAATCCCTTCTCACTTTCTCCTCTCTTTCCTGTCCTTTCTGAGGACATTGTCAGAGCGCTGTCACACTGTGAGACACTCACTCCCATTTATGATTTGAGATTTTTCATTTTTTCAAGGGACATCCTTCTTAGTGAGGTGACAAAATGCCACAGTGAGCCCAGAGTGACCTGAAAAGTCAGTTCTATTAGCAGCCATGTATATTGGGTTTCCAAAAATGGAAACAAATCCTGGAAAATAATTTTAGCTTGAAGTAATTAATGAAAAACTCTGCTACAAAGCAGGGTGAATGCAATTAGCAGTATTTGTCGTGAAAGGGGTTTTCAGCATAAACACTTTGATATGCAAGTTTTAAAAGGAATATTTGACAGCAGAGCTCCAAAGAAACCAAACAATGTCTAAAACTGCAAGTATACTGGTAGAAAAAAAAAGGAACAAATATTTAAAAAATAAGATTAGTGTTTTATGTGTTGTATTTTGTTCTTATCATTGTCAACAGATCCATGAAAAGACCAAGACCAACAGGGTGTTAGTCCACCTCTTAATGCTTTCTAACTTCCCTATTCTGTTTGATCTTGACCATGGTTTTTACTGAAAATAAAAAATTCTGAAAAAAGGTTCAACATGTATTTTCATTGGTCACACTTTATTTTACGGTACAAATAATAATAGGATGTAACAAGCTGTGCCTTTTATTAAATAAGACAAAAATAGGAATAGTATGTTCTTTATTAGACAGCATTAGTCCCTTTATTAAGCCTTTATTAGACACTTTACAACAGAACTGTACTGTCAACTAAAGTGTTTATTCCCCACTGTTGGACTGTTATTGGACTTTTTTAGGGGGTAATTAGAGACACATTACAACAGAATTGTACTGTAAACTAAAGTGAAATCACATATCTGCTATTTGAGATGCACCATCTTTGGCAGAGTAGCCAAAACAAATACCTACTTCTTTGATCAAATCCCATTATCTGCCTACAGTGTTACAATAAGTCTGCCCAGTCAACCTCTAGTCAAAAGTCAAACTATAACTCTGCCTCAGTTTCAGTTTCAGTTCAGTTTCAGTTCAGCACAGTTCTGTTGTAATATGTCCCGAATTATTTCTAGGAATATTTTCAGCGATGGTTTCATACACACTGGAATCTCTGGTGAGTATTTACAGCAGCAAGACTATTAAATGTGGGTTTTACTCAACAACAGCGTTCACTGTCATGGAGTTTTTACAGTAATGTTTTTAGGGTTTTTGGACAAAGATGGAGCTCTATGGCACAGAGAAATAAGCTCTATCAGGCTTTGACTACACAGATTTGTCAGATCAATTTATTGCGGGGTTTGGTCTTTTCATGGATTAGGTTGTCAAGAAATACATAAAGATTATTTCCAGCTTTATCCTTTAATTCACAAGTGGGAATAATCTCAAAAATAATGACTTAATATCCAAAACACAACTTCTTGAACACAAAGTATGGACATACAGTAAATATAAGGGTACAACCTGTCCTCTTTGCATGTGAGACATATTCAGAGATGTGTCTGAGTATATCACAGTATGAGCTTTCACTTACAGGTTCACTGCAGGTAATTTTACATCCAGACAGTTAACGAAGGGTAATTAACATTAATAGCAATCTGCAATATGAATTTTAACAAGGGGGCAAAGAATTTCTTCTTCTGTGAATTTTTGATATACTTTTATTGATGCCTCAAGTAGGAAATCTTCTTTTCCCCCTGTCTAGTTTGGGATGCAGCACTGAAAACCCACTAAGTTAGTGCTGATTAAAAGGTTTGCGGGAGTGAGGATTTATTTATGCCGCTGAAGGATGCTTCAACACGTATGGCTACACAGGGGATCAAAACTCTGACATCCAGTTTGGAGACATCCTCGCTAACTGCCCGGCCCAATCCTGCAGCTTTTCATTAAATCACCTAAACAACAAATAGAAAGAACATTATCTGAGCCCGAGCAGTGACCACGCTCAGACTCCTGCTGTGGATGTTGGAAATAGAGGACCTGCTGCCACCTTTCATTGCACCCTCTGCTGCAGAAACAACCTCGCTGTCTCCCTGACAGTGACATGAGGGATTCAGCTAATCTCCACCTTTGTTACAGATGATGCCATGGAGACCGAACTGTGAAAATTCTGTGCACAAATGACACCGGTGAATAACGGTAAAATATCACACCTGAGACTCTACGGCTCAATTACGCAGAGATTTGGTGAGATGAATCAATTTGCTTGAACATAATTGAGGCTGGCAGACTGACAGAAATTGGGCATAGGACTCTGCCTTTTGTGGTAAATAATTCAAAGCTAGGGAATAGGTTCAAACACCGCAAAAGAAACTATTTAAATACAGTTCGCTGTTCCAGCAGCAACAATATGAAAGTCTTTCTCATGGAGGAGGATCAGCATTTATTGATTGCCAATCATAAAAGAAGAGGTTAATTCAGCCCTGTATAATCACGTGCTCATTAACCTTTAGATCTGTTAGCCTTCATCTTTGAAGTGTTTGGTGTTGGATGCTGAGACCTGCCAGGTCTCCTTTCAACACTGATCAAACTGTTTTCTGATCACTTGTGAACCCACAACAGCAGCAGGTGTTTGGAGGCCCTTCAAAAGGCCACAAGCAGGTGTGTGTGTGTGTGCTGTCAGTAGTGCAAAATCCACACTCAGACTCCCCTCCATCTCCACTCCTTAGCTCAACCTCAACCAGTGAGAGCACCCAGGCAAATAGAACTTGATGTCCTTGCGTTACCAAAGCCGTAAATGCACAGCTTTGTGCACTTGTTATAGGGTTTATGGAAGAGCTGTTTTCTTTATCAGCTGGTGACGGAATCGGCAAAAATGAGGCAATTCATCATCCCAATGAGACCAGCTCTCATTAGAGGGAAGCCTCCTCATTATAAGTGTGGTGTAAGCAATATGGGTGACAAATGTCACCTGAAATCATGTTCCATTCTCTACAGTAATTACCCCGAATTCATGCTGCGTAAAAGGAGAGACATGGTCTACATCTGAAGGCTGCACCGTCTGTGTTCCAGATCATTTGAACCATTCAGACTGAACATAAAATCATCCTTTAAAAGCTATATGCATAAAGAAACAGTATAATGAACTCAATAACCGGTTATAAACACTACACTCTTTCCACATTAATTATACTAATATTTAATCTAATATATTCTCATTGTATTTATTCTCAGTCAAGGGACAGTAAAAGGACTTTCAATACATATTTTTGGCAGCCACTGGAAATAAAACACAGTAATCAAAGCTTTTAGATGCTTGATATAATTTTCAGTCATCAACAGTTCTGTCACAGTGATCTCCTTAAAGCATGGAGTGATTGTGCATAGTAAGTACTTGGGCAAATAGAGGCCTGTGCATTGGCTTGATTTGAATAAGCATTGTGATTAAGTGGTTGTTCTGTACATGTAGTGGGCTGAGGGATGTGGACCAGTCAGCTCCCTGAGGGGGAGAGGAGGTTCAAGCCTTCCTGGCTCCTTCTGCACTCCCCCATTGGCTGTCGGCTCTCATCCATGTCCACAGCTCCCTTAATTGCCTGATTTCCTGACCCCATGTTGAATACTTTGTACGCTGGGGGCTGGGGGTTATAATAATGACTTATAGTGACATGCATGGGGAAGAGTCGCTCCCTTGGCTATCACAACTCTCACCGACTGACTGTAGCCCCATTGCAGACCTCTTGATTTAATACTTAAATTAAATACTCATATTAGGCTGTACAAGTGTGTTTCTCCCAGAAAATATGACACCAAAAACTTTCAGATGGAACGGGTGCAAAATGAAGAGGGACTTTATTACCCGTCCTCTATTCAGATGAATGAAGAAACATAACTGGAAAACTTTGCCTAAAACTAAACCTGTCAAATATTAATTTTAAGAAGAAAAGAGGTATGGATGAGACCATTATCACAGCACTGATTAATAGTAATATTAAAGTGGTGAAATAATTATTCTATTATACGATTTCATAATCAATTATTTAAATAATTTATTAATGAAACAACGCAATTGATAAGTCAATCAGCAACAATTTCTATAACTAATTACATCTTTAAAGGTTCAGCGTGTAACATTTGTGGGGATTCATTGCCAGAATATGTTAGAAAAGGAATATAAAAATCACCAAAAACTAGGAACCAATTTGTTCTCATTACCTCAGAATGAGCCATTTTTATCTTTGGTTCTACAATATCACAAAACAGACAAACAAAACACTGGCTCTAGATACAACATTTGCACGAATGTTGTAGACATAACAGGTTCCCACGTGGAAGGGGAGGGTGACTAGCAGGTGTTTGCAATCTGCATGAAATTCTTCTGAAATGTGACAATTTGCTTGCTGCTATTAAGATAGTACACTGATTCTTTGGATTTTAGCCATGCTAGCAGCAAGCTAGGAATGGCAGTATCAGTCAGTCTACCACTTTGGTCCAGAATAAAGAATCTTGACAAATATTTGATGGATCACTGTCAAATCCTGTGCAAATATCCATCGCTATCATCATTATTTTCTTAATTGTTAACTGAATATCTTCGTGTGTTTGGACTGAATTGGACTATAGGTTGGACAAAACAACCAACCAACCAACCAACAATTAAACTCTATAAAACCATAAAAACCTAGAATGCACTTCTACTTTTGTGTTGATGTTCCCAAAGGCAAATGAGCCGACATTTTGCTCAAAAATGCAGTCCTGACAGTTGCTGAGCTTTGAGAGAGCACATAAGAGGGGGAACATGAAATATCTTTTAAGTCATGTCCTGCTCATCATGTTGAACAGTTTGTATAATACTGAATTGAGACTTTAAAGCACTTTAGATCTACACCAGTCGGGATTCGTGAAAACTCGGTGCTGTGTTCTCTGTGCTCACACTGTGCTATTGTTCACTATTTATGAAATATCCATGCAGTGAGGAACCAGCAATGGTTGGATGCACTTGCTCATGGCTTTTGGATTGCAAAGGAAATCAACTGCTCATACTCACATATTCATTAGTGATACTCCTGCGAGCACACCAATAATCTATGAGATGGAATGAGAGAGTGAGAGACTCGGCCAGACTTCAGACCACAAATGTGATTCTGATGTAAAATTACAAGTTAAGAACTAATATCAATACATCATATCATTTGAACTAGTGACACCAATCAGCTGGTTGTACTCCAAATTTCTATCAGCAGTATGTTAATTAAATCTTATTCTGACCAGCCTCTAAAAGCAAAAGACAGTGCCTTCAATGAGAATGATTCCCCTTTGAACAATTTCAGACAAAAGGGTTGAGCTGTCAAACATTCACCAAAGATAATTTTTATAATGCAGAGACACCAAGTAGCTGGCCAATCACAGTCTTTACACACTACAGAGGCAGTATGGGGGTGACTATCATCTCAAAATAGATTCATCCACTTGATCTTCTTAGTTGTTCTTCTTCTGAGGCTCATCCTCTGTCTCTGACAGATCTGTTCAGACTTTGTGTGGCTTTTGTGACCCCTGAAGAAGCAACTCGCTCTGACATATTTACAGTACAGTTTGTGCGTACACTATCAGTATCCTATCAGGAAACACATCACCTACTTTGGGAAATAAGCTTATTTACTTTCTTGCCCAGCTTTGGAAGGGAAAATCACTACCACTCGAATGACTGTGCAGCAAATATGAAGCTACTGCCAGGAGCTTAGCTAAGTGTAGCTACTGTAGCATGAAGACTGGAAACAGGGTGAAATACTCTACCAAAGATAATAAAATCCCCCTTCCAGCACCTCTAAAAGCTCAGTATTTAACCCATACAAAAACTGAAATTTTTATGAAGCGTTACATAGCAGACTATTTCTCAAGCTCAGTTTCTCCCGAGAGTCTCTGGTTTTCAACGGAAATGTGGGAAATGTGACTGCTCTTTACATAATCCTTCCAGATAATGCTATTTTTATTAAACATTATCAATAGTATTGTGTCTGTCTTTTCCATAATTGTATTTTCACTGTCTGTTTGTGTCTAAAGACAGTGACTGAACACACTAACACCAGGCTAACCAAAGCTAGCAGCTGACATATTGTAGGATACTTTAAAACTTTTGGTGCAAAAAAATTCTTATTTTGCACACGCCCACACAAATATGTATATTTATGTTAGACTTGTCAGGATAGACCAGATGCATTAGCAGTTTTCCGAAGTCTTCCCTCGTCACTCAGATTTAAGAAGCCAGATGTAATGTGTTAATTAATGAGCTTTCAAGGTGCTGGTGGGCACAGCTTGTTACCGCTAGACAGAGCCAGGCTAGCCGATTCTCCTTCTTTCAAGTCTTCATACTAAGCTAACAGGCTGCTGGCTGTAGCTTCATCCACTCACATGTGAGTGGTATTGACCTTCTCATCTCAAGAATTTGATTGCATGCATTTCTCAAAATGTAGAACTATTCCTTTAATCCTAGGCTTTAGTTTGTGAGAAAAGCTGAAGATGCTTCGCCTTGGTGACAGAATATATCTGATCTTCTTCTTGGTATCACTAAGCACAGTATCCTGGAGGCTTAATTGTACTGTTTCCCCCCTGCTGGTTTGCCTCTGGCTGTATCATCACAACTCCCACTCCTGCTCAACAACATCATCTCTAAGATACGAGAAAACAGTACTGCTTCAATTCGATTACCGGGACCATCTATGGGGATGATCAATTCTTGAAAAAGGCTTCAATCAAGCATGTGAACTAACATGCCCAAAGCACCATATAGACAACAGTCTGAAAATAAGCTCAGGCTAGTAGTAGCTTTAAATTTTGCATGGTTATTACTGACTTTTACATGAGCAAACACTGGACAATGGAGTGTTTATCAGAACTATTCTTTACACACCATGCATGGCTGCCCCACTTTGTTTCTCCCTCGCCTTAGACAACAGAAACCCTCTCCAAATTAATCTCAGGCGTCATACACTGAGCTATGTTTCTCTCCCCCACATTCCTACCTGCTTTTACCTTGAAAAAGAAAGTGCCCAAGCAAAGAGTAGAGTAAAGGGTAAACAAGGACAGAGAGGATTAGCCTGGACAGTTGTGAAGGTTCAGGAGCAGATGGACTGATCGATGAGATTGCAGGTCTTGCTCTGCTGCAAACTCTCAGTCACACATACGTTACCAAAGAAATGCCTGTCAGACAAGCAGTGAGCAAAATCAGACAGTGGTATGAGCAGATGTTATATGACTGGAGACAAGAGAGGATAATAGTGCATCATCAGAAAAAGATAGTCAAACTACATTTTAATATATTAATTTTCATTTACATTTTCCTTTATATTACGGATCTGTGGGAAATTATGCACATGTGACACCTGAAAAACAGTTGTAGACCGAGAAGAACTGCTAATGGGTAAAATATGTGCAACTGTGGCTTTGTGCAACTTTGCTACCAGCAAAGTCTTGTATCTGGACCGTATGTAATCCTGGCATGTGTGCTGGTACAGTAAAGTGATGCTATGTGGTGCAACACTGCAGTCATTGTCAATGGGTCAGTGGGTGCATTTGTCATTTTTAAATAATTCATTTGTTAAAACAGTTACAGTAAAAAAAAAAAACAAAAAAAAAACAAAACACTACAATTTATGTGAGACCCAAACATGTAAACAGCTTGCAGTTTGATGCAAATAAGGGCCTCAAATCTCTCTGACAAATCAACTATGCAGCTAATACCCTACAGAATTATTCTTCCATTTATGCATGAGAGAGAAATCCCTTTGCAATCTGCTGAGAATCTTACTTTGACATAAAGAAGTACATTTGAATATAGATTTGCCTTTTTTACACTGATGCAAGTTCAGATTCATTACTTATCCAGAAACACACTGAGCGCTGGACCAAAGTCTGCAGCAACATAGTTTAACACATGCATGAATTTAATAGAAAGTTAACACAATCAGCCTCTAAAAAATGTCCACATCATTGGAACATTTGTTCTTCTTGTTTCTCAACAATTAGGAACCAAGTATCAGGTTTAAAACAGACATGAAGAATTAGCCATCATCTCTTAACCGCCAGCCTCTGGACAACATGAGTCACTGATGCTGATGAGAAGATATATTTGCTCATAGTTTACAATATGTTTACTGCCCTATGTTCTGATTTGTTGGTGGAGAAATGACTCACTTTGCTCACTAATGAGTAATGAATGCTTTGATGTCTCTAACCTTTTCTGATTATGTGAAGGACTGTGATATGATTTATGTATTCTAAAATAAAAGTGATGCATTTTAATTTAAGTTAATCAGTAATCAGTTAATCAGTGTCCATAAAGAGTCTTGAAAAAGTATTTTCTAAAATCTTGCCGTGTGATCCCATTCTAACAAAATGTGAAAGAAACATTCATTCCTTCAATCAGTATTTGAAACACACAGCTTTTTACAATCGCTCAGTTAGCCAGCCAAAGTGGAAAATGTGATCTGTTCCATCAAATAAATCTTAAAGCAGCACTAAATATTTTTTGCCAGTTGAGGGCAGAAGAACAAACCTAACAGAACACTGACATCTCACAAATGTAGAAGGAAGCCAACGGCACAGTGGAGCCGCTGTCTCCACTTTGACTGCAGTCTGGGCTCATTACGTGAAATTTTAGTACAAGCTGACATAAGTAGAGAACAAGTCAGTTTTAATCCCACTTTCTACATTACTTTATGCTGTTTACAAGGTTCATTATTAGAAGGTAGGTCAGCTCAATCAATGTAAATTATTCACGTTAAAATACCCTCCAGTAACCGAGTGGGCAGACTGTTAAACCAAACTCCATTCTCATAAAAAGTTGTTTTATAGTAGGGTAATTTTTCTCAATTACATAATTTATGTAGAAATAATTTATTGTGGAGGAGAACTTCATGGTTTTTTGTAAGTTGGGGTAACCCAAGCACTGCATGGCTCTGATCACAGTAGATGATATGCATTAGTCCGTTTGATTGCCTGTGCTCAAAGAAAAAAAAAAATGTAACGCAGACGACAGAGTGCTTTTTTTCCCCACAGTTGTTTGCACCACTTAATATTAAACAGGACTTCTGGATTTAGTATTTCAGAACACGCACTATTCTACTATCATATGACCTACCTTACATAGGATTTATGATGAACACATTAGCAAACATTTTCTAATTTACATTTGGAGTTTTATTTCTTCCATCCTCGCTCTATCCTCTTAGTTCTGTTTTGGGCTCCACCAACACCTGAGTGAAATATCTGGCTCTTCTTGCTGCCCTATGTTCAATAACTAGATACAGAGTGAAACTGAAATCAAACTACTGAAATCAAGTGGTGGGCCATAAAAAATGAAATAAAACAATGAGCTGAAAGTTGTAAAATCACTGTGTATTAATACAAACTCTGACACACATGTAGTCATATAATTCATTATTAATATAAGAAAATTGACTGACACAGCTTTAACAAGTCACCAGGTGATAAAGTGATTAGAAATGAGGTATAACTGTACTCTTGACTCCACACTGGACAGTTAAAACAACACTGACGTACATCACAACTGTTCTGTGGTTTCCAGAGCTAATGTTGCAAAGGTACAATGCTAGTGTGAACACTAGCCTTTCCTGCTTATCTTTCTTACTTGAGGTAAACTGTGTCACTTTTCCAGCAGTTGCGAAACAACAAACAAGACTTTTCTTGGTCTCGAAAAGCTGCAGCATTTATTAACT
Organism: Lutjanus erythropterus; assembly: GCF_056507025.1. Classification (NCBI taxonomy): domain Eukaryota; kingdom Metazoa; phylum Chordata; class Actinopteri; order Lutjaniformes; family Lutjanidae; genus Lutjanus; species Lutjanus erythropterus. Next base: position 6,254,905 of record NC_139330.1, read on the forward strand.
GACACACCTCAACCTGTACTGTACACGAACTGCCAGACTGACATCTTACAGCTCTGCTTTCCTTGCAGCACAGTCACTCTCAGTCCGCTGCTCACTTGCTCTCCCTCACTTCCACACCACACACACATTATGCACTGCCCTAGCCCTTAGAGAAGATATCAATATCCTCCAAGAAAGTCCAATAGATCACAATTATTTGGGAAGTTGTTGTGAACTGCCATCCTGCAGGAATACATTGCTTTGTCACGAGGGTCAGAAAAAAATCATAACATTGCAGGAAAAATTCTATAAAATCATAGCCCAAGCTGAAAGATTACTTTAAGTGTGTGCATGTGGACACCCACTCCTTTGCATTTAATTTTTAAAAAACTGGACCAACAAACTATTCACGGTTAGCTAGCACCTAACCTCCTCATGTCAAGGTGTCTCTGTGTCTTTCTCACCTCCGGGTCAGCCCAGTAGAACAGACATTAGTTTGCTAGTTTAACGAACAAAATTCCCAACAAAATTTGTTTGGCGCATTGTTTGATGGGAGCGGCTTAGCAAAAATGTCAGGTTTTGCATTGTGTGTGTTTGAGTCTCCTAATGCAGCTTCAAACAGCTGACAGGGAAGCAGTGTGACTGATGCCTGTAGGTTAGTGCTGGATTCTGTAGCATCTCAGCCCGACGCACTGAGAAGGTCGGCTGTCGGTCATGCACCAGGGCTCACACCAGCCCTGCATACTGCTCTGAGAATACAGAATATGAAAGGCAATATCAGTGCAGGAGCTTAACATGGCGGTGATGGGATATGCAAAACTGGAAGACAGAGCAAAAGAAACTTACATTTCCTGAGAATTTAATGTGATTGAAAAATGGAAATGAGAGGGGTAAGACTGCTCTAACAAATAGGAGAAGAGGCACAGGGATACAAAGGCAGGGCCCAACTTTTTATAACTAGGTCATTTTTCTCCCAAAGCAATGCTAAAACTACAGGACTGAGATACAGATAGAGCTGACTTTTGTTTCTTTTTTTACCCTCCACACTTTCACTCATGACACTTGGCACAGATGTAAGTGTCAAGAATGTAGTCTTAACTCTTTTTTGGACCAGTTTTCTTCTGTTATATTAATGACATCTGTACTCGCTGTTCCACTGCTCTGAGCAGAGAGAGTGGACACAAAATCACGCACTTTAAGCAAGATTTAAACTAGCTAATAGCAGTTATCAAGGGTTTGTGTTTGTGTGTATCAGTGCCACGGGCTGCCATCAATACTACTCCTCTTCTAGATGCCCATATAAGCCTCCTAATTACTTGCACAACCCCACTTACACTTTGCTCTCCCTGTTCCTGAGCACTGCTCCTCTGTGGCCATATACAGACAATGATGTGCAGCAGACTCTGGATTAATTACGCAGAGGTAGGAGTCATCACTTCACAACTTCTAATTAACAGCAGATAAAAGGAGTGAGAAGGAGAAAGGACTGAGAGGAGGACAGGATTTGGCATTAAACTGGCAGGATTTCTATTACAAGGAAGAGTGAGCACTGAGAACGGAGCACTACAGCTATAATTCAGTTAACGTCATTGTCTGTGGGTGAGAAACACTAACAAAACCAACCAGTTATCACAGATATTAAATAATGTACACAGATGCTCCACATGTTCATGAATGCAAAATATGTATGCTTTTCATCAAACAAAGCGTCCCTGTGCCAGAAATACCAAAGGAAATATCCAGCTGTAAAGACTGAATCTTTTTCACAGTACTGTTTCCACTGAATTGACGGTCTCATCCACCCTTCTCTCCATGGAAATCTCCATCACTTTGGATGACACTGAGAGCAAAGACGAGCAGCTGACAGAGACAAGACAGACGGTTTTCTTCTTCAAAGTGGTATGGCTGATTTGCAGCTCCTCCAGTCCGCTGGGCAGAAGTGGGACTTCAGGAGCAGGTGTGTGATGATCTATGCATCCTTCTCAATTATAGATGTGATGTTACGCAACAGAAGCTGCTTCTACTGTACTGGAGATGGTGAAAATGCCTAAAATACACTTGTTCAAAGAAGCTTTGCTTGCATTACTTGGACAGAACATGAAACTTGAGTTGTTCAGCTCAAACAGTGTTTTTTTAAACACGGTAGAGAGATTATTTAAAGAGACAGATAATCCCAAAATCAGTAAAACATGTTTTCCTCTGGTCTGTAGAGCTGTTTATCCATCTAGAAGTTGCAAAGTTTTTAAGATATCGGCTATGGAGATTTCTGCCTTCTATCAAGTATAATGGAACTAGATGGCACTCATGCTTGTGGTGCTCAAAGCACCAAAACATAGATTCAAAAATACTCAATGTCTCTTCCCAGAAATCATGACCCAGTTACTCAAGATAATCCACAGACTTTGTTGTGAGAACTTTAATATAGGAACTTCTTTCTTTCTAGTGTGCCATTTAGTTTGATTATATTTCGGAGAAGGCAGACATTTCTATAGCCACTATCTCCAAAACACAGCAACTCACCAAAACCATCTACATGGGTAAATAACGTTACAGGTAAGAGAAAAAATATGTTTTTCTGGACTTTTGGGATGAACTGTCCTATTAAGGACCAGTAGATTCATAAATTCCTATAATTTGGGTGCCAACACACTGGCAAACTTTTTGAAAAGGCAACAGTTCAGCCATATAAAGCTGCAACAATGCTCCCCAAAACACAAAAAAATCACAATTAATCTTCAAACATGTTGAACAAAATCCAGTTAAATTCCTTCTTGGTACTTCACATATTCTATATTTACTTTGTTTAAGCTCACAAGACCCCCTTCAGAAAAGTCTCCTGTGCTGAACTGTGTTTGTTCCTTTCATTGCTGTCTTCAGTCCCTTTGGTCGACTGAGACTGAGAGCTGAAGCAGGATAATTTGCTGTTCAGTACTCGTGCTCCGTAGTGCAGAGATGATGCCTCAGCTCCTCTGGTGACGGGGAAGACTCCACAGTTATTGATACATAAATACCAAGTGCAAAATGAGCTGTATGTATGAAAAATCCTGTTAAGACAACATGTCAGATGTTGGCAGGAGCACCATATGGATTTGATATGTACCCAAAACTCAAATGTGACCCACCGTCATATAATCCATTTACATAAAATATTAAATCACGATGATCAAGTCCTGTGGGGGTATGATTTTTTTAGCATGTTATGCATATCACTAAAACATGTAGCAGTGTTTTAAAAATGTATGCATAAAGAAAGAAGAACATTATGGAGCTGAAACACTGTAGGGTAATGAATTGTTTACCTAGATACTGAACTGTTGTTGTCTCCATTTCTTTTTTGCCTTTTTACTCCATCTTTATGGATGACTATGCATGTGAGGGTGTACGTTTATATATGTGTATGATGTTTCCCCTTGACCGAGCATCAGCCTACATGATAAGACTTGTGCCTGGTCCGTGCCTGCAGTCGCTTGGCTTAAAAAAGGTGTACAGATGTGCAGGAAGTTGATCGGATGAAGGTTGGATAGGTTTCACTTCCACTCTAATACACATACCATGATCGTTTCACATCACACAGAACAAAAGGATAAAACTTATTTTTTTACCCACTGAATAAACAAATTTATCTCTGTGTGGATGTGACAAATTAAATGCCAGCACTTTTTTCTCATTATGCACCATTTACACATCGTCAGATAAATAATGCCAAGGCCGTAGATTTTAAAGAACATTTCCCCCACTTACACTGTTATAGATATTATAGATCACTCTGATGCTTATTTTGCAGAGCACGCTCAAGCTTGTTGCACTCTGTTGTGGATTCTATTTCAGAAAGGGTGAACAACAGCTCTCCTATGTGAGTAAAAGTGTGATATGTACCCTTCACTCACAATTCAACATCTAAAGGATGCATCCTGTATTCTGGTCCACTAGTGTAGCCAGAAAAACAACTGTGGATGTGCAACAGAAAATCTGGGTGCACCACCTCTAGTTTTCTTTAAAACAGACTGATGTGCATCTTCACAAAAATACAACCGTCCATTACTGTTCATCGGCTTGTCTATAACATAGCCTTTACACAGTATAAAAAGTGCTTGAATCATTGAATGTCCATTTTAAAACATCACAGTGCAGTCATTCTTTCCATAGGCATATCAAATAAAACAAAATAGAGCCACAATAGAATAGATAACCACTTGCAATCTACACAGCTCTACAGCATCACAACTATTTTGGAGTTGGTGTTGTAGCTTCAAATAAAATGTTTTAGTACAGCAATAACTAAAAGTTAATTTTGTATTTAATTATTGGGTGTGCCAGCTGCCTCTTTGTTTTTTTTTTGCTGATGGACAAACTGGTTTGCTTCCCTGATTACCTGTTTGACAATGGTATAAAATGGAGATTCTGGGGAAAAGCTCTTCTTCTTTGACAATGAGGAGTTTGTAGTCTGTATAAGAGCTGGATTTCTCCATAAGGAACAGACCAAGTGAGAGCGTGTATCTGCATAACTATCCCTTCTTTCTCCTCAGCCCCAGCTGAGTTGAAAGGAGTCATTCTCATCGTCAGTCACAGTCGGCCCATACCTTGCCCATCCCTTCCAGCTGTCCCGTTACTGCCAGCATTGAATTTGTACATAGGCTGTCTACAACCTGCTCCAATGTTGTGTCTCATCATATCCAAACCCTGAGCTCAAAATAGAATCCAACCTCATTTCATGCCTCGTGAAGCTGTAAATTTGCACCAGAGGGGACATTACATTTGTGATAGATAGTGTGAGTGAATTAGGAAAAGAACAAAGTCTGTTTGTTTGACAAATGTTCCACTTCTCGGTGGAACTTGACAAACCTAAAGGGACACAATTTAACAGGCAAGGAACAGGTGCAGTCTTGGAGAATGCAAATTCCTTCTATGAGGCTTTAAGAAAAACAAACTTTTCAGCATGAACTTGTCCATGGACTTTGGGAATGGAAATGCCCAGAAGACCTACCAGAGTGAAATAACCACTCTAGCCTTCATGAATACAGTTTAAAACAATACTAAAGGCAGAAGTTGGCAGCCAACTCTCCTTTTAGGGTAATCTCTTCAAAAGGACTAGGGATATGCTGTACTCTTGCCTGTGAAATAAATATGAAAAGAAAGAAAACAGTTTCAGGTTTTCCCTTATTTTCCACAGCTTCCATCTTTTACCATATTGCTACTGCAAGTCTGAGAGAAATCTTGATTCTATTTAATGAATCTGTCCAAAGAGAAATTCTTATTTTCAGCAGTTTTGTGTTTGTATAGTTAGTATTTAGTGTGGTATTTATTCAGTCTACAAAATCCTATGATCTCTAGAAATAATAAATGTTGGCTCAAGTTAGCAACTGACTCAACAGGGACTAGAAATCTTCTCTGTTGATCATCGTGACTATGGGTCGGCCTACGTGCTGGAGCAGTAAATAGGTTTCATTACATGGGAGGTCTATTAACGTGACTGATTGTTTTCCAGTTATTAGCCAGACCCATGTGCTTCCAGTGGAGATAACACAATTGTCCCACAGTGTGAATACATCTTGTAGTTTGTTGGTAATCAGTCGAGCTTTGATGTCATTATGAGCACTTCAGTGACGCTTATGGACCTCGTCGTAAGTGCCTTGTTCCTGACTACATCGCTGTCTGTGCTCATAATGACGTTAAAGCACAGCCTCAGGTGTAATATTGCTTAAACATACGCAATTAAAAATATGAACCAGTGAGATAACTGAAGGGAAAATCACCCACATCAAGTAAATACCTGAAAATATTCAATTCTGGATGTTTTTAAATGTATCATTTAGCTAAAAGGATTTTTGTGTCTTGTGTCCTGAGGACTCCTCAGGTACAGTGAGGACATTCACAATTTAAAAAAGAGGTTTTTACTTTCCAATTTTCCTGTATGTGAAAAGAGTGTCCTTGTATCTGTAAGACCAAACCTGCAGAAATGATATCAAATTCACTTTCTGTTCAGGCAAAATTCTAATCAGTCTCCGAAAAGAACATTCATTCATGTTTTATTAATCCTAACATCGGCAGGTCTTATAAGATAACTTTTTGTTCCAATTCAGCAGAAGTAATCCCCCACGGGGACTGGACATAAATGAGATAATATATCAGAATTTCGGCAGCACTGATAGTACCACTGCCCTGCTGCTTTCAAAGCTGTCCAATGGATATCTGAGGGTCTGAGTCATCAATCAACTGCTTGATTAGAAGTACAAATCTTTAGCCATAGGTTTCAGATTTCCCCTTCAGAAAGGAGACTGCTGAATCTTTAAGATGAAATGATTGAAAAGTGTTTTTTAAGACATATAGATACTGCAGCTCAAAATATTCTCTCCAGTAACCTCTCTCCAGTACCTGTGACCTTTACTTTGATACAGACATCAATCCCTCCATCTACAGCCATTTTCAAAGTGCAGTAAAAGTGTTTTTCTCCCAGGTAGGGTTGGTGAGATGATTTGTTGGTCTTCACTGAAAGAAGAACTGATTACTGGTATTTTGGCTGCATCTATGTGTTTATCAAACTATTGCAGTGGATAGAGAGAGAGAGAGAGAGAGAGAGAGAGAGAGAGAGAGAGAGATGCCACATAAATCAGAGACAAGAAAACAGAAAACATTGCAGGTACATATTGTACAACAGAAGTGGGAAGTAACTAAGTACAAATACTTACTGTACTTAAGTAGAGTTTTCAGGTATCTGTGCTTAATTTTTCTGACAACCTTTTGCTTTTACTCCCTACATTTTAACACAAATATCTGTGCATTCTTCTCTTTACATTTTAAAAAACAGGCTTGTTACTTTTAATGCATTTGATTGGATTTGTTTATCATTTTTATGCATCATTGCGCACCGCCTTCCAAACATCAAGACTGATTTCAACCTAAATGGACAATAACTCATAAAAGAAGAAGCAGTTTAGAAATGGAGGGTGACTTTTTACTTTTATACTTTGAGTACATTTCAGACTGTACTTTTTCAGTTTTACTTGAGTAAAGAAGTGGAATCAGTACTACTTTTACATAAACATTTGCACTTCTACTAAAGTAAAGCATGTGTGTACTTTTGCCACCTCTGGTATACAACAAGCTGAATACATACGTCCACGCATACTAAAGAGAGCCTGAATCCCAGGCAGGGATAAAAGGGACAAGCCTGCAGTATAATTCACTTACATGTACTACATCAAAAACAGCTTTGAGTTTGCACCACTCAAGGGAAAGTGGCTCACATGCAGGTTTGATAAATGAGCAAGGTTTTCATGTTGTATCTGGCTGTTACACATGCAGACAGTTATGCTCAGGGGGCTATTACAGCACCCCGCACGTTTGTGATCCAAACAGCCTCACATTCAGGATATTTAGATGATCCATTAAGTCGCACAGAACAGCTGAGTCACACAGCAGCCCTTCATCCCTGGCCTGAGTCATGGCTTACTACCAGCTCGGCTCCCCCTCTCACGCTGCTTACTCCTGTGTGATAAAGCACATGTGCCATTTGGAAAGGTTGGTGGTAAATGAAACAAACAGGCATCTCTTTGCACTCTACTGAGAAGTACTCAGCCTCCGACCTCTCCTGAAATTGGCTGCCTTTAGCATCAGCCCGCCACTCTCCTGTCATTAGCCAATGCTTTCTAGTTGCCAGTGGGTCCTAAGGAGCAGGCCATGTGTGCTGTGAGTGGATTCTGTCCAACACATGGCATGCAATTGTGTGCAAAGTGGGACTTCTGTTCCCATGTAGCACAGCTGCAACTACCGTAGGTGGCTCAGGAGGAACTGAGGACCATGTGGATTGGGAACATGGCATTTCTTTCTTCCGTTATTTTATTTTAGGTTTGTTAGAAACAGAAGCAAGCTGAACAACGTTTCCTGAAAGGGCAAACACAACATCAATTAACTGAGAGGTGACATTTCCCCTGATTGCCATTCACAAAGAAAAATGCTTGATGCAACTGTGCAACTCATCATGAAATGTTTCATTGGTGAAGTGCTATTATCAGGGACAGGCTATGACATTTAACTCAAGTAGAGGCTGATTTTCAGGGGAACAAAATGAATATTGCATTTTGGAATCCAACTCACCATTTGTCTCATTTAACATGAAGTGTTTGTGTGCTTTTAGGAAAATGGGCTCTCATAACATTCATTCAGTTAGATGAAAACACAGCCACTCTAACAAGCAATACTTCCACATCAGCTATTATAATTAAGTGATTACATGGAAAATAAACTGATACATAGAAAATAATGAGTTGCTTGATTCTGTTTGAAACACAGTTCAAACTGAAGTGTCTAAATTGCCTGCACATAAAAAGATGAGGGGGTTTTGCACAAACACACTAGATGGCAACTAGTAATTGTGACCAACAACTAACAAGATGTCCATTGAAGGCGAACTTGGCTTTACTGAAAATCTTCGATGTGCAGCTCTTTTAAAATAATTTCAGTGTTTAAAAATATCCAGAACTTATGTCTATCAAAAGACATAATATACAATAGTGTATATTTAAAGTGGATACCAACAACTTTTTTTGCTCTGATTGATCATTATGAAGTAAATGTTGATTGCACTGTGTAATGGCTACAGAATAATGATCTGCATTTGGACTGGATTCAGTGGCAGACTCAGGCTGTCAGAGGGGCAAGGGGAAAGAAAATAAAAAGGGCACCAGCTGCTATGTGGTGGATCACCAGCGTGCCTAAAGTCATAATGCACATTATCACATTTTGTCCACTAGAAAGGAACTCTAGAGGGCACTTAATCACATCTTGTCTATTGAAAGGGCACTCTAGAGGACACTCTATCCTCTTCTTTGTGCAAAGTTATTACATTCAATCTAAACTATGTTACAGTACACATCATTAAAATAGCTTATGCATGTTTGCCAATTCAACATAAACTGTGACCGTTTCAATGCACTTCTTTCATGAACACGCTTCTTTCTTCTCTCCTATATCCACATTAGTGTAAAGTAACAGGGAAACAGATTTTCCCAATACCTGTTGCTTTTGCCACAGTGGCACAACAATCATACCGCTTGGAAATGCAAAGGGGCTGAAAAGTTGTCCGTTTACACTTTGACTACAGTTGATTTGACAGGCAGGGGGAGGTAAAGTATTATGATTTTTTTAAATTAATTCTAAATATTCTAAATATGCATCTCTTCTTGTAGCATAACACAAGTATATTTCAATCATGAGTCATGGTCACCGCATTTCCCTTTTATTCAGTCAGGTTGTAGTGAAATGTTCCTGCGTACTTCACTATCCCTTCCCTTGTTTTACCACACAAAAAGAAACAAAGACAGATGTGAACAGCAGCTGTCATATGAAGTCAGCAGTGTTCAGATGTTATGTATAGGCCTATGAATTTTTAAGTAACCTAGCAGCTGTTTAATATTGCAGCCTCTCATATGAAATTTAAAAAAATTTCCACCAGCTACAAGCTACAGGCCATCAACCAGCAAAATTCTACTGAATATATCCACACAGGGCCACAATAACAAACAAATTAACAAAAGATTGACAGTTATAAAGACTGCGGTTTGTCCTGACAGCACAGTGAGACAGAGGAAGCCACAGAGCACGTGGAGCGAGAGTGCGATCCATCATCCAGCCAGGATCTCCGGCAGCAGCTCAGGCATTTAATGCTTTGCAAATGAACTGAAGTGAAGGAGAGAAGGAAAAATGAAAGAGGGAGAATAAAAGCTGCGTTGACAACTTTTTTTCTTCAAAGAATCAACTGCTCCGAGCGCTGTCTGACTCCCAGCTCAACAAGCTCCAGTGAAGCAAACATTCGCTCCGCTGTCTGCTGCAACCAACAGCAACACTGATGCTTCAACAACTAATCGCCTAAGTGTCAGAGAGCACCAGTTTAGATTCAGTGAAATTAATAGGGCAGATGCCATTTGCACCCAGGTGTCAGTTAGGGTTGGCCAGTATAAAGGTATTATGGTATACTAGGGTATCAAGAAATCGATCGATTTTCAAATCAGTAAGTAAATACAGACGCTCCTCTTTCTATTCAACTGAAATGAAGATTCTGTATTGAGGTAATGTATGTAGTGTGCAGCATCCACCACCAGAGGTCAGTCTCTCTACTGGTGGACAAGGCAGCACAGCTGAGCTGAGAAACATGTCATCTGAGGAATAGAAGCTACACAACTAACTAATAAAAAAGAAAAACGTCTGCACTGTGAGTATTTTAAATTAAGTTCCACTGCAGACTACCAATTGGTCAAAGTAGCGTACTGTAGTGAGTGTGCGTAACTAACGTTAAGCATGCATGAGAGAATGAGTGGCAGACTGATTACTGTCTATGGTGTCAGAGAGTGACAGTGAATGCACCCTGAGTGGAGGGAAAGGTGAGCAGTGAAGTTGTCGGTCTGGCAGTAATTGTACAGTGTAGGTTTGAGTTTGTCAGTGTACAAAGGCTGCAGCTTCTTGAGACCAAAGACCTGTTTACTTTGAGGTAGTACTGTCTGCAGTGGAGTAGTGTGTAGCTGTTTTACACACGTTTTACACAAATATCGCCATAATACCATATAGCACAGTAAAATGTCAGTGTGTCAGTTGCCAACAATGCTATTTGCACCAGGGTGGAATGACCAATGTGGCTATTCACACCCAGGTGTATATCGCCTAGCATGACAGGAACAAGCACCCAGGTGTCCAAATTGCAACTGAAAATAAATGAGAATAAAAGTATAAAAAAGAAAAGTCAACAGAGTGTTATCACTAACTTCCAGGTTAGAACACAAACTACACTCTCCCACTGGAGAGTCCTGCACTTAAACTCTTCACTCACCACAACATTCTTTACTAAATGACTTTGTCACTCTTTACAGGTTTACTGGGGAGGGGTGAAAATCCAAATACTCTGATCCAGGTGGAAATAGACACTCTGAAAGAGCCATGACAATGAGTGATGGACACCATGTATATATCATTACTGTCTTATTCAGTTCTCCTCTTCATGTGTATGTGGAACCTTAGCTCTTTTCTTGCGTTTCTAACAGCAAATTCAGGTTTATGTAAAGGACGAGGATGCAAGAATGAGTAGAAAGAATTTGACCTCTGGGATTCAAAGCAGGCACATCACGCTGCTTTAAATCTAAAATCTCTAAAGATCCCAAGTATGCAAATGCTTGCCCATAGACAGTGGTGAAAGGTAAGTAAACATTTACTCAAGTATTGTTCTTAAGAGCAAATTTGAGGTATTTGTACATTTTAAGTATGCTGTTTTATATTTCTACTCCATCACTGGGAAATATTATACTTTTTACTTCAATACATTTTTATTTTTAATACCTTTAGTTGCTAGTAACTATGCCGTTTTAAATTAATAATTCAAAATATAATGAATAAATAAATGATGATGTATTATTATGGATAAAGATGAGACTTTATTGATCCCTGTGTGAAAGTATATTTTTCACATCTGTGGGTTTAATGTGTCACATGTGAATCACAAGTGCTTGCAGCTCACAACCAACATGAAAAATACGTGTCCAAAAACCAGGTGTGTTTTCAGTTCACATGTGTGCTCTTCACGTGTCATACAGTTTTCATATATGACTTTTTGTATGGGACAAGCTGGTAACAGATAGGCCTACAGTACAAAAATAAGGTATGCCTTTACTAGCTGCAATATTAAAGTAATGTACATATTAGTCCATTAATAATGATCATTAAATAATATAATATTTATGAGTCTGAAATGGGTCTCTTTACATAATACGTTTACCTTTAGTACTTAAGTGTATTTTGATGCTGTACTTTTACATGAGAAGAATTTTGAATGCAGGACTTACTTACAAGAGAATATTACTGAGTACTTCTTCCACCACTGTCCATAGATCAATGCATATTATTCTCACTCTCATACTCTCACTTTCATATAACCATGTTCATGTTTCATGTTCCCTGTCCTCTAAACTCCATCCACCCACACAAAGCATCTAACCATGTCAATGTCAAGCTGCAGCTCCATGTATGTAAAGTGACTCACTTTTATAGCTTGCACTCCAGGGTTGGTATCCATAATAGCCGGTGATTCTCAATATTCGCTCCTCTATGGACGCGCTGTTGATGTCCTCAACTGAGCGGGAGGACTTGAGGTCCTCTTTGATGGCCTCGTCCACCACCAGGTACTTGAGCTGTCTGAGCTGAGGGCTGATGTCCGAAAGCCTTCTGGGGCTCACGTCGGGCGACTTGCGCATCCCGCTGGGAAGAGAGAACAAGGGGTGGTGGGGTTAGAAGACAAAGAAAAAGGGGAGCTTGTAAACCTTGTGTGTGACTCGATAGGACAAGAGTCCTCCTTGGCTACAACAGGAGCGTCAGTGCTGTGTGTCCCACTGGGACCGGCGTGAGGGGCCCCTGCAGCGCCTCTGTTGTACAGTACACAAATCATCATCCTTCACTGGTCCTGCGTCCGCACAACACCACTGTGAAAGACACTAAGCGAAAGTGACTGCTCCTGCAACTGTTGTAAACCATGCATTGTGCAACTCCTATTATAGGCTTATAGGAATCTGAAACTAACGAATCGATCATGAGTGATTTGTAGAGATGGAGGAGGAACACTTGTGACAGCTCCGGGCTTCATGCACAGGCACTGGAGCACAAAGCTGCGCGCAGCAGCCTATCAAATGTCATGTTATCATGCAGAGGAGTTAAATACTGCTTACTTTGGGTCCAGCGGGTGAGATAAAATTAGAATATATCGCTTAATATTGCACAAGTAAAGCTCTGTAGTATATACCCAACCTGACAGCCTCTAAGCTGTTATGAAACCGTCAACATGTGTGATTTACTGACCTACTCAGAGAAAATCGGTGCGTAAAACCCCCCCCCCCCGTGTTGCCATATCCTAATCACAGCCCGTTTAATGTTTGTAGAATTGCAGTCTGACTCACAACAATTACTAATGGGCAATAATCCTCAGATAAATTTAAACAATAAAACAAATTCACCGAGAACAACACTTGGACTTGACAGAATGACTTGGCTGAATATTTTAACACTCAATTAAGTCAAATTACTTCACCACCTGTGAAATCAAGTGCGCAACAGGTGTGATCCGCCTCCTGTCGTTCGGCTGCACCGCATTTGTAAAAGTTTAAGGGTCTTACATTGGCATCAAAGTAGTCGGAGGTCCAAGGTAGCACATACAGTCCCGGTGGGGCCGTCCGACCCGGTCCCACACGGTGCCCTCTCCGTCTCCGTACATCCTCAAGGCCACTGAGAAGGACAGGCAGCTGCTGCTGGGAATCTAAATCCTCATCCAGGCTGACGGGGAGACAAGTACCATCGTCCTGCTCCTTCTCACCCGCACAAACATATGCCTGCCTGGCCACTACAGCGCACGCTGGATGCGCTCTGCACTGGATGCTGCTCAGTCCTGGAGGCATTGCAACAGCGCCATCTACCGGATTCACTTAGAATATCATCATCTCCAAGTCTGAAATACAAGATGAATGGTGCCAGCTACAAATTGGAGTACCTGAACCACCACACCAGTGCTTTGGCATGTATCAGGGGGCCTCAGCCATTCTGATGCAAGGTCAGACATAATATGCACACGAGACTTCCAATTCATATTCTCTTTCCTTTTTTTTGTTGAAATATAAGTGTGCCCGGGAGATACTCAACACACAAGACCCAGAATAAACTGTAACCAGAGACTGCTGTACCAGAATCTATAGATTTTATTTACAATGTGTAAAATAAAAGACTCCAAGTAAATGGCAGTGAAAGGAGGCATAAATGCCAGCCATGATAAAAGACAGAACAAACAACAGAGTGCAACTGTTTTAAGTGATGAGGTTTCATGTTTTTATGTTCTTACACTTGCTGGTTGAATGATTGTGATCATTTAGCAATTTTATGTGTTTTTAAATTCTTTTATGTACTGGTTTGTTTATTGTGACTTGCTGTTTAAAGTGTATTGCAATTTTTCTTCAGATTATCTTCTCAGGAATGTATTTTCTTATGTTTCTACTTTATGTACACTCACATCTCTATTGAAAATGAGATTCTATCTCAATGGGATTCACTTGATTAAATAAAGCATAAAGCTGCTACAAGGAACTTTAATATTTTGTTGATTTTGAAGGCCTGTGTGGACGAAAGCAGCAGCGTTTCCACCGTAATAATCACAAAATATAACATCAAAATGAAAATCATCCAAATAGAAATGTCCCCCAGCTTCCTCCAGTACTAACCACTGTTACATTGCCTGGGAAAATGTAAACAATCATTTAATCTGATGTCATGGAGAATCTGATGGTCTTGTTTGATTATGTGGGCCATATAGAGGCAGCAGTATTAAACTGAGACTGTTTCATAACCAGTTAAAAACTCCTTGTAGTAGCTTTAATGGCACACTAAATCTAATACGTCTAGGAAAAACAATGGTTGGCTCTAATATGAAAACTAAAAGAAGCAGAGGCATATTAATATACAAAAGAAAACTTTGCAAAAACATTTTACAAAACCTTTTTAGTGTAAAATATATATACATATACCTTGCTAGACTGGAACATAGTCCTTCCGCCAGTTGGAGTCATGCAGGTGACTGAAATCTTGTTTCCTGGCTGATCACTCCAAGTTTTGGTCCCTAACCAAACATGAACACCTTTCTTTAAACAATTATTTATCAAATCTTTAATACTATGAGCTAAAATAAATGCTTAATAAAACACCCTTTTGAACATATTTTGTAAAAAAGGGATTTTAACACTAAACAAAGGCTGGTCTCAGCTGCTTTCTCAGGTGTGTCTCAGTTCAGGAAGTAAAGACCAGATGAGCGTCCCACCCCTTTTTATAGACTCTGCCCCTTTGCCTGCTCACTTCCTGTTACCACACCTTTCACGTATGAAATAGCAAAAGGTGCGTTCGAGATGAGTCAGGCTTGCGCAGAATCGATCAGCGGTGATCACCGCACAATGCATGCCGGTTAGATTTGTGTCCGACTTGATCCCGACTTGCTCTGACGTCATGCACACGTGGGCAACGATAACCTCACGAGATCGAGGCGGCCGCAGTTTGCAGAGCCAGGCGCCGCAGCTGCTCTCCGCCAACTGCAAACGCCTGGCTGTTACCTGATCATGACTGTCCAGCGTAATGGAAGTCCAAGCTATTTGTTGTCAGTTTAGGGAAATCCAAGGCTCTCTGATTATGAATTTAAAAATCTTTCAATAACTCTTAGCCAAGAGTTTCAACTCAGAGTTGAGGCCTGACGAAGTTTTGTTTATTTCTATCAAACAAATGACCCCATCATTGAAGGACACGTGTTTTTTTTTTTTCTTTTAATTTTTATATTATACCAACTACTTTTTGACCCACAGCAGCACTCCCCTTTTCTTTTCTAAAAGATAAAACTGAATTTTCTGTCACCCCAGACCCCGCAAAGACCCCTGGCAGCCTCTGAATCTCAATCTGCACATATCTGCACCTCTACTGACTCAGCTCTCTCCTTTATAGCTGACCTAAAATGTCTGAAAAATGATTTTTCTGTGGCTTGAAAAGTCAAATCAGTAACCTTCATAGCACACACCAGTCAGCACCAGTCATATACTTTACAAATGAGCTCTCCCTGGTCCTTTTCCCTCAAACTGTCACATTCAGACAGACGCAGCAAGTCCTCCTGGCTCAAGATGAAAAAAATAAAACCCACATGTGGCCTTACTTTGAAGTGTGAAGTAGGTGTTTTATTTTTAATCTGATAGTGGCAATTATTTGTGGCTCAGAACAGTATCAGTCGTTCTGGGTGGTATTCAAAAGACTAACAAGCCGAAACAGAGGATGGGAATGTGAGGTAGAAGCCTATAGAGTTGCACAGTTGTCAAACAATAAAACCCTTGCATGTCTTTTGTGAATTATCTATATTTTAGAACATTTTTGTCAATGCATCAGTCATAAGTGGGGCTGTATAAGGTACTTATCATTAGTCAGTGTATTACCTACAGTAGATGGTGGTTGGCACATCCCCAGTTTGGAGAGGCAGCAGGAGTACCGGAGTAGGAAGCTAAGCAATGAACTTCTGTGGACAGAGTCAGAAGCAAAAGGTATTTTAGCCACTTAAAAAGGGACACCTAAAAAAATCAATATCAGTTTAAAGGGATAGTTCACCCAAAAATGAAAATTCAGTTATTATGTAATTACCCTCATGCTGATTGAAGGTCAGGTTTTTAGTCCACTATAAATCTGGTCACCATTCACTTACATTGTCTCAGAGAATCTACAACACTGCTTTCCTGTGAAACTCCAGCAGTGTTTTGTGGACTAAAACACTAAATCCGACCTTCAATCGGCATGAGGGTGACTAGATAACAACTGATTTCATTTTTTGATGAACTATCTCTTTAAATATATGGGGAACCACTGTCGTATAAGCCAAATATTGCTCTCTCCAAACAAACCAAACTCAATAAAACAAAGACAGCTATTTTACCTTGCAGAACATGGTAGTTGCTGGTCTACCGCTGCCTTGAACTGTTACTTGGTTTGTGTTATTGTGTGACTGTGGTGAATCCAAACTATCCTTTTAAAAAACTGAAGTCACACAATAACACAAACTAATATTTAGAGGCAGTGGCAGACCAGCAACACCTGTGTTCTGTGAGGTAAAATGGCTGATTTTGTCTGTGGAGTTTGGTTGGTTTGGAGAGAGTGATAATTGGCTTGTATAATGGTGGTGTCCTGTCAGAAAGGCTGTCTGACACCAAAGGTAAAGCTGTGAAAATATTCTCAATAAAGCATTCACTTAAACTGATATTGACTTTTTTTTAGGTGGACCTTTAAATTAAATTAATTCAAATTTAAATTACTAAAATACATTTTGCTGCTGAGCCTGTCTGCAGCAGTTCATTGCTTGTGCTGGTGCTCCTCTCTGCTTCTCCAAACTGGATGCATGCCGACTGAGATCTACTGAAGCTTATACACTGACTATGGGCAAGTACCTTATACAACCCTACATCAAATAATCTAAAATATCCCTTTGAGGAGAATACCTGGTAATTCTGTTGCAGTTGCTATTTTTCATTTAAGGTATGTGTGCTGCGTAGGTGTGGAAGAATAGATTCTCCTCCTTTATCGAGCAGAATATCACACAGATATTGATGGCACAAGCCCAGGCTTCTTCTCAGCACAGTTGTGAGTGGTGTTACCAGACAACTTTTTGCAGCTACTATCATTATAGATTTTTCAACAATTCACAGGCCACTGGGGTCTCCTTTGCTCTATTATTCATAATCTATTTTACCAGCAGCATTTCCAGATGGTGGAAAGGCCTGCATTTCAAATGTCTGGCTGAACAGCGGTAGAAATAAAACTGTTTCTGTTCAATATCACACAATCAAAGACAATTGCAGGGATTTGATTACATCCAATCAGAGCTGTGCCTCCAGTAATGGGGTAATTATGTTCACTGGTGGTGATTATATCTGCTTGGAAATTAAAATCAAGTAACTGTGTCTCTTGTGTGAAATGTGCAACAATACCAGAACAAGAAGCAGGTTTTTCATGTGTGTTCAAAAAGTGAATCTTGAGTGTAAACAAGCTATTAAAATATTTTTTGTAAGAAAAACTTCTCTGCAACTCTAAAAAAGCTAAAGAAGATCCCTAGATAAATCTGAGCAGAACATGCAATTCCAACAAACGAGGATGAGTGGAGCTCTACCTTGTATGACTGGGGTAGTGTCGCCCATAGGTCCCGGGTCTGTGGTCCACTCGCTGCATTGCGTCGGCATTCTGTGAGCTCCTGACTGCGGAGAGCAGCACAAGTACACCGACTGTTTTTTGAAGACAGGTTTTGCATCGATCAATGACCAGCCACAGCTTACAAGTCCACAGAGCGGGGTGGGACCTGTGCTTACTCGAGCAAAAAAGTGGAGTCTAGTCATCAATAAGCAGGTCAACACCTCCCATCGATGGTCTCAGGGAGGAGAGGATCAGGTTCATCTTGCATAATGCACCTCTCAACTTCACAGCTCTGCCAAAGCCAAATCAATTCTCACTGTTCGACCTTCTGTTTTGCCAAAACTAAAATAATGTGGACACCTTCCCCGTGAGACACAGCCCATAAATATCAGAACAGCTGATATAAAAGGAGTGCTGATATATTCAAGTCATTCTCTGCCACCCAGTACACCATATTCCACTTCAGCAGTCCTCTAATAGCGATTTAATTGGTGCCCCAATCTACAGGGCACTGCACTCCTTTCTAAATATGGATCAGAGATGGAGCAGGAGCCAAAGCTCAAGGCCAAGAGGCATAAAATGAACACAGTGAGAATGATCCAAATTGTGTTTCACATGCAAGACAGTTTTCTAATGATTTAAATGATTAGTTTGCATAAAACAAGGTCTGACTTGGCTTTGCCCAGGAAAAGCACAGGTGAAACTAATAAGGTTAATAATGACTCAGCTCCATTGCCAGCATGCACCAGACTTGGGTCCTGGAACTGACTCACCTAAATAGAATGCAGCCATTATTAATGATGAGCTGACTTTTCTCACAGCAGATATGTTGACATTAATAACAGCAACATGTTAGGGCACTGGTATTGCGTATGCTGACACTTTAACATAGGTAACACTTCAAGGGACACTTCCGCACTTTTCATGAGGATGTTGAGTCAGTACTGATGGTAAATGTAGTCAATTGAAACATTATATTCCGTAATGCATGCTAAATTCACCAAGAAAACAGAGTTCTTCTGCTGCAAAAGCTGTTGTTCTTCCTGCATCCAGTGACATCAGTGGATGTAAGGAAGGACTACAGGATATTTCAGCTTGGATTTCTAGTCTCTGCCTCGGCCTCTGCTACGGGAAGTGCTAGGTGAGCATTTTTGTCATCTAACGCTACGTCACAAATTTGCTTGCAATGCTATCTGGTATGTGTAGGCAATGCTGCATGGTTCTATGAGCAGGAAAAGTCCATTTTCTCTGAGGAATTTGTTTCTTCAGTTGACTACATTTACCATCAACACTGACGGGACATCCACATGTTAATGTTGCTAGTTACACCAGTGCTTTCCTTATTATGACAGGTCAATCTATCTGCCAAAAGAAAGGTGGCAGATACACATCAGTTTATCTGTGTTTTGGCAAAAGTTTTTTGTTGATTAAAACCACTATGTTATGCCTAGGGATGGTAACGATTAATCGATAGTAGTTTAATTTGTCATTAGGAGTTTGGTTGATCAAGTAAAATTTAATTGATCTACTGTCAAATAAAGATCTGAAATATAGAGATACAGACATTATTTTGTTATCCAGTATTTAAGTTTATGTGTTTAATATATAGGCTTTTACATGTTTCACAATAATGGTCACACAACATGCAATATGTTGCTGTAGAAATAAAGCTTTGAGCTGAAAACTTACATTTCAGGGTAAATCCTCCTGTCTATGCCTTTGACCAAAGCACTGGTTTAGAGTTGGAGTTGGTCCTCAGGCTGCTCCCTGTACCCTCAGGATGGGTTAAACACAGAGATTGAGTTTTCCTATACTGTATGTGTATGGTTGTTTAAGTGACAAGAAAAGCTGTTGGTCACCAGACTGATCCCAATATGTTTTTCTATTTTTTTTCTCCTTCTTCTTTATATACTATACAGTCTTGATATAAGCAAGGACAAAAAAAAGGAAAAAAGATACAAATGAGAGGAGGGGAGAAGGAGATTATGTTATTTCACAAGACATACTTGCTAGGGCAGATGACTGATAAAGTTATCATTTACAGCATGATCTGTTAAGCAACCTTTCAGACGGTGTCCCAGTGGTCCTCCAGGCCCTTATCAGAGTCTATTAACAGGCAGGCTGCCTGTTCCATGTTAAACAGGTCCAGGTGTTCTTCCAGCCAAGAGTCTCTGGAGAAGCAGGCTGGTTTGTCCTCTTTCCAGCTCAAAATTATTAGTCTTTTTGTACATAAGCAACCCATATCCACAGCAACTCCAACATAATTACCAGGGTTTTGGCCCAGCAGGTGTGCTGTGGAACAAACTGAGACACCAACATTAAAAAATGTTGATATTAGAGATATTACCTCTAACTGCTGGACAGTCTCAACGCAGGTAATGAACCTTGGCTGTTAGCATAAATCTTGGTGTTTGTCTGTCTAATTATGTTAAGATAACTTTGTTCTATTGAAGTGTCCCATCCCATCACAATGGGACGAGCCCACATGCACAACAACGAAGCCCCTGAAACTGAAGGAATTCAGCCATCATTGATTTTGACATTGGTTTTTCATTATTCTTTCCAGGGTCTGCAGGACAGCAGGTCTCACAAACTGTACAGCTTGTAAAGCCACTTGAGGCAAATTGTGATTTATGATATTGGGCTATACGAGTAAAATTTGACTTGACTTGACCTGATTTTGTATTTACACCAGTTCTTTTCATATGGCAACATGAGAAAATGTTTTCTGTGAAAAAGGCTCATTCACATAAGGCACATTTCTCAAAGGAGGATTACTTTTAATACTATGAAATAATAAAAAAAAAAAAACAACAGTTTTTCCCTAAACATGTGATGACACAAATACCTCTAGAACACAGGCGGATTTCAAAGTAAGAAGGCTCCAGGTCACTTGTGGTATCTGTAGTCATGTTGAAAGACCAGGATCGAGATTTCACAACCATTCATCATAACCTCCCCTCAAGCTTTTCTCTGAACCCTCAAAACCTTCTGTGCTTAGTCAGAAACAAAGACATTATAAACCTTGATCTACTTTCTCAGTCATTATTTCTATTATCCTCTCGTGTCCAGTTTCATACAATTTACAAAAGTATGATGTGAATCCTCCTGCTTTGCATCATCAATATTTAATGCATCTCTCAGCCTGGAAACAGTGTGACAGACCACTGCTGATTGGCCAGTACAGCAGGA
Source organism: Lutjanus erythropterus (assembly GCF_056507025.1). NCBI lineage: Eukaryota > Metazoa > Chordata > Actinopteri > Lutjaniformes > Lutjanidae > Lutjanus > Lutjanus erythropterus. The sequence goes on from NC_139330.1 coordinate 6,275,791, forward strand.
GAAGTGAAACTCTGAGCCAGTAAAAAAGGCCACAATCATCACTGTGTATTTAAGCACTTAGAGGTTTTGTAAACATTTAATTTCTCATTACTCAGCGTTTGATTAGTGGCTTTCGCATTTGCATATGCGAATGTGAGGAGCAATTTATTGTTATAATCCAGAGAGATGCACATCGACTCCTCTGTTGGTGGGGAAGACATTATCTGTTGAAATGTTGTTTTAACCAGTAGAAAACATAACCTTTATGGAATCGGCACCCTGTAGTCCCAGGAGCCTCTATGATTTCTTGAGGGTATATTTGTTATGCAGCTGCCATTATTGGTAAGGTTGACACACAGCTGGAGAGAGGCCAGAATCTCTGTGGATGAGAGGACCCGCTGACGCTATTATGTGTCAACACCATGAACCAGTTAGCTGCCGAGCTGAACAGCTCCGGTGGGGAGAGAAGATTGGCATCCTCTGTCTTCTTTTCCGGCCAGCCGTAACTGCCCTGATTTCCATTCTTAGATAATCTCCTTTTAGTTTTGCTGATAAATGAAAACAAGACAAATTTATATGATTAAAGTGCTGGAAGTATCCATGCATAGTCACTTCTCTGTTGTGCTGCTATTAATAACAAAAGCGACCACTGAAAAACCAGGAAAATGACACTTCAGGTGCTTTTCAGCTGAAGTCACACCAAAGGTGTTATGGAAAATGTTTTTCATTAACACATAGATTGTAAACTTTGTTCTGTTTCAAATAAATGCAATCAGTGATTGAACAGGAGTCCTTCTCACCATTTTGACCATTAGACACTCACAGTTATATTGTTATTATAAATAGAAAGTGTTTTCAGTGCACTGTGTAGCTCTTCACTTCTCTCCCAAGTACATATTTGCATGTTATATTAAAGCATCATTCATTTATTAGAATGAAAACCAGTCCACTGTTCTTGTAAACGTAAATCCTCCTGCTTAGACAACATGCACCTCACCAACCATAAATGTCTGCTTTGCATTTTAGTTGCTCATTTTGCCAAAAGGGATATGGAGTAATTGGTCACCCCCATGTTACAGAAGGAAAACTCTCCCTGTCCTGAAGGTTGTCTGACTTGAAACAAGTGATTGCTTCTTTTGAATATTTATAACCAATTATTTTTTCATTGAGTTATGGAGTGTAGGGACTTGGTGAGCAAGAGATCTTGTAAATCGGGCCACTTTGAGGTTATTGTGAAGGCACTCTGATAGCACTGACATGGCAATTAAACTTGTCAGTATTGTTCCTTCATGTACTTCTGATTTGATACAAACTGTATTAGTCCAAGGCATATGGCTATCTGCTTTTTGTCATCCAATTAGGGGCCACACCATTTTCACATGCTTGCTCTGCTGGATATCATACTCAGATCTGATTAACTGGGATGCCAGCTCTAGTGGGATGACAGAGTGGAAATGACCCTCACTGTTACATTCCCAAGAGTTGGTTCATATGTTTCAGCATGACTGATGATGTTTCCACCTGTAATGGCTTTTGTCAGAAGTCTAAGCTCTTGAGAAAACTGCAGCAGAACACAGTTTTGTTTTTTTCCTGTTGCTCTCTTTGTGCATTCATCCTTGGTATCCAAGCACCAAATAAATATGCATGTGCCCTCTTTGTGTATATGTTGGATTTCCTCACAAACAAACCCCAGGCACTTCGGACTGGCGGTCTTACTTCCTCCACTCTAGTGCTCAACACCGGAGTCCCCCAGGGCTGTGTGCTCAGCCCAGAAGCAAATGGTTGTGGGAAGAACCTCATCCCTTCATGAAGAACCCTTTTCAAACCCTTATTTCTAAGAGTGTTGAGTGTGTGAGACTGTTTAATTCATCCTCAGCACTCCTCTATATTAATTAGTTTGTTCTATATTTTTATTTATTTTACCTTATTGCATCTTTGTGTCCTTGATGTTCTCAAAACATCACACACTGCAGAGATGGAGTTTTCACTGCGGAACAGTTTCAGGAGAGAGAGGATGCCCATGGCTGCAGCATCCGGCCACCCCTCCTTCTCTTTCCTCCTCGCTTCTTCTGGTGCTGTCAGTTTCTCTCACCTCTTATACATTCAAGACAGAGTGAACTAGGCCAGTGTGTATGTCCTGCTAAGTGTTTGCTATGTGCGTGTCTGTACATATACACTGTAGGCTGTGTGGTTTTAATGCCAGGAAAATAAGACTGTTATGCAAAACCACAACCTCAAAAGCACAATTCCATGTTTCATTTTGGTTACTGGGTGCATTAACAAAAGTAAGTCCACATTATTATTTAGAAAATATAATGAACACTCCCTTTACTCCAGCAAAATGAAAGCATTGTGTTTGCAGTAGCAAATGAGAGCAGTTAGAGAGTTGGCAGTGGGGAATGTTTGTGCTCGAGGCCTCCTGCATTCCCATAGTCCCAGTGTGTGTGTGTGTCAGGATATAAATAGAGTTGCTCCACCACCAGAAAGCGGTGCTATAGGGTAGATGTCAGTCGTCGCCTCAGTTCAGCCCAACCCACCCTCTGTCCTGGATGACCCCAGAGTCCCTGGGCCACTGGTGCATGAGGAGCCAAAGTTGCAACAATGGACTTGTTGTAAAACCTGACTGATGAAATGTCAAGCACTGCACAATATTCTCCTGGGCGGTTCTGCAGTGCGTGTTACTCTTGGGCTTTTGCTGGAGTGAGAGTCTTGCATTATTTGTACACTAATGCAACTATGCCACAATCACATTCCTGAAACAAAGCCTCTCAATTCAGTGAAATGGTGCATTTCTCACTTTCAGCACAGAAGAAGATGAGAATAATTCCAGTTGCAGGATTAAAAACAAGGCTGAATTTGTTTTTATCTTCGCAGCTCAGGCTCAGGTAGTTTCCTGTGCGCATATGAATGAAGCAAAAAGATCAAATGGCAATATTAATGACAAGAAGCAGTGAGTATATTTCAGTCCGGTGTGTAGAGATGGGCCTTCAGGGGATAGTCCTGTTCTGCCCTGATACACTCCTGACTGACAGCCTGGCTGCGTCGACTGACTATTGTACTGTGTGTACGTGCATGTGTGGTTAAAAGTAAATAAAGGGGAGAAAGTGTGAAGTAGTAGAAGATATGATGTCCTAAAGTGTAGCTGTGCTTTAGCTGGCCACGTGCCAAAGTTGAAGGGTATTTTGTTGAAGTCTCTTGAGTCAGCAAATACAGTCTCATTCTCCACAGACCTTGCTTGTGCATGCAGAACATTGAATTTCTAGCAAAGCGATGCTGTCTTGTAAACATGCATGTAAACATGCATGGAACTCACTTACAAACCTAAAAACTCACAAAATGATTCATTCTCATTTGGCAGGCTGCAGGGAGCATTTTCAGACCAGCTCTACACATGCCAATCTGTGCTACATGCTGCAAAAGAAAGTCAGCAGCAGATTACACATGCAAATGTAGAAATGTAAATGCCACCTCCTACAGGGAAATCAAGTAATTGGTGTGATAGTTTTACACTGCCACCTGCAGGCAATGAATGATAGAGCTGCATTTTTTATAAGCACAGTGTTATGCGTTTGGTTGTGTTCATATTTTATATTTTAAACCTATTAAAAGAAATGATACAGTTTGCACAGAGGCTGAAAACCACTGCTATGAATAAATCATAAGAGTGTGAATTAGTGATAAGTGTATTTAAGTGTGTGGGCTCACCTTCTTACAGTAATACACTCAGAGCCGGCCCGAGGCGTAAGTGAACTAAGCTCCTGCTTAGTTCCTGCCCCCATGGCCTCCAGAGGGCCCCCAAGAGAACTTATAATTTAGTTTTATTGTAACTGATAATAAATTCCAGCTCCCTATGTCAAAGCTGGTGTCACATTCATGCACATAGTGAAAGCCCATTACTTTGAATATTAAAGTACAAATTAACATCAGGCCACGCTTGTGAGTTTAGTACCTTTTTAAACGTACAATATGTATGTTCTGCCACTAAGGGTCTCTCTCACATTAAAACAATAACAAAAGGTGTAGTTCATCCGATGAGTGGGATCATGGGAGTTGTTCTCTTCATTTTTAAACAACCACCATAGCTGATGGAAATCTATACGACATAACTCAGAAGTCATGTTCAGGTTTTATTTATGTTGTGTCACATTTACCGACTTCCTTCCCTGCTCTTTGATGTATCAGATGTATGCAATATTAACAACAGCTTAACTAAATATATAACATATGTCTAGCGTTTCAATGATGAAATGCCGTAGAAGGGTAAAACATAAAAAGCACATAACTAAAATCAATAAAAGTGATAATGGTGAGTTAGATTTGTAGCAGTGCAAGACTTAACTGTATAGTATTGGCCTTACTGAGGTGGTGAGGGGCCCCAATATCAAATTCTTCACAGGGCCCTATAAAGACTTCAGCCTGCCCTGAATACACTAATACACTGTTGTTATTTAACTGTTGCATTATTTTTGTTATTTTTGTCATAATTTCTCGAGTCCTTCCAAACAATAATGTGTTGTTATGCTGATGTATCACATTTAAATGAGGAGTTATTTGCTGTATTAGATGCAATAACTGTATGTGTGATTGTTGTCTGTTCAGCTTTAATGGGATGAAGGTCAGCTGATTTAATTATACTTGCACTGCTGAAGCTTAGTTTGTTTTGTACAGAGGCGATGTTGGATTTTTTTTTTTTTATTATTTGTAAAGGTGCAGTTTTATGGCGACCAAAGGTACATAACATAAATTTCAGCAGATTACATATGTTAAAGCAGAGATTTTTGATCTGATTACACTAACTTGGCATCATGTAAATGAAGAGCCACAATTCTCTTCAGCGCTGACTCTAAACATGGCAGATTTGTGCTGTATAAAACCGGCTGACACCCTTAACATTATTTTCAATTACTGTGCACCCACAGGTTATTGTGTTCACACAACGTGCATCCAGTAAATACTTTGCCAGGAGCTGCCTTCCCCTCATCTTTATTCACGTAGTTAAACTTGATAACATGGATATCGGCTCAGCGGCTCTGCAGTGAGAGGTGCTGCATGTCAGAGATAATTACGCCTCTGTTCAATAAGAAATACGGCTGGTGAATAAAACAAAAGTGTTGCGCTTCTTTTAGCACCCTAAACATACCAAATTAAAATCACTCTCCTCAGAAAAACATGTGCTGCCCGCGGCCATAAGTACAATATATTCTGTAGTAACAGGATGATCATCGAGGTTGAAAGGAATCAGATAATTACTGACAGGTTTTATACACAGTTTTTTATATATCTTTCTCTGTGCCAGATATTGTGCAGTAAAACCAAAGCCACTGACATATACTGCAAATTTTAGAGCACTGTTGGTCTTTGCAGGTTCTCATTATGAATCAGTATCTTTCAACAGCTTACAATGTCCTCACCTTTATGAAGTGCCACATATAATGAGTCTGATGTGCAAATCATTGCTTCCAATAAGAAAGCAGCTCCTGTTTATCACTGGCTGGGATATTGGTGACCCTCTTTTTCACCCCCCAACTTCAATTACTGCTCCTCTGTGATGGAAACAAAGATGCGCACACCCCCACTCCATGTTCAAACATAAGATGAATGACTAAAACAGTGTATTCAAGCAGTACCAATTTAAGTCTCTTTAGAGCGCTACCCAAGACCCTACAAATAATCACCCTCATTTCCATTTGTTGTGCTCTTTTTTCCAATTTGCAAAAGTGGTTTTGTGTGTTCAAAAGCCTGGCAACTCTACCTCTCAGATGTATTGACTTGAAGTACACTTTCATGGTAAATACATGTTATATAATCATGTGTTGCTGCAGGGAGACAGCTACTATCAGTGCACAATACCCACGACCTAGAACTGGATTGGCTGGCTTAGATACTTTAATTAAGCAAAGGATCAATACTGGTCCCCCTCAAGATTTCACAAATTAAGGGACAGCTCGAATTTCTGGAGTTGTTGGGGGAAACACTGGTATACTCCTCCACATTGCTGTGAACATGCCCGCTTCAGCCACACATGAGAATATCAAATTGATTCTTAAATCTGATGTCCCATTCTGCCCAAGCCTGTTTGTTCTGGGTGATCTGCTCCCTCTAACACCCCTCCCTGCAGCGCAGGCAGACTGAGTCCAGACCATCGCCTATGCTGGGGAGACAGCAACCCTAACCCTAACCCTAAACCAGTGGTAGTAAGTAATTGTATACAAATATTTTGTTATTGTAATTAAGTAGATTTTTCGGGTATCTGTACTTGAGTATTTATTTTTCTGACAACTTTTTACTTTTACTCTACATTTTAACACAGATATCTGCACTTTCTACTCCTTACATTTTATATAACAAGCTTGTTACTTTAGTTTTAAGGCATCTGAAGGGAATTATTGACTATTTTAATTTGCATCATTGCACACTGCCTTCCCAACATCAAGATAAGTGAAATTTCTTATCTACATACTCTGTACACCATACTAAATTGTTAATTTTCTGTTCATCTGCATCTTCTTTTTGTCAGTCTTAGTTTCAGTGTTGTTTACTCTTTAGTTATATAATTGTGTTACTTTGTTTCTGTTCCATGTGTCTTGTATCTCAGCTTTTGTGTTCCCATATGATGCTGTTTAACATCAACAATATAAACAACAAAAAAATTGCAAAAGAGTCAGATTAAGTAATAATAAACCAACAACTTTATTTCAGACACACTGATATTTTACAGTTCATGGATTAATTTCTTATGCTGAAATGACTTTTACGTAAAACCTTGGTGCTCCATGGCGATCCTGTATTACAATATTGGTATTGTAACACTAAAATATTCAAAGAGTGCATATGAATCTACAGTACGCACCACAACAACTGAGGAGATATCTACAGAAACCAGTGATTCCAAATATTTCAGACGTGTTATTTTTGTCAGCATAAATAAATGTCAGTGTGCTTTCGTTTGTAATCCTTGACACAATGTTTACTCCCTGAACAGAACTGGAATTACTTCACCTGACAGCTCTCACCTTCAACACAAACTGCATATGCATGACAGACACTGCCGAAAACAGTTATGCTGAAGGGTCGAAGCCTTGACATCAATCTATTCAATGTATCTTATGGTAAAAAAGAAACACCAAACAAAATTCAAGTCATTTTTGCAGCAGACAATATGAACAGTATCAATGCTTCACAGTTTCCATGAAGGCCTACACTGGTGGGAAAAAAAACATGAAATACAATTCCACTGATCAATAAAATACAAGTAAAGATCAGTGAGTAACTCAGATGAAGACACTGTCAAAGCTAATTTTGCAAGCAGTTGAAGCAGACACCTTGCCACGGCTCACCTGTACACAATGTTTCAAATTAGGGCTGGGCAATATGGACAAAATCAAATATCACAATATTTTTGATCATTAACCTCAGCATCTATATATATCAGTGTTGCAACTAGCTTGTGCGTATGACTATTGGTGCTTTCGCAAAATATTAACACTGAGATTTTTGATAAATGGTCATCAGTAATGTGGATATAATGACTAAGTGGTTAAAGGCAAATAGCAGAACAGCTACAACAGTCTGGTAAGTTCAGAAAATTACATTATTTTCCTGTAATGCAGCTTTTAAAACCAGAACACTTAATGCCATATCACGACATAATCATATACAAAATCAAAACTGACGTGGTTTCATATCATGACATTGATATCTACCAATGTATTGCCCAGCCCCATTTCAAATAGACTTGTCACTACTAAACTAACAGAGCCAGCAGAGCAACCAGAGATAATGCTGCACTCTGGTCAGGCCTTGAAACTCACTGCAGCAAAACCGTGTAAAAAAAAACTTTACATTCAAGACTTCATAAAAGGCTGCGACTGTGTCTTGATGTGGCGATGTAGCAGAGAAAGATGAGGTCAGAACTTCAGCTCCATTCAGAGGCTGAGACATAGTTGAAATTCAAAACAAATGCATGTCTTTCTATTAAATGTAGTAAAAGGTATATATAACAGATAAGTCTGCTTACTGCAGTGTGCTACACTGTATGAGTGGGTGTTTGCGGCAAACAGAATATTAGAGGACGGATAACAGCATGAAATGAGTATTTATGTCATAACATTTTTCCCCCAAATACAAATACTTTTAAAAATACTCAGCAGAGTGCTATGTCATACAAACTTGGATGTGTTTATCCACTGGTTTAAATTCCAATTATGGAAAGTTATCCTGGGTTGATGAGCAGATTAAAAACTGATGTGGTAGATAATCAGAGCTGGGATGTTTTAGCTGCACTCCTGCTGCTTTTGAAGTTTTTGTACTGTTTCTAGTACAGAATTAATTTCATTAATCACTAACAAAATTTTGTAAACCTTCCACATGTCATATGCAAAAATATACATCTCTACATTCAAATGATGTAAATTAGTTTCTGTTTAACATCTTACTCTTTTCTTAGAGCAATTATCAAGCCTTTACAGATCATCCACAAGAAAATTAGAGTATTATTTTTCCATTAAAAATATCTCCTGTTTTTATGGATGAAATCTTTGGAACCATGTCCCTTTTTTTCAGAGGAAAAATCTCACTGCTGCCTGGCTTCAGTACATGTGCAAACTGAGCTCTCTTTATTGACAGTAAAATGCAACAGGCCAGCCGGCCCTCTGTGGTTCCCTTTTCAAGCTAGGCTAACCTCGTTTCCCTTTTCACACAGCCCAGCACACATTAAGCCATTCAGAAAAATCAATAAGTTATAGTGCTTATCATCACACATGGACAACTTTAAAATACCACTGCAACATGTTGAGAAAATACACACATCTGCAGACAAATATTTCCCCTCACAATGAAATGTGACAATGTGGAGTGCAGCCAGAATAGTTAACACCTTCATAAAGATGAGCCAAAAATGATTCAAAACAAAGACTGTAAAACTGCATTTTTACACGTAGAGGGAATTGTTTCTTCTTGGCAGTTCTCTGAAACAACACCTGTTGTTTTGGAACTTTTCACAGTCAAATATGTCACACTTTCAGGGTCATCTTTTTCAGAGCACAGCCCACTTATTGTTCATGAAATGTCTGCTCTTTCAGATGCTTTGTACAGAAACTGAAAACTGAAACCTCTGTTTCAGTCAACCACATTGTGGAAAAACAGCCCCCTAGAACTTTCCAAAGAATCCAATAAAGCATTTCAGAGCAAAACAGATTTCAAGGTACATTGCAAAGCTCCCTGACAAAGTTACGTCTGAAAAATAATGCAAACTAATTCTGAACTCAAATGATAGTTAATTATTTGAGTTGTTTTTATGTTTCAACTACACTTTGGCTCATCGATATAATAGGTGTGTTAATTCTAGATGTCACTGTACTGTACATCCTAAAACATTTACCGGATAATGTACGTTCCACGTACCTGTCAAGCATCTCTATTTATAAGATACATACATATTTATGTACTATTTTGTGACAGACTACAGAGAACTGTCCTATATTTCAGCTAGATTTAAGAAACCAATTGCTTCCTAATATTTTCCTAAATATGCAATAAATAATCGAGCTCATAAAGGAGCTTAGCTCCTGTGAGTCATAAATACAGCAGAAGGCTTTTCTTTTATCACTGAGTTTGTCTTTATAGTCACTGTTTAAATATTAATTTTCTCCCTTATTTATGCACATAAATTTCATCTCTGCTGAATAGCAATATACTGTCAGTATTGTGTTTTGGTAAAGGTGATTGTTTGCTTGATCTGAATAGTCTCAACTAGTTTTACTACTAAAATTTGCAGGGTTGATCTTTGCAGAAAGCCTACAGCTGTGGCTTATGATCTACTCATTCTATCTACTTATCAACTTGCGTGCATTACCCCCTACTTTCATGTTTTCATCCTTTAATAAATGTTTGCTGGTTCGATGTTTACTGGATCATGGGGTCATCGTTGGGAGAGGCCAGAGTTGAGACACTGACAAATGGATGGGTTTTATCCTCATTGTTGCCTGCGGCTCTTTTGGACACAGTGGTGAAGGACAGGTGGTCGTGCTCCAAAATGGCGAGGCGGTCCTGCGGCTTCTCCTTCTTCAGGTAGAACATCTTCCTCAGCTGCTTCAGCTGCTGGAGCTCGCAGAAGGTCTCCAGCACCACGAGCATGACTATCAGACCCAGGATCAGGTAGACTGATGAGACAAACAGGCAAGAAAAGGGATTACATAAGTATAAGTGATGAGCTGCAGTGAGCAGTATTGTTAAATATGACAAACCATGACCATGCTTCTATATCCCTGACAAGAAATCACTTTAAAATTGACAGACTAGGCAAATGGTGAGCATTAATGTTGAACCCTGATTTAAAATCTTATTGTATTACTGTAGAATACAACTTGATGGATGGTACAACCCCAACAAATAGACCCCAGCCATCCTGACAGAACTTTGCAATGTGTGTAGAACTTTTGGATATTACAGTATATTTATTATCACTTATTATTCTTTCCTGTATATATAACACACTACAATGCCAAATATAATGTATTTAACTTATTCAACTTTTCAGTGTATCCTTTGGAACTATTTAACTCTCCTTGTTCCACTGCACTGTATCACCAAGTCAAATTCCTGTGTGTGTTGTACATTTGGAAATAATAAACCGATTCTGATTCTGATTAAGTTTTTCACTATGACTGCCGCTGATTAAATCTAGCTGTTATATTTATACAGTAAGACTAGGAAATAGTTTATGATTTCTGTAAGTTATACTATTGGGAAAAACACAACTAATGCATTTGTTTATTATTGTTCCAACACCTGTTGTTTTTACGCTCTGACACAAGAGGGCAGTGGAGTGTGTGCTTTGTTGAATGATGAGACGGGAGGAGAAACAGTTTCCCCTAATTCTGGAAATCCCCCGGAAATGTCTGTTGACTGGGGCCAGCAGTACTTCAACTGAATGACTTTCACTTGCACTTTTCACCAGCACATAACATGAAAAACCCTGTGAAACCCCCGAGAAACCAAATATGTTTCTAGACCAGGTGTTTGGACTATAAAAACTGTAACACAACTAATATTAGGACTATTATCATAATACTATAAGTAGCAGGAGTATTACCACACAGGGTTCAACCACTTTTTTCACAATTTTTAAGATCCATTTTTCAGGCTTCTCCAGTACCTTACAGCTGTGGTAAATTATATATTTATATACATAAACTCAAAATTATTATTTAACTTTTTCATTTCATTAAAACAGATGTTATTGTTCTATAAACAACCAAAATTATGGTACAAAACAGAGTTTTTCAGAGGGGTGATGAATCAGAGGAAAATACAACAAAGTTTCATGTCATCTGACATCTGTCTTATATTATCTTCTTATCTAAAAAGCAAACTCTTCATTAAGGTAGCGATTTGTTATGAAAGTAATGTACATACAATTTCAAGCAGTTTCAAGCACCTTATCCAAAATAGCGTTTTGTGTCCGAGTTAGGAACTGAATTAGAAACATACATTATAAATCCCTTTTTCCTAGAGAGAAATACAGCCTGGCATTTCCAGGAAGAGACATTTTTGCAGCATATTTGCATTTACGCAACAGTATTTTGTTTGGATTCAGTTCTGAAAGCAGAGCACGCTCTATGTCAACAGAATAGTGTCATACACTAAATGCAAATCACAAAAGCAGTGACTGATTACCATCAATGGTGCTGGCAAACTCTTCAGCAAATTACACAAATCGTTCATTATTTGCGACAAACTGTGCTTAGCTCTCCTGTGCTGCTGCTCCAAATGTTATACGCAGATCGGTGATGTCACTTCCGATTCAGACGTGTAATTTCTGCATGGAGGAAGCTGTATAAATGTGTCTGGTGTTATTTGTGCAAACAAACACACTTTGTCACAGCCTTCCTCTCTCCTCCTACAGACTGACACATTGTGCCTACTGAATGACGTCTCCCTGGCTGGTGCATACCACACACACACACCCACACACATGCAGGTGACAGCTCACTGGAGTAGCGTTTGGCATTCATGCTCAGTCACCCACTGCTTGAAGCCCTGACAGTGCTGCTGACAGAAAACTGCAAAATCATCCAGAAAATGCAATTAATGCCTAAAAAACATGAACTTGTTCTCTGTAGGTGTGAAATCAGAGAGAGCCAGTTTCCACCATTAATGGGTGAAACGTGCTTGACTGATATGGTCTTTCAGGTTTTTTGCTGGTTTTGTGGCCATTGTAGGAGACGGGGAGAGTAATTCAAGGTGTTTACAATCTATAAACTCAACTCTAGATACCACTAAATCCTACACACTGACCTTTAAAAAATGATACCATGATAATGAGCCACTGGTTTAGAGGTTTGCAGTGACAAGATTTTTAGCACAACATTTCCTTTCTTTAGTAGCCAGTTATGAACCTCTAGTGTTTTCAACTAACAATAATCGCACCTTGGATAAACCTCATAGGCTACGATACTGCCACTGTGCAAAGCTGAACCTCTAGTGTTGATAGCAAGAGTATTACTATTAAAGTTTTTTTTACTTATGTAATAAGTGCAGTCTATTTTAAAATCAACAGCGGTGATTCCAACTGTATCTGCCAGGGCAGTAAAACTATAAATCACATCTTTGGTTTATAACCCCAAGCTGTTTTGTATGAATTATAAATTAAAGTGTTAAATTACATATTAACTGATTTGTGATTCAAGCTAAGACAAATAAATATATTACAACCTAGACCCGAAGTTTATACCTGTAAATCAGGATTAAGATAAATCTTATCCATCAATCTATAAAAATATGACACTGTTCAGAGGAGGGATGAAGTATATCTGAATCCTTTCTGTTTATTTGTAATTTAGAGTCATGGTATACTGTTTTTTTTTTTTTTACATAACTCTTTTTACTTAACGGGTCAGAAAATAGACCCAGCTGACTGTGTCACACCTGTGAAGGTCAAAGTTCTCCATCATAAAACCTGCTATACCTGCCATACCTGATATATCTCATCAGTAAATCATCCCAGCATTAATTCAGAGACATTGGGATGATTTAACTTGAACAAATTGAGGACATCACTACACTACATGTAACATATTGTGGGACAATGAAATATATGTAGGATTTTTCTTTTTTTGCTGGATTGCTTTATGGCTCACATAGAGAGTGTGCTCTTCTTCCAGTGCAAACAAAGAAAGCAGTAATATCCTCTTTGTAACAGGAAGCACTGAAGGTTATGAGAAATATGATCCTGATTTTGAGAAATAGAGGCACTGACAGTAACACTGCTGTGTGCAAATTACCCGTAATATCATTTGGCTACTCATGGAAATATATGCACAAGATTATTTAATCACACAAAAATTCAGTCAAAATTTACAATATCCAACAAAACTGACCGGTGGAGAAGGTGTGGTGCAAATAATCATATTAGAAACAGAGAGATACCTATTCAGGATACTTAGAATTGCAGAATAATTAAAAGGGTGGAACAAACAGATTAGAAGAATTAGAACAATTGAAGAAGAGTTAGACAAATGAAGAATTAGAATTGACTGGAGTTTGAAGAGCTAAATAAAGCAAATATGTATGTATGTAAGTATGCAACATCTTGCATGCTTACAATGAAGTATTTAAAGAAAAAGCGTGGAAGCATGGAGCGTGGCTCCACATATGAAGAATCTTCAGCACTCACCAGTGATGCCCACTTTGTAGAGCTCCCTGAACTTCTGATTCACAGCCTCTCCAGGTACGTAGTCTCCCAGGCCGATGGTACTGAGGGAAATGAAGCAGAAGTAGAAGGACTCCAGGAAGTTCCAGTTTTCCTCCAGCGCTGAGAAGATGGCGGCAGGGATGAGGAAGAAGCAAGAGACAGCCAACATGGCGAGCAGAGTGGCATGAACGATGGCCACCAGTGGCTTGGAAAGACCCCAGTGCATGTGGATGTACATGATCGGCCTCCGTGTGCTGAACACCATGATCCTTTGCACCACGGCGGTGAGGAAGAGGAGGGTGAAGGGTATGCCGATCACAGAGTAGATAATGCAGAAGGCCTTACCGCCATCTGACAGTGGTGCTGTGTGACCGTATCCTATAGAAAAACAAAAATGACACTGAAATTGTTCAATCACATTTAAGAAAGCTGCCAGTGAAACATTTTTCCATTACTACAAAACATTTTCCATTGAATTTGATGAATGCACAATGACACATTGTGAGAGTCACTAAAGGTACACCAGAGGCTTCAATTTTAGGCCCTCTACTTGTACTCACCTTGTATATTAATAACATTGCTTCTTTTGATAATGATTGTAAGATGTGTTTTTATGCTGATGACACTGTGCTTAATTCCTCTGCTTCAACCTGGCGAGGAGTATTATCTATTTTGCAGACAGCTTTCGACTCAGTCTAGCACTCACTTCTCGAGCTTACACTTGTGTTAAATTTCCTTTCCTGTCTACTATGGTGACACTCTCTATAAGCATACAGCCTTCACCACAGCTTGACACTGTTTACCACTCAGCACTTCATTTTATTACTGGTGATCATTTTAGGAGGCATCATTGCATGTTTATCAGGCAGTGGGTTGACCATTCCTAGTCACTAGGAGGAGGCAGTATAGTATGCTTATCTTACACAAGCTAGCCAATTATCTGACATCCCTCATTGCATTGTCATCTGTAATTATTAATTTTGATTACGGATATGCTACAGTGTTTTTGTACAGTTTCATGACTAAATAACACCGTGGTGCTACAAGCCTGTTGAAGGTTAATGTTTTAATCGTTTTTATTTTATTGTTTTACATGTCTTTCTATTGTTTTATGACTTCTGAAATTTAGTGCACATAACCAGGTCACCACTGAACATTAGATCTCAGTATCAATGGGTTTTCCCTGGTTAAATTAATTTAAAATAAAACAAAATAAAACAAACCATCTCACATTCTTTAGAACAGAATTTTGGTAAATATTACCTTATCAAGGGGTTTTTAAGTACACAGCAAAAACTGTATGCATTAACCTTTGGGTGTTGCCTCCTCTGCCACACAACAACATCATCGTACATTGTGATGTGTGACTATGATCATATTTCAATTCAGCAGACATCGCCCAACCCTAATTAACCTTCATTTTACTTAATGGTAACAACATGTACTTCATAAAGAAAAGAGACTATTCCTCTGCCAAGTATTACATTGTACATCATGAGCCATGACTTTTCTGCACTTACTTTGCACAATGGCAAGTTTCAATTCACATATAATGATGCAGTAAACTGTATACCAAGCAATATAAACAGAAAAAAAAATTAAAAAAAATAAAATACAGAAAAACAGTCGAACAAGGCACAGGCTTAATTAAAGCTGTTAGATGCAGATAGATGATCATTACTGAGAACAGTCTTGAGGTTATGTTGATGAGAAGAAAGTGCCGCTGTAAAATACACACGTTTGTGTAAAGTGAACTTCGCAAGAATGTTGAAAATACCAAGACTCACTAACAAGAGTGTGCAAATGAGGAAACATGAGGTTTGATTGCGCTATGTGTTGTTAAAAATGCAAAATAATGAATTTTTGGCTTGTGCTTGTTATCTATTAAATACAATGCAACTACTTAAGAATACGATCAAAGTATGGCTGCACACTGGTGAGAATTAAAGGTAATCCATCATCCGTCTGGTATGATGGTTTTGTAAGATGTCTGTCCATTGTAACTGTTGAGTAATAAAGGTAATGGGAAATACAACAAGAATCAACCACAGGTGTTTCATTTGTCATGATTAGTGGGGAAAAAGAGAATCAAGTGCCTCTGTGACTAAGAAAAGCAAAAAGTTTAAGACTAAAAATAGCAAATCACAAAAAGTCAGATCTCTATCTGATCTAGATGTCTGTCAAGTCTCTGTTTAGCCAACAACAGAATTGTGTTGAGACTTAAACAAGAAGAGCTTTATGCAGTCAGGCTGCCGCTGCTGTGCATGGTATCTGCACAATCATGTATGTTGAAACCTCACAGATAACTGCTGCCTTGTAGTCAGACTAAAGTTCTCCAGGTATCTCGACTGACATGCATCTGCAAGCTACGTCTTTCTGTTCAATGCTAGATAATAGAAAATGCCTCTTCACACAATGCCGTGCAAAACAATTCAAATGCCTTAAGACAAAATGAAAAAAAAAAAAATATTTGTTTAAAGGGTTTGCCTCATTTATTTAGAACATGTGACAGCCCTGGAGGGAAAGGATGACAATGTTAACTTAAATTCTGTTTAAGTTGCGTGCTGCTGTCCCAGACACTTCTGCTTCTGTCTGAAAAACAGAAGTATCCTGTGAACTTTGCAAATGGGCTGTTCCGTTAGGGTACAGGTAGTATTCCCTTTGCTGACATAAATGCAAGATAGCATCTATGCCTAAAGTAGGGCTGGTCAATATGGCTTAAAAATAATATCTCATCTTTTTAGGCTATTCCGAAATATGCAATATACACATTTTCTCTCAAGTCACAGTCACAGACTAAGTGATTAAAAGCAAATAATATAAGAGTTAGGACAGTCTGGTAAGTTCATAAAATTACACTGCTTTATTGCAATGCAGCCCTTAAAAGGAGGAAAAGACAACACTTAGACCATATCACCATATAACAACAGTAGTATTTCCATATTTTTAGGCTGTTCTGCAATATGCACTGTATCTCAATATACTTTGTCTCTAAATTAGCATACTCTATATTCTCAAATAGTGCAAACATATGATGATCTTATATATGGTGCACTGCTTTTGAATAAACCACCTAACAGACAGGGCTGGGAGATATGGACAAAGTCAACTCAAAAATTACATAATGGAACAGTTTGAACAGTCTGGTAAGTTTACTGTGATGCAGCCTAAACACTTGTGACATAACATAACTATATCCAAAATCTAAGATGATATCTAGCGTCATATCATGATATCAATATAGTATTGATTTATCGTCCAGCCCTCACCTAAATGACCAGAGGTAAGATGAAGGGTAAATGCATCTAAACACATTTTTTAATTTGAACATGAAACTACAAGCTTTATGGCATGATTGAAATCTTATTGTAATATATATATAAGTAATGAAGGTAGAGGCAATAAGTATGCTTTTGGTATCAAACAATTATGACAATCCGGATGATACATTTTTAGTTTCCACTATCTGCCGGGTGACATTCAATAGGCCATAGGTTTGTGTGGCCTAGTAGAGGCTCAGGTACCCTGCAAGTCAAACACAAGGGTGTTTTGGTTGCTGTTCTTCAGAGTAAAGGTCAAAACAGGGGCCCACTTAAGACTATGCCGGTTGGAAATGTATATCTATATTTATTATATCTTTTGCTGCGCACTTGTGCGGCTGCAGCATCACCTTCACTGTCCAGCAGCCTGAGCCCATCGGCGGTGACCGACTCTTACCTGTGGTGGACAAAACGGTGCTGGCAAAAAACAGCGCAGAGGTGAAGTCCCAGTTCCAGTTAGCCGAGGCGTTGTTGAGGATGGAAACCCCATAATTACTGGCCTCGAGGGCTTTCTTTAGAAAGCGCTCCAGACGCTCCTCGGACAGACATTCATTTTCCTGGAGGAACTGTTTCTTAATGGCCCTCAGCTCCTGTCGCAGGAGGTCTTCATAAGGCAGCTCGACCGACGAAAACACAACCGCGCCGAAGATGAGATAAAGGAGGTACCCCAACACTAGAGATGCAAAATACCACGTCGATTTGTGACTCTGTATCAACCGCACACACGAATTACTGGCTAAAGACTGAAGCATTTTCAAGAGGTATCACCTCGGTTTACGTTACGGGTTTAAATAAATATATTAATAAACTAATGTTATTAATTTAACCGCCTCGCGGGTGATATTGCGGATACAAGTCCAATTGAGAGGGATGTTGTTAAAGACAAAGCCCAAATGAGGACTCTCTTCCCCCTTCGCGAAACCTGCTGTGGCACTTGAGGCTTTCAGGTGCAGTAGGAAATTTGAATATGCACAATGAAAATAACAGTATTTTGACTAAATAAGACGATATTCTCGCGAAGTTGTGGCCATTAGGGATGTATTTGGGCAGAAAAATACTGATGTAAGACGACTCTGGCGTAAATACCGCTAAAGTCTGCATAAATGTCTCTGTTTCTCTGCCGTTATCTTAGGCTTCAACATCAAACTGGGGCTTGATTTCCAAAAATGAGACAACTTCTCAGCTTCTCTTATTCTATCGTCTCCTTTTTGATACTTTTTCCGAAAAAACACACTGTTAAGGCAAATCCGTTCCTGGTTAAATGCTCCTGAATCTGTAATTTTCGTGTTTCCGAGGTTTAAATGGTACTTGAAGGCAGCAGGTGAGGTGGCGGCGACAAAGGCCGTGTGACGTAAGAATTTCTCTCCTCCCAGGTAGTCGGGTGTGTGAAGACGTCTTTCAGTTTCAATTCAAGACCATCGAAAACGTCAGACAGCCATTAGCATTGCTCTTTTGAAAATAAAGAGAGAGAGCGAGAATGAGACGCCCCGAAACGCGGAAGTGAAAAATAATTACGCAGGTGGAGAGAAATTTGGGGTATGGAGAGACAGGTTTGTGACCTCAGGGAGAACTGGCCTACCAGGCTATAGATGAAAGCGCTTTAGTAAAAACTTTTGAAAATTATTATAGATAGATAGATAGATAGATAGATAGATAGATAGATAGATTTATATTTTCCACATTAAATTCAGTTGTACTTTCTTGTGCAAAGGTGTATAATCTTTAGATTTTTACTTCTCACTTTAATATTGAGTTATAAATGGCACAGAATTTGTGGCAAGTTGCCCCGTCACCATATTAGCCAACTATGTGGAGGAAATTCTCATATATTTTTCAACAAATAAGAACATACATAAAGGCAGAGCGTTTCCATGCTCATTTTTGCAGTTAAAAGACAGATGTTTAGACAGATGTTTAATTTATTATTAATATTTTCCAGTTTTACCTGCCCGTCATTATGTTAGGTGTGGTGTAGCCATTGTCAGACTTCTGTTTTTAATCTTGAATCATTTTAACTGGCTTCCTTTTGTGCTTCCTTCTTTATTTTCTTCCTTCTGTTTGCATAGTCCTACGAAAAATAAGTTATCATTAAAATTCTTTTTAGTAATTAAAAGCTTATTATGCACCCTCCTCCAGCAATTTTGTGCCAAAATCAACTACAATAATTTAATAACCATAATTACTGTACTAATACTGTACACTCTATTCCATGCGAAAATAATATAATTTAACATCCTTAGTTTTAATTGGGCAGTTTAGTTTTTTTTTTTTTTTTTGCTTTTAAAATCAACACACAATCAAATCAACACAGACATGTACTGCATGTCAAGAGTAAAATTACTTCAGAACAGTGAATTCCACATGCAAGTGTGAGATTTTTTTTAGATAGCGGCCTCTGATTTTGGAGATATAGTTTGACAACTTACCCATGTCACAAGATGCCCCGCTCTCCCCTGGTTAGATAGATAGATAGATAGATAGATAGATAGATAGATAGATAGATAGATAGATAGATAGATAGATAGATAACAAATATAAATATAATAAAAAATAAAACTTTTTTATTCTTTTTTTAATGCAATGGGGTAGACTGAGAGCAGTATAAATATAAAGTTGTGCACAATAACCAGTACAGTTTACCATGAGTAAGGTAACTGAAGGTGCAAAATAGAAACACTGAACTTGATAAACTGCAAAAATAATGTTTCAGTGTGTTAAGTGAGATTTTAAAAAGTCATAAGAGTAACATTTATTTTTAAAAATGTATGCAATTATAACTGAACGTGTTTCTTGGGAAAGGAAGTGATGAAGTCCAGCATTAATTGCTGTAGGCTGTTTTGTTCATAATACCTCCAGTGAGTCATTTTGTTATTCTTACATGATACATCATTTTGCTCACAAACAAATAAAATTTTATCACTATGATCGAGGGGCTCCCATTTATATCAACAACATCACTCCAGCTTGAAGAAAAACATCTGTGATAATAAATCACAAATGCACTTACTGCAGCGGGTCATCCAAGAACTGCAGTTTTCGAATAATTTCTGATGCTACATCTAAAATTGAATCAGCACAATGGCCTCGTAAAAATTATTATTGTACTTCATGATCCCAAAGAAAGTAGAACATACTTATCTGCTGTCTGCCGATTTTCCAGTTGTTGTTTTTTTCTGTGGTATTGCTTGAATCTGTCACATTACTACAGAACACACTTTGCACAATTCAGAATTCTGTTCATGTGTGCAGACAGAAGTACACATAAAACCATAGATCATTTAAAAGATCTAAATCTAAAAATACAAATATGACATTCTTGAATCACACAATCTTTAGTGGATGCTTTTAAGTTGACCATTGTCTTGTGAAGACTAGAGCAAACCCCTAGGGGACAATATCAATTTGAGTGGCTCAGTCAGGCAAACATTGTCAGTGTAACGTCAGCTCCCATTTTCAGG
Organism: Lutjanus erythropterus; assembly: GCF_056507025.1. Lineage (NCBI taxonomy): Eukaryota > Metazoa > Chordata > Actinopteri > Lutjaniformes > Lutjanidae > Lutjanus > Lutjanus erythropterus. The sequence goes on from NC_139330.1 coordinate 6,296,241, forward strand.
ATGTGGCTGATAATTAGTTAGAAAAGGCTATTTTTGTTTAGACACAATATATTTCTGTGAGACGATTACTGGAAAGTGGCAATCGACCCAAAGTTACCCCTTGTGCATAATGCCTGGAACCCTACCCAAATAATTAAAATGGTCACATTTTAGGGATGATGCAACAACATAACTCTGTTTATTCAATGTCATCCCCCAGTTATTACATATCATATCATACAGACTTAAAGGGACAGCTCACCCTAAAATCAAAATGCATATTTTTCCTCTGGCCTGTAGTGCTCTTTATCTATCTAGATTGTTTTGGTGTGAGCTGCAGAGTTTTGGAGATATCAGCCATAGAAATGTCTGCCTTCTTTCATGTATAATTTGACTAGATGTCACTTGGCTTGTGGTGGGTCGTGATTTCTGGAAAGAAATATTACTGAGCTTTTCAAATGCATTTTTTTGGTGCTTGGAGCACCACAAGCCAGGTGCCATTAGCACTACAGGTAAGAGAAGAAAAAAATGTAGTTTTGATTTTAGGGTGAACTTTCCCTTTAAGAAAACAACTTTGTTTGTTTTGGTACAAATCCCTACAAAAATCACATCATTATCATTTAATATGTTTTTCAATTAAAATGAGAATAATGGTGTAAGAATTATAATTCTCCCCAATTTCAAATTTTATTGCAATATCAGTCAAAATAATGACAATTAGATTTTTTTTTTCCTTAAATCATTCATCAACTATCATTCACCCCTACTGCACATGATCATAGGTGCATTTCAGTGTCACCACATAAAATGTATGTGCAGAAATACAAACACTAGGGGCAACTGCCCTAAGACCACCAGGGGCCCCCAGAGCCCCATAATATCGCTTAATTTTAACAGCCATAAGGTGTGCTTATTTCCAGGCCCTGTCTAGAAGAGTTTCCCTGTGTCAAAGTCAGTTTCAAGACCATTATTTCATTAATTTGACAGTAGATCTGCACAATGTGGTAGAAAATTTATTATTTTGGCGGATGCTGTGGTTGTGATATGATACAATTAGTAGGAATGGTCAGTTTTGCAACACAGTTTTAAGTAACTGAAATTAAAATCATGACGGTGTGACATTTGTTGAGGTCTGTGCCAAACAAACATGTTTTCTTACATCTGGAGAACATTTGTAGGCCAGGGCATCTGTGCAGCACTACATGGCTGCATTATAATGCTGTTTAGTCACACATTTTTCTTTTAGCAAAAAATTGCAGGGTTCTGCATTTCTGCACCCGTCCACAGTGCAGTTTTGATTAATTGTGCAAAACAAAACTGGACTCCTGTAATGTGATGACAGACTGCATAAAATTCACAAGGTTAAAAACTGACAGATTCATAGGGGCCCAGCATCTTTTTTTTTTTGCCCCAGGGCCTCCCTAGCTAGTTAATCTGGCAAAAGGCTACAGGTTTTAGTCCCTCATTAGGAAAATCCTCATACAATAGGCAGGTCGTTGGTGGGCCCCTGACATCATGCCACATTGGGCCCCTGTACTGTAGTGCTGTTTGCTCTATAGTTCTTTCTGATAATGAAGGGCTATCTGAAATTAGTCCTCCTGCTCTCCCACTGACAGCTACAAACTAGGCTGTCATGAATAATTAACTGTAATGATCCCAAGCAGTCATCTGTAGCAGATTAGATTTTCCACTGCACTATAGAACAAATGATTTAAAGTGTGACAATTCGTCATATCAGTCAACAGGCGACCATATGATAACTGATTCACTGTGACTGTACTCTGAGGATAAAAACAAGCACCGGACTCTGCGCAGTTATGACCGTACATGACCTATCCGGGTTGCCGTAGTAATGCAAGAGTGTGGCACTCCTCCTCAATGAACGTTGGAAAGATGGCGACGGCATACGCACAAGCGAGAGTCAACTGTGCCGGCGGATAGAAAGTGCTTCAAAGAGACACAAATTCGTCTCTGTTGCAAATATTTAACGGTGCAAAGTGCGTCTGATAGCGCTGAGACATGGTTTAGTCCATGCACGGCTAGGATCAAGAAGCCACTGCTTTGCTATGGAGCCTCCGGATCGTAACAAGCCCAGCAGGTATGCGAATTTGTTGAACAGACACTACACCATCAGGACCTCGCACTTGCCAAATAGGGAGCTGAACGTGACACTGCAGTGGGCTTTATGGGAGCGCTTGCGCATCCCTTAGAAATCGACTTCCTGTCAAATAGTGGTAAGCGTGCAGTTACTGCATTTGCAACACTGGAGTTGCAAACTTTTTGGAGCAACATTTTCAGGCGTATCGTCGCTTTGCTGCAGATATTAGCTCCTCATCTGATTGTCGGTTGCTAGAGAGGAAATCAAAATGCTCGCCAAATGATAAGGTAACATTGTTAACAGTTATCAACCGCTGTAACAGTGCAACATGTCAGGGAACAAGCTAGCTAACACCTACTGTTAGCTGTCGCTTGTCACTTTATTGTTCAGCCGCAAGTTCACCAACTTAAGCTGACCGAGCTTAATTTATATAAGTTTTGCAATGTGGTCTTGTAAGGAGGACTTGAGAGTGTGTGGTTTCTCATGTGATGGCGTCAGACAATGCATTTCAGCATAAAACCAAAGCACAAACTTCGCTGGTTTTAGCTAGCATGTTGCTCCACTGTTATTGTTAATCCTCCAGCTAGACTTGGCGCTAGTGTTGTTGTTGTCTCGCTGTCCACTGCTGAATCACCATAGGGGCTCGTTGATTGTGAACGCTTTATGCATTTTTTTAATCAATACTGTGGATGTCTGTAAATCAATGTGTTGCAAAGATATGTGCAGCAACAAATGTTTCATCATGCTGTGTGTGCTCGCAGTGCTCAGATGACAAGGTTACTGGACGATAACGTTATATTTCTGTAATCTTGCAGGGGAATGCATACAAATAGACACTCCTAAGATGTTATGGTCATGTGTGCGCATCTCCTAATCGAAATTCCGCAGTGTTTGCCCCTGACCGCCGGCAGTCAGACCCTCAGGAATCCGCTGTTATGTCTCCTCACATGCAGTGGTGTGTCTGCAGGGCGAGTGACTTTGAAGGCATTTATCACGGTGGATCAGCCCTGTAGCTTGTTTTTTGCCGGATTTTTTAGTAATGATTGCAGTCAGTTGTTATTCTCCTGAGGCCACTCACTCCGAGGTGGTCAGACAAACAGCTCGCATGATTGTGCAATACTGGCCCTGTTACTGTAAATGCTGTCCGGCATTGTTGCATGACGAAAAACACTGAGCCTAAACAGGCTATTTCTGGAAATATGTCAGTGTCACAAGTTGAGGTGATTACAGGAGATAAATTTGTTGTTTTTCCAGTTTATATGAATGTTAAGTGTGTGCCAAAATCTGGGGTGAAAGGTAAAGCATGCTCTGGGGAGTTTAAAGGGAAGCTTCAGCTCTTTTCATGTGGATGTCAAATCAGTGTTGATGGTAGATGTAGTCCCTTGAAGCAATACATTCCTGTGTGTGTGTTACATTGACATAGAAAGCTGAGTTCTCCTGCTGCAAAATCTGTTGCTCTTCCTCCATCCAGTAATGCCACTGGAAGTAAGGTAGAACTACAGGCTATTTCAGCTATGATTTGTGGTTGTATTGGGGTTGATACCAAGCAGACATGTTTTCTTAGGTCTGGAGAACAAGATTTGTAGGCCAGGGCACCTCTGTAGCCCTATAGTACTTAATTATAATGTGCTGGCCATATTGCAGTTTTGCTATTTTGTCGATCTAGCAGCTCTAGTTCAGACTGCATAGCTCTATGATTAAATGCAAAATGACTTGTCTTCATAACAGGCTGATCCCTCTATCCAATTTGGTTAGCGTATGTATGTTACATACACTAAATGTGAGGTTAGGTCAAACTGGCAACTATTCTGAGAAAGATGAGTTATGGGCTTGCTTGGCAGTCAAGGGCCGTCACTATCGTGGTAAGTATAGTGGTCCTTTGTCAATAATGTCTCCTTCCCAAAGTCAGTGTGAAGACATTGTGGCTCACAAGCATTCCAGAGATTTCAGGATGTGGTGTAGTACTGTGCGCAGTGGATGGGTGCCTGGAGCCCCGGAGACACTCATGGGTAGAACTCATTAATGCCTGCATTTGCCAGAAGCACAGGCTGTAGAATACAGATGGACCGTCCTGTAGCATTTCCTATCTGCATCCTGTCTCTTCCCACACCTGTTTTAGAGAAATTAGTGCCACTCTCACATTCTGTCACTCTTGTCTGCCATTTCCTCTTAAACAATAGGATCTTTGTAACTAGTAAAACTTGATGTTACTGATTTCCTGCAAGAGTAGCGTAATGTAAGATAACAATGGCAGAGAGGGAAAGGAAAGCTGACTTAGTTCTGCAGAATAATGTGTTGTTCTGTTTAATTTGACATTGACACTGACAAAGGTGTTGCTTATCACTCCCTATAGTTTCAGAATGAATTTCCAAGAGCTGACTGCTGCGTGCACTGCATTTATGATGCAAGTGGCATAAGGTGAAAAACATGTCATTAACCCATTTACATCATACTGCAGCCCACAGTCTGCAAGCAGTGTCTACATTTAGATACATTTAGATCATGTGACTTGTGATTAATGGCATGAGCTTCCACTGGTATGGTAAGGTATAGGCCTTTTCCTAGACTGAGGATGTTTCCTGTTGTCAGTTAATTTACTGTATAATGCCAGATGTTAAGAACAACAGTGTTTTCGAAATGCACTGACTCTCTGATGCTTATGAATTAAAGTGGGTGTTTGTGTGCAGTATGTTGTCTTGCAGAAGCTCTTGTGCATGTGCAGTATGCTTTGCACAGTTGCATGTAGGAGAGATTGGGAGGTCCAATCTTGGCAGTGTCGCACTGTTCCAGAGAAGGGTGGGGTCAAGTACGTCGTGTTCATTGTTTCTGAATTCTCTCAGGCTGTGGTGCAAATTCTGATCCCTGCATCAACCCTGCCTTTTTACAGCAGGTCAGAGATGCATACTGTTGTGTACATGAGCTATACTTCCATTGAGATTTGGATACATGTGCACAAATTGGTTTTATATTCATATTGCCTCACAATTTAACCCTTGGCTGAAATCAGTAGCCATCAAACACATCCTTTTTACAGTGGGGGGTAATCAAAATCTGGATTTAGCCTAGCAAGCATCAGTTATGCCACCATGACCTAATTGGTGGAGAGTGTGCTCTTACAAAACCCTGGCCACCTTCTCCTCCTTTTCCTCTCTCTAAAAAATCCCCTTTAGTTTAGGCATTGTGAGCAAGTGTGCTCACTAACCAGCTGTGTGCTATTCAGCTGTGGGCCTCACGGGCCACGTGTCACAACTATACAATAGTGTGCCCCTTCCTGGTACAATAGTGTGGATGGTTGGTGTCAAAGGTCAGGCCCCCCTGACTCTGGCAGCCCTCGGTATCACTGCTTCAATCGCTCTACAGAAAAGACTCTCGATTTTGTGCTGTTTATTATGCACTCAGTGTTTCTGCCTAGGGGCTCTAGCATTCCACTGGCCTTTATTGGAGCCCCAATGAGCCATCAGATGAGCCATTGAGACCAGCCAGACACCATCTGCAGTGATAATTCACTAGCGGCAGCCAGGCAGGGACAGCTTGAAGACCATAGTGCGGCTATGGTTAACTGCAGGGCATGCAGGCTGGTAACTTTCTCTGTGCGGCCAGCACGTAGGTTTAGGAAAAAAGCAAAGAATTCAGAAGAGGAATTTGTGCAGTCTTCACTGCAGCAGCACAATCTGTGCTTGAAGTGTCTCATGGCAACCAAACAAACAACCGGCAGTGATGGCGTCATTGGTTCCGCCGTCATTCCTGAGTGATTTAGTCATGCTGTTCTGCGTGGAGAGGTGTCTTTTTAAACTTGGTCTCGTTCCCTCTCACATTCATGTACTATTTCTGTCCTCAGACACCCCACACCCGTGCATGCGTTGGAATGTTTACAAATGTGCACACAATCTGATCTTACTCGTCATGGGCACACTGAGAGCATTTACTGGGCGTTGCTTTCTTTATGCTGTTTCCTCATACCTGTTTCATTTTTTGCATTGCATGAGCACAGAGATTTGTCTGTTGTTGTGCTAAATGGCTTATTGTAACACACGAGATTGCTTACTGTGCCTTCTTGTGCGTGCTTACTGAAAAGATCACTGTCCTGTTCTGCTCCTGCAGAACAAGCCCTTTCACAATTTCTCATACAATACACTCATAAAGGCACCAGTGTTCTTTCATGCGAGAGTTATTCTGTAATTTCAAGACTGCTGTGGTTAAGATGGTTGTGCTGCTGATGTTATTCTTGCAGTGTGTTTCATTCATGAAGCCATGACTGCATCTGGAATATTATAAAGTTTCAGGGTTTGCAGCAGGTGTCTGTCCGCCTTGCACGTAGTTCCACAGCTGCTCCCAGGGGACTGTGTGTGTGTGTGTTTGTGTGCGCAGAGACAGATTCTGCAGTGGGGCAGATGGGCAATAGAAGTCTGGACTCTCCCTCTCTGTGTGGCTCCTTGAAAAGCTTAAGCAAGTGATTTCCCGATTACTCCCTTTAACACTCACACACACTCCCCCCAGTGAGTGTGTGCCCCTTTCAACTCCATCTACACAGACGCTAGTGACAGGCGCGTGTTGGGGAATGCCTTTCAGTCAGATGATCGATGGAGGGACACATGGTGACCAGCATATAGAACACCCGTTTCATGCCCCTCCTCTTCTTTCTCTTTTTGTTTTTGTTGGCGGGGGTCAGACCTTCCAACCTTTCTGTCTAATCCTATTAAAAAACCCTCAGAAAGGCATTAGGGAATAAAGCTCTGACATTGTAATCTGGAAATGCGTGCTGCCTGCACTCTGAGGGAAGTGTGTCAAGTGATTATAGTGTTTCCTTTCTGCAGAACTAGATACAGCTATGGCCCTTTATTATCTGAAATATTGCAGTCAGGATGTTGTTAAGCAACCATGACATTTACATCTTTATTGTTGCTCAAGATTTATTATAATCACAGGAAAATGACTTGCTGTTTCACATTACCACTGTGTTTGCATACGGTCTAACAACTTCTACACACTTTGGGCGAGTGAGCCTTCGTGTTCCATGAAATCTTGACTTGTGCAGTATGGTTGATGACTTAGCAGACAGATTTAATGAGAGTTACTATTTCTCCCTCTCTGGTTGAGCCATTATGTTTACCTAGACCAAGAGAGGGTGCCAGTAGAGAACCCACAGCTTATTATCCTGCGTCTGGAGGGCTGTGGTCATGCACAGAGCATTGCTGCTGCACATTTGGGAGGCAGCCAGCCAGTCAGGCACCAAAGGACAGACAACTCGTCAGTCTGCTGTAGGTAGCAGCAGACATTCAGTCTAGTTGCAGTTTAGCAACCTGTTTGCCGTGGCATTAGAGGAGATTTGCTGCACACCCTGTTATGGGTACAAACAACCCAGCACTATTTGACCTTGCATGCACATTTCTTTGCTGTCCTTGTGATATGACTGATATTAGTTTCATAAAGGCAAAGCATTGGCTTGCTGTTAACATCACTTCCAGGTAACAGTGTTCATTGTAAAGATGTAGATGTTGATATTTTATCTTGACTGGTTTTGCCACAACATCTGTCATTAAATGTCAACAGGCAGGCCAAGCCAGTGGAAGATGCATCCCAACGCAATTCTGAGGTGGGTGAACCCTGGGACTCTCCCAGCGAAGAAGAGGAACCTCTGTATGGCACATCACCTCCTTATACCCCCCGTCAGATGAAACGCATGTCTGGCAAACATCAGAGGAACAGCCAGGCGAAGAGTGCTGGTCGGTCTCCCAACAAAGGTAAGTTAATAAATCTATTCATCTTAAGCATTTATGGAAATCATTTTTTTTTACATGCAGCTTTACATGCATTGCACTGAGTGTGAGTCTGTATTTCCGTGTTTATTTCAGCAGACCTTAGTCCATCTGCCCTGAGAGAGAGTCCAAGGCCAGCAGAGACCCCTGAGGAGCACAGCTACAAGCAGGGCAAGAAGCAGAGAGCCACACTGCGCTCCACAGAGAGAGACCACAAGAAGACGTTTGAAGGCTCCTTCATGCTAGATCCACTCTCAAAGTCGAGCCCTTTTGGAGCCCTCAACATGGATCCCAGGAAGCATTACTTGAGCTTGGGCTGCAGCAGTTGCAAACTTCCTGTGTCTATGCCCCATAATATGGCCCGGACCCACCGCCAAACCTCCAGGACAGATTGTCCTGCTGACCGACTCAAGTTCTTTGAAACACTGCGGCTGCTGCTCAAGCTCACGTCTATGTCCTCCAAGAGGAAGGAGAAGGAGCAGAGAGGCCTGGAGAACATGGCCTTCATGGGTCACAACAATGAGGTCATTTGGTTGGAGTTGCAGGCTTGGCATGCACGACGCTCCACTGGTGACCAAGACCTTTTTCTTTTCACTGCCCGCCAGGCCATCCCTGACATCATCAATGAGGTGCTGCACTTTAAGGTCAACTATGCCAGCCTGAGAGGGGCCCAGTGTTCTCAAACAATCGAGGGGCACTATCAAAGTGTCCCAGATCTAGTCTGTGGAGAGGATAGGGAGCCTGCTGTAGCAGAGACCAACCACTGTGGAGTAGATCCCTGGGGCTTTAGCGCCTTCCCCTCATCAGCAATGAATGCAGCAGAGCCTCTGGGCTCTGGCGCTGATTGCAGGGATCACCTTCAGCGCCAGCGGCTGGCATTTGAGCAGGTTAAGCGTGTTATGGAGCTGCTGGAGTCTGTGGAAGCTTTGTACCCCTCTTTGCAGGCCTTGCAGAGGGACTATGAAAAGTATGCAGCTAGAGACTTCCAGGGCAGGGTGCAGGCGCTCTGTCTGTGGCTCAATATCACCCAGGACCTCAACCAGAAGCTGCGCGTTATGGCCACTGTGCTGGGCCTCCATGATTTATCCCGTATCGGGTGGCCTGTCTTTGAGATTCCTTCACCACGCTGCTCCCGTGGCAATGAAGAAGAGGAGAATGAGGAAGATGAGGAGAATGACTCAACAGCCACTTTTACAGCTGAAAGCGATGGAGAGGATAGGGACGCTGAGGAGGAGGAGGAGGAGGGGGGATTGGGACATGTAGCAGAGGAAGAGCTTTCTCCCTCCCTGACTCCTAAATTTGCTCGATTGTTGTCAGAAGACGAGTTTCTCCCAACTGCTAATGCTGTAAATGCAGAAGTGATATCGGGAGGGGGAGTATTCTGCCCCACAGCCATCTACAGACCGTTTGTGGATAAAGCTCTGAAACAGATGGGACTGCGTAAACTGATCCTCAGACTGCATAAACTGATGGACCGCTCTCTTCAGAGGTCCAGAGCAGCACTGCTCTGCCACACTCCTGCACTGGAGGTGAGATACCATTTCTTTAACTACACACTTAATGATTACCATACTTTATCCTAACTACAATCCTGCATTAAGAAGAACTGAAATTAACTTAATAGCATTATTACGGCTAAATCAGGAAATTATCATATATCAATATATGAGCAACGTATTTTTACATAAGCAAACATATCAGGAGATTTATGCTGACACACATGTACACACTCAAAACAAACCGATGATTTTCTTTCTTTAGGGAGTCTTACAGATTTTCAAGTTTAAGCCTCTAAATTCTGTGTATTACCATGTTACATACAGTCACTTACAGATGAACAGTTAGCTTCATGACAGTAACAGTTATTAGGTTTGAAGCGATTCCTCGAGTAACTTAATAACTAAAAAAACATCACAAAATTTAACCATCATGGAGTGAAATACAGTTCTACTGCCGCCGTTCTGGTTTAATGTACGATGTTCCTTAAATCTCGACCTGCAGAGTTGCAGTGAAAATACAAGACAGATGTGTGTTGTTTTTTACTCCATTCCAGTCAGTGAAATCCTGTAAGATGTGACTTCCGACATTTTCAGTGGTATAACTGGGAAAATGAGCGTGCTTGTCGTCATAAGATTGTGATGTTCATTGTAACTTCGGTGACATCTGCTGACTCCTCACACAGCTCCTCTCACTCATCAGAGCAGCCTACAGTTTCCTGTCTGTGACACAGTCATCATTAATTGACTATTACTTGTGTTACCAAGTAGATAGTAGGTGGGACATTGAGCTCTATAGTGTATTATTATCTATTATATATATTATAGTATAGTAGGATATAGTAGAGTATAGTTTTAGTACTATATAGTATTAGATTTGCAAAAACATTTCGACCTGTATTCAGTTGAATACAGTATAAAGAAAAGATGTTTAATGTTCAAACTGAAAATTTATTGTTTTTGTAAATATACACTTATTCTGAATTTGATGTCTGCAACACTCTTCAAAAAAGTTGGGACAATGGCAACAAAAAACTTTAACTTCATAAGTGTTGGGATGCTCACAAACCGTCTGACTGTAGCACTCCACAGGAAACCAGATTAATTGATAACAGGTGATAGTATCATGATTGGGCATGAAAGGGGCGTCCTCAAAAGGCTCAGATGTTCACAAACAAGAGTGGGGTGAGGTTCATCACTTTGTGAAAAAATGCACATACAAGAGGTTCAGCAGTTTAAGAATAATGTTTCTCAACACAAAACTCAAAGAATTCTGGGATTTCACCATTTACAATCAATAATATCATTTAAAACATTCAGAAAATACAGAGAAATCTCTGCATGTAAGGAGCAAGGCCAAAAACCAATAGTGAATGCTTATGAACCTTGATCCCCTCAGGTGTCACTACATTAAAAAGAGATATTTTATATATAGGATGTTCCATACATGAGCTCAGGAACACTTATGAAAACCATTGTCAGTAAACACAGTTTGTTACTGCATCTACAAATTCAAGTTAAGACTCTACCATGCAAAGCACAAGCTGTATATTAACAACATCCAGAAACACTGCAGACATCTCTGGGGAAAAGTGTGCCGTGGCCTGAGGAGTCCACATTTCAGATTGTTTTGGGAAATTATAGACATTGTGTCCTCTGGGCTAAAGGGAAGGACCATCCAGATTGTTACCAGTGCAAAGTTCAAAAGCCAGCATCTGGAGCAACATATGCTGCCATCCAGACAAGGGACGTCATGACATATTCTGCGTGTGTTAAAACAGCATGACTTTGTAGTAAAATAATTCAGGTACTAGACTGACCTGCCTGCAGTGCAGACCTGTCTCCCATTAAAAATGTGTGGTGTATTATGAAGAGCAAAATAGGAGAACAGAGACCCTGGACGGTTGAGCACCTGAAGTCATGCATCTGTGGTGAGGAGACACAAGTGATGGATCAAGCACTGAAAACACACTTTGAATGTAACTTATTAAATTCAAAATAAATAAAAAAAAACAACAACTTTGAATTTATTATGAAGCTAAGCTGACTCCCTTAATAAAACAGCATATTGTATTGCTGGTTATCCATGGTGCTCTATGATATCTGCTGAAATAAGTTAATTGGGCACATCTTCCACTTGCAGTTTGCAGACTTCCCAGACCCCATGCTGTACAGTGATTACCTGCCGGAGCTGTCGCGCCACCTGTCCTGCAGTGGTCCAGCAGATCCGGAGCTCGGGGCAGACCAAGTTTCTTGGGAGGATTTGCTGGACATGGACCTCCCATCTTTCCGGCCAGCGTTCCTCGTGCTGTGCAGAGTCCTTCTCAACGTCATTCACGAATGCCTTAAACTGCGACTTGAACAGAGACCCGCTGGAGAGCCCTCACTTCTCAGCATCAAGCAGGCAAGCAGCAACTGAAACACTTTTGTTAATGTTAGAATTATATGAGGCCTTTTTACATGCTGCATGCTTGACATGTGTAATAGAAAACTGTGTAATCCCTCTTGTTGTCCTGGACAGCACTGTTGGTGAAGACTGTAACACATGGCATGTATGTTCTGTGTAAGTGCTAATCACTGTGTTTTCACATGTCGTTTGTGCTCTGCAGTTGGTGCGTGAGTGTAAAGAGGTTCTTAAAGGCGGTCTCTTAATGAAGCAGTATTATCAGTTCATGCTGCGAGGCGTGGTGACTGATGCTCAGGGCTTGCAGACAAATGCCAATATCGATGAGTTTGAAGAGGACCTTCACAAGATGCTGGTGGTAAGACTCCTAACCTTTCTCCCTCTTCTACTCAAAAATCAAAAGTTTAAATTGCCAGATTTACCTTGAGTGTACAATCATTGCAGAGAAATCCTCTTGAATAAAATGCATTATTGAAATGCAAGTTGTGCATATCTTAAGAACTGCCACTGTTTTTGTAGGTCTACTTTGACTACATGCACAGTTGGATCCAGATGTTGCAGCAGCTGCCTCAGGCCTCTCACAGCTTAAAGAACCTGTTAGAAGAGGAGTGGCACTTCACCAAGGTCATCACTCCCTACATCCGTGGAGGGGAGGCCCAATCTGGAAAGCTTTTCTGGTCAGTCACTTAACCTGCAAACCAAAATGACAGAAGTGTTAGGGTTTGTGTTTTTTTCATCACCTACACTGAGATTGATTTGGGAAGGTGTCTCTGAATGGCCAGTAGGAACACAGGGAATTATTAGGGCAAGCAGAATCTTAAAAACTGCAAAAAATATGAACCTCTCCTGTGTTCTTGATAATTTATAAGAAACTGTGGACTTTTATGCCCTTTGCAGTGATATTGCTGGGATGCTGCTTAAATCCACTGGGGAGTTCCTTGATGCTGGCCTGCAAAAGAGCGGTAATGAATTCTGGGAAAGTGCAGATGACAGCACTGCCTCAGATGAGATCAGGTAAGGAGGATAACATGAATATTAGATTTCTGCTTCTGTCAGTGTTCATATTTTTTACGTCCCAGTGGGGGTGTTTTAAACTTTGAACCTTTTGATTCTTGAAGGCGGTCGGTTATCGAGACAAGTCGGTCACTTAAGGAGCTGTTCCACGAGGCCAGGGAGCGAGCGTCCAAGGCTCTGGGCTTTGCCAAGATGCTTCGCAAGGTGAGCGACTGCGGCGAATAATTGTCACTCCCTTGAAACACAAAGCCACAACAGTACTGACATTGCAGTCTGCCTGTGACCCTGTTTTCTCTGCTTACAAAAGAACTGGGACTGTGTGTTCTGACACACTCATTGTTTGCTTCTCACTCTGCAGGACTTAGAAGTTGCTGCAGATTTTAGTATCACGAATGGGGTGACTTGTCTCCTGGAGGCGCTGAAGAAAAGAAACTATGTCAAGGTGTGTTTGCTCCTCTGTTAATTTTGCACGGTTCTTATTTTCATTTTCTGTCCTCAGGTTATGGTCAAAATCAAATATCACAATATTTTTGAACAAATAGCAATAAACAATAATGAGGCAGTACCACAGGGATGGAAATGAAAAAGTGAAATAGTAGAGCTGTCTGATAAGTTCAGAAAAATATGTCACTTCACTCTAATGCAGCTTTTAAAACCAGGATAAGACGACACTAATGACATCATGATATAACGATATCTAAAATCAATACAATATCTAGTCTCATATCACAGTATCAATATACAACCCAAATACAAGTTGAAGTGAGGAATTTATTGATTTCACCATCTACAATCCATAATATCATTAAAAGATCGAGACAATATTGAGAAATCGTTGTACCTAAGGGGAAAGGCTGAAAACCAACATTGAATACCTGTGAGCTTTGACCCCAAAGGTGGCACTGCATTAAGCAGACACCAGATTCAGAATAAGAGTATATTTACAAAAAACAATTAAGTTAATCAGTTCAAACATTAAATATCTTGTCTTTATTTTCAACTGAATTTAGGTAAATTTTTTGTTTTTTTGAATTCTGCTTTTATTTACGTTTTACACAACTTTTGTGTAACTGGAGTTGTATTAACACTATATTGTCCGGCCCTATGCTCAGGTCAATTACGTACCCGTTTAACCTCCTCCTTTTAAATCCAGGTTCAGATTCCAGGCCTTGAGGAGCTGCAGGTTTTTGTCCCTTGTGGCTTGATGGACCAGCGTCCTCTGATCCTGCAGCTTCTCAATGCTGCTGCTGGCAAAGACTGCTCCAAAGAGCCTGATGAAATTGCAGAGGATGATGCGTACCTGCTCATGAGTAAACACGGAGCTGGGGACGCCACTACTGACTCTGACTGGGCGCAGTGGGACGGAGAGCTGCTCAAACTGGTCCCCCAGATGGAAACTGTTGACACTTTAAGAGCCATGAAGGTATGTGACCTTTTTTATTATTCAGTCTGTGTGTGTGTGTGTGTGTGTGTGTGTGTGTGTGTGTGTGTTTGTGCACGCGTGTCTGGTGTTTTCAAGCCTCTCATTGGTCCAATGTGCTTTCAGGTGGAGAACATGCTCTTGATAGTGATGCAGTCAGCTCACCTGGTGGCCCAGCGAAAGTCCTTTCAGCAGTCCATGGAGGATGTGCTCACTCTTAGCCGGGAGCAAACATCAAGTCAGCCTCTCATCGCGAGTGCTCTGGAGGAGCTCAAGGTACTTACATAATCTCACGCTGATTTTTTTCCAACCTGGTAAATCATGTGTTTACTTTGTGTCGTTGTAAAGGCAGGTGCATGTTGGTGTCCTACTTTCAAATCTGTTTTCCACTGCAACTGCCACTAGTTACCCGAAGTTCTGCTCCATTAACCTTACATAAAAAAGACACTGTGCTACTATCAGATTGTAGATGTGATTCTCAAAACGGAAGTCACCAAATGTTCATATCTGTTAAATTCAGAGTCCACAATACCACATTTGATTTCTCACATTGATGCCAGTAGTTTTCCGTTTTGAATGCTGTCACTCATGGCTTTTAATCTGAGGTTTTCTGCAGAATATTTTCATTAGAGAATGGTTAAAAACTCTCCTTTCTTTTCTTTCTCACCCCGCTTATCTCTCCCACCGCAGGATGAGGCACTACAGCTATGCATTAAGATCAGCACTGCCATTGACCGGGTGGAGTACATGTTCACCACAGAGATTGAGGCAGAGGTGGAGGAGTCCGAGTCAGCCACTCTGCATCAGTACTACAGGGAGGCAATGATACAGGGCTACAATTTTGCCTTTGAGGTAACTGTAACACAGTATATGTTTTTCAAGAAGCACATTCTCTAGTTTAGGGCTGCACCCATTGATTATGATTAAATCTGTTTATTAAACAAATATTTTTCTGATTAGTCAATTAATCTGGCAAATAATTTATTGATAACTTATTTTTCCGAAAATGAATATCAAAAATTTGTCCAATTAATAGTTCAGTATTTTATTCAGTCATAATTGTGAAATATAGACCCATAAAGCACATTGGAATAATGATAATGGTGGCATATGTTAAAATTGTTCTCATTTCCACCCTCTTTAATGGAACCTATTTGTCAGAAGCCTGATCAGAAAAATACTTGACCTCAAATTCAAAAGGAGCTGTGACGCACATTAATTTAATCACTGTGTCAACCCTTTCCCTGAACTGGACAATCAGTATTTTTACTTAAGTACTTGACTTAAATTGGTCATGATTTATTTCATAAATGGTGCTTCCACTTCTTGCAGAGCAACTGCTGAGAGAAGACATTTCTAGTTTCGCAAATCAATATATTTCTGTAATTGATGGTGTCAATTACATCAGCAAATTGCCCCAGCCTTATTTTTCTGCGATTTATCTAATCTATTCCTTCTTATTCTCTGATTTTCTTCGTCACTATTTGTTTCATGATAGTCACATGTCCATTTTTCTAACTTTAGGCTGTGACTAGTTGTGGGTTATATTTTGCAGGGGCATACGGGCTGAATTAATTCATAAGTCATCAGATCAGGGGAAGTTGAGTCATCCTAAATGCTAAATGCTTTTTTTTTTAAACAGTACCATAAGGAGGTGGTGCGCCTGATGTCAGGGGAGTTCAGGCAGAGGATCGGGGAGCGCTACATAGCTTTTGCCCGCAAATGGATGACCTATGTCCTGACCAAATGTGAGAGTGGCAGGGGTACCAAGCCCAGGTAAGGCTTTTCTGTCACTTGAATCAAACATTTTTAAGTCATTCACTTATATCTGTCTCTGGTTGGGTGTGGGGTGTGCTACTAGGGCATAAACATGTATATAAAAATATATTGCAATTATTGTGATTGTGATATGAGTCACAATTTCAGTGGGAATTGTAATTTTTGCATCTCCTATTCATCAGTTCTATGCAGCAATGCAATGTTTCATTTATTATAGTATGCTGTGGCACATTTCCCCTTCATCAAAAATTGTGGCTCCTCTATTTGGATATTGCAGCCGGCCATATTGCGATTTCGCTAGAGTTTTGATGAACTGTTCAGCCCCATCTGCTAGCTGGTGTGGTGTTCTTGGTTTGAGTATGCTGCATTGAGATGGTTTTTGTAGTTTTCCTGGAAACAGAGTTAAAGCCAGGTCCCCTGGTTGAACATTAACATTAACCAATAAATCACCCCAATTAATCTTGGAAAGTTGAAGTTAACAAACAATATTCCCCGTCACCTTAAACAAACTGCAGATTTGTAATGTAAGATTTGTAATGTAAAAACGTTGTTTGTGTGATAAATTCCTCATTTGCCTCATTTTCTGTTTGCTATTTTTTAGAAGTGTTACTAATTGTAAAACTAGATAAATGCATCTTCTGTGTGAGAGCCACATTTTTGAAATACATGTATTGTAGCCCTCCTTGTCAAGAGCTTTCTCTTTGAGCCGTAACAAGCTACCATGGCAACATTGTACTCTGATAATAGAGTGAAGCCTTTAGGTTATTTCATGGAATGCAACTGCAGCAGCATGACATTTTAGAGACATAACAGATACCTTTTAAAATAAATATTATGACAAGTATGCAAACAAAAATAGGTACACTTCACAGTGAGCATGAGTCAGTGTCATATTTGCATTATATAAAACTGTGCTGTTCCTGTAGAGGAGAACACAAGGAGCCACTTAGAACATGTCCTCAAAGATAAAGATACTGAAATCTAGAGTATTTCATGATTAGGTGCAACTGTTAAACTGTGCTAAGTACAACACAATTGAACTTTTAAGTTTTGATTACCAGAATGTTGAATGCTTTTTTCTTAAATAAGCCTGTACACTTTCTTGTGTTAAAACATAAATGGAGTGAACGAAAATGAACAGCAGCAGGAAGTTTTGGGACACACTTATTGACTGTCATGTTTCTCCTGCAGGTGGGCGACTCAGGGTTTTGATTTTCTTCAGGCTATCGAACCTGCCTTTATATCAGCATTGCCAGAGGACGACTTCCTGGTAAAACAGCCTCTTTTCTTCTCTTTGTCCTGGTCTTGTCCTTGTCTCCAAATCGCACAATAAGCATGCTTAGAATATGACACATTTATTATCAATTGACTCTGAATTTACGTGTCTCTGCAGAATTTACAAGCATTGATGAATGAATGTATTGGACATGTGATTGGAAAACCTCATAGCCCAGTCACCGGCCTGTACATTGGTAAGATGCCCCCCTGTGACACAAACTGTTGGCGACTTCCACATTTGGTGTTCAGGATTTAATTCAGTGTTTACTTTCTGTTGCAAGTTTATAACCTGAGTGTCATGGAGACACAAAGCAGGCACAAAGGCAGTGAAATAAATCAATTCCTGTACAATAACAGAGAAGCATGTAGATGACCTTATGGCTTTTTGTCCTTTATTAGTCCCCCTTGTGGGATGTTCAACTTTTTCACTCCATTGTTAATTATTTTACACACACATAGGCTTGTATACACACATGCAGTTTTGTCGGAGAGGTGATAGGGTGATGGATGCTGTCCAGAAACAGGCACCCTAAGCAGTTGGGGTTCGGTACCTTGACAGTCATCTTAATGCAGTAAATAAAAGAAAAAGGTTAGCTAATTTTAACCCATGTCTTTGTTACTGTTTCCCATTTCATTTAGACCTAATCTTTATTCCACCTTTCATTATCTTTTCTTGCAAATAATAATGTTTAAGGAAAAGAAAAAGAAATATATGATGTTTGTTAGTTTGTTTGTAACCTCCCTGGTTAACCAGACTCCTGTGAGTAACTTCAAGCTGCTGCTCAGTGGCCAACAGTACAAAACTGTGGCTGGCCAGGGCAAGTGTGAAAGTCATTAACTTCTATGACTTGAAGTAGTGTGTTACTGAAAAAGAGCTGGTTTGCACAGCAAATATTTCCTGATTAAATAAAGACAAAAAAACTAACAAAAAACAATTAAAATACCAGCCCAACTGGATCATACCACAGCCTCATTCCTGCCATTTAAAGCAATACAAAAGTAGAATTAAATATTACAACATTTTGACTTTGAAAAATAAGTTACACTTCTTAATTATCTCAACATTATGCTGTTTGACTACACACCAAATTATAATATAATTCTAAATTTAAACATAAAGCCTGTAATCATTCATTTAAATTGGTTATTCGCTGCCATCAGACTGTATCTTCACATGCAGGTTTATGAAGTCTCTGTCCAGTCGATATTTTCATATAGAACCATTTCTTGTTTATTTCAGTGACTGTACAACCTTCAGTTAAAACAACACTCCCTTTTCCTGTTTCTTGGCTTTAGCAAATCCATTAATTCCACTGCTGAACTCATAAAGTTCTTCTTTTATTCTTTGATGCCATTTTCATGAATGAACCCTTCCTGATCTGGGGCAGGAGGTGTAGCCTTACATGGTAAAAGTGTCATGCATGTGGACTTAAAAACACACGGGCGGATCATTTATAGTTATTTGACTTGGCATGTTCATACGAGCCCGATGTACAAAAAAGTAAGAGAAATTTAAGATAAGAATACAAACTTGCTTAAGGCCCATTGTGATTTCTCATGTTACTTCATTGTAGATTTTTTCCATGACTGCAAACAAGGTTTCCTTTTGAAGGGCTTTTGAATAAATCAAACATGTGGTGCTTATCTTTTCAGCTCCCAGGAATAGTCCTCGTCCTGTAAAGGTCCCTCGTTGCCATAGTGACCCACCCAACCCCAACCTGTTCATCCCTAATGCTGAAGGTTTCAGGTAGGTGATCAGAGTTCAGGTTTTGACAATAGTCTGTGTGGCTAATGTGTTTTACTCTCACTGCTCTTTCTTGCATGGCTCATTACCTTAGGTGGTAATTTTGCTCTGTAGTTACTGAGCTTGTGTGTGACGTGAGTGTGTCAGTGGTTAGTTAATTATTTTTTTTATTTGTCTAGTGTCTGAGAGAGTGTGTGTCTGTCCCTCAACCAGCCACCCAATCACACCCTTAAACTTATCTATTGACATCCCACGCACGCCACCTCACCTCCCCAGGCAGAGCTCCTCAGTTTGTTTTTTCACCACACAGCTCTCGAAGTCTCCCCTGCGACCTGCGGAACCAGCTGTTCCCCAACGGCCCTCGCCCCGTCCCTCAGGGCCCGGGGGAACACAGCCACACCAAAGCACCCAGCAGCAGCCCCAATGACGTCAGGTAGCCATGTCCCCAAGTCACGTGGTCCAAACTGCTGTCAAAACATAGCCTCAGATACAAAAACAAAAGCCAATAGGATATGGTTCATATTATCCTTGTTTTTCTTCCAGTATTAGCTTTGATTCATAAGTTTCATTGGTAGATTGCTGATTTCCTGCTTTTAGCCCTGTGATTGCATCTTAACAAACACAATAAATGTGGATATTTGGACAGATAATGGATTAACTACTGTATCCATAAAATCAGTCTCCCATTTTTTGGACATTGACATTTCCAGGCTCTATTTCTGTCATTTATCTTTAGTAGTTTTAGAATGGTCTTAATTTATGTTTGTACATCATGTAGTGTAGATCTTTGGACAACAAGAACCATTTTTAAACTTTTATTTTTAATGCATTGATGCAGTGTTTATAGCATGGCTGTTCAGATATGATCATTTAAAACACTCCAGACCTGCTACATCTTAATGAAGTTCTGGACAGTGCCTCTAAATAATGAGCATGGCAAAAAAAAAACTGAATTGACTGAGATTATAGAGCCTTAGAAGTGTCTGTGGAGCTTTTCCAAGCCCTGCAAAATGTCACAAAAAAGAAAAGAACTCTTACACAAGTCTGGTCAAGGGAAGAGACTGTGATTGTTGTGCATGGTGTGAAAATGGAAAAAAACATACTCAACATCATTGAAAGAGTGGGCTTTGATATTCTGCTTTTTAGTGCTATTAATGTCAGTTCTGCTTTGATGCTGGTGATTCACCGCCATTAGATTTTTGGCTTATTTGTGTGTGCTTTTGAAGTCAGAACATGCACTCAAGAGATCTAACCTTCAAGTGTGTTTGAGCTGTGTAATGACTCTGATGCATGCTGAACTGATAACGGGTTTTTCAAAAGGCATACTGAAAGTCTTTGTCTCTCTTGAAAGGTCAAATGGTTTTGTCAGGTTCGCTCTATAATCTTGCATAGACTTGTGTGGTATTTGCTTGGCTTATTTGTTCAGTTTACACTATTGTAATCATTTTCATTCTTAACACAAGTCTGGGAATGTTTTTTCCAAAAGCATTTGAAGTCGAAGATCTCTCCCTTTGCACGTCAGTGGGTCTCATATCATTAAAATGCTTTTAGGAAGCAGTGCCCTGTACTGTTTAATTTTACCACAATTAATTTAATGTAAAGGAAACAACTTGGTGCAGTCATTTTGAGAGCATAAAGATAAAATGCCAATGGCAGAAGTGATTGCACTCGTTATTGATCCTTAATTTGACCATTATCAGGGAAAAACCCCCAGATTAGAACATACCATCTTTATCAGTAATTTTTGATTGTTGCATCAGTTTCTTCCATGTCCTTGCAGGGGATCCAGTTTCCATGAAAATGACCGTCTGTCATCCGTTGCAGCAGAGTTGCATTTCAAATCTCTGAGCCGCCACTCCAGCCCCACAGAGGACAGAGAAGGTGGGCACATTCAGTGATCTGCACGGTTTGATCCACGCTGTACAGATTAATTGTCCTGATCGGCTGAACTCTCTCCTGATTTGTTTCTCCAGAACCGTCCTATCCAAAGGGGGACCCTAACAGCGCTGCACGCCGAAGCTGGGAGCTCCGCACCTTCATCAGCCAGTCCAAGGGTGAGATTTTTGAGTGACAAGGCATGTTGGTTTGACTAAAAGATATAAACGGTAATATTTTAAAATAAATCCCGTTTCCTGTCTCAGACACAGCAGCAAGGCAAAGCCCCATGGAGGCCGTCCGTCGCTCCATTCGCAAGTTCGAGGACAAACGCTATGCTGTGATGAAGCAGCGCAACATCATCGGCCAAGTGTGTCACACACCCAAATCCTATGATAATGTCATGCACGTTGGGCTCAGGAAGGTGACCTTCAAGTGGCAGAGGGGCAACAAAATAGGTATGACTGCCTACTGACTGCAGGGTTCTTATGAGTGCTGGAAAACACTTGAAATTAAATGTAGTGTTTTCGAGGTTAGAAAAGTGCTTGGATTTTGCATAAAATACTTCAAAGTGCTTGAAACTGTAATTTTGTAATTTTCATAATAAATTGCTCTCTGACTGAATAGTTTGTTTTTTTAGATAAAGAAATAAAATAAGTTGGAGAGAGTCCAATTGCTTTTGCCCTTCACACAAAATGAAAATGACAGTACTTCATTATAATGAATTTTTGTCACAATTTTCCTTTATCAAATAAACTGCAGGCTTCTGCGATTCAGATATTGCACTTGGCCATACTGCAATCTTGATAATATTGCAATTAATTGTGCAGCCTTAGTAAGTGTATGTATGTATAAATATGTCATTTACTAAAGTTGTAAGGTACTGGAAAAGCTTGAAAATGCACCATGAAAGTGCTTGAATTGGACTTTGAAAAAGGCGTGGGAACCCTGTGACTGCTTTTGTTATGATTTAGACTCTTAAACAGGCAGTGATGTTATGTGTGTATGACAACAGGTGAGGGCCAGTATGGGAAGGTGTACACCTGCATCAATGTCGACACTGGAGAACTAATGGCCATGAAGGAGGTATGTATTCCAGCAAGATCCACTGAATAATTTAACAAATGATCACAAGATCTACAGGTTGCAGTAACGCACTTTTTTTGGTTTTGTTTTCAACCAGATCCGATTTCAGCCGAATGATCACAAAACAATCAAGGAAACTGCAGATGAGCTGAAAATATTTGAAGGCATTAAACACCCAAACCTGGTGCGATACTTTGGAGTCGAGCTCCATCGGGTAAGAGGCGTACGTTTGTGTCAGGTCAGGCATCACGTGCTGTGTGCTGAAGCAGTTTGGTATAAATTCACATGTGCTCTCCTGTAGGAGGAGATGTACATCTTCATGGAGTACTGTGACGAGGGCACTCTGGAGGAGGTGTCCAGACTGGGACTGCAGGAACATGTCATCAGGCTCTACAGTAAACAGATCACTACAGCCATCAACGTCCTCCATGAGCATGGAATTGTCCACCGAGATATCAAGGGTCAGTATCATATTCTCATTTTTCATTTTCCTGTAATCAGAAGTGCAGAAAATTCTGAATGAACTCCATCCATTTATCTGCTGTTAACTCGTTGTGTTTTTTTTTTTTTTGTAATGTCAGGAGCCAACATCTTTTTGACGTCGTCAGGCCTGATTAAGCTGGGTGACTTTGGCTGTTCAGTCAAGTTGAGGAACAACACTCACACCATGCCAGGAGAGGTGAACAGCACTCTGGGAACTGCAGGTATGAATGATGTCTTGTGTCTGGGGTTCATTTCACCACCAGGGGTCACTGTGACTTGATATATAATTTTTTCCCCTCACACCAATAAATGTCCACCCACATGCTTATTCCAAGGGTTGTTCCCAGACCAATACCAGCTAGACAGACATTTCACAGCAGCCACAACGGCCATGGCCACCGCCTTTTCTCCTGTGCCTCCTTACTGTCAATGTGGCCTTTAGACACTGGTGTCCTTTGTTGAAATTCTGATTGGGCAACATCAAGTAAAGTAAAGTTATGCGCACATAACCAGTGGTGGGTTAGGTTTCAATCCATGAACCGCTGATTCAGACATGTCAGCACGATACAAACTGTATTTGATCACGAAGCCTAATGACTCTGTCACACATACAAGAATTAAGAGGCATGGCTATGAATGTGCACCCATTATTTTTGTCAAGTTAAACTTTAGTGAACTTGAGAGGCCAGAGTCTTAACCAATAGCAAAGAAGCAATGGCCACTCCCCTGAATTTGTATATGTGTGACCAGGTTTTTAATCTCAGTCTACAAATCTGTGGTTTACACTACAGACTAGAGTCTCTTAATCATATTTTTGAGAAAGTTTATCATTATTTTAAGATACTAACTCATTATTTATCACACAATATTTATGCCATCATCATATAGACTGACCTCTGAATGACTTCCACTGTCCTTGTACTAACAAATTAAGAAAGAATTGATAAAACAAAAAAAAATTAATCATCCTTCACCCTCAAATTAAATTCATTAAATTATTTCACTGGACCTCAAAGCATTTGGCCTTTTTGCCCTCAAAATTTTGACAAAACCATAGGCCAAGTGGCCTTGCCGCTAAATGATGAAATTCGAGACCTTCACGACAGGGTTAGTGGTATCCAGCCATTCAAAAAATAGTACTGAAATATATATACTTTAACACAAGTGTATCAATTGGTACTCGTCAGTACATCATACGATTTGCCAAGTCCACATATCAGCATTGCTATCAGGAAGGACAAAAATTACATCAGAACATCTTATTACAAAAGTGTGTTCTTGGGTAGTCTTGGTGATGAATATATGATACAGATATTGGATATTTTATGTATACAGTTAATTTGTTTTTGTTGGTATTTTTTTGCATTTGCTTTGTATGTGTTTTAATATCAAGCATATTTCCCATTGGTCACACAAGAATATGAACAAATATGTTTCTCCAGCCTGCATAGATGAGCCAATATGTCATGCTATTATTGTATGGCTACTCAATAAATTGTATTGTTGTAACTGTGATTTTCTGTCTTAATCAGCGTACATGGCACCTGAAGTCATCACCAGAGCAAAGGGTGAAGGTCACGGACGAGCAGCGGATATCTGGAGTTTAGGCTGTGTTCTCATCGAGATGGTGACAGGAAAGGTGAGGAGTGACAGACAAGATCTTCTGCTTAACACGGAACATCAAGTGTTTTGTCAGAGTCAGAGATGCTCAAAAGGTTTTTTTTTAAAAGTGCCACACAGGCTTGCATCTTTTTCAGGGATTCCAGTTACATAGGAGACAGATTGAAGCACAAGAGACGCTTTGTAGATCTGACGCTGTGGTTTCCACATGCAGTGATTTTCACTTTTCTGATTTGTACTTTCAGTCCAGTTACATAAAATTTTATATAAGTTATATTAAATAGGATTTCTATTTGTGTTAAAACAAGCAGATTTTAAATAAAGTAATTTAAACACTGATCCCTTGTTATTATGAAGTTTGTGAAGTTATTTTTTTTTTTCAACAAAAACATTTATTGCACTCTTCGCCGTTCAAGTAAAAAACACATTTGAGACTCTTTCTGTCAGACAAGGTTTGAAACAGATCATATGACATTTATCAAAGTCTTGGACTTAAAGTTAAAAGTCTTGTCTCTTTGCTTCTCTTATTTTAGAAGAACATTTAATCAAAGGGATCAACTTAAAAGCTGCTAAATATAAAAGGATATGGTGATGCACTGTATAATGTTTGCATTATTGAGGTTCGTGTGGTCTGGAGGCTGGGATTTTGTGATTTTGTTTGTTTGTCCTTCATTGCTAAGTCATTGGATTTTATGGTTACGTTTGAGGTGGTTATAGAGGTTCATAGTGTTATCTTGCACTGCTGCAAAAATGTAAAACCACTGCTTGCAAATTATGACTCCCTGTACATCATAATTGGGTTTGAACCAGAGAAAGTTCCACACGCTGGAATGTGCTCCTGTTTTTTGGTACAAGCACAAGATCACTCTTGCCCACGCCACCGGAATTTTCCTTAGAGTTGCTTTTTTTCATTTTGGTTGAAAACTCTCTGGCTCTCGCTCCTCAGAGTGTGCTTGCCAATCTTTTTTCTGACTGCCTTGTTTCTGCTTGTTCAACGCCTGCTGTGTTGGGTTACTATAGAAATGGGGACTGACAGCGGAGTTCTGTGAATCGAGAAGACCACCTACTGCCGTACTGTGAATGAAGAAGAGAAATGAGACACACTGTTCGAGTTGTATGTGTGAATGTTGAATTTACAGTGCATTTTGGTGTGCATTGTGTACGTGTGATTGATATAGCAGTTGGGCTTGTTCCAAAGCAAATAAGTCAACGCACATGAATGCAGTGTGATGTGTATGTATAGAGGTACAGCAGTGAGTGAGTCGTCCTTATTTAGAAATGGGATCGTATAGATGTTTGAATTTTTTTAATAATTATTTGTGCAACCCTAGTCTATATTTTTAGTCAACAAATTTCTGTTTCTGTTTCTGTTAAAATCTTTGGAGCTGGTAGTTTTTTTTAGCAAAATTGTCGCTTCCAGAGTGCTGAGATGCTAGTCGCTATTTGGGTTTTTTCGGAAAGATATAAAACACCCCAACAATGAACTCTTTCCAAGAAATAAATGCGCTTACTAACAATTGCGCAAACACTTTTGGAAAGATATAAAACCTAATGCTAGTTAAGCTTGTTTCTGTGGTTAGTTTATTTTCCTCTTTGTTTTGACTTCAGAAAATAAAAACCACATTGAAATGATGTTATGCTCTTATCTCTATCTCAACCTGCAGAGACCATGGCACGAGTATGAGCACAACTTCCAAATCATGTACAAAGTAGGAATGGGCCATAAACCCCCCATCCCGGAGAAGCTGAGCACAGAGGGGAAGGATTTCCTTGGTCACTGTCTGGAGAGCGAGCCCAAACGCCGCTGGACAGCTAGCATGCTGCTTGACCACCCGTTTGTCAAGGTGACACGCTGCTACGACTAAAACCCTGTGCAGTCGATTTTTCTTACAATGATTTTGGGTAAACTGGTCATCCAACAAGTTCCATTACAGCTGCCGTCTCTTGTCTATTTCAGGTTTGTACGGATGAAGAGTGAAAGGAACCTCCTCTGTGGCTTTTACGTTTACAAATTGAAGCACTACTGTACATGCTGTTGGCAAAAGAAGAAAGATCTGTGGACGTGGAGAAGAAGCGAAGTTATGGCTGAAGGCACATGGAGTTAAACTGAGGAACTAATACAATATCATTTCAGAGGACAACTGGACCTATGGAGTATAGGGTTGTTGTGTCTTTATGTACCCTTGGACTGGACTGGGGGAGGAGGGGCCGGGGTGGGACTGTACATACTGTAAGAATAGGATTGGCTTTAATTCTTGTATAAACAATATTGTAAAGTTAAAGTAACTATTGCCACATGTGTTGATCTCACTGGTGAAGAGACCTCTGAAAAGGCATTGAGGAATACTTTTTTTTAACAAATGGGAGGGAGTGGGTGGGGGGATAAAATCTATGGCACTTTTAAACTGTTTACCCAAGGGGCAGTTGAGTAGAGGAGGGAGGAGTCTTATTTCAGTTGCCCTTTGAGACTGAAAAAGGTGTGGTAAGCCTCACTGAATGGACGGAGACGCTGGTTTACCTTTATGAAATGAACACCATCCAAATATTCAAATTAATTTATCACTTGTCTTTGGCAAGCGCGGGCACTAGGAAGGATTTTTTTTAATGTATTTTTCTTTGCCTTTGCTGAGGAGCAAATGTCAAGTTGGAGCAATGTTCAAGTCTACTGGTCGCCAGTGAGGAGCTGTTCATGTGACCGGAGCGTAGCCAACTGAGAGGAGAAACGGGGCCTGCTCTCCCTCCCTGCTGCTGAACACGAAACATCCACACAACCAAACACAGACACTGACACACACCACAACTTCTGGTCCTCTGCTGCTCTTACAGTGTTTGCTATGTACAAACAATATTAATAAACCAATTGTTTTTTTTAATGAAACGTGTACTTTATTTAACTTTTCTTGACATCTGGAGCTGCTGAAGAAGTATTAAGACAAAACTGCAGGTGTTGAGATTAGTGATTACTGTTCTGATGTAGGGCAACTACTATCCCCGAGGATCAGGTAGGACTTACCATTAGGCAGCGGTCAACAATTGCCTGAGGCCCCAAGCTACCAGGGGCCCCATAAAATGCCTCACAAACTTATGGTTAACAAAGTTATGTTTTCGATTTATTTTTGATAAACAATTATTTCTTCCTAAAATTCCATATGCTAAAATGGCATCTGAATGCTAAATGCACAATTGTCTCAGAGCCTCTTCACTAACTTGGACTGCTACATGATCCTGCTGCACATCTGTGGAAATATATCAGGAAGAAAGTAGCCAACTTGTGTAAAAAACAAAAAAACAAAAACAGCTAATTGTGGTTTTGTAGAAAAAGTTTCCACTGGAAGGACATTTCTTCCGAGCAGCAGAGAAACACCCACAGACTAAATTATCATCTGTGTAATAAGAGTAAGAACAGTACTTACAGCTACTGACGCAGTAACCCACTCTGATGTTGATCCTGTAGGCAAACTGCTAACAGACCAGCCACAGAGGTAAAGTACAGAGCTGATAACCAGGCAGCTGACCAGGATGATGTAGATGGGATTTCAGCAGCTGCAGGAGGACCATTGTTTTGCAGAAGTTGCACAACTTACAACATTAAAACATAACCACCTCCTCATACCACACACCTTGAACAGGAGACACTGTATCACTCACCTCTGTCAAACAGAGCTATCAGCTCTGGTCTACTGTTGGCTTAAGGCAGCAGTTCTTATACTTTGGGGCGTGGTAACCAGGAGAAAATGAAACGAAGTGAAACAAAGCTGAATGAGTTTAATTTATGAAGGGAAAGTAACCATGAGTTTGCAGATACTAATGCACTGACCTTTATTTCATTAAAATTCAACTGGCATCCATTTTTATTATTTGCTTTCCTGTCATTGGTAATGACCGATTTTAAAAAAAAATTGAAAGGTGTGGGGCATGAACTTTTTTCAGCCTCTGAAGTGGAGCATGCCAGAAAAAGTTTGAGAGCCACTGGCTTAAGGTGTGATAGAACCTGTCCTTATAGCGCTCAGCCTGCACTGACGTTTGATGGACTTTGAAGAGGTCAAAACTCCTGCAACACTTGTAGTATGAAAAACTAATTTATTGTCAGTTTCTAAGACACGTTTAATGTCTATCTATAGCACTTTTATACGTTCTCCACACCATAGGTATTTTGGATAGAGACCTCCCCCGAACAAGCTTGATTCCCATCATATATAAGGAGTAGTAATTAGTAAGCAACTGAGAGTGTACCATTACCAGTTAAAAACTGTAGTAGTTTTAAATGTTCTTTGTAATGTAATTCATGATGACCTCATAGTATTGCTGGAGTTTGAATCTCTTCAGACTTTTTTCCTTCTACATGCAACTTTGAAGTAGGTGAAGTTGTGCCAGAAAACTACTCTGCTTCTTAAGATTCACTTTGTCCTGAACTTTACTTCACATTTACATTACATCTACTTAATGGAGCCTTTAAGTTAGAGTGTAAATAAACCATCAGGTCACATGAGCTTTTCAGGGATATGACCACTACATCACCAGCTATTCATAGTCCAACCCACAACTATGCTGTAGCTTTGTGAAAGCATTTCTTAATTGTCTAATTGATATCAGTTTACATAGATGTGTTTGGTGTGAAAATGGAAAGTCACACTACCTTACTAAAAAATGGAAAAATAATCTGCCTTTTAGTGCCATTAACATCAGTCCTGCTTTTCTGCTGGTGATTCACCACCATTAGATTTTTTGCGTATTTGTGTGCGCTTTTGAAATCAGTACATGCACTCTAGAGATGTAACCTTCAAATGTGTTTGAACTGTAAAAATGATTCTGATGCATGCTGAACTGATAATGGGTTTCAAAAGGTTCACTGGGAATAAGGTAAATCTGTTTTCACTTCAAAGTTCAGATGGTTTATTCACTTTTTAATTCATAGTTCACTCTCCTTTTCTGCACTGAAATATATGGTGTTTGATTATTAACCATTAATTTATTAATTTAAATATCACTCACAAGTCTGGGTCTTTTTCCCCAAAATAAGGTTAAGGGACAGGTTTAACTAATATGTGGACCACTCTACCAAACTGGTGCTGACCGCTATCCCACAACCCAAAAACAAATTTAAAAAGCATTTAAGTGTGCAAATCTGTTAAAATCCAACTTGATACAGCCGTGAACTTAATACTTACAAAATAATAATTTATTGGGTACTTTAAATTGGGAGGTGACTGCTCAGAATCCTAACCACTAAATTTATTACAACAATATTTACAAGCTTTTTGCTAATTTTTTTTTTTTGTTGTTTTTAAAAAGATTTCTGAAAGTGAAGTTTAAAAAAAAAATAAAATGTTTAATTTGTTTTTTAACTGAAACATTAGATGATGTTTTGGTTGTGACATGGTGTTTTGTGTAGAGACCAAATTGAATATTTAATCCATTATTTGGAAGAAATAAACAAAATTTTAGCAGAGTTATGTAAATTGGAAGTACTTTAGTACAAACTTCATGCCAGTTAAAATTCTGTAAGAGGGAGAGGAACAATATCCTTAAACTGTCTGGAAAAAAAACAACAAACACAAAAAACTATGAGAATTAACTGGATATTTGTACACTCTTTTCTTCTTCTACACTCTTCTTTGTCAGTTGTTTGGATCTTTTCTTCCTCTCTGGTGAGCCAACATCATTATATCACCACCAGGGGTCACTATAGCTTTTTATTATTTGGTTATTTGTTCTCCTGGGTTATTGTGGGTTTCCCCATTATTTTACACAGTTTGCCACACTATCCTCAAGTGTTGATTTTGTAATCATAGATGTTGAAAGGATTTTTTTTTTAATTATTGAAGCTGCAAGTATGATTTGATGATTGAGGGTGGAGACTGACTGAAATATTTGCTTCAGGGCTTTAACCAGAAATATTAAAAATATAAAATCGCTCTAACTCAGCTTTAAGCGGCAGTCCAGACACCACCACCTACTTGAGCTAGATTTCATCATTTCATGATATTTTTTATAGTCATAGTTACAGTTCTGGGTGTGGACAACCTTTTACAGTCCAAGTTATTGTTTCTCTGTTTTTACTGTCATCAAGAAATGCAATGTAGATAAGCTGCTCATGAGATACGGGCCCTGATCTCCTTCCCTGTTGCTGAGCATAAAACAATCACTCAGCCAAACACACACACTGACACAAAACACATAATCTGCTCCTCTTACAGCATCTGATATCTACAAATCATTTTAATAAACCAATAGTTTTTTTCTGAAAAGTTAAATGTTTATTTTCTTTCACAATGAAAATGCCATTTATGCTTTACTTTACAATCAAAGAGGTAGTCAATTTTTCACTTTCACTTTCAGTTTAACTTAACGGTGAAAATATTTGTCTTGACTGTTAAAATATTTACACTCTGATTTGAGGAGAATGTAGTAAAGCCTTATTTAATCTTGCCTCACTTTCTTAAAAGTTTCCTGGAGGAAGATGCCCGTCCTGGTCCAGCTTCATGATCATACATTTTCAGCTTCTGCAGCATGCCGATACGCAGACGCTACTCTGTCGACATTGTGCTTAAAAACAGGTTTGCACTTGTTGGACCAACAGACCCTGTCAGACTGGTGTTACACATTCTGCTGCCGGAAAGCTTGCAAATTAGTAGCTGTGCAAAGAAGCAGGTCAGGAGTCTTTAGTTGTTGTTTAGAGGAACCTCCTTATTCCCATAGCTTGAGCCTCTGTTAATCTCAGTCTGGCCAATCATCCAGCGAACTCCCAGTGAAGCTGTGGAGTAAAGATTCAGAAACAACAGATTTAGAATATTATCTGTGCAAGTCTCAAATAAGTGACAGATTTTGAGATCCGTGGCTGAATTTGTAACTTTGAGATTGGAAGCCATGGGTTGACTCTGTCATCAACCAGCATCTGGAGAAAATCCAAAACTTCAAATTTAACCAACACTTTTCTGTAAATGCCTGAGTTTGTCTCTTTCATGAGAACAGAATTTGTCAGTTTAAAGCTACTACAAAGAGTTTTAACTGGTTATGAAACAGTCCCAATTTATGACTGATGCCTCTGCATGATCTGTATAAGTTAATAAGACCATCAGCAAGAAGATCAGCTTTTTCTGTATAGTTGTTTCTTGACAGCAACCACTGAGTCAGATTCTCTGTGAAATCACACGGGCCTCAAAAACAAACAAAATATAAAAGTTCCTTGTAGTAGCTTTAACCTCAACTGCAAACATGGGCACTTACTTATTGTGGAAACTCTGACATGCTGTTAGAAAAATAATTTTTCCATTTTGTAGCTTATTGAAACTTTTCAGATGGGTGAATGCTATCTAACTTTTCTGAGTAAGCACATGCCTGAGTGATGTTAGGGACATGCTCCAAAAACTGATAAACCATATTTTCCAAAAAAAAAAAAAAAAAAGGTGGGGACTTACATTTGAGTTGTCAAATCTGCTGCTTTATGGAACGTTTGGACAAAGAGGAGCTGGTTAAATTGAAGGAAGGACTGTTAGACCCATTTCATGGTAACTGAATGCATGAAACCAACCTGCAGAGCAGAAAGCCACGGAGACTAAGATGGTCAGTATCGATCCAGAGCTGATCAGTTGACTGAAAAACAGGCCTAGTGGGTAGAGGAGCAGGCAGGTCCAGAACAGCCAGTTGATCAAAGCCCAGGGTCGACGTGGAGGGCTCACTATGGGACCAGGGTAACGCCCTGTCTGTGTGTAGTGCTCCTGAAAGCTGTCCTGTTGGCACAGTAATGCAAACACAACTCAAAGCTTAACAGAGGAACACGCCTTGTTCTAATTCACATCGCTGCCAGCATCTTTAGAAAGTAGTAGGAGCCAAAATCTAACCACTTTTCGCAATATTTAACATTATTAAGTTCAGATTAATGAGTTCCTTAAAGGCCATGAAGTGTCTGAACAAGAAAGGTAACGAGGTAGATAATGCTGCAAACTTGAGCCAAATTCACCAAAACCACATTACAGTCCAGGTCTTCCACAGAGGTGAAGCCACAAGTCAACGTATTACCTACAGTTGATTGTGGTTGGCGTGCACCCAGTTTGGAAAAGCAGCAGGAGTCCCAGTGGATGAAGCAAAGCAATGTACTGCTGCGGACAGAGTCAGCAGCTAAATGTACAACCGCTTCCAACAGGAAACCCCTGTTATATAAAAGGGATAAAATAATGCTCTCGACTGGAAACCACTGGCAAAATCAGTCATTGTACCTCACACAAACAAACTAACCTATTGAAGCAGCGGCAGACCAGCAACTCCTGTATTCTGTGAGGTAAAATCACTGATTTGGCCAGTGAGTCTGGCTGAGCGAAAGAGACAGAGCAATATTTGGCTTATATAGAAATGAAAAGGTCGTCTGGGCTTCTGGTCTAAACCACAGCAGTTCATTGCTTAGCTCCTAATCTGGTACTCCTCTCTGCTTCTCTAAACTGGGGGCATATTGACCAGCATCTACTGTAGGTAATACACTGATTATTAATTAGAGATTTGACAATGAATCCATTAATCAATTATTAATCGACTTTGCAATTAATCATCAACTACTTTCATAATCAACTGATCATTTTCAGCCATTTTTTAATTAAAAAATGTCCAAACTCTCTTATTTCAGCTTGTAAAATGTGAATATTTTCTTGTTTCTTTACTCCTCAATGGCAGTAAACTGAATATCTTTGGGTTGTGGACAAAACAAAACATTTGAGAACGTCATCTTTGGCTTTGGAAAATAGCAATAAATATTTTTCACCGTTTTCTGACATTTTCTGGACCAAACATTAATCAATTAAGTGAGGAAATAACTGACAATTTAATGGATAATCAAAATAATCATTAGTTGCTGTCCTATTTTCAATAAGTACCTCGTACAATCCCACTTCAAATAATCCAAACTATTACTGCCTCTAATAGAGAGTCCTCTGTGGGAAACCCTGTATCTGAATCTTCAACGCCCTCTGACCTTTTCCTGGTAGAGTTTGTGGAGCCAGGCGGCGCACTCTGCTTCATCTTCTGGGATCGACTCTAGAGGGATTCGCCTGCAAGTAAAAGGGGAAG
Source organism: Lutjanus erythropterus (assembly GCF_056507025.1). NCBI lineage: Eukaryota > Metazoa > Chordata > Actinopteri > Lutjaniformes > Lutjanidae > Lutjanus > Lutjanus erythropterus. The sequence continues at coordinate 6,329,330 of NC_139330.1, forward strand.
TCAGATCTCTCAGATAAAGAATGATTACATCAGTAAACAAGAAATGAAACGCAGCAGTCCTCACTGTGAAACGCCTCTTCTTTTACCTCACATATAAGTCTGCATGATATTTCTTCCCATTCAGAATGTCAAGCAGGGTTGGCACTTCGTTGTTTCTGAAGTTCAGCGTGGAATCATAAACAGCTGCAGCTGCACACAAAGATAAATCATACAGCAGCAGTTAACTGTACAGCTCATTTGTTTTGCAAATGCCTTCCACTGACATCCAGCTCACAGTATGTGACATCTATTGGTGTGTGGAATATTTAAAAGTGCAACATGTAAGAAGTGCAACTCAATACATGGACGTCTCCAGCACAACATCAGAACTTCTTCATATTCTGTTCATAATTTTTGTTCATTTTTTAATGTTTTAAACAAAAATTCTTAGGTATAATACCTTTAAAGGCATCAAGGATGGATACTCACCAGTTCCTCTGAGGTTTTGGACAGTTACCCAGAATCCCTTGGTCCTGGGCAGAAGATGATACTTCAGTTTGGGTAAACCTTTGCTCTCAGCCACCTGCATGCTGATCTGGTGCTTCTTTGGTGTCATGCGTGTGCCTTCACAGTAAAGCAAGAACTAGCCCCGGGAGAGTAGATTGTTTATTAAGCATTATAAGCATTATTCCAAATCAAAAATGATCTTTGTCATATCACATAATAGTTTATCTATCACTTTCACTTAGGGCTGCACATTATGGTAAAAAAAAAAATCTGATCACATTTATTTTGACAGATTGTAATATGATTCAGCTAAAGCGAATGATCATTTTTGTATCACAATTTTCATTTTCACTAAAAAAAAAATCATGGTGATGTGGCATTTGTTCACAGCCTTTTTGCGTAGCCAAATCACAGCCTTTGTGATTTGGCTATTGCATGTGGCCATATTGTGATTTTGATTATATATTATATTTCAATAATTTGTGCAGCCCTACTTTCAGTCATTTTGATTTTACAAGAAGCTGAAACATACCCAGTAGTTTTCTGGGTAATCCCGCAGGTTCTGAAGACTCTGAGCCACTGTCCTTCGGTCGTCCTCCCACTTCCTCTTGCAGAAAACGATCTCCAGGAAGTACCACATCCAGCCTATAACAGGTACGTAACTCAACTCTTTTTTGGCTAGCACCTTTGAGCTCTGGAAGAAGATCACCATTGAAAGCATGTCAAACAAATGAGTGACAGCGCTGGAATCCAAAACCTCCTCAAGGTACAAAAAGTGAAATTGTGGGACACTTTGTCTTACCCCGAGAACACCAAATCTTTCACAGAAGGTCCAGCCACACAGGAAGTCTATCTCAAAACTGTGGTTGAGAACCACAATTGCATTTTCGTTTCCATACAGCGGGTAACTCTTTGGGTCTGTGTAGAGCGTGCATTCTGTCCCAGACCACCACTCCAGAGCAGCTACCATCTCTGAGGATCAGACACAATGATGAAGAAAAGTCTGTTTAACTGCATTTATTAGGTGGTCTCATGCTTCATACAGACTAGAGCTAAAATTGTTGTATCACTGTTGTTGTCATTTCCAAAATACATACATGTTTTGTGCATTTATAGATCCACTTTGATCTGTGTATTGTAATGCACATGTAACGACAGTAGACTGATTGAATGTGGAAAATCTGAGCGATATTTTCTTCAGACAGCTCAGGCTGTTCATCATCTGTTTTGCAAATGGATGCTTCATTAATTATGATCATTTGCAAAAATGAGTACAGCAGTCCAAATATTGTGCTATAGACTGTGTATACAGACTGTATATTAAATCAGTTTAAATCTTGTTTACTATGTGATCTACCGTTGAAGCGAGCTGCTTCCCCGCCTGCCCCCTCCTCCCCAGACGCTCTACAGGAGTGCAAGACACATGCTACGCAGTAAACTCACAATAACAAGTGATGACGACAAGTGACTACTACTAAGTTGATCAGTTGTTTATATCTGTCAGTTTAAAGTTAAGCCTGTTATCCTGAATACAAAAGCCCACTGCTCTGAAAAGACACACAGTAGAGTTTGAGTTCAGTGACTCCCTGTCTCACAGCCTGACAAACTCCATTAACATATTGCTCAATTTAACCATTAAAAACATCTACTCCTTCTAAAAGACTATAAATGATTGCTGATGACTCATAAACAGACACTTGCTCACGCAGCAAACATTCATCATTAATTTGAACTCCAATTAACATGAAAGCGGTAAACAAAAACAGTTTTTCTGGTACAGAGCAGGAATTCCCAAAGGAGGACACTGTGGCTGCAGCACTGATGCTGGAGAAGAAAGTATTTCAACGTAACATGTTTCCTTTATCTTTGATGACATGTTAGGGTCATTTTAGGATTTATTACAGTACATCTATCATAGATTTCTCCTTTTAAATCTTTGACCTTGTTGATTGCAACAAAGTTTCCACAGATAAGACAGATTTGTCCCTTCCAGCAGATAAACACAGTATCAACAGACAACAGACTGCAATAGCATCTATAATACTGCGTGCATGCACAGTTTCAAATCTTTGACCTTGTTGGTCACAGCAAAGTTTAAACTTCACAAAGACATGTCTTTCCTTTCTGCAGTAAGACAAAACACACAGACTAAAGTATCATCTGTGTAACAGAGGGTAGGAGCTGTACTTACGGCTGGTGATGCAGTAACCCAGTCTGATGTTGATCCTGCGGGCCAGCTGCTTGCTGACCAGCCACAGAGGTAAAGTACAGAACTGCAGCAGGTTGATAATGAGGCCGCTGACCAGGAACACATAGCAGATGATCAGATGGCACAAGAACTGGGATTTCAGCAGCTGCAGGAGGCTCATCGTTCTGTAAAAGTTGCACAACTTCTGGCATTAAAACACCACCACCTCCTAATATCACTCACACCTCAGTTGAGCTCACATATTTCATCATTCAGCTCTGTCAAACACTACAATCAGCTGGTGTTGCCCTGGGCTGTAACGCCAACTGTTAACTGTCACTCAGCTCAGTCTAACATAAAGGTTTTCTTTGACTGGACTCATTTTATCTGCTGAATGGAGCCTTTCAGCCAGACTGTGCATAAACAACCAATCAAGTTTCCGCCTGACAGTACACATGACTTTTTCAGGGACAGGGACACTGTAACATCAATTATTTATATCCAAACCTATAACTAGGTTGCACTTTTGCTGAGGTAACATTAGTTTATATGCATGCTTTGTGCTATTGGATCATTGTGCTCTGAAAAGTCAGGCAAATCATGCTGCAACTTAGTACAGCAGCTTTTTAAAAGTTTCCCATTTTCATCTGTTCCACAGCACTGAGACGCACTGTTCTTATTTATCATCAAACAGACTTTGATAGTAAAACACAAGCCTGCAGACTAAGTGGTAACAGACAATTATCTATTAATATTTTGAATCTTACAGCAATGTTTGCATGCAGGCGCTGAGATGAGATGGAAATAAAGCTGAACAAATGATCAAATCGTGACAAAGGTCAAGCCCATTACTCACTTCCAACGAGCATAAACCACAGACACACACCTCTCAGTCATCTAAGACATGTGACATTTAACTTACCTTTACCCAAACCACCCAAAGGTAGCAAATAATAAAACAAAAATAACACCAGTCTTCGCTATATGTCCATGCTCGTTCTAGAAGTCCTTGTTCAGATTTTGGTCATGACTCATTCAACGTGCTGGGGACTCACTGTGCTGGAGCAAACTTTCCTGCGCCAGGAAGAACCACACCCACCTGAAAGCCACGCCTGAACCCGAGGATGGAGACGTTTGTACACACTGCTTCCTTCTAGAAAAGCTGAAGCCAGACCGGCTGCAAAGATCGTTTATGCTCAGCACGATATATATTAAAAATAGGGAAAAAACGTAGATGCTGCCTGCCGGACTGCACGCATCATCATTCTGTGATGTGTGTGTTGTATCTTCAACTACTGTCTGTCGAAAGCTTTTATTTTATTTTATTGCTGCCCATCTTGACCAGGACTCCCTCAGCGAGAACTTCACAGTTAAACAAAGGATAAATAAGATCACAATGGCGACCAATATGACTCCTTAACAAATTATGCATTTCAACATCAGGTTATAATTTAAAAGAGTTCATTTCATCTGACATATATTTGGTTTGCGGTTAAGAGTTAAAGTAAACCTTTAAAACAGGGCTGCCCAAACTTATTTTATTTTTTTTTTCTTGTGGCACCAAAAGTGAAACCAAACATCAAAGAGGCCAAATCAGATCTTGGTGTGCCGATTTTGGACACTTTAGGCAGGGCTGTTTTTAAAACTGATTTCAAAAGTATGTGTTTTTTTTTTAAGTTTAAAGTTTTTGTTTGTTTTTCATAGAATGCTATAATCTCGCAACATTTCGTGATTTTTATCAAGAAAACTAAAAAAGAAGAAAAGGACAGAATTTGGTAGTGCTACTAAAGCCTGTGGCAAAAGCACAATACAATACAATATATAAGGCTATAGCTACAAAAATGTCAGTTTAATCTGACATACGTTTAGTTTGTGGTGGGTGATTTGTACCAAACAAATCTTTAAAACTTAGAGTATTTATTATCAGGACGCCACAATTTCGCAACATTTCATGATACCGATGCAATTATATGTTGTCATTTCTTGGCGCCACAAACTGGGACCGAGTGAGACCTTATTCCGGTTTTTCCTCCTCTCTGCACTGCCTTTTTTGGTAACAGGAAATTTAAGAGGACGTCAAACTGGTAGAGTGGTGGAGTAACACGCATGCGCATTGGTACTTACACCGCCCTGAAAAGTATCAGGAAGCCAGTAACAGAACAAGCTGTTATGTTTTTTTGAAACAAAGTAACGTCCTTCATTTATTCTGACTAATTGTGATTATTAATCACGGTTACAGAGTAGCTTTCACAGTCTTCGCACCGTTTATAGAGCCATCATTTCCGGGATTTTCTTTCTTTTTTTTTTTTTTTTTTTTTTTTTCAGAAAACTGGTAAACAGTGCTGCTTCTTGGTGAACAGCGCGCCCTGCTGGTCAATATATCATATGTGCAAAAGAAAATACATGCGACGTCCGACATCACTGGAGCTCTTAGGAGCAGTAAATTTGGAGCGTAACACTGTGTAACACTGTACTTTTATTCCCCATAACCCCTTTTCTGAAGAGACCCTGCCATATTTTATGGATACTTCGTATTATATTCAATGCATGACAATAACAGTTGGCCTACAAAACAACTGATAAACCTTTAACCCGAATAGTGAATGCAATAACTGCAGGATGTTTGTTTAAAACAAGCAATTTGAATGAATTCTGAGCAGATTTCATGTCAACAAAGAGTTTTCCTGATATTTGTAGAAACAATCATACATACTTAACAAGCATCTCTTTTTTTTTGACAAATTCAGTGTTTCTTCTTTCTGACACTTTGCTATTGTTCTATTAGCACTGTTTGTTTTAACTGTGTACATTCCTGTTGCAGGATGAGGCTGTTTAGCAGACAGTGAAGGCTCTGTGCCATGGAGGTTCCATATAGAGAACATGTCTTAACATTTGTTCTTGCAGGCGAAACAGAAAATATGTGTGCGCACAATAAAAAGTCAAACAGCTTTGTTACTTATAGTATGTGCAACAGAGAAAGTTTTCACTGTGTTCAGTGCATCTTTACCTCCCTCTGGGGTTGGCAGGAGGAAACTGTCTGAAACACTCTTCTCAGTCAAATTGAAGGAAGCATTAAAAGTGAATTTCTTGGGTTTAACATAAGTCAGGAAAATTATAATGTGTGTAGCTGTTTCCACTTCAGCTTTGTCTCACTTTCAGCTAAGAAATGACATAATTTTCTGTGACAGGAGAAAGTCCATCTAACTGGAACCATTGCAAAATACATCTCATACAGTCACTTCAGTGCTGAGCTCATTCATTATTTAAACACTAGATGTTTTAAAGATAGAATCTGTGGGATTTGTCCAAGCTTTTCGTAAATGCACCAAAAAGATATTTTATTGTTGTGTCTCATTCTGAGGACATCAAATATTGATGCTTTGTTCTCACTTCTAGTGAGTCACAAGTGACGATTTAAAGGGATTATTTTTCTGAGCGCATAGTTTTATTTTAAGGAAATTTTATTTTATGCCTTTAAGTATTTTTATTTTTTTTGCTCTGCACTCATGTGTGATGGACAGCACACATACTAAGTGACCCAAGTTTTTATGTCTGCATGAAATGGAATGTGTCAGATATCTTCTGCATAACTTGTGACACATTTAAATGATGATGATGATGATGATGATGATGATAGAGATGATGATAATAATACTTTTATTATCAGATCATGTCTGGAGTTTTTCTTGCATCACAGCATGCATGTTTGCATTTGCACCATCACACAAAAGACAAACATTAAGACAAGAAACAAACATACATGCATTTATCATCATTTATCATTCATCATCTGGGATTAAACTCTGTTATTTAATTTTAGGACTGACTGTTGTACAGCAATTTCCTTAAAATTCAATGACTTGTTTTGTAACCTGTGAAACTTTTGTATTTTGTTGCTTTTGTTTTAAATTATTGTACAGTATATTAAATAGTATGAAACTTCTCTTTTGGATACAAATTGGGTTTTATAAAAGTAAGATCAACGCCCTGACTTTGTGACCTGAAGAACTTATACTGTAAATAATCTACATCCCAACATTAAAGACTCTTCAAGAGGCATAACAAAAGTCACTTTCAAGTGAGTCAAGCACTCGGGCATCAATCAGGTTTTTCACAGTTAATAATTACTGTATTCTGTATGAGTTGGCTCATGGAAACACTGAGTTAGATGGACTTTATCCTCTCACAGAAAATAATATCATTCCTCAGCTGAAAGTAAGATAGAGCTGAAGTGGAAACAGCTACACTCATTATAATTTTCCTGACTGATGTTAAACCCAAGACATTCACTTTTAATGCTTCCTTCAATTTGACCAAAAAGACTTTCAGAAAATTTCCTCTTGCCAACCCCAGAGGGAGGTAAAGATGCACTGAACACAGCAAAGACTTTCTCTGTTGCACATATTATAAGTAACAAATCTGTTTGACTTTTTATTGTGCACACACATATTTTCTGTTTTGTCTGCAAGAACAAATGTTAAGACATGTTCTCTATATGGAACCTCCATTGCAAACCAAGCAGTACTTGATTATTTTTCTTTGTCACCCAGAGAACCCTAAAAGGAGGTCAGTGGGGTCCTGTGACCGTTCCACCTTGGGGGTTGCTGAGAAGTGTTTTCAAGCTCTCTTTTTACAGGTCCCATAATGCTTCAGCTCTCATGTCCTTTACGACCGAATAACCTTGAAGAGAGGACGTGCCTGTCTGAAGAGGTCCAAACATACAGTAAAATAGCTCAGGAAGCCCTTTATGTTCAAATACCAAAGACAGTGTGAGGGGGCTCAGGGGAATAATGCTCAGTAAGTGTGTGCAAGTCACTTTGTAGCTACAAAAGTGATGAAGCACAGCAGGTTTTATGCTGTTAGCTGAAGTGGGGAAGAATTACTCTGAATACATGTGTTAGCTATTTTAAACCCCAAAGCAGCTTTACAAAGTAGCCAGAGTCAACAATGATGTGTACTCAACACACTTTCAGGCAACAGACTTGACAAATATCCTCATTAGACTGGTTCAGATTGCTTAACAGGAATCTAAAGCTCAAAAGTGAATGCACACGTGGCATTTACTGCATCTTTAATGCCTGATCTGAGTGAAGGTGGAGACAGTTTAAAAGAATATCCAGCAGCAGACTCAGGCTGTTCACTGGAAGGGCAGCCGAGAGGGCACGTTATCAGTTTTTTCCAAACACAAGTGGTAATAACACAATTAGACCATAAAATATTCTTAGAAATGTTGTAAAATGCTGTCTACATTCAGAAAAAAATCTTGTGATATAGAAAGAAAACCATTTACATTTAGTTTGTTCAAGCAGGCTGCTTTCTTTGATTCATCTTACTGCTGTGATCTTGTTTTAAAAAGAGAGAATTAAATGCCTCCAGTACACAAGGTAGTACCACAGAGAATACACAGATGTTGAATGTATGTAAGACAAAGTAACAAAGCATTATCCTTATTTCAAGATTATACCATAAATCTACTTCTTTACTGTGGAGTAAAGCTCTTATAGTCTTGCAGACAAATGACCATTTGTGCAGCATCAGGTACCACAAGTGCTGATTTCATTACTATAAAAATGATGGTGTGGTACCAAAGATCCCCTGGAGGCATGTTAAAAGATATATGAAAATAATCTTCTTTGAATACTAATTTGTCTCATATGGTTAAGTTTAATACTTATAAATTATTAAAAGCACATCTGCTCCTCTCCCTCCACTAAAACCTCCAAAATCTATGAATATACAAATAAACTTACTTTCAAAATGTTCACTGCTGGATGCAAGATGTTTTCTAGTTCATTGAAAAGTCTGATCTCAGCATACGTGTGCTGGAGGTTCCAAGTTTCCACATCACACTTGTGTAAACTGCAATATTGGATCCTGATTGGTTTCCAAACAATTTGTGATGTTACAAATCCTGCTCGTACAAACATGTTCAACTGAGATTCAAGGTGAGCAAAGAGAAACGGTTCAACTCTGTGGCCCGTGTCCCTTTGCTGTATATCAACCCAACACTCTCTCCTCCTTTCCTGTCCTCACTTAAGCTGTCCTATCAAAATAAAGGCAACTAAATAAATAAATAAAATAAAGACAAAAAGCTGCTCTGGTAGTTGGGCAGATACTTCTGTATCTCTTGCTAGACAGGAGCAGGGTGACTAGCTGTGGCTGGGGTGGGTATCATCCTGCTTCTTTCTATTTTCAGCTTTGCTTCATCTTTCAAGAGTCAGTACACCACGCCGGGCCATTTGTTGGCTACTGTCTTCCTGAATCTTTTCTGCAGATGTGCAGTAAGATCAGGGAATAGTTGAAGTTAGTGGGGAGGCCCTGAGACACTAATGAATTAAGCATTCTGATGCAATTTTAGCACATGGACTTAAAGTTACAAAAAAAAAAACTTTCTCAACCATATGTTTATGAGGCATTTTTGTGGGGCCCTAGCTTGGGATCTAAGGCAATTGCCGGCCTTTGCTTCATGGTAAGATAAGATATGTTTTAAAAAGTCTCAACAGTAAAATTCACACCATTGCACAGGAAATGTTGACATTGCACAGTTGAAATGAGATGATAATAAATCTGAGTGAAAAAAAAATAATATTGCACAGTATGAAATGAAATCATATCTGAGTGAATACTGATATTTTATGGTCAGTTATTCATTTATAGTGCAGACAATCCAATTCCTCCCCTACATGCATCATTCTTGACAGTGAAGGTCAAACATTAAGTGAAGTGCAAATAAGCAAAACACGTTCAGTGGAGGAGGACTTCAAGTTTATGTCTCAAACATTTGTGTTTGGTAGCCAAGTTCATGGATGCATGAAATCAAAATAAACTAAAACAAGCTTTCGTTCATCTGACTGCCTCATAGATTTACTATAATAAGGGCTGAAACTGCAACACTGTAGGACTTGTTGTAGCCCAACAAGAGGCCAGTACATGAGAACGACTGTTAAATGGAAAACATAAATCACAATGAAAATGTATGTCTTGAAATTGGTTGTTAAAATGAAAAGACTAACCATCGGCGTGCCTCCTGCCCAAAGTGGGTAGCCAGGAGGGAGAGTGTCTCATTCATATTTCACTGACTCTTCAGTGGAAAAGTGCAGTTGATATGAGGTTACTGGATTTAAAGATGTGTTGGGAGGGGGGGCACCTCACCACAAGGAATTACCCTGTTCCAAGAAATGTCAGCTTTCATTAAATGAATTATGTGTTAGTGTTAAAGTTGCCCTTCTAGGGCCCTTCTTTGGTACTGCAGGCAGTTGGATACCATATAAGAGTAGTGTCGTGAGTTTGAGTGCAGCTCTTGACATTTGTTGCATGACATCCCCCCACTCTTATTTATTGTCCACTGTTAAATAAAGCAGGGAGGCTATAAAAATAATTTAAAAAAGCTTCCTCGCGAGATCAAACTAAAGACCAGATGTAATGAAGCTGGACTACATGCTTCTTTGAGATGTGGGGGAGCTCGCCAACTCAGCACCAAAACATCCGCTTTCATCTAGAAAACCTCTCTGTTGTCACCCTATTAGGAGAGCGGAACAATTTTTTAATAGCTGATGCCGGTTCCTTTATTTAATTATTTATATAAATTGATTTAATCAGTGGCTGCAGCTGATATTTTTCAGTCATCAGGTTGAAACAGCAAGCCAAAGCCAACGGCACTCAGCCAGAAGGAACTATACTTTTGGCTCAGCAACACAGGGGTGATTTGGATGAGCACGCAGTATAAAGAATGCACCGAGGATTAAGTAAAATCACTGCATAAGTATGATTTATGAGCCATTCTGCAGCAACAGACTGTAACTGGCTTTCACCCCTTTTACCCGAAACAAATTAACACTCATTTGACCCCTCTGCATAACTCTTTAAGGTAATAGGTTGGTGGATGTTTCTCAGTCGTCACTCTCAGCTTTGGGGTCTCTCTGAAGCCTTTTCCACCAACATGGAACTGGCCTCATTCTGGTTCAAGCAGCAAACTGAACCATTATGAGCATTTCCACCAAAAATAGAAATGGCTTGGAACTGGAGACGTTGGTCCCCAGCTTGGGAAACAAAGTGGTTGTATGATATTCCACAGGCTGCTGTGCACAGGCCCCTTTTCCACCAAATTAACTCTGGTTCTTGAACCAATTCCATTCAAGGTCCTTGGAATCTGGGTCCCTATCTTGTGAACCCACCAGTTTTGAGTGGACCCATTGTTGGGCCTTTTCCACCAGCAACGAACTCCTCTTAATGCAGCAGATTTATTTGTAAAAGTACAATGTGTGGCTCACTAACGGATAAGCGATAGTGAAAACTACTTTTAAAATGTGAGGAGAGGAAAATAATCACGCAGCTGCACAACAAGTCTGATGCAAATGATTCGACCAGACAGCGCCGTCGGCTGCATTATCTGGGATTCTGACTGGAAAACTGTGACTGACTACATTTGTGCAAATGGTCTGAATAAATCAGGAAGAACTCTGACCTGGAAAAAGCTGCATTCATTTAGGTTTTGCGCAGGCTTTGGTAAATAAGGCGCTAAATCTGATTAAGTTATTTTGGATGACTGCACGTTGGAATGTCATGAAAGGAGATAATGTGCTCAGATTTTCTGAATGCATGCATTAGGCTCTTGGACATACAGGAAAAAAGTACAAATCAGAAAAAGTGACAACATAGCCTGGAGCCTAAGCTTTATATGACACAGTGTATATATGCAGTAAGCCAGTAATGAGATCCTGATGTATGCAGTGTCTGTTTCTCCCGGGATTTGGCTCTGCAGCCTCGTCCATCAGACCAAGTAACTGTGGGCCCCACCTACACATCCGACTGTCAGTGAAACACTGGGAGGTTTGCTGGAGACACCTGCTCCGCCGCTCTCCGGGGGCCCGTGCATGAGGCATGACTCAAGTGCCAAAAAGTACTGGCCGGAGTGAAGTTATTTGATGTAATGCCATCACCAAGGTGAAGAGGATTAAAATACTGCATGGTTATGCAATTACATGTCCTTTTTTTCAACTTTTACTCCTGCCTCCTCTGACAGATGTCAGAATTGGGATTTGAATGCTTGGGGAATGTGAAAGTGATTCAACATGAGGTCACATGTGCAGAAGTCTGGATGCTGGTCACAGCACATGTGTGAGAGCTGTTAGTGTAATGTATTCCAATGGGAATAGCATGATATCGCTAATGTTTCATGGAAATTGTCTTTGTGCAGAATGTGATAGTTGAAGCAGTACAAAAGGCAATGAAGGAGCAGGAGAGGCTTCTCTGTATTAAAATGATCAATATCGTTATAAAGTAAGAATATTGTACAGAAAACATACACTCATTTCAGAAAGTATTGATAACTGAAGATTTGTGGGGATTTCATCATCTACAATCCATAATCCAGAGAAATCTCTGCATGCATGGAGCAAAGTTGAAAACCAACATGAAATGCCTGTGGAAAAGTGTGCTGTGGTTTGACGAGGCCACATTTCGGACTGTTTTCAGAAATCATGCATGTTGTGGCCTCTGTTAGTGCCCAGAGGCACAGGCACATTCATATTTAAGTTAATGGAAAAGTGCAGTCGATATGAGGTTACTGGCTAACTGTCACATCTGTGAAGGCCCCATTAATTGGAGCAACCTATGCTTATTTGAGCAAGACAATGCAAAAACACATTTTACATGTGTAACAACAGTGTGGCTTCATAGTAAAAGAGTTTAGGTACTAGACTGACCTGCCAGCAGTCCAGACCTGTCTCCTCTTGAAAATCTGTGGTGCATCATGAAGTGCAAAATACAACAACAGAGATCCCAGACTGCTCAGACCCTGAAGTTATATCAAGTGAGAATAAGACAGAATTTAACTTTCAAAACTTCAACAATTCGTGTCCTCAGTTCCCCAAACACTTACTGAGTGTTGTATTCAATTAAATGTGTCAAAAAGTTTTTGCAAATCATTGCATTCTGTTTTTATTTATGTTTTACACAGCATCCCAACTTCTTTTGGTTTGGGGTTGTAATAAGCAATATAAATTGAAGTACTTTGCTCTGCTTTTGTGTTACTGTGGCCCTTCAGATCCATGTGATGATTTGTTTATGAGGTGAAGGTTCACCCAAAAATAAAACTCAGTAACCACCTCTTCTGAGCACAACTCACCAGATACAGTGAGTAAGGCCCCTGTGCTTCTGTGTCAGCATTTCTGACAAATGACTGAAGTTATCAGGGCCATTTTTACTGCTCCAACAAGCATAAAAAGGCCATCAAGTTTTTTTTTTTCCAAACAGCTTATGAAGACTATTCCAACAGTTTGGTAGAGAAAGGATTGCCTAGAAAGATTTTCATCGCACACATTCTGACATTGCTTTGTTTCATACAGTGCCAACAACTGAGCTTCTGAACATGTGTGTAGCCAACAACCCTCTCATGGAAGTGAGAAGAGCTGTTAACATATAAAAAACTTGACTTTACAACCAGACAGACTATATATAGACCACATATATCCAGCTATATCATTAGCTGTGGAGGCGGTGCATGCTGGCACAGCGGCGAGTGCAGTCAAAGGACTTCACCACATATTCCTTAAGATGAATTATTTATGTTGAAAGCGGCTACAATTTCTCATTTTCTCACTTTTGAGATAAGTCAGCCTCAATCAATCAAGCTGAAGTGTTGGCATCGAGGAGAACAGTCCACTGAGGACACATGGAAAATGTTAACATCAGTTTAACTGCTGTCTACGTTCTTATCACTTAAAGGGTAAACTGATGAGGTTTCCAGAAGGTTTTCTGCATTTCTTTTAGAGCTGAGATTAAAACCACTCACAATGAAATCAGAACGTATGCCGGAGCAGCTGCCCTGTTCTCCAAAACATTATTGTCATAGCAATATTTCCGATTTCCTCAAAGTTAGAATTGAAGCTCAGTCATATGTTGTAAATAAAAAAAACTTTCCTCCAGAATAATATTACAAAGCTATCAAATACTGTGTGGTAAAGATGTACTTTTGTCATCCTGTTTTAAGCTGAAATAAAAGTCCAGCAAAACTGTTATTAAAACAACACTTTAAGTTAGAGTTGTTAGGTGAAGAAAATGATTAAATGTGCAATAATGCTGCATATCTTCAAATATTATTGGATAAACTACTTTGGCATGGAGAGTGGAAAACTCTGATACATTTTCCAGCAGTTCTGTAATGGGAAAATGAAAAAAAAAAAAAAAAAAAAAATAGGAAAAGAGAGGAGTGAATGGCTGATATCTTCAAACAGCTTGCCATGTGTATTTTCATGAGTGGATGTTCCATTACAGCAGAGCGCAACATGGCTGAAAAAACCATCAGAGATGTAAAAGGATATGGTGTGATCACTTGTTTCCACTGGTGAAAAAGGGAGGGAAGCTTGTAGCATTGTAGTCCCGCTCATAAAGAGCAGACGCGGCACTGCCTTCGTTCTCTGTCGTGTTGATCTCTCAGGCTAAAAATGCCTCTGCTCCACTGACACTAACAGAGTGTACAAATTCCTCCATATACCAAAAAGAGCTCATAATTGTAGGTAGTAAAAATGTATTTATAAAATAAAGTAATATGCATTAAACTCACTATATAAATATAATGCTATATGGTCATACTTTTTAACATTTATATAATTTAGACTGGGAGGAAATATTAAATTAGGATTGCAAACTGGGTGCATTTTCATTAACTGATAGTTGAACACATTAACACTCAATAATCGATTGCTTATTAATAACTCATAAAATACAAAATGCACATCTTCTTCTCAATTTAGGTTTTCTTTAAACAATTCTATCAGAACATAAGTTGTGTGACTCATCAACTTATGAAGCACAAACAATTTAAATGAACAGAATAATAAAACAATAAGACTCTCGCTCAGAGTGGCTGCTCTTGTCCACCTTTCCTCATTCAACAAATGACATTAAAAAATGGCACAATTACTGACATTTCTAGACAAACGACGGCGACCAAACCAAAGTGTGAGAAAGCCTGTGTATTAACCACATCAGCATGTCGTTCTGTAAACTGACTTGCTTTGACTAACCACTTTCAAATGTTTGATTTGTTATCTGTATTAGATATGGATCATTGTGTTTACTGTTGTTTTTTTGTTTTCATGTTAGTAAAAAAAAAAAAAAAGAAAGTATTATTAACTCATCACATAAAGCACCAAAAGAAAATTAACTTCTGACAATAAAACATGGCTGTAGTCAGCTCTAGTATTATAGATACATTTTGTTATATTTCATACATGGTACTTTTTTTTTTATAAATACTTCCTCTTCACTCTCTATGACAGCAGAGAAAATCTTATCCACTGATGCCATGAGATGCAGCTGAAAAGTCAGAAGTAAGTGGAACTTGAGTTTTTGGTAAACTATTATTTTCAACATCAAAAATTAA
This sequence comes from Lutjanus erythropterus, assembly GCF_056507025.1. Taxonomy (NCBI): domain Eukaryota; kingdom Metazoa; phylum Chordata; class Actinopteri; order Lutjaniformes; family Lutjanidae; genus Lutjanus; species Lutjanus erythropterus. The sequence continues at coordinate 6,344,389 of NC_139330.1, forward strand.
CTTTCTTCATGAGTTTTGACTGATTATAAATAGCTAAGTAAAGTTACATCACCAGAGATTTTTGTCACTTTTGCTGGTTTACGGCTTCAGTTAGCAAACAGGTGCAGACTTGTGACAGTTCAGCCTGCAGATTTGGCTTCACTGTTATTTCAGGTGCAAGTGGAGAGTAACGTGATGTCTGGACTGTGTAAAAGTGTTTATGTGAGCCAAACGCTTTGACACTCCTCCACATGCCTCCTGCGGACAGCAGCACACTCTGCAGCACCCATCACTGAGCGTAGCGGAGGACGTGTCTGGTTTCCAGCTGGAACTTATGAGTCTGTCACAAGGCCTCGCGTTTCAGCTCTCATTCAGACGTAATGTTTAGCTGTTCATTCAGCAAACTGACTGATCTTTATATGTGCAGCATGCTGGTGTTGTCAAATTATTATTGATTTCAGAGTGGTTCAGTTTCTTTTAGACATTTATATGACTCAGACAGTTGACTCCTTCAGAAGGTGGGGGCTGTGTCTAGCTTTAGGACACTTCAGATTGACTCACCATTCATATTTCCTCAAACAACTGAGGATTTGAATACCTCTCAGGCTAATTTAAGAAGTTAAATAGTTGTGAGTCATCTAGCCTAAGTTTAAAGGTCCGTAAGTGACGCAGAACCTCTTGATTGGCTCCAGTATCATGATGTACAGTCAACACAGATTTCCAAATATTAAACAATTTCATGGAAGTTTGCATTCTTGGATAACACCATTAAAAACAAAAGAAAGGTGATTTATCTCAAAGCAAAGGGAAGTAAGGGATATCTTGATTGCCTCTGCTTTCCAAAAGATATGAGGGCAAAATGTGATTGTTGAGTTTATTTTTTAAGTGAGATAAATCAGATTTTTAAGGGCCCGTGGCTATCTGCACTGTCTGGCTTTGTTTTGTGTAAGGTTACAGCCAGGCCAAGACTTCACAATCTGATTTAATGAGACCCAATGCAGCTGTTCCCTGTTTCACACCGGTGCCATCAAATGGAAACAAGTCCTGCTCTGACACCCTGGTCATTTTTGTGGCTCAAGCTTGAAAACTGCTGTTTCATTTAGTTTTCTTGACTATACATCCCTAAAGATGAGTGCCTTTCTCAGCCTGGATTTGAGCAATCGTCCAAACATATAATTACGGCTGCATGGGAAAATTTTCTCTTTTCCTTCTTTTCCACTTGAAAATTCCCTCTACTTCTTCTGAGTACTTGCTTCTCTGATGTCAGTCATTTAAAGCATCTGAAGTGAAGCATCTCAAACCCATGAGTAATATCAAAGAGCTGGGTTCATGCAGACAGCTTGGAGCCCTCGTGCTGCAGGACTTCAGCTTGCAGCCCAACACTTCTGGCACCTCTGTTTTCTGGGAGCAATGAGTGTGCGCCCCCAAGGTTGGCAGAGAGAAGCACCATGGATATTTTCCCAATGACTAGAGGAGCTCATGCCCTGAAATAAATGACTTACTTTATTTCAAATGACAGACCCACTTCTTTCCTAGCACACTTGCCCTTGGCAGCCCCTTAGTCGCTTTGTTCAGCAACAACATAGGTTCACTCATTAAAGCAGCCAGTGGGAACACTAAATGTTGATTTCACCCGGATTCTGGGAAGCAGAGAGAAATGCATGCTTCCAGAGAGTCAAAGCTTCTCTTGGTCTTTGATCATAAATATGTTTCCATTGATGCATTGGACTGGACAGCTGTGGTTGATGTATAGGTTTGATTTTCTGCAAAAAGTACAGTTTATGTTGAGCATAGAGGTGCTGGTCGATGGATTTTCTTACTTTCAGTCTGGGTTGCACCAACAAAGATAGATTTTTAAACCAGACTAAGCGATGGTTTAAGTTTAAATTATGCTTTTACTTAAACTTCAGCTTAGTTTTGACTGTAAACTTAGACTGAATGTTGCACCAAAACTTTTAACTCCAATTTAAAATGTGATTGACTGTTAAACATGCACTGGGGAGGCTGTTTTTTTGAGATGCATTGAACAAAATATTTCTCTGCTGAGCCATCATGAGCGGGCTTACTAGGCTAACCAACTTTGAAGCTTGGTAGAAAACAATGTAATGATGTAACTACACTTGCATTAAAAAAACAGAGATATGCTTTGAATTGTGAAACAGAGCTCTACTTAATTTTGAACCTGAATTCAATAATTTTAAACCTGGTTTTGCCACACTTTTAGAACTAATCTTAGGTTAAGTTAATCTTTGTTGGTGTAACCCAGTAAGGCAGTGCTTGGACAGCTGTTTCCAGGCTGCTGGCTGTAGCTTCATACCATACAGTCATGATTCAGGGCTTTGCCACTGTCACTTCTTCCTATGTGTACTTTTGGGTGTCTGCCTTAATTTTACTGTTTCATGTTCACTTTCAGTTGTATAGGTTCTGCTGTATACGAGTTCAGTTACTGCTGATGAAAAAACAACATTTGCTATTTTGCTGCTTCGTCATAAAAGCTTTTAAATAACAAATAACATGGGACTTTATTGGAAATTAACTGTGTTTATCCAATGTTTTACAAGTTCTCAAACTCAAGACAATCCCATCATCTGCTGTAATGGAGATGCAAATTGCTGCTGGATTGGACTGATGGACTGAGTCAAACTGATTCAAACCAATCCAGCACATATGTATGGAAAAGAGGCAGTAGTATCAATCTTCTTACCTCACTCTGCAAAGTAAAGAGAAAGGTAATGAGTGTATTCCCTGAAATGTCACATTAGGCAATATATTTGTAGAAAAAGAAATCAATGTTTTGATCAACCCAACACTGTATTTGAAAGGTTATGAAAAGCTGTTGATTTACACTGGAAACTGATCTCAGCAACTGGCTGATTTCTTCATCTTCTAAGAAAAATTAGATTTCTGGACCAGATGAAATTAACTTTTAGATGGATGTTTTTGGCTGTATATCGGCGGTGACTTTTGTTGATGATCTCTTGTACTTTCTACAAGCCGTTAATTTGATTCAGACATGTTTGTGTGCAGGTTTCTTAGCATAAGTCTGACTCGATCTTTTATGTCTGCCCAGCCTCACGAGAGCATTACATTCTCGTATAGTCACATTAGCAGACGAGATGAAATGTGGGAAAAGGGTTAAGAGTGAAGAGGAAGTGAAGTTTGCAGAGAAGAGTGGAGAGAGTCAGTGAGTGGAATATTGTCTGTAGTTAAAGGAGCCCTGCTTTGGACAGGCTGGTATTTCACACCGCTTTGACAAGGAAGAACACTCTGCACTCACAGAGCAGGTCTCCTTTTAAATTTGTATTTGAATAAGAAGCTTCCCTACCCGCCCTCAGCTCTCTGTGCGTCTCTCTGTGCTGTCAAAACTGACAATCTGGTGCCGAGCTCCACATCAGCACCTCCAAGATAAATAGATATCAACACCAAACTATCTGAGCTTCATACTTTGTGCCAGGCCAAACCCCTCACCTTGTGACATTTTCTTAGAAACTGGTGAAAGTGAACTTTTCTTGATGTTCTTTCAGTTAATTGCACCCACTGTGCTTAGGGTTATTCATCCTTTTAAAATGCTTGCTGGTTGCTAAACACTTGCCTCAGCAGAAAACACTGGTTTACTGTGTCACACATTGACATCCTCTGGCAAAGTTGTACGAACCACCCTGGAACGTGCTCTGGGCTTGAAACCAGCCACCCGTGCCAGACCCATATAGCCAGTCTTTGGTGTGTGCCACGTGGACGATTCCAAGAGCCTCAACCCAAATATCTCTGCCACAGAGCTACGAGAGCAAGGTTTTGACTTCCCCATTTTCCCTAATAGCGCATTTTTTTCCTGGCCTCGCCATCATTTACTTAACCCCTTCAGTCCCTGGTTCCTGTACAAATGATGAGACAAATGACCTGGTGTAAAAAAAAAGCACAGACAAAATCTTTTCATCTTGCTAAATCGTAAGATTCTGCAAACTCAACTGTACATCATCGCCAAGACTTCTGCTGAGGCGAATTTTCTAATTTTATTTGACCATGACCATGTATTGTACTAGACTTGCAGCGTTGGGAGGTTGAACAAGAAACTGGCTATTCATATTCTCTCATCTGTTGCTGCATGTGAAGATTCTAGATAGAGTCCATCCCAGACTTAGATCAAGACAAACTTGGACAAGAAGTTGGGAAATTTGACAAGAAAATTGTGACATAAAAGTGACATAAAAAGTTTAATCATATGTTTGAGCACAGGCTTCCTTGAACTGAACTTACATTTCTACAGTTTCTTTGCTGCTATAAAATAGAATATGTCTTATAATGAATAAGTATTTTCTTTGCATGTTTGCTTAACTATATTTGGTATTTGCTGATTGTTTGGAAGTACAATTAAATGATAAATCTGGTCATATTCTATCATTTTATTATTGTCAACAAGTTCTATGAAAATACCAAAACCAACAATGAATTGATCCTACTGACATGTATGTATGTGTATCCAAAGCCTGATATAGGTTAATGTCGATAACTTGCTGTACAAAAACACGTAAACCAGCCATACTGTTGCACCGTGTCTTCATTATCATGACACTACAGTTTATTTTGAGTCAATCCAAGAAATCCTGTCCTGTTGCTGTAAATACTCACAAGCACACCAAACATGTATTAATCTGCCACTGAAAATAGTCTCCAAACTAGAGGAGGTCACTCAGTGCAGTACAGATGAGATCCATTAGGCAACCTGAAAAGTATATTTAGCTGTAAGCCCTTTCTAATCACTTTCTAATTGGCGTATGAATTCTTGGGTTATGGCCAAAATCATGTCATGTCTTATCATGTCTTGTCACAGTGACCTTTGACTTCTGACCATCAAAATGTAAGCAGTTCATCCTTGAGTCCAAATGAACATTTGTACCAAATTTGAGGAAACGTCCCCCACGCGTTCCTGAGATATCACCTTCACTAGAGTGGGATGAGCCAAAAACATAATGCCTCTGGCCGGGTCATAAAAAAGATTTTTCACAAATGTTGACTCACTCACAGAGGTCCTTCAGCATTCAGTCATGAATGTGTATAAAAAAAATTAGGCTGATTGATTCAGTAGTATGAGAGACTGGCTGTGGACAAGCTCCAGGTCCACTGGTCATGCACACACACAAACGATTGCTTGATCCCCTCCAGGCTTCCTCCTGACAAGGATAAAAATGTTCGGTTTACTCCTGTTTGAGTAACATTAGCTAAAAACCAGAGGGGGCAGCTGGTTATGGAAACTATTAAAGTTTTTAAAGGTAGAATATGCAGGATTTGTGCATTGATGTTTGTAAATGCACTGTTTAAAGCTGGCCCCCTCTCCCCTGCTCAGCAAACAGGAGAGGAAGAGAGACAGCACTGATGGTCTTACAAGCTGGAGACTGAAGAGAGGGACCAGTGTTAAGGAGCTCTCTGAAGCACAAATAAACACGCCCACATCTCCCTACAACCCTGCGGGATGGTGCAAAATCACCAGAGTGAACCCTAATCCTGTCCACTGTCGCTGTGTCACAGCAGCTCCTCACATATTCATGACACAGACAGACAGCAGAAGAGAGAGACGGAGACAGCAACATACCCTAGTCCCTAAATTGTTATAGAGATCCAACCTCACACCCTGCATGCTGTTATTGGCTGAGGGATACACACGATTGCCCAAATATTGACACCCAGAAACACAGCAAAATAAGAAAACAGAGACAGAGGGCAGGGTCTCTGCAGTTACAGACACCACCACACACTTCTTCTGAGTCATAAGTGATTATTTTTTATGAGTCTATACAATGTTTTTCTTAGGAAAACCCTGCGTAATATACCTTTAAATGAAGCTACATTTTTTGTGGCAGATTTATATCTTCAGTAGGAATAAATGAGTTTGGGGCTGAGAGCCACACACAATCTAGGGAGATAAGACAGTAGACTGTGTAATACAAATTTTGGATTTGCTGTTATTCGAATAGTATGGCAGTAATTATAATGGGATGTCATTTCTCATGTATATAATCAACAAAATTGTGTACAAGTGATTTATTTATGAAACAGAACAATCTTACACTAATGTTTGTAGAAAATGTATATCTAACAACACAAGTATACAAAAAAAATTTACATTTTGTGCATTGCAAACTCTCAACAAAATGAACAAGATGGAAACCAAAACATGGAAGAACACGAATGCTATACAGACTAATGACAACAAGGTTGTACACTAAAACGTCCTTGATCCACACAGGATATACAGTCACACAGTCACACTTTGTTTTTAGAGACCTTCATCCGGATTCCCTTTCAACCAACACTGTAAAGTTTCACAACATTGACAAGTGATACTTATGACTAACATATGAATGAAAAAGTAATTTGTATAAAATGTTTTCACTGCATTTGATCTCCGTCACTCATAATGACTCACTGTTGAACCTCAGCTGCTGATGTGATATGTCACTTGGTGCTTAGTAGGAATTAAAACTGCAATTATATTTATTTCACTGCCTTTTAAATTGACGTCATTACCTTGAAATAATGTCTTTTTTTGTAGATGTAGTACAAATAAAAAGCGTTTCACTATCATGTGAGAAAAGAGTTCTTGCTGCAGTGCCAAGGGCCCAATTTGCAGCTCATTTTTGTGACGGACCATTTATCAGCTCCGACAGACGAAGAGTGTGAGCACTGAAAAATGTTCCACATGTACCAAAGTGATATATCACTTTGAGGACAACAAGGCCATGTCTGGACAGCTAAGAAAATAAACACAGTGGCTTTTTATTTTAACATACACATAAGACCAGAATTAACCTTCTTTGGCAGCTGCTAACACACACATACACACATGCTGTGTTTACCTATGTGATGTTGATCCTGTCCAAAGTTTTACACTACAGTTTATCTGAAAGAAAGACTAACAAGGAAGTGCATGACAACACTGAAAATCTCGCAATGCTATAATGTATTATCTTGTGATATTCAATTATGCGTTTTGTCAGTGTAAACAAATAAATAATTATTTACAAACTCTAGCAAAAAAAAAAAGGCAAACAAACAAAACAAGCAGAGCATAAATAATTTACAAAAGGAATTATAATACAGACTTAGTATAAACATCTTTGGCACTTGCTAAAATGGCTTATTTAAATCGTTCACTCAAGTTCTCGATAAAAATAAAAATAAAAAAGAAACACATTCAGGATGAAAAGAATGAGAAGAAATAGTAATGGACTTGAGACAGCTAAATGATTATGCTTTGGTTACAGTTTATGTTTGTCAGACACTTTATGAAGCCATGAATGAGCCTAAAGACAGAGAAAAACCGAGTCACTTACAAGTTGTAGAAAGTAAGAAACTGTGGGAAAGCACATACAGAATGTAAGTGGTTGTACAATGAATCCTTTAAAATGTAGACATAGTTACACTAGTTATAATTAGATAATCTGCCGAGGCCTTTTAAAAAAACACGTCCACTCTCATCAGTTTGTCTTTTCCCAGCTTGAGATGTGAATCAACAGGAGAACTGAAATCGGCCATGGTTTCCTCTCCAGTGGATGGATCAAGGCAAAACACGGAAAAGTATGGAAAGTCTCATATACGTTGAGATGGATTTCGCGATGACATGATGTTTACTTTGAGAAATTCTTGTCTTTCGCCTCCTGATGTTTTTCTACCGGGCTTGATTCAGTTATCTGCGGAAAGATTGAGAAAATAGCTTCCATTACCGCCACATTTATAATCAAAACTAGGACACTTGATGAGATTCACACAGTCAAAGTGCCAAGAGTGCAGCAACAACATGTGCACTGTGTGCGTCAAAAAAAAAAAAAAAAAAAAGCATGTCTTCAGTAACGTGGCTGTGATCGTGAAAAGGCTGCAGGCTTATTTTCCACTGTTTAGCACTCAACAGAAGATCTGAAGTCCTTGGACCAACACACAAGGTCTTTCACAATGCATCTGGGGCATTGTACACGGGCAAGCTGACAAGCAGAAACATAGCGTGACTCTTTTTTTTTTTTTTTGCTTCAGCCAACAAACAACATACAACCCCCTCTCATCGTTACCTTGTGAACACTGTTGGCAACTCCGGCTTATCTGAAGTTTGAAAAAGATGTTGAAGGTTTTAAAGACTTTTCCCACATTATTCAAACATTTTCTCCCCCACATTATGATCTTTGCACTTTATACATAACACATGTGTGGACCATATAGGTGTCCGCATTACATATACATTTAGCGCACACACATACATAATGAATACACAAACACACGTGCACATGCTTACCGCAGTGAGTCTGGACCAAGAAGATCCAACATAACTAACACCTGAAATACCCTTTAAAACTTTAAAGGGAAACCTCTGCACTTTTCATGTAGACGTCAAGTCAATGTTGATGGTAAATGTGGTCAATTGAAGCAATACATTCCTTACGCCCAATCCCAATGTCCTCCCACACAGACTCACAGACTTTGAGGTGCGTTCCCAGTAAGTCTGTGAGGGTTTGGGGCTGTCACACTGTCAAACTGTCAAATATACAAGAGCTCTTGCAGACTTTCTGAGCCGTTTATGCACACTTTCCGTGAATTCACATTTCTGCAGACTTTGCCAGAGGGACTTACCCAAGTATGGTAACGTTAAACACAGGGAAGCGTTAAAAAAATGGTAAACAAACAACAAACAAGGGCAACTGCGACTTGACTATACAAAAAAAAAGTTTACATGTCAGTGTATGATGCTCTTTAAGTGTATTAAAAGATGTCACTGATAACTTACAGAGTGCTGTCCCTCACCTGTTCATACCATTCTGAGCACCTGCAGGCTCTCACACTCAAACACAACCAGGTAACATCAGCTAAAGACTGTGAGGATTCAGGGCTTATGGGAGGACATTGGGTTTGGGTTGTATATTGACCACGAAAGATGAGTTCTCCTGCTGCAAAATCTGTGGTTCTTCCTGCATCCAGAGGTGTGTGTGGATAGCAGCATGGGTGTGGGAGCCACAAGCTCGCCTGCAGTGTATCCTGGTAATTGTAGGCACTGCTCATGGCTCTGCGAGCAAAAGAATTCAGTTGCAATGAGGAATTTATTTCTTTAATTGACTGTATTTACAGTCAACACTGACTGGACATCCACATGAAAAGTAGAGATAAGTTTCCCTTTAATCATTTATATGTACTGCATAATGTCTGTTCATATAATTCAAATTATGGCTGCATCCCTTTTACACTAAACATGCTTTATTTTGTTCAAGCACTTGATACCTGGGAAAATATCTTTATCTAATGAGTCATGTAATGCAACATGTCTGTATGATTTTGGAGCCCCCTGTGGACAAGAGTGGTAATGTTCCCATCGAAATAACCACAAAATATAGCGTCAAAAATAAAATTATGCATAAAGAGCTTCCTTTAACTGGCTAACATGTTACACACTGTAAATCTGTCTGTGAACATGTAAACAAAGGCTCAATTAATCTGATTCAAGGAAAAGAATAACTATATAGAAATAGCTAATGTTCTTGACGATTGTCTTGTTTGCTTATGTAGGTCATACAGAGGCAACAGCATGAAATTAATATAATTTCATAAAAAGTTCAAAACTCCTTGTATTAGCTTTGAGAAATTAACTGAGCTGTGAACTGTCCCCCGCATGGACAAATTTAGGTATTACAGTGAGAAATCTTCTGCGCTGACAGTCCACAGACTTTAAACCAGACCAAACTTTAAAGTAATGATGAAAGCGTTTGTACTAACCTCTGCACTCATACTTCAGGTCGGAGAAGAACACCAGCTCTTGTGAGAAGACAAACAAGCCTAACCTTCCTCCAGCAAACGTCTTGTCATAAACTGGTCCCGAGTCTGCCATGATCTGTTTACCTTCATAGACCACAACCCTGCAAAGTACAAGACAAAATTCCTCATGTGGGATGCGGGCCTCACCAGGGGGTCCAAACACTTTCAGTGCATGGAAATGAAAAAATATTACATTAGTTATTGAAAGGAGAACACACTGAATATTCTAAATGTATGGTTGAGACAGTATTGGGGAATTTTAACTATTTTTCCAGAGTCAAACACTAATAAATGCCTTAGTGTAGTGTAATCTACAGTTTTATAAAACAGCAACATTTGGCTATCTTGGCTCAATTACTGGGTATCTATGGGATAAAATGACATAATCATCGGGGATGCCACAATTTTAATATTAAATCAAAAATGTGTGACATTGAACCCAAATCAGAGGCAGGATCACTATTCTCACTATAAAAAAGCAGTTCCTTTATGAAACTGTTCATAACAAGGACTGTGGATTATCTTGAGTAACTGGGTCACGTCACGATTTTTGAAAAGAGACACTGGTTATTAATTTTTCAAATGTTTTTTTTTTTTGGTGTTTTGCGCATCACAAGCCAAGTGCCACTCAAAACAACCTAGATGGATAAAAAGCACTACAGGCCAGGGGGAAAATATGCATTTTTGATCTGGGAATGAACTGTCCCTTTCAAATTGAAAGTCAAATAAAATAGTGGCTTTGGAAAATTGTAAGTAAGTAAATGGAGGGGAGGCACCTTTTTCTAAGCTCTGTCTGAAGAGAGGCCCACAGTCTCAATCATATAAATGAATAAGTATAATCACTACATTAACTAACAAATGAACCTCAGTCTAGAACTTACTATACATTTACCACCTTTATGTACAGAAATGTGTGCCTATGGCGAAACCAACATTTACCCATTTCTTTCCTCAAACCTTTCTTGTGGTGTTCTGTTTCTCTTTGCTCTCACAGTATTATGTTCTTTCCAATCTTTTCTGTGATGCACTAAAAGGTCATGTGGCAGAAAAAAAGCAGGAGAGAGACTCTTTGGAGACTTGAAGTCAAAGCTGGCCGTCACTGAGACTGTTCTGCTCCACTTAATTTCTTACCTTATGAAACCAGTTTTCGGTCTGTGGATGAGATGCCACCTGTAAGCTGTGTAATCCTTCCATCCAATGTTTTTGGGGTCATGCCACAGGGTTCGCACCTATGTAAAAACAGTTAACGACACTTAATACGGCTGCAGCCTTTGAAAAAGACCAACTGGCATTTAGACTGCTGCCCACCTGTCCGGGAGTGTTGCCCGTGTGCCACAAAGCATTCCTGAGGTTTTCACCGGTGCCAGTGGTCGAGTTGACGACTTTGAGTGAAACACCAGAAATGCCAAAGGCCTTAGAGGGCTTGTCCTCCCAGTAGGTCTGTGTGATCTGCTTCCACATAACTACATAAAAGCGCCCACTCGACTGGTAGCCGAACACAAAGCCTGCATAGTCATCATCTCTGTCAGTGTTCACGTACATCGTTCCGCTGAAGTCCACAGCATTGAACTCATCAAAACCTGTGATGTTGTGAAAGAAACATGATGGCATATGTTTGGGCTCTGTTCAGTCGAAGGGAGTTTAAAAACTTTTAAAAAGCAGGAAATTAACATGAAATAGCTGTGGAGAGTAAACATATATGTGCTGCTCACCTACTGCAATGCCTGGGTCAGAGTTGGCAGTCTGAACCAGCTCTTTGCCCTGATGTCTGACCACCCAGTTAGGATCGATTTGGGTGGTTCCCTTGGGATCCAAGTGGACCATCTGGAACTTCCTAAAGTCTGTGACACTGATGGCGTTGTTCTCCGGACACACATCAAGAATATCTGGGATATTGTCATTGTCAAAGTCATCTTTGCAGGCATCGCCTCTTCCATCGCCTGTTAAAAAAACAACAACACACACACAAATGCACAATTTACATTAGACATGGATGATATAAGCTACATTTTCCACTATTTTTCCATAGGTTGGAAAAATCTCTATGGCAGCTAATGTGAGTATCATAATACTCCCACTGCTCTGAGCATTGAGGAGCTCCTCCAAGTTAATATGAAAAATGAATGGGGGAAAATAGCAATTCCTCCCAGGAAACTGGCTTTAATATCTTTGCCAAGTCTACTAAGGAAAATCAGCCATCTTTTCATGCTGTGACAACTTCCACTGATACTTGTAACTATCTCAAGCCTGAAGTCTATTAGAGCCAGACTGCAGGCCAGGAGCTCACAGTGGAAAGGAAGCCAGTGGCTAATGAAGGCCACTGCGTGGAAGTAGCTAGCTGCTTTCTGTCATCATCTTTGTTATTTCACAAGGGGCTAAAACGATTCTATCAAATAAACACTATCTGACGAGCTGTGAGGAAAGTGGACGCGTCAGTGTCCAGGGGCCTTCCTGCTTCGTGGTCTGTTTCCAGTTACAGACAGCTGTACAAACTCCAGGTAACCCTGTCTGAATTGGGCACTGTGGATTAATCACGAGCAAAGCCTAAAGGAAATAAAAACTTCACAGCCTGGCGTGTGTCCTCCTGAAGTCATGCAGAATGACATCACCAGTGCCAACCCAGTCACTGACTCTTTCCACAGCCACTATATTTCACACCTGCTGTAGTGAAGCTAATTGCTAACTGTGAAAACATCTGGGAGAAGGCATACTACATCATAACATCAAAGAGTAATGAGTGCAAAGTCTGAGTGCATGAAATGTACTGGATGAAACGGTCTGACAAATACTGGGCTGTTATACAAGATATACAGTAAATCTAGCTATAGATAATAAATTCCCAGATTGACAAGAACAGTCTCATCAAGTCTCTCAAATCAGGTCAAATTAAATTTAAATAAATGTGTGCTGGCATGTGTCATAAACTGGTCATGTGAGACTAATCATAGCACTAGTGGACTCAAAGGGTGGGGGTGTGGGTGGATAATCATCCTACTTATTGTTGAAAAAAGGCCAAAAAAGTGCCCTCATGGATGCCCCTATGATAGATAAAACATAATTAAGTGCCCTCTGGAGTGCCCTTCAAGCATATAGTGTGAAATGCCCTCCAGGGTGCCACTCCAGCAGACAACATCTGATAAAGTGCCATTGAGAGTGGCTCAGTGTCCAAAACAACATGATAAAAGTGTCCTCTAGGGTGCTGTTTCAGTGGACAAAACATGCAAATATGCTCTCTAGGGTGCCCTTCCAGTGGACAAAACGTTTGTCATGCTAGTACCATTTGATTTTTTTCACCCCTGTTTATTCAAAGCCAAATCTTTTGGCTTTGAATAAACATTGCTTTAGAAGTCCTGGTTTTATTGATCCTTAGCGTATCATTCAGTACTGTTGACAACCAATTTTTAATCCCCAGGCTTAATCACTGCTCCCTGCTCACTGCTCCTTTGCCATGCAGTGTTTCCCTGGGATCAATTTTGGGGTCCATTTTATTTTCCTTTTACATGCTGCCACTAAGAGATAATTAGTCATTTCAGCAACATATCCTATCATTTGTACACTGATTACATCCAGTTGCATTTTTCATTAAAATCTGATTATCTTCACAATCTTTCAGTACAGTTTAAATGCTTTTAGGAACTGGATGATGAATTATTTTCTGCAGATTAAACCTAAGTGTTGATTATTGGCCCTGATAACCTTCAACCAACAATCAGGCAGAACCTCAGTACTCAGTACATGTTGTTGTTCTAGTCTGTGTGATCTTGGTGTAATTTTCAACCAATTCATGACTTTAGATATGTAGATTAGCACACTGACTCAATCGTGCCTCTTTCGTTGAAGGAGCGTAGCCAAACCAGGATTTGTTGTGTCAAGAAATGGAGTGGGGATGTTAATACATGTGTTCATTTTGTCCTGTTTAGTCACTTTGTGACTATTGTCTGTGAAAGGTGCTATATAAATGCACTTTACTCGCTGGAAACTGGCTAATAAAAAATTATAGCTGCATCAAACCTTTTCAAGCCTGCAGCACTCAGTACTATAATTCCACATAATGACAACAAATTGTATTGCTCTCAACCCCTAATCTTATCTCATTAAACATAAGCCAAAAACTGCACCATCTAGATTTATTGGTTCGTTGTTAGTTTTGTTGTTGCCTGGCTAATTCACTAATCTTATTATAGCCCACAGCAAAATTACACAACAGCAACTGAGTAACTCCAGGCCGAGAATCTTTTAAGTTGGCTTACTTTGACTCAGATGCATGTTAGAATGCTTTGTACAACTGCTGTTTATGCACCACCGCATTAAACAGAATGTATACCAATGGGAAAAAAATGCAAAACATCAATAGCTGAATTCACACATGACTCAAAAGCACATGGCATCTTTAAACATGACGTCCTCACCATCAGAGTCCAGCTGGTCTGCATTTGGTGTCAGTCTACAGTTGTCCTTGTCGTCAGGGATACCGTCATCATCATCATCATAGTCACATGCGTCTCCTTTGCCATCCTTGTCATGGTCGGCCTGATTGGCGTTGGCCACATAGGGACAGTTGTCGAGGTTGTTCTGATGGCCGTCTTCATCAATGTCCTGGTTATTGTCACACTGATCTCCAACCAGGTCATTGTCTACGTCAGTCTGTTAGACAGACACAGACAGAAGAAGGATAACGGTATTAACACTTGCCGTACCTGGTGGAACGTGTCATTATATGCTGTCAGTGTGGTTAAATACCTGGTCTGGGTTGTGTAGCAGTGGACAGTTGTCACACTGGTCACCAACTCCATCCATGTCAGTGTCCTTCTGGTCAGTGTTGTACACATAGGGACAGTTGTCATTCTCATTCAGGATTTCTGAGGAAAAAGGGCAGTTGATGACATACCTTTGGCACTTTTCATGTGAATGTCCTCAATATAGAGCAACATGAGGAATTCATTGCCTCAGTTGACTGGATTTATCATCAACATTGACTGGACATCCATGTAAAAAGTTCCAAATTTTCTCTTTAAGCTACAAAAATAATAACTAGCTACCCTTGAATGACTTTTTACCATCTCCATCAATGTCCACTGCACAGGCATCCCCTTCTCCATTGTGGTCGGTGTCTATTTGAGCAGGGTTGTGCTCATAGGGACAATTGTCGCACCGGTCGCCAACTTCATCCTTGTCAAAATCAAACTGCCGAGGGTTGTAAAGGAGGGGACAGTTGTCCTGTGGTGGAAAGAATATGGTTATTTAGGACTACTTTGATTATCATAAGTCTGTTAGAATAAAAAGTTTCCATGTGTTCAAAACTGTCTTACCCTCTCATCAAGAATTCCATCATTGTCATCATCCTTGTCACAAGCATCTCCTTGACCATCTTTGTCAAAGTCTTCTTGTCCAGAGTTGGGAAGGCTGGGGCAGTTATCCTGAAATAGTAGCAGGAAGTTCAGAAGTTTTATAGATACTATAGTTTAGAATCCCTTCAGGATAGGTTACATGAAATAAGGTGAAGAAGAAATACCTTCTTGCAGTGATAAGTGGCGTTGGCACCACACACAAGGTTCTGATTGGGCCAGCCATCCAAGTCTGAGTCTTCTCCACAAATGAAGCCGTCTCCAGCGTAACCGGTCCTGCACTCACACTTGTACATAGGGTCACTGAAGTGGCTGATGTAGATGCATTCAGCATACTTGTGACAGTTGTGGGTCTTGTCTTTGCATGGGTTCTCTGGCTCGCACACCTAAAGAAAAAAAACAGGACAGGTGGAACTGTACTGTGAGATCAAGGGCACTCCATGTGATCTGCCAGAAACAGAAGAAAGATTGAAATCTTTCCCCTAGCCATCAGTCTTTTTTAGATGGTTTCCTTTTTGTTGTCAGCTTCTGATGACATCTCCAAGTCAACAGTACTTATTTTACCACCATTCTTTGTAGGGTTGTTGCAAAATGAAGTGTTGGGGCACTTCTGGGCACGGTTGAAATCCCATTTACATCCCACTATGACCCACTGTTGCCCCTGTATTCACAGCTGCCACTCATTAACAGAGGATGAACATAACTGCAGTTTGGATGCCACTCCATGAGCTCATAGAGCAGAAAAGTGACAGCATGAACAGGCCTTTGATCAAAACTGTGAAATGGAGCCCCCTTAATGCCAACGATGAGACAATTCCCCTTCTCCCAAATCAATTAGTGAAATTGGGGCATCATATCAAAGACAAGCAGCTGCAGAGGCCACAGAGTGACACATGGTCCACAGGGGATGTTATGCAAGTGTCAGGCAGGGTGGCACAACAAGTCTTTCAGTTCTCCAGGGACTCTGCAAATACAGCATCACAGGGGAGCAGAAAAGTGTGCTACTATAAATCAGTTAATATATCATGTGAAGAAATGACCTGTAACACAACTAAAATGAAACAGAGGTTATAATAGGAATACAAAGTACAAATACTGAGCTGTTTTAGAGATGTTGTTTTAAGTTGAGTGACGTTTTGGTGAGAATT
The DNA here is from genome assembly GCF_056507025.1 of Lutjanus erythropterus. Taxonomy (NCBI): domain Eukaryota; kingdom Metazoa; phylum Chordata; class Actinopteri; order Lutjaniformes; family Lutjanidae; genus Lutjanus; species Lutjanus erythropterus. Next base: position 6,360,647 of record NC_139330.1, read on the forward strand.
AGCATGATTAAATTAAATTAAATCTCGGCTTAAAGTAAAAACTGGGTTTAAAGAGACAAAGAGGTTTAAAAATTAATCATTGTTTGTGCAACCCAGCCCCAGAGGTTAAGGTTAAGAAAAAGCTTCACATCATTTGCTTGAAGAAAAACACTGATCTATTCAACATCTACGGTAAAAATGCAGCATAAAAAGCTGTTTCAACCTGCCTCTGATCTTAAAATGAAGGAACCAGAGTTCTGTAACACATGTTTGTTGTTAGTTGCCCAGCTCTCTTCCTTCTCCCTCTGCATGCTGATAGGTCAAGGTGAGTCTAATTCCTATATGCTGGCCCAAGGCCTCCCCTCGAACACTGTTTAAACATTCTCACTGCAAGAATGAAGCTTATAAATCACCAGCTGCTACTTCCATCATTCATAAATTTGGATCTGACATACAAAAATCCACACAACTGCTTAAAAATTTGCCTGGAGCTGAAGGCTCATATTGTATACCTTCTCCTACCACATTTTATTCTCACTTCTCCAGAAGGTACATCTGTTTGAAAGACATCCAGTTAGTAGTCTGTTTTTGCCACTGGATGATAATAACTTTAGCTCACCTGTTTGTTCTTCTTGGCAGCTTCCACACCCATACCGTAAGGTTGGTTGCCCTTGTAGCGCTTCGGACAGGGCAGGCAGTGGAAACCTGGATCTGTGTTGACGCAGCGCTGCGTTCCACTCACTTTGTAGCAAACATCAGACACCATGTCACACTAGAAGAGGGAAAGGGAAGCATCAGTAACATGCACACAAATAATTACATGAGTGAGGTCTTAAATACACGTCTGGTTTATGCACATAAGAAAAACAGGAACTTTTACCTCATTAATGTCTTCACAGTGGGTGCCATTTCCACGGAAACCAGCAGGGCATGGGCCACACTCCCAGGATCCATCTGGAGCGCTGTTGCAATCCACTCCACCAAAGCATGGGTTAGACAGACAGCCATCTGCAAGGGATTTAGAGAAGAATGTATACAAACAGGGGAAATTAATTTTGCACTGCTAAACATATCTGTGTAGTGCAAATGACTGTAATTTGTAATGGCTTTTACCTCAGTGGTGATGCCTCTTAATATAGCCCCACCAACGAGGACACTCCACCCAAATTACAAAACATGTTTTCTTTTGTTGTATGAAACCATACAGAAAGTTTTGGTTTTATTTTCTCAGGTTTTGACACAATAGAGACAAATGGTAGATATTTTTGGATTTAGTTTTTGAGGCTCACAGCGATGAGAGATTAAGTTTAAAATATTAATCTCTTTCCAGTGATGAGTAAATGAGAAAATCTTTTTTCCCCCTAAAGTTTGTGTGAACCAACTCTTTAAAGCCTGTTCTAGCAAATATAAAGTTATATGCTTAATGTAACAAGACTAAAGCTATGTTTAGACAGAAAGAGAGGGGAATTTTTTGCAGATACAAAGTTAATACAAAGATGCAAATAAATGTGAAAACGTCATTTGTGTCACTCAACACAGACAATTTACTTTTTCCCTCAAGTTGGAAATGTTCAACTTGAGCAAAGTATTTGCATGGATTGTGGGGCTTTTTCTGGATGTTGTGTGGGCAGGACCAGGCAGAGCAGAGGGACAGACGTTTAACAGACAGCTGCTGAGCTCTGGGGAGCTGTGCAAAGGAGAGTCAAGGGCAGACTGGAGCTTTAGGAGGAATAAACACCAGAGTCACTGGACTCTGCTCTGATCCAGGGCAGTTTAGCTGCAGGAGGAAAGCTCAGAGTTTACTTTTCAAACTTTTGAGGTTAAAAAGTGGATTCATCTTCACACAGCAAAGGGCTGCAAGCTAGAACTGAACCCACAGATGCTGCAGAGGACTCAGCCTCTGTACACGGGTCTATGGCGAGTGCTGAGTTCAGTCAGACGCTGACACACAGCTGATGAAATGATCCAGCTGTGAAATTTGCTTCGCTTTCCATGTGAACACACCATAAGAGTCCACAGCCATAGTAGCTATGTACTTTGTGCGCTTTGCATGCTCCTTTGAGAAAAATATTTTTTTGTGTACTGTTGTGTATGTTGTCTTTCTAATTACGCATCGTCACAGTCTTATACTTTTTTTTTTTCAACAAGTGGTGACTTTGTTGACTTCGTGGCACAATTCATACAGGATCAAAAGATGATTTGTCTCTTGCCATTACTGTACATATTTTTTCCAATGGTCCCATGGTGATTACCATGTTTTTATCATTTTACTTTATTGTGTTAGCTTGCTAACATTTGCAAGTGCTAAATACAAAGTACAGCTGAAGCTGATGGAAATGTCATAAGTTATACAACCAGTTATTTGGTTGGCACTAAATTGCTGACACTAGAGAAACAGTCATTATGTCACCGGTAGGATTCACCCTCAGGGGAGCATGAATGTCTGAACAAATCTAATTGCAATCCATCCTGTAGTTGGTGAGATATTTCAGGCTGTACTGAAACAGACATGTCTATCACTAGATCCTGTTGTTTACACGGCTAAAAACATAATGCAGAGTGACTCACCAATAGGACATTCCTTTCTGTTACAGCTGTCACTGTCGTTGGCCTCCCCGTTACACTTGTTGCCGCCGTGCTGAGGTGGAGGGCTGTTGCACTCGCGCGTCCGACTTTTGATTCCTCCTCCGCACGTTGCTGAACAGGTCGCCCATGGAGACCAAGGACCCCAACCACCATCGACTAAAGAAAATACAGAGAGGGATGTTCAGTAGTTAATCTTTGACATCAGGCAGTTTATTCCACAAATATTCTAATTCTTTGTTTTTAAATAAAAATATGTCAACACTTAAAGTCTGAAATCCAAAAAGCAGCCAGACAAGCAGAAGCTTATAACTTAATACTACAAGAGGAGAAAACATATTGAGCTGATTTGAGATTACATTTCCTGAAAGACAGAAAGGAAGTCAGTCCAAAACACATGGGGAATGTTGCCTGAGGGGAGCCATGCAGCATGAGGAAATTTGGTTTTTCGATATGGACGCCGCTGCTGTGAGGGAGATGCTCGTGGGCTGAAACACTCACTGGGACATGGATTGGCAGTGCAGCGCTGAGTCTCCCTCCCGCTTCCCTCGCAGTCTTTGCCGCCCAGTTGCGGCACGGGAGCGTTGCAGTGTCGTATTCTGGTGATCTGTCCTTCTCCGCAGGTCACTGAGCAGGACGACCATGGCGACCACAAACTCCACCCTCCGTCCTGGCGAACTGGTTATCAAACACGTCAGGCAGAGATCACCAAAACACACGTCATGTATTATCCTCTGGATTTCCTCTCATTCAAATGGTTGCAGACATGTGTAATTTGCAAAAGTAAAAGAAAAAATAGACACCACATTTTCTACAAGTAAACATTATGTGATTCTGGCGACAATGGCTCAAAGATGTTCTAAGATGCTTGAGCCAGTATTTATGTCATTGTGGGGAGACTATCCTCCAGCGGTTAGACTGATTCAGTCACTCACACAGATGCAGTGTAATGTTAGGTCCAAGCAATAACACACGCTAATCCTTCAATTTATCAAGCACCCGATACATCATTTCAAATCTGGCGAAATCTCCAGACGCCCCATCTCATATATAGTACATCTAATGATCAAATATTTTATATTTCTGCATGGCGGGCTGCGGTGAGTCATTGCACTGTGGAACACCCTCTCAGCCAGTGATTTATTTGGAATTAACTCGACTGGGCACACCCTGCAACCCGACCATGAGATCCAGCTCTTCACTGGGATTCAGCTTCACTCAGATGGATCCATTTTCAACAGATTTATGGAGGCGCGAACTCACACTTTTGCACTTTGGAGGATCTCATCTCATATTTAACTCAGTGCTGAGTTTTTCCCCAGTTCAATCATGTGCCTCCCTCCCATAATATGTCATATTGTTGTTTGTTTTAGATTATCGAGTAGTTGTAGCAATGGCAGAGGCATGCTTTGATCAGGATAATATCTCAGCATGAAGGCGGTTACTACTGGCTGCAATATATTTAAAGCTACTAGAAGAAACTTTCCTATTTTGTTGATTTTGGAGGCCCCTGTAGACAAAAGCGGTGGTGTTTCAATCATAATGACGTCAAAATATAACATCAAACATAAAGTTATCTAAATAAAAATGTCAACACAGGCTAATTTCAAATTAGAATAACTAGCTGATCCTCTCGCTGATGTTTCTGAAAACTCCTTGTTGTAGCTTTAAATGAAAACTGAGTGACAGGAGATGAACTATTTAAAAAATATCCTCACCACGGCTATCGCATTTGCCCAGACTGCACTTGCGGGTCTGGATAGAGGGTCCAGGGCAGGGGTTATTAGTTGCATCACATGACCGACCCCTTTGTTGAGTTCCTGTACCGCAGGTGACTGTGCACTCTGTCCACTCTGACCAGGGCGACCAGCCATCATCGCCTATAGCTGGAAGAAATACAAGCACAAAGACAACATTTTGCTCATTTTTTTTGCATAAGACACACTCCCATGTACTCAGTGTTAAAGGGACAGTTTGTGTCTACGTCAAGCGCCATTCAGTTCCATTAAATTCAAGAGAGAGCAGACATCTCATTGGCCGATATTTTCAAAATAAGTAAATAGCACTACAGGCCAGAGTAAGTGTATTTCTGATTTTGGGGTGAACTGTCCCTTTAAAACAGAACAGCAAAGCAAGAGATGACAACTGCACTGTTTTTACTCTTTATGTCATCCTGTTCATCACATGACCTCATCTTAAAAACCCACAGTAGCCATCCTGAGTGTGTTATATTTTGACCAATAAATATGTGGTTCGCTCACAAAGACATTCTGGCTGCAAAAATCCCATGGTATAAAAATTTAATATGTGTGGAATATTGTTTTTACAGCATATTGAGCCATTAATTTAAAATAGCATGGATGCATAAAACCGTGTGTGTGCTTATAATTGTGTTTATATGCTGGAAGGTTCTGACTACTTACGCAAACACACGGGGCAACACTCGCCGTCGACAAATGAGGGGCTGGCACAGGCCACTGGAGGGCATGTAATCTGGTGACACACGATCTTGGACTCCTGCCATCAGTGAATATCATATATATTTACATCAGGGTCATTGACATCCACAGTAACACATGTACATATTTCCATATGACTTGGCACTACCTGGCAGGTACATTTGGTGCAGCTGTCCACAACCCAGTCTTCCTTATCGTCGAACAGGCGGCCATCCTGCCAGCACATGTTTTTCTCTTTAGTGTTCCTCATCCTCCCAAGGGCCTCCTTCATGACTGTGTTCTCCTCTGTCTGGACATACAACAACAGACAGATTTGCAGTCAGGAGGGAGATCAGTCTGAAATGATTAGGATATGCTCATGAGAAAGGTGCACTGCATTCACACCTGCCGACAAACCGATTCTTTCAAGGGAGCACATGTTAGGTTACTTTTCACCAGGTGCGAAAGAGGAATAGTATTTCCTGCTCCAGTTGAAATGCTGTTACTCACTTCAAGGACCAGTGTGTAGGATTTAGTGGTATCTAGCAGTGAGGTTGCAAACACCTCACCTCATCTTCCCTTTCCAAGGGTGTAGGCGAACCTACAGTGGTCACGAAACCTGTGAAAATGCAAAAGGCCCTATCTACAGCCAGTGTTTGGTTTGTCTGTTCTGGGCTACTGTAGAATCATGGCGGTGAAACATGGCAGCCTCTGTCGAAGACCCAGACCCTCTGTAGATACAAATGGCTCATTCAAAGACAATAGAGACACAACAGATGTTATCTATCTCTGCTATATTCTGCCAATAAATCCCCATACATCTTGCACACTGGACCTTTAAATATTATCTTTATAAAAGGAAGATTTCTTTGAAAACACAACCACCATCATAGAAATCACAATAATTAGGGCTAAATGTAGCATCCTGTCATCCATCCAACTTAAGCTACCAATAAGTATCCCTCTCCAACTTTCTGACACTTCATATCCCTTTGCAACATCTTTCTTTCAGCTTAAGAGAGAAAAGAGCCTCTTTAAGTAATTCAAAGCTACTACAACAAGTTTTTAACTGGTTTATTAGTGATCCCTCTATATGACCTACATAAGTCAACAAGACCATAAGACTATATAGCTATTCACGGGTCGTATTCTCCTTGAAATCAGATGAAATGAGACTGTGATACATTTTCACAGGTAAAGTTACAGTGAGCATGTTAAAAAGAAGCAGAAGATTTTTATTTAGGTCCCTTTAGTCTGCCATTTTAGCTATTACAGTGGAAACACTGCTGCTTTTGTCCCCAGTGTTCTCCAGAATCAACAAAATATGAAAATTCCTTGTAATAGCTTTAACTGGCCAGAAAGAAGAATGACTAATTTTTAAGTAAACTCAAAAAAGTACACATACACAAAAGGCAGCTCCATTGTCTTAACAACTTACATACTTGTAAAATGTTAATTTTCAAGTGTTTCCCATTACTGCAAATTACAAACATTAAATTTCTTTATATCTCTAATGTTTCTAGGAAAATGGCCCATTGAAAAGTGCTGCTTAGTTATGCACATTGTAACCTCCAACCCAATTGGAGACTTGGGGATCTCTGGCTGGACTCCTGAACACTTGGGAACTGTCAGTCGACAAACTACTGCCAAAGATTTGTGTGTATATGTGTGTGTGTGCGTCCTCCCATTTGGAAAAGGAGGCAGCAGCAGCGTGCAGCACTAGAATCTAAGACACCACTCGGTCTGGAAGAGCCTCAGGGACCCTTCTCATCCCAGCCGTTTTTTTTTTTTTTTTTTTTTTTTTCCCAAGGTTCATGCCCAGACTCTCTTATTGCTGGGAGCCTCCCAGAGGAAACACATGGCTGTTTAAACACAGCCAGACATTAGACTGGACCCCATCGCTGCCAGGGGAACACTTCCTATATCCACATGTAACATGTCATAAAATCTGTCTGACTCACGCTGCCACAGATAGCAGGAGTCAAGCGGGTTCAGCCATCACAGGCGACTCTATAAACAGCCCTGTGGCTACTTACTGTTTGCTTTCAAACCAATGTAGGTTACCTAGTAACCTAATTTAAACCTCTTACCTCCTGGCTGCAACGCTGAGGATTGAATCATTTATTTTCCTAAAATGTCAATTTTCTCTAAAATGTTGATTTTCTTCCCTCACACAGAGAGAGATTTTGGCGATTTCACATTCATCACTGAAATTGGGCTGTAAAGTAGAGCGAAACAGGCAGCAGCTTGCCTAAAACAAACACAAGTCAGGATTGTGTTGATTTACACTATGTCACCTCTACTACTCACCACTTTTTGCAGGCCATCAATAAGGTTACTGACAACAACACGCAGGCCCTTGAGCTCCTGGAACATGGTGCTGAGTTCCTCGCAGGAGCGTTCGCACATGTCTGTGCCCATGTCGTCTGTTTTCTGACCAATGATGTTTGTAGTGATGGAGGGACTCACATCCACAATTTCTGTGCTCTCGCTCACAATATTGGCATCATCTGGAGGGGCAAAAAAAAGAGACATGAGGGTGAATGTGCAAGCAAGCAAATGAATGAGCAACACAGACGGGTGATGGAAAACATATTGGACAGATATTATGATTTGAACACAAGGAGTATGATTTCCTGTTTTCCTGTAGTCGGCCAAGAGATCACAACAATGTGGTGATTACAATGTTTATTGTGTTCCTAAAAACAGATGTGGAGTCAGCGGTGTTTGATTTGGAAAACGTATCTGTTTGAAATGGTGACGGTAAATCTTTCCAGCAGAGATGACAGCAGGGTTGGCTGTGGGAAGACGGGAGGGGATGGCATTGTGGAGTTCGAAAAAACAGAAATCTGGGTGTTCCTCACATGAAACAACACTGCTGTCATAAATCTCCATGACCTTTCAGATAAGTGGACACTTCCAACATGAAGTTAACAGGCTGAAGTGACCACACAGGTGGATTTACAAGGAGCCTGTGGTCTTGTCCTTACAGCTGATCAGGCATTAGAGATATCCTCATCTGGATGTCAGTGCAACAGAATCCAAAGTGTGTGAAAATCTCTTGTGTGGCAGCGTACAGCATTCATCACTAACACTGAGGGGAAACTCCTTCAGTGCACAATGTGAAATCTTAAACTACAGGGTTGTTTGAAGGGAAAAAAGTAGGCTAAATTTTGAGTCTTGAGTCTGCAAATCTGGAGCAGGAAGTCCATCTCAGAGTAATGCGTCTGCCAGGTGTGATCTTTGTACAAGAAACATGCAAATCCCAGAGCAGGACAGGGCATCTGATGTGGGGTCCAGTTTGCATTAAATTCCCTCTCAATTTGTATCTTAAACCACTGAACTTATGAATTAAGGCTGCACAATATACCAATTTTATAACGATACTGTGATATGAGACCAGAAAATGGCGATATTAATAATTTTACTTTAAAGGGATAATTCCGATTATTTGAATTGGAGACGCAGTAGGAATGCAGCAATGTACTGCTGGGGACAGGGTCAGCAGCAAAACTAAGTTTAGCTACAAAATAAATAAATAAATAAATAAATAAATAAATAAATAAATAAATGTGTATGCTATATTTAGAACATTTTCACCACTTTACCTTGCTGTCAGACAGTTTTCTGACAGAAAACTGTTGTTATAGACGACAAATATCACCACGCAAAAGATGAGAATTGCTGGTCTACCGCTGCCTTGATCGATCAGTTTGTTTACGTTATTGTGTGACTTTGGTGAATCTGAACTAACCCTTTACAACACTGACGGTACACAATAACCCAAATAAACTAACCAACTGAGGCAACAGTAGACCAGCGATTCCCTGTTTTATGAGGTAAAATGACTGTTTTTGTGAAAGGACTCAAAAAGCATAAAAAAATTGAGGTGTTATAAATAGAAATATTGAAGTTTCTGCCTGTTAAAAAGTTTTTTTCTCTTCACAGTTGCCTCTAGTGCTTGCTCTTGGTGGGAACAATTGGGTAAAGAGTATAGTTTAGATCTGCTCTATTTGAAATATGCCCTGATAATGTAATGAAATGAATGAATTGAATTGAATTATTATTTATAAGGCATATTCCCCAGCAATATTCTGAATGTGTGATGCTGAAAACAAACACACAAGATACATATCAAAGCTCCGTGGAATGCCTGTTTGTCATTCAGCCAAAGCACAGCACATATCTGCAACTGCTTTGGATCTCACTATGTAAATTGGTGAAGATTAATAGCAGGCTGGGGACTCTAAATCAAAAAGTCGTCCAAATTGCCCAATGATGTCCCGCTGTAGCCAGTGCTGTGTTTTCTTTCCTTCTCAGTCTGCTGGATTCATTCAAATCTCAGGAGGGGCCTCACGCTGTGTGTGTGCGTGTGAACGCGCGCTAGCTCGTCTGTGAAAGCATTTACACATTCTTCTCTTTCTGATAGACAGTCTCTGTTTTCTCAGAGCAGATTAGAGGAAAGGATTAAAAAAGAGCAAAAGGCTCGAGTAGTTTTAATGCTGCTCATTAATGTCCAACATGACAGTTTTTATGAGCATGGGTTGTGCGGGTTTATGGGTGACTTTTGGCATGATGTTTGCTACCAGCGCAGAACCTTGACTGGTACCAGCCAGCACGCAGAAAACTTGCAGGCCTTGGTGACATTTGTTAAGCAAATAAACTCATTCAGCTGGAATTCAACACTGCTTCTGGCAGCAGAGATGCAACAACCTCTCAATCACACACAAATACACACACCACATATGGATTTGCTTTGTCACAGCGAACCAGATCTGGTGACCCTTTAGCTTTGCGGTAAAGGATGATCATCTACGTATTTACTCAGATATCTGTATCTTTTTGGCTGCAGCCGCTCTTCGTGTGAGCCCCGCTGAGGATCATGAGGTACTATTCCTCATGTGAGCAAAGCTTCAGCTGAGAAAAGCAACCCAATCAGCCAATTCATGACTTCATTGTGTGTGTGTGTTTGTGTGTGTGTGTGTGCAGCTGGAAGTGGAAGCTCCCCTCTCTGCAGTATAGCATTCACTTTCTCTTTTCTATTTTCTTTCCCAGGGCATTATCCCGAGTCCACTGCCAATGGAAATAAATGTAAGCATCTGTATCTCCTTTTGTTCACCACGCACACAGCTCGACCCCAAGCCACCGCGTCGACACGACTGTTTCCGTAAACATGAAGTAATGATTGGAGATCTTGCCACATATCAAATCTGCAAGCTTTTTGACCCACTTTGAAAAAAAAAAAAAAAAAGAAACGACCAAAAGAGTTAAAATCAAACAAAGGGAGTCAACTGAGAACACTAAACTGTTTGGTCTGGAAAGTTGCTGCGGTTGATGCTTAACAAAACACAGATACCATGCATGGGAAGATCGCATGTGAAAAAGTTTCCCAATCACATCTGCAAGGTATCGGGCTTGAAACAGTTTGCAAATATAATTATTTTGACTCATCATTTGGATAATGAAAATCACACAAATAGAAATGGCTCCCACTGAGGGAGCATGGTGGGAACTTCAGGCTGAGTGCTGGTGTGAAGGTACTACAAGGAAAAAAGCGGTAGTGTTTCCACCGTAATAACCACAATATTTAACGTCAAAAATAAAAAAAATCTAAGTAAAAACCTCTCATATTTCTTTTAAACTGGCAAGCATACTACTCACTGTAACTGTGCATGGAAAAATGTAAACACAGACTTTTAAGGAGAATCCGACCCAGTGACAGACATTAAGAATAACTATAGAGCAGAAGGAAAGTTCCTACATGAAACTGCTCAAAACAAGGTCTGTTGATTATTCAAATGTATTTTTTGGTGCTTTGAGCACCACAAGCTACTTAGTGCCATTTAGGCTCATTATAATGGAGAGAAGGCAGACATCTCTACAGCTGATATCTCCACAACTCTGCAACTCAAACCAAAAAGATCTGTATGGATAAATACCACTACAGGCTAGGGGAAAAATATGCATTTTTGATTTTGGCGTGAACTGTCCCTTTAAACTCCTTGTAGTAGCTTTAAACACATTTCAGCAAAGAAAAAAACACTCACCTGGTTTAGTGACCTCACAGTCTCTGCTCAGCAGGACGTCTTCCACTGTGGTGTCAAAGATGAAACGTACATTCTGCAGAAGGCCCTGTTTGGCAGGAGAAGATGAGTCTCGGTTACTGCGGTTACAGTCTCGGTTACATTTTTTGGCTACTTTGACTTATTTCAGAAGTGACACATATGCATTTTGTCAAGCATGCATTCACAACACATTCAAACTTGGGCATGTAGGTTCCCTTTTGACCTCGTCACACACATTCACACACATTTTTACACACAACGGGCAATTTGGAGTCTAAATTTAGAGTCTTTTCCACACAGAGACCAGGGCAACACAGAGCCACCCTGCCTCACTTTAAAGAGGGAGTATGTTAGTCTTTACTGCTGGAAATTTAGTTACAACCACAACTTTCTTTCTTTTAACTTATGAGAGATGACAAACAATTGTAGGCTGCTGGAAAAATCACACAGGGACTGAAGCAGAAAGCAACTAAAGCTCCCAGATCTTGGGAAATCCCATTGTAGCTACAAAAAAGCTCTAGTTTCCGTCTTACCCTGAAGTGGTTCTCCCGGATGGATCCCTTCGCCACATACATGCGGCTTCCCTCAGCCTGCAGGTGCTCGTAGAAAGGCTCATCCAGGATGAAGCTGTCTATCAGGCTGCAGCCCACAAACAGGTTTGCATTTTCCCCGTGAACATGAAGTGTGATATTCTTCCACTGCGAGTCAGACAGGTCCACATCCTCGAAGGAAACCACGTTCTGTGAGCCGTCCACCCAGTATACCAGGTCCAGAGAGTTGGCCCGTCCGTTGGACACAACCTCAAACTGCCGCTGGCCATCGGGGCCCTCCAAACCAATCAGGGTGCCCCTAGAGGCACGGTCCTGGCGTATGCTGGCCGCAAATATAAAGCCCTCATTGTTTTGGATCTGTCGTAGGATTTGTTTTAGTATGGGGGGGCTCACTGGGGGCAGGTGGTCGAAGCGGATGAAGCGGTAGGCAGGGGCGTCTGAGTTTTGGCCCCTGAACTGCTTGGCCCCCAGAGTCCTGCGTGTGATGTGGCTGATTGCAAACAAGTCAAATGACGTCTCGTCCTCCTGCTCACCATCTACCAGTCAGACAAAAGGAGGTGCAAAGATGAGAAGTTAGAGGAGAAGTTCAAGCGCCCATTTTGAAAACAGAATAGACATTTTAAATACAAAGGAACAAGGGCAAATGTTTAGTCTCACTTTCACATTTCAAACCTAAAGGGACAAAATCAAAAATACATATTTCTCCTTTTACGAGAAGTGCGATTTATCCATCTAGATTGGTGGTTTTGGTGTGAGTTGCTGAGTTCTGGAGATATCGCCTGTAGAGATGTCTGCCCTCTCTCCAACATCAGGTTGTGGTGCTCCAAGCACTAAAAATAAATTTAAAAAATTCAACACCTGTGTCTCTTTAAAGAAATCACGACCCGAGATAATGCACAGACCTCATTGTGTGCAGTTTCATGTAGGAACTATTTTCTTTCTAGTAGAAAGAAGAAGTTCTGGTAGATTCTAAAATTACTACATGAAATTGCTCACAACCAGGTCATGATTTCTGGAAAGAGACGCTGGTGTTGAAGTTTTCAAAAAAATTTTTTTGGCAATCTGAGCACCACAAGCAGAGTTCCCTTTGATCCCATTATATTGGGGGGAAGGCAGACCTCTCTACAGCGATATCTCCAAATCTCTGCAGCTCACACCAAAACAATCTTGACAGATAAATATTATACCAGGTAAGATAAAAATGATGCATTTTTGATTTTGTGATGAACTGTGCCTTTAAACTTCACTGGAATGGAAGATTTCACCTCAAGTTATTGGGGCTTCTAGCATCGAGATAGTTTTCACATCATTATTATTATTATTATTATTATTATTATTATTATTATTAATAATTATTATTAGCATTATTATTATTAGCACTATGGTCAGGTATAAGTTTTCCACTTACCTTGGGTTAACGCGTGGAGGGAATGAAATGATAATAGCAGCAAGAAGAGACTTCTCCTGAGTATCATATCTCCTTCAAAAAACAGAACAGATATACTTCTTATTAGTTTTTAAGTTGCTCTTGTCTTTTTGCGACAACCTGGGTCAAATGTTGAGTTTGCACTTGAGCCTTTCAGTTAGCCAGTGAATAATTCGGGGGAAGAAAAAGAAGAAGAAGAAGAAGAAGACAGAAAATAAAGAATTCCTGCAAGACAGCTATAATAGACTGTTTACGGCATCACATTTTCAGCCTTTTGACTAAAATCGTATCCAGCTTTTCGGGTTTATCTTTTATCGCTTTTAGTTAGCAGGTGATAAGTGACGTTAATTGCTTTGTCTTGTCTCTCCACACAGAAAAATCAACCGCAAACAGGTTAGCGTGTCGTCCATGTGACTTACCTGACGAATACAACTTTTATTTTTATTTTTTAATTCAGTCAGATATCCGACACAAGAAAATAAAAACGACGGAAATCTAGAAAAAAACCCCCAAATTATTTGACGGTTTGAGCCGATGATTAAATGAATGAGAAGTGGTATCTCCTGTAAACCCCGTGCGTAAAAAGCGTAAAGTCCACTTTGGTTCACTACATCCACAGACTGGAGGACTGGAGGCGCAACAGTGACTGAGGCACCGACCTCCCTCCTTCTTATATAGAGGCTCGCAGAGAGCCTGTCAATCAAAAAATCTTTGGGGTTTGAACAGTTTGAGGACGGTTGTTAAGAGACAGAGTTACATAATTATCTTCCGATGGCGTAATTTTTCTTATCCGCGCTCACACACGGAGGCTGGTGACCCCTCCTTTCCTCTCCCTCTCACCGTGATGCCCACCATCCCCTCCTCCCCATCGAGCCCACCTTCCCTCTGTGACTGCAGCTCATTCACTTTCACTGAGGGAGAGAGATGGAGGGAGGTGGGCTGTGTTTGCTCCGGTGGGACAAAGTTATGGCAATAAGACGCTAAGCCATGTTCAGTGGCTGCAGCAATAGAAAGTGCATTTCATAAATATGTTGCTATACAACCAATAATAATAAATTCAGCACTTTGTGGGGTAGCAAACAGCTCTGATGCCTGAATATTACGGGTGATTTATTTTAAAAGAAATCGCTTTCCCCCTATATTTTTATTCTTTTGCATAAACAATAGAATAGATTATATAAAAATACACAAGCTTGCAAATAAAGGATAAATAAAAAGTGGAATACAAAGAAAGAAAGGGAAAAAATCATGGCAGTAAACCACTAAACATGCCAGGGGAGTTTTAACTGGTTATGAATCAGTCTCAGTTTAATACTGATGCCTCTGCATGACCTACATAAGCAAATGACATCATCATAGAGAAGTCTGACTGTTTCTACATATTTGTTTTTAATTGCTGCCACCAGGTTGGATTCTCCTTGAAATCAGATGAAATGAGTGTTTACATTTTCCCAGCCAAAGTTACAGTGACTGGTACATTACTTAGTTAAAAAGAAGCAGGAGGACATTTTTAGTTTGAGCATTTCATTTTTAAAGTGATATTTTGTGGTTATTACAGTGAAAACACTATTAATTTTGTCCACAGGGAAGTCTAAAATCAGCCAAATAAGTCCCTTGTTGTAGCTTTAAAAAGAAATAACTTTTTTTTTTACACATATCTTTACTTATGTAATTTCTTTTTTGTAAACAAGAATTCGGTCAAAACAGATAATTAAACTAAATATACAAATATGCAAATAAAGGGTAAATATAAAGGTGAACAAAAATAAGAAAAAGGAAAAAACAACCAAACAAACAAACAAAAAAACATACCTGAAGTCAACATAAGATAAAAAACAACCTCGGTGAAAACATTAAACTGGACATAGATTTACAGTTTTGATAGTTTTCTTGCTCTTTATTGCAGTTAAGGATGAGGATCAAAATGGTTAAACTGTCATTCCAGAACATGTTAAACACAACA
Source organism: Lutjanus erythropterus (assembly GCF_056507025.1). NCBI lineage: Eukaryota > Metazoa > Chordata > Actinopteri > Lutjaniformes > Lutjanidae > Lutjanus > Lutjanus erythropterus. The sequence continues at coordinate 6,375,652 of NC_139330.1, forward strand.
AAACAAAATTAAGCATTCAAATCCCAGTGCAGGAAACAGCATTGATTAAAAAAACCCAGAGAGACACAAAACACAATAAAAACACCATAGAAACTTGTGTCATGTGTCATGTAAAACTTTGCACACAATAGGATGAAATTCATTAGATAATCCTCTCTTTTATGCGATGTTCTCAGAAAACATATTTTCCAACAGGAGGTCAAAGTTGTAGACAGTGTTACCGAGGATGAATCTACAAATATCTTCATCTCGTTAATAGGTATGTGTACACTTCCAGAACAGATGGACGATAGTCTCAGTATGGGAATCACAAAAGGCACATGTAAATCTTTTTTTTAATTGAACAAAACCTATTCCAGGTGAAACTGAAAAAACATTACATTGAAAAAGAGCAAAGAAATAACTCTACACAAGCAAAAATTAAGATTTTTTGTATGTGGGTAACAGCATTTTGACTAAAACAATGTTATAATTCAAAACTTGGAAAAATATCAACAACCCAAAGTGAGAATCTTAGCTATGTCTGCAATGCGAGACAAAAAAAGGAACATGAAAATGACCTCTAATACAATAGATACTTTGGATGCTTCCACTTTGCTGGCAAGCAGCGTCTTGCGTCTGGAGATCGTCAGGTTTTTGCCAAGGCTTCCCTCTGCGGTGTCAGGGAGAGAAGCGCTGATACAACGTCTCATTCTTGGAGCCCTGCAGAGGGATCGTAGGGCTGGATGTGGGTAGGCCTTTGTGTACCAATAGGATACGTCTCAGGGATGGTTTGCGTCAATTGGAAATGTGCATTCCACTCGGAGGAAAAAGAGGGGGGTGAAGAACAGACAGTTTCTTACCAAATGGGGCGATCGCCTTTCAACAACATGGATTCATAAACCTGACAGAAATTAGAAACAGTAGTCAACAGTCAGTTCGACAAACAAGAATATGACGACGCTCACTGATTATAAAAGCATTCTGCAGTGACCAGAGAACATCAGATTAAAACTGTCAGGGGTGGAAAAAGTTGAAATAGTTCAGACTTGCACTCATGAAACGTGGTAGTGCAACTGTCAGTTTTACTTTCTCCAAATGGGGTTTAATTGGTTCGAATAGGCTCCTGTTAAATCATTAATCAGTAAAGTTATTATGGCAGTCAGGGAAGAAAAAAGTTTTCAGTGGCTGTTTTAGTACAAAACTGGATCTGACTGCAACTTCAAATTATAAATGAAACTTTTAAAACTATATGTAGATTTTCAATAGTGGACTTTTTCCAAAGAAGGTGTGTCATTTTGTAAAATGTAAATAAACAGAATGCAATGATTTGCAAAAACCTATATTCAGTTTAGTATAGTACAAACACTAGATCTTCAATGGTAAAAATGACAAACTTTATCGTTTTTTGTTTTTTTTAAATACACTCATTCTGAAATTAATGCCGCAGCATGTTCCAAAAAAAGTTAGGACAAGAGCATGTTTACCACTGTGATACATCACCTTTTCTTTTAACAACACTCAGCAAGTGTTTGGGAATTGAGCACAAAAGGAAAGTGAAATTCATTCTCTTCTTGCTTGATATACAATTTCAAGTGCTCAACAGTGTCGTGTTTTATACTTCATAATGCACCACACACATCTCCAGTGGGAGACAGGTCTGGACTGCAGACAGGTCAGTCTATTACCTGAACTCTTTACTACGAAGCCATGCTGTGGCAACACATGCAGAGTGTGTCTGAGCATTGTCTTGCTGAAATAAGCAGGGGTGTCTCTGAAAAAGACAACATCTGGATGGCAGTGTATGTTGCTCCAAAGCCTGTATGTGCCTTTCACCAAATCAAGCAGATGCTGGATTTTGAAGTTAGTGCTGGTAACAATCTGGATGGTCCTTCTCCTCTTCGCCTGGTGAAACACAACTTCCATGATTTTTGAAAAACACTCTGAAATGTGGACTCGTGAGAGCACAGCACACTTTTCCACTTTCCATCAGTCCATGTCAGATGAGCTCAGGCTCAGAGAAGTTGGTGGTGTTCCTGGACGATGTTGATATATGACTTTTGCTTTGCATAGTAGAGTCTCAACTTGCATTTGTGGGTGCAGCAACAAAGTGTGTTTATGGAGAATGGTTTTCCAAAACCCATAGTATCCTTTAATTAAGTGGGTTTTTAATGCAGCTTTTAATGCAGTGCTGCCTGAGTTGTCAAAGGTCATAGACATTCAAAGTTGGTTTTTCAGCCTCACCCCTTATGTTCAGAGATTTGTCCAGATTCTCTGCATCTTTTAGTGATATTGTGGATTGTAGATGGTGAAATCCCCAAATTCCTTGCAGTTTTGTCTCGGAAAAAGGTTATTTTTAAACTTTTGGACTGTTTAGCCACACAGCTTTCCACAATATGGCGAACCTCGCCCACCCATGCTTGCGAACAACTGAGCCTTTTGAAGATGCCCCTTTAATACCCAACCATGATACTATCACCTGTTAGCAGTTAACCTGTTTACCTTTTGAATGTGCCAAACAAGTACATTCCACATCTTTCTCAGTCTTTTGTTGCTCCCTTTTTTAAAGGTTTTGCAGGCATCAAATTCAGAATGAGTGTATATTTACAAAAAAACAATAAAGATTATCAGTTATCATTAATCATTACATATATGTACTGTATTAAATTGAACACAAGCCAAAAATAATTTGCAAAACATTGTACTCCATATTTATTTACATTTTACGCAACATCCTGACTCTTTTGGAAATGGATTATACAGTAAGTATTGTTCTTTGAATGTAAATACTGTCACCAAGGTGCCTCCACTAATACTCTTCATTTCTAAAATCTGCATTTACCTGCTTTCAGCAATATGACAAACAGCAGTGCTGAGTAATGAGGTTTCACCAGAGGAGTGGAAAATTCTGATAAAAAGTAATCTTTGGCATCCTCACCATCATTTTTAAAGAGTGCAGAGCTTCTGCAAAGCAAATGTGGGCAGTGGAAGTGATTTTTTAATGTGTTCTTATCCATGCAAAGTCATGTAATATTTCTAAATGAGAAGAGAGGAACAAAAAGTAGCAACAAATCCATGTCAGGCTTGTTTACAGCAAACTGTGCCATAAAGAAAGTCAAGAACATACTGCCCCAATATTTTTGCTCAAAACTCACAATTTGCACGGTTCAAGTTTTCATCACTTTTAAAATATTTCTGAAAACTTTCTGGGTCATTTGGCTCACGTCATGATCCAAAGCTTACCTAGTACGCAGCAGAGATTCACGCATAAACCTGGACTCCTTTATTAATGCTACAAATACCAGAGATCTGGAGGAGCCATAAAATGAAGGTGATGGATGTCAGTTAGGTTGATAAACAACTATACTTTCCAGTTCTCTTCTCCAAGCTGTGACTTCACCGTGAAGGTTTATGTGTTTTTAGCAAAAAAAAAAAACAAAAAAGATTCAGTGTGACTCAGGAGCACAACCCAAAAAGGAAATCTGGCACCTGAAATGTTTAAAGTACTGAGAACTGGAGAGAGTGACACATGTAACATGCAAATCTCACATCATCTGTAAAATACAATGGTTTTGGGAATGATGAAAATAAAGAGGTTAGGTAGAAATGGCCTTTTTAGCAAAGATTTACTTCAAATAGCCCCTTCAAGCTGATCGTGCCAAAAGTTGAGTAATGCCAATGAAAGACATTTGGCCAGAATGGCTGGCATTGTAAAATAACCTTGCATCATGTCCCAAATGCAATGACGGCTCCATTTACATGACAATTACACTATAATGTACAGTATGTATTTAAATATCTGGAAAGAAGCGGCATTTTCTTTGGATGGTAGTGTCTTCACTACTAATTTACTGTGCTCTTCACTTACTACAGTAGTTACTGGTTTTGCTTGTGGTTATGGCAGTTGCATCAAATGACTCTTTATTGCTCCAGAGCCCATGTGGCTGTTCCCGTCCCCATTCAGCTAAAGCCTACTCTGGAGGTAGATTTAAAGGAGCAATAACAACAAAAACAATGGCTCATTCAAAAATTAGCACTGCCCTGGAGTTGGATTCCTGTCACTGCCTGCCTATTGTTCAAGTGCTCAACCATCATAAACGTCTAGTCCTTCTAAAAGATTATTAACGATTTCTTAGACTCATAAACAAACATTTACACATTTGCTGAACACTGGCATTAATTTGAACCGTAATTAACGTGAAACTGGCAAACAAAAACTGTCATTCCAGCCTGGAAAGCAAATTTTATACACAGTTGTAACATTGTTATCAGAGCAGCAAGTAATTCAGCTTAACACGTTTCCTTAATTTCTGATGACATGTCATGGTCATTTTATGATTTATTAGAGTATATTCAGATTTCTCTTTTAAACATTTTTGTTGGTAGTCTCCTGTTTGTGCCCAATAACTGGCTGTCCAGCTGGTTCTCATTCCCAGGTTGTCAATTACTGATGTTTTGTCGCAGCCCTCAGTGTCTCATACAGATGCACAAGTATGGTGTGAAATACAGATGTTAAAGGGTACCTTGTGCATCTGTATGAGACACAGAGGGTCATGAACAAAGCGGTATTTGACAAGCTGGGATAAGAACGCATGGGCTATCTTGTCAAATCTTGTCAAAACTTAATCATATAGAAACTTACGTGTGAAATTTGATGTTCCTGTATGTTTATTAAGGAGGATTAGGTCTCTCGAAAAAATCCTCAATGTGATCAGAACCTTTTGAGAACTCTCTCAAACAACCAAGCCTTTTCCTTGACATACTGTATACTATATAACTTTTTGCTATAAATGTTAAGTCTCTGACCGAATATAGTTCCAGTTAAAGTTAGATGGTGCTTATAAATTTAATGGTAGCTTTTAGCCATGCTAGCTGTGTGGTTATGGGGACTGGCAGTGTTGAATGGACTGAAATATTGGACTTTTCCTCTAGTGCTACCATGAGGTTGACAACTGTGGTTTTAAGTGAAATGTATTGACAACTCTTGGATGGATTACCGTCAAATCTGATCCATGCATACATTTTCCACATTGTCCAATACTTTGGTTTATGACAAAATATGTGTAAAACCAATGGCATTTGCTAAAGAAAATTAGCTGTACTTTGTGTTTAGTGCTAATTAGCAAATGTTAGCATGCTATGATGCTAAGATGGTGAACATTTTATGTGCATCAACTGTTATTGTAAGGATGTTACCATGTTGATATTATTAATATGCTAAAAGCTCCACTGTACTATAAATGCAGCCACAGAGCTGCTAGCATGGCTGTATACAACTGTTAAGTCATGCTGCCTAAAAAAAGAAAAACTGAAGTTTCAGACATTTTCTTCAAAAGTTCTCACAATAGTAATTTGCACTGTCAAAATATTATAGTCTTTCTTTTGCCAAACACAGGTCAGTTAAATTTTACTGTCGGTGACTTCATTTGTTTTTGTTTCTGACCTAAATTTAAACACGCGTGTGCTCTGGCTTATTTTCTTTCTGCAAATGTATCTTCCTACCATGCATGATCATGTGCTCTTATGACACAGTTTATTGTTTAGATGTTTAGATGTATGGAGCCACATCAGTGCAACCACCAATCAAAGCTGGGCTGCAGAAAGCTATGGACTGCAATAGATCTCATGCAGAAACAGATCAGAATAGAGTATTTTTGTGAACCAATGTCAGTTTTTACATTTGATGACAAAAGCTCTTAAGTATGCATTTTATTGGCTTGTTTCTGAACACTTAAGTCTCTGATGTTCTTGAATTATACATAAAATGACAGCATGATGACACTACATCCCTCGGCTTCCTGAAATATTATCTAAATGTCCTGCCTAAAAATCCCGTCTCAAAGTCTTGATCTTATTTCTAATACAGGTACAAGACATACTGCGGATTTCCTCTCGTACTGAGATGGATTGTTACAGGTAGTAATTTACAACAACATTTGAGTCATTCGACAGGCCTCTTTTTGCAGAATTGAGCTCCACAAATTGTTCTCATAGGTTTTGTGAGGCATTTGAGAAGTCAACAAGGGAGCAAGAAAACTGTGGAAAACATTCAAGCTGATCTGTACACACCATTAATCATTAAATCACAACACTGCAGGACTTCTAGTTTGACTGTCTGGCTTTGAAGGAAATTCTAACTGTGTATTGACACACTAATGCCGTCCATCAGTCATGCTACACTTTCAACAAACTGGAATTGATATTATGAGAAGATGACTTTACTGTCATCAAGGATTTTACGGTGATCTGGAGCATCAGAAAAGTCTGCATTACCGCAGTCGTGGGATATCTACAGCGGGGTTGATTTCATTACTGTCATCAACGCAAATTTTATTTTGAAGGGTCAGTCTCATCATGCATTTCAGATCAGCACGTGCATTTATTAATACAGCTATGGATGGGTGCTGCCATGCAAGACAAGTCAGGAATACGGCCTGTGATATGTGAATTAAGTTATTAACCGTTGACAACTCAGTTAGTTAGATAACAGATTACTTGTAATCAGGATTATGTGATGAGATTACAAAAAGTAACTATAATCGGCCCAGATTACATTTGAAACATGTGTTATTAGATTATAGTTACACTGTCAAGGATTACTTGATTATATTTTTTATCTTTTTAAAATTATGAAACTTTTTTTTAAGGTTCTGGACACACCAAAAAACCTCACCATTGTCTGCAGAATCTAGTATCTACAGAAAGGAAGAAGCTGCAACGAAAGAATATTTGTTTCCAGAACAAGACATGTTTGCTTTCAAAGCATCTAATTCCAGTTTTCATATAAAAGTGGCTCACATATCTTGGCTTGGACAAGGCATTACATCAAAGTGAGATAACCAATGTTTGACTTGTTCTCCTCTCAAAGGTTTATGTGTGACCTCTGTGGGTGGGATTTGTTGATACACGATTTCTAAATTCAACACAACTGAATATTTCCTGGGTGATATTATGCTTGCAATCATAACAGCATCAGGAAAACACCTCGATGTTATTGTCACAAAGAGCACAAAATCAGACGATGCTGCTCAAAACATTGACCTGCCAGACCTTTGTTTGTGCGCTTAGAAAATATCCTAAGCGGAAGGATGAGCAGAGGGAATCTTGTTTACTTCCTTTGTTGCCTGCAGGACTGTTGGAGGATGGCAGCCTGTGAGAACCCCATTAAATGCCTGCTGGTTGCTCATGTTTAGCGAGGGTCAAACACTGCCAGCTTCATGCAACGTTGCTTGTTATAGTGATGTAATCAGGCCTCAGTTAACCCATTGGGCTAAAACTTATTCCCAGATGTGTATTTGAACTGTTGGGCTTGAACATAAGCAAAATGTCCCCAAATTGCGGGTCTGAAATGCAAGGTCGAGTCCTAAAATGAGACATTGTGTAAAATGAAAGAAAGTACCAGTAATAGGAGTGTTTTCCTAAATTTACTTTGACTCATACTTACCTACATTTAGGTTAATGGATGGGAGATTACATAAGAACAATCACCATCCTGCTTCCACTCCCTGTTCTCACAGTTGCACTTTCACTTCTGCGATGCAATCATTTGTTAATAACTTCCAGATTCCCATTTTCCTCCTCGTGCTGATGGTATATGTAGAGTTATAACAGAGCAGTAAGATATATTGAGCTAATTTATAAAAGCTTAAGAAGAGGGAGAATTCTGGGCTCATCTTACAGAAAACGTGTTCAAAGAATTACTGAGAAATCTAGAGGGAACAACGACGCAGGAACTAGAAAAAGATTGATGCCTGTGGACAGTGAAAGTGAGCAGCACGAACAGTGTTGTGTGTGTGAGACCGAGAGAACAAAGTGAGAGTGAGATCTCTTCAGTGTAGAGAAGAGGAGGAGGAGGAGGAGGAGGAGGAGGAGGAGCTCTGGCCTTGGGTCCCTGGGCACAGAAGGTGCTGCAGCATAGCTGAAGCTCCACTGCCTATACAACAAACTTATCCTGCATTATTGTGGCTCAGGGAGTTGAACTAAACAAGTTTATATTTAAGTTAATAATTATTTAATCACACAAGAGCTCCATGCATTTACTCAAGGACAATTTTAAAATTGTTGTGCATTATGAGTATTTCCATTTTTTGGTTCTTTATACTTTGACTTCCCTACATTTCAGGAATACATATTCTAATTTTATTCTATCTTTATTTGTAGTTTAGTAGTTATTAATAGTTTAAATTAAGATCTTTAAAATGATGTTTTTTTTTAAAGCAAATTGTACCAATATGAAGTTCTAAAACTGCTATTAAAGGTTAAATTTGACGCTTTTCATTTGAATATCCAATCAGTATTGATAGTAAATGTAGCAACAAAGTCCTCAGTGAATGCTATATTAACCAAGAAAACATTTTTCTCTCTGTCTTTACTTCAAACTGTCAACACAAACTATTTAAAAGGACATCATACAAACAATAATGAAGCAATGATTAATGAAAGTATCACACAGGAAAAGACAATGAGAACAACATAAATCTAATGAAATAAATTAAAGAAAGTAGAAAGAAGAGATTTAAAAATACACAAACAAATAACTAAATAAAAACACAAGAATGTGGTAGAAGATTCACTTTAAATCATCAAAGCTATTACAAACATTAATAGTTTTGATAGTTTTTTGTTTTTTGATGATTCAGTTAAAGATACATGTCATTTGATTTCCTTCATAAAAACAAAGAATTGGGGTTTTTTGGTTTGTAAATTTACATTTATGAATATGAAATTTACCAAGCAGCAAAATCAGATTCATTAGAAAAAAAACACTGCCATCAATAATCAAAAAACAAATGTAATATCTGTAGAGTAAAGAACAAAATCTGTAAGTTATTAACATCTTTCCTCAATTAAATTTACAAAACCAGAATAAATGAGAGCAGGTTTCAGGATGAAATTCACTGGCCATGAAAACTGTTGTGCTTGGGAGCCACAGCAGCAGCACCTACATGTACCAGGAGAGCCTCTGATGTCCACGGCCACGTAACTGTGTCACCAACCTGTCCTATAGCTGTTACGCTCTAGGTAACAAACGTACTCATCTAGCACACCCTGGCTACCCAGAAGTAGAGACTAGAAATCTGGATGCCAAAATTTCCCTTCAAAATAAACTACCTCTACCAGCTATACCATTAAAACGATGCTGCATCACAGAAAGGTCTGTGGATTATCACAGCACAATTAATTAAATTTTTACTGAAACTGCAATGTTTCTGCAATTTTCAAGTTGCAGGAGGTGCAACATTTGTTAAAGGCAAAATGTGTGTCATTCATTTAGTACAGATTCCTGCAAAAAAAAAAAAATCACACCATGGTCATTTTAACATGTTTTTTGATCAATAATGAGAATGATGAAATAAAAATTACCATTACCTTTAATGTTGCAAATCATACCAAAACTCCAATATCAGTCAAAATAATTGCAATTAGATATTTCGCCAGCCCTAATCTTGAGTAACAGGGTCATGATTTCTGGAAAGAGACACTGCTGTTGCTGTGTTGTTGCTTTGAGCAACACAAGCTTAGTGCCATCTTCTATTATATTTGAGAGAACGCAGACATCTCTGCAGCTGATATCTCCAAAACTGGTTGCACTGCAGGGAGGAGGAAAAATATGTAGTTGTCTGTTGCTTTAAAGCCTTACAGGGTACAGATTTTAGTAAGTCAAAGGGTGAGGACAACTTCGTTCCTTTCTTTCTTCAGGTGTCTCCACCTGTCACTTTTGTTTTTGCTCCCGTTTTCATAGGGCAGGTCATAACTGACAGGTTGATAATTCTTGCCTTAACCCCAACCAGTCACTCCTCACGTTTAAACTTAACCAACCCAACCAACAAAGCCAACAAATCCTAGCCAATCAGAGGCAGAGTAGGGCAGGTCATGACTTTGAAAAAAGCAGGTATCTGCAGCCCTCATGATAAGCCATAGATCAGTACCTAATAAAAGCTTTTTTCAAAATAAAACTGCATGTTTTGGAGTGGCCTTGCATCATGAGCAGTCTAAGATACACCTGTGCAGTAATCCTGCTGTTTAATCAGCGTCTCTGTATGCCACACCTGTAAAATGGATGGATTATCTTGGCACTAACAATGTGTGTGAATAGAAGAAGATTTTTTAATTAAACTAATGAATTTTGCACAGTTCCTCACATCTGGAAATTGGCTCAGATGGTCCTGCTGCTGAAAAGGAGGGGACAGAAGTGGACCTATGGTACCTTACAGGCAGTGCATAGGGACAGTGAACAAATCGGTGAAAGATAAAACTGATGTAATTGTTTTTGAAAGCAAATAAGAATGATTGAAAGTCAGTGCTCAACTTCAGTTGCTAATGTTGAAAACCACAAACCATGTCTGAATTCTTGTCATCATGGACTCAGACCTGAATTATTGCTGCTTTCAGACAATTACAACATCAGCCTACCTTAAAGAATATATCAAGAATCAGAAGACTTGTTTGTTGACAGGAATATTGGTTTATAAATCACTGAATGGTTTATGGGCAAATTACATTTCTGATCTGCTGCTCTGTTACGAACCATCCAGACATCTCAGATGATCAGAATTAACACAGAGAAGCAGCTTTCAGTTTTTAGGCACCACATATGTGAAACAAATTCCCAGAACACTTGAGATCTGTTTCTTTTAAACCAAGACTCAAGACTTTATTAATTAAATTTTGGAACATTTACTTGTACTGGACTGTCATTTTTATTCTTCTGATTTATCTGTTATATTGTGTCTTATTTTTTAATCTTCTGTTTTGTTTTACTCTTTTAATTCCTGAATGTGTCTCTTTATTTTGTCTTTTTATATTGCCTTTATGATGCTTTTTATGTCTTGTATATCACTTTGAATTGCACTGTCGTTGAAAAGGGCTTCACAAATAAATTTGCCTTGCCTTATATTGTGTTACTGATTATATCCACCATTGAGAACAGTACTTTAATGTACTGCAAGATGCCCTAAGTACTTATGAAAATAAAACAAAATCCATGCTGGATGGATAATAATAATTTCTATATTTATATTCTGGCAGGCTTTAACTCAATATTATATATCCAATAGAAAAACTTGTTAGTTAACTATGACATAAGCTTGGATTTTTGTACAGAAACAAACATAGTTTCTCCTTTACGTTGAGATGTCATGTATCAACATGCTGCTGCCTCGACTCTGATTCTTTTTACCATTCAGCCATCAGGTTTGTTGCTGGAAACACTCACACTGGATTCTATTTGATAAAGTTGGTTGGTCTTCCCTGTCCGAAAGATGAAATAACCACTGGTACTTATCTACAAAGTTCTTATTGGAAACCTGTCACCTTATATCTCATCTTTTGCTGCTCTGGCACTACGGTGCATACTTTACACTCTCCAGTGATTGGTTTTCAGGAACCCCGTGTCAAAACTGATTCAGGAAAAAAAATGTTTTTCTCTTTGTGCAATATTCAAGTAAAAATCAACACACATATATCTCTCTATATTGTTTTCATGAACACATTCATTAACCGCTTTCACTGAGCCTGCACATCGTATGTTGTCTGATTTCAGTTTTGTCTTTCTCTTTTTGTTATTTTGTGTCTGTGTTTCATTTAAAGCCGCACTCCAGCCAGTGTTCACTGATGTTTTTAGGTTAATGTTCTTTCTCAAACAGAGAATGGGGGTGTGATTAACTGTCTGACTTTATCTGTTACCATTGCAACCAGATTGATCAACAACATTAGCCTGGATAGCATCAACGGTCACTTTAACGAAAGTTATGAGGAGCTTTTCTCCAACCTCAGCAGGCAACACTACAAGATGTCACTCAGTAGAGTGTGATTTAATTACACGTAATTTGTTACTTACAAATTTGTTACACTGCTAATATCTAAATGTTGCTATAATTAGCATATGAATTCTTGAGTTACAGCCTGTGAGGTCACAGAGATGTTTGACCACCAAAATTTAAGCATGTCATCCTTTAGTCCAAGCGGACGCTTGTACTAAATCTGAAGAAACTGTCTTTAAGGTGTTTCTGAGACATTGTGTTCACAAGATTGGAATGGCCCAAAAATATTTGCAGCTATAACTGACAGGGAAGCCATTAAAGGATCTATGGGACAGAGAAATGAGAGACAGTATATCGTACATATATATAGTTAAGGATCAATTTATTATTGTTGTTTGTTCTTTTCATGGGAGTTTACAATAAGAAAAATACAGGCTAGGACTCAAAAACAGAAATGAACATGAATCCAAGCAGTAATGGTATTTTTCTATCGTTTTAAAAATGTGATAATACTTTGCAGCTGGCACATTTATAAAATGAAGCACCTGAGTGTAAAATATTGTCATGTTAAGAAGAGAATGTACTGCACAGTGGACTTTGATAGAAGAGCACACTCATTGAAAACATAGGTGCAGTAAGCAGGAATGATGTGTTGAAGAATACCAAATGTTCCAGGGGAGAATTTCCTGCTCATTATTGACTCCAGGTTTTGTAGCTGGCATCTTGCTTCTGTGTGTACACCAAAGGTTTTAAGCATTCAGGGTAAATGAGTGCGATGCAGCCATGGAGAAGGAATAACATTTGTCTACATCGATGAGAGAGCCAATGTGTTCAGATCTGAAGCAACTAGATTTTGAGACATTTTCCTCGCTGTTGAATTGGAGTTCATTTGAGGGCATGAAAACCTGGCACAATATAAAATAGAGTGATGCCATAATCTGAAGTTATTGCTCAAATTTGAGTTAGTCAGGCAGGTGATAGGCACGGTTGGTTGGCAACCACACAACCTGAAAACTAAGATGAAGTAAAGAATGACAGATGATAAATTTGGCCTTTTATTTTCCTCACTTTGATATGTTTTCAAATGCCGCCGGCATGCTTAACCTGAGCAAGAACTCTGATCACGTCATTCTCTCTAGAGTTTGTTTGTTAATCTTTTACTTTTAAAGTTAAGAACCAGAGCTAAGTTTTATGTAACAGAAAGATTAACAAGCTGGAGACATATGTACCAATCACATCTATACACTGAAGTGGAGTTCAACCACATGTGCTGTTAATTCTCCAGCTTGGTTAAACCTGATTATAGAGGAAAAATAAAATTGCCTCTTCGAGGAAATAAATTCAGTCATAAAAACAAAGGAATTTCCTAATGGTAGAGGGTGATGTTGAAATGCTATCTTTGTGTCAGCGAGAGGTTGGAGTTTAGGTTGATGGGGCGAGTTAATGAACCTGAGATATGTGCAGAGACTTGATGGTTTATACTCAGATGCCAAACTATCATCTCATCTCACCCTTGCACCTTGGCTTAATGGAGCTGACAAATCTTAACCTTGAAGAAAGCCAGTGTGCAAAATGGCTTTCGAGGAGCTCACTTTTATTTACTTTTTTCCCCACAGACAAACAATATAATAATCAGTTAAAGGAGAAGTGTATATTTACTGTAATAAATGAAAAAATGACCATGCTATGTCATCAGTGATTACAGAAACATATTAAGTTGAAATGTCTCTGACAACAACACTACAGCCATGGTGCCAGAATAACTTTCTGTTTGCCCATTTTACATTAATTAGAGTTAAATCTGATGCTGAATGTTTCTCAAACAAGTAAGTGTCTGTTTATGAGTAATAAGAAATCATTAATAATCTTTTAGAGGGAGTAGATGTTTATAACGGTTAAATTGAGCAAAATGCTAATGGAGTCTGGCAGGCAGCGAAACAGGCAGTCACTGAACTCAAACTCCAGAGTGTGTTTGTGTATCAGTGTGCTGTTGTTTTCAGGATGTCAGGCTTTGCTTTACATCCACAGACAGCTGACAGAGTCATAAACAGCTGATCAACTTAACAATGTAGGACTTGTCATCGCTTGTAATTGTCACTTCATGATGTTGAGTGCGCCTTGCGCTCCTGCAGTGATCCTGCAGCCCTGAGCCTCCTCAGGGAGGGGTTTGAGCAGAACAACTCACTTCATAGATCGCATGTCAATTAGAATTTGAACCTATTTATTGCACAGTCTATGACTCCAACTCTCTGTTTGGACTGCAGTATTCATTTTTCCACATGCAACTGCTACATTTTGCTCCATTAATAACCACATCAGACCTCCACACGAGAATGGAAATGATATGATATCTCTATACCGATTACAAAACAGAGGAGTTAATAATGGTGATTTGGCTTGCAGACTGAGTGGGAGTAAGATTGTTTTTTTCCTGACGATTTTTCCTGATGGCAAGACAAACATGCATGCTAGAATCCTTACTTCTGTAAAGTTAATCAGTGATGAATCACCCTCATGCATGAATCATACATTAATAATAGACATTTTTTACACATCCATGATGATCAAGATACAGAAATATGGAAGTGCATGGAAAAAATAGCATATTGTCAGAATCTTAGAGAGCCCAAAATTTCACAAATCATGTTCTCAGGGAGGCTTACAAACGTTGCTTATTTGAATTAAATCAAATAACAATGAACTGTTATTATATTCTCCATTGCATCCTGTACAATAAAATTGTGTGGTCTTCTTTGTTTCAGAGGTGGGAAAGCACATATACTTATTTTTTTACATGATAATCTTTGCAAAATTGGCACAGATCATTTCATCTATTTTATTTTGGTCTTCTGGACCTTATCAAACTAGATCCACAGGCTGGCTTTCCCCACAAGTCCCCCGAGTTTATACAGAGCTGGGAAGATCTGCTTTTAATTTCTGTGCCACAACCACCTAAAACTCTTTAGAAAACATCCTGAAAGTTAATATTCTGCTGAATTCAAATCCATCATCAACACCCTGAAGAATTTTTGGAGTTTAGATAACGGTTTTGTATTAAAGATGAAGATTACTGTTCAAAGAGTTGCTATCTGAAGGCATTGAAAAGCGCAGCAGGGTTCCTAAGTGGCCCCTTGTCTCGTTCAGCGATCTGGCACCTCGTGTTACGCGCTCCTGTTTTCCCCATTTTTACTGCTAACTCCATGAGGGTCTTGTGTTGATTTATCTGAGTGTTAAGAGCTTGAATGTTTATGCCTTGTACCCTGGATGACACATCTGTTCCTAATCTGTATTTCCGTCGTTGTCTGCACACAGCAGCCCAGAAAACCTCGGGACAGAGTCAAGTACAAAGACACTGATTTCCCCGTCTGGCTCTTCCCATCTGCCTCCATCTGGATATTTCACAATATTTGCTAGTCACTCTATAGATTACCATCCATGTTCATCCTCACCATGTTACTCTGTATACTGTAGTCAGAAAGAACTGCTGAACACTGGGACATGTGCTGTATTATTCAAGCCAAAAATATGACTCTGTGTAATTTGTAGACCGCATAAAGAGAAACACAGGCAGGCTGACACTTCAAGATCTGAAGACTTTTTCTTTGTAACATTTTCACAAGGAAATGTATGTGAACAGTAACATGAACATGTGTATGATGAGAGGAAAAATGTTCCACATGCAGACATGTAGGGAGAAAATGTTTTCACATCTCCCCGCCACTAACACAAATTGGTGTGCAGTGATGAGACCTCTAATTGTGGTCGTTGGTAGTATGCACTGCTCTCTTCCTCTTTTGCTACTGTGACAGCACAGTATGGCTTTTACTTTGGAGTTTCTGTTGAAGAAAGTTGACATTCTGCAGGTATAGTTTTTTTGTTTGGCATTAGTGGTTGTTGCTGCTTGTTCCAACTGCCCGAACTACAGGCTTACAAGTAAACTTCTTGTGCTGTTGTTTGAGCTGTAGTAGTCACCACATTGTTTTTCTCTGTAACAGATAACAATGACATTCATTTTGTAATGTATTTTTAATTACATGTAACTAGTTTCATATAAGTAGTTACTTTCCAGCACAGCTAGCATCTTATTAGATATTTGTGTGGAATTTTGCCATAATTAGCTGCGGACAAGCTTGTTGGTCATACATGTACACATGCACAAGAGATCACTAATAACCCTATCAAGTTATTATATATGTTATCATAATGGATGCATTAAAGGTAGAATGATCTGACAGTTGCTGATTGTGAATGCACCATTCCTCGGCCTAATGACCAGCGGTGCTCAGGAGAGGTACAGAGTGAATGAAGGAACGAGCGTTAGCGAGAACAAATTAAATCAGAGAAATAAAACATTGTTTTCTGAGCGGTGGTGTTCTGAAGCACAAATAAACACACCCACGCCTCTGCAAAACACCAAATTTCATGTGAATGCAGCTGAAATGATCATTCATCATGTCTGTGTCTTCAGTCTCCTTTGCCTGTGTGTGTGTGTAGGTGTGTGTATCTCTCTCTGCAGCTCTCAACCCAACCTCACAACCTGCACGCTGTTATTGTCTGGGGGGGAGGGGGGTGGGGTGGGGGGCTGCATACCACTGCCCAAAAGCTGACGCCGCAGCAAAATCTGAGAAATTAAGAAAATACAGGCAGGTTCTTTGCAGATACAGAAAACACCACACACTTCTAGTGGGTCCAGAACGATGACAAAGTAGTATGTGATTGAGTACACATACCTAAAAGTTACACTGTATGCAAGTACAGTACTTGACTAAACGTTATTACACGACATGATACACCCGGTCCAATTGTAGCTTGCTGTCTTTCACAACTCGTGTGACAGAGGCAATCAGAAAGGAGGCACCATGGATCAGCTTTACTGGTCCACCTGAACATTACACCTCTTTTGTTGTACCTTGTGCTCTGTGCTCCTCTGCAACAGCCTCATGCAACACATGAATGTTGTTAAGCTTGGTGAGAGAGGACCAAAAAACAGTCCCACGCTGTTGGGACGTTTTGAGGTGCCTTTGTTGACTTCCACTACATGGGATAAAACAAGCACTTGTTGCACCCATCAATTAGTTTTGTTCCTGATGCTCCATGTCACTGTGACTGTATGTTCTACCAGTCAGCATTAAAAATCATGCAAAATGAACATGACTTGTGTGAAAGATAGGTGAGGGTAATCTCACTCCAAAATCAAAATTTCAAAGTTTTTCAAATGTATTCTTTTGGTGCTTTGAGCACCAAGCTGACTTTTTTTTTTTTTTTCATTTTGTCCCATTAACTTGGAGAGAAGGCAGACATCTCTATGGCCGATATCTCCAAAACTCTGCAACTCTCACCAAAACAATCTAGATGGATAAACAGCACTACAGGCCAGAGGAAAAATATTTACTTTTGATTTTGGACTGAACTGTCCCTTTTAATAACTTACTTGAATGTTATATGATATCCAGAAAATCTTTACGTAAGACTTGAGTCACAGCTATACGACAGCAGTTTCTGACATGTGCACAAATATTCCCCTCCCTTGACTTTAGGTTGCTCTGAGTTCATGAAAACAAAAGAGCAGAGATTCTCAGAGGTCTGTGTGGGTTCATTAAACTGCACGTGTCTCATGATGTATATGTTGGTTTTCTTTATATAAAGCACTCGTGAAGGGAAGTTAAGGCCTGAAAAACTAAAACACTTTGCAGGCAACATTGCGGGCATGCACAGACTGTATTTGAGTCGTACATGATTCTGCTGAGATGGAAAATGAACGTCTTGATAGTGAGCTCTGCACTGTGTCTTCTCCCAGTGTGACACTCTGCTCTGTTCACTGCTGTCATATTCCCAGTGTCCTAGTACTCTAAGTTCTTCTCTTTGTCAAATTTAGTGAAGTATTGTGGGAGATGAGCTTTGGACCGCATTGCATTATGATGTACGGGTGTGGCTGTCCTTGAAATCCTTTTATTTGCAAGTATAAACACGTCATTCTTTACTGGTGAGATCAATGCAGGGAGTGCACCCAAATCGACCTCACACAGACAAGGAATGTGTGCGTACACCAATATATCACTCTGGTTTGTGAACGTATGCTCACTGAATTTTAGAGTAGCAGGTTAATTCATTCAAGAGAAGACAGTGACTCCTAAACACACACACTCACACACATTCCATCACATTAAAATAGAGAGAACATGGCGACATAAATTTACTCCATAGACAATTTATTATGTTTTGTTCCAGTAGAACGTCTCTGCTGCTTGCAGGAACACTAAAGCTCACCGTGACAGGGCAGACTCAACCTTGCCAGTACATAGCTATCTTTGTGGCATTAAAAAAATGCATGTGCACACACACACACACACACACACACACACACACACACACACACACACACACACACACACACACACACACACACACACACATATACATAATGTGCTGTATGACAAAAGGATAGGTACCACCCCATAAATCGTATGCAGCCTCAGCCCTGCTTTCTTTAATGTGTAACATCAGTTTTTGTGATAGGAAACCTGGCAGCTGATGTTGAGCAACTTCAAAGCAATATTTCATCTGAGCTAACTGAGGCTGGTGGTGCACAGAGAACAATCTTCACAGGCAGTCCGCCTCGGTATCAATTAGAGCACACAGGCCAAAAAGACAGAGTAAATCAAACACAGAGTATTGGACTGGGGACAAGGCAGAGACGAGCAGTCTTCTGAAAATTCACCTCCGTCTGAGGGAGTTAAGACAAGGCGGCCTATCAGTGGATTTATCATTCTATCATCAGCGTCAGCGTCAGATAATGCGTCAAATACAATATCTTTTCCTAATGGACGTGGGATGAGTGACGCTTGAAATTTCATTCCATTACAGATAGGTAGAGTTTTCCTTCAGCCTCTCTTAAGACAGCTGTGGGTTAGAACATGTCGGCAGTGATAATGGCAGCACAGTAGGAAATTAATAGTAGGAAGATTCTGGGCAAGAATAAGTAAAAATCGTCCCCGAGCTCTAAACATAGAAGAAAATAAAGCGGTTGCCAGTGAAATGTCCCCAGGATATATTAATTAACTGTAGGATTATACTATGAAGATGGGAAAGAAGTTAAATAAGCAAAGACCTAGAGGTACATATTCTAAATAATTTACTTGGAGAAAAGGGGGACATAAAGACAGTTCATCCTATACAGTTATACAGAAACCTTTAGAGATGTTAAGAGGGAGGTGATTGTTGTTAAAAGAAGTTTCATAAAGAGGCCTAATGTAGTCCAGCATCAGTGATGTAAGTTGTGAAGCAAATCTCTCTCTGACATTAAATCCAGATCAATTTGAATGAAACCATACTGCAAAAGTAACAATAACAAAAGGAATGTTTTTATTGTATAATCAATGTTTGGTTACAAGTGAATCCAGAGTCAATCAATAAACTTGGATATTTAATTTTACCAGCTTTCTGGAGAGATGTACCGCTGTTACAAACTAAAACCAGAGAGTTGGATTTGGAGTCCAGGTTCTGCCTCATACCAAAAACCAAACCAGATTTTGTTTTACAAGTTTGTTAGCAGATAAGCAACATTGTAGGATGTTAAAAGTCAGATTGAAAACCCTCTTGAATGTATGATGAATAAGGTTTATATATGGTACATCCATGACCAAATTACTGCATAAATAATACTTTAATATATACACGTGTAATAGTTTCAGTGAATAAATCACGGTATATACAACAGTAATCTCTATAAAGAGATATTTTTACATGTAGAATTTGTGGACATCGGACAAGATTTTGGTATTGGAGACATTCTGGTTTGCATTAGTAGTCCGAGTAGCATTGACCAATCACATCTGAGTGGGCTTTGCCTGCAAGTTGGCAAGCAGTAAAAAAAAGCATGCAATCTTGGAAACCATCAACCATGACCATGGTCTGACAACGATTTAGCTTTTAAGAGATAAGCAAAGCCAAACTAAAACTTCATTCTTGTTTCTCAACATGCTAGCAGCACTGTAATAAATGACTGGCATAAGTATGAAGAACTCTTGGCTCAGATATACATTATCCAGATATCCACTGGCTACACCAGAAGACCTGAAAAAGTGGCGATGCCCCAGAGACTAGATCGTCATCTAGCTATAGCCTGTTGGTTTCCCAGATTGGTATAATGGTAACTACTAACAATCAGAAAAAAAAATCAATCAATCAGGAGATTGTAAATAAAAACAGAAAACAAAAGGGGTCCTACAGTACAACCTTGAGGCCCTCCATTCAAATTCTTAGTACTCACGGACAGGCAGTGAAAGCTGCATACATACCATGTAGGAACTAGACAAATACTTCACAAGAAATCATCTCCACAGGCATGCAACCAAGATGCAGCAATTTATTCATACTTAACATAAACACTTCCAGCAATGTAGGCCTTCTACATCTTAAATTTCAGGGCCAGCATCCTACATTTTTACTCTGTTCACTTACAGTTGAATGTAGCTGACATTTTGTTGTACAGCTGAAACAATGGGGATGGGTGTGTCAGTGTGAACAGTAGTAGCATCTGTGTGTCTGGCAGCCAGAGAG
Source organism: Lutjanus erythropterus (assembly GCF_056507025.1). Lineage (NCBI taxonomy): Eukaryota > Metazoa > Chordata > Actinopteri > Lutjaniformes > Lutjanidae > Lutjanus > Lutjanus erythropterus. The sequence continues at coordinate 6,395,952 of NC_139330.1, forward strand.
GTTGCACCCAGTTGATGTCATAGCTCTGTGTGTTGATCTGTTAAGTAGTGGTCACAGCCAGGGATATACATCTGTTGCACATACTGAACAAACAAAATCTGCCGACTGACCATCCAAAATGTGGACAAACAGAAGGGAAAAACTTCTGATAAAAATGTTATTAGCAAATTTAGCTGTAATTATCTGTAATTGAGAAAATACTGCATCACAATAATGTGGTTAAATGAAAACACATTCAATCAAACCCCTGACATCACTTTGATTCTCAGCCCAAAGAAAAGCAGTCTAATGATGTACGTACTGGAAGATTAACAAAGCGGGGTGAATTTGAATGGGTGGCTCCTTTTGACAATTTGAAAAGAACACAACAGGCACACATAACAAGAAAAACAAAACATCTTTAAACTTTGTATCTATTTTTGATCTTCATTTAACCACCAAGTAAAAACAAAACCCTTACGTTCTTTTTCTTCAGTAAAATCCTAGCCAGGGGGATGCTTTAATGAAACCTGCATGGCCTTTGCAGCAGCCTGCTGCAATTACACAGTCATGTTGGGGATGTTATGCACAGCAGCACTGGTGTCATGAGACAGAGGAGTCCCACTGCTGGACTGAAACAGTCGTAGCTTCCCATCCAGGGTCCCAGTCAGCAGCTAGGAGAGGCAGACAAAAAAGATGACGTCACGTTCAGCATGCAGATGATGTTTCCTAGGAACTGTGTCACACATCACTCCCCTTTTTTATGACTCTCTATTTAGAAGTCCAAGTTGTGTAACAGCACACCTGCTTCCTTAAAGAAGACGAGCATCCCCAAGGTTAAAATCCATACTGTGTTTCTCACAGAAATTCTTGATTTTCCATACCTGCCATTTATCACAAAAACATGAAGCCTCCTGGCCTGAACTTTGTTATATAACTTTGTTTAATCAGAAATGGGACTTGAGATTCCTGCCAGCTCTTGTCATGATGAGTCAACTGTTTACAGATTAATAAGGCACCCACACATCAATAAAGTAACATCAACACACACTGCACGCCCATTTAAACATGTGCAAACACACGCCCCACACTCTGACCAACGTGTGGATGTGGAGCACAGACAAGCACATGCACACAATCACTTCTTAACTATATTTCTCAGTGAGAGGGGAGGATTATCTCATCTGTTTCTATCAGCCAGTGGAGCAGATGAGGCTGAAGGAGCATTACCTCAACACTTTGACAGCCAATCAGAAGCAATAGCAATAGGAAATCCTCCATAGAATGAGGCTCCTCATATATATATTCTTATCTGCAGATGGTTAAAGTAGAATATATGATATGATATGATGGAGCACTCATAATTCAAGACAGGTGTTCACAAACAACTCCATTTCCACTTCATTTTCAAGCATAAATGATGTGTAAGACCAGGGCAGGTAACAAACCATTTTAAATCTCTTCCATTCTTCCTCTAGCTGTGCTCATTTGTATCGTTATTTTTATTTCTACTACAAGCTGCTGGTAGGACTGTAAAGAATGACTAGCGCACAAAAAAAGAACTCTTGGCCCATATATCCATTATCCGTATATCTGCTGATTAAACCAGAAGACCTGAAAATGTGTTTTTCCAAGATTGGTATAAATGTTAACTGATAAATCAAGAAAAAAAAAATCAATCAATCAGGAAATTGTAAATAAAAACAGAAAACAGAAGTGGCCCGAATATAGAACCTTGAGGCACACCATACAAAATTTTTATATTCACCAACATGCAGTAACAGCTGCATACATACCATCTAGAAAACACACAAATATCTGGCAAGAAACCATCTTCACAGGCATGTAATCAAGATGTAAAATTTTAATCATACTTGACATACACACTTCCAAAAATGTAGGCTTTTTAAATCTTAAATTTCAGGGTCAGAGTCCCACATTTTTATTTTGTTCACTTACAGTTGAATGTATGATGATAAAAAAAAGGTCTGAAAACAACCCAACAAACATCAAACTAAATGGGAATGCTTGGGTGAATGCACAGATCTGCTGTGGAACATCAGTCATATGATGATTTCAGAGATTCCTAGGCAGTTGTAAAACAGGGTATCTTTTTAAAGTATACTTCTAACAGGAATCTTAGAAAACAACTTGCCAAGCAGCAATAAAACCACATTTGGTTCAACAATAGTCCAGCATTTTTTCCCATCTACTAAAGCTGTTTTATGCAAGAGAAATAATCTTTTACCAGCAGGCAGATGCCTGTGCTGGGAAAGGGAGTCAACAATAGCTGAGGTCTGGGGATGACTCAAACACAAAATGACTAAACTGGGATGAATTTAATCTTTCTTTGATGGGTGAACATTGCAGTCTCTCTCCTCTACACACACAAACACACACACACACACACACACACACACACACACACACACACACACACACACACACACACACACACACACACACACACAGGATTTCCAGGTGTGTGTGGAGTGCAAAGACAAGAGGATTTCTCCAAAAACTCAGCCAAGTAAGCACAAACACATTACACCTACATAAGGATGTGTTTTACTTGGGTTTTTAAGTGTATAAAAATGTTTGAGACACAAAACAAACAGTTTGGCAGCACATTTCACTAGCTCCTCTTTCTTCAAGGAGTCTTCTTTCACCATGACCTCCTGCTCAATGACCTTAATCAACAATAGTCAAGCTGTCTGGGTCCTGCCCCTAGGCTGCTAAAATAGCCACTTAAAACTTAAGAGGGTCAGAGAGCAGCTCCATTAGCAACCACAGCTCTTCATCAACTGCCATCCAAAATCATTAGACTGTGTAATCGCCAAGGTATCACACTGAAACACCTGAAAACACGCAGGGCAGAGATGAAACTAAATCAGATTTTCTAAAAAGGTGATAACAACCTAGATGGAATTTCTACGTCATCGGCTTGCAGCGAACATCTGTAATCCGACACATTCCATCTCTGCAACCTTCAACCTCTGCTCACTGAGGCCGAAGCAAACTAAAGCCGGTGAGGACTGAAGGTCTTGGGCGACCTTCAAAGTCAGAAGTCAGAACTTGCTGTGAGCTGATTCACTGTAGTCATATAGCACGGGGTCATGCTGGGCCATCACAAGTGAGGTATTTGGGTTTCCTCAACATCCTTCTTCTAAGAAACACTATTTTCATAGGTTTGATGTCTGTTTTAAGATTTATTTTCAGTCTCAGATGTCCTTATGCAATCCTGTCACCACTGATAAATAGGTTTTCAAGTCATTTAAAAACATGCTTGTGACAAAAAAATGACCCTTATTAATCTCAAAGAAATGGATCATGCATGAGATACAGTGTTGAAAATTTGGGCAACATCTTCTTTTATGTTCTTTTTGTTAATTTGCTATTATGTTTAATATATTAATATCTCATTCAAAACTTTTTAGGAACTCTGGGATCATAAATCAGATTTTAGAATTTGCATGCCATGTCACGCATATTACGTAATCTAAGTTATAGTCAGGCCCGCTGGCTCAATACCACGAAAAAAATACCACAAATCAATAGTTCAAAGCAGGACTAAAAAAACGATTAAGAATGCAATGTGGGTTGGATTTTTCAGTGGAGAACACTTCTGTCAAACACTGGCATTCTGGACACCTGAAAGTGTCTGTCTGTTGAAACTGGTATGAACAATAGCTGAAGCTTTGAAGATATGAGGAGTGATGTGTTTTCCCTTCCAAAGGATATCATTCATCAGTGGAAGAGCAGACACTCAAATGCCAACATACCAGGCTGCTTTGTGCTGTACATGCTGAGAGGGGAAAGATGGTCTACATGAGACATGAGGCTCACCTGTTTGATGAGCTTACAAGCACATGAACTGTCTGGTGCTAGTAATAGTACTGGAAGTGACTTATGTATGGGATCCCCTAGAGACCTTTTTAACCTTTTAATCATTTTTAAGACAGAAATCGGCAAGTCCCTAGTGTTCAGAAATGATCACTGCAGTCCAAATAGGAAGTTCAAGCCATAAATGATATATTAAACAGGTTTAATCCTTATTTAACACATGATTGATGGTTGAAACAAGTTGTTTCCCCCTCTTGAAACTCAGACAGGTTGCCTGCAGGCTGCTGTTACACTGAACAGGAGCTCAAGACGAGCGTATCGCTATATTTGGACAATAACTGGAGATGAGTCCCACACTGTTTGTTGATCAGCTGTTAATAACTGTCAGTTGTCTGTCCATGTAAAGCTAGCAGTTAACCCGAAAACAAAAACCCACTGCTCTGGAATTTGAGTTCAGTAACCGCTTGTCTCACTGTCTGCCAGACTCCATTAACATATTGCTAAATTTAACTGTTAAAAACATCCACATTTTCTAAAAGATTATTATTGATCTCTCATGACTCATAAACAGACACTTACTCATTCGGCAAACATTCGGCAATAATTTTAACTCTAAGAAAGAAGAAACAAACAAAAACAGTCATTCAGGCCAAGTGTTGAAATTTCAAAGGAAAATTTTCTGGCTGTAGCATTACTGGTATTTCAGTTGAATATGTCTATTAGCATTTTATGATTTAGTACAATAAATATAATACTAATTTCTCCTTTAAGCATAGTAAATATAAAAAAAGCTTTATGTAAACATTTTAGCTTAGTTTTACGTATGTTGCTGTTAAGCCTCTCTCCTTACTGTTTGTTATAAATATCACTTATTTCTAAATGAACAATTAGCAAACTGACAGTTAGTTGATATTAGTCAAAGTTGGTAACTGAGAAGGCGATGACCAGTTATTTTGCTGGCTGCTGCCTTATCAGAATCTCTCCAACTGTAATAAAAGTGTCAGGAAAATGAAACATCACATTCAAGACATGAAATTCTGCACAGTTTTCTTTCATAAATTTTCAATTAAGTTGACATTAATCTAACTCCAGCTCTAATATTTATGGCCATTAAAATGATGCAAATAATGGAAGTAACAGTAAATTTAGACTCCCTGCCTGTTCATCCATCTGCCCCTTAGCAAGTCTCTGACAGTCTGCGTGGGTATATCTCATTTAAAAGGCCCTGGACAGGCCCATCTGGGAGAATGTGAAAGAATGCAGAGATAAAATCAGACTCACAGCTATCCATGTGTTTGCTCCAGGAGCTGCGTGTAGAATTTCTTTCTTGTAGTGAAATGCAGGGAACACCCAAAATAAAAAGGACAGCGAATGTTTATGAAGGCTGACACAATCACATAACACATTATTATTTCAACGTGACGCTGTTGGAGCACTAGCCCTGTCAATATATCAGCCATTTTAAAAGCGAGTGTAATGCCTCACCAAAACAACTGCATAATGACTGTGAAATACACTATGTCAGCCAGGTTTTTACCTAAAACTTCCCCATTGGTGGCTTCAAGTTAGTTTGATGTTGCTTTTCAACATTAAATATATTCTGAATTTGTGTTCTATATTTGTGTTTCTGTTTGTTTCAACATGAATCTAAATGATTCTTATATTTGAAAAGAATAGCTGATACACTTGATAGAAGATCAATAGCACTCTTATGTCTATAATATCTGCATGTAGCTGGAGCCCTGAAGCTGATTAGCTTAGCTTAGCATACTAGAAACAGGAAAGGTAACAAAGTCTGCCTACCAGAGCCTCTAAAGGTTATTAATTAACTTTTTTTTTTTTTTTGCATCACAGTATGCTTGCTTGCTGTCATACACAGAGTTAAATGGGAGGACAGATATCAGTTTGATCTGTGCATTAAAAGTATTCAATCATAAACCCCTACAAACTAATGTTTTGTTAATGACTGTAACTAGGCATAGCTGAGTTGCCTTACTGCATTAAAGGAGAAATTGACAGTACATTAAACAGGTTGAATCCCTATTTAATATACAGTCTATGCCCGAAGCGAGTTGTTCACCCTGCCCCCTCCTCCCCAGACTTGGGGAAGCTCATGCAGGCTGCAGGAACAATGCAGGAGCACAAGAAGAGCGCAACATTATACTACTATTAACAATGACAAGAGACAACAAGTCTTACACTATAAGCTAATCAGCTGTTTATAACTGTCAGTTGTCTGTTGTTCTGAAAAAAAAGCCCACTGCTCTGAAAATACACACTCTGGATTTTGAGGAGTTTGAGACTATTAACATATTGCTCAGTTTAATATTAGTAAAGATCTGCTCCTTCTAAAACATTATTTACGATTTCTTACATACAGACACTTAATCATCTGGCAAACATTCAGCATTAATTTAAATTTTAACAAATGTGAAACAGACAAAGAAAAACTGTTATTTTGGTCCAAAATGTAATTTTCTCAGGAGAACATGCTGGCTGTAGCATTATTGCCAGAGTAGCTGGTATTCCAACTTAGCATATTTCTTTAATCTGATGATGTCATGGTCATTTTAAGATTTACTGTAAATATATTACAGATTTCTCCTTTAAACCTTCACAGACAAAATGTTCCATGTTATTCCATTGTACTCACAGTGTCCTTCATATTTTGGATGGACAGGCAAAGGAAAGTTAACACTATTGCAGTAACTAAAGGCACGGCAGACTGAGAAAATGACACTTGATACTTAAAAAATGCCTCTTGTGACACTGCAACTGGACCCAAACTCTTTACTTTCTCGCTTCCTGTTCGTTGCCGCTTCCAGCTGTGTTGAACGTGGGCCAGTTGATTCCAGAGAGGCTGTCTCAGCTCCGTCTGTGTCTCACTCGAATGTGACATTCTGGAGCAGACAGCAGAGTCCAGCTCTGTATTTGCTGTCTGGCCGCAACAGTAAGACGAGAGCGCTTTGCTCCCTGAGGTCAGGCAAAGAGGAAACGGAGAGATAAAACATAAAAAAAAATGGACCGAGGAGTGTGAATAGCCTTTCAAAAGCCAAATGGCCACAAATGAAAAGATACAGTAAAAAGATCTAGTGGGACGCCAGCTGCAGCTCTTGTCTGCCTGCAAAGAGCAAAGATGATACATGCTGACATATGGAGACAAGAGTGCGCGGAGCTTGAAAGCCAATGAGATGATTCACTCATTGTTCATCTTCCTGGTTGGGACGATAGAACATGTTAAGTTTTAGAGACAGCTGCTTGTGTCAGTAAGCGGTCACACAGTGCTGCTCTAACTCCAACACATAAAGTGCAAATGAGGTCCAAAGTACTTCAGGGAAACAGTTCAGAAACCTCTCACTTAATCAAAAGACTGAAACTGAAAACAATATTTCATTCTGTTGCTGAAATAAAAAGAGTTCTTCTTTTGGTAACTTTATTTGTTCAGCTTCGTTGTCCTTGCTCTTAGCTGTTCTGTGTTGATTTCTGTGTAAGTTTGTTGGGGTGTGTAAGCATACTTCGCCAAGAAAGCCGATTCTGATTTGTACCCCCCTCCAACAAACACACACCTGTGCATTAAATAATCGACTAGATATGTCAGAGTGCAGGGGAGGGTTAGTGTTTTGCTCAAGGACATTTTCATTGAAACAAACACACTTGTTAAACAACAGGAAATATTTCTCACTATAATTCAAAGCTTCTCTATTGTTTAACTGGTTACGAAACAGTCTCAGTTTCATAGGGATGACTATTTGATCTACATAAGCAAACAAGCAAACCATCAGCGTGAAGATTATTTCTGTCGTTATTTTTATGACCTGCCAACAGGTTGGATGAATGTTAACCAGTTAAAAGGAAGCAGGAGATTTTGATTTTGATCATTTTATCCTGGGCGTAATATTTTGTGGATATGGTGTCTGCAGCGGGCTCCAAAATCAGCATGACAGTAGCTTCAGGTTTCTATGGTTTCACACACAAACACTTTTAAAACTGGATTCTTTTTAAATCAGATTACTAAAAGGTTTCATTCTTTGCTTGATCTTTTGGTCATTTTAGCCGGCCAACGTTTACTCAACTAAAATTACACAATGAAGATGATGACATGGGTAACTCTTGACCATCAGATTAAGTTGACACTGAAACTCTGTAAAACTCTGCAGAAAAAAGGAACACCTGGTCTTGAATTATTCAAAGCAACCCCCCCGTTTTCATTTGATGTCTCTGGCTTGTAAATGTCTCCCAGTGCACCATCCTGTTCCGATCAAAGCCCACGCAGGTGAAAGTTACAAGTTTTAGAAATGTTGCAGTTCATCTTGTATGAGTCACGTCAAATAAGGGCTTACACAACATTCAGAGACTTTAACAGAGACAGTTAAATGGAGACTTTAATACCAGATGTGACTTTTAATTACAAAAAGCCCTTATCCTTATTCACTTGTTTTAAAGTTTAGATTGTAGAGAACAATTCTTTATGGTCTCCAACCCTAATTTCTAGTTCTTTCATTTTATTCAACATTTGCTTAACTGTACAATGTGAAACAATTTACATGTACTAATGTCTTTGAATTGCCAATATGTAAATATATTTTACATATTGACGATATTAAATTAAAAGAGACCTCCCCCCATTACTTCATTACCTATAACAGCCTTTTGGACTTATTTCTATAAAGGACTCTGGGTGGTTTTTCTAGCAAAATCTTAAGGATCTGATGTTTATGCACACTCCAGCTTAGAAATGGAGCCTGCTAATGTCAACAAACGATGTGCACTCACCACAGTACAAGCCTAACTTACTCATCTCGTGATTGTCATGTCTCCGTTGGTCCAATGCCCAGGATGCTCACTCGAGCCTATGAAGTGGAGTATGTGTGAAACAGGCTGGTGACTGCAGTTCACATCATGGCCACCACTGTCATTAATAACAAGGAGTTTCTTAGCAACATTAACCATAAAATGGTCTGAAAAATCACTTCTTACACAAACAAGGTGGTAAAAACTCAAGAGGCAGAGGATATAGAGAACAGTGACAGATGAGGTCTTTACTATTTGTGACTCAATGTGACTTCAATATCCAAAGACTCTCAGTAACAGGCACAAAAGTAGAACAAAAATCGGAATAGTTTTGTTAGTATTAAATCCAGCCATCTGTAAAAAAAAAACATACAGGAAAAAGAGAGGACACTCGACTGTCCTTTAACAGAGATTCATTTCACCAATAAGTTGATCTTTGGCAAATACCACAGGGAGAAGACGTTTCCACTGCTGATGTGGAGCAGTGTAATTGGAGCTATCGACAGCTTGGGGTGAGACAGTGCAGAAATCTGAGTAACCCAAATAGAGCGCAGCCCCATGAAGTCTGTTTCTCTAGTCTGACCCAGTAACCAGCTCCTCTGAAGTCACTGTTGATTTGCCTCTGGCCACAGCATTTTTCTTTGCCTTTATTATAACCCTGAAGCTTTGAAATTCCAAAAATTATTGGAGGAAGTCACTTCAGATACAGATTTCAGGCTTCTCATATTAGACACAGCTTAGTTTGCCTCCCACACATCTGATCTGAAAAGAAATGAAAAAGAGAACATCCTTGTGTTGAACTAGCAGAGACAAAACCCCGTCTGGTTTTCTGGTGCAAGTGTGAAAATAATTCTTCAAGTTAACTTTTATGGTAGCACATTTAGGTCCAACACAGGGGAGCTAACAAAACTTTACAGAGGTATGCCAAGTGAAATCCCACAAGATTTTACAAGACAACAAAGTGAAGTGACAGTAAAAGTTGGGATCTCTCATTACAGACTAAAGTACAGGAATAAACCTGAGGGAATGAACCCCGGAGGTAGATGTGCCTGCTTGATGGTCTTTTAAGTATTAGGGTGGAAAACATGACTGAAAAATGAGTGGAAAATATGCATTGCATTATCTGTTCTCACAGCAGTAAATATGGAGAACATCTGGCCCTCAAATGTGGCTAAAAAGCAAGGTGAGCACAGGTTGGGGACACTCTTTGTCAGCATTTTTTTTGTCTTGCTGAGGAGAAAACACAGGCTCAGGAAACACAGTGATAGCTTAACTGTAAGACTGACCTTTCCTTGCAAGGCAGCTGGATTCACAAGATGAAGAGATCATGAGATCATGTGAGAATCCATCTCGCCAGGCTTCAAATTATCTGTTTGTGACTGCACCAAAAATGATGCAGCCGATCAGTGTCTATTGGCACTGCGAGTATGGTTTTAGGTGCAATGACAGCAAGAAGCGTCCATGGAAACAACCTGAACAAACTATGCTGACTCCTGAAGAGGTTAGCGTAGCTACTGTGATAGCATCATTTATATCAGAACCAGAGAGCATTTCTTCATTGACAGAAGAGCAAAGAACAGCGCTGAAGGCGTTTCTCAATGGAAAAGATGTTTTTGCTCTTCTCCCGAGTGGTTTTGGCAATCGTTTGATCTGACTAGTTCAACTTAGCCCACGTTAGACGCGACAGACAGATGGTTTGACCAGTCACCTGCCAAGCATGGTTTTAAAAGTACCTGCCCTTTTTCAGACAGCTTCTAAGGATGACTTCCCAGATGTAACAAACCATCTGGAGTATCAGGTTAAGATAGACCAGCCATTTCCCAGGACTTCTTGAACTTCTAATCATTTTCATTTGCATTTTGGCCACAAACAAAAATAAAGGCAGATATGTGTCCAGACATTCCAGTCAGACATTTCAGCAACTGGATCAAGGTTAACTAGAAGCAGCCTCACGAATACTGCACAAAGATTTTCTCTGACACAGACTGAAGTATTGTTTCCCACATCTAACTATGTCATGAAGCTAAAATGAGCTTCATCTGAGAGCTGCTGGCAGGACTCTGCCATGTTTGGCAGCAACATAAATCTGTAGCAACAGGATGCATCACCAACATTTCACTAATTCTATACAACTGTAGGTTACCTTTCATGGGGAACCACATCAATATTTTTTTTAAAAGTAAACATATGCAATTTATCCTGCCCTGCTGATCTAGTGTTATTATATATCTGTCAACTTTTCAGGATGTCAGATTAAAGCTACTATAAGGAACTTTGATATTTTGTTGATTTTAGAGGCCCCTGTGGACAAGGGCAATAGTGATTCAACGATAATAACCACCAAATATATCATCCAAAATAATATGATCTGAATAAAAATCTCCTTCTGATTCTTTTTTAACAGGCTAACATACGACTCACTGTAACTTTGCCTGAAAATGTAAACATGGGCTCATTTCATCAGAAAATCCGTCTTAGTGGCAGACATAGAGGACAATGAACATGAAAAGTTAGTGCCAAAAATCTGGAAAATGCCAGTTGGTGGACCCCGGGTTGGGCTTATTTTGTCAAACTACCATTTCCAAGGTAAAGAATGAGCTGAAGAATGAACCTCCTTTCTTAACGTTAAGCTAACACAGATGAGAAGCCATAAAACGTGCTATGGATGGAATCATAACATTTACTGCTCACATGTCAACAGATCCACCTCCATGACAACTGAGAAAACTGCCCCCACTAATAAAGACCGTGAGATGAGGTTGAAAGCTTGTAGGTCGACCTCAGAGTGTTTAGTCAAACCACCCGAAAATTAATTCGGGAAGACTGCATCTAAAAATAAGATCTCGAAGGATGTGGATCTTTTAATGTCATTGAGTTTTATGTCAATCTCCTCCCTCTGAGAGGTCCTGAGAAACATGAAACAGGACACAGTGAATGTTGATTTAAGTCAGTGATCAAGAACAGCCCCGTCCCTTCGGCTACGCAGACAAAAGGTAGCTGTGCAGTGATGAATGGACAAGACTGTCTCCAGCTGTGTGTTAATTGCATTCAGACAATAGCTTGACAATCACTGGAGCAGACAGTTTGCCAAAACAAAATTGCTTCAATAATCTAATACACTGCAGTATTACTGACTATTGGTTTGTATGACGAGGCAGTGTTATTTCATGAGCAACTATTCCTGTGCTTGAAATTAAATTTAGATTGAGACAATAAAGTACAGTACCAAAGTAAACATAAAAGCCTGAATAAATATTAAAGGTGTATTAAAAGCATCTGGTCCATTAAAATTTTCCTCACTCACAAGGCTCAAGTACACTGTAAAAAAAATTTTTTTTAAAAGTTTATTTAAAAAAGAAATCTAAGTCTCAATTGGGCTCAAATCTCAGAGTAAGTTGCCTTGAAATTTTGAGTTGTCTCAACTTTTTATTCGTTTATTTTACAGTGTACTGTACTGTTTTTAATGAATCAGTGGCTCAGTATATGTCAAAACAACTTAAGTCCTATTATGAGAGAATATAATTTTTACTCAGGAGGCGCTCATGGGGACATTCTGATTTTCAGGGTGGGAAGACATGGGAAGTCATGGCTCTTTATTTAGCTGCAGACCCTCTGGAGCCCGTCAAATCTGTCATACATTTGTGAGTTTTACGACTTCAATGTGGTCAAATCTTGGCAGGTTCTTGAAGTATGAAACGGTCAGTGACACAAATCTGAGAACAGAAACCAGTGATGGCCAATAGGAGATGAAAAAAAAAGTGATTGATACTTTGAAACATTATATTACACTGAAGAGAAAGGATTTTAAATTTTTTGCACAAATGTGAATGTTTTTAAAGAAATATGACCTGATTTCCATGTGGAAATAATTTATCAAAGTATTAGTGCAACTACAGTAAGTGTTCACATTTGCAGGCCAGTTTATCATATAAATTTTTGGTTTGATGAAAATATAGCTTTAACCTTTATCAATCACCTGACCTCTGTGGTGGAAAATACAATAAAAGTTAAATCAAGAGTGCCAACTTTTCTTGATTTTTGGGAGTTTCTGCTTTGACCGCATGTCCTATCGAACAAAAAAAGAGCGTGCAGCAGCAGTGATGGAGAGGGAGCGTGCTCTGACTGATGAAGTGTGTCTTCAGACTCTGCAGATTACTGTAATTCAGCCAGTAAATGGCCATGGATCAAACTTTCCACTTTCAAACTTGGAAATCTGAATGTGTCATTGTGCTACAAAGTTAAACTGAATGGAATTAAGCAGACGGACATGGAGATTTAAAACATGTGCCACAAGTCCAAAGACAGTCAACAAAAAGTCTCATGAGACATCCAGCAGAGGATGTGATATTATTTCTTCTACAAATCGACTTTCTCTGAACAGTTCCAAAGGAAAACCATTAAATGAATAATAAAAAAGCCCAAAAGGAATTGTTGTTTTGTGAGAAATGCTCTGAAGATTTTGTTACTGAAAGGATGCTGGTAAGACTCCCTACAGTCCTGGAATTTCTATGGATATCTACCAGTTTAGATTTACAGAAGGCCAAGCAAAGAAAGCACATTTAAATTCATTATGGCAGTCACTCCAGGAAGCTGCGATGTTTTGATTGCAACAATTAAAGCAAATTCAACCAGTCCCTGTGAAGTCCACATGACCTCAATCAATCACCACAACTTTTCAACAAATATCTTCCCACGAGTTCCACCAATCATACAACTCAATTGTCTCCAATTATACCAGACCCTAATCTAGTCATCAGACACGCATTTTAATAATACTATTACGTTTTTTTTTTACTTTTCTTCTCCCTGGAACAAAGTGCCTTTAAATTTAATGAATTATTTAAAAAAACATTTTTTTTTTCACTTGCTCCCACAATTTCAATGCAAAAAACGCCTAAAGCCACTACAACACACAACACAATGTTTCAGACAAGCTGCTGTGAAATCAAGCATTTCCCAAAAAAGGGACTGTTTATGGGGGCAACCTGAAATAAATGTAGCAGCAACAAACCAAGACAAACCAAAGCAGTGAAAGCATTTCTGACATCTAACTCTAACTGTCATACCACTAATATTGAATCCATTGCATCTCTCTAGACAGATTGCAACAAAATGGCATATCATTAAATAACATGGGATACAGTAAAAAACTGACAGTCAACAGGAAAGTTGGACGGCGGCTCCTGAACTGAACAAGCACAACACTGTATACATCTTTTGTTGACTGTGAAAGTGTGCAGCCAATCACAGGCTGGAACAACCCTGCAGGCAGCCAGTCATAAAAGTGGATCAGCACAGTGCACAAAGGGAGTCACTGGATCCTACAGGGTTATGGCACGGAAGAGCAGTAGTCATTATCTGATTGGACCATAAACTGGCCACCACTGGTTAAACCCACAGAGCGATTTGGGGGATATTCATTTTAAATGAAAATGGTATTGGTCCAAGAGGGCAACATTTACAAAAAAAGGTTTGTTGTCTCAGTAGTGTTTGCTGATTCAAGTAGTGCTTTTGTTTGAGTTTATACACAGTGAAATTTTGGGGTATTCACATTTTTGAATGAGAGCAATCTGCTTTGTTATCAATGTCAGTAAACTGTGCAGTACATAAAAACACAGCCCACACACTGAAACACAAAAGTACACACCCATAAACCTTCCCACACACAAATGAAATGCTGTAAAGAGCTGAGCTACTTACAGTTTCATTCATTACATTAAATCATTACATTACAATAAGTTCTTTCATTGCCACACATAGAAATTCTGTGAGGTCACCCCACCCTGAACTTTGGGATGGTCTCAATTAGCCCTGCTATGTGACCTCAGCCTGAGGATATCATTCCTTCTTTACAAACACTTGTGCAGAGCCAGTAGAAATGGTGCAAACCTGTGTAACCAGCTGACCCTGTGCAACATTGGGGAAAATTATGTACATGACTTTCAAGCCATGCAATGTGTTTTTTTTATCCTGTCATATGAAGATGACTCATTCTATTTAATTATTGTGGATATTTGTTTGTACTGTCAGCTTATTTTTTATTTTTTACACTATCTTGTGCTGTCTGTAAATCTTCAGGCCCAGCCCCTTGCCGGGAAACACACTGGTACCGACCGAACGTTTTATGTGGTTGCACAATAAATGCAGTTCATGTGCACCAGCACCTTGGTCTGTGAGGAATGTTGGTTTATTTTGCTCTGTACTAGCTGTAAATGGTTGAATGACAAATAAAGACAGTATATTTGTAAATACTTTCAGAAAAATATTGCATTCTCTATGCAGTCCTCATACTGTATATATACATACACACATAAAGTTCTAAGAACAAAAGCACATTTCTTTTGTTTAAGCACATATTTTGTGTTTTTTTGTTCCACGCTTACTTTGGAAATTTACTTTTTTGCGTATTTTGTTGTGTTTGTGTTGTTTATTTTTTTTCCATAGTGGCTTTGGCAGTGTAAATGTCTGTTTCCCATGCTAATAAAGCACTACTGAATTGAATTTAGCGGTGTTCCCTAGAGGTTGTTTTTTATTACAATCAGTTTATTGTTTGGGATGCAGAAAAAAAATTATAAGTTGCTGAATTAAAGTTTGGGAAATAAATGTTTAAAGACTCAGTTATCCATATGCTGCATTAAACTGGCCTTGTGTATCCTCAGAGATTAAATTATTTATGTGTGTGCATAATTGGGGGGGAGAGGAGGGTAAACACGTGTTAATGTGAGATGTATGTATGTATATCCTGTGGGGTGTTTATGCGGAGTCAACATAGGTCAACATCTGGAAACTAAAAAACAATCTCTGGTTTTACTTTAGCTGTCAAATATTTGTGTAAGTGCAAGTGAAAGTAAGACATTTGCTCAATCTGTGCAAAACATTTACTCAATTCAATCCCCTACTGGGATGTAAAGAAATTTGACTGATACTTTAATTATAATGAGATCTTTCAGTTACATATGGTAACAAGAGACAGCGAAGAACAGAACCACAGAGACAAAATGTTCTTACCTGTGGTGTGGCAGGGTTAAAGGCCACACTGAGCACCGCGTCTGAGTGTTTTTGAAGTTTGTGGAGGTAGCTGCTGCTGCGGATGTCATACACATAAGCCTGAAATGAATGAGAAAGACAACATGAACAAAAGCAGGCATGAGTTGTAACCGTGAAGTGATGAACCGATATAGGACATGATCGACTCGATGAGTAATGTTGACTCTGCAGCTCATTATAGGTATATTGTACATACAATAGACCAGCGTGTTCACACTGAACAAGAAGCACATTTTACATGTGGTACAACTGCATACAAAGGTGGAACACACAAAGACCTGAGCAGATGCTAACAGACGCACAATTGCTTTAGGGATCATTTGAGGGCAACTTTCATCTTCATATGTTTAAGTTTTGCAATCATTCCAAGTTTGAGCTCCAGAACACACATATGATGAGACACTTCATTAGGGCTAACACCTTGTGATTGGTTGGTCAATTAGTTGGTTTTTATGCTCTTGTCTGACCAAATTCTCATGGGTTGGACAGTTGCAGATGTTACTTTAATCAGGAGAGAAGCTTCTTTATTGATTATTGTCTGGGGTTGAGACATGTGCATACCTGTTGTAATTTGATATTTGAGTGACAAGCTATTTACTGAACATTTACTGGCTCCAAACAAATGACAACATGTCAAAGTACCAGGACAAGTCGCTATATCAGCCCTAGGGCTCGGAGGACAGAGTGAGAGGATAAAAATTTATTTTGATGACAACATGTGTGTGAAGTTTAATTTCCCAGACTGGTTTATCAACGAGCGCCAGTAACTGTTCGAGCTCAATGATAGATTGATACCGGCTGTCTGTGACCTCACTTCAAACTCAAAACCTGTCAGTTTTGTCATGTTTTATGTTGTTTTGGTGTTTCGTTTGGAGGTTATCCTGTTTAATTTGGTATTGCTAATGTGTTTACTCTCACAGGCTGGGGCGATATTGGAGAAATGCTTTAACATTGACGGACAGTCAAGAGAAACTCTGAGAGCATTTAATCTCATTTCAAGCCACCTAAATAAAAAGTAGGAGATTGGATGCTGGAAACCATTTTTCTAATTTCATTTTTTTCGGAAGTTATACTGCGATGCGAGCTACGTTAGTGCTGAGTTTTGTTTATGTACAGAAGCTGGTGTGACCCTTGTTGCAGGAGTGTGCATATGTGTGTGTGTGTTGTTGCTGTATGTAATATTACTTCATAGACATGCTCTGAGGGGAACATGATGTGTCAAAGAGGTGGTCAAACCACAGGAAATCATTTGCCCAGCCACTTTGATTAGAACCCATTTAGGCTACCAGCTTGAATCACTTAACAGTTTAATTAATCTAAAGATAATGTGCAGATATAATTGATAGAATTTCAGTTGACCATGATCTTTGTTGGTTGATTACAGTCCTACACTTCATACACATGCAGGTGTTGTGTGCATACTTAATGTTCATACCGTCACAGCCATTGGTTGTTTGGGCTGAATTATAGAGTATTTAGTTTAAACACGTTAATACTTTACATCATACATTACTGTAAATATTATCTCACTGATTAAAGCTTTTGTGATGAGTGTGTGACTGTGTGCGTTCAGACATTAGCTAGACAGTCAGACTTGGCTCTTGCTGATATCAGTAATCAGATGCATAAAATGATGCAATACTGTGTCAGAGTCAGATATAACAAATGACACTGGAGGTAAAAAAATAAATGGGCAGGTTTTTACTTTTGTTTAATTTTTCTTTTCTGGCAGAAAATAGCTCCATGATCAAAGTGTGTGTACAACTGCTTTGGTTAAGGCAACATTAAGGTACCATTAAACACTGATGCACAAAGCAGTTTCAGATATTTTGTCATTGAGTTACTTAATGGTGTTTCACTGCACCTGTAACTATTTAACTGACCGTACAAAGGTCAAATCTAATAGCAATCGACACTCATAACAGTCAAAAACTGAGCACTTCAAAATTAAGTGGCCATTGAGACTCATTTATGATCCTGATGAACCCATGCAGATATATTATTGTAATTTTCTTTTGAGATAGTAACATTCTCACTACTCATCCCTTTACTTGTGGGTGTAACGTAGGTGTGGATTTTACAGGTGGTCTTGGGTGAAAAAAATTGCAGAATACTTGTGAAGACACTTTAGAAATGACACTTATTTGTGAAATCTTAGAATGGATATGTAAACGTATCATCGGCTTGTTAGCGCAGTTTTTTTTTTCTAAATATAATCAGTAAGTTTTGAGATGTTTTGCTTCAGTGCCATGAGCACAGATAAAAACAGATGTGGGGATGTTTGTTACCAGACGACGACTCATCAGATTCCTGCAGCTGTTTTGCATTATGTTTCCCTGCAAAACGCTTCAAGTGAGCTCTGTCAAACGGTCCATGGGTAGAGTGTCTCCTGTCTGAGGCACATGACGTGTGTGGTGCCTAACAGGGCATTAGATACTTGGAAGAGAAAAGTTCTTTGAGGAACGCTTAAAATATCACATGAATTCTCAGATGTATCAGTTTATATCAAAGAAACTGAAGCGTACAGCACAAGCAAAAGAGGCTGGGATATAAAAAGTGAATCACCAGGCATATGTCTTGATTAAAAAAAAAAAATGTTATCTTCTAAATAATTAATTTCATGTCATATGATAAGAGGGAAAGTCAAAAAGGGTGAAAATAACATATATTTCAACTGAACACACAACAGGCTAATATCGACCACACTGAAATCTTATTCCACTTAGATAGTTTCTGGCCTTATGTTCTTTGGAAAATGTGTAATATGATCTAGGGAGTCTTTTTAGAGTATTCAGGTTCTTTTTTTCCATGATTGCTTTTTGATATATTAAGACAAGTACAAATGTGTCTGGCTTATGCAAGTCTCAGGGCAGCTACAAATAAATACGGTGTACCTCACTACCATACACTCTCCCGATTTCCAAGAAGCGCTGGAAATGTCCGATCTCGACAGAGATGCTCTCAAATGTCCGTGCTGTGCTGAGTCCCCATAATTAATAATAACCAGCAGCATGCATATATTATATTATTCCACTGCTTTCAACAAGCACGTACACCAGAAGAAAAGAGAGATGGATAAGGAAAAGGGAGGCAGTCTTCTGAAAACGTCTTGAAAGCGAGTATAAGGCACAGTCTGGAAAAGCAATTAAACAGTTCTGCTTCAACATGAATGCTGAATTTGACTTCTATGGAAAAAGGCTTGAATCCAAATAAAAATCTCTGAGTCAAGCACAAACAGTCTCCTCACCTTAAAGGAGGTGAAACTTATAAAGATATGCTGCATTTTTCCTGCTGTCCTTTCCCTTTACAAGATCAAGAAAAACATATATGTAACAATATGAATTTTATATAAAATAATTTACTGTAATCAGAATATTTGCCCTGAATGCCTCTGGTGAACTGCAACTACAATTTAACGCACATAGCCTTAGTTACAAAAAAACCCAAAAAATATTCAGACAGACTGTCTACCTCTTTGCATTATGGTATTATGGGCTGTCATTTAAGCTGTCAAGATTTTGTGAAAATACAACCTCAATTCCAAAAAAAGTTGGAATGCTGTGTAAAAAGTAAATAAAATGGATTTCAGTGATTTGCAAATCCTTTTTCAAGTTTCCTTTTTCAAGTTTAAATCAGTACAGAGATAGAGATTCAATGTTCAAACTAATAGGCTTTATTGGTGGTTCATAAAATTACACTCAGTCTGAATTTGATGCCTGCAACACTTTTCAACAGAAGTTGTGGAAAGCTTGAAAAACACCTGTTTGGAACATCCCACAGGTAAACAGGTTAACTAGTTACAGGTGATGGGATCATGATTGGGTATTGAATGTGCATCCTCGAAAGGGTCAGTCACTCACAAACAAGGATGTGGTGAGGTTCATTTCTTTGTGAAAAACTGTGTGGGCCAACAGTTTATGAGCAGCGTGTCTTAACACAGTTTCAGGGGATTTAGTTTGAACATTAAATATCTTGCCTTTGCACTGTATTCAACTGAGCAAAAGTCGAAACATTTTGCAAATCATTGCATTGTCTCTATTTATCTTTTACACGACAACTTTTTTGGAATTGGGGTCGTACTGTGGTAAGTCAGAATACTTTGCTGTTTATGCCTCTGGTGAACTGAAACTATAATTTAACACACATGGTAGCAGATAAAAAAAAAGATCAATTCAGACAGGACTTTCTGCCTCTTTGCATTATGGTATTGTGGCCTGTCATTTCGCTGTCAATTTTTTACGAAAATATCACAGGCTACTTTTATTGCTTTCTTGACAGCAGACTCACCAAAGACTCTGCAAACTGGCCAAACACTAATATACAGTTACACATGATCAAGTACATATTTCAGTCTTCAGATTTCGAAACGCCGCATTAGCCACCATTTTTGTCCAACTCTGTGTTATCACTGCTCTCAATTCATAAAAAGCAAACACCGTATATTTGTGGCTTTGATGGATAGCCTCCTTAATTGCTATTGAAAAAAAAGACTGATTATCATTATCAAATTATTTTTAGAGACAACCTAACTGTCTGAGATACACTATAACTGGAGATGTGTATACAGGGGTAAGATAAGCAAACACCATCTGGTATATTGGGAACCAAAGCATTACAACTTACACAGTTATCCTCAGAGCCTGAGGCAATGAAGCGGCCGCATGGTGAGATGGCTGATGAGCAGGGATGGCAGCGATTTACATGGTTCTCATAACGCCGTACACACCTGAGGAGGAGATGCACACAGTGGTGAGAAATTAATGAGGTTAATAGTCGGGTCAAAACTGAACTGATGTGAAGGACAGACTGAATATTTGACTGGTGATGTCATAATACAATCTTAGTTTTACTGGGTCCCCGTGGGATTAAATCACTGTACGGTGGAAATCAATTATAGTGATCAACAGTTTATATGGATCAAAAAGTTGCTTAAAAATTCACTGAAAGTAATCAAGTACCCTGTTTAAATTGTTTATTGGGTCTTTTCATCCATGACAACATATGAAAAACAGTTTCAGGACTACGGTAATTTTATTTTTTTAACTTTACACACACTTTGGTTCTGTTAACCTGTCTGCCCCCAGGTGCTACCTGAGGCTGCTGCTGTGTGCTCACTGAAATCATGACGGGTAAAAGAAGAACAACATCTTTAATAAAAAACTATTATAATACATGGGAATGAGTGCAGCCATTGTTGTGTTGAAGTGATCTATTAGATGTAAATACAAAGTTGACTGGTATACAAAACTCCCATTTTACAAACATCTGAACCAGCTGACGTGACTGAGTTGAGCATGACTCAAGCAAAACACAGGAAAGAGAAGGTAGTAGATGACGAATGGCCCCCTCGTGCAACTTCTGTGCCATTTGTTTTGGTTTGCAGCACCATGTAATGTCTTTACAATGCCACTAACAGCTCACTGAGCGAGGAGCTCTATATGGGCTGGCATGTTGGCAAGGCAGAGCCTGTGGACAGGATCTGGTGAGAGCATGTCTTTGACATTCGCATGCTAATGTCATTAAGCTGGACTAAAAGTAGGTCATATTCACTGGTGACCATAAGGAAATTTGATATACCCAAAACCAGTGAGCATTGTAAAGTTAATTCAATTGCTTAGCAATAAATACAAACTTTATGAAGCTTATAATGTTGAATTGTTTTTTTTTCTTGGCATTACTGTATTTCAGCTGACAACGCTATCTGCCCATACAGCCCTCAACAGAGTAAGTCTCAAAGCCTCACTGGCTGCAACCGAACACCTCATTAGACTGAGATGGTTCAGCCAAAAACCTAGAGTGCCTTGACAATCCTGCAAAAAGGGCCACCTGACTGAAATGAAAAAAACCCCCCCAAAAACTACAAAACCTTGCTGAAGGGGTCTGGAGGGGAATGTAGGCAGCTACAGTCAGATCTAGCAGCTACACTCATACATACATGCTGGCAAGAGCATGGAGGGGCTGACAAATGAAAACTGGACATAACTGACAGCCAATCAAATGGAAAAGTAGGGGCAGAAAAGCCTTGACTGTAGAGATGAAAAGAAAAAGAAAAAGTAAATGTTTTTTAATGCTTGAAAGAATTTCATTTTTAAAGTTTTAAATGTGATCCAGTCACTTAAATTTAAAGGGACAGTTCCTAAATCAAACTGCACACAAGAAAGTCTATAGATTATCTTGAGTAACTAAGTCATGATTTCTGAAAAATAAAAACTTTTGAGTTTTTCAAATGCATTTTTGGTGGTGTGAGCACCAAAAGCTGAGTGCAAAACCCTACATGTCACTCCAAAACAATATAGATGGATAAATAGCACTACAGCTAAAAGGAAAAAAGTGTATTTTTGATTTTGCAGTGACTTGTCCCTTTAAGAGTATATCTATACTCAGCAGTATTATATAATATGCGCGTGAGAGCTACTAAAGGGTTCTCATCATTTAAATGCTTCGCAAGATGGATGAGAAGTATCTATTTCTAAATCCCCATCAGTAAGTCTGGACATGCAAGTCTGCAGTTGAGCTGACACAAACTGTCTCTGTCACACTGATAAGAAGCCATTTAACAAGAAAGAGTAAACACTCGTCTGGTTTTCTGGGTCAGAATGTGGATCTAATATTTTGACTGAGAGGAGAGGAGATGCTGGGCCGAATCCCCCCCAAACACACGTTCTGTGTGTTGTGTGAGTGATGACTATCCGGTATTTGCCTGATGACTAACGCAGACTGCACCAGAGGGTCCGATCCTCTTGAGTGGGAGCCTATACAGTTACTGAATCCACCTGGGTATTCAGTGTCAGTCATCAAGGTAATCAGCAGGCTAATCACAGCCCATTATCTGCAGCCAATGTATTTCACCCAATTTAACCGTGTCAGTGCAAATCAGGTGAAAGCTTGCTTTTTCCTGCGCTATTTGATATTATTTACATGCTGTTTATAATGCACTGCTCTGCATTAATTTATCAGATGGTGGAAATTCCACCAGATTTAAGGGGAATACATCACTGAACTAAAGAGAAACAGATCACCATCTGCTCTCTCTATCTTTAGAATCAGTATCTGAGTGGGTCTGATTTATGCTAAATGCTGGTGTGTGGATCCCTAAACTGGAACCTCGTACACTTAAACACATCATTTGAAAATGCAAGGGGTGAGTGAAGGGTAGGGGCTTTAAAAAATAAACCATGACCAAGCCAGAGGTTTACATTTCCTATAAAACTCTTTCTGTTAAGTGTGGCAAACTTTCAAGAAACATTACTGTCTGAAAATGAAGGGCCAAGAGGTGCTGAGGAATCTCAGGAGACGGAGCAAAATCAAATTAAGATTGAATTTCAGAAGTTTCCACTGAGTGAAATGTACATTTCCCAGTATAGTTTTTCTGGAAGTTTTCTACTTTGATCAAAGACAGAATACAGTATGAACCCTGGTTTTATCCCAACTCAGAGCTCCTGTGTCTAATACGAACACTCTTCCAGTAATCGTGCTGTATAATGGCCATGGCTAAAAAACAAACACTGGCTTTTACCAACGCAGTCATTCATCAGCAGGGTTTATGCAGAACAAAGTCTTAAATAACTCAGTTAATGACTGTTGCAAAACAGTATCTTACCTTTTGTCTTGATAAAATGGCAATGACCCAACAAAATTGCGAATGTCAAATTGCACATTACTGTTCATTTAATCAGTCAGGTTTTGTGAGTGAGTGCCTGGTTTCATTGATTTCCTGAGTGATTTTATGTCACTCTGCCTGCCAGCTAATCTCTATACACTTATGTTTAGCTTAGACTGATGAAAAGGCATTAGGGAATTTCATTTAAGCTTGCTCCTGGTTAGATTAACATCATTACAATCACTGAGATTAGGGATAAACAACATTACTGTATCTGTATACGTCTATTTCCTGGAAGTTCATTCCATAGTTTAAAACAGGGGTTCTCAAAGTTTTGATGACTGTGTGGCAGCATATGATGGGGGCTGCACAGGAAATTCATTTTTAGTGTTACAGACAGAGGCACCTCTAATAGTTGGCACATATAACAGCTTTACTGCAGCACAAATCTGTTGGGGCACATTTGTATGTTTTGTAACCTTTTGTACTTTTAGACCTATTTATAAATCTGTGTATTTACTGTAGGCCTATATTTTTTTGGGGAAAAGACTGGTGTATATATAACATGAACTCTGTATTTGATTATATTTATTTTATGTCTATATTTTTTGAAAAGATTGGTGTCTATGAACTCGGTTTGACAATTGCTTCATAGTTCTTTAAAAATATATATCTTTTATGATTTTTAATATTTATATAATGGTATAATTTCTTTAAAACATTGTTATATTTCTAATTGGTGTGGACATGTATAATGTAATTTGTACAAACTAGAAACAATCTGAGGAA